>NC_054869.1:28870288-33670288 GCF_018320785.1 Cheilinus undulatus
CATCCTTAAAAATTTACAGTCCTTGTCTATTTCCTATAGCATTGACTTCCTGGTTCAAATATATTTATGTCCAATATCTCAAGAACCAATGGAAATTCTGGCAGCCAAATGCCATATTTACCTTCTCTCCACGTTCACCAGGAAGCCCTCTGTCCCCAGCCTTCCCAGTTGGCCCCTTTGACAAAAAAAAAAAAAAAAAAAAACAATAATAGCCTACAGCATCCAGTGCTAATACAAAAGTCAGTGGGGGGTTCTTTCACCAGCTGTGTGATCAAACCCACCATTGGTCCCATCTCCCCCAGTGGTCCAATTGTTCCTGGCGGCCCTGCTGGTCCCTGCAGGGAGAAGCAGAGGCATCAATAAAAAGCGGTAAGAGCACTCTCTAATCTTGGACAAACACTTTGAAAAGTGACAGTAAAGAAGGAAAAATGTGAAAAGAAATAAGAACCAGGCAGAAAGTGTGGATTTGTGGAGATAAGTTAATCTGCGAGGGCTAAGAGCCTTCAAAACACTGAGCCAAAGCTTTCTGCGAGTGATGGAAACAGGCCTGCTGTTATAGAGACACATTCAGGCTACAATAAAGCCGCCTCTCCAGGAAGGAGGTGGTGTAAATCAAATAGTCTCAGGCTCACTTCTTCTCTGCTTGTGTCTCTGAGACTCAAGCAGAATGAAAGGAGGAGGATTAGCTTGTTCAGGGCTTTTTGACCAGGGTATGTGTTTTTTGGGAGGTACTGCATAAGGGGTGTCAAAGTGGAAATTTAGAGTTTATGTGCAAGGGCAAGAAGAAGGGTGTCCAGTGGGTGTTGGAGAGCCACAGGTTATTTCAGATAATGAGACACTGGAGAATTCTGACAATATTCTTTAAAGTACACTTTTCAACTTTCAAAATTTTACATAATTGAACCAGCTGGAGCAAAAAATCAGACAGAATAATGACTGACATACTGCTAGTCTGAATCACAAAAAGATTGTACTGTTTTTGCAGCTGCAAAACATGACTTTTGCTACTGACTTTTATTTGTACGTTGTATAAAGAAACACTGTGTTTCTACATTCTCTGGTAAATTCTGGCTAGTGATGTCAAGCTGCAATCATTTTCACTTTTTTGCCTTTTGGATCGTACTTAGTAAACCAATGAAGCCATATGACATTACTAACCTTCATGGGGAGTTTCATCCTTGAAAGCTTTAATTCCAAATCCAAGTGGAGTTTCAGTAAAGAGGACAATAAGGAAGAGGGTACTATAGAGTAGATCGAGGGGAGAACATTCCAAGAAGGGGAAAAGAACAGTGAAGCCAGACGTGGACTTAAATTTTCCCCAAAATGTAGAAATCTAGTGTGTTTCTTTAAGACAGTGAAAGGATATTTCAGTATTGCTGAAGTTGGGTTGTATGAGGTACTTGGTGATAGTAGTGGCATTAACCTCTGGAATGGGAGCTTCAAATAGGACACGTTTGGGGAGACTAGTACCACAGACGGGTACAGCAGCCCCACATAATTTAGCTTAGTTTAAGGGGAAAATGGTCCAAAAAATGTTGGCTCAATTGTATACTATATAAAAACTTTGTCGGGCATTTTATTTTTCACCTGTGTTTGGTATTATTTTGCAATGTGAGCCTCAGCTACATGGTCTTCAGTCTCAGTGTATCTGAACAGCTGTCTGGGTTTTCAAGCTTTTTCAGAGACAACAACAAACTAAACTAAAACAAAAGCAATTTTGACTCAAATGTGGTTTACCATGGATAAGAGGGGAGACTTTCATGATCCATAGAGGAACAACTTCTTCAGATGGAGACTTAAAGGAAGGAAAAAGAGTCAGAAAGACCTTAGTGGAGACTGATTAGCTTACATGGTGATGAAGGTTTAGAAACTGTGAGTCCATCTTCACAAGAGCTACTGTTGTCAGGAGAGGGACTTAGTTACAACACTTCTTGCAGCCTGCATCACTCCCCATTCACAGTTCCTTGCCTTACTGAGCGGCGGTGTTTTACAGGCTTTCCTCAACTTTCTGAGGATAAATTTGAGAACGCAACCCTGACCAGAAGAGCTGCACGAAAATTGGCATCCAAGTAGGTTTATTGTTGCTTAATTCCTTAAATGGCTGATAATCAGACAAGCTACAGTAAGCTTGTGTGTACTTTAAAAAACAATATGTCAGCTGTTTAAGTGAAAAACTGAGCTGAAATAATTAGCTTGAGCTTAATTTGGGTTTTTTTTCCCCTGACATCTGTTCAGATATGCTGAGGTGGAACCGGTAGCCAAACACATTACAAAATACAACCAACTATTAGCATACAACTGAGCCAACAATGTTTTTTGGGCCATTTTCATCTTTAACTCACTAAATGACGTGAAGCAGACATATCCGCCTGGGGCACTGTTTGAAGAGACAACGCTCACTGAAATCTCTGGTGGATAATGGCACTACTATTGCAAGGTACCTCGTACAACACAACTTCAAAAACACCAAAATATCCCTTTAATGTTACTCCTATAAGTCAATATGCCTTCATATGCAGGGTTCCCTTTAAAAGCTTATTACTATCAAGCTGTGATTTATTAACAAGTGGAAAAGCTGAAAGGTATGGTATGTTATAGTTCACAGATTTTCAGCACCACAGACAGCTCCAAGATCATTAACACAAATAGACCAAAAATATATTCTCTCCTGTGGTGTCAGAATGTGGATTTGGTCTTCCATTTTTGTTCATGTGAGTCTTTTGCACTGATGAACAGGCATTGTTTATCAATTTTGTGTGCGTTCTTGTCATTCTTTCCTGGTTTGTTTTCTATCTGACCTGTCATGTCTACCATGATCTCGACACAAAGCCACTATTTTGCCACATGGCTAGTAGCAATTCAGGTGCAAAGTGAGCTCAGCTGTTACACTTTGTGGGCATGCTTGCCTGCATTTAACTGTGCAAATTCTTTTATGAGTAGGATGCTAAAATGGGGCTGATTCTAGTTGCTAATTTGGTGCAAATCAGGCGCAATTAGCAGGCACAATCCCCTCTTTGTGGATCTGGTCCTGTATGTCTTCCTTTTTGACTTTTATTCCATAATGAAAACATTGCACCATTCCATTACTTTTTACATCCAAATTAATGTAAACTAATAAACTCACTGGCTCTCCTGCAATTCCTTTGGCCCCCTGAGATCCAGAAGGTCCTTGGATACCCTACAAGAAATAACATAGCACCGTTATTAACACACCCAGCAGGTTGTCAGGCCCATGCTTAAGTGCTACAACAACCACTAGAGTAACAGTGTTCTACACAAGCTTCTCTTATCCCACACTGTTCCCCAAAAGGAGTCCAACCCAAAAAATCATGACTGACCTAAAAGAGGCCTCTGTTAGCCCCAATCACTTACTGGAAATCCCTTAGGCCCAGCTTCACCTGGCTCGCCAAGCTTTCCCTGCAGCAAAATCACACAAATGGAAACATAAGTTTATGCTCAAAGTTTATGCTGAAATGTGTGTTTGTAATGTTATTTGTTTCTTTGGTGTTGCATCACACATTTGATGAATATATGAAAGGCTCAGTTCACTTTCTTCTGTATTCTTCCAATTCTCAAAAAGTTTGACGTAATAAAAGCTGCTATAGCTTTGGGAAACAGCATAAAAAAGCCAGTTATAAAATGCCTAAACACTATTAAGTTTGCAACTTGATACTCCTTCACCACTTCAAGCTCCTATAAGTAGTTTTTAGCTAGTCATAAAGACCGACTTCTGGCTTATAGAGAAAATGTATAGTAATGATGATGTTGAACATTACTTCTTTCTCTGTTGACAGGTCATAAAACACATAAAGATGTCCAGCAGTTACAGTATAACCCAATGGAATATTTCAGAACTTGTATTGGAGCATCCGTTTTATGACGAAAATTAATTCCAACTCAATAAAACAATATTTCCACATGGCAAAAATTTTCAACATTAAGCTTTTAGCATGACTATAAAAGACAAAAATGCTGGACTTTAACTTGTTCTGAGCTTTTTTCTCTTTATGGTAAAATATTTAAATGTTCTTTCCACAACAAGGGGAAATTAGAGAAGGCAGATTTTTCCTTACCGTCTCCCCAGGGAGGCCCAATTTTCCTGGTGGACCATCAGGGCCCTGCAAAGAAAACATCCAACTCAGTTAACTTAGCATTCTGAAAACCCCCTGAGTCCAAATGTTCCCGACTACCAAGCAGCACCAGCACCATCAATATTTCAGGCATCTTTGATTTAATGCTCTGTTCTTAGATTTGTAGGGAACAAAGAATGTCCTCTACTTGTAACTTTAAAAGTTAAAATAGCTGATAATTACAATCTGAAGAACAGAGCAGCTTGTTAAAGTTTTCTTGATATTCTTTTTCCTCTTCCAGAGAAACTTTCATTTTAGTTTATGATTTGTTAAATGAGACAGAGAATGCAATGAAGAAGCTGAAAGTCAGACATTGCTTTAAGGCACTGAAAGTTAGTTTTATTGATAGGAACACAAAACTTGAAATCAGAGACTTGGAATGTTTCATAAACCTTTACTTGCCTACCTTTACTCCAGTGGATCCTTTCTCCCCAACTGGGCCATCAGGACCCCATGGACCCTATTGGAACAAATAAAGGTCGTCACAGATGGATAGCTTTGGAAAACTTGGCCTCTAACAGACCTGAGGCGTATGATGTTTGACAATTTGAGTCAATAAATTAGGGCACTTAATCTCCATTTTTTGTCCTCCCTATTAAGCTGAGCCTGGGAGGCAGTTCTCTGAGTTTAATTGTGATCTGTGGCTTGGCCCACTTCGGAAGGACACCATCAAAGATTGTGGCTATTTTGGCAACTACTGAGAATTGGTGAATCAGCTCTGAAGGATGCCCAATCCACACTGGGTAGACTTTGTCCCCATGTTTCCACAGTCACACACAGCGGTGCCGCATGCACACTGGGGTTATTGTAAAGAAGCTTTGGAAAAAGGTCGCAAATCCTGTTGCTCATTCATTCCGACATTCAAACAGAATTAAACTATTCATTGAAAGACTGACTCTGACTTATACCAGCTGTCCATGAGAGAATCTTGTATAAAGGTGACTAAAATGGGTTAAGAACAATAAAGATGCATGGCATCATAACATGTAAGCCATCATCTCTTAAAAGAAAGTTTTGCTGAAAATGCACTGAAGATTACCCACTGCAGTTGCTTTTCTTGATTAAGTATATGAAATTGGCATATTTTACTGTGCAGGTATTTACCATTCATTCAACCCTTCCTTGATAATCAGTATTCAGATCCATTCAACCCAAACCCAAGCATGTTAGCTCGAGGCTCACCCACTCCTCTGGCTTTCACTTAAAGTGCATCAATTTTAGGGCTTTTTACACAGGAAAGCATTTAAAAACACTACAATAAAAGGGTGGTTAAATTCTAGCTCACAAATGGAAGACATTCATCATTTTAAGACTGAAAAGTTGCTTAAATTAAGCAGAGACAGTTTGCATGGGGGGAAGGAAGCTTTTAAGCTAAATTAAATTCCAGGGTGGTATAATGATGAAATATGACTGAAATATGACTATACCCTCAGGAAGTAAAATATAAAATCTTAAAAAGAGATCAGAGCATGGGGACATTAGTACAACATGATTAGAGAGTAAAAACATTCATATAATGTGCTGTACATATTGTTTTTATTCATTCAGAAATATATACATGCAACAATTTGAATATGTGCTATGAATAATACAGCATTGTCTTCCCCTTTAAGGTAATTTTACACTTTCACATACCAAATATTTGGCATAGGAAGAAGGATGTTCCTGTTTTGTTTTCCAATCCTATTTGACTGGGGATAGCTTCAGATGTTATCATAAGAAAACTGGTGTTTAATCATCCTGGGCTTAATTTCATTTTCCTAAGCTTTGATGTAATTTTCTGCTATTATAGTTATTGAGCATTACGTCTGTGACTACTCGTAATATCATGGGAGCCGTGTAAAACCAATCCACGGAATTAAAAGCCTTAATTATACCACTTATTCATGTTAGATCAATTATTCATGCAGTCCAATGATCCTGCTGTGCAACCAAAGGCTATTTTCTCAAAGTAGAAATCCCATTTATGAAAAAAGCAAATCATTCAGAGTTCATGTCAGACAAAACAGCATGCATACACATAACCATGTACAAAAACTCCAGGGATTTTAAATTCATATGGCATGATGTGCTGCATATCTGCTCTACATGTTGGATTTCATGTTCTCTACATACTTGGCTACACATTTAACCTGTTGTGTCAATTTGGACCACGCAGTATGTCATGAGCCTTTAAAGGTTTTTAACAGCAGTGTTAGTTTGTTTTACCACAAGTTGTCTGTCTAGCAAATAACTACTCATGTTTTATACATCAACTAACAGCATACAGCCAAGCTAGCAGCCCTTTGATGCTTTAGCTTAATGCTTATAGCTTTATGCTCCTTTCTGTTACTCTTGTTATTACTGTAATATTGGAGCAACCCTGAACAAGGATTTCCTTTGGGATTATCTTATCTTATCCATTCTAAATGCTGGCATGTTCACGAACATTTGGCAATCAGCAGTTTACTCAAAGCATAGTTGAAGCCAAGAGTGGAGTCTTTAGGTCTGCTGGTATTTACCAGTGTTTGACACATTATTACAATTACCTATTACATTACTGTAATGTTCTAATGGACCTTGAATGCCACAGTTATTTGTGCTTGGGCCTATATGGCAGAGTGAGTCTATTGGTATAGTGTTGATTAAACCGGTGTGTTATGTTATTTGGAGACATACAAGGTATGGCTATTAAAAAAAGAGACTGATGTTGTAATACAATTTTACTGAACATAAACACTTTTTAGTTTCTTTCTCCTTCAATATACTCCCCTTCTGCATCAACACACAGCTGCATTCAGGTCTTGCACTGATCAAAGCAGTGCAGTAGGTCTTCTTCAGACAGATGTCTCAGAACCTCTGTCATTCTTTTCTTAACTTCTGGCACAGACTCTAAACGTGTTCCTTTAAGCACCGATTTGATCTTAGGAAGAAGGAAAAATCTCACAGTGCTAGAAAAAGTGAATAGGGAGGGTGATCAAGCACTGTGATTTGTTTTTAGGTCTGAATGTACTTTACAGAGAGTGCAGTGTGATCTGGCACTCTCTTGATGAAGAAAGAAACCATTTTTCTTGCGTTTTTTCTAGAACATGTTTGTAACAGTGTTGATTCACCTTTGACTATTCTGGAACCCACTCCTCCAAAATGATACCCTTAATGTCAAAGAAAACAATCAACATGGTCTTAGATTTAGATTTGCTTTGTCCCGCTTTCCTCATCCTTGATTGTGTTTTCCAATGCATTGATTGCCATGTTTTGTTTTGTTTTTTAGCTGCACGGCAGTACAGGGGTACTCTGGCTTCCTCCCACCACAAAGACATGCTCGTTAGGTTAATTGGTGACTCTAAATTGGTCATAGGTGTGACTGTGAGAGGGCCTGGTTGTCTGCCTCTAAACAATATGTCAACCCTGTGATTGACTGGCGCCCAGTCCAGCGTGTATCCCACCTCTCACCCAATGACAGCTGGGGTAGGCTCCAGGCCCCCACGACCCCAACAGGATCAGCGGTATGGAAAATGGATGGATAGATGACTGCCGTTTTGTCTCAGGATCATATTAGAGATCCAAATTTAATTGCATGTAATCACTTCTAAAAAACTTGGGACCTCTGAATTTGTTCCAAAATGTCTCCACAAGTTTGCTTTGGTTTTTCCTTTTGATCAGGAGTCAGAAGTTTTGGGACAACTTAAGCCCACCTTTAAGTCAGGTTCAAATTTTTATGCTGAACTGTCTCTATATCAGTGGAGAACATTTCTGCTATCATTCTCACATTCATTCTGAGTCATTGTCAATCATTTCAAAATGATTTGTTCAAGTTGTTGAAAGTTTTCAGAAGTTTTTTTTGCGTGGGTGCTCAGAACGTTCAGCATCTTGCACATCCTCTCTGCCGTCACAAAATCTTTAGTGCAATTCAAAAACACATGCATGTGACATGCAGTGTTCCCCATATACATTAGTTAATGTACGAAAAGATTTTGCTAATGTTTTGCTAAATTTCACCAAAAATTTCAAGTTAATGTGTTGCTCAACTTTTAAGCTAATCATTTTCTCATGCCTGATAAAAAAACAGGTGCACTTCAATCAGTAGCTAGCAGTGAACTAAAGATGTCCCTTACTGGAAACTTACAGCAGTTGTCCATGAATACCCAACCTTTAATATATAACACTGGATGTGACGGTGAACCATGTGGTTTTATCCTCATAAGCACAGTCTCATCATTTAATAGCCATACCTCATAGTTGATTTAGCTTCTAACAGTTGAAGCGTTTTTCAGTAACTCACCCTCACTCCTTTGGGGCCCCTGACGCCTATGGATCCCCGAGAACCAGGAGGCCCCTGAATGTGTATGAAAAAGTTCACTCCATTAGTGTGACTGAAATAAACCATCAAATACACGGTTACAAAGCACAGTTTTTCAAGTCCAAATTTTATACAGGGACAGAAGGTCATTAACCTGGCATGCCAGATAGACTGTTTCATATATCCATTGCTTGGGATATATTCCACATTCATCTGGAAGCCTCCCATAGAAAGCATTTGGGAGGTTTCTCTGAGGTTGATTGGACTGTCATTCTGTCTGTCACATTCATTACAGGCAAATCAGAGCGACAGAACATAAAGAGGTAATAAGTATGCACAGCTTCAGTAGTAATCTGGCATGCAGGTGCTGTTGTTGTTTACAAACAGTGGAGCTTGTTGGTGGATAAAACTCATGCCTAGGGCAGTAGGGAGGAATGAAAAAACATCTTCTCCACTAAGTAAAGCTTTCAGTGTGGCTCCATGTTCTTGTTCTAATAAAGAAATGTGGACGTGCTGTGATAAAACTGCTGCTATACTATAACTACATCTGAGTTAAACCCTACATCGGCAGCAGCCACTGCCATCAGCCTCCAGTACAACATAGCCCCATAAGTAGCAACCACCTCATTCTCCTCAAGTGATGATAATTGGTCAAGTCCGTTTTCAGACCTGGCACAGTTGTTCAGATTGCAACGTTAGAAGACCATGGAAATGCTCTCGAAAACAAATTCATCAAATTATTCATAAACGGCAATTATTGACAGTCTTTTCAAACATTAGACTGTTAAACTGGGTCTAAAATACATTTTAGTTTTAGTTTAATTCAAGGCAAGCTGAAAGATTATCTTAACTTTACTCCAGAGGTTCAAAAGTACAACGAATATGTCAACCAGAATCAGCAAATATCAGCCTGATCCAAGTACGATACAAGGTCCAGCAGTGAAGATAGCAGGGCAATAGTTTATATATAAAGTATACTGTTCAAGCTGTATAAAGTGCCATGTACTATGAAAGGATATAAAGCAAGATTACACCTACTGGGATCCCTTGTGGTCCAGGTGGCCCCGACTCTCCAGGTAATCCAGTGTGACCCTGATGAATACAGTATTACTCAAAAAAAGAATTGACATGACTTATCTATAAAATAAAAAATGAGCTCTCAGATTTCTGAAGAAACTAAATGGCTTTAAGTCTCCAATCAGTCCCTCCAAGCATATCACGTCCCCAGCCCTTATGTATACAGACTTGAGCCCCCCTTGTACGAGAGACAGGGTCAGGACTTACTCCTTACCATCGACCCTGGTTCACCTGGCGGCCCAGGACCGCCAGTTTTCCCTCGATCCCCCTGAGGAAACACAAGAGATATTTACGCAAAATATAAACAGCTTCAATCCTAATTTTCATTTTCTTAAGCAATTAAGCATTAACTTTCATTTAGAGGGACATATTATGGAGAAAAGCTAAAAATCTTTTAGAGGCTTGTAACATTAAATGTTTGACACTTGTGCTTGGTTACTTGATAATTACTTTGTCATTAAATCTGCACTATTAGACATTATGGTTTAATCTTTTACTCCATGTTAATTCAACAGCGAGCTCTTTCCCAGCCTAAAATTGGACAATGAACAACAACAACAAACTGTGATACTTTCAAAGTTTGACAAATTGAGACCTTCCTAACCTTTTCTCCTGTGATACCTGCCTCTCCGACAGGCCCCACAAAACCAGGCATCCCCTGAAGGAGAGAAAACAAGCTGTCTTAACTGTCTTATTTCTTTTAGCTCGATTGAAGTCTGCTTTCTCATACTAGACTGCGCAGCTTTTGGGAATCGGAGAAAACAGACACAGAGAGACACACAGTGAGAATCAAACAGCAGAGAGAGGGAGAAAAAGTCTTTACCCTCTCGCCAAGCTTTCCGACCTCGCCAGTTATCCCGGTCTCGCCCTACAGCAACGCAGACAATTAGCATATCACAAACTTATTCAAGCCTTTCATTTTTAGTTCAAATCAACTGAAATGTGCTCAGAGACAGCTTCCCCTGTGGTAACAAAGAATTAACATCTAATTTACACTTATTCAGATGATACATTATCATAAAAGAAAGCCGGGGAGACAATGTTCATTTAAGGATGACAGTGTTTCAGTGTTGAATATGTGACCATAGGGCCTGACCTTGAGTCCATCTGGGCCTGTCAGTCCAGGGAATCCCTGCCTCCCAGGCCTGCCCTGAACAGAAAGCAAAAATGACACAGAGAAGTACGCTGCAGACATATACAACAAACAATAAACTCCTGTGAAAGGTACATTCTGAGAGTGTGCCATCCCACGAGGAGCCGCAGCACAAAACAAACCAGCCGCTGATGCCAAAACAAAAACATCCCTTTAAGAAACTTAATGATCCATAAAACAAAGAGCTGTTTGCAGCATCAAAGGCTTCTTATTACTCTCACAAGTCATTGGGTCATTTATGTTTGTTTTCAGCTATCACTTGTGAGATGCACTTTTGGGAGATGGAAGCCTGGAGTCAGCTACTGCAGAAATAGAGTTTCAGTGGATTTCTGCTGCATTGTTTAGCCTGGGTTGACTCCAAGCAAACATTTTCTTTTGCACTGAAACTGTTGACTTTAATATGCGCAGCTGAAAAGTTCAAAGTCGTCCCATTTGTCTGTTTTAAAGTTATTAGTTGGTCTTGCAAAGCCTCTTTATCCCCCATGTTCTATGTTCAGAAGCTGCAGATGACAGTATAATCTGTGAAGAGTGGAAATGTTTGGAAAATAAACAAGAGTTTTTTTTTTCAGAGAGCCTCTGGAGTCAACATGAACTGCACAATTGTCCTCTATGAGAGACACCAAACATTTACAATATTGTTGTATTTAGGTTAAAATAGTTCATTTCCCGTGCATTTATCTCTAAATATATCCATCAGCTGATACAACTATACATTTTGGTGTACCTTAAGAGATAGATGTTTTTGTTTGCGACAGTGAGTCTTTTTTAAAAAAAGAAGAAAATAGCAATTTGCAGACCATTCTGGTAAAATAGGTGCACATTTTCTGATAGGAAGTCTTGCTCTAAAACAAAAGAGATGTTCGTCAGCCAAAGGAACAGCCAGAGTTTTTCCCCTGAGGTGTAATTTAGGCCGAGACACACGAGGAGAGGTGGTGCATGGTAAGTTTTGTGGTTTTCTGTACGGTTTGGTGTTTTCTAACTGCTTATTAGTTAAAAGGCTCATCCAGTCAGCACTCACCTCGAGTCCAGCAGGTCCAGCTGACCCAACTGGTCCCTCATCACCCTGACAAAGACATGTTCACAAAAGGTCAGGAGGAGCCAGATCCCCTTATTATGAAGTCATTTTCAGCATACATTACATCCCACCTGAGGTCCAGTTGCTCCTCTTGGACCTGGCAAACCTCTTGTCCCTTGCTTTCCCTGTGGATGAACACTAAATGTGAACTTTGACTTCTTTTCCATTCACTTTCAACATGAAGCTTTTTAGTGACTCTGCAAACCTTGGGTCCTTCAGGGCCATTTTGTCCCGGTAGGCCGATGTCTCCTGGGAAGCCCTGTAAAGATGATCCAGTTTTTTCAGCACACTAAAGCATTCGTCATGCACAACGTACTGCACTTATATTAAGGAATATAACATTAAGTATGTAGTCTTTTTAAAATGTAATATTTTGTTTAAAAAACATAATAAGTAAACAAAATCAGTCTTACCTCTGGGCCAGGGGGGCCAGGTAAACCATCAGGACCCTTTTCACCAGGCTTGCCCTTAGAAAAGTCACAAATAATTGCACTGTCATCACACAGACATAAACCTCTAAGTATATTAACCAAATAATGTGGGCTTATAAGAACCACTTTGACCCATTGAGTTGTTTGAAAGTGCTACTTAGATAGGGGTACATGCAAACATTAAAAAAAAACTCTCATTTTAAAACATCATCATAATTGTAATAATGCATTTGAAGTAACTGCAGGGTAGACCTTCAGAATGACTCTTATATGTTTTGGCAAATAACCTTGATTAACCATCGACAATTTTGGCAGTTGCGTAGCCAATAGTCACTAAAAGAATGAACCACACATCATGTTTTATGATGCAAAAACGTATGTAAATATGTAATGTGACCATTAAAATGCATCTAAATGTGCCGCAGAGCACCTGTTGAAAGCTGCAGTGACTTTGCTCAACTCTAAGTCATGCCCAGCCCCAACTTCTTTGAAGATACAGCCTTCACTAAACAAATCAACCATTGTGGCTGAGGAAAGACTGACTGAAGAAAGAGTAAGGCCAGTCATTGAAGCTGCCAAATAATATAGCAGGTCAAGCAAAAATGTCAATGGGAATTCCCACCAGCAATCTTAAATCAGATCAGAGGGTGGCGAAAATATTTAGGACAACCCAGACAGCACTAGTGCCAGCTGGTGGATTAGTCTCAAAGCTGAAGCAGCATCTGTTTAGGAATTTTCTTGTGAGCGTTAAAATCAGATGTTTATGTCAGAGATAAATAAACATACAGTGCTTAACAAATTTATTAGACCACCTGTCTCAGAGACCATCCAGCATCATGAAGTGCTTTAATGCAGACTCTTTCATTTTCAGTCAGCTCTCCACGTTTACCATTTTGAACAGGAATGAGGAATTTCAAACTGAATTCACCTTTTTATACCCAAATTTGAGCTGGCACACTGGGCTTCTCTGAGAAGTCAGAAATTAATCAAGCATAACATTCAACCACTAAAACTCATTTTTCTGTTCAAGAATGCAAGTAAATAACTATAATTTGACATATTAATCAAGAAATAATAATGTTCTTTACTATTTTTTCAGTTTTTTTGTAAATCAGTAAATTTGAAAATTCATGGATAACAACAATAATTATATTTTAGCATTAAAAATGTCATTTGGGTTAAAGAGCTTCTACATATTGGTGCATTAACCATTGCAGAAACATAAAAAATGATTTTGGTTTTACCAGTTTTTACCAATGCTGTTAATTTAGGGCAGCTGTGGCATAAACCTTACTTTGGGTGGTGGTCTAATAAATTTGTTAAGCACTGTACATTGCAAAGAGTGGACCAACATTTTCCTACAGGCATGAGTTCTAGCACATACTTTCTATATATCTGTAAATTTCCATCCATTTTCCTCCAACAGCACCAGTATTTTTTTCCAGAGTGTGTCCTGGGGCTTACCTTACATTTCCAGCTCAATACTATGCATACAGAACAATTTTGATCTGAAGCTGCCAATGATAAAAACAACTTCAACAGCTTTCAAACAAAATGTATATAAGCTACAGTGCTGTGCGTAACATTTAGGCATGTTCAGGCCAAAAACTGAGGCTGAAGCAATCGGTTGAAAACATTTCAAAGTCCACACCTTTAGGGCGGAGTAAGGGGTGGATGTGGTGAGTAAGCACAGCCCAGGGTATCATTTGAGCAGATAGCAGGATTGCCCCTGATTAATGTGGATGTCCAAAGGACCCAAAAATCGCTGCAGTCTCCAGGCGTATTACCAGGGGGGGAAAGGCCCGGACAAAAGAGATGCCATCAAGCTTGACCTTGGCTCCCCTCCAGCCCTATGTTGTAGCACACCAGGTCCTTAGCACCTTGCATGCCTAAAACATATGCATATGGCTGTATGTCTAATCCTTAACTGCTCTGTGTCGCACTGGTTAGGAAAAGCCCTTATTTCATCCATAGTGGACCTCTGTGAAAAAATCTGTACACTTTTTACACACCAAGAACAAGCGGGAAGTATAGGAGTGAACATTGCATTTGAGAGGTAAAACGTGCCATCAATAATCACTGGTAAGATTGCAATTAAACTAAAGAAAATTCCACTAGTGCACTAGTCGTATCAAAACAATCACTGTGCTCCCCTTGGGTGTAACCTGCATTCGGAGTCAGTCATGTTACATCAGGGATAGGTTGTACCTGCATGCTTGAGTGGGATTTTCATGGCAGAAATCGTATTATTCATCCCTGTACTTTCTACTAGGTATTCACCATTTCCCATTTTGGTTTTAAGTGTCTGAATGGGCAATAATACCTGTGTTCCAGGTTTTCCGCAAGGACCTGGCAACCCTGGCGGGCCACGGATACCCTAAACAAAGATGTAAAGACAATTCAATAAGTCAACAAGACAAACAAACAAATGGAATATGTGCTTCTTCAGAGATCAGAACAATCTGCTTCATGCACAAATCAATGCAAACAAACGCACAGACATAGCAGATAAATAATGACAATCTCTTGTCTCATCAGCAGAGGCAATCTGGAGCTCAGTGTCTATTAAGATGACACTTTAAAATTCAGATTGGAAGATCCAGGCTTCAAACAACAGATCCTATATTTATGCATGACATACAGACAAGCACCTACCTTATCACCTTGGAACCCACAAGGCCCTGGCTCTCCTTGTAAGCCAACATCCCCCTGAGAAAACACAAAAAATTAAGAAAATATTAACTAAATGTTGGGGAAATTCTATTATTAATGACACTGCAGTATAAGGTGAGGCCAGTCATGCATTGTGGCTTTATGAGCTTTCCCACTGGTGAGATTTGGTCAGATTTAATATTGTATATGTATAAAAGTAAGGTTAATAGTCTGGTAAAGACATATGCAGATCACCTTATCACCTTTCAGTCCTGGCTCCCCTGAGTTTCCAGTTACTCCCTGAAGCAAGGTGGGAAAAAAATGATGACAAGCTAATTAGCTAAATAGTTACATAAACCACATGCATACAGTCCAACAGGGTATAATATATTCAGGCAGTCTGGTTTATATCAATTTTCTTTGCCACAATACACCATATTTACTGTATGTTGTATGCATTTGACATCTAGACGCAGACTTCACTTCAAAAAAGTCATTAACCTTGAGTCCTGGTGGTCCAGGTAAGCCCATGATGCCTGCAAGGCCCATGTCTCCCTGCAAAAAACAACAAAGAAACACTAATGAAAAAGCTAAATAACATTTTTATTAGACAAAAGAAGCTTTATTTGAAAAATCTCAAATGTATTCCTTGGCTCACGCAAACCTAAACAACTGATCAGATGAAGGTGCAAAGAAGATCTAAAAGGACATTTACTAAAAAAAATTACTATGAAGTCCTGACATCAAATGCAACCTTCAGGTTCTTAAGTTTTTGATACTCTGTGGTTCTGACACATCTAAGTCTGCATAAAAAAGTACTAAAGTCTAAAATCCAGGGCCAGAGCTCGTAATACTTGACAAACTTTCTGAGCTGAGAGAGGAGCCAGTATGGATTCAGACTTTCTTTTTTAAGTACTTTTCAAAAACATTTGACTCAAGCTGATTTCCAGGAGGTAGAGAAGACAAAAGAGGGACTTAAAGAGGTAGAGAGAGCAATATATATAAACAAAAAGGACCTGAATGAAAAAAGATTCAAAACTCACAATAAGACCAGGGACACCACATGGGCCAGGAGCTCCCAGCTCACCCTTAGAGGAGAAATTAAAAAGAAATAAACAAAATGTGTAACAGGAGCACAGACAGCACAGAGGTGTAGAGCTGCATGAAAGCAAACAGTTTGTCTCATTATTTTGTTTGTTTATGAGTATTTTGCTCCGCTAATCGCCTGAGTAATGTGTTTCTTCTCTCATTTAGGCAGAGTGACTGAGCACTTGGCTCTAAACACAGGGAACGGCTTGTTTTCAGAATGATCCACCCTGCAGCCACACGCCATGCCTACATCGTCCCCATGCAATGTGTCAGTCAGAGGCAATGCTTATCACTGCAGCCCCCTTGCTGCCTCCGCCTTTTCACAGTGAATAAAAGTCAGATGAATTCAGACAGAAACATCTTCCCTCTTCTTGCTGGAAGGCAGAGGAAGTGAGGCTCGGAGGAGTTCAGCCAATCACAGATTTACACTGACCCTGTCGATCAGGAGCAGTGAGGGTCAGTGGGAAGAAAGAGGGAAATTGCTGATGATGCCCTCACATCAGTAAGGATTTTGATGGGTGAGGGAGAGACTTTATGACTGCATGAGTTGCCTTAAGGTCAGTCTGTTGTTGCAACTTATTTGCAGCAAAAACCATTCAGGTGTGCTCAGACTCTTTTTCATATGGATGAAGTCATCTATCTGGATGGAGGTTTGAAAAAGTCAAGCAGCATTTGCTTGTGTGATTGCTTTGGCCTTTATTCACCTCTATGTGGCCACATCACAAGACTGATTCTTGCTCTCTTTACCCAAAGTATAGAAATGGGGAAAAGGAGTTTCAGGTATGCTGCTGCAACAGTCTGGAACCTGCTGCAGGTTTTGAGTCTTGAAACTGACTTTTCTGATTTAGTTGAAGCTTCACATGTTAGCCCAAAGGGATATTTTCAAAGTCAGCTGGGGTTAAGGTCTCAGACATTCTCTATGTTAAAAAAGCCTTGGAAATCTCTAAATAAAATATCAGAAATTAACATTCTCAGTAATGAATCCCTACATGTTCCTGTCTATGAACAAAAATGGACTAAGAAATGCTGATAATCTAATGACGATCCTCATAGAAAATGTTTTATTTTTTATTATAGCAAACTTTCTTATTTATTTCAGTTAATCAAAAAAAATCCTTTGTAGCTTGTTTGCTTATATTACTTAAATTTTTATAAGTGAACCACAATATTTGGTTCTCTTTGGTTGTTTTGTGAACATTGTGTGCCCTCTGGAGGCGGTTTCAATATTAGCCATGTAAAGGGTTTTAACCACACCAACTCAAATGCTTTTGAACTTTCTTTATTGGCCTTGTTTTTCATACTCTTGTGTGAAATGAAAGAAGTAAAGAAGTAAAATACAACATATTTGGCTCTGCAATGGATTTTTTTTCTTGTTTGAACACTTTAATATCATTAGGACGTTAATCTGCCTTCATGAGTTTATTTTCCAGCTCTCGTAAGGCAGAGTTTATGGAAATTTGTTGGGAGTTTTCTGCTCTTTGAGATAAATTCAAACAGATGTAATGCTGAGACAAACAAGAGACAAACAAGAGACAAACAGGACAAATATGTTAGAGCTTAAAGGGAGTAAATACGGTTGTAGTAGTAGGGGTAAGGAGTGCTTTAGTGTTATGATGACTGTGAACTTGTGAACTATGGTGATTTTATCTTTGTTTAGTGTTCCCTGTGTTCTGTATTTCTCATACTTTCATGTCGATATGTACCTAAGGGTCTGAAATAAAGCAACTTTGTCATTCCACTTACTGGGTTCCCATCAGGACCTGGAGGTCCCCTCTCCCCAAAGTCTCCAGGAAACCCCTGGGCACACAAAAAAAAAAAAACAGGAATCTCATGTAAATAGAGGTGCATCAGAGTGACAACATCACTCTGTCAATATGTTCATTTTCATGTTAATTTTATTGATAAATTATATGGATTATCAATGAGGATATCATGCTGAGCTCAGGGGATCATTTAAGTCAAAACAGCTTCATTCATAAAGCTCATATCACAAATTTTCCTCAAGAGCCCTTATAATCTGCCAAGTGTAAAACCCTTAAATCCTCAGACCCCCAAAGTGTTTCCCAAAACAGAAGTTTGCTGAGTAAAGCCAAGCAAATCCCATCAAATGTGCTCCCAGCGCTCCGTTCCTGTGAGACCAACAGGAAATTCCACGGCTGAGTGTTTCCGAGCGACCGAGTGTCTGTGTGTGCGGTGCGCATGCTGATGGGGAGCGCATGGCAGGCCACGAACCAAACCCCCAGGACTCGCCTAAATGGCCGAATAAAGCTGCTTGGCTCAGAAACTGCTGACTAAGTCTGTTTTTTTGCTTGGCGCTTGTAATTCTATTATAGAGGCAGAACAAGAGGCGCAATGGAGCTGTGGGGCCACACGCTCAACGTGTGCTTGTAAAAGTGCCAATGTCAACATTCAACGCAGCATGCAAAAGCTCAGCAATGAGGGAGAGCATCATGGTTAGATCAATGATAAAGGGAAGAATAGTACAGTGGCCACACCTCTAATTCTCTGACAATAAAAAACAAGAAAAAAATCATGCAATGAAACTATTAAGACATCAAGAGACAAGCTGATTTGATTGCTTGTGCGGCAGACTGCTGAATTTATTTCTGGATAAAGAAATAAGCAGTGATTGATGCAATGTGAAGCTCATAGAATGAAAATGTGCCTTTTTCCAAAACTGGCTAAGTTGTTATCAGAAACACATGCACATCCTTTTAACTCATATTGACTTCAACTTTTAGCAGAGTTGGCAAAACTTTTTCTTTGTAATCCAGTTGAACTCCTGGTAGTCTGCTCTGTGCAAAATGTTTTATTTGAAATATATTCAATAAATTAATCAATAAGGATGGATAATTTTCTGCATTAGACCTGTAAGCAAATCTGTAGAAAGGGAGCATTAAAAATACAAAGAGCGTCCGAATTTGCCTTTGAGTGGATGAAGCTCTTTTAAGGCACAACTCATTTGAATCTTTGTTGGATAAAACATGTCAAGTCCTTCTCTTTTATGTTCAACTTCACTTCTGCTGACTCAGGACAACTTGTTGCATAAAGTGACTGACCTCACTTTCCACTGCAGAGGAAGAGAAATGACTTGTCATCATCATGACTTGGCTTTGTATGAGCAGATTTCTTGGCTCTGTCTATGTCTCTGACCGTTGTAGTATAAAAACAGCCACTGTAGGCCTGGGAAAATATCTGATTTACACTAGTGGTTACATGCAATTCCAGTATTTTCCATGTAAGCCACAAAGGAGGGGAAGTTTATTTCCAGGCGCCAACAATGGTAGACTTTGCTGATCTGTGGGTAGAGACTGCTGAGAGCCAAAGCCACAACTGACACATCATATTATCATATCAGCCTAATGTAGAACAAGCCATGTAATAACTACAGTGTCTAACAATGTTTCCTAATCAGCTGCAGCCAGAGAAAATTAATCATAATAGATTTGTAGACGAGGAATCATTGGTTAAACTATGAGACCGATAACTATTGGCTGCGAGTTTAAATGTAATCTGCTGACACATGAACATCCAGGAACCCTATTTAGGGGGCATGTGTCTCCCCTTATAGCAATCCCTATAGTAATCCCCCAGCATTACTGTGCTGGAGCGCATGTTACTACAGTTTTTATAAACAGATTTATGTCTGAAGCCAGGACTCTGTCAGAGTAATGGTCTTATAATACTCTTTAAAGTGGCTCGGCACGACAGCAAGGGTCCATAAATCAAGAAAACAACACCCTCACGTTCATGGGGCGGCATTAAAAAGGTTCTCGGAGAAGTATGTTGAGAGAAAACTTTACCGGCCTACCCATCTTGCCCTTCTTCCCATGAATGCCAGGAATTCCCTGGAGACAAAAAAGACAATAGAGATGAGAGATGGAGAGAAAGCAAAAAGGGAGATAAAAGCAGATATCTAAAATAAAAAATACATTTTTGAAATGAGGTGACTCCAGAAAACAGGCAGGCATGTGCCAAATAAATTCAAATGTTGCTTTTATCATATCATATTCTTAATCAGAAGAATAATGAAATGAAAATGTCTTTTGTGAAGGGGGTTTAAATGATTTTAAGATTAGAAGAGCAACTAGTAGGACTGTGAAATGAGATTTTTCTGCAAGATGGTCAATTCAGCTTTCACACTGTGGCTCAAAGTTCATCAGACTCAAATGGATTTATTCGGGCTCAGTTGGGCTTAGGCTAAGCTGTGCCTGAGATGGATGCTACATTAACACTAATTAGCTCAGATTTAAATTGATACTTTCACATGTTGGCTTGGTAGTATGCCACATCAGCATTTATCTCATGGTTAAGGCTGAAAGACTTTGGTCATTAGTTTAGAGCTGTCCTGATATAAAAAAAAAACTGTCTGACACTATATCCATTAAAGATAGCAATTTATTATATGAATAAATAAGTTTTCCAAGGCAATTTTGAAATGCACATCCTAGTCTGATCATCTGACCAGACTAACTGATGTATTTATAAGTGGCCAAAGTGCTATATCACCCCTTGGCTTGATAAAAAAAATGATGTCAAAACAGAATTAATTTTACATTTTGTGGCAGTGTTTTGCCCCAGCAGTTTATGGAAATTTGGGTCCTTGCCAGCTTTTATTAATCGTGATATTCCTACTTCATTTTAACCTCATCTATTCCAGATTAGACATTTGGGAGAAGGTGTGATCGAATTTAGCCCAGGGGAGCCTGTGCTACTTTGGGCTCATAATAGTGATTTGGTGAGATGTGCCTGGAGCGCTTCTAAAATGAAATGTATTTCTATTTCATAGCCCATGGACAGATATATAATACAACTCAGTGGGGTTTCACTTTCACAGCCACCGATACTCACTCTCTCGCCATCAGGACCAGGGCGGCCAAAAAGCCCAGGGAGGCCAATGTGACCCTGGAGAGACGAATAAAAGATGGAGAGGATGTAGAGGTAAAGCACAGATAGATGGCGAATCAAAAGAAGATGGACATGAGAGGACAGTGAGGCCGAGCAGAGGAAATGGACATTGTGATGAGCTGTTAGAAGTGTGAAACTGACAAATGACGGAAAATTTCAACAAAGACTTCTACTGTGATGCTTTGATGTGTTGCAGGCTGTTCGGTACAGGAATGTGGCCTGAAGAGCTAAGCCTTGAGGCAAGTGTATATGCCCATGGACTGCATGGTGCTGGCTTCCACGATGTAGTCCAAGGGCACATACCCTCACATCAGGGATCTCTGGAGATCGCTGCCAATGCTGCTGTGGATAGAAGAGGAGGGAGGAGTGGCCAAACAATAGAGACATAAATAAAAATGACATTTAATGAGAAGCTTATGTCTGAGAGCATTATTATGCTCTGGGCAGAGCAATATACTTTTATGATATTTGGCTGACATGAGCAAGAGAAGGAAGCATGAAAAAAGTTGTAAAGAGAGTCAAGTTCCTTAACCTCCACATCACTTTCTGCACAATTACAAAACCAGTCGTCATTATCGTAATATAGTAACAACACTGGACTAGTGGTGTTTATGATACTGGCTTTTTAGTGTAGCCACACTGGTTAGATAATTCATTCAGCAGTTCTGCACAACACAGACAGCTCCATTACAAGACGAAAGCACCATTCTTATCCCTGGGATTCAGTGGATATGTGACGTTACAGATCATTACAAGTACATGAAAAACAAGTACACAAATAAGTTTGCGATGGTTCTGTTTTTACTGGGCATGACAGAGCAAAAAATGCATCTGAAACAGCTCTTTATGATTAGAGATCAGTAAATCTGCCTCAAAGTCTCAACATTTGATTCAAACAATGCATGCAGAAGCTGTCATTTTCCACAATCCACTTACCCTGACTCCTTTTGGCCCCATTTTCCCTACAGGCCCAGGTAAACCCTAAATGTAAAAGATCACAACAGAGATTTCTCAGGTTAAAAACAGGGTCAAATCTACTTTGTGTCACAGTAAAAGCATTTTCTATAAAACAACAGAACATGTTATAAAACCAGTTTAAAAAGCACCCCCTGCTTGATATAAGCTCTAACTTTAACCTCAAATTTAAATCTTTCATAACACTTTAATTGGCCTCTCTGCTGCCTTTTGCGGTCTTAATACCTCACATCAATTTCTCAGAGACACAGCCGACAAATCCACCAGTGTGGAAAATCTCTCCCTGCAACTCTAAAGATCAACTCTCAGCTCGGGAGAACTCCCCTCAGCAAAGTGAAACGCATTGACATAAACCTGCAGCCCTCTGTGATTCACAGCCCACAGATGGTAGGGGGAGCTAAAACCTAATCCATCACACACCACTAAGTGTCTAAAGGGATCAGAGTTCAGACACAGTAAGTGTGCTTAAGCACAGATGCAAACAGAGAGACCTCCGCTTGAACTCTATGTTATCATAAACATTCAGGAAGCGTGAGCCGGCAAGCAGTCGTCCAGCTGTTTATGGAGTTTAAATTTGTTTAAAGCTGAAAGGAAACAGATTTTAAAATGTACAGAAGTCTTAATGCTGTGCAGCTTCGACTTCTCGAGTTCAATGTTCTTCCCAGAAGTGAGGCGAGGACTGACAGTCACAGTTCGGAGGGACAGGGTAAGGTTATTTGTACCCGAGGAGCTGTGGCATTAGTCACACTTTTATTACCTTTTCTTTCTTCAGAATAGTCCTCACAGCGGAAACCTTTTGACATTTTATTTTCTCTCTAGACCAAGGGCATCTGTTGCTGAAATCCACTAACGGTGCAACACCTCAGAGCTGTTGTTGCTTTTTCTGAGGCCTTTCCTCTTTGAGACAGCATTTTATTTGGATTAGCCAAATTAAGTTAAAAGCTGCCAATGGCTGAGATTCTTCCCATACACCGAATACCCTTAAAAGAATTATTTTCCACCTCAAAAAAAATTCAGCTTGTCAACATTTTGTCGTCTTGCTGTCTGATTCATCCCTCTGATTGTAAGTAAAAACTAGTGTAAAATTTGATTTATTTAAAGGCCAGAACCAGAGCAGTTTGATATCTTTACTCCAATTTATGGCTCTATCTTTCTTTATATGTTAGTGTGCGTCTCCATGTCGGTGTTTGTTTGTGTGTGGCCCTGCTCAACTAGCACCGCTACACTAGATTTACTGCACCTGCCTGCCAGGATAGCCTTTGGCCCCAGTGCTTCCATCATCTCCCCGTTCACCCTGCGGAGAGAGAGAGGAGAAATCAGTACTGAAGGAGGACAAGAGATTCAAAGGAAAGAGTAGGGAGGCTGAAGGATGGAGGAAGAAAAGGAATATTCTCCCTCTGTGTACATATGGTTTCTGTTGCTGTCTCAGTGATTGTAAGAATGAAAGAAAACTAAAATCACTCTATTTAGAAGTCACAGGCAACAGTCAATTGCTCCTATGGAGAAATTTAAATCTCTCAGCATTTAATAAAGACCTTTTGTTTCGTCTCGTCCTTGTTGCTTAAGGAACTGCAGACGCCGGCCCTCCAACCATTCAATTAATCCAACAGTTAGTGCTGTTATAATGCGGTTGGCCCACGTGCTAGTAAGACTACTCTGAGCACAGTTTTGCCATTATATGTTTACCCTCATCAACACACATGAGTCACTCCTTCCTTGAGGTGAAACCAAACCAAATACATCTCTATGACAAGAATGATTAACTCTGCATGTGTTGGAAGAGAAAAACAGGATTAGTTAGTCAGGGCATGCAAGAAATTACAGGCTGTTTGTTTTGTATATTAATGGTAAATACAAAAACCCCATTTATAACACACTACTGGAAGGGTTATGTATCAGTACTTTCTGTTTACTTAAAAAAACAGCTAATGAGATGTTTAATGAGACATCAAAATGTTAAAAACACATTAAAATCATATTAGGACTCTTGATTCCACAGGAAAATAGTAGTCATGGAAGTAGTTCTTAAAGAGGGGTATTGTACTTTTCCGATTTTTAAAACATAAATATAAAGCACAATGTTGGGTGTCCATACTCCACGTCTGCAAATTTTTAAACCACAAGATAAACATATGTGGCAGTAATCTTGGAATTAGAGTGTAAATTGATGAAAACGGTTTCTTGGGAATCTCTCCGAGATCCTCCCGAGATGAGATTTTGATGGAGCGAACTGATGAGGTCATCGCAATAGGATCTCCTGACTGGTTCATCCATGCTGCTGGCAAAGCGGAACAGACCACCCCCACAAGGCCTCTTAGCCATTTAGCCATTTAGTAACACACTAATTAAACACTTACCAAACAGATACATCCTGCTCTATCCTTCGCTGCTGCTGGTTTTCTTCCCCATCTCTCTCCAAACTATCAGGATCAGACTCCGGGTCTAACACGTACAGACGTATATCAAAATTCGCCATATTTTACTCAGTCTGACCGGTTCATTCAAAGTGTACAAGTACTAGCTTAGCATTTACTCAAGCGTTTCAGACGGAGGTTAAAATAAGGGTTTTTCAGGACGCCAGTGTAAGAAACATAGGAGTTTTTTGAGCTGTAAACCATGTGAAGCTACTACATGGGTATCAGAGAGATGGTGTAAAGCTTTGAAAAAAGGCATAATACCCCCACTTTAAAATAATACTCATAGGAAAGTTGTTGAAATCAGACACAGCAGGAAGGTTATTCAGGCCATTCTGCCAATACTTGAAAAAATATTCTTTTGTTTGTACTGTTTTAAAGGTACAAAAGCATATGCTAGCAGCATACAGGTAATGCTATAGGTTTTCCTGCTAACCACTGGGGTTGATTAGACTTGTGTTTTGTGCATGCTAACCTCACTTTTCCAGAGCGGCAGTGGAATACCAAGAAAATACACGACTAAGCAGTTTAAATCAAGGAAGAAGACAGATAGCGTAAACATGGAGGATGTTTAAAAATTACTGTATTGTTAACTCTAATTAAACAAAGTGAAAATCAATGCATTTTAAGATTGTTAGCAGTAGTAGACTCTTACAGGCCATGCCAGCATTTCTTTTAAAGCTGTTATAGAAATTCAGTCAAACTGACAGAAGGTTAATGTATCGCGATAGAAGAATGTTTTTACTTTCAATTTGGCTTCTTTGACAACAAAAAATGACAAAAAAAAACCTTTAATGTCACAGTGAAAACAGACTTCTACAAATTAATGTCACTGAAATGAAATATGTAAGGTAGAATAAGTGACTGCATTAATATTCACCCCCTTCAAGTCAGGACTTAGTGGATGCACCTTTGGCATCAATCATAGCACTGAGTGGATAGGTCTCAGCTAGGCTTGCACATCTGGATCCTGCAGTTCTGGGCTTAAACAGTTCTTGTCGAGTCCAGCCACAATTTCTCTACAGGATCGTGATCTGGGCTTTGACTTGGCCACTCCAGAACATTCACCTTGTTGCCTTTTCACCATTTCTGTGTAGCCAAGAAGCATCCCCACAGCGTGATGCTGCCACCATGGTGCTTCACAGTGGGGATGGTGTGTTTGTGGTGATGCGCCGTGTTTGTGCTTGCCTGATGGCCAAAAAGTAGCGTGGGATCTCCCACGTGCCTTTTTGTGAATTCCAGGCGAGATTTAATATGAGTTTTCTTCAACAGTGGCTTTCTCTTTGCCACTCTCCTACAAGCCTTTGACTGGTGAAAAACCCAGGGAATAGTTGTATGCAGAGTCTCTCCTGCTGAAGCTTGTAACACCTTCAGATTAGTCATAGGTTTCTTGGTGGCCACTCTCACTAGTCTCCATCTCACATGGTCACTCAGTTTGTGAGGATGGCCTGATCCAGGCAGAATTACACATGTGCCATAATCCATTTCTTGATGATGGATTTAACCTTGCTCATGGGGATGTTCAGTGCCTTGTAAAAATGTTTGTACCTATCCCCTGACTTATACTTTTCAATAACCTTTTTCTCTGAGTTGCTTGGAGTTTTCTTTTGTCTTCATGGTGTAATGGTAGCCAGGAATACCGATTAACCAATGATTGGACCTTCCAAACACAGGTATCTTTATACTACAATCACTGCACCCAGGTGATCCCCATTTCACTAATGTTGAGACTACTAACACCAGCTGGCTGTACCTCTGTTGAATTAGGTCAGTCACTTTAAAGGAGGTAAACATTTAAGCAACCACTTATTTTACACTCCATATTTTTGTTTAATTGATATTCATTGGTAGAAATAAAGACATTTTTGTATTTTTTCCTGTCCAAAAAGCCTACTTATATTAACCATGATTGAGTTATAAAATCAATGAAAGTGTAAATTATCCAAGGGGTTGAATACTTTTTATAGGCACTGTACTAGGAATACTCGTTTAGTCCTGACATGAACAGGGAGGAAGAAAATGTAATAGGAAAATAATTACCCAAAAAAATTCCCTCCAAAGACTGAGAGTTCACAGTCTTCAGTTACAAGAAGTAATGCCCTTCTGGGAAAAGAAGTCACCAACTATCACCATTAAATGAAAAACAATCAAATCACGTCCATTAATCAAAAACAGCTGCAGAATGCTCTCCAACACTAACGGACTCCTCTGGATATTAAGCCATATTCTGCTTGAGTCATTTTTCCACAGAAAAGGCAGCCTGATCTCTAAAGAGGCCTTTTTATATTGTTGTGACACAGCACATTTTTCTCAAAGATAGTACTCCGGATTTGGGCTCAGGAAGGAGGGAGAAAATGAGGAGGAGTAGAAGGAGGAGGAAGAATGACCTAGGGGTGTCCAAACTATTTAGCCCACTTGTTCCTCTGCCAAAAAAACTCTTCTGCTCTTTTCCAAGATTCCAGCACAACTGAGGTCTAATGTGAATTCTGTTTTATAACTCTCATTTCACACACCTCTTTTTATCATCCTGGTGTGTCTGTAGAAATCTCTCTTTTTCTCTCACATATTTCTTACTTGACGCTGGAACACATGCTGGACTCTGGTGGGAACTTTGCTTGACTCTTTCTATGACTAAACAAACACTGGCAAACAGCTAATATGCAGTGCAACCATGGACAAACAGCATGCAGCGGTTTATCAATCAAACCTTTTCTGAGAATATTTACTTAGCTAAAGAGGGTCCTTTAGCTACACAAGTTAATATGCATTTGTTATTGAGCAGCCCAAAAAAAAAAAGTATTACAATTTAGTGGAAGAATTTGTGAAATTTATATGCTATATGTTATAAATGAGAGAAAATGTGGCATACAGTACAGGTAATAATTAAGACAAAACCATATACTTACAGGGTCGCCAGGGAGACCCCAAGGACCAGGATGACCTTTTCGTCCCTGTAGATACAAAAACAGAGTTCTCAGCATTTGACAATGATGGTAAGATAACATCACCAATTTGGTTAAATTAGGATAAAAACAAAGGCTACATGCTAAGCAACACACTTTTAGGATAAAATATAAAATATCAAGTCTCTAGTCAAAATTCCAAACTTTTTTATAGTTTATTATACTGTCTCCAAGTTTATTTCAGTCTGACTGCAGAAGCTGAACTTCCATTACATAGTCCTCCTCCTACCTAAGAGGGACATGACTTTGTTTTCTTATCAATTATGCAATAAAATAACTTAATAAAGACCTGGAAGGTTTTCGTTAAATGGTACACAGCAAGGACAAATGAAATAGCTGTGAAACAAATAGACCACTTATCAGCAGCAATGGCTGGTTAACCCTGAATAAAACAATTTACGATCCTACACAAGAACAATGGCATTTTTATTTATTGTTGCAGCACAGCTGCTTGGCCGTGAATTTGTCTAATCGTTGCAATGAATGCACTATGACAAAACAATACACAGCAATCTTGCATTAATTAAACTCTAAGCCAATTAGACAAGAACAAATGAACCCAAAAGAGTAATTAATGGTCACCTTCATGCCCCGTGGTCTCAAACGAGCATGCCAGCTGCTTACAAAAAACATATTAATCTTTTACAATCAAGGCCTACAGAGAAGATAGAGTCACTTGAAGTCATTTCTGAGGGAAGAGCATGTCTAACCCCTAAAGTGTGAAGTCATTAGCCACCAGCTGCCCTGTCCTGTCTGCAGCAGAGCAAGTAAACCACAAGCACTCAGAGGCCGATGTGCAAAACTTCTGAGCAGTAAACAAACATGCCACCATTAAGAGCGCTATACGAAGCACTAACACACCAACAGCAGGAGTGTATACATGAGGATTTAACCTCCCTCTGCACATGTTCTGTGACATTTCACAACATAAAGCAGATAATTATTCTAGGGTTATTGAACTGAGATAACACAGGCCTGGAAACTGAAGAAATAAAAATGCTTAGAGTAGCATTTGCCCTTCTTTGGACTGATGCTGTAAGGATGCAACAATTCTCATGGAGTAAAAAATAACAACAGTAAACTTCCTGAGGGATAAAATCACTGAAACATCTTTAAAGGACAAAGTGATTCAATTACATTCTAATAAACCTTTACATATGGAACACAGCCTCATTAAAACAGATCTTCCATTTCTAACTCCCCTTAAATTGCTTGTTAAAGAGGGTTATTGGCTTTCCTGCTTAAAGTTAATTGATTAAATTGATAGCAGTTGTCCATTCATTAAAGCTGACTTTACAACAAGAAGGCTTTAAGCTTAGCACTTGTCCTTGAAACTGTCTGGACAACAATTCTAGCTCCATTCAAAATTTTAAGGATTCAACAAAACCAGTGGCTCCCAACGTTTATTCAGTGAAGTCCCCACCCCTACTTATGCCTACATGCTTGTAAACTATCCAGTTAGGTAAGGGGTGTCAAACTCAGTCACAGCAGGGACCTAAATCTGAGTTTAGGTCTAACCTGAGGGCCTAAGAAGGTCAAGATTTGAATGAATTATAGGGGGAAATAAAACAGTGATGATAAATGATTTTAAGATTTCTTAAAAAAACAAAACAAAAAACAAAAACAAAAAAAAAAAAAAAAACATCAAAATGATTAAATATCCCAGCATCAATGTTACTGTGTGTCCAGGTCAAATAAATGCTAAATAAATAAATTAGTTTAAAGGCTTAAAATCTGGGATAAAAAGTCAACATTTTAAGTCCTTAAAGTCAAAATTCAAAATTAAAAGTCAAAATAAGGTTTTTAAAGGGCAAATATATGAGATAGAGGGTTAAAATCATGAGTTTAAAGGTCAAAATAGAAGATAAAATTCAAAACTGTGACTCTCAAAGATCAAAATATGAGATAAAATTCTCGATCAGGAGTTCAAAAAGTGAAAATATGGGATTAAAAGTCAAAGTTAGGAGTTAAAAAGGTCAAGATACGATTTAAAATGAAAAATTGTGACTCTAAAAGGTCACAATATGAGAGAAAAGGTCAAAATTATGAATTCAAAAGGTCAAAATATGAAGAAGTCAAAATCCTAAGTTTAAGTTATAATCTTGAGGTGCAAAATAATAATACATGAAATGACAACACAAATGTGACCAAAGCCAGATAAAGTTCCTGCAAGTTGACATTCCGGTGGTTGAGAAAAATGGATACAAAGTTGTTTTCTTTAAAAATCATCATTTTTTGTTTTTTCTCATTTTATGCAAGTCTGACATTTAAACTACTCACTCGATGAAAAAAGTAACACAAATGTGACATTTAAAAGCGTTAATTTTGTGTTTTAAAATGCCCTGTTTTCTGAGTTTCTGCGGGGAGATTGAGGGGAGGGGAAAGTGAAACTGCTGGGTGATAATTGGCCACTCAGCCTGCCATTATTCCCAGTTTCGTCCATGGAAATGGACAATAACAAACTCCGCATGGCTCAAGCGCCACCCCTCCCCCAGCACATAAATACAGCTGTTTCTAGTTATCACCTTTATCAAAAGGCCGCAAGATGCACCCTACAGTGAAGAAAAGTAGAAGAGACAATGAAGAAGTGGCAAGAATTATCAACAGACTTGGGGCGACTTCATGATCACTTGACAGTGAAAGTTAGATGAAGGCGGATTTCCTATGGGAATATTTTGATGAGCGTCACCAGTCCGATTCAGAAGCTTGGTTTGGGTGGACTTTATATAAATCTGGCCCTATTGTTCACGCCCACTACCTGGCCTGCCTGAAGGTATGAAAAGTCCTGAAACTTTGACTCAGAACAAACAGAAACTAGAAGTTAACATTCAAATGAGCATATCTTTGTAAAATCTGCTCAGATTAAGGTATATGATGACCATTTGAAAGCTTGGAATCTACACTTTCACACTGACGACTTGCAGGAGTTTTTACCAGCTTTGGTCACAAATTAATTTCTTTCCCTCATTGCTGATTTTTTAAATCTTGTTATTTCTACTCTCTATTTTTTCCGATTTTTATAACATTTTTTTTTTAATCTTCAAGGTTAAATTTACATTTTATACTTGAGGAAATCAGCAGACCTCATACAGGTGAGCCAGTTCTAATTTAGATATGATATGATCTTGTGGGCCAGGTAAAACTGCACTGTGGGCCGCATTTGGCCCCTGGGCCTTGAGTGTCACGCCTGTGAGTTAGGTTTTTTATTATGATTTCATTTAATACACAAAAAACTCAGTGCAGACAAAGCCTTGACAAAGAGAAAAAGCCCCAAAAATAATCTCACAAAAGTTAATTAAGTATCTAACACTTCATGAACTACAGTCAAAACTTTTTGACCTTAGGAATATCCAGCAACGCACCCATCTGTTGGTAAAGCAGGTTAATAGGCTGAGGCAGATTGCTCTTTGGAATAATCAGACTGGCTATTGGCAGTCCATGCTGATTAAAATGCTGACACTGGTCCAGTTTGTCATCACGACTAAGAAGAGTTAAGTAATACTAATGGTATTGGAACATTTCAGGGAATATTCCACAACTAATTCCCTGTTTCAAATAAATCAGCTGTGACTTGGACCTCTGATGTCATCGTAATGAAATAACTCATACTTGCTCAGACCTTTATAGATAGCTGAAGTTGTGTATTGCAGAGGGATGCAACAGTCGTTACCAATGGTAACATGTTGTCCTTGAGTCCTCATAAAGAAAGAAAAACATCTTTATGGGTTATTCTGTGTAATATCCCCTGCAGTCTTTCTTTGACAAATGAAGCCAGATGCCGATCCATTGTCCGCAGTAATTCAATCAGACGCTGTTACACTGCAGCCTTGAAAAACTTCCTTATTGATGATCATTGTCTGTTCTTCTCCTGACTCAATGTGCTCTGAATTGGAAAACTCTGACAGGATTTTTGGAGTAGATTAGTTTCCTGCTGAGGCCAAAGAACTGCAGCCACGAAAGGACAAAAGAATGTGTCTGGCCCTTCCAGCGAGGCCAATACAGCTGAGTACAGTAAAAGTGGAGAAAGGAAGTCTGTCTTTAGACTGTGTAGGTGTGTTCATGTGCACTGAAAAAGAAACTTAACAAAAGTGGACAGCTTTCACAGTTCTCTTCATCTTTTGTTTGATACAAAGATGGCAAAGGACCATATTCTCCATAAGTCCCCACTCTGAGGAGCAAAAACATTTAATTTGTATAACAGGCACTGAATCAAGCGTGCAGCCAGAGGGCAAAGTTTATCAGAAGCAGCAGCCTCTCCACTGCTTACAGACTAAGACTGTCTTTTGCTGATGATAAACTGTGTTTTAAAATGACTTTTAGTTTGATTACACAAAATACCTGGAGAGACTGGGATAAAATTTTAACCAAGCCAATAAGCTGAGTTGAGAACACGGGTTTTTCAGAGGTTTTTGGACAGGTCTGAGGATGTAGCAAGGAGAGTTCCAGAGGGTGGGGGTCCCAGGGGAACATAACTTCAAGGGGACATATGGGAAAATCACTTTTTCAGGCTTTTCTAACACAAATATGTGTCCCTGGCCTGTCCACAATCCCCTCAAGTACCAGAAACCCCCCCACCACCACCTTTCAGAAAATGTGTGCTGAAACAAGCTGTTCTCAGATTTTACATCTAGTGACCTCACCAGGGGCCTAAGCACCCGCCCCCAGGTTTGGTTGGCCCTCCCTACCTTGGAGGATGGTCTGGGAGCTTGATGGTTTGAATCCCAGTCTAAACTTTTGAAAAAAGTGTTTGTAATGTCACAAGTGTTGCAACCATTTCCTGAGAAGGGTGTGGTCAAGGGCGGAGTCAGACAGCTAATTATCACTTAAAGCCACTAACATTAAAGCCCTTCTCGTTTTAGGAAGGACTGAAACAGAGGGGTTTTGATTTTGGTACCAAACTGATTTAAATAGCAAGTGCTGAAGGGTACAGGACTTTCAGTGTGTCGTGCAACACTTCTTGGCAAGCCTCTTGTTCTTGTCTTGCACAAATGAGAAAATAAAGGTAGAGAATGTGATTACACAAGGCTGAGAGGCAGGAAGGAAAACTTGATGGCTGCACAGCAAATAAAAAGTTGAGTGCTATTCCAGCGTGCTCTGATCAGAGCTGACATGTAAAGGCCACGCTGCTTCAGGTCTGCAACACTCTCCAATGTGTTTCAGTTTGACACACTCACACATACATGAGTCTCTTCTTACTTAACGGTACAGACTGCTGCCCGACTCCCATGTAACCTCCCCATTACAACTTTACATATTTCCCACAGTGAAGAAGGCTTTCTCTGGAAGAGGGCCAAGAAAATGAGCTCAAAACTCTGCTCTAATGGTCCATAAAGCAGCAGCAGGTCATAGTTTTACCATCAGGCAGGACGAGAGCAGACAAGAGAACAAATGTCAGGCTTGGTCTGTGGCAGATGATGGAATTTCAGCCTAATTTGAATCCAAAAGCACCCTTTAAGGGGTTTGAGTTTTAGTCATGTATAGAAAATGAGGTAGGAACAACTGCATGGAATGAGGTGTCTGGTGGTTTTTCTGCATAGCCAAGCTGATTGGCTTTCCGTTATTTGCTGGATAACTACACTTTAATACTTTGTATGTCTGTCAGCAGTTACTTAAAGGATGCATGTGTCACTGAGGTTAGCACAGACTTGATCAGGAGAACCAGAATTCCACCTGGGTTAATCATTAGTAAAGGAAAAAGGAGCTCTGTTACAACCAGTCTTTATCTCTGCTAGGATGTCGGTCCACACCCAAAAAACATTTTCAATTACTAAAAATCACGAGAAGGAATATCAGCTTTTTCCCATGACTCCTTGCTCCATGACTCACATGGTGAGTAAAGGTCTACCTCCATTCAGGGGAGAAGGCTCCAGCTCCAAAAGGGAACCTTGAGCAGACCAGATGGTTTTTCACAGTCAGCACTGTCTGATTGCATAACAGCCTGCTGGAGCTCCTGCCGATGCATTATTGCACTCATGCTATTGCGTCCCAAATGTGGACAGGAGTGTGTGTTTGTCCAAGAGCGAGAGTGAAAGTTCCTGGCAGAGGATTTTCACAGTCATGGCAGTACTTTTATATCTGTTTATTCAAAACTCAGCTTTACTTTGTCAGAATTAAACTGTGACAGTGAATCAGTGTGGTAAATTGTCAAAGGACCACAAACAGAGCAGTGTGATGGTAAACTGGAGATTATTATTAAGAAGAAGAGGATTTTTTCCACAAGCTTTAATGGCTTTTTTTTATCTACACAGATGTTTCCAAAAACACAGAAGGTGTCAGGTAACTCAGCAGTGATTTCCCGTCATTCTCTTTTTCTCATTTTACCAACAACAAGACACTTAAAAACTGCAGTTAAATCACATTAGCATGAATAAATTTAAATCTAATTTAGGTTGTTTGGAATCGCTGCCAGTCTGTAAGAAAGCTGGGTCCTCCTACTTGAAAAACTGATGTTTGAATTTTATACATTTGTGTTTCTTTGTGCTGTTTCTGCACACTCTCTCCATCTAACAAGTTAAATCTGGGGAAATACCGACTTGTAAAAGTTTTGGAATGAAAATCTACTGCACATTATCGCCCTCTCCAGAGTCAGGCGGTAACTAGAAGCAAACATGGCCGGGTTGTTCTTTGGAATCAGTTATTGCTGCATGATACTAGCCCACAATTTTCTCCTCTCTCCAAACAAAGTGAGAAGAATACAGCATTTCTACCGGCCACTGGCCATGTTTGGAATAAAAAATTATTGCTCCTCTGATTTAATCTGACAAAATATTCAATAAGCCTAAGTAGCAAAGTAAAAAAGATTAGAAAAGGGTGATGATTTATGGGCAAAATCAGTAACATTATCCTTAGGCTGACCACACACTAGATGATTTTCAAATCTTTAATGATTTTTAAAACATGGAAGTGGTCCTCACTGACATGAGGACAATTTCAGACAATTTTTCATCTTATAATCCTCTGAGCGCACACACTACATGACTCAACTAGACTGTGAGTCCACTCAGACCACACACCTGCGACCTCACGTAATCACATGACATCAGAAGAATAATAAACATACATGCTTATTGATACCTTCAGCTTGCTGTCTGTCCAACATAGGCTGCCCTGGTATGTGTTACAGATGCAGCATAAATCATAAAACAAGGGAAAGAATCATGATGAAATCCTGACTAAAATGAATGTACAGTTGTGTTTATGTTTGTGTGCAGTCTTCTCACTCTCATTGGTTGTTGTATGTATTACAATCTATCATACAATATCAAACATGCTTGATATTAACGATTCTAGGTCTGGGAGGCTATGACGCGCTGTGGAGTAGTAAAATAATCCTGTTGGCACCACACACTTGAAGATTATTCAGACAAATAATTGTTTGCCACGAGCCTCCATTCAGGATACGCCCCCAGGATCATTAGGAGAGGCAAATTTGGCCTCAAATCAGGCTTAAAATCCTGTAGTGTGTGGTCAGCCCTACTGTTGTTTTATAATGAAAACCAACACTGAAGAAATACTTTTTACAAGTAAACTTAGTGCAAAACGTAACACTGCTTCTAGGCAATAAATCTTACACCACTGGGAAGCTGTTTATTTCCCTTTTAAATGCTGCCACATTTGTAAGGAACAAGCATTTGTGGGATGAGCGGCAGAGCTGAGTATATGGTTACACCCATGAAAAATTTGCCAAATCTTCTTTGCCAATGCCAAGAACTATTCTGGCATTGGCTCATGTTTTTCAGTGCCTCAGTAGCGTGTTAAGAATGATACACAACCACAACAGCCTGACACCTCCTCATCATCGTCACCAGCCTGGTCACACACTGATGTGGGATGGCATCCCATTCTTCAAACATTTATCCTAATTCATCCAGTTTGGTTGTGCTGGTCACTCTGGTAGGAACAGCACACCCAAAGTGATCCCACAAGTGTTTAGTGGGGTTGAGGTGAGGACTGCTGGCAGGCCATTCAATCTTCTCCAGTTCCAAATTCTGGCGGTAGTCTCTGATAAACTCTGGTGTGAGGGGGCAATGTTAAAAGTTCAGTCCCATTGTTACAGCAACAGCCACATCCCCTCTCACTGTGGAGATCTCAATGTCTCTCTGCATTAAGATAGCCTCCAATGAAAACAAGCCTTGTTCTTTCAAGGACACCATCACACTGCTTCTCCACACTTTGACTTTAGAATTCAACTGCCGTACGGAGAATCTGGAATCATCACTGAATATAACAGCTGCCAATTAGGTATCTGATTTCAGCACATGGGGGGTACCAGAAGCTTAAAACAAGAGTCAATAGCAACAGCAAAATAAGCTGCTTGGCATTGGCAGAGAATATTTGGCAAAATTTTCATGGGAACAACCCACATACTCAGCTCTGCTGCTCATCCCACAAAGGCATGTTCCTTAAAAATGTGGCAGCATTTAAAAGTGAAATAGACTTTCCAATTAAATTCGATTTATTGACAAGAAGCATTGTTACAACAAAGAATTATTTACCAAACAAAAAATTCCTCTTTTTGTAATAAGCTTATTTACCCTGCAGGTAAAAAGAAAACCAAGAAACCCCCACTTTTTAGTATTTCTAATCTGCACTAGTAGAAATTCACAGAAGGCAGCCACTGCTCAACAAAAAAAAATTAGTATGACCCCAGTCATATGGTTTTGAGGATTCCTTCCTGGAACAGTGCAAAATAAATTGCAGAATTAGTTTCATGCTTGCAGCTGGGCCTAAAGACATTAAGACAAATTCATTTAATCTGCTGAAATTCATGCACTGATGCAGAATTTTTCAAGTCAATGTGTAATCATGCTTATTAATTGTGATCTCACTATTGATAGAGAGGAACAAAAGTACAGACCTTTCAGTGTGTTGTTAGTTTGCAGTAAACAGTTAAACAGAACACTGAAATATCATGCCAGTCATTCAGCAGGTATCAGACTGCAAGATAAGCCATATGTTCAAATTGTCTGGTCTTTATTTCTGCTGATTAATGTGGGAACTTAAGTTCATCTTGAGTCAATCTGACCAACATCCTGCATCTGTAAATAATCACCAAAGCATCACATTTGCATCAATCAACAGCCAAGATCAGTTCCTAACAAGTGAACTACTTTCTCCTGTTTTCTGAAAAGTAATAGCTCTCCGTTTCAAGAAATTTCTGACCCTTTAAAATTAGAATATAAAAAGAATCTGCACTGTTTTAATATTTTCTTGCATCAACAGGAGTTAATGGCCTGGAGCTGAGTGCCACAGTGTAGGATTATTAATAAGAATTGAGAGGAAGAAAACTGCACTGCCATTTCTATTATGTTTATTGTATTTGTTCTCATTAGCATATGAAGAGTACTGCAGGTTTGTTCTTTAATGAAAGCAGGTATAAGGCTTCATAAAGCTGAACTGTGAAGATAAATATGGATTAAAAGTTGCCATAGGTTGCAGACTTAGTGAAACAAAAAGATATGTAAAAAAGAAGCAATGCAAAAACATTGTCTTCAAACAAACAATGTGGAAAAACAAAGTGGGTTACAGAGTACTATGTAATTTGCTCACTCTGCATAGAAGGAAATCCAGTCAGCTCTGGCCCACTTGAGATGTGTAATTACTGTGAGGGGGATAACAGGCTTTGGGAAAAGGCCAAGGATAAAATGCACAAGGCCATGGAAAAACACACTGCTTACCATCACTCTCTGTCAGAATAACCCGGCTCAGCGGCATGTTAAGAAGTCAAATAATGCAGACAAACAAAGCAGGACCAGATCACAGAGCTGAAACACTCAGAACTTGTCCTACTTTTTACAGGAATTGTTCTCCTGAGACTCCATGACATAACATGCATTTGAAGAAACATAAAGTTTCGATAAACTTCAGCTCACCTCGGCTCTCTTCATCACTTCCAAGGCCTGTGATGCAGATGATATAACAGCTGAGATACTCAAACCTTTACAATTTCAACCCACAGGGGAGCCAGCACACAGGTGTGCTCCCTGATGCCTGCATTATGTGGGGCTGCTTTCCAAACAAGAGCTAAAACATCCATGTTTGGCTAGAGCTTCTGAACGCTGCTATATCACAGATTTTTCCAAAGGCAGTGAAGAGCAGGCCAAGGGGTTGAGTGTGTACGTTTGATTTAGCATTCATGGTACACATAATACTCATTCACAATCTCATTCATGTTTGATTTATGTCTAAAACCCTTTGAGAGGAAAAAGGAGCCAATACATATGAACACAGTATTAACTTTTATACATGTGGGACACAGCCAAAGGTATTTGAAGGATATCATTTACTTCCTCATAGATTTGAACAAACAAACAAAAAAAAACAAGAATTACAGCTTATGTGTGCAAGAGTAAATCAGATTTTCTACCTTTCGTCCAGCTTGGCCAGGCAGTCCAGGTGGGCCTAATACACCAGGCTCTCCCTGAAATAGACAAATTAGGTCACGTGTTATAAGCTGGCATAATTTGCTCCACTGTGTCTGCAATTGATGGAGTGCATTTGTAAATGAAAAATGACTATATACATACTTTAAGTCCTTTGGAAGCAAGACCAGGGGACAGTCCATGATCTCCTTTTTGTCCCTGGAGGATAAAACGGAGAGGGTTTATTTTTTCATACTTTGACACACTTTTTTTCCCAGTGGGCAACAGATACAGTATATCTTCGTCTGCACTAACGTTCACTGAATATTTGCTGCACTGCCAAAGCATTCCACTTCACAAGGCGCAGAGGAGTTTGCTGTTAGCATTTACGCCATCAGAGAAGTGAGTTCATCCTTCTTATTGGTGAATTGAGCAGTCGTATTTACACTCAAGTGAGGTCCGTTTATGCCCTCCGGTGACTCAGTTTACACCAAGCCAGCAACAAGTGATGGGGAGTGACCGCGCACATTCTTCTCCCTTTTCGGGCAGTGGGAATCCTGTCAGTGCATTCTGGGTCAGCATTCAACATCCAATTGCACTGGAAATCAATAATTTCTTCATTAGTACTAATTATATTAGGAGAAACATTTATGTACGGAAAATGAGCGATATCATTGGAATTATTGGACTGTTATCAATACAAACAGCTGATTCAGAAGTCTTTTCTTTCATGTAAGCGTGTCAGATATCTGCAAAAATCAAATTTTATTCATCCCTATTTTTTGTGGTTTTCAGACATTAAATGTCAGTTTTCTGTAAAACTTACATTCAGTATTTTTGAGAAGTTTTCAAGAGCCATAAAGTTTCTAAGTTCGGCATAAGATGTGGAGTCTTAAATGTGAGTATAGCTGCTATGACCATAGAATGTATAATAGGATGGACATACTAACAGCTGCCTGGGAGTGAAGCCAGAATATTTAGAGTTCCCAACGCTGACTGGTAGAAAGGTTCTAGGCCATAAGTCCCACCTACCCAATGATAACAGATGAGAGATGGGTTAAACTGTAAAATTAAAATACACATAAAAAAATTCTAAAACACAGCTTCTGTGTTCACATTTAGTCACTATCTTCACTGTTTATGTCCAAATGTTCAGCTTTTTAAGTAGTTCTGTTTCAATTAGTTATCTGACAATAAAGAAGACCTTATGTAGAGTCAGTATGGACAGCTCTGCTGAAAAACATGGTCCTGCACAGCAACCAGATTTACAGAGGAAAGGTGATAGGAAACGCAACAAAAATTAACAATACCGTCAGATTGTCCATGAACATGAGTGTATGCTCCAAACCAACACAAGTATCACTCCTGTGCTACTTGTGCTCCTGTGTTTAATTTTAGTTTATCCCTCAGTAAATTTGTATTTCTATTCATAATTCAGCTGTTGTGAAAAAAAAAAGCCAGTTACCTTTGAAAGCGAGCAGAAAATATACGTCATTCAGTAGTATGCCAATCTGGCTCCAGAACGCCCCACCATAGCGGTCTGCAGCCAGATCCTCTTGCCACAGTTTGCTGTGACCAACACCAAGCCCTTACCCACTGTATTTCTCGAGTGATGCACAGTGAAGTGCAGCCCTGAGCAGAGATGTCAAGATCCCAGGAGGACTATGAGTTTGCACAAAAATGTTATGTAAACAGATAACGATGCCTTTCTAAAGTTAATTTGTAGTTCTTTCAATATTATTCCAGGCTCTCTACTCATTTAATAGTTGAGTAGATCAAAAATTTAAAGAGAGTTTGTTTTCCTGAAAGGATGCGTGATAAAAATTCTCCGGTTTTCAAAAAGATCTTTTCTTTGTCTACTGTGGCGTATTACCTCTGTAACACTCTGACCAACTGGTGACCTTAGTGGAGTGGTGCTTCCAGAGACGGACTATAGCGCCTGCTGTGGAATAGCCAACATTGACAAGAAGGAGCAATTTGCTTCGGATTGTGCTTTGCATGTATGTGGAATATGAGAATATGATTTTTTATCAGACAGTGGAAGGGACAGCTACCTTCTGCACACGCCTTGGCTCCAAATTAATCAGCAGCCAAAGAAGGCGAGTTCTAGCTTTGATTTAGAGAAAAGAAGAACATCTATTGAATCATCCACCCATCTCTTGTATCTATATTTCTATCTCACTCTCTCTCTATGTATATGTATCAGTCTTTCTAAAAAGCTGTATTCAGCATATTGTGACCTATTTTGCTGCAGTACTAAAGGTTTATTTTTATGGTATACAGGGGCCGCTCTTTCCAGATCTTCAAGTACAAAAGGCCACAGTGCACCTATTCAAAGCACAAGGTTTTATTTTAAAAGTTCCTGTCCACGGTATATTAGACCATTTAAACCTGCATGTTCCTTTCAACAATTTGGCAATGAAAAGTCTTTGTGGGAATTTTCTGCAGACAGATTTCTTCACAGAGCCAAGAGTTCAACTCCAGCCAAGAGCAAAAAACATGCATGAACACTGTGTCTTTTTACTTTCTAAAGGTTTTTACCTCAACTTCATCATAAGAAGAGTTTTCCATCAAAAAGAGGTTAAATGAAGTAATTTCTTCTATAAACTCAAGACCCTAATAAGCACTTGTGCTTTCCACTGATGAGACACATATTTCAGGGTTTCATTAATTTCATCTAAGGCCTGATGGGGAGCCACTTTCAGCAGGAGGCAGACTGATCAGCATTTAGTCATGATTAATCATCATTACATCTAGATAAGAGTCATATTCAAAACAAAACTCAGCTAAAACACAGCATGTTTTCACCCAGCATGATGTTTTTTTTCCTTCAGGCAGGAACTGTGCCAGACCAGACTGTCTGCTGTTTGAGGTTTTTGTGCAAATGGGTCAAACTGAGCTGAGCAAGCATTGGTAAGGATCCAGCAACACATATGTACAACATAAGTGTTATGACTTTTGCCTTGGTTAAAAACGAGCCAAAGCATGGCATCAATTATGTTTTAAAACGTTTAAAGTCAGTGTGGAAAAGGCAGAAACTCAATGCATTCAAATGAATTAGCTATGGACTGGAAATATGAGCACTTTTCCGTTTTATTCCAGCTGAGTCTAACACGCAGTGTCCTTTATGATATCAGATTGGCATAATATGGAGTTAAAAACCTCTGTGTTGACAATGCAAATCAGCTGGAACGCAGACTGATGTCAAGTACTTGCAAATTAGTGAGCCAGAAAGACTAAAACACTGCTGTTCTACTCTGAGGGGAAACAAATGGCTTTTCAAGAGGCTGAAGAGTTGTGCTGTAATGCCAAGAGGATCTGACCTCAGATATGCAAACTCAGAGAAATGACAAACAAACAGTGGATGAAGACAAAACCACATGAAGTACTACCTCCTTAGAACAACATCCATATTTTTCATCATTTTACTGTTTTAAAAGCCCTGAAACAAACTGTATTCTATTCAGTTAACATTATTTTAAGACTGGCTGGAATTATTTGCATCCCAAAGAGATTGTCCCTTAGTTACAAGTCCACTTTAGAGTAGGGCTGGGCAATTAATCGAAAATTAGATTAAATCGCAATATGGCCTGCTGCAATTTTCAAATCGCAGAAGGGGCAATATTTCCTTAACCTGAAATTTGTGTCAAAAAACAGTTTAATTTTTTTTTTTTGCAGCAGAGACATTATGCATTACATACCATGCAATCATTCAAGTGCCAATATTTTTAGAGTAGTCTACAAAAAAGCCTACTTTCTTTATTTTTGTATTGTCTTCTTATGGATGACATAAAAATCATTCCCTTTAAGACAAAAATTCATATTCAATTTGCAATACGAGTCATAATCATCACAATTCTATCTTTTTTTTCAAAATTGGTCAGCCCTTGTTTAATCTGATATTGTGTTGGTTATAATATAGAGTTATTTTTTTGCTTTTGTATAATAGAAAACACATAAAATGAGGAACATGAGACATAATTGCGTATCAAATCACAATGTTGGGGGGAAAAATTGCAATTAGATTTTTTCCCAAGTCGTTCAGCCCTTCTTTAGAGATACAGTGTTTATTAAAAAAAAGCATTCACACCTTGAATGTTTGACTCTTTGACTGATTTTAAATATCAGCCAGGGTCAATATAATTTGACTTTTTGACCAAAAAAAAAAAAAGTACAAAAAAACAGGTCTATACAAAGCCATGTCAACTTAATTTAAATTTGTAATGTAAAGTAAGTGATTGGATAAATATTCACCCCCTTTAAATTGACTGACCTATTTCAACAGAGGTCCAGCCAACTGGTGATAGTAGTCTCACAATTAGAGAAATGGGATCACTTGAGTGCTGTGAATGTGCCACAAGTGATTGAAGTATAAAGACACCTGTGTTTGGAAGGTCCAGTCACTGGTTGATCAGTATTCCTGGCTACCATTACACCACAAAGACAAAAGAACACTCCAAGCAACTCAGAGAAAAGGTTATTGAAATGTTTAAGTCAGGGGATGGATTAAAAAAAATCCTAAGGCACTGAACACCCCCCTCATGTTAAGTCAAAGCCATCATCAAGAAATGGAAGGAATATGGCACATGTGTGAATCTGCCTGGATCAGGCTGTCCTCACAAATTGGGTGACTGCAAAAAAGGGACTAGTGAGAGAGGCAACCAAGACTCCCACAACTACTCTGAAGGTGTTACAAGCATTAGCAGCTGAGATACAGAGACTTAGCACACAACAACTGTTCCCCATATTCTTCAACAGTCAAAGATTTATGGGAGAGTTGCAACGAGAAAGCCACTGTCAAAGAAAACAGTAAATCTTGACTAGAGCTCACAAGAAGGCATGTGGGAGACTCCATGGTCAAGTGGTCTGATGAGACCTATCCACATTGATTCACTGCTTTGATCGCAGCCAAAGGTGTATCTATTAAATACTGACTTGAAAAGGGTGAGTATTTACTGACAATGATTGATTTATGAAAATCAATAAAAAAAAGTAAAACATCCAAGGGGGTGACCATTTTTAGGCACAGTAAATTTCCCTTTAATGAGAATAAAGTAGCTTTAGTACTCTATAAACTATTTCCTACCTGAAATAATGGCAGGATTATGTCTTTATGCCTTTATTGAATTCAAAATAAATACAAAACCCTTTTTGGGATTGTCAGTTCATCAAAACACAAAATTAGACATGGTATCCTGCTGTGTTCTTGATGTAAACAAACCACTGACAGCATTTTCTGTTATTCTGTGAGTTCTTTTCAAAACAAATCCCACAAAAAGACCCAAACAAACACAGTGTGGGCCCATTTCTCACTACTTTCAGACTTCCCTTTTCTGCCTTTGGCTCTTAGCCCTGAGCCCATTAGTTCCCACTGAACACATACATTTTTAAATAGGACTCAAAATATATAGATGTTAAAGTTATTTCCCAAAACAGCTGAATGCTGTAGTTTTCAAAAAATACAGTTGAACCTCTTTGGGATGCAATCCATTTCACCCAGCTCAATACTGTGTTTTTGTTGAGAAATAGGGCTAAATCGATAAGTTGCCAAATATTTAATTCATCATCACCTATTTTCAATAAATAATTAATGTTAACTTTTATTTTAAAAGAAATTCTCCAGTACTGTTCACAAATGCACTCCTGAAATCCACTGACTTGCTCCTCCTGATGCAGCAGTAGTAGAAGTTATGACAGTTCTTGCCTTTGTACCAATGCCACATGTAATTGGACATTTCACAGTATAAATTCCTCTTTCCCACCCACTCACTCACTATGAACTGTCCTGAATACGCTGTGATCTAACAACAGCTCACTTCAACCTCATGTTGAAATTTTACTAATAAATGGGGGCTGACATAAAAGTAGAGTTAAGTTGGTACAAAATATGTCTGTGTTCACACTTTTCAGGAGTTTTGAGTGTAATGTAAAAACACTGTAAAAAAAATTTGCATATAAATGAATAACATTATTTTCGGTACTACAAGAAACTGATTTAGACTAATAAATCACCATTTTATAGACCTTACAACAGATCAGTGTGTAGGTATGAAAATCAACAAACAAAGTTAGCATGAGAATTTTTGTCTATTACAGCCCTTTGGCATGACATTTAACAGCAAATTAAGTCTGAATTAGAATACATTTACATTTATCCAGGGTAGCTCTATCTATCTATTCAATATTCATGCCAATATATTTTAACCCTGCAAAACCGATGGGTTGGCCGTATTCCATGTAAGTCATCAGTCACATCCAACTTGCAAATCTTCAAGATGAAATGTTTGTGCTCTTCTCCTGACTGATCCCAGCAAGAGTTGAATCATCAGCTGACTCCACTGATAGTGAACGAAGATAACAGCTGCTTGTTGAGTTTAAATCATTGCTCTGATTGGCCCGTGATGAATGTGATAGAAAGAACATTTGTGCGATCATCCTCAGATTTTTTTAATCCTCCCAAACACTGAGTATGGGCTGCTACTCAGATGGATGTGAAAGAGTCTATTTATTGTGTCAGGTTAAATACATTTAGGAGTGAAGGAGCACTGTAGTGCTGTCTTATTGGCAGAGGCAGAACTAGATATTATTAACAGATTCCAGTATGTTTCCTTACATTGTGATTCATATTAATATTTTCTCCCTCCCAGACACAAATAGTTAGCATTTGACTTGAAGCTGTTAATCCTTGATGCCATACCTTCGCTCCTGGAGGTCCAGGGCGACCAGGGTTTCCATGTGGGCCAGGAGGACCCTGAAAACAGAGACACACATGATTAAAGAAGGTAATTGTTGGGGTCACTGAACAGACCTCCATCTCAGCAGCAGACAGGGGGTAGAAGCAGTCCTATATGTGAGGTATTCACACATGTATGCACATATTGTTCCCTTTCCACTGTCTGTTTGTGTTATAGGACAGGTCAGAGGTGCCCCGAGGTCCCTCTGTGTTTGTGTATAGATGCTCTGTGAGACGTACTGAGCCTCCTGCCTTGCCTCTCCTGTCTGCCTGCCTGTCCAAGTTATGACATATGGATGTGATTTTCCTCATCCCCACACTTTTCCACCAGTTTCTGGGGTCCTACAAAGTGAAGGCCACTCATCCATCACACCATATTCCCTGATCACTCTGTGCCATAGGTGTCTGTGATATATAGCCTGCTTGGAAGTTATTCATTGAGCAACCTGTGCCAAATGTTTTATCAGAAAGGACAATCTCCTACAAGTGCAGCCAGGTGGGCAGAAGTACAGGAACAACGGCAATGAGACTAAATCTATGCTCTCTTTTTGAAGAGGTTATAAATTCAAGCAAGCTGCATGGAGGGGTTGTTTGGAAAAATAAAGCCACAACTTCCTGAGGCATCCAACCGAGTTGAACTGCACTCAGCATGGAAAATCTCCTCCAGAAAAAGTGAAGCATGTTCAGAAAGGCTGAACAGGAAGCTACTGTATCTTCAGTCTGTTCTTTTGAGTTTTCAAAACTTTCCATGCATTGTGAAAAGAAAGCTTTCCCCTAAGATATAGGTGAATAGAGGGATTAGGTTACTCAGAGTCAAACAGATGCAGAAGACCAAGAGGTGTAAGAGCGAGGTTGGGTGATCAAGGCAGCCTCTGTCTCCGCTAGTTATCTGTGCTTAATTATCAGACGGTGGAGAGGAGGTGAACAGCTCTGCTCCCTTCAAATCAGACGGATCCTCTCCCCCCTCATAGGCGCTCGCTGCTGGGCATATGGAGACACTTAACAGAAGCTCATCTACAGATTTCCTCCTCCTCCTCTATTCAGAGCATACCCTTTTCCACTCGCTCAATATCAAAACGTATGGAAGTCATTATCTCCAGATAGGGAGCAAAGAAAGGAGGAGAGGTAGAGGAGAAAGGAGAAGATAGGACTGGATATTACAATTTGCATTCTGTCTGTACACAAGGTGAAGAGGCACAAGGTGGGCGGTTGTTATCCCGATGGAGATGGAAACATAATGGGGAGAGTGAGTCACTTTGACTATCATGGTGTGGGTGAGAAGAGGAAGGAACGAAGTACTTCTTTGCTTGATTTTTAAACAGAAATCCTAACAAGAAGCCATTTACAGACCACCAGCAAGTAAACACAAATATTTATGTAAGTGTTAATGTAAACCCAAGTCAACACTCACACAAACACGCATACTCACACCTGAGGCCTGCAGATGAAGGGCACCTGTATGCCAGAGCTGTGGCCAGGTTTACGATGTGGGCCAAAGACTTTTACAGGAGTGACACATGGAGTGCTACTGTTTTTATAGATCATTAACCCTGAGCAGACTTGCTAACACCTTCACTGAACAACATGTGCGAAGGCTTTAGCCCCATGATTTGTCAATATTAAGGATGTTAGCGGTTATTCCGTTTATTTTGGCTTATTAACTGTGTGCGTACTGCCTCACTAACATTATTGACATGACAAACAAAACAGAGGAAAGAAAAACAAAAGAAATGTCTCACATACTGCAGAGCTCCACTGTAAATTTATCTATTGTACCAAAGTGATGTTTGAGCACTGCCGCTTTTCATCAGATTTTCTATATTAATGAAGTGAAGAAGTGATCGAAACGGTGCAATAAATAAATTAAACATTGGAGCCCCGTAGTGTGAAAATCTTTAGTTGGTTTCTTTATGTTCTCTTTGACTCAGCACCTGCCCACTTTGGTTTGGATGTTCATGTTCACACCTTCGTTTATAGAGAAAACAGAGTGGCCATTAGTGTGACAGCTGCTGCTGCTGCTAATTCACTATTAAACAACAAAAGCCTTCTTTGAAAATTAAATTAACTGTTAACAATATACACTCACCAGCCACTTTATTATACCGCTTTCCCACTAAAATGTAAAAGCGGGTTTTTTAAACGCGGGTAAACCCGCTAACAATCGGCAAGTGACTCCCTTCTTATTGCCAGCATACCCGGGTCTGATCGCCAGCAGATGAGCTGCGTGGCTGTTTTTTTTCCTCTGGTGCGTCAAGCTGATGTCATCACGTTGGAGACATCATCATCAGCACGCCGAAACACAGTTCAAGCCCAGTTCAGACCAAAGATTCACAACACCGCGAGACGGTTCTAGAATGAGTCGCTCCAGTCTGAACTGAGCGTTGCAGCTCGAATGAAGCCATCTGATAGAGTCACCAGCTATGCAGCCTGTTAAGTCGTAGAGAGCGGGTTTAAGAACCCGGCAAGCAGAAAAATGTGAAAAGGGAAATATAAACCTCATTTTGAAAGGCTATATAAGCCCATGGCAGCACGGCAATGAAATTTCACAGCACATATAGACACTAAAATGCTTTTCTAGCTCAGTCTTTCTATAACAAAGATATCTGCTGAGAATAATTAATGTTCTAATGACATTTTCAGCTCCTACAGCCTTTAATTTCTCATGGATTATCCAGTAAAGTGCAGTGCTTCCTACTTATGAGTGCAGCTAAATAAAGTTAAGGAGAACCTGTTTCTATTTCAATTTTCCACATCTATCTGCTTCTTGGAAATATTAGGCAAACATCAATCTTTTTAATGATTTAAAACAGAAACTTCAGCCTGCCAAACTCCTGTCTCCTCCATCAGCTGTCATCCAGCTTAACAGCTGATGGAGGAGATGGCAGAGTTTTCAGACTAAGATTTAAGGGTGAAAAATAAAAAAAGAATATACAGTTATTTCCAAGGAGCAGATAACCTTGCAAAGTAGATGGATACGCCAGTTTCCTTGTTTTTCACTGGTGAATCCACTTGCAAAGCTCCCATCTGAACCGTTTGGGCCCAGTTAGAAAGTGACAGGACCAATCAGCGATGAGGGGCAGTACTTTCAGGCACGGCGGAGTTGTGACATAAATAAGCAGCAGCAAGAGGTCGGTACGATTGGCGGAAGAGTTTAGCGTGGATGCTGCTAAAGCTCCACTTTTATCAGAACTTGATGATGATTCTTTGTTAAAAGAAGAACAAAGAACAGCAGTGAGTTGTTTTCTTTTCAAAAATGACAAAAGTCGAGTACTTACATGTCTATAGTCGCCATGTGTAGCGTTAATCCCCAGTAGCTGCGCACGCACAACTCAATAGCAGCTTTGTCACATGTTTTGTTGCTCTGATTGGCCCGTAGAGATGTGACAGACAGGACGTTCAAACAAAAGGTTTTCCAAGAGGCAAATAATGCAATAAATAAATAAATAAAAGGTTAATAGATTAAATTGTTTGAAAAGGATCTCTCTTTCCAGCTGTGCACAGACAGGACGCATGGCGCTTCATGAGCTAATCCATGAGATTTTAACAGGCTGAATGAGCTAAATCTGTCCCAGGGAAAAAAAAAATTCTCAGCAGATATGTTCATTATGACATGGGCATTTTGGTTTTTGTATGCGCCATTAAACTGCGTTGCTGTGCTGCAAAACTTCTGCCTTTAAACTCCTGCCTCCTTCGGCTCCTCAGGCTCCTCCTCAGGCTTAAATGCGCAGCTGACAGAATAAAGTTTCTGTGCAACAACAACCAAAAGGATCTATGAGATCACAACAGGCAAGTAATATAAACTTATTACTTGTATTAGTATAAACGTAGGCACGTTATGCCAAAGTCATCCCACGTTCACCCGGGTGTGACGTTCCCACTGGAGCCGATCAGAGGCGAGCCGATAAAAACCGGTGTCCATTGCAGGGTCAGTCAACGCAGGTCTGAATGCTGATTAGAGCCTTTCCCACTGCCGACAGGAGCCGATTGTTAGCGGGTTTAAACAGGTTTTTCAGCCAGTGAGAAGGGGGTATAAGGTACACCTTTCTAGTGCTGGGTTAGACCCCCTTTTGCCTTCAGAACTGCCTCTTAAATCCCACTGGATCAGCAGTTTCTGAATTAGTCAGACCAGCCCACCTGGAACCAACAACCATACTATGCTCAAAGTCACTTCAGTCTCCTTTCTTCCCCATCCTGATTCTCAAGTGGACAAAAAAAGCAATTGATTTTATGTTTCCAGTAACATAGAGTGCTTCTTCCTCAATTAGAATAATCATGTTGTACCTAATGTTTGCATAATTTGGGTTATTTAATGACTTTACAGAATAAACTGTTGCTGAATTTACAGTATCATTTCTTCATGTCATGTATGTAACACTGAATATTGAGAAGTATTTTAATAAAAAAGTGCTTTAAAGCTGCTGCTTTTTATATTGTGCTTTACTTCATTACAAAAGAGTGGTCAATAAAAAGTGCAGCAACTCCACTGCACCAGAGCTGCTTTGTGGTAGGTAGAGCTGCAAAATACTGTGAGACCAGGTAATTATCTTAACCAGATAATGGTTGGATGACTGGTGTGTTAAAATACATTTAAATGGAATTAAGGTGTAGTGTTTTTGGAATTAAAGGTTCACATATTAATAATGCTTGCACTTAATTAGAACAAAATAAAAAAAACTACATTGATGAATATACTACCTGCTGGCATTTGTTAACTTAACTTTCAAAACCTGTTTCCTATTAGTTTAAGTACAAGAAGGACTAGGAAAGCATATGCGTAAGCCATTATGGCAGAAAACACTAATCAAGTCTCTGACAGACGTCTTATTCATGTATGCACATTTAATACATTTCAGAATAACTTTGAATTTTTCTGCCTACATAAGTCAAAACATTTTTCTACTGTAATTGACTCCTTAGGAAAACAGATTTTCCATTGCCTGAGCCTTCATTTCATGTCATAATAGTTTCACCATTCTTAAGGCAATTATGCAAATAGTTTCAATTTCACAGAAACCCCAGCGTCACATAGTGACTGCATGCTGGCAGGTCGGTTTTTGTCTGCACAAAGCCCTCTTTGATCTACTCCCAAGCCTCCCCTTCAGGGCCGGGTGAACCCCAGCACTGTAGGGCTCATGGCTGTGTCAAGCAACGTGGCTGCTCTCACGTGTAAGAAATGCTGCTTGGTGTTAGCAGCAGCGAGACTGTCTGCTCAGTCAGACATGACACCTTACTGTCAGAGAGGTAAAGCCCCACTGCTGCGCTGTGTCATTCTGACTGCTGTGAAGTCTCTGTGATGAGTAAAAATGCCCACACAGGTCACGCTGCTCATTTGTGGAAAGGCAACTTTAGTCTATTTCAAATTTTTCTCTCTGAAACTCTCTCTTAATCTGAGCTCAAAAGGCAAAGAAAGATGAGATAAGGCTTCTTAAAGAATAAAGTTTCTTGTTCAATCAAGACAACTGAGGAGATTAGATGTATCACCAATACATTCATTCTTCTTTATCTGGGACAACTTCAAAGAAATTTCTCTGGAAATTGACACAAATTGTGGCTAAATGGAGCAAAAAATCTGGAAGTTTATTTTTGATGACTTCACCAAGGACCTTAACTCTAATGAACTTAAAACTCTGATTGTTTTTTGTCATTAAGTTTTAGCATTCACGACGATTGATGGTCACATTTAGTCTGCTTAGTAAACCTCTGTCAAAAGAAACAACCCTGAATAGTTGTGTACTAGAGGTATTCCTTACATCTGAAGTGTGATTTAATTTAATCTAACCTTTAAATATAAATTAGGTTAATAGCAAAGAGCAAAACTTCTTGAGCAGTTATTGAACTTACTGATCCTCAGCTTTTTGTATGCAAAACAGTATGTACATTTAAAGTCCCTGTAAAGTGGAATCCAAAATTTATGTCTAAACACACTAGATATGTTGGAATTAGGTTGCTGTAAATGTGAAAACACTGAGATCTGTGTTTACTGATGACTCTTTTTTTATTTTTTTATTTTTTATTTTTTGGACCATTAGAAAGCTAACCACCTCTTCCTTGGCTAGGTGTAACATGGGCAGGGCAAATATAGCAACCCATGACATCACCAAGCACTATGGGAAATAACCACGGACCCCTCTAATGCTACAACAACATAAAATTATGAGCAGTTCATCTAAATAGAGTCTGCTGTTAGCTGATGTCACTGCCTTCATTGAAAATTAGCCAACGTCTTACCCCTCAGAAGGTGTGTTTTAATCCATATTTCATTTGCCTTTAGTCCTGGATGATCTAAAGAAGCAGACTGTGGCTTTGTCTCTCTCAAAGCAGTAACAGTTCAATCGCTTCTGTTTATTAGCATGGCAACAACAGACATGTTCTTTTCCCGCCAACTCTGGCACAATAAAAGCCTTCAATGTTAATCATCAATGAAGACTTCTACTTTGAAAAACAATCAAGAAATGAAGTGTTTTTAGCAGCAATTCAACAACAAAGACATCTCATAAACTGGTGAGACATAACCTCACGTCTCTCAGAAAATAAGATATAAGGAATATCTGAAGAGTTAAATATAGGATGATCAAATAAAACAAACTTTTCAGCTCTAAACTGTCTGCCTGTCATAACATAAAGTTGACTGTTTCTCCAGTGGCTTAAAAAAGAGAGTTGTAACATAGCAGCATAGCAGAGACATGATTCCTCTAGTCAGACTGGAGCTAATATATGAATGGGTGTGGTTTTGGTGCACTCAACTGATACGCCCACACAATCCTAGTGCAGATGTTACTGACTCATTTTTTATGAGCTTGAAGCTTATTTTTATATTTAACTAAGATGTGTTTTTCACAACAAACCAAAATTACAGATTTTTCATCACTTTACAGGACTTTCAAACAAACTGAGTATTTGTTTTTATTACTATTGTTATAGGTTCTTTCCAGACGATGTCACTCAGCAACAGAGAAGCCCTGATGGGGGGCACAAAGGGGTTTCACAATAAGCTCTACTCTTACCTGTGTTTCATCAGCTGATGTCTGTCCAGCCTCACTCTTTGTGACGAGAAACCAGTCTCTTTTATTCATTTGGCCACAGTTTGGCTTTTTAAATATGGCTTAAATAATGATTAAAGATGAAGGAAAGGAACTTGAAACTCAAGTGGGGGCTAGCTACAGTGGCTTTCATAAAAGAGCTGTACATAAAACAGGCTCATTCATGAACAGCATATAATTACACATTTGCTTACCCCACAAGGTTTATTCAGTTGAAAGTAATTTAGTGTTTCAATTAAGAGCATGTTTGTCACAAAATGAGGAAACTTTATACGTTTAATAGGCTCAGCTAGCTTTTCAACTGAGTACAAGACTCCTCTAGACCAGCGGTTCTCAACTGGTGGGTCGGGACTTGAAAGTGGGGTCGCAGAGCAGTTTTCAGTGGGTTGCGACTAGGTGTTTGAGAAAAGATTTGTGGTAAAAGTCCTGAAGTCTTTATTGGACATGCATCAATACCTTTAATGTTGTCCTGTTTAACTGTGAATGGGGTAAATTTAAATGTTTTATCAGTATTTCAACTAATGTATTTCTTCTTCTTGCAATAAATGGCTACTTTTCCCATGATAATGAAGTAATGACACATAATGATGGGTAAAGATGATTTAAAATTGTCAGTTTTGTCCCTTCTCTTTTTTTCATATCAGGTGTTTTGGTCCAATCATGCTTCAAACTGCAACATATTCAATTAACTAAACGTGTTGTTGAACATTTTTTGGAAACTTGGGCTGGATCTGTCACAAGACAGACTGCTGGGTCATGAGACCAGACCAGTTGAGAACCACTCCTCTAGACCCTAGTCTCTCTTCCTCTAGCTGGAAAGTCTTCAGGACTGAGTAAACTGCAATATTGATCACCTCCACGCCAGGTAAGGTGGTGAAACTGTGGGAAAAAAGACTCTTTTTTTAAGCGTACTCAATGTATGTAGAAATGTTCTTATGATAACTGCACTGTAGAGGTCCATTTAGAGCTGTAAAGTTCTAGCACTCCTCCATTTCCATCCATTCCTAAGAGCTGCCCCCCACTTCCTGCCTCCATCTGGCATTCAGGATCACGTGATTACAACCAACCTATACCCAGATCTTGGATTTATTTAGAGCTCCTTATTAGGTCAGGAGAGATGCATAGGAGGTATTTTCTTAATGCATGCTATCAATGAAAATCCTCTGAACAATCATTAAAAACCTGTACTGCACCCTTAGATCCTTATTTTTTGAGTCTGTGTGGCCAACAGTTTGGTTTCAAGAGCCTGATGATGAATGAACTCCACAGAGGTTGGTATACTTCTGGATAGAGCTGCTGTGCTCCAGACAGGGTCTTAAATGCCTTTAATAAGATGGAGACAAAGCCCTCTTTCTTCCTTGTTTAAAGAGATTGGGTTCCCACAGCCCACCCCTCTGAGGCCTGACCGCAGGGCAGAGTCTCACAGGCTGCAGCAGGTAGCTCAAACGCATATTCCTCAGTAGCACAAGCTCTCTGCAGGAGAATGTCTGCAGGAGCCCTGAGAAAGAGAAACTCAAGAGGGAATCTCCTCGTTTTCTCACTGCCTCAAGCTTAGGACTCATTGAAACGCCGAGTTCTACTTCTGCTTCAGTCAGTTTTTTAAATAAGCCACGGTAAGATCCACTTTTAAGGTCAGCAAGTGTACACATAAACACCAGTTAAAAGTCTTAGAATAAAAATTATCAAATAACAAACTGTCCCTTGAGACAAACATCTCCAAATGTTTTTTTCTCTTCTAATATTTCTTCTGAAAACAAGAGCTTGAAATAACATCTGGACTTGCTCTATGTGGATCCATCAGGAGCTCACAGTACTGAGTGACACTGAGCCCCAGAATGAGAGAAAGGTGCTGAAGGACTCAGTCTGATACATTAGAAGCATTCACCAGTGTTAGCATGAGACCTATGTCTAATTTAAGTAGCTGCTTTGTTTTTGTAAGGGAAAGAAAGTGCTTATTCTGGAGAGTACAGGTTTTTATTCATACCCCTGAACAAGTTATCTAATTTTTACATGTTTTCTAATGCCTACTGTGTGTGTTCATTTAATTTAACATTGGCTACCCATACATTTTTTCCTTATAGTTGTTTGCTCTCCAGCTTTACAAATGGATCTTGGCAGCTGAGAGGCACAGCCTGATCAAATCCTGAGCCAAAGCAAACTAACGTCTGGCTGAATAATGCTCCATAATCCAAAGAGGTCGCAGAGTGCTTGATGGAAATGCTCAAAGGTCGTTCATATCAATGCACGGCTAATGGTCTAATCTCAATATAATGCAGCTCAGACATGATTAAGGCATAATTGCGACTCAATGTAATTCTTACAGAAGATTTTAGAAGGGGACTAGAAAAGGGGTGATGGAAATAAGAGGAGTTGTAGGAATAGAAACAGGGAACCTGTTGCTGGTATGGAGATACTCACCCTTGGGCCCCTCTTCCCTTGCTTTCCTGGCAATCCTGGAAGACCTACAGGGCCCTGAAAGAAAAAAAAGATGTCTGACTGCAACGACATTGCAGTATTCTTCTTTCAGGAAGACTAACTATTCTGATTGTTAGAAAGACTTTTGATAACAGCCTGACCAATACAATTGCTGGTAGAGTTATAAGACAGATTCAGGGCCTGTCACTGATATATTTTATCTATGTGTCAGATTTAAAGGAGTATAAAACACTTTAGCACATCATATTCTGCAGCAGAGCTCCCTTTGGCTGATAAAGAAATGGTTTCGTCAAGCAGAGGTCACTCTACTAGTAAATCCAAACTCTTAACATCGTCTGCAACACAAAAGTCAGAATGATCCACAAAAGACTTGTTTAAGGATGCACATATTACATGTTGCACCCATCTTCAATGAAGTTATCAATTTAAAGCTCTTGTTCTAGAGCCATCATCACTGATTTCAGTGTGTTTCATAACCTAGCAGCTACCTCCAGTGTCTAAAACAAAGTCAATGCACAGGTGGATAAAGCCTCAATTCCTCAAGTTCCATGAGAGCTGAGAGCATGAGAGCTTCATAAATTCAATTGACAACCATGTAAGAAGGTCTGTTTTACTGTGGATATTTTTTTACATGGCCATCAGTTGGTTTTGATATGGGGTATTTTTTAATAATTTGTCTGTGTGAATTATATTAAGGCTAAGGGATATGCATTATCAGGGTCAAGATTATCTGCCTGATAGGTGGACACATTGTAGCTGTTTGCAAAGTGGTCCAGTTTGATTCTATACAGTTTGGTACAGTAAACCTTGATCTTGCTTGCATTACAATGTCCATCCAGCTTGCCTGTAGTGCTAGGAATTCAGGCTCTTTTTAGAGATCCAGATAATTTGGCTAATCTCAGTAATAAGAACCGGTGTTTCAGCTCCAAAACAGCTCAGGTCAGGTATGGGAGTATATGCCGGTTCATCACTTAGCCATGTTAACCTTGCTCTGGCCTGCTGATGACCATCATCAATGCCTACACCAGGCCCATGCCCCATCTCTCCAGGTATCCTCAAAGTGGTTTTTCAACAGTACCCAAAAATGCACTGAAAAGACGTCATCTAACAGTAGGCCAGCCAGCGTCTCTGGCCATCAGACAGCGATCAGGCCTTAGGAAGACCACAGACAGACTCTGACTTCTGTCCTCATGCACAATGCTACATTGCCTTGCCCAGTGAACCCACTGGCCATGTGCCAAAACAGCTCTTCATTTTATACCATGTTGGCAACAAAAACTGGAAAAAAGGAACCCGGCTCTTAAACAGATCTCCAGTGGTATAGTGTTACAGTAGCACAGAAGTCCAGCAGTCTCCCATAGTTCACATAAAAGAGTTGACTCTCAGAACCAGCTTGATGGTGAATGATACATCACTTGGTTTTCATCTAATCTAATGAGGTCCCCATAGGTTGTTTTGCTAAATTGTACATCACTTTTTCCTTTAAAGCAAGTTTAAGACAAAATTAGGGAGAAAAGCTATTAAGCTAAGTACATAACATGGCCTTCTTTTGTCTTTGTCCATTATTATCGCTGTTGCACAGGAAGTGACAATTCTTTTTTACCAATCAACAGATTGCAATGGGTGTACCTCACTCTTTAGGGTGAGATAGTTTCACTTAGTACCCATCACAACACAACAAATTTCGGATCCTTTCACAAATTTTGACAGTGAAAACTCAAATATTTGGGAATGTCTGCTTCTTCAAACTGAACTAAACCAGACCACTTGGTGGAAATGCAGTTTCCGGCCAAAGGGTCAATCTCCACTTCACCTACAGTGCTTAACAAATTTATTAGACCTCCTGTCATATTTGTCTCAGAGACCATCCAGCATCATGAAGTGCTTTAATGGGGACTCTTTCATTTTCAGTGAGCTCTCCACGTTTTACCATTTTGAACAGGAATGAGGAATTTCAGACTGAATTCACCTTTTCATGCCCAAATTTGAGCCAGCTCACTGGGCTTCTCTGAGAAGTCAGAAATTAATCAAGCATGACATTCAACCACTAAAACTCATTTTTCTGTTCAGGAATGCAAGTAAATAACTGTAATTTGACATATTAATCAAGAAATAATAATGTGTTCACTATTTTTTTCAGTTTTTTTTTTTTGTGAATCAGTAAATTTGAAAATTCATGGATAACAATAATTTTCATATTTTAACATTAAAAAATATCATGTTGGTTAAAGAGTTTCTAAATATTGGTGTATTAACCACTGCAGAAACATAAAAAATGATTTTGGTATTTCCAACGCTGTTTATTTAGGGCAGCTGTGGCATAAACCTTACTTTGGGTGGTGGTCTTTGTTAAGCACTGTATATGACCTATAGTTTTTGCGACAGCATTTAAAATATGTTGACCGCCTCTATTGAGGCTCAAAACTTGGCTTCAGATGGCTGACATCACCGAGACAGTATACATATGCATACAGTACATGCAAACTAAAAACTAAGATAACAGTTTTTATATATCTTTGCACAATCTGTAAAGCTAAAAGGTCCTCAATTCCCTGCAGTATTGTTAATCTTCTCATGTATCCATTTCAAATTTCTCAACAGTATCAGTCAATAAAAAAACAGATTTTGTTTTCAGCTTTAAATTCCATGAGTTCAGAATAAACATATCATAAAAGTCACCCAAGCTTAGAATTAGCTTAATAAACACATCTTTAGCCTTTTTTTCTTATTGTACATTAGTGAAGTTGGAGGAAAGTTGCAGACCATTTAGTATTTGAGATGCTGGCAGGCATAAGATTGTCTTGTTAGAAGCTAGAGCAGCTCTCTCTCTCTGCAGCCAATATGATTTCAGCCCCAAACTGCTACACTGCACAGAGCCTCAAGTCTGACTCATTATACTGGCAGGGAGGTCGGCACTGGTTCCAGCCGCAGCCAATCACATTAATTATGGGCATCAGCTAGCTTTAAAACAATTTCATACATGGATTAGCAAAGCTCTGAAAGGTCAAATCTAATGAAGGGTCAAGCTGGGGAACCTTAGTAAGCTTGAGATGTTGGGATTGTAACCTATTTTCCCATGGCTTTATAAGTTTAAAGAAGGAGGAAAAAGAAACAGGGCTTTAAACAGCTCCAGGCAGTCCATCTGAAAATGGGCTGCTCTAATAATATCAGACATAGGGAGCACTTTTGTCTGACTCTGACAGAACCAATAACCCTAATTGAACTACTTCAGCCACTTTCACTTTGGTAAAGATAAAGCCTTCCAGCAACCTTTGGACCTTTGAACATCAAGCTGTGTGCACGCGGTAATGAATGTAGCTTCAGTCACTATTTGCTGGATAAAAAGAAAACACAAGAACGAACATCGTTATCAGTTTGATACAATTTATACACACTAAGAAATGTTGGTACTCAAACCCTGGGTTAGGTCTGTTGGGTCATTTTTCTGGGTTACTTTCAGAGAGTCAGATAGTTTCTGTGTTATTCTGCTGTTGGTTCAGTCCAATAAATATCAATTCAGAACGGTCATCCTCACAATATTCATTAGCTTACTAAGCTAGCATAAGCTGCCTTGGTTATATAGGGTGGTTTGGGAAGCTTGAACAACAGTGCTCCTGTTTTAATGGAGTAGTATCACAATACAAACCATGGGTTAACGGCATGTGTGTTACAAGCCAGGCTTCAGTTTTAACTTTAGGCAGCATGCTTGTTAGCTTTTGTATTAACTAGAGGTGCAAAGTAACTAATAACATTTACTCAAATTACTGTAATTGAGCAGTTTTTTGGGTGCTGAAGTCAGTCATTTTACTTATACTTTTTACAGTTGTTGTGTTATACTTTATTGTAAAGGTGTGACTTACTTCAACAGCCTGGCTGGATATCTGGATATTCTTGTGTTATTATCAAAAGGAAAGTTTATGCTTTTCTGTGTAACTCCTCAGTAGCTTAAAAGGCTGGGAAATTAATGTAAATTAAGATTAAATTCAATATGTTCTACTGCAAAACTGTTTCATATGATTTTTTTGCAGCAGAGATGTTATGCTCTACGCATCATGCAAAGATTGAGGCATCATTGTAGTTTGCTTAAGCATTTATTAAGGCAACATAACATGTTTGGCATCAGGCTCTGACTGAATCACTCCTCACAGATTTTTACACACAGAATTTGAGGAGTGATAAGATAACAGCTTAAACCCCCAGTCGGAGCCGACTGGAGGATGCTGGGGTGAGGTAGGTTGAAACGAGAGCGCAGTGTTGATCCAGGGCAGAGCAGAGGAAGAGATGGATGAGAGGATGTGAGACATGTGATTTGATTAAGATGCATGTCAGGTATGAATCATTGCACTTGAGATTATTGACGGATATAACTCGCCAGCTTTGTTTCATATATTGATTTCTTATTTGAACTACAATGAAATTAAAATGATCATTCCCTTCTACACAACAATTCACACTGCATCTGCTACCTGAGTTCAAATAATCACAATCAGATTTTTTTTTTTCCCAAAATTGTTCAGTCCCAGTTTTTATGATGATTGCTACAAGGCTTTAAAGTCAAACAAATCAGTCAATTTAGTACTGTGCTTGAAGTAAAGATGTGTAGATCCAGTCAACAGGAAAGAACAGTTTATGTTTAACATATCAAATATTGTGTTGGTTACAATGCAGAATGATTTATTGCCAATCACATCAAATTGCAAATACTATATTGGAAAAAAATCTCAGATTATTTTCTGACATCATAGTTAGTTCTCAGTACTGAAAGTAAACTTTAAATCAGTACAATCGATTACACTTTTTCCACCCCTGGTGTTAACCAACAAACAGTTATCCACACTAAACTGTATTTACCTAGCAGCTGGGATAATAACTCTTTATAAACTTTGCTAGTCATGAATGGTTAGGAAACACTCATGGCTCTTTGTAAATGCTTCTGATGCTTAAACGCAATCATTTTGCATTCAACTGCATTGTGTCATTATTTCAGATAAGCATATCGTGACACAACAGAGTACTCAAACTCATCTGATCTGGAAACAGAGAGATTGTTTTTTTAAAGTCAGAACACTTTTTTCGAGCTGCTGAAAGGATCCATGTGTGAAATTTCAAAGGTTTATGTCGCCTTTGCATTTAAAAATTTGTCAGTGAGTACCCATTCTTGCATTAGTGTACAGCAAAAAGAAAACCCAGAAAGTGCTTTTGAAGAAATCATCTTAAATTCTATGTTTTATCAGGAAATTCGTCAATGTCATTGAGATGTTTATTTGATGCATGCTAATCCTAATATACGTAAACTCAACAGTATAAATGTTATCTAGTTCTCCACAGAAGACCTCACAAGCTTATCAAGTCAGCTTTGCAATCCTCCCATCTTCAGTGCTTTAAGTACGTCCAAGAATTCATCAGCACTCGTGTTATCTATTGGTGCTGACATGCAGCCTTTAAAAAACTACAGCAGACTTTATCATATTTACTCTCACAGACATTCCTGCTCTTGTAAGCAGTTCAAACATATGCTTTTTTTGCATTATCCAGGTCCCACAAAAATCAGCCCTAACCCCACTGAAATGATCAAAAGCTCAACAATGTGTTTCTGATCAAAACTATAATGATCCAGAAGGCCAGACTCTAAAACTGCTTAACAATGATTTCTATAACTGACTCAACAATCTGTTTAAAGTTTACAGACTCTGCTGAAACATTAGCAAGCAATACAATGGTGAAAGTCTTCGGCATCGGTTGATTTTCTCTCATAAAATGGTCTGAGTGGCTTCAGGGGCATGCAGAGCTGTGGTTTCTCTCATCGCCAACACAGGAAAGCTTTACTTAAAACATTCTTGGTTGAACATGACCTAATACAAGACACAGAAGTCCTTTTAACAATGGAAAATGTGGGTAACCATTTGTGTTTAACAGTGGAACAGGGCCTGACACGACCATATGGACGAAGCACAAAGTCCAGAGCCAGGACCAACCAATGAAGAACAGAAGAGCCCAACCAATGAGGGAGCTCAGAACAAATTCAGAAGGGAAAAGTTCACAGATAACCAATATGGTGGCTGATAGAGTGACTTTTTCAGCTGGAATAAAAATATTTCTATTTGGAATACGCATAATAAGACTATAAAAGTAAATAAATAATGTAAATGTATGGACCACACGAATAAATGCCCAAAAAAGGTCTTTCTAATGAAAATTTTAAGCAAAAAACAGATAGCATTTCTTTAAATAATGGCATGCATGGCTGTCCTATAAGCTCTGATCCCCTTCTTGTGCAGCTGAGAGTGCTGAGAATGTGCTCTGCAAAACAAATCACATGCTGTCATCCTTTCATCCTTATCCCAATCATTGTCATCTGCTTTAGTTGAGTTAAAGAAAGTTATGATGGCAATTCTCAGAAAAGATATAAGCGATACGGATGATCCTGATTCTGAATTAGAAATCATGATTTGATTTAAAATCAACTTTTGATACCCAATTCACAACCTATGCCTTGTAAAGAATCAAAGAGATGTTTATTTCAGTCTACTCCAGTTGGCTGTATGGTATAGGACAGTGTTCCCCCTATCATTATATTAGGGGGTGCCCCACCCCGCCAACGGCAAAAATTATATATATCATTTATACCATGATTCTTTTAGTGTTTGTGTTGGTTTCACCCCCCCCCCAAAAAAAAAACTGTAAACCAAGGGGAAACACTGTAGGAGCTGCGAATTACTGTTAAATATTAAAAAGCATATTAAGTATTCCAGACAATGAAGCGTTTCACCCATGTTTTTATGTCTTCAGTATTTTTTCGGGTGATTACAACAGTGTAAATAGATAAAAACCTGAAATAAAGATAACATCTGTGTGCGTTTAAATTGCAAAATAATTTGATAAGACATAAATGTGTGTTTAATAAGAGGCCACAGCGCTTCAGAATGCTTAACGTTCCTCCGTAGTCATTGGTAGGGTAAAAGAGCACATAAGCAGAGACATTGCTCTGGACATCAAAGTGAATCAAATATGTCTGTGATATGCTGAAAGACAACAAATGTGCATGTTAATTCCGTAAGTTATTTTGTGCCTTTCATTTGGACTGGCAGGGGTCGTGTAGGGGTCTAAGGAAGCCCAAATGAAGCATAGAAATCTGTTTTGATTCAGCTCTGTTGGTACCAGTATCACACTGGTCCCCGGTACTCATCCCTATGTCTGAAACAGCCGTTTAAACATTACCAGTGCTGAGAGTTAGCATACTGATGCCAACAGTACAACTAATGAGCCGTTTTATCCATCTCACAGGGAAAAAGCTATTTTTTATGTTTAATACTTTTGTTTAAAACATGTCCCCTCTGCTGTTTTTATACCTATAGATGGCGCCTATTAATCGACCAATCAAACTAAAAAATAAATCTAATGCAAAGATAAACTTTGATAAACATACTGTCATTTAAGCATCACAGGGCTGAATTAAACATTTGTACAGAAATGTAGAGGAGATTTCAAAGTATTGTGATGTATATCATGTATCCTGATGTAGCCTGAAAATATTGCGATGTAACATTTAGGCATAACCGCCCAGCTCTACCTTTTTCTTTAATGAAATACCAAAAACAATGTCATTACCTGATATTAACATTCAGAAAATTGTCCACAAATCTTTTATTTAGTTTTCTGTATCTTCATTTTACAATATATTTTGAAAAAAAATAGCAAATTTTCCTGTGTTATTCAGCCTTAGTTCAAAGTGAGTTAAATGTTGCTGTTTGTTGTATTGATATTTTCAAAAATCTGAACCCCAGACTTGAACTGAAGCTTATTATAATAAGCTTGAAATGGTTAATAAAAAAAAAAAAAAAAAACAGTCAATATGGTTCAGTCTTTGAATGGACAATTTACAATTTCCTACAATGGCAGCGCTCAAACTGACTGTGAAAAATTTAACAGCTATCTAAAAGGGTTAAATCCCAGCATTTATTTTTATAAAGCTCTTTGAATTGTTGCCCTAAACAGTTAATTGTGCACAAGTGCTTTATCCCTATTTACCTTTGACCCCACTTTAAAGGATCCGTTCTGTGAGCAGTCACATTCCCTCTCATAGGAATCTAACACCTTACTGTGAGCCCCTCCACACAGGCAAACACTAACAGGCTAAAGGCCGGTTATGAACCTGACTATTTCTACCACTGCTGCTAAAAAGGAAATCACACATTAATCAGCAACAGTTTGACAGGTCTCTGCAAGCATGCATTTTATTTGAGTAAGCAAAAAGGAAGAAAAAAACCTGAGAACAGGAAACTGGGCTATTGTGACTCATTTACAAACCAACACACTTTTGTCAGAAAAGCAAACAGTTCAAAGATGCTGTGCCTGGTGCCAGATTTGGAAAACCGCAGAACCAGGAGGCATGTCAGCAACATCGTCAGAGTCTGTCCTGGACATCAAAGAAAGGCCAGCCAAGATCCAAACAAAGATCTGGCGTACATGTGAATCACTGTTATTCAAAGCTGTACTGTGCTAGGAAACTGGTCTGAAGCATGGCAATGTTGCAGCCAGAAGCTAAAACAACCTAACCTCATTTTTAGGAATCATTCATAATGGACATAGTAAACACAGCATTGTAAATAGATCATAAATACAATATCCTTGCAAATGATGCATGAAGAGTCACTTCCTGTGGTTTAAATATGGTAAACATGCATGTACTCCTGGACAGATTTCAGATGCAGGTGTTTGCTGTGTTATGTCTACAGTTAATGCACTTACCCGCTGTCCTGGTTCTCCCTTTAATCCAGGTGGTCCAGCCAGCAGTGAGAACTGGGTCGGCTCCACATCAAATGTTTGAAAACCATCTGTTGCAGCTGGAGTGACTGGAATAATCGGGGTGGGTTTGACATCCTGCACACTGGTCACTTTTGGCTCAAGTTTCTTTGAAGCTTCTGTACTCGACCGGTTTTCATGGGGAAGGTAGGCGTTTTGAGGTGACCCCTGTGTGAGAGAAGCTGTGGCCTGGAGGCCTGGATCCATCTCAGATGGTCTTATAGAAGCAGGTAAATCCATAATTTGGTCAAAAGACTTCTGAGGGTTATTATCTCCTTGCTCTGGGTTTTTTCCAGAACCACCATAAGAAGTAGGTTTTGGGTTCAGTGGCATCCCGCTGATTTTAAGAGATGCAGTAGTAGTTTGGGTCTGAAATTTAAACGGGCTTTCCAAGCCCGGCTGAACTGGTGGAGAAACAGACACAGCAGCAGGTTTTGGTGTGCTCCCAGTCTGATAAACAGACGTCTCATTCTGCATCAACGAGCCATGAGTTGGAACAGCATTCGTAGTCCTCGTCCTTTCCTCTGTCAAGGCTAAAGCTGATCTCTCTGTGTTTTTTGATAAAGTTCTATGAGTGACAGTAATGTTTGGGTCACTTGAAAAAAGAGGTAGCAGGGGTGGAAGCACGGGCCGATACGTGTCAGCTTCTCTGCAATGTTTTTTTATGTAATCACAATAATTTTGAGCTGCCTTAGCAGAGGGATAAATGTCAAACTGACAAATGGCACCTTCAAATGGCACCGAGTTGTGGTTCATTTTTCCAAGCAAGAAAGAGCCCTCTGCATCCAGAGACTCCACTTTTTTAAAATACAAATCCGCACGTACACTCTTCTCTCCACAAAAGGTGTGTAAGAACACCTGATGACCTTGGATATCCAAAGCCAGACTATGCCAACGGCCATCATGGACATCATAGTCGAAACTCACTGAGCTCCTTGGCCCCACGTGTAACAAGATTTTCCCCGGTAAGAACTGCACCCCGAGCTGAACTTTCCTTTTCTTAGACAGAACGGAGAAAAGGAAAGCACTGTTGATGCGATGCACAGACAGACTGAGGATCAGGGAGAGATTGCTGGAGGTGTAGTTTGCAGGAATGATGGTTGGCAGAGGCACCTGGATGCGTGCCCTAGGTGTGAGAATAACTCCTGACTTGAAGGGGATGACACCATTAGGGATGGATCGAGCACCCGAAGATGACCACCCTCCTGCCCTTCTCCCAGAAAGCCCAAGCTGCTGCAGAACGTCAACATCTTCAAAAGAGAGAGAGAGATGTTAGTGAGTCTAAGCTTTGTAGACATCCAGAGATAACTTTTCTGATACACAAGTTCTTAGCTTCTACAGAATGTGCTTATGTTTTGTTTCGCCTTTTCGTTAATCTATTAAAATATTACACATTTTAGCAATAGGCAGAGACTACAGAGGGCTGTAAAGAGGGGCTTTAAATGAGTTATTTCTAAAAATCAATGTATAATGGTCAGAATTATAAGAGAAGAATAATGAGGTAATTGCATATTATATTTCACTTCATAGGTAGACTTAAAAAGCTATTTAAAAGACGGCAATTTGTGTGAGACACCAATTACCAACCTCCCACAGTGGTGCACTGATCTGCATCCAAGTAAGTAGAGAAACAAAAGTGTAGTCATAAAAGTGATAATAATGTTGTGATGCCAGGCGAGGAGTTCACAAGTTTAATGTTAGACTAATGGGAATCCTGCGGCACAAGTGATTGAAAAAGGATGCATACAATTTCCAATCGGGGCCACACATCAAAATCCAGATTTTGGGGGGGGGATTGCCGCAAATTATGCAATCATTACATCAGCCTTAATTAGAGCAATCTTAGAGAACGGAGGCTGAACGAGTCCCTGGAGAGGACAGCAGTGGGCTTTTAAGAGCTGTATTTCTGCGAAAAGACTGAGAAGTCATCTCACTGTGTCTGGTAATGCATGTCGATTAAAGATGATTGCTCTGACAGGGGCTACAGCACATGGAAACATACGGCAGTGTTTTCTGTGAATTTTAATTGCTACTCACATGTTTTGGGAAGAAACTGTGGGTAATTATCACACATAATAGTGTTGTGTGTCCTGTATATATGGTTCTTAATTGGATCCATACCTTTGAGAAAGAGAGTAATGAAATCCACATTTGATTTGATCAAGAGCATGTCTTTGTTTCAAGAGTTTTAACCCATAACACTTTGCATAAACTAAATATAATGCATAAGTATATTGCTCTGATGATAAATTGTCCTCTACAACCCTGCAGATAAAAATGGTGGACCTAGACAGAAAAAAACAAGGTTATGCTAATTCAGGATAATTTATTCAAGTCTGACATTTAGTTCTCTTAGAAAGTGAAGTCTGTTTTTGGTTCGAACATCCAAACAGATTGGAAGTGTTCCAATTATAATACTGTTGTCTACAGTTATGCACCAGTGCACGACTTCAGCTGTCAAACAAAAGGTTTTTGTTTGGTTTAGCAAAAATGGGAGTTAAAAAAACCCTGATCATCCCTGGCGAGTCGGCATCCAGAATACAGTACATTAATCCGTCCAATTCGTGCAATGTCGAAGCACAAAGCTTACATACAGATCTCAAATATCCATCCCTCCACTAATACCAAACAAATGTGGGCAAGACTAAAATAAACTGTTGAATGAAGAACTGAAGCCCAGCAGAGGAGAAACAAGTATAGACACTAGACATTTTAGGAGGGAAACCCTCCTCGCTGTGTGCAGGCAGTGGGAGGTCAGCTCAATTGAAAAACCCACACAAGGAAAAGAAACATCAGACACTGAAACAAGAACAAAGGCTGTCTGCTGCTGAATTTCCAATATAGCACTCATTTGAATCGTTAATATGGATGAAAAAGGCAAAATTGTTCTTTTATTTTGTGATTCGTGATCTACTTTCATGGCTTTTCCTCTCATATCTGAATGTCTGTGGGTAGACAGACTGCCCCTGGCTTTTTGTAACCTCCTGATGAGCCAGGGAAAAAACTGAGAACTGAGTATAACACATCCAAGACAAAGCACTGCTAAAAAAAAAAAATCTGTTTTTAGCAAGCACATGTGCAGGCTGAAGATTTCCTGCTGCTGCTTTACAGTAAATATTTTCAAGAAGAGACAAGAATACAGTAGAAAAGACAGAGACTTTAACACTTAACCTGTTCATCTAGGAAAACACTAGTACAAGGAAATACAACTGCTTTCTAACATTTGTTTTAACTACAAACATCCTGGGCTGTTCGATAAAAAATTAAAATCTTTTGAAGCTTTGGGTTCAGCTGTGTTTCATAGTAATAGGGAGTGAATGCTATGCCTCTGACTCAGCAGATAAATTCATCTCCTGGTAAATGGAAAGTCTCAGATTTGACCGGAGTGTTCTATGGAAAATTTTCCTATGCTACTTGAAAAAGGAATACTTTTTCATTAAAGCTCTAAAATAGCAAAAATGTATCCCAATTTTTTTAATCAAGTGCTATATCAGAATATTTCCCTCTTATTTTATCTTAGTTCACACATATCAACAACTAACTGTGAGCAATGATTGGCATGCTGTGGTCAACATATAAGGGTTCAAGCCCCACACAAGGTTTTTGACCCTGCATAAACCAGCTCTAAACAGCCTGAATGAATGCTGTTTTATTCATATCGAATTTGCAACAAGTCAAAATAATTATGATAAGTTAATTTTTCAAAATTGTTCAGGCCTAGATAAACCTATCAAATATTGTGTTTGTCATAATACATAATGTTTTTTTTCTTGTTGGTTGAAAAAAACATAGGTTACATTTCCCAAGTTGTTCAGCCCTACTCTGAAGCATGTGCAGGTTTTGAAAATAGAAGGTATACCAAAAAATTAGACTACACAAAAAAAAAAAAAAAACATAAGAGAAGCACATTAGTATACAAAGATTCACATACACAAGGGGGCTAAATGACTGTACTCAAGACTGACCAGGAATTAAGTGATTTTAATTTTATTGTTTTATTGTTTTTATTATTCTCCTGTAACTCAACATCATTGTAAATAAGGGAAACCTCAATGATCCTCGAGATTCAAATAAAGGTTGATGATAAAGCAAATGGTTAGGTATTATAGTGCTGAAGTATTTCACATAATTACCTCCGCCAAGGAGGTTATGTGATCGGGTGGGTTTGTTTGTTTGTTTGTTCGTTTGTTAGCAACATAACTCAAAAAACCATGGATGGATTTTCATGGAAGTTTTCAGGAAATGTTAGAAATGGCATAAGGAAGAACTCATTAGATTTTGGGAGTGATCCGGATCACCGTCTGGATCCAGGATTTTTTAAAGGATTCTGTACTATTGGGAGATAGGGCTAAGGGCTAATGCGCTGTTACCACTTTACACCAGGAGATGACATGAGTAACTTATTCAAAGTTTTGGAGTTTATAGAGTTTGAAAGACGCATGCCCGGTCGAGTCGGAGCGTAACAGAGAGAAAGGCAGTGAACTGTAGCAAGAATACTCACAATGCTGGGAGGAATAGAGGAATATTCACCCTCTGCCATGACTTCCACACATAGCGAAGCCAATGCTTTGCCTCACCATGTCTCCACCCCACCGGGGAGGGAGTTATAAGCGAATTAGATTTTGGGAGTGATCCGGATCCAGGAATGTTTTTAAAGGATACTTCACTATTGGGAGACAGGGCTAATGGCGGAGTTCTGCGCTCTCTGAGTGCTTTTCTAGTCATGTGCTTGAGGAAACTGTACATTTTCCCTTGGTCTGCTATTTAAGGTGCTGGTATGATTGCACACAGCCCAAGATGAGCCATTACATGGAACAAGGCTGGCTGATAGAGGCTTGGGGTTGACAAATCATTGTCTTGGCCGTCTATGACAAATATGTTTTGCATTTGGCATTTTCAGTATCATTATTTTATTTTACCAGTACCTGATAAAATCAGTTCATTAAAATTGCAATACTTTGGCTCAGCTCTGAGTTGTGCCTTTTCCCCTGGTTGTTTTCACATTCCAAGGTCACAACACTATCTGATTAGCTAGATGTCTCATGAGAACTAGCCAGTCAGCACTGAAGCCTGGGTGCCACTGACACACTGGGTCTATGGCATCACTTCAATTTTTCCTGCTGCTGTGTTGCTCTGCAGCATTTCTCATGTCAGCAGAGCTAAAGGATTTTTTTTTTTATTTCATGATGTTGTTATGCTAATTTTGTTGCATTATGTACATTTCTTTGTCTTAATAAAAGCATACTGTTTCCAAATATTGGTCCCATCATTCACTACTAACTGGTATCTGTACTGGCCCTGTAAAAACATTATCAGTCGACCTCAAATATGGTCATCTACCAAGGCCCTTTGCACACATGTGAGTACACAGAAGCTTCTACTAACATTCACTTTAAGCAGACTGCCTCCTACCAGATCTTTTGTACAAAGTCTGATGAGTTAACGCAGCATGTAATAGTCTGAAACATGGCATTGTTTATGATCAGGTGAGTTAACTCTTTTACAACCTTTGCTGATCACCTCAGTTTCCAGACTCATTCTTTCAGATATGGCTTTTGTATTAAGTTGCAGTAACATCTATCTTTATACATGTTGTAACAATAACCAATAATGCATTATAAACAGTTACAACACAGTCTCCTACTGTGTGACACAGGTAAAAGGTGCAAAAATGTCAGGGTCTGAATGTCTTAAAGTGGTCTGATGATCTTGATTCTATACATGAAAGGGTCAATATTGGACAACAAAAAGTGCTCCATTAACATCACACACTGGCTGACCTCCATCAGGCCTTGACCCTTCAATCTCAGGATATACCGTTAAATAATGGAAGTGTAGAAGGTGGTAAAAGGCTTCATTTAAAGGCTTTTCTGGGCGGTTAAGTTTAACTTTTTATCTTTAAGAGTATGAGAGTAAGAGCTTATGTAGTAAAACAAAAGCAAGAATAAAAACACAAAATCACTGTACCTTGTGATTGCACAGTCTGTTCTCTATGCACATTGCAAGTCTTCTTTTCATTAAACAACAGTATCTTACAGATGATGCAAGAATTTTTGGCAGCCTTTATGTAGCAGCATCTTGCTTTACCAAGTGAGAACTTGTAGCTGCATTAAAGTTTGAGAGTTTGCAAAAATAAGCCCTTAAATATAAAAGATGCATGTCTCCAGACACCTATCTGCCATCACTGGAGGAAAATACCAACTGATAAAGGCAAAGCTACACAGTAATTGCCAGGAGCTGTTTTCATAGCATGCAGTGGCTCATATTATCAAAAGGTATCGAGAAACTGGGGAAAGCTCTTACTGAATAAGATTCAGCTGATTTTGATTGACAGCAGATTCAGACAACATGCACACATGGGTCTTTAGGTAACTGAAAGCTGACTGCATCAGACATCAAGGCACAGCAGAGTGTGACTCATCGTCAGACAGTATAAAGTCGGATTCTGAAAGTGTGCACATTTGGAAGAGAAGCCTGGGAATCAGGAATGACAGGTCATGTAATACCTCTGAAAACTGTTACTAAGACATGAGAGAGCTGTGTGAAGGCAGGGGAAACATTTGAACTAGACTGCTACGGAATTGTGAAAGGATCTGTGGCTCATTGGGATAATACAAGAACAGCACAACAAAATGCATGTCCGAAACACTTCAAAAGTAATTTTCTATTATTAAAAAGATATATTCTTATATTCTTCACTTTCTCTAATTATACTGAGAGTATTAGATGTAATATGAAAAATTAATGTTCAGTTTGTATGTAATTAGTAAAAGTAAGCCATTTATGATACAGAACATTTATTTCTTGGACGGAAGCTACAAAAAAAGCAGATGTTACTAGCATGGCATCACTCATTACTGTGGCCAGTGAGCCTTTAGGAGGCATAAAAGTACTAGAAGGAGAAAGAGACATTCACAAGTACTCTTCTCTTTCTGTTTTCAGTATCTCATTTTAAATTTACAAGTAAACAGGATCACATTTTGAACAGTAACACCAGCTTTTGCTAGCTCATTCAGTGCTTCTGCTGCAAATGAAATGCTGCTATGGAATATGCCAATTTGAACATCATAAATGCCTTGCTGGTATCTTGCAGGGATTATCAGCCTGCATGATTAGTGGGGCCAATATTTGGCCAATTATCTGTATCAGTGTTTCATTTTACTGATCATCGATCAAATTCATTTATTACAAAAGTGCACTACTCTTCTGTGAGTTATTTCTTCCCCTCTGGCTCTGTTTTCACTCTCCACAATCTACTCCTGCCATCCACAGCTCTGTCTGATTGGCTATGAGTAATGGCCTTATTAATCTTTAGCAAGTAGTAATGAAGTAAACCAGCTTTTTAATGACAGGTTAACATCAAATCACATTAAAAATATTGCATTGAAATTACAAACAATTATGGATCAGTCTCTTTAACTACTAATAATCACTATCTGTATCAGCCCTTTAAAAAACAATATAGGTCAACCTGAGTATCTAATACTGAAATTTAAAGCTTTCTACCTTGCACAAAATGTGCACTGTACTGGTTACTGCAGGGCATTTGTTGTCAAGAATATTTATTTAGCACTGGCATCCAGCTGGCAGGAGAGACATTATAATGTCAGATTAAAAAGGTCTATAAAGGCCAGGTATGCTTTCCAAGAAAAAGAAAACATACTGAATGAGAGCCTTGAAAGATACTGACAGAAAGACAGCTGAATAGCCTACCAATGCAAAAATGGTCATAAATAGCTGGACAACTTGAATAAACTTGCACAGTAAGGGGGTCATGCTAGGGTTAAGTACTTAATTTGTTAAATTCCCTTTCTTTGTTCACACTGCGCTCTATTAAACAAACAGCAATTGCATAAAGATGGGGTTTGTGATATGTTGATGATGATGAATTCAGAAGTATACGCTAAAGTTTTTTGTTGTATCGGCGTTTCATTCACACAGAAACAGCGTTTTGGGTGACTGTAAATGATACTTTGTGAAAACAGGTCCCAGAGTGCACAAAATGCAGGTCTCCATTTGCACAGGGCTTAAATTCGCTCACTGAGTTGCAATACAAAAATACAAAAAAAAAGTCTGCTATAAATTCCCATACATCAGTTAAAATACATACTGTTTTGTGACACTTCCTGCACAACATTGTGACGGTGCTACATCACTCCTTCCTTGAGCAGAAGCTTCTTACCTTGTGCTTGTGCCAGCCTTAGAGAGCAGGTGCAGCAGAGTATCGTCCAAAGAATCAGAACTCTCCTGAGGAGGAAGATCAAAAGTTAGGAAAAGAAAAAATAATGGTAATCTAGGAGAAGTTTCTGTGCTGCTTCAATACATTTTTAACCAATACTGATTTATGTCTTCCTGATGGATCAATCACTTGAATAGGTCAACAGTTGCACTTTACAAATACACAGTTTAATCAATTAATTTCAGCCATTAAATCATTGTGTAATTGCTGTTCTAGATTTTTGTTTAAAAGCATTAAGTTTCATGTTTGTTTTGATCATCTGTGAATATAAAAATCAATCATACAAATGATGTATCAAGGTAACTGGAGCTAGAATTTCTTCTTGGTGTTCTTGCCAAGTCTGGTGAGAAGCCAAGAGTGGTTTTTGTTTTCATAAATTGTTTTTTTTAATTCCTTCTGTAGTCATCACAACGATTTCAAATAAGATGATATGAGGAAGCAGTATGATGTTTCGGTTTTTAGAGCTTTCGCCAGTAAATTGGACTGATTATCTTGACTCCTCTGTCATAAACTCCTGTGGATGCAGCTGAAGAGCAGCATCAGTAGCTCTGTTTTGTTCCAAGAGTCTAACATCTGTTTCAAGACAGCTAGCTTTGTCTTATCTCACTGCCTGTCCTGATAAGCTACAGCTTTCAGATCATCGGGGCCAGCTGAGTGCTCTCAAAGGACCACCTCTGACTGACCTGCAAAGACACTTTATCATCCTCAAACCAGTAATTACAAGCAAATACATAGTTTAAATGTGGCATACTCTAACAATTCTGTTTTTACCTCTAATGTGGAATTTTCAATAGAAGCCAATGAGAGGTGGTCTATGCACATTCAGACAAGTTTTTTTTTTTTTTGGGGGCTTCTATCTCTGACCATATGTAGTCCTTCAAGGGGAATTACTTCTAATCTGTTTTAAAGCTCATGTTAGAAACTTTGGCTGTGTGTACATTTATGTGCACCTTTTTACAAGCAGTACCTCTCATCTACTGTCTTGTACATGTGGAGTTTTCTGATGAGAAATGTCATCCTGCTGGTTTTTAACAGTAACTTGTATCACCCAATGTAGATTTGATAACATTATGTTCAATGATAAACAATCAATTATGTTGCTTACAGTCTAGTGTGCTTTTTTGAGTTAAATAAGGATATAAATATAATTTTAGGTCTGTTTTTTGATTCTCCCCAAAGCACAAACAATTTTTCAAATAGGTTAAGCATCAGAAGCATTTTTGCCTTATATTTCAATAATCAATTATCCATTTGATAATTTTTCAAGATAAATGTCAAGATGTGCACATCCAGTCTAAGTATCAGAACTCTAAAAGGTGCAGTGTGTAAAAAAGGGATTATCAGCGACATTGTGTTGCACACTTTTGTTGGTAGCTGTTGCATATCTGTTATTTGGTCCCGTCTGTGGTACAGTAAAAACATGCAGGATGCAAAGTCCAAGGTGTCCATGGAGGGGACACTCTCTTTGTTTAAGTAAAAGGCTCATTCAAAATGAATGGGAAGGAAACAATTTTATGTATTCAGGTGATTAAACACTAATATAGATAGGCACATCTTTGGGTATCGCTAGCAAGACCTTGTGTCCAATGCTGTTGTGCTCAGGAGAGCAGGGATGGGAAGGCGCAGCTGCCTGATACAGGAATGGCAGCTGCCATTCTACTGACACCTGGCTCACTTTTCTGAGCCTGATCCATCTCATACTGTGTGCCTAGGACCTGGTGGGCTGGTCCAGAGACCGGGCATCATGGAGGTGGCAGCTGGTGGGATACATGGAACAGGGCACGGGCCTGGCACAGGACTGAAGGATGGCCATCAGGAGGCCAGAGCAGTACAGGACTGAGGCTGATGTGGGGAAGTGTGGAACCAGCATGACCCCATACCTGACCTGACCTTAGATAGGCCTACTTATAAACATCATGTTTCATTTTGACCAAGTTTGTTCTGCAAAATGCTACTAGGCTGAATATTACATACTGTACCTTTCAGTTTATGCTAATTTATGGTACAAAAGTCTGGGTTCTGGCCTTTGGATTTGACAGGGATTAAAGATGTAACTTTAATACATAAACAAGTGATAAATAATAATCCTTAACATGTATTTGCTGCAGCCATTAATTGCAGTTATTGTCTCATGTTAACAGTTAAGATACACTATATTGCCACAAGTATTCACTCACCCATCCAAATAATTGAAATCAGGTGTTCCAATCACTTCCATGGACACAGGTGTATAAAATCAAGCACCTAGGCATGCAGACTGTTTCTACAAACATTTTTGAAAGAATGGGTCGCTCTCGGAAGCTCAGTGAATTCCAGTGGGATACTGTGCTAGGATGCCACCTGTGCAACAAGTCCAGTCGTGAAATTTCCTCACTCCTAAATATTCAACAGTCAACTGTCAGTGGTATTATAACAAAGTGGAAGCAACTGGGAATGACAGCAACTCAGCCATGAAGTGGTAGGCCACGTAAAATGACGGAGCGGGATCAGCTGATGCTGAGGCGCATAGTGTGCAGAGGTCATCAACTTTCTGCAGAGTCAGTCGCTACAGACCTCCAAACTTCATGTGGCCTTCAGATTAGCTCAAGAACAGTGCGTAGAGAGCTTCATGGAATGGGTTTCCATGGCCGAGCAGCTGCATCCAAGCCATACATCACCAAGTGCAATGTAATCACGTTGCCGCTGGACTCATTCTCTGGAGTGACGAATCGCACTTCTCCATCTGGCAATCTGATGGACAAGTCTGGGTTTGGCACTTGCCAGGAGAACAGTACTTGTCTGACTGCATTGTGCCAAGTGTAAAGTTTGGTGGAGGGGCGATTATGGTGTGGGGTTGTTTTTCAGGAGCTGGGCTTGGCCCCTTAGATCCAGTGAAGGAACTCTGAATGCTTCAGCATACCAAGAGATTTTGGGTAATTCCATGCTCCCAACTTTGTGAGAACAGTTTGGGGATGGCCACTTCCTGTTCCAACATGACTGTGCACCAGTGTACAAAGCAAGGTCCATAAAGACATGAATGAGAGAGTTTGGTGTGGATGAACTTGACTGGCCTGTACAGAGTCCTGACCTCAACCTGATAGAACACCTTTGGGATGAAGTAAAACGGAGACTGAGAGCGATGCCTTCTCATCCAACATCAGTGTGTGACCTCACAAATGTGCTCCTGGAGGAATGGTCAAAAATTCCCTTAAACACACTCCTAAAACTTTTGGAAAGCCTTCCCTGGAGAGCTGAAGCTGTTATAGCTGCAAAGGGTGGACCAACGTAACATTGAACCCTATGGATTAAGAATGGGATGTCACTTAAGTTCATATGTGAGTCAAGGCAGTTGAGCGAATACTTTTGGCAATATAGTGTATACACTACAAATTTTTCAGTGAAATCTGTTCCTAAAGACAAGCAACATAAGAACTGTTGATTGCTCAGAAGTAAAGCAGTTATGACTCTAAAGGTGTTTATCTCTGATGACTGCTAACTTTTATTATTACTTGTATAATTCTGAGTCTTAATTCTCTCTGAGTGCTCTGGCTGTCTTCATTTGCTGGATTTGGATTGAACTGCTGAGCTAGTGCTGTTTTAAGTGAACTGTGCTCAGTGACAAGTGCCATAATGACAGCATTTGGAGGAAATCTTTTACATTTGTGGTTTTTCAGAAAGCCACAGAAAGTCACTGGTCAACCACTGACACACTGACTGCCAGTTAGAGCTCTTAAAAACCTTCCCTCCTCCTTTACGGCCCATTCACTGCTCTCTTACACTGACATTAACAGAAACCCCAGAAAGGCAGGGTGTGCAGTTTCACTCATCTGTCCAGCAGGGATATGTGATGCAACATTTTGACTTTTATATCCCCTCCCTTTGGGACAGCCGGCCAACCAGCTAAGTGAGACACACAGCAGGGAGGAGAGAAGATGGGAAGGAGGAGAAGGAGGACTGTCTCCTCCTCTCATACATCTCCCTCAAATCAGTACCAGATCATTTGGCAGCTCATTCTAATACAAAGGAACCAAAGAAAGCAACACTAGCTTTCACTTAAATGTATGAAACTGTTTCCATACGCAAACCTGCAAGCTGTTAAAGTTCACCACCTGTTCACGTATATAGCTGCTAACTTCTTCATATAGCCTGTAGCTTTAAGTTTGTTTCTCGTTTATGTTGAATTATGCGCCATACTCAGTGTCAACTATAAAACTCTAAGCATATCGATGTTACTAGCAATTTAAAACAAGTATCGCTGTCGAATTGACATGACGCACTAATATTGACGCAGGTGACGCTCAAAAGCACATGAAAAGGTCGTTGTTTTAAAGACCTGACGTGAAACAATACACAACTACAGTTATGTTACAAATTATAAGTTTTTCGACTTACCCCCCGACTCCAGTGGTTTTCAGTTTGGAGTACGGGGCATTTTCCGGCTCCATAGTGGTTACTTCATTCTTTCTTGGGAGTTGTTACCACAGTCCAGACGAGGCTGATAAAGTTTTTCCATTCCAGGTGTTCCTTTAAGGGTCGCGAGAGGAGTTGGACGTGCCAGGAAGTAAAAACAAACAACAACTCAGCAGGATATGACAAAGCTGCTTTCTGTCATTGTCCCTTCTTCAGTCTCCTGTAATCTCCTTCTAGAAGTTGATACCAAAATTATTTTAAAAAAGACGCTCCTGTGTGCTCTACCTGTGCGCTTACCATGTCCTTCTTCCTCGCGCGCGTTTTCTAAAGTACAAAAAAAACGTCAAGTCACGTCTGGTCCAGCTTTCCCGGGGAACCGTTGGAGGACAAGATGACGACCGCCGATTGTGTGTGTTCATGTGTGTGTGCCGACTTCCCAAAATGAAAGTTTATTGTGGACTGAGGAAAATCTTGAGAACCGGGAAAAGGGGGAACACCTCCCTCTGTCGCCCTCAGCTGACATCGAGGGAAACACATTTGGAACAGAGACGGTGCAGAGCTCCTTCAGATGAAGGCGGTCTATTTGAGAAGCAGGGCAGTTTCTGCGTGCACGTGTTTAAAGGTAACATGTAATATGGGAGGTAGTTAATTACCATGCTTCTGAATAAGTTCTGCATTGTTACAACTGCTGGCTTTTTTAAGTATATGGTCAGGGCTGCAGCAAGGATTGTAAGGACAATGGAATTATGACTCAGACCCAAAAAACCCCTGCCCAATGAAAGTTTCCACTACTAAACATTAAAAACCTTTAAAAAAAACATAAACTTATCCAGTATGTTTGCTACTAGTTTGACATGGTCAATCGAGTGCCTACACCGAGTAGATGGAGCATTGTTGTTCCATCTTGGGAGCTGAGAAAGTCACACAAAGTCCAGTTGGTTCCACTGTAAATAAGGGATCCCAGTAGAACTGGAACTGGAACTTGTTTCTGATCCACAAGCTGTTACTGTCTAAGTAATCAGGAATAAAATAAAGTTAAAAAGTAAACTTAGGACTCATACTGTCAGCAAACTTAGAGAAAACGACAAGGTCTCGGAGCCAAAACTTCGTAACACTGGACAAAATCAACTGCCATTAAACAGGGACAATAAAGGACCATAGTTATTCCATAATCATTTCTTTGTCCAAGACTAGATGCACAGGTTGTTACGTCTTACGTCATGCCTTTTTTTGGCATCCAAAATCCCAGCACGCTATCTGAAACCGGGGCAACTCTAAAACTGGGGCACCATTACGCCTGCATGGTTGGTTCAGTGTGAAAAAGCAAAGTAAGCATTATCAGAGGCCTTCAATTGGCAGTTCTGCTATACAGTAGGATCTCTGTATAGCAGAACTATATTTGCACTGCCATAAATTAAATGCATTTCTTTCACAAAATGATTGCACTGGTGTTAAGCCAAGGTGCCTTAATGTACAGGCTAACTGTAGCTGTAGCTCGAGACCTGTACGTCTGAGTCCAACCTTGGTAGGGAATGTAACATCTAACTTTAAAATAATTAATTATTTCATCTTTATATTAAAAAGATACACTTAAAAAATCCAAAAACAAACACATTTTTGAGAATAAAAACAAAAACTGTAAGTTACACTTGAGTACAACTCTGCATGACAGGCAATGAGGACATGTCCCACAATAGAATTGGCCTAAAAAGTACAGAGGACTTCCTGTTATTTGTTTAGCATTCTGTATGAGAACGCATTAATCAGCATTTTTTGTTTTTGTGCAGTTATGTAGCCATTGCTCCACGGGTGGGTTCATGGGTAGTTCGCCTTTTCATTTAGAGATAACAGAGTTAGTGATACATAAAAAATGAAGCGTTTACATCTCAACATTGCTCTGAAAAGGAAAAATCTAAAAAATTAAAGCTTTATTGAAAGTCTGGTAAAATCAGAGATTGTTTTAACAATAAGCATTCAAGCAGTAATGTTGAAAAGCAGCTTTAGTCAGCCTCCGAGGACGGAGGGCTGGTGGCTTAAAAAAGGTAATTTTTTTCTCAGTGAGAAGTCAGTGATTCGACTTATTTTTCAATCTAAACAGTTATCTGGTTCAGGATTTTTTTCACAGGAGGGGGGCATCCAAAGTGAAATTAAATCGCATCGCTTTTGTGTCCTGAAGGTTTGAAATAATTGTAGACCAATATTACTCCAGCTGAAGGACTGCGACTTTTAAGTTTTTATTTAGATTGGCTGAATGTGATCAGTTACGCCATATTTTTATAGGCACATAATGATATTAAAGACTTGAAAATCTTGGCAAATTGTTTTTCCCATTATGCCTACCTATCTGTTATGTGACCATTGTGTCTGTCAGAATGTTTACGTCATGTTAAAGTAATTTCACTTTGCTAGTCTGAATACAGGTTGATTTCCTCTTGAATATATGCTCTTCTTTGAGACCCTAACTGGTCTTGGTATTCGACACATGATCCACATATCCTGTGCAAAGCTTTAACCTGGAAGTCAAACATTTAAAATGTGCAGGAGAAAGCCAGGAAGAATGGAAGAGAAAGTAATCCACATGACACGTGCCACAGTAATCAGCACATATTTCTGGACAGAGGAAGAGAAAGTGTTTATGTTGTGCCAGCTGAGGGACTTATTCACAGATAAAACATTTGTGATTTTACCACTGCTATGTTTTAAGGGGGCTTCCACCAAACTACATTGTTATATGTTGGGCACATTTAGGCTGAAACAAATCACAGGTCCATTGTAGCAACTGAATCCACTGGGCCAGGCCTCCAGCTCCTTCACCTCCTGCTTCACCAGCATCCACTTCCATTCTCACCAGAATAGCAGAGATCTGGGTTGCGGGGCTACACTTGCGAGGGTTTGTGTGTGTGCGTGGTGTCGTGTGCTGTGAAATTCCTCTGCCAAAGAAAGTCCTCATTGACCCGCCTTCAGCAAACACGCTATGACAGTGTCCAGGGGAGACCCAACAGAGCACCAATTCAGCTGCTTGCAACTGGATCCCTCCTCCTCACACAGAGCCCCCTCACAGCTCGTCCTCTCAGGCCCAGGAAGGAAGGGAGATCACCACCTTGAAAGAGCCCTTCCCATGTACCTGCCTGAGCTACGGCGGATGTGAGCTTTTGTTACCAGCAGTTCTTGTTCACAGACAAGAAGGGCAATGTCCTCTCTGCCTGTGGAAGAGCTCAGAGGAAGATTTCCAATCTGGGGTTTAAAGTTTCATGGGTTTGTAATGATTATTGCAGCCGCTTATGGAAGTAGTTTTCAAACTGTGGACCAGGGGTTTCCAAATGTTCCTGAAGGCCTGTCTGCTCACTGTCTCTCAGAGTTATATAAGACGTTTAAACCCCTCTAAGATCTGTTCTGTATATCAGAAGCTACAGCCAGCTGCTGGTTAGCTTAGCTTAGCTGAAAACTTAAACAGGAGGAAACAGCTGGTCTGACTCCATCCAAAGGAAACAAAATCTGCCTACCAGCAGCTCTAGAGCTTCCTTTATAAAGTCCCTCTCCTGGCCTTGATTAAACCCCTGAAAATGCATGTCTGCTGATTAAATAACATTGTTTTTTTGGACTTTCACCATAAAAACGATGAATTCATGCATTAAAATAGCTTTAATTCATCTTTAAGACTGTATTCAGCACAGGCGTGAACATAATCTCTGCCTTTAAATGTCTGCTGATGGCTCACAGTTTAAGTCAAGTGGACTTGCCTTAATAATTTTTGGATATCATACACTAGAATTTTAAAACCATAACAGTAAATGACATGAAGCTTCATTAACATCAACTAATGTAGAGACATGTATCTTAGCATAAGTGTAATTTTTTTTTTTTTTTTGCACTCCCTACTTGCACTGATTAATTGTTTAACACTTGAGGTTGTAGCTTATGTACGACTGCTCTTCATCTTTATCCAAGACTTGGCCTATTAGCTGACTATTACAGCGATATATTACAATTATGACAGTGGTATTAAACTCATCTATCTTCAACTTAAGTAGTCCCTCAGTTTTTAACTAATCTACTTCATTCCTTTAGGCTCTACCTTAAGAATGATTATGGGGGGAACTTCCTTCAATTTAGCAAAAGTGCATAAATTACAGTTATTCCTCTGGCTAAACAGTAATGGCAGTTGTTTTGAAAGGAATTAAATCTCAATTAAGCAAGCAATATTTTATGTTTTTAATCAGATATTCAACTATAATTTGTAAGTTATTAGTTTCATTTTCTGAAATGTCCTTGCAGAGTTCTGGTACCTGTTCATGGCTGTACTGATAACCAAAAGCTAAATTTGGGCCTTTAACTGTGGTATAAACATACTGTTCCCTGTCTGTCTGCATCAGGGTTCAGTTCATCTGAAAATATTCCAGAATCCTAGATTTACCTAACCTCGCAAAGCAGATGGATACGCCTGTTGCCTTGTTTGTCACTGGCGAATCCATCTTGCAAAGCTCCCATCTGAACCGTTTGGGCCCGGTTAGAAAGTGACAGGACCAATCAGCAACGAGGGGCAGTACTTTCAGGCGCAGCAGAGTCGTGATGTTAACAAGCAGCAGCAAGAGCTGGTGCAGTTATGGAGGAAGAGATTAGCATGGATGCTGCTAAAGCGCCAGTTCTATCAGAACTTGACGACATTTCTTTGTTAAAAGAAGAACAAAGAACAGCAGTGAGTCGTTTTCTTTTCAAAAATGACAAAAGTCAAGTACTTAGATGTCTACAGTCGCCATGGTTCGTGTTATTCCCCAGTAGCTGCGCACGCAGCTCAATAGCAGTTACGTCACGTGTTTTGTTGCTCTGATTGGCCCGTAGAGATGTGACAGACAGAACGTTTACCCAATCACCCTCCGAGTTTTTTTCAAAGCCTCTGCCTTTTCTCAAACGTTTACTATTGAAGCTTTCCCAGATGGATGTGTGAAACAAATCCATCTGAAATGTCAGGTTAAGATTTACCGTGCTGAAGAGAAGCCCCAGTAAATCATCCATATCAGTAAAAGCTAGGGTTGTCAGGGTCAGGATCCCAGTCTTCTGAAGATTTCTGCTGCTTGTTGAAAATGCTACCACGGCACAAAACAATATTAGTCTTGCCCTAACCCTCACCCTATCACTAACCTTTTACCCTTCCACAAAAAATCAAAGTAGCACATTTCAGTAGGTAGTAGAAGTCAACAAAGCACCAGTTTAGCTTGGTTGGTAGACCCCATTCTCTCCCCATATTTCCCGCCTCTCTTCAGCTGTCCTATCAAATAAGAAACAAGCCCTGAAAATAACGTTTAAAAGCAAACAAAAACAAGAATATTTGTAGTAAGTCACAACTACTCCCTCCATTTGAGAGTCTATCTCACACTTTAGTATTTTTAAATTTTTTTAAAATATTTCAATTTTTTCATAAACTAAGGGTTATTGGCAGTGGCGTGCACAGACTTTTTCAAGGGCAGGGGCGAAAAGAAAAAAAAGGGCACATACAGCGTGTTCTCACCACTGAAGAGGGCACTAAGTTTCGCATGTTTTCGAGGGCACTCTAGACATGTTTATATGTCATACAAATGGAACATTATATAGCCTTAAAACAGACTAATTAGACAAACTACTCAAGTTAGTTTGTAGTTAGGATCAGCATCCACAAGAACTGTGTAGATTCAACTTTGGACTGTGAATAACACACAGAAATAAATAAATAAATTCATAGGGGGTCTGGAGGTCTTCCTCCAGAACATTTTCAATTAAGTAGATGCCACTTTCTGTATTCTAGTGCATTTTAACACCATATTAGCACCAGATAATCCAAACTGGTTCTGTGAGATATAGTTCTGGCTCAATATAGATCAAAAAAGGGCCCAATATAAAAGTCATTGCAACAGTAATGTTTCATAGTTTTTCTTGGTCCTAATGGTCTTCAGTTCTGGTTGGTTGGTTCAGTGTGTTTTGCCAACCAGGAAGGCACTTTAGTGTGTGTTTTGGCTCCCAAGAGAGCACTTTAACACACATTTTTGGCTCCCAAGAGGGCACTTTAGCACGCGTTTTTCAACAATTGGGCCACGGGGGAGGGCGACCCATTCAGTGGCTAAAGCGATTTAAAGTCACACCCAGAAATCATGCAAAGTATCATGGGGGTTAAGAGTAAGGTAGATAGGATAATGCTAATGCTTTGTAGTTTTGGATTTGCTACCATAAACTTGTGTAACCAGGGCACTGCATTTAGGACACAGAAATTATCTTTGTGTAACTGACCACAAGTAACCCTTTGAAAAAGTGGTACTTGTTGCTGTTTTTGTTTCTATTTTTATTTTTACCTCCCCAAAGGAGGTTATGTGATCGGCAGGGCTTGTTTGTTAGTTTGTTTGTTTGTTTGTTAGTCAGCAACATAACTCAAAAAGTTATGGACAGATTTTGATGAAATGTCAGAAATGGCATAAGGAAGAACTAATTAGATTTTGGGAGTGATCTGGATCACCGTCTCAATCCAGGAATTTTTTAAAGGATTCTTTACTATTGGGAGATAGGGCTAATGGTGGAGGTCTGTGCTTTCCAAGTGCTTTTCTAGTTTATTTATGTATTTTGTTATCATATTTGATCATTTTGCTATCATTAAATAGGGCAGATAGACAAAGACAGGACATGTAGGGAAGAGGGAGTGGAGGGTGTCGTGCAGACATGCAAAGCTGAATCCATTATTGAGGACTGAAGCTTATTCATACGGAGAACACTTTAACCAATGAACAAAACCTGCACCCTGTGATGTAATCCAAAAGACTTTGTAGGAGAATAAAGCTCTATGACACAGAGGAATGATCTGTTTCAGGTGTTGGCAATGCAGCTCTTTGTTTCTGCATCCATAATTATTTGTTTCTGTAGAGTCTTCCCATATATGGTTCATAGGTACACACAGGGATTTATTGTCAGAGATGATCATGGTCCATAGTTTGAGGGTCCTTTTTAACATTGACCTATGGGATGTCAGGCATGAGTTTAGCAGCACCACATTTTATAACTTATATTTTATAGCAGACAGCAGTTTGACAGCCTCCTTCCTCACTGAAAATCTGCTCCACTCTCCATTGAGGCCAAAACCTCATTTAATAGAAACCATGAATGAGTTCTGGCAGGAAGACAAATTAACAAAGCCATTTTTTCAAGACGTCCCAAGGCAAATATTTCTATTAGTGTTTTATCAGCTGATTTTCTTCGACTCATCACATATGACAGCCATTGTGGATCCTGCTCTTTTAACCATTGACAGGTGTGGATAGGCCCTGTGACTGTTTTCGCTTCAGCCCAGTGATAGGTAATAGAAGTCAGCTGGAGAGAATATGATGCATATGAGGAGTTCAGTGTCTGCAGGAAATTAGAGGGTTTTCCTGCAGACAGACAGTGTCAATGTAACTAACGTCCTTACACCAAATTCATATGAATCATCTTTAGGATAGCAATCATATTGTTTATGAGCATTTGGCTGTAAGCCGTCCAAGTATTGGTGTGATTTATGGCTCTTTCTGTGATTAGTTAAACCGTTAAAAGACTGGGAGATACTATACTGAGATAGACACTGACAAACACAGGATATACTGATACTTTGCTTTGATTAGAGGCCTTTAAATATAAACTTTGGGAGTAGCACATGTCCTTTAATGTCATACTCTAGTGTTGAAACTTAAGTCTGATAAACACACTTTCTTTTGTTCACTCCTGTGTCTCAGAGAATTGGAACCAGCTGAGAGCAGAAACCTCTGTCCAGGCACAGCTGGATCCAATGAGTGCATGCTCCAGTGCTGTGTTTACTCATTCCATACATTACAACAGGAAATTTAGAGAAAAGTTCTCTTTATTCCTGTTAGGTAGGTCCAAATTAAGATGACATAATAGTACCATTCTGTTTCTAAAATGTGGCCATATTAGGGTCTTATTTGGGGAGTGTTTTGGATAAATTCAATTGTTGCGTAACGGTTGCTGATAAAGGGAATGGTAGACAAAAATATTTTGTTGAAGCGCTGCCTTTTATTTTTGTTTAAATGCAAATGCAATTGAAACCAGTAGTTTACATACACTGTATAAAAAGACAGCCTTTTTTCTATCTGCCTGACATTAAATCAGACTAAACTTTTCCTGATTTAGGTCAGTTAGGACTTATTTCTATTTGCTAAATGCCAGAATAATAAGAGATAATTTTTTTGGACAATTTTTGGCTGACTGCTGAGGGCAGCCCTACATATGGCAATGTCTGTGTCTGAGTATGTCTGTCTGTCGGTCGATAAGTAACTGAGTGAGTGATGCTTTTGTATGAGCCATGTACTACAGAGTAGCGTTTGCTTGGGCTGAATGCTGTCACTAATGGCTGCCTCCACTAACTCGGCTCAAGTTAACATCATTTATGTATGGCTCATCCATACAGACTTATATGGGTGGGGTTTACTCGTGCTGAAAGCCCTGTAATGGCTGCCTCCCCTGCTCTAAATGCTCAGATATAGCTTTAGCCTCTGTTTCACCAGAACTGGGCCACATTTATGTATGACAAAGAATAAAATAACCCTATAAGCTTTTCATGTTGGGAAAGATGTTTCTACTCCTCTGCTGAGCTGCTTTGGCATGATGATAGTTAAAGGGGAAAAGGGAACTTGTTGTGTGAATGCTTGTGGACTAGCCAAACATTATCCTTAGACAGAACAACACATTTCTTCATCACAGCTAGCGCTGACAGCAACACGGAAAGCTTTCTGCGAAAGAAAACGAAGATGCCGCTCTTCTGCCCCTCGCTTTGGCATGACAATGTGACAGTTACGGGGGACGGGTTAGTTGTTAAATACAGCTAATGAGTTGTTGTGTCCCAGCCAACAACTAGCAGGCCTGTCATTAGCGGGAACTGAGCCGCAGCAGAGCTTTTGTCTGAACCAGACAACGTGTCTAAATCCAAACAAGTGCAGAGAGCAACACTGAAAGCTTTCTGTGACAGAAAAAAATGTTCTGTCTCAACTCCTGGTCTGATTCGGCATAGCTTTCTACGACCTCGACTGCTGTAAGGAGCACACACTGATGACAAGTTAGCATGTGGCTACCACAAAGGGTTAATGGGGAGTCCACACGATCTCATCTAATAAAGAATCCAAGACATATCAGAGTGATAAGAATGGCTCATTTCGAGGATAACACCCACATCCAGCTAACTAAACCAGTGAACTGGGGAGTTATGGCCATATAGCGGGGAATGATGAGGAAATGTTCAGTAATGTAATAGGCGAAGCTAGCGGACTGGCGCTGCTAGGCTAATGTAGCCTCACTTTAAACCATTCAAACTCTGCAATTGTCCCCAAAAACAGTGATCAGAGGGCATAATCAGATGATCCTATGCTGTCAGAGCATAACACAACAGTGTGGGGCTGATAAGTTAGAAGTTTGGGGAGAAAAGTACTAATGACGCCGCAGGCTATGAATAGCATGGCTATTCACGTGTACCAACACGGAGTCTGCAGCGTCAGAGAGCGGTGTTTAAAGCCAGCGTATTTGACAGCATAAAGCAGAGCTGGTATGAGCTGGTATCAAACACATTCACTGTGGTCAGAACAACTGAGGGTGGTCATTAAAGGGAAACAGTATGCCCTGAGGAAAACACAGGAGATCCACGGGCAGGTAATAACCGTCTCCACAGGTGTCATGGCCGCCGCTATTTGGACATAAACCGTAAGTGTAAAAAAAAACAAAACACCTCAGATCCTGGTGTTGCACCATAATCAGGTGTACAAAATCACAATCCATACTGGTCCAGCTAATAATGGCCACTAACAGGGCACCAATCAGAGGAGGCACCATGGAGAAATGGAGCATTGAAAAGTTGAAGACTGGGACAGCTGCCCAGCAAAAAGACGCACAGAAGGAGGTGACATCACTAGTCTCACCGGCACGTAAATTACAAACAGTCATGACAAAATCACTGCCAGAACACACATTTCAGTCGGGCATTTCAACAAGCATCCCAGATAGTTGCAGTCAGCCACATACTAGGTTTTTACCTAGTCTTGTTTATTATTTTCTTCTAAGTCAGAAGTTTGCATGTAGTAAGATTATTATGCATTTAAATAATTTTGGGAAAGCCCAGGTGATGATGCCATGCTTTGGAAGTTACTAACAGGTTAATTGACAACATTGGAGTTAATTGGAGGCACACCTGGGAAACGTGCGTATCAACCCTGGAACAAAAGATAAAGCCCTTGTGAAGAGGCTGGCTGAAGCTGGTAAGAGAGTGTCATATCCACAGTGAAACAATTCCTGTACCCACATGGGGTAAGAAAGGCCACTCAGCAGGGAATAAGCAATTACTCCAAAAGCAATGTACAAAATCAGATTACAGTTTGCAAATGCATTCAGGGACAAATACTTCAATTTTTTCAAGGCATGTTCTGTGGTCTGATGAAACTAAAATTGAACTGTTTGGCCATAATGACCATTATTACATCGGAGGAAAAAGGAAGAAGTTTGCAAGCCTGAGAACATCATCTCGACCTGGGGGGGATGCGTCATGTTGTGGATGTGTTTTGCTGCAGGACGGACTGGTGAATTTCACAAAACGGATGGCATCATAAAGAAGAACATTATGTAGAAATATTGGAGGAAGGAGCCAGGAAGTTAAAGGGATACTTCAACATTTTGGCAAATTCCCCATTGCCATAATTCCTATAGTCTTAGTAATAGGTTCTTTTCCTTTAGTTGTCGGTGCAAGCTGTTTCTAGATCTGGGGGGACCGATATACCAGCTGCACAGCTAACGCCATTGAAGCAGACGGAATTTTTTGCTTTCCCTCATCAAAATCATCAAATACACAATCCAACAACTCCGAAACGCTCTTGTGGACAAGTTGTGACCTGCAAGGTCAGAATTACCGGAAAAGACGCAGATTGAGAGTGCAGCTACTGAAGAGCTAACTAGCAAAGACTAAATAGCCAACAGCCTAGCTAAAGAGCTACAAATTAAAGTGTCTAAAATAGAAACGGGACAGAACATTGTGGATGTCAAATTGGACAACAGTGGCAAGCAAACTGAAGACATTTTGAGAGGAGTGCATCAAGATATGGGACAATTGAGAGAGTTCATGGATATACTGGGGGAAGATATGAAACGAGGGCTAGACAGCTATAGAGAGGAAACAGAAAGTTTGAGACCTTGGACATGGAGATTCGGGCGCAAAGGAAGGATATCGAGATTTTGGAAGAACGTGTGGTGGAGGTGGAGGAGTGGAGCACAGATGTCCATGACATTATCAAGACTTTGCTGGAAAACAACGAATCACATCTGGGGACTAAAGGAGGGAATAGAGGGAGACTCCGTTCAGGAATATGTGGACAAACTTATTCACACTGAGCTGGGAGTGGCAGAGGATGTCAAACTGGAGATCCAAAGAGCGCACAGGGCTTTAGCGCCAAAACCACAACCGAACAAGCCCCCGAGAGCGATCACTGTGAACTTTTTGAGGTTCGAGATCAAAGAGAGCGTTCTTGGGATGAACTGGAAAATTATAGAAGAGGACCAGACTGGTTTTATAAGAGGAAGGCAGGCACAGGATAACATAAGGAAAACAAAACATATAGTGGAGGAGGCTAAAAAGAGGGGAGAAAGTGTGTTATTAGTGAGTATGGATGCTGAAAAGGCATTTGACAGCGTGAGGTGGACATATCTGTATAATGTCTTAAAAAAGTTTGGTTTTAATGAGGATTCTGTCAAATGTATTCAGTCATTGTATCATGAGCCGACAGCAAGAGTGAAGGTGAATGGGAATCTGACCGTCAGGATTAAGCTAGAGAGGTCAACGAGACAGGGCTGTTGTTTATCCCCAATGCTTTTTGACATCTTTATTGAACCACTGGCCCAGGCAATTAGGCAGAACCAGAATATTAAGGGGTTGGAGGTAGGCGGTTCAGAACACAAATTGGGTCTATTTGCGGACAATGTAATAGCGTACATAGGGCAACCAGACGTGAGTTTTCCTAGACTAATGGATTTACTGGAGGAATACCGACAATACTCAGGGTATAAACTCAACGTGACAAAGACATAGCTACTGGCTCTAAACTACACTCCAACAATAGGGATCAAAGACAAATACAAACTTAAATGGGACATGGAAAAAATTAAATACTTAGGGGTGAATATTACAAAAGAGGTAGACAAATTATTCAATGCAAATTAAAAACAGATCAACACAAACATCAAGAGGGATTTAGGAAGGTGGGCAACACAGACTCTCGACTTCAGTTCAAGAATTGAAATAGTCAAAATGAACATATTGCCAAGGCTATTGTATCTCTATCATTACTTACCTATACCTGTACCATACAGCCAATTTATAGAATGGGATAAAGAGGTATCAAGGTTTATTTGGGGAGGGAAGTGGCCCAGGATTAGACTTGTAACATTGCAACTACCCAAGGAGAAAGGTGGAATGGCGGTACCAAATTTCAAGGAGTATTATTATGCAGCTCAGATCAGGGCTGTATTATGCTGGTGAGAATTATGAAGTCAAATGGAAAGGTATTGAAGCTAAGGCTGAGGGTTATCAGATCCAAAAACTATTAGTGGACAGAGAATTATATAAGACAGAGGAAAACCAATTAGACCCAATTACTAAATTTACCCTAAATATGTGGAACACGATAATAAAGAGATACAAATTAGAAAAAGAAACAAAGATTCTGAGATGGTTAACATATGATACTGAATTCAATCCAGGAAGGGAAGATCTTGGTTTTAAGAGATGGGCCAGAGAAGGCATCACAGCAATATGTACAATGATAGAGAAAGGGGAAATGCAGAGCTTTCAAAATTTAAAAGACAAATTTGATTTGGACAGAACTGATTATTTCGGATATCTAGAGGCTAGGGATTATTTTATAAGGAAAATGAAAATAGATAAGACCACGGAGCAGAATGGGGTAATCAAGGTACTAATTGATGCATATGAGGGGAAGATGGGTAGCGTGATTTCAACACTGTACCAAGCTCTGTTGAAGACGAAGGGGAATTCAACACTGTATGGAAATACAAGTGGGAAAGAGAACTTGGAATTGAGATGACAGAGGAAGAATGATACAATGTATGCAGGGTGCAACACACAACCACCTGGTCAAGAGTGTGGCGGGAGTTCAATTGGAAGAATATCATTCAATTCTTTTTAACCCCAGGGACAAAAGGGAAGTATGTACCAGAACAGAATATGTGTTGGAGGTTATGTGGACAGGAGGGGGCGGACCATACGCACATATTCTGGAAGTTCCAAAAGCTGAAGGAATATTGGGAAGGAGTGTGGGGAGTATTAAAGGCGGTATTAGGTTATGAGGTACCTAAGACAGGTTTGGTATTATATCTGGGGAGTTTGACAGAGGAAAACACTCAGGGTAGGGATGGATACCTAATAAAGGCACTGCTAGCAGTCAGCAGGAAAACTATAACAAGGAAGTGGTGCATAGCTGACCCACCTACAAAGGAGCAATGGATGAGAGCAGTGGAGGAAATATTTGACATGGAAAGATTCACGCACATATTGTGGGTACAGGAGGGGAAATTCCAATCATAGTGGGAAAAATGGATAAATTCTAAAAGAAAAGTGGATGACACCACAGATTAGGAGATTTAATTTGAGATCAAGGCGATGCTGAACACATTTGTAATAGACAGCTCTTCCATGTCACCATGTAGATTTATGTTGTATTTTTGTTGATATTATATATTTTGTTTATTTAAATATTTTATTATTATTATAATCAAGATGATGTGAAAATGTATAAACTCTCTTGTAAACACCTTCTCAATAAAAATTTAAATGTCAAAAAAAAAAAAGAAAGAAAGTTGTTCACCTCTCTCCGGGCTTGATTTTATTCAAACAGGGCAAATACGTATATGAGCCCATGACATCACTAGTCTTGATGGGAAATTACCCCACTCCTCTAACACTACTATTATATAAAATCACAGTGCAGTTCATCTCAGTACAGTCTGTTATTAGCTGATGCCACTGCCTTCATTGAAAGTTAACAGCTAGCTACATGCTGTGGTTTTGTTCATTTTGAGGTAAAATCTATCAGCCACTGTGGCTTATGGGTATTATACCATAAGGTATCATAACAGAGAGATTTTTACCAGAAAACAGTAAATTTAATTCCCATATTCTGTCTCCATTCTGGCAAAGAGCCAGGCAGCTGTGCTCTGATTAGAAGCATTTTTTTTTAATTTGAGAGGATTGTATTTATCATGAGTGGGCGTTGCTTCAGTTAATTAAACCGATGCCCATCCTAGAGCAGATTTTACTGCCTCATTTTTCATGATTTTGAAGCTTAATATTATAAACAGAGATGTTTTTTTATGACTGAAATTTGTACAGGTGGTTCATAACAAGAAGGCCTTTTACACAACAAACCAAAAATCAAGATTTTTCTTTATCACTTTACAGGGACTTTAATCTATTTACCACAATTTAAAATTCCTCTATTTTGCATTTAAAAAAGTTTTTTGTTTCATTTTGGATTTTTTAGCTGTCTTTAATTAAGGGTTATTAACTTCCTGTTTACATGTAGACCTGCTTTTATTTTGAAAGACATGAACTTTAGGTAGATCAAGATTATGGCATAAACTAAACCACAGAAAAAAGGACTTTGTTATGGATTGTTAAGTAAAATGTGGGAACGCTGACAAAGTTAATTTTTTTGATAACACAAGGTCGCAGTGTACTTATCCTACATAACTGTAGCTAAAGGGAGATGCTGCATTGGCCCAACTAAAGTGTGTTGAAAGGAATAATAAAGCAAGCGATTAATGTATTTTTTTTAAGGACTGCACTAATTATGGACCTTAATCACATCACATTTAATGCATCAATGCTGACAGCCCTAAATTAAACATCATCATAATCTCCACAGAGTGCTTTCAGCAAGTTGTTTTGGTTTATGGCCTGGAATTTTATGGTTTTAGTTGAGTCTCAACCCTGACCTTAATTGTCACTGCAGCAGGAGCCCAAAATTAGTGGGAGGGAAAAAAAAAGTCCACACCAAAGACGACAATCACAAAGTTAACAACCAGCAAGTGCTGAAAGCTTTCACCTGCTTAAGTCAAGGCATAGCAAGTTAATTTATGGCAAAATTCATACATAAAGCAATTCAAAGGGCTTTACAGAGTTTAAAAGCATTCAGATTACCGTATATGAGATGAAGAGCTATTTTTTTCATCAGAAACAAATGTAGAAAGATGAAAAGTGAGTCAAAATGCCAGTGAGGTCCAGACACACATTTGCCACTTTGTTGATTATATTACTCCACATAGAAATAGGAAACTTAGATCATTCTAACTTTGGGATTATTCAGTTGCAGGTTAAAAGCTGAAAGTAACTGTTTTTACTGGATTTCAATTCTACCTTTACACAACACAGTCAGATAGTTTTATTGGCACAAAACAGTAAAGAGACCTGTTTTTCCAATTCAAACAAAAAAAAAGCTTTGAAAGAAATTTTAAGATTTAGAAGTTGGTGTAATGTTTCTTTAATGTCTTGTCCATACAAATAAAAATAAGTGAGTATTCAGAGACTAGGGTTTTTTGGGAGTGACAGTTATTTGAATGCCTTCATCTTTTAGGGGTCAAAGTGAATGAAAAATAAACCCATTTGATTTTTTTTCCCTTTAACCACAGGTCTTTCAGAGCCATCAGTCATCTGAGGCACCATGTAATGCTGCAACAGTCAACCTGTGTTATACTTGGCATGTTTACATATCATTTGGAGGAAGAAATCGAATGTCATACATCATAGAGCATAATGTCTCACTGATGTGATCGGTCAAGATAGCGTTCCTTTCATTACCTTTCAATAAACAGCAATAATAAGTTGAAAAGCAGAAGTCTAAATCTTCATGAAGGCCACATTAGATGCAGTAATTATTACCAATTCCTGCACCCGCAGAGCAGCAGAAAGACGGACGCTGCTGCCAAGTCCAAGGCATTGTTGTGGTGACATTTGAGCGGAGGATCAAACCGCAGATGAATAATCCATATTGAAAAGCTGCTCTTTCTGCCAAATGTCAAACAGCGGCAGGAGCTATTGTTCTTGGAGCTGACAGGAAAACTTTTTATTCACCATCATTAACATGCTGTGTCAAGCACTGTAGTGACTCCGGTTATCTCCGGTGCACAGTTGTGTTAAACTGAAGGTTTTTAAAGGCTGTTGCATTCAACTTCTACACAGCTGGTTAACTGATATTTTATGAACTTTTATCTTTGACTGTGCTCTTTGTCCTCACATGATAAAAATGCTGTTTTCTGAATATTTGTTTATATATTTTTTTTGAGCCAATGATTAAAATTTCTATTCATGAAAAGTGAGGAGGAAAATCTGCAGCTATTGTGGAGTTGAAATACTTCAATTTTATTCAGTTTTTGATATTAATAATCCTGCAATCAGTTATTTTCAGCCATGTGTCTTTTCACAGACAATCTGGCCGTAAAGGCAGCACTGTAAGAAACACTGCATGGCAAAATACTGTTCAGTGATTGGTCAAATAAAGTGAAAACCTCACACCTGCAATAATATTTTAGTTAGTTTGAATGTTAAGCTCTTAAGATGAACCACAATTTAAGTAGTTTCAGCGTAGACTTTGCACTGTAACTTAAGGTAGAACGTGCACATATTGATGATGCAACATTCATCATAGGTTTTATGGTAATTTCACTTCTTACACCGTGTTAATACCATATTGCATCATGCAGCATTGCACACTCGCTGTCCACATACTTAGGTGTAATAATTATTCTCTGCACTGTAAATTTCAATATACCTGTTGTAATAAAAATGTCTTGTGATTTTATTTTAAAGAAGTGTGGTGCTTTGTAATGATGAGCTGTCAGTTATGTAGTTTTACCTCAGTCTTGATAAAAGTCAGAGCATAGCATTTCAATTATGGAAATGGATATTTTCAGTGCATAACTACCATTTCTGTGTGGCTTTCGCTTTATGCTTTGGGTCACTGTCTTACTGGGAAAAAAACTCTTCTCCCAAGCTGTAGCTCTCTTGCAGACTGAAGAAGATTTTCTTATATTTTGCCACATTCATTTAACCCTCTTCCTTTACAAGCCTTCCAAGGCCAGCTGCCAAGATGCATCCCCACAGCATGATGCTGCCACCATCGTGCTTCACAGTGGGAATGGTGTGTTTGTGGTGATATGCAGTGTCTGCCAAAAAGCACCATTTTGGTCTCATCAGACGAACAAACTTTCTCCCACTTGACCATGGAGTCTCCCACGCGCCTTTTGGTGAACTTTAGTCTAACACTGGGGGCTAAGCCCAGTTGTGGCGGAAACCAATCATTTTTAATTTTCACATTTTTATAAGTTATAAAATTAAGTGTGATTTGGTCAATTTAACTACAAGAGTGAACTTCCATGTTGTTTAATTTATTCTTGTCTATTTCTTTTGCATTAAATGATCATGGCTCTCAGCAGATAAACAGTTTTTTTTTATCCAGATAAAAGATTCAGTGCCTTTGAGAAAAAAATGGGGGCTTAAGCCCTGTAAGCCAACACCTGGCTCTGCCTATGAACCAGGGCAACAGTTGTTGTATACAGAGTCTCTCCCATCTCAGCTGCTGAAGCTTGTAACTTTTTCAGAGTAGTCATAGTAGGTGTCCTGTTAGCCTCTCTCAATGGTGTCCTCAGTTTTTGAGGACAGCCTGATCTTGGCAGATTTACATATGTGCCATGTTACTTCAATTTCTTGATGATGGATTTAACTGAACTCTGGGGGATGTTTAGAGCCTTGATATTTTTTTGTATCCATTCACTAACTTATGCTTTTCAATTACCTTTTTCTCTGAGTTGCTTGGAGTGTTTTTTTGTCTTCACCATGTAATGGTAGCCAGGAATACTGATCAACCAGTGACGGGACCTTTCAGACACAGGTGTATTTACACTACAATCACTTTATTGTATTTTTTTGTATCAAAAACCGAGTATTGACTACGATTGATTTTTAAAATCAATAAAAGAATAAAACATCGAAGGGGGTGAATACTTTTTACAGGCACTGTAAATTGCTGTTACGTGTTTGCATTACTGCATACCACATTTCACCCTTTTTGCTTTTCATTAAGACTGTTTCCAGCATATAGCCAAGACACTAGTGGATGATACTTCTCTGAATATTGAGAGGAACACTTCAAATACTAGAATTTAGTCTTGTGCCTTTTATTGCATTTTCTGATTTGTTAAATTACCCTGTGTCTTATTTATTATCTCCTGAACCCCAAGATTCACTTCACTGCCTTACTTTTGGATCTAGACCCACTGGTATAGACGATATTGGCAATCCCCCCAACACGAGAATAAAATACTTCTCTAAATGTTCTCCTCAAAGCATTTTTCAGTCTATAAATTTCTCTCTGATTCTGGACGATAAAAGGGGATCTGTTAGAGAGAGGCCCCATCAAGAGATCTCACTGCAGCTCCACATCTCACAAATATAAAACCCTTCACTCTCATCTTTAGCCAGGCCTCTCTGCATTCATCCTCTGCTACACTGTGTGCACAAAGTATGAGCCAATATCAACTTCCTGCTCCTCTCTCACTGTTTACTCCAACAGAAGAGAGGATAAAACACTTTATCTTTACACTGCTGTTAATAAGAAACATATCAGAGTATTCTTTTGGCACTCTGACTTTTCTGATTAGCTCCCATCAACACAAACGGGCATAGTTAGTCAAATCCAGGCCATGTTTCAGGGCTTGCAGCTAATCTTCATGTGGAAAAAAAGAAAAACATTTTTAATTGGTCAACTCGAACAAGCACTGTTTGATTTGGACTGACTAGACAAAACAAATTAGCGTGTGCCAGCGGTCAGCACAAATCAGACTTAAACAGGCCCAACAGAGGGTTTGCTGTTTCAATAGCGGTCCACCGCCCCCGGGCTTCCGTAAACATAAACACGCCACCTGTGTTTTCACATGCAGGCAGAAAAAAGACCAGCTGTGCACAAACAGACACCTCTGCACATCCACTCCCCAATGACATGCACTGACTCAAACTGTTCTCATGGCACAGATGCTTCAAGATACTGCCAGTGCCGCCACGCTTTGGTATTAGTTTTGGTGCTGGTAAAAATGACACAGCTTGGAAACCTTTGCAGACTGTTGTTTGCTCTTTGGAAATTACTCACAACCTTGTTTACATAGACCAACAAAAGTCTGTTTAGTCCCATATAGCATTTAGATTAAGATTATGTGCAAAAACAAATCCTGAGCACTTGTTGGAAAGTTGAGTTGCACATAGCTTCTTTCTCACTTTTGGAAAACCTGGTTTGGGGGAGATTGTCTGACCCTTTTTAACTTTATTAAACTGCTAATGCAAAAATTCCCCATTGCATAACTATAAATGTAAAATATGATTTAAACAAAGAAATCCAAACTCATCAGTGTCTCAAGTAACGTTTTTGCAAGAATTCAATACAAAATCCTGTTAATGAACAAAATTAAAGCCAGGTTTACAACGTGATTCTATCGCAGGTGCCTCATTGATTTGCTCATTTATTTTTCACTGAACCCCACAATAGTGTAATGTTTGTTCTATTGTGTCTTAATGACTAGGGATATGCACTTCTTGTTCATGACACCAGATGGGGCTGCTGTGTTGATTCTATAAACAAACATTTTGACAAGAACAACTTGTTTGCTTTTTTCAGGACAAAATTGAGATGAGAATGTGAATAGTGAACATCTTGACATCCAAAATAAGAATGACATTTTGATTTATGATGTCATAATGAGTGGAAACGAAAAGATTATTGCAGCAATCATGCTGATTTTTGTCACCATCTGCTCCTTCTTGATTTACAAAATCATATCACACTTATCGCTAAGTGCCAACACTGCTATAAGATTTGGCAGCTGCATGCAGTTTGCTCATGCTTTGTGTCTGAATGTAGAGATAAGCCATCAGCATCTTCACTTTCTGTTAGACAGAATCCTTATCCTGACCAGGAACAGATTAAGTGGTAGCCAGGACCAGAAAAGGAACCCCTGAAATTCAACTGGCTACCACCCTGGTCATTTTTATGTAGTCCTCAGTGAACAAAGTTTGGAAACCCTGGCATGGCATACTGAGCTGAAAACAATGACAGTGCTAATATGCTTCAAATAGCATGCTTACATTTAGTACAAATCACAAAATACATACTGAGGCAAATGGTGTCATATCTGCTCTTTCTCTCAAGGTAGTGTATTCTAAGTTGTAGTTTCACTTTGTCACCCTTACTTGTCATTTCCACATACACTGCACCATGCTCCACAGTGCTGCAGTTTTGCTCCAACCAAAGGCGAGCACCCTAACATGTAGGGAGCATGTCTAGAGCAATGCACAAAGCAGCACAGCCTCCAGCAGGTTGAAACAAGAGGAAGGAGATCACGGGGAACCGTGAGATCACGCAGGACTAATATGTCAACAGTGGATTATTTAGCCTTTTTAGGGTTTATTTGACATTCATTTCAACATGAGGGTTTCTAACACATGTCATTTTTGACCCACTCATGGAAGAGTGTAGGGTCCTGTCACTTGTGCATTTAAGGGTTAAACAGTTTCTACCTTCGCACGTTTGTTCTCCGTGATCCTGCCTGTTCATTTTATTTTCTGCTATTTCATATATCAATATTAATCTTCAATAAACAAAATAAAATAGGGACCTGATTATTGAGAGAGGTGAGGGGAGGGGAACATGAAAATAAGTATAAGGTTAATGGCCTTCTGTCCAATATTTGTCAGGAAATAAAGTGATTTTCAAATGTTGACCTCCAACATGACCAATTATGCACACACAAAAAAAATACCAGGCTATCCTTTGGTTATTAAAAAATATGTTTAAAAATACAATTAAATGGTTCTTGAGATGGTATAGTTTGGACTTGAAATGCTGGAAAAACTAACAGACTGTGACATTGCCAGTCTTGGAGCCATACTGCCATTTTAAATACTTCACTTGAAAGGTGAAACAGTTTTATTTACCTGTGAGGCACACATTTACAAAGATATCAAAAATAAATGGCTCTCCAAAGAGACACTAACCCATCATATGCCATAAGTGGAAATAAATTGCATCCCCTGCCAAGGAACCTTAAAGGGAGTCTGAATCACTGAACTTCCCATAAGGCTAAGTAACCATTTTTCACCTCATTTGTTTTGTTGTTGCCCAAAGTCACAATCAAAAAACTCAATTCCCTCGACTCCTCTCTCTATTTCCCCCCACAGCACAACATCTAAGACTTAAGTCTTGTGTACCGAAGAACAGAGGTATCTCTTCTACTTTTTCACTGCTGTTGAAAAGTACTGATATATATCTGTTCTTGTCAACATAGTAGTGTTGAATGATGCCTTTTCCCTATGTATTTCAGGCCAGTAGAATTCTGGATCTTGCAGCGTTAGCAAGTCTTGTCTTAGTGCACAGCTAAAGCACATAGAGATCCGATAGAGAAACCTAAAAAGGCCTGAAAGGGGAAACTGTTCTCAAGCAATCCTCTAAATTCCTCACAGATTGAGCTTATAAGATTGAAGGCCTTGTTTTTCAGAAGAGTGGTTGAAAGAAGCTTGTAACACTGCAGGATTTGTTTCAGGCCAAATACTGATAACGTTAGCAGACGCACAATGGGGTCACTGATCTGAGTTTTGCTTGTAAGAGAGAAGCGTGAAAGCCTTATCGAAATAGACAACGAATTACAGTGCAGCTTTTGTTCCCAAGCTTATGCTCAGTCAGGCATGGTGGTATACCACTTTGTTTTGACTTCAGTTGACTTACACATGTGGTTGTTGAGATCTTGAGAAAAGGAGCAGTCAAAAAGAAAAGAAACTTTGGCTCTTTTTAGCACCGATAAAATCTTGCTCGTCTCAGCTGCAGAAGTTTAGATACAAAGAAATGACCTTACAAAATAAGACAACCTAGGCTTAGACATCTTTTTGCTTTAAATCTACCCGTCAACACCACAAATAGAGGTTTATGCGATGTGATACGACAGCGCGGGATGACTTCTGCAGATGTAATCTTCAGGTGCGCCAGTCTCATTTATCTGTCATCCTCCAGGGGGCTTTCGGAGAGCGTCTTTATCGGGATCCACAGAAAGGAATTCGCAAAGACTGCAGATGAAATATGGAGGGATTGGTTTCAGCAGAATCACTGCTGGCAGCCCTGAGAGGAGGAGATAATTACCACTTTGACAAGCTTTGATCACAGGTACAGTTATTCTCAGAATGTCTGTGTTGATAGAACAATGAGATGTCGGCTTCAGAATTCACAACGAATTTGCCCTAGTTTTCCTCCCTCCTCCCATCGTGCTGAGATCCTGAATAGAAGCTGTGTCTAGAGACAAAAATGACAAAATGAGGGTAGTTTATGTGTCGTGGCTTAGCTGTCCAGAATTCTTTTGATTTACAGAAGTTGAGAAAAGGATCTGATGATGGCTACTGAAACGCTCTGGATGGATGAAAGTCATGGGCAAGTCATCCGTGACCTGCGAAGACCGTGGGTGGAATGATTCACTGTGGTTGCTTTTTGTCAAGAGGCAGCAAATTATTCAATAAAACTGACGGCGGGTTCAGCAAGCCTTGTGCTGGAGTCAGTTTTTAGCGAAGTAGGAGGTATGGGTTCGCAAGGGGTAACGCTTGTGGGAAGAAGAAGAAAAAACTCAAGGTGAAGATGTAACCTCACCACAAAGAAGAAAAGGTTCATTTTATTGAAATGCTTTGAAAACACATCCAGACCACAGCGCTGCCCTAAAGCAAACATGCCTCCTTCACTGCCTACCTGGGCTAAACTAAGATGCAGCATTTGTGAGCATGGCCACCCATTTACAGGAAGGAAAATCTTTGTGTGTGTGTTTGAGGGTCGAAAAAGTCAAATGAGTCAGGTTTTCTCCCACTCTGACCTCAAAATGTAAACAGAGAATCCTCTGAGCTCTGCTTTGATAATTATATTACATATGTTTGCATGGTTTGGGAGTGTATTCTTCCACTCCTACATGGATTATTTAACCTCCTCCTGTATCCTACTCAAAAGTCCTGCACTGACATTATTCTCTTGAAGGCTCAGATGCCTCAGCGGGAACTGCGTCCTGCAAAGCAATGCCCCCATTATGTCATTTCCTCCCACATCGCTGATTCCGTTCCTGTCTAGATCTACCTGCCGCAGACTCATGTTCTCTTTCAGCATGTCAGCCAGCAGCCTGACCCCCGGGTCGCCTAAGTTGTTCTCATCGAGGATGATCTGAGTCAGTGACGCGTTTCCTTTGAGGCTGTCGAAAAGCTCCTTCCATGCTGCCAGATCGGCACTGCTGGTCTGAGCCAACCCTAAGTACTGAAGGTACGAGTGGTGCCTTAGATAAGAGGCCAGCACCTTTACCCCATCACTGCTCAAGCCATTTCCCCCTATATCCAGTTCCAAAAGTACAAAAGCCCTGAATGAGCGCCATCCAGTGGGGAGTTGCAGCAGATTCTGCTCTGATGGGAAGAGCACTGCCTGTTGGATGGCTGCAGCAACTCTGGCTGTTTGTTCCTGCAGCTCAGCTATTCCACTCAACAGGGTCAGCACTCCATGGTCACGCAGTTTGTTTCCAAACAGGCTGTTAAGAGAGAAGGAAAAAAATAGCTGTTACCATGGAGACTTGCTTTGATTCATGCAGGAAAAGATTAGTTTAAGTACACACACTTGCATCCTGATTTTAAGATTTCCCTTGAGTGAAATGACACAGAAGTGGTTTGCATCTGCTTGTTCTTCAGCATTTAGTCATAAAATTCTGCATGTATAATGGATCATTTAACACTTACTCCCCTTTTATTGAGTGGGATATATCTGGAAAATTTATTCAAAGAAAGGATTAAGGATTTGAATAATTGGACAAGTCTTTAAAATGATGCATTCAAAGGGATTTCTGATATTTAAATGCGTTTCCACTAACATTTACTAAACACTTGACTTTGATCTGCTGTAGCATTCATTAAATGAATAGGTTGTTTAATCCATACTTTAAAGTGTTTTGTTTCAAGGTACTGGTCTTGGCCAAGATTAGTGCCTTCATTGGGTCTCTGATGGTTGGCTGGCTACAGCATAGAGGACTTGTTAAACTATGGATGCCACATCTTGGCTTGTATGTGATGGACTGGAAAAGAAAGTAGTTTAAGTCTTGTCATGGAACATGCCATCTGAAATGTAAGAACTGTAGGTGTAAAAATGTTGGCCTGCTGACCTCCTGACCTTCTCATTTTTAGTACGAAACAAAAAATAGAAAGGGACTAGAATGCAAATCTACTCCAGATTGTTAGGGCTTGTGGTGCTCAAAAAAAATGTATAAAACAAAGACTTGTGCTACTATTAGCGGTGTTTTCCACGAGTCTGAATTTTACTTGTGGTGGTAGCCAGTGGAAAGGGCTGACATTACATGCAAGCACAAGAAGGTTCCCCTTCCATTTAAGTATCTACCAAAATACAACATTTGACTTGATTATTTTATTCATTCCAAAATGTTGAAACATTTCTCTAGTCTAACCATTTACTCTTATTGGATGAGTGAAAAATGACATTTTGTTTATGGGGTCACCCATGCTAACACCAAATCAAAGTTTCTGACAGTAACTTTAACTTTTGGTATCAATTTGAACTCCACTTGAATTTTTAGTTTCAGTGTCTGGTTCACATTGACCAGCATTATAATCAAAAGTATACTTTGGAATAATTTTGTGTCTTATTGTATTACACAACAATATGAAGTTTAATGTTAAATGTGCACCTTTCGGTTTTTGTAACTTAAATTGGCCTTCCTAGAGTGGGATAAATGTCCTAGATTAGAGTATGTGATAGATATAAATTAGGTGATTTTACTTAATTTGGCTGCTAGCATAATATGGGTATTACTTGTACTCTTCATTTAGTCATTTGTAGGTGTTACTTAATTTATCAAGTGTTGATTTAAAAGTATATTAAGTTACTTAAATGCAAGTGCACAACACTAAAAAACCTTTTACAACACAATATCTGGGTTGCTCTACAATGGTCAGAAAGTTATTTTACTTAGTTTTTTGGTTGGCATAATTTTTAATTATAATTTTTAATTATGCCAACGATAATTTTTTAAAGTAAGGTTTACTGGGGTTTACAGTGTACAGTATGTGTGCGAGACACTGATAAGAACATCAAGGATAGAACTAGAGAGCAGAACAAAGCAGTCATACAAATCCTGAAAAATGGCTGAAATGTAATTTCCAAAGCAGAAAATGCCTTTCCACATCTATTTCATAGGTCAGGGCTGTTGCAGAGCAATCAGTCCATCAAAACCTTTTAAGTAAGATCTTGCTTCTTTGTATATGCCAAATTATAATTATAAAATCAGAGAATTCTACAAGGTCATTACTTTTTAATCCAGACAGAAAATCATAGACATCTTTTTTTTTATCAAAAGTCTTAAAAAAGTGAACTAACAATTATTTTTCAACTCTGTTCACAAAAAGTCACCACAAATATCCTTTAAGTAATTTGGTCAAACACAGAATGAACATATCCAATCATATTCATATAAATGAAGGTTTAAAGAGAGAGGGGTGACAGCCGAACACCAAATTTAGTGCTTAACCAAACAACATGGGGAATATACTGTATATAATATACTGACAACATGTGACTAACGAAAAATGTCATGATGTGTCAAAAGGAAGCAGACCATGAGCTCTGTAACTGGTCTGCTGGGTAGCAGCAAGTGGCTGTCAGTCTCTGAATAATGTTAACAGATATACTGTGTGTAGTCTGTAGCTGCGTTTCCATTACAGTTTTTCCAAAATAAAAGTGTTATTTCTGAAATTTTCACTAAGTACATTTGCGCTTTGAATGTGTTTCCATTGAAGGAAGTTATGGAGACGAACTTCCCAATTCTGAAAAAATCTCATCATGCGAGACTTCACTGCAAGGAAGCTGGCGCCTGAAATCTGTTGTTGGTAAGGTTATGATTACATCTACATTGTAGTGTACAAAAGACGAAGGCGACAAATGATAGTTCAGGTTAAAAAACCTCCTCATGGGGCGCAGGTGGCCAAGTGGTTAAGGTGCGCCCCATGTACATGGAAGGCCCGGGTTCGAATCTGGCCTGAGGCCCTTTACCGCATGTCTTTCCCCCGCTCTTGTCCCTGTTTCCAACTCTATCCACTATCCTCCTCTATCAAAAATGGCCAAAAAAATAAACCTTTAAAAAAAAAAAACTCCTCATGAGAACGTAAAAGCTTTTTTGCTATATTTGAGAGGTTTTTCTAAATTCAAGTGTTTGCATTACCGGGTTTTTATTGCACTATTTACATTTTGCGCATTTCTAAGGGTAATGTAAACGCAGCTTGTGTGAGGTAAATAAGTTTGGGCTGTGATATAACTAGTCAAAATCAACTTGCATGCAGATGTTCATTTCTTGAGCCACATCTTTCTCAGTGGTCAATAGAGTACAAAAAATCCATTGTCTTCTGCCTCAGCTGATTCAGTGGTTGTACTTTCCATCTCCTCCAATGCCTCTTCTCTCTACTTCTTTGCAATAACTGCAGCATAATCAACTTTTGCTCAGTATTTATCAGCTCCAATTCCAACATTATATTCTCTTTTCAGTTGACAGGGTTTCCTGTACACAAATAGGCAGGGAATACAATTGCTGGACCAGGAACTGGCATAAAAAGCACATTGACCTGTAGTTTTAGGAAGAGTATTGCAAAGCGACTTGGGAACTTCAACACACAAGGCCACTAGATCATAGCTATGGCGTTAAGCAAGGCATAAGTATAAACCAGGCTTTAGACGTGTATGAAGAGCAGCTGTGTGCTGCACTGAATCTCAAATGTCAGTATGAACTACAAGGCCTGTGGTCTGTCAATGTGTCTGTAAAGACAGACAGCTTTTGCACATTTGCTGGATTTTTAGTGGAAAAATGGATCATAACTCAGAAAGGTTAGGCACTGGAGGCCTTTCTTGTTCACATAAAAAAGATAGATTGTGTGATTCAGCGGTGAAAGGCTAAAATTTTATACTGCAATGATGTGGCTGTCCTTGGTTTAACTGCATCTTTTTACTGTCTGCTCAGCATTATTATGTTCTTTCCTAACTCATATTTGAACACATTTAAAAGCTTGATGTTCCCATATCTGCTTTTGATGTTTTCTTTCTCCGTTTTGTGTCTGTGGAGCTGAGGACTTACTGTAAGCCTCTGACCTGAGGCTTCACTTGCAGAACGTCCAGCAGGATGTGAGCTCCATATGGACCGATGAGGTTGAGGTTGAGGTTGAGCAGTATGACCTCAGACAGGCTGCTCTTGAGGGCCCCCGCCAGGCACAACAGATGGTCGTCAGTCAGGTCCGTGTTTCTCAGAACCAGCTGCTCCACCTCATCGGATGTGCTCAGTATGGTTATCATGGCGTCCAGCTACAGTTACAAACACACATGGAGAAAGACATGATGTTTTATTTGATAGCTTATCAGAAGACTTCTGTAGAAATATAGTTCCAAAAGTTAATACAAATCCCTAGAAAAGATATTTATTTATCACCACATGAGGCTGTGGTACCAATAGACTATTAAACATGGACACAGACATCAACCATAGGCCTCTGAAGCAAAGGCATACTGTCCCAGACCAAGCATTTAAAGCCTTTTTGAAATAGATTTTTTTATTTTCTTTATTTACCCCAATATATCATTGTTGTTTGACATTTAGGCAGTATTGCTATGTAATATTTACACCATTAAAACATTTCAACATGAAAATTAACTTCGTAATAGGATGTCTTATCACAAAAAATGATGAATTTTTTTGATTACTGCTGCTATTTGGAAAGGTTTCCTAAAGCGAAGGTATACAACATGAAGTCAAGTGAAGGGGTATTAGTTTTTTTCCTTATTTATTTCCTCACAATACTTGTCAAAACTGTCAACAAAACTTTGCAATGAAATGGCACAAACAGAAATATCTTATCTAACTTTAAGCTCACCTCAATCACCACAGAGCAAGTTTCCTAAAACAGATTGTATCTCTGCAATACACCTATATTTTATATCAGCTCTTTAGTGTAGAGCAGGGTAGTTCTAGTGTTATTGCTGGATGGGACAGAGGTGGGTTCAGGTCAGGTGCTGGAGGTTTTCTAAACGCAGAGACGGTGTGAGAGTCCAGAGAGACATACGGCCTGGCTGTCGGCCACAACCGCTGTCACTTTGTGAGACCTTGAGGAATTTTTCAGGCAGTGAGTGAAGCTCTTTCATCATGAGGAGAATGGTCGAGCCAAACGCCTGCATGTCCCAGATAACGCTCTCTAACCATTTGTCACAAACATTTGGCTATTAACCTCTATGTAATGAAATATTCTTTTAATTAAAATGTTTTTTTTGTAAAAATAATCATCATGTTATCAGTCATGGATATGACATTGCTGGTCTTAGCTTCTATTTTATAACATACTTTGATGCATCCTCTCCAGACTAGTTCATAATGTTTACATCAGTGTAATTATTTTATAACATTTTCATTGTAATGCTCACTTTATTACAATTGTTTTTGTGAAATATTTGCATTATACTTTCTTTTTAATGGCTTGAAACTTGAAAGGTGGCATAACATGAATTCTCCAGTAATTCTCCAGTCATTTTCATTCTTAATTTTTATGGCAGTAAAATACCAGCTCTAACAAATGAATGCATCCTGCAGCATAGTTCAAGTATGTGATTATTTCAAGGGGTTTTGTTGGATATTTACTGCCAAGAGTGTTCCTGGCAGACATGCTGATTCACCTCAGTAGTTTGTGTTGTACACACACCTGCGCCTGCAGGTCTTGTTCTCTAATCGGCTCCTCTTTGGCAGCATCCTGGCTGGCTGTGTCGTCCTGTTCATCTTCTCCATCGGGCTGCGGGACGGCATCACTTTCAGCACTGAGCTCCACATCTGAGCCCTGAGCTTTGGGGCCCGATGACAGCCTCTTCTGCAGCCGGCACCTTTCCAGGACTTGGCGTGCAAAAAGAGAGAAAACAAGCCAGGCAACAATAAAACTGTCACTGCTAAAGCCAAGTGCACAGGGTGATACTGATGCCTACAGCTGATGCATGGATGCAATTAATGGAATCAAAAATTCAGTGGTTTAATAGAGAAAGCAGAGCTGCTGGAGTGAGATTTATACATGCAGGTGTGTTTTTATGTGGATATTTTCTGGATAACCTCTCCAGGACATCTACCAAGCAAACGTCGTTCCATGCATCACTCTCCTGCACATTCACCATTTCTGCCTAAGTGTGTTATGTAAATCAGTTACAGTGCTCCAGAGGGATTCCAGTTCCTTCTGTGCTGCGGTTTCTTCACTCACTGTTTGCCTTGAACCAGTTGTGTTTGTTCGGGCTCTGCTCCAGTACGGCGCTCATTTCCACACATTCTTCATAGAAGTCCTTCAGTCTTTCCCCGTCTCTGCTTTTCCCATTTGATCCCAAGTCCTTCTGCTTCTCTGCCTTCTGCTTAGTCAGTGCTTTTTCAACCTGCAATGAATCTTGACAAAGAAGCACTCTTGTTCTTATTCATTTTTGTTCCACAATAAATAAAACTGAAAGACCACATACAGATGAAAAAAGGTCATCAGCAATCCTCTAAAAAGACTCAAAGATTCTTAATGAGTTTTCTGCCGCTCTTAGAGGAATCCAAGAATGAATCAAACTTACCGCGAACTTTGACTGTCTTGTTCGATGGGGGCTGCAATGCTTCATCTTTGCTGCATGTCTTCTGCTGTTTCTGCCCTTCTCTTTCAGCAGACGCCAGGTCTTCAGATTTTCCCACCACCATCGGCCTCTGCAAAACTTCCGAACCTTTACTGTCTCTGTCTTCATCACTCTTTCTCCTGCCTGTCTTACTGTTGCTCTCTTTCTGGTTACTTTTACCCTTGCACCGTTTCCTCTTGGATGTCTCTTTAATCTCTGCTACAGCAAAATCTTCGCTGTCTGTAGATCCTCCACCACCTTCCTTGATGTCTTTTCTCGTCCTTCTCACGGACTTCTTCTCTGGTTTGGCTGGGAGGAACAAAGGGGATGATGGGCACGATTCAATAATGCCTGCATTTGGAGACAAAATGAAAGGAAAAAAAAGTGATTTGTTGGACATTTTCTCTTTAGATTTGTCCATCAGAATCAAAGACTGGGCCTAATGTCAAAAAATGTTGATGAATAAGCTTTAGGAGGTAATGGAAAATGAAGCTACTTGTTTCCAGACTTTGTACCGTTGCCAGGGCTCTGCTCTAGAGGGAGAATTAAGTTCTGCTTTGAGCTGTTGTTCAACTGCTGGCAGGAGCTGTATTTGTTTCGGAGACTTGTGCATCTGAAAAAGATGAAGAATACACTTTCACCGCAACTCACTGTTTCTCCCTGTACCACCAATGGGCCGTCCTCCTCCTCTGTTTGCCCACAATACATTTCATGTGCTGAGAAATGGGTTCACTTAAAGTGCTTTGACTGCTGCTAATTTCTCATTTTCTGCCATCTCTGCATGTCGTTCACCCTGAAGATGAAATCTGACCTGTAGCAGGGGACTCCACCAGCGAGCCACGTCAGTCTGAAGCAGCTCCTCCTGCCCTGCTGGAAGCCTGGAGCGTAGCGGTACTCGCAGCAGGAGCTGATCCTGGCCACCATGATGCCGTTGACATACAAAGTAGCGCTGAAGGGGAAACCTCTGTGCCGCTGAGAGATAAACTGGAACTGCTCTAAAAGATGGGCAGAGGGAAGTTATTATGTAATGTTTGAAGGTAGAAGATGGCGGTTGTTGATTTGACTAACAGATTCAAGATGGGCTGTGATGTTTGGGTCAGCCAGTTCAGAGATGCTTTGTTTCTGTGCTCATGGCGCTTTGAGGCACTTTTGATGGCGTCATCCAAAAAATACCAGAATTCAATTGCTGTTTCTGGCTTCAGTCTCTTTTTACCAAAGAAGACTATTGAGTAGTTTTTTCAGTCAGTTTTTGAACAATTTACCACAAAGTAGTCCAAGCTAACAGCTCAGCACTCACTAGCTATTTAAAAAAAAACAATTAGCACATTTAGATTGTATCTGCCTACCCAAATTTTCTGGATGGGTGAGCTGCATGTGTCAATACAATCATATGAATTTCTCCCAGTTCTACCTGGCTTTACAAGCCAACCCCCTTATAAATTGACATCATAAGCAAGCAGGCAGGGTTAGTGACATTTGTGATTTAGAAATCCAGGCACCCATTTTAAAATCTGACATATTTCCCTTTTTTGTTTGATGACAAATAATGTAAAAATTAAGTATGTTGAAATCGTGACAAAAAAACCTAACTTTAGAAACAAGGTTACTTTAAAATATTTTCAGTATTTCCGTGGGATCCCACATTCACTAATCCAGCTGATGTCTGCCCTATATTCTGTTGCAGAGAGTGCTGTGAAGTGCGATGGCTCCATCTCTGACTTCTTCCCAGTTGATTCTGGGATAAGGCAGGGGTGGTTAGCCTCTATGCTCATAATTACATGTATGTACTGGATAATGGGGCCGGTATCAGGGGCAGTGAACTGTGGAGTGTCATTTGCTGATGATGCTGTGATCCCTGCCGAGACTGTAGATGTCCTTGTGTGGCACTTAACTGGCTAAGTGAGGAGGCTGAAATGTTGGGAATGTGCGTCTCCTGGGCCCAAACAAAGATCCAGGCATACAGGGACACCTTGGATGCTGCCTTGTTGCTGATGTGCAAAAAAATTTTACTTGCCGTTGAATATGTCTGTGAATGGTGAGAGCATGGAAGCTGGGGGGCAATTTATCTATCTTGGCAGTGTATTACATCAATCCACTAACTGCGAGGCTGAGATCGACCACAGACTTGGTCTTGCTGGGCAAGGTGGTGTGGCGCTCATAGTATCTGAACATGCAGATGAAAGTCATTCTTTTGGTCTTTGGTCCTTCCAGGCTTATTGTACTCCTGTAAGGCCTGGGGACAGACTCATGGCTAGAGATGCTGGCTGGACTCCTTAGTGACAACTTCCCTTCAGTATATTTTTGGGTGTCATTGGCAAGACCATGTCTAATGCTGATGTCAGAAGACCAGAGATGGGAAGAGTCAGCTGCTTGATACAGGAGCAGCACCTGGCTTCAAGGGGCACCTGGTTTGCTCTGCTGGGCCTGATCCAGCTCATCACATACTGAATGCATGGGACCTGGTGGGTCAGACTAGGCCTCAGGGGTGGCCGTGTGCATCCTGGAGAGGTCAGCTTAGATGATACCTGCAGAGATGGGTAGGGTTGTGTATCACTTGAGCTTTTGTTGTATCCTGGTGCTAAATAGATACATTTCATACAGCACCTCAGCTGCCAGCTGAGAGGAGGATCAGAAGAGCCACGTCCATTAAGCCACATCCATTTCCTCAGGGATGGAGTCAGCCAGCACAGTAACATTTAAAGCCACAGACACAGAAACAGCTTGTTCTGAGCAGGGCTGAAACAAAGAGTTTTTAGACTTACAAAAATCCAACATTTGGAAACTGTTTTCACTTATTGATTGGTACTGATTAAGGCAGACTGAAAACAGAGAAATATAATCTATAATTTAAAGGGCTCTTTCATGCAGTACTGTCAATTACTTTAGTTGATGTGTATATTCAGACTCCACACACTCTTAAAAGATCAACTCCAAACTCATTATTCAGCCATCATTTTAAAGTATGACTGGACAAATATTTGAGTCAACTTATTATGTGATGTTACAAAAACAGTGCTTTCCTCTTCATGTTTAAAAACACTTCAGAAAGTGGTTAAGGCAACCCGAACTAAGGCCAGGTTGGCTTTGGTTTGATTGGAGCTTGTTTGTTTTCACAAGATATCTTTCCCTTTGCACTCAGTTTCCAGTACACTGAATAAAAACACACACAAAAAAGTTTGTGATGCTCACAGTATTCAGAAATGATATCTAAAGAAGAAGCAGCATCACTCTTGTTCTGGATTACCCAGAAGGCAAATGTCCAAATCTTTTGTTTCTTCAAAAACGTATTTCAATGAATAAAAATCTCAACAACCACTTTTTACACCAAAGTCGATAGAGAGAACAATGCTGTCTATGTAGTGTAAAACCAACTGAACAACATGCCAGTATGAATAATTCATAGCCTGTTAGAAAGACGTCTGTACGCGTCAGCTCTAAAGATGCTGTAAACAGATCAAACACACAAAAGTGTTGAGTGCAGAAATCTATAACTTTGTTCTTCCATCAGTCTGACGTTTTGATTCTCTCCCTGCAGTGACAGCCATACAGTTTGTACCAACATGAACCAGCTGCAGAGATGAAACACCTCGTCTTGTCGACTGACTTTTTTATGTGATGGTAGTCAGTCAGGTCACACATCAGCCGCCTACTCACTCAGCTCAAAGAGAGCCTCGGGCCAACGTCCTTACCGTTCTTTTTACTCTGTTGTTGAAGGAAAGATGAGCATTTAAGTGTGTGCACTTTTAAATTCAATGATTCTGGGCTCATTGAATTTGGTAAAATATTTAAAATTTCCCCAAAGACTTTTGAGAAAACAAAACCATTAAATGTTCTGATTAACACATTTCTTAATTTCAGTGCTCCTACCTCCTGCAGTCACCATCCCTTTGAAAACACAGATATTCTCCCCTCCATTAACCTGCTGCATGACCTTCAGTTCATCATGAGTTGACCCGGACCGGGACCCCTGATGGCCCTGTCCCAGGTAGGTCATCGTCACAGCCACGTTCGATTTCTTGGCTTCTTTATGAGCTTTTAGAGTATTCTGCAATGTAGAAAGAGGATGAATAGGTTCAACTTTGAAAGGAAGTTTCCTTACAGTTTTACAGTACGTCAAAGATATTTCTTATTACCGGCTTTTTAGGATGACTTCCAGTTCTCTGAGAGGTGAAAGAGGAGAATGATCCTCGTCTTTTGTCGTACAGGTAAGGGCAGGACTGGCTCAGAGCTCCTCTGATGGAGGTTAAACTTGATGCTTTTGGTGCAATGGTAGGGAGGTAAACATCGTCTTTACCATTTCTGTTGGATCGAGCTGTCAGATCATCCAGCTGTAGTGGGTAAATTATAGCTGTGAGTTCATCTTAGTGAACTGGACTTCATACAGCATCTTTCTTACAATTATTTAGCCCAGTGTTTCCCACTATTAATTGAAGTCAGGCCAAACCAGGAGCCATCAAAACCAGACAGGGCCGCTGGCAAAGTTAAAGCACTTCTCACTGAAATCATAATGATATTGATAATCGTCTGTTGAAAAAAGAAGACATCTTACCTTGTAGATCTCCACGGTGTCAGGGTTCTCAAGGAGGAGGAGTTTGCTCTTCGCTCTGATCAGACTGGCGATGGAGTGAACCATTTTAGCATCTCTACCAGCCTGAGCTGGAATCTGATTTAAAAAAAAAAACGGTTCTTACTCTTTCAATCCACCAAAACTAAGTCGAGTTGAATAATAAACTTTGCATAATGAACCAGGAATTAATTGTTCACACACTTACAGGAGTGTCTCTGTCTCCTCCGTTGACCCCTCTATAGAGGAGATTCTGAAGGAGAGTTTGGCTGTTCCTCCTGATTCTTTTCATTGATTCCCTCTGAAATGAAGCAGGATTCATACTGACCTGCTGTACAGACAGAAACAGCAACATACTGTATAAATTTGAATAGCAGATATGAAAATACATTTTTAACACTACAGTGTGGGATTTCAGTCACTGTTTTGACCCATGAAAAATGCCTACATTCATGGATTGCAAATTTCTACGAATGCAGGGATAACAGAAGTATTACTTTGGTATTTGGGTGTGGAAATTGCAGAAATACTTTAAGACTAATTGTGAGTCATGTGTAGCGAAAATAATGAAAACCTTCTCACTATCTGTCAGCACATAAAATACAAAGCTAAAACCAAATACAACCTCCTGTGTAGAAAGATGAAACCAATGCAGAAATGCAAAAAACTGCAGTTCCTTGAGTGTCCACTTGAGGCTCGCTGCAGAAGCACCAGAAATCATAAACACTTTATGTTAAAATGATGACTTTTACAGCAGGAAAAAAACAATTTACCGCCTGTTTGGAAATACGATTTTGGCCTGGATGGTTCATGTCTATGTTGGCGCAAGCTGTATGGGGGGGAATATTTTTTGCAACTACAAGCAAACAGAGTATTGCTTATTGACAGGAGACTTAAAACCCACCACAGTTGCACCTTCTTTGTCTGTTTCTAGGCCCACTGAAAGTTAGTTTGAGACAGCGTTTTTAATATTACAACCACAGTGGATTGGCTTCAAGAGCCCCCCTCAGTAAGTAATTGATGTAATCACTCATGTTTCGCCGTCAATGGCAAGAGTCAGGGTTAGCCTAGCTTAGCACAAAGAGTGACAGCAGTAGCACCTGTGATGGATCCAGATATTTTGTTTTCTTTGACTGGGGATGCCCAACTAGGGCCCTGACTTAGCTGGGGTGGCATAAATGTGTGTGTACACAGGCTTTCTTTCTTCATAACAAGTGTCATTATTGAATAAAAAGCAACAAAATTAATTTGGTCAACAGGCAGAAATTTGTATAAAAAAGTGTGGCTTTAAGTACTGGGGGAGCCCTGCCTTCCTCCCTTTGAAAATGTCCAAATGGTAGAGTCCACCCCTAGCACTGGAGGAGAAGAAAGCAGGGACAGGGAGCAAGATGAGGATGATAAACACATAGACTAATGTGAAGGAAATAATACAAGTAAATGTAATCTAACCATACTAAAATATTGCTCTTTAATATAGGGAAATTATAGCTCAAAAATCCATACAAATCAGAGATAATGGTAAAATGTGTCTCTTTTTTGCTTGGCTGTCTGGCTAAGGGAGACAGTGGGTTGTTTTCCTACTGGGGGCCCTAAATCCCTAGTTTCGCTCCTGCTCCTAGAGTGACTTAGTGATGGTGTTTGACAAGGGAGATAACTTGGAGGATAGAGAAGCAGTTATACTCAGATATTTATGATGACTTTCTTGGAGCTTGTGCTTCCACATTTACATACAGTAAGTGAATAACATATCAGCCATCCAACAATTAAGTATAGTTAAATTACCTAATGTTGATGATTTCACCACTTGATGTCATTGTTGTTTTTTCTACACTGGCTGCAGGTTTAGGTTTCACCTAATACCATTGCTTTGACATATTTACATACATTTTGTTGCTGTTTGCCCATTAATGTCTGTTAACAGAAGTCAATTTCTGCTGTTGGTCTAATCAGAGACCATCTGGCACGAGAGGCAGCACTATAGCAAACCTCGATCCCTGCATCTTGGCTCTAAAACCACACAAGTAGTTAAAATTTAATTAGTTTCAACAACATGGACATAACATGCACATGGCTAGTGCAACAGAGTACTGATCTGCCCCTGTCTGACAGCAGTTAGGTTGGATCTGACTTAAGCTGAAAACATCTAAAGGTCTGTGATGAACATGCTCGTTTGTTTAATACACACTCAAGTTTAAAAAAACACACACACACTAGAAGGGGCTGTATGGGTACTGTAGCTGTAGTAGTTTCCCACATCTTGTAGTTTGCATGCCAAGTTAAGCTAATTATCTCTGCTTCCAACTTGGATCTCAACTTAGAGACATGAGAGTGTTGAAAATGTTTTCATCTATATCATATCTTGACAAGAAAAAGCAAACAAATGAAAAGAGGATATATAATTTATTTTTGTGCATTAATTTGAGGAACACCAGAACTCTGGTCTGTCCATCGCTGAAAAAAAGATAAGATAAAAATGATTGGTATTTTTTGCTCTTGCTTTTCAGTTTTGCAGGACATGGAGCACACATGACATTAGCAGTGCTAACAAGCTCTTCATGTTATGCACTGCAGAAGAAAATAGCCATAGTTTGATAATGATTTTGCAGTTACAGCCTGATTTATTGCAAATGTTTAAAGACATACTTTTACAGGACTGTCCCTGGCCCCAGTATAAGCATACAGGATGATATAAAGTCCTGAGATGGGACTTTACAGGTGAAAATGGATTTAGTTTTCCTCTCAGATAGAAGGTCACTCTGGTCAATAAACTCAATAAACACACTCAGACAACAAAATCTTTTCCGCCTGGGCCTTGTGTGTTAAAAACAAAATAAATCCCATCCTGTGGAAGCCTGTATAGAGATAACACTGATCTTTCACTGTAAGCTAATAAGCCTCCAGTGTTTCCTTCATGGCCTGTCGGTAAATTACAGAGCCTGTAACCTGATCGCTTCATCCACGGCAGTGTCATCTGCTGGGTGAGTGTGTCTGAGGCAGCAGGCAGACAGCCATGTCCTGAGATTAGCAGCCTGATGTATGCATGAGTGCACCTCAGTTTTAGATGGAAGTAAAGAATAAACATAGCAGTTATTTGTTAGGAAGGCTAATGTTCTGTGGTGTCATTTTAGCTTATTTTCATAAGGGATGTTGTAGCAAATAAAGTTTCTTTTAAGTTAGGAATGCACAGATGCATCGGTTTAACGGCAGTATCGACTGATATCAGCCATGGCAACAGACAACGGCTGATTGGGAAATAATGTGGCATGAAACGATGCCAAAAGCTGATGTCTATCTGATGTTTCGTATTAATTAAATTATAGCAGCTAGTACTCCTAACTGCTAAGTTAAAGAAGAGATACTGGGCAGAAGATGTCCCCTGATCTGTTTTTGTGGTCAAATGAGAGAAAATGTTGGCATCATGGGAACAAGGGCGCTCATAAAGGGGAGAATATTATGGGGACCAGCCAAACTGGGCCCATGGAGGTCAACAAAATCATGGTTCACTTTTAAGTTAAACTGTGATAACCATATGTTGTTTTTAAAATAAACATTAACCACTCTTATGAAAGCGACAAAAAAGAATTTAGTTTAGTTATGCTGTAGTGATTATGCTGTTTTGGATAAAAATGTAAACCCCTTTTCTTAAAACAAAATTACAGTTTTTTAGTAGTACTATGAATGTGGATGGGCACATTGAACTAAACCATTTCAAAAGAAATGTCAGATTTGAAAGCTAAACCACAATGTGCACAGAGGTCAGGATGCTAGAAAAACAGAACAATTTTGTGTAATATAATTATCTAATTTTGAAAAGAAGCAAAAAAAGAGCAAAAAGTGGGTTTAAACTAGCCAAAGGTAGCAAAAATTGGTGAAAAACAGCAAAACAGGTTTAAATATAGTAAAAAGGAAAAAAAAGTAGCAAAAATGTGTTAAAACTGGTTAAAAAAAAACAGCAAACATGGGCAAAATGTGGCAAAATGGTTCATTAACAACAAAAAATAATAATGTAGCAGAAATGAGAAAAAAGCTGCAAGCAAGTGTTCAAAGTGGGCATTGAGTCACAAAACTGTAGCAAAATTGTTAAAACATCGCAAAAATGGGTTAGAAGTCCAAGAAAAGTGGCATAAAAGGGCTACAAATATTGGTTTAAAAAGGCAAACAAAAGTAGAGAAAATGGGCCAAAAAAATGTTGAAAAGGAGTTAAAAAGTAGCGTTAATAACTATTCAATATCAGAGTCCAGTAATACTTTAAAACCCTTTTCAGATGAGGTCACTTTAGGCCAGGACACTAGCACCAGTGCTACTGATCCAGCACCCGTGCACTGTTAACATCAGTAAATCACAACAGGTGGGGCCCATTCTCTGTTTTCTTCAGGGGCCCAGGCAATTCTGTGGGTGGGTCTGCATGGGACTGTTACGCCAAAAGAGGTGATTAAAAAATATCAACATCAGCCACAACAAGCAGCTAAATGGTTACTTAAAGCCCTTGTATCTGTTTTGGCCCTGATGTACACAGTCCCCACATTTTGGTATTTTACTACAGTAACATTAACCTTTCATCATTTAGAGACTGTAAAAAATAACACTTTTGTCATTTCTACTCAAGTACAAACTTTTAAAGAAGAAAGATTGTGATTATAATGGAAACCTGCTTAAATATTGAACATCTTAGTTGTCTAAAGTAAGAAGTGAGCTTCAGTTTAGTCTCAATTAAGTTCTAAGGCTTTTTTAATCTAAAAACTCTGTATTAAAAATCATTTTTAATGAAATATTCTTTACTGTACATTTATTTGTCAGCTTTTAAATTTCCAGTGCCGTGATAGTATTCAGACTTTTTACTTAAAGCTTCTGCAAGTAATGTCTAGTTGTGTCAGTTATGGTGCCCCCTGCAGACAAAGAGATACTTCTGATCTTCTTCCAAATCCTGTAGATGTGTACGTAGACTTTCAGGGGTGGAAAAGCTCATCCTGCTGTCTATAATGATAAAATATATCACCCATTAAGAATATTTGCAGTAGTTAATGAACAGTAAAACATGTCTGTGTCAGCTGTCACTGTCTCTCATTTTTTCTGCCACCTACCCCACAGCAGAGGTCACAAGCATTAAAGACCACAGTTGAAACAATATATTTTGTTGCTGGTGGTCCTGATTGCTCTTGTGGGTCATGAAGAGGCATCTTCATTAATTTCATAACCAGTTGAATACACCACAGTAGCTTTAAGTTCTGTAAGGTTAGTAAGATGGATTTAGGGTTGTAGGAGGTAAAGTAGTGGTAGAGTATGGGTAGGTTTGACAGATGATCGAAGCACTGACTTCACCAACTCTTCTCAAAATGCTTGGTTATTTGTTGACAATTAAATATACTTTCTAACTTTTACAATCATGATTCCCAGTATAACACGAGGAGAAATGCATTTTTTATCACCAGTGTTTATTTCTCAGTGGTTCTGAGGCAGTCAGCATTTTTAAAAGACGTTGAAATATTTCTTATCATGAACAACCCAAAGCTGTATCAGAGTAAATAGCACTGACTCATAGTTTAGCATATTGTATAACTTGCGTGTGAGAGGCTGATGTGTAATATTTTCTAAACACTATCAATAAACATGTTGAATTCTTCTTTCAGAGATCTTACCTGTCGTCTTGTCCAGGTACGGAGCTGAATGTGCTTCCAGCAGGTGATCTGATCCGTCCACAGCTGTTGATCTCCTGTTCTCTGCTCTCTCTCTCTCTCTTCACACAGTGACACCTGAGCAGTAACACCTTTGGCTCGGAGCCTCTTACGCTGCGCCCTCATCCATCTTTTAACGTCCCTGACCTTCACTCCGGACGCTCTCAGCTCAAGTGAGTATTTTTTTGGGCCACTATGAGATTTTTTCACTCAGACTACAGAGGTGAGTGTAGTTTAAGCAGTTTGGCTGCTTTTTTACTGCCTTTTTTCAATAATAGATTATAGTCGAGCTGACTAAAGGTGATGCTTTGACAATTTCCAAGCAGATGATGGATAATTTTGTAGATTTGCAAGATTAAGAAAGTCTGATAAGTATAGTCTTTCAATATCTTCTCATAATGGAAAAAACCCCCACAAAAATCATAGCCTCCCTGCCTGAGAGAGGTATCAATACCAAAGCCATGAGTGAATGCGTGCAGACATTTCATTTACTCCCTTTTCCTGTGATTACTTCCAATTTCAGGTTGTTTTCTTGAGATTCCAGCTTGTTTTTGTTATATTCCCAGAGCTACAAAAGCACAGAGCAATCCTGGTAAATGGACTTGAGATGGTTTTCTAGTCATCTGTCGATTCTAACTGCTTTTACTTTCACCTGTCACCACACTCACAAAAATATCAGAGGCTGCTATGTAAGTTGCTCAATCCCATTTATACACATTCACAAGCAGCAGATTTAACCGTGGGAGTAGTTTGGGGTTCTGTGTCTTTTCCGAGACATGACTGAAGGATCTGGGACCAAGCCTCCAGCCTTACGGTTAAAAGAGGATAGACTCTACCACTGACCCACAGACACCCCTCATCATAGCAATATGCCCAAGTTTTGTTATCAATGTGGACAAAAAAAACTTTGATATCTCAAAACAAGGGGATCAAATATTCTCTTATAATGAGACAAATTATTATCCCAAAAGAACAATAAAGTAATGTTCAGAGCTCAAGAAACCAATAGGAAACTACTCATTATCAAGGTAAAATGAAATACACTGAATGTATGTCTGCTTATGGTTTTAAAAATTCCAAATTATGGTCCACAACTTGCCTTTTTGTGAAAACATGGCTCTCTGTCCTCCGTGAATTGTCATGTGGCACAGCCAAATGGCTGCTGGAGCCTGACCAGCCTTCCTCCTCAATTAAAGCTATCAAAGCTCTAAATGTATGTTCATCCATCTATTTTATTTACTTCTGTTTAAGGGGTTTGTCCTGGTTGTAATCCTAAACTACATGTGTAGTTTACAGTACAACTTTATTAAACAGATGCATTTCAGCTCGTGAACTTCATCATGATGAAGTCTAAACTACAAGTGTTGCTGGAGCTTCCTGTTCCCTCCAAGACTTGATTCATCCTCCATGCACCTTGGAAGTTGGTGATGTGCTAAAATACCTACTTCAGCTCTACTTCAGATCTCAACCTAAACTTAGCTCAAAAAGTAAGGCAATCTGTGTTTGTTAGAAGATTTCTCTGTTGTAACAATACTTCTTGGCAATAAATCCTATACCATTAGATACTGTTTATTTCTCTTTTAAATGGTGCCACATTTGTAAGGAACATGCATTTGTAGGATGAGCAGCAGAGCTGAGTGTGTGGGTTGTCCCCATTAAAAAAATTGGCAAATCTTCTCTGCCAGTGCCAAGCAGCTTATTCTGCCATTGACTCTTGTTTGATGTTTGGTGGATTGGATGATTGAGGTCTGAAGAAACAAGACATAATGGTAATTTAACAAAGTTCAGTGGGGTTTAGGTCAGGACTACTGGCAGGCCATTCCATCCTCTCCACTCCCAAATTCTGGAGGTAGTGTCTGATAAACCTGCTCTTCTTGAAGGATAGATTTCAGTCCCAGACTGGATATATGGGATTTTCAGTGATTGCGGAATCTCATCTCAATATCGCTCTACCTCCAGACAAGCCTTGTTTTTCCAGTGAGGGAGATGCCGCCCCGCACCATCACACTGCCTCCACCAAAAGATGTTACTCTATCAGTGCAGCTATCAGCATAGTTTTCTCCATGTCCTCTTCCCACTTTGACCCTACAATCCAACTGTCATGGGCAGAATCTGGACTCAACCTGGTAAATAACAGTTGTCAGTCAGGCTCCTGATTGTCAGTAGCTGGGGGTACCAGAAGCTCAAAACAGGGTCAGTAGAAAAATCTTGCAATATTTCTTGCAGGACGTCTGACTGTTCTGCATTTAACTTAACAAACAATGGCTGGTGTAAGAGTATAGAGACATTACCCTGCTTCTTTAAAGTCAGTGTACCATCAAAATGATTCCAGAGCATTTATTTCAAGGTTAGAAAAGTTATATACTGTTGCTTTAAAATGTTATTATTCAGAATTTCCAAAGTTGAGTCTTAAATTCAATGCTTAATTAAAGGTTATTGAGCTGCAGGAAGGAGTCACAATCCTGTTAGCGGTAAATGTCATAGACTGGCTAAAATCTGATTTTTAAAGGATTTTGTTCACCTTATGAACTTTTATGGCAAAGAAAAAGGTCACTTTGCTGTTTTAGTCAATCATGTAGCTTTTAAATTTGTTGTTACTGGCTTAAAGTCAGCGTTTGGTCAGAAATACTGGCAGTTTAATGCCATAATTAGTGGCATGGAGGTTCTGGCTGTATGTGGCTGTTACTGGCTGAAATGTCGGGGATAATGCAGGAAATCTTGGGGGACTTCGAAAAAAAGTCATACTTCATTTTGATTAGTAGATATAAAACATATGAAAACCATTAAAAAGTCATTCTTTTTCAGGTTTTATCCCAGAAATTAAGACCATGAACATGCATCTTCTTTTGATCTTTTTCCCTGAGCATAGGCAGACCTAGCCATCATTCTGAGTAATTGTTATATAAGAGGTATTTTCCGTCTTGTTCTGTCTTCATCTCTCCTCTGTGAGCCGTATGAAAGCTTGTACGGTGTTCACGCCTCAGCTCCCTCTCAAAAAGCATGACTCCCTGGCCCCGTTCACCCTCTTATGAGCTGTGTGGCACATCCAAAGGGAAGCCGACCTGGATCCATTACATCCATAAACTCATAGGGGGTCTGAGTGTATTTGGCTCAGCACTCTAGCATTTGTTTCCTGTCATGCTCGCTGAAGCAATGTGTCAGTTTATTATTGGCTTGACACACACCTCCGCCCTCCGGTGTCCATGATGTGACGCATTACAGTATGTTAGAGCTGTTTTGCAGAAGCAGCGATTTGTCATGTTTTCTCTCAGCTCAGCATCTTCTGAGGGCCCATATTTGTAATAGTCATCAGTGATCAATGTGGAAATATAAGTCGCAGCGGTGACTGTGTCAATGTGAGGCCCCATTGATTGTTGATGTTGGAGTTTATAAGCTGTGTTAAAGTCGTATATCATTGTGTTTTATAGACGACTTATGTAATATCCTGCTCTCGGGGGACAGTTTAGATTACTGACCGTTCATCTTGCCTCTTATTGTGAGACACACAGCAGCAGAGAGTGTTTCATTTCCTCCCATTCCTCTGAATGTATAATTTGTAACCAATACAGTGCAGCTGTGGCCTGGGGCGGTGATTCCCAAATTCTTTCGCACGATGAATGAATTCTGGCCAAGGTTGATAGATCAGATGGCCTAAATGCCGTGTGATGGACAGCAGCTCAAAGTGGGTGAACACAGTAAAGAGTGTTAATGATGCCTGCATGTTTTTTTTAGTTTTTTGTTTGGTAGATAGTTTTTAGATGTACATTCACAGTATGATCACTTTATTTGGCAGAAGCTTTTAAACTGTGTATCTGTTACTTTTTGTTACTAAACTTAATGCAATCTGTGAGTTTGTCCTGACCTAGAAAGGCTAAAATATGATAACTCATCATGCACTAGGGTTTGTAGGAAGAAAAGTACACAATATAATATGGAACCTTCCTCTAAAACATAAAGAAAGCACACTACTATCAGCTAAAGGTTCAATTTTAGCATTTTTGCAGATCGATTTGTCGGTCTGATGACTCCAGAATTTTTCTGCTCAGTCAAGACAGGATGAAGATTTAAAGTTGTGCAAAATGTGACTTTTTACATAGGGCTGGGCCAAAACCAGGGCCCAAACTTAAACTACTTTTTGTCCATTTTTTTGCAGTGAAAACATACTTAATAATGTCATAGAACTTTTTAGTGTTTGTGTCAATCATCACCAGATTTCACAGGGAAGATCACACATTGATCCTGAATACGTTCATGCTACAACATCACTACTTTCTCACAGCGCCCCCTTCTGCCAATTGAACATTTCCTCCTCCAATTTTTTTTCTTTGAGGCTTATAATTTTATGTCTGCCTGTGCATCATCATTAAACCTAATAAAAAGTCTCTTGGACCATACCCAAATCCCAATAGGAAGTTTTTGGGTTTTTGTCATTAATTGACACCTAACTGGCGGTAGCGAGCATTTCGATACCTTTGTCATACTGCCACATAGTGTGCAACATGCTCATTGTTTCTAAAGACAGTGTTGGGAGATGTACGAGGTCTCTCTGCTGTATACTGCCGGTTTACCAACATCCAGCGGTGGCTTCACACCCACACTTACCACCCATTTGCTAAAGAGCGAGGGCCCTTGGGTGCTGCCTTCAGCCCTACTGGACTGCATCAAAATGGTGCAAAAGCCAAGAATGGGAGTATTACTCAGGCCTTGGTTAAATGGGCAGAATTTTACTGTGCAAAAAGTTCATAACATTTCCTTTGTTTTTATTCTTGCATCTAATCTGAAAGAAACAGATCCAAATTGCGTCCCAACTTTTCAATTTAAATCTGTTAAACAATTCTTCACTTACTCTAACTTCTGGTTGGATTTACTCCCTTAAGTTAAGAAAAGGTGGGCTTTTGCCAACTTTTAAGGGCCATCAGGATCAATCTGTGTAGAGGGAGTGAAAGAGCAGTGTTTCCCTTCCTCATTAATAAAGCTGCATGCCCTTTAGCAAGACTTTAAGTTTCATGAAGTCAGTGGAGCTGCTCACTGCCCTATAGTTTTACTGAGAAGTTTCCACTTTTTAAGTTAAACTGGTTCATGAAAAAATGTGTCTTTGGAAGAGCACAGATGTCAGAAATGACAACATAATATTTAACGTTTTTCTTCAAATTTATCAAAATAGATATCACCACAAAAATGAAAAGAAGAATACAGCGATACAGCTTTTTAAACAAATAAAACATACTAAATTTCCTGGTGTTGTAGGCTCATTCTGGCAAAGGCATTGTCACTTACAGGGTGTAATGCTCTTGTCATTTTTATGTGTAGGACCATGGCAGTCCAAAAAGCTTTCTTAAAGTCAATCTTAGTCAAACATGATTAAGAAATGTTACATTTTAAAAAAGGTTTAATTTTCACCCATTTTTGCCACATTGCAACAATTTTTGCCACATTTTAACCCCTTTTCATCACTTTTTTTAACCAATTTTAGTCACTAAAGCTGTTTTGGCCACTTTCTGTATGTTTTTGCCACTCTTATCCAATTTTTGCTCCTTTAAACATATTTTTTATACTTTTAAAATCCAATTTCACAACAATTTTTCGACATTTTTAACTCATTTTTTCTTTGTTTTTAAAGAAAAGGGCTTACAATTCCAAGATGGTTATACATTTCAGCACAGATGAATAAAATATTAGTTTATTTGACTGGAGTGGTTATGATTTGTTGTATGGTTATCATGAATGTAACTTTACAAATAAACATGATTTTGTTGACTCTATGGGCCCCCCATTTGGCTGGGCCCCAGAAAGCTATCCCCCGTTATGGGCAGCCATTAATGTCAACCTAGGTTGCAAAGTTCTCTGGTTGCACATTCATAACAACTTTTCCCCAGCCATTTCATGCAAAAGTTTCAAGATAAAGGACATTTTAAATCAGAGTACAAAAGGGCTGTGTGAGCAACTGAGCCCTATTTTCATGAAAAAGACTCAATTTTATAAATATGCATATCTTAAAAAATGGAAAGCTTTATTTTTGGACCTCAATAAAACTTGAAAAAAATGCTTGCTCTTAATTCATATTTAATGTTGAGGAGAAACAAAGGTCAAAGGATTTGATCGTGGAAATTAATTGATTCCTTTATTTTTGCCATTTGGTGAGAGTGACTGAATTTAAAGCACAGCTGTAACAGCGCCTTTTAGATGAATCCTAAAACATTTAGATTGTTTATGGAGCAACTTCTTGATGTTTTAGACTCACTTTTTTTTGCTTTCATATGAAAATAAGTATTCAAGAGACAGTCATTTTTCCCACAAGTGAATAAGGTTTTCTTTCATGACTGAAAATACCAACCACAAAATGAATACATTACAGATCTGTCATGTCTTCTCTCTCATCCTGTCATGTCAGTATTTGACCACATGAGGGTGCAAGAAGACTGCTCACACCACCACATCCTCCTCTCTGTCATCTTCCATCATTACATATGCTGTGTGAGCGTGGGCTGGCAGCTCTAGCATACCTCCTGGTGGTGTGTTCTTCCTCTGTGGTTTAATTACCTCTCAGTCTGAAGTGCTGAATCATTTCTCCCTGCTGTCAGAGTCTCAAACTCACGGCTGCTTATTGTGGCCTCTCAGACGTCTACCTGGCATACACAGACTCAAGTTTCCATGAGCTGCTGGACCTGCAGCATATGTTACTTTTACCAAAAGGAAGTCTAGCATGAGAACGTCACCTGTAGAGATATAAAACTTCATCATCATTCTTGTTATGCTGAAACTGATTTAATACCAAAAAGCAACAGGACAGCACTCAAGGATACTATTGGTTGATGAGGAAAGCTGCACTGTAGCCCACTGATTTCACATAGTAAAAAGATCATATTCGCTTGCCAACACACACACATCAAACACACGATCACATACACATCTCTTGGCCACTATCAGTGTTGCCTTTTGTCACATTTATAAATACAAAGATTCATAGCACTGCATGAATTAACACCTGAAAAATGCTTGAGTTGATAATGACTTCATAGTTATGTGGCTGCTTTAGTATCAACAGGGTTGAATTACAGACACACCTTCTAAATACCTCATTATAAGAGAATATTTGATCCCCTTGTTTTGAGATATCAAAGTTTTTTTTGTCCACATTGATAACAAAACTTGGGCATATTGCTATGATGAGGGGTGTCTGTGGGTCAGTGGTAGAGTCTATCCTCTTTTAACCTTTATTTTACCAGGAATATTCCCACTGAGATATTAAAACCCCTTTACAAGGCCGAGACAGCAGCATAAAAGTTTCACACAAAGAACAAATGACAGGTTATAACAAGCAGACATTAGCTTGGGCGAAAAAATGTCTGTATTAAAGGAACAGTATGAAGAATTTTCTTACTGAAATGTCTCCACTGATTATAAAAGGCGACTCCTATGTTTATATTTTAGGATGAGTATTAACATCATGGAAAATACAACAACCGTTTTCCAAACCAGAGAAATCTTTTATTGTGATAGTTGTAAATTTGGTCTGTGTCTTGTCACAGTTGCTACGATGCTGCCATGACAGACACGAAATTTTTATGACATGCTGGAAGCTGCCATTGTGCTGCTGTATCTCGTTCACGTTTTTGATGGACCATGATTATTCTCTACCATTTGTTGCATGTGTTGTCACCCAAGCTCCCTCCCAAGCAAGGCTGCCCTTAACAAATGATAGAGGGGAGAGCTTTATGGGGACCAGCCAAGTGCGGGGTGGGGTGGGGGTGGGGGTGGGGGGGGGTGGGGGGGGGATGAAGTTTAGGAAATCATGGTTCATTGTAAAGTTAGTCTGTGATAACAATCTTTAACCACTCTTAAAAAAGAAACAAAAAAAATTATTCATGTCTGCTGTGGTAAAGAATAGCCTTTTTCAAAATGTAAACCTCTTTGCTTGAAGCAGAATTACTTTTTTTTGCTCATGTTAACAATGTGGATGGGCACACTGAGTGAAAAAGCATGGAAAGTGATGTCAGACTTTGTAGCTAAGCCATGATCTGCACAATTGTCAGGATGCCAGAGAATAAAGAAGACTGAATTGTAATAACATAATGTGAAAAATAATGATTTATTTATTTATTGAGTTTATTTGATAGGGACTATGCAAAATTACATAGTAAAACTTCAGCCTGTTACAAAACAAGCTAAAAGTAACTGATGTTTCAAATACGTATAGAGATTATTGCTTTTGCTAGTTTCCATCTCCTGTCCCTAGTTAGGCTTTTAGAAAATGAAAGAAGGTAAAAGAAAAGATATCAAGTTTACATAGAGATTGCGTAAAGAAAGTTACAATTGATTAAAAAGCAAAATTAAAAGACAAAATAGTAAAAATTGTATTGAGTTGAATTAATTGAAATAAAAGAAAAAAAATGGCAAAAACTGGTGAAAAGTAGTAAAAAATGGTTAAAGAGTGGCGTTTAAAGCTGCAAAAATGGGCTGAGAAAGGCATAATGATTGGCAGAAAATAGTGAAAATTAATTAAAAAGCAGCAGAAATTGGTATAAAGTGGCAGGAGTTTGTTGAAGGAGGCAAAAATTGACCAGAAAATAGTGAAAATGGGTTTAAAGCGGCAAAAAGAAAAAAAAATAGTAATAAGTGGTAAAAAAAAAAAACGGCCAATAGGGCCAAAAAGGGGTTTAGAAAAAGGCCAAAGGCCAAAATCCCAACAGACACTTTTAGCTTGTGTTGCAGCAAAAAGCAACCAAACCACTGGTTTTCTGGTAAGAACAACAGTGTGTGAGTTCACATTGGGACCTTATGCTAGACCACCCGTCTGGCATCTTCAGTAAACAAAACATCCATGTACTGAGAGGCCTGTCCCATCTGTGCAGAGCAGCCGGGGTGCCGGAGCTGCTCCCAGCTGGAGATTTCAGAGCCATGTGGCAACCTGGCGCCTCAGTGACCAGGACACAGAGTAGAAAACATGCCAGTGCTTTATAGAAAATAATGAGGCACATATGTCCACTGCAACCCTTTTTATTTAAGATTTGTCATACAATATGAAAAGTAGGTTTTATCAAAGTTTGTTAAGATGGTGAACATGAAACAGATCCCAAGTATTATGGCATATGGAATACTGCAGGATTATTTCATGAAAGTCAAATACAGCTATTGATTATTGTTTTTGTCATGTTTTGCTTTTATTTATGTGTATTTTTATAGCATACAGTGTATTAATCCTAAGCAAAGTTATGTCTTTTAATATTTTTTCATTTTGGCATGTTTCATTTGGATGTATTTATGTTGTTTAAACGACACACAGGGGTGATCACTGCTATTCAAACACAAGCATGTAGCCTGTTGTGATAATTTGCATGTGTTTAGCTTCCATGCCTGTCCTTGCATCAGCCTTGCCCTTAGCTAGCCTGAGGTGATTGTGTGTCTTTTGCATGCAGGATTATTCTCCATCCCTGCAACAAGCATGCACAGAAAAACCTATTTTATAAACATTAGTATGAGTTGCTTTTAAGGCTCATAGACTGTTGTTCAGTTGGTGGAGTTACCTGTTGGTGGACTGTTTGTTTTTCCCATCCTCTCCTCTTAAATGAATCACTCATTATATACAGTCATGTGCACATGTTTTAGTCATGTAGGGTGCTAAGGATTCATCATAGGTCCTGTGCCACAACCCAGGGCTGGAAAGAGGTGAAGTTCAAGTACAACAGCATTTCTTTTGTCAGCGCCTTTTCAGTCCTGTTGATACACCTGGAGACCACCAGCGGTTTTTGGGTCCCTAGAACATCTGCGGCACAACCAGGGGCTTGTCGCAACCCTACTACCCTCCCAGTTGGTACCCTAGGCTGTGCTTACTTGCCACATCCACCTTGTACACCACCCTAGAGGTGTAGGCTTTTTAGAAGACCGAAAATGTGTTTCGTGAATTTATTCATTTTCATATGCCTCTACTCTGGTGACAGCAAAGCCTGGAGGCATTTCTTTTTCAGGTTTTCCATCCATCCAACATTCTTGTGTGAACACAATATGTTAGATATGGGGGATTCTCTTCAAGCTTTGCAAAATTGTCTGCACTTAATCAAGGAAAAACTGATTAGATCGGGCCATTTGGTCGCATGTTCATCCCCTGCTTGTGAAGAAAATCTCCTAAGAACTTCTTACAATTTAATGTCTGACTCACAAAGGTGATTTTTCAATATTGGAGGTCAAAACTGAACTCATTAGGTCTCATGTTCATCCCTTGCTTGTGAATGAGATAGTTCAAGACCACTGAGAGGATTTCTTGAAAAATGTACACAAATTTCACTGTAACTCAAAGATGACCTGATTAGATTTTGGAGGTCAAAGGTCAGGGTCATCATGCATCATGATTATTTCTAATTCATAAGATGTCTACACATTGCACTATCACAGAAACCACGATAGTCTTTCCACTTGATCCCCACTTTACTAATGCTATCCAGCTATTGTATACCTCCCAGAGGCATTCAACCACCAGGCAGTAGTTCAGTTTTTTTCTTTAAAAATTAAAAATATGTCTTTGATGCCACTGTAAAAGATTTTAAATCTGTGTTGGAGCTAGTAACTCTATACTGCACTGTACCACTGTTACAGTGCAAGCAGAAAAGAAGGGTGATTATGTTACGACTGTAAGTTTGACCTTAGTTTCCAAGACACCTGAGAAAGCAGCTTGTTAATAGTGTACCTTACAATCTACTGTCCCTTTAGACAGGACAATAAGAAAGCTAATTAAATGTGCACAAGTCCAACAAGAGACCACAAGGCCAAATGGTGTTATCCAAATGTTAGCATGTTGTGTCTGTAGACCAGAGCTGCTAACTCAGGCATGAACACAATAATGTTTTGCACAAGTCTGAATGTTTGGAAAATGATTTACAGTAGCTTTTTTTCAAAATGAGATAAAAAAATATAAAGAACTGAACCAAAATAAGATGGTAGAAGAGGAGTGTATGCAGTGAGACAGGTGAAACCAGGACAGGCACCTACAGACTGTTTTCAGCTCTCAGGTGATTTCGGCTGGATCACAGAAGGTGAAGTGGAGTCATCCGTAAATCCCCTCTGGAGTGTTAAAGACAGGAGATTAGTGAGTCTGACAGAAAGAGGTGTCTCTGAGGGGCTGTGTCTCCATTTATCACACAACAGTGACCTTACTGAGCAAATACCTTTTGCTTTTTAAAAGCAGGTCAGGGGGAAAGGTTGCCGTCAAAAAAACCAAAAAGTTACAAAACATATCAACGCTAACTTCGATATGGACCCATGAGATCATGGGTTGATATTAACTTAACTGTTAACACGGACAGTGTTGGGTGTAACGCGTTACAACAGTAACGCATTACAGTAATATATTACATTTATGCAGTAACCAGTAATATAATGCGTTACACAGAAAACAGATGGTAATATATCACATTCAGTGAGTCACGTTACAACACGTTACATTCTAAAGAGACTTCGTGGAGCGTGGAGCTCTCCGCTAATGCCACAGTGCTGCTTTCTTCTGCTCTTTTCATGACAGTTGCACCGAAGGTGGAACGTGCAACTTAGCAGCTTACAACAGTCAAATACCATCCTCCACCGACAACAACGAAGCATCCAAACACAACTCCCCAGTGCTCTGTTAACAGGACACTGCATTAAAACTCTGCGTTTCAAATGAAAAATGAGTCTTACCGTCAGCTGCCCGGTATCAGTCCTCATGATGATATATAACTGTAACCTCTGCTAAAGCTGGAAATCCAACCATCCTGGTTTATTTGCACTAATCCTGAAAAGACAAAAGCTCCACAGCAGATATTCCGGTCCAGTCCTCCTCTCATTGATGGCTTATCCAAGACTGATTCTGCTAATTACCGTAATTTGCGGACTATAAAGCGCACCTGAATATAAGCCGCGCCAGCTAAATTTAGGGAAAAAACCAAATGTGTACATATACAAGCCGCACTGGGCTATAAGCCGCAGGTGGCACAGTGGAAACACCTCGGCCATCTGCTCTCTGTGTGTTCAGCCAATCTTCAAGAAAGTCTTCAAGTTCGGGCCGTCTGCTTTTATTACCTCTGAAAGCTTTTTTTGTCTTTTTGCATTGAGCCAGTTCTTCACGCTGGCGTCTCCAACGTCTCACCATTGATTCACTGATGCCAAGGGCACGTGCAGCAGCTCTATTTCCTTCTTTGACAGCCAGATCGACTGCCTTTAACTTAAAAGCTGCATCATGTGCATTTCTTTGTTTGTTTTCCATAATGAGGGTTTGTGCATGAAAACTTCCTTTGCGCAAACTGTCTCGCTCTCGTAATGTCTGTCTTGCTCTTGTTCTGTCTCTCGTACTGCATTTGGTTCCACTTTTGCTTTCGTTGTTCGTGCGAACTGCCTGTCTCACTCTTTTCCGGCCTCCAGCATTTCCTGCTGGAGCCCGCCTCTTAAAGGTGGGGGACGTGGACCGGCCATAGAGCCCATAGAGTTTAAAGGGGGGGGACCGTAACCTGTAAAATCCATAGATTTAGAAGGTCCCCTAGTGGCCGTTAGCTGTAACTAATCTATGTAAAAATCCATAGATTAGCCGCATCGTTGTATAGGCCGCAGGGTTCAAAGCATGGGAAAAAAATAGCGGCTTATAGTCCGGAAATTACGGTAGCCAGGACAACCCGGTAGATTTATCAAAGTCCACTGCAACTCTGCTCGGCCTAGGCCTCTCTCTCTGCTCCTGCATCGGTTTTTAAGCCACTCAGCTGAGATAACCTGAAAACTAAGGTGCACAATACATTTTACAATAGCAATGGATTTTAAGAAAATTACAACACCCCAAAATGAGTCAAATCCAACGTCTAATGAATCATAACATTCACTACCTGCATTGGTGAACAATTCAGGAACTTAAGCTGTCGACGCACATATTTGTGTCATGTGGACACACGTGTCACTCATCAGCTAAGGTCAAGCTTGACGGCATCTCTTTTGTCCGGGCCTTTTCTCCTCTAGTAATATACCCACAGACTGCCAGCAGTTTTGAGGCCATTGGGACATCCATCGCACAACCAAGGGCTTGTCACAACTGTACTACCCGCCGGATGGTACCCTAGGCCTTCCTTCTCACCACATCCACCCCTCACTGTGCCCTAAAGGTGTGGACTTTACTATTTTTTCTGCAGATTATTTTCCCATGTCCTTGGTAATTTGCAATGACATCCAGAGCACAACCAGGGTTTTGTCAATCCCCCTTCCCACCCTCAGTGCCCTCAGGCGGCCTACTTGCCACATTCACTTACTGCATAAGTAAGCCTCAGTTTTTGGCCCAAACATGCCTTAAAGGTCTGTACAATATTTTATTTCAGTCTTTGCAGTCAGACATTGCTGTGCTTTTCTTTAAAGAGTTGTCGATGAATGTTAAGACCAAAACAGAGCTTAAAACACAGTGGTTATCAAACTTCCATTTTCAAGCAGATCTGAAGAAACATGATGCTAGGGGAATGCTTACATTGCCAAGTAAGTAACTGGTTGCTTAAATTCAAAATAAGTGTCAGTGTTGTAAGAATGCTTGTCATAAGTCAGCACAGAGAAGATGTGAAATGAATGGCATTATAAGAACTTCTTTTAACAGTTATGTTAGGTGACAATTGTGAGTTCATTTCAATGTGAATGCCATCTTTTATGATTAGAAGCTCTTGAAAATATAAATAAATGCACCAGGGGGTTGATGTAACTTTTGTGTAACATTTGTCAACTCAGTGAACACTCTCAAATCTTCTAGTACATTGCAGAGTCAAGACAAACAAGTCTGTAAATGTAGACTGCAAGATCTTTGGGTCTCTGAGACTTCACAGAGACATGACCTGACATCTGAGCTTTTTTTCAAGCTGGGAAAATGGTGCTTTGATAGGTTGGAATCATAGTGCTACTTATTTGACCCATGTGGCTTAAGTACTACATGTCATGAACATGTATGTTGAACTTAGACTTTGAAGCCTTGAGTCTTTAGCGGGGTCATGTCAGCAGTAAAATCCTGGTCTCAGGCTTTCACTTTTTGTTGACTTCAGCCCAACTCAAAGTTCCGGGCATTGCAACAACAGCTCTGCAGCTCCAACATTAACATTTTTTTTTTTTCTTCTAGCATGTGACACCATGCCACAGACAGGAAGCAACCCAATCATTCCATCTCTGAGGCGAGATATCAGTTTCTCTGCTGACAGCAGCCCTGACAGACCAGAATGCAACACTGCCACAGTGACTTTTCACAATAAGAAAAAACTCATTTGCTTTGCTACTGAAAATGTGACATATTAGCTGCTGATGAGAAAAAAAATAATTTCGGGAGATGTAAGAAACTGCTAAATGAAGGAGAACATATTGAGAGATAAGGTATCAAAATCTACATTGTAATTTGATGATATATTAAAAAATAAGTAGAAGTATCACTGAGACACTTTTTGTTCAGTCTCTTATTACACCCCTGAGAAATGAAAGCTTCTGGTAGCACTTTCCCAGAGCCTTGTGCAGGTTTATGGGGCTGTGTGGGCAGCATATAAGACACTTCTGAGACCAGTCTGAAGCCATTTAGTATGTTTGTTTTAGAAATGCACTGATGAAGTCCTACATTCTGCTGTGCTGTGCAGCATTAGAGTTGCCCACAATCTTATGTACGCAGTCTGTAATGGCTCTAGATGATGGCTGTTTGTCGATGGATTAGCAGGGATGGGATTAAACTCATTTTAATAATTAATCAGGGTTAATTTTAGCATCCAGAAGCAAATGCAGAAAACAGATTTGTGGTATTTTAATGGGAAGTTTATATTAGAGAAGCTGGTGATTTAAAAAAAAAAGTGGTCAGAGCAATCATCTACGTATAAGCACTGTCATGAAAACAGTATAATGTGAACACATTGTTAAAGCCACTTTCTGCATGTCAACATCTATTTTGTACTTAGATGTGACTATATTTTTAAAAAGACCATGAAGAAAGAGAGGATTTACATTGCCATGCTTCCACATTGACTGACATCTCACAGGAGGACAGGAGGGACATGTCCATCATAAGGTAGCTGCACCTGGAAGTAGTTTACAAATTTGGTAAACCAGCTACTAAGGGCACACTCACACCAGACAATCTATTCTGTGTCCAAGCACATTTGATCCCCAAGTCTTGGTTGTTTTGCTAGTCTGAGTGCTCAGTACTGCATTCAGGTGCAATACTCTTCCCTGGTTCATCAGCAGAGTACAACACAGGCAGACTAGCATAAATGCAACGTATAATTGATCCGACATTTTACATGACAGCCCCAAAACTGTCAGCTGTAATCACACTGGTTTGAAACTTTGGTTAAGAGTGACACTGCACATGTCATATTAAATGGATAGACTGTATGCATATTGACCCAAATAACTAAGGAGAACAGCAAAACAGCAGGATAATGTTAATCAACCAATTTTAAATGTAAGGGAGGATTAATATAGCATAGTATGTTATAGTATAGTATAGTAGTGTAATATAGTTCTTAGCCCCAAATATACACCAACAGTTTATAAACTCATACTTGGTGGCTGTGAATACAAAAATTATATCTACACTCAGATATACAATAGTAACAAGGACTGTGGGCAAACCTGTGAATTTTAAGCTCCTGTAAGGAATTTTCCAGTTGTGTTGATTTTTGCACCCCTCTGGTGACGAAACAGGAAGACTCTCATACAGCATTTTTTAAACCCCACATAACACTCAGGCATATCTATCTTTACTCACTATATAGAGGTAACTATGGCTTCTCTGTGTTGCTCTGGTTTGCCATTGTAGGGCTTTTATAGGCATTAATTTCAGTCAGTTTCATTACCAGCTTTAAAACTTTATAGTGTTTAATAACATTTATTTGATTGAACACCAGAAAGCAAATACATTTTATAATCCCCTGTATTCTCTTCAGGCTAGCCGCTCATTTTAAAATATCCAGCTCGTGCCGTCTACTGTGTTGGATGTATCACCTCCTGTAGTCTGGCAGCTGTTAACTTTAAAGAGCCAAGGGTCATCTTCCTGAGGTCCATTTCATGACCTCTATATCACTTTCTCCTCAAATGGGTTTTTATGTCAGCTGCAGCACTTTTTAGACTGCAAATAATCAGACAGCTTCACACACTTTTATGATCAATTATGAAACAGAAAGTTATGTTTGTTCCACCACTACTGTGTGTTTATTGAGTAAGACTAACAACAGCCCACACATTTAAGGAAAGGCTTAACATTTTTATACATGAAATATGATTATACAATGATATTATGTACATCCTCTTGTCTCTACTGCTGATCCCACTTGTCAAGACATTTTTGGTTTTTGTGTCTGCCTCTCAAACTACTTTAAATGTGAGTTTACAAAGGATATTTTTAGAGCCAAACCTGGCCTTGATCTTAGTCAGCATTTACTCTACTGTTAGCAGGCCTGCCAGAGAATTGGTAAGGCCCCTAAAAAGCCAAGCAAGAGGGCCCTCCCCTGTTGTGATTTATTGATGGTATTAATGTATGTGTATTAATGCTTGTGTGTTGGATCATTTCCATTGGTGCTAGCGTCCTGGCTAACAGTTAGCTTATTTTAGAGCTGAAAAGTGTGTCGAGCTATCATTGGGTTCTGATGTTCTACTAACTTATTCATACCACTTTAAAACCCCTTTTCATTACTGTCTCTGCCCATTGTTGCAACTTTTAACCCAGTTTTGTCACCTTTTGCCTATTTTTTGCTACTTTTAACCCATTTTTGACCATTTCTAGCCACTTTTAACCATTTCTTCCTGCCCATGTTTGCACCTTTTTTCTTTTCTTAGCCCCTTCTTGCACTGTCGTTCCATTTTTGTCTCTTGAAGCCCATTCTTGTCACTTTTTAACCACTTTTCACCATTTTCTACCCATTGCCTATTGTTCCCCTCTTTGCCTTGATTTGCCCATTTTTCCACCATCCTATTTTCATCTTTTTTAACCCCTTTTGCCAGGTTTAGTCAATTTTTGCCACTTTAAGTCATTCTTTTTAACCACTTTTCACCTTTTTTCCCCACCCATGTTCGGCCCTTTTTGCTGTCCCCTGCTGCTTTTTGCTTCTGTTATCCTATTTTTGCCACTTTTTCACAATTTTTCCATCCTTTTTTGCCCCTCTTTGCCTTGCTTAGTCCATTTTTTCCTGCTTCCCTGTTCTCCTGTTCTCAGACTTTTTTACCTGTTTTATTTTCCCTGTAAGTTATTTCAGTTCCTTGTACTTTAATACTTTATTCCTCTAGCATCCTCACGTTTGTGCACACCATGCTTACTTGAAGTATGGTGGAATGATGGTAAGTAATAGTAGTAAGTAGTATATGATAGTAGTAAGTAAGTGGAGGGGGGGGGGGGGGGGGTAGTCACCATCAAGACTGACAGGTAGAGACGAACTAGCAGTCACACTCTCACTTACAGACAATTTAAAGTCAACTTTACGAGCATGTCTTTGGTCTGTGGGAGCAAACTGGGGACCTAGAGTGAACCCATGCATGCACTGGAAGAACATGCAACACCACACAGCAATGACCTGTCCAACCACTATCTGAACTAGCGACCACCTTGCTATGAGTTGACAGCACTAACCACTGCATCTCTGTGCAGCCAAAACCATCATAAAATAATGTGGTCATGCAATTCAATTTCCTTTAAACAAAGTACATTTGTGAATTCAGCTGGTTTTTTTTTGTTGTTGTTGTTGTTGTTGTTTGTTTGTTTGTTTTTTGCATTATTTCCCATTTTAGAGGAAACACATTTATCCAACCCTTTCGTTTTGTATTCCACATCTCCCCAAACTTGCCCAGCAACACCAACACCCAACCAGCATCCAGCTTCCATGCTGGACTCATTCCAGAGTCTATCTTCTCTCACAGTGAGAAGGGGGATGACGTGTTAAGGTTAAGGATAGCTTTCACACTTATTGTTATGACAGGTGATTGACAGGAGGTCTCCAGAGACAGGTGCAGGCGGGCTGGTGTGTCATCAGCTGGCAGAGCGTCTCCAGGCATGTGAGACAGCAGAGAGTAAGCAGCGTGAGATGTTCCTTCACACATGACCACAGGACTGTACTGTATGTGACATCAGTCATATGTGACCGTAGGAGGGCCCAGCTAGGCCACTGACAAAGATAATTAATATCAGATATGTTTTTTGATTTTTGAAAAGGCCCCTTTATCTTTTAAATCAATAAAGCTATGCTGGGGACATTTTTTTCTACAGTCTTAAGCCCTGACAATCAAGGCAGAATGTTTACAGTATGATAAACACCTAACTGGACCCACGGGAAAATTTGTCTTGGACTCCTAGTGCTGCACACATTGCTCTGTTTGTAAATGAGAACTGGCAATTATATAAAGGCTCAAATATCCATTTAGAAAATCTTCTACAGTGATGAATTTTTTTCAATTTGTAAATGAGCATTGGTGATTTTTTTTTATGTTCAAGAAGTTAGTTGAAAAAGTGTTACCATTCAGCAGAGTTTAAAGACATTGTGATGTTGTCACTGAGGCATTCACCTTGCCCATGTTAATACAAATGCAGTGGCTGAATGATTATTTCATTTTTTTCAGGGGGGAAAGAAAATCCAAATCTATCTGGCCCTGTGTGAAAAGTAATTGCCCCCTAGACCTAATAACTGGTTGTGCCCCCCTTGGCAGCAATACCTGAAATCAAGCGTTTGCGATAACTGGTGATGAGTCTTTCACATTACTGTGGAGGAATTTTGGCCCACTCTTCTTCGCAGAATTGTTTTAACTCAGCCATATTGGAGGGTTGTCCAACATGAACTGCCTGTTTAAGGTCACACCATAGCGTCTCACTTGGATTTAAGTCCGGACTTTGACTTTACCACTCCAAAACTTTAAGTTTGTTTTCCTTGAGCCATTCAGAGGTGGACTTGCTGGTGTGTTTCGGGTCGTTGTCCTGCTGCATAACCCAAGAGTGCTTGAGCTTGAGGGCTCAAACTGATGGCTGGACGCTGACCTTCAGGATTTTCTAGTAGACAGCAGAATTCATGGTTCCATCAATCACAGCAAGTGGTCCAGGTCCTGAAGCGTCAAAGCAGCCCTAGACCATCACACTGCCACCACCATGTTTGACTGCTGGCATGATGTTCTTTTTATCAAATGCTGTTATTTTTACACCAGATTTAATAGGACTCAAACCTTCCAAAAAGTTCAACTTTTGTCTCGCCAGTCCCCAGAATATTTCTCCAAAAGTCTTGGGGATCATCAAGATGTTTCTTGGCAAATGTGAGATGAGCCTTTGTGTTCTTTTTTGTCAGCAGTGGTTTTGGCCTTGGAACTCTCCCATGGGTGCCATTTTTGCCCAGTGTCTTTCCTATGGTTAGAGTCATGAACTGTGACCTTAACTGAGGCCAGTGAGGCCTGCAGGTCTTCAGATGTCGTTCTAGGTTCTCTTATGACCTCCTAGATGAGTCGTCGTTGCACTGTTGGAGTAATTTTGGTTGGCCGACCACTCCTGGGAAGGTTCACTACTGTTCCCAGTTTTCTCCATTTGTGAATAATGGCTCTGATTGTGGTTCGCTGGCGTCCCAAAGCCTTGGAAATGGCTTTGTAACCTTTTCCAGACTGATAGATTTCAATCACTTTGTTTCTCATTTGTTTTTAAATTTCTTTGGATCGTGGCATGGTGTGTTTCTTTTAGAGATCTTGTAGCCTACTTCACTTTGTCTGACAGCTTCTTTTTAAGTGATTTCTTTATTCAACAAAGCTGGCAGTAATCAGGCCTGGGTGTGGCCACTGAAATCAAACTCAGTTTTCCAAAAACGGTAGTTAATCACAGTTAACTCATGATTTAAACACTGCATTTTGTATTTACTTGGGTTGTCTTTGTGAAATATAAAAACTGGTGTGATGATGTGAAACATGTAAGTGTGATAAATATGCAAAAAAGTCAGGAATCAGAAAGGGGGCAAATACTTTTTCACAGCACTGTATGTAATGTAGTGCAAATGAGGGAAAGGGCCTAATGTTTGACCCCTAAAAGGTCCTGCCGCAGTGTTCAAATGTATTGGGACCTCAAATAGAAGATGGTTGCCTGATCTTGGTGAAACGGACACACAATGGGCACACAAACTCACAAACTTTAAAAACCTACCTAGAATCTATAGATTAAAGACAAGGACTTGAAGTTATTGGCAGGTCATTCAAGGCCTTCATAGATCACCCTGTTCATTCTGACTACTGAGGCCAGCATGCATAAGAAATGTTTCTACTAAAGAACTGATCATTTTTTACTTTTTGTAGTTGTATTTTAATACAGGTCAGGAGAAATGCACACCTCATATGATGGACCTGTTTACAGTTCAGGAAGCTGCATGTCAGCAGTTTTTTTATCATCATGGACCTCAATAAAATCATGACCTCCAAAATATGTTGGCTTTTACAACCATATGGCTTAAGAGGCCCCAGATGGTGGGTTTAAACCAGCTGCCAAGATCACGAAGCAGCCAAATGAAAGCTGCCAGCCATTCTGAGTGGGTATACCGAAGACATTTTGGACTCTGGGAAGTCACAGCTACTCACATTTAGATCATCAGAGGGATTTGTCGTTGGTCTTTATACCTTAAGAACTGGAACTTATCTCCTGTTTGATGAACACTGAAGGCCATATTGATAGAGGTTCAGCAGCTAGTTCACCTGGTGTGTCCATCTGTCAGTCAGTCTTTCTCTGGATTCACGGAAGCACCTGTCCGTACTTTGGAACAAACTATTAATTAATGGCCTCCTGAATGGTACCAGATTACTACCAGATCCAGCTTTTTTAAGAATTATTTGCAGGGATTTTTACCTTTAATTGGAATTGAGAAGAAATGGGACAAAGCAGGAAATCAGGTAGAAAGAGCAGAGAATGACTTGCAGGAAAGGAACCACAGGCCGTTTTTCAACATAGTGGTTTAAAAAAGCACAAAAAGCTGTAATTAATTTTGAGGGAAGGTTTAATGAAGGCAGTATATAGTTATGTTCAACCCCTGGGTTTGAATCTTTTCTCGAGTAAACATCGAGTCCTAATGAAGTCTGTGTTTCTGAGTCATCTGCATAATACTAATGGAGTCCAGCGCTATCTATTAGTCAGCACCGTGGAAGCCGTGTACTGACAAACAGCCCAGCAGTGACTACGCTCAATTTGCATTTGACCTATCTCTTCTGACCTACATGGGATGAATCATTACACCATCTGAGGTGTTTCCACAGGACGCAGATATAAATACAGACATACTGGAGCTGAGGTAGTCATGGAAACTTGAGAGAAATGACAGAATGATGGAAGGGGTGAGAGATTGATTTGTAGGAGGGAGCTGACAGGATGAGGCCACATATGTGAACCCCACAGGTGAAAATGTGGAACAGTGAGGACGTACCCGCATAACAGTTAAACAGCAGGGGAATTCCCCTTACAGTAACCAGCACTAAACTAGGGCTGGTTTCACTAAGGGAAAAGTCAATCTGGTCAGACTGGGTGTGAGAAATAGATACATAACAGTGTTGGTATGATACATTGACACAGAGTGCCAATCCCATTTAACTTATTTATGTAATATAATCAATACAGACAAAGCTGTTATTTTAATTGAGCAGTTATCTGCTCTCAGTTAATGAAGAGCTGCAGAACTTTCCGAATGAGTTGTGTCTGAGTTAAACTAAAAACATCATTACAAAAGTTCAGAATACAACTTTTATGGAAGGTTTAGACAGATGGAAAAGACTTCAGACTTTAGCTTTCACTTAAGTTTTAGTTTGTTTTAGACAAAACTCAAAATAAAAAAAAACACAAAATATAAGTGAAAAAATGTGGGTATGGCAGAGGGTTAATGGGCTTTATAGAAAACCCAAAAGACCCATGAGGACAATGTGAAAGTTAATTAAAAAAAATCATCAAACAGATTTATCTCAGTGTTAGCAAATAAAAATTGCAGAATTTAAGTTAGACTTAAATAATAAAATAAGATTGTAAAGAAAGAGATAAAACCATGTTTTTCAACCAAAAATGTTCGAGGCATGTAATGTTCAGAAGTCTCAAAAACAATCCACGGTCTTTGCTGGTTGTTTGTTTATTTGATAGAAAAAAACCCTCAAGTTTCCCAAAAAGTTGGGACATTGTGTAAAATGTGCATTACAACAGAATTCAGTAATTTGCAAAACCTGTTCAAACGATATTCAATTGAATACAGCAAAGACAAAGATAATCAATACAACCTTTAAACCTTTTTTCAAGAAATATAAAAAATATAAAAGTAATATATTGTGACTAGATAATGGTAATAGTATTGTATCCTTGAGCTCCCCTTGAATCTGCTGACCATCTAAGGGGCATGGCCACCTGTCCTCAGTCTAAACTTACACCAATGACACACAACTTAAGGGCGCTGAAGGAGTCTGATTCAAGCCTAAAATTAAGACCATTCCAATAATTCCTTTGCCCTGACAGTTGTCAAAGGAAGCTCTGAATGGGGTGTGTGAGAGGAGTCTTGGGTTTCAGGGCTGCATGGACAGTGGCAGGATGAATCACTGTGGGGGGGCTGGTGGTGTTGCTAAGGGGGGAGGAGGTTTTTACGCCTCCAAGCGGTCAAGTCCAACGTCCTTTGGAGCAGAGAGCTGTGACAGGCAGAAGTTTGAGGACAGACTGCAGGGAACAGAGCAGCTTGTAGGCCAGAAATCAAACTGACACCAAGGTGCTGCTTGAGACAGGAACAGAAGTCTTGATTTGCAGAGTCTGAAAGAGGAGATAAAAGATGGGAATTTACAATGAACAAGGGTAAGATTATTCATTATGTTTAAGAGCCTGTGTGCTGCTACATTCAGTGCTTGTAAAGGTTATTTTCACATCATTTGAATGAATTTATCATCATTTGTAACTGCAGAAATATAATTAGCACTTGGACAGAGAAAGTGTGAGGTGATATATGAGTGACTCAGACAATTTTATAGTGATCAATGAAAAGAACTGTAAATCCTAATTCATGATCAGAGTACATTTAAAAAAGACGTGAAATTAATAGTACTTTGCATTGATACAAACCACTTTTGGATATTTTTGAAGTGTCTTTATATTTACTTGATGGAAACATTTACAGATCAGATCCCTCAGAAACAGAGTCCTTGTTTCATAATCACTGCTTTAGTTTGAATTTACTGTATCCCTGTTTGTTTCAGAGCGGCCCTGCAGGAACCAGAGCCCTACCACATGCAGATCAAAGACACGAAAAGAGGGACCTCTCGCCATCGCCGCATGGCATCTCCCTGCTCCATCCGCGGACAGCACAGCAGAGTTCCCCCAAAAGATGTCTTCAATAGCATGATGTTTATGGGTCAGTTTCTGCATTGGTTTTTATTTGAAGAGTAGAGTTACTGTTTTTTTAGAGTGACAAATTTTTGCTTTGAAGTGCAGGTGAAGCTCAAAATAAAATTTTGTCTATGGAACATTTTATGATTATCCTTCAGAAATAAGAGCAAAAATGTTCCATCCCAAGTGGTAGAGCAGACAGTGTTTACAAAATCTCAGGACCCATAAGACAGATCTCTAGGGAATAAATTGTGATCTGTACTTTACCTTTTTGGCAAGCCACAGATAGCTCCTGGCATTTCTATCCCTTCCAGAACATTATTAATCAATCCATGGTAACCTGACATGCTAGATCAATTGTTTCAAATATCCTTTTGTATCTCAAATTCATCTGGGAAAGCTCCCATAGACAGTGTTTGGGAAGGGAAGGACTTTTATAAAAATCTCAGAAGGTGATTGAAGGAACATTTTGTCTGTCACATTCATGACAGGCCAATCAGAGTGACAACACAAGAAGATGTATACATGCATTTCTCTTGAGATGACAGGTTACTGATGCCAAGGCTAGTCAGGAGATGTGCAAAAGGTCTTCTCTGCCTAGACAAGCTGCCTGTGTGGCTCTTTGTTCTTGATTAAAAAAGAAATGTTTTCCAGTTCCGATTAAACTGGTGCTCTCCTACAGCTACATCCAAGCTAACAGCTACTGTGGCAGCAGCCATTGGATACACTGGCAGATACCCCCTGTAACAATCGCAAACCCATGCCAAAGCAGACTGAGGGGAAGAGAGAAAACATCTTTCCTGTCATGAAAACCTTTCAGTGTTGCTCTCTGCCTTTGTTTTAACAATGAAATGCTGTTCATTCTGACAAACTGCTTCTGTGGCGAAGCTAATCAGTCCACTAGCGGCCCCTGGATACAACCACTCACACAACAACTAACCCTTTCCCCCTGTAACTCTCACGAACTCATGCTGAAACAGGTCATCAAAAGAGTGAAAACATCGTTCCCATTATGAAAAGCTTTTAGTGTTGTTTTCATTCTTTATTTCATGCAGAAACGTGGTCCAGTTCTGGTAAAACTGATGCTAAATTGAGCTAATCACTGCACTGGAGGCAGACATTGCAAAATACTTTCAACCAAACCCCGCCCATAGCTACTGCCTCGTTCTCCTCAAATGACGTTGGCACAAACATTGTGGATTGTAACTTTTGAAGATGGATTTGCCTGATGACATGGAGGATTTGCAAGATTAAAAGCGTGGTGCACTTTCAGAGCTTTGATACTACAAATCTACATTGTTTAATCCATGATAAATTTTCTGCGATGAATAACTTCGCAGGGTTGCTATCAGCCCTCTATTTTGTAATTGCGCCAGCCTCTTGTTGCTGCTTGCTTACTGCTGGCATTTTTTAATTAAAAAAAAAAATGGCAGACCAAAAAAAAAGCAAAAATCTGCTTGGGGTTTCATAAAAATTGAAAAAAAAAAAAGCAAAAATATTAATAATTACATGATCAAGGTCTCTAATCAGTTTAATAGTGCCAGTAATTAAGGATATTTTGACAGTGAGACAGCAAGCACGTATCAATATCCCAACACAGAGGCAAAGAGAAGTTTTTAATTTTGTTTTCATTACATAAACCTGCAGCTTTAAACTACTTTTTTCCCTATAGGACCATTTTCTTCTGGCTCTTATAGCCTCTGCACAGATACCAGTGTCTGGGGAGCACTGGGGTCACCTTTTACTGTAATTGCTTTAGTCTGTTCCGGACAGCAGAACGTGCTAAAGAGGATCTTCTGTTAATAGTTAATGGCCGGATGCAGCTTGCTAACCAATAATTCTCCCATAGAACTTAAGTATGATGTCATAGTGAGGGACTGACTGGAACTAATGTGTGAAATGGGCCTTCAAACCTCAGACCAGGGTCTGCAGGGCAACTGTGCATCAATCTTCAAGTACAAGAAAACTGGCCCAAGGAGCTGGTCTGCAAAGACCTTGTACTGAATCGATACTGTTGATATTGATAAAACGGTAAATAGATGTGAGTCCTTTAACTCTAAAGCAGTTTAAACACATAAAGTGCATTTAAAGTCATGGATTATTCATTATTTTAAGTTGATGATTACACTTCCCTGGATCACACCTCCTTCTGCCAAGGCTCACCATGGAACCCAGACAAAACAGTTCAATATAACTAAATCCATGTTATAATGTGCCTTGTTCTCTGTTTCTACTGCAATGGAGGGAATTAAAAGTACAAGTATTTGTAAAGTATATGAAAAACATGACCCATAAGAGAGGTGACATTTCATATGCTTTTTATACAATGTGACTTAGAAAAGCACCTTTGTTAAAATGACTGAACGGCAATGATGGCAGCATTTGAAAGATGGATGAGTATGGTCATAGGATTTGTTTTGACTGAGGAGTGAAATAAAGAGTGTTGTGTTATGTTTTTGTAGTTGGGGGATGGACTCACGATGACCCCTCCTGTCTGGTAGAGCAGTTCTGTCCCGAGTACAACGAGTGGAGATCAGCAGCACGCATGGTCAACAGTCGTGGGAGCGTGGCTGTGGGCACACTGGATGGCAAGATCTACACAGTGGGAGGAGAAGATAAAGTCCGATGTTATAGCAGTGTGGAGAGGTGAGAGGAGATTATTTACATTCCAACATGTCAAACTTTGGTATAAATAAAAATTGCATCCCACTGTATTTTCTTTTTAAGCCCTTTATAATAAAGTAAGATCCTCACATCATAAATTTGAGCATGTTGTGTTTGACTGTCATGCTTTGTTCAATTTGATGTTCCAGTTATATTCAAACATCAAACTTCTGACTTCATGAAGGGCTGTAATTTAAATTGCATATTCAGGTTTATGTCATTCTTCAGTGCAAGATGATTCAAACTGACATTTCATTACCTTACACTGGATATCACAGAATGAAAAAGTGAAAGCATGCATGTTGGAGCTGGATGACAGCTTGACATACCAGTCAGAGCTCTTGAAAAGTAACAACTGCCTGTCTCTGACAGTGAGGGGCCTGTCAGAGGACTTATGTCTAACATTGAACTGAAGTCAGGTAAACGTAACATAGGTGCAGGAGCATGAGAACATGGAAAAAACAGATGAAATAAGGTTACGCTTTACACCAGAGAAATACTTTTCTACATGACAAGACCGCTTCATAGCATTTATAAAAGCATTTTTTGTCTTATTTAGACCATTAAAGCAATACACATAAGACATCCTTGAATATTGAACCTAGAATAGTGTTTCGAAAAACAGAGAACATTTGGGATAGTGAAACATTCTTTTCCCTTCAGCTAAAAAATAAATGTCTTACCCAGTAAATGTCTGTATTTAAAACATTTTGACATTCACTTTTTAATTCGTCATGTAATTGTTTGAGGGCTCATTGTTAATAATAGGAAATGTAACGCTGGCATTCTTACAGAGACATCCAAAACATTGCCACATATGGACAAAACCAAAAAAACGATGCATCATGTCTTCAATTTCAAATTTTGGTAATACTGATCCTTTTCCAAACCCCAGATAAAAAGCATTTTTCTTGTGGGCAAGAACTTGTATAAAATTGTAATTTAAAAGAATTGAGATTTAGTATAAACAACAGAATTATAGATACATTTATACAACTGTCTCCATGGCAAAGGGAAATCAAAAATCCCCTCTCAGTAAAATTGAAACTTTTCTGGTGTACTGTTCAAATCATATGCCCTTAAGAAAAAAGTATACATAAAATAATTAACAAATTTCCTTTAAGGCACAGAAAAAAAAAATCATGAAAGGTCTACAAACCAGGGTTTTTTTTTTTTTTTTTGTAGTGTTTTTTACTTTTTCTTCTAAATCATAGGAATGGCATCAACTGACTGTATTTAAATTTTGAACAGATTATACCAAATAATTCACCAGAATTTTCATAGTTTTTCGAATGACTAGTTATATGAATAGTTTAGCTTGTTTATATAATAATATTTATCCTGGAAAGAGACTTTCAGATATCCAAAATATGGATAACAAGAATTTCTCCAAAGAAACAAGCTGTATGAGAACAAAAGTTAGGGTACAAGATATACTGGATAAGCAAACTGGTGTTAGAACAGACTATTTGGCAGTTCCCACTGCTTTTAATTATGACCAAGTTTTATCTTGTGTGTGTATATATATATATATATATATATATATATATATATATATATATAGCCAAGAAGAACGAGAAGGCCTGGCTCTCAGTCTCCGCTCTAATTCATCCCAAAGGTGTTCTATCAGGTTGAGGTCAGGACTCTGTGCAGGCCAGTCAAGTTCATCCACACCAAACTCTCTCATCCATGTCTTTATGGACCTTGCTTTGTGCACTGGAGCACAATCATGTTGGAACAGGAAGGGGCCATCCCCAAACTGTTCCAACAAAGTTGGGAGAATGGAATTGTCCAAAATCTCTTGGTATGCTGAAGCATTCAGAGTTCCTTTCACTGGAACTAAGGGACCAAGCCCAGCTCCTGAAAAACAACCCCACACCATAATCCTCCCTCCACCAAACTTTACACTTGGCACAATGCAGTCAGACAAGTACTATTCTCCTGGCAACCGCCAAACCCAGACTCGCCCATCAGATTGCAAGATGGAGAAGCACAATTCGTCACTCCAGAGAACACGTCTCCACTGCTCTAGAGTCCAGTGGCGGCGTGCTTTACACCACTGCATCCAACGCTTTGCATTGCACTTAGTGATGTATGGCTTGGATGCAGCTGCTCGGCCATGGAAACCCATTCCATGAAGCTCTCTACGCACTGTTCTTGAGCTAATCTGAAGGCAAAATGAAGTTTGGCCGTCTGTAGCGTTTGACTCTGCAGAAAGTTAGCGACCTCTGCACACTATACGCCTCAGCATCCGCTGTGGCCTACCACTTCGTGGCTGAGTTGCTGTTGTTCCCAGTTGCTTCCACTTTGTTATAATACCACTGACAGCTGACTGTGGAATATTTAGGAGTGAGGAAATTTCATGACTGGACTTGTTGCACAGGTGGCATCCTATCACAGTACCACACTGGAATTCATGAGCTCCTGAGAGTGACCTAACCTTGCAAAGCAGATGGATACGCCCCTTTCTTTGTTTTTCACTGGCAAATCCATCTTTGAAAGCTCCCATCTGAACCATTTGGGCCTGGTTAGAAAGTGACGGGACCAATCAGCGACGAAGGGCTGTACTTTCAGGCGCAGCAGAGTCCTGATGTAAACAAGCAGCAGCAAGAGCTGGTACAGTTATGGAAGAAGAGATTAACATGGATGCTGCTAAAGCACCAGATTTATCAGAACTTGACAACATTTCTTTGTTAAAAGAAGAACAAAGAACAGCAGTGAGTTGTTTTCTTTTCAAAAACGACAAAAGTCAAGTACTTACATGTCTATAGTCGCCATTTTTCCCATTATTCTCAGTAGCAGCGCACACGCAGCGATAGCTGCTACATCACGTGTTTTGATGCTCTGATTCACCCGTAGAGATGTGACAGACAGAACGTTCACCCATCACACTCTGACTTTTTTTCAAAGCCTTTGCCTTTTCTCAAATGTTTCCTATTGAAGCTTTCCCAAATGGATGTGTGAAACAAATCCATCTGGTTTTCAGGTTAAGAGCGACCCATTCTTTCACAAATGTTTGTAGAAACAGTCTGCATGCCTAGGTGCTTGATTTTATACACCTGTGGCCATGGAAGTGATTGGAACACCTGATTTCAATTATTTGGATGGGTGAGTGAATACTTTTGGCAATATAGTGTATGCACAGGTACATGTCAAAAAATTAGAATATCATGAAAAGTTCAATATTTTTGTCACTCATTTCAGAAAGTGAAACCCATATATTATATAGACTCATTACACATAGAGTGAAATATTTCAAGCCTTTTTTTCTTGAAATGTTGATGATTATGGCTTACACATAATGGAAACCCAAAATTCAGTGTCTCAGAAAATTAGAATATTGTGAAAAAGTTCAATATTAGAAAGTCATGGTGTCACACCCTAATCAGCTAATTAACTCAAAACACCTGCAAAGGTTTCCTGAGCCTTTAAATGGTCTCTCAGTCTGGGTCAGTAGGCTACACAATCATGGGGAGGACTGCAGACTTGACAGATGTCCAGAAGACAGTCATTGACTCCCTCCACAAGGAGGGTAAGCCACAAAAGGTCATTGCTAAAGAAGCTGGTTACAGAGCGCTGTATCCAAGCATATTCATAGAAAGTTGAGTGGAAGGGAAAAGTGTGGTAGGAAAAGGTGCACCAGCATAAGGGATAACCGCGGCCTTGAGAGGATTGTCAAGCAAAATCCATTCAAGAATTTGGGGAAGCTTCACAAGGAGAGGACTGAGGCTGGAGTCAGTGCATCAAGAGCTACTACGCACAGACAAATCCTAGACATGGGCTACAAATGTGGCATTCCTCGTGTCAAGCAACTCCTGAACCAGAGATGTCAGAAGCGTCTTACCTGGGCTGTAGAGAAAAAGACCTGGACTGTTGCTCAGTGGTCCAAAGTCCTCTTTTCAGATGAAAGTAAATTTTGCATATCATTTGGAAATCAAGGTCCCAAAGTCTGGAGGAAGAGTGGAGAGGCACAGAATCCACGTTGCTTGAAGTCCAGTGTGAAGTTTCCACAGTCAGTGATGATTTGGGCTGCCATGGCATCTGCTGGTGTTGGTCCACTGTGTTTTCTGAAGTCCACAGTCAACGCAGCCATCTACCAGGACATTTTAGAGACCTTCATGCTTCCTTCTGGTGACAAGCTTTATGGAGATGCTGATTTCATTTTCCAGCAGGACTTGGCACCTGCTGACACTGCCAAAGGTACCAAAAGCTGGTTCAATGACCATGGTGTTACTGTGCTTGATTGGCCAGCAAACTGGCCTGACCTGATCCCCATAGAGAATCTACGGGGTATTGTCAAGACGAAGATGAGAGACACTAGACCCAACAGTGCAGATGACCTGAAGGCCGCTATCAAAGCAACCTGGGCTTCCATTACACCTGAGCAGTGCCACAGGCTGATCGCATTTATGCCACGCCGCATTGATGCAGTAATTCATGCAAAAGGAGGCCCAACCGAGTATTGAGTGCATCGAAATGAACATATTTTTCAGAAGCCTGACATTTCTATTTAAAATATCCTTTTTTATTGATCTTATGAAATATTCTAATTTTCTGAGACACTGAATTTTGGGTTTTCAATATCTGTAAGCCATGATCATTGACATTTCAAGTAATAAAGGCTTGAAATATTTCACTCTATATGTAATGAGTCCATATATATAATATATGGGTTTCACTTTCTGAAATGAGTGACAAAAAATATTGAACTTTTTCATGATATTCTAATTTTCTGAGATGTACCTGTACTGTGGGGCAGCTGTAGTGAAGTACTTGACTTGGAGGTTTTGAACCTCAGCTACTATAGTCACAAATCAAAATGCCCTTGCGCAAGACACTGAATCCTTAATTGTTACGTTAGAAACCTGAGATTAATGGGATTAACTGATTATACTAATGGAGTGGACTCTTCACATAGCAGCCTCTGCCATCAGTGTGTGAATGGGTGAATGTGACCTGCAGTGTAAAAGCACTTTCAGTAGTCAGAACACTAGAAAAGAACTATACAAGCTCAAGTCCATTTACCATGCTTGGCAGTGAACAATAACTGATGCCTTTCAGTCTACACAGAGAAAAACACAAGCTGTCAACGGAGTAGAGTAATATCTTGTTGATTTTTTTTAGTTTTCTGTTTTCAAACTTTTAATATTTCTGTGTATCATATTCAACCCTGATCTCTAGTGAGAATGTAAACCACTCAGTAGCACTCCAGTAATTAATCCCTATCCTTCATATTTTGAAAGTGCTCACATGCAAAAGCCATGAACAGTAGACAGTAGTGAATTAAATAAAGTGGGTAAATCATGACATAACCACTTTGGGAGACCTCTTCATTCAGATTAGAGGCTGATGATGTGATTATTTTCTATGATGTTCTACCATATAACACAAGAAAAAGCAAACAAACAAAAAAACATCATTAAAAAGACTGCTTTCATCCACTACTTAAAAAAAACATTACCCAGCCTGAAATTAACTATTTCTCACATTGCAAACTGCAATTCAACAAGTTAAATATGTTTGTAATTCCTCATTGTGTTTGCTGCTGAGATACTGTACATGCCCATCTAAATTGATTTATTGTTGTCATTCACATAGTCGAACAGCAGAGGGCAGCATATGGGCAGAAATTAGATGTAAGCTTTTTTGCACAAATTAACATAGGTCTGTCAACATCAAATCCAGGTTGTAACCATAAACCATATTTTTAAAAGGAGCAGACAACCCATAAATCCCCATTTTGACTCTCATGTTTCCATGGTAACTATTCCCAATAGGCAGAGAAAGTCATAAATAAACTCTCTTTCACACAAACATATACTCGGCTGGCACATTTTCTCCTACTTCCTCTCCTCCTACTCAATCCGATGTCTCCAAGGAGCTGGCTGTGTTCCCAATTCCCACAGACAGACATCCCATAATTGATCTCCAGCCAGCTGACCCCATAATGACCATCCCTGGGCTGGCACCAGACCAAGTAGGGAAAGACCTGCTCCAGACCGATCTGCTGCTAATGGCCTGGATCAGTTAACTTTCATTTTTTGGTTGCTTCATCGTCCCTGAGGGGCGGTAACAGTGTTGTTGTGACATTTTCAAGGAAATTACTAATGTCCCAGCCTCGCAGGAAAATTGCCAATTAGCTGGATGTATTGTTTTGGGAGGGGATGTGGGTTTGGATCTAATGGATTTGAATGGAGAGAAAACCATTTTTAATAGCCTTCCAGTGAAGGGTAAACATTCTGACAGATGTTTGCACAGATGCCCACACGGCTCTCTCAGTGTGAGTCGTCTTTCCTCAGCTGAAAGTGTACAAAACACTCAAGGAAATTATAGGGTTTTTTAAATTTTTTTGTGAAAGCTTGTGCCTGTTTTGTAAACTGTTAATGGCAGAATCTGATTGTACTCTTACTTTGGCATTCTCTGTTCTTCTTCCATCCTGGCAGGTACAGTCCAGACACAGACAGCTGGAGTACAGATGTAGCACCCTTGAGCAGCCCACGCAGTGGCGTGTGTCTGCTAGAGATGGACGGATATCTGTATGCTATTGGAGGACATGACGGCATCACTGCCATAAATTCTGTGGAGAGGTACAGTCGTAAAAAAACAGTCAATATCTGTCGTAATTAGCCGTAAATCTAGTTAATACACACCGTAAACAAACAAGATTGCTCGAAACATCTCATAAACAATAAGTAGCACTGCTATTTATTGTTTCCCCATTAATTTACACAGTTAGAAGCGCATTTTAATTAGCTTTTACTCCCACAACCACCAGGAAGCAAAGCTTTAGTCGAGTTTTTCTTTATAAAACAAAAACATGCCTATTTTTTTGATTGAACATTAAAAGTTAAAAGTGGAATCAAATGAGGAGGCTGTATCTTATGTATATCCGGAATCAGAGTTATAATGATCTTAATTACCTGACATTTGACATAACTCTGACGTACCTGGAAGGCTGACTCAGAGGAAGGAACAAAGAAAAGATCGTTTCAGTCATGAAAAACAGGAATGATTGACAGGCCATTTGTTGAATCACTCTTTCTCACTTTTGTTCCTTTTGTTCCAGGTATGATCCAAAAATGAACACATGGAGCAAGCAGGCGCCCATGCTGACCAGACGCACCAGAGCTGTGGCAGCTGTGTTGGATGGTCACCTGTATGTGATTGGAGGAAATGATGGAGAAATGACTCTGAGCTCAGGTAAGGCTGTCTTTGACATTAAACAACAAAATTTCAAATTTAGACTATATTTCATAAACTGATGTGGACTTCTGTGTGCCCTCCTACACAAACAAAACAAACATAAGCTTTGTTTGCAGAGGCTTTGAGCTAGCAACAATTACTCTTACAACTATTCTTAATATACTGACAGGTTGGGACAGAAATTACAATGTATTTGGAGAAAAGGTATTAACAACAACAAGAAAAGGAAACACTGGGATGGGTAGGATGATAGACGAGCTAAAATAAATGACACCCACATCTCCTGTAGGGGAATTGTACAAAAGGGGAGAGGAGGAGGAAGCAGGAGGAATTTATAGTAGGTACCACACAAGAAGAATTCATCAACATTTTTCTGGTATGTTTGGATGTCCCCACAGTTAAATATACAACAAAGATATTTAGTGGCTACAAGCAAAGAAAGCAAGAGATAATGGCATCATCTATTACATTACTAAAGTTCGTTTTTATTTTCTTATATATTTTGATTTTGATTAATAAATTACTGAGTGTGTAAAGTTAGGAAAATGGGTAAAAATACAAATTTACAGCACCCTATGGAGCTTATTTAAGTACATTTTGGCGTGTTGTGAACAGACTGAAATGAAAATCATGGTTCTTTTTGGCCTTCACAAATAAAACCAAAACCATCAACTATAAGACTTACTATTTCTATAAAGTCAGAACACAGAAATGCATTGGTTGAACATCTGTATCAGCCAATATTGACTCTCTGACAAACATTGCCATTGGAAATGAATGTGGACGTAAACAGATGTCAGCAGCAGATGCTTATCTGTTGTATCTAATCAATTAAATGATGGCATTTAGTGCATGGCCGAGTACTCTGGAGGTCCCTTGTCGACGGCCTATACCCCAGTAGGGATGTCAGGCGGACAAGCTTAGATCAGTTGTCATGGTCGAACATGAATGTTCGCATGGGGTAGTGTGACACCAAAGAAGTATTGGAGAAAAAGAATGCTTGCATTGGGATTGGCAAAATTGTTATTTTAACATTGGTATCAGCGTCAGTCCTGATTTTTATTATTGGTGCAAAGTGCTGCAACAGGATAGATGTCAGATGACATCATTTGAAGCAGTTGTTATCAGCTGGCCAAATTTTTAGAAATTTTAACCTCTATAATAAACAATGATGCTGTTTGGGCCCTGAAATAGTAGGAAACATCACTGTATGTCTTCTCGATGGCTTCACACCTCATCTTAGTCTCGTTTGTCCTAAAAGAATACCTATGTTTTGTGTATTTTGTCATATTTTCATCATATTTGGCTAAACTGCAAGCATAAAATCTAACTTTACACATCTACTTCCTATGTCTCCCTAAAAACGACTGTGTACCACACACTTTTAACCCCAACTTTTCTTTCTCCCAAGAAAAGTTAACCCACCAAAAAGGCTCTAAGACCCACTTTAGGTCACATGTTGAGAAACATGGATTTAATGTAGGGCTGTCAAAATATTTAAATTTTAAATCAGCATTAATATCAGGATTTATATAGTTAATCACAATTAATTGTACTCTCAAAAGTGTTATTTGTCATTCTTTATTTGTCCACTGTCTAAAACTAAGGGTAATAGACTTCCAGTTAGGATACAGACCTGCTTTTATAGATAGAAGATTTTACAGTGAACTAAACTACTGAAAAGGGAATTTGTTATGGATTGAGAGGGAAATAAGGGGAAAGTTAAATAACTAAATAACTTCTTACATAAAGTAAATTCTTACATATGAATGTTTAAATGATCTGGCAAATGATCAGATAATCAATGAATTCTCATAATTATGTTGATACTTTTTTCTTCTAACTCTTCTCGTAATTCCCTAAACAAATGAAAATTAATGAAGTATTCTTCATTCAAAAGTCTGCCAGCAGTTGTTGAGTTTTATATGTAAATGTGACCTGCTAGCGCTGGCACAGTTCTACAAAGATGCACAACTTTAAACAGAATATTAAATAAAAGAAACTAGCAAATATCCCTGATCATTTATTTCAGTACCAATGCTACTGTACACACTAATAGTTAGCTGTTAGTTCTACTTTGACCCATTTGCTGAAGTAACATGTTCCCACCACTTTGAACAAATCTCAGCTTTCTTTGACAGCTTTTTGACGTGTGGCAGGACTTAAGTCACACATAAAGACTGGTTTGACCTTATCCTCCCTGTGAGAAGCTCACACACACACACAAACACACAGATTCCTGAGCCCCTGACCTTGCCAAAGATAAACAAGGGCCATGTTATGCTGCCACTTGTCACTGACTATTTCCGTCTATGAGAAGAGCACGTCAGTTAAATTCCCACAATCTTTTTTAGGTTCCCATCATGCTTATGTTCATTTCTTGTAAAAATGGATTAAAGTTGTTTGTTTTTTATCATTTTAAACAAACTAATGGAAAAAATAGATAAAAATACCCCTTTTACATTATATCTTGCTTTCTTGCTGTCTTAAACTGTAATAGAGCAATGTAAGCTGGGCATACTTGGATATAAACACTGTCTGCCTGTAAAGAGTGTGTATACCTGTATACCATGATATATAAAGCCTCTTCTGACTTCTACAATCCACTAAATGTCCCCCAGTGGAGCGGTACAACCCTGTAGATGGTACCTGGTCGATATGCGCCCACATGCTGAGTCCTAGGGAAAATGCAGGCTGTACAGTTTACCTCGGACACATCTACGTGGCTGGGGGCAAAGACGAGCTAAACCTGCAGCTCTGCACTGTTGAGAGGTTTAACCCAGACACCATGAGGTGGACTCCTGTCAAACGCATGAGGAGCAAGAGAGACAATGTGAGTAATGCATCACTATGGATATTAGATATCAGACCTCCCTGCTGATTTAAGGTCCACCTTTTTTTTTTTACATCCTGATGCTTAAATAAAAGATAGAGAGGTGAAAGCAGAGGGGGTAAAAGCAGCTCAGGGAAGGACATATATTTCTTTAAGTGATGACTTAAACATTCCAGCGGTAAGAAGGTGTGTGCCTTGTTACGAATGCTTGGATCCCAAAGACTCGTTAGTTTTTCATTTTCAAGAGTTTTTCTCAAAAATGATAATAACTATGAGGACAACACATGATTTTTCTGGCATGCTCTGGGTGGATTGAAATGCATGTTTAACATAATCACCAATTTAGGTTTGCATGTTAACCTGTAAGAATTTGCAAATTAGCAGCGAAGTTTGCATTAAATTGATCAGTGTACCTATAATTGAGGAAATCTAAGACAATAAACCAAGCTAATTTATTAAACTCTGACCTGATGATATCAGTGAAATAAAAATCACCAGTTGAACAAAATAATTTAAAGTCATCCTGATAGGAGCAGGACTGTCTCCAGCAAATTTAAGATAATCCATAAAGAAGTTGTTGAGAAATTTCACTAAAAACCATAAAAGTAAATGTATTCCTATACATTTCCCCAAGTCATTTAATACTTTGACATTAGTTAAGAATAAGCTAAGAGTTCCCCAGTGTTGTGAGGATTTATCCTCTGGGCACCATCAGTTTAAGTATTAATTACATAATAACCCAGAATACTGTTCTTTCTTTGTCTGGATTACAATTTCAGACCAGAGATCACCACCAACATCCAAGTGGCCATTCTGCTAACAACACTGTGTGCTTCAACTATGAAAATATACAAAATAAATTATGAAAAAGTCTCATTTCATTTGGTAGGAGAACTCCCTGGTTTCCTTTGCCATCCATCCATGTTCTATACCGCTTATCCCATTTGGGGTTGCGGGGGGGCTGGAGCCTAACCCAGCTGTCATTGGGTTAGGCAGGGTACACCCTGGACTGGTCGCCAGCAATTGCAGGGCTGACATATAGAGACAGACAACCAGGCATGCTGACATTCACACCTACGGCCAATTTTAGAGTCACCAATTAACCAAATGAGCATGTTTTTGGTGGTGGGAGGAAGCCGGAGTACCCAGAGAGAACTCACGCGTGAACAGGGAGAACATGCAAGCTTTGCACAGAAAAGCCCTGACTGGGAAGCGAACCAGGGACCTTCTTGCCGCTAGGCAACAGTGCTAACCCCTGTGCTGCCATGCAGCCCACGTGTCTTTGCAATATTGGAAAATGTTTTGAAATCTGTTAAATGTGAAACCACTTAAAGTGCGTATTTCTAATACTTACTATTGTTGGTTGTGTCTTCAGGTGTCCCTTGTAGCCTTTAACGGATCCCTGCTGGCTGTAGGAGGCTTTGACGGTGTCACTAATCTGAAAACATTAGAAGTTTACTGTCAGGACACCAACACATGGAGGTAAAAGGCCAACAAATACTGTGACATCCTTGATGCTGCTTAGTGCACAATGATCAGTGTTTTTTAAACCCTTCCGCACAGAGATAACTCTGTAAATCTAGTTGTTTGTGTCTGAGGGGGAAATCTATCGTTGTTTCCATTCCTTCTGTTAATGTTGTTTCCTATTGATTGAATGATTTGAATGACTACATACAATTTTAATTAAAGTAGATTAACACTCCTCATTTCCACATACAAAACATTTTCTCTTAAGATGGTCAGTGATGTGTTTGTAAGATATGTGTCAGTGAAATTCTCAGAATTGGGTCATCTAGAGTCATTAGAGACGCAGCAGTTACGGAAATTAGGGCCAATACCAATGTTTAAAATAACGATTTAGCCAATACTAATGCTAATACCAAGGTTTTTTTTAATTCATATTTTGGTATAACACTTCTAGTATGTCAATATTTTCTCTTACATTTGGACATGAAATCAGATCAGAGTTAAAAATCTTTAATTCAAATACGAGGTTTTCTGCAATAAGATGTACCAGATGCCAGCATAAATTGATTGGATACAAAGGATAAACACTGAGAACTGATATTCATTCATGCAACATAATGTGGCCGATGGCCGATGTTTATACACAGGACCAATATTGGCCAATATCGGTATATATATCACTTGAATATTGCAATATTCAAGTGTCTGTAAAGTGTTAAAAAATCTTTATTTTAGGTTTGTTGTATGACAGACTACTGTTTTATGAACAATTAGGCCAAATTTTAGTCATGAAAAACATCTCTAAGTTTAGCTATAACATTAAGCTTCAAAAACATGAAAAATGAGACAGTACAATCTGCTCTAGGACAATATGGAAATGTTGGTTGAACGAGCTGAAGCCACACCCACTCATAAGAAATACAATCCGCTCTAATTAAAACAAAAAAACTACCGATCAGAGAGCAGCAGAGAGACAGACGTTGGGGATTAAATTGACTGTTTTCTGTTACAAATCTCTCCATGTTGCTGGCTGGTAACTTTCGATGAAGGCAGTGACATCATCTAACAACAGACTGTACTGAGACGAACCTCAATGTGATTTAATATCATTGAAGCATTAGTGGGTTGGGGTAATTCCCCATCAAGACCGGTGATGTCATGGGCTCCTATATTTGCCCTGCTCAAATAAACCAAGCTAGGAAAGAGGGGAAAAATGTTCTACAAATACATCTAAAATTCTGTCATTGTTTTCTCATGTTTACAGCAACCTTACTCCAAGATATCTAGTGTGTTAAGACACAAAGTTTGAGTTTCACTTTACAAGGACTTTAAACATCTGCTTCTGACCCTGTTGTATCTCCATTAAAATCATTATCTAGTATACCTAATTAAAGATTACACTGGCTGCAGTGTGTTGTGGATGGATGCTCTTAAAAACAAAATGATGGCAGTGACTTTGATCAAAGTAATTTTCCTAAAAGTGATATGCTGATTCACATTAGAAAACTGTAAAAGTATTTGCACTCTAAGTGGGCTGATTACTCCCATTCATTAGCATTTTAATGTTACATTAAACTAATGAATTTTGGAGATTGTAGCTTTTCTTGCCATTTTAATACAGTTATGAAATAAATTCCAAGCTAAGGACAAAAATACTGAAGATCAAAAGTCTACAGCTCACATCCAGACAAACACATAGAGTCACTTTGTGATTCATGCACCATGTAAGGCTCCTATATATTATATATGCCTTCAGGCTGCTAACTGAATCTGAGTGCCTCACTGTCTGAGTCGGACTGTTCTCCTCTCCATCTGTTTTTAGACACTTTGGAAGCATGAAGAGCAAGCATCCAGGCGGGAGAGTGGCTGTGCTGTGCTGAGACTTGACAAAGCGAGTATTATGTGAACAGGACAGAGGTGTTTGAGAGAAATAGCCTAATGGATGTACGCCAGGCTCCAGGACACATTGTAATACGGTTCAATCGAGGCAGAGTAATGACTGAATAATTGAAGAGTTCACTCCAAAATGAGACATTGCCGCATTAGTCAAAGCTGGCAGCTGCTGTTGCAAAATAACCAAGAGCATTAAATTAAAGCACATTATAGGCTATAAGGTTACCATTAAAGTTAGGAGTCTTTTAATGTCTCTTGCTTAAAAACAGAGTGCTTTTTTATGAATATGAGTCAGTGGATAATTAATATAAGGTTGTGGGGTTTTGTATTCTCTCTCTCACAATATATACGTTCCAATTCTGACATCAATATTCTTAGAAATATCATATATTATTATTTTTCTTTGCAAAAACATACCATAAATAGAAGCCATTCTGATAAGAACGCTCAATTTTTTTTGTTTGATAAAAGCTTCAATAAGATTTCATTGCAGTTTATTATTCAAGCTCAAGCCATCATTTTAGAGAAGAGCTGTTATCACTGTTTAACAAGTGTTCTGCAAAATAATGCATAAGAACATCTTGTAATTATTATGATTTATGAACCTATTTAATTATCTATGCAAGAGTAACAGGTGTGAGACAAAAAGATGATGGAAAATATGGAAGAGTGCAGATGTTTGACGATAGGATGTGCAGGAATAGAATGGGAGAAGTATTAAGTGGCTTATATTAAAATGAAAGTATAACGCTGATGTTCTGTAAAAGATCCTGAAATTGTGAGACACTGAGGTGGCTGTTAAAAGTTAAGTGTTCTGTATGTATAGCGTAAGGATATGTTTTATGAGTCTTTATGAATTGCCTTGTCTTCATTTTTTTTCTTTTCATGTTCATGCCCATCTTAATACAATGCCTTGTGTGTCTAGAATGAATACAGATGATGTTATAATCCTGTAAATGACCCTTCAGCACTGACTGTAACCATCTTTCATAACTGAGCTTGTGTAAACATCAAGCAACAGGCAAGGAAAACACAGAGCACTCTGTAAAATAACCACATCAGTCGGATCAAGCAAGTTGCAGAGAAGAAATCTGTGGGAATCAAGATCCTGAGCGAGATAAGCGAATGAGTGAGTTCTGACTGCTGGCATGGGAAAGCATAAGTGACTGTGTGGGCTTTTAAATGATGACGCTCAGAGCTCTTTTTCCCTTGGAGAATGATGGGCTGAAACGTGGAGAGGCTGAACGCTGAGGATTGCACACAGAGCAACACGTCTTTTCCGGAGACGCACACAAAAGCCAGCGGTGTCTCCTATCCATCCCTCTGTGCACACAGAATGAATATTTTTTTCAATTTGAGGGGGAGCGTTATGAGGCAAATAGCAGAGGAAAGAGCTGTTACAGGTATGTTTGAACTGAGAGAAAAAGAAGGTGATTGTGAATTCCTAGAAGTTGCCAAGACTTTGCATGCTCTGTGTTACTATATCATTGAAGTTGGACTAAAATGATCACAAAATAATAAATAATTCTTTGATGTGGTGCAGTATTTTGGGGTTAATGTCTAAAGCCTTAATTGGACAGATTTCTCATTATTTGCTGATTTAAAACCATTATAGCATTAACGTTTTGATCTTCAAGTAAAAAAGTATAAATGACTTATATTTTACCCTGTATAACTCCTTATGACTGATAACGACAGTGTAAATAGGAATGACAGTATTCCACATCGTTACATTGCTCGTAAAACCACAAAAAGCAATTCTACAGTCTTGCATCTTTGTACACAGACAAAGCAGACATTGTTATGGGTAAATTATGCCGCAGCAACATTCGGCTACAGGGTCTATTAAAAAGATTATTCATCTCCCTGAAAGCCTTTTTATTAGAAGTTTCCTGTCAGCATCAAACGCATCTGTTTCCGAGACGCTTGATACCGAATCCTGTCGAAGTTGCCCGGTAGGTGGCGAAGCACTCGTGGGTGACTCCAGGTTGGAAAAAATGAGCGCCGTTCTCCTCCTCCTGCTCCGTCCTGTGGAGGAAAAGGATGCTGATGCTGACAAGAAAGCATGGACAACAGCAGGGAGTAAAGCACGCACGCATTATGTCTTCCCTCTAGAGCTGTTTGCTAACATGGAAGAAGACAGCAGAGGTGAAAGTCCCAAGAAGAAGAAGAAGCGGTACTTACATTGATTTGAGACCACAGTTTGTGACGCAAGAGCGGCTAGAAACGGTTTCATGGGATGGTGAGTTAATTACAAAGGAGAGGGCAAGTCAAATTCCAGGCTCATTTTCGACAGCATGGACTAAAAATAATTCTTCGTGTTCCTTCCGCTGGGCAATGTAGTTCTCAATACTAGCAAACAAAGTTGTTGCTAAGCGACAGAGAAGTCCCTCAGTTTCGGGCTTGCGCATTGATATTAGGATTAACTGTCAGGTGTGCGATAAACTCCAAGTGTTTGGAAGGCGTGTCGGCCAATCAAGTATTGATGACCGGGACTACTTTCTCTTTAAATAACCCTGCACGCAAGCCTACAGCTAGCTTCAAAGTACTGTAAGAAAGCTTCCTGTGTAAATCCACAGTGGGTCGATTTGATTTACCTGCAGGCTTTAGCTGATAACATTACTCCCCTGTTTGCCCCCTGACCGCTGGAGTGGACTCCATCTCCTTTCTAAGGTCATTTTCTGATGATGACAGAGCTTCCGCGGGTGTCCGTTGTAGTCAAACATCCCCCGTCACATTGGACGTGCTGTATTCGCAATATGTGGAGGTTATCTAAACCAGGCTTATGTTTACGATGATGGGACCTTGGTCAGGAAGGACTGACACTGCCAGGTTAACGAAGTTGGCAAGAAATCAACTCACCATGCTCCTTCAGGAAGCCTGACTTTACTCACAGTGACTGTGGTGCTCATGTGTAAGTTCACTTACCTTGTTTATCTTTCTGTTGTCCTCTTTTTTAAAGTGTGATATTTAATTCTGGGTGTTCTGAAACACTGGGGGGAAACTATTAGCTGGACTCTCACTCTACATGTTTTGGCTAACTTAGCTTATGTACACTTTTATATATCCTATGACATTTTATTGCCTACTATGTTAGAAAAATATACTCTGCTGTGATGGCCATATGGGTGCTATCTATGACTTAATCATGTTATTTATTTTCATACATTTGTACAATATGAAGATGCCATGACCAAACTTTTTTAATAGTGTTAGCTGTGTTGCAGTCATGGACCCTTCTCCAAATCTCAAATTTATTATTGTGAAAGAAAAAAATACTTGATCAGATGAGATCTTAAGCAAGGCATAACATGTTCAACATGCAAACGTGTCCTTGCATTCTAATCTCATGAATGCTGCATCTTCCTTGTTGCTTCAATGATGCATTATTTGACTGTAGACACCAGCTTTGATTCTGCTTCATTCTCCCTCTGGGCCTTTCTTGTCTTTCAGATACCAATTTTATCTCAGCCTTTTATGCATTTTCTCCTTCCATGTGCTTCCTTTGGTCTATATCTGCTGTATACTTTCCATTAAGTGAGGCTAGCCCCTAACCGGGAGCAACTCTGTTCCCTGTTATTGTGGTCACTTTGCCTCATCCATTAAGTCGGCTTTCAAAGGTTGCAGACGTTGTATTTTAATAGAGGACATGGTTCAACTAGCACTTGTGGTTGCCTTGCAGTCGTCATCTCTTTTTTAATCTTGTCATCCAGTATCCTTAACTCCCTCTTCCCCTAAAAGTGGAGGGCACATTGAGGACAATGTGTTCCTTATACTCCCTCATTTCTTTATTTCCTGTTTTACTTTTCTCTCTTCTTGCAGGCACATTTATTTGTCATCTCGCCTCATTTTTGTTTTTCTGCACTTCTGAGGATCTGTGCTTTCACTGTTAATCAGGGAGAGCATGTCTCTGGGTGCTATTAGCCCACTCAAGGCTGCCCACACTGTACATCGATGGCCATGTGCACAAACACACAGCCCTGTATTACCCACTGATTGTCCCCTCTGAAGAGGCTTCAGAGGTGAATCAAAGCAATCTCAGCTGGGATGAATTATATGATCGGACAAGTAAAGGCATCTCAGATTCACCCATGAAGAAGGATACACATGACTGGCATCAGAAAGAACATACATCAATTTATTGTACATAAATCAGTGTCCTATTTTTGAAATAATGTATTCACCCTTTGTTGTGTAGTGTGCAGAAACTGTTCTGATAAAGGGATCCCTCCTCCTCACAGAGGCATACACTAAAACCTGCACCCTTTGGCACCTTGGGTAAACACAGAGGTAAATAATAGCTGACTGACCCACCTGAAACGCTATTTTCCACTTTCCCTGAATACACACCATAAATAATACAACACCTTCAGTTGGGAATGTGTGAGACAGCATAGACATTGATACTGAGCTACACAGTCGCATTAAAGTGCGTTGGTGTAATCCGGCTCTGCTAAAGAGCAGCACATTTCAAAGGCCTTCCTCGCTGAACTCTGAGCAGAGTTAAGCTGCGACACGGCCAGTGAATGCAATCATATCACACTCAAGCTAAAGAGGTGCATTTTTAATAAGTGTTTTTAATCTCTCTCCTTGTATTTCTCCCCTCTTCTCTCTGCCCTCTCTCTCCCTCTCTTGCTCTCATATTCGTCATTCAAATTCCCCCTCAAGAGTCAGTCATGAGTCCTCCACGCCGATCATCCAGTTCCCATGGTGACAGGTAATTCCCTCAAGTACTTAATTCCCCTACATGTGACACCTTGTGTCATCATAGGAATGCTTATACATACACTTAATGACCTAAAATAATAACACATGCAAACTTACTGTTAGGCACAAGCAGATAGGCTTCATATTTTTCTTTTAATTTATCTAAACCTAGCACAAGAAGTAGGGAAATGTGTGTTTAATAGATTATCTCTTCGTTGTAATAATGCTTCTTGGCAATAAATCTTGTACCACTGGAAAGCCTGTTTATTTCCGTTTAAAATGGTGCCACATTTGTGAGGAACTTGCATCTGCAGGATGAGCAGCGGAGCTGAGTATTTGGGTTGTGCCCATAAAGATCTTCTCTATCAATGCCAAACAGCTTGCCATTGACTCTTGTTTGGTGGATTGGGTGATTGAAGTCTGAAGAAACAGGGCATATTGGTAATTTAACAATTCATTTATTTAATAAACAGGAGCCTCAGTAGTGTGTGGAAGAACCATACACAACCACAACACCCTGGAACCTCCTCCCCATGCTGGTCACACACTGCTGTGGGATGGCATCCCATTCTTCATCTTTGTCAGGCGTTGTGGTTGTGTTGGCCACTTCAGCACAAGCAGCTATCCTAAGCTGATCACAGTGGTCAGTGGGGTGGAGGTCGGGACTGCTGGCAGGCCGTCCCATCCTCTCCACTCTCAAATTCTGAGGGTAGTCTCTGATAAACCCCGCTCTGCATTGGTAGAGAAGATTTGGCAAATTTCTCCTGGGCATTACCCACATACTCTTGCTCATCCCACAAATGCATGTTTCTTACAAACGTGGCACCATTAAAAAGGGAAATAAACAGGCTTTCTAATGGTATAAGATTTATTGCCAAGAAGCAATGTTACAACAAAGAAATGATATATCAAACACAAATTTCATTACTTTTTGTGCTGTGTTTATTTTTTATCTTGATTGAGGCAACAGCAGGAAAACATATCTCACATAGGTAGGATGTTGCAAAAGGGAGAAATATGGCCAGGGGCTCTCCTGACTTGCAGTGGGTACTCCTTTTCCACTCCAATCCAAAATTTAGACAGTGTCATGGACTTAAACTACAGCCACATCATTGAATTTGAGGTGACATCAATGAACTTCTTCTTTTCTGCAGTGCTGAAGTCATCAGCTGGTGTTGCTCAGTCTTGCCCAGTCATGACATTGTGCACCCCTGGGGGTACATGGCCTACTCTGAGAACCACTGAATTAGAAAGAACATGGGCTTAAATGCCGGAGCCTTATTTGTTTGTTAAGCACTATCACACGAGAGGAAGTGATGTACAGAATATTGTCACTGCTCTAACTTTGTCATAATGACATCTGTGATTGTCACAGAAGTCATGATATCCAGTGCAGCATCTTGACTTTAAGTGTAATATTGGTTTTATACAACAGGTAAACAAGCAAAAATTATTAGTAGTATTTAGTATATATACATCCAGCTGCACTCATGCTACTTTGTGCTTTTGATAACTACAGATCAGCTACTTTGTAGTATGAACATATACTTCTTCACCTTATGCTCCATGAAAACTCTTTGAGCATGGGCTCATACTTCCTGATTGTGTTTTGACTTCCTGGGCTGCCATTGCAATGGTCTGGGTCTCTCTGTAAGTTTTAAGTTATTAGAAGTACCTTTGTGCAAACAATGTAAATAGAATTTGAAGTATTTAAGTCAGGAGGATGTCACAAAAACAGTGCACTAGAGATTTCTAATCTGACACTCTGAACTTTTCAAGACTTGTCATTACATTTAATGTCTCATAGTTTACAACAATGAAAAACACACCTGAAACACCTCATGATCTCTTGCGAGAAAGTCTAACATGCTTGACTTTTTGTTCTGCCTTCTTTGATTTGTTTCTGGAATACACCTGACATTGACCAGTAAGATCATAGAGTGTTCTTCAGTTATAAACAAATCAGCCTCTGGAACAGGACTTAAGGCACTTGGTGGCACTTACTGATGTTATTTCCTCTAGCTCTTTGTTTGTGTTGTTCTTACTCTCTGTGCGTTGCTTTGGACAAAAGCATCTGCTAAATGACAGTGTAACCATAGGTGGAATAAGTATATGACTGTACTCAAGAAAAAGTACAGATACCCTGGTTCAAATTAAGTAAAAGTAAAAAGGACTATACATCTACTCAAGTAAAAAGTATTCAATTTAATTTAACTTCAGAGTAGATACTGAGGAGTTGTACAGTAAAATATGATCTTTCCTTGTTGGCCAGAACAGCAAGAGAATAGATTTCAAATCAGGTTGTTCAGGTAAAGTCATACCTTCTTAAAAGGAACCCGACATGATCAGACAAATTCACACAATTGGAGAGATATTTGTATCTCATACATGAATTGAAAAAGAAAACTCACTAGATATCTGCATTATGAGTAAATTTAAACTTTTAAACTCACCAAGAGGCCACCATGTTTTGGTCCATACTGGTAGTGTGATATCAAATGGTTAAAGCGCTCCTCAGCCATGCCTATGCAGTAACTGGCCGTTTCAGACTGGCAGCAGGTTTTGCTGCTTGCAGCAGCTTTCATACCAGGCACGAGTTTGCATGCAGGTCATGTCTCACATGAGAGATAAAAATATCTATCCAATAAGGTAAATTTGTCTGATCATGCAGGGTTCCTATTAACAAAGAAAAGAACAGCAAAATTGATAGTGTTAATTAAACTCATATGGAGTTAATTTTACACTTGAGAAGTGCCTATTCTGGTCCAAATATAGTTAAACTACACTCCTGAAAGCATTAAACATATTGCAATATGACAGAGATGCAGTAATTCTAGAAAGTCTGTGGCAAGATGGGTCTCCTCTAGCCAGAACAAAGCCAAGAGTCAAGCTTACAGCGAGGCAGTGCATATTGATAAAGAATACACACTGTCCTTTAGGAGCATCTTAAATCACAGGCATAAACACTGAATTAGTGGATAACTTCACTCATGCAGCAAATGTGTCTCACATCAAAAACAACAGCCCACCAGAACATGACAAACACAACCCCAACAGGGATCACTGTACAACAAAAAATAGCCAAACATAACTAAACACATACAAAAGAAGAACATCTTAACACTCTGCCCAAGAGCATGATTGGGTACAGCACTCCCCCCCCGATTTGAAACGCAATGGGCAGAGCTTAGATTGATTAACTCTTTCCAGAGTTTAACTAACACAGGCAGATCAACACTGTCAAATAACTCCAACATGTAAGACCATTTCACTCAGAATGTAGTTAAAATTACACTCTGGGAGTTAAAATCAACTCTTACATGTTTAACCCTGAGATATCAACACTCTGGTTTTTGTTGTGTACAACAGCTGTTTTGGGATGTGGTGTGAAATCATTTTCTCACTATGTACTATATTGTAAAGTACAAGTAAAGTACAGTTACTCTTCTTAAAACTTATTTAAGTAGGTGTACTGATTTCAAAATGTACTCAAAAAGTACAAGTACCCCAAAAACTACTCAATTACAGTACTTTAGTAAATGTAATTACTGTAGTTACTTCCACCCAGATTGTAACATTATAAATCAGTTGGCAAATCTAAAGAAGAGAGATGAAGTTGGTGCTGTTAGATGGAACTATGAGGCAGAGGAAAAGTTTTTTCTTTCACAGGTTATTATTTGGGTGCATTTTCCAATTATTTGATAGGACAGCTGAAGAGAGACAGGGAATTTGAGGAGAAAGAGTGGAAAAAGATGTGCATTAAATATGTGTCAGGATCAGGATTCAATCCAGTAGGGAGCTGTAGTTTCTATATGGGTGTCTGTTCTAACAACTGAGCTAAATGGACATGCCAGAGGAATCGTTTGTTAAGCTAGGACTACAACATCCCTGCCACTATTATGTGTCGCTTAGGGACTACCATAACAGACTGAAAAAAGAGAAACATTAGGGAAAAATAGCAGACATACTTCAGCAACCAGTTTAGTCATTGTCATTAGTATTAGCGCCAAGCTAGCGTATCATTCATCATAATGATTAGGTAGACAAACAAATACAGCATAGTACAGTAAACACAGTTTTTATTTACAGTCTTCTTTCTGATCGCCTCGCCCAGACCTTCTTCCTACTATGATTGATGGCAACCTTTGGCAGTCTGTGATGTCTGTCAGTCAAGTCACAACACAATTTTATGGCTCTGTGATCGCCTGATCTGGTCTAGTGACCATCGTCATCACTGTACTAAAATTCGCTTTTTCTTGGTTTTTGATTGGTAAAGAAATTCTGAAAACTGTTACTTCATCATCAACATCCGGCTTAGATATTTACAGGCTAAACTAGAGAAATGAACAGTAGTTAAGTTTTATATTAATTTTGGTATTAATGCAGATGCTCAGATATTTTCATTGTATTGTTGCAATGCATCCTGTAACAGCATTGGTTTAAAAGAAAAATAGTGTTTTGCTTGTCAGTTTACTTGCTTAAAAAAATACTAATGGAAGCCAAAGAAAGTTTATCAGTAACACCTGGCAGACTGACAGTTTTTGTCCTCTAGTGCTGCCAGTTAACACAGAAAGCAAAAAGTTCCCAGAACTGTTTTAAATGTAAAATTTGATGGAAAAAATGCCAGTTTTACTGCTGAATAATGCACTCTAACATAAATGTTCATTCCTAATTCATTGAATAATACATGATATACATGAATGAGAAATGTAACATGAAGTCATGTGTTTCTGACTTTTTATGCATGACTCACTTTGACACAGAATCAGGTCCATGTTTGTCATTTCTATTAAAAATTGCATGTCTTATGTTTAAGCTGTTTCTTCGGCCAAAACTGTTCCAGAATATCTTTATACAAGTGTTTGAAGTGCAAAGATTACAGCATATTTTTGCCCAGGATCAATAAATGGTTATCTGGGGATTACAGTCAAACATCTAGTTCCCCAGAAAATTGATTGTTTTGATTGCACAAAACCTGTTCTTACTTGTTATATAACCCTGCAACTCCCTACTGATTTCAAACATCTTCCCAGAAATGGATTACATATTCATTGCAAATACAAACATCCACGGCGCCTCATTTTTGCATCTTTACTCTGATATCAAGCTGACATGTCAGCATTGTAATCACAAAATGTAGCATGCTGATAAGCAGATGTTGGCCTTCTTTTCATCTGCAGGACCTCCACAGAGACCCTTCAGAGGAACAACAGCAGCAATTCTGGTGTTATTCTGGACATCTCTACTCTTAAGATGGCAGAGGTAGATACAGAGGTGCCCCCTCTTCCACCTCGCTACCGCTTCAGGGACCTGCTGCTGGGGGACCAGACATTTCAGAATGATGACAGGTAGCACATGAAAACACTGTTAGTTTGTGTACCACAGTGTGTGAAAGGCTGCCCTGAAATAGTCCAAAAGGGGGTCTTTGTGTTTGTGTGTGTGTTCATACATCGACTTTATGTTCCAGTCTCCCTGGATACTTTAAACACTGTTTGCAAAAGTTTATGAAACGCGGGACTTTTCAGGATTTACTCAGTGTTTTGGGATATACTGCAACTATTCCTCAAGATACTGCGTCCTCTCCTGCTTCAGTTTGTTTTTTTTTTAATCCTACATTTCCCACAATGACTTCTCACGACAACCCCCTAGAGATGCGGCGGGACTTGTTTTCAGCTGTTGGTTTTGTGTGTAGGTGTATGCAGCAGTGGAAATAGAAACAGTGCAGTGAGAGATTTGGTAGTGAAAAGTAAGAGCCGTACCTTTTGCTCAGACTTTATGGCTGCACTGCATTTGTGCTGTGAGAAATCTGAATTACAGTCAACAGAGAAAAATCTGCCTCTTTAATAATGGATATGATTTTGTTTTATGGTAAAATTAGAGCAGTTAGAGAGGCAGTCTTTCAAATCTTCACAAATATGGAATACAGAGAAAATAGGCTTAGACATGCATGGTCTGCTTGCTTTAATAAAGGTATGCACTGGATTTCTGTTTTAATCAGATTATAGTTATGCTAGACTGCATTTTCATCTGGCTCTGAGTGGAGCATGAAATGGCTCGTCCCTTGGCCTTTAACTGGTTCTACAGCTGCCGCTTGAGTGTTTGGCAGCTTCTTAAGAGTTCAGTTATTGCTGCAGTTGGAGAGGCAGACTGACAGATGCTGTTTGCTGCCCAAGAGGGGGAAGAATCAGCCGAGCATCAACCAGGCCTGAATACTGTGGAGCTCTCCGTGGTGCTGAAATGAAGCCATATCACTGCAGGATCAGCAGTTACTTCATTGTCAGCTTGTAGAGAGGAGAAACAGAGCATTTCTTTGAAGCTTCCTCTTTTTTTGTGATTTACTTTAATGTGATTCTTTCAGTTAATCACATTGTCACATCTGCCTCCATCTGTTTGTCAAAGAATCTGCTTTAGATTGTGCTGTTAGTTGCTGTGGTCCACTAATAAGAGCGGTCAGTTGCAGCCAGAGGCTTTTTGACATTTCAGACACAGATGATGTATTATCAGGACTATTGCCTCAAGGACTAAGGTTGGGAGGCTTGTTTTTTAAAGAAACTGGTAGAAGATATAAAAAGATGGGCAGTGCTCTCTACTCATTTTTAAGGTTCAGTTCAACCTACGTGTTCTTTTTTATTTGTATGTATTCATGTTGACATACAGTGCTTAACAAATTCATTAGACCACCTGTCATAAAAACGAGAAAACATAAATATTTTAGAAATCTTTCAAAAACTTGTTTAAAACTAAAATTGTTATTGTTATTTATTTGGCAAATAACAAACTGAAACAACTAAATAGTCCTTTTTCACACATAATAACCAAAAAACTTATATTTTGTATGGCCTCCTTTGGCCTTGATAACAGCTTGCATTCTTGCCGGCATTGTTTTTATGTACTTTCCCACAGACTTGCTTGAAACTTTTGTGCCATCAATCTTTGAATCTGCTAAATCCCAAATTTGTTCAATAGGATTCAAATCTGGACTTTGACTTGGCCAGTCCATCAGTTCCAGTACTCCAGATTCCTTTTTCTTGGTCAAATAGTCTTTGCACAGCTTTGAAGTATGCTTGGGGTCATTGTCTTGTTGGTATATGAACCCACCACTAATCAGATTCAGTCCAGAAGGGATTCCATGATGCACTAAGATGTTGTGCTAGTTCGTTCTTGTGATACCATAGATTTTCACTAATGTTTCCACACTGTATCCACAAATGGAACCCCATACCATAATGGAATCTCCACCATGTTTCACTGTGGGTGCAATGCGTCTGGCATTAAAACATTCTCCAGCTCAAACTTCGACTTGTCTGTCCAGAGTACCTTCTTCCAGTCATCAACAGCCCAGTGTTTGTGCTCCCTGGCAAATCTGAGGCGTTTCTGGATGTTTGAAGGCGCCAATAATGGCTTCTTAGCAGCTATTCTTCCCTTTAAGCCTTGTTCCGTCAGTCGTCTGCTTATGGTCATTCTGGAGACTTTCTCAGACTCTGATCTAGAAGCATTCATCTCTGCCTGAAGATCAGTAGTGGTCTTCCTTCTGTCTCTAGTACTTCAGATCTTGAGGTGTCTGACATCTGCTTCAGTTAACTTTTGTTTCCTGCCTCTTCCTTGGCGCATTTTGTAAGAACCAGTCTCGGCAATTGATTCCAAAGCATACTTGACCACACTGTGAGAACACTTTGTCTTTCCCTATTTGTCTCAGAGACCATCCAGCATCATGAAGTGCTTTAATGCAGACTCTTTAATTTTCAGTGGGCTCTCCACGTTTTACCATTTTGAACAGGAATGAGGAATTTCAAACTGAATTCACCTTTTTATACCCAAATTTGAGCCAGCTCACTGGGCTTCTCTGAGAAGTCAGAAATTAATCAAGTATAACATTCAACCACTAAAACTCATTTTTCTGTTCAGGAATGCAGGTAAATAACTCTAATTTGACATATTAATCAAGAAATAATAATGTGCTTTACTATTTTTTTCAGTTTTTTTCTCTCATTTTGGAAATTCCACTTATTTGCCTTCAAATTTTGTTTCATATTAGATTTTTGTACTGTCTTGAACCAAGGTTAACTGACTTCCTGATTGGATACAGACTTGTTTTACTTTGAAAGAAAGAAAGAAACTTTGGGTTGATTTAGGATCATGACTTGAACTTTACTACAGAAAAAGGAACTTGTTATAGATTGAAACAGAAGTAAAGAAACAGGAAAAGGTAATTGTCTGATGAAGGTGGGGATGGCGTCTGACTTGTCCACTAAGCTGTCTGCAAGCTTTTCTTCGAAGTGAAATATGAGGAGCAGTGGTGGTGTGCTTGTTTTACATCACTGTAGCTGCAGGGATACATTGCACTGGCTTGACCTGAGTGTGCTGAAAGGGAAAATAAAAGCATAGGATTAGTGTTTTGGAAGAATTTATGCACTTATTAGGGACCTTAATTGATCACCATTATTGCATCAGTGCATTAATGCATGTGTATTTGTATTTCGAAAACGCCTGCAGTATACAAGGAAAAAAATCTGCTTAATGTAGTTCAACATTGCTATTAGGGTTGTCATAATACCAGATTTTTAGACTTTGGTTTGACCTTAGTGAAAATTAAACATCTCAAATAGGGATGGACTGATGCATCTGTTTGACAGTGGCATTGGCCAGTATCGGCCCTACTGTGAGACACCAGCCATTAAAAGTGTGGCATGAATATAAATCAGTAGTGTTTTTATGTTATTATGTACTATCAGTTTATTGCTTGGATCTAGTACACCGACCTGATTCAAAGAAGAGAGACAGAAGAAGTAGTCATCTGTTAGAAAAACTCTGAAATGCTTTTATGCTCAGACACAAGTGAAAGTGTTAGTACAGTGGGAGTTCTACACCAAAATATGTTTTGAAAAAAAAAAAAAAATCAATATGTGCATCAGTATCAGCTAAATTTCTCTTTTGGACATTGTATTTCACAAGCAGTGCATTTTATTATCCAGTATGACAGTTATATGAAAATAAAAGTTTATTTATTAATTTCACTTTCTGAATTGTTAAAATATGTTGGCAATTTTCCAAAAAAATCTTAATATATTTGTACTATTTGGACTGTGGTCTTTCTCTCTATTTTGATGAAAAACTTAACTGACAGCTTTTTGTGGAACTTTAAGAAACATTCATGCATTAAAATGATGTAGACTTTATTATTTTTAAAAAGTATCAAAAATCTTGACAACTTTAGTTACAATGGCAGTATGACTTGCTAAATATACAAATGGTTAACTCTATGTAATAGAGTTGGTTATGTTGTTTTCACTGTGCTTATTTGTATCACCATGACAGTAAAATTGCCAGTTAGCTGTGCCATTAATCTCTACACAATCTGACGAATGTACAATCAAGATGTAACCAATATTACTAAGAAAGTATTCTCTTTTAAAAACCTTGCTCTGTGTCTCTCAGAGAATCCAGCTTTAGCCATTGCACAAACATTACATCTTGTTGTTTGTAGTGTTAATTTGCATAGCTGTTCCACCTTAAACTGCCAATTGTATCTGTGGCTGAATCTGGCAGGCAGCACATTGTGTATGTTATCTCTCCTCTCCAGGCTTTAAATTGTTGGCTAAAGCAGCCATTTTTCACCACTCAGTCAATTACACCCATGGTTGGATTTTTTGTTTTGAAATTGGCTCACTGATCTGTATTTTGAACAGAATATCTCTAAATGTCATTACAGCCTGTGCATCTTAAATGTAGAATTTCTGAAGGTAAATATTTTACTCTGTTTTGCCACCCTCCTCTCTAACTGTATCTGTCTGTTGACTTGCCCTCTCTGTTCGGGACTCCCTGCAGTAAATTGCTGTCACTTTGCTTTATATCCATGCAGGGCCCTTTTGTCTGACACATAACATTCAGAGCAGCTACTGACAGTTTCCCCCACACACATTTTTCTGTATGCTGTCTCATGGGATGCACTGATTAGCTTGTGTTCTCCTACAGATGCCTATGGCTTTGTTTCCTTTTGCTGCATTCCAGTTTTATCTGTGCTGTTGACATGAAAAACAACAAACAGTTTGAGCCAAGAACAAACACAGTAACACTGACATACAGGATAGGTTACACTACATATTAATTACATAACACACTGATTCAGCAGACTAGTGAATGTATACATCTCCATGCAGACCTCGAGATGCTCCTGTAGAATATGCAAATCTGTCTACTTCACTCTGCATGTGTAGTCTCTTGTGTGTAAAAGGTGTCTGAGTGCAGAAATGTACCACTGTGTGTATGATTCATCCAGTATATCCACTGGGAATTATTCTGCTAATCACTATTAAATTGCAAAGGGTAATTAGGGTTTGTTGCTGGACTACCAGCCCACACACTTCTCCTGATAATGAGTGTATATGTGCATGCATCCCTGGTTTCATCACAGAGTTACATATTCACAGATCTGTAAGTGAAAAGTCAGGCAGCATTCGTTTCATCATAACAGATAACAGCTGTTATAGTCAACCTCTCACGCACACCTCAGCACAGTGATTATTTGATGAATAAATGAAGATGTGAAAGAGGAGAGCAGTATTACTGATAGGGTCTTGTAGATGCTGTAATCACTAGTTTATAGCTGTGGAGAAGAAACAGAAGCATGTCAGTAGGCTTTGGGGACGCTCTATTGCTTGGCTGATGATTTCCTGCGTGTTCACAGTTTGTGAAGTTGATGATTTCCTGTGCGGATGTCTTGTCGAGTGTAAAGCCTTGACACAAATTATCTCCCCTTAGGGAAAGTCGACCCCCACTCTGCCCTTATGGCCTTTTGCATCTGTTTCCAGCATTTGTCATACTGGGCTTTAGGCACAGGGTTGAAGGACTCAGGCAGTGATAACTAATACATAATAACATTTCTAGAAGTCCTGGAAGGCAGCAAGAAGGGAATATAGATCCTCAAACAGATGCAACGCAGAGTTTCTCCTGAGGATACATTTGAAATTAACTGTGGTACAGCATTTCAACATTTGTGTCTTACTTCATGATATAGCTATTTATGCAGCTATTGTTGTAGTAAAACCCTTAACACACATGTAAAAAGCATGCAAATGCATGAACAGACCTGTACACAGATTCACAAAAAGATCTCTGCACATACATATCTACATGGATGCATGCACGCTTTTCTGTTTTTAATTTAGTATTTGTTAATTGTTTTTGCCACAGTAATAGTTCCACACTTATGACCTTCATTAAAGAATCACTTCCAGTAGTCTCATTATGACCTACTCTACTTAATCTAGATAAGCCTGTGTAAGTGAAACTGACTGGTGTTTCAATATTTTTTGGAGATTATTAAATTCTGAAAGCTTTGACTAAGTTTTGAGGGAGTTTGAGCAATTGATGATGACAAAGTGAAATTTTGAAAAAAAATAGCATATATTTAAGACTGTTAAAGCAGAAGTCTAGAAAGAAGAGGGGAGATACAGATTAGCTGTAAGATTAGAACCAGATATGAATTTCATTCTAGCTGAGGGTTTTCTGGACAAATGCACGAGAAAACCCCAGTGGTTGCAGTGCTACCTTGTGGTCAAAAATGGTTATTTATTGTGTTTCAGTTGTAAATAGAATCTGCAGTTTTTGTTTTGGTTGACTGATGGAGAGAAAACAAAATGAGAAGAGCTGTGAGAACAGAAATATATTTCTCTTAGACTTCACTACAATATTATCAAAATTAAAATCTTGGTAACCCAGTCAAGAAAATGATATCTTTTACTCAAGGAAATATATATAATCAATAACATCAATCTCTCTGAATCCTTATTATAGATTTGAAATAAATCTATAATGGGCTCTGGGGGGAGAGAGCCTTCTCCATAACTGCTCCCTCCCTCTAGAACTTACTCACAGACTTAGTCATATGATTAAATTGCGTTATTATTTTTTTTAACGCGTTAAGGTTTCAAGATTAATCACAAGCGTGAACGCGTTAATGTTAACATCCCTTCTTTTTAACTATTGCACAGTGTCTGTTTTTGAGAAGCACTTAAAATGTGTGAAATGTATTTTTGGTCTGTGTGGTAATTTTTTTAACTGACAATGAATCATTGGCAATAATGACAAGCAATCAAATACAAATAAAGAGATGATTGATATTCTTCTGATGGTCTAGCTTACTTACATAGATTACGTAGAGACACTAGCATTACTTTCACTCTGTTTTTTAAGCAGATAAAAACTTAACAGTATTAATGTAAATAACCTTAGTGCAATTTTTCGACAAATTTACAGCTCACACTTTAACCTGTAGAGAAAAATTCAGTTTACTTTTGCTACATGTTGTTGATGAAATAAAAGTAAACCTGATTGAGTAGTTGAAATAAATCAAATAACACATAAACCAAGTTTGGTGTGAAAAATCAGAGATTCAGTTAATAAACCATAATGCCCAGCCCTATTTCATAATTTTTGTTTTGTTTAAGTCAACAAAATCAACAACATTTTAGTCCAGGTTTACTCAATGAAAAGTTCTTATTCTTTACTTTTATTCACAGACTTTATTCTTTTTGACCTAGTTCGATCTTTAGCCAAACTGAAAATTGATATAAAAGTCAAACACTGATTTTAATACACTGTCAATACTTCAAAGTTATTTAAAATACACTGATGAAAATACTGACCTATACACAGTGAATGTACCAGTGAGAGATATCATGGGTATTACATTTCCAGCTGTGCAGTACTTACATTTTTAGTTTTATTTGAAACACTGTCATGTAATTTTTTTTAATTAATGAAATATATCCATTTAAATGCTGTTAAAGTTGAAAAATATTGAACAGAAATGCCCCAGTGCAGGAAATAAAAATCTCAGCACAGTTACTCTAGCTACTTTATTACAAGCAGTACAAAGTTTGAACATAGGGAAAAATAGATTCTGATAAAATTTGTATTTTACAAGAAAAGAGGAAGATTAGACAAATTAGACACATTATATTGTACATTATGCTTTTTTATTCCCCTCTGTCAAGGTTACTGTTTGTCTTCAAGGAATGGAATAAATTATATGCAGAATATTTTCATTCTTAAGTAGCATTTTGTCACGTTAATTATTGCCTTTACTTTCACACTGGAAATTTAGATAATGAATTTCTACATTTGTGATCATATGAGTAACTTAGATCTGCTTGACTTTAGAGATTTCCTTGAACCTCAGAAGTTTAGTAAAGGTAGAAACAGTTTCTTCCAGCATTTCTATTGTTACAATTATATAAATAAATAATTCCAAGGGCAAATTGAAGCTCCTCATTGTTTTTTTTGTTTTTTTTTTTACTGCAGCAGCACTGTAGTTATAAGCCCTTCTGTGCTGTGAGAGTATGTGTGTGTCCTTGTGTTTCCGTTCATCTCTTTGTGGATGTGGGCGGATAGTAGCAGTGAGGGGTTGGGGGTGAGGGATGGGGGGTCTCCCTCCTGAGCTGTCATTATCTCCAGGGTTGGGTGTCAGAGGGTTGTTATGACTGCTTGGCTGTGTGGGAGCTGAAGAGGAGCAATCACGCTGAAGTCATTGGTCTAACAAGCCAATTGTGTGTGTATTGTCTGTGCAGGTGTTGGTGTGTAGACATACAGGTATATATGCACCTTTGAGTGTGTGATTATACATCTGAGTGTGTGTGGGTTTGTTTCCCAGTCAGAGAGTGGGGGGGCCGCCTCTATAAATGTCAGAAATAGAAACAAGCTGCCAAATGCTTTCATACATGCAGACAGAATTGAAAACAGAGAGCTGGAGGAAGAGATTGATGCTGTAAATCTGTCCTCTGTGTATCCAGTCTTATTGGGGAGGGGGCTTCTTGTCTAATCAAACCAGGATGCAGATGGGAATAATGTCGGCAGAGTGAGCTGTGGTAATTGGTCACTAAATCAACTCTTAACACTGCTTGTGAGTCAAACGTTAGCACTTATTGGGGTGACCCAGCAGTGACGCAAATCAAACAACAGTCTCAGAAATGGATGGTTACAAAATTACTCTGATGTGACAGCTTTACAGCAGCACAAAGAAACCCTGTTTTCAGCTTGCAGATAATCAGTTTCTCGGATGATCTGATGTCAGCCATAGTAGTTGATGTGTGAGGAAGTATTTCTTGCAAATAAAAAAGGTCATGTCTTGATGTAAAGGGATGAGTTGCAGCCCACTGAGGCCTCTTATAGATTTTTCCTTCCCTGAACAACATTACAGAACCAAAATCCAAGCGGACTGAGGTGTCCTGAGACTGTTATTGTGAGCTGTTACTAGCAGCATCAGCAGCTGTTTGTTTTCACCATTTCTGTGGAAGATGTGACTACTGGGATTCAATGATTTCTGCTTGAGCAAGTTTGAGAGGCTATAGTAAGATGGGGAACAAACTCAGCGAGGGAGGTGTGAAGCAGCATAACAGAAACAGAGAAACTTGGGGATGAGAGTAGCATGGAGAAGACGCCAGATAAGGAAGAAAAAAAGAGAAAGAACCAACGAGAAGAGTCTGATGAGTGATGAGTGACACTGATATGAGGATGATTGGGTCCAATAAGTCATGGGGAGCTTACAGCATACATCCTCTCAGGCTAACTTCACGCTTCAAGCTTCCTACGTTCTGCTCATCTAAGTTTCATGATGGATTTCTCAGATACCTGGAGCAGAGGTTCAAAAAGATGCACTGAAAGATTTAAGCTGCAGCCTCCTGGGGATGTTTAATACAGTTCAAGACTAGCTGGCTAATTCTTATCTCTTTATAGGCTAGAAAATAAGCGTGTTGATTATGGGTGGGACAAATTATCAATACAGTAATATACCCTTGTCCTGTTTCTTTTGACACAACATCCAATTAATGGTGCAAAATATTTTCATTATAAAAAGTGAAGCGCTATAAACTGGCAATTTGCCCATCTTGTAACTAGTTAAAGGCTAAAGAAGAAGAAGACAGAGGAAAAGTATATTATGGATGAGTGGGATAAGAGGTGAAAGTGATACCAATTCACTTTGTAGTCTTAAAAAGTCCCATTGTGATATCTGTTCTTTCTGCAGTATACAGTATTTTGTGGAGTGAAAAAAACAGGAAGTTTATCCAGGTGAATACAGTGAGTTTCTATTGGCTCAAATATGGGCAATAACTCTGACATTTGAATCATGCAATCATAATTAAAGGGACATTAAGACAGTTTTCATTTTAAAATTGGCAGCATGAGGAAAAATGTGTGGGCAATGCTATTTTTTGATATTGTGATATTCATATGAAGTGTGATGAATAAATTAATTTTTAGCTATTGCTATTTGTAACATGTTTTTCCTGAATCCAAAATAAATCTTGCATTTAATTTTCCTCTAAATTGGCAGCAACTACGGGAGGGTAGCTGATGGCTAACTTGAGTTTCATCTAACTGCATAAAAATGGAGTGAGAGTGTGTAGAATTAACACGTGCTGAGTGAGACAGTATTACTAATTTGCCCAAGACATGTTTACTTATTCATTGTGATCAATTCAGACCTGTGTGATGTGTTTGTTGTGAAATCTCAAATTGGGAAACTGACATTTTTTGTTGTTGTTGTTAATCTCTACGCTACAGTGATTTAGTAATGCTAATCCTTGCCTTTATCCTTAATGGGGCTATTTTATATTCTTCAGTTAATCAAAAATTGTGAAATTATTCTCATCTGTGCATCAGTTATCACGGAATCAATTTATCTTGGTAATGAAGCCTAGCATTATTTCATGCTGGACACTATAGTCTTACACCTAGCCATGATCAGTTGACAGCCAGCTTCCACAGCCAGTCACAGCTCTTTCTCTCTGTAATTAAATATGACGCCCTCTTCACTAATCCCTTTCTGCATTAATGCTGATGCACTTCACTGCTGCTGGCAAAGCTTAACTTCCTCCACCCCAGCCTCCTCCTTTATAGCATAAAGCTTGTTCCACCCTCATATTCAGATACATTCTTCTATTGATTAATTGCTTTTAAACTAATTTTGTTGTTTTCAGTACACATTGTCATAAGCGTATCTATCCATATGGTAGTCTATGCCTTCCTTGGAAAGTCAAAGCATGCTGCTTGGCTAACCCAGGGAGCATCTTTTTAGCAGAGCCTTCTCTGCCAAGCAAAACTGTTAATCCACTTTACAATCAAATGGTTAAATATATGATGAGTGTTCCTGACTGAATTATTGTTATCATGAGCCATATAACCACCATTCTGTCATATATTGTATTGTCTTGAATAGTTTTGTTTTGAACTGTATCATTTCGTATTGTATTGTATAGTAACATATTGTGTCCTACTGTATCATATCGTCATTGTTTGGTGGGGAGAGTACTCAGCAGAGGTAGACCAATTGTCAGCCTGGCTGATTATTGATGCCGGTATTTGGCATTTAGCTGATTATTGGTATCAGCGTTTTACTTTTCCAATTATCTGGCAAAATCAATTAATTCAAAGATGTGCTACCTTGGCTTCACTGCAAGGTGTGTCTTCCCCTTGGCTTTGTTTTCACTCTACAGTCTCACTTAATGTCCTGCCCCCAACACTTTCTGACTGGGTGGCATTGAGTTAGTGTACGGTATCACTTCCTGTTTTCTGCTGCTACCTCTGTGCCGTTTCTCATGTAGACAGAGCTAGTACTAAATTGTTTATTTTCATTAATTGTCTAACATGCAGCTTTACTTTTTGTACATTTTGCCTGTCATAGCAAATGCATATCAATTTCAAATATGGGTTATCGGTCTCATGCACTTCTAACAATCGTATCGATATTGGCCCTGAAAAACCAATATCGGTCGACTCTAAATACTTACTACTTTTTCTGTTATAATGATTAATGTAACACAGTAGTATTGCGAGTTAACTCAAGTTGTCCATTAAAAGTCACCTTTTCTTAAAAGTAATCTGTTACTGAAAAAACTCTTCTCTGTGGCATGTTTGAACATTGGCAAGATAAACACAGCTGTTTCAGTGGACACGTCGCTAATTTAGTGAGCTAGTGAGATAGCAAAGAAGACTGCATGATACTGTGGAATTATCCCCAATATGTTGAATTTTTGGACAAAAGGGACAAGAATACATTACAGGAAATTGTTGGTTGAAAGCTCATGTTGTATCGTTTTCATTTCATTATTATCAGGCAGCAGAGATAAAGATTGTGGGCTGTAAACTAGGCTGTGATAGTTAATGATGGTGAAGTGATTTAAAAAATAATTCTACTCAACACTGTATTTTGTATCATATCCTATTGTACCGCATTGCGTAGCGTATCAGGATTTGACCCCATTTTGGTATAATGACAATACATGACCAGCACTGCTTTTGGATGTCAAGAGGGATTATGAAAGATACGAAAATCCTGCTGATCCTAAAGTGTAACAATTTTTTTTTATCATAATTTATAATTATGGAGGTAGGTTCTTTGTACTGTTGCATTTTCCTAAAATCAGATTTTGAGAATTCAACTGGATCACTTTGCTCAAAGCATTGCAATGAATTGAATTATAACCTCTGTACTGTGATACAAATGTGACTGTTTACATACACTTTCTTCCATCTTATATCTGATCTAGACTTGAGTAACTACTGTTAGCTCTTTCCACCAGTGCATTTAGCAAAACCCTACAATATAACTTGGAAAATTGTATGATCACACATGATAACTCGCCTTTAGATTAGTGGGAAAAAATGGGAAAAGTATTATCGTATCCGTTCCAGATGCCAGGTGCCTGGTCACATCCCTGTGGAGATCCTCTGGGCACATCCAACTAGAAAGAGACTCTGGGGAAGACCCAGAACTCCCATGAAGGTAGTTTAAGTCCCATCTGGCCTCAGGACCCCCAGGAGGAGGAAAGAAAACGTTACTGAAAAAGAGGCATGTGGGTTGAAAATGAATGAATGGATGGATGGATAGTAACAGTATTTGATTGGTGCACTGACTGACAAACTTATCAGTGCTTGATATCACATTTTAGGCATCATTAGAGGTTAAAATGTCACTGTTTATTCAAGTATTAGTGGAATTGTGAAAGTTATGATGCCTCTTGTAAAAGAAGCCTAATGTTGTGTAAAAAATATGCAGGGCTTGGTTGATACAGCAGGTTGCCAATACTTCAGGTGAGCTGAGCTATGGTTGTTCTGCCATGTTTGGACATTTGCTGTTTCAAGTAGTTTATGGTTAATTTTACAGGAGTGTGCATACCCTATCTCCATTTAGTCCAAATGATCACTGTTTATGTTTTCTCAGCTAAAAGAGAGAAACAACCTGGCCAGCATGAGACATTTTGCATCTCAAGTTGTGACCCTTTGGTCTCCTCCAGTCATTTCACTTTAATTGTCTGGCGTGCTTGAAAGGCCGAGTGTCATTACTGGTGACACGCACAGTTCCGCTTAGCAACCAGAGCTCACAATTTCGACCATAGGTGGCATTAGTCACCACCATCAGCAGCACAGAGTGAGTGGGCGACACTTGAGGCCCTGCTAGACTGCTTCTCATAAACAGCAGAGTGCTGTGTGTCTTTAGCGAGCTGTCAAATTAGGATTGTTACTGTCACAATGACGCAGTCACACACTGTATGTCCCATTCTCCAAGGGCAGGTTTCTCTATGGATTAGTGCATCCAGTGAGCAGAGCTTGAAATGTTAACAAGTAAACAGTGAAAATGAGGGAGAGATGAGGCATGGCATTTCCTGAAAAGCTCTGTTTGGACGGCAGCACTCCAAATCAGCAATTTCTGCTCAGATTTACTTCCTCTTAGCACTGTGGAGGTTTTAATGAAAGTAGCATGACGTGCGTAAGCTGAGAAGAATGAGCAGCTCTCGCAAAGCTGTTCTTAGTCTTCATATGAAATTATTTGGAACGTAACAGCAGCTACATGCACAATCACAGAGGGAGAGCTCAAATGTTACAGACAATTTAAGGTAGCGTAAGAGAAGACATTTATCAGATGGGGTTCATACTGTATTCCTTCCTGCCTAGAGCAAAATTATATTTGTGCTTGGCAGTATCTGGCATATTTGGCCCCCATGGTCTGTCTTGCCAGCTCAATTAGCATCACAGTGGTTTGCCTGTCAGCAGCAGTGATGGAGGCATTTGCAATGAGGTTGTCATTGTTGTGGAGAGTGTGAGACTTAGAGCGTCACATAGAGGATTATTCAGGAATCACAGGACAGAGTTTCTCCGGCAGGCTCAAAAAACCCTTAAACATGATGCAAAAATTAATCCTGTGGCTGCATTTTATTGTTAAACGTTTAACTTCTTCTTGTAAGCTCTTTGAAGCTGATAATAATCTCCTTAAACACCAACTAATTATCACACAGTTATTTTTTTTCTGCATTTGTTGTTGTTAGCTGTAAAAAGCTGTGTGATGATTTTCTTTGCTGCTGTTGTACTTATTTGCTATTTTGATTTTTGCCTGGCCAAGATAATCAGAAAATTATTCCTAATCAATACAGCTGTCGTGGATCACTGATCTCCACTTTACAGCATTATTTTCGTAAATACCCCACAGACAGCCTCACTGCTGATCATGTGATTTTTGTTTCACTGTGTTTACTCAGACATTGCCAAGAAATGTCCATATTCAATCTTTTTTTACCTTCTTTAGTACATAATAAGGTGTAATAAAAAGCACAGTAATATAGGCCTAATTTAGTGAGCATTATAGATTTGATTCCTTTTTAAGACACTGAGTATAGCAGCCATGCTCCAGTACAGGCATTGACATCCCTTAAAAAAGCAGAGCTGGGCTATAAGCAGTGTATTGTATTGTTATATAACATCAGTGTTGTGACATAAGCTGTGATATTTTGGTTACGATGATATCTTTAAATTGTCTTTTCTTGGTTTTGTTGACTGTAAAATACACACAATATACTTACAGTGTATCTAGCTGTTTAACTGAAAGAAAGGTAGTAAAAATGTTTTTTCTATCACTACAACCTTCCCATGATTCAAAAATTTTGAACTTAGCCTAGATATGATCGCAAATAGAGGTAGGAATCTTTAAGTAACTCATGATGTGATTCTGATCCTGAGGGTCAGAATCAATTTGACTCACAACACATTCTCTATTTCTTATAAAGAGGCAATAATTCAGCATCTGATCCAGTCTGCTGTGCATTAAGGGCTGTCAACTATTTGACACCAAAAAGCTTAATGAAATGTGCTTAAAATAATACTCTCTAGCATATTTGTAGCTCAATTATAATAATAACAAAGAAAACAGTAATTGTAATTAAATTATAGTACATTTTGATATGAATAAAATGTGTGGGTTGAAGCTGGAAACATATTTATCAGACACTTGTCAGCTTGAAAAAATATGATATTAAATGAAAGCTTTTACTGTAAACAACGCAGTGGGAAACAAGGTGTTATGATTTAACCAGTGATCATGTTAACCGGTGACTTTTCAGGTGAAAGCTTCAAGGGTTGTTATAGAAACAATGTAGTTGGGATACTGAACATTTTCTGTTATGTCTAATATGCTTAGAAGATATGAATTTAATGAAAAACAAACAGAGACACTTCAATGTTTCAGTATCATTATTGATGCAGAGTCACCAATTAAAATGGCCACTTCTTAAACCATAGCACTGGTCTTTGAAGTGAAACAGATGATAGGTATTGTGATGATGTGTTCACACCAAATGTGATTCTGAACGTGTGAGTCTACTTGCTTAATTTTTTTTACATTTGTGGGAATGAGTCGCTCCACCCGCATGCTAAATCCTGGAAATGCAAGTGCCCACGAGAGGGGAGGGGGCTTCCTTCCTTTTTTCATTTCAGTCAGGTAGCTACAGACAAACACCACAAATTTCTCCTTCAGCCCCCCCCCCCACCCACCCACCTCTGAATGCTTCAGCATACCAAGAGATTTTGGACAATTCCATTCTCCCAACTTTGTGGGAACAGTTTGGGGATGGCCCCTTCCTGTTCCAACATGACTGTGCTCCAGTGCACAAAGCAAGGTCCATAAAGACATGGAAAAGAGAGTTTGGTGTGGATGAACTTGACTGGCCTGTACAGAGTCCTGACCTCAACCTGATAGAACGCCTTTGGGATGAATTAGAGTGGAGACTGAGAGCCAGACTTTCTCATCCAACCTCAGTGTGTGACCTCACAAATGCGCTTCTGGAAGAATGGTAAAAATTTACCATGAACACATTCCTAAACCTTGTGTAAAGCCTTCCTAGAAGAGTTGAAGCAATTGTAGCTGCGAAGGATGGACCGACGTCATATAAAACCCTATGGATTACAAATGGGATGTCACCTAACTTCATATGCGAGTCAAGGTAGGTGAGCGAATACTTTTGGCAATGTAGTGTACCTTGGGTTAGGCTTCCTCTTACCCAGGATTGTAGAATTCATAGTGAGTCTCAAGATTTTTCTTTTGGGAAGACAGGATGGGCTGAGTAACTCAGGGCTCCGTAGACAGTGCAGGCAGTCGGTAAGTGTGTCCCACACAACATTTGAAACATTACCGACACTAAGAGCTAACGCTGCCAATGCTAACAGCACAGCTAACAGACCATACACCTCCTGCAGCATCAGTGTCTGAAACAGCACAGGAGGAAAACACTTGCAGCAAGTCTGCAGTTGAAAATACACTCAGGTATGTTTAAAAATTTCAATTCTTTGAAATTATGGATCAGTTCATTATCGTAGAAATTAATAAAACTCTTTTCCTTTCTACTCACCGATTTTAATTTATTGAGTGCCAGCCCTTTTATAAAATGGAAATTGGCTTGTGCCAGCGTTTTTGGCCATTTTGAGTCATCTTTCAAGACCCACAGAATATTTTGTACTATGACTCTGAAAACACCGAATAGCTTAAATGAAAGAAGAAACTCTCTATTTTATCGAGCAAAAAAAACGCTTGTTTGTAGCTTGTTCCATTCTTGATTTATTTGATGTTGAATAGAGGCTAGTTTCACCAAAAAGACCACTTTTTTCTAGAAAGCTGAGAAAAATGCATTTTTGTGAAGAGAGTCTGTCAAGCAAAACAGTGATTTGAATGTTATAATTTTGCCTTCAATGCATAAAAGACATCTCAAAATTGTATTACAAATGTTATTTTATTGTAAAATAAATAAAAACAAATACAAAATACAGCACAATACAACTGGACCCCAGATATGCCCACGTCCTCTCCTACTTGCGTGTCCCCTGGCACTGCCTGTAAATTATAGAAGTAATATAATATAAAATATGTTATATAGATTATATATATAATTTATAATATAGAAATTTTTTTGTTCTTACCTCTTTTTCTGCCGACAGACAGTGTTGCAGAACTGCATGCGGCTTGCTCTTCTCTCAAGTCTGCTTCTGAAATCACATGAACATGAGTGATGTTTCATTCGATAAATTTGTCTGAATAATCAGTGGGTTCCTAACATTAACTTACCTCCATCGCTCTGGGACGGAGAACAAGATCTGCTCCGCTCACTCGGCAGCCATTCCTCAGAGTCTGGGTCAGAAACGTCCGTCTCTGAAGTGTCATCGCTGTATGCATCAAGCTGGATAGCAGGTGCCTTTTCTCTCCAACGCACGGTGGAGACCTCGCGGCATTCTTTAGCCTCTTGGCCGGCAGAGGCAGATGAATGACCGAGCTGATCGCTGGATTCACTGTTGGTTTCAGTGAGTAACCGATTTCTCACGCAAAAGTTTAGAGTTTCTTCCAGCATCCGCTGGCGAAACTGGCCACTTGAATCCTTCAGTTTTTTGGGGGCATTTTGTGCCGATACTGAATATTTTAGAATTTAAGCTTAGATTACCTCCATCCCAGCTTCTCCATTTCATGCTCTGATCTCTGTGGCTTTGATCTACCGTCTCTTCCATGTTCCGACTACGTATCCCAGAAGCCCCAAAGTTACTCACAGGGAGCGTGAGAGCGCCCCCTTGCGCCAGCCGGCGAAAAAAACCACTTTGACGTATATATACACATCAATGGCACTCAAGTGTTGGCTTTTAAATGACGTATACGTAAATGTCACTCAATGAGTTAAAAGCTGTCATTACTTTTTGATTCTATTGATCACTGAAGTAATGACATTGTAATGTCTTTAAGCACAATGTTTCAACAACATATGTAAAATCATGGAAATAACTTTTTTAATTGTTTCCCAAACTTTTCTCATGTTGTAACTGCATCAGATGCCTTACAGATATTAAAAAAGTGTGACCCTTAAATCTTCAGTTTCAATCTCAAAGTAACCCTGAAATTCCTGGTAGTACATACCCCCATGTCGACTCAGGCTGTGAATAATAAGATTAACTATCAAACATTGGATTTTGTCCAAGTTACAGTTTCTGATTTATGGAGGAAAACTTTTTCAGAGATAGTGAGTCTTGAGGCCATTATTCATACAGCTCAGACACAAGGATCAATACTTTACAATCTCAAACTGAGACTGATTGTTGAACATGAAATGAAAAGTCTCTTCAGCTATCCAATTTCAAATTCTGCAGCTATTTACATAATTGAAAAAAGTTAATTTTTCTCATTGTCTTCATGCATGAGCTGGCAAATAAGAGCTTACATATTTCCCAATGTTATGCAAATGAGAGCAACTTCAGTTCTTTCTGGCACAGCGGCATGCTGGGAGCAGTTGTTTTATTCATGAAACTGTCGAACATGTGGCTGTTTGTCTTTAATGTGGCCTAATAAAAGTGCATGCATATTTCCAGAGATTTTCACTGGGAAACGGAAGGAGCAGAAGAGGACTGTATTTGGTGTAAACAGGGTGGTTGCTGTTCATGTTTTTTTGTTAAGGCAAAGCAAAATTTTACATCTTCCTCAAGATTGAGAATTTTTTTCATGGTCCTGGAGACAATTTGAAGAGTGTGTTTAATTCCAGGTCAGCTTTTAGCTCAGGCAAACTCACAGGGGAAACATCCCTCAGACATCGTCAGTTTTGAAACAGAGCAGAAGGTTATGACCAGTTAACGGGTACTTGAACCTTTTTGCACGAAACAGCCTTTGGCAGAACAGTAGTCAGCGAGCAGAAGAAGCCTCCCTGTGTGTGCGTGTGTACACTCCTGTGTGTAAGCCTGCCAGTGGCACCGGCTAGACTTCTTCCTCCTCTCTGGCTATGCTGTGCACAGACAGACAGCTCGCCCACAGCAGCGCCAGCTCACTGCCTTAATATGTTTTGACAGAGGAAGCATTATCACAGCTCTTGACGCCCATCTGCAGCACGGAGCACGAAGCTGAGGAGCGGCCGATGATTGTGGAGCATTAGAGGAAGACCTGGTGGCTCACCAAGACTTTTAGATTTAATGACCTGTCAGTGGCTTTTGTTTGTATTCACCAGCAGAATATCATCATACCAACAGGAAATCTTCCTTTTTATTTTAAAAACTCCACACATTTAATAAATCTGAGTAAATCTTCAAGGTTTCTCCAGCAATCTGATCATACATCTGTGACTAAAGCTTTGAACTACATTTTTCCTAACATCTAAAAAATGTGACAGCAGTGGCTTTCAATACAGCATGGTGGAGCATTTCTCAACCATTTCCCTTCATTTTTTTCTCCTCTGATCTTAGAGTCAAAGTGGAAGTTGCTCATCCTGCAGTATCTGGAATATGCTCCAAGTGTAAGATATGTGTCAGGCATTTCTAAGAGGAATAATTTACCAGCTCTACTCGCTTCTCGGCTAATAGGCTTCTCCGCAGCACTCTTTCTGCTTTGTATGTCCCCGCAGTTTGCTGCCCCGTTTCGAAAAATCAAGCCTGAATCTGAATATAATGAGTGTAAATATCCAAGTGTGAGTGTGAAACCATTCTGTTGGCTAATACTGCTGCAATATTTCCATGGCTCTGGCTACATTAGAAATAAAGTGAATGTGTAAGCTTACTCCTGGCAGTGTAATCATAATAATTAACCTGAGATGAGCAATATTATTCCTAAATAGATGCTGTGTTTATTTCGTGTCTGGCATGAAGCAGTAGGAGTTGGCTGCTGATACCATGTTTAAGAATTGATGTGAATCTTTCTTTCATTTTTTTTTCTTTAGCTGTTATATGGAAAGAAGCAAAGCTTTACATTCTGTTTTTTGCCATTTTGTGTGGTTAAATTTCTCATCCTGCTGCTGTTCTGCAGGTTCTACCAGCTAATGTGGTTTAACCTGAAGCATTTAAAGTGGTCAGAGGTGTTTGTTCAAGGGTGAGGCTTTATTGCATCCACACAGGAGATAAAACCCCCGGACTACTATACCATCATCTGTGTCTTAACCTGAACCGGACCTGAAAGTTGCATTGGCAAGAGTACATTTTTTTGAGCTCCTTCTGCTGTTTAATAACTGCCTCACTGCAATCCTCTGTTTCACCACATAGTGTCTCTGTGCTCAAATTTGTGCTTTTCCACCCGTTTCTGCTACACATAAACATACTCTGCATCTTTTTCTCTCTTTATCTTTATTCTTGAATCCATTCATTTTCTTCCTACACTCAACTGAAGCCAAACTAGACAACCACAAGCACTTTGAGCACAGACACGTTCTCCTCAAGAGCAGATTTATTTTTTATATGATTAAATAACACCACATTACTTATTGATCAACATGATTTTGTTTCCGGGAGAAATGCAGTTTATACTGCTGGATAATACAGTTTGGCGTTAAGGATATGGGCGGACTGGAAATTCCCTTATCATTTCTTATACAGAGGACGCTAACTAGATATATTTCATCAGCATTATTGCAAATAGGGCTGTCATTATGCCAGAATTTTAATCTTCAATACTATACTACCTAAATTTGAATTGTATGAAATATTATCTTATGAAGTCAGTATTTTTACATCTTGGTTTTTTTCTAAGCAATGTGCAAATAATCCAACTGCAATTTGTTTTCCAATACTGCAATGATGTTTTTAATATGTGATTATTTTCTAAGTTCCTTATCTTGTGTTTTTTTTTTTTCCAACTAACACAAGTAATAAAACTTGAGCTGACAATTAATGAATGTCTACAATTAGTGCACTAATTATTTTTTTAATCTCATGCTCGAAAGTCCCTCTTGGCACACTTTTGTTAAGCTACCTCACCATCAACCTGCAGCCACAGTGCTGCAAAATAAATCCACCACTGCGCTTTTTTGGTTTGGCTTTTTTGGGGGAATTTGATGTGAAATTTTTGAGTATTTGCATGAAAATGGGGACTTTTTATGTTTTGGTGGATTTTTTTGAGGAAATTTTCAGGCATTTATGTGTGGAAACGTATTTGTACTTTTTGGGAAATTTTTCTTTTAATTTTTTTTTTGGGGAGAATTTGTTTCAAAATGTTTAGGTATACTCATGGAAACTTGGGCTATATATTTTTTTATTTTGGTAATTTGTTTGGGAATTGGGAGGAGGGATGTGAAATATCAAGAATTTTATGATAATTTCCCAGAATTTGTGAGGATGTTTGGGGGAATTGTCCATCTTCATTTTCATGAAGTCTTGGAGAATATATTTGTGTTTTTTAGGGAAAGATTTTGGGACAATTTTAAAAAGTGTCAGGAATTTGAATGGAATTTTTTGGGGAAATTTGGACTTTATGATAAAGTTTCATTAAACAATTAGAGGAATATTTAAAGAAATTTTATATAGTAAACTTTAAAAGTGTGTTAAAGAATTTTCACAGAAATTTTAGGTAGTTTCTTTGACTTTGTAGAGAATTTGTGTCAAAATTGAATTAAATCCTATGCAAAGACAAAGCTAAGCTTTTAAAGTAATCAGGTTATAATAATTTATTATATTTTTGATTGCACTTTTTACAGTCTGTGAACTTAACTAGACAGTCTGTATAAATAAATAAGTGAGATTTATTAAAAATGAGGCTTACAGATTTCCAGTCAGTAAGGATTGAACTTTTTTTTTCCTTCTTCTTTTTGAAAAGGGACAGTGCACATTAATCAACATTTAAACAAATGTAAATGTACCTGAGTTAGCCAAGAGGCTAATTTTCATCTGCAGTCCCTTTGCCAGATGTTAAAAGGCATCGTAAAATAGAATATATGACAGTAGAATAGGTAATAATAACATAAACATTTACAGTGCGATTCACCGAAAAATAAAATAAAGTAAAATAGATAAAAATCATTATGTCACAATAGCAATGGTACAGTTAATGCTATGGTTAGCCACAGCATCAGTGTTGACATTTTTGGTTCTCAGCCAACCATTTCTTAACATTATGTTTGAATGCATGGTAGGATGGTGACTCTCTAATTGGTTGTGGTATTAAATTCCACTGATGTGATGCTCTGTAGGAAAAGACAGTCTGACCAAATGTGGTTTTTCTGAGTGGAATTATGCAGTCCCTCCTAGCTGCACCTCTAGTGGTTCTATTTGCATCACTGATAAAGTTAAAAAAGCCCGATAGAGGTGGGGGTGCTAAGCCATGTAGAATTCTATACACTAGACAGACGTTTTTGTATTTAATCAGGTTTCCCCAACCCAATAGACTATACTTCTTAAGGATGTGTAGTGATGAAAACTGAATGGTTTCTTGTCTAAAATTTTGAGTTCTTGTTTATATAATGACTCTAGTGGATTTAAGGCTGTAGTGTATGTAATTGACCAACATAACACACAATAGGTGATGTGAGAGAGAATCATTGAGTGTACGTACATCTTAGCTGCAGCAGTTGATAGGGAATTTCTGGTAAACCTGATAAAGCTGACTTTAAACTTGTTACAGACTTTCTGAATGTGGATTTTGAAGTCAAGATTACAGTCAATATGAAGCCCCAAGTGTTTTTATTCTGACACAATTTGTAATTTTTGTACTGAGATAACAATGTCTTGCTTAAAATCCAGAGTTTGTCCTTTGGTACAAACATACAAACTGTTTTTGACACATTTAACTGTAAACAGTTTTGATTGAGCCAGGAGTTAATCCTACACATTTCATCAGTTATTTTGAGTGCAACCTCCTCAGCACTGTTACCATGAGTAAAAACAACAGAGTCATCAGCATACATTAAAATATCACATTGTTCACATACAGATAGCAAATCATTGATGTACATGCTGAACAGGATCAGGCCAAGCACTGAGCCCTGTGGAACCCCAGTGGATAGATGCAGGAGCTCTGATTTTTAATTGTCATTTTTTACAAGTTGTGAGCGGGATGAGAGATAAGATTGGAAAAGGCTGATGGATTCTGGTGAAAAACTGAATTGATGTAGTTTATTCAATAGGATGTTATGATTGACCATGTCAAAATTTTAAAAAATTTCTAATTGTGATTATTTTGACTGAATGCATTGTAGTAATGAAGGGAATGCTCTTTTCATCTTGTTTTAATTTTAATAAGAAAACCACATACAAAAAAAGGAAGGTAGGATTTTTTTGCACACTTCTAAAATTGACACTTGAATGTTTGCATAGTGTGTATAGTAGTAGTAGGCAGTAGGCCATATTGCAATTCAGTCTAAATTTCAATTTACTGCTCAGTTGTGAGGACTTAAGACACATCAGTATTTGCCGTTCTGTCAATATGAATGTAACACTCCAGCTCATCCTGTCTCACACTCACTTTGAAAGTAAAGACCCAAGATCTGTTTCACTTTGTACTTTTCAATATTATTGAGCATTGAAATATCAGAGAATGTATCATTTTAAAATGGATGGTATCAAAAAGCACCAAGTCATTTAGAAATGAGGCAACCTCAAGAGTACATAATGTTGAATTTTCCAACCATAATTTCTACATTTACAGAAAAATGACTACTGCTATCTTGTATGTTTGAGTTGAGTACTGACATTACCTTACATTTTTTCAACATTTCTTAACAAGCCTGACAAATTTTTATTTTTATAGTCTGCATCTTGTTCTATAAAAAGCTGCAGTGACAGACATGAAATGTTTATTGTCCTAGAAACTGTGGAGGTAATGTCAAAGACTGCTACATGAGGATGAACTGCTGCTGTTCTGTTGCTGTATCTCATTCATGTTTAGTGCTGCTTACTTGAAATGAATCACAATAAATCTCTGCCAGTGTTACTCCATCCCAAACCCCTGTGAAGTTGTTGCCTCACCAGTCATTTCCAAGTGGAGTAGAGACTGCAAGTTTTGATAGTTATTTTGAAAAGAGGAGTTCTTTTGACAAAAAAATGCAGTCCTAAAGTTATATTCAGTAAACAACTATTTTTGTTTTTTTTAGATAATGAACATTTTCAATCAGCTTGCAGCTGATAGTAAATACAACTTATGAAGAGACATTTTTATTACATATAAAGTACTGATTTCAAAATAAGAAGTAAGCAACAGAGGTGGGCGGAGTTTATTTATGTTATCTTTTGTTATTTTGATTGAGAGCCCCTCCTACAGGAGGAAATGAAAAACCTAATTATTGAAATACTGAACAGAAGTGTGTTTGCTGCACAACAACTCAGATTTTAATCACTACAAACTAGCTGTTTACTAATACGTTGAATTATCTTTTGGTTGTGTTATTCCCCACCTCCCTAATTATTCCTTCCCATTTAGATATTAAATATTGAAGCACTCTCCTCACAGGTTCACTGCTCTAATCCCAGGGTTATGATCATCATCAGATAATTTCATGTGCTTCCTGAAGGCTGAGTGCAGAGTGCCATGTGCAGTGAGTGTGGATTGTATTATATGTTTCCTAAATGCATTACCGATGGCCCCTCAGCTCATGTGGGCTGCTCTGGCAGCATTAGTAATCAACTAAATTGGACTGTAGATCATAATAAGGAGTTGGCCATGTTTTACAAAAGCTGCATTCATCTTCTGCCTTGTACAAATACTGTGAAATTAAACAAAGTAAAACAACTACAAACCTATCCAAACTGCCTTTCTCATAGGTTAGTTCTTGGACACTGTTGCATAATGTCATTTATACTATAAGCAACCCTGGCGGAGGGAGGCACATAGCCCCCCAGACACAATAAATTACAAGTTTTTGGTTAATAAACAAATTGCAAAAGTTTGAATTTTAAGAGGGGGGAAGTTTGCAGAAAAACCTGTGGATAAAGTCAGCATTTGTTTTTGTGCATGCTGCTCAACCCGAAAATTTGTAGAAATTTTAAGGAGATGTGAAAGGTCAGATTGTTACACACTGAATCCATTTCTTCATGTTGTTTCTTCAAACTTTTTTTTCTTTATTTCCAGAAAACACTAACACATTTATAAGAAAAGTCAAATAAACATCCAATCCCATTTGTCCCCCAGTCGTCCCAACACCCAAAACAGTACAAGATGAGAAAACTATTAAATGACTAATAGATAACAAAGGAAAGAAAGTAAAGACAACAAAAGTGGTTTTATTTTTGGGCTTTTTGTGCCTTCATTGATAGAGGGCACAAAAGGACGGTGGATAGTCAGAAACGAGGACGAGAGAGACCTGTGGCAAAGGGCCACAGGCTGGATTTGGCCTTTGGCACATTCCAACGTCTCTCCCAAATTCTCTAATTCCTGTTTCCGATTCTATCCATTGTCCTCCGCTGTCATTAAAGCCAAAAATAAAATTAAAAAAGAAAAATTACTTAAGTAGAAGTAAATTACTGCAAATCTACTTAGGTAAAAGTAATGTAATTCATTTAGTATACTAAAAGTACTGAGTAGCTTGTTTTAAGCCTGTAGGGGTCTGAAAGGATTTTCATAATCTGAAGGTGAACGTACAGGCTCATATGTGATTACATATAGCCGGATGAAGACATAAATGGTTAAGAGGAGGTAGATTGTTTACATAGTAGATGTAAAAGTTAGAGTGATAGGGGAATGTAACCAGGATCCAGGTGTTGACATTTTTTTGAGAATTACAGTGTCTATAAAAAGTATTAATCCCCTTGGATGTCTTACCTTTGTATTGTTTTTATGAATTAATCATGGTCGATGCAATTTGGCTTTTCTTTTTTTTCTGTGTAGCTTTCACTGTATGTTTGAAGTCATTGTCTAACTTGAAAATAAATCTTCTCCCAAGCCGTAGTTGTCTTGCAGACTGATAAGATTGTCCTGCAGGATTTTCCTATATTTTACTGCATTCATTTTACCCTCCCAAATTTACAAGCTTTACAAGACAGGACCAGTTGCTAAGAAGCATCCCCACAGTATGACGCTGCCACCACCGTGCTTCACGGTGGGTGTGGTGTGTTTGTGGTGATGTGCAATGCTTGGTGTCTGCCGAACATAGTGTCTTGTCTGATATAGCTAAAAAGCACCATTTTGGTCTCATCAGACCAAATAACTTTCCTCCACTTGACCACGGAGTCTCCCACATGCCTTTTGGTGAACTCTACTTGAGATTTTAAATGAGTTTTCCTCAACAGTGGCTTTCTCTTTGCCACTCTCCCATAACTTGCTTGTAACTCCTTCAGATTAGTCATAGGTGTCTCAGTGGCCTTTCTCATTAGAGTCCTTCTTGCACGGTCACTCAGTGTGAGGATGGCCTGTTCTAAGCAGATTCACACATGTGCCATAGTCCTTCCTTATCTTGATGATGGTTTTAACTGAACTCTGGGGGATGTTCAGAGCCTTGGAATTTTTTTGTATCCATCTCCTGACTTACTTTTCAATAACCTTTTCTCTGAGTTACTTGGAGTGTTCTTTTGCGTCCTTGGTGTAATGGTAGCCAGGAATACGGATCAACCAGTTACTGGACCTTCCAGACACAGGTGTCTTTATACTACAATCACTTGAGACACATTCACAGCACTCAGGGGATTCCCATTTCACTAATGTTGATACTTCTAGCACCAATTGGCTGGACCTCTGTTGAATTAGGTCAGTCATTTAAAGGGGGTGAACAGTTATGCAGTCACTTCTTTACCTTACATATTTTTATCTAGTTGACATTACTTTGGAGAAATGTGTTTTTCACCTTGACATTAGAAAGTTTTTTTTGTAAAAAAAGAAACAAATTTTATTGACCACTATTGTGTGTTTTTTTTTTCTCTGTTTCACTGGTGAGTTCCTGATAGCATTATGTTGTCTTCTGGGTTCATCTTAAAACACTTCATAATGAAAAATACTTGAGATAAGCCATGAATAGTGAAACATAATGTGACTTTCTCTCTTTAAATCTAAAATACAGAAAATATGTGTATTCTCTTGTTGCCCACAGGCTATCGTATTTGCCCACTGGCAGACTACTATTGCATCTCAAAAAATTAGAATATCATGAAAAAGTTCAGTTCAACATTTCAAGAAATAAAGGCTTGAAATACATCACTCTGTGTGTAATGTGTCTATATTATATATGGGTCTCACTTTCAGAAACAAGTGACAAAAAATACTGAACTTTTTCTTGATATTCTAATTTTTTGAGATGCACTAGTATCTCTGTGCCAACCTCATTTTTTTCAATTTTAAGATGATTGATGATGAGGCTGTTTTGTATCTTTGCTTCTATCATGACCACATCAATGTTCTACTTCCTTTCACTTTAAATATAGGGTAACAGTTGCTTATGGACAATGTAGGTCAGTGGTAAATACTGTAGGCTATACTCCATTTACATCACTCCCAGGATTTCCCCATTATAAAGAAGGTTTAAGGAGAGATCTGACCTGTCACTGAAATGCTCATTTATTTTCTGGCCTGTTGCAATTATTCGAGATCTCATGCAGGTTGTACTCCAGGTGTGTATGTCCCTGGTGTTCCCATGCAAATAGCCAGCTCTATGATTACATGGAGTGTTTGTCTACTGTAGGCCACCTGCTCATTTGCCTGTACCACTTCATTATCCAGGTGATCCGTGTCTGTGGTCAAACAATAGTTGAGTATAGATGTATAATGTAGATCGCAGGTGGACCTTCTGAATGACTATGAAGGTAAATGTGATGAAAAAGCTTCTGGAAACCAGGAACATAGGGTGCTAGAAGATCGATGATTGGCACGTTGTCCTGATCAGAACGACTCGCGGATTATTCCGGTTGACAATCTCAGTTATGTAAGCCTTTGGGAAGCCCTTTGGGTTGGCCGACTCTTTGACGTTGTATCGTGACGACGCGTGAATCTCGTGGACGCTGTGGGATCTTACATCCCCATCAGGGATGGAGGAGAGCTCGATAAGCCGGAGACAGGCTGCTGCTCGCCTCAGTGTGTCTGAGGAGCGTGTGATGCGGCAGGCAGCAGAGACGCGCTCTCCCTCCACCCTCGTGCAGCACCAGTGAGTCGGGGATGCGGTTTTCCGGCGGCGGCGGCGGCGGTCGTTGAGTGAGTTGAGCCCGATCTGACAGCAGAAGCAGAAGCAGAAGCAGGAAGAGGAGGAGGAGAAACATATTGGTCGCTCTCTGCTGGAGATAGCGCGCCCGGGAGGCGGAGAGGCAGGCATGGCTGGCGCTAAGCTGACGCCCTCGCCCTCGGAGATCGACCCCGACGTCAAGACAGAGGTACAGAAAACCCCCGAGCCCACCTGGGTCAACCCCTCCAACCCTCTCCGGACCATGGGCTCTTTCGGGAGCGATGCCGGCCAAAGGTAGCTGCCGCAAAGTCGCATGTTTCTGAATGCAGCTCGCTCGCACACACGCAGCATCCGCGAGATAACATGATGCTGCGAGCGCATGGTGCATTAAGTCCTGATAACTTCGATTGTAATTATCCTAGGGCAAAAGTTGCGCCGTGACGAGATTCCATCTCCATTAAACTTGTTCACCCATGGATTGAGACATTATCGTTAATCACCAGGTGGTATAGGCTGTTTTCCCCACAGGGGTTAATTATAAACACAAGCAGTGTACCTCTTTATGACTCACTTTTATGACAGATTGAATGATTGCAAACGCTTCAATCATGTTTCTCTCAGCATCACTGGGATTCACTTAATGGCTGCAGTATATAGTGATTACATAATTCACTGGATGCTGCATTCCCATTACAATTTTATGAATCCTGGTGTTCTGATTGGGTGGGAAAAATCTTATTATAGACTCCCTGTGTTGGAAAAACACCTATTGATGGATGCAATAAAAATGCAAACCACAAGGGGTTGTGTTGACATACCTACAGCTATAAAGAACACATATGTTGGGATTTGAACACATGCCTGCATCAGTCAGCAGACCGTGCATGCCGACATCCACCTGTCAGGATGCTCTGCTACCATTTGGTAGACAAATTAGATTGTGGTTTGTGTGTAGTGGGCTGATCCTGTAACAAAGCAACTGAATGTCTGTTTTTCCTCCCAGTGAGACAAAAGAACTTGAGAAATGTAGAATCGCTGCCATTAGAGCTCACATTGGCACTCTTATCGGCAGGTTATGTGAGGTTGTTTTGGCTGGAAGCAGAAAGGTTGTGCTTGTTTGGCGACGTTTCAGAGACCACTGCACAGCCAATATGCTGCTGCTGCAGTCAGTGTTCTGACGCTTCAGTATTTACAGCACACATTTTTCTTGTCATTTCTTCTCAAGGGGGCTGATAATTTTGAGGCATATTTGGGAACCAAAATCTGGCATAATTTCACTGAAAAGGGAAATTTCCAGAAGCACTGATTGTGCAAAAGATCAGATTTACTTTATTTTCAGGAGTTTTTAGGACAAGGGCAACATATTAATACAAAATGCCTGTGTTTTTGAAGTGGATCACTTTACAGGTGAAAGACTGTAAGTAATTCAGCAAAATTAGACAGTAACCTTCAGGCTGTTCTGTTTTATTCATGATCAAATGCTCATTATACCTCCTTTATTAAACATCTTATTTTCTATCAGCAGTCAAGACCAATACCTGAGTATTGCCATAGGTTCCAAACCTGTGGTCTGGGCACCTCTAGTGGGGCACCAAAGATCTCAGGGAGGGCACAGGGCCTTGTCTGCTCTGAGGTCGTCAAAATTATTTGTACATATATTTATATTTTTTATTAGAAACATAATAAGGGCCACCCTAAAAGGAAAAAATGAAGATCCAAGGAAATTTTTGAGAAAAAAAAACAAAATTTTTGAGGTAATAAAGTCATGTATTTACAAGAAACCAAACTCAGAAACTCTGAGTTTATAAAATCATAAATTTACCAGAAAAACAGGAAATGTTCAAGTTTAAAATTTGTAGATTTTGAGGATATGAACTCAAACATTTTAAAGAGATTTTAAGTCATTAATTTACGACATTATAAAGTCAAAAACTTACAAGAAACCTAACTGAAAACAGTGGTTGGATAACCCCAGTTTACAGAAATGTCTCCTCTAAGTTCAGATGATAATGATAGTCTGATGATTCTGAGCTACAATCACAAGGACTTCCTTATTGCTCAGTCCTAGTAAGAAGTATCATTTAGCAGCTGTTTTGGTTGACGGACATGCAGATACTATCGGAGGTATTCTTCAGCTGTTTCAATATTTAGCTCTACAGAATGTGGGGTAAAATTCTGAAAGAAATCTTTTGCACTCCATCTCCTCCATCCATTCGACCAAAGTCTGCAAAGTTAGAGCTTATGAAATGTTTAACGTCCTAAACTTTCTGATGTTTTTGATTCCAATAAGCAGAGGCTCAAGATGGCAGCATAGCTCAGAGGGATCTCCACGTCTTTTCATAACAAGACCGAAGATTAATAATATGATTCATCATCAATCAACAATGATTAATTTCACGTTCAGGACTTCTACATTTGCAGCTTATGTCAGCGTTAATGATTTCTGTATATTTGAGTCACGGATGTCGGAAAAATCTTTCAGCACTAATCAGCTGCAAAGATAGATTAAGCAAAACAACAAAACAGACACCCTAAATGCTTTTTATAACTGTAAAGTGAAAGTAAAGAAATCTTTGCAGGTTGACATTTGAAAGTTAAAATCAGACAGCTCTTTATTGCTGTCAAAAACAGGAAGAAGCTAGTTTGGGATTATGAGCAGTCTTTGATGATACTGACATTAATGCAAGACATGATCACAGTGATGAGGCTGGTTAAAGCATTTGTGACACCTGCAGTCTTAAAGAGATCTGTTAGACTACCAGAGGCACAGATCGTCTGACTTTTTTGATCCCTACAGCCATCCAACCTTTATGCTCCTGTGCGACTAAAGGTTAGATTCACATCCATTACTGATGATCAGTTAAGACTATACTGACAGTTCAGCTTGCACATGGTGTCCCTTTAGTTATTCATGTGTAAATGTCTCGCAGTCTATTTGCACCTCAGTCTTTGTGCCTTTCTGTGTTTTATTTTTGAACTTAATTGGCTGTAAGACAAATGTTCCTCTGTGGACCATAAAGGTTAAGTCACGGCCTTAAAAGACTGATGAAGATGTTGAAGCTTAACACCCTAGGTTGATGTAGGTAGCATCTAAGTTGCTGTATTGATGCTTGGAACAAAGTAAGAAATGAATAGATGCTTATAAGTGGAGAGACGTTGCCTACTATGCACTAGCTATATTTTGGTTTATGCATTCAGCTCTTCTACGTGATACCTATAAATGGCTGAGGCTGTTAAACCTAATGTATCAGTTGGACAGCTGCTGCTGTTGGCCAGCTTTGGACCACTGTTCACACATTGTAGTGAAGATACCAGTCTTGGCATTCAGTTCTTCTATCTTAAATGAATGGATAAATGCTTGGCTTGGATTGTACTCTGGGCAGTAGGAACATCACTTTACCCTTTCAGAAATGATTATTTCGCTGATCCGCTCACGGGATGTCAGGAATCAGAGAGCTTTCCCAGGTGGTGAAATATGAGCAGCGTGGGATTTGTGACCTGCTAGCTTGAAAATGAAAGGGTGAGATTGGAAGAGTGACAAAATCAATAATCTGGCCTTTAAGAAATTTACATTTCAGGGTAATTTACAGCACTCGGGATTCCCTTTATGACTGTGTATATTGCTTTTCCTATGCAGCATTGACATTTTAATACTGTCAGTAGTAAACAGACAAAACAAGACTTGGAGGATCTTCAGTAACAGAGGGATTAAACATCTTTTAGACACAGGATGTGGTCAAAACAGACACTGTAGCACAGATTTATTTTGGCCAAACACCACATTTCTTCTCTCTGACAAATCTGTTTGGAGAACGGGCATCTGGTTTGTGCCGGGTTGGTGTGCAATGAATCTGAATTTCAGAGCCTTAAGGGAACTTTCTCATCAAGGCTAACTGTATATTACACACGATGATGAATGATTTACTGGATACAGTCCAGCTGATTAGCAACTTTGTGAACGGCAGATTTTTTTACTGACTGAAATGCTGGATGGACTCTCTGCCATTTGATGTATCAGCAACACTGAGGCCTCTGCAGAGCGTACACCTGTCAATCTGACGCACCAAAGTAGAATGCCAAATTGTAACACTTGTTCCAATTTCTGTCAAAAATCAGCCACTGAAAAGTAAAGCAACAACTGTGGCCATTTATTATGCCCACACTTTGAATGCTGCTATAAATGGATACATATTTTGGACATAGTATTAGATATTTCAGTTTTTGTACTTCTCCTTTAATTGACGGTTAAATGGATTAACAAAACTGGGACACAGAGGGAGATATCATGCGACATAAATCCTTGGCAGGATGTGAAGCTAAGCTATAATAGGTACATGATCTGTGCTGTAGCAAAAGAGACACAGAAAAGGCTGTGGATCAGTGTAGGCTTTAAAGAAGAACCCCTGCAGGATTTAAATTCAAAACCATTTGTTGATATCAGAAAACTGATTATCACTTCATCTATTATGTTGTTTAAATGACTCTACTGGCAGAAAACATCCCAGTTGACCTGGATTTATTCATGTGACATGTTGTTGTCCTGGGATCAGTGCAAGTATGGGAAGTGTTACAGTAACAAAATTATTTCTATCTTAGCAGGTTTAGCTTTTAATACAATTTTCAAAAATGGTTTGATAATGAACTGTTTCCTTCCTATTACACATCTTTTTCTTATCAAATTATTCACTTTGAAACCCTCTTTATATGCATCTTGTAAAATGGAGGTGTGAATTGCATGCTAGCAAACAATACAACACAGTAAGATATGATATAACATAATACATTACCATATGCAGTACGTGGCACACAGTAACAATGCTACCATGATGCAGTATTTCTTGGATAAATTGCAAGACAGGTACATATACCAGCAGATCTTCTTTTTCTGTTATCCTGCTGTTAACTTCTTCTTTGGCCATATTACTTGAGTTTATACCTAGAAAGCCATCATGAAGAGTCATAAAGTAGTAATGTAGTGGGTCAAATTAGCAGGCAAATCTGTTCATTTCAAAAATAAAATACAAATATTTGGCACCAGCAATTGAAATATTTGATCACACAAGTCAGGACAAGACTTTATGCTGTACTGATATTTTGTCCCACTCTGGGTATCTAAACCTTGCACAAAAAGTGAGGAAATTTGTGTTTGGTAGATTATTCCTTTGTTGTTAGTGCTTCTTGGCAATACATCTTATACTGTTGGAAAGCCTGTTTATTACCCTTTTAAATGGTGACACATTTGAGAGGAACATGCTTTTGTAGGATGAGCAACAGAAAATGTAGGTTGTGCCTGTTAAAACTTTGCCAGATCTTTTCTGCCAATTCCAAACAGCTTATTCCACCATGGACTCTTCTTTAGTGATGTTTGTTGGATTGGATGGTTGAAGTCTGAAGAAGACATATTGGTAATTTAACAATTCATTTAACAAACAGGAGTCTTGTAGTGTATGAAAGATACATTGCCACAAAAGCCTGGCATCTCCTTCTCATGCTGCTCACTGGCCTGGTCACACACTGCTGTGGGATGGCATCCCATTCTTCAACCAGCATTTCTCACAAGTCGGCCAATGTGGTTGTATTGGTCACTCTGGCAAGAACAGCACGCCCTAGCTGATCCCACAATGGGGTTGAGGTCAGGACTGCTGGCAGGCCATTCCATCCTCTCCACTGCCGCCACCAAAATGTGTTACTCTATCATTGCTGCAATCATCATAGAGTTCTCCACGTCTAATCAGGCACCTGATTTCAACACTATAAGCTCAGGAAACAGGATTTCCAACGATGTAAGATTTATTGCCAAGGAGAATTGTTACAACAAAGAAATAATGTACGCAACACAAATTAACTTACCCCTTATGCTATGTTTGGTAACTTATTCTACACCTCAGAATAATTTCAGTAGAAAGAATTAGCACTGAATATTCTGCTCAGTCTTAATCTTCATGTTAACAGCTGCCCCAACACAATAAAGTTCAAGCTTCTTTGCCTTATAGATCTTCATTATCATGCAAAAGCTAAATGAGATTTTCCCTTGGTGTAAGCAGCAAATTGTTAAGAAATAAGTGAAAATAATGGCTAAATGCTCGGTTTCATTAAGTGCTAAGATTAATGTAGATGAAGGAGTGAAGCAGTTCACACTGGAGTCAGCTAATATGATGTATGATCATGTGCCTCTCCTTTGTAGATCTTTACAGTTTTCTTTTTATAATTAAATGTTGGCCTTATTGTTACTCTATCAAAGAATCAAGTTTTTTATTGTTCATGATTTGCCATTTGTTCTTGCATTAGTAACATTAATCTAATCACAACAGAGGAATTTCTTACTTATAAAAATGTTTGAGTATTTGCATCAAATCTTATCACCTCTTGATGTTACTTTGCAGCCTAATTACACTCTGACTGTATATACAGTACTTGTACAACATTAGCTGTTTTAATGGCACAGAATGTTTAAGTATGTGTCCTTCTTCCTTGTGTCTTTTGTTTATTTATAGCGCCCTGCTTTCGCAGAACAGTTACGCTTTCATTTTGCTTGGAGTGCCTGAGGTTTAATGAGGGGTTTTTTGTTAAATGTCTCTCGGGTAAATTACATGTTAGCCATTAAATGTCCATTAAACCAGTAGGATGACATCTCTGAGCAGTTGACTTGAGAGTTGGAAGTAATGAGCGCTCTGGTCACTATGCACGCCCCTATGCCTTTGATTTTAGGGAAAGATTCAGAATAGATTCATAAGACATCCAAGTCGCCTCTAATTGAGTCCCCATTACACTGAGATACTGTTCTCTACAGAAGATGTGTATGTGCTCTTATACATGCAGGCCAAATTATCGATCACATCCACAATCTCACTTGTCTTCTCCTGCTTCTTAAGAGCATTATTTAGAAGAGAATCAATTCAAGAGCATTAAGAACGTGGGATAATTTGACTGAGAGTGTCAAACTAAACAGTTCATACTGTCAGATCTAATCTGCACCAGAGAGAAGCTCACAACTCGAGGATAGGGTTTATCAGTAAGTAACCATTCTCAGTACATCAACAGTGGTTGGCTGCAAAATCCTGAGCACCATTTTTATTAGCAATGTGAGTCACAATAGTGGGGTTTCCATCAAAATGTTTCGTAACATTTTTGAGAAGTTTGAAATTTCAGAAATTAGAAAGAAAATACCAATTTAATAATAAGAAGAATAGTGCATTTTATCAACAGCAGTCAAGGCCATCTTACAAGGCAAGGTTAAAACAACACTTTGAATATATCAAGAGTATCAAAAAATTTAATTTGAATTTAAAATTGTGTAGTTTGGCAAAAAAAGGAAACTAATCAGACTGAACATGCAAGCTTGAAGAGATGGTTATTGAGAAAGGATCTAAAAATGGAGAGTTGATAGCTCCTGATTCCATGGTGGTCAAGGGGGCAGGTTGGACAGTGAGGTGGATTGAGGAAGAGGACCTGACAGTACAGGAGGGTGTGGTGATGTGCAGGAAGTCAGAAAGGTCCATAGAGGCATCGAAGGTGAGGAGCAGGACCTTAAAGAAAATGTTGCTGGTGGAGCTCCTAACAAACAGGAGCAATGTGATTACCGATGACATTTTGGAAATGATACAGGTGGCAGAATTCTGGATATTGAAATTTAATGGAGGGAGGATTTATTTGTCAGGGATATCATAAAGAAGGGAGTAATCAATATGGGAAGTGTGAACTACTATTGCAACAGTATGCACACTAAGTAGCATTAATGATGCGAGACAGGGAAGATAGTGAGCCATCAGGTATGACAGGCAGAAACTAAGGAAGAATCATTGTGGGGGAAAGGAGTCTGATTTTGCTAAGGTGGATTTAATGCCAATAAGAAGAACTTCCGTTTTGAACAGGGATGAGTATCGAAATGTGGTACCAACTAGGGATGGGCAATACAGACTAAAAAAATTTTCATGATATTTAGCTGTATTTATTGCGATAACGATCAAAATCAGGATTTATAAAAAGGACCATTCAACTAGGGCTGAAACAAACCTCGAATTATTCAGGGGATTCAATTAAAAAAAATCCTCGAGGCAAATTATCTGTCTCAAGGCTTCGCATAATTCGGTCATGTATCCATATATGCCCATGCTGTAAGCTTGGACATTGCACCATGTGTTGCATGGCGTGCTGTGTTTTACATGGACGGCTATATGTGTGGCACAATGTACTTGTTTAATGTAAGGTGCATGATAAGAGGTGTGAAAATCACGAAGGAAGAGAAGTTGATGCGGTGATGTTTACAGGCACTCGTCCTGCGTTTTCACGCAGCCACTGGTCACAGCTTTATGACAAATATGGCACAATGCCTGCACCGGTGAACCTACGCAGATCTCTGAGTTTACGCACTGCCTGCAATACTCGCTGGTGTTAGACAGCGCTCAGTTTATGTCTACAGACTTTAGGGAATTTCATAAACTTCTCTGATTGACCTGATGGTTTCACAGAAGACAGCCAGGCTTCATGATTCAAGTCCTGTTTTGGTGCTTTCCCTATCTCTCTCTTTTTTGCTTGCGTACGGCAAAAGTTTCAGAATACTGGAGTATAAACAGCAGAACTTTCTCCCCTTAAAGCTCCTCTCTGACCATGGAGGACCAGTGCGTCAGCGCTGTGTGTGTGCACTCCAGCTGTGTGTGTCTGTGTCGCTCGCGTGAGCCAGGGGTGTGCGCTATGTTGAAAAGATACTTGGTAAATATTCCCTCAATACTACATGATTATGGGGAACAAATAAATGTTAAATATCTGCAGTTGTGTTGTTAAGAGAATGCTACTTAAATGTTTAGCATGTCTTCATTTGCAGGGAATATAATAAATGTGCTGTTTATAGATAATTAACGGTTATAAAAAAAGGATAGGAATACTAAAGTAGATATTCAGCTTAATTTTACACATATAAGACCCTTACACACCTGTCTGAGGAGAATTACAAATGTTCATGAAACCTGCTGCAGTTTTTATTTTATTTTAGAATAAACAGTTCATTAACAGTTAGTGTTTTATTGTTAGTATTAACTTACTACCATTAAAGACTTAAATCTGTCAAAAAACATTTAATCTCTAGTGACACTGTCTGTCTCTATCAGTGAAGTCTGACACATATCTCTGTAGAGTTTCATATGTACACAGAGAAGAGCTTTATTAAGAGGAGAGAGAGAGAGAGAGAGAGGACAGCATGTAGCTATGTACATTTAAGTAGCCACAATAAATTTGGCTCACAAAAAATAACAATGACAAAATCACTCTGCCAGTCAGGCATCAGCAGGTATCCCAGATAGTTGCGGGCAGCCATATACTAGGTTTTAACCTAGTCTTGTCTTTGGAGAACGTGTTACCAAATTTTTATAAATAAGTAGTGCATTTAAGGGACACAGCTTCTTTCTCATTTGTCTAGCACTGCTTCTCTTGAAAAGCAAAAGTGACTGACAAAAAAAAATGCAATATTTCTTAATAGTGTACTCGATTAATCGTCAGAAGAATCGATAGAGTACTCGATTGCAAAATGAATCTGTTACTGCAGCCCTGCATTCAGCACAACCTTTTTGGCTAGGTAAAGTGCATCAAATGGGCTGCTTAACTACACCAGCTACATATAAATTAGGACTGGGTATTGCCACTGATTGTCTGAATTGATTCAATTTCGAATCTCAAGGCCCCGATTCGATTCGGTTCAATTCAATATCAATTCATGTAGGGATATTTTAGTAAGTGCAGAGACGTCATCGTTTGATCGCTGAATGTGTTTCCACTACAAAAAGTCTAACTTTCCTTTTATTGATATGCCAACTTTTGAAATTGTGCATAATACCACAGTGGATGGAAACACAACTTATGAGGCGATACTGAAAATTTAACTGAGGATCTGAAAGGGGATATGTTCAAAGTCATTTAGTCTCAGTTTCTGTATAAATGCGGCTACTAACAGGCAAAAACAAAACATTAAAACTATCATAGGGAATATGTCAACAGCCTCAAGATAATTAAAACAGTTAATGCTTTTATATTCAAAGTTGGGTTTTCCATCTTTATATGATTTAAATGTTACTTGCAGCATTTAGCCCCTGTTAGGTCATTCCAAGAAGTGAGAGCTAGTGTAGCTGACACAGAGGTGCTGTTGCCATGGTTACCGGTGGTTTGACATACCTGCAGACAAATTTAGAACTAAGGTTTTGACTGTAAAAATTGTGTGATGGTTTCTATTATAAGGTTTGAAGAACACTTTCAGCCAGTCAGACGCAGGTGCATCCTGTGTAGTAAACTGTTTAGTGAAGTATTCCAGTGTTGAGCATTTTGCCCTCTAAATAGAATAATAAGCTTCATATCAGGATTATTTTTGTTTCCTTGTGTTCTTGTTTTGGTTGTTTCCTTCTGTTAGAGTTGCTCCTAAACCATGTATAGAGTTACTCTCTGAGACCCGTCATATTTTTGGCGAGCAGAACCTGAGCTCTCTGTGTGCCATGTGAGGAACGGTATGGGAGCTGTAGTATGTGTGGAAACGTTGGCAAGCGTCCTCATGCAGGTTAACAGATTGAAAACTACAAATCCCATTTGCCCTTGAAATTGCCGCAGAGATAGGATACGTGAGTGTGTGTGCTCGTGAGGCCCTCCCACTTTCTATCAGTCAGTCCTTCGGTCACTTCTCGCTGACGGTAAATTGAAGGCATACGTCGGGTCATTTTGCACTTGTTGGATCAGTAGCTCTGCTCAGCTTGTGGGATTCCAGACCTGCTGCAGAGAGGTGAGGATCACTCTTGGATGTGATGTAGTGTTATTGGAGGAAGGCATGAAGGGCAAAGTGATGCTAACTGCATGCTTATTCTTTGCTTTAATGATGAAGCCAAAACAGAAACAGTCAGTGTGTTGACTGTATCTGTTGGAAGCAAATGGATGCAAAGGGCGCTTCTGTTTATCAAAGCTTTTATACTGCTAAAGCTCTTAGCAGCAAGATAGTACCTTTATTGCTCATTAAAGTGTTGTAAAATAGCCACAAAATGGACAGGGAGCCCTCATCAGAGGAGTTGATCCTGTTGCTATGTACAGTATCCCTCATAATTATTTCCTAATCACTCTGTTTCAACTCTGAGCAAAATGTGCAGTCTAAAAGCAGGGAATAAGAACTGCTCTCTTAAAGTCATCCTTCAGTCCATATATTTTTTGCTGTTTCTATATGAATCCATACATTACATATCTTTATGTTACTAACATTTACAAGAGGTGTACAATCAAGTGAAATTTGTTTAATAGTAGCTGAACATGATTTAGAAATTTTTAAACTCTGTCATGAAATACGACTCCTAATTAACCCTACATGTCTTTAAGGTCACTTGCTGATATGAAACTTGTGTGAAGTGCTTTAATCACTGATCATTTTGCCAATCAAGTATTTTTCTGAAAAAAGTAAAATTCTCATCTCATAACTTCCAATTTCTTTTTCCCTCTAATTTCTTTCAAATGTTGATAAAAAAGCAAAATGTAAGAACATCTTCAGTTTATGAAAGCATTAATCAGAATTGTCAGCTATTTTTGCTTGTGATGCACATGATCAGACAGAAAAATGGTTTAATCTGTATCCCTTTGTTGTCACCACCAGAATTAGGAGTCTGTTGAAATAATTCTTGATTGTTTTTTTAATTCAATCCCAGTCGAATACTCTATCTAAACTGTAGCACAGCCACATGCCACTAGTAGCCCCTGTATGGTCTTCAATCTGATGAAAACAATGGTGAACAGATAGTATTGACGGCATCTTGTAGAAATTTTTGTAATCTCTTTTGTGGTATTTTTTTATACAAAGAAACAACTGAACTAACATTGTAGACATTTGTCTTTTTTGTTGAAGCAGTTTGGCTGTAGTGGAGTCCCACAGCTGATGAATTTATCAGGACCCAGGGACCGCACTAATCGACTGCTGTAATATTGAAATGCCAAGAGGTTTGTGAGAATGGTACAGGTCTTTCTCTCTTGTGACCCTACTGCTTCCTGAGTTTAATGGACACTCCATTAGTCCATTTCAAATGGCGTTAATGGGATGACGTTTGTTGTGTCAGAAACTTCTCAGCAGTTCCTGAAAGCCAGTAATGACCTTTTCACATCACACGTTCTTTCAGCTTTTCTTTTTGCAATCTGAAAGACAGCGGACAAATGTTTTTATTTTCAAGCTTCAGAGAGACATCAACCAGAATAATAGTTATTATCAGGATGCTTCTGCTGAAATTCTGTCTGTGTTATGCGTTGGTAGATTGCCCACATTCAGACTTAAATATATCATTAAAAACTCAAATAAACTGTCCACAGTGCCTAAAGGGCATGAGATGATATTTGCAGCCGAATAAGCTATTAACCATAGCAGTTTCAAACAAATCACCATCCCTATATCAGCACAGTGAAATGTCAGACATTTTGTGGAGAACATTGCACTGACAAAAGAACTGTTTGGCTAAAAGCTCTGTTGTTCTGTTCTCTTGTATATTTTATTCACATCTTCTAAACATGTCTTTGTGGGGATGATGGAACGTTTGCTTTTGTTGAATTTCCTGTTCTCTTCCAAATTAAACACTTATGGTGGTTTTTTGGGGCCTTTAGATCTGCACGTAGACAGACTGCAGCCATTATCAGTTTTATCATCTATGTTAGTAGTCACTTTTTTTTACATTAATTTTTTTTAATGAATGTATCTGCAATGAAGACAATACAAAAAATCTCCTGTCAGTAAACAGGTGACTCATTTAAACTCTACTCAAGGTTTAGTTATTGGTTTCCAACGATAGTCATAGCCTCGTTGTGTCAAGTCAATTTGCTCTGCGTATAAACAGTGTGTGTGTAACCTTTGGCCCCAAGCCCCTCACAAATGTCCATTTGTCAGTCACTGAGGTCAATATCTGGGTATGTCTCTCTGTCTGTCAGTCCCCTCAGTGTTTACTCAGTGGTCATCTCAAAATGGCAGCCTATGAGATTGACCAAGGGTGTGTCCACTGATCCCTGTGGTTTGCATTAAGTGTTCCATCTGTTTGTTGGCTATAGCGTTCTTTTTAACTAACATACACTGAATGTGTTTTTTCTGCTTACTTTTGCATGTAATGTCTATTTAAAGCCCTGAAATACCTTTTGTATTTCCTACCAAGTTCAAGTACCTCAAATTTTCAGATCAAGATTATTCCTGTAAGTCTGAAGGTGAACCCCCGACTTACTGGAAAAGGCCTTGACTGTGCAGTAAGAAGCAGCTACTCAAACAATGGATCTGGTACCATTTTCTCAAGCAAGTGCTTAATTAATATATTGAAAAGTTGCCATGGTTATTACTGATAAAATGGTATCAGATCCAATCTTTGACATTCTTTCTGCGCAAGTTGTCTTCATTTATCTCTAATGGTTATAAAGTGTCGGCATTCTTTTCAAGATGCAAGTAAATGCAAATCATTTGCATTGGCATCCTGATAGGCTTCTTTTCCTTGCTCTTTCCCTTCTGCTTCCCTCTCCTGCTTTCCTCACCCACTCTCTCCTAACCTTTGCCTATCTGTGTCCATGTGTGCTGCATCCAGGTATCAAGAGGAGTACAGTATGGACTCAACCAATGCCCAGTAAGTCCTGGTAGCATCATGCTTGCATGGCATGGTTTGTGTCTGCAACTGAAACTGTGCACAGCAATGTTGGGAGAAGTTTTGCAATCACTGGATGACATACAGTATGTAGCTATTATTCACTATGGGTTGTGCATAGACTGGATGCAGACTTATTGCCTTGAGTGTTTCTGGAAGATAATACCACAATTCAGATACCTGTGAAATGCATTGTTTGTCAGGTTCGTGGTTCAGAATGCAGAAAACATAAATCTGTGGCCTCCTTTTCAACATTTGTGGTGGAAAAGTCTCAAAAAATTAACACAGATTTTCTGTGGTCAAAGATTTGTCACATTGTACCAAACCACAGGAAATGATGAAAAGGCAGCCTGTTTGTTTTATTAGCTTATTCCAGGTGTATTATCTGTTCCTTTACTGACTGTTTGCACTAGTCTTCACTCTGTCAGTATTGTCACTGTCTCAGATAAGGGTGTGAAGCATTAATCATGTGAGCAGAGCTGAGAGGCTCTGAAATCTTTATGTCTCATGATAAAATAGGTGTCAATAGCACCAGTGTGTCAGTTGTTTGTTCTGTTCTTACCATGACTGTGCATGCTGCTGAGTCACTTATCACAAGAATGTTTATAACCCTGTTTAGGCCTGTTGTATAATACATTAAGAGCTAATTCAGTTTAAATTGCCTTCGCTTTGATAATTAAGAGTCACCTGCATTACCAAGCTGTCGAGAGGCGATGATGGATGGTGTGAAGTCTCTAGGCCAAATCAGAACTTTACAGTGAATATTGAACTTTTGAATCTTTGATGTGATGCTCTCTTCCTGCCCCTTTTTGGCTGAAATATTTTACTGAACTGATGTATGCTTCACCCTGTTGGTGTCAAACTGCAGCAAGTAAGTCAGGAATTTGCATAGCCACTGGAAAACATCATCAATCATTATAACAGGGCCAATTCTGCTTTCAGTACAGAGCCTATATTTATGACTTACACATTGATTTATGGCTGAGCTCTACTCCTTACAGAAGCTTTAGACCTATTAAAATGAGTTTCTTGTCCTAAATCTGTGCAGGTGAAATAATTGTATCTATCAGGCTTGAAGGTGATCTCTTCTTGTCTGAAAAGACATTGACATGGGTTCAAGAGTTGCACTGACGTTAACTCTCTAAGGCTCAGCTTTGACATTCTGAATTTTAATATCGCAAAAATCAAACATGCACTCATTTGAGTGATGAATTCTTAAAAGAGAGTGAAGTCCAACGCCCTTTGGGTTTGTTGTTCTCAGCTCTGTTTTCACACTCATGGGATAGCACTTCCTTTAGGTTATGATGTGTTCAGAGCCTCAAACATGGTTCTTATTTGTTTCTTTTTTTCATTAAGCCCTCCTTCTCTAACCATTAGAGGTATATTTCAGTATTTCTGAAGCTGGGTTGTCTTAGATACTTTGTCTTAGTAATAGCATTAGCCTCCAGAGATTTCAGTGTGAGTTGTTCCTGTAAGGGGAGTATCCTGTGGGCACTGGGCATCAGCAAGGAAGCCATGCTATACAGAAAGTTTAAGGTGAAAGTGGACCAAAAAACTGATGGCTAAAACAATTCTATTGAAAATTTGAAGTATTTTATTTTTCTAGAAAGCCTATGTTTTTAGCAGTATTTTGCAATGCAACTTTTGACTTAATTGCATCGCATAATAGTGCCAAACACAGAGGCATTATAGGGGGATTTAAATGCTTAAGATTTTTTCAGTTCAGTTTCAGTTTATCCACAAAAGCAATAAAATTTCAACTACAATCAGTCATTAAAATTTATTAAAAGATAAAAGACAGAAACTCATCATACAGTTTATAAATAGCACACATAATATACACAATTTTAAATTAAATTCAGCCAGCATTCTTATTAAGTTAAGACTCTAAACTACTATAAAGATTACTCTAAGGATCCCAGTGAACTGTGACTCTGATACAGTACATGTAGGCAATGGCAGTTAAAATAGAAATATAAATTAATTCGAGAATATTTTCCACATGCGAAGCTTTTTAGAACTGATCAGAGATCCTCAGCCACAAGAGGTTTAGGGTTGAATATATTTTGGAGCATCAGTTGTCTCAAGCTCTTCTTGAAGACAGACAAATATGATGACATTTTTATTGTGCTTTCAAGCTCGTTCCAGATCTGTGAATTCTGCAGGTCACTAACCTGACACGCCAGATAGACTGTTTCATATATCTACTGCATGGATATATTTCACCTATGAAAAAACAACATTTAGGAAGGCAGGACGATCAAAAATTCTCAAAAGATAATTGGACAAACTTTCTGTCTGTCACATTCATGACAAGCCAACCGGAGCTACAAGAAAAATGAGCTTGTACACATGCTCAGCTTCATAACAAACTGACATGTGAACACTTTGATAGTTTTTTAATGGTGGAGCTTTTCTGCAAATGCTGGTTGGGAGAAAAGCAAAAGCTTATGATGTAGCTCTTTGCTCTTGTGTAAATAAAGCAATGTGGTGCAATCCTGATAAAACTGCTACTTTTCTACTGCTAATCACTTTAGTAGGTAGCTTTTGTATAGATCTGCTAACACTAGAATGCAGCCTCCCTGGTAATGATTGCAAATCCATGCTGAAGCATGTTTGAGGAAGCACAAACACATCTTTTCTGTTTTTGTTGTGGTTCTATGCTCTTGTCTTCATGGAGAAATGTGGTCAAATTCTGATCAAACTACCGCCGTGGCTACATCTGAGCTAACTGCTCCACTGGCAGCCGTACCAACTCAGATGTAGCTAATTGCTACATAGTAGTGGAGGCCATTGCTATCAGCTTTCAGTACAACTAAACCTGGCTCATAGCTACCGCATTCTCCTTAAATGATGCTGTCTGGTCTGAACTGTGTTCGGTGCGGCACAAGTGGTGTAGACTGGAGCTTTTCAAGATGGATTTGCCTGATAACAGGCTGGCATATCCATCTGCTTTGAAAGGTTAGCAGGTCACACTAAAACTTGTACATTTATCTTATGCCTTTTAACCTATTTAGGAGTTGTTTGTTCCTTGTTTTATGTGTATGAGGAATAAGATAACATAGTTTATCACTGAGTCAATATAAAAGCATTTTAAAAAATATTAAATTCAGTGAATTTCAGAAGTTTGAATACATTTAAGCCAACATTTTGGGCCCTTTTTTACCTAAAATTCGCTATATTATGTGGAACAACTGTACCCATCTGTAGCCTAGCTTCCTTTCCAGTGCCCCTAGCGTGCTTTCCTTGGAAGGGAAATGCACACTTAGGGCCCTATGAAATCCGCTTTATTGTTTTATTTTTTCCAAATTCATTTTTTTCCATTTTAATTTTTTGGAATTCCATTTTTTTAACATTTCCACTATTTTACCAGAAAAAAGAGTTTCCTGTTTATCTAAATGAATGAAATGTGAATTAAATAGAAATAACCTTAAATTTATTGAAAAAGGGTCACAGTTGGCCTAGGAGCCTCTGTTTGGATAACCATGATATAAAATAAATAACCAGTGTAACAGATATTTCCAACATTTTAAGACACATCCACGTGTATAATCACATCCTTACTGATGTTTATAATGTAAATGAATAAATCCTTCTGTTCTCTCAAACACAAGAGTGATAGTAACTTAATAAGAAAGTCACATTAAAGTTAAATGGTGAAAATAAAATAAAATAAAACCTACTCTCACAGTATGTAACAGTCTATGCAGTTTGATGTTGCATTGTGTTTTACTACTGACTGTAACGGTTCTCTCCTCATCTCTAGGGCCCTATGATTTCCGTGTTAACGGAATCGTGGACGGTATTGCAGAGTTTGCCGATAAAAAAATGGAATTTTACAATGTAAGGCGGAAATTGCAGAAATTGAATGAATTTGACTGAAAATGCTGTGTTTTTTAGAAAGTGGAACGTATATCTGAGGAATATGTTCCGGGGAATCACTGAAGTGTGGACCACTTGTGCCTCACTTCAGAAATGCTCACCCCACCCCCTCCAAAACAGCATATCAAAGCAGCTGCACAGAACACCGGCAAACATACGTAGCTCAACACTGGGCAGTACAGTGCCACCAGTGCTGGACAAAGTATTCAACTCCAGTACTTGAGTCAGAGTATTGGTACTCGAGGTCAAATCTTACTCAAGTACAAGTAAAAGTTGCTTGGTGAAATTTTACTCAAGTTAAAGTACTAAAGTACTTACTGTTAAAAATACGTAAGTATTCAAAAGTAAATGCATTTAAAAATACTTATGTATTCAAAAGTACAAAGTATATTTTCTAATATCAGTACATTGTTGTATTGTTTTCTCAGTGCTTTTACAGAACCTTGTATTTCTCTGAAACCCCATGATGTGCTGACTTACATGTAGAACCACACTGCTACAAAAAGTCTATAACAACACCTGTAAAAACTTCACCATCAAAAACAATAAGGACAACTCGACAGAAAGACATGTAAAACTCACCCAAACCATAGTTTTTAGTCTGCAACCATCACCTCTGGTTTGGTCAGAAACAAATCCTTAATTCTACCGAGTGGAAAGAGTCTGACTCTGCAGGATGTTTCCTCTCACTCGTCACCAAGCTTAGTGCACTAATGGTCAGCTGCATTTCAATTATTGGTCATTGCATTAAACCGCAACCACTTTAACCTCAGACAACTTAATTTAAAATGTTTATCTGGAGTGAAAAATAACTTCTGTTTACATACCTTAATGTGCTTTCTCAGGTTGGACGGTGAGTTCTTGAATGCAGGAATGCAGTTAGGTGTACACAGAAGACATTTGAAATGATACAAATCATTCTTCATTTCTGATATCTCAAACATCGAGCTGAGATATGGCCATGGGTGCGCTGGTTTTTCATCTCCATTGCCAAGTTTTGTTTGAATGAAGGCGGGAGAGCTTGCCACACAGAGCGAGGATGACGTAGCTTATTTCCAAATTCATCCCAGGTGTGAGTGGTGACTGTGATTGGTTCACTTCTGTGAGGAGCACAGCGTGTGGCCAATTGCATTTTACAAAAGAAAAATGTGAACATCTGACTACAAAGCTATGCTGAACCTAAAAGGAATGAGTAACGACAAGCTTCCTAGAAATGTAGTGGAGTCAAAAGTACAATATTTGTCTTTTAAATGTAGTGGAGTGAAACTCATAAGTTTCCAAAAAAAGAAATATTCAAGTAAAGTACAAATACTGAAAAAATGTACTTAAGTACAGTACTCAAGTAAATGTACACCGTTACTGTCCACAACTGAGTGCGACATAATGTTGCATCTACAAGAAAACTCATCCGTGCTTCTCGTTATTTTACCTCACCACACCAGAGAGTCACGGAGAGGGTGAGGAGTGTCTGTGGCGAGGCACACAGCTGAAGTCACAACTTGAGGACCTGCTCACCTCTCGAGGGCTTCAAACTCGATTCGGTTGCTTAACAAGCCAATACATGTCTGCATTAACGTAGCGGTCTGATATGACGTAGACGGACAGACAGCAATTGGACTGCAGAGAGATACTGAGATGAGATTCTACAACCTGTGGCATCCCATATCTCCACTGTCTGGGACTGAACTCTATCCTCCAAGATGACAACGCTCACCCCCACAGAGCGGGGTTTATCAGAGACTACCTCCAGAATTTGGGAGTGGAGAGGATGGAATGGCCTGCCAGCAGTCCTGACGTCAACCCCATCGAACACTTGTGGGATCAGCTTGGGTGTGCTGTTCATGCCAGAGTGACCAACACAGCTGCAATGGCTGACTTATGACAAATGCTTTTTGAAGAATGGAATGCCATCCCACATTAGTGTGTGACCAGGCTGGAGACCAACTTGAGCAGGAGATGCCAGGCTTTTGTGGCTGCGTATTTGTTCTAGTACATGCTACTGAGGCTCCTACTTGTTAGATTAATTAATTGTGAAATATCTAACATCTTGTTTCTTCAGACTTCATTCATCTAATCCACCAAACACCAAACAAGAGTCAGAATAAGCTGTTTGGCATTGACAAAGATGATTTCGCAAGTTTTTCATGGGCACAACCCAAATACTCAGCTATGCTGCTCATCCCACAAATTCATGTTCCTCACAAATGTGGCACCATTTAAAGGGAAATGAACAGGCTCTCCATTGGGATAAGATTCATTGCCAAGAAGCATTGTTACAACAAAGAAATAATGTATGAAACACAGATTCACTTATGTGTTATGTTTAGAGAACATGCAAAGGACTAAACAAGGGATGTGCAACACTTGATTTTTGCTGATATCAAATATGCCAATATTAATTGATTATACATATATATATTTAACTTCCAATACTGATACAGTGCTGATAATGACACTTCCCATCCTTTCTTTAAAATTTAAGGAAGTAGGATGAATAAAGGAAGGTCTTCCAATATTGACAATAAACTTTTAAGCTAATGTCCGCTGATAACACCTTGCATCTCTTCTTTAAGATTTAAAGAATGAGGAGGAACAAAGAAAAAGACTTCAGCTGCAAATGTTTGTTGGCCAAGCCAACAGCAACTATTATTTATGTAAGCTAATATCTTCTGATACCAAAACCATGCCAATAATATTGTGCCCTATGACTATTTTAGAGCTCAGTTATCAGATTTTAAACAAGTATTTTGCAAAGCTCCATATTTAAGGTCTGTCTTGGATCTCACATATGCTTACATTATTTTGGTTAGAAAAATGATCCCCATTTATGACAAGAGGCTTAATTCTTTAAAAGTTTCAACAGTAAGATAAACATTCTGTGCTACATAGAGCATACCAGACCTGGTTAATTTTACTCCCATAGACAAACCGAGTTTTAGGATCTCACAGCTTTCTTATTCTTGTTGCTAATGCCTCATGTCTTACTGCCAGTTTTGTGCCTACTTTTGTGCTTTTAAAAGTCCATTCAGGCTCTCTTGATTTAGTTGTTATAATGGTGTGTATCCATCCTTTCTGACACTTGCTAGATAATGAAAGTAAAAAGACTGAATCTTCATGTAATAGAAAATCAGTGGAGAACAGTGTGCTCTGAACAAAGTTAAAGTCTGTGTTTTTGGACAGAAACAAACCTCTTGAATTTATCCTAATGAAAATTACCAACAAAAATTGCCCCCAAGATTTGAAATAAAACACAAATTTAATTATAAATATTTTCACTGCCTTTTTGACAGTCTCCAGCCTTTTCCAACCACCATGGAGGCCATAAGTACCAGTAGTTTTTCATGTCAGTATCGGAGCTCCTGCAGAGGTCTCGCTGGTCTGTGGGCTGCAGCTTAAGTGTCATGGTTAATGGGGCTGCTCCTGTGTTCTAAAGCAGACAGTGATCCACAGGGACATGCTAAGTGGATGGTGATAAGCACATGTAGACACACAAGTCCCTACTTTCACTTCTGTTATTGTCTTTAACAGTGAATTTTCCTGCATAGATTCAGGCTGACAGAATAGATTGCATTTTGATGAAGGTAACTGGCATCACTGTTCAGTGTGGTTTCAAATCTCACAAACACCAGACCTGACATGACATTTTGATATTTCCTGTGGTTGACCTTTGGTGTGTTGTTATATCACAGGAAGTAATATAGTGAGAGAGTGTCATCAGCATCAAAGACTATTTAGTAGAGTGCCTGGTAGCAGCTGCAACAGGTTCCTCTCAGTATGGAGGAACTCAATACAGAGACATGGTAGGTGGACAGGTGTATGATCAAGTTATTCCTTGTGTGTGTGTGTGTGTAACATTGGAGTGGAGATATGGACTGTACAATATTGAAGGTATTCAAAAGCAGATTTTTTTGTTGTCTCTTACTCTGTATAAAGGCTGTAAGCATATGACCTGCATTTCCAACTCTGACTTCCTGCAGTGGTCTTTTAAAAGGCAGTGATATGATCTTTATTAAGCTACAGAATCATAAATATATGTGCAGCAAAGCTGGTGAGACTTAAGCCCTTCTACATTTTGTTTAAAGTTATGTGTTGTGTGAAGAGTACACAGATACCTACTGTTTTTTTATGTCTTTGTTTTGTTTTTCAAAGCTGTTATCCATTTGGAAACAAGCATCAGATTGACAAAACTGCCATGTTATTTTCTTTTGTGGCATTTGTATGAGTTGGCGGTGTATTAGATGTGGATGAAGAGACATTGATATCACCCATTTTGATGGGATGTACTGTTTTCAGATTTAGGGTTTTCCATCTTTTGTGTCGCTAATATCTCTTTTGAGAAAAGAAATTTAATAATTTAACCACAGGGTGACTTTGTCCCAGATTTACAACCTCCAAAGGAATTCCATGTTTTATTGTTCTTTATATGAGTAGTAAATAGGGCCATAATCCACAAAATGCTTATTAAATCGTGCTCAGTGAGGTGCTAAATAAACAGGAAACGCAGGATCATTTTCCCGTCTTAGTGCATGTCATATATTTATTTTTTTAACTAGTGTAGTTGCCCACTGCTGGCCATTAGAATAACTGCACGTCTTAGACACATTCCTTTTGCATTAGTGTTTAATATCAAGATGCTTTATTTTCTTACGTTCACTGTAAACTCTTAACTAATGTTTTCCAACACTATTATTGATATAAAAGCTGTGTGCTACTTTATTTAAACCTGAAGAATACACCTTCAGCATAAGTGGAATACCCAGCTTGGTTATTTACCCTTCTATATTGTAGTTTTGCTAATTATACAGTCAAATAAGCTTTTTTGTTCTTGTATTTGGTGATAGAATACTTTGACATAACAATCAGCCATAACAATCAGCATCATTTGAGAAGAATGAGTTAGCAGCTATGGGTTTGGTTCAGTTATCCCTTTTTCCACACATACAACGGCTGCACCATGATCTGCTCACAATGCACACAGTGGAACAAAACGCTTCCTCTCTAGTAAATGGGAGCATTCACACTGCCTGTGCTCCCATCCTGCTCTAGAGCGTCCTAGTGTCTGATCCACTGGAGATACGCAGCAGGTCTGTTTTCAGCGCTGGCCAATCCACATAAAGCAGATCGACACCAAAAGACAGAAAACATGCAAAGTATCCTGTCGGCTTCAAATTCAAGACAAAACACAATGTACAGACTCCTGACGATAAAACATCACTATATCATAGGGATTTAACGGTATCAAAATCTCACAGTATGATAATACCTCAGTAACAGGTCCACAGTACTGTATTTATTGTGGTATTAAAAAAAAACTAAACAACAAATGAAGACTTTGAAAAAATGTAATGTCTACATTTATAAAATAACAACTGCACTTTGAATATTACAACATAGCAAAAAAGCATCATAGGTGTACATTAGGCTGAAAAATCTATACCTACACTTTGGCTCCAGCATGTTTACTTACACTCTAAAACCTTTGTTGTCCACCACTGAAAACAGATGTAGGATGTAGATTTAAAAGTCGCTGGAGCCTCCAAAATCTCAAAACTTAAGTCGTTCAGGTCTCCCCCTAGACTGATTCTCCCTTGCCACTGGTAGCATCCACCGTTTTCACGGTGTAATTTCAAGTCAGCAAGCTGAGTGTAAAGGGTGATGGGTACACAAGGGTGGATAGGAACTGTAGTCCCACTTCCCTTTGCTCTGCGTTGCCAAAAAAAAAAGACATTTTATGCCCTTAAGAACTTCTGTTTGAAACCGTCACATTTCCTCAATGACGCTGAGGCGCTTCTGTCAGTGTGATACCACGGAACTAACAATACTGTTACATCTACTATATCAACATTACCTCTAATCCTGCAGCACAAGCTAAAGGTCATCTGGAGGTCAGTGGGTCACAGAGCTACTCTGCTGCCGTTGATGAAGAAAAGTTGAGTTTTGAGGTGGAAAACCACAGAATTTTACATGAAAACACCCATCCTTCTTGGGAAACATAAACCCTTTAACTTTATAATGTACTTATCCATGGTAATAGCAAAAAACATGAAATCATGTCCAAAGAAAGGCAAATCAACCACAGAAAGACAAAATAATCTGCTGTCTCCTGTGATCTCTTGTCTAGAGCTGCTCAGGGTTGGGTTGCACAGTGTTCCAGACACGCTTCCTGCTCAAGAGGTTGCTCACTTTCATTCAGATCAAAGGGCTGCACATCTTGAATGCAGCACATCTAATGTATGTGTGAATTAGGAGCTACTATGACTGACAGTGAAGAGATGAGCGTATTTGAAGATATATCAGCAGTTTAATCAGAAGTGTAAGACATTTCTGTAGTGAAAGAAGGGCAAAAAACTTACTGAAAGCTTTTCTTGGTGTAATAGATAGTCTTGCTCTTCTCCCAACCTGCTTACCAGAGCTGAATTTACCAACTGGCTCCACTGGTGGAATCATGTGTTGGCATGACAACATCTGCCTGTCAAGCTTACATTATGAAGTGTACTTGACAGTAGCGCACACATCTACTACCATGATTTTAGTCTCTGATTGGCTCATAATGAATGTGACAGACCATGGGTTCATCCAATCACCCTGCAAGTTTGTTATTGAAAGGGCCTGCCCTTCCCATACACATAGGGTGAAATATATCCCAAGCAATTAATCTGTAAAGCTGTCCATCAATTAAAAAGCATTGCCAGTACATTTAAACTGAATGTAGTGCAGGGAAGAGAAAGGAACATTAGTGGCGTACTTCACCATTATGTTATTACATCAAGTCTTTATGAAAGTCCTGTCAGTGCCGTTGTTTATCTGATGGTTTTATCGTCCTTGTACTTATTCTCTTTGACAGATTGCTGCATGTTAAAGACCAGGCCCACGTTCTGGAGCATTTTAGCTGTCAGTAGATGCTGCCGCATGATTTGTAACCTTACAGAAGACAAAGGCCTCATGGGCCTTGTGAAGATTTCCTCTGTAGTTATATTTTGTTCTGCTCAGTCAGTTGTCCCTTTTTAGACAAAATAAATTTAACCTCAGCTGCTACTTTCTGAGCTGAACTCTTTTCATGCCCAAAACATGGTGGTTTCAGCTAAGTAGCAGATCATAAACAAAACTCTCTTTAAGCTTTAAAAGACCACAATGGTGACATGAGCCTGTTGACCTATCTCATACTTGAAGGCACTGCTTTTTTGTTTGTTAGGCCTTAATACCTTTGGCACCAGTGTGAAACAGCTTTCATTAGAAATACAGTAAACACAGATTGTATCATTAGAGGGGATTTAGAGGCTGCTGACAATTCTGTTTAAGACACAATGCAACAACAGCAACAACCCTAAAAAAAGCCTTTAAAGTGAGGGAGAATTCTGCGTCGGTTGCTCTTTGGCATTTTCTTTTCATGTACATGATAAGCAGAGTATCCAGCTGTTCATTTTTCTTCATATCTCAAAAAGTCCTCACCTCAGAGAAAAGCAACTTGAGTTTATTTTTACACAAACATTGTGCTGAACATAAAAGTGAGGATCACTCATACTGTGACTGCTCATTTCTATCAGAACTCCCCAACTGACCTTGAGAGATAACTGCTTTGAATCAGCATCTTTGCTGTGAAGATTCAAGGCTAAACAATGGTAAACTCTGCTACAGGGTACTCACACTCAGCCATGGTGAGCGTTTGACAAAAATACTTCAGGGCTGGGTCCTTGAACACGTCATGTTCATATACAGAATAACTAGAGCCCTCTTCACCACTCCCACACACATATACAGCAGCTTATAGAGTATATGGAGGAGGATCAAAAATGACCCGCATATGCTCTTTAATGCTGATCTTGTCTGTCTACAGCCCAACCACCTCCATTAACAGTATTATCCCCCAGCCGAATATTACAATAGCTGTATCTTTTCTTCTTTATGTTCCTACCATCAATATCCATTTAACACAGCCCCTGTGCAGCTTCTACTTACCCATTCCTGGCCTGAAGCCCATTCAACTGTTTCTGCACAGCAATGAGTCTATTGGATGTGTATCTTCCTCATGGGAAGTTTTAGATGAAGCTAGCTGAGATGAAGCAGAGGATAACAAAGTTGCCAACGCTTTTGAATATTCATGTCCAAGTGTAATATTTTTAGCATCTCAGCAGCTTTTAGATCAGGCAGGGTGGAGGATGGTGCATGGGAAAATATTCTATTTTCAACTATTTGCTGTGTCAGATTGAGGGCACAGCAAACCTGAGATCTGAAAATGAAACATTGAGAAAAATATTTTATTAGGCTATGAGGGGAAAGACTGTCTTCTCACTGTTTACAAGACAGGATGAAAATAAATTGGCCTGCAGGGTGCTGATTCTAAAGCCAGGAGCCTAGATCTTATCATAACAATGACACAGTGTGTTCAGCAGTTTAACTCAAGCTACCTGATTGGTCAAAGATCAACTGAACTGATATTGCTATCCCCACACTTGTGGTGATTAGTTTTTCCAGGCATGCCTGCCTCATATTTAGTGCTTAATGCTGAGATTGATGCTGCCAAACCAATGACTCCTGTAAGACATAAGGTTACAAGATGCTGAAGGAAATTATTGCTTCTTTGAGCCCATAGGAGCATCAGCACATAAAGTCTGGAATGAGATTTGCTGTAATTTCCTCCTGGAGTTCTCAACATCATTTTTATTAACCATCTGCCCATGCCTACCCCTGCAGAACTTGGGCAAATACTCCATATGGCCCAAAGCATTTGGCAAATGTCAGCTATGTATACTTCCACTCTAAAACCAATACAGCCTTTGCACTTGGGGTAGGACAGAATCTTTATATTGCAAAATAACAGCATCCTAGCTTGTGTGATGAAATTAACAAATAACTGGTATCAAATATCTTGTTTGTTTTTTAAATCAGTGTTCTATGAAAATTTCCCTGTTGGCTTGACTCTTAGCATCTTCACTCATTGCACTGCAAGTTACAGTAAATCAATACAAGAATGGCTTGATGCTGTTATTTTGCACAGACAACTCACCTGGTATGAGTTGTTTTTAATTACTGTGCTCACAGTACTCTTTTTGAAAAAACTTCACACCAAATGCAAACAGTCGCCTATATCTTTGCATGACTATAGGGAGTTTCTCACTTATTTCCTTTAATATGCGTGAATAACTCGCTCCACTTGAGCCTCAAATCCCATGAATGCAAGTGCAGGAGGGGAGGGGCTGCCTTTTCCCTCAGTTGTTCGCCTCCATTTTCAGGTTGAATTTGTCCATGTTTGTGATCATGGATGATTTTTCATCCAACATAATCTCCTTCATGTTGCACTTTTCGCTCCTCATAGTTTTCTATATGACCATGATCTTGTTACTGACTCTCTGTTGCTTATTCTGAAGGTCTGCTGTGTTTACAAAAGGCTCTACATACCATGGGCACTTGTTAGTTGAGGACATGCTGTCATGTTCATCTATTGTGACCACGTGCAAACATTCCTGGCTCATGCCAGACCAGCTACGTCTAAACTTTGGGGGCTCTTTTTAGGGTTAAGTAGTAGCCTGGTGTTGACGCTTCTGGGATAATCAAACAGCTCTTGTTTATTTGATGGTCTGGCCAGTGTCCATAGATTGATGGTGGTGTCGATTTACCAACAACTGTAATGCCAAGGAGAAGAGGGTGAGTACTTAAAAGGTATTGCAGAGGGTTCCAAGCAACTTGTTGTTGTCAAATGTGGGTAAAATGCCATCTGTGATGTATATGTGTGGTTTCTGACAGAAATATTTATTACTGTTTATGTCACAGTGTTATGTGTTTATTTATGTGAATGTATATGATCTACTTCCAAAGTCATGCACAATGTCCAAACAATTGCAGTGCCATCTTACAGCTTACAGAGTATTTGTGGATGTCACTTACCATCTTTAAACAGTATATAGTTCTGCCTGTTTAGGACTGGAGACAGTCAACTAAACTGTTCAAAGCAAAGGTAGGTTTGGACCTACAGAAGTGGGATAAACTGTAAAACATTTTTAACTAGATCTACCACCCGGTGGTTTTATGCCTCTGCAAGGGCCACAATTGCCAGTCAGTGAAAGTGCAGCAGTGGTTCAAGACATCGGCAGTTTTTGACCTTTTTACCTTGTTCCTCCAAAATGTATTTAGTTCCTCTTCAAAGAGAACATGTTTGCACGTAGAGGAAAATTCCTCCAAGCATTGAGACATTGCTTACACAAGAATGGCCTGGTACATACTGTACGTATGTCATGGCCATCGCTAGCATGGAGGAATAAAATCAGATATTGTATTTACAATTTTCCATGTGATTAATGTTAAAAATGACTTAAATTTTTACCTTTCAAGTTTGCCCAACCAAATGAAGAGACTGAATGTAAGACTGTATGCATGCTAGCTGCTCCCTATGGCTTGACTTCTTAGGCACAGCAGCAATATAAGCTGAACACTAAACCCATTTCAGATTAGGTGCATGGTGGCTGATCTCAGCGGCGTCACAGCTTGGTTTTTATTTTGGCTTGCATGTAAACAAGTCAGGGCTTTTAGACTGCTTGTGTGTAATTTGCCTGATAGCTGCGATCTCAGGCATGGGGAATATAGAGGATAGAAGGCTCACCTATTTTTTCCTTGAGTTGTGCCCTTCTCTGGTTCAAAACTGACAGAAAAATTGTCACATTTGGCAGATACGTACAGCCACATCAGTATAATATGCTTTTGATGTGTTTCTTAATGACCCAGATGAATGCGACAAGCTGAAAGGCACAGATCAAATAAAGTTGTTCTCTAAACTTCAAATATTGCTCTGCTCTTCTGTTTCCACATTAATAGAATATGGAACTAATATGTAATAAAACCTTATAAAGAGCAAATTACGAATGGAAAAAAATGGATGATTTTGAATTATGTTTGTTTTGTACAAGAATACAATATAAACTTAGCACATAAAGGAAGTAAATGTGTGTTTAGTAGAATATTTCTTTATTGTAACAATGCTTCTTGATAATAAATCTTATCCCATTGGAAAGCCTGTTTATTTCCCTTTTGAATGGTGTCACAGTTGTTAGAAACATGCATTTGTGGGATGATGGGTGTGGATGTGGACATGGGTTGCGCCCGTGAAAAATTTGCCAAATCCTCTTTGCTAATGTCAAACATTTTATTCTGCCGGTCTCGTCTGGTGTTGTTTGGTGGATTGGGTGACTGATGTCTGAAGATTGTCTGAAATTTCTTAACCAGCTCTCTGAAAAGATTTCCACACCAATCTGATATCACTCCCTCATGACTCCTCATGGAGGCGCTAATGCCTTGAATGAGGCTAACATGAATAGAAGTCAACAAAAAGAATTAACCAGCTGCACACTGAAACATGCAAATGCTTCTTTAGCATAATGCTGGGCATACCTGAAAAAGCTACAGCCAAAATGTGCTGTTCGCTCATAGTGACATCTAAGTAAAGTCATTTTCAGTGTGCGGCAGATTAATTATTTTTGTTTACTTTGCTCCTGCAACTGACCGGCACCCGACAACCTGTGCTTTGCACGGGGATCTCGGTTTCACGTATAGAAGTTAGTTGGCTGAAACATTTAATATTGGCAACAAGTTACTGTGAACAAAGAAATAAGCCCTGATCTTCAGTTGAATAGATATTGCGATGCATCATTATTGCCTTGCAGTATATCAGTTATATATCTGGGTTTCATATAGTGATGCACGATAAGTATTTTTTAAACCGATAACCGTTAATTTCCTATTCCTGATGGCCGATAGCCGATAAGAACTGATCATTTTTTTCAATTGTTTAACAAAATAAGTTTATTTGATGTATTTATGCACATCTGGGGGTAATAAGAGGTTAATATGTAGTGAACAAAGATATTTATAAGTAATTCTAACTAACATCACTTGTGATTATCAAAAACCTGTTCCTAATGTCGATCAGACTGAATGAAACAACATCAAACAGAGCAGGGATATGTCTGTAAAATCAGCGGTGGATCAGGAGACTGTCAGACTGATTTTGTTATTATAACGTTGCGTCTTTTGGCTCTGGCAAACTTTCTGCAGTTTCAAATGCCTGCTGAATCAGCGGAGGCTCGCGGCTACTGACACTTCGTTTTAACGTCGTTAGGATGAAGACTTTTAAGTGACTTCTAAGATCCGTCGAGGACTTCTTTCCACTCTTCAGGGCCTTTGAAGGGCAAATTCTACAAACACTGTCGTGTTATCCTCCTCGTAAATACTGAATAACTCCACGGTGTTGTTAACCTCTTAGCACTGAGGCTGCTTCCTATTCTTCTCTGGTGCTTAACAGCTGGTCTTGTACTACGGCACCACCTACTGTTTCAGAATGTATAGTCCTGTGAGAAAGAAAACAATCACCTTTATTATCATTGGATTTTATTGGTTAATATTTTATTATCAGGATAATAAAAATATGTAAAATATATGCAGTATCGGCTGATAATTTGTCAGTACTGATAATTATCATGCATTCCTAGTTTCATATATTGTAGTGGGAGTTCTACGATAACAACCTCTTGCACAAAGCCAACAAATGAAAATGAGTCTTTGTCCTTTACAGATTATATTGTGCATGTGTCAATTTTTAAGTCATATTAGCAGGGAAAACCTCACACCAGAGTATTAATAAGAAAGTGGACATCTTGGCTTCTAATACTAACAACTCTACATGCAGTAGGTTTTTCCTTGTGTGAAACCAATCTTACAACATTGTCATGTCAAATAGGACCATAAGACTCACTTACTCAGTTTGTTTTGGAGTCACATTTCAGGTTTTGCCATGCTGTGTGTCCTATTAAATGTAATTGCAGCTACCTGTGCACCAGCTGGGTAAACATGAAGCCTGCATGGCTTGTGATGTTCATGTGTCTTCTGACAGCTGCATCAATTAGGACAGCCAAAACAACACACGGTATTGATCGCCTGATTTGTTGCCATTAGTCTCTATGACAGTCTTCGACTGCTTCTCTAGTAATAGATCAATCACAGCAATCAGTTTACGTGGTCACGTGGTTGTTGCCTATAGATGAATGTTTCGCTGTGTGATCATGTGTGCGGCTGCTGCTAATTCCTTGTACTGGAAACAAGACAACACACAAGGAACCTAAGTGAACATTTCCTGCCATGGAAGCTGTCTCCATGGCGATACAGCCGGAAGAGGGAAAAGGAGGGGGTTTGCAGGAAGATGGTGCATATGCTCATGTTCTTTCTCCCACCTACATTCTTTATCTATATACTCCTCCTGCAGAACTAGGCTGCTGTAATTGCCCTCTTGCTCTCATCTCTTCTGTCTATATGCACCCTGTACTCATCTTGTCAGACAAGGTAGAAGCTTTAAAGGACCCTCCTGGAACTATGAGTCCATTATAGTCCTCTTCTCCATGCTCATTAGTGACAACAAGCTCTTAAAATTGCACAAGGTGTTAATAAGTCTGTCTTATCTAAATCTATGTACAGTGGGAGCATCACTCCTGCTTATGGGACCGTTTGGTCAAACCCTCCAAAGATGATTATAGTCCATTATCTCTGCTCCTATAATAGCCTCAGATTTCTCATTAGTGCGTTATAAGTGAGAAACACCGGGGTTTGTTTCGGGGTTCTGTAGTTTTTGACAGAAGGTGATGAATTATTAATACACATTTTGTGTTAGTGCTCAGTATAAACCTGGCTGTCCCTTCCTGTTTTCATTTATTCATGTGGAGAAAATCATCCAAACCTAAGTGATATAGATTGTCTCACAAACTGTAAACAATATTCTTGAGTGGTTTGTGTCTAAATATTTATACAAATATGATAGATCAGGGGAAAAAACAGAGGGTGAATAACTTATGCACAAATTGATCAATTAGAATGTTTGTTTTTGTAATTAAAATCTATTCTGTCCGTTTAAACTCAGTATGTCATGTCTCTATAGTATGCATGTGCTTCATAGCACGTGTGCCATTAAGCGAATGTCACTGTATGAAAAAGATGTCTTTATTTATTTAATAACCTGCATAATTTAACTCACACTGGCACTAGCCAGATAGAAACCAATCTGTGCACTACAAACAGATACTTTCTTGTCTATTTTTACAGGAAATCATCAGTTAAGGTAATTATGACATTGGCATGATTATTACCACAAGGCAAGACAACTTTATTTCTACAGGACATTTCAAATGAAAGGCAATTCAAAGGGCTTTACACAGGCAGAGAACATGTATGAATGATAATGATTTTTCTTATATTGACTTCACTGACAAGTTTCTGATAAATTCTTTTCTTACTCAAGCCCACACATTTATTCATATAAAATTATTTAGCAGTTTAGGCAAAATGGCTGTTTGCTTTGTTATAGATTTTCCTTTCTGTATTTATATTTTTTTAACCAGCTGATAAAAATGCTACAAATTTAAGCTTAAAATGCACCATTTGGAACAGTGCTACACAATTAATCTAACCACAACTACGGTGTCAGGATGTGCAATTACATTATTCCTTAAAAGGCTGCAGTTATTATTTTTTTCATTAAATTAGAACTTGAAACGTTTATGAAAAATGGCAGCAGACATGCCTTTTACTTTAAGTGTCTTCATTTGTAAAAATGAAAAAGTTTTATTTAAAAAAATATATATATTTTGAAAGTATACTGTAAAAACTTCAGGTTTTGTGTCTTTTTTAAATGCTATTTAATATTTGTATATTTTGAGTTGAGAAGAACACACTTCAAAATGATGATTATTCTCTGCATTTTCCTCGATTAACAAGCAAGTAGGCATATTGCATAAACTAGACATACATAAACTATATTGCCAGAAGTATTTGCTCACCTGCCTTGACTCGCTTATTAACTTAAGCAACATCCCATTCTTAATCCACAGGGTTTAATATGACATCGGTCCACCCTTCGCAGCTATAACAGCTTCAACTCTCCTGGGAAGACTTTCCACTAGGTTTAGGAGTGTGTTTATGGGAAGTTTTGACCATTCTTCCAGAACTGCATTTGTGGGGTCACATACTGATGTTGAACAAGGAGGCCTGGCTCTCAGTCTCTGCTCTAATTCATCCCAAAAGTGTTCTGTTGGGTTGAGGTCAGGACTCTGTGCAGGCCAGTCAAGTTCATCCACACCAAGCTCTCTCATCCATGTCTTTATGGACCTTGCTTTGTGCACTGGTGCACAGTCATGTTGGAACAGGAAGGGGCCATCCCCAAACTGTTCCCACAAAGTTGGGAGCATGGAATTGTCCAAAATCTCTTGGTATGCTGGAGCATTCAGAGTTCCTTTCACTGGAACTAAGGGGCCAAGCCCAGCTCCTGAAAACAACCGCTCACCATAATCCCCCCTCCACCAAACTTTACATTTGACACAATGCAGTCAGGCTAGTACCGTTCTCCTGGCAACCGCCAAACCCAGACTCATCCATCAGATTGCCAGATGGAGAAACATGATTCTTCACTCCAGAGAACGTGTCTCCACTGCTCTAGAGTCCAGTGGTGACGTGCTTTACACCACTGCCACGGAGTGGCCTACCAATCTCTGGCTGAGTTGCTGTCATTCCCAATCGCTTCCACTTTGTTATAATACCACTGACAGTTGATGACTGTAGAATATTTAGGAGCGAGGAAATTTCACAGCTGAACTTATTGCACAGGTGGCATCCTATCACAGTACCACACTGGAATTCACTGAGCTCCTGAGAGCGACCCATTCTTTCATAAATGTTTGTAGAAACAGTCTGCATGCCTAGGTGCTTGATTTTATACACCTGTGGCCATGGAAGTGATTGGAACATCTGATTTCAGTTATTTGGATGGGTGAGTGAATCCTTTTTGCAACATAGTGTATGTTACCATTTATGTATTATATCACAATTGCAATATTGTTCAGTATAATGTGCTTTTTAAAAAAATATATTTACAGCTCTTTAGTTCACAGCATACTGGAGCAGATCCTGATTAGCCCCTTTTTTTAAATGAATAGGGACTGTATTGTGTACCATAAATCGGTTTGGATTGAAAATTGATTATGACTAGAATCCTCACCCACAGAACCAAATGGAATCATGAGATGTCGAGAGATTTACTTCTCTTGGAGCCATTATGGAAATGTTGATGTACCTTAACTTTTGATCAGTCTAGTAGAAGGGAACAAGGTGACACTGAGGTGGACTTTAAGCTTCTTGCCAACCAACTACAATGCCTCCATCTGTCATTCAAATCAGCCACACTAGTAATTATATGGAAACACTTGGCCTTAATAAATCACAATGGGTGACTAAGAAAATAAATACCTGCCTGTATAGTTTGTGCCCATTAAGAAATAAGCTATGAATGCCTTTTTACCAGCCTCTAAGGATGTTTGCTTCTGCTGTAAAAATAAACTTTTTAATATGTGACCTAATGGTGATTCCTTAGCAAATTTCAGCCAGCCCTTAAGTGGAAATGTATTCTTTTTTGCACCTAGCCTCATTTTTCAACTCAGAAGGTTATCACTTGATCTCAAGAAATTGTTGTGAAGTACAAGTAAAGGATATACTGTTTGTCAAGCCACTAAAGTATTGCTTGTATAGTCAACTCTAGTTGTTGGATGCTAAGTCAGATCATTATTAACCTTCTTTATTCTTTCCAGGATGTCCTGATTTTGACATGAAAATGTCTATTATAGTTGACAGGCTGGTTGTTTTCATTAAAGGAAAATGATACCTGTGTTTCTTTGTGGTGTTTGTCAAAAAGCTTTAAAAGCCAAACTTTTTAAACTTCTCTTACTATTCAGTACTTCTGTGGCACTACTAGCCTCTCTGTTGCAATTAGTCACAAGTCAGACAATGTGTTAAACTTAAACCCCCCCCACAGAGAAGTACAAAAAAATCCAGACACAGCTGAGCATGGTTCTTTTTCTACAAAAAAAAAAAAAAAAAAAAAAAGCTGACACATCCAGGAATAAAATCACATGTTCGTTTGGGATTATCAGCCTAAATCCTTTGTTGTAGTAGGAATTACCAGTAATATTCCACATGTACAGAATGGACTCAGATTTATAGCAATGCAGAGTTCTCTAATATGTACCTGGAAGGAGCTCATCTCTATTTTGATTGTTTTTGTATGAAATGGCAATGTGTGCTACAGAGGAATAAGATGGATGGGTTTTTACTAGACAGATATTCGATCATTGGATAAAATTGTTTCCTTTTGTGCCCCTGGATTTGTTGACAGTAGGAAAATATGCATCCAGATGGGAGCTCTGATGTTTATTTTACGTTTTACTGTTTCTTAATTTAAAGTTTGTTTTATGTTGTTGTTTTTTAACAGAAAATGTTTATTTTCCTCTATCCTGCATACATTTGTTTTTCCCTTAAGACTTAAGAGGCATTTTGGAGCATATTTTATAAATTGCAAGTGTGATCATGACTGTGAGCAAACGTGATCAAATAAATGAATCTGCCTGGAAAACAAAAATGTTCACTTCTTGTTGCAGTTCCTGTAAACTTTACTGATTTTAACAGACCAGTACTAATGAAAATCCACTACTTTGTCCCTCACCTTATTATAATGTATCCCATCTTAAACATAATTTTCCCTGGTGTGTATTTTTGTTGTCAGGAGCTGCTGTGTGCATGTTCGCCTTTTTACATCAACACTGACGTCTGTCACCTTTCCACACAGGGTGCAGGTGGAGTTCTACGTGAACGAAAACACCTTCAAGGAGAGGCTGAAGCTTTTCTTCATCAAAAACCAAAGGTCAAGTAAGTACAGCCGGCGGGGACGTCACACCCATTCTCCCACCCTCTTGTCCCATAATGCTCATAGCAAAATGAACACACAAAAACATAATGTAGGAAATTGCAGGCGATGATGACACATATCAAATTTCTGTCTCTGTTGGGGTTTCATTATTACATTTGCTGCCTCACAGTGAAACACTGTTTGCGGGTGATCTAGCAGAGACTGAAGAGAATGGCTCATTAACTGAGAAACGAGGCAGGCCTGCAGTGCTTTTCTCAAAAGGAAATAAGATTGGCAATGCAACAATATCTTTATACCGCTCAGTGTTTTGGTGCATGCGTGAGGACGCCATTAATTTGCTACTAGCAGTAAAAGTGAACACCATGGGAACTCTGTTTCTGGAATGAGAATGGTTCAGTGATAAAACCTTGGCTCTGAAACAGCTCTGCTTTCTTTCCCTTAACTTGTCATTGTCACTGAGTCGCAACATCAAACAACAAAGTCTAATGAAAATGTCACACTTGGCTTTAAGGGTCTCCTGTTCTATTCCATCCCTGTGCCATTTGTCTGTCCAGTTTCAAATCATTTTAACATTGATGCTGGCTCTATCAGATGAGGTTGTGTCACCGGTGATTAGTAGCTCCAGAGGCTGATAGGAAAATGGAGAATACAGCCAGCACCACCCTCTGGCTAGCCAGCATGTCTGCAGCTGGATGCTGTTCTGCATATTTTACCAAGAGTGCTCCTCAGCTTTGGCTTGCACTTGTTCAAAGAAAATCCTGATTCCACAAACATTTTGATCCCCTCTTTGCTTTTATTGTGACATAAACCCACTCAATTATGTCACTGTTTCTTGTGGTGGTTTATCATGTTAGAAGCCTGTAAAAATGCTGGGTGTTGTTCTGTGATAATCTTAGCGGATTGGGAAGTTACGCATCAGAGGAAATCAGATGTGACAGTTTGCCAGAGCAGCATGGTACTGCATCAGTCACGCCTCAGGGCTTTGACAGATAAAGCCTCTTTAGGCCTCAAACAAAAGGAATGTAATGCATCTAAACAACTGGTGTTAAAAAAATTGGAGACTTTTCTGCATCTGTCACTAACAGGAGACTTGATCACAGCTGTGGTCTAAACACCGGCAGGTATTTCATTTATTTTATCTAACCTTTTCTAAGACAGGTAACCTTATTGAGTGCGATCGCCCCGGTTGAGGCAATGGCAGGAAACAAAACAAAGTTAGACATAGTAGACTCAATATAGTGGCAAAGTAGAGCATAAATCAAAAAAGAAGAGATGCAACACAAACTGGATTTTAGAGAGGTGTGAAAAAATATGAGATCAGATAATCCAAGAGATGAGCTTCTGACCAAATCATCAGAGAACTAGAAACCATAGACTTTTTTAAAAAGGATTTAGTGTCAAACAGAGTAGCCCTGTGATTGACTGCCGACCAGTTGAGGGTGTACCCTGCCTCTCACAAATGAGTTGGGATTGACCCAAACCCCCCCAAGGCTGGAAGGGGTTAAGCCAGATACCGTGTAGATGGATGGATCATACCAAGTTACAAATTACTTTTAGTGTCAGCCTTTTTTTTACAGTGTAGAGATTTAATAGAGCAAAAACATGAGGTGCTTTTCCATTAACTAAGAAATTGAAAGTGAAAGACATGCAAATACAAGGTGTTGATGACTTAAATAAAAATATCTGCATGGAAAAAGGGGCTCTTGGGAAATATATGGTTTCCATTTCTCCTACAGACATTGGAAAATTATTAAAGATAAGTTGTAAAAAATGGTCTGGAAATAGAAATAAAAAAAAAAAAACATACATAATTGAGAAGGGATGCATGATATTAGATTTTTGGCTGACTGCTGGGGTCAGCCCTACGGATGGGTCTGTATGTTTCAGACTGTTTCAGTGAGTGAGTGAGTGACTATAGCTACTCTCAGAGCCATACCTTACAGAGTTATGGTCTATGGGCTATGGGTGGGTTGTAATTGTACTGTAAGCCCTCGATAATAGGTGCCTCCACTGCTGTAAATACCTCGGATATAGCTTTAGCATTGCGTCCATTTTACTAGAATAGGACCACATTTTTGCACGAAATAATGAATAAAAACAACCCTAAACGCTTTCATGTTGAGTAAAGTGTTTTCACTCTTCTGCCAATCTACTTCAGCATGAGTATGTGATGGGCGGGGGGGGTTACTTGTGTGAATGCTTGTATACAATGGCTGCTAGAAAAATGATTCGCTCAGAATTCGCCACAGCTTCAGTTTTGTCAGAACTGGACAACATTTCTTTATTAAAACAAGCGCAGAGAGCAACACCGAAAGGGAAAGAGTTAGGTGTTGCAAGTGGATATATACAAGACCTGCTAGTAGAGTGATTATCTCAGACCTAGCCCCAGTTGCGGTTTTGTCTGAACTTTAATGTGTCTTTATCAAAACAAGGGCAGAGAGCAACACTGAAAGATTTCCATGACAGAAAAGAAGTTTTCTCTCTGCTCCTGGCCTGTTTTGGCATGGGTTTGTGATCATTACAGTGGGCTTGTCCGGTCTATCCAGGGCCCACTGCTGCAATAGCTGTTAGCTTGGATGTACTTGTAGGAACGCGGCAGTTTAATTGGAACTGGGCCACTTTACTTGTTAAAACCAGAGCAGAGAGCCACACTGAAAGCTTGTCCTGGCAGGGAAGGGTTTTTGTTCATCTCCTGTAGTGTGTCCTCTCCCCACGCAAAAGAGCACAGAATTAAAGGGAGGATATCTCCTTTCCATTCTGCCACAGCCAACACCATAAAGACATTTCCTTGTTAACATAAGGCTGTGTTTGACTCAATGTGTCTGTGTAGGTGGATGTGTTACGACTTTTAACTAATCAGATGCGATAAAAGAAAAGCAGGAGGGGAAGGGGGATGACATTGCCCAGGGCTCAGTGCATTCAGTCTCCATTCACAGAGAGAGAGAGGGGGGGTAGAAAATATAGTTCAATTTAAGTAACCGATAACAATAAATTCCTTATAAATAAGGACTGGATCCAGATCTCTGAAAGGGCTGGAATTCCCATCACTAGTCTCCTGACTGGCCTTGGCATCTATTTTAGATGAAGCTCCATCATTAACAATCCAAGGCAACAGAAGCCTGCACTAACCTACACAATTTGTTGCTCTGATCAGCCCATCATGAATGTGACAGAACGTTCCTCCAATCACCTTCTGAAGATGTTTTTAATAGTTAAACGCTTTCCCTGATGAATGCCAAAGATATTCATGCAATGGATATGAGTCGATCTGGCATGTCAGGTTATCTGTTTCCTGCTGACAGGGCTTTATGTTTTAAACTTGAGGGTCCTTTAATTCTCAACCCACAGACATAAGGGACAGCGCAATTACATACACCCCAGAAAAACACTCTGCCAGAACACACAATTCAGTCAGACATTTCAGCAGCCATTCTATATAGCTGCAGTCAGCCATGGTCTTTTTTAACCTAGTCTTGTTGAATATGACACAAGTTTTGCACACCTTGATTTGGGGTTTTCTGCCATTCTTCTTTTCAAATCTCATCAAGTGCAGTTAGCTTGAATGGGGATTGTCAGTGAACAGCCATTTTCAATGCTTTCCAGAGATGCTTTTATGGTTCAAGTCAGGGGTCTGACTGGGCCCATCTAGGACATTCACATTACCTAAGTCACTTTGTGTTGTCTTGGAGGGTCATGTCATGTTGGAGGGTGAACCTTTGGCTGAGTCTAAGGTCCTGAGCGCTTTAGAACACATTTTCATTGAGGATATCTCTGTACTTTAATCTTTTCAGCTTTCCCTCAACCCTGACCAACAACAACAATAACAACAACTAAACCCAACTTTGTATGGTATGGCTCTGAAAGTAGCATCAGTCAGGCAGGCTTTCAGTCAGACACATACAGACCCATCTGTTGGGCTGACCTCAGAGGTCAGCCAAAAAGACTGTCAAAGGTACTTCAACTAAATACTGAGTAAAGGGTCTGAATACTTATGTAAATGTAATATTTGTGTTTTCTCTTTTTTATAAATTTGCAACAATGTCTAAAATTCTGTCTTCACTTTGTCATGATGGAGTACTAAGAGTAGATTAATGAGAGAAAAATTAATTTAAATTATAGCATCCGGCTGCCACGTAACAAAATAAAAATACGTGAAGGGGGTCTGATATTTTCTGAATGCACTGTGGGCTGATATTTACTGCTGATACCTTGATTGTAAGTATTGGCAAAATGTCCTGCATCCTTATAAATTCAAATCTATAAGTAAATCAGTTGAACACTCTGACACATTGACACACTTAATGCTTGCACTTCTGTGGATCGGTCATAATCCCAAAACAGCAGGCTGAGTGCTGAAGGTAGTCACAGCAGTGCCAATATTGAAATTGACAAAATTGCAACCTTGAAATGATTTTCAGAAGCCAGCAGATTTTTTTCTCCACCAATTCCATCCAGCTCCACAAGTCACATTAAATCAGAGTGACTTTGCTCAGTATTTTTAGGTATTTAGATGACAATCTCTGTGGATGCTAGATCACAACAAAATTGGTCCCAGTTAACAGTAACTTTTGTCCTTTACATTTTTGATTCCTTACTCATTTTACAACAAATGCTGGATAGTTTGGTACATTTCCATAACAGGTGGACGTGTTTGGTTTCCTGGGGAGCATAGTTCTTCTGGCAGTAATTGGTAGATTTCTGAAATTTTTTTTTAAAGAATGTCTGTAAATGTAAACTTTATTCTAGACATCAGATCTGTTCATGAGTTCATATCAAGTGATTAATGTTTGCTGGTCCACAGGCTTGAGAATCCGCCTGTTCAACTTCTCACTGAAGATTCTAACCTGTGCCCTGTACATCCTGAGAGTCAGCCTGGATGACCCAGAGGAGGTTAACTACAATCCCTGGTGAGAGGAGCACACAGAAATTTCCATCACATTTATCATTTATCCCCTTATTGAGAGATGCCGGTGTTTTCTGGAGAGTTGTCTGTTTTTATAGGATGTGTGTTGGAACGTCTTTAATGGTATGAAATACTAATTTGATGTTCTTGCTCCTAAAAAGTTATAACTATTGAGAACAGTTTTGTCATCTTTAAAGTCTTACTACTTCTTATTTTGCATATCTTTTTTCCTGTACCATTGTAAAACCATCCAGAGAATTTGGCAAGAGGATTTTTTCATGAAATTTTCTCACTGGCCTGTGCATTCAAATATAAAATACATCTTGCTTTTTCTAACATGTTATGAAGCAGTTGTATTTGTTTTGTGTGTTTTGATTCAAAGACACACAAGCAAAAAGAGCAAAGCCAAGTTTTTTCCTCTGAGCATTCATGTGGAAGTTAAATTTTCTTTATCATCCTTTTGGCCAGCAGCTTTTAGTGACACATTGTGTTTGTTTGTAATGTCAACTGATGGAAATCTTTCCCACTGGGTATGTTTCTACAAACACATTTTCACACTTCTTTTTTGGTGATGTTTTTCTCAGCAGTGCAATATGTCAGAACAGCAGTTGGACTAATACAACAGACTCAGGAAAAATCAACTGGTAAGTTTCAGTCATAGTGCAGTCTATTTTCAATCTACAGCATGTGGATTTTCTGTGTTTTGCTGAAGTGCAGAGACAGTGAAGTGAGAGGAGACTTTTTTCCTGATTCTTGACAGGAACTTGATTCTCTGGGTTAACAGACGGGTTCCTGTATGGGCGATCCAGGTGAGAGTAAAGTGCACATAAATCAAATCTCACTACGTGAACTGAATCTCAATGCAGGATTCAGCCCAAACACTCTTGCAGTTATTTCTTAGATAAAAGCATTGCAGAGCAGAGTAGTTCCTGTGTGAAAGTGTAGCAGCCAGAGGAGATGAGTTTGCGGTTGCTAGGTTCATTAATCTCCCTCTCCCCCTCTGCTCCAGGTGTCAGTGGCCTTAATCAGTTTCTTGGAGACCATGCTTATCACATATCTCAGCTACAAGGTGAGAAACCGCTCCATGGTGCATAGATTCTTTCTTTAATCTATACTGATGTCTAACAGCTGTCTGATCAAAGTCTAGCATAGTCGTTTGTTCTCTCTTGTGGGCCGGCAGTTAAAGTGCCAAGATGCCAATCAAAGAACTACCCGGACAGGACTTTAGTCACCAATTTTAGACTCAGACATCAAACACTTTGCTAAAGAATCAAGTTAGATACAGTATGCAGATTTTCAGGCCTAGATGGGCTGTTAAGTCATCTGTGTTATCATTTTGGCCCTGTACTTACATGTTTGATAACACAAGTTGAGGCTGCAATTTTTTAACTTACTTTTTTTATTATTAATATTCTCCAATGTAAGATTATTAATTGCTCCTTAGGTTTTCAATCTTTTCTACAGAATGTTTGTGGTGATTGAATCTTTATTAATTTTTTATCCAATGTGTTTATTTATTAATAAGTATGTTTAATGTAAGTTTTCTATTTATAGATGCTTTCTCACATTTTATTCCTCTTGTGTATTATTTATTGTCTGTATGCCCCTGTGCTTTATGTCTTTCATGCACAAGCTGCTCCACACTAATTGCCCCACGAGGGATTAATGAAGTTGCTTGAAATGAACTGTATTCAGTGAAATACGCTCAAGCTTTTTGTGACTAGAAAGGGTCAGTTAGGAGTTCTACAGTCCTACCAATCAGGGAAAAGCAAAGCAGCTTTCCCCTATAACCAGCATTATACTGCATCTATATGAGGTGTAACCTGACACCCCAGATAGACTGTTTCACATATCCATTGCATGGGCCTCAGTCTGTGTTTAGGATGAGAAGAACCTTTGAAAAATTCCTAGAGAGTGAACTACAAAATGAAAGCTTGACATGCAGCCATTATTGCTTTTTATTATAAGTGGAGCAAGTTTGTAAATTAAACTCTTGCGAAAGCCAGCCAGGAGAAGAGCAAAAACCCACTTCTTTTAATGAAGAAATACTGCCCGGCTCTGAAAAAAACTGCTGTGATAGCTACATTTAAACTAGTCACCAGTCTTCATCGTTTACAGTTGTGCTTTACAATTAAACGCCACCTCTAGCTACCACCTCGTTCTCCTAAAATTATGCTGATTTTTTCATTCATTCTCAGACTGAGCACAAACGTTTTAGATTTAAGCTTTGCAAGATAGATCAGATGACAGACATGGAATCTGGCCACTCCATCAACTTTGCGAGGTTATAGTAGGTGACCAACATTTTTAGCACCTCCCAGTGTAACTGATGAAATCAAACCTAAAATAAGACCACAGAATCACACATACCCTGTCTGATATGTGACAGGAGCTATTATATATTATAAGCTTAAATATAATGCAGTTTAGTTTTTTAAACAGAATTATTCCTGGGTGTTTTTCACTCTTATTTTGTAAGTGAAAAATGTTCTGAGCTGTGATACATCTAGAAAGAAGTAACACCCTTCATAAAGTTTATATTAGACAGATATTACCTGAAATGACCTGGATATTGAGGCTAGAGAACACCTATTATATTAATACCACCCATAACTTTGGAGAATCAAGTTGACATTTTGTAGGAGTCCAAATTCTGCCAATCTCAAAAGAATCATTTCTAGCTCTGATATATTACCTGTGGGGTGTATTCTGGAGACCAAAGTCATTAAAGTTAAAAGACTCACATTGAGTGAAAGGCCTTTTTTGGTTTATTTTCTTTTCAATTACCCAGGTAATAATTATAAAGATTTCTTGTGAATAATTGTGTGTTATGATGATTTTGTGTTACTGCGTCTTTGAAAAAAACCCTTTACTAAATATGAGGAGAAATCCTTTAAAAGCAGACATTGTGTGAGAGTGTTTCTTGTGATATTGTTTGGTGCACCTCATAGGCTCCACAGTCGTTCCTAGTATCTTCTTCTGTTGTCTAGCCCATATTACAGTTACTTTACTTCACTTAACACTATTTATATTAAAGCTAACCTCAGCATAAGGGTTACACTTTGTTTCTGTGGGACCTGTAGTGTCTCTTTGACAAGTTACTAAATAAATTTTGCCTTCCCTGCAGGGGTCTTCTAAAATTTGGTAGGAGTTTTATTGTTTGCAGTTCTTGTTGATCCTTTTGTATGGCTTTCATTTTCTCCTTTGTTTCCCAAGTCCAGGGACTTGTGCAAGCAATATTTCATAAGAAGCAAAAGAAATGTACCCTTGTAAAATGCTTTGGCACTGCAAACCATTATTTTCTTTAAAAAGTATACTAAAAAGAAATACATCTACTGAGCTGCACTTTGTACATTCTGCTGCACTCTTTGCATTATTATTTAGTTCCACTGACTGTTTACTGTGGGATGCCATCCTATTTTTACTGTGTATATTTCCCCCAGGGGATGAAAAGGTATGTTTGATTTTGAGTCTGATACTGTTCGTTTTTTAAATACAGAATTAAAAAAAACATATTCAGTATAGTAGTGTATAACATATCTAAAGAAAATCACAGTCCAAAATCCATTGCTCCCAGCTGCCACAGGGCAAGAGGAAGGGTACACCCTGGACTGTTCACAAGTCAGTCACAGACATGCTGACATGTAGAGACAAACAAACATTCATACTCACACCTACAGGTGATTTAGAGTCAGCAGGTAACCCAATGAGCATTTCTTTGAACTGTAGGGAGGAAACTGGAGTAACCAGAAAGAACAGCATACAAAGTGAACAGTTAAAAAAGCCAGGAGTACAGGACCAAGGTTAAACTGTAATGCTCTAGCTAAGTTACATTAATAGGCTGTGCAAATAAGCAAAAAAGGAAGTGAAGTGGTTTTACTAGCAACTAAACCACTTAGACCCTATTTCATTAAAACTTCAACACCTCGTTTTAAAAATTTTGGTCAAATATTCTTAGGTGTTTGAATATAATAAGGATTTAAAACTTGCAATGATCAAAAGTGTTGTTCTTTTTCCTGTTAAACAGCCTTGTTTTTTTCTGTGTTTTTTTTTTACTTTGAATAGTTATATTACTGGAATGTCTCATGTTTGCCTTTCTTAAACAGTCTGAACTTTATAATTCAATAGTTTTCCTTCACTTTCCTTTTCAGGGTAATATTTGGGAGCAGATATTCCAGATATCCTTCATATTGGAGATGATCAATACAGTGCCATTTATAATCACAGTGAGTAAATGACTTGATCAATAGAGCACTAAATGGGCACCTTAAATGCACCTTTGTTTGGGCTTGAGGCAGGTGTGTGTTTGGAATGTTTAGAGCAATCCAATTTCTAATTTAATGCCCCAATGCCAAGTGTACCTCACACCTTCCTTAACATTTCACCACTCCAATCCTGCAACAATTATCCCAGAGGGGAATGTACTTTTTTCTTTGTAATGATTATAAAGACAAGTAAATGCATCTCAGGTATGTTAGCTTCAACCTTTTTTTCAACTGCTTTGCATTTTTCTCTCTTTTTACATAAAGATCTTCTGGCCTCCGTTGAGAAACATATTTGTCCCTGTATTTCTTAACTGCTGGCTTGCCAAAGGTGCCCTGGAGAACATGATAGTAAGTATACTCATAATGACACTGTGCTGTTTGAGCCAAAGCTCTGTTGAATTAAAAAGCACACACAGAAGGCTTCTTTTTGTTTTGTTTTACTACTCAAGGCTTTGCAAACACATAGCTGTTGCTGTGGAGGCCTTATTGGAGGATCAAGAGTAACGATCAAACCTATAAAAACTGAGTGGATTTACCCTGTTTAGCTGTTCACACAGGATTCAATGAACACACTAATTTCTCTGGTATAGATTAGCTGATGTTTTCTGAACAATTCTTATTACTTTACATTGACCATGTCACTCTTTTTGAGCTACTTTTACAAGCTACATTTGTTTGTGTAACATTATTAGTGTTTTAGAGTGTTGGGATAAACACCTGTACCCCAATTTAGGGTTTTTACTTGAAGGCAAAGTGGACACACATTTATGTTTTTTGTATGGAGAGCTAATAAGTGAACTCATTTTGCTGGTTGATTTCATTTTTTCTTTCACTTCAGTGCCTGGGAGCTTTTGATGCAACAGAAAAAAACACATTTTTGAAACAATTCAGAACTAGCAGCATTGCAGAAGAGAGAGGGGAAACACATACTGGCAAGGCAAAAGAGGACAAAATGCTTGAGACTGGCACAGCAGGGATAAAAGACCTGATGTTCGGCTCTTGGTTTTGTAGTATCAATATTGTCTAGGATTTACTCTGGGTGCACAGTGACTGGTTTGTGGAATTTAAGAGAATTAGATGATATCCGGCTGGTAGTGAAGAGTGTGTGCTCTCACTAGATAGAGTAAGAGTTTCATGCCAGTGCATTAGTTGGGCAGATGGTAGAATCTGAGGCCAAACAGGCCGGCACATGGAGAGAAGCAGTGACAGTTTGGAGAGGTGGCAGAGGGAGGCGGTGACAGGCAGAACATGCTAACAAGGTGCAAGTGAAAATGAGTCGTGAGTGCCTGTGATGCACAACACCATACCAGTCTGAGACAATTTTAGAGATTCCTCTAACAATACTTGTTGTAAGTTAAAATAGTGGTCCTTAATCAGTTTAGCCTCAGGACCCAACTAAGTCTTTTCACACTCAGATTTATTTAATGAGAAATGTTGCAGTTTGGACCTCGAGCGGGTTGCGCACCACTGTCAGTTTTGAGCTTGGTTCCCACCTTTGATCAAAGTCAGGCTCAGAAAGACCCGATTATCTGATGGTCAGATTTTACAGTGGTGTGAGGTGTGTTTGAGTGATTTTACTCTCCCTAATTTGCTCAGAGGACTGTTGGGGTTGCCACAGTTTGAAATCATGAATATTAATCATTTTCAATTTTTATGATAAGAAATCCATGCAAGAAGGGAAGTTTTAAGAGTGGACACTCTGGTTGTTGATGAAAGAATCTGTTAAAGTATGGCATGCTGTGTTGGTCATCTTGTAGCACACCACACACTTTAAGAACAAGTCTTCAATCAGTTATTATTTGTCATATACAGCCATGGACAAAATATATATTGGCACCCCTGGAATTTTTCCAGAAAATATACCATTTCTCTCAGAATTTTTTGCAATTACAAATGTTTTTGGTTTACACATGTTTATTTCCTTTATGTGCATTGCAGCAACACAAAAAATCTGAAGGAAAAGGACAAAATTTACATAATTTTACACAAAACTCAAAAAATGGGCCAGACAAAAATTGTTGGCACACTTTTAAAACTGTGGGTAAATCTTTTTTTTTTCAAGCATGTAATGCTCATTTAAACTCACCTGTGGTAGTAACAGGTGCTGGCAATCTAGAAATCACACCTGAAGCTAGTTAGAATGTATAGAAGTTGACTCAACCTATGTGTTGTGTGCCTGTGTGTGTCACACCAAGCATGGAGGAGAGAAAGAAGAGCCCAGAATTGTCTGAGGACTTAAGAAGCAAAATTGTGGAAAAATATGGATAAAATCCAATTTGCATAATAATGTGGAATGTTGTGTAAGTGTATCTATCCCAAATTAATGAACTGAATACGTTGAGATATTGAAAAATTGTCAATCAGAATTTACTTCTTATTACAGCAAAATGAAGTAAAGTAAATTATATGGATGTTTGTTTAAATTTTGGGTATCGTTGGCAAGACTGTGTCTAATGCTGTTGTTCTCAGGAGAGCAGGGATGGAAACGATCAGACGCTCTATACGGTAATGGCAGCTGTGCCTTTATAGGCACCTGGAGCGCTTTCCCAGGCCTGATCCAGCTCACCGCATACTGGGTGCCCAGGACCTGGTGGGCTGGTCCAGACACTGGGAAGATACCTGGAAAGATGGGGTATGGGCCTGGCGTAGGCCTGGACAATAGCCATCAGTAGGGCGGAGGAGTACAGGACCAAGGTTGATGTTGCAAAGTGCTGAATCAACCCATGTTTGTCCACTCTGGGTATCCATACATCATAGACGTTATGCCACAATTTCTTTTTTGGAGAACAATGTCGTGACCCACTGAAAACGGCTCTGCAATCCACTTTTGGGTCCCGACTCACCAGTTGAAACCTTTATACTAAAGCACCCACAAGAAACTTTACATTGGTGTGGATTTTGGCGCCCCCTGTGGGGAAAGCAGTACATCTTGTACTGATCTTGTAAATATGTTAATGGTGTTTTCTAAAGAGGAATCTCATCTTGCTTTCTTTTAACATCAAAACATATCAATCATGGAAATGTATTTAGTTTAGCTTCTCTTCTTGTCTGACAATCACTGACAGCAGTAAAAGATATCAAAACAAATGTATAGAAACAATGAATCTCATCCTAATTGTGTGATTAGCTTTTGTTGCTCATATAGAGACACCAGTATTAACTAAAGCCTGTTTAAAAAACTGCTAAAAACTTCTCAAATAAACTTTCAGACAGATACTGACCCATCAGGCATTGTTTATTATATATCTCAGTGTTTCACGGAGAACTTACTGTTGCAGAGCTCATAGTAGAGTAAAAGTCTTTTATACTATCAGCTCAACAGTCTGGCAGTATAACTCTGATAACACATAAGACAAACAGCTTTATAGGTTTTATAATCTGTTTTTCTACATCCAGAATGATTTCCATCGTGCCATCCAGAGGACCCACTCTGCTATGTACAACCAGGTGTTCATCCTCATCTGCACCTTACTGTGTCTGGTTTTCACGGGGTGAGTCACTGAACTTCTGATCTCACTGTTAGTCACAGAAATGACATACTGACCACAGAGGGTTACAAGCTTGTACTGGCCTTTGATGCTAAAGTGTGAAATCACTGAAAACATCATCTCTTGTACATATTTTTTCCACTGTTGCCAATGTTCATGTCTTGGGCAAGGCAGCGTATTTGGAAGAAGCAATGTAAATTTTAAAGTATTTTTCAGTGTAGTTATTCAGCATTTATTGAGGGCAGACATGGTGAGCTGTTATTGGCACATGTCAGGAGCAAAAGATGCACAGTTCCACTGGTGCACTGAAATCTGACTAAAAGATACCATGAAAAGTAAAACAATATGTAAAGCCTATGATCATTTTCAATATCATTAAGCCAAGTAGAGACATTTGCAAATTGTTGATATTAAAGTATGCGGAAGTTGAGCATAAATTGATTTAAAGAATGTGGACTTGTTTTGGATTGTTTAAACCAATTAGAGCCAATAACAAAGCTTGGATGCAGGGAAATGTTTGCATATAAGGAGTTGGCTATCAAGACAGGCTTAATGAAAAGAAAACAGCAGGGGAAGTTGAAAAGGATGGGAAAACCTTGCAACTCTTTTGTCCTTCTTCACTCTTAATTTCTTAAACGTATTTCTATCAAAGCTGACACTTTTTAGGTCTTCGATCTGTGGCACTCTGTGTGCCTTGGCCACCACCCAGCACCAAACATACTTGATGCAAATTCGTACAGATAGATGACCTCGTTCTCCAGTGCCCTGGTGTTTCATTAAATCTCCACCTTTACCAATGAAAATGAAAATGAATTAGCCCAAGCAGTGAGGTGGAACTGACAGAGCGATCAATAGTGTCACTTTAAATGATATGCTGAGCACAACCTTAAGCTGTATTGACTCTGGTGCCCTTTGAGCTCATGAAAATTGGACTGGATATTGAGCCCTCTAGGCTCAAACTTAATACTAATATTACATAAAAAGGTTTGATTTTACATGTTTATTTTTAATTATCTTTACCCACAAGAGGTATGTCTATTTCAGCACCTTTAAGACATTTAATTATTGCTTAATTTTCTTCAGGGCTTGTGGGATCCAGCATCTAGAGAGAGCAGGGAAGCACCTGACTCTGTTTGACTCCTTCTATTTCTGCATCGTCACCTTCTCCACTGTGGGCTACGGGGATGTAACGCCACAGATCTGGCCCTCCCAGCTGCTCGTGGTCATCCTGATTTGTGTCGCTCTGGTTGTGCTCCCGCTGCAGGTAATGATGCTAAATAGCCTTTCAGATTTTTCCCAAAGTTAACACTCTAGCAATGACTATAATCAAGTTATCAGTGAATACTGAATGACATTTCCTCACTCTTATCTCAGACTGATTGCAAATTTTGAAAAATCTGTGAAGGTGCTTACATCTCTTACATTTTTGGATCCAGGAAAGTCTTCAGATTTCACTCAGTATTCAAGCCAAGTCATGCTGGCTCACTCCTACTGCGTGATAAATGTGCCTGTTTACTATGTAATTTATTTTAAAAGATCTCAAATGTGTTCATCAGTTAAAATAGTGTTTACCATCCCTTCAGAGCAAATTGAGTGAGAAATAGAAATTAACTCCTGCTGGAGGCGAGCAAACGCATCAACACTTTTCGCTTCAGTGGTTTTGCCATCTGTGTCCAGACAACAAATCTATCTTGGTTTCTTATTTAATTCATTCTTGCTGTAGTTGACATCACAGCAATGTTGTTTGTCGTTTCTGTCAGTTTGAAGAACTAGCGTACCTTTGGATGGAGCGCCAGAAGTTAGGAGGGAACTACAGCCGCCACCGGGCGCAGACAGAGAAGCACGTGGTGTTGTGTGTCAGCTCGCTGAAGATTGATCTGCTGATGGATTTTCTCAACGAGTTCTACGCTCATCCCAGACTACAGGTATCAATCACCTGCATGATAGTGGTTTTATAACTAACTGTATGTTACACTGTCAATCTAAAACACTATTGGAATAAATTTGTGTAAGATTTCTATTTTTAGAAATGTGAGATATGCATACAAATGTAGTTAATATATCCTAAATTGTTGTTAATTCTTAGTCACATTTGTACTCAAAAATGCTTAAGCCATGATTGGCTGGTAGTTTAGGCAAAATATGGGCACACGCTGCACAATTGACACTCTATGATTAAAGATAATTTGTATCACTTGTTTCATAGGACTACTATGTGGTGATCCTGTGTCCGACAGAGGTAGACATTCAGGTTCGTCGTATCCTCCAAATCCCTCTTTGGTCCCAGAGGGTCATCTACCTTCAGGGGTCCGCCCTCAAAGACCAGGACCTGATGAGGGCCAAGTGAGTGAGGCTCACTGTATTTAGACAAACAACAACAACAAACACTTACAGATACACATTAAGTATGCGCATTGTTGCTTTCACATTAAATTTAAGGTCTAGTATTTTACATTGGACATATTGATACAGCAAAGTTGAAGATTTCCTATGTTCATACATTTTGGATACATTTTTACCTTTTTTCTGACTTCCAACAAAACAATGAAGTCTCCCACTGGGTTTGTTGTTCTCAGATCTGTGTTTGCAACTCACATGAAGTATGTATGTATGAATGAGTGAAGTAAAGGCAAACGCTTAGAATGTGCGTGATCTACTGATTTAGATATTTAAAGCCAATGCTAAAAAAATTATTTAAATTAACTCAAGATCTGTCCTCTCTTTGTGGAGAGTGATGAGGGACAGCGCCCTAGTGCCCCCTATTGACCAGCCGCCACTGCATGAAGTAAGAGGAACAGCCCCGGCCATTGAAAGATGCTGTCTTGGGGCATAGGGGGTAGAGTGCTGTTGCACTAGTACAACTAAAGGAGAACCAACAGACTTTGCTGCATGAAGAAAAGTGATTTGTTGACTTTGAGAAAGATGTTGTAAATGGAAACTGATTGCAGAATCTTGTTTTCCGATGCCTGTCTGCGCTTTTTGTTTCAAAGACACTTGCTGGTGAAACAGGAAAAGAGAGGTCGGATAATTAGTGATGTGGGGGCTGTGGGAAGAAGGAGGTGTGTCCAAAGTGAGCATTTGTTTTGGTCTGAAAATCTTCTCTGAAATTCAGGTAGTCTTACTTTAAGGAGATACAATTATGATCTGTGAGGATGTGATATGAAATGACTGCCTTCTAGGTTGACTTTCAGTTGATGTGTCCTGGTTCTACTCCTCTGAATCTCATTTAAAGTAAATGATAATCTCTGTGTTGCTTTAATTTAAATGGACGCTCTCAGTTCTCCACTGGTGGATTCTTTAGTCCGTGGTGTGCAGTTAGAGGCCGAGATAGTTACCAGTGTATTTAGCTGACCTTACTGCTCGCACATTAGTGTGATGGGATTTCAATCTGCAGAATGATGATTATCTGCTCATATTGAACACTGTCAGTTATGAAAAATGTGATGGATCACATTAGAATTCATTCCTCCTTTAACTTGGTGCAAAATATTGCAGCACATGTGCCATTTATGGTTTTACTGTTGCTGCAGGAATCTTACAGTAATGCATCACTTGTGAAGTTATGATGTAAAAAAGCAGCTCTCCATGTTCAAATGAAATCAAAGTCATAGATTAAATTAGTTAAGGAGCCCATCCTCTCCATGAGTCTGTGCAGTTACACAGGTGATAATATGCTGTGACAATTTTCTGCATTGCTGTGTAAAAGATAAAACCATTTAGCCGATGACTCCGCTCTGCTATGCTAAAAGTGTTTTTAGAATCACTTTACCACTTTAAATTGTTGTTCTTTTTAAGTATTGAAAACATGAGTTTTTTGTCACAATGAAAGATCTCTGGACCTCATGTGTTGCCAGAGCTGCTCCATAATGTCAAACAGATTTTTTTCCCTGCAAAAATGCTGCTTTGAGCTTTATCGGTCATCGTATCAGGAAGTTAGTGCTCAACCCTGCTTAGCTTTTCTATGAAGTATTGATTGCCTTGTAAGAGATTAATTTTACATTCGGCTGATTTTTTTTTTCATACTCGTCAGCCCGTAAACCTGCCTGTCTCTTCTTTCTTTTGTCCTTATGTCCATTTCTGCATCAATCTTCAGGATGGACGATGCTGAAGCGTGCTTCATCCTCAGCAGCAGGAATGAGGTCGACCGAACTGCTGCTGTAAGTCACACCAACAGAAATTAGTTGAAGTCATATAAAATAGACTCTCTTTCAATGCTAATAAATTTTAAGGAGTTGCCTCCTCTCACACTTCCTTAGTAAATTAGCCCAGTGAGTTGGATATCCACATGATGTCATGACTCTTGAAACTGCTGTTGAGTATTGAAAGCACATTAAGTCTCTGAGGCAAACTTTATGATCCATAAAATTCTTATTGCTTTTGCTAATGAGTTGCTGCATGAGTAAAAGGAAATCATTTCCCTTTCCACAGGATCACCAGACGATTCTGAGGGCTTGGGCTGCAAAAGACTTCGCTCCAAACTGCCCTCTTTACGTCCAAATTCTTAAACCAGAAAATAAATTCCATGTTAAGTTTGCAGGTAAGCACATAAAGACTTTCTATTCACAGAAATACAGGAATACTGTCTTCATCTTAACACACTGCAACTTATCCACTTCACTAGATCATGTTGTATGTGAAGAGGAGTTCAAGTATGCCATGCTGGCGCTGAACTGTGTGTGTCCAGCTACATCTACCTTAGTCACACTCCTCGTCCACACCTCCAGAGGACAGTGAGTACATCCTGATTTTACCATGACAGGAAGTCTCATGAGCATGCATGGATTTATGGCCAGATCCACAGTCAGTGTGTCCTTTTATTGTTGTGTCATTTGATGGTATGGTATAAGACCTTTCTCAATTAAGTATTCTTGCATTTACAGTAACCACATCATAGAAATAAATCAAATATAGGATGTTTTTATAAAGCCAGAGTAATTCAGTTGGGTTCAAATTATGGGCACTTTATAAGGGAAGGATTTAAAATATTAGATAACAGCCTCATTCATTTTATTTCTGAGAGGATCAGATCAATAGCACTCTTATATTTGATATTCTCTACAGGTACAGAAGGTACAGTAAGCTTAGCTCACCACGAGGACTGGAAACAAGGGAAAAAGAGTTTGACAAGATAATACTTGGTTAATAGTTGGCTTTAAAGATGCTTGTAGATAGATTTAGTTATATACAGTATTTGTTTTTCACACTTAAATACAAAAAGAAAAAGACAAAACAGTCTTAAAAAATAACATGTTTAAAAATGTTGGAAACTTGTAATGTCATTTAAACCTCAACCGAGGACCTATCAAAGCTGGTTCGAACTGATAAATTTTATTTTTTTACTTCAGTATTATTGATATAAATATTTAAAACAAGTGTAGATTTGTTTTATTTAACAAAAATAAGAAGCAGAAGTAGGAATTTCACCTGCACAATTAATTGCTGTTTCATCATTGTCTCAAAGTTTAGCATTCCCAATAAACCCATTGCAAAAGACACAGATAATAGGTCAAAATAAAAGAGACACAAAAGACTGACACTGTCAGCAGACATAAATGGGCAGCAACATAGATGCATTAAAAACAGCAAAGCAGACATAAACAAGCAGCCGCATCCATGAAAGCTTCCAGTGAAGAAGACAAAAACATGCAGACTACTGACAATTAACAATTAAGAGCAAGAAGTGAAATAACAAGGACAAAAAAGAGAAAAAGAAGTAAAATATGATGAGCAGTATAAAAACATATAAGACACTTGGCTTAGTGTTCACATGTCCCACATGTCAGCTCTTGGTCACAAAATCTAAGGATCTGGTTCCAGATTTATATATTTTGATCAAGTGTGAGCGTGTTAATACTTCAAGTAACTTAAGGCAAGCAGACCCAATCACAAATGTTCAAAAATACAGAGTCTAAGTTTTGATGGTTAAGGCTTTCAAAGGCGCAGAGCACTCATGAGATGTCAGCTAATCCAGTCAGTGTCACTCAGTAGCTGTTTCTCAAAGTCCAGAATCCGTCGTCTTTGGGAAGGATCCCCCCGAGCCAGGACCCTTGGAGGTGAGTCCTCCCTGGCAACTCTTGAACACACATTTAGAACAGGCTAGCAAGTGTGCGTGACTACGTCATAGAAAGTTTTACCCTGCACCCTCCAATAAGCTATCACATCATCGTATAATCATAATATATGTAATAATATGATTGTTTAATCATATTGATTATTTAATATAATCATACAATATAATATATAATATAATCATATTATATGGCGCTACTTTTACCCGTCCAGCTTTGCTTTGATGATATGATATAGCCTAATGATGGAAACATGACATTTAAAAGTGTATTGAAGCCCTGGCTTCCTCCTGATATTACTGTATTTTTTTTTTTTAAGAGAAGGAAAACAATGTGCATTGGATTGTGGGTAATTCCTGCGCGTGGAGGATACACATGTGCATCCTTGGAAATTCTCTGTTTGAAAGACAGTCCTTGGAAAAATTTCAAGGATCCTCGAGACTTGGAACAGTCCTCTGACGGCAGCCAATGAAGTAGTATCCTTCAGAAATGGCCGTTTGAGGATCCTTCCTTGGCTTTGAGAAACAGCTACAAACTTTGTCTGCCCTGATAGATGTTTGGATCCTACCACAGCTGTATCTTCTCCTTAAAGTTTAACCTTTTCATCATCTGAGCACTGATGTTGATCGCTGATTCTCTCTGAGATGTAACTGAATCAGTGAATTTTCTGCTTTCAGAGTCACAAAAAGTTAATTTTTTAAACCTTTAGCCTTTCTAACTTTTTCTGATCTGTTAATGCGAAATTAATTTGTGTAATTCGTCATGAGAACAGAGTCTGTCCCAGTGAATAACAGGCAGTGATGACTGACACTCCTGCAACAGTTTTACATTTATAGAGAACGTGGTTGTTTTTGTCTGCAGAGTTGGATGTACCATCGCCACAACACAAACAGTCTCATCATGAAGTCAATAAACATAACCCTTCTTGCTGACAATAAAACTGCCTGTGTTCTCACAGTCTAGACAAGGTGAACAGCAAATTTACCTTCACTGACAGCCAAAAAATCATGAAAATATTCATAATGGAGATGTGAACTGGCTCAGAGATGTGAAGGTGACAGGAATGGGAATGCATTTTTTATTATGGGTGTTAGTTTAATCATCATCACATTGATTAGGAGTTATGGAGTACATGAGCTGCTTAAATAAACTGATCTTACAGCCTTCTTCGCTTCATTTTATTTTTGTGAGCAGAAGTCAGAAGGCTAGGGAGAAAAAGGTCGTCAGAGTTCAAAAAGATTCATTAGTCCTCAAGGAAATGAGAGCTGTAAAGATGTAGATAAAATCAAATCCAGTTTAAAGTGCATTCTTCTGTGAAATGAAAGACTCCTGAGTAATTAAGACAAAACATAATGGCACTTTAAATTGTTGCCTTTAAAAGTCATGCTCTGTTCTGGCAGTAAGCAAAAATGAGGGTTTCTTTTCCTTAAAGACAAGTTTTGATGTCAACCTGTAACTCTGGTTTTGAAAGGTGCATTTGCAAACTCTTTAACATTCAGTGTTATATAAGGAGATCTACTTCATTTATGTAAACTCACCTGAAAACAATGAATGTTTCTTTCTTATGACCTTATACTGGGCTTGTTATTTCTACAGAGATGTAGAACATGTCCTGTCCATGTAGTCTGAATGTTTAATTGCCATATTCCTTCAGTAGTCCAGTGTTGTAAAACCAAACACATAACAGGGCTGGATACTACACATCACTCCATTCAGACCTAACTTGTAGCCTGTATTCTTTGAGGGAGGGACAGTTATCTCCTGAGCAGTGGCAGAGGACATATGGACGCTGCTCTGGAAACGAAGTCTACCACATTCGTCTGTGTGACAGCAAGTTTTTTGGGGAGTATGATGGCAAGAGTTTCACCTACGCCTCCTTTCACGCACATAAGAAGTAAGAGAATTTCCCTCTTTGCTCAGTCTGTGCACATCTCTTTGGTGTGCCTTTCAATATCTCTAGAAGCTAAACAAACAACTGGAGCTGATGCTCATTTTGAACTGCCTGCTTTTATTTGCAGGTATGGTGTTTGTTTAATTGGTGTGAAGAGAGAAGACAATAAAAGCATCCTGCTTAACCCTGGGCCCCGACACATTATGGCTGCCGCCGACACATGCTACTACATCAACATCACCAAGGAGGAGAACTCAGCTTTCATCTTCAAACAGGAGGAGAAGCACAACAAGGGTCTACCTGTCAGCGGCCTCTACGACGCCCCCTCCAGGCTGCCTGTGCACAGCATCATCGCCAGCATGGGTGAGACTCAGAGCCATTGACAGAAAGAATCATAAGACGATGGAAATCGTATAGACTAGCAATTAAGACTTTTATTACATTTCTATGAATGAATATAAAACATGTACATGAATATAGACAGGGTTCCTATTTGTCCTGGAAAAACCTTTGAAAACCTAGTTAACTGTTGACCAATTGTTTTTATAATGGAAAATACAAGAAAAAGCAAAATTTTCTGAAAAATCTTAAGAAAATTAGAAAAATCAGGAAAATTTTTGAATATTTTCCTAATTTCATATCAGAACTTCCCAGTATAGGTGAGATTGTCATCTGAAAGGAAAAAAATTAAATTTAGGATCATATTAAACAGTGACAGTTGTTTATAAACAAAAATATTAAAAACAGAGCAAGCATGCAGCCAAAATGTACTTTATAAAACAAAGTTGTGCGAGAAGATTTATTATTATCATTACTACAACTACTATTATTTTGAGTAAAGGCTCAAGATACTTTAATTGGCTCTTTATTTTTTGACAGCCACATTTTTTTTTTTTTGTAGATTTTTTCTAACTTATTTTTTGCAAAAAGAAGACTAATCGGGTTATAAATACCCAAACCATTACTGTAACATACTTGTATTGATAAAACTAAGTACAATGCATCTGCCAATGCATTTGAGCCATTCGGTGATCAATTTGTAATAATTTGTCAGCGTGAAGTCATTGTTATGGCCACAAGCCGTGCATTTTTGTATCAGACTTCCAAAGAAAAGAATATATTTGTTTGTGGGCACGTACCTTCCTGTCAAACCAGCCGACTGTTTCTGAAAATGTCCCGGAAAATGATGTCTAGAAAAGAGTGGAGACCCTGAAGAACAAAATACAAGACATTGTGACTGGAATTGACAACCCCAATGCATAAGTATATCCATAAATCTAGCCCAAATAAAACAGTCTCCATATGAATCACCATCACACTACCACACAAAAAGATACAATTGTCAAACTTCCATTGTACTTTATTCCCTCTAAAATTGACTGACATCTGAGATGGCTGCCTTGCTGATGCTTTATGATTTTGCTGACATGCATGAATTATTTTCTTACATGCATTTTTGTTTTTGCTTTCTTGGCTGACTTTTTTGTGTTGTGCTTTTCCTTTGACCTGTGAAAGTTGATCAGGCCACCTCATATGGTAAGTTTGTGCATGACGCATCACTTAAAAAAAAAATCAAATTTACCAGTTTAATTGATGGAATACAATATTTCCACCTGAACCTCTATTATACACTGTAGCAGATCTTTTTAACATTTCATTCATGATTAACTAACACCTGGTTAGATTCAGTAAGAGTTTCTTATTTAATAACTAATTAAAAAAATTGACCATTATAAAAATATGTGAATCATAATTGGAATGTGATGATTTTTAAAGCAACGATATCCCGTGTTTAATTTAAAAAAGGACAAAAGTAACATATCACATGTTGAAACTGAGAAATAAAGCTGTTTTCTGGAAAATATTGGCCCCTTTTTAATTTGATGCCAGGTTCAAGTTTCAAAAACATTGGGACAGGGGTATAAAAAGGCAGCAAAAGTTGTGAAAAGCTTAAAGAAAGCTTAAATGATAACTGGCAAGAGTTTATGAAATCATTAAATTAAAGAGCATCCCAGAGGGACTGAATGTATCTGAAGTAGTGATCAGGACGTGTTTACCATTTTGTGAAAGACTCAGCTTGCAAATTATTTAAAAAAAAACATTTCTCAATAATGTAACTGTCCAAACTTTTGTTCAACATATTGCTGGCATTAGAATCAAATTAGGCCCACAATTTCCCAAAAATAATGGCATTTCTTAGTTTCAACACTTATGTCATATTTTTGCCTTTTTCATAAAATATGGGGTTTCAGTATTTTGACGATCATCACATTCTGATTTATTCACATTTTTGAAGTTCCCAGCTTTTTTTTTTTTTTAAAGGGTTTACTTTCAGTCCAGTTTTACTTGACTGAAAGTAAAAGTTCTAACATTTTTGTAAAAATTTTGATACATGTTTTGTGCATGTATCATGTTTCTGATATATGTTTGTGCATATATCATACATCTTATTACACACACACTTATATGATGTTTTTTAATCATTTTATTGACGATCTCTAACTGGCAATGCTATTTGCTTGCCTGTTATGGTAGCTCAAGAGTACAGTCATGTTGATAAATGAGACCAGCACATTTTCTCCTCAAGGACACACTAGGCTGAGCTAAAGGTGGTGCTTGGTCGTTAGCGGCAAAGATGCTGAATAAGCTAATCTTGGACCTTATTCATGAACATTCAGTATGAAAACGTGTCTCCAGCATCAGAGTTTTTTCTGATAAAGCGTTCATGGGTTAACTGTGGTGCTAAGACGGACATCCAATGTGGAAACATAATAATAAAAGTGCTGCACATGCGATTTCTACCTGCTCTCTTCCAGTAACCTTGTGTAATTTTCAGGCACTGTAGCCATTGATCTGCAGAACCCTGATCCGCCAGAGGAAAGCAGCAAACTGACCTTGCCGACGGAGAACGGCGCCAGCAGCCGCAGACCAAGCATCGCACCTGTCCTGGAAGTCGCAGACTCCTCCGCCATTCTGCCCTGCGATCTCCTGAGCGACCAATCAGAGGATGAGACTAACCAATCAGACGAGGAGGGCTCAGTTGGGTCAGAGTAAGTGATGTCGCTAAGATTAAATTGTGATAAAAACGGGCTTTAGAGGATTATTGACCTTTAGGCCTTATAGTGTGCATTATTTCATTTTTTGCAGCTGTAAAAAAAGTGAAACGTCCTCATAGTGGGAGCGTCCTGTACCCTGTATTTGATTGATATCATTCGTCCTCCTCCTCGTCATGTCTTAGTGGTTGTAGGAGGAGTGATGGATGGGTTGAGAATAGGTGTGTAATCTATGTGTCATTGTGCTTTAAGGGACAGACATGGCAGTGATTGATGTGTGTCATGACAGGAAGGTCAGTGTTGTTCCTCCACAGTGAAGCTCATGATGTGTCATTCGCCACGCTCGTTACACTTCCAAACTAATCTTTTAGTCAACTGGACAGAAAGCCACCAAAGAATAAGTGAAGGGACTTCAAGAATTCAGTTTATCTCAGCTGCCTTTTCTTCTCTTTATCCTCTGTACTTGGTCAAATTAAAAGGAGACTCATGCAAACCAGAGCCCGCAGCTCTGCAGGTATTCTTGTGCAACTGTAAGAGCCAGACATCGAAGATCTTATAGAGTTTGACACAGCGTTTTCCTCCTAACCTCAGACACTGTATTACTGCCCTCCATGATACCCGAGAAGCCTTTTTTATTCTAACAGCCGTCGGGTACAGAAGCAGTTGGGGAGATGGAAGTGGCTGCATTGACTGCAGAAAACACTCAACAGCTAAAGGTCCCACAGTGCCACCATGTGGCACAAGAATGTAAATGCAGCCATTAAAAAATTGGATTCTCTTTTATTGGCAAACCAGAGGGCACTGTGAAAGTGATAAGGGGGATTGAAGTCAACCTTTGCTATACAGAGGGCACAATTAAATTGAAACACTTATTGCAAACTAAAACAAGACATGATTAAAGGTAAAGAGACTGCAGCAAAACTGGAATTGATGATGTTTTTGAGCAAGAATGAATCTTTCAGGCTTGAAACACGAGGTAAATTAGCAACATCATGGTCTTATCGTATGTTTTTTAAAATATATTAACATATGTTAACAGCATTTAATAATATTTAAAAGTGGGTGTTGTTATTTGAAACTTATTTATGTTGACTAAGGGGATACAGAGATACAGGTACAACTCATTGTACAAAGTCAACTTTCTCCTTTCTCCTAAAAAATATATGCAAAAGAAAAAGTTTAATAAAACTGAATTATAGTAATTGATAAGAGAAATCTGAAACTTCAAAGCTGTCAAGTGCAAATTAAGTCATAAAATGCTCGACCTTTTGCCCAAGGCACTACTCAGTTATATTATTATTCAGATGTATTAGTTATTTTTTATTAGCCAGGATGACCTTTAATTTTCTGAAGTTCAATAAGAATAAGACAGGAGTGAAAGTTTTTGGACCCCATGGAGGCTGTACCAACTCCAGTGAGGAATTGTCCTTTCTTGAGCCTTTTCTGAGCAGAAAGTCAAGGTGTCAGATATTTTCACTTACAAATGCCAGCTTTTTCCATCTTTGGCCATTATCTAAGGTTAAGTCCTTTTTATTCTCCAACAATTTGGAGATGGTTATGCACGCTGTTAACACAACTTGTCATGATTATTATACTGCACTTTACTTTGGTGCTAGCCAAGCCTCTCTCGATCGTTTACAGCTTGTTCAGAGCACTGTGGCTCGTCTTTTAACTGGTTAATGTTAATAGGAGAACATTTCCCCAACTTTAGCCTCTCTTCACTGGCTCCCTGATCATTTTAGGATTGATTTCAAGATGTGATTGTTAACATGTAAATCTTTAAATAAACTGGCTTCTTCCTACCTTTCTGACTGTTGTAAACCCCATAATTTTATCATGGGTTCTCATATCCACTGATCAGTTGCTTTTGACTTTTCAAGGTCAAAGTTGAAGCTCAGGAGTGTCTGAGCCTTAGCAGTAGCTGTGCCAGAGTCTGAAGCGCTCTGCCTCAACATGTTTGGCTGTCCACTGTCTGTTTCTAAATCAAACTTAAAAACACACTTTTACTCTTTGGCTCTTGGCTCTTGCATGAGACTTGGCTTTATACCCTCATGGTCTTTTTATGTCTTCTTGTATTTAAATTCTCCCTGTGTTTAATTGTGTTTTTATTGTTTTATATATTTTTATATCAATTTGAATTGGATTTGATCATGTATTCCTTGTATTTTTTGTCAGTTTTGTGAAGGGCTACCCTCCCAACTCTCCCTACATCGGCAGCTCACCAACTCTCTGTCACCTCCTACCCCAAAAAGCTCCATTCTGCTGCCTTCGCCTTGACAAGGTGGGTACTCCTGTATGAAAAGGGTTCATTTCAACACAATGTTTTCTTGTAAATCCAGCATGTACATAGAAAAACACCACCTTTCTTGAAATATTTGAAAAAAACAAGATGTGTAATGCATCCTCTAAGGGTTACAGTACAACTTAAACCTGACTGATTTCCTGTTAAATTGTCTCCAGGGCTGCACTCATAACAGCTTCGAAGATGCCAAGGCATACGGCTTCAAGAATAAGCTGATTATAGTGTCAGCGGAGACTGCAGGAAATGGTCTTTATAACTTCATCGTCCCGCTGCGCGCTTATTACCGGCCCAGGAAGGAGCTCAACCCCATAGTGCTGCTGCTTGACTACCCGTAAGATTCCTACCACCCACTCTATCTACTGCTTGTGTTTGTGTATTTGCTCTTACTCCTACAGAGACAGAAAACCACTGACATCTGCATAATCACTTTAAAAAACTTATGACAAGTCTGCTTTTTATGTAAAGGGGCCTAACACAAATACCTGCACCAGGAGTTGTAAACAGAAAACACAGTTAAGATGAGCAATTACGCTAATTTTCTACTTAGTTAGCATACAATATGTGTAGGCAGTTATAATTAACTGGCTTTTATGCAGCCCTCCTTTTAGTACAAGAATGTCAGGACTACTCTTCATCTTTCCAGCTAGTTTCTTAAGCATAATTTTTTTTTTCATGCATCATGGAGTTTTACAAATTCATGTTGCATCTTGTACATTTAAATGAGCACATTCTCCTGCAATGTGGGCCAGGATATCCCTGAAGAAACTTGATCATAGATTGGGATATTTAGGTTGACGTTGCCCCAAGTTATGGAAAAATCATAGTTTTACATTTTCAATGAGAAACAGTAATAGTGTCAGGTCAAAGACATAAAGAAACTGAACTCCGTGTGACTGTTTGTGTATATCCATGTCTTTGCATTTGCTAGGGGGCATGTGTCTTTGAAATAGATTAAGAAAAATCACCATTTCTCCATATGTTTGCATCCTTAAAAGAAACAGATTGCTTCAAGTCAAGAGTTGATTGTGGGTTAGCTTAGCTTCAAGAGAAAAAATTAATTGCTTTTACATTATTCATTAAAAGATCTTTGTGCAAGAGAGAGCCTATTTGTGTGTAGGGTATCTGTACTTGCGTGTGTGCTGCAGTGATCCACACCTTTTTCTGCTCTAACTCACTGTGGGTTTCATTAACTCCGGCCAAGTCTCTGCAGTCACTGTAACAGATAAACTACACAGACAGAGAGCCAAGAAAGCTCTGGCTAACTAAAATCCTCAGAGGTTTCATTAGCAGCCAGTTGAAACATCCAGCTCCACTGAAGTATAAAACCTACACTTTAATTCTCTTATCTCATAAAACATCCATCAGTATGGTTCAAACTAACAAATCATGTCTGTCTCTAATGTTTACCACAGATAATTAGATGTGCTTCTCATCCATAATTTTTGCTGTTTCCTGCAGACCTGACAACCACTTCTTAGAGGCTATTTGCTGCTTTCCAATGGTTTACTTCATGGCTGGCACAATCGATAAGTATGTGTTTGGATTATTAGCAAAACTGTTCATGTGATTTACTCATTTAAATATCATGTGTGGCCCAGTAGTTGTTTTTCATTATTTTTTTAGCTTACATAAATAAAATGCAACAAAAGCCCCTGAATGTAGGGAAAGTTGATCACAAATTAACAACAAAGGACAATTTATAGGCATTGCACAATATTGGTTTTCTTATAACTGCTTTGAGCTTTGGTGCACATAATTACAGCACAGAAGCTCTGAAACAAAAGGAAAAGATTTTTAATTTAACTTTATCAATAATAGAGAAGTTATTATTCTTTTCTCAGAGGACAAAAAATAGGATGTGCTTTCTTTTTTTGAACTAATGTTTGATTTTCTTTTTTCAGTAAGATCAAAACACATAAAATTCAAAGCTATGTGTCAGAAAACAGCAGCCCGTTTAGACTCTATTTTAGCAGTTCATTCTCTTCATCTTTTGTGAAGGCATTTAAAGTCGGTACACTTTCTACATTTTCAGGAGCTTGAATCTTGTCGAAGTCTGAACCCCTTTTCCATTTGTCCCTTATTTACAGAGTTGATGTTCTAATTCTAACCAACACTGGAACACTGATATAATTCTTATAGACTGTGTTTCTGTGAGCATTACACAGTGCAACAGTCTGTATTTTTTAGCTACTTTGAACCAGATTTTCAAGATGAACTTAGTGGCTGGGTCCAGCACTTCCTTCTTTTCTTTATACAAGTTTCTACATCTGCTTTCTTAACCTTAGTTTTGCGGCTTTGTTAAAATCAACAGGATGTAAACCAAGAAGACTTTTGTTTTAGAATATTGAGGTGTCCATTCCTAGAAAAGTTTGCACCAGCTGTGATTAACCCATCATTTGATTTGAGTAAAATGGATCCCTTAGATGCTCCCAAGATTTGTAAAAATACTCATGCAGTCAGATTACAACAAATCAAGTTGTTGCCTCACTAAGTGTTGATTTCAGTGCTTCTAAAAACTCCACAGCTATGTGGAGAACTTGTTCAGATCTTCACAGCTGATCACTGAAAATGCAGGCTTAATCCCTGTCTTTGCACATATATATATTTGATTTGCAGGTGTGAAAAAAGAGAGTTTGACGCTACCAATTTGTGATGTACGTTTTTTCTTGTTGTTGCTTTTGTTGCTGCTCACTAAAAATCTTTATCTTTTCATCATTGCTAAATTGCATTTTGAAAGATGGCCACCATCCGTCACATTTAATTTGCTGGATGGAAAAGTTACATCTGACTTAATTACTTGAGTTAATGCAGCCTGCTGTGATTCATTAATCTCCGCTTAACAAACACTAAACATAGTTATAACAGGACTAAGATGGTGCAACAAGCTCCTAAATTCTTTTAGAAAAAAGCTTAAAACTGTTTAACTAAATTCGCTGCAGGCTTCAAAAGGTTTTGCTTGATAGTATTGCAGTGTTTTATTGCATTTTTTTTTATTTGAATATAACTTTACTAAATATCGGTCAACACTGATTCTTGTTTCAATAACACTGCACAAAAAACTGGAAGTCCTGGGCATCCACTGCTGTTTAATTTCAAGTTAATTATACCAACTTATGATGTTGCTCTTTGTAACAGCTTTGGGTTAAAATTATGACTGAGGAGCTGTATTTTTTTTGTTTTTAAGCTTTGTTACTCTTCAGTTAAAATATTGGACACTTTTAAAACGTGGTTACTAAAAGTACCAAAATATCAAACATTCGACAACCTTATTCCTGAAGTAGCTCTGTTGCTTTGTGACCAGCCTGGACAACCTGCTACAGTGTGGAATAATCTACGCCGACAATTTAGTGGTGGTAGACAAGGAGAGCACCATGAGCGCTGAGGAGGACTACATGGCTGATGCCAAGACCATCGTCAATGTCCAGACTATGTTCAGGTAACACAGAAGAACATTTTAAACTCTTGACACTTGCATTTAACAGTTAATACATCAGAAGCTGATTACATATTTAGGTTTTAGATCAACTGACTCTTACAAGTATACTTGCAGCAGCATCCATGCTTGTATTCTGGTGTGCGTAGTTTACCAAAATGCCAGAATAGTTAATCTTCACGACAAACTATAGATGTCAAAGCTATGTTTCTCCTCTCTTATTAATGAACAAAATTAAACACATTTATCACAGCCATGCAGGGTCATCCCTCTCTCTCTTCTCAATTAGGTTGTTTCCCAGTCTCAGCATTATCACTGAGCTCACACACCCGTCGAACATGAGGTTCATGCAGTTCAGAGCCAAGGACTGCTACTCACTCGCTCTCTCCAAGCTGGAGAAGGTGAGCTGTTGATGGTTTCCATATTTTTCTGCAGATATATAATTTGTTTGTCTTATCACTGATTAAAAAGAAGGGGGTTAAACTATCTACACACAAAGTATATTCAATTTTTTTTTTTACCATTCCAAAACAATTTACTTAACTTAAAATTTTGTGCAGTGTTTGTCCATTTATATTCATAGATTTGATTCTAATGCCAGTTTTTCAGGCTTTCAAGGTTTAGTTAGTAAGGTAAACGCACTAAAATACACTGAATAAATGGATAAAGTGTAATGGAGTTATGTTTACATCATTATTCTCAGTCTTAGATGCGCTCTTCTCTCTGGATCATCTGTGATATTTTTCCTCCTACCTGCAGCGATAACTTTCACCTTTTCTGTGCTTTAAAAAAATTTCACTCAACCAATGTGTTAGCTGTCAGAGGTGAAAATCGGACATGATCCTTTTTTTCCTACTAGTCTTGGAGATGGAACTAAAAAGCAGAAGTTCATCAAACCTACAGAAGAAAAGTGAGATTTTAATACTTGTTTTTCTGTTGCTTTTTGTGTTTCTTTCTGCAGATAGAGCGTGATAAGGGCTCCAACTTGGCCTTCATGTTTCGGCTGCCGTTTGCTGCAGGCAGGGTATTCAGTATCAGCATGCTGGATACACTGCTTTATCAGGTAGGCTACAAAAACATGTATTATAGTTGAACACGGGGGTGGTCATGGCATATCAAAATGCAGGGAGGCAGAGGGCACATTTGAATCATGCATACATAATTGTCTAGCCCTGTTGTACACTCGAGTTTTCTCACTGTAGTTGAATATTTTAATCACAGTCTTTCTCTTTGTTTTAACAGTCTTTTGTTAAAGACTACATGATCGCTATCATAAGGCTTCTGCTTGGTCTGGACACCACACCTGGCTCTGGATACCTGTGTGCTGTAAGTATGAACATTTTTTTACTGCTGTGAAATGGGTTTGTGAGTTAAAGTTAAGATGAGTAAGTCACTCTCCATCCACAGATGAAGATCACAGAGGAAGACTTGTGGATCAGGACGTATGGCAGACTCTTCCAGAAGCTTTGTTCTTCCAGTGCTGAGATCCCCATCGGGATCTATCGCACCGAGTCACACATGTTCTCGACCTCTGAGGTAAGTTCAGTTTATTCACATTTTGTGTTTCTGAGTGGCCGGTTTTGATTTGATCCCAGCTTTGGCTCCTAGCTTGGCTTTGGCTTCTTTTAATTTTTTATTCCCTATGAGCATACCTCTCCTTGCTTTGCCTTTCCTTTGCCTTAATTTCTCTCCTCTTACATGTATCTCCTTCCTCAGTCCCTCCATTTATTCTACTATAATTTCTCTGTTCTTCTTTTGTCTTTGTTTTTGTTTCCCAAGCCAGCTGCTTGTATTTCTCTTTTATATCCATTTTATTTTGCTCCCTTTTATACTTCTGGCTTTTTGTTTGATGCCAAGCAGGTGAAGGAAATTAACATTTATTCTTGAATATCACCATTTAAGAATCCAGTAGGTTATTACCCTATCAGTCTGTCTCTTAAATAATATTTATTTTTTATTTAAGTGATTTGTGTGCCAAACTAACCAGGCCTAATTAACAAATGTAACATTTTACTTTTTTGTTAATTTCCTAGCATTTTGATAATAAATAATAAAATAGTAATAAATAAACCCTATTTACTATTTTATGGGCTGACTTTTGAGGCATGTGTTGATTTGGTTTGCTTTGGATGCCCCCGTCATTGCATCTCCTTTTGTTTGGTTGTCTGTTTGTCTTTCTCCTGTTTCAGGGCAAAGACAGTCATGCACAGGTAAGATCCAAATGTGTTTGTTTTTCATTTGGATGTTTCAGTTTTAAAGGGGACATATTTTACCCTTTTAAGACGAGTTTATATTGTTCTCAGAGGTCCCCAAAACGTGCCTGTGAAGTTTATTGCTGAAAAACACTCCAGTATTGGATTTTTGCATGTCTTAAAACCCCTCTGTTTCAGCCCTGCTCAGAGCGAGCTGTTTCTGTGTCTGTGGCTTTAAATGGTAATTAGCTGTCTGACTCTGCCCTTGACCACACCCCTCTCAGGAAATGGATGCAGCACTCGTGATATTGCAGACACTTTTTTTTTCCCAAACTTTGGACCGGGATTTGAACCATTAATCTCCCAGACTGTAATCAGCAGGGTAACCCACTGAGCTATTCAGCATCTCAGCTGGTAGCTGAGAGGATCAGTAGAGGAGGGCGGAACTTTTCTCCAAGAGGGGGAGGGCCAACCAAACCTGGGGGCGGGTGCTTAGGCCCCTGGTGAGGTCACTAGATGTAAAATCTGAGAATGGCTTGTTTCAGCACACATTTTCTGAAAGGTGGAGAAAGAGAAGGGGAGAGGGAATGGATTTTTCTGGTACTTGAGGGAATTGTGGACAGGCTTGAGACACATATTTGTGTTAGAAAAGCCTGAAAAAGTGATTTTTGCATAATATGTCCCCTTTAAGATAAAAATACCTGAGGGGCATTTTTTTCTTAAAGATCATTAACATCAGAGTCTGAGATTGCAAGCTTAATAAAATTAAAGGTCTGCTTTGTTGTCATAAGGACAAAGAAAAATTGGAACAAAAATAAAACCACACAGCTTAGACCTCTTATTCTGCCTGCTTCCTCAGTCTCAGGTGTCCATAAATGTGGAGCAAGGTTCAGAGCATCCGGAGCGCAGAGACACCTGGAAGGAGAAAACAGCTCACAGGAATTCCACCACGAGTGACCAATCGGAGCATCCGCTGCTGAGGAAGAAGAGCATGCAGTGGGCGCGGCGGCTGAGCAGAAAGAGCAACAAACCGTCGAGCAGAGCAGAAAGAATCTCGCAGCAGAGACTCAACCTGTACCGACGCTCGGAGCGGCAGGAGCTTTCCGAGCTAGTCAAGAACCGCATGAAGCACCTGGGCCTGCCCACCGTGGGATACGGTGAGTGAAGCCACCAATGGCGTGATACTTAGACAGATTAACAGTAGTGGAAGAGATTAATAATTAAGATGTTAAACTGTAACTTTTCAGTAAGACTAGATGAAGAGACTATTTCATCTGTTTTATTTTGTTTTTATATATATTTGTCTATAATTTGTCATAGTATTCCTGGTGAATGAATAATAATGCTAATTATGATATTTCTTACATATTTCAAGTATCTGTTCTATAAACATGTCTTTTTAAAGCCTGCAGCAACTCACAGGGCAGAAATAATGTAATTGGTTGAGTTTAACATGAGTGGGTAATGCCTAAAATGATTTTAAAAGGAAAGAATAGATATAAACATCCATTCATCCATTTTCTATACTGCTTATTCATTTTAATTGCAGGGCCAGATATAAACATAATGAAATAAAATGATGCATAAACCTTTTTGGCCCATGCTTCAAAGAATCTAAAAGAATCATAAACTGTGCAAATTTAGGATTGTAGTTTTAGTTTTTTTCAATTCCACTTTAAATTAAAATATTAAGGTTCTGTTGTGTTTTCTATTTAGGCCAAGAAAGCTCAAAGTAAATGCTGAATAACGTCAGGCATTGACAAGAAATAATCCTCTTTTAAAAGAAATTATTTTCATTTCTGATTAATCAAGCCAAAGGTTTTGTTTTGCTTTTTTTTTTCTTTTTTTCCCTTGGAGTAGCAGGCTAAACTGTTTCAGGTGCAAGGCCCTTTAAAGACAAGGCAAGTTTTATCATATGGGATCATTCATAAACAGAGCAATTAAAGGGGCTTTATAGAGTTTAACACATGCTATTTATTACATTAAGAGCTTTATAAGACAGCAAAAAGATATGAAAAGAAATATGTTAACATAAGACAAAAAGACATTAAATTCAATTTAGCAAAGACAAGAATTGAAAAACAAGAACAGCAATAGATAAATAAATCTCCCAGAATGCCTTGCCAGTCATTGGCAACATGGCTATTCAGACAATGAAAGTAGTTCACACAATTTTCTTTATTATAGGATTTTTTTTGAAAATGACAGCCAGTGTATTATCTTAATTTAAAGTCCCTGAAAAGTGAAATCCAAATGCTGTGTCTTATCAGACCAGATATATTTGAATAAGGTTGCTGTAAACATGTATAAACACTGAGAGCTATGTTTGATTGAATTTTGGATTTAGACAGTTACAACATTGTTCACCTCTTTCCTGGCTTGGTTTAATTTGTGCAGGGCAAATACAGGCAACCACCATGTCACTGGCTGCTGTGGGGAAATATCCTGCCACCCTAACACCTGTTAGCTGATGCCACTGCCTTCATTAAAATTCAAAAACAGCTACATGCTGTGTTTTTGTTCATTGTGAGGTAAATTTCCCAAATCTATCGGCCACTGTGGCCTACAGGTCATTAAAAGTATCATAACAGAGAGATTTGTGCCAGAAAACAGTCAGTTTAATCCCCAACTTCTGTCTCTTTGCTCTGGCACAGAGCCAGGCAGCTGCACTCTGACCAGAGATCACCAAAAGGTCAGGGGGCAGGCTAATTGCTGGAGTACATGTATAGTTTTCACTTGAACCACATGCAGCAGCAACAAACATCTTACCTGCTGAATGTGCGTTTTGATCCATATTTCACTTTTCTTTAGTCCTAGATGATTAAAAGAAGCAAGCTGGGACGGTCTCTCTCCAAGCAGCCACAGCTCGATACCTCCTGTCATTTAGCATTGCAATGCTAAAGTTCAGTGAAGTATCCAATGATAGACGTGTTCTATTCCTGCCAAGTCTGTCACAAGCCTCCAATGCTAATCATCACTGGAGACTTATTAGCAACATCAGGAAATTGAGTTTCAGCAGCAACTTAACAACAAAGTCGTCTCATAAATGGGAGAGAGACTTAACTTCACATAACTCAGAAAATGAGGTATAAGGAATACCTGAAAAGTTAAAGACATGATGAGAAAATGAAACTGAGACTTTTTAGCTGTGAACTGTCTGCCTGTCATGGCATAAATGAGATTGTTTCTCTGGTGGCTGACACAGAAAGCTGACAGGTCCAGCAGGGCAGACCAAAAAGTCCTGAATTTTGGCCTGGTGGTTCGCAACACAGTGGCTTATCATACAGCAAACCTTCAATACAGATCTTTTTAATCATTTTACAGTAACTTTAATGTTGTTTCAATGCATTGTGGTGCTTTTATTACAAACAAACATTAAAAAAAATTACTTGTAGTATATTGATAGAAAGCTAGCAAATATTACATCATTTCTCAGCTTGTTCCTGAGAGTCCTACATTTTCATTGAGTTGCTGCTGACATCCACAAAAGGATCCAATAGCTTACTTAAGAGAAATCACCGCAGCTTAAAAACATAATTGATATGTTATTACTTAATTTATATAAGCATGAAGAAATTCAGGAAAAATTTCATTAAAAAAAACATAGCATTGTAAAAAATATTAATGGCATGTAAATGCTTCTGTTTATTAAATTAAACATGGATTGTGGGGTCAGCTAATCTGTGATACCTATATTGAAAATTTGAATATGAAAATGAAATGTGAGCAAAGAAACAAAGACTTACTTAAATTGAAAAAAAAAAGAAAATTTATTGGTGATTCTCTACCCACTCTCAACCATTGCAATTATTTCTGGTTTGAGAAAAGCAGTGTTTTAAAATCTTTAACCTGTGTTTCACTCATTTTATCTCATTTCATCTCTTCATCTATTAAGACACTGAAGTGTGGGTCTTGATAGTAGCAATCATTATCACACTGCATCATCATTCGCCTTCATTGAACCTCTTTTTCACACACTAGTTTCATATTTGCATCTGTTCCTCGTTTGTCATTAAACACACACTGCACATATTCATGATCATCCAAACATGTGTATGTGAAGACATCATGCATGAAGATGCAGGAGCCCAAACCTCGTCTCAATTGCATTTAGTTGAAAAAAATCTGCAATTGCCTGCATTCTTCCTCTGCTCTTTTTATTTGCTCCTCAGTTTCCTCCCAGCTTTACGCTTTCAAACAGAGGCAGAATCATGCTCCAGATGTGTTGTATATTCTATACATGTTAAGTAACATGTCAATTAAATACGTTTCAGGAAGATCCCCAAAAGCTCAAGACCTTCTTTTGAACCCTGAATGTCAGTGAGGATTACTGCAACAGGAGCATAACATGTGACTGATGAGTCATTTGGAAGTGATTCTGTGCACTATCACTTACTGCATGGCTTCTCTGCATCTCTCTCACCTTCCTCAAAAGTTATTTTTTCAAAAGTGCAAATGCATTCGCTGCCTGCCTGATTCCTTTCTTTTTCTTGTTTCCTCCCCCCTTTTTTCTTCCTCTGTTCTTCTGCTTCCTTGTTCTCTCTCTGACTCGTCTCTCATCCCTCCTTTGGCTTTGTAGAGGATGTTTCTAATCTCACTGCGAGCGATGTCATGAATCGAGTAAATCTAGGATATTTGCAAGGTAATTTGTGTGTTGTTCATAACCTTTTTTACAGACATGTGAGTGGTTACATCCATCATGTGGAGAAAGGAACTTGTCCTTTCACCAGCATCCTAAAAAAAGTCAGAGAATGAGCTAGATATTTCTACTTTTAAGAGATGTTTTACTGTTTTCTATTCATTTAAGCCTTGTAGTTTATTATCAATGAGGCCGTTGAAGTTTAACAGTGAATGCCCTTGCTTAGAGTTGCAGGACATTTCAGAGCACCCGTATACAGAGGGGACCAGGCCGTCAGGTTAGCTGTTAATCAGTACTGCAACTTTATCGCATGAGTGTGTGTGTGTGTGTATAACTGTGTGTATGTGCGTGTGCGTCATGGCAGAGTTAGCAGTAGATCAGCAGCCAGTCTCTCACTTTTCTTGCTCTGCACTGTCTCTCTCTCTCTCTCTCTCTCTCTCTCCCCCTCTCTCTCCCTCTCTCTCTGTCTGGTATCTTTTCTGCATTGTGTTCCCGTGAGGTGACGTCCCAAACAGCTAGAGTTCCGCAGGGCATCAGAGTTTGGCTTTAAGAGTGGAGCGCAACACATTATGTCTGTGGATGAAAGGTTAAAATATAAACCATTACATTTATGTGTAGGAGGTTTCACAGAGTACAAATATAATAGACTCAGAGGAGGAAATGTAACACTCGTTCCTCCCCCTCTTAGTCTGTTATTATTTCAATTTAGCAGAACAGCTCAAAGGTGTATTTTCACATTTATACCATGGCCACAACTGCAGGTAGAGAAGGATACTACAGAAACTGCAATTAAGCTCTTCTAGTTTGTTAGTTTAAAAACTTGGTTTGACTTGATTTCCTAGTAAGACGTAACAGACACTGTAACTATGGTGACCTCCAGTTTATTTTAGTTAAAATCAGGCTGTGTTTACTGTAAATAACATCCCTTTTACCAATACATGCTGCAACACAATGACGGGTACCTAAGATGTTAACATTGTTAACAGATACTCTATTAATTATGTTCAAAGGGGTCTGTGTGTTTTCTCCTCATTGTCATAAAAACTGCTTTGTATAAGTCTCATGTCACTTTGCTAGAAAGTTAGAAAGTTGTGAAGATCCATCTTAAATAATATCAAATCATCATATAAAGATAATATATATATAATAATATGATTATATAATCATATAACATAAGATATTATTACATATAATACTTATTCACAGTGGAAACAGGATGTTTAAAAGTGTATTTGGTGGTTGAGGACTTCCTCCTGATATTGCCCTTTTTTTTTTTTTTCTTTTCTTGTTTTAGAGAAGGAACACGATGTGCATTTGATTGTGGTTAATTCCTGTTAGCGTAGGATACACATGTTCATCCTTGAAAATTCTCAGTCCGAAGGACTCAGAGGATCCTCAGCGTTGGAACAGTTCTCCGATGGCAGTAGTATCCTTCAAAAAAGGCCGTTCCAGGATCTTCTCTTGGCTTCGAGAAACAACAATAATCAGATTGGAAAAATGCCTGGTCTGATGACATTCAGTTTCTGCTGCAGCATTCAGCTGTTGTGGTCAGAATTTGGCAAAAACACCATGAAAGCCTGCCAGAACACCATGGCACATTCAAAGTCACTTGCATCACCTGTTCTCCTTATTTTGATGCTCATTTTCAATTTCATTAGCTTCTTGATCATATCTACATGTTGCTGCCATGTGAATGGCTGATTAGATATTTGTGTTACTGAGCAGCTAAACAGGTATACCTAATAAAGTGATTAGTGAGAGTAGACTGGGTCCTTGTCAACCTGGGACAGATGTTTTATATTAGTCGTTAGACCATTAGTTTCTTAGTCTTAATGTAGAGTAAAACCAAAAAATTGGCAGTTTCTACTTTTCTAAAGTTAGTCATGTTGAATCAAATCCAGTTTTTAAATACCATACCATTTTTACTTTAATTTTTGAAGTTCAAGTATGACTACTACAAGTGAACTGGATGAGGTCTAGGCAGTCTGACACTAGTATGGCACATCAGTGGAAATACACTCTTACAGTCAACTCAAGGTCTCCTCTAGATTGGCCAGTTAGTCTTTTTAGATATGGATCTAGATTTCTGGGCAAATGCAGTCTGGCTGCACTCTGTAGGCTACACAAGTATTTATTTATTTTATTTTAATCAAAATATAGATATGATTGATTTCTATGGCCATGGTATAATCCATATACAGTACACTGAATATTGTGTGCACTTACAGTGTGGTTTAGAGGGGGTAATAGTTGGGTACACTCGTTTCATCACTCATAAACCATTAAAGTCCATTTTCTCTGCACATACAAGGAACTAGATTATTCTTTATGGCAAAACTTCCAGATGTTTGTGCAGCTGCAGGTGGAGCTCTTCCACTCGCACACTCACAATGTGTTCTGCTTCACTCTGTTTGGTTTGAGTCGCTCTGCGTTTGGTCCAGTCTGACGGATGCTGGAGCATGTCCTGTGTGTGTCTGTGGGTTCTTGTCACATGTCACCCTGTGGGGGGGGTCAGGGTGGGTTGTATGGGGGGAGCTGAGTGTTGTCCGTTGGCATGGCAACCTGCCGCCTCTTGTAGCCTGTTGGTGCGGTGTTGAATGCGCAGGAGAAAAAAGAGGAATGTGTTGGAGATGGACGCGGACGCTGTCTGCATGTGGGCTCTGTTCTGACGCTGCGCATGGACCAGCAGCATGGGCCTCCCCCGTGTTCCTCTCAGTGCCCTGTTAGTAACGGTTAGCACTTCTCTCTCTTCCCCCCCTGCCCGGCTTTATAAAGGGCCACAAGCAGGTGGGTTGTCATGGAGACACATGTGTGCCCTCCTTTCCCTTCCTCTGTCCATCATGCAACGCAAGTAGGAGCTTTCGCCAAAGAGCACTCAGCACACACACAGATATAAATAACACACACACTTTTATGACTCATTCGGGGAATGAACATTACAGCTACTTCCCTCTTATTAAGCCTTTAACAGAATATGAGATCTCTATAGAGCAAAGCTGTTTACATAGCATCTTACATTTCACAAAAGCTTATGTTTACTATTTTTATGAGAAATAATTTACTGGTAAATGTAATGAAATGTGGAGTTTAAACACTTAAAACAATAAGCATATGTCCAGCTATTGTTCAGTACTATGTGCTTAAGTTATAAATGTTAATAGAAGTTTTGACAGCCAGGGTGATTTAAAATATTCCCACATCTTATCTTCTACTTGCTCTGACACCGTATGTGGGTTACCTTTTTCTGTCCTCATTGAAATGTTAAGATTGAGGGGTGGGTTCATATCTTAAGGGCTCATTTGCTAGCTAATGTTCTGTTTCATGAAGGAGGACAAGAGGAGTCTCGCTCTGATCGTTTTCTCTGTTTGTTTCTCCAGACGAGATGAATGACCACCAGAACACACTGTCGTACGTCCTCATCAACCCCCCTCCTGACACCATGCTGGAGCTCAACGACATAGTGTAAGAATTACAGCCAAAGACGGACTCCACGTCCTTATCTTTGACACCATGCATAGACTGATAATCCACCAGAACCCTTTGTTTTAAATTTAACAAATTTTCCATAAGCATGGTAGAGTTTTTAGGCAATAAAAATAATTGTTTCTTATCTTTTAAAAGCTCAAAATTTAAATTGAAAACATGAAGTAAACACAATTTAAAAAAGAAGAATATGTTGATTATTTCAGTTCAGGTCTGAACCTTCATCTAAAAAAAGTCTTTTCTTTTTGTCTTCTTGCTGCTGGAATCTTTTGCCAAGCTGCGTCCCACAAATGTCTGAAAATCTTCACCTTTGAACCATTGTTCAACAGTTTTTCTGTAAAATTAGATAGTAAAGTAACAACTAATTAACTGTAGTTTCATGTTAAAGACCTGGGACTGGCTCCAAGGATCCTTGACCCTAATGTAAAGTTCATTTGATCAGATATTATTCAAACTGATACTACTAAGGCAGTACATAGCAATGCACTCTGAGTTCTTTAGGAGCACTTGAAGTCACAGGCAGGAACTCTAACCCAGTGGATAACTTCTCTCATGGTGCAAATGTGTATAACATAAAAAACAACAATTTACTAGAAATATGAGCAAAAGAACCCAGCAGGGATCACTGAACAACAGGCAACATCCAAATACAACTAAACATTCTGCCCAAGGGCATGAGGAGGAACTCTGCCCACACATCTCCCACTGGTGGATAAACACTGTCAAAGAACTTTAACACTTAAGACCATTTCACTCAGAATGTAGTGAAAGTTACACTTTAGAGTTAAATTAACCTCAGAAATGTTTAACCCTGAGATATTAACACTCCAGTTTTTGCTGTTTTAAACTAACTACAACTTGGATTAATCAGCGAGTACTTGTCTTAAAGATCCAGCATTATAAACTAAACAGACTACTCCATCACCTATTTGGTTTGCAAGTTCAAGACACCCTCTGATTGTACAGTACTGTGCAGAAGTTGTAGGCATGTTGGGGCCGAAATTTGAGGCTGAAGTAAGGTGTGTAATGGCAAGTACGCCCAGGATTGACACAACCCAGGTCATTCTCTGGATGTCTTTGTGTATAACCAAGGGCATGGGAAAATAATCTGATGAAAAAAAAAAAAACCCACAGCTTTAGGGCAGCATTATGGGTAGATGTGGCGCTTAAACATAGCCTAGGGTACTGTTAGGGTGGGTAGGAGGGTTGCCACAACCCCCTGGTTGTCGTGTGTATGTTCTAAGCAATTGAAAATTATTGTGGTTGCTGGGCATATTACCAGGGGTGCAAAGGCCTGGACAAAAGAAATGCTGTTAAACTTGACCTTGGCTGCTGAGCGACACATGCACATGTCAAATGTGTCGACACTGACTCTGGTCGCCCTCCCTCCTCTTTTCAGCCTGGGGTTGTGGAACATCAGGATCTGTGAAGAACCGTTAGCGCTCTATATGCCTTAAACTTCTGCACAGGACTGTATATATATCAAGATGTGGGCATTGGTGGCTTGTGTATAATATACGGCTTTGTCATTTCATAGGTTGTTTAATTTAGTAACGCCTTAAGTAACACCTTATCTTCTTGTTTAGTTTCACCCCAACACTGATGATGATTTTGTCTTCATAGGTACATAATCCGGTCTGACCCGCTGGCACACATGCCGGAAGACTCACAAGTGAGTCAGGCCCGCAGCACCAGGAACCAGCAGGACTTTGGCACAGAAACGAGGGACGAGACTCACCTCTGAGAGCCCCTCATTCCTCCACACCCTGACCCTTAACATTTAAGCCCCGCCTGGGCCGACAGAGCTGGTTTGTGTCCTACAGATGGAGGCTTAGAACAGCAGTCCATCGTGAATGTGCATTATGTGTCTCTCAGCCTCAGAGCAGAAATAATAAACAAGTAAAAGACGGCCACGAGAGAGAGCTGCTGTTTCCCACTGAGCTGCTACAGGAGGATGCATGAAGAGTGCCTCGTAATCCACCCTTACCTCCCCAGCCCACCTACTGTACTAACACACTTCACCCTCACAGGTTTGAGCAGTATTAACTTGGGTATTTGGAATTAAGCGCACATGCTGTACAGGATATCAAACCATGATTCCACACAGGGGTGACGTTGCCCTCCTGCCACGACTTAAGCCAACCTCCACCACTTATCTTTCTACCTAAACTCACAAAGAACTCAATCTAGAGGGAAACACATCCTCCTCAACATCCTATCAATCATGTTTTCTATGAGTGAAGGCTTTGAATTTTTATCAATTTAAGCATTTTATCATTAAATTATATCAATGTGCACTTTTCTTAATTTGTATCTGATAGTTTTTTTCTCTATGAATCAGACGATATTTCAGTTTTCTTTACGAGCACAAACTTTTTTACTACAAATTGACATCTGTGAATATACACACTGTAGTGGCACTTTTACTGGCCATGTGGGGATCATTTGCATTTCTCTTTTATTTTTTGTTTGAGATTTTTGTGAGATAATTCTTAAAGGGTAATATTGTTTATTTATTTGCTGCTGTATTTGTCCCATATCATGTCTGCTATAGTATGTGCCATTCTTTTCTTTACTCTTTTGCTTTGTAAATATTTTCATAATAATTTGTACATTTTGTGCCAAAATTAACCCTTTTGTGATATCAGTGTTTTTCTGAATAGAGCTTGATTGATACATGTTGTCTGATTTGTTTTACCCAATCAGCAGGCTACCATGCATGTAGGAAAAAATAGTATGGTATGACGATTAAAAAAATATAATAACCTTAAGCAGAGAATCTGCTTGATAAATGCCAAACAGTGTTTAGATTTCCCAATTTTCTGGAATGCATCAGAAATAATTGCTCTGTCCTCCATTCAACAAACATGAGGTTACCATTTCTGCAGATTTAACACCTGTTTATTGCAGGTCAATCAAAAGAAAATCTGTCTTTTTTGGGTTTATAATGTCCAAGTACCCTCTAGAAACGCCTCTGTATAACTTAGTATTTACAGTTAAACTGAAACCTACTAGAAACATATGAAGAAGGAAGAATCAAAAGAGTGACCTTTATCCCGCAGACAAATCTGGAAATTAAAGTTTGAGAAGTTGGGGTTTGTTTTAGAGCGGTGGTTCTCAACTGGTTTAGTGTCAACCCCTTAATGACAAATCACAACCCGAATTTCTGAATTTTTCAATCATAATCAAATATTTTTAATGAAAAATGGGAGAGTTTAGACTTGGGATGGAATAAAAGACTTAACAAAATAGAGATCGAGATATATTTTTCAAAAGAAAAGCCCATGATAGACTTCCAGCTGCATATTTTTTCTAGGCAAACATCCCACTAAAAATGGCTTGTGACCCTCTTTTGGGTCTTGACCCACTAGTTGAGAACCAAGGTTTTGGAGGCATATGTCATCATGGACCACAGCCAACAGGCTTCAAGATTCTCAACTGAAATGAAAATGGTTTCAGTCTTTCTAACTTCCAACAAGAGCCAATTAGAGTGCTCTCCAAATTGTGTAGCTACAACTTAAATGTATCGAAATCAAGAGTGTGATTCCCATAAAAGATTTACAAAGCCCTCCTGGTGTCAGCTGAGAAATAACTTATTAATAGAATAGTGTAAACATGTGCTCTTGATTTAAAATAAGTGTAGATGCCCTTATAATCCAAGCCCATAGATTTTAAAATCCATGTCTGATGATCTAGTACCTGGGGGCATGGTTTTTGTAATGTATGGACATGGATTTATTAAAACAGGCCCAGCTTTGTGAACTTTGAGTTTTCAAATGTAAGCATAGTTTTGTAAATTTGGAACAGAATCATAAAATGTGAGCATGGCTTTGAGATCTGTGAGAACGGATTCATTAAATGGTAGCAGATTTGTACAATGTAGCCATGGTTTTGTAAACATGGAAACAGATTTGTAAAATGTAGGTGGGTTTTTAAACCGTGGTAATAGTTCTGTAAAGTGTGGGCACAGGTCTTTTTTATTTTTTTTTAACCCAGAATAGAAGACAAAGTAACTGTTTGGCTAACATATATAGCCTAAGAAGCTAACAGTAACCTATTGCCCACTGGATATAAAATTAGAAGATTTCTGCATGATAACTACTATGTTATATAGTAAAAGCTAGAAAAAAATCCAATACAAAACACAATAAACCTTTAAATTTATTCCTATAGCCAGGTAAATTGGTTGCAATTGCCTTGCACATCATCCCTTGCAAATTATCAGACACACATGATAAAGCGTGCAAGCATTTGTGAACAGGCATTACAGATTTACATGTTTGTTTTACTTCTCAGCTGGCACAATGGTTGCTCTGTCATCATCCTTTAACTTTGACTCAAACATCGGAAAATCAGTGTTAACTAAGCGTCAGACATCAGGATCCTCAGTTACTATTTTGTAATGTCAACTTGGTTAAAATCAGCTTATTGTGATTCTCCACTTTCATCACTCTTTTGCGTTTTATATCAACGCTGGTAGCAGAAAACGTTTTGCACAGATGGCACCAGGCACACTTCTGTCTATTTTTAAACCTACTTGAGTTGAAAATGAAGTGCTCTCCTTTTGTACGGATACCCAGAGGCCACACCTTGTGTATCAATCAGTGTCAGTGCACAGTATTTCACCCTGATCATTTCTAAGCTCTGTGGTTTCGTTCAAGCACTGTAAATATGAACTTTCCTGAATTGTTTTCCATTTTGTTGCTTTTGTCTTTTTTGTGTGTTAGAAGTGAAAGAGGACTTGAACTATTTTTGCACTAAGCTCTGCGGGGATGTCAGGAGCAGATCAGCATGACCCTTTAACCTGAATCTGTGCAACACAGTGGACAGTATTCAACCTTTCATGTGACGCAAAGAGAAACATGCAGAATCACATCATGCATTTTGTTGTTTACATCGTAGATGTTAGAAAGCTGATTTTAGTTAATTTTATTGTTTAATGTCAAAGAATATGAAGTGAATGATGAAGTATCCTTTGAGGTCTGCTATTTTTGTTTGTTTCTAAAGAGTCTGTTCAAGCTTTTTATGTTTACAAGTGTTACTGTTTTGCAGAGTCCCTCTGAAAGGTACTACTGCTCTTTGCCCCCTCTGAAGTCTCAGTTTACAGGGCAGGAGAGCTGAGAAGTGAAAATGTGAGCGATCTAAACAGGCAATAAGATGGATGTTCAGAATCACTCATTATCATTGTCCTCGGTCCTCACTTGTGACAAATCCAAACATGACACAAAATTCACTTCAGATCTCCTCCTGTCCATATTACAGAACCACACGGGGCATGTAAACCTTAAAAAAGCATGTTTTGATATTCAAGCTTGCCAAGAAAGACCTTTTTTTTTTTTTGGACATTTAGCAGGACATCACAAGTATGTCCCACAGCTAGAGAAACCCATAATCAATCAACTGCTTGCAAGTTGGAGCCATTATTTGATACTGTGTATTTATATGAATGGAACATGCATGTTGTCTAGGTGTTACCAAAAGCCAACGTATTACGTTTACCTCCACTTTCTGTTTATAAGCCAGTGTCAAAAAGGGGTTGATCCATTTTGTACTATTTCTTATGAGAAGTGAGTGTACTTGGACATATAAAACATGAACAAATAAAAGCTGCATGCAGCCAGATAAAAACAAATGAGAGACCCTTTGATTCATTCATGGACAAACTGATGAAAACAGCAAGGATTACATAAATGAATGTTATGTAACTGGTTTTAATCACTCTTGATAATAATGTGCATTATTTATTATCCATAGATAGGAATATACTTTGTGTTAAAATTACAGTAAGTAGTTGTACGCTTCTCAGTCAACAGGGGAAAGGAAACATGTAAATTAGATCATTTAAATATAAAAACAGATTGTGAAAAAAGAACTACAAAGCTCACCGCAGTATCTAACCAGTGAGTTTGTCTACATCTGCCGTTTGTAGGATACCTAAGTGGACACAAATCCATATGAACTTAGCATAAAAAGGAAGGGAAATGTGTTTGGTCGATTATGTTTATGTTGTAACAATGCTTCTTGTCAATGAATCTTATTTTAATAGACAGTTTATTTCCCTTTTAAATGGTGCCACATTTGTAATGAACATGCATTTGTGGGATGAGCAGCAGAGCTGAGTGCATGGGTTACACCTATGAAAAATACTAATGCCAAACAACTTATTTTTCTGTTTCTATTGGCTCTGTTTTGATATTTTTTTTGTTTGTTTTTTTTTATTTTGAGCCCTTGGTACACCCAGGTGCTAACAATCAGGTGCGATTGTCAGCACCTGTGAGCATGGGCCCTGCTACAGTGGTCAGTAGGTGTCAGTAGGTTGCAGCATTATTTGGAGTGTGCTACAGTCCCATTTCCAACTGAAGGCCAAGTTCTATATAAAAAGAGGTGTCAGAGACAGGCCGCAAAGTGGGCGTCCCAAGATAATGACACCCCAAGACGGTTTCCTCACCCTGTCAGCCCTAAGGACCCGCAGGCTGTTTTCTACAGATATGCAGTCAAGGATTGCAGGATGATATGGCCGACAGCTCTCTGCTCAGCCAATCTCCGAACAGTAGATGCTTTGTGATTCATTAATACTTTTTATAGTATATAAGTATACAGTTGCAATTCACTGAAGTTACAATGATGGGTCAAGAGGAAAGGGCTGAGGTGGTTTTGTGGAAGTGTGATTGTTAGATAACTTATTTCCTGTATGATGTTGGTGAATGTTTTGTAATAAATGTTGGCATTGGCTTAGAGAGCTAGTTAGCTGTATGGGGGTCAGACTCATGGATTACATCATTTAGATTAGACAGTGCAGAAAACTTAGGAAGATATTCGAATACACAAATGGTCAAAAGACAGACTTTCATTCATTAAATCACTACTCGTTCATGTCTCTCCTTTCCTCTGCGTTCTTTCTCTTGCTACGTTGATCAGTTGATTATTAGCTGAAAATAATCCATGGAATGTTCCTTTATTAGATAAGTGAGAGTTTATAATCTCCATATGCAACTCTAGCCGATAAACTCCTTAAAAAGGGGATTTACTCTTAGATAGCAGGAGTATATAAAATAATCTTTTTTAAACAGTTGTAGAATCTAACTATTTTAAGTGTCCATACCTTAACACTTTTAACGAATGTCATCTGTGCCTGCATATTAACGCCTCTGCTTGTTGACGTGCGTCTGCCTCCATCTCTCTCTGGTCCAGCGTCCGTTGTTCTGCACCACCTCGTGCAGCAGGTCCATGAAGGCGTACTCATTTCCAGACAGCAGCGTTTCATCATCTGGGGTGGCACCACCAGAGGGAGCCTGTGAGCCTGTGTTTCTGTTTCCTGCCCTACTTCTGCTCGTGACAGCTCGCTTGTGGTCGTTTCTCCTCTCTGTCTTGTTGTTGCTTCTGCTCATATTTGTGATCTCATCGGCTAATGTTAGATCTTGATTGTGACTGAGTTTTTTCTTACTGGGTGTCATGGTTGGGTTTAAATCGTGGATCAGCTCAGCCTTCCTTTGCTGGTCTTCTGACCTTGTGCTTGTTTTTTCATCTAATTTTGAGGAGAGAGAGTTGCCTAAATTCATAGTAGCTTGGTCTATTTTTAATGATTCATCCATGTGATTTTTATCTGTGGCATCTTCCGTTGTCTCCTGTTCAGAGTGAGAGGAATGCCCTTTTTCTTTTACAACTTTCTCTACTGGAAGCTTTGTTGTCCAAACAGTAAAGCCATCAGACCTCTCTTTCTCCTCCTCCTTCATCATTTTATATCTTTCCTGCCACTGAATTGCAGTTGGAGGCCAAGTGGATGTCCTTTCCATAACCTTTCCGAAGTCAGATCTTTCATTTACAGAGGACTCGTGGTTAAAATGTGTGGTAATGTTTTCATTCTGGTTTGTGCCAATGCTAAAATAAGGTACAGGATCAGTGTGGACAGAGCAAGGCTTTTCATCTAGATTTCTACTCTCTGTAGCTTGTTTGGACTTTACTTCTGCAATCTCTGTTGAATTTCCCACCTCAATTCCTCTTTTTATGTCACCTTTATTCCCAGATTGTTCTGTTTGTTTGGGCTGAGTCTCTGTTTGTATAGTGGGCTGATGTTTCACAGATACACAAAAAGGAGACGTAAAGAGAAGTGCATTAGCAGACTTTGCTCTGACACCACTAAAAGATCTCCAGCCTGCCTCTGTGGCGCAGATTTCAGTGTTTTCTTTTTCCTCGGAGAGATACACAGACTGACTGGATACACTACTGATCTCACTCTCCTCAGGTGTGTTTTCCTTCTCGGGCATCACACATCTGTCTCTGCGTTTTCTCCTATGCAGCACCACCAGGAAACAAACAGTGCACAGGAGGAAAGATAGAACCACTGTAGATGAAGAGAAGTCCTATGTAAGCATCCTCACAGACTTGATAACAAACAGAAGTATGCAGAGGGGCGAAAATAACATACCTATCACAATGGGAAGAGTGCAGACAATGTTTGCAGCTTGCAATGGTCGTGATGTACAAGTTTCTAGAAGAAAAAAAGAGGCATGAGACACAAAACATGAAAAAGAGTTCAGAAAAATGTGGATTTCTGCTTGCATTTTTTTCCGAGAGAATCAAATATGAAAAGATGAGCTGAACCAGGAAAAGCAGACAGAGCCGTGGTGGTGTGGATACAAGTCTGGGAGAGTCAGAAGTTTCAGACGCTCTATGTACATCCCACCACCAGGGGCCTCTCTTTTAAAACAAATAATAATAGATAACAAGTACAGCTCTTTTTGAAAAGTATTCATCCACTAGGATGTTTTACCAATTTTATAAATCAACTAGAAAAGCACTCAGAGAGCGCAGACCTCCGCCATTAGCCCTATCTCCCAATAGTAAAGAATCCTTTAAAAAATTTCTGTATCCACACGGTGATCTGGATCAGTCCCAAAATGTAATTGGTTCTTCCTTATGCCATTTCTGACATTTCCTGAAAATTTCATCAAAATCCATCCATCAATTTTTTAGTTATGTTGCTAACAAACTAACAAACTAACAAACAAACAAACGAACAAACCCATCTGATCACATAACCTCCTTGGCAGAGGTAATTATGATCAATAAAATCAGTATTCAGTATTCCTGGCTACCATTACACCATGAAGACAAAAGAACACTCCAAGCAACTCAGAGAAAAGGTTATTAAAAAGTATAAATCGGGATAGGTATAGGTATAATAATATGTATGTGTAATGTGTAAATCTGCCTAGATCAGGCTGTCCTCACAAACCGAGTGACCGTGCAAGAAGGAGACTTGTGAGCAAGGCCACCAAAACACATATGACTACTCTGAAGGTGTTACAAGCAGCAGCTGAGGGGTGAGATTTGGCATTCAACAACTTTTGTCCTGGTTCTTCACCAGTCAAAGCTTTATGGGAGAGTGGCATTTTGAGTAAAAGTCATATTAAATATCGACCAGAGTTCGCCAAAAGGCAAGTGAAAGAAGGTTCTTTGGTTCTGATGAGACCAAAATGGTCCTTTTTGACCATCAGACAAGACGCTATGTTTGACAGATACTAAACACTGCACATCACCACAAATATATCATCCCTACTGTGAAGCACGGTGGTAGCAGCATCATGCTGTGGGGATGCTTCTCAGCAGACAGCCCTGGAAGGCTTGTAAAGGTAGAGGTAAAAATATATGCAGCAAAATACAGGAAAATCCTGATGGGCAATTTGGTCTGTAAGAGAACTATAGCTTGGGAGAAAATTTATTTCCAGCAAGACAATGACCCGAAATTAAAGCTCAGACCTCAGTCCAATACAGAATATGTGGCTGGCCTTGAAGAGTTGTTCACACCTGATCGCTGTGCAACCTGACAGAGCTCGAGCAGTTTTGCAAAGAAGGATGGAGTAAAATAGCAGTGTCCAGATGTGCAAGCCTGACTGGAACCTAAACTGGGACACAAACTCAGATTGCAGCCAAAGGTGCATCTACTAAATACTGACTTGAAGGGGGTGAATACTAACTCAAACACTTGTTTTACATTACAGATGTCTATTTACTTTACATTGCTTTGTAAAAGAAAACTGTTTTCACTTTGACATTGTGGAGGGTTTTTTGTAATTTGTTTCAAACAGCCAAATTACACCATGACTGATTTGTAAAATCAATAAAGGGTAAAACACTCAAGGGGGTGAATACTTTTTAATAGGCACTGCACAGAAAGGCTGCTTAGCTCCACTCAAATTGTTGAATTTCAAATAATGAGGGAGAAAAGCTGTTAAAAGTTGTACCTTTAGGATGGTCAGAGATCTCAGTTGTTGATGAAGGGGATGCCTCATGATTTTCTAAAGAGAGAAAAACAAAAACAGAAGGAACAAGTTTAAGTAAATAAACAAGTTATGTGGAATTTTGTGATTCATTTTAGTTTAGCATATTTTGAAATATCAAAATACTAAAAAAACTGGTCTACCAGTGGGTGTGGGTACAGGTCTGGAGGGGTCAAAGGGTTTAGGATGGTCTGAGACGTCCGTCACTGATTGAGGTGATGTCCCAGGAGCTGCTCAAGAAAACAGACAATAGAATAATAGACAGCTGCTCAAACTGAAGTCACACAGTCCTCTTAATCTGTCAGATCATTTAGAACAGAAAATAAAAGATGAATTATGCAGATTTCTGTAGCAGAGTTACTATGATGACTGATCTCGTTAAATATTATAATATTTTATTCACTTAGAATAATGTAAGCCATGTCAAATAAACTTTACAAGAACCAATTAAAGGAAAGGATTCTTATATAAACAAAGGCAATGACAAATGTAGTTAAATGTTTAGAGGGAGCGAGATCATCAGAGAAGACTCAAAGCTTTGTTGTCACATCTAAAGCCACCATCAAAACGCTGTTTCTGAGTATAATAACATAAGAATGCTGTAATTAATGAGATTAAATATGATGAGAGGAAGCACATCAGGTAAAGAGAAAAGTACCTACACGGAGAAATCAACCATAACTAACAATTTATAGAAATATAGAAACATTTAAAAAATATTCACTCTTAAGTGACTAACTTACCTTCATTGCTTTATTTGAACTTTATCAAAAATTAGCTTTTACTGTTTGTTGATGAAATGTTAATTGTGAAGGGATGATTAAGAAAATAAAGCTTTTGCATGTAATTTTAAGTTGTGCAAAACAATTAATAATATTTTTAGATGCAGAAATGTGCTGAGGCTGCAAAAATACATCTGTCTTAAAAGAAAGAATTTAATTAAAGGTAAATCAGTCATCTTTTCCTTATTTTGCAGTTTATTTACAAGAGAAAATGCCATGTTTAAATTCATGACCACAGGGTGGTGCTGTCCACAAAAAAGCACCTTCGCACATGGCATTCTCATCCCAAAACACTCAAAAGAAGTCTTATTATTTCTGCAAATTCTAGCTAATTAAGAGATAATGAATAAACTGCACATCTATTTTATGATAATTCACCAAAGGGTAGTTTAATATTCAAGCACTGTAACATATTACATTGTTGATCTACATTTTAGATAATCAGTTTTCTCAATAAAGGCTGGAGCACATTACTAACTGAAATATAGTTAATCACAGGTTTAATTTTTTTCAAACCAAAGATCAAAACAGGCTGAAGAAAACTCAAGCTGAGCCCATTTTTAGGCTGTTTAAAACTTTTTCAATCTACAAGAAGCCTTTTTAATCAATTAGAAAGTGATGTGCATATTTAAAGAAAAAAGTGTACATTTCAATCAAACTTCCATACTATAAAGTAATAAGATTAATCAATGTCAGTTTTTATGTGTTAATAATCTTAAACTATTGTACACAAACTTCAAAATCAAAGTGTTATCAACTAGAGGATATAATAGATTTTAGGAACCTACAAGTAGATTTAAGATAAAGAACTATGGACTTTCTTTACTTTTGAAAAGCTGAGCTCAAGAGTAAAGAGATCTTTATTTTTATCTTATTTTTAATCTAACCACTTAAACATCCTTTTAGATTTGAATTTTAAATGGGAGAGAAATTTTACCTGGATTCAAAGTTGATGTTGTGACTGTCTGAGGGATGTCAGTGGGCCCAGGTGGGTTGGAGGGTTTTGTCCCCAGCGTTGCTCCTGTTGGAGAAGTTCCTGAGGAGAACAAAGACACTGGATCGATGTCTGACTCTAGTCATGAATTTTAAACATCAAAAATGGAGACATAAGAATTTGTGCATGTACCACTGTGTGATTGGGTTGTCATGGGAACAGTCTCAGATGTTGTTGACAGATTTGTTACTTTTTCTAAAGAGAACAACACAGACAGTAAGCACAATTTATCTCAGATATCCTGATAGTAATGTTATAAATCAAATCATGACACAGAAACAAGGACAGGAGGAACCGGATGTACGAGTGGATGTTTGGCGGAAATCAGTAGGTTTTGGTTTGACACTTTGCATCACTGATGTTGGGCTTGGTGAAGGTGACGTCTCACAAACCGACACGTTCCACACAGGCCAACCCCGTACTGATGACGGACTCTCACAGGTCACATCCAACGGCCTGTCAAGCAGAGATCTGCTCAGAAGATCTGAATAGAGAAAAGATTTTGGTTTCTAAAAATTCTGAAAACAGAGTTTTTGTAAACTTTGTATTTCACAAACCTTTCAGGAAGTTGACAAAGTCCTCCGCTCCACAGGAACAGTCCCAGGGGTTTCCATCTAGTCTTATTCTTGTGGACCTAAAGGACCTGAAGACCTGAGGTGAGACCCGAGTCATCTTGTTGTCAGACAAGTCCAGCTCAGACAGTCTGTTCTGGGAGCTGAATGTGTTCAGTTGTATTTCTCTGATCCTGTTCCTGTTAAGTTTAAGGTGTGTGAGTCCAGTAAGACTGTTAAACATGGACTCAGTCAGAGCTTCTATGTGGTTTTCTGTCAGTCTGAGCTCACTGAGGACAGCAGCCTGACTCAACCAGCCTGGGTTCACCTCAGTAAGCAGGTTCTGGATTAAACTCAGATCTCTGAGGTTCTGAAGAGATCTAAAGGCCCCCTCTGCGATCCCTGTGACACCAGCACCCTCGATCCTGAGCCGGGTTATAGAGACGAGGTCATCACTGTGAAAAACAGTGGAGTTTATCTCTCCGATGTCCTTCAGAACCATCACCAGAGAGGAGAAGCCAGGCCTGAAAGCTAAGAGAGCAGTATCAGAATCCGAATTAGGTGTTACTGGCCCAATCTTAATCTCCATGCTCTCAGACTCATGGACTTTGAGGTGTGTTCCTGGTAAATGTGGGAGCTCTACCCCACTGCTACAGCCAACTAGCAAACTTTCTCAAAGTCTGAATGTTTTCATAACTTGGTGGCAAGCTTTTGTCCAGCCCTTTTCAAAATATAAACATTTTTCGTATATTAAAAGTGTTCAATAATGTTTGATTAAAAAAAGTCAACAAAACAAGCATGAGAGTGGCAGGGAAAACAAACTTTATCTTTTAGTGAAAATATCAAGTATCACCAGCCACTATTCCTAAAAAGTTGAGGCAATGTGAACAATACTGAAACAAAATGATTATGTAGAAAACATGAATACCCCTTATTTAACTGAAAATGGCACAAAGACAGCAAATAAAATGTTGAAACTGAGAAGTTTCTTGATTTTAAAACCACTACCTGTTTCCAGCTGTTCTGTTAGATTTTTCAAAGAATTTTACAAATGCTCAGGACTGGTTTCAGCTGTCTCAACTTTTTTGAAGCATGTTGATTGCACCAATTTAGGTGGTTCAGGCATCTAATCAGGATTCCTCCTGGTCGTGTCCCTGTGGAGGTCTTCCAGGCATGCCCAACTAGAAGGAGACCCCAGGTAGGCCCAGGCCTCACTGGAGGGATTATACAGTATATCTCATCTGACCTGGGAACGCCTCCAAATCTCCAGGAAGAGCTGGAAAATGTTTGGGAGAAGAAAGTCTGGGTGGACTTGCTTTGCCTACTGCCACCACGACCTGGTGCCACATTAGCAGAAGAAAATGAATGGTGGTTGGAAAAAAAAAAAAAATTCAATTAAAAAGTTGTTTTGGTGCTCTTAACAATCAACTATGGGGTATAAGTTTTGTAGACATCGGCACAATCTGTTCACATTAACACAGTTAACAATGTCCAAACTTTAAAGAAAGGAGGGTTGTAAATCCCTTTTGTAATGATCTCAGGATTGAAGAGCTGTTTGTTTTTAGTTAAATACTCATAAAGGATTAATTATTTAGTCCTTCCTTATTGTTCATGGAGACTACAACACATAAATGCTGCTTTGGGAGATAAAATCATACATTGGACTCAAATTGGGGCTCTGTTTTCTTCTTATAAAATGCTTCATCTTGTTTACATACATTGAGTGATGTCATGATATTCACTCCCATTTCCTGTTTTATTTAATGTCAGCACTTAACTCGTATTCTGCACACTTGGCTTCAATGAAGTTCATCTGTGTTCAGGTTTAAGAATAAAGATAAGGCTGAGCCATTGTGTAATGAGCATTAAAGAGAAGACGTCGACAAAACAGACATTTTTTTACATTAACACACCTGCACTGTTGCAACATTTTTAACTATAATTTTTGTAACTAAATCTTTTGAATACAAAACATTTTCATTTTATTTCTGATTTCTGTATCACGAATAATGCTACACTAAAAAAATGCAGATGTTATACTCAAAGAATTGATCTAGATGCAGAGAAATATGAAAGCTTCTCATAAAAAACATTATTATATGTGAAATTTACTGTATGTTTTTGCATATTTTACTGTCTTTTTCAATACTTTTAGCCTCTTAATATTTTTTTCTTCTTCTTCTATGTTGTTTTGCGCTAAACACAGAGGCAAATTCCTTGTGTCTGAAATGTACATGGCAATTAAACTCGATTCTGGCTCTTAATTCCTGGGTTTGCTGCCATCTGGTGGTACTTTTGCACACTAGATTGTCACAACACTGAATTTGTAAAGCACGTAAAGAGAGAGGAATGTGTCCAGACATGAACCAACTAAAGATCAATGGAAGCACTTCCACTCTTCCTTGATCACTAAAAGGTACAAACTCCAGCAGCACGACAGCACTTAAAGGGTAAACAAAACAAGGTTTTGTTTTCTTTAGTTTCCTTCAACACTCTCATAAATTCAATAGACAATATATAACTGAAAAGTGACATGGATCTCATGCTGGCTAATGGGAGGGAGAGGGGGGCTCACATGTCTTTGTTTAACGGACCCTGATGGTTATAATCATGGACAATTATGCTGTTAGTAGATTATCATATTAAACAAAGTCAGAGCAAATGATAAAGTGTCTTCTTTATAATCTAATTTAGCTCAATAACATTGTTTCTTTATTTAATGCTTGTAATACCCATCTCTATGCAGATTATATGATTTTGTATTGCTTTACTGATTCTGTACAGCTTGCTTTTGAGAAATTACAATTTTTATTTAGGATCCATCAAAATGTTCTTGTAAGCCTTCAGCTTGTTTTTAATTGTGGGAAAACAAAACTCATCATCCCTTATCGGGCATACAACATCTTACATAACTCCTATGCTGACCTGGTCAACTGGACCTTTCCAAATTCACTCAACTGACTGTGACTGTCTGATGCTTTATGTCCTGAAGGTTTACTCTGAACTGGAGAGATCGGCGTTAAGCCTTTGTGCTCCAAATGTGGAATCTTTTACCACAAACACTTAAGACTGACACTCTTATTTCTGAGTCAATTTGAGTCATTTCAAATTCTTACACTTCAGTTTGTGATTGTTTCTCTTTGTAAATTCTTGATTATTTGTGCAAGTAACTGTAAGCGTACCTTTCACATTCTGTACCTCAACATCCCTGTAAATGAGGGAAACCTCAATGATCCTCAAGATTTAAATAAAGGATGATTTAAAAAAAATATTAAGTTGAGCACATTATTTAATCAAAATACAACTGCAGGAAGAGCTAATGGAAAAACCTGAACATATATAAAAAAATTAAGGCTGAAAGTATCCTGTGGTGCACGATGAATAACCCCTGTTTCTTCCCTTAAATTATTTTCTTATGTATTTAAGACAAAATATTTCAGCTGCATGTATAAAGAACATAAAGAAGAAAAAATATTTACAACAAAGTCACCGAAGGCATTAAATTCGCTTGATTTTATTTAATACATGCAAAAAGTGGAGGGCTTGTACTTTGAAGTCCCTGTAAAATTATTTTTATTTAAATCTGTTATTTAGGTTTGTTGTATAATGGGCCACTGTGTTATGAACCACAAGACAAAATTTCAGTCTAAGTTTATCAAATTGAGCTTCAAAATCATGAAAAATGAGGCAGTAATATCTGCTCTAGGATGGTGTGGGCATTTTGGTTGAATGTGCTGAAGCTATGCCCACTCATGAGAAATAACACGCTCTCATTTAAAAAAAATTCTAAAGCTGGGATGGAGGGATCATCTTTCTATTATGCTGCTATGTAACAACCCTCTTTTTTAAGCCACCAGAGACACAGTCACATTTATGACAGGCAGACAGTTTAGAGCTAAAAATTCTCAGTTTCATTTTCTCATCCTGTATTTAACTCTTCAGGTATTCCTTATACCTCATTTTCTGAGTTATGTGAAGTTATCTCTCTCCCATTTATGAGACGTCTTTGATGTTCACTTGCTGCTGAAAACACTCCATTTCCTGATATTGCTCTTCAAAATAAAAGTCTTAAATGATGATTACGATTGGACACTTTTATTGTGACAGACTTGGCAGGAATAGAACGTGTCTATCATGTGATACTTTTCTAAACTTTATCATCAGGATGCTCACAGAAAGGAGGGACTGAGCTGTGGCTGCTTGGAGAACAGCCTGCCTCCTTTAATCATCCAGGACTAAAGACAAGTAAATTATGGATTTAAACACACCTTCAGCAGGTAAGATGTTTGTTGCTGCTGCATCTGGTTCAAATGATGAATAGACAAGCACTCCAGCCATTAACCTGCCCCCTGACCTTATGGTGAACTCTGACCAGAGCGCAGCTGCCTGGCGCTGAGCCAGAGCAGAGACAGAAATTGGGGATTAAATCTACTGTTTTCTGGCACAAGTTTCTCTGTTATGATACTTTTAATGATTCAGAGGCCACTAGGGCTGATAGATTTGGGAAATTTACCTCATAATAGATGAAAACAAAGCATTTAGCTGGTTATTAACCATATTTGCCCTGCCAAAATTAAATCAAGCCAGAAAAGAGGTGAACAAACTTTTTAACCGTCTGAAGCCAAAATTTAGTCACACATAGATCTCAGTGTTATTCAAATGTTTAAAGGGATACTTCAACATTTTGGCAAATTCGCCCATTGCCATAATTCCTATAGTCTTACTAAGAGGTTCGTTACCTTCAGTTGTCTGTGCAAGCTATTTTTAGATCGCCGCTGCCGAGTTCGGACCTGCTGTGCCTGCTCAATGTAAGCAGACGGTATTCCGGCTTTCCCTAATCAAACTCATCAAATACACAATCCAACAACTCCAAAACACTCTTTTGGACAAGTTGTGACCTGTACATTCACCACGCTACGAAATGATCATGGAACATTATGAGACGGAGATGTTTTAAAGCTAAATGCAAAGCCGGAACTACACTCCAGACACGGCTGCTGCACTGTGTCACTCTGCCCAGTGGTTTACTCAAGAAATAGTTCAGAGTATTTGCTTCATGTGTCGTAATGTTACATAATTATACGTTATTATTTCATAGCGTGGTGAATGTACAGATCACAACTTGTCCATGAGAGCGTTTTGGAGTTGTTGGATTGTGTATTTGATGAGTTTGATGAGGGAAAGCAAAAAATACCGTCTGCTTACATTGAGTTGGTACAGCAGGTCAAAACTCAGCAGTGCCGATCTAAAAATAGCTTGCACCGACAACTAAAGGTAACAAACCTATTAGTAAGACTATAGGAATTATGGCAACGGATGAATTTGCCAAAATGTTTAAGTATCCCTTTAAAGAAACCTTATTCCAATATATCTAGTGTGTTAATACACACATTTTGGAAATTACTTTACAGGGACTTTAACTCTTTGCTGCGACCCAACAGTCTTCCATAGTGATATATGAAAAATTTGCAGGAAGCATAAAGTGTTTATCAATTCCTCTCATGATCATTTAAGACCTCAGTAAACAAGAGATCAAAAACAAGCTTAATTTTTTAACATCTTTAACAGAGTCGAGTAAGTTACGTGATCAGCATAACTTGCACAACTTAGGTCTGAACTACATTTATATGTCCTCATCAAAATCTGGATCAGCTACAATTTAAAATGAATTTGTAAACATCAACAGATCAGGTATCAGCAAAAATCCTGTACCATGCATCCCTAGTTAAAAGCTTTCTTCATTCTTGACATTCATTTATTTCATAACTTGCACAAGGCCAAATATGAAAAGTTCTTAGTTGATTACTATAAAATACAGGTCACAAAACTTTTCCTTAATTAAGGATGAGGTTTTATTCAAAAACAACGTACTTTTGTTTTTTAATAAAGCCTAAAAGATGAGAAGATAAAACATTAGTTTACTAACGGATTCCTTACCTTGTGGTATGTCCAGGCAGAATAAAATCTGTCCCTCTCCATAACAACACTGACTCAAATGCACATTCAGCAGCAACAAAACCAAAGCAGCAATAACTGCAAGAAACAGAGAAGCCAAATTAGATTTGACATCAACATTTTATCTTTCTGCTCCATAACGTCTGCACTTACCCTTCATGGTGACCAATGGGGTCGATGTAGGATGCAAGTTTGTGATGTGAACTACACTTGCAGTGACAGTTTGAGGGTCTTGTGATCACCTGAGCTAGCAGGTGTGAAAGAAAACACTGTTGTCATGGCAGAACAGAGTTTGTCATGGTTATCAGTGTTGGCATTCAGGCGCAGAAGACGCTGTTCCAGTTGGGTGGTAGAGTGTGAGATAAAGGCACCCAGGGAGGCCTGAAGAATTTTTGACTGCCGGATCACTTAAATTAGAAACTTAAGATTCATAAAGGCTGATATGTTTACTTTGAGAAGATTAAGTCATGAATGGACAGTAGAGTAAAATAATCCTGTGAAAAGCATCATCTTGTGATAAAGAAATGTGGAAAATGAAAGAAAAAATGTCAGTGAGCTGTTGCACGAGTAGAAAACTCAGTGTTGTGTCTAAAACAAATCAAACAGTGATATAAATGGACAAATGAAGCTGTGAGAAAAGAATGAAATGAAAAATGTGACTTTTATTCACTTGTAAATTTATTACGTTTCAGTGCTTCCATTTTTAAAATAAATAGATGGCATGGGATCAAAGTTAAAACTCAACAAGGATGAAAAGTACACTAGTGTAACAAAAGTGGTGACCAAATGCCGATACAATCTTTTAGTAAACATAGAAATACACTCACATACAATTGTAGATCTGCCAACCAAAGCCCGTCCCAAAAACAAGTCAAAATGCAGCACATGAGAAATCAAGTATTCTGTTTGTTTTTGGAGACAGCAGTAGTATCATATCAGTGGAAGCCTTTTTGCCTTTACATATCAGTTTGAAATCTTAGCGTTTGGTTTTTTGTTTCCAGACTTTACGGAGTGCACAACAGCAGTGTTACTGATTAGTTTGATGCCCGTTCAAGAAGGTTAAAAATCCCAAACAAACAGAAAGTAAAGTGCTCGTGCAACACTTCTGGTTGTTCTCGAGGCCAAGAAACGGTTTTTAAAAAGCACTTTGAAAAGACAGAGAGAAGAGAGAGACGCTGTGGCAGTGTTTGTCAACACCTTGGAGGAATGTTCTTTAATGTTGGAACATAACTGAACCATACACAGAAAACCCCCTTTGTGAATATATCAAATACTGTCATTTGGACTGGGTTCAGAGCGGCAGCACAGACACACTCCTCACAAGAGTGTCTGTGTGTTTGCTGCTCACTTGGTTAAAGATAGGACAGGCTGACAAAACACTCAGGGAGGGGAAAGAAGGAGGAAGGAGGGGGTTTACATTGCATGACAGAAGCCGTCGACAAGTGTTCATGAGTGCACCTTTATACAGGACAATTCAAGAGTGCCCAGTGGAGAGAAAACACAGCTAAGCTCTAAACATCAGAGAAATCTTGTTATGATGAAAACACATAACATCAGCTCAAACTCTATCACATTGCTTTAATCATAAAAAATAAAAAAAAACTCTAAAAGAAAACCAAAAAAAAGCATCATTTTTGTACCAAAACCTATCATTGCCCCTCTTTTAGCACCCTCAAGAAAAAGGATGTTTCCACAAATAAGAGCCATTAAAATAACCGTCAGATTTTTTTGTTTGATTTTTCTGCTATACACATATCCAGTGCTACACGATCAGCGTTTAAAAAGCAGTTGAATAAATAGACAATAGTACCACAATGCGTGAAAGGCCAACAGATGTCTGAGGGAGACCTGATGAACCTCCCTGTGACAAAAGAAGACAGTTCAGAGCAGCAGGTTGTTTTAGAGATCCCTGGTGAGGCAAACTCGGTAATGCCAGCCTGATTTGACAGTCCAGGAAGAAGATTGTTGTGTTTGTCGGGACCACAGAGGAGTCTGACAGTCCTAAAGGGATGTACAAAGGTCCCTTGTTTTTCAGATTGTTCTGATAAGAGCAATAGAAATCCTCAAAGAGCTCCCCCTGCTTTATTCCCAATTAATCAGATGAAGGAGAGGAGTTTCTGTTAAGAGGGGAAGTTTAGTGCTGCAGCTGAGCTCTCAACCATGACAGTGCTGAACTAATAAATACTTCATGTAAAAAATTAACATCCACCACATGAGAGGAAAAAAATGCCACATGCTTGAGTTGTGGTCATTGAAAATAAACTGAGCAGGACAGAAAACAACCTGCACAGATCACAGGAAGATGGAACAAATTCAGCCAGCATTCCTTTTAGTTGCAAGCACCATTCCCTCCACCACACACAGACACAAACACGCATACCTTTCCCTTGTTTCTCACCTTGGTCAACCCTTCTGGTGACCACGTGTCCAAACATGGCGTTGAGCTTTTCTGTGGGCATAAATGCAGTCTGTTCAGGAAATAAGCGAGATGAGGAGAATATGATGTGGATGATAAGAGGGTTTAAATCCAGCCTCCTGCTATTTTCCACTTTTCTTTGGCACTGCACTCTTCTTGGCCTGCCACAGGTGGTTGTGGATGGTCAGAGCGTCCACACTAACCGACACAGTCTTGGCAGGGATGACGGTGAACTGCTTTCGGTCCGAGCTGTACTTGTATAGCTTGTCGATCATCTTCTTGCTGATGCTCTTGGGTCCTGTCCCCGTCAGCTTCTGGATCTCCTCTGTGTCAGGGAAGTATGAGTAGAGTGCCCGGAACTGGCAGCCACCGTCACGAAACAGTATCATCATGTGGTTGGATTCGCACTTCTCCAACTCCTGGAGGGGGAAAGAGGACAAACAGAAGCATGAAAACAGTATTAAAATGTTGTAAATATGACACTGAGAGATGCAATAAAGCTGTGCTGTTGTTCTAACCATGCAATGCAAATAGAACCAAGACCACGAAATACAATGAAAAGTATTCAACTATCAATAATTTCCATTTGTGAGTCTTTATTGTATCAATCCAAGCATTTCTACCAGTCCATAAGTCTATTTTAATGGTATACACATTCTAACTGTTATGGAGGAAAGGATACAAGTAACAACAGGGTCTAAGTGGATCAGAATATCCTGTGTTTCATAACAAGTATCACTGAATCCCATGTTTCAAAACAATTGTTCTAATACTTTAAATTGTGATGTTAGATTAAAATAGCAAAAGCAACTTTGAGGAAAAACAATCAAACAGTTTCAGTCACTTTTGACATCGACTTCTTACAACCATAAAATACCAACTCCAAGTCGCCCTGGTATATAAGGTTAAGTCTGTTTTTGTAAATCTTAAGGGTCTGCTTGAGGATATACATTTTGTTCAGGAAAGTCCACGAAGTACAGTTTCTATGCAGCATCTGTTTCTCCTATACAGAGTTCTGTTTATTCCTTCCTGACTGCCAGTAGCAGGAAACAAAGTGGATGTGTCTCCTCGCACTCCGTGCAGGTCAAGATCTAATGTAAACAAAGTCACGTGAGTGCCATGTACCTACTTGACCACCCCTGCTATAAATAGCATGTGATAGCCTACTTCTGGCCTCTTTGATTTCCTCGCTGTAAGCCTGGCATGTATTGCTGGTTAATTGCTCCATAAGGTTCGTATTGCAGTTCTTAATTCTGCAGATTCAGGAAAGGTAAGCACACTTTGTGTTTTTTGGTGTTTGACGGTCTGCCTGTGACATCTGGTCAGAGTGCAAATTATTGCTCTCTAAGGCAGGGGCTGTCAAGCTATCCTTCCTTTCCTGTCGGGAGGTTTTAGCTCGCTAGCTATACCAGGGTTGCCAACTCTCACGCTTCTGGCGTGTGACTCACGCTTCCTCCTCCTGTCTCACGCTCACACGCCACTCAAACTATTCTCACGCTAGAATCAAACGCTTTGGCGCTCTCACATTACTCTCTGATTGGTGTGCAATGTTTATCCCCGTGTTGATTGGACAGCTGCTCAAGGTAACGGTCCTAGGCCTGTGAATAACTAGCCAATCACAGCACAGTGGGGCGGGAGTTGACGTCCAGCTGCTTCAGAGCAGCGGCAGATCGCAGCAGCAATTATACCAAGGTAAACAGTTAGTCAGCGTCTCATGTCATGGTTTAATTATACAACAGAGCCCAGGGCTTAACAAACTATATTATAATTGTTTTGAATAAATCAGTGATACTCAACCCGCGGCTCTTGAGCCCCATGTGGCTCTTTAGTGACCAGTTGCAGCTTTTTAAGGCTTCCTTTAAGAAAATCCTCCTGAACTCCTCTTTAAATATGAAAACTGTCAGCAGTAAAGACTCATTGCAATAAGTCATATCAATAAATCTAAGTCCACAGACAGAAGACAGACTTTAACTTACAAATTCAAATGAAAACTTGTGTTTTATGTCGGGTGCTCCCAGGACGGAGGACCGTGCGTAAAAGAGCGCAGAGCAAGTCCGCTGGTGGCGCGTCTCTTCCGTCAGTTAATAGAGGTGTGCTGTCCTGTGTTGTGTTCAGGGTGAAGCTTCTAATGCCTCGGTTTAACACATTTCTTCAGTCACTTCCTGCCGATGCTCTCTCATACTCGTATTTGATGATGACTTTTGCGCATCATCACCAACGAGCCAAACACGCACGGATCACATCTTAAAATAATGTAAAACTAAGTAAAACTTGTCCAAACATGGGTGTTTTATTTGATCTTAAACGTACTAATGATAAATACTGTCAAAAGGGCAGAAACAGAAAAATGAAAGCAACAAACTGACAGAAGGATCTGTGAGGGGGGCTGCAGGTGTGAGGCAGGGCCGGTTTAGGCCATTTGGAGGCCCAGGGCAAAGACCACTATGGGGACCCTCCCCCTTTAACTAAAGGCAATAATAATGAGAGGAGAAAAAATAGAAAGCATAACTTTAAGTTAACAGAGTCACAGAACTACAGTAAATGTCACAATATGGAAATAAATACCCAAACAGACTCCCATGATTCATCAGCTCTTTGAAAAGCTCCTTATAGCTCTAAGTCAGCACATTCTGATATTTCAAAGACTTTAGTCCAGGTGGAGCTTATATAAATACAAACATCTGCTTATTATCAGTGAAATATCTTTTCTTCTGTACAGACATTTTTCTGTATTTCATCCCATTGAACACAATAATCCACCAGTTCACTGTTTTATTTCAACTATGGATAGATTGGTCAAAGGCCTGGTTTTGGATTGTGGCTCTTGCAATAGTATTTTTAAGACAATGTGGCTCCTGGGTAGATGAAGGTTGAGTACTGCTGGAATAAATGCTCTGTAAGGTACAAAGGATAATAGCTGAACGGGCTAACAGTTAGCATTAGCTAGCTTACGTTAATGTGACCAAACGTCCTCTTTTGCTACGGTAGTAGGAAGTTTTTCTGTGCAATTGATAAATTAGCCACCATGTATGTTTTAAAGAAAGACTTACCAACTGTGTTACTGCAGATGAGCATCCTGAAATACTTTAAGAAGGTGAGAGAGAGGGAGAGAGACGAGGGACTGGAGCTAGCAGACAGAGGCAGCAGGAATGGGACATTGTCAGAAGAGAGGAAAATAAAGATGATGAGACTCAGGTATAGTCTTCAGAAATGAGACCATTGCAGGCGAACTAAGCTCACAACACCATCCAAGATTTCATAAGTGGCCGACCTAACAAGTTTTTATCCCCAATTAAATTTATGGCATTGTGAGCATGGCCTCTGTGGTCCATATCTATTTTATTCAAGGTCTGCTGGCAAATAACGAAGCACAGTAAATTGTTGTTTATCACATTCATATCCTTCAGTAGTTGTTGCTACTATGTGTGTAGGTGTGTGTGTGTGTGTGTGTGTGTTAGGGCCTGTGTAAGACACATACTTTTTAAACCCTAATGGTGAAATGAGTCTGAATAAGTTGCCATCATTGAGTCCGCGCATGTATAATGAACAAAATCTCACTCCAGCCAGGAACCCAAAGTTGGCAACCCTGAGCTATACGCACTGTTGTAAATAGTTTGCTGTGATGGCTAACACTAGTGCAGTTAGTACGTCTCTCGTCTGGTGTCCTAGCATTTTTTTTTTTGCTAGATAGTATTGTTAAGTGGCTGGAGGTTTTGATCGCGTTCGGTGGCTCATAGTCACAGCTCGCGCTTGGATTGCCTGGCTGCATACACGCTTCAGTGGACAGGTTAGCGGCAGGCTACGTTATATTACATTAGCCTACATAGCTTGTGTCTGATGGAGTGGTAATTTAGGTAAGTGCTGGAAGTTCTGGTCGAGTTTTGTGGCCAACAGTCACATTTCCTGCCCAGATTACCTGGCTGTATACACTTTCTTTAGCTGCACAGGTTAGCATCAGGCTACGTTAGCCTTCATAGCTATATTTTTTTGTCTAACTGAGTGGTATTATAGGAGGTAAGTGCTAGAGGTTCCGTGTTCAGTTCGTGTTCAGAGGCAGATAGTCACAGCTCCCGCTCAGATTTCCTAGTGTCACCCTGTAGTTTGTATGATGGCTTGTAGTTCTTGTGAAGCTCAACTGCATGTTGAGGATGGCCATGATTTGTGTCCCTAGTGTCTGGGTGTGGGTCATCTGAGGGAGGCCCTCTCAGACCCTTGCATCAATTTTAGCATTTTGTCTCTGGCAATGAGAGAGGAAAGGCGGCGGCAGGTGGAGTCTCTTGTTTGGGGATGACCTCCCAGCTTCTTGGCACACACACAAGAGCGCTGGCTCCCGCAGTAAGCGGCAGGGGAAGCACAGAGGTGGGGCACAGGAGGATGGTAGCCCCATTTAGAAGGCAAAGGGGAAGGCTCCTTCTTGCCAGGAAATGGAGGCACTAATGGGGCTTTTCCACTATGGCTTTTGGCCGTGCCGTGCCAAACCAAGCCGTGCTGATTTGCATTTCCATCACGAGTTTGGCCGTGCCGCGCCGAGCTCAAATGGCCCAAAGCAGGCCAGCCCCACCTTCAAGCGCGCCACGCTAACGTCGAAGTGCTTCCCGGGGTCTGATTTGCTGGGGTGATTCACCCTCTGCTACTGATAACCCCTCCGTGATCAATTTTCACCCCACGGGGAGACGGGGGAGAAACGCCTCTGCTCAGTGTATGACTTAAATATTTATGACACAAGACCAAAACTTGAGATTTTTGTGCATACTATGGTTGTATAATTGCGCACGACTTCTCACACTTATGAGTGAAATCAGGAAGGACCAGGCACAGATCCAGGATTACACCTTTTTCTGCACCTACTAATAACCAAAGTTTGACCCTGTCCCCTTCTTACAGACAATTCTAGACTTCAAAAAATAAAATGCAGGATATGTTCGTAACATTTAGCCCATGACGGAGTCTGTCTTTAATTCATTAACTGGGGCTAGTAAAGCATGCCGTTCTCACTGCCCAATCCGAAAATATGATTGTGTTCATTTACTAATCTTTGGAGACCCACAAATCAATAATAAGGAGACTGTATGAACTTATATGCAGGAAAATCCTCTCCTTTTGGTGATAAGCGCAAACTATTGTTTGTTTAGTGATCGCGGGATAAGGGGGGAGAGAACGACAGGGAGAGAGAGAAAGAAAAAAAAGAGCAGCTTGCAGCGCTGTCGGTGTACAGTTTGATTTTTGCTTTAACCCGATGTGAAGTCATTCAGATCAGACAGTGTAGAGAGATCGAAGAGGGCTCAGAACACTGCGTCATCAGCTCTAGACGCGCCCTCAAACAGGTAGCTTGTCTGTGGTGGAAAAGCAAACCCCCTGCTGCGCTGGGCTGCCGTGCTGAGTTGAGCCGAGTCAAGCCAAGCCGCACTGTGCAATGGAAAAGCCCCATAAGAGCTGAAACTGAGCTCTAACCTGTCCTCCGACCCGCCTTAGAAATCCTAAGGAATTTCCCAAAAGCTGCAGACATAAACGACAGAATTGTAGGGCAGCAGCAGATTTAGGCCTTTATTCCACTACAGGAGCATTCCTTGGACCATATGCCCCCTGTGGACCAATGCGTCGCCTCTCTGGTTCTTTGTCCAGATGAGGCGCTAAAAGATAAGGCTTGCTGTCCAAGGCCATGGGGCAGGGTCACAGATAGCTTTCTTACAAAATTCTATGAGGCAGTGGCCCAGATGGCCCGTTTGGGGAACTCACTCTCAGTGCTCCTTCTCGCCCAGCCCCAGATGCTGCAGCCAGAGCATGATGCCTGCAGACTCTCGGCCCATAAATCGCTCTGCCCACCTCTTCCAACCACGTTGTCCTTACTGAGGAGTGTTCTTGGTCAAACCAGCACTTTTCAAGGTTTATTTACTGAACAGCCAACGCCCCTTTTTTAAAAATTGCACTGTTATAATTTAGTGATGGAAAGCGGTTAAAAAGTTGCACCAACCTCGCTGACATTGTCTCTGTCGTTATGCATTTCAGCACCTTCTCAGCAAAGAAACTATAGTTTGCAATACCCAATGAATGGAGGAGATTTTTCAATCGTGTTGAATCTTGCTCAGTATGTGAGAGTAGCAGCTTCACATACTGACATTGGGTGCTTAAGGACTTCATACTGGTATACAAGTCCCCAGTATATATGAGCTGCAGCCAACTTTTTACATGAATAAGATTTGATTGTACTTAATACAAAAAGAAAAAAACACTGATTTAAAAATCCATAAAACTGCTCTAAATTCCAAGAAAGCAGATAATAATAAATTGGTTGATGTCTGGCAGAGATCTGACCTCAAGGATCTGGTTCTTCTGGGGCTCATTGACTTTGCCAGCCAGGCAGCAGTGGGAGATTGCGTTGTGGATGATTGACTTATTGGACTTGGCACTGGGCTCCTTGAATAGTTTGGGACCTTAGAAAGAAAAGCCAGTTAGAATAACAAGGATAAAACAAAAAGAGAGACAAAATAATAAACAAACATTTGACTTCTAAATAACCAAAGGTTGCAATTGTAATTCACTTTGGCAGACAACACCAATCCTGTTATTGTGAATCTTAAGAATATGACACGCAAAAATGTCGGCGTGACATAAAAGATTTCCTCTACGATGCTGACAGACTGATGTGTTTATCAAGGCTTTAGTAAAATATATCAGTTCTGTTCTCGGAATAATTTATCCAACAGTCTGACTGGGAGAGGTGAATTTACCAGTGTATTCAGCCATTGAAGTAATGGAGGACGCAGTGGAGCCGTTGTCCCAGTCTCTCTCAGCAGTGCGACTGTTGTTACGGCTGCCTGGAAATGACTCCACAGAGTCACAGCTAGGGATTATGAAAGGAGGCAGAGGTCCAACAGTGAGGATGACAAACTGCGATGTGCAAAATTGCAAATATTGTACAAAATAAGGCAAAGTTTACTCTCAGCATAAGTTCACAAAACGTTAGTAATTTACCGCTGGGATCCAGCCCCTCCAGAGTTGACGCTGTCAGCTTCATTGGTCGCTGCAGAGGCCAGGGACAGACTGGAGCCTGACTGGGCGTTGGTCAGGTTGTCAGCTGTATGAACCGAAGAGGAAAATGTCCATAATTTTGTACAAGTTGGTATATTATCTGTGAGTACTGCTTTATAAAGTTACATCCATTGATTTAACCATGGGACATCTTCATAAAATGAGACTAATCTGACTGCCTTCAGTGCATTTTAAATCTGAGTGTACAGTTAATTAAATTCATCAAGTTTCAAAAATAGGATTCAAAGTTATGAGAACATTAAATAAGGATAATATAACAATGAATAAAATAAGTTATGGACACAAAGAGCTAAACAAAACAACAGACCTCTGATAAAAAACAGTTTGAAGAGAAGCCACAGAAAATTCAGCATTCCCTTTATAAGCTGTTATTTTCTCAAAAAAATTGTTGTTTTTCCTTCTTATTATTTGTCATCTTTATGCTAAATCACTGTGAGTGGCGGCAGTCTTTCTTTTGAGTAAATAGGAATATGTGATCTTAATCCTATGATTTAATATAAAAGCACAAGAGAATTTGGTGTTAGAAATAAAGCTCAGGCATGAGCATTCATGAGATAATTACAGTGCCGTGAAAACGTTTTTACCCCTTTCTGATTCCTGACTTTTTTGCTTATTTATCACACTTAAATGTTCCAGATCAACAAACCAATTTTCACATTTCACAAAGGCAACACAAGTAAATAAAAAAATGCAGCGTCTGAATGATTATTGAATTTTTTAGGGGGGGGGGGGGTCCAAACCTATCTGGCCCTATATGAAAAAGTAATTGTCCCCCCGGTTAAATCATGAGTTAACTGTGATTAACCACAATTCTTGGAAGGCTGAGTTCGATTTCACTGGCCTCACCGAGGCCTGATTACCTTAAGATTTGTTGGATCAAGAAATCATTTAAAAAGAAGCTGTCAGACAAAGTGAAGTAGGCTACAAGATCTCAAAAAGAAACACATCATGCCACAATCCAAAGAAATTCAAGAACAAATGAGAAACAAAGTGATAGAAATCTATCAGTCTTGAAAAAGTTACAAAGACATTTCCAAGGCTTTGGGACTCCAGTGAACCATTGTCCACAAATGGAGAAAACTGGGAACAATGGTGAACCTTCCAAGGAGTGGCTGGCCAACTAAAATGATTCCAAGAGTGCAACGACGACTCATCCAGGAGGTCACAAAAGAACCCAGAACGACATCCGAAGACCTGCAGGCCTCACTGGCCTCAGTTAAGGTCACAATTCATGACTCTAACCATAGGAAAGACACTGGGCAAAAATGGCATCCATGTGAGAGTTCCAAGGCCAAAACAACTGCTGACAAAAGAGAACACAAAGGCTTGTCTCACATTTGCCAAGAAACACCTTGATGGCCCCCAAGACTTTTGGAGAAATATTCTGTGGACTGACGAGACAAAAGTTGAACTTTTTGGAAGGTGTGCGGCCCGTTACATCTGGCGTAAAAATAACAGCATTTGATAAAAAGAACATCATGCCAACAGTCAAACATGGTGGTGGCAGTGTGATGGTCTGGGGCTGCTTTTCTGCTTTAGGACCTGGACCACTTGCTGTGATTGATGGAACAATGAATTCTGCTTTCTACCAGAAAATCCTGAAGGCCAACATCCAGCCATCAGTTTGTGCCCTCAAGCTCAAGCACTTCTGGGTTATGCAGCAGGACAACGACCCAAAACAAACCAGCAAGTCCACCTCTGGATGACTCAAAAATACAAAATTAAGGTTTTGGAGTGTCCAAGTCAAAGTCCTGACTTAAATACAACTGAGATGTTGTGGTGTGACATTAAACAAGCAGTTCATGCTGGAAAACCCTCCAATATAGCGGAGTTAAAACAATTCTGCTAAGAAGAGTGGGCCAAAACTCCTCAACAGCGATGCAAAAGACTCATCACCAGTTATCGCAAATGCTTGATTTCATTATTGCTGCCAAGGGTGGCACAACCAGTTATTAGTGTTAGCTCATGAACTATGATGACGAAGACTTCACATTGAACATACTGCTTTAATGGAACAACTTGTTTTGCTGACACAACAGTGCTCACAACAACTTTTCCTTACTGACAGAGCGCCCCCTTTGTCCCATAATCAGAATAGGATATACCACTTAGCAATTAGGTTCAGGGAGCAATTCCCTTTTCACATAGGGCCAGATAGGTTAGGATTTTTATCCCCCTTAAAAAATTAAATAATCATTCAGACACTGACACTTGGGTTGTCTTTGTGAAATATTAAAACAGGCTTGATGATCCGAAACATTTAAGTGTGATAAAAATGCAAAAAACTCGGGAATCAGAAAGGGGGCAAATACTTTTTCATGACACTGAATGTGATTTAACAAGAAATAACAGCTAGGGAGTCAATGTGCCCTACAGCTCAACTGATAAAAATAAATCAAGTATACCATTCAAGACATGAGGCAAAACAGAGATATCTACATGTCAAACTGATGATGCATTGTTCTTACGTGTAGAAGAGCACTTAGAGAAACTATCGCCAGAGGATTCCTCTCTGAAGACAGACTTAGGTCTGTGTTTCTGCTTCGGTTTGGGGGTTTTGGGCTTGACCAGGCCTTGTTCTTCAAACATCTCCTGCTGCTTCCTGCGCAGATACTCCTGCTTTATCAGTTCCCGCCGCGTCTTCTCCTCCTCTTTACGCAGACGATCCTCTTCAGCCTTTCGCCTGCACATCATCAAAACAAAGACAAAATTTATAGTTTTTTTTTTTTCAAAATAATATCTAAATCCCATCCTTAAATGGAAAAGTATGTTACCTGGCCTCATCTCGTTTGAGCTCCGACTCTGCTTCAAGTTGCTGTTTACGGACTCGAGCTTCTTCAGCTTTTTTCTGCTGCTTCAGCAAGAAGGCTGCTCTCTTCTTAGCCAGTTCATCCTCTGCCTTCTGCTCATCCTAAAAATCAAAAAAAGGTGTTAACTCCACTTGTATACAACAAAAGTTCAGAATATCACTGACCCTTTCATAAGGGGGTTAAATATCATAAAGGAAAAAGTATTTCAATTTTCATGTGAGGACATCACCTTGAAGAAGAAGCCCATGACCGACTTCTGCTCTCTATCATCTCCATCCGTCGTTCCATCCTCAGCAGCTTCCTCTTCCTCTGGCGCCTTCAGCTCTGACAGGTCGACCTCTATCAGATGGGATTTGCTGCGCTGCATCTCCTCTGATGGAATATTCTCTTTCCCTGAACTATCTGAAGAGTTGAGCTCAGACTCTCTGTGTGTGCTGGACAGGCACTCGTCAAAAGACACTTCTTGGGAAGCCAGTGCCATAAGGTCCACTCGGGTTGGCAGGCGCATGTTTGCCTCATCGCGAAGCCGGAAAGTGGCGGTCCGAACGTGGCCAGAGCCCGGTCTGTCGATTGTCTCTGCTGTGATAGCTCTTGAGCTGTCAGGCTGCTCTGTCCTGGGGGACCTGCCCCCAGCTGACTGCCTAGCATGTGGTACTGTGTCTGACCCACTCTGGATGGGGGTGAGGGTCCTGGAGGACTGCCGGCTCTGCTCCTTTGCTGTTTTTAGCTCTGATGGTTTGGACCTGGAGCTCCGGCCTGAGCTCAACTTGGGGGGTTTCCTGGTGGGGGCTGTGCCTGTGCCAGGGAGGTGTTCCACATAGTGGAAGCCAGCCCCAGCCTTGGAGTCATTGTTTTTGTCGCTGGTAAGAGCAGGTGGAGCTGCACCAGGGGGGGACTGTACATTCTGTTTCATCAACATCTCTTGCTGCAGTGACAGCTGCATCATCTGCTGCTGGATACTGCCTATGGCATCATTCAGCAGCTCAATTGAGCGGCTGCATTCATTCAGGTCCAACTCTTCATCCAGATAGAAGCTTCCATTGTTCCCTTTTTTGTCTACTTCTAAGGCACCTGGTGGAGTGGTCCCATCCACCTCTTTGTCCCCCCTCAGGGCATCGACACACATATCATCTTTACTGAGTGGTTCTTTCTCCCCACCAAGTTCGTCTTTTGAGATGTCAGCTTTAAGAGGATTGGGCAAAGTGTCACTCTTGCTTCCACCTTTCTTCACAATGTGCAGGAAGGCAGCCTTCCCTAGTTTCTGCCTCTGCCTGGCAGACAGCACCTCCATCTTCTTCTTCTGGTGCTCAATGGCACGTCGCTTCTCCTCCAACTGCATTCGGAGCTGAACAAGTTCGGAAGCCAGGACATTAGCACCACCAACACCATCGCCTGATCGAGCAAATCCTCCCAAAGGTGAAGAGGGGCTCTGGTCTCTTTTCAGCCTCCAGGAGGACGCCAGGGGCCCGCTGCTCTCTGATCCATCCGGTGTAGTTCTCTGGGAGCTGGAAGCACTGGAGCGTAGGTCATGGTTGCTGCCAAAGCGCTGCTGCTGGGCTTTACGCTCAGCAAAGGAGGTCATGCGTACGCTGCCACTTGCCATGCTGCTGGCCTGAGAGTATCCGCTGAGACAAGGGCTGGAGCGCCCGCTGCCTCCATCTTTGTCCTCATGCTCTTTCACATTCATGTCCTCTTGAAGCTTAGCTGATTCTTCTTCTTCATCCTCATTAAAAGCTTTCCTGTGCCAGTTAGGGTCTTTAGTTGTAACAGCTTCATCTAGGTCCTCTTCCTCTTCATCTAAGTCTTCCAGCTCAGCATCTGTGCCTGCGCCTGGACCCCCCTTTGGTTCTTCAGAATCTGAATGAAGGTAGAAACCTCCTGCAGGCTCTCTGGACGATGAGTCCACACTGCTGCTAGCACTGGGCCTGATACTTTCCTGACCCTGTGGAAGCTCCTCTGACAGACCTTCCTCCTCACCAGGCGGGGGAAAGGTTTGGTTCAGGTTGCTAGGAGCTTTCCTTCGAACAGCCGATGTAGATCCATCTCCTCGGCGTAAAGAGCCTCTTCCTAAAGAGCGAGGCCCCTCACCACTCTCCTCCTCCTTATTCGGACATACAGACTTCTCTTTGGCTGTCTTGAGCACGGCAGGCATCAGTGGTTCTAGGTAAAAGCTATCTGTTGCAGGTTTGGACTCTGTGGAAGCTTTAGGTCCCACAGGAACAGTTGCTCGAGTCCCATCAACCCTTTTGGGGATGACAGGACTCTCAGTCCTTGCAACTGCCACCAGAGTTTCCTCCTCGTCCTCAGTGTTGACATTTTCCTGAAGGCCATGGCCATTGACTCTTCGCGCCACACCCTGCTGAGGCTGGAGGGCTGGGGTGTGGTGTTTTGGTGTGACAGAGACGACATTGGACGCCAGGCTGTCCTTACTGATTGTGCGAGCCAGGCTCACACTGTCTCCAGAAGCCACGTCCGCATCGCTGTCTACCGCTGAGTGCAACAGGAAGGGGCTCATTGTGGACAGTGGTCTGAAGAAAGAGAACATGGGAATTACTTAAACGCCAAGTCTGGATGAGATACACTTTACAGTGTTTACAGTGTGTCTCTGCATTCATACTTTTCAAAGCTTCTTTATGAACCTCTAGTTACTGATTATACGATTGTCTGGTCAGCTTATGCCTTGCGTTAACCCATTTAGACTAAAGACCATCAAAAAAGACACCCCCTAGTATTTTTTTAAATCAACCTCCAAAAACTGGAGGGTTTTCTGAAAACTGCACAGAATTTAAATCTTCATCTGTAATTAAAGACATACAACAAATGTTAAAAGCTTAAACTCTTGGCTTTAACTATAAATCATTGCCTTTGCCCTAAAAATCATCAACATTTTTTAAAACCATCAGTCAATCAAATCAAAATCATCAGCATCCTCCTTCTCCTCTTCAAACATGTCCCTTAGGTACAAATCCTTGACTAGAGGGTCTGCAGTCAAATCACAATTGCCTAATATCTGTTATTCTTGTCATATTCATTGATGTGGTTGGTGTCTTTAAAATACTGCTAAGATACAACAATTTTCACCACCGCTCAACTCTAATTAAAATTTTATTTACTTATCTAAAGTTATTTAACCAGGAAAGCCTCATTGAGATTAAAATCTCCTTTACAAGAGTGTCCTGGCCAAGACAGCAGCAAGTCAAAGAACACAAACATTTTGTCATCCACTACCTTGTCTGTGTGGAGACTAAAGGTGATAAAACCAAAATATTTTTCTCACATACCTTTTGCATGTGTATTAGTGTATTAAGTGAACAACAATGCAGTTCTTCAGCCATGTGACTTAAAAAGAATGAGGTTATCCAAAAAGTGCAAAAGTATGATATAAAAAAAGATGGACTCTTTTACACACCCAACTTTATTTGGTAACAGGGACCAAAAAAAAACTGCATAGAAATTAAACATTATCCCTGTATAATTCTTATTTGCTTAAATATGCGAAGCTACATTAAAAAGCTGTAGAAGGGTGAAGTCTTCTAAACTTTCCATGATGAAAACCAGTTTATTAAACGCTCTGGTTAGGAAAAGGCAAATTTGTGTAAGTTTTCTCCATCGGGTACCTTTGTCTCTTGTCAGGCCATGCAGCAACAGAACCTCGGGCTTGTCCATCCATCTGAGTCAGGGAGTTGGAGCGGTTTCTGATACCTATACAGAACAATGACTAATTTTTAAACACCTTTCAGGTCTCTATCATATAATGATAAGCAAAACTAACCTTTAATAGGCAAATATATTTGGGAAGTCTATTTGAGTTACCTGCACCATCCTCTCCATGCTGCTTTTGCTGCCTCTGTCTGAGGGGCAGAAGTGGGTGTGAAGGGCTGAAGGTCGGACCTCCTTTACTAAAATACAACAAATAAAAATGTTTAAGTAAGTAAGATTCAAGATTAAAACTGTCACACATTTGAGCAGAGCAGGTGAGAAAAGAGCTTTCATTTAATTAACCAAGTAGGCCCAAACTCACACAAAAAGTGACACTTTTTTCTTACTAAGTCTAGCAGAAGGTCTAGAACTCCCCTACCTAAAAACTTACTATCAGGTGACCCTGATAAAACCTGTGGTGAATACATGTCACCCAGATTATTCTGCAATTTGGGAATCTGAAGAATGCCAGAGTGTGGTCAGGGTCCCTATACTGGCTATTATTGGAGGTGGTGAATCGATTCAACACCTGGGAGAGATTCCTGATCCACTGTTAGAGTGACACTCGAAACCTGATTCAAATTCGCGAGGTCTTTTACCCCCACAGAGCCTATTCATCTGAGCTGCATTGATGAGAACCCTAGCAAAGATAGTCTGGAAATACAGATTTGAGTCTAGCCTTTTAAGGGTCTTCCTCTCAGCATGCAGATCAGAGCCATGCCACAAAATGAACGCCTTCAATAATTAAGCACGGTTAGTACATCGTATATCATAGATAGAGTCAAATGGGAAAATTAGGGTAACAATGATGGTCTACAACTCCACTGTCCTGGTGAAAGTTAAACTAGAAACACTGTTAGATTCTTTATAATGACAACAGTAAAGCATACAGAGGGAAAAACACCCTACCAGGGAGGCTATGGGACAGTGAAAGCAAATCATTATTAGGTCTGCTGGGACTGCACTGAGATTTAAAATTACTGGAAGTCCATCAGAGACAGGATGGAAAAAGTTTCAAATATTAAAATGGATTTTTGTTTTGAAGTTCTGTTTCTGGGAAAGATGCCACCTCAACTTCTTTCTAAAATATCCATGTCCACAGTAATGCTGGAGGCCATTTAAAAAGGCTTTAACAAAAAGTGGTTATGTCAAGGACCACTTACATGAACAGACATGTTAAACGTAATGCATGATATCTTTGTGATGGAAAAATAAATATTTATTTTAAGACTCAAGGATGATCCATTTGATGTTGAAAAGAATGGACTGAGTATTTAAAATAAATAAATAAATTGCTTTGTCTATTTTCCAGACAACAGAAAAGCAGGCGGTAAAAAAGAAAACAGTTGGCATTCTTTAAGATGGCTAAGCCAACTTTTCAGTCTCAAACACATTGCCACAAAATATGAAACTGAATGAGAAGGAAAAACAAAGGGTTAAAGGTGGAGGTCAGACTTCACTTTACTGTACTCTACCCACCCTTGTAGGGTAACTGAAATTGGTAAGAAGACAGTGGAATGAGAAGGAAAGAGAGTGAAGACTTACAGGGGGTCAGTTTCTTCAGGGTGCAGGAAGTACCTGTTACAGACTTCAGGGCTGCTCTGGTTTTCTGCCACTCCAGGGCTGGACAGGAAGCTGCGCTTGGTGGCGTTGGAGATAGGCACTGATGGACGGGCACTCTTGGGCTGAGCTATAGCTCGGGCTGAGGTAAAACAGGGTGGATCATGTCAAAAACAGCTACTTGTGCTTGGTGCCTTTATAAAAGATTAACAAGAGACACTGGCTGTAGTTTGTTTAGTATTAAGTAATTTATACTTCAGTTTGGTACGGCACGGTACATATTTTAATTATCCCATAAAGTTAGAGACACACACACAATAGAGGATTTGCACTGACCCAGGAAAATGGGAGAAAAACAGACTAATATCCTCCTAAATTAGGAATATTTGGACTTGGCACAGGACTGTGGATATTGACATGTGGCCACAAATCTGGGTGCTGACGTTTATGTAGACCTGATTTCAAGTAAGGGAGAATGAGTCTCTCACTGTCATATTTCCTGAAAGTTTCAGGTGTTCAAATATGAAAATGACTACAGACAACATGTGGAATTTTGAACAAAACTACCCATCAAAATCATACTCAAAAACCTTGCTTTTGAATTAAACATCATATTTATGTAAATACATATGTTTCTTAATAAATAAGACACAAAAAGAGGCAGTACAGATTGAGTCATTTCACCCATTTTCAAGGACTTGGCATTCTGAATTGCAATTATATGAAGACAATTAAGAGTTGAACTGTTGTGTATGAAATCTGCAAACTTTGGCAACAATGTCACTTGGCTAGGCAGACAGAAAAACTTCTAGTTGTCTCTGTCAGCCACACTGCTTTTACAAGCAAACTGCACACACCACACTACATTTTACTTTTGTTTACCACTTTCACTTTTCACTAAGCTAAAATTAGCACAGTCTAACGCTCTTTAGCTCAGCTAAACAGTGAAAATTAAAGTTACAGCAAGTAAATGTTGACATCACAAACTGTTCCAGGGATAAGAGTTGAAGACTGGCAAACAAGAAAGCATACAGATGAGGAGTTCGCAAACTATTTACCATCTTTGAACTCCTGGACATCTCTGGGCTGGACAAACTCTGGCTTGACCGTCTCAAACCACCAGAAGAGTTCAGCGATGAACACCATCACGTTGTGCTACAGGGAGAGCAAAAAACAAGTTAAGATTTAGATCCCACTCCAGATCATTTCAACACTTTGAAAACTCAATGAATGAAATCCTCCACTTAGAGGTGCTTTGGTTAGCTGTAACTAATTTAAAAAGTAGTGTCTTTTGCTGCTTTACATTTCTTGTACTTCAAATGCTTATGAAATCATTGTATTTCAGTTTTTGTACCTTGAGCACCAGTGGAGAGTACAGCATGTCCTCCGTCGTCAGATAGAAACTTTTATTCAGATACTCATTGGCAAACTCTCTGAGGAGCTGGATGTTGTACAGGCTATCAGCGATGGAGGGCACTTCCTTTAGGCAAATGTCTGATCACACAGGCAGAGAGAGGGACAGATCAAACCACAACTCATTGACCTGCAGGCTATAAATGTCACACTGACTCCACATGGACAGTGAGCTATGTGCCATCTCTAAAAATAGAATCACACATGGATATTAAATTCACTACGTTGGCACAAAGAGCTCGATACTCTCAGGGGAAAATTCTGTGTGTTAATTAATGATTAGCAGCTATTTTAGGTGGGCTTGTTTATACCTTCCAGCTTCATGAGGTCTGGGCAGTAGTAGTGTACAACAGTGAGCATTGCAGCTCCATCACAAACATCCCTCATTAGGTCTTCCAGCATTGGGAAGAAGGGCAGCTGTCGGCCTGATGCGTGCTCCCTACGATACCGCACCTAGCCAGCAGGGTGAGAAGATAAGGGTTTGATAGAGAGAACGTCTGAATCAGAAATAAAGCCACAGCGATTGCACACAACCATGGTACAACCACTAATACACACATAATAAAACATCCTAAATGCAATGACCAGTGTCACAAGTACATATCTCCTTCACTGGAACATCTACTTCTGAACCAGTCAAAGCATATATTGATCATGGATGTTTCAGCTCCATTTTATGATCTTTAATATCAAATCAGGGTTCTCCCCAGAAGTTTCAAGGTATGTTCCTGGTTTTTTGCTTTTCAATGGAAGCCAAAATTCTCCTTTAACCGAGGTTTAGTAAAATTTCATAGATAGAACGCCACTGAATAATAAAAACTTGAAAATGCTGGTTAGGGGAGAACCCTGAAGTCCGTGTTAATTATGAGTACATGAATATGTGGATTATGTGGTGTTATGAGAAACACAGAGTTGATGGTCAATGCCAAGTAGGCATTTCCTTGCCTACTTCAGAAGGCAGCTGGCAATGGCGCCGAGTCAAACCAGGAAACATGAGCCATCTGACTGGGAGAAAAACTGGGGAAATCATTGGCCAATTCATGGATATGAGTGTGTGGTTAGCAGAGACACTGAATCCCGCCGGTAAATGTGGGCATTTACAACTTTTATCAAAGATTCTACGGTGCACTGATCAAATTGCCGAGCAAAAATAACCTAATACAAAGGACTGAAATTATACAGTTTGAATACCTTACTTAGGCATGTACACACAAGAAACTGAAAATACAATTCAACTGCAGTCCTATTTATGATTTGAAACAACATAAATACAGTCTGCATACAAAGTCTGAGCTAGTGAACTGGAGAGCCCAGCTTATAACACCAGAGACTTTATGTGATATTCAGGTAATCACCTCATGGTTTTAATGACAAATTATCTGCTGATGAATTTGTAAAAAGAATTCAGACAATCCATAAGTAAAAGAGAAACAGATTCATTATCCATGCAGTGCCACTAATACCAAGATATGCAAAATATTTCCAATAAAGCTGCAGCTGAGCCAATATTAGTTTACTGTATGTAGTGTGGATGATTATTCTGTTTATAAGCAACAAGAAACATAGAGATACCATTTAGACACCATGTGAGCATTAAATCATGGAACACCAACAAGTTGATTTATAACTTCAAAATGTAGCAAGAATCATTTCTATGACATTCATGTTTAAAAAAAGGCCAATCTGAGGAATCCGTATCAAAATTCTTAACACTGTGCATCTGTGTAAAAGGCAAGTAGCAGATCCGTTTTAACTGATATATTGATAAATAAATAATCAACATCAACCAGACCAGGGTGTACCCCGCCTCTTGCCCAATGACAGCTGGGATAGGCTCCAGCCCCCGAATGGGATAAGCGGTATAGAAAATGGATGGATGTATAATCAACATCAATCAAAATGGTTGACTAAAGACCAAAATATTCAAATATGCTTTTTTAACAATGTAACCCCCTTATTTGCCATCCTAGAGACGGGTCTGGAGATGTACAATTACTGCTGACCCCTAACATGTCCTCTACTCTCAATTTGAGCTGCTCCCATCATGTCGATGTTACATGGTGCTGATAAACAAACAAGGGGAAACCTCAACAGATGTATAAAAACTCATTCATTACCATATCAGCCGATCTCCTAAACTCAGTCTTAAGAGCAGAGTTATAATGAGAGGGAGGGCACTGCTGTGAATTTATGTCTTGTGTCTGTCTATGTATGCACTGTTGTGTATTTTTATGTGGCAGCCTTTTGTCCAAGACAACTCCACCTCAGGACCAATAAACAAATCTCTAATGTAAAGGCAACAAACTGTAAATCATAGCTTAGCAGCTTAAAGGTTTCTTAAAACGCATGAATGTGACTTTTATAAAATGTAATCTGATAATTTGTACCATGTGTAAAAGCCATTTAATCACATTATTTAGTATTTTGACCCAAATTTTGCAACAAGTCACAGGTGATACTGCCACCCAAATGCAAGGAGCTCTAATTACACAGAACTTTTCTCCTAAAGGGGGCATCTCCTGACTTATGGGTAACACTGTGACACTTCAGAGAGTTCCTCTGGCTCCAGCATGCTATGGGCCAGTTTGTGCATGACTTCAGGCTTACACACTAAAAACACACAGCAGAAATACTGCCAGAGGGCAATGTGGAACAGTGCGTCTGTGTGAGAAAGCAGAAGAAACAGAGCAGAGGGAGATGACAAAGCAGATCAGTGAGAGGTAGTGTCCAGTGATGGAACTGCAAAGCAGGAGAGGTGTGGGCATGGATTTACTCTTAATATCACTGGGCAAGCGAAAACCACACACAACACAGCCATTACACACGGCCTACTCGAGCTTGAAATGACATAGCACACAATCAAAGCTATAACAATATCCTTGGAGCAGTTCATTAAAGAAGGCAGAATAACCCTACACCTGGGTGGCTTATTTGCATCACAAAAAAGTAACTGTAAGCCTCTTCCCCCTTGCTGACACGCTGGCTACAAGCAGCACAAAATGAGCTTGAATGAGCCATGGTGGAGTGTGCGCGCACATCAACACAGAACTATGCGTGCAAGGGGGAGAGGAGGGAGAGAACAGGGTTAAGGGGGTTGGGGGCTGGTATCCAACTTACAGGGACAAGCTTCCAATACCATTTGGAGGGAGACTATCCAGTTTGCAGGGACAAGAGCGGGAAGGAGGGACAGATAAGGAACAGAAGGAGCAAAAAGACTGTCAGGTCAGGTCAGAGAAAAAGAGAGCAGGGTCAGAGTAAGTCCAGAATGCAATCAGGGTGACAAATTCCTTATCGAAACAAAAATATTCTGTTTCTAAAACAGAGTTATTTCTTGATAAGGACTTTTATCCACCTGGATAAAGACTTCATGGGGAGTTGCTTCTGAAAGTCCCAAAACCCAGATATATGGCGTTATTGGTAAAACTTGTAGAAAACCAAAATATTGGTACTGTAGTTTTCAGCTTTCTATCCTGTAACAAAAGCACACAGAAGATACTGCAAGGGGCTTTACCTTTTGGTGGCTGGGGGACTCCAGAGGGTGATGCTTGACTTTGTGCTCCCTTTCTGTCATCTCCCTCATCTTCATGTTCACCTGCGGAGCAAGTCATGACAAAGTGAGAACCAGGCTATTCAGAGAAAACAGAGTTGTGAAGGTAACTAAAAATCATATATACATGCTCTCTGATTATGCTGTTCTTGTAAATATTCATTTGAGTTTGACGTTAATGACAATTATTTCAAAGATAGGCTTTTTTTTACCCTTGTTTTGTAATAATCATAAGAATAATGACTTTTTTGTATGGTACTTTTAAAAACAAAAGACAACAAAAGACAAAGATAAGAGGACAATGACATCAACAACATCAACAGAATCCAAAACAGTTCAAGAACATAACCAAAACTGAGCAAGATAATAAGCCAATAGCTTCATAAGACTTCAAGACCCAGACGTCATTAGACCAACATCATAAGAGCACCCACATCATAAGATACTATGCAGCTAAGATTTCACAGAGATCTTCAGAAAGCAGATATCACATTGACATCTTAGGTACTATAAAAACAATACATTTGTGTGTCTGTATCAGAGCTGAGTGACAGATCACCGAGAGGTCAGACAGATGCTCTTCCTCATAACACATATTTGTCTTAGTCCAGTCAACTATTAAGCAGTGGAAACTAGGACTGGGCAATTTATTGAGTTTCAATTTCAGTAATAATTTTGGCTTCCTATGATCATGTAAACAAGATCATCAAGATTATCAGTATTGTTTTTGCACATTATTTACTTTTTAAAACTTTTTTTATTATTTATTGCATTTAAATGTATTCTCAAAATGTGTGTTAAAATTCAACAAATGCATGTGATGCAGATAATTGTAAACAGCCCGTAATAATAATGTCTGATAATCTATATCCCAATATCAAAATAATTGTGATTATCATCAAGGCTATAGTAATTTTAGATTTTTAATTAGTTGTCATTTTTTTATTCCCTTATCACTTTTTGTTTCAAAATTAGTTTAGTTTTAATATGTTTTTAAAACTAGTTTGTTAGTGAAGTTTAGTTTTTATTTTGTAAAAATGATTTGTTTTAGTTTTTATTAGTTTTAGCAATATGAGATACTTGTCAGGGATAAATATCGTACAATAAAAATTAATTCAAATATGTTCTTTAGATTTCATTATATGCATTCAAATTTGATATTTGAATTCAAGTCAAGTCTCAAAATCACCACGGTTGTAGTCTTGACTAATCAAGTTCCTGTGGCGAGTCAAATGCAAGCTTCCAATCCAGTTCATCTTTATATGGAATTTTTACAAGTACACGGTAGTGAGGTGCGATATTTTGACTCCCTCTTCTATGTATCCACTGTGTTGTGGCTTTCTTTTTCTACAGCATTTTAATATTCACATGCACACTCATAACAAGTAGGTAGTCTAAATTAGGCAAGGAAATGAGTGTCCTCCAGGAGAAATCTCCCTCTGAAAATTGTTTTCTAATCTTGCTCTCTGGTTAAGGAGGCCAACTTTTTCAAAGGACAAATTCAAATTTAACTTATTTATTAAACCCATGTAAATGAGAAAACTGAAATTCAGCCTTCTGTGTCAGTGATTAGTCACATGGCAATGATAATATTGATAACGTCTTTTTTTGTACATTTTTGTAAATCAAACATAAATAGTACACCTTGTTGGTTCCATGTTTACTAATTTCAGGGTTGATGCCTTTATTTAAGTACATGATCAACTTGACATTCTTGGTTTAACCAGCAGAAAATTTTGATGGATACCTATCCCACTTAGAGGCCAAATTAATTTAGATACAAAATAATTAATTTATTCAATAGAAACTCAGGAGGGAAAAGTCTGCCACTTGTTAAAAGAAACTGCCCATCAGCGAGGGACACTGCCCTTCTCTTGGACAATGATAGTGTTGGACATTAGGATGATTTATGGAGACACTGAGTCATAGTTTTTGCTGCCTCAGGCCTTGAATGATGAGTGCAACATGAGCTTGAGCCTCTTGTGAGTCTGAGATCTACAGTCCCATCTGTTGGCTCATCTCTGTGCAGCAATAAAAAACAGGCTTCAAGAAAACCCAGCGCCTTTCATGTTAACAAGGAACAGGTTATTCCTCCCACAGTGTGCTGATTGGAAGACTTGGATTATAAGAATGCACAAATTTTGAGAAAAAAGTATTGCTTGGACTTAATGAAAATTTGCATGTGCTGTTGTGTTTATTTTAGTGTGATCAAACCTTGTTGATCCAGAAGACCATAGCATCTTCAAGGTCAAAGGGCAGCTCCTTAGAGGCACTGAAGGTGGAGAAGCGTTTGACAGAAGCCACCACTTTCTCAATGCTGATCATTTCCACGGTGTAAGCCATCATCAGGGCATCGATCATGGGCATGTGCGCACTCTGTCAAGGAAAAGAGAGTCACAAGATGATTCAATTTTGTTTGTATTTCTTTTTCCAGTTTCCTATGTCATTAACATCAAAGCTTGAGGCAAAGAAACTGAGGCTGCTATCTATTGTGGGTTCATCTAAACAAACTAAAATGCTCATCTTCTTTGTTTGCAATACTGTTAAATTACATATTTACTTTCTGTTACTGACAAGCAATAAGGATTAACTATACTTTTAAAAAAAGTCTGTTTGTTGTAAGGATATCCTTGCTGATAATCCAATTTATTCAAATTTGCTCAGCTTGCTCTGGAGCCACAAAATCCAAACACAGTCTCATGTCCCAGACCTATAAACACAAATGCTTTGAAAGAACTTCATAAACCACTTTAAACATCTTTCAGGGTAGGATGACACCTGAAGAGAATTTAAAACACTGTTTAAGCAAGTTTTACTGTTTTAAGCACATCTCAATCATTACTTTTGCAGGTTGAGAACAATTATCTAAAGGTCATATTCTATTTTAATAATCAGTGGATTATGAACCAGTTGAGGATAAATGGAGGAGATTAACTGATTTGGGAAAAGACCAATCCAGAGCTGTTGTAAGACAATGCTGGGGTTCCTGTAGCTTTACATAACAGATCAGGGTTAATCAAAAGTTAAACCTCTAGTTCAGCAAGATAGGTGTCGCTCTCGATATCCTAATGTAATCCAGAGTTACAACAGGGGACTTTTTGTTCAATATGCCCAACACCTGGTGTCTACCAGCAAAAATATTTCCCCTTGATGGACTAGGCATTGCTAAATCATAAATCTGCTGACATAATCCTGGGCTTTTATTTCTGTTTTTTAAAATCTCCCTCTAATTAAAGTTCTGTTACTAAGGGTCACTCCTTGTAAACAAAACAAAGAATAGGGAAGCAACCAAATCCATTACAGAGCAAGTACAGACATGATATTGTTTCAGTCAGTGCTTTGAGTAACATGCAGCTAGAATAATCCAATTGCTGATGGAAGTGCTCAGAGATTAGGCTTGTTAACATAATGAATGAGAGGTATTCAGAGCTTTCACCACAGCACAACCCACGCAGACAATAAAAGTGAAAGTCAACTTCCAGGAAAATAACTTCCAGTTATAAGAAAGAGAAGAAAAGATGAAGTGTGTAAAGAAAGCTAAAAGGAGCTCTAGATCTGCTCGCTCATTGGATTCACTCAAACATTAGCTAGCCCAATGTTTTGCTGAGCTGTTTTGTGTTTTAAAGACAATTTAAGCATTTTTACATAAATCATTCTACCTAGCCATATCTTTTGTTAAAGCTGTTTAAGCTCTGCCTTCAACCAAATTATTTGAAAAAATGATCCTGGTTCAAAGAATATCTCATCACTTGTAACTCCTTGTCCTTCATTTCCTTTTTCTAAAAGACTGACATAGCCATATGGGTTTGAAACATGTATGATTATCCGTCTGCAGACTTCATTTAAGTCCCATTAGGGTGTTCCAGGATCTCAGTGATTACTGAGAATTTAACTTCCACACCTGTCCTGTAAAGAAAAAGTGCAATGATGCACTGTGATTAGAAAATAGGACTTCATTAGAGTACAACTGTTGGTTTAATCTGTTCTTCTTACAAATACTGGGATCTATGATGAGGTCACCAACATACAGGAAACAATAAATGCCGGACCAACTGTATCAATACTGTCAATGGTAAAATCTCTTAATTTTTGCAACATGGTCATCACAGGTTCTAAAGCATGTGTTGTGTATAGTGCACACACTAGGCATAATTGGTGCCACTGTTAGCCTAGCAGTGTGATAAGTGACAGATAACAGCTCAGATTTGAGTACCATCACCAGCATGTTTTGCTCCGCCACCCTATGTGCTCGCTTTGCAAAGCATCTCTATCAACCTTTCTGGGGCTTTGACACAAGTTATGAACGGCAACAGGTTGATCTTGGGCCTAGCACTGCATCAATTTGTAATAGCACATCTTAAAAAACTAAAGATGACTCAAAGAAGCAGGCTGTGGTGTTAAACAAGGTCAGAGAAGCAGTTGTAAACATGATTGCTCTATACCCCTACTGGCACTTCTGCTACAGCTCAGCCAAAACTACGATAAATAGCTGTTTCAGACAAGTTCTTTACAATACAAGTCTGTTTTTAGCATTTTACTTGAATGCTTTGACTGCAAACTGCCAGATTAGGAAATGTGGTGTTAACAGTAGCGGTTTGAGACACCTCAGCTACAGAGAAATTCAACCTCAAACTACATATGAGGTTAAGAAGGAAATGAACAGAGAGACACTTATCATTATTCTGTGATCTTATATTCAGTATGAAATCACAGGCTTGTTTTAGGAGAAAGAAGGGCCTAGCAGCACCTGAACATGCATCTAAATGCGTCATCTCTTTTAACTTAGTATTATGCAAAAGGCATAAAAACACCCTAATATAAATTCAAGGCCATATTGCCCAGTCTTGCCTTAAATAAGGAAGTCACTGGCAAATTCACACAGTTTTATTAACTATAACCCATGTTCCTCAGCAAAAGGTATTACTGGTCAGTACATGGTAGTTATTTTATTTTAATCTCATATACTACTATCAGCCTTAAAACCTTCTATTGTCATGTATAACTACACGTTTTTTTCTTTTTAACCAAAGCAATACAATGTTAACCAAAGCATGAAATGTTTATAAAACATAAAACTGCAGCATTGCAAGACAATTTTAGCGCAATGTGACCTGCTTTGACCAATTTCAGTGCTTAACATACTTAAAGGGCACATACAAAAGCATGATGTGCAGTTCAATCTTTTGTTCTCCTCTCACTCTGTTTTCTGCCCTCTACCAGCACACCGTGGAGCTCCATGGGGAGCAGGAACTACTTTTGCCTTGAGCTGTATGAGATGTGTGAATGCTGACTGACAGACAGACCCTGCACATGCACACATGTACAAAGTGCAAGTGGACAAAAGAGTACCTGCTAGCTATGATGGTCTAACAAGTCCCAGCTGTTGCCCCAAAAGAGGCAGAGATGGGGGAGAGGAACTGTCTGCGGGTACAAAATGCAAGTTGCTATGGAAACGCCTTGCTAAGTCAGCAAACTTAAAGTGGGGGTGTTGGACAGTCTATCAGAGATAAGCGGTGTCCTGATGAGGATTTTCTATTTCCTTACCAGGCTTTGTGTCTGGCTGCTTACACTCAGGCTTGCATGGATTATTTTGTCAGGCTGCAAAGAGGAAGCGCAGGCACACACCCCTGACGAGCCGGCCTGCAGAGAGGAGGGCCTGCTCTACACATCATCGCTGGTTGCTATGGTAACAAAAGGGTAGGAAGATGGCTGGGAGCAAGTGAGCTGGTTGGTTTTTACTGTATGCAGTGTGAAGTGTTGTGGTGGTGAAAATGTGAGACATTAGATCCCATTTGCAGAGACCGAGGGTGTGTATGTGTCTGTGTGTGTGTTTATCTGTGCTATCTAAAATTCACTGACTGTACTTTGGCGCATCTCTGCTGATTCAGGTCATACCTAAACAAATGAAGGTTACAAACAGAAATTTAACCTATGTACACGCTGATTTGTAAAAGCATTAAAGGTGTAAACTCACGTGATGACTTTAGAAAGGGTCAGAAGATCAAAGTCAATAGTTTCCCAAATTAACAGTTGACTTTCAAAATATTTGTATTCCAGAAAAAAATCAGTAATGAACAAAAAAAACATGCTGGATAAATGGCAGGAGAGATGTTCAAGTTCTGGCATTCAGCAAATTTTGTAAACACAAAGACAAAATGTAGCTGAAAAAATATCCCCAACAGTCGCTCTTAGAACAGACCTCTTAACACCAACACACCCGAGCAAATGGATCATTCTGAGAAGTCACCGGCCTCTAATAATCAAATCTTGACTCAAACAGGCTTTGAATCCTGTAGTGTGTGGCCAGCCTAAGGGGGTCTAAAGATTATTTAAGGACCAAATATTTACAGTTAAAATAATAGTATCTGCTCCTGCCACACTTTCCTGTGTGGGTCCTTCCCTGTATGAACTTAGCAGGCAGTTAAGGATGCTGTCTTGTGGGTTCATCAAAAAAAGTTCACCAACTTCAAGCAGATTGTGCAAATAAATGCTTTTTGCACGCTGATTGTTTAGAAAACCAACACACAGCTTCACATATGAAAGTTAGAAATCTTCCTAAGTACTAAAAGTCTCAAGTTTCAGTTTCATTTGTAGCCATAAATCACAGCTGCGCTAGGAAGCAGATAGGGAGAGGGGGAAAAGAAACAGAAGTAATAGAACTGATTCTAAAAAATGATAAAACAATAATAAAACAACTTTAGCAGATCACTGATACACTCTATTTCTTCGCAATGTGAGATCGTCATGTAGCGGACTCCTAGAATGAAGTGTATTGTATTTTGCACCTTTGTGTAAGAGAAAAATTTAATGTCCATAAGAGACTGAAATCACATACTTGGTAAAACAAAATTCTCTATCAAAACTAGGGTTGCACAATATCACTTGCTAGATATGGGCATCAGCAGAAATTTGCTTAAGAAATTAAAAATCAATATCTGCTGATATGAATATTTCTTCAGATATTTACAACCAATGTATCAGCTATTACTTTTGCCAAAATGTACAAATCTACCATCATGTGTAAGTGGTTGCCTAGGGTGTCACACACTCGAGGGGGCCCACGATGAGCCTTAAACATTTTGAATGAAGCCCGAAGCATAAAACAACCACCAGACTGTCTACTTCCCTGCTCTTCTCTCACCTTTACTCAACTCTGCCTCTCTTTGCACAGGAGACACTTGGTGTTTTCTACGATAAAAGGTGTGTTTATCTGTATCCATATCAGTTCAAATGAGTCTGAAAATATTGGCAGATTAGATAATAGGAAAATATCCAGCATTGTGGATTCTTTATCAAATCACTAAACTATTTCAAACATGAACAAAAACTGACCTGTTTTTATTGGTTCAGCTTCAGCTCAGCATTTGTTTTTTTTTTCATAGCTGTTCACTGAATGAATTTACGTTAATTGTTGTTCTCATAATGCAAACAATCTGAATATGCTAGTTTTGCTTTCAAAACGTTTTCAGGCAACATTTGCAACTATTTTCTCACCTTTTACAACAAAACATTGTCAAAATAATAGCAGATGACTTACAAATCAAAAATGTTTGTTAACGCAGTGGATAAAATTATCTAGAACAACAGTTATTCACCTCATGTTCTTACTCAAAAAATGTCTTTCTAATGATTAGATAAGATGAAGATTGTATTTCCAGTTGAGTAAGAATTGTTCACTGCAGCTACATTAGGTTGGTAGCAACATAATGCTACCATTTTCACTTCAAAATTATCATTGGAGTAAGAATTTTCTAATATATTACCAACAACATGAGAAATGTATTTGGAAAACTACATGAAAAGATTTTACAATGCCACAGCCAATCAACAAACATCAACTACAATCACAGTCAAATTTTGCATGGATGTCCTTGCATGACCAGCTTGAGTAACATTCAAATTTCACCACTTAATTTGAATAAAAACTGATAACTGCACACTCAATTCATCTGTACATTGTTTAACTAAGTCAAGCCACAAAATATGTCTGAAGCTTACTTAAATGTAGTGTTTGTTATGAAATAACAAGGTTTAATGTATTTTTTACTTCACTTTAAGTTTTACACGGAGTAGCTGGCATTAGTTGTAATGATGGACAAGAATAAAAGCAATCTCTTCTCTCTGGTTTCACTGTGGTGAGATAATGCATCAGAAGCAGGAAGACCTGGGAATGTTAAAGGTAATGTGCAAAGTTATTATAGCTGGCCTGGTTTCCTTCTTCTCTGACAGGCAATCTGAGCTACAAGTAAGGTTCAGTAAAATCTTATCGTGTCCTGTTTTAGGCCGTATGAGTGGAACAATAAAAGAGCAAATACTTTTGTTATACCAACTTTTCCCAGAACCAGCAGTGTAAGTTGAATATGGTCACAAAAAAAACCTTGAAAATATGCTAAAACTTAATAGCTGCTATTTTTACAAATGTTGAACCACTTACCATTTTGATTGGTACACCAGCCAGGTCCTCATCTGTGACCGGTGTATCGTCACTTTCAACGACATAAATGCCCTTCCTGGAGAGAGCCTGGATGACGGACAGGTGGGACTGAAGGGAGGCCGCCTGCTCTGTCTTGAGGATGAGGGCACAGACACGACAGTAGAGCTCACAAGACAGCAGCAGGCGGATGACAGGAGGCTTTATGTGTTCCTGGTTGTACTGGTCCGTGTAGAACGGGTCCCTTAAGTCCTCTGGAATATGGTCTGAAATTAAAAGATCAGCTAGATGAGTCATGATAGACTACAATTTGCCTCAGATGTAGTATATCCCATTTTTCCTTTCAAGGCAGAAATAATAATTAGTTCATAGTAAATGAATGAATTATAAATGAAAAAAAATGACAACAAGCATCTTTAGTATTAAAGTTACTGTCTGTCAAATCCTGCACTAATCAAAGATCTACGGTGTCACCAGGCGACAGAACTGCTACAACTTAAAGTGCCTTACATGTAATATTTGCTGTATGCCAGCTTAAGTTTACTTGGAGCAAACATGGCCATGTGTTATTGTAAGTCACAGCTTACTGCTTCAGAAGTACATTGGAAACAGATCCTTTCTAAGCTGAGTCCTCAGTGAAAGCAGTCATCTCAGGTGACACGGTGGGTTTTGCCAGTGCTAGTTTAAAAACACTGGAACCACAAACACTAAAAGAAAACAATGACCTACACAAGAAAATCAGTTGCTTTGGCTGTGAGGTCATTTTAAAACCAGAGCCCACAGCCATATAAGGGCAAAAGATGAAGCACTACACTTCTGGCATGCACAGACCAAATATATACTGCAAGATAAACCTTTTATTGAGGCCTGAAAAAGCTCTAAAATGTTGCACAAAACCTGTCCAAAAACCCACACCACACAAAACAGTGTGGTGACAGAAACATCCTTGTTCTGTTAAATCTATGTGTGAGCTGCAGCATAAGCGGTATGTGTGTATGTGGCGAGTTCTTGGTGTCTGCTCTGACTGACAGAATAAAGAAAGCTACTCATCAGCAATCTCCTGCTCACAGATACAGGAAGGCAGGCAGGCTGCTTCTTGCTGCTGCTTTTGTGGATGAGAATTCACAGATCATAAATGTTGTACTGCAAAATGGGGAAGCAAACAAACTTGGTTTTGAGATCTATCTAAAAATGTAATAGCAAATAATGATAAATATAAACATTGTCAAGCAAGAGTGAACATGATCAGCCAAGAGCTGTCCAGTTCTGGACAATTGAGAGTCACATCCTTACAAACATGTTAAACACAAACTTTGTGCTCTGTATGGCTTCATCCCAAATCACCACTTGCTCCTTCCCTTACGTTTTGCATGTTCATGCCTTGGAAGGGATGTCCCAATTCTTGTCAGAATAGAGAGGTAAGGTGAAGTGCCAGTAATCGTGGCCCTTCAAACAGAGATTTTCTGGAGGTACACTAAGGGTTGTGTATCAGTTGGGATTTTTCTGATGAAAGTGCTAGCCTGTGGCGCAGGCAGGCAGAGAACATGGGAGAACTGCAAGCTCACACTTGAATATTACATCAACAGTGGACTATTTTACCTTTTGGGCTTAATTTATCATCCATTCCAGGATTCATGTGGTTTCATGTAAAATTTCTGGCTAAATGGTGTCAAAAGTTAACTTTTCCTTGTCAATGGCACCATTGTAGCTCTGTGACCCACTGACCTCTCTGTGACCCTTTGCTCTGGCTGCAGAATGAGATGTAATGTTGATATAGTGATGATTTATGATCGAGAGTCCATACACTGTGTTGTATTTTGAAAGAACCAGATATTCTATGCTTGTGACTTCCTGTTCGGAGCTTTCTGATTGACAGGAATTGATGCAGTTTGGCCACGGCCGGTGCTGAAAATACACCTGCAGAGTACCTCGAATGAAGTGGAGCAGAGTGGTGTTCTAGGGACGTGCTGCTGCCGGACTGGAGCACGGGCAGTGGAACTGATCTGATAGACTAGAGAGGGAGTGATTCACTCTGCTGTGCGATTTGCCGGCATATCGCGGCCTGGTTGCGATATGTGGAAATTGGAGGTAAACTGATTCTTTTTAAATGGTGCCGGTGCCTCAATAGTGCCTGAATCAAAACTTAAAAGAGAAAATAAGGGTGTTGAAAGTTGTCATCAGAATAAAAGCTGTCACGGTATCATAAGTGATTCAGACTCAAGTAAAATGTATATACCAGCGTCAGAGTCAAACAATAATGTAAATGTGTCAGTGTTGCTGTAGGAACATTCTAGCAGAGCAGAGTCATTTCTCCAGACAACAAAACTAAAGACATTCATTCACTGCTGAAATAAATCATTCCATAACGCATTTCTTCCTTTTTTTGGAGTGGCAGAGGGTCGTATTTGGGTGGAATACTGAAACGAAGCCCCTATAACTATGTTATAATCTGGTCTGAGAGTATCAGGTGTGTTGGTAATGGTACCATGTTGGTACCGGATTTTGATACCCATCCCTAGGTACACTGCAAACTAGGGCTGGGATGATTCACTTTTCTCCCGATTCGATTTTTTAACGATTTTTTAGGTTCTGATTCGATTTAAATTGCGATTCTACAATATTGCTGATTTTTGCAATCTTTAGTTAGCTTTTTAAACACCAGTGAAAAAGATGAATGATAATGATGCCTACAGACTATATCAGGAAAAATACACATCACATGTGAGTCAGTTTTTAGGATTTATTCAGCAATATATTTTAACCAGCTGTTTATACTCTCTCTTCAAAAGCCTGGACTGTATTTAAAAGCAGCGATAATCAGTATAGAAAATAGGGGTGGGAATCACAGGGTACCTCACGAAACGATACACGATACACGATACATGGTCAACGATACCTATATTATCACGATACAGCGATACTGCGATAATCGATATATTGCAAGAAAATTGTATAACGATACATCACAAAATATGTCTAACTAGAGAATACAAAATAGTTATAAAATGGTCAAGTGCAGGATTTCTTGGTTTATTCACAACAATTTAGTATCAATTTCACAGAATTTGACACAGACTGAGCTAAATACTGAATATGAAGTGCATAAAGTCTATACATATATGTGTAGTATATATATGTATAACTTATTATGTAATTTTAAGTTAATATCGAATTTAACAATGTAGAATTAAGCTATTTAAAAAATATATAGTCCTGCATCATCTCGCATTTTACCTATCTTTGTTCAATCTGAAGATGAGGATTTTCCCCATTTGTTGCACTGAATTAAAATGCTACCGTGATTTTCTTTTTTTTTTAAGAAAAGGGGAATAAATTGTTATAGAGTGAATGTACTCCAGTCTTTTATATTTCATATTTTATCAGTTTTTTATGTCATCACATAATGTGTTTGTGGAGGTAGATTATGGGAGACGAGCTGATCGTCATGTCCAGCTTTAAGACTGATGGACTGTGTTTTGCGGAGGGCATGACGTGACAGGCCAGTATTTCTTTCTTGTGTTACCGAAGCCGTCTTAATGACACTACACGGGACAGGTCCTTACAAATAATACGACTGTGATTATGGTTGCATGAGTAGAGACCAGCGGTAGCTTCAACGGGCTTGTTTGTTGACGTTAGCTGTTAGCTGTAGTGCTAACGCGATGATGCCTAACTAGTAGATTTGTTGTGTTGTCTCAGTATTTTACTCTGGCGTGGCATATCTTGCAAACGACTGTCTAACTCCTGTCTAAGTTTGTGCTGTCTTTAATGTTTTGGAAACCAAAAAAGGTCCACACATCCACTATGAATGCAGCAGAAGTCACTCTGCTGGGTAGGTACAAGCATAGATATCTATAGAACACAACCGGCTCACGCGGACCGCAAGTCTCGTGTGATCTCGTTGTCTCAAGAGAGAAGTGGCAAGAGTCAACTGCCAGCTAGCGATGCCTGCCGCCAACTAGTGGTCAGGGGGTGAAATTACACCACAAACTACCGCACCAACCAAGTGAATAATTAGCTAATTGATTAAATATCGACACTGCATTTTAAAATATCGATACAATATCACGCCAGGAAGTATCGCGATATTTCAGTGTATCGATTTTTTTGTCCCACCCCTACTGCAAACTGAGTGTTATGCAAAATCACCCAGATCATTGCCAGTCATCTGCAAGATTTGAAAATTACAACAATCTAATATCAAAATTTAATATTGTTTCAATGCGACTGGTCCTTTTGACTCCAAACATTTTTAAAATAACTCTTTTAGAAATGTCCATTATTGTCATCGCATTGGTTTATATAACGTTGTGAACAACTACTGATGAAGAATCAGGAGCTTGAATGGTTGCCCCATTTGGTTTGGAAGGATTTCAAAACTAACCCTTGTAACTGTTTCAAAAGGCAAGGGGACACTCAAAAACTAGGGGTTAGGATTAAAACGTAGAAATGGGCATGAACCTAACTAAAATTTACAAGGCCTCTGTCCTCTTAAAGCAGATGTTAGCAGGGTCAGTTGCAAGTCTTTTGCAGTTGTTATAGTGATCTTAGTCAAAATCAGACACATTGTTACTGTTTCAGTTAGGGGTATAAAATGGCAAGGTTACTCTGCAGCAATGCAGCTGTGCCATAACAAGGTCTTTTTGAAAACCATCTTCTTAGGGGCAAAAATATAACAGTAAATGTGCAGAAAGTACTACTATTGGGCACATTCAATTTTGAATCAGAAATACAGCGTGATATAATCACAAACTTGACATCAAAGGGGGCGATCCTAGGTTTTAAAGTAGTAACTCTTTGTTCTTCTATTCCTTTAAAGCCGAATGATGGACTCCTCTCCTGTTTGACTTATTTTGGATTTTGCCTGTGAACATTACATCACAAGGTTTTTTTTTAAGGCCTGTCATCTACTGATAAAACTGAAGAAGTAGGAATCTCCTGATCAAGATATTTTGGCTATAGTTCTTATGCTTTGATATAATATCATACTTATGTTTACATAAAAGGCCTCTGAAACATTAAAACTGGTACCTATGGATAACTGAATCTGACCACTTTAATTTTTAACTTGACTCAAATACTAAACATCCTGACTCATGATTTCTGGTTGATTAGCAACAAATCACTGAAATTATGTGTTGTTTCTGTCGAAGAAAAAAAACTTTAAAACTGTATTACAGTTTTACAGAATGAAACAGTTATTGAATAATCACTTTGAAATCACATATATCCAACCCCAGCAAAAATGTACTGAGGCCTGTCATCAGCCAAATGCAATAACTGTTAATAAACAACAGCTAGTATGAGCTACCAACGGGAATGTTAGTCGTTCTAACCAGGTATAGTAACAGTAAGCAACTGCTTAACGTTCTGTGCCCTATCATTTCCAAATGAAAAGTACAGCTGTAATTGATAAATCAGTGCATTTTATCAACTTTTAGTTTTTGACATTCACAAACTCTAAAAGTTAGACTTGATGATTATACAGTAATTTGCTTCACTGCAGAGCCCAGCTATAGTAAAGAGAAGCAGAATTACATAGTTTGCAGGCTGAGGTGAGTTAATACCGTCATCAGAAAGAAACATCACATTTTCAACACCATTTTTTCTTTTACTGATGTTGATTTAACAAAGCCTCTATTATGAAGAAGAGCAATAATCCTCCCTTATGATACTGATATTCATGTAAGACTCAGCCAGCACTGTTCATTAATTGATCAACAATGCAGGATTTATAGAAGTAGCTTCTCATGGTCAGATCACATCTATCTTATAACTTTCATTCAACATACATTACAACAAAGTCTTCATCGATATGCTGTCTGCCATTGTGCATACACATGTCACATACAAGGATGTCATTGTGAAACAGCATATAACCATGCCACCCAGCAGTGTGGGTCATTCCTGAAGAACTGAGTTGGAGTAAATAAACCCATTAAAACAGTGGGGGTAATTGTGTGGGATAACAAAGGGGTCTGGTTAGGACGAGACTTCACGTTTGACTTCATTCCACAGACACTGATGTCGTGTGGCAGCTGCCCCCCATCCTCATGCCACCAAAAGCCAGGCAGATAAATGCTGGGATGGGGTGGAGCATGAGAAAAAGGGCTGAGACCCAGGATGTGCTACAAACAGCAGAGTCATCCAACCGTGAGGAAGCACCAGACCAGGATCAGCACAAGCAGGGGAGAGCAGGGTGAAGACCAGCAACTGTGACAGGTGCTCACTCTCGCTGGTGTGTCTGATAGTCGCTTGCTCAGGTGGGCAGCAGCTGTGGCTCATACAGAGGGCAGTAGGACAGGAGGGCATGTACACAAACTCAGTCCTGCACGATCAAAGACCAAACAGGAACCAAATGCTCCCAAATCCCTGATGATAACCCTACAATAACACACAGCAGTGCACCTGAAATATAGAAGGAAGTCTCTTTGTTTACATTGCATTGTTCCTGTGTGTCAGTAATTACAAGAAAACCACAAAAAAAACTGGTAGCATTAGGCATGCAGAAAACACCATTATGAGCCATAGGGTGAACATGAAATGGGCCAAGTTTATTCAGTCCACATGGGAGGCTGTTAATTGCTGCTGCATCTGAGGGATGCGTCTCTTGAGGCCACCAAAGCTTTAGGGCTAACGTCTGCTCTATTTGGCCGAACAGCATCCCCACCCATGCTGATCTGTGTGATGCATCATCCTTGTTTGTACAGCAACGTTGTCATGCTCCATCTTTCAACCTGCATGATTAGCTAGGGCCTATGATGACAGACTGAGAACTGAGCAAATTCCTACAAGCCACAGTACTCAAGGAAAAATATGAGTTTAAGTAATGACCCTCGCAGTAAGTAGAGCAAAATGATGGCTTGAGAAAAAAGAAGCTTTTTATCCACAATCTGGATGATCATTAAGATTCATATCTTACTGTCATTTGTTGACAATAAATAGTTGAGATTCATTAAAGAAATCTTCATAATGACCACATATATGAAGGAGAAAGGAGTACACAATGGAGAGCTTGTTTTGGCTTTTATGATATGGTTCTAAATGCATGGCAGTGCAAAGCAGTGAATGATGGACTTGTACATCAGAAAGCGGAGGTTTAAACTGACTTCACTTAAGTGCTATGCAAAGATGATGGAACTGAATGCAATAGAAAGGCCCCCACTTCTCCTGGATGTTTGCATGGCTTTAAGCAAATCACAAGGTAGATGGCAGCCCAGCGGTAACAACACAATAGCAAAATCATGCAATGTTAATCCTGTAACACTTTTAGGCTTTACCAAATGATTGAACACCTACCAAACAGGATAATCTCAGATACAATATCTGAGTTTAGAGGTTTAAATCTATCTATCTTCTGAAATTTTTTTTGCCAACATTCTCACATAATAGGATTTATCTAAATGTTAATGCATATGGTACAAAAAACACTGGGCTGCAGGGCTGATTGGAGTTTCTAGTGGGACTGCTTAATTCTGGCCAAAATCATAATTACTATTATTTTGATTAATATTGAGATCATGTTTACAGATTACACTATTACTTGTTGATTTCGCAATATCTACATCAGTGCGAATTTCAAACGATTCCATACATTGATGTACTGCCTTGAAGGCAGCCACAGCCTTGTTACAAATTGTGCAAATTATTTTGCATTGTTTCAAATCACTCTCCTCAAAACTCAAGTGGTTCCTGACCCCGCAATGGATGGATGTCATTTTTAACTGAAATCGCAGTATTACACTGATTGGGTGGCGCTGTATCAGCAGCAGTGTACATGTAGTCGCTGCCAAAACTTCCAAAGAGGAGGAAAAGGACAGAGAGTTTCCTAGATTTTCATCCTTGCAGCAGATGCCCATGACAAACACTGTGCTGCATGAACTAAAGCGACACACACATCAGAGCATGTGTGAACTTCAGACATGCACAAACTAAAGGACACTTGAACGTTTTAAGGAAACACATTCACTCAATGCAGTAGGATGGGCGAAAGAAAGCTCGCTGCACCTATATATGCATGCACTCCCAATATAAAACAAATCCAGCATAAAGTAATTTATGGTATGAAGGCAAAAAGAAATAAAAGGTGTAACACAATTTTCTGGTGGAAATTAGTTTCAGTTAAAACCAGTGATGATCATGTACGTTACATGATCTAAAAAAAACATTTCTGACCATCAGTGTTTTAGTATGGACCTAATATTGAACATCCATTTAAAAAGGGTAAAAAAGCTTTCTGATTTTAATAGAAGTTGTTTTTAAAGGACAAAAACGGCTATCATCCAAAATCTTAATCAGGAGGCCAGGCCAGGAAACCATTCAGAATTAGAATTGGTCAATCAATTTAGAATCAATGCATCTCTGGTTTAAGCACAACAACAGCAAACAACTGTAGTGCAAAATATTTTTTTAAAAGATTCAGCCTCTTAATTTTGCTCTCAATGTGCACTAGATTGATGTTACATAACTTTAAAAGTACAAATTTTTATCCTGGTGGAGCATGCCTGCAGAACCCCGAGAAGGGTCAGGGTCCACATGATCAGAATAGTACCACCTCTGCCACAATTTGAGCCATGAAAAACTGTGAATGCCAGCACTACATTGTTAGGACACAACAGATTAACATCTGAAAGAGATTTCTGTTCCTGCCCACATTATTCAGCAACAGCGGATTTTTGTAGTAAGGGCTAATACTGGCCAATATTGATGTCAAACTAAAACATTTGTGCATCTCTAAAGATAACATGTGCAATCTCTTTCAAATATTTGGCACCTAGACTCTAGTTTTTAATTAAAGGATTATTATATTAATTACTTTTTGATAAGTTTCAACACTGGTAACTAAGTCAATTATACTTAACTATAAAATCATTTTGCCTTTTAAAAAAAATTAAAAGAGATAAATGTGACAAACAGCACAAGACAGATGCAAACAAATATTTTCATCCATCAATATCATAGAATAATGAAGGTTCTTATATCTAAGGCCACAAGAAGTTGATATAACTTAGCACAGTGTGAAACAAATCCTCACTGTCACAGCAGCAGACAAGACAAGGCATATTTCTAATGCTGGTACCCTCTTAACAGAGGGTGAGAAACTGGCAGTGCAGATCAGTATTTTCCATGCTCTGAGTACAGCCTAACAAACATAGCCTAATCCTCACTCACTCACTACCTGTCACTCAGCCTGATTTGGGTTCAACCTCAATGGCCATCCAGCAAGAATGGAGGGACCTAGTGAGTCAGTGGCGGAGGTTTCAGTTGTCAAGCGTCATGGAGGAATTAGTCTTGGCTTGACTGCTCACAGACATAAATATGTTTGTCCCTTTCTTTTTGACTGTCAGTGTGTCACCACTGAAGCTCTACACAATCTGCAGACAACAGTATGTGGACAAGAGTAAACACATTGTTAATGCGATAACAACCAAAAAGCTATAGGAGGAAAACAAGCTGCAGAAAGTGCTATCTCAGGTCTAGTAAACTCTCTATGGCCATAAATGCACTTCCTCTTAGGTCAATAAATGTAAATGTGTAGGATTTAATGGCTACAACTTTGTTATAAGTCATAAAGCCAGTTGTAAACCTAAAGAAGATTTTCAACCATGTGTTTGTATTATGTGAATGTTCAATGAATACTTACCAATTCCATAGGCTTTGGCAAACAGCCATCGCAGGTTGGCAGCTATTTTTGCCCTGGCAGAGTCATACATCTCCAATGGCACGACGTCCATTGTTCCCTCTGCAGCGCCGGTCAAATCCACTTTTCTCCTGGTACTGTCCCCGCCAGCACACAAATCAACATCCATCCTTGAAAATAAAAATAAATATGTTACAGTCACAACATAACCAATAAACATACTGCTGAGTCAGGGATACAGCCAAATAACAGGGCATTAGACTTCCAAGGAACAATTCTTCGATACATGGCTTGAGCCAGTGGCCAAATACTCTGTTAGAATGACTCTTTAATAGATAATGAAATAAAATCTGTATCTTTTGTTTGTGTATCATAAAGGAAAATGCTGTTCTTTGGGTTCTGTTGTTTCCCCTTCAGTGGTCCATTAGGATTACATCTGGTGGCTGAGAATATAAGTACTACAGTAGCTTCCTGGCAAGCAGGATGAGAATTATTATTTCAAATCCTATATGAAAGATTTGCAAGTCCTAGAGTCCTTGCTTAATAGTTTAAAAAACTGGACTGGTCAGCTACTAAAGGACTAAAGACACACTTCCTCACAATAAATCCCTGCATTAGTTGTAAAAAAACAACATAGGAATACTACTTAATGCTGATGGTTCTACTCACTCAAACCACCAAATCTGTAAGCAAAATCCCTTAAACACAGCAGCACAACTGTAATAGCACTTGCCAAGTTAAGACTCATATCCAGTTGGTCTTTCAGTGATCCAACGATTTCTATAATCTTAGCATTCTTTGTACATGTATATTTCAGTATAACATTATATATTTTAGAATGACTGATACGATCAACCTCTGTTTGCAGGGTGTAAGGTTAAGCATGTTTACAAATACTGTCTACATAAATGTGTGCACTTTGACATCCAAATGCTCCTCCAAGTGGATTTCTTGCTCGGCTATTCTCCGTAGCTTTGGTCATTTTTTTAGTAACTTTATTGTTACATTTACACTCACCACAACAATGAGTACATCATGGCATTTTATCATTACTAATTAATTCATAGTATGACAACCTTAGGAAAGAAAGGGACAAGCATCGGCTTAGTCTTGCTAATAAACTCGCTTGAGTAAATGTTGTTTTATCTGTAAGCCTTTCCCCAACCCACCTCACCATTGTGTGAACGGCCCACGACTGGCTTGCAAGAAAGGCTAAGTAACTGCTAATTAATGGGATTAGCTGTAATTTCGACGTTAGTGTTTCATGGCTATGATACCCTGTTAGTAAGGGGACAACTGTTATTTGACCCTGTTCACATTTGCCTAACAATAAATTGGCTACGGCAATGCATGCAAATGTAAAGCAGCGAACTAACCAAACGGCTAACGGTTAGCATGCTAGTGTGTACTGTAACGTAACAGCAGCACTGCATTCATCGGCCCCATGAATGACGTTAGCTAGCTGGCAAGACATTACCTTAAAGGTGTGGTGTGTTTCCAAGTCACCCTTCAGTTTCTTCAGGGTAAACAATCAACCAAGGACCTGCCTCGCTTTACAGTGGCCTGCAGTGTAGAAAATACACCAGCAGCAGCGACGCATCATAGCCAGCTAATAATGCTAACTGCGAGGGAGGCGAGTCTGAATGGTCCCCTCCCAGCAACAAGACCCTTTTCGCGGCCTGCGTGACAACCGCTCCACGGCAGGCTTGCGGATGAAACAAGCGCCAGGTAGAAAAGGAAAGATTGTCCAATGAAGAAACACGACGTTTATAGTCTCCTCAGGGTAGAAACTACCTATTTACAAAACGACTCATGTTAGTTTACATTTGCAGATATCCTGGTGGCTGGGACTTGCAGCGAGACCGGTGGTGAGTTCGCGCTCTGCCCATAGAAATGTAATTATGATCCCAGTCTCGGTAAAAGCATCGTGTGCGCATGCGTGATTTTCTTCCAGACTGCTTGTGGAAATATTGGTATTGGTAAAAGTCGGTATTTACCAGTTTTTACTTGTATTTCATTCATTTTGATTATTCAAATACATAGAGTTCTGCCCCTTGTATTAGTTCCCATTTTACCTTCACTTGTTATGGTAACTAAACTGTAACCAAGATCTGCCCAAAGTCTAACAAGTTTACCAAAAACCATGCCTGGATTTACTGAACCAAGCATTTGTTTAACTTAATTCTGAATTAATATAATGCACGCTTACATTTTTGAGTATCAGCCTGTTACGTCTTTGTGACATCGACTGACGATGCCATCTAGCGATGGAATCAGCTTTCACACTTTGAAACATTTTAGTGGTTTTGTACAGCAACTTCAAGGGAAATGAAAAATGAAATCATTGTGTTACTGAGCAGTCACCTATAAAATTTGTCCTTGAAAAAACGTTGGGAAATCCGAGATTGGACTATGTATCATTACAATTATAATCATTATTAGAAAACATGTCATCAGTTGTTCATTTGAACCGTTGTTGCACATATGTATTGAATAATAATGTTTAACCTGTTTGTATACATATCGCCTTTCATAGGTACATCAAAGCTTTTACTATGAACTTAACCACGGAATAAAGAAATGGGATTGTGGGTTTTTGGATTGGAAAGGAAGTGAGTTGACAGGAAAAAAGGTAAATGTTTGATAACAGGAGGTGCATATGACTTCTCACTTGTCCACTGAGCTGTCTGTGAGTTTGTTTTTTTTTTCTTCCTTTTTCTAATTTAAATGAGACATTAAGGGGCAGTGGTGAACTTATTTTACATCACTGTGAGAGAGGGGAGCACTGTTTGGAGCGCCATGTCATCTGCTGCTGTTGGTCCACTGTGTTTTATCAAGTCTAGAGTCAATACTATCAGCTGTCTACCAGGAGATTGATCAGCCAAATGGCCTGACCAGGCGAGCTGAAGGCTGCTACCAAAGCAACCTGCTTCACCTAAGCAGTGCCACAGACTGGTTGGCTCCCTGCCGCATCACATAGATGCAGTAATTTGTGTAAAAGGAGCTCAAAACAATTACTGAGTGCATAATTTTTCAGAAGGTCGACTATTCTGTATTATAAAACCTCTTTTGTTCTGAAGTTTTGTGATATTGTAATATTTTGAGTTAAAGATTGTTGTGAGCTGTAATCATCAAGATTAAACAAAAAAAACAATATTTTTTTAAGATACACCTGTATGAATGTGTAGCCTAAACATATATTGTGTAAAGAAATAAAGGATGAAAAGAACCTCAAATAAGGTTTGATTGAAGGTTTTTTTAATCAACTGTTAGTTCTGTATTGAAATGATCTTTTTTCCATTTTAAAATGTCCATGCTTTTACAAACTCTAAATCCAAAATCCAAACAAATAATATCAAGCAGAGACCGGACTCAAGACACCTATAAACTGACTGCTGAGCTGGAGGAGAAAAAGAAAGTGATAGAGAAGGTCACAAAGGATCTGGAGGTGTCCCATCCTCTGCACATGGAATCAGAAGAGCATGAGAAGGAGAGCTTGGCTGAAAACAAGGAGCTGAGAAAACGCCTTGATGAACAGCTAAAGAAAGTTCTGCAAAGAGACAGAGACATCAGCTCCATGGCCATGGAAAATCAGAGACTTGAAACTAAAGTTGAAGGCAATGAACAGATTTTCTCCTCCCTGCAGGAGAAAGTTAACCAGCAGGCCTCATACCTCAGAGATCAACAGGCAAAATGCTGTTCACTATACTATGAAGCCACTGTCTCTGTGCTGCAGAAAGACAAAGTTCCAAGAGCAGAAGTTTGAGATCAGTAAGCTGCATGGTAAACTCAAGGCTGCCCAGATTGCTCAAAAACAGCTTCTGGATAAAAGAGAAAGTTGCAGATATGAGCTGACAGCAGAGAAGACTCAGTATGCTAAAGCATATGCAATTATTCAGATGCAACAGGCACAACTCACTGACAAAACTCTGGCTTTAGGAAAAAGCAAGTCTGAAGTAAAAGCTCTGAAATTCCAGCTGGGAGAAGCCTCTGCATCCTCTGAGCATCTCAAGAAGAACCTGCAGACATTAAAGGGAGAAAATGCAGACGTCAAGGCCAAACTCCAGGAGGTAGAGAGACAGTGTGACAGAGAGTGTTTGTACCAAGGTCTCTCTGGGGGCTTTACAGAGAAGAAGTCTGCCATTGCTGAGCTCAAAGCTCATCAGGTGGAGATCATAACCAGGCAGACACAACTCAAAGGCACACACAATGAGGAAAAGATAAAAATCTCTGAGCTGCAGCAAAGAGTTGATCGAGCCACCTCTGCTCTTAAGAAAGAACGACTCACATGTGAGAAGTATCGAGGTGAGATAAAGGAAGCCTTGAAAAGGCAAATGGAGACTTTGGAGAAGTACACATTGACTGTAGCTCCGAGAGAGCTGAGAAAAGCTTTTCCTGGATTCAAAAGCCACAGCTCTTCACAGTGGATGTTGTTTGTGATATGAGTTTTTGTGTGTTCTTGTGCTAACTCAAGTTAATATTGTTAAATTGGGTAGATTAAAAAAAGTACATTCTGCATCAGTTTTAATTATGATTCAAATGTCACAACCTCTCATAAGACACTATTATACACATTGTAAGATCTCTTCAAAGATACAAGAGAGAAAAGTGTAACACAAGATGTATGATTCAACCTCAAACATACATTTTTCAAATTCACGATTGGCAAAGTGACACTTTTATGTAACTGAAACACTTAAAAACATTCCATTTTTTTTGTTAAAAACATGCTATCAGCATTAATGGACTGATCACAATGTGATAAATGCCCATATTCAGTACATTATTTTTTACTAGTATTAATCACATGCTTTTTTGTCCCTTTCAGCACATTTGGTTAAGCCAATGCAACAGCTTGCTGCAGCCACAGGGATTCAAAAAATAAGTCCCTTACTGGTCCTTGAAAAAGAACAGCTCAGTGGACGAGATAAAAGTCATCTGCACCTTGTGTTATCAAATATTTACCTTTTTACTGTTCCCTCATGCCTTTTTCAATCCATGACAAGTTCTTCTTCTGTGGTTGCGGTCATGTCATAATCTTTGATATGACATTGAAATCAAAGTGGATCTGCATCCAAACAGGAAGTCAGTAGCCTTAGTTAAGACAGACTTTACAGAGCTAGTTCAACTCTGTAAAGAGTAAGTTGATCTAAGCTCTGCCGACTGTACTCAGCACTTAAATTACCTTTAAATTAAATACTTTTTTACCTTTACTTGAGTAGATTTACAGACCAGTAATTGTACTTTCACTTTTCACTAAAAAAGTGGCACTGCCAGTGTGGTTTACGTTGCTATGTCTCTCAGCATGTTTTGAGCAGTGACGCAACCGCTGGGACTAAACAATAGAGGGGAGGAATATTGTGCTATTTTAGCTATTCTTAAGCTACATCAGAATAAAGCAGGTCTGCATCCAAAAAGGAAGTTAGTTAGCCTTAGTTTTCGAGAGTATGCTATAAATACCCCAAATGAAACAAAATAGTTTTAAATGAAAAAAAGTGACAAAAAAGAAGCTCATTCTTGATGAATTATAGAAATGCTGATTAAAAATCTGAATCATTTCACTGCTTTATTCAAACAAAAAACAACAATGTTAAAAACAAGATTAGCGCTTTTTAAGTTCTTAGACTTAAAGAGAAACCTTAAAGTCCCTGTAAAGTGATTAAAAAAAACCTTTATTTTAGGTTTGTTGTATGACAAGCCACCTTGTCATGAACTTGCTTACTTTACTTACTTTCGCCTGACACCCTTACTGGGATAAAGGCCGTCGACAAGGGACCTCCAGAGTTCTCGGTCACTGGCATTCTTCTCTATCTGCAACCAGGTGTATCCCAGTCTTTTGGTGTCAGACTGGAGATCCCGCCGCCAGGTGTTCTTTGGTCTGCCTTTTTTTCCTCTTCCCTTGGGGGTTCCAAGTCAGAGCCTTTCTGGTGGAGTTAGATACAGGTTTTCGTGATGTGTGCCCAATCCATCCCTATCTTCTCCATCCAATTTCGTCTGGTGCTGGGAGCTGCTTTGTTTTCAACCATGGGTCATTATTGCTGACCTTCTCTGGCCAGTGTATGTTCAAAATTCTTACAAGACTCTACAAGACAAGCCTGTATAGTTGTTTTTAATGATGTTCACTAGCTTGGTAGGAACTCCATGGTGTCTCAGTAGCTTTCAGGTGGTCTCTCTTTGTACACTGTCAAAAGCTTTTTCGTAGTCAACAAATTGACGAACAGTGAGGAATTCCACTCTATAATGATAAGAAGAGTGGCAATCTGGTCAACACATGAGCGATCCTTCCTAAATCCGGCTTGTTGGTCTCTCAGCTGCTGGTCCACTACATCCTTCATTCTATTTAGGATGATCCTATTAAAAACTTTCCCTGGCCCCGAGAGTAGGGTTATCCCTCGATAGTTGGAACAGTTGCTTAGGTCTCCTTTCTTCCCAAGCTTGCTGATAAGGCCCTCTTTCCAGTCTGATGGTATTATTTATTCTTCCCAGATCTTTTAGAAGAAAGGGTACAGCAGCTTTACACTGGTTTCTTTGGCAGTCTTTAATGCTTCTGCTGGGATGTTATCTGGTCCTGCTGTTTTCCCACTCTTTAGTATCTGCAAAGCTTTCCTGATCTCCTCTCTACTGGGTATGTCACAGCTGATGGGGAGGTTGATCTGTGCTGGTTTGATATCTGGGGGATTTTCTGGCAGAGGTCTGTTAAGCAGTTCCTCAAAATGTTCTACCCATCCATTAAGTTGGCCCTCTATCATTTTAATGCTGTTACCTTCTCTATCCTTCACTGGTCTTTGTGGCTTGCTATATTTGCCTGACATGTTCCTGGTAGTGTCATACAGATGCCTCATGTTTCCATTTCTTGCTGCTGCTTCTTCTGCTTCTTCTGCAGATCTCGTCAGACCTGATACTCTTTTTTTACTATTCTATTGACCTCCCTGTACTTTTCTTGTGCTTTTTGTTTTGATGCTCTCTTGTGACTATTTGTTAATGCTGTTTTTTTCTCTTTCCTTGTCTGGATCTTTTGTGGTGTTTCTGTGTGCGGGGCATTTTCATCTTCATAGCCTGAGTAGAGCAACCATTCTCCACTCGTCAATCTTTTCTGTCCTGTCCTCACTAATTCCCAGTATCGCAAGGTTGTAGTTTCTCATCTCAGCTGCTACTTGAAAGGTTTTCCCAGCTTGGTACATTCTCCTCACATTCCATGTTCCAGTGTTGATGTTGTACCTGGTTGAGAGAAGGGTGATTGGTCTTGAGGCTTCCAGGGGCTTGTCATGAACTGCAAGGCCAAATTTCAGTCATGAAAAACATCTCTAAGTTTATAAAACTAATCTTCAAAATCATGAAGGATAGGGCTGTACCATCTGCTGTGGTATTGGTGTGTCAGTTGAATTAACTGAAGCCACACCCACTCTGCTAAGATTTAAAAAAATGCTTCTGGTCAGAGCACAGCTTCTTGACTCTGTGCAAGAGCAGACAGAGGTTGGGGGATTATATTTACTGTTTTCTGGTACAAATCTCTCTGTTATTATACTTTTAATGACCCATGGGCCACTGTGGCTGATGGATTTTGGAAATTTACCTCACAATGAACAAATAAATCTTTAAATGAATGTAACATCAGCTAACAATAGATTGTAATGAGATGAACTGCTCTTTGATTTTAAATCATTGTAAGTTACTTACAATGTTCATTGAATACACTGCATGATGAGTAGAAACTACTTACTCCTGTTTTGATAGCTTCTGTCATGTAAGGCTGAATGTAATTATTGCCTCATTTTGTTGAAGCCTGCAGTAGAACTTGTGAGGGCCATGAGTGAACTGATTACCTCTATTGATTTGCGATGCTCCTCCTTTCAGGTAGCAGAAAGGTAGGTAGAAAAGTGGAGATTTTAACCACACCAAGATTTATTTTTGGGATGCAAAATATCATTGGCATAATCTTGGTATCAAGAGGTAAGAAGTAGAGCCCTGCGCTGGACTGTTTTCTTCATCCCGCTCCTGCCCGCTCCCGCTGAATTTCTGACTATTACCGCCCGCAACCGCAACGTGTGTGTTACACTCCCGTCCGCTCCCGCAAAACCCTGAGAATTCATGCCCCCACAGTAATAGAGATGCATTGATTTTGTGTCTTCTCCCGTCCCACAGGAGAAAACACGTTACTTTATAGGCTATTAATAAAGATTCATGGGCAGTGCTTAATTTGTAAATCTTCAGGTCCCGACCGGATGTTGTTCCGGCGGTAAAGGGGAAACAAAAATGTCACGGAATACATCAAAAATCAAAAACAGTGCCTTGTGCAAAAACGGGCCAAGAAGATCATGTGACTACAGACGACCTGTTAATCTAAATGATTAAAAAAGAATCAGCTGCAGAAAAGCACGTTTAATCGTCCATCTCTCCCTCACTCTCTCTCTGAGCGGCAGCTGTCAGTCAAATCTGCCGCGTTTCAGCACCAAGGACAGCTCATTTAGCCATTCTCAGCATAAACATTACTAAAGTTTCACAACACAAAAACACGATTTTTTCCGTTGAAATGATTATGAAACTGTACTTGTCACGTCATTTAGTAGTCAGTAGATATTAACCCTTTCATGGGCAACATGGGTCAAAAGTGACCCGGATGAGTTTCTATTATCTCTATATCTTTGGAATAAATTAATGTCATTATTCAGTCCTCCAGGTGTTCCTCAATTACCTTGTTTTTAATCATCAAACATCCTTATTTGATTTTTAACTTTCTTACTTTTTGAGTTAAACCACTTTTTTCATCATTACCCCTCTAATGCACAACACGGGTCAAAAATGACCCGTATCCATTTCCTGTGTTATTTCATGTATATGGCTGAGAGTTTCTATGATATTTCTTTAAAGAATTTTTCATCAGTAACTATTCCAAGTATGCAGAAAATATCTTGTTTTTGTAATGTACAAATCATCATTATTATTTTCCCTTCCTTACTTTATGAACAATCAGACCTTTTCGCTCCCGCGAGATTTGGGTTGCGTCCCGCGGGACCCGGCGGGACCCAATCTCAATGCAGCCCTCTAGTAAGAACGTTTATGCAAATATGGGCCTGCATATGTTACATTTATGCACATTTTGTGGTATTTTAAGCACTTCCACAGGATTATCTTGAAAGCTGTTTCAAACGTGCTGTATAAATAAAGTTTACTTACTTACTATAAAAAGCAAGCACATTCTATTTGTAAACAGGTTATTAGTGTTGTTTGTGGTAGGTCTCAAAAAGGCAGAGAAGCTTGATTAAATGTTGCTGTTTAAAATCCATTTTGTATGTAATCTACACATCATTTGGAGAAATTACCTTCCAATTTTAATTACTAAATGTCTGTATTTGAAAAAAAATTCTATAATTTATTGCAGGATGAAATCTTCTTGTTTTATGTGTTTCAAAGACAAAAGCTGTCACAATGAGAGGAACAGGTAAATTCAATATTAGCAAATCTAATATCAAGCAGTCCCTCAGATATTCATGGTCTCCAACAGTCATGTCAAGTGTCTTGATAAAAGACACTGTAGCCCATACTATACCTGCATCAGTGTTGTGTGAATGCGTATGAATGAAATCAGTTAAAACAATGGCCACTACATGTCAGCCTTTACCATCAGTGTCTGAATGTGAGTAGTCAGAAAAACAATACAAGTTCAAGCCCCCCCCCCCCATTTTTTTATCTTATCCCTAAGCTGTTATTCATTTAAAGGAAAACTCAGAAGCCAAATACAGCCACAAAAAATAACTTTAATGAAATTGTGATTCAGATGCCAGTAGCCATGAGGCTGTTTGGATGGACAGACTGTGAAAGAATATTGCATAGGTTGTAAATCTGGGACAGTCCTGCATGAAAGCTGAGTGAAAACATTAACCTGTGACTCCATCAGTGCTTCAGTGTCCTTAAGTAATAAAGTTCATTTTGTTCTCTGTTCCTGGTGAACTTTTTTAAAGATGTCTACATTTTCTGTGGACTTTTTTTTTCTCTTTTAAATGATCCATCTCCCATTGTTTGCTTCAAAATATGACGGGACAGGTTTTTTTTTCGACGCATGCCAATGCAAAGCGTGGAGGTGGTGAGACAGCTGGTCACTGTGGATATGATGAAGGTCCAGAATGTGTGCAGAGGCTTCCAGAAACGTGTAGAAGTCCACTTCATATTTTAACACACATTGAAACCTCCCAGTCCATTAGCTCTTTTTATGATGTTTTGTAAAAACAACATTTGAATCATTTAATTTTTTTTTCACATTTGTAGATTAGCTTTGAAGTTTGCTAAAAATGTTATAAATAAGAACAAGTTGCTAGTTTGGCTTTGATATATAAATAATGTAATAATACATTGTTCAAACAGACACCTCTCTAAAAACATTTAAATATTTTTCAAATATTGCATTTACAAAACCATGTCTTGTTGGTGCTCTTATTCATAAGCAAAATTTTACACAGATTGGTTAAAGCCTTTTTTCAAACGCCAAACGAGACTGGGGTGAGCAGAGGTTTGCCATAACAACAGATTTAGAAAAACAATCTCAGCCTCCCTGAGCAGAAAGTCACATCAATACCACATTTTAAATATTGAATAAAAACACTCAAAAGCTTGGCAAAACACACCACCCTCCATGTTGTTTCTAACTCATGGTACAACCATGTGAGACTCAGCTCACCTTCTTGTCGCTGGAGAATTGAAGTACTTGATGCTAACATTGTATAACACACTACCCCATTGCTAATCACACATCTCTTAACACTCAAATCAAATATATTTCTTTACAGGTTAACAGAAGTCCTTGCTATTGCACAAGAGTAGAGGGTATTTTTTGACGGGTACATCTAATGAAAAGGCAGGTTATATATCGACATTTTGATTTGGTTTGACAGCATAAATGTTCATCGCTCTCAACAGAAAAAAGTAAACCAAAAGACCAACACAGGTTGTGTCTTAAATTCCAAAAAATCTTTGCTCTCAAGAGGATGCTCGAACTTTCACAGCATGAAGTGAGCATAAACCTTCATCATTCAGATTAAAGGTTATAAAGGCTTTTGATTAGGCTCAGCTTCATTTAAGATCCCACCACAGCCTTTTGAGACACAAACCCTTCTTTTAACTTCCTCAGTGCTGCAGTAAGTTATATTCATAGAGGTGAGCAAGTGCTAAGTGAGAGCAACATGAATATATGACATTCAAGAGCACATTGACGATTAACACACAGGCTTAATATACGTATAATTTCTTTGTAAAAACATGACTAAGACACAAACAGTTTAGTGTACAGCTTTCGTCTAAGAAGGCAAGAGAGTCAAATAAATATTTCAAAAATCTGAAGAAGCTTAAGGACAAATGTTCATTTTAGACTGAGAGGTGGTGGGCTTACAGTGACCTCAGAGGTGTGAAAAGAGACGGAGGAAACAGGTCTGAAAGCCTAATTTTTATTTCTGTAAAATCTGATGTATAAGATGCACTTTTAATACCCATTGTTTAATCTAAAAAGTGGACTACACTTTATGCTGACAAAATTGCCATCTTCACCCCAACACAACCAACTGCATCCAACCTGACACTGTTGAAAATTTTATCCCCTGTCATTGTGTACTTCCAGAGGCTACGTCACCGCTCAAAACATGCTGGGAAACAAAGCAATGCAAACCAGGCTGACAGCACCACTTTTAACAACTTAATCCTGCATTTAAAGAAAACAGTGGTATACTGTTAAGTAGAGCTGTCAAACAATGAAACATTTCAACTGCGATTAATCTCTGAATTTCTGTAGTTGATTGTGATTAATCATCCCTTTTGACACATTTTGAAATTCCACTATGTGGAATTAGAAACAGTTATTATTTCATTTAAGATTTTTGTACTGTCTTAATTAAGTTGGTGACTTCCTGTTTGGATGCAGCCCTATCAAACAGTGTCAATGTAATGTATGTTAAAATAAGGCATGTGATTAACTGTGATCTAAAGAATGAACGCAGTAATTGAGGACCCTAATTCACCTTGATTAATGCATAAATGCTGACAGCTCTACTATTAAGGAAATACAATTTGTGGAGCACTTGACTGATTGTAAAGACACCTAAATAAAAGACAACCACTGTTCTCACAGTTGGTACAGCAGCCAGCAGTGTCATCAGTCCTCGACCCATTGGTCACAGGTTTGAATCCCAGTCTTGGCGCATGTCTTTCCCCACTCTCTCGCCAATGTTTCAAGTCTCTCTTCAGCTGTCCTATCATTTATGGCAAAAGCCATAAATTCAATCTTTAGACTAAAACATTAAAAAAAAAGACAACAAGTGAGCTGTGGAAGTTGGCAGAGTGACTCACAGGCAGTGGGTCTGTATGTCACAACAGTTTCCGTAGCTAGCAAGCTTAACTATCACACCATTAGCTAGCCAGTTCGACTAAAAACTTCACGTGGTGAAAATAAAAGGTGTAAGTGCTACATATATGCACAGACACTGCACTTTTTGTACTTTGCTAAATGTAAATAAGACCAGCACACAGGAAGACAGCTTGAATCTTTTCCCTCTCCGGGACTCCAAAAATCAGACTATCTCTAGCTAAGTTTTATATGTTACACAGACCCATGCATCTTATATTTCAGAGATTACAGTGGCTTCTTAAACTTTGACCACCAGCCTCTCAGTTTTAACCAGGTATTTGGACAAAAACAAGACCAGGGAGAGAGAAAACAAACATGAAAGTGACAGAGGACGGTCACACATTCACCACTGATGAAATGTAACAATTTAAAGCGACAGACACAGAAGTGTAATTGATATTTAAATATCGCAAAGCATACAAAAACAGTTTCCTTTGAAGTGTAAACATTAAACTGATGTCTGATGTCATTTTTGCACATGGAGAAAATTATATAAAATAAATCATGTCTGTCATAGCTATAAATTGTTCTCATTAATTGTAAAAACAACATACTAAATCTTGTTTTTTATTATTACTGTAATAATAACATGTTGTTAACATTTGTTTGTATAAGTGTATTTACCATACTGTTATAAATAGTTATATGTTGAATATTTTAATTCATACTTTGACCCCTCCGGCGTTGTCTTTACAAGGCAAAAACAATACTTGTGTCTCTGCCAAACTCAGTTATTCACACATTCATACATCCCAATATGATCTCATACACACATGCACGCAAGCTGCCACAGTCATACGAAGGAGGTCACCACGAGGCTCTATGTGCGATTAAGGGTCTGGAAGATTCTGGATATCTGGAGCATGACAGGGCCAGTCTCAGGGTCATTCATCCACTGGGTGCTGTTCAGAGGATTCTCCAGCATGTCTTCAAATGCTGCATATAAACAAGATGCAAGCATAAAGCACGGGGGTTAGAAATGCGTTTCTCAAAGGCAGCTCAGACATCCCTGGCACAACCAAATGCTAGTCTTTATGGTCTAGTTTTAAGACAAACTTAAAGCTTTTTAGTCAGTCTGGTGTGGGTTACTAAATGGACTGAGACATTAAAGCAGAGGGAACAGAACTAGTTTCAAATCTTTATAATCCGGCTGCTTCTGGCATGTAAATAACTAAAGGTCCCCCTTAAAAGAGTGTGTACAAAACAACAACACAGGGACCATTATTCTGTAATATTTAAAATTTGATATACCTGTGTCTGACCTCTAACTTTTTATTACATTGATAGTCTAATATAATTTTTGACAGTTATGCTAAGATTCTTCTTTGTCTTTTATTCAATGGATTACTTTACATAAAGGTGTTGTGAATATAAACAAGACTTGACCTAATGCAGTAACCTATGCAAGTGTTTTTTTTTTCTTGGTCTAAACCAAGTAAGCTGTGCTCCATTACATAAACTTTATTAGTTTCTTTTTTTTTTTTTTTTTGCTCCCTCAGCCTGTTTAAGCCAGTGATTTTGATTTCAAATGTTGCAGACTTAGACTAAGAATTAAATGAAATTCAAAAAAAACTTTCTATCCAACCACAAAAAGGTAAAGAGGCAGGTGAATTAAAAGGCTTTGTCATTTCTTGGGCTCATATTTTCCCTTAAAGTGGGTTTTGTTTTTGAGATTACGCCCTAGATTTTTTGATCCATTTGGGCAGACTGTACCTAGCAGAGTCTTAGGGTTGGTTAAACCCAACTGAACCACTGGATTCTCCAGAATGGCTTGGAACAGTGGGCTGTTGGTGTCGATGCCTTTGTCCATATCTTCAGGAGAAGGTTTCCTGTCTCCCAGCAGCCACTCACACTAGAGGATGGGAAAATACAACATGGGATCAAAATTACCTTTAAGATTGGGAACATCTATTTCATGTGCATGTCACTGCATATGCAATCTCACATGCATGCAAGCAAAGATGGGGAAACAGGGAGCCAGTGATTTCCACTGCATTTTTTTCATTGCTCTGATTCATGCACTTGCACACAAACACAAGCTGCACAGGGTTCTTAAAGTCTGCGCCAAGTCTGCCAAATTTCTGTGCAAGAAGTACAAACTGAAAGGCTGTGTCACATCATGGAGGACGAATGTAGGAAAGTCTGTCTCAGTAAAAGTATGAAATTCTGTTATAACATTTTAGTCAAAAAGAATGAAACGAAAAATCCTGGAGAAATTGATTCAACATTTTAAACTTCATCAGGGGTGGCATGACCATATTTTGGAAAATATCAAACTATGGTCACACTGAAGTATCCTTCAGTAAGATGGACACTGAAGTCATAAATGAATTGATTACACAATTCTAGTTCAAATACAATGCAAAACAATTCTGAAGGAAATAATTTTTTTAAGTGGTACATATGGTCCTTTGACCGTTTTGTGGTCATAAGGAGTGATTAAAAAGTTTTCCTAGTGGACACAAGAGCTACTGAACATTCCCACAAATAAATGGGTTCCGTATTTTCCTGCTTTTCTGCATTGGTGGGTCTTTAATAAGTGGCTGCAAAATCATGTAGCTTAGAATCAAGAATTCCAACTTGCCTTTAGGGCTTTCATTTCATATATGATTGTTTGCAAAGCCTGCAACTGTGGATGTGTTCACCTACCGCAGCATCCTGTTGGTTGTTATTAACCCTCAGTGCATCAATCACCTCCTTTTCATCAAATCCCATCTCCATCAATGCAATGACAGCCTGCAGAAACACAGAAGAGAGAGTGTTTTAGATTAAAGAGACTCAAAGTTTAATCCCAACAACACTGCCATACTACATTTGAGCCTGGTGGGTGTCTTTGAGGAATAAAATGCAGTTTGTGCACACCAGAAGAAGTTAGAAATGACAGTATGCCAGAAAAATTAAGCTCAGCAGAAGGGATTTCCTGGAAGATGCTGATCAGTTCTCTATTTTTAGAAATACTGGGGAGACCTTTCCTTTAGCAGGAGACAAGAATTTCTAAAACTAAAGATAAAAAACACTTTCAATCCACAAACAAATCTTTCAGTACCATTTATGTTTTGTAGGCAGTCTCTTCTCATTATTACCATGCATGCATGTATATTTTAGATCGTGTCGTTACATACTTGTTTGCAGAAAAATCATTTAATAGTTCTCGACACTGTAGCAAGGGCTGCAATGCTACTGGATTTATATTTTCAGATTAGATACCAGAATTTCAAGATTAAATATAATATTTGCATAAATCACATCAAACTAACCAAGGTCTGAGACTGTACTGTTTGAAAACAAGTTTTGAGATGTATCATGAAATGATCTTAGTTATCATTATTAAAATAATATGGTTAAAATGTGATGATAATGTTCAAAAGTACTAATATGTATCTTTATATTTTACCAAGTTTTATATATTAAAAAAAGGTCTAACAGCTGAAATAAGCTCATCTTAAATCCATGTGTAGTGTGGGGCTTGTAGAATAAACAGCTTCTTCCCACACACTGAGTCATTTTAAGTATAATAATCCACTTAAAAGTAAACAGTGAATGGATTTATCCATCAATAACAAGAAGCAGTTCACTACTGTGATTGTAAGTCCTTCCTGTTTTTTCATTTTGAGTTCTTAGATAAAAAAAGTCACCATTTTCAAGCATTTTTGAAGATGTGGATTTTTAGTTTTGAAATAATTTAGGGAAAAAAAGCTTTCTTAAAATATAAACATTTTACGTGTTTCACTTCTGAAGACCGAATGATTTGATCAATAACAATGCAACAATTTGAAAGACAACCTTCCTTGAACCCATTAGAAGCAAACTCTAAGAAGAAGAGTTTGGTAAAGTAAATAACAACCAAATCCCTGTTTGAAAGCTCTGACTGGTTGAAGACACCCACTCTTGAATCTGGTCTGAACTCCCGTTTCCTGCGGATTCTCTTAAAGATCTCTGTGAGCTCGTCCTGTCGACTGCTTTCTTCTGTGCTCGACTGGCTGGAGAGGCTGCGGAGGAGGTTAGGAGCAGAGGCTGAGCCCGAGGCTGAGGCTGAAGCTGAGGGGCCTGGTGTGGCGGCTGCTGTGGCTCCTGCTGCACCAGAAGAGTCCTGGCCTGGTAGGGGTGTGTCTACTGAGGGATCGTCTACATGCTCGATTAGCCACTCCATTGCCTGTGTCACCGACATACTGCAGAAAGACATGAGGAAATAAAGTTTCTGAAAGGGAAAATCGTGAAAGTCTGGTAAGAATGTATAATTAATGTGAATCCTTAGGTGAGTCAGCCTTAAGAGCTGAATTGAGAATAAATGAATGAAAAATTATTCAAAATAGTTTCACTCATCTTAAATTGTAGATTAGGTTCTTTTTAACACCAGCACAGACTTACTGGTTTAATCTAAGAGCTTTGATGGCTCTGCTCTCAGGGAAACCCATCTCTGTGAGTTGCTGAAGTGCTGTTTCATCCACTCGATCCTCTTCATCTTCATCTAACATCGCTACAAAAGAAAGTGACACACAAAAAAACAAAGAACTGAAATCAAAGGACAGGGAATACCGGTATGTGTGAAATGTCCTGTTCAATAATAAAGGTGGAACAAAGTATACTTTCTTATAAGAGACAAGAAAAAGGTCTTGTCCTGCTCCAGTAGCACACATTTATTCCTACTGTAAAACGTAAATGTAAAACCCAATCTAATATCATCCTCTTGTTAAGACTAGAACAATTTATGTAGTCCTAGAAATAATTTTGTCCTTTACCATTTGCCTTTTTGAAGAGTTCTACAGCATCAGGGTTCAAGGCAAGAAGCTTCTGAGCAACTTCAATGAGAGAAACCAGAATTTTTCTAAGCTCTGTCTGAAACTGAAATGACAGAAATGAGTAATGAAAAACAGTCAGTAACATATCTGAATATCAGCATCTGAAGTTTAAACTAAAAGAATTATAATTATTTATATAACCGGTATGTTCAACTCTTATTTTACATTCTATGAGCATCCCCAAGTCTGTCCAGAACCTTACATCTCTGATGTTATGTTGAGTAACAGTGCGGTCTGTGTGGCGTGTGGACAGGCTGGCGGTGGCTTTCAAAATTGCATCTTTGTCTGGAGCCTTGTTATCTTGTTTCTTCTGTGACCATCAGGAGAAAACAAAGATGGATAATTAGAATCAGCCTGATCAGAGTAAGGTAGAATTTCAAAACAATGACAAACAAACACTATGACTAATGCTTCAACAAATAACACAGTTGGTTTAATGTACCTTTTCGTCTGTACTAACTTCTGCCATCTTTGGAGGAGTTTGTGGTGGTCTTTTCTTTATGAGCAGCAAAACGTCTGCAAGAAACATGAGCAATTTATGGAGAACAGTGAAGGACTGTCATATTCATTTCTAAGAACTTCATTAAATAGGGTGTTACACACCTTTATCTTTGAGGTTTTCTTCTGCAACAGTTTTGGTGTCAGTGAGGACTCTCTCTGTAGCAGCATGTATTAGTTTATGGTGGGTAAGTGTTTTGGGGTCTTCAAGACTTCCATGCACATACTATAAAGCAAAAACAAACAAAGAATATCAATCCAAACAGCAAACAGTTGGGCTGCATCTGTTGATTATTTTCATTATACAGACTCTGCCTACTACTTTAAAAAAGGTCAGTAAGGTGAAGACAAAACTGGTAACATCAAATTGAGATTTTCATCTGATTAATAGTGCGATATCTGTTTTTCTTTTTTTTTTCTTTCTTCAAATTCCGGGATTACACAATCCAAAGTAAGTCTGAAATATGTGCATAATAAAACAGCTTAAACGAATGTTGGATTCTGTTTTGTCAACTGATGTTTTGACACTAAAGTATAATTTAAACAATAAGTCCAGAAATGAGAAAAGCATCTGCTGCTATTTTGATTGGCCATAAATCAGTCATGCCAAAAATTGGTTGTAATTTAGTTATGATATTTGCCAATGCAAGAAATTCCTGCAGCTACTATTATGTAATTTTTGTGTTTACTTTTAGTGTCCCCATGTTTAAACAGTAGCTTTCCTATTATTCCAATGATCAACAATAGGGGGGCCTGATAATGGACTTTTGTTAAGGTCTGATATGCAGATATTTCCAAATTAAGTTTAGTTCTTATTGATACTGTTATATAGACGTAGTGTGGACCTAACACTTCTGTCCTTAAAACACAAATCAAAGTTTCAGGATGAACAAAGAAACAAATAATAGTCCTTAGAAAATATTTCAAGATCGACAGAGAGGCAGACTTCAGCTGGTGTAGTTGTTTGTCCTGCCTAAAACTCATCAAACTTATTCATAAATAAGACCCACATTTAGGCTCATATTTGCAGCTGATATATGGGCATATGTTGTAAATATCTGCAGCAATGTTAATATCTGCCAATTAAATTTTTAAGATAATACCTGTCGATACTGATATCATGCTTATATAATATTGTGCAACCCCAATTAACAATACTGAAAAGAACCAAAGCTTAAAAAACATCATTGTTTAAGTAAAAAAATAAAAAATGAAAGCATCTCTTCACACCATCTAGACAAATACAGTTGTCATGTTTCAGTGGCAAGACATTGCCAAAGCATTTGTGCAATTTAGACAGAATGTGGGAGGTTGCCTGCAGTTGAAGAACCAGAAAGTTCTCATGAGTTTGTGCCAAGGACTTCTACTTTTGTTTTAGTGGTGTTAAACTGGAATCAATATCGATGACGTCCCTAATGACTCTTTGGTACTTATGAAACTTGAATCACGTTTTTCATATATAAAAAACAGACTGGTATACTTGCTGACTTGGTTAAAAAAAAAGCAATTATATTGCACATGATGAAATGTTTAAGGATGACTGAATCTGATAAAACATTTGAACTTGATCATTTTACTGGTGTGTTGATGCAACAAAACAATATATAACAGAATGGATAAATTCATCATGTTATCAAAAACAAACTTATAGCTTACACTTGATATAATGATGCCATAGAAGGAGAAGTGAGATGAGCCGTGTAATTATAGGGTGTCAGTAACCTAAAGCAGCATGCCTATATGGCTCTCCACAGCTTACAGGAAAGGGGGGAGAGTCGTACTGTTAGCTAGCTTGAGAGGGGCAGCCAACCTGCTAAATTATAAATAGCAGAGTCTACCCAGTTACTAAAAATACAAAGCCAGTGACACTGACACTGACTGTTTAAACAGAGGGCACGGTAGACTGCAAACACCCTGGGCAGGGGAATGACAGGACAAAAAAAGCAACAAGGGAGACACAAACAACCCAAACACCTACATGTTTCAAGCACTTCTCCTTCAGTTTATCAACAGTGGTGTCTTCCGTGACCTCCTCCAGCCACTCAGTGCCGTCCATGGTGCAGATGTGTATTTTTATCACTTTCCCGGCGAAAATCTTCTCCTCCTGAACGAACATAGCTGCAGACTTGAGAGTAAAGAGTACTAGTCCAGTGACGTTAGCTAGTAGCAGTTGCTAAGAGCTACAGGCAAACTAGCGTGCTAACGTTAGCACCCAGCTAGCAGTGTTAGTGTAAATCCTCCGACAAAAAGCCAAGAGCTTGCGCCGTTTAGCGGAGGGCCATGTTCGGTTTCCCCCGCCGGTTGTCGGTGAGGTGGCACCCGTTAAGTTCCGTGGCCACCGAGCTGTTTATTATTCCCAGCGGACACACAGCCAGCCAGCCAGCGACTACCCTATTTTTACTGTAATTTATGAACTTTGAACCTCACGGTGCAACCCCGGTGCACCACGGGAGTCGTAGTTCTTTTGAGTCACAGGCTGCTTTCTTCTCCCAAGATCATGTTATTCCATTCATAACAAAAAAAAAAAGCGTTTCATTTCTCCCTCATTTCCTTTTTAATACGCGAATGTCCATTGGTACATAAATTCCGGATCCATAATAGATAGAAGCATGGATTAAACTGTACAACCTTCTGCAGTATTTATCACGATAACAAGCCTGGGAAAACCTCCATCTGTCAGGGGGGGGCCCATGAGCTCCAGACTTACCTTTCTGATAAGAGCTTATTTGTTGCAGTTGTAGGGATTCATTAAAAAAGTAGCTCTATAGACTTTTTTACTGCTTATCAAACGGATAGCAATTTTATCAATTAAACTTCATCAGAAAAAAGGCAGTCACAGATTATTCAAGACTGAAGACAATGTCTCTACACTCTTATGTGAGGAAAACAATACACAACCGGTCAGAATTAAATTTACAAATAAATGAAAGCCAAAAACCATGACATTAAGAACAAAATATTTTAGATTATTTTATTAGAATCAAAGTAAAAATATGAACAACATATTTGGTCCTGATTTGTTTACTGTTATCTTGGACCATATTTTGAATAGGGCAGAAATGTTATTTACACACCTTATCTCTTTGAGTTTTTTATTTTCTTAATTGATAAATCCAGTGTGCTGGATGAAATTTATCACAAAATTAATCAGATCAGTAATATTATGAAGAACAATATATCAAGCATTAACTCAATAGTTTATTTTGTGCTTGTGGTAATCTGAACAGGATAATGCAGACAAGGCAGCAAGCTGTGAAAGGATCACTTTTTTGCTTTTTCCTGTTTTCCAAGCATACAAATGCAGCTCAACCAGTACTTAGGACCTTTCCTCAGGCCAATGAGTTATATTTCAAGTTCAAGTTTTGTACCACTAGAGGGAGACATAGTAAGTACGATATTCATACTCGGCAGACATGTAAATTTTGAAGACTCATTTTGAACTAGAGATTTCCTACCACTTGGAAGTTGTCATGCATCCTCCTTAGAGGGTTGTACTAAGTATATTGTTGGTCTTTGGAAGTCTTAAGAAATTCAAGGAAAAAGAAAGACAGTCCTCTTAGGTTCAAGACACAAAAGTGCCCTTTATTATGACAAGAAACATTTTAAGAATCAAGAAAGAAAAAAGGAAATACATTTATTAAAAATTAGAACTTTGTAAGAGGAAGGATGCATTTGCAGCTATTACAATTTCACTAGGACCTAATAATTTTTTCTGAAATAAAGACATTTTGTGAACTAAAGCAGGGAGGCTCACAAAGCATCATGTGGACACAACTGAGAACTTTGCCAACAATTTTTTTTAACTTGTTCAACAAAACATTAATATGCAAAAATGTTTGCTTTAGTAGATTTTTATGTGATACAGAACACAAAATAAATAGAAATTTATAAAATCTCAATATTTATGTATTTTCCCTTTTTATGAGAAAACTGTCACACAGCATTTTGTATCTATTTGTATATAATTCAAATTTATGTATGCATTAGGGACCTCAAATACAAAATATATATTCTGTTCTGTTTGACATTGAGGAGGCTTTCGACGCAAACCTTCAACATTGCATGCTTAAGACATCAGATTTCTTAAACAAAATCTTGCTTACAAGGGATGTGCATAACATATTTACAAAAAGAAAGAACACAGCCATAGGCTCAAACTAATCGGAGGGAGAGGGGAAATGCAGTTTTCCTTTTTCCCTCTGAACCACAACATACACTTTGGCCGACGGGCCAGTTCTCCAACGACACAGGACTTAGAGATCACTCAAGCCTGCCTTAACTGCCAATCTCCAAGATGGCTGAATACTGTACAACATCTCCCCCACATCTCTAAGTATGAAGGCAATTAACTCTAGCGGCAGAACATAATGTTGTTCAACTGGATCAACAAATGTACAAATTCCGGCAAGTGTAAAAAAGAATCACATGGTATTCAAGAAGGAGACATATGGGAAAACAGCTTCAACATGTGCATGAAACACAGCTGATGTGTTTTGTTAACAACAACGCATGTTTTATTGACTAACTGGACAATTTCCACACTTACAACAAATTGGCTTAACACTGAAACTCATATTTTACTCTATAAAATGCCCCATAATCACAAGGTTTTATAAACAAGATTATACAAAAATGACAAAATATAAACAAAGATTGAGAAATCATATGAAAAAAGCAAATACTAAAAGTCCTTAAGAAAATAAATACCCAGTGTGTATGCTTATGCTTCACTGCAGATGAGAATGACTAAAAGAAAAAGAAAGAGTCTCTCTAAGGACTTTGAAAGTCCTGCGTATGACCCAGCACCATGGATCCCCCAAATTTCTGTAAGCAGGCAATGCGTATAAATAAGGCATTAATAAATAAAAAGAACAGATGAAACACAGGTGTTGCTGTTAGTATAAAAGCATATAAAAGTCATGTTTACAGCTTTGCCCTTTTTTCTATTTTTTCACAAAGAGTGCCTTTTTTATTTAAAAAAATATACAGCAGCTCATCTGGGCGTAATGATACAAGCTTTCTTTATTTAAACTGTTCAGGTATATGTCCGATCTGAGACTGCATGCTCGTTGGTGGACTTGAGATGCCTTCTGACCAGTCAGACATGTTGGAATGAGGAGATGAACTTGACCACTGGTCTGGGGAGCCGGGGGAGGGGGTCAGAAAGGGGTGGTCGGGCACCTGGACCTGGTGGTTGGGGGTGTTGTCCATAGGGCCTGAATAGCTGTGTTGGGAAGGTGGGGTGAGGAACTGTGTGCTGGGCATCGATTGGCTCATGATCTGGGTCTCCTGAGGCAGGATGGTGTGTATGGGCATACTGGAGCTGCCGCCCCCCTGCTGGAGCTCTGGAGAGCTGAGCTCTCCACTGATGAAGTTCTGGCTGCTACTGGTGTTTGAGTTCTGGTGCTGCAGCTGGATGCTCTGCTGCTGTTGTTGCTGCTGTTGTAGCTGCTGCAGATTCTGTATTTGCTGCATCTGCTGCGTCTGTGTCTGCTGCTGCTGCATGATGTGCGTCTGTGGGGCCATTCTGCTGCTCTGTATCCCCTGGTAGTTCATCATCTGAGACAGGCTGGTGGAAGGGTGGCCGTTATGGAGGGCAGTCATCATGGTGTGCTGCCCTCCCTGGTGCAGACCTCCCTGACCTCCTGGAGCTCCTCTCATCGGGTTGAACTGGCCTGACTGGCTCATGTTGCTGTGTATCCTGGACAGCCAATCACACTGGCCATTCATGGCGCCTTGGCTGCTTGAGCCGGACACGGGCAGATGGGTGAGACGAGGAGGAAGTGGGTCAAACTGCATCCGAGCCAGCTCCTGCTTGTTTGGCATTACCATGTGGTTCACAGCGAGATGGGGGTCGGACATCCCTTGCAGGTGGTTCAGGGCAACAGAAGGCGACTGCTGAAAGGGTGAGGTCATCATGGGTGGGGAGGCCACATCTGAGACGTATCCATGTGGAGACTCCAGTGAATCCACCGGTGACAGAACAGCTGAGCTGTCCAGGAGGTTCCCAGACTTCCCATCCTGTGAATTCTTCTTTTTCACCTTCATGTCTTTGCCATCCTTGCAGCCGATCCCCTTGGCACTGGGCTTGCGGGCTTTTTTACTCTGACCTTGACCTTGAGGCTGTGGCTGCTTCATGCCACCCAGGTAGCCATTAGGGGAGCAGAGAGGGGGGGATAACGTGGTGCTGAGGGATGCTCCATGCATATGTGGACTCCTGACCAGGTTGTACTCATCCATCAGGCGCACAATGTCATGGTGCATCCTCTCTTGTGCAATGTCTCTGGGGAGGCGGTCCATGTGGTCAGTTATCTCCCTGTTAGCAAAGTGATCCAGTAAGACCTTTGCAGTCTCATAGCTTCCTTCTCTGGCAGCCAAGAACAGAGGGGTTTCCTCCTGCAGGTGATGGAGAGGAGGAAACATGTTAAGTACATCCATTTTATTGCCATTACAGTTTTCAATGTAAATAATCGATCAGTCAGTTAATGGTCATCGTTTGTCATTCCTGCATACATCATATATACTTTTACCATAATTATACTGGCATGGTAGCAATAAATCTGTTTCATTTTTTGCTGTTGTTATTGACTGAGTGAGTTTGTCTCTTTCCAATGCACTTTCTACAAACCACACAGTTTCAGCAGATGGCTGTTCTATATAGGCCTGATATTTTAGTTATTAGTTTTGGCATCATTTGATAAGAGTTGGAGCTATACATATAAAGATTGACTGATAAAATATTGCTTCAGTAAGACATTGTGTTATTGTTATACAGATCAGAGTTCAATTTTGGCAGCTATTTTAAATTTAGTTTTAGTCTTAGTTTTTAGATTAAAAGGGTAATAAGTTTTAGTCACATTTTAGTCATTTTCACTCTTGAAAGTCATTGAAAACTCAAAACCAATTTAGTCTATTTTTAGTCAATAAAAAAAGGCCTAATATTATTGCCATACTGTATCTATTAGCCTCATCTACCTCATGGAAATAAGTAGTCACCAAATAGTTTTAATCATAGTTTTAGTCAACAGACTACAACTACTGTTACAGCTAATGGTGGAAGACTGAAGTTACTTTCTTACCTTGTTGTTTTGCATGTCCTTGTTGGCACTGTTCTTAAGAAGCACAATGGCAGCCTCCACATTATTTACAGCTGCAGCCCAGTGAAGAGCTGATTTACCTTGGGACAAAAAAACATGTTTGAGGTGTTTAGTCCTCTGATGCATTTGACTGAATTCAGATGATTCTTGAAGTTAAATAACTGTATATTTATAAACCATATGTTTACCAAAATCATCAACTGCATTGACGTCAGCATGACAGTTAATGAGTTCCTCCACCATGCCCTCCACAGCCAGCCTGGCAGCCAAGATCAGGGGTGTAGTGCCATCATGCATTCGTGCATCCAAGTCTGTGGCACGGTTCCTTATCAGGATCTAAAGAGACAAACAATAGGTTACTCTATCTGAATTGTTCACCTGAGTCCTTTAACATAAATATAATTTCATGATAAGGGACTTCAATGTATATTTCACCCTCTTTAAAGCTGGTTACATCAGTATGCAATGGTGTATTTTAATCTGCATTATAGTTTTATGCAGTTGATCATTTCATGGTTAGATCCATAAAGAGCATTAATAAAAGTAAAGTATGACCAATATTTGTCAGTAAATCCTTAAAATAGTGGTTTGTTATGACTTATTTTGCTATTTTTTGGGCTTCTTGTCCTCAACTGAAAGGACAGATAAGAGAGACAGAAAGTATGGGAAAAGAGCACGGGGGACGACATGCATCAAATGGCGCCAAAACTGGGAATCAATCCTGCAACCAACTCAAGAAAGATTGAGGCCTCTGCACATGGATCATCTCCTAAGTTGCTGCATCCTGTTCTTTATAATAATGAACAACACATTTACTGATATTATGTAAATCTAGAGTTAAAGGTTTAACTAGGCAGCTTAGGAGACTTAGACTGAAATACAGTGAGCGTTTGAGAACTGACCTGGAACACCCCTTGGGCATCAGCAGCGACAGCCGCATGCAGAGGTGTCCTGCCCATGTTGTCCTGGATGTTAGCGTCAGCGCTGGCCTCAAGCAGGCGTTTAGCGGCGTCAGAACGAGCATAGCGGGCAGCGAGGTGAAGGGCAGTTTCACCTGTACGGTCAGTCTGGTTATGCAGATTAGCACCCTGGTAGATGAAGTCGTTGATAACGTTGGCAGAGGCGTCTTCCTCTTCCTCACTGTTTCCTGTCTCTAAACCTCCGCCGCTGCAGGATGCAATCATGAGTGGTGTGAATCCATCTGTGCAGAGAGGCAAGAGAGGGGAAAAAGATAAGTGAGGGAAACAGACTGCATGGTCAGCAGAGCTGCTATAGAATGAAAGGTACCTGCACTTCAAAGCAACAAGCAGATCAAAACAAAGCAACAAACAAATCGAATGTGGATCTGACACTTTTGCCTGGGTTGAATCATCACAGTACTCTCCCTTCAATAACGGATTCTGATCAAGGCACCGGCACGGGAGAAGCTTCAGAAGGAAAGCGAAGCTAGGGGGGATAGAGGCCGGGCTTGCTCAAGCTAGGCTGCTGCAAAAATGAAGCATTAATATCTGACTGTGAGACGGAGCTCAGTCAGTGGACTTGAACAGGTTTTTCTCCTCTTCAAAAGGAAAGCAAGCCCCAGATCTCGCAGATTTGGTCGATTCAAGTGCATCGATCCACAACAGGGAAAAAAAGTGTGCTCTCAAGTTGTTAACCCTGTTGCTTTGATTTTTCATAGCTTTTCCTCAGGGAATTTGGCACTTACTACAACATTGGGTTTTTGCATTTGATGCCTTCATTGGTTTTTATAATGTGGAATAGAAAAAAAAGAAACAGAGGCCCATTACTGGTCAAATGATTAATCTGATCAGGAATCAGTGTTTCACCCAAGGCGCCTGGCTTCAAGCTGGCTGCTTTGAAGAAGATCCTTCGCCCTGAGGACATGAGGCTTTAGCAACTCCTACATCCGTGATTTTATACACACACAAAAGCACATACACACTCAGAAAAATTCACACACACACTAATGCAAACATTAGAAAAATAAAATATTCACTCTAAGAAGGCATGAATAACTAAATATATGAATGGTTGCATGCATTTATGTGCAAAAAATACAAAAAATCTCCACACTCAACTAGAAATGTTCCTTTACAAAGACTGACTGTTAGGAGACCCTTCTTATGAGTGATGATTTCAATTTGCACAAAAGTTGAGAGTTTTACAACTAAGTGGTGGTTTTGTTTTTCTCATTGCATCATTTGAAAAAAAATTTGCAGAACAAATGAAACTATTCAGTACTTAAAAAATAAAATAATAACAAGGCAAGGGGAATAAGAAACAATGAAATGCTTAAACTTATTACAGAAAAAACTATATATATATATGTGTGTGTATGTATATACAGTACATATATTTTTTCCTACATATGGCTTTAATGATCTGGAGGAGTTAACATATTTTACAAACTGATTTGATCAGCTATCCTTTCCTTATATCCTTTATCTTGACAACAAATATATCTAGTTTAACGCAAAAATGAAACAAATTAAATCACAATCCTGTGATATTATTCACATGAATTGGCAAAAGCTTCCTGTTAATTTCTGATTAGTGAGTAAGTGCTCTGTCACCCACCTGGTCCCCGCACATTGACATCCATGCAGTCGTTCTCAATATCGCCCTGAGGGGGTGTGGGAGCGATTGAGGGGATACGCAGGTCAGCGGCGTCCAGGTGTTGCTGTGTCCACTGCCGGTGGTCCGTCTGGTCGCCTGCCTCCAAGATAGCTTGCTCATCAAACTGCTACAACAAGGAATAAAAGAGATCAGGCAAATAAACTTGTACATAAGAGGCTTGGGTTGAATAAAGTCAAAATATATAAAGCTTCAAAAAAAATTTGATTAGAATTATTAAGAAAATAATTAAAAATAGACATTAGAAAATTAATTAAATTACAGAGGAAATGATTTCTAAATTACAAATTAAATACCAAACATTTGTAAACAGTGGTGTCAAAAGTTGTGATTAAAAAAATCCTAAAAAGCTGATTTATTGTTTTATAAGTCTCTTTCCATACCCTGAAGCGTTTGGCATCTGAAGGTTCATCTTCCTCCCAATCATTCTGGGCGTCATCCATGAGTGAAATGTCCGAGGTGTTTTTCAGTGGCCTGTGATAATGCAGAAAATTCAGTAAAAATCTTGATACCTTGCTGCTCCCATCTCATCTGAGTAACTCACCGTTAATGGTGCAGCGATGCTGAAAAACAAAAGCATTGATTCAATCCATACCCCACCCCTCTGCCCCAACAAGTCAATTAATGCACACCTTAACCCACTATATCATTATCATTAATGATCCAGCCAAACCCCCCTTTTTCCTAAATCTGACTGATCACCAGTTATTCCCATTTTGTCCCACATAACTAGCCCTTCACTTGACCCGCACACTGGCAGGTACTCGAAATCACCAAACGCTGCCAGAGAATAAACGCAAACTTACTTTAATCCCACTGAATCCTCCCCGACAGGCTCACGTCTCTTCTTCTTGCTGGTCTCGGTGGTCTTGAAGCCCTCGGGGAGCCAGAGACGACCGTGCTCGTGGCGGCGCTTTCGGGCAGCCACCATACCGACTCCAAGGAAGGCCAGTATCCCTACGCCGCCCAGGACCAGGTAGATTGGGTAGAAGTCCTGTGGAGGCTGGGGGTCCACTCCACCTGGTTGGGAAAGGGATAGCATGGTCAAAGACGGGCGCTGAGGAACAGGCGAGGACCGACGAGAGGACAGAGCGGGACACCCAGGATCAGCCTGAGTGTTCAAGCAGAGCTAGTCCTGCTCTTCTTTGCCCCAGCGTTCCCACTCAAAAAAGAAACCGCAACCAGCAGCGAGCGCCGGGCACTGACTGACTGACGATCCTCACCGTTTGTAAAGCTAGCTACTACTATCTATCCCGTAATAATCAGAATTGCCAACCACTTTTCATCAGAAAAGGAGAAAAAAGGGATGGGTCTTGATAAAAAAAGAAAAAGGGGTAAAAAAAGAACATCACCACCTCCTCTCTCCCTTTTCAACCCAGGGTACCAAGAGACAACTTTACCATTTCTTCTTTAAGAGAAAAAAAGGAGGGGGATTAATGAACTTCAAATTACTGCACGCGCTTTAAGCTGTAAAGACGAAGGATTTATTAGGATTTTCAAGATAACAAAGACTCCCAACTTCTAGCACACTCCCGATCAATTTTTCCCCTTCTCTTTTTTTTCCACTAACGATTTTGAAATGATAAACTCCCCCAACCTAAACCCTCAGAGATGCATTAAGTCCTGGTATTACATTCAGCGAGGTGAAGGTTGCAGCAGCCCCTCGCACTGTGGGATGAAGTGTGTGCATGCATGTGTGTGCGCGTGTGTTATCTGTGGACGTATATGTGTACATGAGAGTGAATGGAAGACAGACAGAGACAGAGATAGACACTGAGTCTTGTATTGTGTGAGCAGGGGGTAGGATGAGCTGATTTGCAGCAATTAACCATTTTGGAGCCTGAAGCCAGTGGATTTACTCACTGAGGGAAGGATTGATTGTTTAGGCCATAAGATTCACAATTGCATTTGTTCACCGCTGAATAACAAATACACAATCAAAGGGGTTCAGGGTTAGAACCTGAGTGGAGGGTGTGGCGAAGGCTTTGAATGTGTGGTGGAGCATGTGTCCCCTCATACAGAAGTATAAGTATGTGGACACCACAGCTACGCCTTATAGGGTCGTACCAATGGTTTGGCATGTTTTACTTCAAATCATGTTTTTATAAACATCCACTTATCAGTCTGATGAGCCACTTCTGATGTTTGATGATGGTTTAATTTTGGTTTATTGACAGTTTTATACATTTTGATGTCACTTGGTGTACTCTTATATTTATAGATTTAAGGTTTTAGGCCTGGCTCCCACCCTGGGTTCTGGGAACCTCTGGGGGGGGCTTGAGGCTTTGTCAGCTCTGAGGTTGTCAAATTTAAATGAACTAAAATTATGGTAAACACTAAACAAATAGTTTATACAAACGTCTTTGGTGTCTTTGGTAAGAAAACATGGGTAGAGCTGTTTTGATAGGGTCATTATCGATTAAACAATTAAAATCTTTGTTAATTCTTGACCGCAGCGTATCACTTTTAATTCATGTGGGTCTTGAGGGGCTAAGCTTTCTTAGATAAAAGTAGGGGGGCTCCAAAAAAAAAAAAAAAGGTCAGGAACCACTGTTTTAGGTTGTTTTAACTCCTGAGACTGTGTTTTCTATATCTTTCTCGCATTCATCTGGCTGCAAGACAAATTTCAGAACTGAAGCTGAGAGTTTAAGAGTACATTGCTGCTGTGCAATAACACAATTAAAGGTATTATGCCTGCTGTTAATACTGAAGTACTGATAAGCTTCTGCTTACAGTACTGCAGTTACTAGATTAAACTACTGTAGAGGCAGCTAAATGTCTGCAACATATGCAAATTTCCTCAAAGATACATGAAAATGTGTTTTGTTATGAAGTATTACATGGTGAAAAATCTCATGTTTTTCTTAGATTTATCATTAAATTACTCATATTTGCAAAGAAACTGACAATATCGGCACATGGGATGAAGGAAACATAAATAAATAAATCATGATAAATCTGAAACTGTTAGGAAAAGTGAACATTGGAACTAATATCTCCACTTGAGGGGACTTATAGGTGCATTATAGACACACCTGATTTGCTCAAACTGTGGTGGCATAAACAAGAAGTTTTATCACACTAGCTTAAAAAGTGCAATAAGGGAGACTCCTGCATGTTTCAACATTGAAACCAATGCCAATTCATGGTTTTATGTGCAGCAGATTTTCCATCATGTTTGTTTTTAGAGTGCATTGTGTCTTTTTTAAAGTATGTTGTATAATTGCACATGCATATGCTTCAAGGTTTGGGGAATGATCCTGGTTCTGCTCTATCTGAGTTTGAAAGTTGGTGTGATGATGTGATATCGTGATCTAAATGGGACTAAAACTAAAGATATGATCATTGATTTCAGACACAGCACTGAGTGAGGATGTCTGGTTTGTTGATTCTTACAAATATCTGGGAACTGTGTTCGACGGTAAACTAAAGTTTGATATGAACACTCAGTCTCTTGTCTAAAAAGGATGACAGAATTTATTTGACGAGGAAGCTGAACTCTTTCAATGTTATCAAGACCATTTTTTGTAACTTTTATTGTTCGTTTAATGAAAGTCGTTTAATGAAAGTCGTGTACCTTTTTCCTTTATTTCCTTTATTTATAAGATCTGCTCCAAGATTCATCCAGGAGTCAGGCAAAGAGTCTTTTCAGGCAAAAAGGAAGTCCATGACCATTATTAATCAACATATTTTGGCTCGTCAGTTTACTGTAATGCCTTCAGGTCGTCATTACCAGGTACCACTGAGTAAAACCAACGAGTACTCTCAATCTTTTATTCCTTCTACTACCAGATTACTACACCCTGATAGCAGACATTTCAACTGATTTTTTACCTGCTTTGACTTCTATCTGTCCTTTTATTAACATTGATTTTATATTTATTTTTTCATGTAGTTATCTTGGATCTTGTGGTCCTTTACTAACATCTGTTTGTTGACTGGTCAGTGTTGACATATGTGTTGTGGACATGGGTGAACTGCAAATGAATTGCTATTTTGGGATCAATAAAGTTCTCTGAATCTAAAAATCAAGATTTGTAATGTTTAAGAAGTTATCTGCCTTGAAAATATGGGTTTGATTTTTTCTGTATTCAAATTGATTTAACCAAGGAAAAAAAAACTTCAGAGAGATTTAAAATATCATCTACAAAAGTGTCCTGGCCAAGACAGGCAGCAGCACATTTAACAAAGACACAGACACAAAAAACAGAGCAATTACAATCACAGAAAAAAAACAAATCCCGAGTCACAGAGCAGAAAGTTATCAGTCTGAACATCTACGTACAACCTGATGCATCTTCCTCTAACGCCTTCAATACCTTAAAAGCAGTGTTAATTTTGGCAGATATTATCAATTTTAGTCTTAGTCTTTAGACAAAATGTCTTTTAGTTTTAGCCCCATTTTAGTCATTTCTATCCTTTTTAGTTTTAGTCTAGTTTTAGTCGACGAAAACTCAAAAAACATTTTAGTCTAGTTTTAGTCCATAAAAAGTCCTCACATTTTAGTCTAAGCATTTATTTTCTTGCCTAAATCTGGTACCGAATCATGGTAGTGTGCTCTATGCACTCTGCTAAATCTAGGGTCCCTGCTCTATAGCTGAGAGACAGAAGAGCTACAGCTGCATTGTTTTTTGACAGATTTACCTACAGTTGAGACATATCATGGATTTTGACTGTCCGAAAAAAAGTACATTACATTTAAGTCTAGTTTTAGTCATCTTAACAAAAACTAAACATACTTTTTGCCAGTTTCAGCCATCACAGATCTATTTTTGTTCGTCTTAGTCTAGTTTTCATCATGGAAAAAAGGCTTATTTCAAGAGATTTTAAGAGGACAGTATCTCAAGACATAAGGTCTCCTGTAGCTCATTCCAGGCTGCTGGAGCAGCACACCTGAAACCCCTTTGACCCATTTCAAGACGGACTTTGGGCACAGATAGCAAAAGTACAATTTGTGACTGAGTCACAGAGTAGAGACTGTAACTTCTAGCATTTTTAACCTAAATGAAATCATACATGATGGGAGCAGATTTAGTAAAGCCTTACAAATAAGCCAATAATTTTGCCAGCATGTGGTCAGTGAAAGCCAACCAACATAATTATACTGAGTACAATGATGAGGACTTAAGATACCGTAAATAAGCTATCTAGTTATATCTGTTATGTTTATACTGTATTTTTACACTGACGCTATCTTAAATGATGTGATATGTGTCCTACTTTATTGCAGAAAATGTTTTAAGCCTTAAATGATTGAAAGTTGTTTGGCTCCAAGAGTGGCATCGTTATTTTACTGCATTTTTGCAATATATAATGAATGAAAGAAACCACTCATTAAATGATTAACGCTGGAAATATTATTTAAAAACACTGAAAATTTTTCAGTTTGACATTTTCTTTGATTTCACAAACTAGTATTAGATGTACTCACTAAAAACAGCTTCAATGGTGTAGGGAACATCCAGTTTCCCACTGCTGGCCAAAGCCCCAAGGAAAGCTGCAGCATCATTGGTACTCTGGAAACATTCAGTGGACTGCTGGAAGCACTGACGGTTGTCCACCTCCAAATGTACAATTGAACTGTAGAGAAACAGAAAGCACATATAGAAGTCATACTGAGTATGAGCCATAGCATAAAAAAACGATTAAACCCTTTCAATTAAAAACATTTTTGTTTACCCTTTGATCTGTAGATGATCTAATTCCCTCTTCATCCTCCTGCCCCTGCCGGTTACATGATATAGACTCCTCTTCACTACATTCAGCACATTTCCAGTAGCCTCTGACCACATATCCACTGAGCGCTTTACCACGTACTTCTTCAGCTCGTGTTCATTCCCGTAGTACGGGTAAACCATCATCTCACCCTCGGAGTCCCTTCGGAAGATCACGTTGGTGCGCAAAACGCGGCTGAGCTCACGCAGGAAGCCGAAGGAGTTGTTGAGGAGCTGCTCTGGGGTGATGTGGACCACTACCACCAGCTGACCCAGGGCCAGCTTCTCGGGCATGTTATTGGCACAGTCCAGGCCATCCCACTCACACTCAGCGTTGTTGCAGCCCTGGTCGCAGTGGCCATCAGCGTAGTGGTCTTTACAGTACTGATCATAGAGAGGACTAAAATACAAGACAGAAATTTAGATGTGTTGTTACTGTCATACTATTAAACCTAGCTGTTCCAGTGTGACAACTTAGCCTGAATCTTATGACCCATTAGAGTTCAGGATGTACAAAAAGGCAAACTAACGAGAGGATTAATATGGTTTAGTTCACTTGTCTATAAATACAACATCAGGAATTGTTCATATCGAGGTTAAATACCAAACTGTGTCTAAATATTTATGACATTAAAATTACATATGACTACCTCATCAAGGTTTTCTTTTTGGTTTAGCCTGTCAGGTTGATAAAATGCTCATTTATTTCTATTACACCTGTTGAATGTAAAATAAGCCTCCTTACTTGCACTGTCTTTCCAGATTCTGGCAGTCAAACCCATCATAGAGACAACCAGCGTTGTCACACTGTGAATCACACTTTCCATCGCTGAAGTATCTCCAGCACTGCAGCGAGTCCGAACAGTTCTTCCATGGAGAGTTGAAGTTGAGGGAGCAGTCGCCATTGTCCCAGCCACACGCATGGTTGTTACAGAGCACATCGCACACCTTGTTGTGTTTTGCTTCCTCGCACTGCGGGATGTCACAGAAGACTTCCACCTCTGTCGGCGGAAGCGGAATGTCAGTGCCAAATCCTCCGTGGAAGCTGTAATCCAGGATGTGGCAGCGGAGGCCGTTGAAGTTTGTGGGACAGACGCAGTGGTAGAACGGCGCCTCTGTGGTGTATTCACATGTACCGCCATTGTAGCAGGGGTTGGAGTTACAGGGGCTGTCGGTGGGATACTGGCACTCAGGTCCGGTGAAGGACGCAGTGCACAGACATTTGGGGCTCTTGTGGCCAGAGATGCAGGTACCGCCATTGCGGCAGTGGAGGCTGCCACAGGCCTGAGCGTCATATTCACATGTGGAGCCAGTAAAACCCTGTAAGAGGAGAAAAGCAAATGTATTTTGAGCAAGCTAGTTAATACTTTCTCTAAGAAATGTTCAAATTTACTTTTTAAACTTTAAAACATTATTTATTTATTTAAATTCCTGGTTGGGAATCCTAGCAATACAGTCCTCTTGTAACTTTTAGTCCTTACAAGATGAGATTTTCATTGAACAGATTTAACAGAAATTGAGGTCATTTGATTTGCAACTCTTTATGGATGGATTTGTAATGCTTTTATTGATCTAGATGTTCATGTGCTTGCATTGTGGTTATTAACTTCAGATATAGGAACAAAAATCTCTTTAATATTTTCCTAATTGATAAATATGATTTAGAGCTAGGGTTTGTGTAGTCCCTCATTGAATTATATGATTGTATAAAATGTCCTTAAAATAATAAATCATCTCTGTTTGTATTGAAAGAAGTGTAGGTACTCACAGGAGGACATTTACAGATGAAGCCATGTGGGGTGTTACTGGCGACAGCACAGGTCCCTCCATTACGACATGGTTTCCCCTTACACCCATCAAACACTGTGTCACAGCGTTGACCTACAGACCAGTCAGACAAAGAAAACTGTAATCTCTAATTTTTGCATACATATTTGCATATTTTCTATAGTGATTAAATTTTAGAGTATCACATTTTTTCATTATTGATTTACCTTTGTTTCTCAGTATATTGTATGTATATGTGTCAAACAGTTCAAAACATACAGAAAGACTATTTTGAAAAAAGGAAAGCAGAATCTTTGTTATTGAGACGTTGGATTCAAACTAGTTTTAATCGTTATTCTAGCCCAGTAAAAGCAATGCAGACTAAAGTGAAATCAGGTATATTCTGCTAGAATAGAAGGAACCTACGGTGGCGTATTGCATTCACTTGAAAATAAAAAAAAAATTCCTCCAGTTTTTACGACATAACTATCACGTAAAAACAGGAATTTATTTTTTTTGTAATTTCCGGTTTTTACGAGATACTATCTCATAAAAACAGGAATTTATTTATTTTTGATTTTCCTGTTTTTACAAGATAGTATCTCGTAAAACAGGAAATTATTTATTTTTGATTTTTCTGTTTTTACGAGATAGTATCTCATAAAAACAGGATGCCCCTGATGCTCTCCTGCATGAATGGTTGCTGCATTTATCAGCCAGTAATTAGAGGTGCGGGGTTAAGAAGTAGTCAGAATCTTTCAAATCCTGAAAGATGTTGATCCACTGCGTATTGTTTCCTCAAAAATCCCCACCAGTTCTCTATGCGTTGGTTATGATTGCTTGAGCCATACAAATAGCAATTTGCTTGAAAACTCATCCACATGATCATGTCTCAGGAATATCTGCATCTGCTCCACGTAACAGTTCTCTGTCCCTAGGTCTGATCGAATTCTGTTTTCAGGAGTTACTATCTCATAAAAACAGGAAATTTAAAAACAAATAAATTTCTTTTTTTTACTAGATAATATCTTGTAAAAACAGGAAATTCAAACATAAATAAATTCCTGTTTTTATGAGATAGTTATGTGGTAAAAACAGGAGGATTTTTACTTAAGTGAATGCAATACACCACCGTGGGAACCTAAAGAAAGGTATTAAAAACACAAAATAACTGTAATCCTGAAATGGTATCAGAGCCTGTCAAACTGAAAAAGTAAACTCAAGTTGACCCTGCATTTGACTCGAAATCACAACAAACTCTCCCTAAATGTGTTTAGTTTTCTTTTTCACCTGTGTAGCCAGTGCGACACTCGCAGCGGTAGTTGTTGGTGAGTTGGATGCAGCTGTGTGTTCCTCTCGGGTCACACGGGTTGGACAGACACTCATTGACGTCTCCCTCACAGCGCTCTCCTACGTATCCTGCAGGGCATATGCAGTGGTAGCCCCCTACTTTATCCACGCACTTCCCTTTGTTGAAGCACTTTGGCTCATTGGTGACGGGGTCAGTGAACGGGTTGCAGTCGTCAATGTTGATCTCACAGTGCACACCTGAGGGAATCACAGAAGGTATGATATAGGGAAAAATGTCTCCTTGATGTATGAAAATCTTTTCAGTCTATGAGATTCAATGAATTGCCTCATTGTGCAATGTGTTGACTTTTTCACTATTTTGGGGGATACCGTTTTTCTAAATATGCCTCCTCTACTCAGCAAGTAATTTAAACATTTCCCAGGATGATAACCACTAAGCTTTTAGTGCTAATTCAACCTGGCTCTCAAAAATGAATGATGCTTGCTATGAATAAAATGGACATGACTTCATCATTCTAAAAAATCCAAACTGTGCTATAGATGCATTCAACAACAGTCTGCGTGGTAACAGATAATAGAAAAATTGAATATTTTCCTATTAACGTCTTTGCCCCTCTAATATTGCATAATAATAATATAGTACGAAGCACTCATCTATTGTTCTTACATTTCCCTCAAAATTATATCTTATTGTATGTTATCTATGACTGTAGCTGTATTAGTATTTTCTCAAAATAAATGTTTATTTTAAAAACCAAGACTAAACTAAAATTTGTTAAGTTAAATTTAAAGAGCAGCCAACATTACATTAATTCTTCAGAAACTAACTCAAACGGTTTAGACATTTTTGAGTAGCTTATTTGTATTACCTTAAAGTCTATACATTCACTTTGGGAAGACACTGACACCAATGCCAGCATCTGTATTAGTGCTGACAACAAGCCTAAGTTTTTGCACTCATAAAACATATACCATGTTAGAGCATGATGCCTGCCTCTATTGATTTGCACAGGTAGGCGAATGACTCGTGTCTCTGGGTAGGTGATATTCTAACTTGAATGTGGATATGGAAGACTGCACCCATGCACCACTTAATTTTTAAAAGGAAGGATGAAGAAAATCTGGTGACAAAAATAAACTTTGAAAATACTTTAAAGAAATCTAATGGTGTTATAAAGTATTCATATCTGTTCTCACTGGGGTAGTACCCAGATAAAATAACTTGTACTTGGTGTGGAAAAAAGTAGTATCAGGGCCTCCTTTTAATTGTAACAGAACCTCTTTTGATAAACACATCTTGCAGGGGCAATCTTTAGATAAAAAGACACTTAAAAAACTCAAAATGGAAGGAACAAAAAAGAGCTTGGTGTTTGGTTTTTCAGTTGTGTAAATCATTGTGCAAATGTAAGGACAGCTTACAAGCTGGGTGCATACGTAACACTTTCATTTACCCTGCAGTTTTACATTAAAAGGACAGGTTGATGTTAAAAATTTAAATATAGGGGTGCAGATGGGCTGATGATAATGTTTAGAGGCTAATCCTTCTGAGCCGTGGCTTCTTACCTGCATGACATTCCCCAAAATGCTATCCCTGAATTCCCACTCTATCCACTGTCATATCAAATAATGGTATTAAAGCTAAAAGAAAAAGAACAGGAATTCAACTTGGTCCTTCATCTGCGATGTAAAACTCTTCAGGTAAAAACAGAATTAGCACACAATTTATTATGAAGTTTAAATTATTTTACCATCTGAGTTCTAACTGTAAAATATCCTTGAATGCTTTAAGAATAATCATTAAAGTAATCATTTAAAGAAAAATTATAGTGTAATTTCTATATTTTCCAGTCTCTCATCAAAAATACCATCATCAACATGTCTATTTTAGGACACACCTCACTCTGCTGGCACTTTAAGCTTACACGTACACACGCACTCCCTTCATGTTTGAGAGAAAAATCAATGTTATATTTGACAAGTAGAGGAAAGAATGGAGGCAGGACCGGAGGAGGAGTTTTCAGACATGCCCTGGTTGCTGTTGAGCCCTAATTAATGAAGTGTGGAGACAAGGAGGGGTGGATGGAGCGGCAGAGTGGTGTGGAGGAGTGTGCGTGGGGTCTGCTGACCTTGGGTTCCCCGGGGACAGGAGCATTTGTAGGTATTGATCAGGTCAATGCAGGTGCCCCCGTTCTGGCACGGCTGAGAGAAGCACTCATTGATCTCGTCGGAGCAGTTGGTCCCCACGTATCCTGGCATGCACTGAAAGTCGAAAAAGAAACAAGAGAGAAGAAGAAGATGCAGAGGGTGAGGAAGAAAAGAAAGGCAGAGGGAGGAGAGGGAGAGAGGAACATTTAATCAATGTCTGACATGAAACAAAAACGCTTTTTGTTTACCTGGCTGTTTTTCTGGCCCCCCATACTGCCAAGGCCAGCAAATCTTTTATTCAAGGGGAGATTAACACAACCAAGCTGTTTGTTTGCTTTTTTATAAACAGGCTCTTTATTAGCCTGCTTGGTATCGTATCATCTAACAGGCTGCCTTTTGTATGCCAAGGCATTGTTGACAAACTCATCACAAACTAGAGATTTGAGATTTTTATTATGTAAAAAGGTGATAAAGGTTTTTTCTTAGTTAGATGATTTGATTTGATCACAAAAAACTCAAATTGCAACTAAAATATCAGAAAAGCTTTCTATCCTTTCAAGCAGACATGAAATGGTAAATGTAATGTTTTTGTGTGTCTATAAATCTCAATTTTTCACTGATTTTATACATGTAATTAGTCTATTCAAACTTCATCTATTCTAATAGGTGTAATGTACAAAAGATAGCAATGAAACTGATATTGCATAATGTACCATTACTCTCATCAACCTGATCGTGTGGCTTTCTCTGGTGCTGTTACCTTGCAGGAGTATCCTCCCAAGAAGTCGGTACAGGTGGCTCCATTCTGGCAGGGGTTCGGGGTGCATTCATCTACCTGCTCCTCACAGTAACTTCCGGTATATCCAATCTGGCAGTGACAGTAATGAATGTTTCCTGCGTCCAGACACTGGCCAGAGTTGCGGCACAAATGGGCAACATCAACTCCTGCATATGGGGGATGAGACAGCCTATAGTCTATCATACAATTTCACCAACACAGCACACTTAATATGATAGGATTTTTTTTAAAGCCGGCTAATGCACACACACTTCAAATGCAAAAAAAAAAAAAACAGAAACAGCATCTGACCTCTTTGCTTGGCTGCTACCTCGCAGGACACACTGGGGACATCACAATAAAGTCCCGTCCACCCAGTTTCACACTGGCAGCTGTAAGTGGTTTCTATCTGCCAGCATTTTCCCCCGTTCTTACAGGGTGACGAGTCGCACCAACGAACCAAGTTCTGAAATGTGTAAGAATATTGGAGTAAAGGGTTTAAGAAACAGCATACATACACAAAAGTTCTATTTGCCTGAAAATCACTTGTTGAACCTTTTATAAATAGAAAGATGTACTTTATTGATCCTAAACTGGGATATTGTGGTGTTACAGCAGCATGTTAAAGAGCAAGTAAAAGAAATAAATATTCATAAAATAAGCCCTAATAAGTGATGAAGAAATATATGAATTCAGGAATTTTACTGGACTTCAATTAACTGCATTCTTATACTAATTTAGCAGACATACTTTGCAGGAGATAGAGCCCCTTTTGTTCAAACAGGGGTCCTACATGCTTTTAGAAATCAGATTAAAGACGTTTTGAGACCTGAACTGAGAAATTTTAATACCACTTTTTTCACAGTAAATTGTCAAAATTAGAGGCATGAGATTTCTCATTACACCTGACTAGGGCTGAATTTTCTGATGTAATAAAATTGGTATGTAATGCCAAATATTTTAGGGCAAACAAAAAATCTAAGGTCATAAATGCCAAAATACGATTATTTTTGGCAGATTTAATGCCTCTATTCTTATTTTAATGTGAAGACCTGTTAAAATAAGGCAGCAAGAAAAGTTGATTGAATCACAGTGAGTCAGACAAAATCAGAGAGGGGTCTGGGGTCCTCTTTGAATCATGAAGAATATTAATAAAACAATTTGTGGGGGAAGATGATTAAAATTGTATAAGGTTGACCAGAAAACAAAGATTGGAATAGGTTGTACAGTTATCATAAAATACCAATGACGTGATAATGTAGATAAGCTGTTATTGAATGTGCCAGCATGTATCAAGAGCAAATTTGAACAAAGCAAAAGAAATGTCAGTTTCAGTGAGACAGAGACAACCCTAGATTTAGTGAGGTGAACTGTTACAAAAAGGAATGCCTTGAAAAGTTATGCCCCTTCAGGAATACTTTGAACCATTTACTAATTAAAGTAATTGTATTTTTTTAGTTTTAGTTTATTTTGGTCAATTTTAAAAAACACAAAACTCAATATACTGATAAAATGACAATAAATAAACATTAAGATAAACAAACAGGACTGAATAGGTGTAGACTAAAGCCTTTGCTTAAATCTTAAACCTTAAAGATAAACAGGCCCATTTAACCTCTCCGTGCTCTTACCTGACAGTTGAGTCCGGTGTACCCGTGAGGACAGGTGCACTTGTAGGTGCCATAGCTGTCCTGGCAGGTTCCACCATTCAGACACGGTTTAGAGTCGCACTCGTTGATATCATGCTGGCAGTAGCTCCCAGTGAAGCCCGGCGGGCACAAACATGTGAAGGCGTTGATGCCGTCCACGCATGTGCCACCATTAAAACAAGAGCTTTAGGGGATAAAATAAAGGAATGAACCAAAGTGAAAGTATTGTGAAGCTTTTAAATAAGAAGAGAGGAGGAAAGAAAATCAGTGAAACAGTTTTTCTGAACTTCATGAAAATTCACAAATGATTTATACAATGAAAGTTTATCAGGAACAAATATTTTCATCTACTTCAGATTTAAGTTGCACTCATGCTTTTTGAAAAACAAGTTATTACACTAAAGAGCTACTGTACATGCTTTTCATGGGATACAGATGCTGTGGTCAGATGTTGTAATTCTTTACTCCACCACTCGAGGCAGCAGCGGACAAGAGTGTGATGTACACAAGTGGCTGAAAGTGAACTTGTTGATCTGCAGCCTTTACTCTCCATCATGTGTAAAAAAAACCTGTTTCTTTTCTTCAGATTAGAAGTTGTAGGGTTTGAGCACTTAATCCTAAGCTCTTGATACTTATTAATTGTTAAGTGGGACTTTACTATCTGTAATTTCTGTACCTCTCAGTGCAGTCAGGAGTGTTGTTTTCACAGTGGATCCCACTGAAGCCAGCCGGACAGGTGCAGGTGTAGCTGTTGACACAGTCAGTGCAATTTGCTCCATTCTTACAAGGGTTGCTCTCACACTCATTGATGTCCTCTTCGCATTTTGTCCCCCGAAAGCCAGGCAGACAAGTGCATAGGAAGCCGTTAACCTGGTCCTTGCAGAGGCCTCCATTACTGCAGGGATCTGGGTAGAAAAAATATTGTTGAGACTTAGATTTTGTTGAAGTTGAAGTTGCTTTTGGTTTGTTTACAGCGTCAATCAAAAAACAGTAAAGTCTGAAACTCATACTTGGTTTGCAGTCATCGATGTTGGTTTCACAGTTGCGTCCACTGTAGCCTGGTTTACATCCACAGCGGTAACTGCCCAAAGTGTTTTGACAGGTTGCTCCATTGAGACAGGGATTCTTCACACACTCTTTGATATCGACCTCACATGTTTGGCCTTGGAAGGGTGGAAAAGGCAGACAGTTTACTCTTTGAATGTTTGCATTAAAACAGAAATATGGATAACAGGATGGGAAGTGGAATTATTTTTAATTAGGTGGAGAAGAAAAAAAAAGGGATCCTAGTTACTACTTAAGAAAAGGATTTTTAAACCCAAAGATGAAGGAAATCAAGTCCATCATCTTAGCCAAATATACAGGCAATCACAGAAATTCACTGTTTGGTCTATTCCAGAATAAAACTACCATTTTCCAAGGGAGTATGGTTATGATGGATGCAAAAGCTCAACTCTAAACCCATTAAAAACTTTGAAAATAAAGACTTCCAAATCCTGATATGAATATTCAAATTTCTGATAAGAAAAACTTAAATTTACATGTGACAACCATAAAAGGGAGGCTAATGCTTTGAAATGGACTCCACTTTGTTTGGATCAGTGGCAAAACTGTGTGAAACCTGTGCTGACAGTAACAAAAAAAAAGTCCCTTTAGAACACGGGGACATTATTGTTTACCTTGCCATCCTTCAGGACAGACACAGGAGAAGCTCTGATAGTCCCCTGACTCCTGACAAACTCCTCCATGCTTACAGGGTTTGGAGCTGCATGGTGCCATCAAGGTCTCACAGTTCTCTCCTATAACACACAAACACAAGCTCAGGCCCATTAAAGAATATCTTTAATACAGCGAAGAGTCTTTAAGCACAGTGTGACATCATGCAGGAGTCATGAACTTGGAGATAACCCAAACTAAATGGACAGAGTATCATCTTTCAATCAGTGCTATCAGAAGATTTTAGCCAGACTCTGTCAGTTTCAGAGGCCTGCGGAGACATTTCCCTATCTGTTTCCACAACGCCCGGCTCATACAGGAAGCCGGCACCATTTTCCGGCCATTGTGAAGCCATTTGCTTTTCTGTGAGACAGGAAGCAGGCAAACAGGAAATGTGTCAAACACCCTGTTCCCACCCCGGCAGAGAAAAAGCCTTTTATTATTCAAAGACCTGTGGATTTTCCAAAAAGACAACTCCACGTATCCAAGAAAATTTGCCCTCAGCCTTTCTATCACTATCTGTTTTGTTAAATAATTTGTTAGATGACAGGAAAATATTTTCCAGCCCTCTTATCAGTGATGTTCATGTATCTCAGAGGAGTAGAGTGAGTCAAAGGTTTGGTGTCTTTTAGCCTAAAGGAAGTCTTGTTGCTGAACTTTACTTGACAGTTATTTCATCCGTCGCATATTTTTCCTCTTTGACAATAACTTACAGGACGTGAGCTGTGGAAAAAAAAATGTTCATGTCAAGAAAATTCCAGAGCATCAGCCCAACCCATGGGTACGTCTAAACCATTTCCAGTAATGTTTTCATACCCGTGTAAGGCAGGATGCAGTTGCACTTGTAGCCTGCGACATCATCAATGCAAGTCCCCTGGTTGAGGCAGGGGTTGGAGGCACATTCGTTGATGTTGGTCTGGCAGTTTGGTCCTGCAGTTGAGACAGAAAATTAATCAAATAGTCATCAGTTTAAGGCCAACAGTCAAGTGGTTAGGGAAGTGAAGCTAAATTATGGCCACACAAGACGTAAACTGACCGGTGAAGCCCATGCAACAGGTGCAAACGTATCCGCTGGTCATGTCCTTGCAGGTGCCTCCGTTCATGCAGGGATTGGATTCACACTCATTGTTGTTGATGTCGCAATTTTTGCCACTCCAGCCAGAATCACAAAGGCATTTATAGCTGACAGAGAGAAGTTTGAATGAAAATCTCAGTCATAAATCTCTGTAGAAGCATTTTGTCTGACAGACTTAAGTTACTGTTTAAAAGAGAACATTGTGCTTTAAATTCGCTGTAAAGTGATTAAAAAAAATCTTTATTTTAGGTTTGTTGTATGACAGACCACTGTGTTATGACCCACAAGGCCAAACTTCAGTCATGAACATTTCTAAATTAATAAAATTAAGCTTCAAAATCTCGAGAAACGAGGCAGTAAAACCTGCTCTCCAATGCTGTGATCTTGTCTGTTGAATTAGCCAAAACCCCACCCACTCACGAGAAATACGATCCTCTCAAATAAAAAAAAGAAGCCTCTGATTAGAGTGCAGCTGTCTGGCTCTGTGCCAGAGCAGGGACAGAAATTTGTGATGAAATTTACTGTTTTCTGGTACAAATCTCTCTGTTTTAATACTTTTTAGGATCTGTGGCCCACAGTGAGTGATAGATTTGGGAAATTTACCTCACAATGAACAAAAACACAGCATGTAGCTGGCCGCTAACTTCTAGTTGATGTCATGGGATGATATGTTTGCCCTGAGTCAAATAAAACCAAGCTAGGAAAGAGGTTAACAACCTTCTAACAGTCAAAATCAAAAATTCAGTCACATGTGGATCTCAGTGTTTTTTACATGTTTACAGCAACCATATAACAACATTTCTAGTATGTTAAGACACACATTTTGGATTTCACTTTACAGGGACTTTAAAAATGTTATACTATGTGGTGTGCTACACCTAAAATATTGTTAGCATATTCAAATTAATATAGAACAGATAGCAGTAAAATGTTGATCTAGGAGGCCAAATACTGCAATCTAACTTGTCTGTTTTACTTGGATCCAATTGAAAACATTTTAAAATTACTTTCTTCAGGTGTAAATAAGTCATTAGATATCTGCAGGACTTAGTACTTGTCTATGCATTATACGTCAGATTTTATGTTCCTGGAAATGTTGCTCTTTTTGGGAAAAAACAAAAACAAAAAACAGTTTTTGATATATATATATATATATATATATATATATATTTAGATTTATTTTTGGCCTCTTTGCCTTTTTTTATTTTTTTATTAGATAGGACAGTTGATAGAGTCGGAAACAGGGAAGAGAGCGGGGAGAGACATGCAGGAAACAGCGCCACGGGCCGGACTCGAACCTGGGTCGCCTGCGCACATGGCGCGCGCCCCAACCACTCCACCACCAACGTGCCAGTTTTTGATGTTTTTGAAAGTATACTTATCTGATTTGTCATTTACAGCAAGACAAGAAAATTGCTGCAAAAGGTGACTAGCTTAATCAAAGTTCACAAACTCTGTTAAGATGCTAAAAGCTCAATAACTCTTCAGCTCTTCTCCACGTATGCTTTAGGTTTCAAGTATAGTATTGTGCTTCAGCACTGTCACATTACTCACCCTCAAATTGGAAATCTATATGTAACAAACAGTCCTTACAAGATGTTTCTTAAGGTTTGTTATTTAAATGCATCCTTGCAAATTTAAACTCAATTGAGAATTAATGCCCAAAATCTGATGCGTCTCTGACTGAAAATGGCTAAAAACGTATTTTACAGTGTGACTTAAGCAGATCTTTCTTTATTTCTTTCAAACTTAGTAAAATTTGTCAAGCTAATTAAATGCAACAAAGAAGAATCAACAGTAGTTTTTTGTGTTGCGTACATACCCATTGATCTTGTCTTCACAGTGACCGTGGATACAGGGATTGCTGAGGCACTCATTGACCTGGGAGAGGCAGATGGTGTCATGGTAACCTTCCGGACACACACAGGTGAAGCCGTTGATGCCATCGATACAGGTTCCACCATTATGGCAGGGGTTGATAGCGCACTCATCGATGTTGATGTTACACATGGTACCTAAAGAAGAGGGAACTTACTTTACTATAAAACAAACAAATAGAGATATACTCATAATGCCATGATTGACTGCTCTATTGAAAAATGTGGCTCCTGCAGCGTATTTTGCTGGGTTAACACATTAGGGGAGAAAACAAGAGGAAATGCAAGAAAAAACTAAGACAAGCATCCTTTATTCTAAACCAACAAAAGATTTCTTTTTTACTGTGGACTGAACTGACATGAGGGGTTTTTGACTTGATCTTTAATTTTTTATGTTGAAGGCATGTGTCAGAATTTGCAATCTCTGACATGATGATCGTTTGTGTGTGTGTGTGTATGTGTGTGTGCAAAGAGCCTTTAACAAGTGAATCAAGTTATACCACCTATAGTTCATCTGAGTATTAAACTATACAAATAGAAGATGTAATCACGTCACTTGATACCTTTATTAGAGTATAGGCAGTACAATAACACCAAAGTAACTTCATTAATTCATAAACATCTGTCAACACAGCGTACTTGCACTCTGAAGAATTATTTTAATACACACAATGCCAACTCATGCTGCCCCAGACAAAGCCACTACACAATGAACTATATCTCAGTGGTGAATGTATCAATTTCCAGAAACATGGGGGGTTTAAAGTCCCCCTTTGTCGGCCACTTGAAGCGTTGACGCCATTCAGCCGGGTGCCATGCATAACATAAAGGCAGCCCATTTAGCTTTAAAGCAGGGACCGGCTTTCAAGCTTTTAACAGCTCAACTTTCAGAAATCTTTCAGGGAATCTTTTCTCCTGCCCAAATCCCAGGTGACCGTGTGTGCCTGAGTGTGTGTCGCCTCTATGTGTGGGAGGGCAGCTTGCATGTTTAAGCAGCAGCAGGTTTGGGGACAGGGTGGAGCTGGAAAGTGACACCGGTCGAGCCTCAGAGGAGCATGCTCACTCGCTCGCCATCTGTCACCCTCCCCATCTAGACCCACACTTCTCTGTCCATACGTTCGATCCTCTAATCCTACACCTAAAACGCTGATTTATTTTACTGGTCACCTGAGACAGCAGGCATGTTTTTAATTGATTTTATATTAATTTAACAGCTGAGCCTGCAAATGTATATGAACCCAAGACTTCCCTAAATCCCTGTCTTTTTGATTGCATGGCAGGACAATTTTCCAATCCCTTATTTTATCTTTTGTAGAAAGAAATTTGGAAAAAAGCACACTTTTCTTACCTGTGTAACCTGGCTCACAGGCACATTCATAGCCATTGATCTTGTCAATGCAAGTCCCATAGTCACAGGGATTGCTCTTGCAGTCGTCGATGTTGATTTCACAGTTGATCCCTGTCAGAAAATTACTTCAAATTACCTTTAAACATCAAGAAAATAATACTTTAAAACATTTAACTTTATACATGAGGTGTTGGTTACCAGTGGTTCCCTTGGGGCAGCTGCAGATATAGGAGTTCTCCCGGTCCTGGCAGGTGCCTCCATTCCTGCAAGGCTGGCTCAGACACTCATTGATGTTGGTCTCACACAGCCTGCCCGTGTATCCTGGGTGGCAGTGACAGCTGAAGGAGGCCAGGCCGTCGATGCAGGTGCCATAATGGCATGGATCTGAGAAGCATTCGTTGATGTCTGTCTCACAGTGCCTCCCAGAGTAACCTGGAAATAGAGTTCATTTCTATCATGTTATGTCTTTCTGAATTAGGAATAGTGATGTTTAACTAGTTAATCTCTTTTCATCATTTCAAACTTTTATCTATTTTCTGCAGGACTTTAAAGCTTTAACCTATTTCTGTTTTTAACAGACACCAAGAAACTTTCCTGACATGTTTATTTAGGCCAGTGATACTCATCGCTTGGCTCTTGAGCCACATGTGGCCCTTTTGTGATGATTTGTGGCTCTTTTATGTCTTTATTTGAAATATTTCCCCCCCAGAAAACCTTTGAAAAAGGTCAACTTTAACCTCAGAAATTATACATGGCAATTAACATTAATCAGTTTTTCCCCAACTCCTGTACAGTTGGCTTAAATTGTCCACTTTTATTTTTTTGTTTGTATATTTCCATTGCCCTTATTTGCAATTTTTCTCCCTTTTTTGTTTGCCACTTTCAATCTGTTTTTACAGCTTTTTAAGTCCAAGTTTGCCACTTCTTTTGCCCCTTTTCTCTAGTTTTTCTCTTTTATGTCCTGCTTTTTGTTATTTGCAATTTCTACCTCAGCCAAGGAGGTTATGTATCTGCAGGGTTTGTTAGTTAGTTTATTTGTTTGATTGTTAGTTTGTTAGCAACATAACTCAAAAAGTTATGGATGGATTTTGATGTTTTCCACTGTTTTGCCATGTTTTGCCCCCTGTAACCCATTAAAGCTGCCTTTTTCCATTGAATGCCACTTTTCCCCCATTTTTGCCACTTTTGTCTATTTTAGTCCATTTTCACATATTTTTTGCTACATTTTGACAGTTTTTTGACCAATTTTGCCACCTCTAACTTGTTCAATTTTTGCCATTATCACCAGTTTTGCCTTGTTTAGCTTGCTTTTATTTTCATTTTTCCCCCCTTTTTGCCATTTTTGCCCCTCTTGCACATTTAAGCTGCCCTTTGCAATTGAATGCCACTTTTGCCCATTTTAGTTTCTAATTTTTGCCACATTTTACAGTTTTTGACCATTTTTACCACCTGTAACTACTTTTTTAATCAGTTTTTTCCACCTTACCCCCCAAATTTTATCCAATTTTCACCCATTTTTGCCACTTCTTTGTTGCATCTTGACCATTTCACAAATTTACCTAATTTATCCCCACTTTAACCAATTTTTGCCACTTTTCACCACATATACTGTGGCTCTTGCAAAGGTATTTTTTAACAGTTTGGCGCTTTGGTTGAGTAACACTGATTTAGGCAATCTGATATTTGCCTGTTAAAATGCAACCTGCTGAATCATCCCACACCACAGACTCTTATGGAAGAAGAAATGTTTCTGTGCCTCTTCAGGTTTATTTAAGGCTCCATTCTGACCATGTGGGTTGAAAATGTGAGGGCTTAACAGGCAGATTCTGTGGAGTTACCAATGTGCTGCTTAATTCTAACAAATCGCATTGATTTTTGTATTTTTCTCCAGTCTCCTCATCTCCTCACAAGAATCTACATTTTCCAGGATGTAATTAAATCTTTAAAAATATCCCTCTTTTCCTTTTTTACCATTGCACTGACTAAGTATAAAAAAAAAATCCATAAAAAAATCTGTACCTTCAGTGCACTCGCAGGTGTACTTGTTGGGCCCGTCTGTGCACTTGGCGCCATTTTTGCACGGCGTGCTGGAACACTCGTCGATGTCTATCTGGCAAAGGTTCCCAGTGAAGCCTGGAAAAACAACAAGAGGGTGTTACTGTGTGCATGAGAGCATGAAGGAGTGTGTTTGTGTGACCGTTAGTGTGTGTACAGACATGGATACTGTGTTTTCACCATTTCAATCCAGCCCCACTTATAATCCTGAGCCTCGTACTATAAGGGCTCTCAGCAAATCACAAATCTGCATGTTAATTAACAACTGTGCAACACTACAAACTCTCTATTTTCCCTTTCACTTCTTTTCAGGGCAAACCCAAAGGGGGAGGGAGGAGAGGGGGGGACCAATTCGTTTAAAGCAAGGGGGAGGGAGGGAGAGAGGGAAAGAAATGAGGGAAGAATGAAAGTTGCGAGGCCTCCTGACCAAGGGGTGAGAGACAAAGGAGAGCCTGTCTACTCAACGCAACGCCAAACTGAGCCCGTTGCCTCTTTTGTCCCTGAAAACTTTTCCATCACAATGTGCATTCTCCCGTCTTGCTCTCACCCTCTCCTCCACATCCCCCTCCGCTCCCTGCCCGCCTCTTAAAAGGCCCAGCTTGACCTTAGACCCTCCACTATTCAACCTCCTTGTCATTCAAAATCAGTCAGCAGGATTTCTCCTTTTCCCTGAAGTTATTCTCATCTCTGATCATTTCTCCTCTCCCCCTTTCAGTCACATGATAGTACAGTCCAAGAACTCATAGTGCGATGTTGTTTGATGAAGAGATAAAGTCCCCCCTCACCCCCTGGCCCTCCGCCTCACCGCAGCAGGAACACACAGGTGGTTTAAGCTAAAAAGACAGACTCAGTAGCAGCTAATCCGGTGAGGAAGTATTTGTGTGTCTGGCGGCCGAGCTGATTTTTCCCAGCGGGCTTTACTGAAACCATTCACTGTTTTCTGACTCTGCTGGAAGTATGAACAATATCAGGGCCTTGTTAAGATAAAAGGCTGATAATCATGTAATAATGTGCTAAATAATTTATAAGTCATAATCACAGGCCTAATTTATGTAAAATATGAAATGAACTTAAAGCTCCTGCAAGAACTTTCCGGCTGTGTTCACTTTGGCGCCCCCTGTGGACAAAGCAGGATGAGGATGAACTTGGCCTTTACTTGTGAAGAAGTGTTTTCTTTGAATAAAATTAACCCTCTTTGGGCAATTCCCAATGAATATTTGATATGGTAACAACTGAAAAGGCTTCTCTGTAATGTGCTTTCTGTTGCCTTGTTCAACACCAGCACTCTAGCAGGCTTGACAGGCATGTAAAAATAACTGCAGAGAAATAATCAATCTTCTTCCTGATAGTCTGCCTTGCTTTTGTTGAGGCATCAGAATTAATTTCAGCCTGTTATATAACCAGCTAAAAACTCCTTAAAGTAGATTTAAAGCTTTAGAGATCGGCTTTCCAATACTAAAACTGCATGCTTCAGGTTGACAGTTCAAGAAAAACTTTGAGAGTGCCGATAAGGACTCTTTTCTTTCAACAAATCTTTTAAGGCTCATTCGCCAAAAAAGGGTAAACACTTACTTTAAAAATCACTTATTCATGGATATGTGTGTTTAAAATAACACTTATATACGCCATCCTTTATTTTTATTTTTTTATGTTTCAAAGTGTACAGAATGGATTTAGGTGCATTTGTTGTAAGTTAAAACTTACTCCAATTCCATTAAAAATCTATTTCCCGCACTTGACCCTGTGGTATAACAATAAAATTTAATCTTATTTTTTCACAACCCAGTGACCTCATGATGTTTTGAAATTGGCTTAAAACTAATCTAATTAAGAAATGTTGCCCTGTGAGTTACTAGTATTAGTTATTTACATATTGCTGGGATCAGGCCAAAACCTCGCATCTCCATTTTTATCATCAACTCTGCGTTATTGGTCACCTTTTACAACTGTCAGTGCATTTCAACAGATTTTAAAGCAATATAAAGGGTGAAAAAGATGCTGACTATCACTATTCAAAGTTAATTATTGTAGAAAAAATGTTTTATTTTCCTTCCTTGAAAAGTGAAGATTATGGAGATATGAGATTTTGGCCCGGGGCCCGTGATATATAAGCAGCTCATTACAAAGTAATACAATTTTATTGTGGGCTAATAATACTGTATATTGTTGATGAGATTTTGATCTGATCCCTAGCCTCATCTATATCATAAAGGATGAACTTGTATCTCAAAAAAAGGAATGATTCCCTGATTATTAGTCCCCTGATATCAGTATCATCCCTGTTAGTGTTTAAAAGTGAGAAAGATGTCGACGAGACTATTAGTGCAGAAATTCAGTGTTAAAAACAACCTTCCTGACTGAATCAAACAGCCAAATTACTATGCGAAAGAATTTTTCATATAGATGCACACACATGCATAGCTGAACAATAGTCAAAGCCAAAATGTGTGCACACGCACTCGCACACATCATCATGCACCTCAGCAGCCAAAGAGGGATTTATCCCCAGACTGCAGGAATCAGACATTTCAATGGCTCTCAGTGGGGTTTCCATGGCTATTCCATGTACAGAAATAATAAGAGGGGACCCTCGCCTCAGGCCTGGCTCGCAACAGGGACAAATTTACATCTCAAGCAGGGCGGTTAAAACCCCTTCCCTTTTTTTTTTTACCCCTCCCTTCCTGCTTCAGCATAACGGTTTGTGCGTCTCAACCCCCCTCCTACCCTTACCCCTCCTTAAAAAAGCACTTTCACTGCCACCACTTGTGCTGCTTCCTCACATAACCCTCTCACTGTCACACACAGACTTCTCTGAGGTGTTAAGCTCCTGTGTTCACTCTTGTACTTCCTTTCTATTAGGACTAAAGCATCTATGTTGGGTGTCTCTTTCGTTCTTTGTTTCCCTTTTTCTAACTCTCTTTCTGTCTTTCCTTCTTCCTTTCTTTTCTCTCTCAACTGGAGGAATCCTGCTTCTCTCCACCCAGGCCGCCTTTGATCCACCCGTCTCTGAACTTCACTATTTTCACCCCCGAGAAGAAAAAAAATTACCTCCACCTCAGTGATCCCAATGAAAGAATGCAAAACACAAAAACAGGTTGAAGAGTTTGAAGATCCCTCCTTTGCTTTCTTCATTTCTTGCTTTTCCAACTTCAATAGTTGCATTCCTGCTTTTCTGAACAAAACATCAATACCTCCTGTATAAATAGTGCAACTCCAATGGCATTTCTTGAAAAGGGAAGGAAGAAAAAGCAACTAACTGCACTCAAAACAGTCCAAAAGGCTACCTTATTATTCACCAGCATTAAAAAGAAATTGCCAATATTTAGAGCTGTTATTATTTCTCCCTGAGCTCTTTACTTCTATCCTCTTTTATTGTTTAGATCCACAAGTTTCTGCTAACTCATCAGACTTCTCAAAGAAATAAAACTTGTTTAAAAGTTTAAACTTCCTCAAGCCCTTCCCTATAGATTTTTTCTTCCTCTCCACCTCAACTGCTGCGTTCGTTCGGGGCTACCCGGGCCTGTGTAAGCCTGCCTCAGGGCTGGGATTAGTGCCCGTCCAGAAAGGTGTTTGTGTGTGTTTGTGTTTGAGTGAACGAGAGAGACAGAGTGTGCAGAGAGAGAGATCGACCCCTGTGCCCCCTGGCCCCACGCCTCCTCCCGCTCCCTCCCTCCCTCCTCCCCCCACCTCTCCCTCCTTTCCTCCCTCTGCAGTGTTACAGAAGCCTCACCTGTGGGGCACTGGCAGTGGAAGGCGTTGATCTTGTCGATACACTTGCCGTTGTTCAGGCAGGGGCTGATGGCGCACTCGTCTGTATCGATCTCACAGAACTCCCCCTCGTAACCTGGCCAATTAGCAAGGGAGGACCAGGAGGGAGATGGATTGGTTAGAGAGAGACACAGTGAGAAACATTTTCACACTGCTGGCATTTAACACTTTTAAAGGTTGAAACTATTCATAGATGCTCATAAATAACAGGAGGACTGCAGTCAACAATTATGTTAATAATCTGTTGATAAAAGCATAGTAAAAATGGCTGTTGTCATTTATGTTAAAGCATCTGTGAGGAACTTTTGGTGAGCAATGAGCATTAAAACAACAATAAAGAAGATCAATCTTGCAGCTTGATTGCCACACTCACTTTTTTAGCAAGTAAACAGACATCAGCATTCATTTCAATCAGTTTCATAATAATCTGCTTCATCTTTAAAATGGCTTGTTTTATCAAATTAAAAGTCCAGTTTTCTTAAAATGTTGCAGATTAAGCAAGTATGTTTTGATTTTGTGAATAACGAGACCGTGCTTGTGGGATAAAACCACGTGGTTTACAGTCACACTGAGTGTTATATATCATAGGTTGGGTATTTGCACAACTTCTGTAAGTTTCCAGTAAGTGACGTCTTTAGTTCACTGCTTGCTAATGACTGAAGTGCACATGTTTTTGCTAAGGCGTCAGAAAATGATTAACTTAAAAGTTATGCAATGTTTTAATTTAAACTTTTAGGTGAAAATGAACACAACTGCAGCTGAATCTTTTTGTACATTAACTGAGGTGTATGGGGGACTCTGCATGTCACATGCACATGTAGCACAAAAGATTTTTTGACGGCAGAGAGGATGTTCAAGATGATGAACGTTCTGGGTGAATGATAGCAGAAATGGTCTCCCTGGATAAAGAGACAGTTTGGCAAATTTTGCATGAAAATTTGAGCATGACAAAAGTGCGTGCCAAAGTTTTCCCAAAACTTCTGATTCCTGATCAAAAGGAAAAACACAAGCAAATTTCTGGAGACATTTTGGAACAAACTGAAGGATATCTCAAAATTTAATAAAGGAGAAAGACACTGAGAAATGTTTATGTTCCATAAAATCGATTACAGCATTTGTCTCATTTTTTTAATAGCTATACAGGGCCGCCCCTGGCCAAAGTGAGGCCCTAATCAGACTCTGATATAAGGTCCCCCAACACTTCTTGATTAGAACCAGTGCGTGAACTTGAGACAATGTGACTTCTCTTTAACCCTCACCATGAACCTTACATTCAACATCAACACTAGTTTCCCAAAATTTAAATGTCCACTCTTTTTCAGGACCTTCTTGTCGTCTTCTCTGGCATACCTGTATTGTAAAACCCTTCTAAAAAAAAAATCTTACCTGGCATGCAGATGCAGTGAAAGGCTCCGATTCGATCCAAACAGGTGGCTTCATTCAGACAAGGGTTGGACATGCACTCATTGATGTCCAGCTCACAGCGTGGCCCCACATAACCCTGCTGGCACTTACACTGGAATGAACCTTTGGTGTTGATACATTTGCCTCCATGCTCACAGGGGTTGGAACCTGTTTTAATAGAAAATTCTGATCATATAATTTGTAAATATATAAATATATGTAGAGGGCATATGATGGAAAAATGTGGCTGAAATGACATGACAGAGTTAAGGTGGTTTGTTGTGTTTGATGAAGCCAAACTCAAGTTTCATCTCTAATTAACTGCTGGAATAACATCTCCATTTGTGTTATTTACAGTGGTTATGGAGGGATCGGATATAAAAGTATCAGTTTAAAAGTTTAAAGTATTAGAAATTCATCTGTGATAGTTATAAGTTTTTTTGACAATATTATCTGAAAGTTGAAGAGGGTTTTGTATGATTTGTTTTGGGTTTTTTTTTACCAAGTGAGCACTCGTCCATATCCTGGTCACAGGAAGCTCCAAAGTATCCTGATGGGCAGGTACAGAAGTGATTTCCTGTGACTGGGTTGGTGTCACAGTTGGAGCCTTTCTGACAAGGGTTGCTGATGCAGGCATCATCCAGCTGGCATAGCAGTCCTGGTACACAGTTGAAAAGCTGGAGTTAAATATACTTGAAGGAGAAAATTTTTCATTTATTCCTACAGGAAAAACAGAACTTTACATATCAAGGATTACAAGAATGTTTGGAAAAACAGTATAAAGACTTCTGTGGCTCAAGTAGGAGCCACACATACAGTAAATACCTTGAGAAAACAAAAAGTCAAAGAAACTATTGTTGGAGAGTGTGTTGAAGGTTTCTTATCTAGTCCTTCGGCTAGCGACTCAAACCAACAACCACATTATTCATAACACACCAGAATCTATGCCCAAGCTGTCAGTCAGTGAGTTGCATTGTGGGTACACGGTCGCAAGTTTCAAGGGTGAAGGACCCTTTTTCTGTTAATTCAGTTTTAATCTTATTCCAAAAGTATTTCATAATAGTGCATGGAAAACGTAAAAGAGTATAATTATGTACTTTTTAAAACTTTGTTGGGTCTATTCTTCTGCCTGCTACTCCGGTAATACTACTGCAATTCTATGAGCCAATAACTTCAAACTCAAAGCCACAGTCCTTTCTATTTTCAAAAGATGTCAGCTTTATAGCGTCACATGGGGAAATGCAATATCTTCAAGAAGGGCAGAATTTACAGCAACAATTTATTAATCATGTGTCACTTGGGGCGCAGATGACCTAGTAGTTAGGTCGTGCCCCAGGTACGTGGACGGCCCAGGTTCAAGGGACTTTTTTTTATCCCTGTTTCCCACTGTATCCACTGTCCTCCTCTCCAAAAAAAGGTGTAAAAGGCCCAAAGATACCTTAAAAAATGTGTCACTTTGCTAAAAACCCCAAACAACTATTCACCATTATTTAAGCTTAAAGGCTGTTCAAATCCACATAAAAACACTCACTGACAAGCATTTAGATTAGATATATAGATGCAGTTGCAAGAAAAAGTATGTGAACCCTTTGGGATTTCTTGGATTTCTGCATAAATTGGTCATAAAATGTGTTCTGATCTTCATCTTAGTCACAACAATAGACAAACACAGTCTGCTTAAACTAATACCGCACAAATAATGATATTTTTTCATGTTTTTATTGAACAAAACATGTAAACATTCACAGTGCAGGGTGGAAAAAGCATGTGAACCCCTAGGCTAATGACTTCTCCAAGAGCTAATTGGGGCCAGGACTCAGCCAACCTGTAGTCCAATCAATGTCATGAGATTGGATGTGTTGGTTAAAGCTGCCCTGCCCTATAAAAAACACACACCAGTTTTGAGTTTGCTGTTCTCAAGAAGCATTGCCTGATGTGAAGCATGCCTGGCACAAAAGAGCTCTCAGAAGACCAACGATCAAGAATTGTTGACTTGCATGAAGCTTGAAACAGTTACAAAAGTATCTCTAAAAGCCTTGATGTTCATATGTCCACGGTAAGACAGATTGTCTACAAATGGAGAAAGTTCAGCACTGTTGCTACTCTCCCTAGGCATGATCATCCTGTAAAGATGACTGCAAGAGCACAGCGCAGAATGCTCAGTGAGGTGAAGAAGAATCCTAGAGTGTCAGCTAAAGACTTACAGAAATCTCTGGCACATGCTAACATTTGTGTTGACAAATCTATAATAAGTAAAACATTAAACAAGAATGGAGTTCATGGGAGGACACCACAGAGGAAGCCACTGCTGTCAGAAAAAAACATTGCTGGACATTTGAAGTTTGCAAGAGAGCATCTGGATGTTCCATAGCAATACTGGCAAAATAGTCTGTGGACAGATGAAAGCAAAATTGAGTTGTTTGGAAGGAACACACAACGCTATGTGTGGAGAAAAAAAGGCACAGCACACCAACATCAAAACCTCATCCCAACTGTGAAATATGGTGGAAAGGCCATGATGGTTTGGGGCTGCTTTGCTGCCTCAGGGCCTGGACGAATTGCTGTCATTGACTGAAAAATGAATTCCCAAGTATATCAAGACATTTTGCAGGAAAACTTAAGACCATCTGTCTGCCAACTGAAGCCAAACAGAGGATGGGTGATGCAACAGGACAACGACCCAAAGCACAGAAGTAAATCAACAACAGAATGGCTTCAACAGAAGAAAATATGCTTTCTGGAGTGGCCCAGTCAGAGTCCTGACCTCAACCTGATTGAGATGCTGTGGCATGACCTCAAGAGAGCAATTCACACCAGACATCCCAATAATATTGCTGAACTGAAACCGTTTTGTAAAGAGGAATGGTCTAAAATTCCTCCTGACCATTGTGCAGGTCTGATCTGCAACTACAGGAAACGTTTGGTTGAGGTTATCAACCTGTTATTAAATCCAAAGGTTCACATTCCTTTTCCACCCTGTACTGTGAATGTTTACATGTTTTGTTCAATAAAAACATGAAAATGTATAATTTTTGTGCGGTATTAGTTTCAGCAGACTGTGTTTGTCTATTGTTGTGACTTAGATGAAGATCAGAACACATTTTATGAACAATTTATGCAGAAATCCAAGAAATCCCAAAGGGTTCACATACTTTTTCTTGCAACTGTATGTAGACAGAATAATCTCAAAGTTGCACAAATGTAAGTACCTGTACGTCCTTTGGGGCATTCGCAGTAAAAGGAAGCAACACGGTCATGACAGGTGGATCCATGGTGGCACGCAGCACTGGCACAGTCATCGATGTTCTCGCTGCAGTCGTCTCCTGTCCAGCCGTTCACACACACGCACTGGTAGCTGCCATAAGTATTGTGGCAGGTTCCACCGTTTTGGCAGGCGTTGGGCATCAGCTGGCATTCATCTACATCCTCTGTGCAGAGCTGACCTGTAAGGGGAGGAGAGGTTATAAAAAGTAATACTTTCTATTCCCAAAGAAACTGAAAACATAATTACGTGGCATTTAATTGTTATTTTAAATATGTGAAACTGATACACAAACCTGTAAATTCTGGTTTACACTGGCAGTTGTATGTGTTGACGCCATCCACACATGTCCCTCCGTTTTGGCACTCATGACCTGGACAGTCATCAATGTTGTGGTTGCAGTTTTTGCCTGTAAAACCTAAAACCAAGAGAAAAATGTAGATTAAAATTTCAGGTTAAGTGTAACTATTCTATTGTTTTCTTTCACTGTGCAATTTCTTTAAGGAGAAAAATTACACATTTCAGTAGCTCAGTTCTCCTTATTTGAAAAAGCCCTTGAAAAAACGGGACTGAAACTTGTCTACAGTTAAATGTGGTCAACTGTCTCTTTCCTCCAACAGAGAGGCAGCTGTACCCTCTTTGAGGTCTGTGGCAACCTCACCATGTAATAACATTCCCTCCGCCGTTTAGTTACACAAGAGGCAACTGCTGGACTGTACATGTGGCATAATGGGTAATTTACAGTAAAAATCAAAACAGATTGAAGTAATTTCTGCCACTGCTGGGAAACTATTTTGTTTATTTTCATGATAAATAGAGTTTGTGGTGCTTCTTAAAGGTGCATTTTGTAAAACTGAATATCAACATCTAGAAGTGGGTCCTTGATTGCATTTCTCTGCTGGAAACTGTGGCAACCAGTTGAATTTAATGTGTGTAATGTGAATACAAAACAATACAATAACTTTAGTTATCCTTTTTTTCCTTTTTTCCTCTATGTTACCATGGAAACATGTAAAAATCCAAGATGGCAGCATCCATGGAGGGGACCCTCCCTATGTATGAATTAAAGGTTTATTCTGAGTTGTTTTTTTCAAAATAGCTATTTTTGAATTTAGATGACTAAACACTTATTTAGATAGACAATCTTAGAAATGTTTTGCTTTATTTTACCAAGTTTGTTAAGCTAAATGCTACTAGGCTAAATATTACACACTGCACCTTTAAATAGTTTTTTGATTTTATCTTCAGAATATAAATCAAATAATATCCTTTTTCTAATAAAATGTGTTTAGATGAAATATTAGAAATTTCTGCAAGAGCAAATAATTTTTGGGATAGTTTACAAAGTGACAATCAAGATTTTTTTTTTTAACCAGGTGTAATTTAAAGCATTTTGCTCATGTTTTTATTATCTCCGCCAAGGAGGTTATGTGATCTGGTGGATGTGTTAGTTAGTTTGTTTTTTAGTTTGTTTGCAACATAACTCAAAAAGTTGTGGATGGATTTTCATGAAATTTTCAGGAAATGTCAGAAATGGCATAAGGAAGAACTGATTAGATTTTGGGAGTGATATGGATCACTGTCTGGATCCAGGAATTTTTTAAAGGATTCTGTATTATTGGGAGATAGGGCTACTGGTGGAGGTCTGCGCTGTTACCACTTTACACCAGGAGATGGCGGACATGAGTAACTTCAATCCCAGCAGCATTTTTTGGGTGTGTTACTATTCAAAGTTTTGGAGTTTATAGAGTTTGAAAGACGCCTGCCCGGTCGAGGAGACGGGCAGGCGAATTTTAGCGAGAATACTCACAATGCTGGGAGAAATAGAGGAATATTCACCCTTTGCCATGACTTTCAGTCATCCGGTGAGACCATGGGTGAGACTGTCTGTCCATCTGTTGGCACCGGCAGGCAATGCTTCCGCCATGACAGTCCACCCATAGCAAAGCCAATGCTTTGCCTCACCGTGTTACCACCCCACCAGGGAGGGAGTAATTGGCGAATGCCATGGTGGGGGCATATGGGGATGGATCCAGGATTTTTTTTTTAAAGGATTCTTCACTGTTGGGAGATAGGGCTAATGGCAGAGGTCTGCGCTCTCTGAGTGCTTTTCTAGATTTTGAAGCATTCATGCATTTGCTTATAAGTGCAATAGTGTCAAAACATTTGTAAACTGCATACTGCCCACCCCAGGTGCTTGTGTCCATTAGACAGTGACCCACATTGAAAAACTATCTATCTATCTATCTATAAACTTTTAAGATTAATAGCAACATTGAGCCTATCATATATTTATTTATCCTTCAACTTCTCAAGAAACATTTCATAATATCATGGATAAGTGATCAGGAAAGTTGCCACACAGTTTAGTTGTCTTATAATTTGAACAAGGCTGAGAAAACAAAACAAGATATAGTTTGTCTGTATGGAGGTGATGAGGCTTCAGGCAGGACTGTAGCCCCAGTGAGCGTTGCTTCACTCTGCTATGTGAAAAGGATGTTGTCCTTTGACCATTTCCTTATGATAAGCCCCAATGCCTTCCTGCTCTGCCTTGTTCACACACCAAAGCAGAAACACACAAAAATGTGCATGCACGTGCGCAGGCACACACAAACACACACACACCAAAGGCACAACATAAGCAGGAACAGCCCTGCCTTTAATGACATCATCATTTAAACAGCAAGCAGGCAACAACTCCAAAATACAATGTCATGCATTCAGAGATGTTTACTTAAAAATGACAGCTATTTATCAAACTTTGTAACTTTGTGAAGCACTGAAACACCTGAAAACCTCAGCTGTTGAAGTGCAGATAATTGTCTCCTAATTGTAACTGGTGAGCTTAAAACTTAGACACTATTTACATGCTAGCTTTAGTGACTTATGACACAGCCTTAATCTGCTATTGTTCGTTGTTTTAAAAATGAAGTTTAGTTGACATTCTTCTATTTAAACATTGCTAACTGCTATGAGTGTGTTTGTTTATTCTTCAAAGTGAGTAAAACTAACATAGCTCCTGAGCCAGCAAGCTTAAAAACTTGCTAACTGCTGGCTAACTGTGAGCTAACTGCCTTCTCAGTAAGCTAGCTGGTAAACTGCTGATGCTAGTGAGCTAACAGCTAATTCACTGTCCAATAAACAAAATGATGGTGATAGTCCATCACATCAGCTTTCAAGGCTTTTCTTCTTATTTTACAGTATGACAGTAGCTTAATGTTATCACTCACTTACTCTTAGAGAATAAGAGAATACAGTTTAAAACCTAATTAGCTGGGGCACACACTTGACAATATGTCCACATATTTTATTCCAAGGATATTTTTTCTTCCTCATAACTAATCTTTAATCAAATGCCATGTTGACCCACCTGGCTTATTTAAAATGATCCTTTTCTAGTTCTTAACTTGGACAACAGACACTGACTTTGAGTGAATGGCACAACAGATAGCTAATAGCTATCACTACATTAGTCTCCTACTTGCCATTCCCTCAATTGAAAAAATTGTACAAAATTGTACAATAATTTTTAATCGCTTTTGTTACCAGACCTTTAGGAGAGCAATTGATTATCATACATGGATAACATTTTAATGAGGTATTTACCAACCAGTTTTTGCTTCTATTTCTAAATACATCCTAGACCAGTGGTTCTCAATTGGTCTAGCCTCAGGACCCACTAATTTCTTCAACCCAACATTAGAATAATCATAATAATTAATTAATAGTGTTGCATTTTGGATCTCAGATTAAACAAGTATATGAGTGAAGAAAAGAGAGGAGAAAACTAACATGTTCACACCCAATTTTCCCATCGTTACAGGCAATTTTTTGACAATTTTCAGAGATCTTTAGAAATCACCTTATTATCATGGGAAAAGCAGCCATATACATCTGACTTGGTATTTTAAAATGTATATATGTTACTCTTTCCTATCCTTTATACAGCAAACAAGTACAAATATGGTTATAAATTATTGTGCTGGTGACTGCACACAAGACCTAACTGTAAATTTATCCTATTGTTCCTATTGTGAACACAGTCACATTAGTCCTCTGTTTGCACCGTGTTTATTTTTTAGTTTTGTATTTGTGCGCTGGTAAAAGAGCCTATAACCATCTTGTTTCCCTTGGGGATTAATAAAGTACTTTCTCACTCTCTCCCTGTCTGACAGTCTGTCCTTGCATCTCTAATGCAGCTTTTAGTATGGTGACTTGATGTGATGCTTACCTGGTACACAGGAACATTCATAGCTGGTCTCTCCCTTCTGAATGCAGGTGCCGCCATTATGACAAGGAGATGGGTTGCAGGGAAAGTAGCGGCTCTCGCAGTGCTTCCCTGTATACTCCTGTGGGCAGTGGCATCGATAGCCACCGACTTCATTGATGCACACCCCACCATTCTTACAGGGGGAAGGGTTTACATCACACTCGTTGATGTCCTGCTTGCAGGTCTTTCCAGTAAAGAAAGGTGAGCAAGTACAGATGTAGTGGGACTCAATGGCAGAGCACTGGCCGCCGTTGGCACACGGGTTTGAGGCACAGGGGTCGGCTTGTTGGCACAGTTTACCTAGGAGCATAGACAAATCAAGATCATGTAGAAGCTATGGTAACATATTTTCAAACAGTCAGATGATTCATTCATTCAACTTAAACATATTGCTGTACTATAAAGCTTGGGCAAAAATCTTATTGGAGGCAATTATTACAGAAAAACCTTTTAAACCCTGTCAATGCTGTCAATCTGAACTCACAGAAAGCACTAGAAAATAAAGCTTTGGGGTCATCTTGAGAGAATGAGTCTTCTAGAAAAGTCTGCATAAAAAATTGCTGTGTTGCCATACAACACTTCTGTTTACCTGACCATCCAGGTGGGCAGCGGCACTTGAACGTTGTGAGACTCTCAAGCTCACAGGTGCCTCCATTGCGGCATGGCGAGCTGATACAGATGTTGTTGATGGGTGTAACACAGCGGCGGTCAGTGAAGCCCAGTTTGCAGGTGCAGTTAAAATCCACTGTGCTCCCTCTTGTCACAGCTCGACACGCGCCACCGTTCATGCATGGTGAAGAGGTACATGGGTCGGGAAACTGGCACCTGCTTCCTACATATCCTTCACGGCACCTGAGGAAACACAAGAAGTGAGGTTGAGTGGGATGGTGAAGATAAAAGATTTCTGCAATCTGCCACTATTAAAGTCAAACTTCTTGCCGACCTGCCTATGACCTTGCGTGATCACGTGACTTCAGAAAAAAAAAAAAAAAAACACGGATGTCTGTCGATATCGTCTTGCTGTCTCTCCTCAGCAGGCTGTCCTCACATACGGTACAGGTGAAGCAAAAATCATAATACAAGGGAAAGACTTGGGATGAAATCCTGGCTGAAATTAAGTTAAAGTTGTGTTTATGGTTGTGAGTGGTGAAAGTACATATGATCTTGCTGTGATGCTACCCGGTCTGTTCACTCTCATTGGTTGTTGTGGGTACTCCGTTAGCGGCACTACGACCTAGAATCGTAAATATCAAATGTGTTTGATATTTACAATTTGGGATTTTCGGAGGCTACAATGCGATTTTGAGCAGTAAAACTGTCATGTTGACACCACACACATGAAGACTACTCAGACAAACAGACGTTTGCGACGAGGCTCCTCTCGGGTTACGCCCCCACGCTTGTCGGGTGAGGCCCAAATTGGGCTTAAAATCCTGTAGTGTGTGGCCGGCCTTAGTGGTTTAGGAACAGCAGCTCCTAACGGAGTTCCCTCTATCCAGGAGCTCATTCCTTTAGTCACTACCCAAAATTCATAACTGTAAGGGTTGGAACAAACACAGACCAGTAAATTGAAAGCTCTGCTCTCTGGCTCAACTCCCTCTTCAACATGACAATCTGGTACAATGTCTACAATGCAGCTGATAATGCACCAATTCAGCTGTCAATTTTATTTTCATTCTATCCTCACTCATGAACAAGACCAGGAGAGGGGACTATCTGTGCCCAAAAGACAAGTATGCACCACTGAGGGTCAGAACCTGCCACCTAGCTTTTTATGCAGCTGACCCATATGCCCTCCAAGGATTGCCACTTTATTATGGTGGAAGGTTTACAGACATGTCCCTGTGAACCTGGGAGCTATGCTGTCAGGGGCACTAGCCCTCTGTAGGAAAAATGTACAATGTAATTCATTGTCAAACAACAGATTGAGAAGACTCATCATTATGTCATGAATACAACCACTAATGATCTGCCAAAGACAGTCCCTTTCCCCAGATATATTGGTCTACTAATAAATGTCAATTCTTTATTCATGTTTCTCATGAAATTGGCATTACAAAGAAATGAACCGGTCAAAGGGAATTCCCAAACACTATTTCATCCGTCCCGTCTTTTCAGCTCAGCACTAATTCAAGAGTTCACAAGACAACTCTCCAGACTCATCAAGGGTTAACCCCTTTGTGTAGTGCAAAAAGGACAAATGATGGTGCTTTCTGCTGTTTTTACAACACAGTATCACAACCATGAGATTCTAGGCTTCAAACAGGACATTCATCTGTCTGCCATCAACCACCATAGACAATGTGTTTCACGCTGTAAAACAGAATGTCTGAAACGGAGGAAAGGAGGGGGACAAACTCCAGTGATGTTTCTCACAGGTTGTGTCAGAGTCATAAACACCACTCAGACCCCAGCAAACAAGTTCCCAGAGGGGGGGGAGATATGCCGCAGATTCACACATTTACAATTACAATGAGAGGAGTTGAGGGGTGTCCCCTGAGGATACGAATGGTTTAACAAAGAGGCCACACACTGAGAGCATGCACATGCACTCATACCGATACAGTCAGTAAGCAGTCTTTCATGTACGCACACAGAGAAAGATTACACAGGAAGATTACACTAAAGACCTATACATTTACATTCAGGGTTGAATTCAGATCCAAATACAGCGTCAAAGGTGAGGTTCAATCATGTGAGAGTCAGATGCTTTGGGAGGTAAAATGGACTTGCCATTTCTTCTCGCCAGTGTGAGAACTCAGGCCATTTGTGACAATCAAACCGCAGTATAAGAACATAAATCTTTAATTTTGATCATGTGTCATTAAAGATTCAATCAGATAGTGAATGCTGAGGATAGAGGACCAGAGTGGGATGCATTCAGTTCGAGCAGAGGCAGGGATAAAATGTATACTCCCCGGAGATGAAAATGTTTCATCAGATGGGGAATCAGACCCACAAGGGGGGAAATATTCTCTCCCTGACAAAACTACATAACTGGTAACGAGTATTATTACCACGTAATGACTTTTAAAACACAATTATAAGCCCGTCCTCTGCTCGTTCTCTTTTCCATCTGTCTGTCTATCCCTCTCGCTCCTCCTACTAGAGCTCCCCCTGGAGGCTTGGTGCTTTTTGTTTTGAAGAGCGTTTTGGATTAGGATCGTTTTGAGTGCGGAATCGTTACTGTATTAGAAGCGCGTTTGTCGTTCATGAATTTGTTTTTGATTCTTGGATAGCGTTTTGTCAGTTGCATCACGTTTCTCCTTTTGAAGTTTGTTTTGACTTTTGGTTGTGTCTCTAAAGTTGAAGCGTTTTTCTTATTGAAGCCGTTTTGTTTCATTTTGAGTGCGTCTGACTTTTGCAGACCATTTGCCCTAACCGGCCACTGTATATTTCCCATCTGTGATTAGCTGACTCAAAAAAATTCACTTGGATTTATTTGACATTACATTCTGTAAACCATCTTCACACTGCAGCAGCAACACAATGTCACAATGTGATGTTATGATGTGAAGATGGTTTGCAAAATTAGGCTAATGTTAGCAGTGCCAGCACTGCAGGCCTTTGATTCCCCCGGCAGGTTAATGCCCACATACTTAAGCTGAATATTATCAATCATTGCTTGTGGTTGTTTGTATTAGATAAGAGAGCACTGTGGTAGCAAAGCAGTATCATTAAAACACTAGCGGCAGGCAGCTGGATTACAGTTTAGACTGAGCATTGATCGGCATTGTTGGCCTGAACGAATAAAAACACTTATCCAACCCTTAATTCTAGAGCCGCCGACAAAGGAATCTGAATTTAACTGTTTAGTTGACTAATCTGTTAAATTCCTAGTAGTGTCCTACACAGTCACCTATACCTGATGGTAAATTTACTTCTATTTAAATATTACATTTACTTGTAAAAAACAAAATGCTCATATCTGCTGATACCAATATTTAACTCTTTAAATGATATGGATATTATGCCAACGATATTGTGTACCCTTTCAATATAATAAAGTATAAGCTGCTTTGTTTAAATTTTTCAATAACTTTCAAATCAAATATATAAAAAATGAAATATATAAAATATATCTAAAAAATTGTATTCAGTAAATACCCTGATTTAAATAATGCTGCCAGCTGAGAGTGAACAACAAAATTGAAGAACAGGCAGTTTACTTTATTACTCTGAGAAAAACAACAACAATATTGGAGCTGTTTTTGACACCACAAACAACCACATCAGGCCTTCACATAACGCCCCCCCCTCCTGCTGCCACATTCCCATATTCATCACCTTCACTAACCCAATACTGTTGTCAACATCACTGGGTGGCCAGTGAGGCCTGCTCATTACAAAAACAAAGCATCTACTCAATAGCCCCTAAGTCAAGAACAAAAAGAAGATATGCAGTATTTGGAATTCCTGTTCCTAATCCGTTCTTTCCAGGAGTCGGAACACAAGAAAAGCAGCCATCATGGCACCCTTCAGCAGCTCTGAAGGCTGAAATGTGCTCACTTTGACCCTTTTGTGAGCACTCATTCATCCTGAAGACAAGGAAGCATCTATGCCACAGTGTTTGAGCTGTAAGCCAACGTTATGGAAACTTCAAAGAGCCATGCCACCACCTCAATGCTTGTTATTCTTCCCTCCCCAGAGAGGATTTGCTCCAGTATCAGACAAAAGATGGGAAGATGATGAAAGGAGAGATACTGCAGAGCAACTTTTGACTAAAAAAAAAAAAAAAAAAACATGAAAAATTCCTGAAAAGCTAATTCCTTCAATGAGGGAAATTGCACAGGAATGTCATTTAATTTCAGAGGCTTTTTTCCAGCACCAATCCCACAAACAACATTCCTCTTTAAATATTTTGCTTTTTCTCTAATACAGAGACAATACTGCACATAAAACTTCCTGCAGACATCAAAGTGAACTTCCCACCAAATTAAAATCTGCCATCACTCTCAAATACCTGAACAGAGCCAGCAAGTCTATACGCCCTGAGGGGTTGGCAGGACCATGTCCCCAAACATTCCCGGGGATCCTGTGTGACTCTGTGTGTTTGGCTCTGTGTGTGTAAACGGGGGACCAAGCCACAGCCCCTCTGTAGAGACAGGCGTGTGTTTAGACAGGGTCTCCCTCTCAGGGGATTAGGTGGCCTTGGGACTGTGGTAAGGAAAAAAAAACATCACATGCAAGACTGCCCACTGCACAAACAGCAGCAGTGAGTGGTGGCATGTCACCACGTAGAGAGGAGGCTTGGCTCAGTGTCATTTAGACTGGGATCAGTGCAGCATTAAGCTCAGACCAGCAGTGATGGCAAAGGCTGGGACTCAAATCAGATACATGCACATAACAAATAAGACTTTTTGCTGCAGTTTATTTAAAAACACAAGTGCATTATTAAGAGGCTAGGTAAGAGCTGCACAGTCCTTCTTTTGACTTTGAACCCCACTTTGCTTTTCTTGGTGAAAACATTTTTTGTACTTCTCCCAACATGAGTTTTATCCACCAACAAGCTCCATCATTTCTAAACTACAACAGCATCCACCTGCTAAGCTCAGGTTGCCACAGGAGCTGCGCATACGTCATTTTGTGTTGTCACTCTAATTGGCCTGTCATAAATGTGACAGACAGAACATTGGTCCAACCATTTTACGAGAATATTTCAAAAAGTCGTGCCCAGTTGCTTTGTATGGGATGTTTCCCAGATGAATGTGAAATATAACCCATGCAGTAAATAAATGAAACAGTCTATCTGGTGTACCAGGTTATTTATTTTGGGGCTATTTATGCCTTTATTTATAGAGTAGGAAAGGGACACACATTTAAGTTATCATCATGACACTGGTATCATCAGATACTAGCTTAAAAAGTGAATAATCAGTATCTGCAGATATGACATCTTTTAAGATGATCTGGCTGCAGACCTCCATGCGGGGGTGTTTTGAACCCATCTGTTACAGATCTCTACATTAGGGAGATGACCATAGGGCCTAAATCAGCTGTAAATATCAGCCACATGGACAAACAACAAAAGCATTCGGAGAGCGCAGACCTCCGCCATTAGCCCTATCTCCCAATAGTACAGAATCCTTTGAAAAATTCCTGGATCCAGACGGTGATCCGTCCCAATCTGTCCCAAAATCTAATCAGTTCTTCCTTATGCAATTTGTAACATTTCCTGAAATTTTCTTGAAAATCCGTCCATAACTTTTTGAGTTATGTTGCTAACAAACTAACAAACCCTGCCGATCACATAACCTCCTTGGCGGAGGTAAGCTTAATGATTTTGTGGAGTTTTAGGCACAACCAAAAAACCTTCATCAGCTGAAGTCATTTTCTATGTTCATGCTCACTCCTCCAATTTTAAAATGTGTTCTAACAAGAAAAGTTTGTGTCTCTGTCCATTTTTGACATTTAAAGGGTGTTTTAAGGACTGCGGCTTCAGGTCCAAAATACCTTTATACAGTATATGGGTATATCAACACATCGGAAAAATGTAACATCCTGTGTTGTGAGAGGAGGACAGTGGCTAGAGTAGGAAACAGGTATAAGAGAGAGAGAGGGAAAACATATGTGAAAGGAACCAAAGGTCTGACTTGATCAAACAGGTAAGACCTTGGCTGCCTGAGTTCATGGGGCATAACCTTATTGCAAGGCCATCTGAACCCAGAAAATCACTTCAGCGTCAGTATCCTGAGCATAAAAATAACCTGGAGTCAGCTGTGTTTTGTGAAAATCCTAACAGCACTCTTAGCTGAAAAACTTTTGGAACACCAATGCAATTGCCACTATCACATAGTGACAGAGTCTGACTTAATCAATGATGACACATGCAATAGTCCCTGTAAACAGATTGGTTTTGGGCAATCTGCACTGAGTAAGTCTCATTCCACAAAGTAAAAAGTGTTATTAGAAACAGCTCCATAGATTGTTCCAAAAAGGACAATGAATAAATCAAAATCCTTCTGAAGCTGTTATTTCATCCTAACAAGTAGCAGATAAGACTGCTAGAAGACCAGTCCAGTTAAAGTCCCAGCAGCGGCGAGTGCTGAGGTCGTGAGGCGCCACACGAGCTTGCTGGAAAAAGGCCGTAGGGAGCAGGTGCGCATGTTAATGAGCAGACGGCAGCTGCTGCCCTGGCCATTCACCCCCCGCCCCTCTCCACCACCACTTCTCCCACTCCTCCCACATCTCTAGTCCCACAACTCTGCCTCCGTCCTCTCCATGGCTCCCATTCCTACTACTGTCATTAAACTTGGGCTGAGACAGGGACCATGCACTGCAAAAATGAAAAAAGCTTATTTCTGATCCAAATAAGGCAATTTTTGATTTTTTTGTTAATGCAGTTCATCTGTTTGGGGCAGAAATGATTAAGAAATAGATAATTACATCAACAATTATTTAAAAAGTGATCTACATTTTTACCCGATATCAAGATAGGTTGATTTAAACACAAACCATCTTAAAAGGGCATCTTAACTTGGTCATTTTTTACAGTGTTGGCATCTGAATGGCCATCCCCTCTCTCTCACTACTTAGCAGAGAAATGAGGAGCGAGAGAGGAAGAAGAGAGAGCGAAAGATGAGTGGGCTCATTGTTATTCCTCCCCCATTCAGACTTGACCACAGGCTGGGCGTATTCAGCTGTTACACCTCCTCTTTCCTCTCTTCTTCCTCCATCCCCATCCCCTAAAAAGCATCTGCACTCTTTTTTTCTGAATTTGCTCTTCTCCCTCATTTCACTTCCTCTCTTGAAAGCTGTATGTTTGGTCACTGACATCCTCCCACTCCCCTCTATGCATAATCCTTCAGCCCCCCCCCCCCCCCCCTTTTCTTTTCATTTGCAGGATACCACTTTAAGGTTTATAAGCCTCAACCCACTACTGCTCACTCCCCAGAAAGTTTCCTCAAAGTTCCTCCATGCTGTCTCGCTGCTTTTTTGCAGTCTGCAATGTTTGAAAGGGGAGTTTGAAATCCAAAACACACACACAAGCAGGGGGACAAACAAAGGAGCCCCAGAGAAAGGAAACTGGAAGTGGTTAGGCTGGGTTTTTTTTGAGGAGAGAATCATAGAAAGAAGCAAGAAAGCAGGAATTTTCTGTTTACTCTAAAGCGTCTCCTGTTCTAAATTTTTCACCCAAGGCTCACTGGCATCCTGATTTCATAGTAATTGAAAAAAAAAAGCCAAACTTGCTTTGAAAGTGAGCATCTGCCCTTGCGAAACAGCCCAGTGTCCCACACCAAGACCTAAAGACAAACAGACAGAGCCCCTGCACCCTTACCTCAATGCACGTGGACTCACTGTCCAAACAGACGCTGACTGAGGTGCTAGCATTAAGTCAACTGTAGCACATGCTAGGCAAAGACTGGTAACAGTTTGCTCTTTAACTTGGCAGGAGCATGTCAAATACAAGCTGAAAACAGCTTTCACAGGCAGCAAGCTTAACAGCCTCAGTAAGAGCACAATTGTATAAAAAAAGGTAAGACAAAAGATATCTAACGACTCTTTTATGGTGTTTTCAAAACAAACAGAGTAAAGCAGCTGCTTCAACAAGAGAAATCTGCAGGCCTGGAAAATGGGATGATCTCGACAGCAGCAGGTAAACTGGGCTGCTGGAAAGGTAAATAATGAAGGCATGAAAAGAAGGGCACAAATCAGAAGCTGAGCAAATATCAGGTGTTTGGGAGGTATCATATAACTGCAGGACAGCAGTGGAGTTATCTCCTCTGAAAGGCCGATACTGTTATTATCTCCTCTGTCATCCCTGCCCCATAGCCCTCATTGTTCTCCCCAGCGCTCACTTTTAGGATCATCTCTTCCTCTATTACTGCCGCCGTAGCCCGTGGCAACAGGTCGGCGACACTGACGGGATGCATGACAGGGCCGGGCGGCGGCTCGAGCCTGCAGCAGATGTTGTGGTGACATCTGACCCTCAGCCAGGCGTCGCTCTAAAGGGGCTTTCCTCACTGTCGGGCCAATCTGCCATCTGCCTGTTTTTGGAGGTCACACACAGATGGGTACGATGGCTTTGAACATCATAACCAGGCTGCACATGTGCACTGTATACAAATAAAAACCTAGAATGAGTACACAGCTTTTGGCAGCTGTACAGGCCCCAAATCTGGATTTCATTTTAAGGAGCTTAGTGATTTAGGTTGTGCATTTCTACTATTATTGTGCCATGTAAATCTCTGTGAGAGACAGGATCAGTGTCGGGCTCCAGTGCTTTAAATGGCATTATAATTAGGATTATTTTTAGGATCATTCTTTGTTTATCCATCTCCTCATAGATTTCAGAAAAATATAAAGATTACTCTGGAGACAAGGCTATTAGCTGAGACTAAAGGGGACACAAAACCCACAGCTCAGGATATAGCTCAGTTTTTCAGGTTATGTTTTAGAATACAAAGAGAGACGAAAACAATGTAGATGACAATATGATGACTTTTTTGTTTAGAATCATGTTTTTGGCATTCATTTAGAAAACTGTCAAGATTCAGTAGTTGTTTATTTGCTATAAGGTCTGATCATTGCTATAAGGTCTCTTACGCCCATTTCAGACAGCATGCGTGTTTGCTGTGTGACTGCTACCACGTACCTGGCGTATGCTAGCTGTGTGTCACAGCCTTGTCCCTCCTTATAGGTTTTACCTCTATAAATCTCCCTTGAAGTACACTGTATTGCCAAAAGTATTCATTCACCCATCTAAATAATTGAAATCAGGTGTTCCAATCACTTCCATGGCCACAGGTGTATAAAATCAAGCACTTAGGCATGCAGACTGTTTCTACAAACATTTGTGAAAGAATGGGTCACTCTCAGGAGCTCAGTGAATTCCAGCGTGGTACTGTGATAGGATGCCACCTGTGCAACAAGTCTAGTCGTGAAATTTCCTCACTCCTAAATATTCCACAGTCAACTGTCAGTGGTATTATAACAAAGTGGAAGCAATTGGGAACGACGAGCAGGGTCAGCGGATGCTGAGGAGCATAGTGTGCAGAGGTCGCCAACTTTCTGCCAAGTCAATCGCTACAGACCTCCAAACTTCATGTGGCCTTCAGATCAGCTCAAAAAAGTGCATAGAGAGCTTCATGAAATGGGTTTCCATGGCCGAGCAGCTGCATCCAAGCCATACATCACCAAGTGCAATGCAAAGCGTCGTATGCAGTGGTGTACAGCACGCCTCCTCTGGACTCTAGAGCAGTGGAGACGTGTTCTCTGGAGTGACAAATTGCGCTTCTCCATCTGGCAATCTGACGGACGAGTCTGGGTTTGGCGGTTGCCAGGGGAACTGTACTTGTCTGACTGCATTGTGCCAAGTGTAAAGTTGGTGGAGGGGGGATTATGGTGTGGGGTTGTTTTTAAGGAGCTGGGCTAGGCCCTTTAGTTCCAGTGAAAGGGGGATTGCCCCTTCCTGCACAAAGCAAGGTCCATAAAGACATGGATGAGAGAATCTGGTGTGGATGAACTTGACTGGCCTGCACAGAGTCCTGACCTCAACCCCATAGAACACCTTTGGGATGAATTAAAGCGGAGACTGAGAGCCAAGCCTTCTCGTCCAACATCAGTGTGTGACCTCAGAAATGCACTCCTGGAAGACTGGTCAAAACTTCCCATAAACACACTCCTAAACCTTGTGGAAAGCCTTCCCAGAAGAGTTGAAGCTGTTAAAGCTGCAGAGGGTGGATCGACGTCATATTAAACCCTATGGATTAAGAATGGGATGTCACTTAAGTTCATATGCGAGTCAAGGCAGATGAGTGAATACTTGCGGCAATATAGTGTACCTCGACTGATTGTTAGAGTTGTTCTGATACCAGTATTGGAAATATGTGGGTATAGGTATCAGCAGGTACATGTGTAATGCACCGATTTGATACCAGCGTTGTTGTATGCAACAAGAAGTGGTTACTCGGCATAACTTTTGAACCATAAATTGTAGCCTCTTTCTGTTTTTGTCCTCTTGAAGTTTATGGAAGCTTTTCTAGCGAGCTTTGAACTAAGGGACTTCAGAGATTAAATGCACACCAGTGGATCCGATATCATCTTTTTAACAATTAACTCAATCCATTTTCGATCATTAATTGCCACTAGCTTAAATGCCTACAGCCATATTGTTTTCCCAGAATGCTTTGTGAGGTGCTGCTCCATCATCACGTCATGCTGTGTCAAACTGTGCATGCTTAGACATGCAGATCATTATGGAAACAGCCCTAATCTGAATAAAATCATTCTGTACAAATAAGATGAGTTTCTCCACAAAAATGTAAAGCCAGACTTTTTTCTTGTTTTCTTGATGTGAAAACTGAAAGTGCAAGCCCCATTTGTAGTTTAGAAAAAAACTCTATAAGACTGGTGCTTTTCAGCTTGCAGCAATGAAATATAATGAAACTAAAAAACGAAAAACAAGCTGTGTTGCAAACAAGGCTGCACACTACTTTGTTGGTTAATGAAATAGTTGCTTTATTAGAAATTGGAATATATTTTCAAAGATTTGTGAATAAAGCTCCTGCTAGGGTCCAAGTTGAACCTGGGTCACTTTAGGACTAAAGCCAACCCTATTCTTACACTGAAAGTCAAAGAGACGTTAAGTTACAAGATGTTTTAAATAACAGTTGAGCTTTCAGTTGTTTTTTCATTCAGTTTCTCTCTCAGGTGTCCTTCATTAATTATATAGCCAGGAGTCAAACTTTGCTTGAGGAGCATATTTGTACCTCTGCTCCCACTCCTGTCTCTACACCAACCCTTCTCATTTCCTGGCTGTTTGTTCTGTGTCTGGGCTAAGTCCCCTTCAGTCTTGTCTAATCTGTTTTAAAAGCAATGCCTGCTGGTGTTGGTGTTGGGGTTCTGCTCTCTTTTCTTCCACACTTCCCTCTCTTTTTTTCTTCGCTCCTCTCTTGTGCTTTCCCAGCAGCGTAATACTTGCTAACCACAGTGACAACTGTGCCACCATGGGCAGAGACACTAAACACTACAACATGAGTAATTCAATTCAGCTTCAATCACACAAATCAAGTTTATAAAAATAAAAATAGCTCTCCAGCTGAAACCAAATCTGGAACAGAAAACAGGGTTGCTGTTTGTTGTGGAACCGAAACCAAAGTCACCACCAAATCCCCACTGGCTGCACAAATTACAGGGGAAGTTCTGCCCCTCTTTCCCTCTTCTTACAATCCTCCTTCTTTTCCTTCCTCTCTAATCGTACAGGAGAGCTGACCTGACCAGCCCACATCTGGCGGCCTTCATTAGAGACCCTGTTTATTTGGGAGCATTAGGGACCCAGCCCATGGGAAAGAGCCTGCTCCCCCAGGGACTGACCACAAAAGTGTGTGTGTGAATATCCAAAGAGTCATAGGCGCCCTAATGACTTCTGCCACTACCTACTTTATGAGGCTGGGAAACTACTTAAAGACTTTTACAGGCGTGTGAAGGTGTAGCTGACAGTGCAACCGGACACTCAGGCTGTTACTGTACGCGGTGCCTTCAAGGATTGAGCCTTAGCTTAGATGTCCCATCACTGCTTCCTGCCTAAGTGCCCCCCATAAATCAAAAGCAGCATTAGGCTGTGAGTAGATTTGCTTTAGTAGATTTAACTAAACTACAGGATGACATGTTGAATGTAAATGTTGAATGTAAAACATTTAAAAACAAAGCCTGCATGGTTAAAACTATTACAGGGTAAGATATAAGCGGTTTTCATTTTGTAGACACAAATTTAGAAACTAAAGTGTGTTACTGCTTAGAAGTGACAACATAATGACAAGTCTTTAAAGTAACAGTGATGGCATCTCTTTTCATATTATGTTTTCCAGCATCATGCCTCCAGTGCTCACTAAGAGGTATAAAAAGACTGTAGCACCCTTTTACCACTTTGGAAGGATAATAATTTTTGTTTAGTTATACAACTAAGTGGCAACACTGATGTCAAACACAGCCTCAGTTATAACTATAGGCTATAGCCTGAGCCCTGTGTTGGAGCCGACATGTGTTAACAATTTTGGACATTTCCATCATTCTGAAGTAGTAATCAGTTCAGTTTTGCAGTAAGCCCATGAATATAGATCACTATTTTTGGATAAAACTAACATTGAAGTAAATATATAGAGGTGATTAATCTCATGGAAGTGAGAGTTGCATGAGATCAAAGTGCAAGAGTTAAAGGATCCTCTTTTACATGACTTCTGAGCAGGTTGAAGCACATTAATTCACAAAGAAAAGATATTGATAAACTTGGCAGCGTACGTCACACTTTTTTGAGTTTTACAGCTATTTACCAACCAAATGAAACACAATACAAGATACACAGTATAGAGATGGGAAAAACAATATGATACAATACAATAACATTTGGTACAAGAAGGTTGGAGACAGTAATGTTTGATATGATAAGATCCAATATGATTCGATACGATACAATAAAAGTACAATCGGATATGATACAATAAAGTCAAGTGCAAAACAACACGTTACGATACAATACAGTTTAGTACGGCATGACAAGGTACAGTAGGATATGGTACGATATGATATGATAAGGTTTAGTATGACGCAATTCGATATGCTACAGTACGGTACAAGAAAGACTACGATACAACAAATGGCCTGGGATGAAGCAATCCTGTGATAGGATAGGATACGATATAATATGATACAATACAATAAAGTGCAGTACAATCAGGTACAGTATGATACAATACAAAACAATAGGATAAGAGATGATGGCAAAACAGTAAGGTTTAGTACGAAACGAGACGAGATGAAATAATATGACACAAGGCCTGGGATGAAAACAGCAGCAATCCTGTGATACAATACAATTTAAGATAAGATATAATGAAAAACAATACCATATGATAAAATGATTTACTATAAGGTGTTGAAAAACTGTAAGATACAATACAATACGATACAGTAAGGTTTAATATGATTTTATAAGGAACAGTATGATATGGTCAGATACGATACAAAAAGGTTTAATACGATACAGTATAAGGTACAATATGATGTCACAGCCCAGTACAAGACAAGATAATATGATAGGATACGAGACGAAACGAAACAACACAATAAGATACAAGGCCTGAGGTGACAAATGCAGCAATTCTGTGATAAATGATCTGAGATACGATACCATAAAGTACAGAACAATATGGTAGAGTGCGATGTGATACGAAAACGTATGATACCATACAATAAGGTTTAGTATGATATGATAAGTAACAGTATGATATGGTACGGTATGATATGAAACAATACAATATGACATGAGACGACAGGATGCAACATGATAAAATACAAGGCCTGGAATGACACAAGCAGCAAACCTGTGATACAATATGGTTAAAGATATGATACAATAAAATACAACACCATATGTTATGATAATGTTCAGTACTATGAGGTACTGTACCATATGATACAATAAGGTTTGGTACAATAGGATACGATAAGGTACAGCATAATATGATATGATATAATAGGATATGAGACAAGACGAGATGATAGGAAATGAAACAGTATGAAAGGATACATTAAATTAGGAGACCAAGGATGATATAAAATGTCCTAATTTGGTGTCAGTGTTGCCTCTTGTCCTGCTTCATTCTTTTCTCTCTCTCTCTCTTTGTTACCCACGCCAATGAAAGGGCAGGGGGTCATGTAAAGGGTTCCATATCTTTGTTTGTTCATTTGTTTGTTTGTATGTGTACAAGATAACTCGAGAACGGAAAGTCGTATCTTCACTAAACTTTCAGGGAATATTGGGATAGTGACAGGGAAGAATCGATGAGATTTTGGTGATGCTCTGCACACCCATTCGGTTTTTCTAAGACTTCGAAATTTTGAACACCTTAGTAATCAATGGGAGCGTGAGTTCCTCGGTGGCGCTGCATAGGCATGGGTCTGCCGCCTCAGACGGCCATTCTAGTTTTAAGATTTATTTTGGGCATTTTTGTGCCTTTATTTGATAGAGGAGGACAGTGGATAAAGTCAGAAAAAGGGGATGAGACATACGGTAAAGGGCCTCAGGCCGGATTCAAACCCGGGCCATCTGCGTACATGGGGCACACCTTAAGCCCGTAGGCCACCAGTGCCACCTGCTTCATTCTTTAACTTCAACACCGCTGGCATTATCCCACTGTCCTGTTCTTCTTCTTTGTTTGATTTACTTCTGTTAATGTTTACTGTCAGTCATGTCATATGTGCTCCCATTAGAAACCACAGAGATAAACTGAGTCAGGTCTATAACTACATCTATTTAGAGAACCATATGTTGCTGGGGATTTTTTTAGATATTGATATTTGGCAACTGTGTCTTGAGTTTAAAAAAAGATACAATGTATAAGATAATAATTATATAATAATAAATACATCAATAATAATAATATTTCCAGCAGTTTTTTACATTTTGGTTCTTAAATTGTCCTTAAATAGAAGAATGACAACCTAGAAAAGGTTAAATGGCTCCATTTGACACACACCTGTAGGCTTGTGTCTTTTTCTCTCAGTGTAACACACTTTCTATCAATCTTACAATCTGCAATGATGATTGTAAGACTGTGTTGCTTTTTTACTTTGAAGTAGAGATGCACTGATGCATGTTGACAATCATCCACAATCAGTAAACAGTGTGGCCCAAACAGATATCTGGGGCCTTGTTCTGCTTAAAATCTTGTGCATTAGGGTTTATCGCAGTGAGAGAGACTTAAAGCTGAAAGCACACCTGGCAGACACAGCTGATGTGTTCTTGTGTGAAGCTGAATGGGCAAAACCACAAGTAACCATGGGTATTATGAGGCATGCTGCTGTACGGGTGAGTGCACGCCTCTCTTAGTTATTCTGCGATAACCCACAGACAGGACAGGTGGTCCGGCTGAAAGAAGGGGTAAAAAGAAATGAGGAAGTGTGGTTTGGAGCATGCCCGGTGTCTTTGTCTCACACACTCACATGCTGACTGTCAGACCTCTCAGTGATCAAAGTTTATGCGATAGGTCTTGGCAGATGCCAACCAGGGAGGCTCAAATGTCACTAATCCTCTACGCTGAGGTTCCTCACCACCGAATCACTTCATTCAGCCTGAGCGCTCTGACGATCAGCCCTCTCACCAGCCGGACTCTCGCCAAAAGAAACCCAACACCGGCAGCAGCGGCCATATAAAAGCCTGCCGCTGTGTGTTTCTGGTTGTGTGATGATATGATCAGATACGGCACCTTTTCTTCCCTCAGGCCACTCTGAGGCTGTTTCCTGACTCTGAATGGAGATGTAGGAGGGGGACGGAGGGATGTAGTGTGTGTGGGGGGGTTAAGATAGACTCATCTGACCCTGGCGAACAGAGGTGCCATTAAGGAATCCCCAGAACCAGAGAGACAAGGACTCGCTTTCATTGAAGTGGAGGGATACTGTAGAAGTGGCTGCACATACCAGCCAGGGATTAAATACTCAGAGTAGGACAAAAGGACGAGAAAATAAGAAAATCTAGATTAAAGGTTTAAAGTTATAACATTTTTTGATTGCAGTTCTTGCCATCTACGACAAAATCCTACAAAATCATATGAAACTTTAAATGTCAGAACTCATCAATCTCACCAACACTCAGAATCACATGCCAATGAAAATATCTGTCTGAGCCTTTACAGAAGTAGCCAGAGTTTAAAGAGAGCAATGTCAGCAATGAATAGGATCAAACAATACAGAAGTTTATATAAATACTGGTCTTCAGTGGCCAAAACAAAAAATAAATAAAAAAAACCCGATATAGGTTGCATAGGACTGTGATACAGTGGTTTGAAAACAGATATCAATATTATTCTTTTTACGACTGTTGTATCTCAGTTTATAAGTCTGGTCTAATGACAACCCTAATGGAGACCTGAGAGTGTTGATGAGTATCCTGACTTAACACACCAGATAGATGGGATATGTTCCACATCTATTTAGGCAGTCACCCATGGTCTGTGTTTAAGGGGTGAAAACCATATGCAAGAATAGACATGCGTTGGGGGTACACTACATAATGTGAGCTCAACAGGCAGCTGCTATCATTGGTAACTATCAGTAGCACCAGTTTGTGAATTAAATTCCCACCCAAGCCAGTCAGGTGAGCGAGAGCATCTTTTCTTTTCTTGCCCGGAAAAAGCTTTAAGTGTGGTTCTTTGCTCTCCTTTTAAGTCCAGTATGACTAAAAACTGCTGCTATGGCTATATTCAAGCTAGTCACAGTCACCATTGTTTACTGGCTTGCAGTGCAACTAAACCTCACCCTTAGCTACCACCTATTTCTCCTCTAATGATGCTGATTTGTCAAATCATTTCAGACTGGGCACAAATGTTTCAAGGCTTTGCTAGATAGATCTGCCTAAAGACAGATATGAAATGTGGTTATTTGTTGACTTTGAAAGGTTATGAGAAACCATCCTCAAAGAAAAAAAAAAAGAAAAAAATTTAAAAATGCCTAAAATGTGAAAAAACAGATTCTTACATTTCCATTTATATGAAATTTCCAGATTAAAAAGAGAAAATTAGGAAACATTTGTATGGACAACAATAATTACTGGACTTTAACTGGACTCATCTTTATTTTCTTACATAAACTTAAGTATTAATGTAAAAAATGTAACTTGGGAATCGGGGGTCTTTGTTGGAAGTGGAACAAGTTGAAAAGCTACCCTGCAATGCTGATTGAACACCAGGGAAATAATGATGAAGATCCACAAAACATGAACAACATCATGCGTCTCCACTACCAAACTAGAGGAATTTCTGTGATTTACTAACATGCCTCCACCTTTCAAACCAAGGCCATCAGCTACCACCTTAAATCCTGAAACCTCCTTATCACATGATTCCCAGCATTCAACAGGCTGTCTGAAATCTGTCGCTTATTTTCATCGCTCTGACTAACCTACGTTGAAGGTATGAGATCTCTCTGCAGCTTCCCTCCTCGCCAGCCTAATATCTCTCATCTATCTGGGCCAAGAGAGAAGGGATTCTCTGTCGAAGCGTCTTTGATTCTGGTCATAGTTGTGCCGCTGGAATCTGGGAGTTATGTTTCCTGGTCTGTACTGGCTCGGCTCTGTCACTGTTCGCTCCTGCTGCCAAACGTCTGCAGCAAATGAGAGGCTGCTGCAGAGCCCTTTGGAGATAAACTTCAGTCAGGAGCTCACAGTGCCAGATACAAGGAGGAGACGGTATTTATGGTATGGCACGTCAAGTGGGCATCTCTGCACACAACCTTCACATAACACTTACATTCAACAACAAAGGCTATTGATTTAGGTTAACAAATCACATTTCTACTCATCCATGAAGAGCAAACAAAGGCTCAGGGAAAAGATATTTTCATGCTTTAATCAAGATAAACTAAAGCACTGTTGTTCCCTTACACTCAGGTCCAAATAGGACCCACTTGTTGACATCATTCATCACTGTTCATGGTTTGATACTTTCAGCTGTGAGTGTATGTTTCAGGTAATTACTGTCAAATAATTCTCACAGGATGTTCCTTTAAAAATGGGTGATGCAGGCATCCTGATAATGTCAGAGGGCAAGAATTACAAAACAGGCAAGAGATAGCAGATGAAGTAAATGAGTCAAGACAGCAGTGACAGTTTTTGCCTTTATATCAATGCTGTGTGAATGGAGTAGAGAGTAGAGAGTAGAAAAATCAGCTCAAAGAGTGCAGGAAAGTTGCTATCGGATGAATTTTGCAGGACTGTGGAAGTCACATTTTATGTCACTTGTTTAATTCATGCACCACTAAGCATTCAGTGTCCCCTGAACTCATGCTCTGACTTCAGAGCAGCGAGGCACTTTTCTATGGTTTTTACTGGCCCCCTTCTTCTTCTTTAGTTATCAATACTAGTTTCAAAGAAAAAAAGGTAAGTTAGTTTTTAAGTAAACAGAATACACGTCATAAAGTAGAAACTTGTATCATGACTTGTGCAAAGGGATTACATAGGGATCAAAGAAATCTAAGAGGCCTTTAATTAGTTAATTTATCATTCTAACATGAAAAATTTAAATCTGAAGCATGAATAATCCATGAAAACATCTCTCAGTGACCAAGTGAACTCAAAGAATCAAAAGGCAACCCCACTACAACTTCCAAGCCAAATGCCACAACTCTGTTCAGCCAACTGTCTCACACACATACATAAATCTTCAGTTACTTTAATGTTCCAACACAATATGAAGAGTTTACATTTTTAAATATATGTAGATCTGATACTTATTTATTATTTCAGTTTAGGTTTTTGCCATATTGTTTTGTGAAGTTATGATGCCCAACTTCAACTTTTCTCTGGAGTTCCCAGCCCTCTGGTGGTACGGTGACGACTTAAGCGAAGAACGCTTTAAAAACACTCACACAAACAGGATACCACAAACTGGGCCTTGTAAGCCCGCTCAAACTCTTTCAGAACTGTAAGCTCGTCAATCTCCATGTTTAATTGGAAAAGTCTGAGGAGGAGGAGGAGGACAGTGCAGAGGCACAACGATGGCTTTGTGGCCCAATGAGGAGGTGGGGAAGGTGATGAGGGGGGTAAGAAGTGTGTAACTGAGGGGTGAACAACAAAATCAGACCAAATTAAGATGTGGCAGGGGGCCAAGATGGCTGCCTGGGTCTTGTTGTCTTAAAACTCTGACCTGAACGGCCCGATCATTCACCTGGTCACAGAGTTGTGGGGCAGTAAGATGACACCTGCTGGTGCTGCTCATACCAGGATGGAAGCAGAGTAAAGAGAAAGTAGGCTTTTGTTGTAATGGGCTCTGGGCAGAGCTAGGGCTTACTGATTTACCTGTGGATTAAAAACTTCCCAAACACCAGAAAAAAATAAAGACTTTTCATTTGTTTTTAGTGAGTCAAAAATCATCTAGCCTCTGCCATCTGTCCAGAGGAATGAGAGAGAAGGAGAGAGGAGCACTAAGGGCCATTGAGGAGGGGACAAAATCCCAGGAGAGAGGAGGGGTTTTGGAGTGGGGGGGGGTGGCTAGTAGGACAGGGTCTGAGGGTCTCTCTGGGAAGCCTCACCCAGATTAGTCACACAGAATTAATCGCAGCACAGAACAATGGTTGCAGAGCTTCTGGCAACCCCAGCTGTCGCTCCGTGAAAGAAAAGAAAAGCAAGATTTAGGGCTGCGAGAGTTTGGCTGCAGAGGAGAGTGTGGTGGCACTAGCACACTCTCACAGTAGTGACCCCTGTCCTCATCAATGTCCACTCACTCCTGTCTCAGCTCTCCAACCATTTGCCTCCCAGAAATAGCAACACTAGTGTGAGCGCTCACTCACCCCTTACATGTCAACCAAAAATCTGAGTCATCTCAGACTCCACGTTCACACATTTTGGACTCTTCCAACAGGTATTCATCACAACATACTGGTTTAACAAAACAATGAAATATAGAAATCAAACTTACTTGCACTCTCCAGTGCCTTCTGGAGTAGTTTCACACTTCCCCTGGTTCAAACACGACTCCGTGGACATGGAGCATCTTAGACCTGTAGAGGAAAAGTTTTAATACACCTGAATCTTGGCTAAACTTTCAGCAACTTTGGAACAAGTGGACAATTGTGTCTGGCAGCTATAACATTTTAACATAAATTTCATGTTTCCTCTGTAGTATAATATAGAAGTTATACAGGTAATGCTTCATAAATGTGAAGTCTAGGTGCGACTCTTGCCACCTCAAAGTGCAGCTTCTTGTAGTTGAACAGATACTTTACACTAGTTTGGCACTCGCATGCTCCTGTCTGCAGCTGCCCCATAAAGAATGTGCCATTTGGTGAGTAACACAGCTTTGCTATATTATAAAAAGAGGAAAGCACAGCTTTCAGTGAAAGCTGAAAAGGCATGCGTTTACATACAAGTGAGAAAAAGTTGTGTGTTTGCTGAACAAATGCGCAACTTGTCCAGGAAAGTGTGCGTAAAAAAGATGCACCACATGAGGGCAAAAAGATGTTCAACAGTACATGTTTGAGATCATGCCATATTGGGCATTAAATCATTTAATGAACCAAGTGAAGACAAACTGGAAGTTTAGTTTAGAAACTTTCCGGATGAGTCAAAAAAACTTTGGCTTGGATTTGTTATTCCTTAGACTAACCCCAGAAGTTCACAACCCAGTGATGCAACAAGTCAAACGTTTCAGAGAGACTAAATAAATGTTTTACAGTCATAAAGTTATAAAACTTTAGAGGAAAAATCCCTCCGCTCCTTACCTCGTGTTAGGGCTATCAGCGACAACAAGAAAGTTAGTTTCACAAACAAACTATGCATTCCTTCTGGTTTAAAATGATTGTACAAATCCACGTGGGTTTTTTCATAGATCCGATATGATGTCTTCCTCTTCTTCAGTTAAAAACTCTTTCAGTTTATCCACGAGTACATCCACAACGGGGAAAGTAAAGCGCATCTGTGAACTCCGTGTATGTGATGTTGTCACTTCAGATCCCGGATTGGAAATGACTTGAGGGACTCGCTCCTCCACCCGCTGCTCCGCTTAGAGGGGCGTTACACACGACACACACATAGACACACTTTGTCCCCAGACCAACTGTACAACTTGATCAGGAGATAGTGCGAAAAATGTTTATTTGGACTTTAAGTAGTTTTTCCTGCGCAGCGAGAGGATGATAAAAAAGTCTTAAACCAAAATTCCAGCACTTAATCTGTGCCATCACACACGTTTAAGCTGCCTGTAATTTTGTTAAAAGTAGCCTAATATTTGTTTATTTAAGCTTAAAAAGACAACAATACACGATTGAAGTCATTTGAGCAGGGAAACAACATTACAACCACAAAAGTTGCTTTGTTTTTGTTATTCTTCAGTTTTTTTACGCTTAAGTTTGCTAACTTAAGCTTATGTTTTTCCTTAATACAGTGACATTCCTGTGATACATCAACCCATATGGACTTTAAAAATAGACAAGTTATTATTTCTAGTCTATTTAAATATGACAAGATACTTACTCACAACGTTTCTCAAGTTATGGTATCGACTACTTTCAGTTTAATATGATACATAGTAAACTGCTAAATAGTCTGAACTTAAAACAAAAAATAAGGAAATTTGTGTTTTGTACATTATTTCTTTGTTGTAACAGTGCTTCTTGGCAATACTTTTTTTACCGTTGGAAAGCCTGTTTGTTACCCTTTTAAACTGTGTCAGATTTGTTTGGAACATGCATTTGTGGGATGAGCAGCAGAGCTGAGTATGTGGGTTAAGCTCATGAAAAATGTGCCAAATCTTCTCTGCCAATGCCAAACAGCTGATTCTGCCATTGACTTGTTTGGTGTTTGGTGGATTGGATGACTGAAGTTTGAAGAAACAAGACAATTTAACAATTTAACAGTTTATTCATTAACGAGCCTTAGTAGCGTGTGGAAGAACCATACACAGCTCCAACAGCCTGGCACCTCCTCCTCATGCTGGTCACACACTGCTGTGGGATGGCATCCTAATTTTCAACTAGCATTTGTCGCAAGTCAGCCAACGTGGTTGTGTTGGTCACTCTGGCACGAACAGCACACCCTAGCTGATCCCACAAGTGTTCAATGAGGACTGCTGGCAGGCCATTCCATCCTCTCCAATCCCCAACTCTGGAGTTAGTCTCTGATAAACCCCGCTCTGTGGGGGCGGGCGTTGTCATCTTGGAGGATGGAGTTCTCGCTGACAGGGTGAGAAAACAGTATTATTGGGGTGTTGTCTTCTTGGGCCGCCCACTTCGCGGCCTGTCTCTGACATTCCATGTTATATGGAACTTGGCCTTGGAGATGGTACTAGGGTTCACTCCAAACAATTCCGCAACTTGGTTTTGCAGAACACCAGCTTGAAGTTGCCCAACCGACGGGCCCTATCCAGATCAGTCAAACGTGGCATGCCGATTCTTGAAGCAGACATCTACTGACCGCTGTGGCATAGCCCATGCTCACAGGTGCTGCCAATCAGGCACCTGATTGGCAGCACCTGGGGGTACCAGAAGCTCAAAACAAGAATCAATAGCAACAGCAAAATAAACTGTTTGGCATTGGCAGAGTAGATTTGGCACATTTTTCATGGGCGCAACCCACATACTCAGCTCTGCTGCTCATCCCACAAATGCATGTTCCTTACAAATGTGGCATCATTTAAAAGGGAAATAAACAGGCTCTCCAATTATCTAAGATTTATTGCCAAGAAGCATTGTTACAACAAAGAAATAATGTACCAAACACAAATTTCCTTACTTTTTGTTTTAAGTTTATAATGTCCTAACAGATGTCATGGTTCAACATGTGACTGTGTTAACTTGTTAACCAAAGGCTTTAAGCCAAATGCGTCTGTGGTTGCCATGGATACAACAGGTGTTGAAAACAGTAAAGAGTGCCTCTAGGATGAGGTTTTTGTTATATTATCAAAATGTTCCAAAGTGTTCATTTATAAAAGACTAAACACCTACGCCAACCACTATGCATTCACAGAAAGTCTGCATTTAACATGGTCACTCGTTTAACCACAACACTGGGCTACTTTTCTGATTGAGCGCAGACTACGAATTGTTATTGCTCGTGGTGATAAGCTCAGACCATTTATTCAAGCATAGTAGATGTATACCTCATAAAGCACCATGTTGCCACAAAGGGCGGATAATAAGGACGATGAAGAGGACTGTCACAGCGAGCTTCTCAAATATTGTACGTAAGTTAGCACTGCTTTTGTGCCTCGGACTAGCCTTAGCTAGAGCTGACCATAGACATTATATATGGTGTCTATGGAGCTGACAGTTAGCTGCTAGCTAAAAACAGTTGTTCCATACAAAGTGAAATATTTCAAGACTTTTTTGTTTTTACCTTGATGATTATGACTTACAGCTCATGAAAATCAAAACTACACAATCTCAAAATATTAGAATATTGTAAAAAAAAAAAAAAAACAAATTTTCAAAATTTTCTGAGCCTTTATTCCGTCAATCTAGTTCAGTACACATAACCACAACCATGGGGAAGACTGCTGACGTGACAGGTGTCCGTAATACAATCACCGTCACCCTTCACAAGGAGGGTAAGCTGTAGAAGGTCACTGCTGAAAGAGCAGGCTCTTCTCAGAGGCTGTATTAAACAAAGATTGTTCCTGGAAAGTTGACAGGAAAAGCAAAGTGTGGCAAGAAAAGGTGCACAGGCAACAGGAATGAGCTCAGCCTTCAGAGGATTGTTAAACAAAGCAGATTCAAGAATGTAAGGGAGCCTCACAAGGAGTGGACTGAGGCTGGAGTCGGTGTATAGAGAGCCACCACACATAGACGTGTTCAGGAAATGAGCTGTAAGTATCGTGTTCCTAGCCACTCCTGAACCACAGACAACACTGTAAGTATCTATCCTGGCCAAGGAAAAAATAACTGGACTGTTAGTCAGTTGTCCAAAATCTTATTTTCAGATTAAACTAGATTTTACTTTTCAATCGGATATCCAGGTCCCAGAGTCTGGAGGAAGATTAGAGAGGCACAGAATCCAATAAGGTGCAGGTGTTTTACAAGAAGATTTTAGAGCACTTCATGTTTTCATCTGCTGAGAAGCTTTATGGAGATGCTGATTTCCTTTTCTGGCAGGACATGACACCTGCCCACAGTGAAGCCAAAACTACCAGAAACTAGTTTGCTTACCATGGTAGTACTGTGCTTGATTGGCCAGACAACTAGCCTGACCTGAACCCCACAGAGAATCTCTGGGGGAATGTCAAGAGGAAGATAAGAGACACCAGACTCAACAATACAGACGAGCTGAAGGCTACTATCAAAGCAAGCTTAGCTTCTCAACACCCCAGCAATGATTAAGCAATAGATAAAGAAGTATGTTCAAAAGGAGCCCAGACCAATTACTGAGTGCAAAAATTAGCATAATGTTAATCTTTTAATATTTTGAGATAGCAGATTTTTGATTTTCATGAGCTGTGCGCCTGAATCATCAAGATTGAAAGAAATATATATTAAATATTTCACTTTGCATGAGATGAATCTAGAATATATGTAATTGTTATTTTTTAATTAAAGTGCAGGAAAAAATAAACTTTTTAATGATATTGAAATTTTTTGAGATGCACCTGTATCTGGTGAGTACATCACACCTGACATTGTATATCACTTACATAAGCCATTATTTTTTAAGGTAACTCAATTTTTTGAAACTTGAAACATTTATAATGGCGTTAGGACAAACTCTCTTTTCTCTGTTAAGCACATAAAAGGGGGTTTTGAATACAGAAGTAGGGAAAACATGCCAGGTTATTTTGACATGAAGAAGTAAGAAAAAATGATAGAGGGAGCAAACTAGACAGTAAGTTACAACCCTTTTAAAGCCTACATCATTTAAATGCTGTCCTGTGCTCATACGCCAAGGCATCACAATAGTATAGGAATCAGCCTGATGGGAGTTGGATTTTCAGCACTGATAAGTAAATGCTTACACAGAGTTATATACGTATGTTTTACTCAGCAGTCTGCAGAGTCAGCAGAATCACTGGCAGATTCCCATCAGGTGGTTTGGGAACAGAGATAGAGCATCTTCACACAGGTGGCTGCTGTCACACACAGGTTAAGAAAACATGCACTCATAATAGATAAGAAATGTTGATGTACTTTTTTAAAACTTAAGTGTGTAGAGAAGGGTTTTAATAGAGTCGAACCACAAAGTAATCTGAAATATGAGACATGCCCTTTCTAAAGCAGATTTTTAATCATTTGGAGAAATCATAAAACCACTTGTACAATCCAGTAATTTATTTTTGATTGCACAAACAGTAATGCAATATTTAATTTTTAGAAATAATGCAATAATTTGGTTACTTGAAAGTGTTTGTTAAGTGTGCCATGCTCTCTTTAGTTGACAGTTTGTTGTTATGATACCTGTATAAATAGGGCTGGGCGATATGTCGAATATACTCGATGTATCGCAGCTTTTGCCACGCATGATGTATAAAAAGACTATATCACAAACATTGAGTGTAAATTATGTGGAAGTTTTGAGCCATCAGCGTATATTTCTTGCTGGAGTTTTGCTTCTTCCATTGTCCCTGAATGCATCTCTCACAGCGGAGAGGTCACTCCCCCGTCCATCCAGAAAACTCTCCTCCGCACATGCACGTTTTTGTATCTGCGGAGAGAGAAGCAAGGGAGAACAAAGGTAAATATAGCACCTTGGCGACTTATCGGAGAGTTAGCTGCATTCAGAGATGGATAACGAGAAACAGCGCTAGGTCTGTCATCCAGCAGTCGTTCAGCTTTGAAAAGGAAGAGATCGAACTCGCAGTATTTGTTAAAATACGCCGCAAGATGATGCCGAGATAATGGCGGCAGTAACACAACATGCATGTGCCCAGTGTTGTTAAAAAGCCAGGATTTTAAAAATCTCATAAAAACACTCCACTCAGAATACGCGATTTTCCTGGGCGCAAAGATTTTGCTGAAAAGCCGTACATGTCAGAGAGAAGACGGCCCAGTAGCGAACAAATATTATCTACTTCTCCACAACTATGGAGCCTTATCTCAGCCTCAGTTAAAAACACTGACAGTGCAGAGTTAAATGATCCTGCCTCCATCGAGCTTTTCGCCCATGATCACACAGGAGAGCTTCTTGAATAAGCTCTAAAGATGCCCCCATGTTATGAACTTGTCAGAAACTGCTCCAGCGTACATCAGCACATATAATTGACTAATGTTATCAAAGCTGTGAGCCTGAATGGTGGACTAGACTGCAGGGTTTCAGCCATTGGCTGCATGCAGGATTGGTGAGTTTTGTGTAAGTTTGCTTCACCATTAATGAGGAAAATAATCATTTTATAATCAGCAATAGTAAACATAACAGAAAATATTTCAGGACTTTCCATTCACTATAAAAGACCAAGCATTTCATGATTTATGTATTTTTGATTTATTAGTAAAAGATTGAATGAAGTCCTTTTAAAAATAAAATAGCTACATTTGACTTTATATTGAATTTTACCATTTCTGCATAAAATTTTATTAAAATCCAATAGAACAGTCTATTTTAATCACCAAACTAGTGTCATTTGGGGCTGAATTAACATTATACAGCTGCTTAGAGGACATTTCAAAATTTTGCGATATATATCATGTATCGAGACATAGCAAAAATATATTGAGATATCAATTTTAGGCCACATCGCCCAGCTCCATTTATGAGGTAAATATAAAACACTCAAACCCTTCCTTTACACATCCTTTTCCTCACTGACAGTCTCATGTGAAAGCAGAGCTTAAGCATACAAAGTCAGCTCACCTCTGGCACACTCTCAGTGTGAACGTTGAGTGAATATGAAACCTATCCAATCTGTTCCTGGAGTTAAAGGAAACTTCCTCAGTTTTGTGATGTCTGCTGTGACTTACAGTAATTTGATCATGTTTGAGGATATGAAACGAAAGCCTGTTTCTTTTACAATAGAATGCAAGTTCATGGAAATGCAATACCAGAGCAAGCAATACCCCAAAAGTAGTGGGCTTAATGGGGTAGATGAATTGATTAGGCAAACATCAGATTTCTCCACAGAGCGTGAGGGTTCAAGTCTTGTGATATGAGCGTTCAGAACAAAACAAACACACCAATAAAGTCTGAATTTATTAAGATAAGTAAAAACAATGAATTAATGTAAACAAGCACTGTACATTGGCACTGTACAGTCTGATGGTCATGTATGACCTTGGTGCTCACACTGTACCAATGATGTTGGGATGGACTGTAACAAATGAATCTCACACATGGAGGTTGAACTCATGTAAATTTTCAAATAGCTGAAAACAGCAACAAAACGGCTCTTGCAATGTCTGTCACACACACACAAACACACACATAAACAGCATCCCCGGCAGTTAAAAAATGTTCTGTCAGTTGGACATCCACACGTAGTCCTATTGCCTTTATTTTCTGTTTTTAGGGAAGGCACAGCAAAAATGCACTACTGCCATTATTATAATGAAGTAAGATGCTGTCCAGTGGTTTACAAAAGAAAAATGGGAATTCTGCTTGTGGCTGTGCTGTCACTGTGCAATTGTGTGCAGTCCTATGACTACGAAATCAAACATGACATGCCAGAAATCCATCCAACCAGTTGGGAGCAGCTGGCCAGACCGTTGTTAATTGTCTTGCCCCCTGTACATTACATGATAAACAAGGTATGATTGGCTGAAGGATGGTCTGACTTTCAAGTAAGTTGTGCAATTCAAAATTTGCGAATTGGATGAAAATCCACAGAGTACACCCTGGCCTATTGCAGTTAAAGATCATAAGATAAAGATGATAAAGATAAAGATGTTGAACTATTTATTTCATAGAGACTTTTTTATATTGAATGATGTTATTCTGTTGAAAAAACTACTTTATAGTCTATTCGAAACATGAAAAACTCCCAACCGTTGTCGAATACTTTTTATACAGAGGTATGATGTGTTAAGGAGTTGTCAAACCACTCCAGTTTTGGAATGAGCCACTTTTCAACCGCATCTTCATAAATAGCTTTGAGATTATAGCGTAAGATAACTGCCAAACAAATGATGCTGTCATGTGAGCTGTGTCTAGGTGGTAACGGTCTCTTTCAACACTGTCAGGCACTCATTATTTTAAGGAGCCACAGAGTGACACAGAGAAACTCCACCAAAAACATTACAGGTAAAACAGCTGCCAGAGAAAGAGAGAAAAACAAACATCAGGCAGACGTTTAAAGCCTGAGGGCAGACAGAGCGTAGGAGGGCTGTGAGAGGTACGATGGAGAGAAAATGTAGAACAACGAGGGGGAGGTCAGATTTAAAAGGTGGTGTCTAATGTGCACAACCTAATACTGTACATCAGTGTAATTTAATCTTAACATTGCTATGGCATAGTCAGATTAAGGTGACATTATAAGTGTATTGTCATGTAAATGTCTCTGTTTAAGTATCTCATAATCAGCTTGTTCAGCTTCAAATCCACCTAGATTAGGCTCAATGAGTCAATTATTCTTAAAGGTTAGCCTGATTTTGTTTTAAATACAACTCACACAATCCCATGACATACTTCTTAAACAGAACTAGGGCGATGGGAATGAGATTAATGTCAGCGCCTCATATGAAAGACAATCCCAGGAAACCAACAAAATGGAAATTATGATATGATAGGATGTTTCCAGCTTAACTTTTTTTAGAAAAGATAATGAAAGTAAAGAAAAATGCAAAGGAAAAAATGAAATTGAACATTGAACCGTTTACAATAGATAGTTTTAGATGAGTTAGTTGATCAAAAACATGAAAACCAAAAATGATCAAACTAGTTGTGAAAACATCTTTTCTCCTTTATAGTTTATTTAGTGTGAATTTAGTAAACATCAGAACTATTATATTCAGTAAAGGATGTACCAGACTAATGAGTTACAGTCAAATCTGATTGGTAAGATTTTGCTTTAGCCGACTAATTGTTGAATAATTGTCAGCTGTAGACAAAAACCATTGCAATATAATTACTGAAATGAAAAACTTACTTACAAATGCCTTGGATTTAAATGACTTGAACTTAATATGAATCTCTTGTGATATAAATAAGAGTAAATGTGGAATAAATGTTACAAGTTAAAAATTCCTTTACATTAAAATTTTGCCACAAAGTGCTGAGTTCTGGCAGTAAAAAGTAGAGTACAACAAAAAGAAATGGACAAAAATAACAAAAAGAAAGACTGCAGGGAGATTAATGGCTTTAATGGTTTTGATAATTGAGTCTGATTAAAGGGTTGATCTTGTATGTTGCAGGAGACTAATTAATTAACTAGTTAATTGTCGTACTCGGCTATTGGGGGGGGGGGGGTCATCCCTTAATCAGTCATAAATTTATACTAAAGCTTTGGAAAATTTTAAAAAATTTTGATGGCGCCCCAGCAGGGATAAGAATTGATTATGCAGGTTCAAGACCAATTCAGATGTGCTGATTAAAGAAAAGAGTTCACAGATCCAGCACACTACCCTGATATTCAGGCGTGATCAGTTATTGCTATACCAACATTGGAAGCCTCACAGAAATATACAAACAATTTCTTCACTGAAACATCTAGAAAGAAAGTGTATAAAAAGTCATGTTCACATCCAAAATGAAGGGTTGCAGGGCAGAGAATGAAAAGAGAGCTCACGTGCACCGGACTCAATCCTAAACTGATCCACATATGAGAAAGTTGAAGAAAAAAAGCCCATCATCAAGCATCTGTGTAAATGAGGGGTAGGAAGGACCAACCAGCCCTTCAGTTCATTTATGAAGGACTAGTCTTTGCAGATTATTTTATATTTGTTTTTAATTTCCTTTATATTTTAAAGCATTTTTTATCTCTACTCTTTTAGACTTTGTTTTTTATTTCATATTTACCAAGTTGTTTATTTAATTTATGTAGATTATGAAAACTTGTTACATATAGGCTACTTGATGTGTTTTCATGTTATCTGCCCTGTGTTTTGTTTGGTTTGGTTTTAACTGTATATAACTTTAACAGAGCTGTGTTTTCTGCATTTTTGTCCATGGGAATTTTTCCTGTTGGGGACAAAACAATACAATGTATTCTAATTATGATACCATCCCTAAAATTTTTCTTGTACAGGAGAGTCTTTCATGTATAGTTTTCCCTGACTGTGATTGAGTCCTGCCTGTCCAGGACAGAGCTGTGAGAGCTGTTTCTCAAGAGTGACTTTAAATTTGCATAGACTCTGACCTGGTTGTTCAGACTAAGATCGTTTTGCAAAAAAATCAGATCTTTGTCGTTGGACCCCCAAGTGAATTTGGCCCAAATCGGATTTCTCTGCCTACAGTATGAGCATAGGCTTATATTCGAATAATACATACATGCAATTCTAATTTAATTCGTAATGTACCTTGTATGTTTTCAATAAGAAGGCTGATGGTCCTGTACAAACTTGAATCTTATTTTTGCTAAATACTGCTCTGATTATTCTCCTGTAAAAAACAACTTCCCCCTGTCCTTATAGTTGAACAGATGGTGTTTGGCCCCACTCAAAGTGTGAAACACTTCACTTTGACACAGACTTGGTTAGAGTTTGACCTCAGTCTTGACCCAATCTTTATGAGGTCATTCAGCGGTTTCACTTTACATATTGACTAGTTCACACAGTCAGTCATCTCCCAGGTGAGAGGTGAGAGAGCCTGAGACTGAGGGCACCCCCACACCCACCCCACAGACACACACGTCCTGTAAGAGATTATCAAACACGCAAAATCAGTTTTTCATTTAAAAGCTCCCTATTGTGCTGTTGTTCACTGATGGGAAAGGGGGAAATGTGTTTATTGTATGACATTGTGAGGTGGCGGATAAACAGGATTTGTGTTGATTTCCTTTTCATTGTGTTGACCTGGGGGTTGGGGTCTGTGCCCTCGGCTGGTGCCGCACAGATGGAGACCTGTTCTACTTTATCAGTCGCCAAAAAACACAGACAGCTGCTCCAAATCAGATCAGATCAAAACTACAGTACATTTGTCAATCTTTCAATTTCCATTATCATGGAGAGGTACATTATATGGATAAGTAGGGCTAACATGGTGGCTTAGAGTTTCCCTAATAAGGAATTGTATATACAAAGCAAAGGCATTAAATTATTAAATATCTTATCAAGTATCAGCAGGTTAAAACAAAGCAAAATCAATCATGATTGAATGTCCTAAATAACCTATGAGGGATGATCAATAGTTGATAAATAGAAAACCAAATGTCATCAACATAAATGCTCTATTGCAGTTAAAATGCTAAATTGTGACATAGAGGGAGGAATTGGTACAAATATTTGTTGTTATTAGCTGACTAATTATGAAAAAGCCAACATGTTAGACCACTGTAGGTCAAAATCATGGCCTTTAAAACAAATTTTTTCATGTATATGGTAACATCAACTACTGGAAGATGTTATATCTAATGAAAAGAGAAAAAACACAATGCCAGGAGATTTAATGTCATAGAAATGTTGTAATTTAAATCTTAAATGGTAAATATGGACAAATGAAGCTAATTTAGCTATGTCTCATCATGTGTTACAATTTTACTTATATAAAAGAATTGATAAAAGCATACTTGGAGCCTGCAGTTATTCTTCTGTGGCTGCTCCACATGTTGGTGACATAAGATAAACTTGTTGAACTGCTCCACTCACTCTGTTTCATGAATGAGCTTCCTGCCAAGAATGTACAATGTTAATATCACTTTGCATAAAAGATCCTCTGTTTGCTCCTTAGAGAGAAAGGAAAGTGTGTGTGGGTGGGCGCCGGGCAGCCTGCAGTGGCAGATGTGGTGTGTAAGGGACAAGTCGGGACATGTTTGTGTAACGTACTGTCATACAAAGCACTGAACCTGTACCTGTTCATCTACTGTGACAGGACTGAAGGGACGGTTTGTCACAGTGATGATGAATACTGATCTAGAAGATTATTAATGCTTTTTTGTAGTCAACAAAAGTAGAAATGATAAAGTGTGCAAAACATTTTCTTTTTCATTTACTGATGATTGAAAATATTCTTCCAGTTGATTGCGACTGTTAGCAACAATTGTGTTTATTTATGATATTGACCTTTTGTTTTATATAGGTATCTTAGTGGCCTCTCTCACTTGTTTACTTCTTGCACGGTCACTAGGCAGATTTACACATGTGCCATATTCCTTCCATTTCTTGATGAGAGACTTAGCTGAACTCCAGGGGATGTTCAGTGCCATGGAAATTTTTCTTATATACCCACCCCCTGACTTGTACTTTTCAAGAACCTTTTCTCTGAGTTGCTTGGAGTTTTCTTTTGTCTTCATGATGTAATGGTAGCCAAGTATACTGATTAACAGTAACTGGATCTTCCAGACACAGGTGTCTTTATACTACAATCAACTGAGGCACATTCACTGATCACACTTGCCTATTCACACCTATTCACACAATGATGTGAAAGATTACTTTGTAGAGTGTCCCAGTTCATCAATTTCGTCAACTAAAACTATGACAAAAAAGTTTGTCGACAGCCTTTTTTTTCCATGACAAAAACTAGACTAAGACTAACAAAAATAGATCTGTGATGACTAAAAATGACAAAAACTAAGTTCAGTTTTTGTCATTTTGACTAAAACTAGACTAAAATGTAATGTAGTTTTTGTCAGACATTCAAAATCATCGATATTCCCCCACTGTGGATAAATCCGTCAAAAACAGCGTCTGCAGCTCTTCTGCCTCTCAGATGTAGAAAGCAGGGACATCAGGTTTAGCATAGAACACACTTCCATGATTTGGTACCAGATTTAGCAAGAAGATGAATGCTGGTACTAAAAGTAAAGACTAAAATGTAAGGAATTTTTATGGACTAAAACTAGTCTAAAATATTTTTGAATTTTTGTCAACTAAAACTAAAAAGGGTAGAAGTGACTAAAATGTGACTAAAACTAAAACTCTGATGTCACAACTTAAAGGACTCTGAACTCATTATTCATTGTTTTATTTCAGGGATCCAGTAAAGAGCATCATAAATCAAGCACCAGTTAAGCTAAGTGGGTAGAGCAAGCACCCAGTGCACTGAGGCTACAGCCCTCAATGGCTCATATTTGACACATCTTTGCCCCTACCCTCTCTTCCTAGATCCTGTCTCTCTTTCGCTGTCCTGTTCATTCGAGGCAAACAGCCAAAATGTAATTTTAAAAATGCCATTTAGACCAATGTAATTGTTACATTTACTAATGACAATATGTTGACATGACAGTGCATGCCCTCCATAAAAGGTAAAATATGATTAGGCATGTAAGATAAATCTTTAAAAGTAGTTAAGCTCAAACTTAGAATTAAATTTTTATCTTCAAATATGATTTTAAAAAACCCCTCTAGAAGTGTCTGTTTCTGTCAAACAAATCTAAGGATGATCAGATAAGATCAAACTATAATTACAAGTGACTTAAGCAGATAATAAACCCATTAGCACAAGTGTGAACATCTGTCAGCTTCTTCACCTCTTTCTTCTGCACAGTCGTACTTTATACCACTTACAGTTAGATGTTTGTTGTCTGTACGCTTCATCCTGACAGAGCGTGTCAGTCTTCCCGCAGACACGTTAAATGAGCTCTGAAAACTGAGCTGCTCTAATCCTCACACCCGTCAACACACAAGCTTCCTCTGTTTGCCCCTAAGTGCTGATTCATTCACCACAACTGCTGTGCTGATGTCTTCAAATGGCCGAGATTCTCCCACAGATGTTCCCTGAACATCTTAAGGGCTGTCCTGTAGGATCCAAGTGGTCTCAAACAAGTCGTTTGTAGCCTCTTCAGAGTGTTGCTGCCTTGTTTCCTTTCCAGGGAATTATACCAACCAAGACATTTCTAATTATACGCTCTTGTTTACTGCTTACAAATTCACAGGCTGTAACCAGTTAGAGGTTGGGGAAAGAAGTGACCCTTATGCTCTCCAAACCCCTGAGGGACTCACATTAGCTGAAGAAGATTGCTAGGACATGGCCAAGCCAAAGGTCTGTAAAGACTACGTGGTGCACAGCATGTCATTAAAATAAATATTTATATATATATAAATTTATATACAGCAGATACAATTTGTCTGCTGTGCCTTTTAATTGTGTGTTATGGTCTGAATAAAACTTGGTGGAAAGGTGTAGCAAGTGCAAAACAAAATCTGTGTGGATCAGTTCAGGGTCAGACTTACGAACAAGATAAATGAATCCTTGTGGGCACTGTTTAAGACATTTCTGACATTTTTACAACAGCTTTGATCTCACCATCTGATATATGTTCTTGTGTACATGCTAAAGGCTTTTCTGCATTTTAGAAATATATGTTAAATTTTTCCAATACAACCACAGATGGAGGATGTACCGTCAGATTTGTATATTAGAAATAATAAATCTCAGTAAAGGTCCATCTCTGAGGTATAAAACACAGTACTGTGGGAGAATGAAACAAAACAAAAGTTTTTTTAGCTCTTTTGTCTATATTTCCTTTTCCTAATTGTTCAGGGTTCTACCTTTAACAGCAGAGTGTAATATATTGTTGAAATCTACATCATATCCTCTTCAGAGACAATTCCCTGAAGCGTGGTGTCCACCATGATATACAGAGCATACCTGAGGAAGGGAAAATAGGCCATTGTATTGCAGTGGTATTATTTCCGTAGTGTTTCAAACATGGATTAATGCATCCTGGTGTTGCCGTATTGTTCTTATCAGGGAGGGGGATTGACTGACTTAATTGTTGAATTGTAGGTTATGTTGCCCAATGTGAGGAAATGCAAGCGAGGGTCACTGGCTCCTGTTTTCCTGCGGGAACCGAGAGAGGGGAAGAAGGTGGCTGCTGAAGGGTGAAGGTTTAAAGGGGACATATTTTACCCTTTAAAGACAAGTTTATATTGTTCTTAGAGGTCCCCAAAACATGCCTGTGAAGTTTATTGCTGAAAAAACACTCCAGTATTGGATTTTTGCATGTCTGAAAACCCCTTTGTTTCAGCCCTTCTCAGAATGAACTGTGTCTGTGGCTTTAATTGGTAATTAACTGTCTGACTCCGCCCCCTAACCACACCCCTCTCAGGAAATGGATGCAGCCCTTGTGATATTACAGACACTTTTTTTTTCCCAAAGGTTAGACTGGGATTCAAACCATCAATCTCCCAGTCAGCAGGGTTACCCACTGAGCTATCCAGCATCTCAGCTGGTAGCTGAGAGGATCAGTAGAGGAGGACGGAAGTTTCCTCCAAGTGGGGGAGGGCCAACCAAACCTGGTGACGGTGGCTAAGGCCCCTGGTGAGGTCCCTAGATGTAAAATCTGAGAACGGCTTGATCCAGCACACATTTTCTGAAAGGTGGAGAAAGAGAGGGGGAGGGGGAATGGATTTTTCTGGTACTTGAGGGGATTGTTGACAGGCCAGGGACACATATTTGTGTTAGAAAAGCCTGAAAAAGTGATTATTGCATAATATGTCTCCTTTAAAACTCAGTTCTCTGTTGTAATGGATTAGGGATTTCTTTACTGAGCGCTGATATTCTTTATAGGGCACAAGTATCTTGTGTTTTATTCAGAAAGTACTGTTTTAATTACTTGAAAACATGTAAGTAATTAGTAGGTGCTGTTCTTCCAAAAATTACGAAGAGCTAAGCTGTTCAATCAATTGATCGATCTTTATTTGTATGGCATCAGTTTAAAACAAATGTTATCTCAAGACACTTTGCAAAGAAACCAGGTCTAGACCATAATTTTATAAACCTTGAGCAGAACCACTCATGTTAAACAACCTTTTGTTGAGCCTTGATTGAGTTCTGAATTAACATAAAACTAGTACCAACCTTCAGCGGAAAACAAAATTGTTAGGCTGCGATGGCTCAAACCTTGTATAGAGTGAGTCACCAGAAAAAGGTTTGGGAAACACTGCATTAGACAATCCCGGATAGAGCGGGAGGAAGACAGAGACAGTGAAAGAGCACATCCAAGGGCAATCCAGGTTGATAAAGCGTGTCAAAGCAGTTACATAGCATAATAGGCTATTATTTTCTGATTGTTTCACAGTGGTTACACTCTAAAGAACTTAGGAAATATCGACACCTCAACATCAACATGCAGGAAGGTGTACTCAAAGTTTCTATGCCCACCCCACCCTCTGTCACAGCCTCTGTCCCCACTACCCATTTTATTTACTAGTTGAGAAACACTTCTTAATAAGCATCTCATTAGACTGCACATGTTTATGGTAGTGTTTGTTACAGAGCGACAAAGACCGGAGGAAAAAGACTGTGATATCTCCTGGTTCCTTAAAATCTAATCTGTCTGGCGTTTTACATGATGCAGGATGGAACAAGGCGTCCTGTAAACTGCCATTGTTTAAAAGCCAAAAACAATCTCAAGCATCTTGACTCCATTTATATGTAGTTTGATAAGCTGTTGTGCTGTGATCATGAAAATCACATGAATATAGGCAGGTACACACTGGTTATTTTAGTACATTATAAAGTTGATTTAATTTGCAATGAGAACACTGTCACCGCTTAGTTTGATCTAGAGAAGACATGGAAGGATTTTTAAAATTTCTTCTTATCAGCTATTGTAATTTTTTTTTTTTAATGACCATAAGTGTAATTTCAGTGGACCAAGTTTTCTTTAGGGGCAGCACAGCAGTGCAAGGGTTAGCGCTGTTGCCTCACAGCAAGAAGGTTCCTGGTTCGATTTTCAGTTAGGGCCTTTCTGTGTGGAGTTTGCATGTTCTCCCCATGCACATGTGGGTTCTCTTCAGGTACTCTGGCTTCCTCCCACCACCAAAAACATGCTCATTAGGTTAAATGATCACTCTAAATTGGCCATAGTTGTGAATGTGATTGTGTCTGGTTGTCTGTCTCTATATGTCAGCTCTGCGATTGACTGGCAACCAGTCCAGGGTGTACCCTGCCTCCCGACCAATGACAGCTAGGAAAGGCTCCAGCTCCCCGCGACCTCCAATGGGATAAGCGGTATAGAAAATGTATGTATGGATGGATGGAAGTTTTCTTTGGTCAACTACAAGCCAAATTCTTTGATTGGACTGAACAAAATTACAAGTGTTCAGCTTATAGGCCCCTAAGGTCAATGTCCTTATAAGTAATACTTACAGCTGACTCCTCCAAACTGTTAAAGTTGAAATAAAAACGTAGCGTGGTGTAATAGTTCCTTAATACTTAGGTATAATGCTCATGTTAATGTTGTTAGTTCAGCTACTTTCCAACACTGACTGTTGTCAGTGTTTTTTTCATCAAGTTTTACATATAAACTATCTGTGAAAAATACTTGAAGCGTCATTACACAAACTATTTAGAAGAAAAAAAAAAAAGCTAGATGCAAGTCTGTCAGCTGTATTTTAAAACGAATTTGTTCATATTTGCACTTTGAAAAGGATTTAAGTAGTTTATAGGTTAGGGTTCAATCAAGCTAACACAAAAACAAATCTATGACAAATGTTCTTCCACTCAAAGAGGATAACACCAGCATATCAACATGTCAGGTCTACTGACCTAAAGAGTTACGCTATCAGGGATGCTTTCCTGCCTTTTCTACCCATTAGGCTAATCACACTAATGGTAGCTGCTGTGTTTTATGCCATTAAGAGCACACATATGTCACTTTTATGTCCACTGCAGCTGCTTCCCAGTATTGTGGCTCCCTGGCTACGTAAGCACAATGTGCGGACAGCCAGACACAGTGGGTCTCTGGTTCTCTTACACAGAGTGGGACAGAGTGGTGGGAGGTCCAGAGACCCTGGTTCTGTTTTTGGACATATAATCACAAACAGGAAGTCCCTGCTAGCCAGTCACACAGGGCTGCTTCCGCCTTTTGTTTATGGGTGGGGGGGTGGGGGTGGGGGGTGGGGGGTTTGAATAAAACTCCCAAAGACAAAGCTGTGCCACAGTGTTCGACTGCTCCAGCATTCATCTGTGCCCCTTTTACCCCGTCTCTGAATGCTTTTCAGTCTAATTCTGTGTTTCACTGTTAATGATCTTTCATCGATGGCACATCTTATTCTAAAGCCTCAACATGAACACTATAAAAAAAAAGATTATGATTAATCTGCCATGTTCACAGTTGGTCATTAGTTAAATATTGCACTTTGTCCCCTTTAAAAGAAAAAAAAAAAACTAGGGATTCCCTGATCAGATTTCTTGTGGCAAATAACCAATCACCTGGGAGTGAGACTGGCCAATCATCAATATCAATTAGGGTTGAAACGATTCCTCAAATTATTCGGGTGATTCAATTAAAAAAATTCCTCAAGGCAAATTATCTGCCTCGAGTCTTCGCTTAAATCAGTCATGTATACATAGCCTATGCTGTAATTTTGGACATTGAGCCGTTAATTGCACGGTGTGCTGTGTTTCACATGGATAGCTATTTGTGTGGCACTTGTTTTATGCTGTTACTATTACGTAACATGCATGCATGATTTGTGGCGTCACGAGGAAAGAGAAGTTGATGCATTGATGTTGACAGGCACATGTCCTGTGTTTTTACGCATCCACTGGCCGTGGCATCATGGAAAATATGGCACTATGCCTGCACCGGTGAACCTACGCAGATCTCAGGGTTTATGCGCATGGCTCGCTGGTGTGAGACAGCGCTCAGTCTGTGTCTGCAGACTTCAGGGCATTTCACAAACTTCCCTGAGGCTACGATCACACTGCAGTCAAAAGTGACCTGAATCTAATTTTTTTGCTCACATGTGACTCGTATCTGATTTTTTTCTGACAGTGTGAACAGTGAAGTCTGACCAATCTGACCTTTTCAAATCAGAATCAGGCCACTTTCAAATGTGGTTCCAAATCAGATACGGGCCCCGATATTTTGGAAGTTGACTGCAGTGTGAACAGGCAAGCCAAAAAATCAGATCTGAGAAAAGATCAGAATTGAGCATTAAGGCCTGCAGTGTGAACGTAACATGATTGACCCGACAGAACACCATCAGGCATCATGATTCAAGTCCTGCTTTGGTGCTTTCTCCCTCTTTCTTCCTCTCTTCCGTGTGCGCACGTTATACATTTAATTATAAATTGTTTAAATTCAGCACACTGATGTCTTTTGCAGCATATTTTTCAAAATGTTTTATCACCCCGAATAACTTGATAAAACTTACATCGATAATAAATTGACACCAATTAAATAGAAACATGCTATTGCCACAGACAGTGACTGGGACTAAATAGGTTAAAGTTCATCATCATACAGTCAGGATTCAACAGGTCACAGAGGCAGCTTTATCCCTTAAAATGTGTTCTTCATGTCAGTGGATGGTCTTAAAAGGTCAGATTATTATGTTTGATGAACTCACAAACAAAAAATGTGCAAAAATTAAAAGCTAACCGCCTTTAAAAAAAAAAACCCACAATATTCCTGTAATCTAAGGGTTCACCTTTCAGACATCATCAGACCGCTGTGTGAATGATGGAAATTTAGTCTTGCTAGAATGTGAAATATTACATTCATGCATAAAGTAGAGGATGTTAAAATGTTTAAGTGCCCCTTTACTTTAATGGCAAATTGGAAAATAGAAATAAACTACAATAGAAGAGATAAAGTGTCAGCACCAAAAATTTCCTAAGAGAGGGTCCCTAAAACCCCAAATATGGCATAATGTATGTCATTATTTAACTTCCTTTCCTTTTAACTTTAAGAAATGTAAATTGCCATCAGAACTTTATTGCACTTTGTAAAATATATTTTCTTTAGAGAATCTGTTAATACCAATTTTTAACATAGAAGTAGTTCATTTAAGGGGCCCAGCTTCTTTTCTTATTTGTCTAGTACTACTTCTCTTAATAAAGCAAAAGTGTGGCGCTGGTGGCCAAGTGGTTTAAGGCGCACCCCATGTACGCAGATGGCTCAGGTTCAAATCTGGCCTGAGGCCCTTTCTCGCATGTCTCACCCCCACTCTCCCCCCTGTTTCCGCCTCTGTCCACTGTCAAATAAAGGCACAAAAATGCCTTCTTTAAAAAAGCAAAAGTGATTGGTAAAAAACAATATATTTCTTATTAGAGTACTTAATTAATCGCCAGAAGAATCAATAGAGTACTCGATTACAAAATGGATTGATTACTGCAGCCCTAATATCACGTCTTTCTGGTTGGTAAGTCTGCTTCACTATGATGTTTTTTGGGACCTCCCGCAGGTGGTAATGGCAGTTGCACCCACATGCCCCCAAACTACATTGCATGTAATCACCTACAAATGAAAGACATTAGAGGACCTGCACATCACATGAAGGCAGTGGGGCAAAGCCCTCCAGACCCTTGCTGCCGGATTAGGAGAAAACCCCTGTGCAACAAACGTCGATCAGGTAGGTTGAATGTTTGTGGTGGTGCTGAGGTGTCGTAGTTCCCAAATCTTTAATAGTGGCCGTCAGGTCTGGTCAGAACCCTTAAACGCGGCTGGTTACAGGAGTGCCAGTGCTTCTACAGGCACCTGACATGTTCTCCAACTTGACCTTAAATGCATCATAATGTATGTTATGTCTTTAATATACTGGTTTCAACAACTACATAAACACAGATTTTAACACTGGATCGACATGTTTTAATCAAGGGACTCAGGATAAAGTTTTGGGGATTTTATTCAGCCACATTGGCCAGAAGTTCTATTTAGTCAGTTGTTTATATGATTTTGCTTATTATGTTTGCTGCTTCAAGCTTTATAAAAAACAAGGGGCATACAATTAAGAGGTTACCATAGGTGGAAGCAAGTGTTGCATCTGCAACTAAGATGATTTTAACGTGTGCAGTAAAGTTCAGAATTACTTTCCTTTTGCATTGATGTTTTTTCAAAGATAACTCAATCTAGTGTTCTGTTTGCATAGATCTTGTCCCTCTCGGTAGAATGTATTTTGCTTGTGTGTCTTACACACCTTGTGTGACACACCTCTGAGCTGCTGTTCCCATGCAGGCAGAGAACACCATTCCTTTGTTCCTTAAATATTTGATAATTACTGCAGAGAGAGCTCTTACACCCTCTGCATACCACCCTTTATGTGCTCCATCTACTGTGAAAATGGCTTTCTGCCTGCAGCATGTGAAGTCTCCTTTCTGCAGAACGGCTATTTCATAGGAACTTGTAGTTAAATGGAAAAAGTTATTATCAGAAGCTGTTTTCTGAGATGCATAAACTTCTCAAGGGAATTATGTGTTACTTAAAATGTTAACTTCCCAACGTTGCACTGAGGCTATTTGCCTTTGGTGCTGCATGGAACAAAAAATGGGTGTGCTTGTGAGTTTGGGAACTATGCAGCCTTTCCCTTATTAGGATTTCCTGTGGGACTACTTCTCCATCCACAGCTTGATCCATCTTTGAACCAGGTTTCCTCTGCTCTCATATAATTCATTTTACTTTAATTTTTTTTTTTTTTTTTCTTTTTGCCATATTCATGTCATCTTTACTCTGCTACACCATCACTTCTCTTTTAGTCAGATATTCATAGCTTCCAGTCTGATGTATTTCACTCCCACACAGCCTGTGGATGTGCCATGTGTCAGAGGTCCAGGCTTGTTTTATTTCCCAGAGGCACTTTTAACAACTTTAATCCACTTTTTCCTGCAGTTTTAAACTTTTTACAGGAAACTTTAACTGGAATATAAAAATAGACACAATTCCCATTCTATCAAAAGGCCTTTTTAGTTGCTGAAAAAATTCCCAGTCAAAAGCAGTGATTTGTTTTCCACAGATGAAGTTAAGCATGAGAATCCAAGAAGATGATCTTGATTAATGTGAAACAAAGAGCCTAGAAGGCATTTAAACAACAAAAACGCATTCAGTGATGCCAGCTTTTGCACCATGATCTCACCATAGGGCACAGAATTCTTCAGCATTAAATCACTTCCTGCAGACTTAGAGCCACCACCTAACATTATAAGTTTAGGTGCGTCACCTTTTCCCAGTCACAGCCCATTTTGCCCCAGTTTTGGCATCCCTACTTCTCTTTTAATCTAGTCCAGCCCCTCGTTTGCTTTCATTTCATGGACATGCACAGGAAAATGAGCAAAAAGAAGTACAACATGAGCTGCTATTGAAACCTGTCAAATCCAAAGTAAGGGTGTGGTGCTTCACTGTAACTTGACAACAAATTAGTTCTGTATGGTAAAGCATTTTTTAAAAATCCACATCTATTTTTTGACAGATGCATCTGCCTTGTGTACTCAAGAAGTTACAACAACAAAAGGATAATCAATCTCTTTAATGATATGCAAAGGCATACATAGCACTTTGTTGCCTTTAGTATCTGGAAATACAGGTCACATGTAAGTCCTGCAGCACCTAACACCATTATCCCCCCTTAACCAGTCATAAAGATGTCGTAACAGACAGCATTACATTTTAAATATTGCCAAGGAACTTTAAAAACATTAAAGGATTTGTATTCACCTGTTCTTCAATCATTACTCAGAAGTGCTTTTGTTAAGTAGCATTAGTAAAAAAGTGAAGCCCATTGGGAATCAGTGCTAACATTTGTCAGATAAATCATACCATTGTTTCTTTTATGAGCTTTCACTTCTGGCTTTTTAAAAAAAAATCACAAGTTCACAATCAGGTCAATGAGTAAATCATAACTAAAAACATTGATACACAATAAAAAAAAAAACCCTACGCAATTATAATTTGCTTAATTCTTGAAATTTTAATACTATATGCACAAAGCAAAAAACAAAGTAACTTAAAGAAACATATATGAGAACCAATACTTTAGTTTGGGTCTTTGAAGAAAGATTTGTTGTTTAATGATAATGATAATGTGTTTTCATTTTTTAGATAAGAGAAGACAATCCTTTATTGATCCCTAGAGGGGAAATTAAAGCATCTCAGTGCATCCTGCACTGTGAATGTTTACATGTTTTGTTCAATAAAAACATGAAAACATATTTTTTGTGCGGTATTAGTTTAAGCAGACTGTGTTTGTCTATTGTTGTGACTTAGATGAAGATCAGAACACATTTTATGACCAATTTATGCAGAAATCCAAGAAATTCCAAAGAGTTTACATACTTTTTCTTGCAACTGTAGCTGGGTCTGATTGGTGATGCGGGGTTAGAACTGATGCCTCAAAATAAGAAGGTTCCTGATTTGAATCCCCATGGGACCAAGCCTTTCTGTGTGAAGTTTGCATGTTCTCCCTGTGCATGCGTGGGTTCTCTCCAGGTACTCTGACCTCCTCCTGCAGCCCAAAGACATGCTAGTGAAGTTAACTGGTGACCTACTTTTCACATAAAGCCAGGTGTGTCTTTTTAGATGAAATCATCATGTAAAACTGCATTTTGTATTTACTTGTCTTTGTCTAAAATTAAAATAAAGCACTATATGATGAAGAAACATCCACCTTTTATGTATATATATATAAGGTAATATATGTACATTTGTGCACTCAATACTGCATCAGTGTAGTGTGGCATGCCGAAAATTAGCCTGTTACACTGATGAGGTGTTATTGAAGCTCAGGTTGATTTAAGCTCATCTGATGCTGTCATCTTCCTCTTGATAATACCCCAGATTCTGTATAGGGTTCAGGTCAGAAGGATTGGCTGACCAGTCACCACAGTAATACCATGATCAGCAAACTAGTAACTAGTAGTTCTGGTAGTGCGGGCATGTGCCAAATCCTGCTGGAAATGGAAATCAGTACCTCTATAAAGTTTGTCAGCAGACGAAAGCATGAAGTGCTTTAGAATCTGCTGATAGATGGCTGCATTGACTCTGAAAATATGAAACACAGTGGCCCAATGGCAGTAATGGCCTGTTTCGTTTTATTTGGTCCCAAATAAAATGCAAAATTTCCAATGACTTCACTTTGTGTAGTCTGTTTCACACAGGTCAGACTGAACACCTGAAGCTTTCTTATTCTGAGAGATGTCTGATGAGATATGTGATCAGAGGGACATGATGTGAGAGACCAAAGTATCACTGTACAGCTGGGACCGACTGGGTCCATGACCCTGTGGGATTGTGGGTAAATATCTGCAGCCCAGTCATGGGAATGAAATAGCTCCATGTCAGGTCTGTGAGTAGGGGGTTACTGATATGGACTTAACTACAGCAAGGTCACGGCTGAGCCTCTGTCCTTCTCTAATGAGGGACTTTATCTCTTTTCTGCTGTTGCTTTTTCTGTCTCTGAAAAACATACACAAACACCCACATGTCTTCCTTTTCCCACTGAACATCTTTGTGGGGAAAATATTTGCTGGAAAATAACTGTTTACCCTGAGAACCTTTGATGCTTTCTGGTTTATTACTCTAAGATTTAATGATTTGAGTTTGGACAATATCTCTAAGCTACCATCATGTGCTTGTGTGTGGCTTGTTTGTGAGAGTAATCTCATAATTGTAGTGTGTGCGAGGGAAGGAAGGGTGAGGATTAGAGTTCTTGTGTGTGCTGCTGTGTAATGTCTGAGCGAGAACAGCGTGGGAGCTCCTGACACGCTGCCACACAAAGAGCGAGGAAGCCGGGAGTTTTGTGGGACAATGAAGCACCTGAGGGGTTGATTTCGATGCTCGACACAGTGGAGGAAGTGACGGGAAGAGAAAATTCACACGCCCGCTTTTACTTACAACAACAAGACTTCACTTTTGAGCTGCGTGGGGGTCCTTTGTTGAAGGTTTTCTGGAAAACAACATTCCAGGATCATGATATATGGTTTGATTTCACCTAAGTAAGATTTTTAAAGTAAATGCATTTCTGTTATTCTATCCCATGGATCAGAAGTACAGCTGTGTGTATATCTGATGCCATTTCACATTTCTTATAACAGAAGAAGTGAGGCATATTTTACTGTTGTCGCAGAAAAACACATGCTGTTTTTGACAAAAAGAGCATTTTTTTCTAATTAAGAAGTGAATCTATGCGAATGGCAACATTTACCTATAATTTTTGATGCTTTTCAACGTCAAATGTTTTAAAATGGTACAATCTGTTAATTCAGTTATTTCATAGTATCAAAAAGTACCAGCTTGAAAGAAATCAGCAGATCATTGGATACAGTGCCTATGGAAAGTATTCACTCCCTTGGATGTTTTACACTTTTATTAATTTAATACATCAATCATAGTCAATATAATTTGGCTTTTTTACAACAAAAAAGCCTCTTTAATGTCAAAATGATAACAGATTTCTACAAATTATTGTAAATTAAATAAAGATATGTAAGATAAAATAAGCGACTGCACAAATATTCAACCCCTTCAAGTCAGTATTTAGTAGATGCACCTTTGGCTGCAATCATAGCATTGAGTCTGTGTGGATAGGTCTCAGTAAGGCTTGCACATCTGACACTGCAATTTTTCTCCATTCTTCTTTGCAAAACTGCTCAAGCTATGTCAGGTTGCACAGGGATCAGGTGTGAACAGCCTTATATTAGTCCAGCCACAGATTCTCTATTGGATTGAGATCTGGGCTTTGACTCGGCCCCCTTGTTGTCTTTAAACCATTACTGTGCTGCTTTCTCTATATGCTTCGGGTCGTTGACTTACTGGAAAATAATTCTTCTTCCAAGCTCTTTTGCAAACTGAATAATATGTCCTCCAGGATTTTCTTATAATTTGATGCATTCACTGTACCCTCTACCTTTATAAGCCCTTCGGGGTCAGCTGCCAAGAAGCATCCCCACGCCATGATGCTGCCACTGTCATGCTTCACAGTGTGGATGGTTTGTTTGTGGTGATGTGCAGTGTCCACTTAGGGCAGAGCCCTAATAAACAGCCTTATTAGATTACATATGATGATACAGCAAGGGTCAAGCTGTGGACTTTAAATGTCAGAAAAGAAAGGGTACTGGAACTCAATAAAAACCAGTGTTTCTGTTATGAAACAGTGCAGAATAAAGGTATTTCAGGGGTTATTGTTAACATTAATGATGTCTCTGTTCTGTTCAGGTATAACACCAAAATAATATGGTGAAACTGCATGCATGTTTTAGGACGTATAGACATTAAATCAAAGTACTAATAAGGCTCATGACTTTTTTGATTTCCCTCCATGTTTTGCGAGATTAAAAAGATATCACATGAAATGCTAAGTGTCCTGAATGCTGCTGACAAAGCATGTGAACCAGTAAGCACAACAATGGCTTTTTAACAAAACGATAAGAGTAACATGCACTAACGTGAAGTGCATACTTCCTCCTCAGTCGTGCTCAACCGACAGAATCCCCTACTGTGCTGCTTTTCCCAGCAGCACGTACACAATTCAGAGGAAATAAATGTTTTGTTTCTGCAAATAAGCTCCTGAACTTCTCTTAGTCCCAGGTCTAACCTACAGGTCTGCAGGATTAAAGATATCTCTGACTTCTCTCCAGAATTCCCCTTTTACTTCCAAACATTTAGGGGAACATACATAAATTATAGACCTGGTAACTATTTGTTTATGAGCTTAATCCTGCCCTTAAAAGAAAAACAGCTATTTGAGTCTCCGGCTCCCATGCCGTTCACAGGGTACTTAAATATCCCTTTCTGTCTAAGCAGCGACAAATACAGTAGTCTGCATAAATAGACTTATTTGTCCCTTGCTCACTCGCTCTCATGACAAGACAATCTTACAACGGTGGGAAATCTCCAAAGTAGCTGGGTCACATAATGAACAGCTTTTATTCCTAAACAGTGGCTGTGAGAAAGTTTAGGAGAAATAAAAGATTTACTACACCATTGCTTATCACTTCACAAAGAAGCGTTAGAAAGGACAATGTGTTCTCCCTATACCAACCAGAAGGTGTTTTTGTTTAATGAGAGGTGTTCTGATTGAAGGTTTTTTGGCATGGCATAAAAATAAAATTGTAGGGTGCTCTGGATTAAAAAAAATAGTATTTCAGAAATGGAAGACAAAGCACCAGACTTCAATAATGAAGTGACATTTTTGCTGCCTGAGCATGTAATCCACATATTCAAGGTATCAAAAAAGAGCAGAGAAGAACCAAGTAAAACATCAAAATTAAGGCAAAAGTTGTAAAAATTTCAGCTTTTCAGCGTTCACACATTCATCTTTCAGAAAACACTGAAGATTTTTGTGTTTTTTACATACTGTAGAGAGACTTTTGCATAGTGTTCAGACTTAAAAATGTCAGATTGTACATAAAGATGCCCTAAAGAAGATGTTTTATTCTGTAAATCAAAATAATTTGTCACAGTTTTGAGTTTAGAGCAATGTTTGCACCTTTCAGTCTTTGGGGAAGCTTCAATTTGTGAAGCCCATATGTGAATATGAAACTCAGAAAGATTTCAGGGGAAACCTTCATAGAAGTTAATGCATGTGAAAACAGCTTTACTGAGAGGAATATATGTCATTCTGAAGCAAAAACAGGCAAATGATGAAAATTGCAATGCTTTTTGAATGCCTGTCCTTTGGAGACTATTGTAGGCTAATAGTGCATAACTTATACTATACATTTGAAACTGAGGAACTTTCATATTCTGTCCATTTTTGTAACCATTTTTCTGAAATTGCCTGTGATTTGCAATGTCTATCCTGGTACTCTCCCTCTAGATGAGAGGGTGATTGTCCTTGGCTTGTATCATAACCTTTATATAAATTAAACCATCCATCCATTTTCCATACCGCTTATCCCATAGGGAGTCACGGAGGGTTGAAGTCTATCCCAGCTGTCATTGGGCAAGAGGCGGGGTACACCCTTGAGTGGTCGACAGAAAATCGCTGGGCTGACATATAGAGACAGACAACCAGGTATGCTCACACTCAGACAATTTAGAGTGATCAGTTAACCTAATGAGCATGTCTTTGGTGGTGGGAGGAAGCCGGAGTACCCAGAGAGAATCCACGCATGCACTGGAGAACATGCAAACTCCGCACAGAAAAGCCCTGACCAGGAACCAGGAACCTTCTTGCTGTGAGGCAACAGCGCTAACCACTGTGCAGCGCAGCTCAATTAAAACCATGAGAAGCTAAATGATTATTACAAAGAGACACAAGGGATGCAACAAAGCCATCAACCAACACCTGTCAAGGGTTGAAAACCAACACAAAAGCTGTTTTTTGAAGTCCATAAACAGGCAAAATCAATATGCAAAGTCTTTAAAATGACCTTTGTAGTGGGTTTGAAATGTGAGTATGCATATGCAAGTCGTCCCCAGGTGTATATAAGCTTGGCCTTAATTTAACTTTATATGTGTGAGTTGACTTGCCATGCTCCACTGCCCTACAGTACACTACAGCTCTTCAGGATATCCTATGGTGGAGCTTGCCATCCAGCAAAAAACAATGTACTGAAAGACGGGAAACAAACGCTAATAATTTATCTGCACTGCCCTAGTTTTTGGCACCCATCATCAATCAATTGATTGGTCAAAAGAATCGTCACGTCCTTTGCTACAGCTGTAATAACATAAAACACAAAAAGTGCCATTTTTTTATTTTGAGCCAAACGGCCTTTCTTCCTAATTTTGACATAAATTTGATTTCAAAGGAAACATTGATTTACTGTACAGCAAATTAACCTTGAGGAGTACTGGTTAGATAGAAATGACTGCAGCACCTGTTTCAGAGCTAGTTTCCATTTTTCCTGTTTTGTTGTTGTTTAATGTCACAGGAAAGGCCTGAATTGTACCAAATGAAGCACTTTCAGGCATCAAAAAGGCTAGCTCTTACTACTGAACTGAGCCAAGTATTTATCTTTCTAGGTCTATCATCTCAGCTTTTCTACCTTTTATACAATTTATAGGACCTAATTACTGTTCTTTGTAATGATCAAAAATGTGTTTATGTACTTTGCCTTTGTCAGCTGTGGTCTTGTCAAGTGTTTGTCCTTGCTATGTGGGAGTTTTGTGTATGTTTTGCATTCATTTTATGTGGGACTAAAAGTGTAAATTAGTGACATTCTAAATCTGGTGCATCCATGTTTTTATTTACTATGTCTGAATGATCAATGCCATTGCACACTGTTCCTTGATAAATAAACTAAACCAAGCAAAAACAGCTTAAATTCCCAAGACCAAGGTTTTCTGCTCCAAACTGAACCACTTGATGGAAAATATTAGTTTACACTGCTTGAATGTGTGGGTAGTATATTAGTATGTGGGTTTGGACATATCCTTTGTCTTGGCTATGAGCTGAAAATAGTCTTTACTGACTAACATCATTGATGTTGATCAAACAAATGTAACTTGTGATGATGCTAAAGTTATTTTTGTCAAATACAGTATATTGACATAAAGCTTGAGATAGATAAAAGTTTGTATTAATAAATTTCTACTTTCAAATGAGCTCTGATGAATCCGTGCCCTCTCATTCAATATTTTGAATACATTTAAACAAAAGATTGTCAACACCTTAGACTCTACCTCCATTAAAACACTTCAAGCTGCCTCACAAACTCTTATCACACTCTTCATCAGTTTCCCATGCCGTGTCCTCTCTCTGTTTGTGAATGTTTTAAAAATGCTGATGGTGGAGGTTTCTCCAGCCTGCATGAGACCAGGAATTCTGGCAACTTTCTCCGAGTATCTCTGACTCCATCAGACTCCCGTTTAGATCACCTGACACCTGTCGTTCCATTTCACCTCGGTCAACAGTTTTCATTCCCCGCTCCGTTCCTGCAGCACAAAGGAAAAGGCCTGAGGGTTACTGCCTATTGTTTACCCACCAACCTCATATCTGTTTCCCTGCCTGCACACAATCATTGGTGAGAATTTTCTTTTTTAAGCAGGAACAAAATTCCTTTGGAGCCTGGGAAAAAGTCCTCAATAAGGAAGTACTACGGCTGTTTGTATTCACACAGAGGGTTGCCTGCAGCCATGAAGAGCTTTGGTTTCACTCTGTCGTCAAACTGTACTTAGATAATCTGCATTTTTAATATAAAAAAAACTTTGTTTTCTGTATAATAATGGCAACTAACAGATATTCAGCAGACTTCTCCCCGAGGGCAACTGGAAAATGTCATATCATAGCTTTAACATGAAGTTTGCATTTCTTGTCAGTAGGGAAAAAAGACAGTTAAGATTTAATCAAGCAGGTGGTGTCACATGCTAATCCTTTAACTATCCAAACTTTGCATAACAGACTTTTGTAAAAATGTTTTTTTTTTCTTTTGTGTTTATGTAGCAGCAGAAAAGTTTGTCCATTTAGTCTCTCATATCTCTACATATCAGACTTGCAGTAATTTATCCCTCCACAGGCAAACAAAGTCATAAACAAAGAGAGCTATTTTTACTTGTAATGAACTGCTGACTGTCTCTGCATCCTCTCTGTGGCCTCTGTCTGTCTTTTCAGAGTCACTGAGCCATAGCTGAAATGTCACATAAGGGGCAGATCATCCCTAAAGGCTTTATAACTTGTTGAAGGTTAACACCAATGCTTACATTTAGGGTTCACACCTTCTAAGTGCCAATTTGTTGCATAGGATATGTGCATAACAGAGATGACATTTTACACTTCTTTTTAATTTTGGAAAAAAAAAAGATGGGTGGGCAATATGTCATTAACACAAGTGAAAGTCATAATTGCAACATATTCAGGTCTGTTCAAAAATGTTTAAACTAACTCCTGTTGTACTGAATAGGCTATCAATGCTTCAAAGCAGTTTGTCTTGTCTAACTCTGACTAAAACTGTCCATTTTAATGCTCTTCAAATCAAACCTTTTATTTTAACAGTCAACAAAATGTTTAATTTCCTACACTATGCACTCATCGCTACAATTACAATAATTATATTTAATCATATATAATAAAAGCATTTAGATTATTTTGAAAGTACTTTAACCACTGTTTACAACAGACTGAAATATAAAGAGTTACATCAGTAAATTCAAACTAGAGATTTGAGTCAGTGAAAGTAAAAAAAAAAAAGAAAAAAAAATTATTAACAGTTTTCTGTATGTCCAGAATATGGACAAACAAGGACAGATGGAGCTAAAATATGGCATTCGGCACAACAAAAAAAATTTTCAATGCATCAAAATCAATTTTACTACTCATCATTGACATGGCTCAGACTGTATTTATTTTTAAAAAAAAACTTTTTTTTATCTAGATCATTTTATATGGGAAATATGGTGTTTTTGTGTTTTTTTACCATAAAAAATAACAGTGACATGGTGTACAATAACTGGCATAAAAAGGGTGTAACATTGAATTTTTTTTAGTGGTCAGGGTTGAAGTTGTTGGAGAGATTTGAGGCAGTGAAAGTAAGAAAAAAATGTTGAAAAATAATTATTTTATGAACAGTTTTCTGTCCGTCCAGAATATGGACAAACAAGGACAGATGGAGCTAAAAATTACAAGGGAGCGAGGGATAAGGACATCCATATTTAAAACACTCAAAATAAATCTTTAAGTCAATAACACGTTTGCTGTAAATCAGAGAAATAGATTATCTTATGATTTTGTGGTCTTTTTTTCTCATATGGGCTTTGACAGTGTTGGACACGACTCACAGATGAGTGTGTGTTAATGTGTGTGCGTTGGTGAGCGAGTGTGTGTCTCTGTTCTTCCTGCTGTCAGACAACAAACAGGGTGCGTCTAACTGGAGCTAGAACTTCGCTTTTTGGCTGACCGCTGAGGTCAGCCCTACAAATTGGTCTGTCCGTGTCTGACTGACTAACTGAGTGAGTGATGCTACTTTGAGGGTCCTAAGGGCGTTTTGCATTTACTTGTGCTGAAAGTCCTCTGATGGCTGCCTCCACTGCTGTAAATACTCAGATATAGCTTTAGCATGGCCTCTGTTTAACCAGAACTGGGCCACATTTCTGTATGACAAACAAAAAAACAACCCTATAAGCCTTTTATGTTGGGAAAGATTTTTTCAATCTTCTGCTGCCCTGCTTTGGCATGACTTTATGATAGTTGAGGGGGAAAAGGTAACTTTTTGTGTGAATGCTTGTGTCCACAATGGCTGCTGGAGGAGCGATTAGCTCTGAATTAGTCACAGCAACACTTAATCAAAGCTGGACATTTCTTCATTAAAACAAGCAAAGACAGCAACACTAAAAGCTTTCTGTAACAGAAAGGGTGTTTTTGCTCTTCTGCCAAACCCCTACAGCCTGAGTGTGTGATAGTTAAAGGGGGAAAGGGTTAATTGTTGTGCTTGTATACAACGGCTGCTAGCCGAACGTTAGCTCAGCCTTAGCCAGACCAACACATTTCTTCATCACAGCATGGAAAGCTTTATGTGACAGCAAAAACGATGTTGTCACTCTTCTGCTGCCCTGCTTTGGCATGACTATGTGATAGTTACAGGGACAGGGTAAGTTGTTACACAGCTAATGAGTTGTCGTGTCCAAGCTAATAACTGAACTAGCAGGCCTGCTAGTCATTAGCTGGGACTGAGCCGCAGCTGGCTGTTGTCTGAACCAAACAATCTGTCTTATCCAAACAAGCGCAGAGAGCAACACTGAACGCTTTCTGGGAAAGAAAAAAATTTCTCGCTCTACTCCCGGTCTGTTTTGGCATGCCGCAATGGCTTCCCGATCATGGCGTTAGACTTGTCCAGTATTGTCCAGCATTAGCTGTTTGCTTGGATGTCGCAGTAGGACCGCTGCAGTTTACTCTGAACCGGACCACTGTTCTTGTTAAAGGCCACACCAACAGCTTGTCTTATTGTCTTTCCTTCCTGCGATAATGTCACAGAATAAAGAGTGCGTATAGCCTTGGGGTGTGTGCTATGTTAAAAATATAATTGGTAATCCCCTGTATACTCTATATTTATGGGGAATGAATAAATGTTAAAATCTCTGCGACGGTGAGACGAGAAGACATGACAACCGAATCAAAGTTACAAAGTCACAGATGCTGGCACTGTGAGTGAGTCTGCATGCATACACGAACTAAATAAACGCTGTACTCTCCTCACGGCACTGCACAGGTTTCCAGCAGCAGCATTTAATCATTTCACACCGTTATGATGAGCTTTTTATGCATAGACGGTTCATGTGCGGCCCCACGTAGCACAAGTGGAGGAGGGGGTGTGGGTTGGAGCGCTCATCCTAATGGATACCAAACCAGCTCCGTTTCTTCATTAGCTCTCTCACCAACAGTTTAAAGTGTCAAGGGCATCTTTGTGAGCTTTAATAACTTCCAGTTTGGTATTGTTTCCAGTAAGGAGAGCTGCTGCTCCAAGTGTGTGTGCAATATGAGATCTCGTGAGATTAATTCTTCTGTGACGAGAAATCTCACGGCGTTTTGATCTAGCGAGATCTTATGGCACGAGATCTCGCCACACCCCTAATCATTCCTGATAAAACTGTTTGTGTTGATTTTTATTTGTATTTTTATATATAAAACCACAACTTTTTTCTCATCATATTTTAAGAATTTAATCTTTTGGGAGCCAGATGGGAAGCTTTGGGGGGCATGATATGGCCCCTGGGCCTCCCGTTGATGATCACTGCTATAGACAATGTGAGGTGGACTCACATTATTTGGATTTATGACCTAAAATCACTACACAATATCTGAATAAAACAATATATTTTGTGGTATTTATTTTTGATTGTTTTAAACATTTCATAATTTAAATCAGGTCTGTATAAGACAGTTAGTCCCCTGTAAACATAAAACACTTATTAATAAAAAGAGACATATTCATGATTTGACAGTTATGTCTTGACGGCATTTCATTAATTTTTATTTTGTGTCTGAATTATAGCATTATTTTTAACTAGTTTTGATACGTTAATATTTGTAAAGGTGATAGTGTGGAACTTGAACCTACAGAACATCTCCTATGACAAATATTTATTGGTGTTACACCTGTTCAATAAGTCAGAATCTCTGAAGACTCACTGATGGAGGGTTTACCTGTGCATTCTCACCCTGCACTCTGAAGTTCTGGACAGCACTCATTGTAACAGATCCTCCACAAGCATGCACAAAAAGAGTGGATGTGAACAGGGACAGGGTGGAAGCAGCAGTTTGATAAAGGCTCCAAGGTAGATTGAGTGGGCATTTCCTAAATGGCAGCCACTGCAGACGGGCTTCAAAAGTCCCATTCAGTTACCAGTGGGAGACCTCAGTTCATCTTAGTCCATCTTTATGTCTGGTCTATGGATATGTGACCTCTTATACTGAGAGCATACACTTCATGTTCAGGCAAACCATTCTTAATGTTAAATTTCAGTTTCAGTCATTTTAAAGCTTTACTTAAACATTTTACTTTAATAAGAAAAGCTTTTATCAAAATGTTTCATGCCCAGTGTATTTGAACATGTTTTTTTTAGTACATTTTGAGTTTGAAAAAAATCCCTGCAGGAGTTTCACAACAGAGCTGTTAATTTCTGCCTTGCTGCTGGTCTGCTTTTAAAGCTGTGCAGACTTGTGCAAGGCAGGCCTCCTCTCTGTCTGGGTGTTCTGTTCATTGCCGCTCTCCGCCTTCTCTCTATCTACTCTCCTTTAGGAACAATGGATCTTACTGTGGGGACGGACAATGTTGAGAACAACAAGTTGCCTGCTGTTACACAGTCAAGCTTGTGGCTATGAGGGCCACACAGAACATGTCCTTTCATTGCAATTATGTTTGGTCCTTCTACTAATTGCAGAGAGCTGGTTGGAGTGAGGCTACGAGAGTAAAGGCTGCAGGTCTGGACTGAGGGGGTTTATTGAACTGAGGGAGAACGTGTGGGACGAGCCAGGGTCAGGGAGATGGTCGCTCATTAGAGATTGAACAGCTGCCAATCTTCCAGCTGCTTCCTGAACATGGAGATCACTGCGAAGAGCAGACATTATGCACCATCCCTACCTTTTCTCCTTTGTTATGGCAAAATACACTCTGACCATTCTCCTTTAAGGTCACAATCAGGGTATTAAATTGAAATGATTTTTAGTCATAATTCTGTGCTCAGAGATCTACATTTGATGAACAGTCTGACAAATCAGTTTTACTTAGCCTATCTACTTCTATATTAAACAACAACTGAAGGACAATGGATGATGGAAAAATGGGGAAACAATTATATTTCTGCCAGGATGAACAGGAATGGAGGAAAGTTAGTAAATTAGAGCTTTAAATGGGCCTGTATATTGAAATTATCATCACAACATTTCTATCTTGAGTGTGAGCCCTACACTTTACAAAAAAGTTTTTTTCTTTTCACAGTTTAACCATTATGCCCAGAGAGGATTAGATCAAGTTAGTCCTGCAGACCCTCTAGTATCTAGCATAGTCTAGACAGATGAAGGGAGACAAGAGACTTGAGTAGTTTTGTACTGAGGCTAGCTTTGCCTCTTAACACATAAAAAAAATCCCCCTTTTTGTCGCAAACATGCTTTTAATTGAAACGTTGATGGATAAACCAAATAAACCTTGTGAGCTGAGTGACAGAGAAATGATGAGCCATTCACAAATTAATCTGTTCTACAAAACGGCTCTTTAATGTAAGCCACAGCAGCTAGCTTCTGTTTAAGTGCCGGTTTCCTTTCCTCCACCCTTTGTTGTTATCTATCCACATTATAAAGCCAAACTGGTGCCAGATGAAGAGCTGTTTGGGAGCCAAACAACCACCCCTTCTGATCTCGGTCTGTTAAAAGAGACAGATTTTCTATCACAATGAGCGAGGCTGGACAGACATCAGCCAAGGAAAAACAAGAGGCAAGATCAGAGTGTAATGTGCTTGACCATGACAAAACAAGACTGAACCAAACCGCACCACAGACTATACACTCATATTCCAGGTTTTAAACAGAATCATTTTAGATTGCTGCCTACTGCCATTCTCTGTGGAATTTTTTTGAACTATTTTTCTTTTTTCCTGAATATTTCACTACTTTAAGGACACAAAAGTAGCTTGAGAATAAAGATTGTATTTATTTTGCACTTTGCACACTTGGTATAGTTGTAAAAAGCACAAAACATGGCCTTTTTGGTAATTTCTCTATGCAGAAGTCACTTCTTGTCCCCACCTGGAGTTTTCTGCTGCTGCGTGACAACATCTGCAGAGAACCTATGAAAAAGCCTACAGCCTTGGCTGTTATGGAAGCAAGGACGCAACTGAATGCAAGCTATTTCAAAGACTGATGAGCAGTTCATTCACTTTCTGCTCTCCAGAGTGACCACACTGCTTTTTGTATAAACAAACACAGAGACAGATTGCCAGTAGAACTGGAAAACAGCCATAGCAATGCAGTTTGACGCTGTTGCGTTGTGTTCTGTAGTTCATAGGGTTAAAAAGCCATAACTTACATCTTCCAGCTGCTTCCTGAACATGGAGATTGCTGAAGCAAGGTTTCAAGAACCTCAAGCAAGTCCAGTTGCCCTTTTGATGAAGAATTGGATAACATTATGGCTTATCAAAAGCAATTGGTCTGAAATTTCTAACCAGGATTTAGATGGGAAAAAAAAGATCACTGTGAATATTGCAAGTTATGTCATACGGTTTCTTTTCTTCCTCATTATGTCTCTGATCGTTTTTTTTGATCTTTCCAATCCCATCATAGCCTTTCCCCCTGTATGTCAGAAACAAACAGGACGGAATGTGACAGAGATCTGCTCTATCACCTCTAACATCCTCTCCTGATATTTACATGAGGCCCATCTGTAGCATCTTGCCAATTAACCAGACTGTTGTTAAAGGGGCAGTCAGTCAGTTTCCCCCTCCCTGTGGCTGTCATTGATTCCCAGCAGGTTTGACAGGGCAGCATGTGAAATGTCGCTCAGCTGCTGTTTCTGCCATTAAGACTAAGGAAAGTACCCAGCTTTAACAAGGTGTCAGATATATTTTGTGACAAATGGGAGGCTTATTACCGTTGATGTAGCGGGTTATTAAAGTCACAGATCCCAAGAGGATGGGTGGAGACAGATGGAGAGAAACAGTGGTTAAGAGTTTTTTAAGGAGGATTTAAGACTTGCCTCTCCAACAGCTTGAGTCTTACAGAAAGTCATGCTGTTGGGTTTTTTTCTCTCACTCTCTCCCTCTCCTGGTGACACTTGAAGATGTGGGTCGCTCTAATGAGTCAATTTTTCTCCACTGAATTTTCTCTGATTTGATATAAAATTATTTTTTGTACAATTTGCTGTTGTTCAACTTCATATAGAACTTGGTGACTTTATAGTAACAGACAAAAATCTGTTTGGATGATGGGGGTGGTGGTCTGCCCTCTGTAGTATACACACTGATTAATTTACAGTATTCTGGGGTCATGGAGAGTGCTGCAGTCATGCAAACATTTGAGGTCAAGTTAAAGAATTTCCAAGAGTCAATCTAATGTTCTCTCAAGTATATAACAACAACCTCTGATTTTGTGTGAGTGTGTCAGCTTGTTGTTTCTGGACTTGTTCATTGTATGCTGGAGACCTGAATGAGCACATTGTCCTTAGTGATAAGGTGTTATTCATACTTTATTGTGTAGGAGAGTAAAATTCCTCAGATACGTGTCCGCTCCACTCAGTTCTTGCCTGTCCAGAGGAAGTTTTAGCTGGTATCAAATATTACACTTAAAAGCAAACAGCTACAGTGAAGGTTGTGTGCACACATGTGAAGTTATGAAGAGTGCTGGGGAGATATAAGCTTCTTTCCTCTGAGATTTATGATGGAAGAATCAAAAAACAAAAGATAACATAACACTAAGATAATCCTACATGTTTTACAAAACATTTTTAAAGCCTTGATCCCACTTCTTGTTCCTTACTTTTCTTATCCTTTCAATTTGAAACCTTGGCATAAAAATATAGATTTTTTTTTTTACAATTTATGCTTCAAAATTACAACAATTGTTTTGAATTAAAACAAAAATTCCACAAATGGGTTGTTAATTTTTTCAGAGTTGTTTTTTATGTACATGCTGACAGCTGTTAACCAAAGTGCCTGGGTGGACTGAACTTAAAACTAACTCTGTTTATGTTATTTCTTAACAAGAAAATACTGAGATGCATACTCTACCAGCATTTAGCCATAAAATATTGAAATATGATTATTTGTTTATATCCCCCTGCTCTTCTGTAGCTACTGCTGCATCTTTCCATTTGGTTTTTTTGTTTTATGGTTAGTAACACAAATTTTTGATGTTAGATCAGATGTTTCCAGTCTGTCAGGAATATAAAGTTTCTGCTTAATATCTCTCTCAACAAATGATCTCCTTCTCAGGGTGAATGCTACTAATGTGTGCAGTGACAGACATAGAAAAGACCACATGTACAAGTGCCAGTTCAGTGACAGGCTGACTCTGGTCCTCTGCTTTGTTCTCACCATTTCCTATCTTTTTTATTTATGAAGGCTCTTTTTTGTCTTCATGTTGATTGTTTCTATAAGAGAGATATGATTTAGTTTCACAATTGTACATATAAGTGAGCCATTTTAACAGGCTCATACAGTATTATGGACATCTTTAAAGGTGAACTTTCAAACACCAGACTTCAAGTGCAGAGAAAAGAGAGAGTACTATGCTAGGTTGCTTATCTGCTGTAATAGCTGGAGAGAATGACATTAGCTAATATTTTTAGACTAAACATAGAGCTTGTCCATTTGGTCTACTCTGCCTGACTCACAGCTGTTTATATCTGAGCTTTTGTAAGCTCAAACAAACACTAAGCCTTTGTTGCTTTCACTTGTGCCGACTAAATGTGACAAACCACACTTTGGCATGTGAGGCACTGCTTGTTTATTCCCTTGACTGTGACACAGAGCTGCTCTGTGAAATCTGAGCTGACACAACTATGGGAAGCCTGTTTGATGTTGATCTGTTGTAGATCCAAATGTAACATTATAGGTTTATGAAATTGTATCTGTCACTGCTAAGCTAGCAGTGGGTGTGGGTGGGTTGGGGGGGGGTTGTTTCTTTTGTGTTATTTTTTTCATAAAAGAGGGAATTTGTTGTTTTCTTTTGTATTTTGGTTGACAGGAATATCTGTTTTAGCCATGCTAGTGGGTGGGTAGATTGACCAAGCCCACATGTATGAGCTTTTGGTGCGATTGGAATTTTTTTTTTTTGTCAGTATACCTTCAACACATTGAGAAGTGCCTCATTAGACACACCAGCAGACACAAAACACAAGGATAGTACGGTAGTAAGATTCTGCTTATCACAACATGCTGGAAAAAGTAGATACCAACAGTTTTCACCTTCAGTCTGTACCCAATAATTCAAGTGTCAACCATTTTTTAAAAATGATTTACAATAATCCTCCTTTTTGTGTTTTATGTATGTTTTGTTTTAGTCAAAATGAGTGACATAAATATTATAATCCCCTTTTCCTCTTTATTTGATACCCATAAAGAAATGGGTATCAAATTTGCAATATGAGCATAAATAAGTAGTTCATTCTATCTAATATTGATGAAGCTTAGCATTAGTTCATATCCCCAGCTGAGGCCAGCTTATAGCCAGCTTCACCTCCCCCACCCCAGCTGCCTCCTTTATAGCTTAAAGCTTTTTGAACCCTCATATTCTGATTTATGCTACTGTGGATTAATTGCTTCTAAAATAATCTACTTTCACACTGCCTCTCTTTTCCGTGTCTTTTACGCCTTCGTTCCGCAACGCCATTCTGTATGAAAGCGACCGTTCCGCAATAGGGGGTCGATCTCGCCCCACCTCTGATCTGGGTTGAGAGGTAGTATCAGAGCCGTAACAGACTTTTCCGCAAAGAGTGTGAAATGACGTTACGGCATTTTGCAATGGTGAGTGTGTGCTGCTGTCTCCATAAACGGGAGATTTAAAAACCAGCGCGGTTTCATCGAGTGGCATTTCATTGGAGAAAACAACAGGGGGATAAAACAAAGAATAATGTGGATTAACTGGAGAGACTGCAAAATTAGAGAGCTTATCACACTCTGTACAGGAGAGGAGAGAGCAGACACATCTCTGCTCACAGCAGCGTCTGAAAAGTTACATGATGTGTTCAAGTAAGCTCGGTGCTCTGAAGTTTCCAACTTCCGACATAAATACTTGCACTGGGACACTGCTTAAAGTCGGACCGCCAACTCAGAAACATGGAGGAAAAAAAGTCTGTTGGATCTAATCGATCAAAAGGAATGTTCATGTTATTTTCCCTGTATTTCATTTAGAAAATACAAAGTTTTGAACCGAGAAATCCAGAGTTTCGAGTTTCATTGAAAGCAGCAGCTCGGGCAGCGGCTGCCATCTGATTACGGGATGCCGGGGTGTGTGTGTGTAAGCTCAGGCGTGCATGGCTCTGTTACACCTTTGTGTGAATCGCTCGTTGTGGAACAGAGACAGGCATTCCTTTTCGCCTTTATTGTGGAACCTCTGTGTAAAAATGGCTATAATTTCATTGTTTTCAGTGCACATTGTCTTTTATGTATCCATCCATATGGGGGTTTCATGCCTTCCCTGAAAAGTCAAAGCAACTGCTTGACTAACCTAGCGAGCATCTTTAGAGGAGAGCCTTCTCCACCAAGTTAAAATGTATATCCATTTACAGTACAATGGTTAAATGTGTGATGAGTGTTCCTGACTGAGTGTAGGTTATGTTATAGAATGATTTATTGCTTGAATTTGTTGGAAAATGCATAAGTTGAGGAACCTAATAAGAATTGCATGTTAAATCGCAGCCGCAATATTGGGGGGGGATCGCAATTAGATTATTTTTGCGAATCGTTCAATCCTAATGCTGACAACAGCCATTAAGTGTTAAAGTCTTTTAAAGATGCAGCGGATTTTTCATTCCCTGATAAGTGGTGATTTTAGAGATAAGAGGTTTTGGCCTAATGCTAGCGATATTGATTGTGTGGTAATTTCTGAGGGAAGCTATCTCTTTAGTAAATGCTGACTTCCTTTTTAGGATGACAGCCAGCCTAGTTTAGGTTAAACAAAAGGACATGTAAGTATGATAAGCTGGGCTAGCTAAACAACAGCAACACTCTCAACTTGACGGACACATAAAAAGACAAATTAGCATATTTTTTTCTTATTTCAGCAGGTTAGATCCAGAACAGGGACTAAAAATTGTTTGTTGGACTCAGGACATGGAGCGTGATGTAATGTTACTTTGGCTTTAGCTACTCTGCTAGCATGTAAATCCACAACAATTCATGGTCAGACAGGAAATGTCTCTTTCTAAAGATATAGCTAGATAGTTTTCACAAAATATGAGTAAAATTCAATGTACTGTACATATTATTTATATTTGAAGTTATCGCTTTACTTTTAATGCAGTGACATCACATGTTCATGTTTCTGTTTAAAAAAAAAAGAGTTTTCTTGAGGTCAAATTATATCCCTTTTTTGTGTCTATCACTGAATAACAAGCACTTGTTAGCATGCTAACATGAAAAGGACAAAAAAATGGTCGAGGCCCAGTTGTTTAGCATTAGCGTGTTAGCATATTACCATTAGCTTTTACCTCAGGAAGGTCCACTGATATAGCCAAATAAAGCTGCTAGCATGGCTTTAGACTCTTTTTCTATTGATTTCTATTTTCTGTTGTTATTTCATACTCATGTCTACGTCCTTAAAAACAGAAATGTCCTTTTTTCAACATTTCCTTTATGAAAGCTACAGTGTGTATCGGTAGTAAAAATATTGACACAATCTAATATGATGGCAGCGGTTGGCTGTAAATGCATGAAAAACTACTGTGCTGCCTTGAGCTTTGGGAGCAGCCGGTCTCTGTGTTGTGGACACTGGCTGGAGGATGAACACGCCGCCGACAGCTGCTGCACATACATGTGCGCACACGCTTACACACAGCCTTCCCAGAGGTCTTTACACACACAGCATGCCATTGTTAACAGCTGGCAGGGGTTTAACTGCTGTGTTACTTTAGACACACACAGGGAGAGGAGATAATGTGGCGTGCTAACCTTGACTGTCAAAACTGGGATTTAAGTGCAACAATATGACACAAATAGCCTTTTGTTTGGAAGTGAAATACAGATCTTGTGTAACCGCATGATTCCTGAGTTACAGCTTATTCATTCAAAGAATGTTGGTAATACCAGTCACAGGTTTTTATTCATTTTATATCGTTCAGGCTGCAGTCCTTTATACTTTAATGAGGCCAAATAATACACCACACCTTAAAGTTTCTTAGTCATTGGGAGGTTTAGCAAGAATTGCCAGCTAATTAAAAAGAACCTAAGGTCTCAGGCACCATTATGCAGTGCAGGCATCACAAACAAAATGAGGTGCGAACTTGGAGTGCATTTCTCACGAAATTTGATCTGATATTCTAAGGTGGAAAAGTTACATATTGTAAAGCAGGCCACAAGTCTCTTGGCAAACACTTGTCAGTCTGATTACCCAGGCTCATTATTTAAACCAGTGGTTCTCAACTGGTGGGTCGGGGATTCTTTTCAGTGGGTCACAAATGTGTTCCTGGAAATAAAATTACATCAAAAATGTCAATAAAACTCTGTCAAAACAAGCTTTTTTTGCCTCTCATCTAGGATTTGGGAAATGTTGTGCATTTTTGAGGTTCAAACTGGGATATTTTTCATTAGATAAACCTGATTTGTCAAAAAAGGATCAGAAATTTGGGTTGCAATTTTTCATTGGCAAGTTGATGGTTGGTCCCAAGGCTCAACCAGTTGAGAGCCACTGATTTAAACTATGCATAATTCTTTGCCTTCATATACTCAAAATGCAGCCAAACATTGAAAAAAAATTATTTTAGCCCCACCTTAAACCCATTTTTGAACCTGTAAACATGGTTATTTCCACTGTAAAAATTACATTTTGATATGAGATCTAGTGGTGTTTCCTTGCTCATGCAGCCAGCCTCAAGTAGATACTTGTGTAACTAGTTTTTACACTTTGCATTTGCTTCATTTTTCAGCTAGAGGTTTTCTGCTTGGTTTATTTTGGTGTAACCACTTATTTATGTACTTGAAACTACAATGAGATCACATAAAAGTTCTTTAAGGGATTTGGGAAAGGTTTCAGTAAACTCTAACACCCAAAATGTTTTGCCATTCTGTATGCAGTATTCAGCCTGGAAATAGCGGAGCATCAACCGCTGAATGAAGGAGTTGGTTCAGAAAATAGGTTCTTGAAGATTTTTTGAAAATGTCTTCTTGTAATCTTAAAACTGAGTGACATTAGGTGCATTTTTCATGGCATTCATATAAGGTGGAGGTTGGAAAATAGAGCTTAAGAGTTAAACTTCAGTTTTTGCTAAATTGGATTACAAGAAACTATTGTCTCAAGGTCCTCTGTGAGGCATTCTCTACATAGGTAGACATATTGCGGAAGACATGACACAAAAATGAGAGGATAAAACAGAGAGATTGAAAACAGAGGCGGTGTGTTATATTGCCATTATCTAAGTTTGACTTATCATTTCTGCCCTACATTACTTAATCACATTGTATGGCCTCCTTATTGAGTTTTTCCCTTCATAAGGAGGCCAGAAAATATACGAAGTTCATCAGGTCTAAATGTAAATTTTAAGACTTTAAAGTTGGAAATCGGCACTAATTCATGCTGGTGATGTGAGACTAAATGCGCCAAAGGTTGAAGCAAATTGACAATCAGCAGAGGCTTTAACCAGGGTTATTCCTCTTATTAATTAACCTTTTTTCTCAAGGTATTAACTGGTCTTTAAAAATGAGTAGTAGTTAAAAAAAAAGTTACAATATCCCAGAGTCAAATGTAACATTTGTTGTTGCTCAGCTTGTCCAAATAACAGCACAAAGTCCAGAGTGGGTTGAATAAGTTTCATACATGTCAAAGACATTCAAAGTTTTAAAGTGGAAGTCATTGATTTATGATATTTGTGTTTAAAATCAGATTTGCTCAAAAACAGAAAAAACTGTTGAGAATAGTTGCAAATCAGTTCAGTTCTATCCATAAATGAATCAAGTAAAAGACAAATTCTACTTTTTGTGGCAAATAATTTTACTAACCCTTATCCTCTTTAAACAGTTGTTAAATTAATGCCATCACTCTAATTAAAGTTAAAAGTCAGCCTTTTCATTTCTTTGTCACTGCCTTATTTCAGATCCACTACAGCTGGATTCACAGCTAATTCAATGATCGCATTATTGTCAGTGACTTCTATTATCTCTGCTTCCTGAGAATAAAAAGGTAAATAGAAACACATGAGTGAAAAATAGAGAAAATGAAGTCATAACAGTGACTAGGATTCAAGAATCTGTTCAGAAGAAAGAACAGTAGTGTTACATGGGAGATGAGGGGTCGCAGGCCAGTGGTGGGACTCTGAGGAGGAGGAGGGTTTTTGGGTGGAGACGATTGAGGTTCCCATGCCCCAGAGGCCTCTTGGGAGTTGTGGTGGCAGATGTGATGTCTGGGATGGAGCCTCCCTCTGTCCCTACATCCCTGCTCCACTTCCCTTCTCCCCGGTCTAATGTCGTCCTCTCTGTGTCGACTGCCTCCAATCCATCACTCTGCTTTCCTCTCTTCATAAATGCAAATGCAACAGAGCCCAAAATGACTCTCATTGGACAGAAAAACTGTTTCCACTTTGAGTCCAATCAGAAAGATTTTTTTTGTATCCATGGAAATTGTCATGCAAGGGTGCCAAATGATACTATTCATCTATTATTATAAATATCATTTTCTTTGTTTGCTCTTTTTGCTTCTTGTTTCAATTACCTGAAAAAGTGCAATATTTTTACCTCCGCCTCCGATCGGCAGGGTTTGTTTGTTTGTTTGTTAGCAACATAACTCAAAAATCTATGGACAGAATTTGATGAAATTTTCAGGAAATGTCAGAAATGGCATAAGGAAGAACTAATCAGATTTTGGGAGTGCTCCGGATCACTGTCTGGATCCAGGAATGTTTTAAAGGATTCTGTACTATTAGGAGAAAGAGCTAATGGCGGAGGTCTGCGCTCTCCGAGTGCTTTTCTAGTATTTACTGTTTTTAACTTAAGGACTTGGCTCCTGCTATGTAGAATAAGCTTTACCAGCACTCATTCTCTTTTTAAATGAAAATCCAAATTAATTTTCAGGTGAATTGTAATTTAATCCTCTAAATTAACCAAATATATACATAGCCTAAATGACTGAATTTTTCACCCACACTTTACCCAGAGTTTTTCCTGCGGCCCCCTAACAAAAGTTCAGCTTGAGCATGCAGGATGAAGTTAACATCACATGACCACTAGCAGGTACTCTTTTCTGCTCGCAAATATATTTCTTATTATTGATCTTTTTATCCTGTGAATATGTCCAATCATACATTGCATTTGTGTCAATACAAACACATTATAATGTTAATATGTAGTTGGTCCCCCTTTTGCAGCTATTACAGCCTCCCCCCTTCCTTTAAGGCCTTCCACAAGATTTTGTAGTGTTTTTGTGGGAATTTGTGCCCATTCATCCCGTAGAGCATTCATGAAGTCAGGTACTGATGTTGAAAAAGAGAGCCTGGCTCGTCATCCCCGTTCCAATTCATCTCAAAGGTGCTCGATGGGGTTGGGTTCAGGGCTCTGAGTTGGCCAGTCAAGTTCTTCCATGCCATTGTTTTTTTTTTCAAATACAGCCATACACTAATGAAAAACTTACAGTAATGTCTTTGGGTTACATGTGCATTACATGCTACATGTCATTTTAACAGCACAGCCAAAGTTATCTGCATCTTTGAGGGCAATAAATAGTGGCACAATAATCTGTTGACACTGAGCTCCACAGTGCAAAAAAGAAATGAATACATTTACATTGAATCTCCTTATTACTCAGTCAGTTTGCAGGATGGCTCCCTGAGATACTCCTGACAAAGTGCTTTAAATTTCAACAAAAAGATTCTTCAAGGCAAAAACTCTAGCTATAGTTCAGAGCTTAAATATGCTTTAAAATTTTTGAGACTCAAGATGAACAACAAAAATAAAAATTCAGCTGAAGTAGTTCTCCTGATTTTGCTTTAAACAGCACAAATTAAGCATCCAAGTTTAATGGGCATTTCACTGTAAACAGCTCTGTAACAACCCAGTGACACCTACATCGCCAATGCTTGAGTCACGACACCTGCAGAGTGTGCAGGGGAGGCTTGGCACAAAAAAGTCCATCATTGCTTTTGCCATGTTTTGCGCACTGTCACGTAGCACAACATGCACATTCTTTTTCTCTATTTTCCATACCCCAAATATGTTATCAAAAGCGACAGAAACTGCGGCTGCTGAGTGAGCACTCCTGTGAGTGTAGGACAGGCTTTTGAAGAGTGAAATCCTCATCTATCCACTGAGGCAGTGAGGCTCAACATGCTAACAGGACGAACACTTGAGTCCATATATCCATGGTGAAGCTAATATGTTTAGCTTTAACACAGAGCTTCTCTAGGTGACTGGAAACGAAGTTTTGCAGTTCAGGTGAGGCTATAAGTGCCTGCTAGGTATAACATTGCAGGGCTTTAAATGCATCATTAGCACGCAGAAGCCCGTTTATTCTACCACGCTGACAGGCTGATTATCAAGAGCTACGAATTCAATGATTTTCCTGTTCAGCTTCTTACCTTTGTATTTTTTAGCTTTGTCGAATGACTTAAGTAGAGGCTGTTGATGAGTTTTCCCTAGCATGAAGTTTTGTCATTCTTTATCTTAAGAAAGTCCTTGTAGTCATCAGAGTGACGTTTTTTTAGATGCAAAATAAAGACATGTTGTCGAGTCCTCGCATCACATGTACTTTACAAGCGATGCAAACAGCTACTTTGCTGTCTTGTTCCCACACCTCAAACTTCACACCCATAGCCCACATGTTGAGTTTGTTGTTGGTGCACATCCGGCGTCATCTCGTGCGCTTAATTATGATGTCACATTATCAGCCTACAGATCAGTGTAAATTTTATTACTGGTCAATACCAATACTTAATGTTTTAAGCTATTATCGGCCAATATGGATATACTGCCAATAATATCGTGCATCCCTACCATATAGTGTAGCACCAGACTCTTGACTCCCTGTCCTAAAGGTAAAATCTCCTGTTGTGACATCCATGCGTGAAAAACCAAAGCCCAGATACATTCCTGAGATCTTCCTCAGTGGGAGACCGTCCCGGTCAGACAGGATGAAGGGGGTTCTTGAGAGGCTTAGAAAGAGACTGAAAAAGAATAACACTTAAAGAAGCGCAGGGAATTATATACACAGACCATAGGGTTCATTTGGTAAACAATTTTGTCGTTACATGACTGTATTCACACGTGCAGCTCACCCTGAAAATTTAGTAAAGTTTTTAGGACTTGAGCATATGTGTATAGAATATGCAGTAATTAAAATAGGCTTCAGGTGCCACTTTAATTCGGGAAATTTTTGAATCAGTACTCTGCTCTTGCTTTTAGCCCATCACCACCCCAGCATCTAACCTTGCAAACCAGATGGCTACGCCCATTTCCGTGTTTTTCACTGGCAAATCCATCTTGCAAAGCTCCCATCTGAACCATTTGGGCCCAGTTAGAAAGTGACAGGACCAATCAGCGACGAAGGGCAGTACTTTTAGGCATGGTGGAGTTATGATGCAAGCAAGCAGCAACAAGAGGCTGGTGCAATTATGGTGGAAGACGTTAGCGTGGATGCTGCTAAAGCGACCGGTTTTATCAGAACCTGACGACATTTCTTCGTTGAAATTAGAACAAAGAACAGCAGTGAGTTGTTTTCTTTTCAAAAACAACATAAGTCGTGTACTGACATGTCTACAGTCGCCAGGGTTTGCGTTATTTCTCAGTAGCTGTGCATGCGCACCTCAGTCGCAGCTATGTCGTGTTTTGTTGCTCTGATTGGCCCGTAAAGATGTGACAGAACATTCATCCAATCACACTGAGTTTTTTTTCAAGTCCTCTGCCCTTTCCCAAACGCTTAATATTAAAGGTTTTCCAGATGGATGTGTTAAACAAATCCATCTGGAGTGTCTGGTTACCCAGCATCTACCTGTAGTTCAAACAGAGGGTTTAAGATGCTATGTTATTACTCCTCAAATTCAACATATAGAATAAACCTGGGAGGAGTTATGAGTTCAGAGCTTGATGCCAAACACAAACATGTTCAGCTGTTACAATACATATTTTTGAACACTGCAAATTTGTGGTTTTTGACCAAAAATTCCCATTAATGTTTTACTGTTCCCCACTGATGTGTAATTTGAAGGAATTCTGAACCTTTATATTTTATAATCTTCTTATTGTCTGTGAAAAGTCTCTAATTTGAGGCAATTTAAATGAATGATTTCAAACTCAACTTCATTTTTTAACCAACAAGAAAACCTACCACGATGATAAACATAATAGGTGTTAAGCATGCCTTAAAAAGGTAAGATAGCATGGTTTCCGCTGTGTCTGAGAAGAACTGGAAAAATGTCTGAGGCTTTGCTGGAAAGAGCACTGTGTGATGAACCATGAAGAGCCCTTATCATTACAATGATAAAAAGAGATTTATGGGTAAAAAAGAAGGCCAAGCTCAAAGGTTTGAGGAGGCTGTGAGGCTGCAAAGACGGAAACCTGTGGAGGAGATACACAAAAGGATCCTCCCAGATTCACCCGAGCCGGTTTTTCCAAGAGGCTGTCAGCGTGAGGCAGCTGTGAGGAGCGGCCTTTATCTCTCTAATGCTCTGTATTACAGCAGGCCTCTCGGAAAAAAAGCCCTGTCTCTGTGCGATGGGATGAAAAAGATCCGGATTGGATCCCTCCTCTTCTGAACAGATTAGGACCCTGCGAACAGTCACACATCTGGTTCACTCTTTGAAGCCATATGAGTGGCTGTCTAACTTGGTTACAAGAGCGTGGCCTCTGACGCTGCACCGAGGGACCGAAACTGCGGGTTTGAAGAGCAGCAGGCAGCTTTCTTTGAGGCCTCTTCCCAAGCTCCCTGATGATCTGTAAATAAACATGTTTAAAGGGCCTGTATGATAAGTGCCCGCTCGTTTTTCTGTGGGAATTAGACACAAGGAGAGAGAGGAGGTGATGGAGGCATAACAAATTAAGAAAGGACTTCCTGGATGGTTGGAAACAGCTGCTGAGGCGTTCAGGATGATAGCATTAGGGATAACAAACAGGACGTGACCTCAGTTCCTCTGGGAAAGGTGCCAGATGAGTTACTACACAACAGACACGTCCTGAGAAAAATGCTCCTTCTAGGATATGGATTTATTTTAGGACATCCATTTAAATGTGTGCTAAGAATGGATAGTGGGAAATTTGAGCTGTTTTATTTACTCCTGATTTATCCTCGGATTCATTATCCTCGGACTACAGTTGTAAACGGTGTAGAGTTTAGTCAAAAGGTAGGACATTCATCATCAAGATGTGAGATTTCTGAGATTATATTACAACTGGAACTATGACAGCATTAAAAGAGATGGAATAATTACTCTGACGGTTCATGCTGGATTTAGGCTTACTGTGGGCGTCCACTCTAAAACAACAAGGGTTCTCAACCTTTTCAGCCCGCCACCCCTAAAATAAAGGTGCCAGAGACGGGGGACCCCCACTGTACCTGAAGGGGGCTGAACAGAGCCATGCACAATTAAGAATAGTCATGTGCGGACAAGGCTGCCCATTAGGGAGAAAAATGGGAGAGCTTTCTGCCCAGCCAAACTGAGGACCAGCAAAATCATGGTCCGTTGTAAGGTTAAGCTGTGGTATTTCATATTTAACCTAAATAACAAGCACTTGTATCAAAGAAATGAATATGCTTTGAATTCATTTGTGTAGTAAGTAGCCCTCTTAAAAATGTACATCCTTCTGTGAAAAACAGAATTACAATATGTTTAAAATAGCTATAATGGGTTAATAATGGCAAAAAATGGTGGGAAATTTGGTGAAATTGGATTTTAAAAGTAGCAGAAATGGGTTAGAAGTGCTAACAATTATATAAAAGTGGCAAAAAAATACCCCAAAATGGCAAATATGGGTTAAAGTGGCATATTGGTTAGTATAAGGGGATTAAAAAAGTGGCTGAAATGGCGTTAAAGTGGCAAAAATAGGTGGAAATTGTGAAATGGGATGAAAAAATGATATTAATTGGCAAAAAAAGGTTAGCTGAGGCTGAAATCGGCAGAAATGGGTTAAACTGGCATAAACTGGCATATCAAATTGTGAAATGTGTTATAAAAAGTGGTAAATGGGGGTTAATAGTGGCAATAATGGGTCAACAGAACCAACAATAGTGTGGCAAGATTTGGTTTAGAAGTGGCAAAAACAGGCAGAAAAAAAGTGGTGGGGTTTAAAATTGACAAAAAATGGGTTTTAAGTGGCAAAAATGTGATAAAATTGGTGAGAAAAAGTGATGAAAAAGGTTTAGAGTTTGGCAAAATGGGTGTAAACTTGCAAAAGTGTAATTTAAGAGATGATAGTTTTTTAAGGCATCTGGAGACCACCTATGAGTTTCTCACGACCCTAATGGGGTCCCAACCCCAATGTTTAGAACTCCTCCTGAGCTAGCTCAGCAATCAAAGATGATTTTCTATTCCTGTCAGAAGCAGCATAAGAAGATTTTTCTCTAGGATTTCAATCTTTATTTCATTATTTTCCATGTAGGTTCTCTTTCATCCAGGTCATGGTTATCCAAATATTCGTGAAGAGGGCAACTGGACTTTGACAGAGGTTTTTGAAGACGTTTCACCTCTCCTCGAAAAGGCTTCATCAGTCCTTATGTGACTGAAGCCAAAGTTGAAATTTATAGCCTCTGTTGGTCTTCGACATGGTAATGATCTGGGTGGTCACCTTACAGTCCTTCACAGATGAGTCACCTGGGACAGTTGTTGGCAGAGTCATTCCATCTACAGGCTTGTCCTCCTGGGACTCTTGAGGTTTGCCAGGGCTGCATGATGTTAAGTCCTGTGATCCAGCATGAAAGCGTTGATTAGATTGGCTGTGTTATAAATATTATTGTTATTTATATGTAGGGGATAAGAAGAGTCTTAGTCTGCCACCTCTGTTCAAAGATGGTTTTCCAGCTTTACACAAATGGTGTCCTTGACACCTCTCTCAAACCAGCGATCTTCTCTGGCCACTAAAGGCCTTTGGATGTACTGTACATAAACAGCTTAGTCCTGACCAGATGAGTTGGCTCTGTAAAGGTTGTTTCATTTCTTCGATATAAGACTCCTTGCATTCCTCAGTGCATTTGATGGCATAGGCCACATTACTTTGTTTGTGTCGTTTTGTCATTAGAATGAACCGGCCTCTGTCTCAGGGTGTTGGTGGGTTTGAGGTAAACTGTAATGTTTAGTTGTCTTTTGGAGGAGACGTGAAATGTCTTCAATGACCTCAATCAAGCTCAGTTGCCCTCATGATGACGATTTAGACATTTGATTTTTATGGTCATAACTTTTTGACCAGCTGTGAGAGGGGATGCACTGGAAAGAGGGATCTGTGGTAGCCCAAAGGCCCAATACAAAACTACAAAGTCTGAAACACTTTTACAAATATGGAAACATCATTATGTTAAGCAAAATACTTTTACATTTCAGAAAACACAATTACATTAGCAAAACTCTTTCATAAATGGCAACACAAATTCAAATTTTAGAAAACAAATGTATAAAAGTCCAAACAAAAAGGACTCTATGCACAAATTGCTTCTGCGTTTGGCATTAGGCATCTCCTAAACTTCCAGGAAGGAGATTGAGCGCAGAAGAGAACGGCGTATGATGGCAGATTCATTGCTGTTTATTTGCTGTTTGCTTGAGTTACCTGAGCTGACTGTCAATGATGGGTAACTTTAGCTGAAGATGTACATTGTAGCACACGGCAATGATGTCCTTTTCTGCTATTAACCTGTTTTTGAAACATCATTTTAGCACATTTGGATGCCATTATGACAAAGAATTAACACAAACAACAATCGAAACAAACAAATCGAAAAACTGATGAATAAGCGCAGTATAGGACGGTTTAGATTCCATTTTGGCCTAGTACGTTTTGTTGGGCAGAAGTTGTAAAGCGGCCTTCTTTTCCACCGAAAAAAATATGTCCCACCCTTTTACAAAACTTGAAACAACTTTACAGAGTCTTATACAAAATTAAAATGTCTTAAAGATTTTTTACAAAACTTGAAACAAATGTACAAAGTCTACTAGAAACTAGAAACTTAAGTGACTTCCAGCATTCGGTAAATTCCCTTTACATAAGATACCATTGTTTGTAAATTTGTTCTATAAGTTGTAAATTTGTCTTAGCTCATGTAAGTGTGTTAGATTTGTTTTTTAAAATGTAATTTGTAATTTTCAATGATAACAAAAATTTTTATGTTACACTTTGTGAAAGTGTTTCAGACTGTGTCATTTTTCTTGCATTTTTAGGCCGTTGTAGGGATCAGAAGAGGTGGGGCAAAAACAAAAACGTGGATTTAGTCATCTGTCCTTATGTTATGAGTTATATGTCTTTTGACCCCCCTGTGGACAGAGAGTCAATCTCACTTTTTTACTAGTTTTGTTCTTTAAATATGCAAGAAGTGACCTCTGGGTTAAATCTGACCTTGCTCTTTTATGAGTGTCTGACTTGCAACTTCTGTTGAAATCAAACAATTGCGGTTGTTCTCAGTGTAGTATTATCTGCCTTGTCTGACACCCAGCAGGGTGGCAGACATACAAAATAACTGCAAAGAAATTATCAGTATTTCTCTAATGTTCTTGTTTTTTAGGTCATAAAGAGGTATAAAGAGGTTAACATAAAACACCTGACAACAGTGTGAAGTTTCACAAAAACGTTTGTTTGCAACAAAAAGATATTCCTACTGTGAATTTGTAACACATCAGGGAGCAGTTCACAGACAATAACCTATTTCACTGCAAGCTGTGTTGTGTCACAAAGCATCCGCCTTGTTTTTCTATTCACAGGCATGTAAACTGTGCACCACTCAGTGTGAACTCGTCCATATTGGTCCTTTGGGAAGTCCCGTTCCTGCTTCACCTGTTTCACCTTTCAGGGAGGATGCCCCTCTCACCCGGCAGCCTCCCAACCTTTACACAACAATACAGAAAACCTACACTCCTCCGACACAAAACACAGGGAGATACAGTGTTAAATATAGATCTCTGAACACTTGTCCCTGTGGAGTGCTCATCTGATACCATTGTCCTTTTGCACATTATCAGCCACACTCACACAATGCTGAAACTTTAAGCACAATTTGAGGATGAGGTATCTGCCTATAGGGCAGGGCTTCCTCCTCACTGAAGCTCCAATACCAGGGAGGAGAAAGACCTCAGCGGCCTCTCACATCTGTCGGTGACAAAGGGTCAGAGTTTGACTTCCTTGTCAGGTTTTGTTTCAGATGTTTGGCTTTGTGAACAAGAGATGGAGAATTTGTTCAGTGGGGCTGGAAGAACCTGGTTTTAGACCATGGGGACAGAAGTAGGAGTTATAGCATTACTGCCCCCTTCTGGCAGTGAAAGAAATTAAATTAACTAGGAATGAACCAGCCAACTTCTTTCCTGATTTGCATCTGATATGATGTGGAATTTGTTTAAGTAGTAGAAAAAAATCATTGGAAGGGTTTTTAAATTGAATTTAGAAGATAATGAAAGAAAAAAATGTGCACTAGAAATGCATGTTAGGTCAAAGAGCAATTTTCAGAGAATTTATGTAAAGGTTATAGTGCAAGAAGTAGAATAGGCTATTTCATCCTGGAATATAGCACATAAGTAAAAAATAAAGTTCTAAGGTAAAGCACATGTTTGTTTAATTACTGGCACTTTTCATACTTAAGAACTGTACATAATCGAATATTTGAGCCTTGATACTTCTTCATGTTAATAAGAATGTATTGTCTTGCGAAGAACGTGATGAAAAAGTAATGATTTATGTCCATGTTTTCAGTCATAGAGACATTTTTCATCTTAGGTCAAAGAACATTTCTTTGGCTTCACACATTACTGGGTGGGAGAAGCTCTTTCCAGTCTTTGTGTGTTTTTGGGAAGCTGCTGTGCTGGCAGACAGCAGTGAGGAGCATCCTGTGCACGTTAGCTTACACCCAGACTGCAGCTGTGTCAACATCAAGAACCTCGCTTCATACCCTGGCCTGATAATCTGTCAGTGTGTTACTGAGGGCAGAGATAACATGATAACACTTTTTTAATGGCTACAAACTTTGACTACAAGCTGGTTTTCTTTAACAGGTTAATCTCTGTATGTTGTCAGGTCATAACTTAAGGCCTACTATCAACTATCTAGGTCTACATCTCTGAAATAGAGCACAGCAAAGCCCAGAGCTGCTAATTCATGAGAGAACATACAGACAGCATGTTACTTTGCCTGCCTAAGGTTGATTTGCCATTCTTTAATTTCATTTTTTGATATAATGTTGGTATAGTGAAGAGAAACTAGACTGAAAGTCTGTACTGGGTGTTACATTTAGAAAATGACAGGCTGTTGTTGCATTATTGTGTTGACTTCCTGTTTGGGTTGATCTGCTCTGCTCAGCTTGGCATGTGCTAGAAGCAACTCTTAAGGAAATAGACTTGACAAATATCTCAGAGCTTCTAGCACACACCAGGTCCGGAGTGTGTAATCTGGAAATTCTGGAGAATTCCCAGTGGGCCAGGCTGGCTGTGAGGGCCGGTGTATAGTAAATAGTTCATACAGGTTGCTCTAGCGGGGAATGGGCATGCCTACCCAATGTTTTGAGTCATGTTTCTCCTCAGAACTCCTCTCTCTTCCAGTATATCTCCTGTTCTCCGTCAGCATCTCTCTCACACTCTCCCTCTCTTGCACACTGCATTTTCCGTCCAACTCATAACAGACAGCCAATCAGTACTCTTATGGGAAACACAAACCTAAAATAGATTCCTTGAAAATGCTTTATTCCCTCCATGTAATCCCTCTGCTGCAGCTGCAGCCCTTTTAACCAGTTTACTGCTGACAGTAAGAGTGAGGAAGAGCCATCATCGCTATCAAGCACAAGCCATGAGAGTGGCAGGCTGGAATCAGTCTGTGTTGATGTTATAAAGAGAACAGTCGGGACCTGTTCAAGACAAACATCCTAATGATTCAGCGCTTTATGAATTAAACTGACTTGGCTCGAGGTGATTGAAAATAGAAACTATGTAGAGATTAGATTCTAGATTTATAAATTTGATTTTATAAAACTGCATATTTGCATTTATCAGTTATCCTAAATGAAGCTTAGAAGAAGTCAGGAAGACCATATTCTCCATGCTGGTTTAGTAGTTCATGCCTGCACTATTTCATGCACTCCCTCATTCATGCTCTCTGTCACATCATAATCAGTTGTTCACATCACCTGGTGACACCTATCCAATAGCACTGCTCCACTCCCTCACTGTTAGCCTCTCATATCACTGCCGCCCCTTTTAAATGTGGCTTTCTCCTCCATCAGTTCCTTCATGGCGTGGTTCCCAGCGACCCTCCACCTCCCCATCACCACCAAGTCTACAAGTCCATCACGTTCAGATGGACTAAGATGACTTCTTCAGCCGTCACCACTGCCACCAGTGTCTGGACTCCACGGGGGGATAGATCTTTCTGCCACTCAGGGCAGACACCCTTCAATCACGTTATGCCCTTGTGGAGTTCAAGCGCCAAAGAGACTCTGACAATTACTCAATATCACATCAGTGTTAATAAATATAAATCATTATCACACATGTAAAATAAAATGTTATCTTTAAATCAATCACTGGTCTCTCCAGGTTGAAATTATCTAATCTACTTAATTTAAATCTGCATGCATCCTTACATATTTGATTCTTCTGATCATGTCTAGCAGCATTCTTGCATCCATATCTTGCAACTGTGCTATCAATGCACATGGACTTTTATATACTAGAAAAAATACCTAATAAGAGCTTGTACATACTTAAATCTTAATTTCTTATATTTTTTCAGTTTTATTTATTTGAGTATTTAATGTTTAATTCCTGTTCATTGAGAGCAAAACTAACCGAAGTCAAAGCCTTTGTTGCATAAGCATATTTGCCCATAAACCAGAATCCAATTCTGATTTATCAGATTCCTAACATTTACACACTACAGTCAAAAGCTACAAAGCTACAGTTAAAAGACTGTTGTGTTTGAGCTACACATTGCAGGAAAGAAATAAAGGGAAGTGACTTTTAAAAGCCACAGAAGTGGGGAAAGTCTTTGTTGCTGTCTTTCAAGGCTGTGAAGGTATCATCAGCCTCTTCATAAAGGTTGGTATTCTACTAATCCACTTACAGGGAGTTATAATTAGATTTACTCTAAAGTGGCCTTCAATTGACTCTCATCTCCAAACTACTCTAGGGAACTGTTGGGGTCATCATAGGTCTCAGCTATGGTCAGAGGTCACTGCACGTCATCAAGGCCTCATGAGCATGTTTACACCTCAGATGACTGCTGTGTCTGAATACTGAGAATACTGAGGCACAGAGACTGAGGACATACAGCTGAAGCAGATTGTCTAATAAATTAAAAGCTTAAAGTCTTAAAACTTTTGCATCAACAGTGGAAAATACAGAAATTATTGATATGATTTAAATACATATTAAAAAAAAAAAACTTTATGTTGATGTCCCTTTTGTAGACCGACAAAATAAGCATCGATCAGTATCTAGAGCACACCTTTCTGAATGGTTTCATGTCAGTGAGCATGTGGTTTCAGCTTTGGTTTAAGGCTTGATTCCCTTCTCGATATGCTAAAGGGATAACATGCCGAAAGCTTAAGGTTGATTCAAAGAAGCTGACTCCCAGGTCAAAAAAGTACTGTTGACCACTTCATTTTGTCAATTGATTATTTAAAAGTCGGGATGGAAGCTGGTCAAGTTTTGTTCTAGTTTTGTTGTTTGTAATAAAGAGAAAATACAACAAGCAACAGTAGTGTGCTACTGAGGACACTTAGTGCATATATTTTTTCTTTGTTGGTAAAATGTGTATGCTGGGATCCCCCCCTTGCCCACACCCTTCTGCTAATAAAGACTAAAGATGAGAATAGTTTGAATAATAAGGGTGTGGCTGGATGGCCTGCCAAACAGGCAAATTACAGCCGTTTGCCAGAAAGCCTGTGCCTGACTCAGCTCTAATTTGGGATTCCCATATGGTGACTGCTATTGTTTGGCTTCAAATTACCTCTTTGGAAACTACGTTCATGTTGTATATAATCTATTTGCTTGCTTTGAAATAAAAAAAAAAAAAGAATTGGTTTTATCCATGAGTGATGCCAGCTTGCACCTAAATATATATAAAAAAAGTTTATATGTTTTCACAGAAAGTCATGCTTTGTTGCTCATCTGATAACCTCACTCGACCTACCACTACAAGGTCAGAGCCCAGAGGTCAGAATCTGACCCCTCTTCTGCTGACCTGTGCAAGGAAGTGCATGAATGTGTGTGCTTGGTGGTTGCACACAATGGAGCACAATAGGCCTGACCTGCTTTGGTTTTTAGGACCGATATCCAGTTTTTCTTTCGTATTCAGGCTTCCAATTGCAACAAACTTTAAGAGGAAGTTGGCAAAAAGAATTGCACAGAGAGAAACACGCAGAGCCGGAGACCTACATTCCTATCACAGAGCTGGTTATTATCAGAGAGGAGTGGAAACAGAGGTGGAGATAATTCAGTGAAGCACAGGAAGAGGCAGCAGGGAGATGACTTTCTATTTGGTGTGTTTGATGTTCTGGGTCTAATTACAATGGAAAAACTTGTCATAACATTTTAAAAGGGGAAAAAATGAGTTAAATAAGGTGAAGAAACAGAATATTTGCTCTCTCAAGACTGACAGACTTTGCAGATAAAGACATCAAAATACACAAGGGAACTCAAGATAGATCATGAATGTATGAATGAAAGTAGTTCCATCAGCTGAGAACATTCAGTAAATTTCCATATGTATTCATCTTTACAAGAAATTGATCTAGCTTAATCCAAACAGTGTAGAGATGAATGTTGCATGTCTCTCTTTTAACTACAGTTTCTGTTAACTGACCTGTGTTTATGTTTTACATGTGCCTGATGTGATCACGACTGGCTTCAATCATTCATTCAGATTGCCGCTGGAGTGCCTGAGGCCCTTAACGTGTGTCTGCTGTCTGTTGGCTGCAGATGCTATCATGTGTGATTAGTGCAGCGTGTTTGTTAGCACACGCTTCTCACTCTGTCTGTTAGCAGTTACACTCATCACAGCTGCGAGCTGCCCTGAGGAGAAATCTTCTGCACCTGCCTCTGTTTCTGTCTAATGTAAACACAGAAAAAAGAAATCTGCGTCTGTGTTTGAACAGGAGGGAACAGTGGGATGTAAACGGAGTGATTTGCACATCAAGTTGTCAGGAGGCATTGGAGGCATCAAAACTGAGGGCAAATTTATACTGCTCTTATTAGACATGTAAGATTAGGGGGGGTCATGGGGATGGGACCCTGAGGATCACTGATGCAAATGTGAGTGAAATGAAGCAGGAGATTGATGTGGATTACACACAGCATGTCTGAGCAACATGCCATCTCTGGGGAGAATTCAGTACCCATAACTCACTGCTCTGCTCTTAATAACACTGCTAACAAATATTTATCAATATTTGTCCAGGTATAAAAACACAAACATGGCTAACGCATGGTTTACATCAACTGGGAGTGAGCAGCACAAACAAAAATCTGTCTGCCATTGTTGTTGTAGACATCCTATTTGTACATAGTTATTGACTTGAACCTGTGCATGTGTGTTAAGTCTCTGTTTCTAGAGCAACTATGTATAGTCAATTTACACTGCAACAAAAATGTAACCCCTTTCAAAAGCTTGCACTTTTGCTTGCACCCAGAACCTCAGAAGTTACCGTTTTCAGCTGTAAGTTATCGTGACAGAAATGGTAACCGAGGCTGACTTACAATTCAGACATTTCAAAAATTTAAATGTAACCAATTGTATTGTCTAATTTCTTGTCAAGATACAGTTTGTGCATAAGGCATGTATATTGCTAAGCATTCATCATAACACCCGGTGTGCCACAAACTCGACACAATCGACACGTATGTTGTCAAGGTCAAGCTCAACGGCATCTCTTTTGGGGCCTTTTCACGCATGGTCAAATGGTCTGAGACCACCAGAGGTTTTTCAGGCCCTTGGGACATCCACAGCACAACCAGGGACTCATGGCAACCCTACAACTTCCCAGACAGCACCTTAGGCCAGGGGTTCTCAACCTTTTCAGCCTGCAACCCCCAAAATAAAGGTACCAGAGACCGGGGACCCCCACTGTACCTGTAGATGGTTGAACACAGCCATGCACATTTAAGAACAGTCGTGTGCAGACAAGGCTGCCCATTAGCGGGGGAAAATGTGAGAGCTTTTTGGGTCCCAGCCAAACTGGGACCAGGAAAATCATGGTCCATTGTAAGGTTAAGCTGTGGTATTTTATACCTGAATAATAATTACTATTATCAAAGAAACAAATTTAATTCATTTGTGTAGTAAGTAGCCCTCTTTTAAAAATGTAAATCCTTTTGTTGAAAACAGAATTAAAATACATTAAAAATAGCTATAATGGGTTAATAATGGCAAGGAATGGCAGGAACGGTAGTGAAATTGGATTTTGAAAGTAGGAGAAATGGTTAGAAATCCCAAAAATTAGATAAAAGTGGCAAAAAAAAAAAAAAAAAAAAAAAAAACGAGAAAAAGAGGCAAAAATGGGCATATTAAGTGTTAAAAGGTAATTCAGAAGTGGCTGAAATTACATTAAAGTGGCAAAAATAGGTGGAAATTTGGTGAAATGGGATGAAAATTGATAAAAACTGGCAAAAAAAAGGTTTAACTGAGGCAGAAAAACTCAGAAACTGGCAAAAAATGGGCATATCAAATCGTGAAATGTGGCTTCAAAAGTGGTAAAAGGGGTTAATAGTGGCAATAATGTGTCAACAGAGCCAACAATAGGCAGAGAGTTGCATGATTTGGTTTAGAAGTGGCAAAAACAAGCAGAAAAAGTGGTGGAAAGGGTTTAAAATTGCCAAAACAAAAAGGGTTTAAGTTGCAAAAATGTGTTAAAGTTGATATAATTGGTGGGAAATAGTGATGAGCAAAACTGGTGTACGTGGCATTAGTGTAAATTTAAAAAATGTTCTTAGTTTTTTTAAGGTATCCGGAGACCCCCTCTCAGTGTCTCGCGACCCCCTGACCCCAACGCTGAGAACCCCTGCCTAAGGGCCATGCTTACATCCTCCCCTTACTCCACCTTAAAGATGTAGACATTTTTTCAACAGATTTTCCCATGCCTCTGTTAATATGAAATGACATCCAGAAAAAGACCAGGATTGTGTCAATCCGTCTTGCTGCCCTATGGTGGGCTTGCTTACTATTACACACCTTACTTTAGCCTCAATTTCTGGCCCAAACATGCCTAGAAGTTCAACACAATAATGCATCGAAGTGCAGTTACTGGGTTGTGGCACATCGGGCCCCATGATGAATCCTTTGCACCCTACAAACCTGTAACTTATGAATGTGACTGTTGACTTGAATTTAGGTAGAGAGTGCATTTTCAATAGGAATGATTGCCATTATTGGGCTTTGCAGACTCCAGTGGATGACTACACTGTGATTATATATGTTTTAAATGATCTGTTTTATATGGCCTGGGAAAAGAAAATCTCATAACTAATTTTAATATTAATCCATCCAATAGTTGTTTTGAATTTCAGTCTCTGCAGGTATACCATCATGATGCCTAATTGGCGTGGGAAAAACATACAGCCTCTCAGTGTTGACATTGTCATCCAATGTGAGCGATTATCTTTAAGGACTCAGTAAAAGTCTTACCCAAAAACTATAAAATAACCCTTATCTGGGGCATCAAAACATTCATTCAATTTTCATAACAAGAAAATGCCACTGGTGCTTCATCTAGGAAATCATTAAGATTGTTCATCTTTAGATTTTCTCTTGGTTTGAAGGGTGATTTTCTGGGTCTCCCGTTGCTACCATCTGGGAGGAAAAAAATGGAAAGCTGCCAAAAAGGGAGCTGTGATTTTAAGAATCCTGCCTCAGGTTAAAAGACAATGAACTGTAGCTGGCTTTGATCTACGTTCATATTCAGGCAGAATAACGATAGCTTCTCTGACCGCAGCTAATGATGTCTGTGGAGCGTTAGCATATTGCAGAGGGGAGGATTTGTAGCCACATGGGTTCCTTTAATGAGTTTTATTTATATTGTTTTATCCCCCTCCACCTCTTACTCACCTCAGTACACAGAGTAATGAAGAGTGAGGGGTAGAGTAGGTTAACAATCGGCCTTCTCCAAACCTACATGAGGCTAATTATACAGTGCTTTGAGGATCATCAGCTTAGAGATTCCCCCTTTACTCTGAACACACAATTTTATATGAACAAGCCCTTTTTTAATTCTAAGTTTGAGTTTGTTTTGATGGAGCTAATTTAACTAGCATTTTTCTTCTATTCCAGTCTCACGATGCAACCTAACAAGCAAGAAAGTCTGTGTCCCAATTCAGGGGTAGTATCCTTTATAGGACCACGCCTCTAAAGCGTCCAGCCTCAGTGGCCTGCATAGCTGAACTGAAATGAGATGGTCTTGTATACAAAGGATTTCTTGTTTGCTTCCTCAGCTGTGCCCACCCTACCCAAGCACTACTGCTGTCACTTTAGCAACCTGACCTAGCACTGGAACTGAAATAGCTAGTAACACAAATAAACCTGTTATTTTACATTTAAGTTTGAGCTTTAAGGCCCCTTTGTCACATAGTATGGCTATAGCTATTTGATAGAGTTGAAAGCAGTTACTTGTATTTTAAAGCATACTACTCTGTGGCTTAAATGTATCATCTCATTTGTATTTACATGAAGTGAATCTTGGGAAAGAAGATACATCATGTCATGTCAACAGGAAGCCACCAGAAAGTGAAACTGGACCACTTTTAATGCTCTGCTGTAACAGTAAGCCTAACAATGTGCCCTTCAAAGGATGCAGCCACTAAATTGGGACATAACAATGGAATGAGTGGACCTGATTTTGTATAAAAACAAGTAATTGGGGAATTTAGGATGCTGGGATGATGGTTCTCAATTTGTCAGGCATCAGGTCCCAACAGCATCTCCAAAAGAGAAACTGTGTCCCAATTTTTTTTTTTTTTTTTTAATTTCCAACCACTTTAATTCATCATGAAAATGTTGCAGTTTGAATCCCAAATGGAACAAAACATGACTAGACAAACAGACTGGACAAAACGAACGTATTTAAAAAGCACGTCATTACAGATGGACATGCATACAAACATCTTATTTTACTCCATTTTCCCAAGACATCATAGAAGTTGGGTAATCTCTTGAGGAATTTCCTCATTCTTTGAGGACAACCAGATTTATTATCTGAAGAAAAGTATATAAATAAGTTCCAACCTCAATGAAATACTGAAATTTACACATCATCATAGGAAAATTTTAAAAAATACATGTATAAATTTACCATGTGACACTTTTTTTCCTGTCACATATTCTCAGTCCATCCAAAAGAGCTTTGTGACCCACTTTTCGGTCCCGACCCAACGTCGAGAACCACTGTTCTAGAGGGATTATAAGGCACTGTGAGCTCTAAGATATGATGGTATCTGACCAATAAGAGCTTTGCACAAATAATTGGGAAAAAGACATTTAAATTCTGTTTTTAGATTTAATAGGGAGCCAGCGCAGAGAAGCTAACACATGGATAATGTGATCTCTTTTCCTAGTTGTAAGCGCTGCAGCATTTGAACCTGATGAAGGGTCTTTAGTTACTTATTAGGACAGCCTGATAAAATGGTATCACAATAACCCAAACTACAGGTAGCAAATGTGTGGACTCTTGTGTTGGTAGATCTTGGTCTGGATGCCAGGTTGATGCCATCTGTAGGACAGTTATCTCATTAGAATAAGGACTTTGTGAGGTGTTTTGGGCCAAGCACAATTACGGATTTTCCTAAACATCTATTTTTATTATTTCATTAGTGTTCATTAGCTGAAGCTGCAGCGGCCTCTAGTGGCTGGAGGTTCATTACAGTTTAAAAGAGCATTATAGACCAGGATTTCAAGCCCAACTCCTAAATCTTGCATCAGCTAATTTCATAAAATGAGTTTAACCGTTTAACTGCATGCATCCCAAAGCACAATAGCTGAAGTCTTGTCTGAGTTGAGTTGCAGAGATCTTGGTCATCCAGGTCCTAATGTCATTAAAGCATGCTTCCAGTTTACATATCTTATAATGTCATTAGGCCTCATTGAAAAGTATAGTTAAGTATCATCTGCATAACACTGAAAACATAAGGATAGTTTCCTCATAGTTTTACCAACGAGAAGCATATACAAGGTGAAAAGGATCAGTTAAGCTACAGAACCTTATGAAACTTTGGTATGCATAGAAGATTTACCATTAACATGTTGAAACGAGTGATAGCAAGTAATTGTTCTAGTCTTTGTTAAAGGATGTCAAATGCAGCACTAAGTCTTAAAATAAACCCTTATTTGGAGAAAAACAGCTGATTAGCCACTACTTTCTTGTTGACATTTGTAGATATAGGTCTAAGGTGTCTGATTAACAAATGTCTTCGAAAGACTGCTTGTCTGCTCAGGGCTTCTGTAGTATTGTGCAAGTGCCTCAGTACAGAGGAATTTATCACTGCATAGCCAAAGGGCACTCAAAATGAATGAGCATAAATAGGTATGGTAAAATCATAAAAGGAAGATTGTGAAGTAATCAATGGTCATTTAGGTAGAAACTGCATGTAGCCACAACACTTTTTATTAAACTTGGGTAAAACTTTCCTAACTTTTGTGTTAATGCTGCACTAAACTAAAACCAGACTCTCCAGGGCACAGCACTAAACTTTAATCCATCTGTCCCACTTCAGAGTAATTTTCATTCTCAGAAGTCATAATCACAGACGCTGACTGGGAAGTGTGTCCTTTAACAGTATCGGTCACAGCTCTTACTTCATACACAATGTGCCCCCTATCTCTGTGTTGGATGCCAGGTCCCAGTCCATCTCCGCCTCATTAAGCATATGTCTCATTTTCCATTTCAGACAGGAGATAGCATAGAAGTGCACACAAAAGCACTATTTTTCAGACCCTTCCGCTGATCTCGTCTGAAAGTCTAATGAGAATGGATCAAATATAACTGACACCAAGGGGAGACAAAGGGAGATGTAGCCCTGGGTGAGAGATGAGGCGAGGCAGAACAATGGACCTGAATGTGCCGTCACTGCGGCGGTATGGAGCAGGACCAGTGAATGCAGATGATTCTATAATGAGGGATTAAGTGGTGGATTAAGGGTCTTTATTAAGATGTTTCTGATCCTCATTAGGCTGAATCTCGTATCAGGGCATCGATTCCCCACTCACTTGCTGGATTGGCCGATCTCTGGAGGAAGAAGAGAGGGGAAGAGAAAGAAAGAGTGAAAAAGAAAGATAGAGAGGCATGTGCCTACATAATCCCCCTTTGAGGCATTAAAAAATAGGCTATATGAATAAATTCCTGAATGTTGGAAATAGTAATGATTTTTACATACGTGTGTCTTTAGGAATAAATCTTGTCTTTATCAATTTTATTTCCAATTTAACCTAGAAAGTTAGTTTTCCAAGAATGGAAACAGAGCAAAAAGGTTCTGAGTCAAACCTGGCTGTCCTTCATTGATGTAGCAAAAACATTTGCATACTGTTGACCGTACACATTTCCAACACATACAGATGAAGTACGAACATTATTCAAGGACAGTTTTTTGCCACTGCAGTTTCTGGCCTCTTGGTGAACATTAGTCCGACATCCAGGCTCCTAATCTCTGGTTTTGATTAACTCCTGGAGGAAATATCCTCATCTGTAGCTGCTAAATGCTGGAGTTTGTTCATCTACTATGGTGTCATGGTTCTTCGAGAAATGGATATACCCCTAATTTATTTGTCATCCACATTTTTTTAAGCAGCCCATCAAGCAAATGATAAACAACAACATGAAAGACCACTTTGCATCCACAGAGCATTCAGAAAGTATTCAGACCCACCTCCCTTTTTTTCAATTTTATGTTGCAGTCTGAGGCTGCAGTAAAACAAATCATTTTTATTCTCATTAATCTACACTCAATACCCAATAATGACAAAGTGGAAACAGAGGTTTTATGTTTTTTTTTTTACAAACTTATTCAAAATAAAAAACTTAGATATCACCTTGGCATAAGAATTCAGGCCCTTTGAAAAACACTTGAATTGAGCTCAGTTGCTTCCCATTTCTCTGTGCCGAGATGTTTCTACACATGTTTATCCTTTCCCTGATCTGTGCTTTGCAAAAATCTTGTCTCTGAGCTCTGCAGGCAGTTACTTTGACCTCATGGCTTGGTTTTTGCTCTAGTATGCATTGTCAGCTGTGAAGCCTTCTACACTGCTTATAATAACAAAGGGAACACCGAAATAACACATCCCAGATCTCGATGAATGAAATATTCCAGCTGAAAATCTTTATTCATTACATAGTGGAATGAGCTGAGAACAAAATAACACAAGAATGATCAATGGAAACCAAAATCATTAACCCATGGAGGACCTGATTCAGAATCGGGCTCAAAATAAAAGTGGAAAAAATCAGATGACAGGCTGATCCAACATCTGTGAAATTCCTCAGCACAACTCAAAATGAGGCTCAGTAGTGTGTATGGCCTCCACGTGCCTGTATGCCCTCCCTACAATGTCTGGGTATGCTCCTGGTGAGACGACGGAGGGGCTCCTGAGGGATCTCCTCCCAGACCTGGATCAGCTCCTGGTGCGACATGGTGGCCGTGGCTTGAACGAGACATGACGTCGCTCGATTGGATTCAGGTCTGGGGAACAGACAGGCCAGTCCATAGCATCAGTGCCTTCGTCATGCAGGAACTGCTAACACACTCCAGCCTCATGAGACCAAGAATTGTCACTCATTAGAAGGAACCCAGGGCCCACTGCACCAGCATATTGTCTGACAATGGGTCTGAGGACCTCACCCAGGTACCCAGCAATGGCAGTCAGGGTACCTCTAGCACATGGAGGTCTGTGCTGGCCTCCAAAGATATGCCTCCCCAGACCATCACTGACCCACAGCCAAACCGGTCATGCTGGAGGATGTTGCAAGCAGCAGAACGTTTTCCACAGCATCTCAAGACTCTCTCGTCAGTCACATGTGCTCAGTGTGAACCTGCTCCCATCTGTGAAGAGCACAGGGTGCCAGTGGCAAATCTGCCAATTCTGGTGTTCTCTGGCAAATGCCAATCAGGCTGCACGGTACTGGGCTGTGAGCACAGGCCCTCTATCACCCTCATGGAGTCTATTTCTGGCAGTTTGAGCAGAAACATGCACATTAGTGGCCTGTTGGATGACATTTTGTAGGGCTCTAGCAGTGCCCCTCCTGTTCCTCCTTGCACAAAGGAGCAGATAGCAGTCCTGCTGCTGGGTTGTTGCCCGCCTACGCCCCTCTCAACATCTCCTGGTGTACTGACCTGTCTCCCGGTATGTCCTCCATGGTCTTGACAGTGTACTGGAAGACACTGCAAACCTTCTTGCTGTGCAGCTCCTGTGGGTTGCAGATACCTCCTCATACTACCAATAGTGGTGAGGTCACTGGAAATATGCAAAAGTAGCCAGAAATCATCCGGAAAGGATGAGAAGAGAGAAATGGTCTGTGGCCACCACCTGCAAAACCCTTCTTTTGTAGGAGTTGTCTTGCTAATTGCCTCTTCTTTCCACCTGTTGTCTGTCCCATTAGCACAACAGCAGGTGAAATGATTCACAATCAGTGTAGCCTCCTAACTGTACAGGTTGATATCCCGAAGTGTGATTGACTTGGAGTTACATTGTGATGATTATGTGTTCTCTTTATTTTTTTGAGCAGTGTTTATTAAAAAAAGGGGTGTGCCTTTCTGTATCCAATCAATTTAATTTACCACAGATGAACTTCAATCAAGGTGTCGACATATCTAAGCAAAGATCAGAGAAATACTCGCTGAATGCAGTATAGTTCACCTAAAATGGCCTTTAGTATTTGCTCATTGTCACTCCACTTCTGCTCCAGTGAGTAGGATAACATATTCATGCATTTTGAGTTAACTATTACATTTTCTTCTGAATTGTTGAGGTTAATGCATCCAAAACAATGCAGTAGTCTACTCAGATATCTTTTCACTACCTTTGCCATTCTGTAAGGGGTGTTTTTAAGTGGTTTTACTCCATGGAGACTGAAGAATAAGTGGGTATACTTTGTGTCCCTGCATATACCCTGAGCTATACCACTACCGCCAGCACATAGTTGCTCAAGTTATTACTCTGTCATTTGGTGCTGATAAAGTAGAGCACAGTGTTTTCTTCTGAGCTTTTATTGTGAGAAATGTAACCTCCCAGATAGCAAACAGCCACTGAAGCAGTGTTATAGCAACATTGGTTTGTCAATGTAAATGTACTTGAACCAGTGTTAGAATCATATTTTGATTCTGTCAGTTTTGCACCATCAATAACATTAAAGTCTTTGAACTTTTCTTCAACCACAGCAAAGTTTTTCCTGCTTTATTTACAGCCAGGATAAATGGTACAAACATATCAATAGCCCTATGGTATCTACCTAGGCCAGGGCAAAAAAACAACAATCTAATCAGACACTGGTGTTTGTAGAAAATCAAGATTAGAAGAATAAAAAAATCAAGATTTTCTCCTGAACTTCCTCTGTCGCTCCCTTTGGGCTTTGCCAGGGTGGGTGCAGGCTAACTGGTTGGAAACACCACATCAGAATGAGAATCATTTGTGCACCAGTTAGCTTTTTCTCCCTCCCCTCAGTGCACACATAAAAACACAAATGCATGGAGCAGGTGTGCAAAAAAGAGTGGAGTGATTCTTTCACTATGCAGCACTTCCCTAACACATCAGCACTGGGCAAGTGCTTAGTGTATTTTATGACCATCTAACCTTTTCATTACCTTAAACTACTGATTATCCCCTTCCAGAATTTAAATACAAGTGACAATATCCATTTTTCTCTCTGATCCTTGCATACATGTTGAGTTATTAAGCAGGTAAGGATATCAATGAAATCATCAGTTGGGTTTGGTGTAAAAACATTTTTGAGATTTAATTTTTAGACCAAACTGTCCAGCCCTAATTGCAACATCAGGTTTCACCAGATAAATGATTAATAGTGTAGATAATATCTCAAATTAAAAAACAGATTTATTCAGGTAAATTCAACAAGTGTGTTAAATTTAAGTGTCTTTTTCTCCAACTCACTCCTGCGCTGTCAAAGCAAAGACTCTTCTTCAGCCCCTGGACAAAAGCAGCTTCATGTGCATCCCAGATTGCCATCATTTAATGAGTCAGAGTATCTAAATGTAAAACAAAGACATGAAAATTTAAGTAAAGCAAACCTTCAACCTGTGGAACCTCAAAATGAGCATCACATGTATAGAGCATAGGTATTACACAAGCAGAGGGCTTGACTATCTAACCCAAAGTGTCCCTTTTTCCTGTTTTCTGTACTTCTGTGCCATCCAAATTTCATTGCAGTGGATCCAAATTGTCAAGGTTTACGCCACTTAAAATTTTTTATTACAGTGCAGATAAAAAATAAATAATTGAAGAATTATGGCAAGATCCAGGATGTGTATCTACCTGTGTGACCGCTCTGTTATTGTAACCCTGCTGAGAACTGGACTGAAGGAAACACTCAAATCAGAAAAAACAAACCCAGGCTTTCTAAACACAATATTTACATTTTCTAACAAGTCTAACAGGGCAAAATGGACAAGTGTTTATGATAAGAGAATCTCAGTTATTCTAATATTTATGTTTCAGTATCCGGAGGTGTTAAGCAAGACTCTAGACACAACTGTTGGAATTTCTGACAAAATCAGACTAAACTTCCTTTGCTTAAAGTAACAATACCAACTTACTACTTATCAGATAGCAGGTGGAGGGTGTCCGCCTTTCTAACTTGTGACAGTTATAAAATCAGAGACAGAGTCTGAACCATATGGTTGGGGATTCATGAAAATAGAGGGTACATTTTATTAGTACTGCAGATGGAAATGATGTAATTGTAGATCTCATCTTTCCTTAAAAACCAAATTGGGACACAGATCTTCAGCTGTTTCACTTAATTTGGTAGACCCTTACTAAACCAAAGAAAATTAGCACATGCAATCACCCCCCAAATTTTCTCAGTGTTCTGATGCTACTTGAGCATCATAAAGGGAGCCATCATGCAGTCATATGCGGCAAAACCAGCCATTTTCAGTGCTAATTAGATTCATTCAAAAAGTACAATTCAAAATTACCATCACTTACAGCATAGACTGAGCCATGGGGTGGCTTACAGGGCTTTAGCCCCAAATGCTTGTCTCACAAGCCCAGACTTTTCTGGGTTTGTTAACCCTCTGAGACTGATGTTGTTGTATACAATGGGCAGAGACACAGGTTATAAAATATCAAGTAACTTTTGAACCATAATTCATAGCCACTTCTTTTTCCCTCTAATCCCTCTATTTCACCATTCTAATAACACTATCTATGCCTTTGTATCCATGAGTAACTCCGATATTGAACGTCTTTTGTAAATGAGTTTTTTAAATCCATTTTTAATTGTTTCTCTTACTAGCTTAGGATTAGCCATTGTCTTCAGTTCTCAAAATGGATGTCACATGGGCTGTGACGACCAATGGCAGGCGGTTATGTTGTCACGTCATGCTTTGCCAAACAGCACGTGTATACACCTTATATGTGTATACATAAGGTTATTTTCACACCTGGTAGTCCGGGGGACTCAGTCTGTTTTGGTAGGGAAATTACAACATTGTTGCACTTTCATGTGGTTTGGTTGGCATTCACATTGCCCTTGGTCAAACAGACCAAACCACAAGTTTGTGGCACTACCGTTCCAAACAAAGAGCGTCAAAGAAGAAAAGTAGACATAGAAGAAGACAAAACTGAAAATCCATCTCCTTCCAATGGTCTTTTTTTTTTTACACATAGACCAAAAAATGACCAAATTTATGCTCTCTTGGGATTTCTGCTTTTGTTTTGGGGCGTTATGAGCAGGTGGTGCAGCAGCGAGCTGTCCAGCATATCGTTTTTAAAATGAGATGAATGAACTGTACCGAAGCAAAAGGCTAGCCAACATGTTAGTGAGAGACTACGACATGTTGCTATGGCTACACAGACCCCGAGCTAGGTACTGACATGTATTTGAGCGTATTAAATCACATATATAAATCCATAAAATATTACATTTTATGCAGCCGTATGCCTTTGGTTCACAAGTTGGTCCGCTTTACTTTTACACCTCTAACGAACCACACCGGGGTTCGTTTTGAAGCGAACTGCGATCCCCTGTTTTCAAGTGGACCAGAGTTTGCTTGTTTGGTCCGCACCAGAGTTCATATGAGCTTTCACACCACTCCAAATGAATCAGACTATTGGGGGAAATGGACCAGAGTTTGTTTAAAGCGAACCAAAAAGCTCTGGTGTGAATGTGCCCTAAGCAACTGGAAGAGAAAGCCTGAATGACTCACAGAGAGAAAGAGACACAGAGGGCCTGTGATGTGCCCCTCTGTGACTCTGCAGACAGGAACTGCTTTGAATAATGGCTCATAATCAGCCAAAATAAAACATGCTGCCAAGTTCTTTTGTGTTTTTTTTTTTTGTTTGTTTGTTTGTTTGTTTGTTTTTTGTAAATCTGTGCCAAAAAGTCTTAGTCATTATTGTTTACTGTGTGTCACACACACATACCTACACCCCCCTACCCCCCCCCCCCCACACACACACACACACATATATATATATATATATATATATATATATATATATATATATATATATATATATATATATGAAAAAACTTTTAATCAGTTTTAATTTCCATTTAGGTTTTATCATGTTGTAATTGTCTCATAACTTTTTTTAAAGTTCAAGTGACACACATATACTTAAAGCCCAGGTTGTTCTAGAAAAAGGACAATCAATTTATCCAGTTTGAGGTGTAATGGATCACATTCACACATTTTTCACTCATAATGTACACTATGTATAATGTGGCTAGGAATAAGAAGCATCATTACCCTGCACACAGGTTGCCATATTTATGAAGACGGTTTTGAGCTATTAGGTGTGACAGGGATGCAAATATTTATTTTATCTTGAAAAGCTTATCTTGCTGATCTTGTAACTCAGATCACATTATTGGAGTCCGGCCTCACATTAGACTGGTAAAATATCCTCCCTGCTCCTTACTCAGATTTGTAACCAGTTCATCATCTACAGTGGACAGAACTGAGCTCATGAGAGTGCCGCTCCTCTACTGCCCAGCAAATAACATTATATTCAAAATCTGGCTCTTGAGAGCGTGATGGGACATTAATTAGGTTTGTAGGAACTTTATAATTATATGTGGTAAAAAGTAGCCGCTCATACCTACAAATATAATTTATAATGCACTATATTATTCTTTCTATGATGACTACATAGAAGATTCATCCTCCTAGGGATTTGAGAAGCAAGTTTGAGACCATAAAGTTCCTATTTTTCTGAAGATGTAGAAAGCTGACCAGCACTGAGTGAAGGTGAAGAAAAAAACCTTGATGACACAAACAGTTCATGTTTTGACAGCTTTATTCATCATAAACACTCTAATAGCAAGAGTCGGTGATGCGCCTGATGCTCATGAACTTTGAGCCATTGTTGCCCATGTTGTTGAAGTTCCTGTACTCGCCAGGCCTCATGTAGATCATCCTGCCTCTGAAGTGGGGCTGCTCGTACATCAGCCAGTGGCCATCCATCACGTTGCAGGACATGCACTGGGACATGCGATAACGATCCATAACGTTGTCGCAGTCGTCCTGCAGCTCGTGCATCTGACCATTGAAGTTCTCCCTCTCAAAGATCCTCATCCTGAAGGATCCTCTGTTCTGCTTTTCAGAGGGGAAACATGTTTAAATCATTGAATATCAGGTGTTCAGCATGAGATTTTTTTTTTTCTTTTTTAGATTTATTTTTGGCCTTTTTTGCCTTTATTAGATAGGACAGTGGATAGAGTCGGAAACAGGGAGGAGAGCGGGGGAGAGACATGCAGGAAATAGTGCCACGGGCCGGATTCGAACCCGGGTCGCCTGCATATATGGCGTGCGCCTTAACCACTCGACTACCGGCGCGCCCAGCATGAGATTTTAATGGAAAAGAAATGGTATGTTTAGCTGTTGATGTATTTAAAGTAAATCCAGTCAGGAGTGAGATCTTACCATAGGGATCATGCGGCAAGACCTGATGCAGTCGCTCATACCCATCAGGTTCATGCAGTCAGCGTACTCGCCCCTCCTCATGAAGAACTGGTTGCCCATGAAGTTGGTGCGGTCAAACACCACGAAGCAGCCCTTCTCCACCCTGCAGGACTGGCACCTGCTCAGGTAGGAGGACATGTCCAGGCAGTCGCTATTGCACTCATAGGAACGACCCTGGAAGTTCCTGTCCTCGAAGAAAACGATCTGTAGCAATGAGAAGGAGGACAGACTGTGGTAAGCATGTGTAAGGTTTGTTCATGCTTAAAGGTGCATGGGAGTGTGTTTTATTACAAGGGAAAACAGGAAATGATTAACATGAAGAGGTAGGAATATTAAGGATGTTCTGCTAATAAGACTCTGTTGTCATGATGTCTATTAGCTGTGGCTAAATGACTACATGGGAAAGAGAACATTTGTCCTTGGAGAACTGCTGCTTAAGTTTCATAGTGCTGAAAGCAAGCAACCGTGGCACTCTGTGGAAATAGTTAGACCCCATCCTCCTCATTGAAAGTTACAGTACTTTTAGATCAACTTTGAAACTAGTATTTAAATTTAGAAAAGTTACATATTTTAGCTTTAAGTAAAATTTAGTATGTTTTTGAACATCCTTTTTTGAAAATTTTCTGATGCCCATTTTGAACTGCTATGTCAAAATGTTGAAATTGTATCAAGTGTTGGCCGTACAGTCACTACAAGGTTGGCTATGAGGAACAACACAGTCAAAGCATTAGAAGATGACACTGTGTGTATGTGACTGCCTAAGCCCGTATAGCTTCAAATGAATTAATAAATGTAAAGAGCGTTGGCACATACATTAATATAAATTGAGTTTAGGTCTGCTTCAAAGTGCAGCTTTAATCCCAAAAGAAGTTTATTCTTAGAGAGAGAAAAACTTTTGCTAATTTATTTGAGGTAAATAGGAGAAACAGAGATGTCACTTTTAAAAGCTGCAACTTTTTCCAGAAGTAAATGGCGAAGAGCATGTTAGGTGAAATAAAAGGTGGTGCTATCCAGAGTAAAGCCTGGAGTTTACAGCAATATAACTTTTTGTCTAGCAGCATTTTTGTACATAGTAGGTGTCCCATATACAGAGTCCCCAACTGCAGGTTCAACTCCCAATCTCAGTCTTTTGATACAAAATAATATGACACAAAACGGCTTAGAAAATCCTGAAGGAAATTGTGCTGCCAGATTGCTAAAGAGTAACACAATGTTGGTGTGTTGTATGTGAAATATACTAAACAAAAAACAAAAAGTTGACATAAATTAAATAGAACAGGGTATAATTCAAAGAAAATGTGCCTTAAAGGATAAATAGAAATGTGAAAAGAGAATTAAAAGAGAGAGCTGAACACAACAGATGCATATCTGATCAAATCTTTCCTCTCTTCTCTCTTCAGATGTCCTATTGAAGGAAAAAGACCAAATAAACTGAATGTTTACATTCAGTACTATCTTTCTGTGCTGACATTAATATAATGTTTACTATCTTTGTAGGTTGGTCTTCACAAGTTTGAGGATGACTATTTTACTCTAAGCCTGCCTACTCCCACTTTGTCTTAAAGATGACTGTCACAAACTATATATTTTTTTTACTTTTCAGAGTTAAGCATAGTGCACAGATGTTTTAACTTAAATAGCCTAATATTGTAGCAAGGAAAGTACAGAATAAAAACTAGAAGGTTTAGTCAAATCATGAGCTCAAAGACACTCCAGATCTCTGTAAAAAAGAAAAAAGAAAAAAGAGGAACAGCGGTGTTGAGGTTGGCTCATCAGCTTACCCTGCTCATCATGTTCATCCCAGTGGAATCCATCTTGTTGGTCGGTTAGCTGCTGAAGCTGTTCTGTCACCAAACTGTCCTCTTCTGGGTTTAACCCTTTCCTTTTATACCTGTCCCAAAGACTGGCCCTTTTGTCCAAATCCCCCTGAGCCAGCAGTAGAGTCATAGAAATGTCACCAGAATATGGAAGGATTGTCCACTTTTTCAGGGGCCAGAGGGCTCAGGGTTTCTTTCTCTCACAATGTGTGGGGGTCACAGGACGGCTGAAAGGGTTAACATCCGGGGGTCATACCTGGACATTGTTTTTTCAGTGTTACGTAAACTCTATTGTCATCAGCAACTTTTTTCTGCGTTTTGTGTTTCCAACATGGAGTTTGTTATAGTCACTTTAGTATACATCAGCATTTAATTTAAAGACTTAAATGACATGATGATGTTTTCATGCAACTGAGTCTTTGACTTAATTTTTCTGATTTTTAAAGAACATATCCTTTATTATAAGACCTCAAGCATCACAATGTCCTAGTACAAGTATTAGATTGTGTTGAACCAGTTTTGCTCATTTAATGAAAAAAGGATTCATTTTTGTAATGGGAAAAAGGGATCTTTAGCTTTTTTGTGGGCATCTACATCTTAAATTAGAATTAGAATTCAAGCTTTAGCAGACTTCTATTAGATCAGTTTACCTTGTATAGAAGAGTAAATAGCATTTTCTAGTTTTTGCCCAAATATAGGATAATCACCACTCAAGGTTATTCTCTGTTTTTTTCTGAGTTCAATAGATTATATTTACATATCGCTGGTGTCGGGCCAAAACCCTGCATCTCCAAAATCCCCATTTTTCAGGGAATGAAGGCAAAAAAAACACGGTGTTTTCCAATTTATTTAACACAAAATAGACATATCTTTTGATACTTTGTATTGCTTTAAAATGTGTTAAAACCCACAAAGTTTTAAAGGGTGACCATTTGCACTAATTAAAAAATAACAAAGTTGTGGCCCACTGCCTGACCAATATATTTAATACCTTTAGATATATAACTTATAACTTTTTAAACTTCATCTATAACTAAATGCCCGTCTCAAACTATGTCATGTGGGATTAGGTAAATGCTAGAGATATAGTTAGAGACTTTTTGAAGCTTGTGTAGAAGACAGCTTGGTGTGAATGATAATACAGGAGTCCAATGGGGATACACAAATTCATAACAATCAGTTAAGTACATTTTGTTGTTCAAAAAACAAAATAAGTCCATTTCAATCCAGTTGGGTCCACATAAATTTTCAGACACTTACTCAGAATATCACACTACAAGTCAGGATTAACAATGAGTCAAAAATAGTAAAAAAAAAAAAAAAAAAAAAAGATGTCAAGTGGTAAAATAAAATACTAGATGACAAAAAAATATGTCAAAAACTGCACTTCCAAAAAAAACAAAAAAAAAAAACAGATGTGTGTTTGTTTTTTAAACAGGATTTTATCAAAGTCAGGGTCCCGTCCCTTCAGGGGGTGGCCATGAGATGCTAGGGTGATTGGAGAGAGTTGGCGTGTAGAGGGAGAAAATGCAGAAAAAAATACAAATTAACTAATACTAATACAACTTAAATTTTTCTTAACCACTGCATATTGAAACGTTTTATTCTTGGCTTATCATTCATTTTTTCTGTTTAACTTTGGATTTTTGCCATTGTGATATAAAAGGAATTGACCCCCAGCCTTTTATCATTAAAAGGAGGGTCTCCAATAGGCTAAAGTTATTGGGATCATTGTCATTGCAAATTTCGGGATTTCTGCCTTTAAAAAGTTTTATGAAATCAAAATTGATTCTAAGTCACAAAGGAAAAATGACTATTGTATGACTATTGTCCATTGAAATAATTATAATGGTGATATAATGATAATAGACATCATAATAAAAATGTTGTACGCGACAACACAAAAGATTCTAAAAAATATATAAAACTATTCGTCGGATTATTTTGTATTTTCTATATTTGTTCAACACACAGGTAGCTTGCAATGATTTCCGATGCTGTTACAGAGTGTAGTAATTTGACTTGTCAGCACACGGGGGCGCTGTGACGTACGCCCAGCTCTTGTCGTGACTCTCTTGTCTTGGTAACAGAGCGTGTTGTCAAACGTTGCTAAGGAAGTAATCAGGCTAACGGTACTTTTAAATTATCCACTCTGTCGCCTAACAACAATAAACCAGAGGTAATTGTACATCAGTTTGACAACAGTCGCATAACCTCAAAAGTCGGACACTATCAACATCGCCGTTCTATTAAGAACATTTTATAAACCGTTATTCTGGACGTTAGCTCAGCTAGCTTGTGTGTCGCTAACGGTTTATAATGTCTTATCTGCTGTTTATCAGTTATTGTTATTACTGTGTGCAGCAAGTGAGCGGATATTATATGCTATCACAGACTTATCATACATGACTAAATATCGTCGATTAATGTTGTGTTAACAGTGTGTATTACACTGTTGATGTGGAAGGAGGAATGTACGTATGCTACAGGTTAGGGCTGACATGATACCAGTGTTATAAACTTCAGTATGGTAAAGATCGAACGATGTCAGTTCAACACCTAACGTAGTGTTAGACATTCAGTTTGGGATCATTAACAGGCACTGACTCCAACACACTGTCAAAATTGTACAAATCCGATGTCACCATGTCGATTTGCCAGTTCTTTCTTTTAGCATGTCTCTGATGATAGAAGTGTAATTTAGCTTAGATACTCCCAGGGGTGGAAAGTAACTAGTTCCATTTACTCAAATTACTGTAATTGAGTAGCTTTTTGTGTACTTGTACTTTTTTGAGTAGTTTTTAGAATTGCTACTTTCACTTGAGTATATTTTAAGTATTTTACTTAATTACATTTTTAAAAAGCATCAAGTACTGAGTAAAAGATAACACTAAAAGCCACAACAAGGAGGTCCAGGCTTCCTGCCAGCAGCCTGAAAACAACCAGTTGTCTGGCTTTCACAACACATGACAGTCAGTGGAGAATGATTCCATATTTCTTCCCAAAACAGCTGTTGCATTGTACTTTAGGTTAGGCCAAACCTTCTAATAAATAACCTGGATAAAGGTCCATATTGTCTTGTTGTTATTGCACATTAAGGACTGGCCATATTTCACCGTGAAAGCCCCTTGGGTATCAAAAGTAGCTTCTCAGTACAGAGTACTTTGAGTAAATTTTAAATTACTTACTTTTTACTTTTACTTGAGTAGATTTTTAGACCAGTACTTTTACTTTTACTTTAGTACATTTTAACAAGAGTAACTGTACTTTTACCTGAGTACAATAGTTTGGTACTTTTTCCACTTCTGGATACTCCTTGATACTGTGGTACATTTAAACAAAGAAGACTACGTGGTTTAGAAAGTTTCAGAGTGCTGGAAAAATACCCCACCTTACAACAGACAACAACTCTATATAAGCCTAATCAAACTCATTTAAATTGACAATATTTTACTGAATCATTTTCTGTCTTTTTTTTATTAAGGGATATGTCAGACAATTATGAGAAAGCGTCATCCACCTGACCCCAGCTGGTCGCATGGCTGGATGTAAGAGGATGGATGAGAATGGAGAGGACAACACCCTCCGTCAGTACTCTGACACTCCAGGTAAAGGAGACTCAAGTGTCAATGACAGGAGGACACTCAAGACCCCCTTAGTAGCTGCCAAATCCTGCAGTGAACACAAAGATACCCTTAAGCTCAGTGCCACAAATGTTGAGGAAGAGATCAGTCCATACCAGCCACGGCCACCCTCACGACCCAGGCTTTCCAGCAAAAGTGGCTCTGTGGAGGAGAATGTCAGAACCAGACGGCTGAAAAACAGCCAGGAAAGCCTGAGTGACCCTGCTGAGACTGGCTCATCTACAGACTCACTCAAAGAGGACCAAACAGCTCTTGTTCCAGGTACGCTAGCTCTCAGAGGTCCTGCCACCATCAGGAATAACCAGGACTCCACTGTTAGACCGGTCTCTGCCTTAACGAGAGGATCCCCAGTCTTTCGGGACAGAGGAAGGAGTCTCTCTGAGTATGAAAGGACACCCACCAGCCAGCAGAGCAACCTAACAGACCTCCGAGTAAGGGCCGCCAAGCTGCGTCTGTCTCCAGTGCAATCCACAGGACCTCTGCCTGCTCTGGACCAGAACTTTGCTTCGGCCACTTTAAGGGCAGCTAATAGGATTGACAGGGATTGCTTGGATTATGCCGTACTGGCCAGAGAGAAGCACGGGGAGAGACTCCACAGGAACCTGAGTGACAGCCGGCTTCTGGAGAACATGGGGTCGGATAGTGCCTCTGTCAACTCCATGAGGTCCACATACAGCGTGCTCAGCCCCATAAGACCTCAGGATGTCAGGAACAGGTAGAGTAATAATCAAGGACAACAAAGATTAATGTGTGTGGACTGTAGTTATCAGGAGGCTCTTGTGTGAGGTACTGATTGGGCTCTCTGCTTGTTGTTTGTTATCAAAGGGCATCTTGAGTAAATGTTTTAGAAGCACCAACAGATTGTAAATTTATCCTGACACGTGGACAGAGGAGATGTTTGTTCAAAGCAGCTTTTTACTGGAGGAAAGGCAAAAATATGTCTAAGTGCTAAGAAAAAGCCCCATTATATCCATTATTTTGTGGATTGGTATTTACAGTATATGTCAACCAATGACAAGAGAACACTTTTCATGAAGAGCAACAAGGCCTCTTTCATGCTGCAGGTTACACATCAGAGAGCGATATAAGTGTAGAAAGCCTGCTTTGGTAAGATGTGGTTAGACACTTTTGTTTTGAAGTGCATGTTGAGCAGTAGAGAGTTTCCATACTGCAAAGAACCTCGTTTTGTGAGTCTTAAGGTGGAATGAATGATTTAACATTAAAGATAATGACAATTCCTGAGACAACAGCTTTGCTTTTTTCTACTGATCTCATTCTCCATTTGTGCATTTTTTCAGGAGCTTCCTGGAGGGCAGTGTGCTAGGAAGTGGAGCTCTACTAGGGGCGGAGGAGTTGGACCGCTACTTCCCAGACAGGAGACTGGGCATCTACATAGCCACGTGGAACATGCAAGGGGAGAAGGTAGAAGGAAAGCAGGACCATGGAGTGGCTCATATGCCAAGAGGCATTTTAAAGTCTGCACAAGTTAGGCCTTACTGAGTTGTAACCAAGTCTGTGTTTTTCCAGGGGCTTCCGTCCAACTTAGATGACCTCCTCCTTCCAACAGACTCTGAATTTGCACAAGATTTTTATATTATTGGGGTCCAGGAGGGATGTCCTGACAGGTATAAATGATTCTACTATGGATATAAAAGCTAAAAAGGATCTCTGCCTTACACTACCTTATACGTGGCTATGCATGTTCAGGAGGGAGTGGGAGACCCGTCTTCAGGAGACTCTGGGACCTTACTATGTCATGCTGTATGCAGCGTCTCATGGTGTTTTGTATCTCAGCGTGTTTGTCAGAAGAGACCTCATCTGGTTCTGCTCAGGTCAGTCCTGTTCAAATCATACAGGGAAATAGATGTCATAGTGGAAAGGGATCAACTTAATTTATCTACTACTGAATCTAATGTGTTAGGTACATTAATGGCTTTAACAGTTACCTAAACATCTGCTCTGTTTGCCTACACAGAGGTGGAACATGCCACAGTCACAACCAGGATCATCTCCCAGATCAAAACCAAAGGAGCTGTGGGACTTGCTTTTACATTTTTTGGAACTTCCTTCCTTTTCATCACATCCCATTTTACTTGTAAGTTGAAGGTTTCCCCAAATCTGGGACTAAAGCAGCTTGTTATGAAGCTCTTACCAGGAAGGTTATAGATTGGTCTGGCTGGTTATTTTTGCTACAGCTAAGGAGGGAAATTTGCCTCTCTATTGAAAAGAAAAATGTGTTGTTTGTTCTATTAATGTTTGAGACATACAGCTGTTAAATTTACTCCTGCTATTGAATATTTGCATTCAAAAGTGTTGTGTAAGAGCTAGACAATATGTGTTTCTTAAGCCCTACTCAAACATCAAAACCCCAGAAAATGTCCCAGCTTCATGTATAAACCTGAATTTTCCTCCCCAAAATTAACCTTCCCCACCTTTCCATTTTCCAAAGAAAACATATAGAAAATGTCTTGCTGTTGGGAACATTCAATTCTGGAAATGTTCAGGGGAACATGTGTTAACACACTGTTGCATGTTATTCTGTTCTCCTGTCAGCTGGAGATGCCAAAATTTACGAGAGAATACTGGACTACAACAAGATCGTCGAGGCTCTTGCTCTTCCAAAAGGCCTTCCAGACACCAACCCATACCGCTCCACCCCATGTGAGATTTTGAAGTTACTTGGTCCTAAACAAAAATTCTGTCAGTGGGATAAATAATATTCATGAACTTAGATGAACAGTCATGTAGATAATTCCAATGTTAAAAAATGGAAATAGTGCACATTCACATACTATATCGAAACTCAAACCTGTAAATAAAAGAAACCCCTTTTAAATAAAAAAGCATTGATAGCAGCTGTTAAAACCAGATTAAATGTGTTCAGGTGGAGGAATTTTACTCAGTTGAGTGTTAAATACGCTGCTACATACTTTTCTGAAATAGATTTTAAGAAGCACTCTTTAGATCGATATTTGGTTTCTTTGTCCCATTATATGATCTGCTAAATGAAATGTACTATAATTAGCAGCATAATTACTTTCAATCTAAGCCTTGGAATGATAAAATAATGGCGTTAATAATCAAAGCAGTAATTTTTTATTGTAGCTGATGTCACCACAAGATTTGACCAGGTCTTCTGGTTTGGAGATTTCAACTTTCGAATAAATAAGGCCCGGCTTGATGTGGAGACCATCATAAACCGCACAGTAGGGGACAATATGGACCTTCTCCTAGAGCACGACCAGCTCTCCAAGGAAATTAAAGAGGGTATGCTTTGCTTGTTAAGAGGACACATCGCAATGAAAAGTTATATGCAGTTGTTGATAAAGTATGTCACTTTGTTCAATTGATTTTTACCTTGAAAATTTTTTTCCCCTCAAGGTTCAATTTTTAAAGGCTTCCAAGAGGCACCGATACACTTCCGCCCTACGTACAAGTTTGACATCGGCTGTGATATCTATGACACTACTTCTAAACAGAGAACGCCTTCATATACAGTAAGGATAAGGAAGAAAGGCCTTACAGGTTAAAGATAAGTAGTAATTTATATTAAGTTAAGTGGATAATATAGCAACTGACATAAGCTACGTAATCAACCAGGCCAGATCAAGTCAGAATCTTGTCTCTGTCCTGTAAGATAAAACATTTGTTTGTGTTCACAGGACAGGATCTTGTTCAGGAGCAGGCAGGCAGATGACATAAAAGTAGCCAAATACACCAGCTGCTCCAGCATCAAGACCTCAGACCATCGGCCAGTCATCGGTGTCTTCCAGGTCAAACTACGGCCAGGCAGGGACAAGTGAGTCCACCTTTAAAAATCCTTTTCCTTAAAGGGTCAGCATGTAAGATTTAGAGGGATGTGCAGAAACAGAATTACCTAATTTAAGAATCCTTTTTTTGTTGTGTTGTACCTGAAAAGAGAAAAGCATTTTGTGACCTTCATTAGGCAGGAAGAAGGGACAAATATAAGACTGGGTCTTAAAAAATATCCTCATTTATTTTCTTGTGTACCACAACTTTTTGGAATAGGATACTAAGAACCATGGTTAAAAGTTTGTGGCATTTCACAACCTCACCCCTAGATGCCGCCCAATCTCACTCATTGGCTCTTTTGAAACAGTGTCATTTTGGCTATTGTGCTCTTGAAAATGTAGAGAATGTCAGCAAACAACAGGGTTAAGCCAATGTGCTAAAGTTCAAAGCAAAGATCAGAAAGAGTAAAAAGAGGGATTTAAGTAACTTTGACTGCATCATTGGTTATTGTTGGTGTGTCAGACTGTTGTTTACACCAAATCCTGACCCTACCATTCAGTTTTGTCATAGCAAAAATCAAGACTCATCAGACTGGGCAATGTTTTTCCAATCTTCTATTGTCAAATGTCGTTGAGCCCATGTGAAATGACGCCTCAGTTTCCTTCTTAGCTGACAGGAGTGGCACCTGGTGTGTTTTTCTGCTGCTGTAGCCCATCTGCTTCAAGGTTCAGAGTGTTCAGAGATGCTCTTCTGCATGCCAAGGCTAAAGAATGATGTGCATTAAAATCCCAGTAGATCACTACTTTGTGAAATACTCAGACCAGCTAGTCAACCATGGCCCGTTCAAATGAACTTAAACCACCTCTCTCTTCCATTCTGATGTTCAGTTTGTTCTTCAGCAGATTGTTTGACCATGCTTATATGCCTAAAGGCATTAGGGGATGTCATGTGTGACTGATTAGATCGTGGGGTGGGCAAATTTTTGGTTTCCAAGAGGGTGGCAAAAACTGTTGTTACAGAGGGCCACATTGTTCTAAAATGTAGAATACTCTCAGTGGGCCAAATATTATAACTCAATGAAAAGAGAAAATGCATAGCTTTCATTTAAATGTATCAGAATTTATAGGCTCAAATGAAAATAGAAAAGCTTAATTTAATGAGCTCAACGTAGAATTAAAGCATATTTGAGCTTCTTGTTGAATGAACTGAATAGAGGATTTACCAGTTACTAAAGTATATTTTACTTACATGTCTTTTTCTTCCAAATTCATTTTATAACGCTTCATTAAAGAGTTTTACAGAAACAATTACAGCAAATACAGTTCATTAATTACATTTCAATTTCCAGCACAGGGAAAAACTCATACCTTGTATGCCTCTGCCCCTGAGTCTTAGTGCCTTTTATTAAAACCTTGAATACAACACTTGTCTTTTGTTTTTTCTAGGCCTATTTTAAGTATGGTGGGTTACATTTCTGTGTTTTCAGTATTCCTCTGGGTGCGGGCCAGTTTGACCGAGGCTTATATTTGGAGGGCATCAGGAGGAGGATCACCAGAGAACTAAAGAGGAGGGAGGCCATGAAGAACCAAAGTAGCAGCACCATCTGCACCATCTCCTGAAATGAACTGAGCAGTCCAAACTGAACTAGGTCCAAACAGTGCCAGTAACTGGAATTCAAAACCGGACAGGAAGATGAAGGGCACAAAGATACCAGAGCTGTCTTGACATGACCTGGTAGTGTATGGCAGTAGCTGAGCAGAGGTCGCCCTCTGTTGGGCATCAATGGGAACATTGTATGTGTGTGAATGTTCTGGTGGAAGTGGCTGGCTGTACTTGAGGGCAGGGACCTTGAGGTCAGACAGACTAAAGGTTTGCAGACACAGCAGTCTTGTCTTTATTTATTCTGCCCCCTCTACTCAAACAGGAGAGGGAGGGGGCTGCCGCTGTGGCTTACTCTTCAGTTACATGCTCCAGTGTGAACTGATCTAACCTTAATGGCCTCTGTGTAACTGCATTGGCTTTCTATTTTTTGTAAGTGTTTTAAAGCATCATAAACTACATTGTTAATTTTTTAAAGCTACATCAGTGTTCAAATGCCTTGTTAATTTGTCATCAAGCAGCTTACAAATATTATATTAAGTTGCACTTTTAAATGTTATACGGGTGTCTACTTTTGATTGATTTTAACTTGAATTTTAGTCTGAATGTTTTTAAGGGAGATATGTTATGACTGAAGAGGAGAGCTTTAGATCAAACATAAGTTCAAGGCCACATGGTTCAGGAGATTGTTACTATTTATTTTTAACTACTGTTAAGGAAATCATGTATTTTTGAAAGCACTAACTTTGAAATTAAAAACACGTTTTACTGTTCACTTTTATTACTACTTTTCTCATAGGCCAAGAAATTCTTCACAACTGTAATGCAATGCCTTACCTCTCTCAGTTCATTGCTATGTAACTTTATTCCCTGTACACCATGTACTGTATGTATCACATTTATAGAACATGTATTCTCATCATGAAGCATAGTCTGTTCCAGAAAAAAAGTGCCTGTAGGTCTTTTTTGTTTCTTCAGGGCCTCTAATCTTTATCAGTCTTTTTATATGTTCGATAACATCCTGTAATAAAAGTTTTTAAAAACATCTTTCACACAATTTTTGTTCAATACACTGCACAAGAACCTTAAAATATATCATTTTATTCATGGCAGTAATTACATTTAACTGTTGGTGGTACAGAGTTTGAGCCACATTTACAGTTAGACATGAGTTTATTTTAGTGTTAGACTGAAATTTTTTTAATTATTATTTTAGAAAGTGCAGGAAGTTTAATTGGCTTGAATGAGCCTTTTACAGAAATGGTGCATTATCTCGAAGAACTGTTGGGTACAAAGCATTTGAGAGCTACCTGTTGCAAGGCCAGCCATTTACTAAACTAAAATAAACCCAGCTAAAATGTTTCCAACATCCATTAATTCCCGTGTGCTACCAGCACATGTATAGCTCACTAACTTGCAGGACATTTCTTTTATATATACATAATTTAAATTAAAACCACTACAAGCTGTTTTCTGGGGAATTCTTATGCAGGCCTGTTTCCTGGAATTTTGCCTGACTGCAAGGCAAGAATCAACAGTTGATTCAGGTTTTCTAATTATCTTAAACAGCCAAGTTTCATTTTCAAACTTCAGTTACTGTATACATCAAACAAAATTATATTTATCAATCAATTCACAAGTTTTTGTGGGTTGCCAAGTTATGCTGAATTTAAAGGTGCTAATACCAAACAGGTAAACCTCTGTATAGCCTACCTCATATTAAATGGAGAAATTCAAAGGTGGTATTGGTCCTCTTGTCTAAATCTTCACCAGAAAGCATGTTAGAGAACTTAATCCCAAACTGTTATTTTAATTTTTTTCCCAATAAATTGCAGAGGTGATTTACAAACCCTTCAACAAAATGTACAAAAAGATCTACAGGTTTCACACTATTCTGAACACAAAACAGTTGAGGGAAAATGTGTGATTTGAGGAGCAATTCAATCATTTATTCTGAGTTTTTCACTGATTCCATGTTGGTGATGTTTTCTGTAAGTTTCCATGTGTTTCCTGCACCTGTGAATTGTACAGAGCACCAGCTTTTAAACACAAGGATATCTTCTTAACATTTAACAAAATTCAATGTTAAAAATAAAGTTGAAACATGGAGAACTAATTAATGTTCTTGGTGCTAATACCAAGTAGAGAAAAAAACAGGACTTTTTGTAACATTTAACTTTATTCTCAAAATTTCAACTTCATTTTCAACACATTTCTTTTGCCTGAATTTTAGACCGAAACCTTTCTATAAGCTATAATTTCGAGTTTGAACTCAAAATAAAAAAGTACAGGAAAAAAATCAACAACTAATTTTTTTCTTGTGCCTTGCTCTTGGACTCCACAGTAGAATCGAGACAATTAAGTGCTTTTGTATTAATAGCAGATTTCTGTGTTTTGTTCTTTCTGCCATAAAAAAAGACAAGACTGGAGGAGATCAGCAGTGTAGTGCCTGCTGTGGCTGTTATCTGCCCCCTTCTCTTAAATGTTGAAGATAATTTCACTGTAAAATGGCAAACATCTATAAAACAACATCTGTGATCTGGGTTGGCTCCCATCTGTTCAATGTAAATTCCTGCAAACCATCCCAGTAAATAATGAAATATGGCTTCTTGACCATTTACAATAAATACAGATACTCTGACTGTATGTAGACTATGTTACTGAGGAGTAAAATGTTACTTGTCTTTAAAATCCCCACTCTCAGAGGATGAGTGGAGAGTTGGGGTATTAGTCCCCTCCCACAGTGAGTTGTGTTGAGTTCTGTGTTGGTGGGAGGGAACACTAGAATAATCTTTCAGTCCATCTTATTTACACTGAAGTTTGCTTGTCATGTCCAGCTTGTTAGCCAGGGGGGTACTATCGGAAGAGGCGATACACACGGGGCAGACGACCGTCCTTGCTAGATAGGGCGGCCTGGATGTGTTCGTATGAGGGCAGCTCAGTCAGGTCTCCTAGAGCTGCTACTGCAGGTTTACTGCGCAGCATCTTGGTGGTTACTCGCTTAATGTCACTGGCTGTCACGTTGCCTGAAAGACAATAGTGGAAAAGTCAAACAATAAATAGGCAACCGTGCTGAAATAAGACCATAAAATAGTTTAAGTAATTTGATTGGACGACAGGCGCACCATGAATGCTGTTTTATATTAGACATGCTCCATATTTGGACTTACCATTACAATTGTAATTACCACCTAAAGTTTCTGTGATGAGCTTTCAGCAAGTTATGGCTTGACCTAAAATCAATACTAATGACTGACTACTGATTATTTCTATAACGATAGTTTGAAAGCCTGTACATTTGGCTGTGAGGTGGGTTTCAAATAAGTTGACTGACAGCATGCTGCCAAAATACCAGGTTTTATATTTTCCCACGTTGAAGACTGATGGTGATGTATTTGACAGGAGGATAGGGGTTTTCAACTGAAAACAACACCTTTGCGTGTATGGAACAAGATCAAAGATCAGATTAAAGATACAGCTTTGTCTTGAGGAGCACACACTTCCCAAAACTACATGTATAAATAGTAACATGTAGATTTGTACAAAAGCACAAGAGGGAAGGGCAATTTACAAACTTGGGAAGCTGAAGAGATTATCAAATAAACAAAAAATATACATTTAACCAGCTGTTGCATATCACCATACACCAATATATTCCAGTTGAGGTCATCCTGTACTATCAGCGCTGTGATTAGTGTGTAATTATAATGAGTCAACACTTTCTCTGTGGCCTTGTGTTGCTAATAGCTTTACTGATCTAAAGCACAGGAGCTCACCCTTCCTTGAGATGTTACTTATTTTTACTTTTAAAGTCTGAATGTACTCTTTTATGTTTAAAAGGTTTTCACTGGCATTTTCAGGAAAGCTTCCCATGAGAGTGAGGATGAATACTCAAAAAAACAATGTCATATTTGGTTCAATACTCACTTATAAGCTCACACAATTCATGTGGCAGCTTTCTCTTCCCAGTGGAGAGAACCTGGCGACCAACATCTTCAAAAATGACGGGCCTTGACTCGAGATTCATCATCAACATGGACTTAAGCTGAGTTTTCGCTCTCTCCAGCTCCATCTGGATTGACAGGGACAAAAGCAGGGGGCGGTTATCTTAAAAGGGTATGGCATGTTTGATTCTTTAAATAAATCCTGCTGAAATAGTGGGCCATTTCCAAATAAAGCCAAAATAAAGCTCACTGCTTTACCTCTCCTGCATTGCCAGCCATCTGAATGAACTCTCTGGTTATTATTTCCACCATTTCTCGCACCTGGGCATGAATTTGGAAAAGACATTCACATTTATTGATAAAAAATTGCTGTTTGGATCATATAACACAATTAGACTTGTGCATTTTGCTTTACTGAGCCTGAGCCAACCTGTCTGGGATCTGCACTGGCATGGATACACAGCAGACCACTGTCCTCATAGCTATGATGGTAGGATGTTGCATTGTACATCCAATGATGCCTACAACAGAAAAAACAAAAAGGTATGACAACTCATAAATATATACACATTTTGTATCATGTTAAGTGAGGGATTTATGATCTATCATAGACGACTCACCTGTTTAGCACGTTCAGGTACAGACGAGTGAACATGCCTTTCCCAGGACCTCCTGCAGAAAATGAACCACCTCCACCCATCATCATGTTGAGAACTGCGAATGGGATGAAGTCATCCTCCTGTGATGAAAAACATGTATATTGTTAACATTAAACAGGCTCCTTATGAAAGTCTGAAAACACAGATAAGCAGATACTGTGCAAACCCACCAGGAAGGAGCAGCTCTCCAGGCCGATCATGATGTGGGTTAGCTCTGGGATTGGGGTAGGACCAAGGCTCACTTCTGACATGTCCTTCTCCAACTGAAAGATTAAAAGTGGACTTTATTACCACACCTAAACAAGTGACTGTACTAGTGTGAGTGACTGCAGTATTTATTGAGATAGAATCTGCAGATTTCCTACTCCATATTTTAAATAGTTATAAAATAATAATAGTCTTTTTTTGTACAGCTTACAGTATTGTATTCAGAGGTTAAAGCTGTATTTAGCTGTCTTTAACTGGGACTTGAGCACCTAAATTTGTCCTTTTTCATCTACCATATGTTGCAGAATCAGTCTAAATCCTCCTCGCATCATTGATTCTCTAAAAAAAATCCCAAACTGAAAATCAAATAGCGCTTGGCAAGAGTCTTTAAACGTAAACGAACGTTAAAAATATGCCGCATTTCATACAAACCATTTGCTTTGTTTAAATGTATAGGTGAGCAAACTGTGATTTTAAAAGTTTTTGATATGCATAGAAAAAAAGTCATAATATGTCTTTCTTGACAGGAAATTAGAGCAAAAACAAAAATGTTCTTTCAATACTGTTCAGATAAAGTTTTAAAAAAAGAAACAAATTACATATACAGGTGTATCTCAAAAATTAGAATATCATGAAAATGTTCAATATTTTTTGTCACTCTTTTCTGAAAGTGAAACCCATATATTGTATAGACTTGTTACACAAAGAGTGAAATATTTCAAGCCTTTATTTCTTGAAATGTTGATGATTATGGCTTACAGATAAGAAAACCCAAAATTCAGTGTCTCAAAAAATTTTAATATTACATAAGATCAATTAAAAAAGGATGTTTTAAACAGAAATATCAGGCTTCTGAAAAGTATGTTGATTTCTATGCCTTCAATACTCGGTTGGGCCTTCTTTTGCATGAATTACAGCATCAATGTGGCGTGGCAAAAAATATTGAACTTTTTCATGATATTCTAATTTTTTGAGATGCACCTGTACAATGTTTCTTCTGTACAACATCAGATGAACTATACGCTGACAAGAAATTTCAGACATTCCCAGAAAAGTTTTGCTAAAGAGCTCTAAACAATAAAATAGTTGTTGCATTACCCAGTGTTATGTAGCAGTAACGCTACTGATGCTTGGATGTAATGTTTTTTTACTTTAACTCATTGAGTGCCATTGAGGGAGGTATACATACGTACATATAGGGCTGACACTCAATGAGTTAAATAATTCCACAACTGGAAAATCTGCCATATAAATTTTACCTCTAGGGCAAAAAAGATGAGGTGTAAAATAATAATGACAATTAATCACCTTGACAATGCCACCAGTATACTGTGCAACAGACAGGTCAACATTCGCCACTGAGCTTGTTCCCCACACCGGCTTCACGCCCAGCAGGTATTTCCTGGCACATTCTACCAGCTGCTCATGCTCGATGCCCACTCCAGCCAGCACCATCCGCTTAGGGCTGTAGTAGTTCTGCAGGTAGTTGTGGAGCACTTTCTTATCAATCTTCTCCACATTCTGGACAGGACAAAACCGAGGCAGTCCCACCGTGTTGTTCTGATATGCGGCCTGGAAACAAACATGATAATGATCATATTAAAGCTTTTAAAATACAAAAAATGTTGTGCTTATGATCTAGGGATGCAAAGATCCACTGGTTCCTTTGACAATCAACAAATAATGCTGGCATGAATCGATGTTAGTAGTAGATGCTTTACGCACACCTAACTGCTGATTTAGAAAGGAGATTTATTCTTGGGCAGAAAATGTGACATGCTGGACAGATTCTGATGCATTTCATAGTAAAAAATGATCAAAATGATGGCATTGTGGGAGTATGACATAAAAAAAAAAGTGATTAAAAATAAACATCAGCCATCAGCTAAATTGTTACTCTAAACATTAGTATTAGCATCGACCCTGATTTTTACAGTTAGTGCATCCCTTGTATGATTGATAAAAATATAAAAGAAAACAACATCAGCACCTTTATGATACCATGGTAACAAAAATACAAGGGTAACATTGTTAGAATAGGAAAGTACTTTTCATTGTTTGAATAGAAAAGTATGTTCTGTACACTGTCTAATCGCACTAAGACATCCTGACGAAACACCGCCAATGTAATTGGGCAATTAATACAATGTTTGGTTTTTTTTCTCTATCTTTTTCACTCTGGGTACTTTTCAATTCAATATATAGTATCAAAGTATGGAGTATTTTGACGACATTAGCTCATATTAGAGAAATACTGTTGTTACAGTAATGTTAAAAAAAGCAATAAAATTACAACCTTTTGTCTATTCTATAAGGTTGCCATTTCCCTGGTTAGGAATAAACATCAAGCTCTATGTATTACAGTTGACTGATCCCAAGTCCTTTGGTACCTTTAATCCAGTTCACACTGTTACTTACTACTAGAGTTTCTTTATTCTTTTGCATTTCAGGAAGAATCAACACAAAGCTTTTCATGAAAGTTAGTGTTCAAGGTTGGAAAAAAAAAAACAAGTGACTCACAGCATGAATCATTTCAGTGAGTAAAGGTTCAGGGTCTGGTCTCATGTTCAGATCTTCTAACTCAAATCGCACCGCCATTCTGGTCATTTCAATCTCTTCATCTGCACATAAACACAAAAACAACATTTCAGATGAGCAGCTAAATGGTCGCTGTAATTAATGATATTTTCACTAGGAAAAGGCTCACCTAGCAGGCGAGGCTGAAGAACGGCATCAGAGAGAAGACTGATGACTGTGTCCAGTCCCTTCACCTCAGCAGACACAGCATACATGGTGGTGTCTCTACATGGAGATATGGACACACATACAACTGCTATAATCCACTACACTACATCAGAGGTAAGGCTCACAAAAGGCTCTTTGCTGAGAAATGACATACCTGGATGTTTGACAGTCACATATCCCTCCATGTTTTTCCAGGGTGAGGAGAATTTCATCTCTACTCCCATACTGAGCTGTGGACTAAAAATTCAAAAACACTGCCATCATTGTTACTTCCCACACATACATATCCTTTTACTTTAGTTTTAAGGTCTTACTTACAGAAAAGGCAAGCTTCTCAAAAAAATGTGCAATTCCACTCGGGTACTTTGTTTCATGTCTGGATCCAGAGTTTACTAAAACTAAGAGAAAAAAAGAAAAGCACAATTTATTCACTTCAGCAAAATGAAGACGAGTGGTGATAATAGTTTGTAAATCAGTGATATTGCTTACTTCCAACCGTGCAGAATTGACCAAACTTGTTTTGGGAAGCAACTTTGAGGCCGTTTTCTAGTGTGGTGATCCTGGTCTCGTATTTTTCCTGACCATCAACAGATGCAAACACTGGCTTGGGGATCCCAGGCAGCGGTGAAGAGAGGGAGATATCTGGGTATCTGCTGCCACTACTGTACTTTCTGTAAGCTGCAATCCCAAACCTTTAAAAAACAAAAACACAGATATGCAGCATAAGGCCTGTTGTGAAAACATTTCACTCATTACTTTGAGAATAAAAGAGGCATCAATACAAAGTGTAGCAGTGTTTAACTTGGAACTTGTAAAAGTTTCGCAGAGAATCTGACATCAACCACCTCTCTCAGGTCAGCTGGAAGGGCTGTAAATTACAACTCTGCTTATGACACATTATTATACCAATATTTCACATTGTAATATATTTGTTGATACCTGAAATATCCTTGAAAAGTCTAAAACTTAGCATGACAAGTTTGATTTCAATTTGAGAAGTAGTCATAGTCCAGTTTAGTGCACTGAACATCGGTGCAACAAATATATAAATTGACATTATCATTACTCCACAAAGTTTCCTTAGCTTTGACTCCAAAAAGAGCAAACATTTTAAGCCATGTTCTTTTTTTGGATTTTTCAGGTCACCCAGCCAGGTTTGTTGAGTTTTCGAAGCATTTTATCTCTTAACAGCGTTGTTTGCATTTCGCATGTGGCACAGGTCTGTTGACACATTATTTCTCAGAAACCCAAAACATTTCCATCCTGTTGATTTATTTCTGAGATAGGAGTAAATCTGCCTTCCATTATGTGCCAGTCCATGCCTCACATCAATGAAACTTACCATTCCTACTGGATAGTAAACACAGTTCTGATTATTATAACTGTTTTATTAAGCCATTGTTTTAAATGTAACATTTTTGTAATTCTATATTCTTGGGGTAAAACAATTAAATTAGTTTACAGAAGAGAGCAACAGTAGGAGTAAAGTAGGAACAACTGGGAAAAAAATGCTTCTGTGCGGTATAATTGGCTAGATTTATATAAGTATATTTGTAGATAATTTAGAGTGCTTTTTAATTTTGATAATGCAATAAAACGAAAAGCACAGCAAATGCCTTTGACAGCGTTTTAAGTGCTATCTGATATCCTACAAGTGAGATATATCTGCGCCGAGATGTTTACTCTTAAGAAAAAGCAGACTGCTAATGCAGCAATATCAATTATGAAAGGGAAACAGCTGATTAAAAAAGCATGCGGCTCTGCACACACTGCGTTAAATTCTTTATCATAATGCTTCAAATCTTAAAAAAAGCAATGCTTTTTTGGCAACATTTACAGAATGGTAGTGATTTCTAGTTGAAGCATTATTTCACCACTTAGCTGGTAAATTGAGCTACATCAGGATTGAGGAGCAAACAAAGTATCTTTTTCCTCTCTATGACATGTGTGCTCTCTATATCTCTCTGTTTCCTCCCTTCCTTGCAGAGGTAATAAAAGAAAAAAATAATTAACTAATGTCATGTAGGATCTGGGAATGTTAAGTAGTGTTCAGTGTGCTTTTAAACATTTAAAGATGGGCCCATTCCTATGTTAGCCTCTCATTATTTGAGTTAACAGGCATGTGTCTGGGCCATGTGTGCAGTTTGGTGACATTTTAACATAATTTAGGATGCCAAAGTGGAACTGCAAAGAATGCACATTTCTGTCAAAGGGGAGGGATAAGGAACATCTTAAGAAAATAAAACAAACTTTCAGAATAATTTTAAGAGCTGTAAAGTAAATATTAAATATTCATATTTGTACTCTGTATTGGTGACGGTGAGTATTCAAATATAAGGTCTTGTATTTGGTCTAAAGATGTGGGATCAGTGTATCCCTACTGAAATAGGTAAGAAGAATTTAAAGCTCATATTGAATAACCCAACTTGAATCATTAACACATTTTTGAGATTTTTTTTTTAAGATTTAAACCTTGTTCTGATTTTGTTGTTCAAAGATTCACTTACTATTAAACAGATGCACATGACTAAAATACATATCATTTATAGAACTCATCTTATTTGTGTAAGGTACATAACGACATAAATATAGAGTTTGACAGGTTGATAAAAGTAGACAAAACATATCTGTCCACTATCAGCAAAGCTCCTAGATTTACCAAATACCTTAATGTCTAAAGACAAATCTAAGATTTCCCTGATAATATAAATACGGAGGGTTATCTCTAACTGTTTCAACACTTATTTATGATGTAACATCCACCAAGCTACCCTGACAGCAGGACTGCACTCTATTTGACGGCTAACATTTAGCATCATGCTAACTGAGTAAGCTAATCTTGGGTGATATGGACGTAAAAAGTTACGAGGCTGCAGGTGACAAGCAGATGCATGACATGGAGGATATTTAATAGACTGTTTGTGTTGGTTTTACGAGTGTAAGCAGAGACTAGCGACAAGATAAAAGCATTAGATTCAAACTGAATCCTACCTTTGAACACGACTCCAGGTTCTGCACCTCGACATGTGAGTCGCCATCTTGGATCCTCTGTGACCAAAATCAACCCGGAACTTGATGAAACGTTTCTGAAGCACTTCCGTATCAGAGACATCCTTACCCTGATAGCATCCATTTATTTGTTCGTTTGTTTACAGCGATACTTTCTAGTCTGCAAAAAATAAATGTTGTTGTAATGTTTGATTAACTGGGGGAGGTTAATGGATGGTGGATTTTTTTGTACACAAGCGCAATTTTTTAAGTCTCCATGTTTTGTAATTTTAAACTTCTTTCAGTTGTTGACAAAACGGAATCAACAAAATGACCCCCAGACTCATTACATTTTCACTTATGTTTGGATAGACCCTTTCTATGCTCAAATTAATTTATTTATTCAATCTTTGTTGTTATTGTTGTTGTTTTTGTTTTGCTTTTTAGAAGGTCTTGACAACCATTATGGCCTTTTGTGGCCAACCTGGATGCTTTCATTTGTTCACCTCACATGTATGCTATATTAACCACAAGTTTTTTGTAAGTATATATTTTAATCAAGCTGCAACCTAAAGCAAACATTGAGATTCAAAGAACTGCACTTCCACAAGTCCACACTTGAGGCTGCCTTGAGAAATCAAAGACTTGCTGTTAACACCAATGTTAAAAGTTCCTTCTGACAGACAAATGTGGAAATAAGACCCACCTCAATTTCACCTTTGTCTGTTACTAAGTTGATTGAAAGTTAGGTAGAGTTAGCATTTCCAGCTTGGCTGCCATTATCTTATTGCTTCAAAGATTCTCCATAACCCAGTGGGTGGCATTACTAAGACAACATCTAGCCTATGTTTTATAGACTCTATGATATTAATCTTGATTTTGTACAGCATTAGTTACAGGTGTGCAGGAACTTTGACACCATCATGTTTTGGGTCATATTACTGACCCTAGAGTCCAGACCCACTGAATTTGTCAATTTAGAGCTATTTGCTGCGAAGAAAGTGTATCAGCTGCAAAACAACTCCATTATGTTTCTGTTCAATTTGGCTCTGGTATCCAAACAGAACAATTGATCCTTCAGAGTGGTCATCTGGCTGAAGCATTTAGTTACCCATCAGCAAATCAATTTGGACAGTGAAGTAGGCCAGCTCTTAAATAACATCATCAACCCTACTTTAGTTTGCAACATGCTGGGGCTGCTGAGGGATTTAATGAGACGGTGACCAAACTCAATGATGTTAAAATGTTCTCCAGCCTGCAAGTCACCACAGTTTTACTTTTGAGTTTTCTGCCATCAAAGAGAAGCTCTGCCTATGAGCTCCATGACACCATCCACACTCTGAAAGAAGAAAACCTCCACCTGCAGCACCAGCTGGAGAATCTTGCCCGAGCTCTCAGGGACTTGAAACATCTGCTGATAGAGCACTCCAAAGGTAAAGTAAAGCAGTTTTGTGTTATACTAATACACATAGCCTAATTATTTTTTATCTCAGCTTTAGTCCTGATTCGTCTTTTTTTTAAGTTTCTGGGAGGAGCCATGAAAAGGAGTTTGTGAACACCTGGAGGGAATGGTCCAAACATGGTAAGGTGTTCCACTGAAGTTTGATACAATTTATCAGATTCTGCCTTGTACATACAGTGCTTAACAGATTTATTAGACCACCTGTCATATTTGTCTCAAAGACCATCCAGCATCATGAAGTGCTTTAATGCAGACTCTTTCATTTTCAGTGAGCTCTCCACGTTTTACCATTTTGAACAGGAATGAGGGATTTCAAACTGAATTCAAATTTGAGCCGGCTCACTGGGCTTCTCTGAGAAGTCAGAAATTAATCAAGCATAACATTCAACCACTAAAACTCATTTTTCTGTTCGGAATGCAAGTAAATAACTATAATTTGACATATTAATCAAGAAATATTAATACTTTACCATTTTTTCCATTTTTTTGTAAATCAGTAAATTTGAAAATTCATGGATAACAATAATAATTATATTTTAGTATTAAAAATATCATTTGAGTTAAAGAGCCTCTACATATTGGTGTATTAACCATTGCAGAAACATAAAAAATGATTTTGGTAATTACCAATGCTGTTAATTTAGGGCAGCTGTGGCATAAACCTTACTTTGGTTAGGGTTAGGGTGGTCTAATAAATTTGTTAAGCACTGTGTTTGCCTTATGTTTTGCAGGCATAAGTACCGAGACTCACCAAATGTTGCAGCAGGCTCTGTGTTTGATGGAGCTCCATGGAGCTGCACAGCCAAACTTCAACACTCAGGGCGCCCTTCTCCTCCTCCTCTCACCTCTTGTGTCCATGATCTTCCTGCTGCTTCTGTGATTAAGCAGTAAACATTCATCATGCTTCAGACAGACAGACAGATAGATAGAGAGATAGATAGATAGATTTTTGACTGCAATGGTTTTTGAAATTTTTAAAAAAAAAAAAAAAAAAAAAAAAAAAGGCTTGCACCTCCATACACAGTACCTGCACCTTGGAAAGTCTGAAGCATACAGTCTTTTTACAGCTAATATTTTACTAACACCCCTTAGATTTTCCTCATTACAAGTGAAACTAATTGCTGTCATAATCTGCCAATAATCAAAATTAAAACAAATGAACCATGTATGCTTTCTTTGAATGTTTGCTGTGTCTGCATCTGCACACTGCCAGTGAGGGTCAAAAACATTCACCCCTGTGTATTTCAGGAAAATATTGATTCATACCAGTAGCTAGATTAAAAACAAAAACAGTTTCTTGTACAGTGAAAAAGTACGTTAATGGGACTTGATCACAATGACACCTCATTTGTACTTTTATATTTAACTCTGCTTTCCTTCAGATTATTTAGAAGAACTGGAAAATGCTTCGTGTGCTTTGGTGGATTTATGTGTTTGATGTTTTCCTGAATCCAACACTGTTACATTTTGCCGTCTTTGTCTGCTTAATTAAAATGACCCTTTCTGCATAGATTATAAATTGGTGCATTTGTACTTTAATTTCCATTTGATTATGCTGAATGGATGGTTAATTTACATTTGCAAGGACTTCACTGGACTGGCTGTAGTAGACATGTGGAGAGACTACAGTACTTTAGCTGCAGACATGCATGTAGAGAGGAGAGGCAGAGGCCACTGCAGACAGCTCTGTTTAATATGTGCTCTTATCCTATTTTAAAAACATGGGTGGAAGGAGTGGAAGAATTTTCTTTCCAATAAAAAGAGTAGTTACCTTGTTTGACTGGATTTTTAGCAGAGGTAAAATTACTGATATTCCTCAAGTACAGTGCCATCTAGTTCTTTCCACCCAGATGCTAAAATGAACCCAAAGAAGTGCAGTGCATCCTCCTAAATATCCTCATGTGAAAGCATAATAAATGATTTTAAAACAACTCAAAGAAGTATAATAATAGCTATTTCCACCCCCCAAAAAAGAGATAATTTTATGGATTGACAAGAGCTAAATAGGCTGATTACGCATCAGCATCTGATGTATGGTGTTTGTTTACTAAATGCTAATTTCAGCAAGCTAGAACACTGGCGTGATGCAGGTGTAGCGCGATTGCTAGCGCGCTAACATTTGCTACTTTGCAGCAAATGCACTTTGTACATCTGTTTAATAGCATTGTGAGTTTAAAAGGAGAATAATGATCAAAAACCTTATTCTCGATGAAATGTTCAGCCTGATATTGGAGCTGGACGAGAAAACAAAGAAGCCTACAAATGATGAAGTCTGCGTGTTAGCATCAAAACAAAAGAACAAGCTATAGTGGACAGCTGATTGTCATCATCTTCTTGAGGAAAGGTCTGTAACGTAAATCATCTCTTAAATAAGCACATTTTTCTTCTGCCTGTAAACGAATAATAAAGAGTTGAATTAATGTTTAATGTGAGGAAAACATTATTGTTCCTTTGTTGAATATTTCTGTTAAAAGCCTCATCACTTGATAATGGCCTTAGCGCTACACAAATATTGATTGAACATCGCAGTAGTCATTACTACCCCCATTAACCTATATTTTAGAGGAACTATCTCAACCAGTACTAAGCAATGAAATGTCCAAATTAAGCTAAGGTCTGGATCACCGTATGCTAGGAAATCAATCACTAACAACCACTATTTAGTTAGAGAAGAAATCAGTATCAAAGAGGTAAAGATTGCATAACTTGCATGTATGGTAGTTGATCCAAATAGCCTCTGCACAGTGAACAATAAGATCCGTTTGAGAGCCGTTTTTTGATAATTATTACTATTATTATTTTAATAAATGTTGTGTGTGCTGTGTGATATGTGATTGATTAGTAGAGGTGGTAGTTTCTCCACACTTCTCTACCACAGGCAAACCTCATGCTTGATGATGTAATGTTTTATATCAGGTGTGTGATACAACCCAACCAGTGAGCTGATTTAGTAAGACCCCCAAGTTTTTTGCAAGATCGTATATTTTGAAAAAATGATTACATGATTTTTAGAAATCGAACACAGTTAGAGTAGAACACCAGCACAAATATCAACCATATATTATGACATTGCTAAACTTGGCAGTTCAAATGAAGCCAAACTGGCACCTGAATGATGAGCTGTTCATAGATTGATAGATACTTTCTTAATCATTTTCAGGATTTTTTAAAAATTATTTATGCAGCAAAACATTTAGACAACCCCATATATTACAGAAAATACACAAATGATTAAGTACACATATTAGCAACCTTCACAAATTTTAACCATTAAGTACTTTGGGAGCTGAAAGAGCCAGCTCTTCCCACTGAGCCAAGCCAAAGATCTGCATCACTGAAAAGAGCTAATCCATAGTTTACTGCTGCTACTTTCAGTGGAAGCCGTAAGGGGATATGCATCCATATAATTCATTTCAGTATGTTTTCCTGTGATAATGACTAAATTTTACATGTTCTCTCGAGAACTCAAGGACTTAAGAAGTGCAGACATTAGCTTCATTTTCAGTAATGGAGATGCTCACTTGATACAAATATACTTGATTTAAGATCAATTCCAGCACCAGTTCTAAAGGGATTCTTTTGTCCCCAAAATATGCACCAGGCTGGGCAATATACTCAACATATTATATGACTTCCTTCTTCTACATCCACTGAAATTATCCCTCACTGATTACAATCAGAGGACACTTGGCTTCATATTTTAATTATCATGTTTTTTGTGAGGAGAGTGTTAGTGTGTTGTCAGTTTTGCATCTGTTTAGTGTCTAAATAAAGAGGAAACAATTAAGGTTTTTTTTTGCTTCATTACAGCTGTTGTGTGAAAAATGCACACTGTGTATGTGTTTTTGTGTGTTTGAAAGGGGGTGGAGGACATCTAGCACATGCGTGTGGCAGTTGCTTGTTCGCTCGCAGCTGGAAGCTGAGTGAATGCATCAGAGGAACTGCTCAGACTGACAGAAACTGGATGAGGACGGATGGGCTGATTGGAAAAACTAACAAAAACAAACCCCAGCATGGTAAGACTTTTCATGCTCTTTTAGTGTTGCCGGACCAGGTAAAAAATGATGCGTTATGAAAATCTTGTGTTTCATGATACAGTTATGTAGTAGGCTGGTGTATTTTTCATGCAAATTTAAACTCTGCAAAGAGTCTGCTGCCCAGCATGCTTTAGAAACACTGCGCTGAGCAAGGGTGTTAAAGAGAGATTTAAAAACACCAGAACTGAATCAAAGGTTATTTAATCTTAAATAATAGAAAGCAATTAGGGATTACCAACATAGACAAATAATAATATTACAGTAATTGCAAAACAGTGGTAGGAATAAAATAGTGGAAAAAGATTCATTAACTATACGTTTTTAACTATCACATTGATGTAGAAGCACTATGTTACTAATGACAGTTGTGAATGTCATAAATGATGAAGATTTATCACTATCAAACAATATTACTGGGGCATGGTTCTTGATACTCAAATGTAGAGGTACTCATGCGTTCACAGATCTTTTCCCATGTAGTTTCATTACTTTGCATATCAATAATGTTTTCTTTCAGTGGCAATAGAAGACATCTGCACACATAATTTTAGCCTCTGTTTTTTAATCCCTGAATTAAATTTTCCCTGTTAGGCCTGTGGCCTCTTGAATGGGAAAATATTTATACAAGTCAATGTGTGGGCTAAAAACCGTAATGAAATGCTAAACAGTGTAAATGATCTGAGTCACAAATTCACACCCACAGGCTCTCAGCATTATGTGAGTATAACCAGCCACAAGCCAATCGAGTGATTCACTGACTCATTTCAACTCATTACCTTCGCCAAGGAGGTTATGTGATCTGCAGGGTTTGTTAGTTAGTTTGTTCGCAACATAACTCAAAAAGTTTTGGATGGATTTTGATTAAACTTTCAGGAAATATCAGAAATGGCATAGGGAAGAGCTGATTAGATTTTGGGAGTGATCTGGATCACCATCTGGATCCAGGAATTTTTTGAAGGATTCTTTACTATTGGGAGAAAGGGCTAATGGTGGAGGTCTGCGCTCTCCGAGTGCTTTTCTAGTTAATAATGTTCTCATGTCTGAAATCAAGGATTTGTTTTTTTTCCCCTCATCTTTCAGGCAGACCTCTTGGGGTATTTTGTTGTATTAATTGTAAACTCCTCTCAAAAACGTTTTAGAGAAAAAATATCATCATGTAATGCAGTTATATCTTACTGTATGGGAGATTATGATATCTTTTTTTAGATTTCAGTCAATTCAAAAGATCAAGGTTCAGAAACTTTTAATTGTAATTGAATATTTAAGACATGATGCACCAAATATGCTCGGGGCTGATTGGGATACTCTTTTCATAACTTTTAAAGATTCTTTTGTCTGTTTTTCAAATGAGTTCTGTGATGGGATCTATATGTAAAGCTGCTTGTAGTGCCTCCTCTTGATATGTCACAATAACGTATTTCCTAAGATGTGGCTTGATGCCAAACCCCCCCCCCAAAGCCTGAGCACAGAAACTTTGTGAAACTTAATGTGTCAGGTGTGCAGTGCATGAATATGTGACTGCATCAATTTTGAGAAGATAAAAAAAACAAATTCTAATGGGAGACACTATGATGACATCACACTTTGACATACATTTTCTTGTAAAAAAATTCTGTAAACTTCACACTTAATGAAAACCTGTCATGTCTGCTTTTATTCTAAATATATAAAACTAAGTGCAGAAGCAAGCCCCACCACCTTCCTCCTTAATCATTCAGTTTTAACCCTTGATGTTCCTCTCAAGATCAAAACTGTATTCTTGGCATGTTTTGCTTCAACATGCCTTGATATTTGTGTAAATTCAGCATTGCATAGGCTGAATTAGTGGCACATTGCAACAATAAAGGATCAGACCTTACATGGACATATTGAAGATCATGAAAGCATATGTGATCAGACAGGCAGCTTTCCTTGCAGAGGACCAATAACTGATCTTCATAGTACAAAGCTCCGCAGCCTCTTTTCATCTCATGTTCAATGAGTGGAGGGCCACAATGTGAGCTCTATAAAGTGGTTGAGCCCATTCAAGGGACTAAAAAGGACAAAGCAGAGCTTGCTGCAATAGACTCACAACCAAAATAGGAATGAGTCAAAAAGAGAAAAGAGAGGGGAGGGCATTAAGAGCAAGAGACACTAAATGAGAGGCAGTTATTTCAAAAATAATGCTGAAAAAATTTGCTAGAAGTTTAACAAAATGTAGATCCTGTGCAAAATTAAGATCCAGTGAGGTCAGCTGTAAGAATGCTGTTTATGGTGTTTTAAGTGAATGAATGAATGAAAGAAATTTATTTCAGTTAACTTGAAACAAATAAAAAAATTTACAAGATCAAAATGAAATTTCTAAATTTCCAAGCTAACCGAAAGGATGTAGGCAGAAGCTAAAGCTTATTAAAACCTACCCCTCTTATTTTACAAAAACATAACCATCACAGAAGTAAGTACCAGGGGAAAATACAAGATAGAATAAAGATAGAATTATTTTCTCCTTTTTTATCTTCTGATGTAGTTGAATACTAGATAGAAAACTCTAGATATCTAGAGTTGGTTACAAAAACCTACAATGATTTAACTGAAGATTATTTGCCAGTCTCTGCCTCTTATAAATGGCAATTATCAGGACTGGTTACTGATCCATAAAATATTCATTTTATTGTTAAATTTTGGTTCTTCTTTTGGAAAATGAAGTATATCTCATTCTTTTTCCAGGTTTTGTCCTGGAGATGTGTAAATGGCATTTTCTAAGGTAATTTATTTTCCTGTTTTTTTTTCAACAGTCAAATTACTCATTACCCATTATATCTAATGGAGAAACTTTTCTGTAGAAAAGGACAGCCATTTCTGCAGCATACTCTTTATCAGTGTGCCTGACACCTACACAGTGGCAGCATCTTCAAGCATCAAAGTGCATTTATAGAAACTGTCGGTCTTTGTGCTGTGGTCTTGTTTGCTTTTAAATCATTCATGTTGGGACCATCTATAACCTAGTGGTTATGTTCGTGCACCCAATGTGCAGAAGCTGTTGTCCTGGATGTGGGGAGTCAGGGTTCAAATCCAGCCTGTTGCGCCTTTCCTGCATGTAATTTATTTACTCTGCCCATTTTCCGATGCTATCCACTGTCTTATCTTCAAATCCAAATTTATTTATAAAGCACATTTAAAAACAACGAAATGCTGACCAAAGTGCTGTACAGTAAAAATTAAAAACAATAAAACAAACAATAAAACACAGACGCAGGACAAAAGTAAAAACTGGAGGACATAAATGGATCAATTAAAACAGAAAGGATTAAAAGCCATATTCTCAAGCAGAGCCAAAAGCCAGGGAGTAAAAGTGCATTTTTAAGTTTGGTTTAAAGACAGGCAGAGAGGGAGACAGTCTAACATGAAGAGGAAGAGCGTTCCAGAGCTTTGGCCTCAATCGGAAGCCACATCTGTGTAACAACTTCACCAGGTCTGATTCCCAAAAACCAAAATGGATAGTTGAAAGTGAGCAGATGCTGTAATAAAATACACCATCACTATGTAAGGTCATCAGTAAAGTGAAATTACAGCTCAGGTTTTAACTGCTGACATTATAAAATTAAAATTGGACCTTTTCCTTTAATGTGTGCTTGCTCTCTCAGCTGACATCATGGATGAAGCTCTATGGAGTATTCTTCTTGATTCACAAGGAGCTCTGCAGTAGGACGCATGTTTGAATCTGGATGCTCACACAGATGACGTCCCTCCTCTGCGTTATCATCCTGTCAAGTCTGGCAGTCTCTTCCCAACTTGGTGAGCCTCTAGCTCTTATTGTAAGGCAGTTAAGGTTGATGTTGTCTGTAAACATCAGGGTTGTTTCATGGTGGTGGAGAATGCCATTAAATGTTACATTTTTCCGGTCTGTACCAGGTTTGGAGGAGGTTTTCTTCAGTCCTGAAGACCAAACCGCTAGAGAAGGAGAGGGGGTTTTCTTTCAGTGTGTGTCAGGGGAAAGTTCAGCTCCTGCAAGCATCACCTGGCTCAAAGATGAGATGTTGGTCAAGAGAGGACGACAGATTCAGGTGAGTAGACTCATTCATTAAATGAATTTCAGCACCATACAATAAAGCCAAGCCAATACTCCCCTTTTGATTTAATGCTGTAGAATTTTTATTTTACCGTGGAAACTTCTGTTGTTGTTGTTTTGCTTGTTTTGGCTATTGTTAAGAGTCTGTTTCATCATGTTGAGCTTTCATGTCCACCAAAGTATCCTTATTGTAGCCCTTATTATTCAGCATCTGGACTAGAGGCACCTATGAGAACCTTTAGAGCTGGACTTTTTTAGATGTGGAGGTCCAGCAAGTAGCCGAGAGGAGACTTATCTTGGCGGATAGATGTTTTGGATATCATAGGTCCAGTTGTGCTTTAGTACCTTCATATGTGTTTCATGCTTGAGAAAGCCAAGGAAACCAGCTTCTCCTCTGTTCCCCTAATGATCAACTGTAGGCAGATTTAATGCTATTTGATTTAAAATGCATAGATTCAAACTTCAGCCAAACATTCACTGCTGTTTTCATAGTCTGAAATGGAAAAAGTAAAGGAATCCGATTGTTTCCCAAATATTAATTTGAGTGTTTCAGTTTATTTTTTATTTCAAAGTTAGTTTGTTTTTTATATCAACAGTGTAAATCAAAATGCATCTTGACTCTGCAGGCCTTTTATGTGATATAATGTCCCGCATTAGTGCAGAAAGCAGAGGGACATGCAGCTTACTGGATGCTGGTACTAAATAAATATTCTTGCCAATTATTCCCCATGGTAGTGGTTATGTAATATATTGGTTGTATGCTAAGTCGCTAGTTCCAACAAGAAAAGTTTGTGTTCCCTTTAGCTATAGTGTCCATTGACTGCGGTTTTTTGTTTAGGGTGAGTATGGAGGTGGTAACCAGCAGAAGACTTCTGGCACTTTGCACCTTTTCAATGTAACTTTGGAGGATGATGGGATATATGTTTGTGTCACTCACAATCCTTCACTAAACATCAGTAAGAAGAGCAGACCGGCTAAGCTAACAGTCCTAGGTGAGTTCAAGCTCATGTTTTTATTCTAAGCTGTGAGAAAGGTCACTGTTCACTGAACTTAGCAATTACTGTACATTACCAAAAATGTAATGAAGTTAATCTTATTGATAAAATGAAGTTTTGCCACATCTTGGTGTTGACAAATTCTCCTCTCCTCAGCTTCTCTAAGATTTGAAATAGATCAGAGACTGGCAGCACATTATTGCCAATAAATTTCTTTTAGAACCCAACTGGACACAGGGATAGGTTGTCCACAGGTCTAAATAGTGTATTTAAAGTTGATAAATCAATTTAGGGAAATTTAAGGCTTTTTACATGCAAGTCTGTAAGGACTTATATTTTGTAGCAGTTCATTTATATGGATGAAGGCTAGTATTTCTGCTTTTGCTCTTATGTATACTTGTACACATAATTAATAAATTTAGATGTACCAATATGTCTCTATTGTTTGCTGGGATAATTTACAGCTAATCTAAACTTATGGAAATAAATTATAAACATTTTTAGAACTCAACTTTAGTGAGCTAAAGCTTATCATCTGCAACAGTGGAGGGATTTCTAATGCAATACTATAACCACTTTCAGGTCGCTTTAGTACAAAAATCAGACCATCCATTGATAGCTACGTTATGGTATCAAACTGAGGTATATTTTCTCGTGGTCTGATCTCAAAATGCACCTAGAATGCTACAACAAAGAATACTACCAGCATTTTTCTGTTTATATTGTCATATTTTTATCAAAAGATTTACAGTATGTGACTTTGTTGCTTATTAAATGGGTAAGAAACTGAAGATTCATTGGGGTGTAAAATGTATGAAGAGAGTCTTGAAAAAGTATTGGATTTAATGTCATATTTTTTGTATACATCCTGAAGAATATTGTTCAATTAAACTTCTTTTTAAAACCTGTTGTAATTTTAAAAAATTATCAACATACATTTTTGTTGCCGGGTTATGTCTCTGCACTCTGCCTTGCAGGGGTCCCTCGAAGGCTGCAGGTCATCCAGGGCCCTGAAAACATCACTGTTGCTATGGGAACAGAGGTGTCAATGCACTGCACTGTTCATGGCTTCCCTGTTCCCATGGTGCACTGGTTCAAAGACGGCTCTCTCCTGACCAACAGCTTGACCTCGTTTAACCTGCAGAACAATGGACAGCTGCTCACATTCAGGTGCAGCACAACTGAGACAAACAGAATATTCATTCTTATTGTTTTTTAACCAGATTCTTATGATAAATAAAGACCTACACACTATGAAAATGCTACTACTTTTGAATATTTTTGTTTTGTATGTAGTTTTAAGCAAGTTATTATATACATTTGTATCCTGCGTGACTAATGTCTCACTTCTTACTGTGCTGTCAGGAATGTAACCAAAGCGGATGAGGGTTTGTACCACTGCGAAGCATCGAATGAGAAAGAGTCTGTCAGGTCACAAACAGCCTTCCTTCTTCCAGCAGGTAATGTGACCTAATATTAATGAAAAAATAAATTTTCAATTGAACCATTTCAACCCTAATTAAATATTTTTAACTGGTTAGAATAGGCTGTTTAAACTTGAATATTGTGTTTCTAGAGATGGACTGGAGTTTCATCAAACAGCCAACAAACCTGACGGTGAAGAGAGGAGAAAATGTAACTGTCACCTGCAGGCCACCATACAGCAGACCTACAGCTCAGGTGTCCTGGTTCAAAAACAACAAACTTTATACTCCATCAAACCATGTGAGCATGCTGCCCACTGGAGACCTCTTCTTCCACAGGTGCTTTGCATTTGTTTTGTTTGTTGTTGTTATATTAATATATTTGTGGTAATTTTGTGTAAATTAACTATTGTTCCTATGAAAATATGAGACCAAAATATAAATGAATGTTAATGATGATTAATTTTATGTTTCCCCTCAGTAAATGCTAGATAGAGTTTTTTTCATTGAGCTGCATCAAATGGCTTCTTGACAGATCCCCTTTTAATTGTCTTAACACCGTTGTCAAACTCTGCTGCACGTTTCAGTCAGTTCTTTTGGAATTTGCAGCATTTCTAAGTATGCTGCTTTTTTTAATTAAAGCAAATAATTTTAGCCTTTGCACTCATCAGCCATAATATTTATGTTTAAAAGTACCATTACATTCAGGGCTACTTGATGACAAAAAATCTGCAACCAAATTTAAGATTTTCTTTAACTGTGTCTTTTCATCATTCTCTGCAGAGTCCAAGAGTACGACAGTGGGAGCTACTTCTGCAGAGCCTCAAACATCCTCCTTCAAAGATTTCTAACCTCCAGGAGAGCCGCATTAACTGTGCTGGGTATAACTCTCTAACAGACTTTTTTTTCACTCTTGTTCCAATGGTCACTCAAATATTGCCTTACCTAATTGTCTTGTGCATTTTTGTGCCTCTTATCTTTGCCTGGTAGCCCCTCCATCAGTAAAAGTATGGCCTCAGGTGCTGACGGTACCCATGGGTGCTCGGGTGGTGCTGGGGTGTCAGGTGTCAGGTCACCCTCTGCCCTCCATCAGCTGGATGAAGAGAGGTCACTCCAAAGTGACTGGGGGCAGGATTTCCTCTGGGTAAGTTTAGTTTTTGTTCAGAAGACTATTTTTTTTTTTTTTTTTTTTGAAAAAATGGTTGACAAGATTTTCTTTCTTGTAGCTCTTTAATGTTTAGGATTTACATGTTTTTCATACAGGCAGAGAAATGCTACTCTCTACATCCAATCAGCTCGCACCTATGATGAAGGAGTGTATGTGTGTGAGGCCTCCAACACACTGGGCCAAAGCAGCAGTGGAGCAACACTGAGAGTTGCTGGTAATTTTGACATTCATTTATTTACATAGTAAAGTACGAACTTTAAAGAACATGTAAGCACATTGTTAGTTAAGATGCAGGTCAACTCTCCATGTTGGTCATTATTGTGTTACTTTGCAATGGTTTTGTAGCACATAGTTTCAAAAGCCATTGAATATCTGAGATAAGATTCAAATTTTTGCGACAGTAATTGCTAAATGTTACTCGGTACAGCCTAAGACATAACCTCTAAATCTGAAGTGCTGTAACTGAGTTTTACATAAGCCAGAAGGTCGATTTTACTTCTAGACAAAGCTGCTCACACTATTTCCACTAGTTTCAGGTCTCAAGGCTACGCTAAGCAAATCTTTTGGTGGCTAATACATTTTGTATCTTATAATCCTTCTCAAATGAAGTAAGAACTTAAAAATCAAGAAGGCTTTACTTAAAACCAGGATTGTACCGACAAAGGTTTTAAAAGGTAATTGAAAGTAATGTGATGCACTATCTACGTTCTGACCTAGTAACATATATTGAATTCCTAAATTCTTTTATTTGATACATTTTTTGTTAACTTGCATAAAGCAAGTGCCTGTTTCGCCTTTTGCTCTCTCTTTTTTCCTCTTAGTGAGTCCCATCATTGTGACCTTTGTAGCTCAGGTGAGCTGCAGGATTGGAGCTTCGGTGGTCCTGCCCTGCAGGGCTGTTGGGATTCAGCCTATAACATATACCTGGACCCGAGGGGGGGCAGATACACATTTACCCATCAGCCCCACTATAGAAAGACACATTGATGGTGAGTCCTAAATGTGATCAAGGGAATTTCTACACAGGTAACGTGCTAATTTCCCCACCCCTTCTTCTGTGTACTGACCAAATGCTGCCATTTGTATGATTGATCTCCATTAGATATACACTCCTAAGGTGTATATATAAAAAAAATCAGATTCCTACATATACATAAACTGAATTGTTAGCCTCATTGCATAGTTGCCTATGTCATATTTGGCCAAATTTTTATATCTGCCTAACTATACTCTCCTAACGGCGCTGATTCATTGTGCGTTACTTTTCTAAAAACCTTAAAATATGACAGGTAATTATACTATGAGGCTAACGATATGAAACATTTTTATCTCTTGACTTTAACGTGGGGGTATTATGCCTTTTTTCAAAGCTTTACACCATCTCTCTGATACCCACATAGTAGCTTCACATGGTTTACAGCTCGAAAAACTTCTCATGTTTCTCACACTGGCATCCTGAAAAAGCCTTATTTTAACCTCCATCTGAAACGCTTCGCTTTCGCTGCTGTCTCTTTAACACCCCCCTCTCCACGGACCTACTTTCCTCTGATTGGCCGATTTTCCGGAGGCTGGCCGGCGACAGGACTCAATGTTTTGTGCTTGCCCCCTCCAATGTGGCTATGTTGCTATGCTAGTACTTGTAAACTTTGAATGAACTGGTCTGAATGAGTAAATTATGGCGAATTTTGATATACGTCCGTACGTGTTAGACCCAGAGGCTGATCCTGATAGTTTGGAGAGAGAGGGGGAAGAAAACCAGCAGCAGCGAAGGATAGAGCAGGACGTATCTGTTTGGTAAGTGTTTAATTACTGTGTTACTAAATGGCTAAAAGGCCTTGTGTGGGCGGTCTGTTCCACTTTGCCGGCAGCACGGATGAACCAGTCAGGAGATCCTATTGCAATGACCTCATCAGTTTGCTCCATCGAAATCTCGTCTCAGAAAGATCTCGGAGAGATCTCAGAGAGATTCCCAACAAACCGTTTTCATCAGTTTACTCTCTAATTCCAAGAATACTGCCACGTGCGTTTATCTTGCGGTTTGAAAATTTGCAGACGTGAAGTATGGACACCCAATATTGTGACTTTATATTTATGTTTTAAAAATCGGAAAAGTATAATATCCCCTCTTTAATGATATGCTCCTTTGTGTCCCTTGTAGAAGATGGTAGTCTGCATATTTCCAGCATGCAGTATTCTGATGCAGGGGAGTATTACTGTACTGCTGAGAATCGAGCAGGACAACACCAGAGACACATCCTCCTCCGTGTCACAGGTACACAGTTACATCTACTTGTTCAGTTGTAAAGATTCGGTGAGTTTTTAGATTTTAATGAAACAGATTAAAATCAATAGAGTGCTGCAGTAATGAGTCCTGAAATCTGGCAATATGTTGGCATTTAGCACTTCTGGTTCCATCGTCTCTTTTTGGTTTGATGCTGAACACTGAAGAGATTTTAACAGCTTTTTGTACAGCATGAAAAACACCTGGAACTGCTTCACTTGCACTCTTTGAAGCTTTTTCACATCATAAAAAATTAAGTTGCTAACAAGTGGCTAACTAGGACTACAGAGCTTGTTGGGGACATTAAAACTTCATCTCGACAAAGATGTAAACTGCCCTTGGTGTGGGTTTTTGTGCCAAATCACTCTGTTTCAACTTTGTAATTTGTGGGTCATACTAAAAAGCAAGTCTTGCATAGGAGATGTGAGAGTGCAAAACAAAAGTTGGGAGCTTTGTGACAGTGATATTGAAGTCAGCTGACTATGATGAACTATATGTGCAATGTCATAAACTTTTTCTTTTTTGCCACAGAGCTTACTTTCAGTGTTAATCTGGAAACTCACTGATTAAAATTAACAGGCTTTTTGTCAATGGAACTTGTGCAATACTAACTTGTTGTTCAGCTTAAAAATACATAATCTCTGCAGCACTCCATACTGATGCCTTTATTTAAGTCACTAAAGCAAACAAGACTATCCAAAACAAGACTGAGTATTTCTATGTACTAATCGTGTATGCATGCAACTACTGTCGCAATGTGAGTGTCAGATGAAATGAGTTCACTGATAAAAAAAATGAGGTACAATTTCTGTGGCTAAAGGGTTATTTCGGTATTTTTGAAGTTGGGTTGTATAAGGTACTTGTTACCATAGTTCTGCTGTTAGCCTCTAGTGATTTAAGAAAGTGTTGCCTCCTCACACAGGACGCACTTGGAGACACTAGGCTATACAGTGTAGCAGATAGGTACAGCAGAGCCGCACAGTTTAAAGAGTTCAAGGAAAAGTGGGCAAAAACCAATGCTGGCTCAACTGTATGCTATACTGAAGATTTTTGAATCATTTTATTTTTCACCCAGAAAGCCTCTGTGTTTGCAATGTGAGCTTCAGCTACATACTCTTCTGCCTCAGCGTATCTGAAAAGCTGTTTATAGGTCTGCGAAGCCAGCAGACTTTAAAAAATTGAATATAGTATACAATTTAGCCAGCATTGGGTTTTTGGCCCATTTGTACTATAAAACCTGCAAAATTACACAGAGAAACTATACCTGTAAGCCTAGCTCCTCCAAGTGTGTCACATTTAAAGGGGCAAATCTCTGAAACCACTGGAGGCTAATGGCACTGGAGTCAAAGTACCTCATACAACCCAACTTAAAATACTGAAATATCCCTTTGGATTCACAGTTTGTGATTGTTAAAGTAAAGTATTTATGTTTTTACAGGGCAAGATAATCTGAGAAAAGCAAGAACTATTGTTTCATTCACAGGGGGTGCAAAAATCAACAAAAGAAAAAAATGTCATCCTCTCTTTGAAGGCAGAATTTAATTCATATTACTGTATGTCACATGTTTTCATGGGCTGACTTGAGATAGTTTCCACATTTACACACCTCAAAAACATTACAGGATGCTCACCTTTCCTCATATGCACAGGTTTCTTTTCTTGCTGATTTTCCCTCGTGCTGTTCTTTGTTCAAAGATGAACATCATCCAGCTGATAGAAGGAAGCAGACAACACTGGTCTTGTCTGCTGTGAGTAATACAGTTTTTAAGCTCTCTGCTGAGTTTGTTCATTGTGGCAAAGTGGCGCACAGACTCGGTGGGATTTTTTCTTTGTGGATTCTGTCTAAGCTGTGAGTTACTCTTGATTGTGCGTTCTCTTTGCAACTTTATATGGTGACATTTTGGTGTAAGAGTAACAGTATAGTACTGCACTGGTAGCTGTGGCCTATTACCTATGCCTTGCTTGTTTTGTGACGCTGTCTCCAAAATTCACAAGTTTGTGCCTGTTTGGAAATTCTGAGTTTTTGTCTACATACCTTTAGAGCACCAACACTAGCAAAGAACCAGCAGTCCCCTGGTCCCGTGACTCTGTGGCCGAGCAGCGCCTTCAGATGACACAGCGTCCTCATGTACAGACACAACATGAGGAGGTAACATGTAAGTGCTAAAAGGAGTACTTCTATTTCTTCACAGCTACATCAGTTCTATTTCCAACTAAAATAGGGGTGGGCAGCTAGCAGCCAAGGGCCAAGGGGCCACATGTGGCCCTCCACCTCAGTGCAAACCCCCCAATGTCTATTTCAAATACCAATAAATTATCAACTTTAAGGAAGAAAGGAATTTTTTCCATAAAAACAATAAAAAACGGAAACATTTCTCTTATAGTCTTGCACTGCTGGTAAATGGCCAGTCTTTAATGTTAGTTTTTTTAAATCAAAATAAATTAAAACTTCTTTTCAGTTTCCTTTGATTTATTACATTTTTATTCTGATTTTATTTTATTTTTTATTTTTTTATTTTATTTCAAATTAATTTGTAATTCATTTTAATACAAGTTATTTTAAGCTTTTCATTTGTTTGAAAAATAGTAATTAATTCATTAACCTCTTAATTTATTTATTTGTATTTCTATTTCATTTGTATTTTTTTTCATTTTATTTTATTTAAATTGTATTTATTTTATTTTTTTATTTATATTTCTTTGATTTTTTTTTTTATTTACTTTTGTTTCCTTTTTAGTAAACTTGGAAGAAAACATACAAAATAAATATAAAGTAACCTCAACCGCATTCAAAAAGCTGCTTGAAATTAATTAAACTTTGTGTTTCTCATTGGATTAACTATTTCTATTTGCACCTGAGTTCAGAAACATAAATGTTGGTTTAATAAATTATCATGAAAGATGCATATTCTTCCTTTCATTGAATTATTTGTAATCAGAGGGTTTCAGTTTAGAATATCCAACAATCTGTCACAATTTGGCACTTTGGCATTGGCAATAAAATAAATATGGCCCTCTTGGTAACAAAAGTTGCCCATCCCTGAACTTAAATTAAGATAATTATGGAAGTTAAAAGCAAATGTGCTATAGCAATGAAAAAAGAAGGGATCAACTTTTTTGTGTTTTGTTTCCAGGCTCAACAGACTGTGGTGCTACTAGAAATAAAGAGCCAACAATTTTAAGGGGAGCTGTGGCAGAGTTAAAGATGTCATTTGGTCGACTTTTACAGCAACAGCGGATTCAGCCAACAACCCACCCAACTCAGCTGTTAGTCACTCAGATGCAGCCTCCAACATTGGGGAATCCTCCACATCCAAATGTTCAGTCAGTAGAGCTAAACCTCTCCCTACCGGAGACTAGTAACCCCTTTTTGATTCCACTTAGTGAACCACTGAGCCAGACATCAACAGCTGCTGGTGAAGTTTTCAGCACAACCCTTCAGTATCTATACACTGACAGTCTGTCCCATTTGACATTGACACTGCCAAGTGTACAACTTCAGGATCACATCAGCAGTGAGTCAAACTCTAAGGAGATGGATATCCATCTTGGTCCATCCAGTCAAATTACAAATCCTTTTACTGAGAGCTCAGCTTCTCTTCAACCATCAAGGCTTCCTGTCGCTGGACCCTTTGGCTTCCTGAGTTCACAGTTGGTTCTGCATTCACTGTCTCCTGTAACGCAGTCCAAGACAACCTATCCTGGCTCAGACACCCTGTCTTCTGCTTTATATGCTGAATCACACCGATCTCCAACTCAGCCAAACTGGGTTGTTACAGAAACACAATTTTACCAAATATACCAAGAGCCAACCTCTACCCAGATTTCTCAAACCAGTCTAAAAAATCCAGGTTCTCTTCTACCTCAGAAAACGCAGCCTTCACCAACCCTCTTGAAAATTCCTCAGTCTGATAATCATCAAACATTTTCTCAAAATTTTGTCCCAAAGTTTCAACTGGAGTCATCAACAATCCAACATCATCTGCCCCCCACAAAAACTCCTACGGTCACAAAGTCTCAACCATCCCAGATTTATAGCCAGTTGTCACGGGTATTTCTCAAATCAAATTCAACAATGGCAACACTTTCTCAAACCAAACATCAATCGTTGCAAACACTGCACCAATCAGAAGCTCCCCAACCACGGACAGACACTTCTCTGATCCAACACAAAAACCCTTTCATCATTCGGCCTTCAATCTCTACAATTCATCCTCCTAATCAAACCCCTAATCCTCCAACAGTGGATCCTGAGATTCCTGTCATTCATCAGGTCAATATTTCTGATCAGGTGCAACCAAATACAAGCAGGCAAGGTGAAGCAGATCAGTCAGATAAATCAGAACATGAGACAAAGCTGACAGAGTGGCTTAAAAGGAACACCTCCCAATCACCAATGACCAGCAATGACCCAAGGTAGCTAACATACTAAGATGCTCAGTGTTGTGAATATGGATATTATGGATTTACATATTTTCTGTCTTACACTCCAGAGTAACACAGCAATCCCCATCATGGCTTCCAGTGCTGGAGAAACATGACATCCCCATTGTAGTGGGAGTGGGTGTGTCTTTGGTCTTCATCTTCATTACTGTTACTTTCTATTCGGTCGTCCAGAAGAATGAACCGGCACCAACGAGCCGAGCAGGTCAGAGCCCCAGTCACCTCATATGCTAGCATGAATATTTCAGGGAATAGTTTAGAATAAGGGAAATATGCTTAATTATGATTGGTCAAAGAAGCTGGAGAAAGAGAATACGCCATCGCATCATGGGATGAAATGATCCATTTTTGAGACGGATGGGTCCCAAGAACGTACAACTGTCAGATCAGGCTTTTATATCATACTTTACATGTTTAGTGTGACCTTGGCTTAGGGATCATTTAATTTGCTACTTGATACTATACTTCATTTTGGTGAATTCTGTTCTTGTTTTGGACCTGTGTTTTAATGACGCAAAACAGCTTTTCACATAAAATTTGTTACTATTTAGATGTAAAAGCGCTGTTAACTAAATCTGTGTAAAGCATATTTACTACAATATTAAACTGTTTCCTTCACCAATTAATTAATTCATTGACAGCTCAGAGGAATCTAGGTGTTCCCCTTCGACACGCTGAACGTCGTGCTGCAGGACGAATGTATGAAAACAGGTAGATACACTCTAATTTCTCTTGTCTTTCTTTCTGCATCCATCTATTCTCTCTTCCTGCTTGTCCCCCTACTATACTCCTTTCCAACCCTGGCATGACTTAGGCATGAGTCTGGTTCTACTCGAGGTTCCAGCCTGTTTAAGGGAAGGTTTTCCTCGCCGCTGTAATGCTACTTGAGCTCATGGTTGCCTTGAGATAATTGGTTCTGTATTTACACGATACCAATAAAGATTGATTGGATTCACAATGTCAATTAGAACAAGTCTAATACGTGTAATGATAGGTTGAACTTTGCATCAAAGACACAGACAGAACAAGAGGCTGTTTTTCCACAGAGCTTTTGAGAGCGATGATTGCGTGGCTGTGATTGAGCAGAGCCCCAACACATCTGACACCAGAGCCCAACCTCCAGGACCAAGCCTGGTCACTGTGCAGATGGAGCCCACATTTGACGATGTTCAGGAGGACACACCACCCACTCTGGACAACCACTCAGTCACTGTAGAGACGTATCCGGAGCCCATTCTTGACACAAAGGTTTGACAACAAAGAAACTTTTGAGTCTCTCAAGGATATTTTTAAAGTTTGTATTAAAGTCCCTGTAAAGTAAAATACGAAATTTATGATTTAACACACTAGATATGTTTAAAATAAGGTTGCTGTAAACGTGAAATCTCTGAGGTCTACGTGAGACTGAGTTTTGGATTTATCCTGTCAGGAAGTTGTTCACCTCTTTTCTGACTTGGTTTAATTTAAGCAGGCCAAATATCTGAGTCCACAACACTGGTCTTGATGGGAAATTACTCCACCCCCAACATAGAATCACAGAGCAGTTAATCTTAGTACAGTCTGTTGATAGCTGATGTCAGTGACTTCAAATGTCAGCTGTCTGCTTACAATCGGCAGACTCAAACAGCTTTTGAAGCCAATCCATGGCAGCTTCCATATTGAAATCGCTGTCTCTGGTTGACAGGAGGTAGCTTTTGCCTGTAAAGCTATCTGTCAATCAAATGAGATCAGTGTGCAGTAGGGTTTTCCCTAAATATAATCAAAACGATTGTGGTACACACACACACACACACACACAAAAACTGTCTTTTAAAATGTGTTGAGTACGGGACTTCCGGTGTTCCTGTAGCCAGCCTCAAGTGGACACTCGTGGTATTGCAATTTTTTTTGCAATTCTGCATTGGCTTCACTTTTGAGGACCAGAGGTTGCCGCTTGCATTCAACTGATACCCACACAGAATCCTAGACCAGATATTGTGTATTTTTCATAATTAATTATTAAGCATAATATTTGTTGTTAATCAAAAGCACAGTTGAAGCTGATAACTCTCAGTTAAAGTGATTTAATTGAGAAAAGGAGAAAGCCTTATTGGTCTACAGAGTGAGCTTTATGAAATTTTAGTGTCTTAAGTGTTGTCATTTGAGTCAGTATGTGTGGGGGTTAAAGATAAGAGGTATGAATAGAGGTCAATTTAAGATGACGTATCATTGTTGAAGTTAAGTTTTAATTCACAACTGCTTTCCTGTCTTTGTCAGATTGATCCCTTTGTGGAGGAGGAGAAGGGCTGCAGTTTGTCACAGCCCAGCATCCACCTGCAGTGTGCCGAGGACTGGACCAGTAACACAGGAGACAACCACAGCCCATGTCAGGATGCTTTACCCCCTCCATCGTCCTTACCCTCTCATTCAGCTTCCCCCTCTCCACCATCCAGACCTGCTGCAGGCCTGCGGTCCTCATTAACCCTGCAGAGTTCTGAATCATGTGGAGCACCAATCCATCACAGCCTCAGCATCTCTCATGGCAACCCTCCTCTGCTCCTCTCACATCATGTCTCCTTGGGCCTTACTACTGTTGCAGTGGATGTCCATTTTTACCCAGCAGCCACTGTTTCAGTGGCAGGAGGCACTAGCACTCATATTAATTCAGTCTCTAATTCCACGTCAGTGGCTGCACCCCTGTTTGGTCCAACATTAGTTAACAGTCAGGAAAATGACTAATCAAGTGCAGATTTCATCAAAGTAAGTAGCTAAGATAAAGGAATCAAACATCTAAAACAACAACCCATGTTCTACTATAAATATACAACCGCAGCCATGCTAAGGAATATGTGTAATATAACATTTAAATGAGAGACAAGAACAACAGGGCATTTCTAGACTAAATAAATGGATAAAAATTACATGTTTTGTCATTTAAAACTAAGTTCAGTAAGACATGCACACCAGTTAACAGGTGCTGGATCCAAAACATCTTAAGATAGAAGAAAAAAGGTCTGCACATATTTCTTTCCAACAAGAGATGTTTTGAGCCAACATGCTCCTCCTCAGACTTGTGAATGCATCTGACTTGTCTCCATTCCATCATTGCATAACCGTCTTGGTACCCAACTAGATAATGGTGGACTTCAGTTGTGTTTTGTCACATGCATGCTCATGATTATTTAAGATGGCACATGCAAGATGCATGCAAGGCTGAGGAAGAGCATGTTTGCTTGGTGGTAATAAATATGTAAAATGGGAGCTCCCTAGTATGCAGACCTTTCTTCTCTATCTTAGAAATCTTATAAAGCCATTATAAGTGGCCTTACTGGTTCATGCTGCAAGCTATTTGCAAAGCATTCTAAGGTCGCTTATAGCACAAACTGAGAAGGCCACTTTTAACAGCTTTTCTCCTTCAATACATAAGGGATGCAGTTTTAAATGAACAGAGTCGTTGGTTCAAATGAGAAAGAAAGCTGCAGAGATTGAGCCTGGTCTCTCAAGTTAAGCTTAGGTAATTGAACTCACAGCAGAAGGCTGAGAATAACTCTGGTCCATCACAAGTAATCAGCAGAAACCATAAATGAGATAAGGCAACAGAGATTCAGCACACGTCATGTAGCATTATGTAGCATTTTTCAAGTAACATCTAATGTTTTCACGGCATGATAAACAATTTATGTCATTTAGGGTGGCTCTGTCGTTACAGCCACAGTAATGAAAGACATGTCTCATCACAGCTCAGAACTTTTCTGGTCTTCAGAACTATTTTTTGACATTTTGTATGCTAAAATTCTACATATTGTGACTGTGAGTGGTATTTAGCACCACACCAAACTCTAAACTAGAGGGTAAATCAGGATAACGCCAAACTGAGGTTAGCTTACAGTAGAAAAAAGCGTATTGAGCTGACTTTTTTTACAGCAGCCACTTGAAGATGTGTCATAGCTTTAGCACGGTACCTTTTGTGTAACTCTCTTTATGTACTCTGATCAATGTAAAATATAGTACAGGCTACTACTGTACAAAGCTTAGTTGCTAGTCTTTATTTCTCAGATTGTTTTACTTTTTCTTTGTTTTGCTACTGAAATAGAAACCACCTATGTCACTCTGACTCATAATAGGCCTATAATATCAGTTATGGGGTAGTTCATATACATTATTACATAATTGTGTTTGAAAGTTTATTTCTTAGTGAAACAGCCAAGGAAATTTAACTCTGCCACAAAATATTGCATTCTTTGTTTCAGTGACCTGCTCATTCTTTTTTATCTTGCTGCCTGACTGTTACACACTTTTGATACCAAAGGAGGCAATGTGGGGCTGTATCAATAAACATAAACACAATACAACCAGAGTCTACAGCGATTTTATTGCATATAACATGTTTAGCTGGTGAACCATATTGTCAAGCTTTTCATTTAGCATTTCATATCCTTTATCTATATGTCTACTCTTGAATCAGCTCACACTGTTACTCATTTACGCCTGTTCATATTTGTAGTTCATTTAAGAATCACAACTTTGTCCAGAATCACAACTGTCTGAAATACATTTAGCAGTTACCTACTTCCTGTCAGCCCTCTGTCCTGTCCTCATCTCTTTTCAGCCTATTCCCCTCTGCCATGATGTCTGTGCTGAAAATATCGGCTTAACTCTTGAAATGAGAGGTATCCAGGAGTGGAGAAGAATATACCCTTGGAAAACATGATGAACAAAACAACTTTGAATCAGGAATAATGACAGCCTTTAAAGACTCACACATTTCTTGCAAGGGATTTTATTGATTTAAAACTATACCCTTCTCATAAGTATTAGGAGATACATTTTTCTGCCAGACAGAATATAAAGTGTGATTTACTGTCTTTGTTTTGTTACAATAGAGGATGATGGCCATTGTCATTTTGTACCATAAAAAAAAATAAAATCAGGCCTCAATTCTTTCAGGTAATTTAGATCAAATGCAACTCTGCCATGTTTTAAACAATGGTATTTTATAGAAGGTTAAATGAATACCTTGACATGAAAGCAGGCATTTACTGTGTAACAGTTCAAATCAAAAGTCTCTCGGTAAGCTACCACAAGAAGGAGCCAGACAACCAAAACTGCAAACTGGAGATCAGCCTTCACTAATTTTATAATTTAAACATTATGTGACTTTTAAAAATTTCCTCCTCAAATCCTGAACACTTTGAACATTGAAAATGTGGGGTTTTGCTGCCATCTGTCAGCCAAAATGTTGATTACTTCAAAAACAAATGCAGCAACCAGTGCAGTAACTGGTACGCACTCAAAATCTTTCAAAATGAAGCCAACAGAGGTCAGTACCGCTAGATGCTTGTCAGACCAATGGGCAGCAAAAAAAAAAACAAAAAAAAACAGCACTTCAATGGGGTTGTCAAGTGGGGACCCTCCTTCATCTGGGTTTCGTCCAGTTAGTCCCACGACTCCTCCAGAGGGCTTAACAGTGATCTCCAGCATCCCCGAGCCACTCCAGCATGCCAGCTCTCATCACCCACCATGGAAACATCATCATCTTACCTATCTTACCACATGGCCCGCACAGCCTAAAAAGCATGCCACCTTCAGCAGACCCAGGCTCCGTACATGCAAGCTCCAGGTAGTGACAATGCTGATACTACCTCCCCTTGCACCTTTCCTAATTACGACCTCAGAAGGACAACTGTTCCTGGTACAAACATTACCAACATTAACATAAACACCTACTGTACAACATGCCATGTTCCTGATTTTTTTCAGTGTTTTCCTGTTTATTCTACGTTATTTCCTTGTTTCTAGTTTTATTTTGTATTTAGGTTTCCTTAAGATTTTTTTCTAGTTTCAACCTTTGGTATTTGAGTGTTGGCATTGGTTCCTTGTCCCCTGTGTTTCATGTTTAGTTTAACTCCCTGTGTTTGTATTTGTTTCCTTGCTGCCCTCCTAGTGTTGCTTATGTTTTTGATATCTTCCCCCTTGTCCAGTGTTGTTGTGCTTTGTGAAGTTTCTTGTTTTCTTTTGTAGTTGCCTTCCCTTGTATGTGACTCCAGTTTTTTTCCTGCCTGAGTTTTCCTTCACTTTGATCACCCTCACTAGTTTCACCCATAGATATCTATGGTTTCACCTGTCTCTTTGTCCTCACCTGTTTCCCTGTGTCTAATCACTCCCTGTGTATTTAGGCTCTGTGTTTCTCCCTGCTGGTGTCAGTTCATTGTTTGATGTCTGCTGTCTGCATTGCTGTCCTCCTAGTGTTTTCTGAGACCTTAGTTACCTGCTTTATTCTTTGTTTAAGTAAGTTTTGTTAAAGATTTTTCTTAGATTTCTGTTTATTAAATTTTGTTAGTTTTATCTGCATTTGGGTCCTGGTTTTGAGTTTTTTCAACACATCCATGACACAACATGCAGTTTCAGCATTATGGCAAAGCACTTTTCGTGTTGCATTACTCACAACTCTAATATTGTCACCTTTAAATTTACTCATAAGAAACAGAAGTTAGCCAACCTATTTTTTACAAACCAGAAAAGTGTGTGAACACGTTTCTTACATTTGAACCCTCCTGCATCCTGTCTAACAGTTTGTGTGAAAACTTATAGAGATGTTTTTCACTACTGTGGTTAATTTGAGGACATGCTGCAACTGCAAAGGCTGTATGCTTTTGCTTATGATAGTAATAACCAGCCTGGTTTATTTTTCTTTCTCAGTGAAAAATGATTAATGTACTTTAAGTAGTGCTCCATAAATAAATGTTATCATTACATGTGCACAGCTCTGCTGATGGCAGTGTGCTAACAGGCTTCCGAGAAGAAGCATTGATTACTATTGAAGTTTAGCATGTAATCGTGATAAATTTGCTTATTACCACAAAACAGAAGGTTTGTGTGAGACTGATGATGTTTTAGTTTTGGAAGTTATTTATCATAAATCAAACAAGCCACTAAAAAAAACTAATGGAAAAAAATAAACCACCAAGGTTGTTGAAGGAAATGTCTGTTCCAGTTTTCATGTAGATGCATCCATTTATTACCAAACTTATATTGGTGCTAAAAGAAAATGAAGAACAAACATCTGCTCAAAACTTTGCATCTTTGTGGTCATCTGTACAAAAACAAGTCTTAGTTAAAGTACAAACAATGACCTACTGGTGGTGCTAAAGAGGTCAGGGGTCATCAATTAGGACTCCCTCCCAGGCTCTATATGTACCAACAAAATTAAAATCCATTCAGGGAAAATATGGGTTACTTCAGTCAGTAAATAAAAAAATACAAGAAATCTTTGCACGATTTGTGTTACTGTTGAAAAACCATACTAAAATGGATGTGTGCTTTTTGGTCATGACTGTTGATAAAAGTTTAAGAAAATTATTTAAACTTGAAGAAATGCCTCATGCTTATTCAGAATGGTTGTTAATAGTACCAAATATCTGTGCGTGATTTTAAAACGTAGTGAAATGAGAAATAATGTCGGCCAGTTGTCAGGTATGCAATTTCAGGACAGTAAAAGAGCAGCAGTGGAACAAGAGGAAGGGGTCTGTTTCTGTGGTGGTGTGATTTGTAGAAATCTTATGAGGGAGAAACATGAGGTGCAATTACCTTGACCCTAACCCTTTAAAATCAAATCATTTTATCCTTAAGCCAGAGAGGATGTTTGTGCCTAATCTAAAGGAAATCCCTCTAAGAAAATCCTTGCTGCAGCACAGATTCAACTCTTCCCTTATGCAGAAATGATCACTGAAGACCTAAAATGTGCACTTTCAACTTTTATTCTTAAAATCTAACATTTCTATTGTTTCTATTATAGATTTCTGGGATTAGATTCTAGCCAATATGCAACACAAATGCCTGTTAAATTACTGAAACTTGTTATTTCAACATTTATGTGAGATGTTTGTGTATTATAATTCAAAATTACACAGTAATGAGATATGATAAAAATGAGCCTGATAAAAAGACAGAAAATGGAAAATTAAGTAAAAAAAAGTATTTTAACTAAGTTCTGAAAAATCTTCTTTCTACAAGCAAATCGGCTTCAGTTCCCTAAACTGTGGTTTGTCAGCTGTATTTTCAGGAGGTAGACCTGCAGGCTGGTTTAAACACCAAACTATTAAAGTTCGGTGGTTGGTTCTTTTGGTTTTTTCTCCTCCTCGTTTCTTGGAACATGAAAGTCCACGTACGGACACCACTTGGTGTTGAGGCACACCAGTTTCTTCAAAGTAGATGTTTTGACGATGTTGAAGCCCATCTCTCCTCCGAATGTGCTGGGCTTCCAGTACTCAGGGGAGCAGATTGGATTCCCCATCAGACCTTTCAGAGAGAAGGGAGCACCCATCTCGACCATACTCTCACCAAATATGGCATTGGGTCGAGTTTTCTCCATTAGGACGCCGATATAGAGCTCCACAGCATCTATGTCACCGTACAGCTCCTCTAGACCTCTCGCCATGTCTGTGTCGCCTGTAAAGAAACAGATAATTAACAACAGTGGAGTTTAAACTTACTATGTTGCACCATCAGCTGTACATGTCATCCCATTCTTTTTTTTTAATGACGCAGGTTAGTTTCACTTAGCCATTTCAAAATAACACTGTAGTCTGCTAAATACCACTCAGTATGTTGATTCAGGTTGATTACCACCAACACATCTTTGAGACGCCACCTAAATTCATCAAAAACATGACTGAAATGTCTCATCAGTTGCCCAGGAATTTTGTACAGGGTAACTTGATGCCCAGAGGATGATCCCTTCTTCCTTTTGTAATCCCTGACTTTTCTTGGCATGAAAATTGTTGTCCAATAATAAAACATTTTAAAAATGATTGAATTGCAGAACTGATTTAGCTCACTTGCTTGAGCACACAACCAACAGAGCAGTTAAGTGTTCCTATCAAATGGTGCCTAAAAAAAGCCCCCTGAATTAATTATTTTCTGCTCCGATTAGCTTGATATGTCTGCATCTCTTAAAGATGAATTCCTGCAAAAGTGACTTTAATCCCATTGGCCTGATCTAAAAGGGCCAACTACTAAGTTTTTGGCATAACAACAACGTAAACATTTTTTTTGTTTGATCCATTAGTGTTAGTTTAACTCTGTAAAGTGTCAATTGATCTGGGGGAATGTGTGGAGGGAGTCTCCCATCATGCCCTTAAGGGGAGTGTTGATGCTGCGTTCCATCTACCTCAGAAGTTGGATGTTGAGACTGGAAATGACGTCACACCCGGGCTGAATGTGTTCCATTTGCTACGTGTTCGCAACTCAGAATACTGGGGGATACTCCACCTTCCAAGTCAGGATTAAAAATTTCTGGCACATTTTTGACACTCGGAAGTTGCGAGTTCCACGATTAAATAGAACGCACCATTAGATGCGTTTTACATCTGCTTTGATTATGCCTGTTGTACAGTGATGACTGCTGGGGTCTCTTTGGTCATGTTTCTGGTGGATTGTTGTTTTAGTTGCGAGACACATTTGCACCATGAGTGAAGTTACCCACTGAGTAGTACCCGTCTGTGACTTTAGGTGGTCCTAAAGGACTCGTAGTGCATCAGTATACATTGCCTTGCCATGAGATTGACTCCCTGCTTTGTTCTTGCCAGAGGAGACCCATCTTACCACAGATTTTCAAGAGTTACTGCAGCGCTGTCATATTGTTAAATATTTAACATTTCAAAAGTGTAGTTTAACTATATGTAGTGTGGACAAATATAGACACTTTAAAAGTGTTAAATTTAATAAACAGTCAATTTTGCTTTGTACTTTATTATAGAGGTATGACTTTATCTGAACAACCTGGTTGTAGATCTATTCTCTTGTCATTCTTGCAAGTAAGGAAAGATCATATTTTACTGTACAACTCCTCAGTACATACTCAGTACTCAAAATCAAATAATTTTTACTTTTGAGTGGATTTATAGACTGAAAGGTTTACTTCTACTTAGGTAAATATAAACCAGAAAAACTGTATTTCACTTGAGTACAGTAGTCATGAACTTTTTCCACCTCTGCCAAAAAGGCATCAATATTCAAGTATGGTGTTAGAAAATAATGCATGCGTTGCAGCCAAAGACACTGGAGGACACTAATTTATTCTTTATTATAAACAAAACAAGACAACAAAGTCTCTGTAACTACTCATCAGTATTTTCTGGCTGCTGAGACACTGCTGTGGTTTCTCTCTTTGCACACCTAATAACAAATTCTTTTTCCACTCATTTCTGATAGTCTGAACTTTGCTCAAAGACAACACCTTGTGGGGAAAATTGTGCTGCACGAATCTTTGCAAGGTTAATTAATGTGAAAGCAATATAAATACAATTGAACACTGACCATTTAAATATGAATTGAAATATTCTACAAGCATTGTAAATGGATTCAACTACATTATTTGATGAATTACACAAAAATAGTCAAGGGGTCCCTCATGTTAACTCAGCTCAACAATAAGAGTATACATTTTAACTTACCTCTCATGCGCCTTTTGATACCAGACATATCTGGTTTTATGGTTTAGTTAATTCCCCACATTTATCTCAGTGATTGATCTTGGAAAGGAATTGAGGCACACATGAAGAAAGCCAACTCAGAGAGACACCACAGACCAACCCTGACTTAACCAAAGATTACAAAAAAATCTGTTGGGTGACACACTGAGTCATGTTAAGTTCATGTATTTTATATCTTCGTGTTTATTATTATTTCTGGTTTTATTTTGTAGTTTTACCACCCTGTATCAGTCATATCCTGCTCCTCATGTTTCCTGCCTTACGTGTCAGCCTTACCCTGATTAACCACACCTGTGTCTCATTATCCCCTACCTGTCCGTGTATTTAATCCCAGTGTGTCGTCCTGATGTTGCCAGTTTGTAGAGTTTTCCCTCGTTATTCTTCATCCCAGCATTCATTATATGATCAGCTCATGTATTAAGCCTGCCTGGTTTCTTACCCAGCTGTTTGCCTGCTCTTTTATTTCATTTTATTTTTTTTACTGACTAGCTGTTTCCCTCTGCACTGGTCTTCTGGACAGCGATGAAGCAACCTCCTTTTTTTAAGGAAACTATTTATGTTAATCAGGTTAAAGTTAGTTTGATGTCAAAACGTAAATCATGATAATATCCTGAGTGACAGAGTTAAAAGGAGGCTACAAAGAGTAAGAAGTAAGAGTTAGTTGAAACATGCTTACCAGTTAATTCATAGAAGGAGGTATATGGCTTCAGGTTAAACCTTTTTCTGTATTCATTAAAGGGCCGCACACGTGCTGCTCTAGACTCTCTGATGACCATTTCAGCAACTTTGAGCACAACTTCATGAGAGTTTTGTCCTCCACCAATCTGAAAACACAAACACAAGTTCCTTTAATATTAATCTGAATTACTATTTAGAAAGACTTCTAACTGGAGAGATATAGTCCTCCCGCTTGAAGCTTGGCATGCAGACACTCAGTGATCAACATTTCAAGTTTCAGCAAAGAGAAAATCAACCATGCATGCAAATGATGCTGCAGAGTGATGTGAGAATATTATCTTTCATTTGATTTTACGGATGTATTTGTGAGAGGAAACCTGTTTTAACGCTGACAACTGAAGCCTCACAATGGTTTAGTGGTTATGAATATGTGTCATGTCAGTGTTGCAACATCACTGTGGTCTGTGTGAGAGATCCTCACATATCTGGATTTATAGTGGAGTCACTACATGTTTGTTTGTCAACCTACACTGACAAGCCCTTAGCTGACATCTTATTTATCATTGGTGACCTTTTCAATCTGTGTCGTATTTTCTTGAGTTCAAATAAATCTTAGAATCTGCAGATTTAAACCATGTTTTTTACACCGTATTATCAAGGACAAATTGATCTGAAAATGTGCTGTTTTTGACTAAAGTAACAAAGTGACCTACTTTGTCAACCACTGATCACATGAACCTTCTTTCTTATCTACCTGTCCAGCAGGCTGTCGAGAGAAAGCATCCACCAGTTTCTCCACCCCATAGTGCATGAGAAGGGAGGTGTTGTAAATGAACTGGGAGTATGGGATTTCTTCTCCATCAATGAGGAAGCTGTCGGGCATCAGGGGATGCCAGTGGTAGATCTGGCAGAACTCCAGGGCGATGCGGTTGCTGTACTGGAACCGTGAACTAAAAAGCAGGGATGGATCGAACTTCAAATCCAGTAGGTAGCCACTCAGCTGCTGCACATACTCTTCGATTATGATGTTTATTATTTCACCTTGAAAACAAAAAATTCATTCTCTGAGAAAAGGCAGAAAAAATGTATGTTTACATCATTTGTTCAAAGGCTTAAGCTATACATGTATATGCTCCAGTAACACATTATCATTTCGGGTTTTCAAACTTAGGCTTGCATAGTCACAAGGCATCATCTTTCTCCTCCTCTCAGACACATGGCTAGGTTTGTTTGTTAGCAACATAACTCAAAAAGTTATGGACGGATTTTGATGAAATTTTCAGGAAATGTCAGAAATGGCATAAGGAAGAACTGATTAGATTTTGGGAGTGATACGGATCACCATCTGGATACAGGAATGTTTTTAAAGGATTTGTTACTATTGGGAGATAGGGCTAATGGCGGAGGTCTGCGCAGTGTCTCTTTTCTTCCTTTTCAACAAATAACTTTATCTTTTATGGCACACGTTAAGGACTGTTTTTTTCCTTTTAAGACATGATTTGATCTTTACACAGACCCCATGTAAAGATGCCCTTAAGCATCTGTTTTCTCCCTTTGCAAACCATATTGAGGCTGTTAAAAGGTCTATTTGACTTGCTTGATTTTAATGTACCCTTCAGCATCTTTCTCCCCCTCATAACTAATGATCGAGTCTGCTTTAACATTTTGTTCCCTATTGTTTAACCACAGTTTTTTCCCCCTTCAGTTAAGGTATCCACGAGCATGTTTTTTTTTTTCTTTACAACATAGGGTTAGGTTTTTCTTCTTTCTTACACATTACTGTCAGTTTCAGTACTCTTAAGCCTCTATTTTAACCATGCTTATTTTATTGGGTTTATTTTAGTCATGCTTTAACATCCTTTTTTTTCCCCATCACATAGCTATGTCTGTCTTAGGGCACCCTTTCGTACCCATTTAATTCTTTATCGTAACAGTATTGGGTTTGATACCTTTACGTATCTGATTTAAAACAGGGTCAGGTATTTATTTCTTTTCTTCATTTAAAGCACAGGGATGGGTCTGTTTTAATGCATACATTTGCCTCTGCTTTCTCCTTCTATAACACGGCTATCAGTAGGTTTTGGGGTATTTTTATGGGCTTGCTTCCTTTTTTAGAAAACAGCATAGCATGTCTTTTTAAGTGCTCTTCAGCACTTATTTTTTAAATGAGGCAGTGAGATTGTTTTCCTTGATATCTTAAGTATTTGTTTTCTTCCATTGTAACACATGGTTGGATTTGTTAAGGGTGTTCTTTTGTCTCTTTGCAATTACGGCCCCATTTGTTGAAGACATTTTAAACTTGGTGAAAGATTATGGCTTGAGATATAAAATTAAACTTGACTTTTGGTCAGAGTCCCCCTATTTGGAAATGCTTCATTTCTATTCCTCCCGTGACCAACTGTCAGCTGTAGTGCAGGACATTCAATATCCCCTGACAGGTTTACAATAGCGTTAAAGGAGTTAAATCCGAGTGGATGTTGTGTAAACATGCTAACTCATATCATGTTTCTCTGTCATCTATGCAGAGGCAGTGCTTGTCAACGGGCAAGGCAGGCAGCTGCTTGGGGCCCCAGGTCACTAGGGGCCCCCAAGGGCTGACAAACTTTACTCCACAGTAATGTCCGAAAATGTTGCAACTGCAGTGACCTACCCCATTAAACCCATCAAACAACCAGTGGTCAAATTGCAATGACATATTAGACGGATACCCCCCTAAAGGGGCCCCATGTCATCCCTGTCTCACTGCTACATGACCTACGTCCATTAACTTTACTTAAGTGTGTCAAAGTAACGTCAAAGTCAGCCGTGCAAAATGAAGCAGAGCTACTTACCAGGGAGGAGAAAAGAAAGATCAGAAAGGAGGAAGAAGAAAGGAGAAAGCAAGACAGCGATAAGTGGAGCAGATAAGGACGTGAGGCAAACACTTAAACTAGTGTTAGGTGTAAGGCTGACTGTTAATCATTTAATAATTAGCCTTGTTAGCGGAGCTCAGTCAGCTCGACACACCCGCGTGCGACTGTCTTGCGAGCTTAGCCAACAACTAGTCGACAGAGAGAAAGTGAATATGCTTGTAAGGTACAGTACTGAAATTTCACAAAAGTAACTAGGAGTGATTTGGACGGCAAAAACAGTTAACCCAGACAACAGCTTTTACTGTAACTAATGAAAGTTGTGTCTTAGCTTACAGTATTGATGCTTTGAAATTTAGATCTAAATTTTGACAGTGTGCTTTCTGCATCAAAGACTATCAACTTTGGAGCATATTACATACTGAAATAAGTCTGAGACATCAAATCTGAGAAAAAAAGGTGAAGTGCTGGCTATTGTGGATAAAACACATCAGAGCTGTAGCTATTTTTGTCTACTTGTATTCTGGATTACCTATATTGCGATATGTGCTGTGTGTCTTGTAATGTATTTTATTTAACTGCAGTGTATTGTGGTTTTATAATAACATAAGCTTAATTCATCATACTGTAAATGTAAAAGCTCAGCTGGGGACAAGAGTTGAAAATTAGCCACAGCTATCAGGTCTTTATGCAGTACTTAGTATATTTATATTTATATTTAGATTATTTATAAATACATTTAACACGTGTCAGAGGGGCCCCCTGGGAATTTTTGCTTGGGACCCCAGCACACTCTAGAATCGCCACTGCATCTACGAGACATCACATGAGCATAAGAAAGCATCAGTACTGGATGACATTGTAAAGAGAACAGTCTCCTGCCCCCTCCTCACCAATGATGATGAGTCTGGTGGTCTGGAAGAGCTGCTCATCGTCCCAGGTGGGATGCTCTGCCTTCAGGATGTCACAGACTCTGTTATGCTCCCTCAGCCATATGGTGGCATACATGGTGAGGCCTGGCAAGATACCAAACACCTCCTGTCCAATGGCCAGACGCTGCTCTGGAGGGAAACCTTCAGGATACACCATGTGTACAGGGACCTCAGAGACTGTAGGAGGGTACACCTCCCCTTTAACTAACTGTGAACAACAAAAGCAGACATTAGCTGAAGAAAGATGCATTTAGAGGCTTAACTGTGAGCTATTCAAACAGTGATTAATTATTTAAATCAACTATGAACATAATTTGAGGAACATCTCGCCCAAACCCAGATATTAATCATGTAATAGGCTGAATAACAGATACCAGCAAAGTGAGTGAAAAGATTATCTCTATCTTATCTCAATCACTATCACTGCTATTTGAATAAATAAACCACAAGCTTCTGAGAAGTTAGCATGCCACAGGAAGTAGGCCAAGTGTTGTTTAAGGTCATTAGATTTACCAGAAACATGATAACGCCCATGGGGGGGATGGGCAGATCAACACAAACTGAAAGCTCCTTCCAGAACCCTACTTGCTTTCTTATAGTGGTATTTATAGTATATAAACCACTGTGTGTAGAGATGGTCTGTTATATTTGTAAATACCAGGGCTGGGCAACTGGCAGCCCAAGGGGCACATGGACCCCCCCCCTTTATTTTATGTGGCCTGGAAGTCGTTTCATATATCAAGGTTTTAACCATTAAGAGAAAAAAAAACTAAATCTATTTGAGGAATCTGAAATATTCCTCAAATAATCTTGATTACTATTATATTATATCTTTGCAAGAAGTCAGAGATATGATTGTGATTGTTTCTGTAAAACTCCACATATGTATTAATAAATACATTGGTTAAAAAGTAGAAACATAAGAAGTCAATTAGATAAAATAGCTGTGTTCATTGCACTAGAAAGGTACCTTAAATTGGCTTAAATTATGAGTTTAGATCAACAAATTAAGTATAACTCTCTATTTGAGTTTGAAAAAATAAATGTTTGTATAGTGCATGCAAATGTCTTTAGTTTTATTATAATATTGAGAGTAGCCAACAATTTTCAATAATATGGCCCTCTGTCAGGGAGATTAAAATTGATGCTGCCCTCTTCCAGTGTTACCAACTCCTCAGTAAGAAAAGTATCTATTGGCTGTGCTAAAAGTCACCAGAAGTCGCTACATGACGCCATCATCTAATTTGCATAATTTTCCATATGGATTTAATTGTAAAGGACGCTGTAGGGAAGGAGGAAAAACATCATGAGAGACAAAAAGTGAGTAAAAAGACCCTTATTATGTGTAGAACAACAAATTAACTTGCTTCTGTCAATTCTTGTTTTTATAACGTCACAGTTCCAACCCTCCTTTATCTGGGCTTGGCAAAATGACTGAAGAGATACTCTGGCAGAATTACTTTAAATTTTATTTTTGGTTTATCATTTATTTATTATTCTATTTTTCTTAGAAGTTTAGTTTTCTTATGTTTGGTTAGTTTTAAACCTTATGATCCACTTAAAAGCCTACAACAAATCAATTTTTTCTTTTCTTTTTTTTTTTTTTTTTTTGTATACAGTCTTCATTAACAATCTAAATGGACCAAAAAGAGACAATAGAAAAAAACTATCAAGGTGCCTTCACAGCACGGTTAATCTGTAGTCTGGACATGGAGGCGTGAGCATCTCCTGCTCTGACCGCAGCTGAGAGGGACTGCTGCATGAGGAGTGGGCTGCCTGTCAGTACTTTGGGATGGGGAGGGGCCCGCGGCAGCACCCGCTGCTCACTAAGAGGCGCTACAATGTGCTTTCATGTCGGTGTCTTCAAAAGTCTCCAGTAACACCAGAAAAAGTCACTAGATTTGTCACTAGTCCCTTTTTTGAAAAAGAGTAGCTAGAGGGGTCTGAAAACTCGCTAAATATAGCAACAGAGTTGCTAAGTTGGCAACACTGTCTGTGACCAAAGTTTCCCATCCCCATACTTGAAATCCAACAGCATAATAACTTGAGGTATTTCTTCATCACCTGATATTTTAGCTTTCCATCTTTAAGAAAGCGGAGTTGAAGCTGTCGCTCAAGGTTATCACCGTAGATGTTACTGGCATCTACCTGGATGAGTAACAAAACATAATAACCCAGGTATGGTGAGTAATTCAAGGCAAACACAATTCCTGACAAGTTTTTAAGCATTTTGTTATCATCTAATAATATTTCTTGTAGTGTCTGAATATGCAATATATATTTCTCACCCCATGTCCTAATGCCTTGGTGAAGCCCCCAGAAACATCATGTTTTGTCTTAAAAAACTGGTGGGTAAAGTGTTGGGCCATAAAGGCAAACATCAGGTTGGTTCCTTGAGGGTCTGGCCGGAATTTCCTTCTCCTGAAAAATTTCTCAGCCAAAACTTTGGGATCAGGAAGAGTAGCTTTGCCTGTAGAGGCGGAAAACGGTTTAAGAGACATTCCCTCAGGTGCTCAGTATTGTGTTTGTGTGTAGGAGGGTCTCACCTTTGGTTCCCATTGGTAGAGGGCAGTCTTCAGGTACAGCAGGGAGGAGCCGGGTATAGTATGAGATGTTGTAGTAGGACTCCCAGCTTAGGTATCCATACTTTGTATTGTAGGTTGGAGGGCTTGGAATAAGGTCACTTCTGACTACAGGAGAAAAATGAACAGTTTTGCTGCAGTTTTTTTTTGATACACTGTTTTGTTGAACATACATTGTCAAACATTATAAGAATGAGTATGAAATTAAATTAACTCCACTTGTGTGTACTTCCCTCAGTCAATATGCCTTAACTACCTAATATATTGCAGGTGATAAAACAAAAAAAAAACACTCCTTCCACTGTCATCCACTATGTCATCACTTGGGACATATTTACACCATATTAGACCACCAGATTGAATTGACCAAGCCTAAATGCATTGGTTGCTGCCCTTTGATTGACTTGTCAGAGCAGGTGTAGCCTATCCATTAAAGTGATCATTGAGTGCATGTATATGTATCCACATTAAATGTTTCACCTACCTGTCAGCACTAATCTCATAATAGTGTCTCTGAGGAAAGAGTTGTTGATGATGGCCCAGAACCACTGGAAATGTGTGAGGAAGAAGTGAACTGTTGTAGGACTGGGCTTCAGCCAGAGACCAACTCCAGTCCAGAAGTCCGCTACACAAAAGTATCAAGAATAAATGTTTTTTTGGAATAAATAAATAAAAATCAACCCACACTCACACAAACACATTCATTAATTCTGAGAAAGTCTATTTGCTCTTTACTTACGAACAGTGCAGTTGACTCCGCTGAAGCCGGTGCGAGTGCAGTCACATTCATAGCCATCCACCCCAACTCTCACACACACTCCTGAGCTCTGACACGGGTAGGAGCAACATGGATTCACTGTAAAGAAGAGAAGATCATCTATTTCTATTTCTAATTGTATGGCAGAAGGTACAGATGAATGAAAAAACACGGACAACCTGAAAGTGAATTTATATACGTTTGCTGTCAGACTTTGGCTGTTCAGCACATTTTTCCAGAGATGCATAGGTAACTGTTTATCCAATGCTGATCTTATTGGATTAACATTAATGTCTTTAATATGTATGTTGTACAACCCCAAAAAAAAAAAGATTTCTACATCCACCCATCCTCCTATCATCTACACTGCCTCTCCTGTTTGGGGCCATGAGGGGCTGGAGCCAGTCCTGGGTGTCTTTGGGTAAGGGAGAGGTAGGGGGTAAGGGTAAACCCTGGACAGTTCATCAGTCATTCACAGGGCTGACAAACACCCCTACTCACAGGCAATAACAGTCACAAATTAATCAAATGAACATGTTTGTGAACTGTGGAATAAACCAGAGTATCCAGGGAAAACATGCAAACTAAATGAAAAGAACTTAGGCAGCCTTTGTTGTGCAATGCACTCTAAGTAGTGATGTCAGATGGTTGCATTGTTCCTCTCCTCACACCTGTTCTAATGTGTGTCGTTCTTTATTCTTTTTCATTTCAGCGTAGGTGCAGTTTTAATGAAGAAGACATTAAGGATGAGGTTTCAGGTGAGTACAATCCATACTATCTGATATCACTACCCAGAGTGCATTGCAAAACAACAGCAGACTGTGTGTGAATATAGTTTAAAATTTCCTAAAAACCAGAAATTTATTTTTTGTCTTTTTACAACATATAAGACACTAATGTTAATCCAACAAGGTCTTTATATGCAAGAGTGCTTGTAAAGCATTAGCAAAGCATTTTAAAACTCATTGCCAAAAAAGCAATCTTATTGATTTATATGCCGTCTATAAACACACCTATAAATGCCTTATTAATGCAATTAGTAAAGAGTTAGGGTAAGGATGAGTCTTCTGTGTAAATGATACAGAAATTTGCATCCAAATGTTTAAATGAAATCCATAATAAGAGATCTATAGTTCATATTCTCTTCACAGGAAGCGTTAAACGAAACTTATTCAGTCAGACCTCATCTCTCCTGGGCAAAAAGTTGCAGCCCAGCACCCACCCCTCCTACCCCCTCATATCTTTTAACACTCTCTAGCACAGCTTCCTGCCTTCCCTCCACACAGGCAGAAGTTGAATGAGATAACGAGACACTTTTTTTCATATGAAAGCATAGATAAGCACATCCTCCACACAAAAATACACTGTGTTTCTAAGAGTATGACATGGCAGTTCAAATAAAAACACAAATTCCAAACAGTTGGCAGGTCTTATAAAATTAAAAGAAGAAATGTCTTTTTCAGGGGAGGCCTGTTTTTTTTATTTCAGTGAGACAATGTGATACCACACTACATGCATCACAACAGCACGGCTCTGCAGTGAAACTATCTAGGAGATAAACTGGCCTACTGAAAATGGAAACACAAAGTAAGATAAAGAATGGTAAAAGAACAACAATACATTAAAATTCACTTTTAGAAGACAGACATTGGTTTCACAGGTTCCAAAAAACCTTACAGCATATTGTTAGGAGGACAGGTAAGACAGCAGAGTGACCCTGTGTGAACTTTTTCTGAAACATGTTGCCTGCATCTAATTTGAAAAGGTCTTGCAATTTCTAAAGAGAATGAGATCTCTACGTTTCAACATCTGAACTGTGTTTTTTATATTTTCAATTAAACATGGGGTTTCACTGTTTTAAAAATCAAGACCCTACCATTTTAAATTTTGGATTTTAGACTGTTGTGTTTTTATCCGTTAATGCATGAACAGAGTGCATTAGGCTGACATTTCTTGGTTAAGTTACTACTTCTATATATAAAATAGTGCATTTCTGTCAAATTTTGATCATTCATACATCAAAGGTTATACATTCTCGTTATACTCATGAATAGTTTCAGCCTTGAGTAGCAGTAAGTTACACTCAGCTTTGATGTGGTTGAGTTGCTCGTCTCTCAACCAGGTCAGGTATTTGATCACCAGCTCCTGCAGCCACATTTCAAAGTGGCATTGGGCCAAACATTTTACCTCAAATTACTCCCAACGCTGCATCAGTGACATGAATTAGCTAATACTGACAGCTGATATACTTAGCAACCTCTGCCCTCAGTGTGTGAATGTATAAGTGTGACCTGAGGTGTAAAGGGCGCTTTGAGTAGTCTGTTGACAAGAAAGGCACACTACAAGCTCAAGTCCATTTCCTTTTCATTTTTGCAACAAGTTAAAGTTTGACTCTTGTTCCGTCACTCTCTTTGTTTCTCCTCTTAGCTTGCTCTCTTTACTTCAGAGATGTTGACTATACTGAGAAAACAAATCTAAGGTTGGCAATGATGTGTTTACTGTCAGGAAATTCTGACACAAAGATGGGTAATAACACTCCCAGCATATTTCTACCCTCTCAAAATAAGCTACATCCTACAAGAGGTTTTATTCTGCCAAAGTCATTTAATTAATAATATGTTTCTGCCACTATTACTGACCAGTGGAAAAGCAGCATATTCTTTATAGCAATGACCAGTTACCAAACAGCAAACTGAGCTGCTAGTCACATTATATGCTTTTGCAGTGGTATTGCTAATGCTGCCAGTAAAAATAACTGCCATACTTAGATTATACATATAATAGCACTGTAAATGCAGGTCTGTTCTTCTGCAGCAGACCAAGATGCAAAATTTGAGTCTCAATATTGACACTATATTAACATGTACATGCTTGCACAAAAGTTTACCTAATTTATCAATTCTTATATCAATATGCGCTGTGCATATAAAGATCTTGAATATGAAACATTTCTTGTAGTCATCAAGATTCTTAAAAAGTGGACATGAAGAGTATCATAATAAAATACAGTCATTTAACTACAGTATTAGACCATAGATCTTTTTTGTCAATATTAGTAAAAGAATAAAGACATGCACAATGTAGTGATGGAAAACTGAATTAATTGCTCACCAACACTCAAGTCTTCAGCACAGGATGAGCTCTGCAGCAGGAACAGATAGATGAGCAGCCAGATAGAGAGGACGCCAAACTCTGTTTAAAATAAGAAATAATTCTACCTATAAAAAAAATTCTATTTGGTCAAGGTCAAACAATTTAAGGGCTCACCTTTCATGATTCCTACATGTACCAGTTGGTTAGTTCAATGAGGGCTCAAGGTTAGATTATTCTTGGTGCACAGAGAAACGTTTATGTACTCTATAACAGTGAATTGGCTCACTTGATGTGGTCTTCACAACATCAGGCAGCTTTGAATGGGCGGTTTCCTTTACTTCCTCCATTTGGTTTTCAATAGATTTCATAGAAAGCCTGCTGCATTGTGCATCAAATTTTGACCAAAACTTTCTTTCACAGAACCTTTATTGATATTTTCTTTGAGTCAAATATTAATACCAGTCTGTTGTTTGAGTAAATAGTTTTTAAGTTGACAAAAATATTTAGTCAGTCAAACGATGATGGTAAAGTGGAGCACAGGAAAGGATGATAAGGCAGGGTTTCAAAGATGCCTGTTGCCACCTGCTGGTAAATCAATGCAACATACACCTGCCAACCACTTTATAAGGTATATCTGTCCAACTGCTGCCCTCAACAAGGCCTTTTGACCAAGAGATATTCCACTCTGGACCACTAACACTGGATTGTTTTATATTTCTGGATTATTCTCTGTGAACCCTTGAGATGACTGTGCATAAAAATCACAGCAGTTTGTGAAATACTCAAACTAGCACCAACAACCATGGCACGTTCGAAGTCACTTCCCCATTCTGATCCTCAGTTTGAACTTCAGCAGATCACCCTGATTATGCCTATGTTGGTTGCTGCTATGTGATTGGCTGATATTTGTATTAATAGGCAGTTGAACAGCTGTAGCTAATAAGGTGGTCAGTAAGAGTACATGCCTCAGTTGTTAGATAAATGTTTTGTTAAAGTAAAAGTTGATGAGACTAAAACCATTTTATTTTAGGTAAATGGCAGAAGTGATTGAGATTTCCACAGTTTTGAAGATGTAAAATTTAAAAAACGATGGCTACTTGCATCTTCCACTACTTACTGTGTATGTTTAATATCTTTTCACTAAATTGGATGTAGAATAAAAGGCAGTGACCCAAACGTACATATAGGAATCAGAAAGAGTTTTCTGAGAATAATCACAAAACTTTATACAAGCTTATAACATGATAAAAATCCACCCAAGTGAAAAATATGAATAAAGTCTCAGCATAATTTGGCTGTAGATAATATCTACACAGTATGTTTCTGTTTAAAGACTTCCTACTCTTCCGTAAAGAGTAAATTTACGGTCAATTTTCATATTAATGAGAACTGTAAACTGATAAAATGAAAACAAAAAGCAATAAATCCCCACATTTGTGAAGCTGGGAGCAGGATTTTGCAATATTTTTGAGAACAGTTACTGACGCTATATGGACGATAAGATTTTGGATGATTAGATTGTTCTTCTACACCAGTGGTAGGCAACGGGCGGGCTTTCAGTAGGAAAGACAGGTTTTCCTTGATGAAAATGTAATTTTGGCCCGCCATTGAGTTGGTCAGAAAAAAATTTAGTTAACTTAGTTTCTGATCCCTGTTCTACACTATAGTCTTGGTGTCTATCTGTCACGGCTGAAAATGACATTTATAATAATTCTAACACTAAATGCTTGCCCTGCCTATAGTTACATCTTGAACTGTTACTTTAGCACAATTTAAACTCAAAGAAGCCATAAAATAGCATTGATTTCCAACCAATCATGGCCTAGATTTGTTATTTAATAGCTAAAGATTTATGGTGTTAGGCTATGTAAAATGCACTTTACTAAGAGTAACATCTTTTCAGCTCCATATACAGTATACAGGAATCAGAAGAGTTCAACTTTGTCATTATTCTTTTAGATATCTGTGAAAAATCAGTGGCCAGCAGTCTATAACAGGACAATAAAGAGGCACACTGGTGGGAATCTGGAGACCCTGATAAATTACTGATGATTGTTTTTTTTATCTGCTTGGAAAGAAATAAAGAGGCTTTCTTCGCTTCAAAAAGATCCAGACAATGCATTTCAGTGGCCAGATTCTGATCATGATACCTTTCCACAGAGACATAATCTTTATCAATCTATGTAAGATGTTTGAGTGTTGAAGTAATTCTGCTTTAATTTCCTGCATACTGTAGCAATTTACGGACCAAAGCTTGTCTGAAATGTCCACAAGGAGATACGTCAACTCCTGACCTAAACATGCTCAGATGATTTATCAGCAGCTGATCTGTCTCAGTGAAACAAAAACACGACAGCAGTGATGTTTCTTTTTCACATCCTGACATCTTCATTGGTGTGGTTGAGTGTGTGTGTATGTACGAGCTCGGCCTACTTTCACTCCGATTGTGTTCTCTGCCAAGTTTAGTTTTTCAGCATGTTAAAAGGGCCAAGTATTTTATGTGGGGTGTGTTTGTGTTCAGCCCCGAGGACAAAAAGAAAAGTTTGACTCTTAGAAACACTTACGACTTTTAAATTGTCAAAATAATAACTTGGTGTATGTTGTTGATAACATTCGTCAGATTGTCAGGTTCATGTAGCCTATCAAAATTATTTTAATCATTTTTGGGTTTTTTTCCTGTACTTAAATTGGATAGCTGAAGAGAGACAGGAAACATGGGGAGAGAAAGTGTCGGGGAAGACATGCACCTAACAGTGCCGAGACAGGGAATGATTCCCTCGACCGTTGTGTTGAGGGACTATAGGCTCTGGATGTGGACGCCTGGTCTACACCTACTGAGCTGAACCGGCACCCCTGCAGAGGTGGAAAGTACCTAATTATCACAAATTACTGTAAGTGAGTAGTTTTTTAAGTTTGTTCTGTTTTGAGTATGTTGAAATCTGTACTTTTACTTCAACTTAAATAAGTTTTAACCGGACTGTAATTTTACTTGAGTACAATAGTCTTGTACTTTTTTCCCCTCTGGTAACACAGTAGCACAGAAAATTATTCCACATCACATCCACAAACAGCTGAATACTGCTGGGGTTCTTTTGTTCAAGCTGCATTGTTTTTGTTTTTGATGTGGGACACATTTGCACCATGAGGAAAGTTATCCACTGAGTTAGAGTTTATCAAGTGACTTTAGGTGTCCCTAAGGGCTGCATAGTGTGTATTTTTCCTCAGTATGCATTGCCTTATTATGAGCTTGACTCCCTTCTTTGGTCCTCCAGAGGAGACCTATGTACCTTACTGCTGATTTTTAAGAGTTACTGCAGCTCTGTCCAATAGTAAAGTATTTCTTTCAAAAGTGTAGTTCACATGTAGTGTGGACAAAAAAAACAGCTTTAAAGTGTTAAATTTAACTCTATATGAGTTTAATCAACACTGTTGATGTTGCTCTGTATTTGACTTGATTACAGAGGTGTGAGTTTACCTGAACAACCTGATTGGAGATCAATTCTCTTGTTCTTGCTAATAAAGAAAGCTCATATTTTATTGTACAACTCATCAGTAGCTACTCAGTACTTAAGAGTAAACTTTGAATTAAATACTCTTTACTCTTACTTGAGTAGATTTAAGGACCAATACTTTTACTTGTACTAAAGTAAAATTTAACAAAAATAACTACTTTTACTTGAGTGCAGTAGTCATGTACTTCTCCCACCTCTGCGCCCATGGATCATCTTTTAGTGTTTTGTCACAGTATCTTAATTCTGTTCTATTCTGGGTTATTATATGTTATTTCATCTTCTTAATTATTTCCTTCAAGTTTATTATCATCTTTTTAATTTTTGCATTTTAATCCTATATCACGTTTCATTCAAAATGTACGATAGCATTTCTTGTGTATTACAGGTCCTATTATCATTAAACCATTAATTTATAGCATTTACATAGAGATTTATTTTGTTTTTACCTTGTGAATGAATTGGATTGAATAATACTGATTGTTTGATTATGTGCATGTAAAGCACTTTGCTGTGTATTTTTTTTTCTTTTCTTTTGCATGGACAGTGCCACACAAATAAAGTCTGATTAATACTAATGTTCTTACATAAGAAAATAAAATAACCTAATGCCTAAATACTTGGTAAGAAAAATAAAGGGCATTAAACCCCCATTTAAGTAAGTATGTAGTTATTATGATCAAAATGAAGTCTAAGTATGTTTAACAGCTTTTGATATGTAAATGATTACACTTTACAATGCTAGTTAGTTACTTGGTAAGGTCTGTTATCTCACTAGTTACAGCAGTTAAATAAACAAGGAGGATTTGAGTGTTGAGAAAAAGTTTCAACTGGCAGGGCATAGAAATTGTGAAATGTTTTGTCTACTGTTATCCCATTTTCATCCTGCTTTTCTGATACATAGAGGTTTGCCACAAGGGTCAATTCTTGGCCCTGTGCTCTTCACCTTGTATAGAAATGATATGGTTTCTCTTTTTAATGGTTGTCGTGCCCATCTCTATGCAGATGACACTATTCTGTATTGTATAGCACACTCTGTTCAGTTAGCCATCAGAAACTTCCAGGTTGCGTTTAACCCTCTCCAGGACTCTTTCATAAACCATTAGCTTGTACTTAATGCAAATAAAACTAAATTTATGTTGTTTTTTTCAGAGTCAGTAAACCTGTTTATGAGAATATGCACATATATACTATAAATGTTTTCCATTGTCTTGTAGAAAGAGAAAAGTTGAAGCTTGTGTGCTTGCATTAGTAACTTGCCATTAGGAGCTTTCTTTTTCCTTTAAAGTAAAAGTAAAATATCAGAGTTTGAAATTAAAATTTGTCTTGGAAGCAGGACTAAATGAATAGCACTTGAATGCTGAACGTTGACTCTACCCCTCCTACAGTTCAACCTTGAAACTTACATCATCAAGAGCAAAAACAACTAATATAAAACACATCCTTCTTGGTAAATACATCAACACCCTCACAATCATAACTGTGATATTTTCACTCTGAATCAAGGCTGAAACATATTTATAATAATCAGTCCTCAATGCTTTTTTCCTTTAATTTCAGCACTTTGCAGTTTTCTGTTTAGTCTTGAGGGTTGTTTCGATGTGCAGGCATCCATACATCACTCCTCCGTGTCCGTACAGTAAACCTCCCTCTGCAGCTTCAAACAGCAAACTGTATTTGAACTGCACTCTGTTTCCTACACATGATTGATATAAGAGAGAATGAAAGGCATCAGGAACTAATTATCAAATCATTGTTTCCCGCCTTACAAGTGCCTGAAAAGGACTTCTATCAGCCATGTCGTGGTGCTGTTGTCGCAGGCTCGCTGCTTCCCTTAGCATTCCTGGTAATTGAGATCAGATGCTGCAGTGAGTGGAACCTGGACTGGGAGTAACCTGGAAGCATTTATTTTATGGAGAAGATGTTTAGTTAAGCTGTGCTCCTGCTCTAAATGAGCCTCGGCCCAGCTCTGTGATGAATACGATTGGTGAAAGCACTGAAGGCTGGTTCCTGACTTCTTCCTTCCCCTGGATCAGGTTACAGATTAGCACACTTCCTGTCCACTTGTGGAACAAGCCAATCCCAGAGACGGAGCAGCAATGGGCCCACAGAAGAGGGGCATCCTGGGTGGGTTTCTATCACAGCAGAGGGTCCTTATCATTTGTTAAACCTGTTAGAGAAAGCAGCTGATTGAGAAGCGGGATTGAGGTACCCTGGAGTCAGCTGGGGGTCCTCCTATAGGAAATGAACTTTTCACACATGCGGCCTGACCATACTTAAAGCTGAAATAGACCGTTACGTTGTTGTATAAACAGGGCTTTAAATGGAAATTATTAATTCAGCGGGACCCACTAGGTTAGAGGTGTCTCTCAAAAAAAAAAAAAAAAAACACTCTACATCAAAATAAACTTCCTCAGTGTCTTCCAGACGAGGAAGACATGGCAACATAGTAACTTAACGATGCACAAATAGGCGCTGGTAATTTGTCAGTCTGAAGTTTTTATGATTGTTCTGCTACCACTAAGAGGTCAAAAGGGTTAACATTCAACACTGTGAAATACTGATTTACTTAAAGCTCATGTGAGAAACTTTTGGGTTGTGTGGATTTTGGTGCCCTTTGTGGATAAAGTGGAACATTTTATCTCTTTACTAGCCATTCTTGTTGCTGATGGTCTTTTTTGATTTTGTAAGTCATATAAGCTCCACTGAATGGTCAGTTTGGTTCGCTATGGTACACAATTATTTCCAAGTTGTTAAAGATACTTAAATAATTGGTCTGTACTGTCTTGGTTTTTGTTACCCTTCTGTTGGGATGCAATATCTATCCATCCCTGATTGGTTAAAAAAATAATGTTCTTCCTTTGCAACAGCTTATAAAATGGACAAACACAAAACATACCAAGATTTATTTTGACCAGCTTTTCTTCCTCATTTTGAAATAAATGTACTTTTAAAGTCAACAGTGATATACTTTTCAGCAAATTAACCTTGTAGGGTAATTGTTCAAGTGAAATGACAACTCAGTTGAAAACAAATGGCAAACAAGTGGGTTACATTTGAGAACAGGATGACTCTAAGAGCTGGCTCTTTCGTGTGAATGACAGCCTGATGTCTGATAGTCATTTCCTTTCCACTTTTTTTGGCCGTTTTACAGACTTCAAAAAGCCAAGATGATACTAAATGAAGAGCCATTTGTGAGCAGAGGGACCAGCTCTTATAACTAAGCCTAACCAAATGATTAAAATCTACAGAAAATTCCCATCACTGTGACTGTTAGCTGGACACACAGGCAATATCAGGGTTTACCTGGCATAATGGTGATCATTTCAGTCTGTTTTATTAAAAGCTACAGACTCCTAACAGCAGCTTTACTTTGATTTAATTCTACAAAGTAACTGATTGTACTTTACTATTTACTCAGAAAGATTCCCAAAAAATCCTCTTGATGACTAACTTATGGGACACTGAAAATTCTCTGTTCCTTATAATACGTCTTTAGAGTGTGTTTTTGGTGTTGGTTGAGGTTAATCTACTGGAAACTGTGAGTCACTGGTTCAAGTCAATATACTATAAATAGAATTAAGGTGATTAAAGTCCTGAGGCCTCTACAGTGGACTACATGCTGAAAATGATCAGAGGTCTATGGGAGGAGTGAGAGTTTAGCTCATTCATCAGCTGTCAGAGGGCTGGCACAATTCAGCATAGAAAAACACTAAGTCTCCATCACTGTAATGGAGTCTTTTTCAACACACGGGTTAAAGCGTGTATGGTCCAGCTAACGGAGTTAAGGGTGTACGCAAAACAACCACTTTAGCTGGCTCATCCTGTGTCTTGAAAGTGTTGAATTTATAAAGTTCCACTTGTGTGTCTATCTGCTTTTACTTTCCGCATTCTCCTGCTGAATCACCAGAGCTTCTTTTATGAAAACAAACTGTAAAAAAGTCCTGGTTGTGCTCCAGGTTAAAGATCCTTTCCAGCACTTATTGCTTAAACACTTCTCTATTTCCTGACTCACCTTCCACACTTTCCCCTAGCTGATCAGTGTGAGCGTGCCCGGCATCATCCACCTCTTGACACAGCCATACTCCGCCGCTCTCCACTTCTGGGATCAACAGAGCGGCAGGATATTGCACTCGGCATCAAACTAAACACACAATGCTTCCTGCACAAGTAATCTCCACATTGAGCCTATTTGATGTGACAGTTTAAACACTTGAACCCAGAGTTGGCCTGTCGAGGGAGGTTGGGTGGGCCAGAAAGGGGTGTGCCTGTACTGACCTCAAGGGTTTTCCATGATTAGGAGCCCCGTTCACCTCTGATTGCTCTGGGTCACTGCAGGTGAGCACAAGTGGTCGGAAGGAGGTAATTTTCCTCCTGGAGCTGGTTACTTGATTAAGCAAGCATGATCTGAGTCCTCGTATCTGGGGCTGAAGTACAGAGCTGGATCCTGATCAGAGGCAAGACCAAGGCTGAGTTAAATCACAAAGAGCAATACAATTGTGTTCTTCTTATTAAACTGAACCGTGTGTGTCTAATTTTCAGACTTTGCTGCAACATAGAAAGCTGTCTCCCACAAGAACCACAACTGAATGAACGGCGTTACTTTCTATGTATTTTTCTCTTTTATTACTTAACAGTTTGTTAGCAACAAGTGCAAAAATCTTCCTTCAATTCCTATTTCCTTTGCAAAAATACATAGTTTTCATCTCCAATATTACAACAAACATATAATGTGCTGTAATAATTCAATGTGCAGTAATAATCCTTGAATGCTCCTTCTTGAGCTGTATAAAAGATCTAACTCGGCAGGCTAACACTACCTAAGCCTTGAGGTCCCCCAAAGCATAAGGCTCCAAGAAATTTTCATTGTCAATCATTTCATTGTCATAATCATATCACTTGGCCACTCTTAACCATCTGTTATAATGCAGTACCACCATTTTAATAGTATACTCTCTGAATTAAAGAACAGAACATAATGAAAATGTAAATTTACTATGAATTTAAATAATGCAAATATTTCAAGTGGGCGCCCTACATATGCAGGTGGCCCAGGTTCAAGTCCAGCCTGCAGCACCATTCCCGCGTCTCACCCCAACTCTCTAATCCCTATTTCCAACTCTATTCACTATCATCCTTTCTAATTAAAGGTATAAAAAGGCCCCAAAAAATATATTCCGAAAAGTAAAGGTTATAAAAAAAAGTCTACACAAAAAAATACTTTTACCTCAGATTAGAAACAAATAGCTTTGTTTAAAACATCAGCATCTTCATAGTTCATGAGTTACTGCCAAATTAAACTCTAGCAAACCCCTGTAAACTTTGGATTTGAATTTTAAAAAAATAAATCACAATGAGTGCTTTCAGATCATCTTGACATGTCAGTACTTGGATGCATTGTTGCTTTCATTGTCCTGGTGCTTTAAAGCTAGATTGCTCGAGATGTACATTTAAATTTACTCTTCACACTTACCATTCGAGGGTTTTCTACTTTCACCCAGCAGAGGAAAAACACATCAGCTCTCTTTATTTTCTTCCATGGAATTGATCAGCTGCTTCCTGGCTGTAAATAAAGAGGCATACTGTAATCCACTTGATAAATATCAAGCAGAATGCTGCAATCAGCTGAAAGCAATTTGCATGTCTGTGCTGAAGCCAGCGGCTCGTGATTTTCTCTCCTGTCATCTATCATAGACCACATGCTCGGGCCAAAATACACAATACCCCCAAATTGCTGTCATATGGAGTACAAGCCTCTAAAAAAGCCCTTCATTTTTCCTTGTCTGTACTTCAAATAAACTTGTATTTGTTAAATAACTGGAGAGGGTTTTTTTCTCTCTCTCTAGTGTAACTTTTTCAGAGAAAGGGATGGTGTAATGTGCCATTTCCTTTGTTTGTTGAAAGCTTGGCTGCAGGACTGTAATTTAGACGGGTTTGATGTCAGAGTGGATGCAGCCTGTTGAATTTTGGATGCTGCTGGATGGTAAGTCTTTAAGATAACTCTACAACAAGCTCCCACGGGCAAACATTCACTGGCCGGAGCATACCAGGTTTTCTCATTTATATGCTGCTTTACAGCCCCAGATGAAGTTATATCTGAAAATCTCTATCATGAAAAAAAAGGACTAAAATAAAAAAATAAGTGGTCACAGCTCTCCACTAGTTGGCCCCTTCGTTTGATGCATCCCCACAGCCCTCTCAGATGACCTAAAGCTACCTCTTCATTGACACCATCCATCATCTTCCAAATGTTTTCAGTGGGTTATAAATCAACAAATCGGGAGATTCATTTTTTTCCACACTTAAATTCTTATAAATCATTATTCCCATTCAGTTTTATTGTTAGCGTTTGAGTCTTACTTCTATGCCTTATCTTTGAAATGTACTCTTTTGGTTTCTAGTATTCACTTTTTTGTCACACTTGCACAAGAATATGTGAACACGTTTAAGGTTTGAAAATTACATTTTTTTAACAACCGTGTCAAATCTTTTTGGATGTCTTATTTTAATCAAAAACAAAAAAACAAAACAAAACAAAACAAAACAAAACAAAACATTTTGCTTAAAGAAAAAATGAAAACAGGAGTATGTAACCATTTTATTTACATTTGTTTCAAAGTAAGTGCCTGTTTTGTCCTTGCTTTTTCTCATTACTGTTTTTCTCAAGCCTTCTTAAAGCTTACTGTTGCACTGGTTTAGCTCAGCACATTTCCATGTTGCTTTTCAAATAAAAAAATCATTATCATATTTACTGCAAAGAGCACTATTTCAACTAACTTCTCAACTAACTCCTTTAATTATAGTTCTTTAACAGTTAATCCTGCTTTAGAATTCACTGCATCATTTTTTCTCATTTATTTTCACATTTATTTCTAGCTCATTATTTCAACCTCTTACCCAAAGATTTTCTTATAATTTGACTCTTTCTTTTGTTTAATTAAGAACTTTTAAACTCATTACTTTGAGCTTTCACTGTTGTCAACTAAAGTCGAATAACCTCTCAGGTAGGACTATGAATTATCATGATCTGGATTAAAACCTCACAGAATTAAAGCTCAACTGTTCCAAACTGCAAGACATGAGTTTCTGTTAGCCTCCTTCCAGCTTACTACTCAACTTTACATCATAACCACAGTTTGATTATTTATTCAGGGCAAGCCAATGATCTAATATAACCTACCCTTTAATTTTAAAGCCATTTTCACCTTGGCATTCATTTAGCGTTCATTTAGGCTACCTTTAGACTATTTAAAACACTGTTTAAGCTCTGTTCTCAGACTGACTGATCCAAGACAAACATTTGACAATATTCACATGGACCACAATGGCAGAAGTTCTACAGAAACAAGATAAGACCTTGGTGTTGAGTTCAGGGCCTACTCCACCCTTCCACAAACATTTTTTTTTCTGCCAACCTGCCAACCAGAGCATCAGTCATCCCTATAGTGCTGATTCAGGCTGGCTCTCTTGTAACATGCAACCAGGAAAAGAAAGTGGAATGAGTCATGAAAATGTGTCTGCCTCTCACCCAATATTAACTGCTAGGGATGAAAAGGTTCAAGAACTTCAGTAACTGGCAGCAAAATACCACCAAATAAGTAATCAAGTTTTCGTTTAATAAATGTGCTGCACAAGGTAAATTATATTGAGTTACTGTATAGAAACTATTAACAAAACTAAATTATAAGGGTAATGACTATAAAAAGGATGATTTGTTAAACGTTTAACCCTAGTATTCTTATGTAAATCATGCAAAATGTATGCAAAACTGGTGTAAGTTAAAAAAAAGAAGTCAAGTATTAATGTTGGTCTATGATTATGAAAAAACACTGTCTAAGATTTATAACATTGTTTCAGCTGACAGACGCACTAAATTTAACATTGACACCATCAGAGATCTTGGCTTCTTCAATCTTCATAAAAACAACTCTGGCTTCAGCACTGTGATGATGATATTTAGTAGTACTGCCAAGGAAGACCTATGAGGAGGGTTTGACGTTTTGATGCAAAGATTTGTAATGCAAACTAGTGTATTAAATGGATAGGAAAATGGAGCGCCAGTGGGCCAACAGTTGGATCACACTCATGTGCAAGGGCTAGTGTCCTTTAACTGGGCAGCCTGGGTTAAAGTCTGACCTGTGGCTTATTTCCCATATGCCATTCCCCACTCCTGATTTCCTACATTATCCACTGTCCTATTAATCCAAATACAGGCAAAGTATCAAAATGTAAATCTTAGTAAATAGTACAAAAACAAATAGGACTCTATTAGAAGCATAAACTTGGTTTTCACAATACTAAATATGCAATGTAAGTGCTAATTTACAGCTTCACTATTAAACAAAATAAATGCAAACAAAAAGTGTACAACATACACAAACTATTAAGATCCAACCGAAGGTATGTTAAAAAAATGACAGTAGGGTAGCTGCAAATTAATGGTAAAGCAGATTTATGATATGCCACAATGAAAAAAGTAAAACATTGCACCTGTGAGCCTGCAAATGCTTGCTCAGGTTTAAAACATCTTTGACAAAAGCAGCCAACTTGAGCCACCCTAAAGGTTTTTAATGATAAGGCTGAAGACAGCATTATCATTTATCATTACTGTGTGAAATTGTACATTTCCTTTATAAATATATTGGTGTTGTAGTCAGGGAAGTTCATAAGATTTCCAACATAGATTGTTTAAACTACCTCATAAAGATTTTGATTCTGATTAGTCGACAACATAGACAGCCTAAATAAGACAATGCAAAGCTCAGCCAAAGATTTAGCTGTCTTTTGGATGCACGTCACCATATTCATTTTAAATTTACTGAAAGTCACTTCTTAAAACAGCTCTAATAACAGTAATGCAAAGGCCAGTACATTATGTAAGCATTGTTATTGAGTTATGACAAAAGAACTCCACCTTGACGTGGGTTGAATAAGATTTTGCCCTAGTGTGAACTTTTCTGCATCTTCACAGTGAGTGGACGTCATACTTTGTTGACATACCAGCCAGCAAACTGTCCACTGGGGCCCATTGGATGAGTATAATAGCTTTAGCATGTGGCACCATTTGTTTTTATTGTGGCAGTGTGCAGGTCCCTCATTGTTTGTGTGGCCTACGGACAGCTGAAGGAAGGGCAGGGCTGCAAGACAGAGAAGTCACACTCACACATGCAGAGTAGTGTTGTTTCCACGTTCACACGTCTGCAGAGCTGCACAGGATGCAGCAGGTCCATCCATCCTCAGATACTACCATTGTCAGGAGGTTGTTATGCAGATTTTGCCAAATCTTCAAGGAGGAAATTCTGTTAGGGTGAGGTGAGGGAAAACAGAAGCCAGAGAGATGAACCCTGCATAGTTTCTCTATTCTCAACAAAAAGCTGCTGTTTCATTTTATTGTGTCCTAAATACAAACATCATCAATAAGCTATTTATTAAAAAATAATGAATGATTTAATTTTCATTTTTTGACTTTGGAAGGAACTATTAAATGTGCTGGATCTTTTTATCCGCAGACTGCCTGAATGTCACAATTTTTTTCAAATTCACAATTCACATTTAAATGAAGTTAATTAGTTTTGTACAATAATGGAAAGAGCACATCCTGACTGAGCTTTTAATGTTGACAATAATAGGATGAGCTTGATGGCCTCAGAGCAGGTGAGTAAATGGGTAGGGAGAAACATTTTTCCTTAATATATGGGAGCTTTGGGGGATACCCTTGTCTCAATAAGAATTTCTTCAGGGATGCCACTTTTCTGTTTTAATTCTTGTATTCATCACATTGTAAGTAACATTATTCTAGATGCTTTCACAATTATGAAGTTTGTTTAAACAGAAACTAAACCCCAAGCATTTTTGGCTGAGAACTGATATATTTGGATATTTATACTGTTGTACAGTTGGGGTCCTCATTTCAGCATTTGAGTACAAAGTATTGAAAGTCTACTCTAATCCAGATGGATTTGTTTTTACACATTCATCTGGAAAACCTTTGATATGCAGCGTTTGGGAAAGGGCAGAGCCTTTGAAAAAAAACTCAGAGGGTGATTGAATGAACGTTCTGTCTGTCACATCTTTACAGGCCAATCAGAGCAACAAAACATGTGACATAGTTGCCACTTCCGAGGTGCATGTGTGCAGCTAACAAAGAATAAACTTCATATAGAACTGCATAACACGAACCATGGCGACTATAGACATGTCAGTACTCAACTTTTGTTGTTTTGAAAATAAAGCAACTCAGTACTTTTCTTTTTTCTTCTTTTAACGAAGAAATGTCGTCAAGTTCTGATAAAACTGGTGCTTTAGCAGCATCCACGCTAATGTCTTCTGCCATAACAGCACCGGCCTCTTTTTGCTGCTTGCTTACGTCATGGCTCCGCTGCACCCGAAAGTACTGCCCCTTGTCGCTGATTGGTCCTGTCACTTTCTAACTGGGCCCAAATGGTTCAGACGGGAGCTTTGCAAGATGGATTAGCCAGTGAGAAACAAGGAAATGGGTGCTTCCATCTGCTCTGCAAGGTTAGGTCCAACCTGTTTATATTCTTACTCAGTGCTTTGCAAACTTTTTTTCTTACAAGCCCCCCTTAGGCAGATGGAAATATCCTGAGCCTTTCCCACCCATCACTATATATATCAATGTGTAGACATATATCGATATTCACACAAAAACCTATCCTACCCTGGCAGGTTTTAGCAAAAGGAGTGTAACACATTATTACCCACTTTTCTACAGGTTAGGCCAAAGGCGAGATATGAATCATCTTAATTTCTCGTCATTGTTTTGTAGTTGTGACATCTGCTGTAGATTTATTGTTAGCCCTACACTTTCCTGGAAGTCCTCTCACAAAATGTGCCATCCTTTGCTGGTGGTGCAAAACAGCATGGATGGTTTTATCTAGCCTTGCTGAGCCCCCTCTGTAACAGCTCCAGGTCCTTGGGAACCACTACCCGAACTTAAATGTCACTTACTTGTATGTACCTTTAATTATGTGTACACAAAAAACACAGTCAATAAAATTGCCTCGGAGCACAAAACACCTGCTTCTGAAGATAGTAATATCTCCCACAAAAGCCTTTCCTTTTTTCTCTAATTGCCACTCATATACTGTAAGTGATAATGGAGGTAAAATAACCATCCTTACACCTTTAAGACCTTCTTGACCAGCCCACTCACAGCTCTCCATTTAGTAATTACAGACAATGCACAGAGCCACTAAAGTGGGTTATATACATTTACACTACAAAAAGAAAGAGACAGTGTCATTCTGCTGTCATTGATGCTTTTTAAGTGATCAATAAGAATTAAAGCATCATTGATTAATGGAAACCTTTACTTGAAGTCATCTTGTTCCCAATTTGTAGTAGTTAAGTGATAATGGGGAAAGTGTAAAAGTAAAGCTTTAATTCGAGACTGTCTACACAAAGGAAATGCTGCACTATGGCATCTACAATTCATGTGAGTTTCTTTCTTTAGCTGGCTTGATTGAGACTTAGAAAAATCAGAAAAGCTGTAGAAGATACATTTCATACAGTCGCATCGTGAGATTTTTTTGCGCTTTAGGCCGTTTTAATGACCTGCATGCCAATTAGAGGTTACAATAGTTGTGTAATGCTACCTGCTCAAATGAGCTAGATAAAACAGAAATCCAATGTCACAAATAATGCTGCAAACAGTCTTTTACCAGAGTTATGATAGAGGGCCAGATTGTAGAAGACAAAACCATAAACAATTACAATCTAAATCAATTTCACCTCAAAATATATCTGCAAATTAGTTTAGATACGAGCAAGAAAAGTCTGTAGCATCTGTTTGAGTTAACACTCGGCAGTAAAGCAGATTTATTCAATGCTACTATGTAACAAGTACTACAACTCCTGCTAGTTAGCTGCTGCCTACTAGCTGTAGCTACCTTTAGCCTGAGGCAGAAGGTTCATGGCAGAAGTAGTTCACCCTCAGCTGCCGTGTGCCTTTCAGTATTCATGCACAGTCTGACAGCCCTTCATCTCCCTTATTGTCCTCCTCCTCCTTCTTTGATAACACAATGTCAGCACCAGTGTAAGATCATCACAAAGATCAGCTGTGATCCGCTCTCCCTTCTTAGTTGTCCATGAATAACCAATTAGTCCAAGTCTGATTATGTTGCTCTGAACATTCAATCACATTTAAAATGATACAAAACTACCAATCAAATCACACAACAAGCAGCAAAGGTCATTGACATTTGATTTCTTGACACGTAAATATGAGATGATCAGTCTAAGATAAAACATAGCTAACTGGAGTCATATTCCTTGTTTGCATAAATGATTGATTCCCTAACTTTTTCAGGTGGGCACCTTTGGCAAATACAAATATTTTCAAGCCCTCCCCACCCCTCACCATAGACATCAGCACATAAACGCAAATCAATACACAGAAAAGCCTCTGCCACACAGGTGTGGCAGAAGGAAGGAGTGTGGTTCTGTTTTTGATACCTATGACTGTACAGGTAAAGCCAAGGATGAAATATAACTTTTAGGTTTTCATGCATTTTTTGCACTTGTGACCCCTGGTATAGATCCATTGCTAGCAGGACATTTACCTGGTCCACTCACATTAATTGCTGTGCTTTTTTTAACCTTGCTAAGGGCTTTGCCCCATAAATATTACCTTCTTTCTTCCTTTCTCTGAATCTATACTTACAGTTGGACCTTAATTCTTCAAACCAGTATGAAAAGATGTATAATATATATATATATATATATATATATATATATATCAGTGAAAAACACAACAGCAATCTGCCTATGGTAGAAAAAACAGTAAATATTCATCAATAAAAATAAGGAATTAAATAGGTACACAATAACAAATGTGAATTTGCTCTAAAAGCCCAAAGACAAAAAAAAAAACAAAACAAACAAACCTGCAAACCTGTTGTGGTAATTGATATGCAAAATTGCACTGGATGATTTTGGAACATCAATGTAAACGTATTGATCAGTTTTGTTAACTTAGTATGAAAATGACAAAGCAATACACTGGTTATTGGGCATCTTGTTTGAGTCGTCTGACTTCAAAATCATTATAAGTGAAGAGGAAACACAAAAGTGGAGAGGTGAAATGAAAACAGTAGCTATTAACGACTGAAGTGCTTAAACTCAGCTTGTGTGTTCTGAAAAAGGCTGCTGCATGCCTTGCTTCATTATCTTTACTGCTCTCTAATCAGCAGTGATATGTAATTTTAATCATTTGGATAAACTTACTCTGCCCTCTGATCTAAAACCAACATTTTTAAGAGTCAGTGAATGATGTTTTCAGACATTTTTTTCCAGATCACCTTTTTCTGTAATGAAATAATGCATTAAATACAGCATAGACCACTGAAACAGTTGGTTCAACTTGCAGCATCACATCCTGTCTGACTGAACTGGGTGTAAACTCGGAGTCGAGGCGGGGAAAGGAAACCACAGCAGCACTGTGGAGTCTGTGAGATGCCACTGGTATGATCCTGCAAACTTCATGAAGTTGGATTATTGAAGACAGAAAAGGGAAATATTGTCTCCTGAATCATGCATCACGGAATTATTTGGATTCTTTACCGGTGATGATCTGGGAAACTTTTATTGGACGATGTTTTCGATGCTTTGGGGAGTTTCTCCATGTATGAAGTATAGCTTGTGTTTTTTAAAAATTATTATAGGAAATCTCTTCTGCTTCCAATATTTATGCCTTAGCTGGTAATTAACATAATCTTGCATTCCCGTAAATTTCGACGAGCTGAAGGACAACATGGACTCTGGATTGCCACCCAAACGCAGATTTTTGGCACTTTCTGAATGCAGCTGTAATCACACAGGGGAGCCTCGAGTGCTTAAATGGGTCCATCATGAGCACGAGACAATCAAGCTCCTTTATGCGTCGAGATCAGCTGCAGTTTCTGCACATTGTCTGTTGTGAATAGAACCGATCTCCAATCGAGCCTCTTCACTTTGGAGATCTGTCGATTTTCGATTACACAGCTATTGAAATTAGGATGCGCCGCCTTTTCTCTCTTAGCTTGGTGGCTCGATTGTGAGCTTTTTTTCTTTATTTTTTGATTGCCATATGAAATTGACACTCGTGTCGCCACTTATCAAGCGCAGCATTTCAATCCAGCGCTAATTGCAGATATAGTACCATCCTTTCTTTTCATTGCGTTTGATTGCATGGGAATACAGCCTCCCGTTGCGCACGAGGAGAATGATCGATCAGATATAGGTTTTTTTTTCCTCTAATTGCATCAAATGTCTTTTGTTTGCCAGGGTTTAAATGCAGGAGAAACTGTTCTTCGTTGTTTTGGACCGGATATAGTATGGGTTGGGGCAAAGATGCGTAATGTGCAGCGCGAGCTCCATCTTCTCTCCAAATAGGCAGCGTTCAAGCCCCGAAAATGGTGAGTAACAAACATCTGGACTGGCTTGCTCTGCAATACGTTGCGATATTTAGAATTCTTTATTTTTAAAACTGCTCAGATCACGTCAATGCATGATTTTGCTCTCAATATAAAGTTCGTGCACGCGCAATGACCCTCGCTGGACTCTGGACTTGGCTCACGGTTTATACTAGACTGGACCTCAAGGCTGCGCGCGTTTATGATCGTGAAAGTCATGAAACACAGTTCACTATCAGCAGAATTAAACGGATTATAGAATAGAATTCAACAGTTTTAAGATGTGATGAATTGTAGCGTTTAAAATAGGTAAGAAACGAAGGCAAACACTATCGTGCAAAGACAATTTATACATTATAATGTGGAAAATAAGGTTATCATTTGCTGTTACAAGTGTTAGTAATTTTCAAAAACTTGATCCTCGTGTTTTCAACAGACTTGAGGACTGGGTTTTTTTTGGGATCTATTTAGTAAATCAGCTTCATAAAATATAGCATAAAATGTGTTTACTGAATAATATAAAACAAAATAAAAAGAGTAAAGTATATTCTACTCAGTTGTGATGTTACATCGTCTATTTTGGCGCAGTCAAAGCCGGAGGTGAAGAAGGAGTCCGGGGAGTGCAGTCCGTCGGAGGCCGCCTGTCTCTGCTCTCCTCCCGCAGCCAAGAACCAGTGCGCCAGCTGCGGCCTGGAGATCCATGATCGCTACCTGCTCAAGGTGACAGACAAAGAGAAATAGTTTCAGTATCAGGAATCAAGTATCACGAATTTATCAAATTTAAGCATCCTACTCTTTAAGCCTAAAAACTGTGGTCTCAAAAAGAAAGGTTAAGAGTAAAAGTCATCCATATTCGCATGCACTGCAGTGTAAAATGCTTTAGTGTAGGTCCATTTAGAAAACATTCTTTCTAATTTTATTTGAGTGTTCAGTGTTTGTTTACTTCTGACTCCATTTAAAATAAGATTAAAGTAGGGCCGACTATGGATCACACACTCCTGATATTCAGTGATTTAGTAACATGTTGTTGCTGCCCGATGCTGATGTCCTCGTGCAGGTGAACAACCTGAACTGGCACCTGGGCTGTTTGGAGTGCTCCGTGTGCAGAGCGTCTCTGCGCCAACACAACAGCTGCTACGTCAAAAACAAAGAAATCTACTGCAAACTGGATTATTTCAGGTAAAAACACGTTTTAACCAGGCTGTGTGCTTTCAATATCTTTAGAGTCGTTTTTTTTTTTTTTTTTTTTTACTTTTTTTAATTCCGTCAACAGAAAAAATTACGCCACGTTTTAAAGAACACGTTCATTTTATTGAAGCCAGTGCGTTGAAAACTTCAGTAGGCCTAGCTGCCGTTTTAAATAAAAATCATTTTTCTGTCAGCCTAGGCTTTAATTATACACGTTTATAAGCTGAACACGATAAGATTCTAATTTATCAAGAGCTAAAATCTATTAATTTGCAGTTTAAAGTTTATTCTAGTAGGTTTATGCGTTCGATATTAAAGGCTTGGCTTTTCATAGCAAATATCTTATATTTATATCCTGCTCTCATTTCTCCCGACTTTGTTTCACCACAATTAGCTACCTACAGCGCGCTATTTCCGGAAAAAATAATTGCAATTGTCAGCGCAAGAAATCTTTGAGGTTGATTATTTTCTCTTTTGTTTGATTTCAGAATTTTTAATAAATAAGGAAAAAGTTTAAAAGGCTAATAGCTGCAAAATCAAAGCAAATTAAACAAAATAAGTACCGGACCGTGTTGGAATTGTTCTCGAGTCTGCATGACAAGACAGGCCCATAACCTACGTCCAAGAAATCCCCGAATACCTTATATTAACCTATTATGATTTAATAATTTTCTTTAATCACTTGAAGACCACCCTTTCGCATCTTTGATTGAATAAAAAGTCATGCACTTAGAAGCATTTACATAGTTAAATGAACAACAGAGGAAATAGTTGATTTTAAAGAAAGCTGAAACTAATGGGTAGGCCTTTATCTGAAATAATGTGGAATATTACGCAACATTAGAGATATGTTTAATTCAGCTGATCTGAGAGCTACTTACAAGCAAATCTGGTAAGATCATAGGAATTTTGTCAGTGAGAAATATGTTTCATATGATGGCTCATGATGGGACATTTAATCTAGGCCTGTATGATTTTCAGCAGAATGGTTCACAGCAGGTCTGTGCAGTGTTTCTGTATCAGATCAGCTGCCTGAGAGGAACCACCAAACCCATCACTAAATCAAATACAGGATTATTCTCTTAGTGCTTAGCGCTTAGTGAGACGTTTCTGAATGATGCAGATTAGGTTAAATGTTTCTGCTGTGATGATGGAGATTTACTGCTTTATTGAGTAACTGCATGGCCCTTTCTCATAGATTGAATAATAGTTAAAGGAGTTTACCATTTTAGTTTATACTTTGCTCACAGCTTCTACAACTTCACTTTAAGGGCAGGGCTCAGTTTTCAGTGGTTTATCAACAACTTAAGCTTTCACATTCAAAGTTTTGAATTCCTCTTTTGTCCAAATAATTAAGCAGTTTTAAAAAGCCCAGGAACTAGATTTTCAGAAAAAGGATATCTTAAGTCAAAGAACATGGTTCATTTACATAAAAGCAGCAATGAAAAAGGGGAAACACTTAAGACTACGAAACACTGGCATAATGATCTAGGTCCAGGCACTCAGGATGCTGTGACACACCACACAAAACACAAGCTGATACACGTTGGCGTATTTTTCACCTATCAGGCTCTAAGTATTAAGGACCTTTTATATAGTGTATATATACAAACCATCCTGAATGCCTGGGCCTGGATCATTCATACCCTTTTTTTTTTTTCTTTGTCCTAACACCCCCCCCCCCCCAAAGTATTCCCTTCCATGAGCATCTGTGGTTTGAGGGATGCCAGAGCAGCTCCTACTGACTCTCTTTCCAAAAGAGTTAGTTGCCAGTTGTTGTGTCCTGGTTTTCTTCTTTGGGGACTTCTGGTGTTACTTTATTGATTTGGTTATAATATTCTCAAAAAGATGCTGGTAATAAACATGTATCAAAGCTAAAGCAGGGAAAATAAAAGATGAAACACTCATATTTTGTGACGGAAGCGAAAGTCTGTAACTTTTTACTTTGCACAGATGTTAACTATACAAAATATCAAGGCTAGCTTTTCTGCTTCTTTAAATATTTTTTCTCACTTCAACTTAAGCTGCAGTCTGCAACTGGTCTGTTGCTGTTAACTGAAGGTAAAAACAATCACTGAAAAGAGTTTGACTGACAGATAATAAATATTCTCGGTACAGGACCAGGACATCCTCACTTTTCTCAAGACACCTGCAGTCCATCCTCACCTGTCTGTTTCCTCTTCCTCACAGTAGGTTTGGCACCAAGTGTGCTCAGTGCGGCCGCCAGGTGTTTGCCAGTGACTGGGTGCGGCGGGCTCGGGGCAGCGTGTACCACCTGGCCTGTTTTGCCTGTTTCTCCTGTAAGAGGCAGCTTTCCACTGGAGAAGAGTTTGGCCTGGTGGAGGGTAGGGTGCTCTGCCGCAGCCACTACGACATCATGCTGGACAACCTGCGCAGAGCTGCAGAGAACGGTAACAGAAGCTCTGATGGTCTCTGATTGGGCTGCTAGATGATAGGAGAAATATAATCATGACGATCATGATAATCACAACATCTGCATTACATACATTTATTGAACATAAACACTCTCAAAAAATGTAACAACAAACACTGAAGCATTCACCACACGTGACAAAACCTGTAGACAAAAACGGAGCAACACAGTAATTATTTAGCCTCCATTATCGTGGGAAGCTGAAGTTGTTACTGAAATTGAAACTGATTCACTGAGCACTGGTCTCTGTTGATACAGTTATGATAAGTAAGGGCCTATACAACTCATAGAACAAAATATTTTGTAAAGTATAGATTAATGGAGCTTTAAAGTTCACAATTATCTGGATAAGATTGCTCTTGAGAATCTGGAGGACATTATAGACTGCATGTATTTGACAGATGGTACCTTTTCCCTAATTTTGCATGAATCCCCACAATGTGTGCAATATTTTAAAGTTCTTGAGATTAATTTTTTCTCTCTTTTAAATTCAACAAGCCAATATTTGATCTTTGATATCTAATAAAGGCCCAAGGCTCTAGCCTGTGTAAGGTTTGGTTGTTGGAGCAGAGCTTGCAGAAAAAAACACTCATATTTTACATTAGTAAACGTAAAAACACTTTGCAAACAATTACTTTTTTTCTTAAGGTAAAATTGTAACACAACCACAAGCTCTTTAAAGTATTCACAGTCTAAAAGTAGAAAATATCCCACTGAAGCACACTTACAAAAGCATTTTTTATGCAAAGCACATCCAGCAGATACTAATCAAAGTTCCAATTAAAATAAACTTAGAATAATTCCATGAAGTGGAGTTTGAAGAACCTTTGTTTGACTCCCATGTGGTAGTTATTGTTGCAGAAATTTGGGTTGAAATTTGTTGTGATGTAGAATAAAAAAACCAAAAAAACAATAGTTTCCCTTAATCATTGAAAAGTTAAAGCAAGGAGTTTGTTTTGTCAATGTAAAGCTCTTGTAATAAGCTTTAGCTGGTATGAATGAAAATGAGCTACAAAACACCACAGGGGGCACCAAAATCAACACATATGAAAAGTTCCCCCAGTGAAGTTTTTAACGGACAAAGTGTTGTGCTTTAAATAAAAGTTAATAAAAGTACTCATATTCACTTACCTGAAAAAACTTAAGTTTAGTAGTACCAAATATCTACAATTCAGAACAGACAACAACGAGCAAGAGGGTACAAAAACAGAAGACTTTCATGGTTAATTTCCACAGCAAAAAACAATATCAAACCTAATTCTTTTTTTCAGTTTGTTCAATCTGATATTTACTGGTCTAGTGTTGAATCGTGCTCTCTGCTGTGCTGTACGTGAGGAAACCGAGGCCGTCTTGGTATAAATACTTTGTGCAGTGCAGTTGTTAGCAAGAAAACATTTTACTTCACAAATGTTCAATCTTCTGACACAGACTTGCGCTACAACTAGACTGGCCTGTAAACGTGTAACTATGCAGTATTGTGTACCTTCACAGTATGATAAAAGTGGTGTGATCATTCTCTCTTAAAGGGACAGGACTGACTCTAGAAGGAGCACTGCCCACTGATCAGGACTGCCAACCGAAACCTGCCAAAAGGGCGCGGACATCTTTTACCGCTGAGCAGCTACAGGTACGCTGTCTGCCCTGGTTTTGTGTGTTTCATGTGTTTGTGTGCTACCTTTTGCTTCACAGCATCCTGTGTTTGTGTTTGGTTTTAGGTGATGCAGTCTCAGTTTGCTCAGGACAACAACCCTGATGCTCAGACGCTGCAGAAGCTGGCAGAGTTGACGGGGCTGAGCAGGCGAGTCATACAGGTAAGAAGTTATGATATTTTAATCATAACAGGATTCTGTAAGGGCATAGAAGAGATCAATGAGATAAAAAATCAAAACAAAATAAAGTAGTTTTATAAAATGCTGGTTACAGGCCATACAAACGAAAACTGTGATCAGTGGCTCACTAATTCATGTAGAAATACAGCTTTATGTGAATGCTTGACAAGATTCTTTCAGGCATTAGAACTTTTTAGCTCATATATTTAACTTATATTTTCTCAATGCAGTTTTTTATATTTCAGTTTGAGCTATTAATCGGTGTGCATTTAGGAGGAAACAACAATCTAACTCAAAACAATATCGTTGTTCAGTATAAAAAATATTCCACCCTAATCTACAGTTTATGTTGTACATAACTGTGTTTTTAAACCATTATTTTATTCTTATTTAATGTTGTTGTTGCTTATAAACAACAAGGCTGGGAATAATGGTTAAAAATGGGAGAAGGTTAGTGTTTGATGTTGAATTTCTCATCTTAGAGTATAAAAAATACACACTATCATTATTTTTTGCAACAAAGGTTTCAGTTCTCTTGAATAGTTTATTCAGAGGTTATTTCTACATATTTCTGTTAGTTTTGTAGGCCGGTCAAGTGTCAGAAAAAAAAACCAAACTTGTTTACAATGATGAAATTACTTGAGCAATAATGATAACAATGAAAAATCTCTAATTTAGTGAAGAAAAAATATGGCAGATGTGCTATAGTTAATAACAAGTGGTGTTCAGTGATAAAATGTAATCTTTTTGAATTGAGACAAGGGAAAACCCAGATATGTTAATTTTGTGATTCTCTATTTTAAGAGTTAATGCAGGTCATTTTTGACCTTTGGACAAAGGTCAAGAATATAGAACATCAAGACTACATAAACATTGTCTGACAGTAACTTTATTGTCTTTCTGAAATTGCCTAATGCAATTTATTGGGATATTTTACAACCACACACGCACTAATACATTATTTAAATAAAAGGCCTGTGGCTAATCAGATTAAGGGAATTTAAAACACTCAAACTGTTGAAACACACACAGACTCGGGTATGTTGGAGGAGCAATAAGCATCTCACTGTAAGACGGTTTAAGTAATAATACAGGGATGCTGCCCCCTTTTTCTAAATAAAGCTGAGGCCTGAAATGATTGGTCTTTCTAGCTGTCAATCAACTTATCAATAAGCCTGGTTCTAAAGCAAAATTACTATCGCACTTTATTTTTGGTCCAGTGAATATTGGAGCATCATTTAAGGTTGCCATGAGAGTGTTCATTTAATCTTTGCTCTTAATAAACAGCAGCAATGACAGACTTAGTCGGTCTGTGATTAATTCAGAAAAAACGGACATAATTTAGTAAAACATAAAGTTATATCGAGGAAGTCTGCTGATGTAACTAGAAGAAACCAGGACTCCTAATTATAAGTGTATCTATTTCAAAATAGAGGCTTAGAGGCTTTTTTATTTTAAAAAAACCCTCACTCCACAACATGACAGAAATAACAAATGGGCTTTGCAAGGTCAAAGTGTGATTTCCATGTTTGCTGTATGTTCACCTCCACTGTGGTGTCTCTCAGGTTTGGTTTCAGAACTGCCGAGCACGACACAAAAAGCAGCCTCCTCAGAGCAGCTTCCCTCAGAGCACTCCACTGTCAAGGATGCCTCCATCACTGCCGGACGACATCCACTATTCACCATTCAGCAGCCCGGAGCGTCCACATCTACTCGCCCTGCACGGATACCTAGACAGTGAGTGTCAGGCATAAGTGTCAGGGACAGTCATGTTACTATTTAATGTATTTTTCCTATCTAACTTTGAAACATTACACATTTTACTCACCTTAAATTAACTTTTTGACAGCTAAAGGTCCTGAAGTTACAGTAAAGATTATAGTGAGTTAAATACATGCTACCAGTGTACTTAACATAATGCTGATGGACCCAACCAACCCATTTGTAAACTAAACAAGACGAATGTATTTGTACAGCACATTTCATCAGAAAGGCAGTTCACTCAAGACTTTAAAAGTATCATGAACCTTATTAAATGCAATTACTTTAAATCTCTAAAAAAAAAACATTAAAAAGCAGAAAAGATAAAACATCAAAAAAGTTTAAATAGAGCTGTGTAAAATGCTACTCACACATAAACTTTTGATATTGTCCAAAAGATACTAACAAAAAAAGAAAGGAAGTTCCTGTCAGCATCACTAGTAGTTTCACATTGTTTTTTTTTTTTTAATCTTTGTTACTATTAATATGTTACCTTTAATTCTTTGATAATTTTTCTTTCATATCCCACTTCAAATCTATTTTCCAAATATACTTTTTACTTTATAACCAAATATTTATGTAATTGAGTATTTTGAGCATAGAAAGAGAAAATAAGCACAGGAAGAGAAACTGTGCAAGGAAAACCTATACAATAAAATGTCCTAAGTTCAACTTAGAAGCTAAATTTTCTAAAAATGATCTCCACTCCTTCTATGAACTCTCTCTCATCCTCTAATTCTTTTGACACAACCTTTATTCTGTTAATGGGACTATGGATAGGATAAGAAGTCTGGAGAGAAAGAGAGGGGAATGATGCACAGCAATGGTTAGAGGGTCAAAGGTCAACTGGGGTCACTTGAGGACTATAGCCTCTGTACATCGGGCACACGACCAAACTACTTGTTAGGCTAAATGCCCCAGAGCTCACTGAATGAGGATGTCTGTGTAGTGCAAATGTATATTCCTTTGTTTTAGAATTTTAATCATGCGGCGCAAATAGTCTAGTAGTTATATCTCTGTGCCCCATCATGTATAGAGGATGTAGTCATGTAATCAACGCAGGTGACCTGGTTTCAAACTTGGTCTATGGCCTTTCCTCATTTATTCCACATTCTCTCTTTCCACTCTCTTTGAAATAAAGAAAAAAAATCTCAAACAGATCTGAAAAAAACAAGGATTTTAAGGCATGACTTTCAACTATGATGAAGCAGAGATTGGGGTGAATCATTAGAAACTTGTTAAATATACATTCTGAATATATTTTGCATCTTTTTCTGTTGGATAAAATATTTTTTGACTCCACTCATCATTTGGATGCATTAGGAGTTTCTAGCCCTCCTCAGCAGTATCTTCTTGAATCTAATTAAATCAACATGCTCATATTGCTTCACTCAGTCATGAGGTTTCTCTTCTTCTTCCTGCAGCTCATCCCTTCTCTGTCCTTGCTGCTCCTGGCCACCTAACCCACCCGTCCATCCCGATACCACAGCTCCCTATCAGCCGTTGACCACCTGCATTGACTTTTCTCTTGACACCACTCTGTGATGTTGTGAAATCAAAATCCTATGGAACGTACTGTCAGTAATCTGCTCTGTTTGAGAGTTTAATCTCTGGCAGACAGCAGGGAAACCTTCACATTTTTGTTTTAAATCAATTTGGATTCCTCGCTGTGAGACTGCTAAGCTGAGCTTTAAAGACAGCACACGGTGGAGAAATTTCCTGCTTCAAGGACAAGATTGGAGTTTTTTCATGATGCAGAGAAGAAGACCACTTATTTTATTTTCTTCTTTTGATGGGACACAAAACGTTGCAACAGGTCAGGATTGTTTTCCTTTTGTTTACCCGCCCTTGCATGGTATTTCAATTGTGCTGCTGCAATATAAGCTTTGAAAAGAGAAAAAAAAAGGAGTGTTGTAGCAGTGTTACAGTAAAACCTCAGCATTTTTCATGTATTGTGATGAGCACATTTGCAGCTTTACTGTCATCCGTGGTTGTGTTATTGTCAGAAAATGGACTTTCTTATTTATTCAAACAAAACTTCACTTTGAAAAAAAGCACTTTTAAATGTGTCTTGATGTGAATAAGTCAGTGATTGTAAATTGTACATGCAACGGTTTAATAAAAATGTATCAGAGCTGTAATGAAAAGGCTTATGGCTGAATAACTATTAAGTGAGTTCAATTACAGAGGGCAAAAAGATAAATATTTTTTATGATCTACGTGGCTCAAAATGTTGAAACAAATATGAAAATCAAATGCATCTCTGCAGGAAGCACATTAAGTCAGGAGGACACTTTTAGTCTAAGAGCTCCAAAAATCAAAAGGTCATCTGCCAGAGGTTACGTTCCTTTAGTAACATGTTATCAGGAGCAATATCCTGTGACAAACCTGCACATCATCTCCAATTTACCGGCTGTACTTAACAGGAAATTTGACCAATCCTACTGTGAGAATGATTATTCACTCACAGTGTGGCTATTGATCTGGCAGTTTCTTGGCTCTTATGAGGCCCTTTGACGCAGATTATCTACACCCTTTATATTGACTGACAGCAGCCAAGGGGCCACTCAGGGAAGAATTAATGACGTACTTAAAAGATACCATTAAATCTGGATTTTCCAAACTGGATCAATGCATCTTTTTTTAGCCACCTCAGTGTGCCACACCCATGCACTTCTTGATTCCCCATCCTTAGGACTTTGGTGGCTTGTAGACAAATTGATAGTGACTGCTTGAGCAAATCTGATGATAATCAATCCTCAGCATTGATTCTTTTAAACAGAAACGTAACATTAACAAACATATTTGATGAAAAACTCTCTATTTTAGCTGAACATTTAGAAAAAATATTTACAAATATTGTCTTGACGCGTACAACAGAACACCTTCTCCATCTGTCCATCAAATATGCAGCTACATTTCAGTTGGTTTGGCAAAGCAGACACTGAAAAAGAAGGGAACAGTTTGGTTGGCTTTTTACAGCATTAAGTACACATGGAAAAGATCTTTACAGCCCCAAAAAATAACACATTATATCTTTCTGGCATAGCTGATGGCCATAACATGGCATATAGTCATTCTTGCTGTCTTGGACTAAGCTTTTCTCCACTTTTTTCAAAGTTAGTTACTTGCATTCGTTTCAAACTAAGCACACAGGCACAAGTGATTGTTTTTACATTTCATGCAAGGCATGCTATAGGATCAAATTACATGGGCTATCTGGTCTTATTTGCACATCAATTTAACAGCTGCTAAAAAATACATTTTCTAACCTTAATCTATTTGGGGTTTATCTAGAGATCCCTCTTATCTGTGGAGGAAAGTCTGAGCTGTGTAAGTTAAAACAGGCTGTGCACTGCGGGTCGCCTGTCCTTCTCTGGCAGCTCAAGCATGACTATTTCATTGCAGCTAGAAAGAAAACAAGCAGAGCTGATAAACCTGCAGTTATGCTTTCATTAACTAATTCAGACTCTCACTGAAACACATTTGAGATAACAGCTGCAGCCATGTGGTGATAGAGCTTTGTCTTCTATGGCCACTATGATAGTGGATATGTGTATGACCATAAAACTTCAATTATTAGGCTGAATACACTTCATACAGGGGATCTGTACTGAGTTACTACGTTTGTTTTCATCAAGAGTTATAGGAGGCCAGCATCTTGGGTTGCCTTGAAACTCATCTGCTGTGTCTGATAGAAAAAAAATCTCATGTGGTTGTTAAAAGGAACGGAAGGGTAAAAGTAAAGCTAATATGTCCATATCAATAACAGCATAGATTTATAACACAAAAACAGTCATACCAAAACATTAAACATATCCACAGCCACAGATACCAACCAGCCCAGGCAGAGTCAGCATTATTAACAATTTGTTCTTAACTGGTAAAAATCTGTCACATAATTTCCCCTATCATTAGCATCTTTAGTGTTAGTGTTTAGTCTTTCCATACACTGGCTGTCTGTTTGATATCTGCATGACTGAAGGACATAACCAGTAGTTTTGTTCTTTTGGTTTAATTCTAAAGACAATTATTATAGCACTTCTGATGATGAAAGTATTACACAGTAAGTTATATTATACTACAAACCTGCAAAAAAGCTACACTAGTCTGCTGTGCAAAGATAAGTTTGAAGCAGGACCACAGTTCAAAAATAAAAATGAAAAGATAAAGCCCTATCTACTGTCATCTTGCACCCAAAAGACATAGATAAGTTTAGGTAAGAAAAGTGGGGCGGTGAAGACAAGCAGTTCCTTCCGGCAGATTAACGATCCAGTCCGTGTTTTACCCGAAACAGTCAGTAGGCTAACGGTATCACCCTGTAAGATTATTAGCTATATTTAAGCACAGTTTCGGTGCTAAACAATATTTAATTGTGACAAAACTGCGAAAGAGAATAAAGCAAAGGAAAAAATGCAATATTCACATATTCAAGAATTACCTTAGTCGAATTCCCTAAAATCCGGCGTCCGTGTTTTCGTTGAGTCCGACTGGGTAACGGCTGTTACAACAAGCCAGATATCTGTAAAAGTGGACAGTCGACTATTTATTTAACTGATGTTTATAGGTAAAACATTTGTACTTATTTAAGTTTAAATTCTGACCACGGACGAAGATACATGCTGTAAAAACTGACTGTACACGTTATTGTCAATGCCTCTTCGCCGAATACCCGAATACTGCCGCCATCTTGGATTTCGGCGCCAGCCATGTATGAGCTTATAAGGTTGAGGTGTGTTGAACCACATGGGTGGGTGAGTAATGGACTAACATTTCAGGTAATAATACAGCCTGCTGTTGGAGTAGTGTTGATAGATTGTCTCTGTTTATTGGTTTTGACAGAAAACGGATTATACTTTAGTCCCCTGACCGTATAGCATGATGTTGTGTAGGGGGACTTTTGTTATCACACATGCAATGCTGAAAAAACAAACAAACAAACAGGAGCTCTGTAAATTTCCTGACTTGTTTGACACATTGGTGCGTTGTCCAAGTTCTGTCCTCTGTATTTCAGCTGAAATAGTTTAAGGACCATACTTGGATCTAACAGTCACCTGAGCCAGGTTAGCCTCAATTAGTGTTGATGAGGCAAGTGCAGTCTGAAGTCCATGCTTTGTTACCAATCTTGTCTCAACTCCATCTCCATTTTTTTTGTAAGTTGCTGGTCACACTGCAAACAATGACAGCACAAAAGTGAAGTATAGACCAGAAGTCCTTTATAGCTGACCACTGGTTTTACCAGAAGCCTGTTTGCATTGACCATCTCTCCCAGTGGTTTTTCAGATAGTAAAGATAAGGCATTGAAATTTGTCAGCGTTTTGAACTGCTTAAAGGAAGATTCAAAACCATCAGAAAAACAGGAGCTATGTCTATCTGTTAGTGAGAGTGGAAAGTTTATACCAGTGCTTCCCAAAGTGTGGACCACAGCCCATTGATATGTCCAATATACTGTAGTTGGGCCGTGGGATGTCATTTTCAGCAACTTAAAACCATGTACATTTTAAAAGGAATATTAAATCATGTTTTAAACATAATATACTTGATAACATCTTAACATTTTAAGCCTCAGAAGTAACAAAAACAGCCAGAAGTTTTATCTCGCGTCACTTTTTGTCATTAATTTTGTCTGACGTATACGGTGCCAGTACCAGTGTCTTTGGAGACATTAACGCTACTAGGGAAGAATTGACTGGGCCAAAAAGCACGAACACGTAGATAAATACTACACATGAAAATTGCAGATGCCTGATTAGAGCAACATTAACAGCAGTGGCTCATTAATTGTGACCCCACTAACACTATCTGAGTAATGTTAATGTGTCTGAAAGCAAAACATTCACATTGAAATTCTCCGTTTATGAAACAAAAATATGATGAACTAATAGTAAATATTTGAGTCTTGTGTTATGGTTGTACAAGGGTTTTGGTGGGCCCTGAAATATTTTCAGGTCTCATATTGGGCTGCAGCATAATGAAGTTTGGGAAAGGAAGGTTTATACTAATGGGCAGTGGTGTATACTGAAGTGGGTTTACTCTAAATACATATACCCTACTACTATGAGTATACCCTATATAGAAGTGGGTATACTCTGTGGAAACTAAAAAAATAGTAAGTATACCCTACCTCATGCCATTGTAATGGGCAGCCAGTGAGTGTTTTCCTCCTACCCTTTACTAAAAGACAGGTTTTCCTGCCTCATGAACTCTGTTGAATTAGGGAGGAAATCCCTGACTGCTCAGATTTCTGTTTATGTATGTCTTTTGTTTTCTATGTTGAATGAAAACAGGTAGGCACAAAAACAACACAGGAGTTTAGGATACTGCCAAATGGCGGCAGTGTTCCCCCTACTTTAAGGAGGCAGAAGACCCAGACAATGATAGTCTGACCCAGCAGTAGACAGCAGCGTTACAGCAGATAAACACACAATGGTTCCTTAGTCCACTCTGAGATTTAATTAAAGATGCCTCATCGTAGACAGACCAGGTGTTGCAGAGCATCTGTAATCTGGTCTGATGCATGTAGTCTCTGTAGGAGCATATTGTAAATCTATGTGACAGGGATTACATTCATTCTTTCCTAAACTTACATTTGAATCAAACTTTTTCCTCCAATCAATCATTTCCAATCAATTTAATTCAGAAGGAAAAAACCTGTTCAGTAAAGCGATGCTCCTCCTTGTGAAATCTGAGAACAAAAGCTAGTTTCATGCAGAGCAGAGAGATGATTATCAGACAGACACAGCTTGGGCCACCTGCCAGCACTACACTGTAAAAACCCACATTTCTTCCCCATTATAGTCCCTATCAGATACAAGCGCTCGAAGCAGCGTTTAGGCATGTCTCTCCCCATGCACAAGCATCCCTGAGCATTTAAGCTGCCCCGTTTTGTCATCATGTCATGCGCTTGCCTCGGTGATTGGCAGCTTCAAGTGGTTACAGATGAAAGCGGGCCCCCCATGCTAATGAATAGGCCCCTGATTGCAGAGCCGCTCGCTCTCTGAATTACAGCGTCGGACGCCTAATGAGCAGATACACTGCAGTGCCCCTCGTCTCTGCATATTCACGTTTCTCTCCTTCACGCTGATGAGCTCTCCCCCTGCACAACAGTCAACAAAACCTCTGTGCAAGATTGCAATGTGGCCCATCTTCATCAGCAGCCCCCTCCTCCTCCTTGAGTTTATTTCAGATACTGCCATATGCTGGCAGTCTCCTAATTTTTGGAGGATTTGTTACTGCCATGCTTGAGGAAATTATTCGACTAAGCTGATGTTGCAATGCAAAGTATCTGAAAGGCTAACAAGCTCGATAATCTCTCAGTTAAACTCTTGAGAAAGAGAAACTTTCAGTTTTTTAATCTGTAAAAATGTCTCATGTTATATTAACTTAGGTTTATTCTTAAAACACTACAAGAGGATCTGATGATAAAAGATGTCTGTCTGTGTGATGGTATCTGCTGCTTGTTTTGATTTGCATCATAGGGAGACTGTAGGAATAAATGAAGGAATGAAGTAATCACAAATTAGGTGGCATAAACATGCCTCAAAACACACCAGAATTCATGTTTACTCTATGCATTTAAATTGCCTTTAGATTCCTCACATTATTTCTGTAGGTTTACATTTACACATCTGTAGCTCTACATATTGATGACCTCTTTTTCGAAACAGCGATTAATTGCATGCTTTTTGTCCCTTTCAGTACACTTTTTTTAAGCCACTGTAGCATCTCCCTGCAGCCACAGTGATGTAAGATAAGTCCCCCACTGCCTCTTAATGTCTCATATCACTTAAAAAACTCCCAGACAGTTAAGGGGACAAGTCAAAAGTCATCTACACCTTGTCTCATCAAAACTTTATGTTTTTTCACCATTTCCTTGTTTCCTTTCCAATCAATAACAGGTTACCTTGGTTAATTCATAACATAATCTTTGATCTACCTTAAGTGTTTTCTCTTCTACAAAATAAAAGCAGATTTATATCCAAAGTCAACTACCTTAGGTTTTAGACCGTTCCAAAATCAAAGGTAAACAAAAACTGTTCTGAATGCAAAAAAAATGATTTTCAAAATAAATCATAACAGCCTAATGATTAACTACAGAAATTCTGAGATTAATCGGGATTAGAAACTGTAAAAGTGTGACAGCCCTAACTATTCTTCTTCTTCTAAGTATTACTATCATTAATATAACTATTGTACACTCTGTAGTTATTTGGGGTGCCTTAGCACACCCCTAAACTCACCAAAATGTGCAGATTCAGTCATGGTGAAGAATTAGCTCTTTACTCTAGTGGTTCTGTGCATTAAAAATGCGAACTTTTTTATCTACTGACACTGTGGCTGGTGGATTCAAATATCTACCAGCTATAAACATTTTTATGAGCCACTCTATTTTAACAAGCAGCATTAGGCCACTTAATGAAGTGTAACAGAAAAACTGGGTAACAGGCTAATTAATAAGAGGGTGTTTTGCACAAATAACCTGAACTGTTGCTCATTTTCAACCACTTTTTTTTTTTAACCAAACTGTCCAGACTGGCTAGAAGTTCATATTTCTTGCTCATTTTCTGCAGTCTCACACCAAAGTTCAGGTTTTAACTACCTTGGACTTGTGACAAGTAAGACATTATTTCAAAAGCACCTTTAGCAGATATACAAGTTGCAGTAGAGAACAACTCTCGATTGATACTGAGTCAGACCCTCACACAGCTGCCTGTAAACATTTGACATTAGCTCTGACACAGGGAGGAGGAGGCAGGGTTTTTTTTTTTTGGTCCGAGAGCAGGAAGGCCGCTCAGCTTGGCACCAAGGTTATAATAGTTTAGGATTTTTCATTGGTTTCTATTTTTTTTTTTTCGTTTCACTTTCTGTGGTCAATTACAGTTTATTTTTATTTAGTTTTTACTGCTGGTTTGTTGATTTTGTTTAGTTTTTCTTTTGCAGAAATGCTTAGTTTTAGTTTAGCTTTTATTAGTTTTAGCGTTTGAGTTTTTCGGATAGATGTCAGGGCTGAGTAACATAAAAAATACATATTCAAACAGGCTACTCCTCACTTATCGAATACAACTCCAGACATAAAACTACCACTGTGTGAAGTCTTAACCCATCAATTCAGGCAATTTTACACTCCCCAGACTTGGGTGTATGTGCCAGTCAGTATGGTTGTGTTAACTATAATAACATTGCTTGGCACATAATGTCAGCAGGAACAATCAGAAAAAAAGGGGTTTAATTTTTTGCAATTTGTTAGAACAAAATAAGATAAGATATTCCTTTATTAGTCCCACAAGGGGAAATTCCAAATCACTCTCTTAGACTAGGATGCTTTAATTTACCTACCCAGTGGTTGGAAATTTGAGCAAATTCACCCAACACTGCTTAAAAATAGCAGCATTTGGCAGGTGGCGGTTGCTAATTTCCAACCCAGCAGCCCCTAGAAGCCTTTTTGTGTAGCCTCCCAAGAAATCTGGAGCTTGATGCATGTAAATAGGTATGCATGTGCATCATGTTTACACAAACAACAAAACTTATTTGTTGTCATTGTGACAGATGTACAGGAAGTGAGTTATTGGCTGGTAAAAGTCAAATTTGAGCCAAAAAAAACTGCAACAACAGAACGGTCATGCAAACATTAGCATGTTCGGCTAACTTGCTTCAGATGTTTTAGTTTTTGGTACTAGCTACTTTTTAGCATTATTTTAAATGCATTTTGCTTTTACTCAGATAGGACAGCTGGAGAAAGAGAGGGAGTATGGGGAGAGAGAATGGATGGCGCTTTGAGGACTATATAGCCTGTGTACATGAGCCCTGCTCTACCAACTGAACTAAACCAGCGCCCAGTGCTGGCTACACTTATAACCTAGGGGGTTGTTTAAATCAAGGTGCAAGGGCATAGCAAACTGTACCATTAATATCACTTAACTACCACTATCTTTAAGAAATGCACTTATGACTCTGATAATAACGTCTTATGTAGCTTTAAAATTGTTAAAACTTGACTTTTGAATCAGAAAATTTCATATTTTGTGATTCTTTTATTTCATTCAGGTTTTTGTGCAACCAAACAAATGTGCCATTCAACTTAAAAATGCTGTTTCCTCTAAAACATCAAACAGTCCTCAGTCTTTGAGTGACTAAATTTGTCTTTTAGAAAACTGAAGCCATAAAGCATGCAAACAAACAGCAATATGAGGGTTATCATGACATGAAATGAACCATTTTTAGGTCAATCGCCTTTCTCTTCAGTCAAACTGGACCACAATGAGTTTACTTTGTGGCTAAGAGAGTTTGGTTTAAATGTGGATGTTGCAAAGTCCTGCCATTTGACCCCATGCTAAAAAAAATCTAAGCTAAATGCAGTATCAGCTTTCTAAACAAAAACAACAAAAACAATGAATGTATCTGACTCTGGATTGTGAGTGAGTACTTAGTGTGCAGTAGAAATTCAGATAAATAAACAGAGAAACTCTTTTCATGTGTAAACTGACTGGTACAGTAGCAAATGAGGAGGAATGACAGGAGGAAATAGCTGAAACTTATGATTCAGTTCACCCAGGCTGACGGCCAAACGTGCGCATAGCAAAAATAAACACGGGACCCACGGCAGGTTCCCAGAATGCGTTTATTTTGGGTGAGCGGCAACAGCTTTCGAAATCTCACAGACCTTCAGTTTGATCTTTTAAGAAGCTGGAGCGCTGTCTTTAAGTTTTTTAAGGCAGGAAAACCAGTTAGGGCATTGTAGGAAGAAATGGTGGGGCTAAAACAGAGATGCATTAAGTATTCTCAAAGGGTGAAAGATGACACGTTTTAAAATGAACAGCTTTAAGCAAGTGCACAAAATAATAATTTTTATTGTAATACAAAATACAAATTTCCACTGGCTAAAAAACCCTTAATATGATAGATACACACTCTAACATTTAATAATGTAGTTATTTTTAAGCCATTTCCAAGTATTTGTAAAGTTGGGTTAGCCTGCACTGATAGAAAAACAACCAGGAAGAAGATTTTCTGGTCAGACAAATAATATATTCATAAAATTGAAAATAAGATACACACTTTTCTTTCACTGCATTTCTGTGCTCTACAAAGTTGTCCATTTTATCGACAATAATGGCTAAATCAGTACAGATGTAGTCTACTCTGTCACCTCAGCAGTCTCTTTATACAGACAAAATTATCATGAAGGCTTTTTCAACAAGAATCAGCAGCATGTGTTTGTTTCTTTTGGACTTCATTTAGAAGTACACAACTTAGCCACATGGTGGCAGTATTACTGTACATTCTAATTGTTGTCCATTTTAAAACTAAGGGCTAATATGTAATGCTCAAACTACATTTATTTAGTGACAGCTATAATCCCTTTGTAAGGCATGCCAAGATACAATGTGTTATCAAAAGATGCTAAACGCAGTGTAAGAAGATGTTTACATTTATTTGATAATTCAAAGTAAATTGAGAATTACCACAGACCAGAATTGTTGTCATAAGTAAGAGTCCAACTTTCATATCTTAAGGCAGTGACAGGCAACTTGAGTCAATAAGAGGGTCACATTTATTTATTCTCACTCTCAAAAGGCCAAATTGTTTAAAACTGTAGGAAAATCTTGATTAGCTTTAAACAGAATTGAACCCAATCCACGCTTTAAATCCACTCTTTAAAGCAATAAACAGAGTATTTACATGCTGTTACATTATATTTGACTTGCATTTCTGTTGTTTTATTTTAATCCACTTCGTGTTTCATAAAAGAGTTTAACAGAAACAATGGCAGAAAATCATATTTGTCACATCTTGAAAAGAAATCATCGTAAACATGAAATCAAAGATTCTTATGCAAAGGTCCTCCATTTGTCATGTTGTCGTGGCAGAATTTTGAAATTTTTTCTTCATGTTTCATTTTTTTTCAATCTGAAATTGACTCACAGGCCATAATGAGTGAGGAAGGGGGTGACCCCAGTTGCCTACCCCAGGACAAAACACAGAGGGATTCTGGTTAAAATAAATGAAATAAGGTAATAAGGTGTAGGTTGGAAAGTTTTACCAACAGTCAGTATAGTTTTATATTTATTAATAAGATTGACAAAGTAGATGATTGACTAGTTATATTTGGTTTTCTTTTTAATTTGCAAGGTAATTTACAGTATTCTGTGAAGTAAACAAGTAAAGAGCACAATGATTCCTCAAAATGCAGTGGACTGTAACTAAAAAGTTAAATAAAAAAATGCAAACTTTAAATGAATGCCCACTGTAAGACCAAACAGTTAAAGGCTGTTGTAAAATTAAATTGTGTTAACTTAAAGATCCAAAATAGTTATTTCAGCTCTGTTTTTCTGAGTTGATTGAATGCATTTTTAGTTTTAAGTAAATAATAATCATTCTAAGTATTTTTTTGGTCACTGTACTCAAATTATTTGATAATCACCCCTTAATCTGTGATTATCAAATAATGGGACATTGCAGGACTTCTCTAACTGGCACAGTTAGAGAAGTCCTGCCTGTAAGGATAAATAATAACAAACAGTGGATGTTATACTAAACATGCTGGAATAAGACTTCCTGGTTCAGTGTGCACTTTTCACATATTGTCTCTTGTCTTTTACTTAAGTTGGACATCCCTGGTCAGCATTAATGTTCAAGATTAATGTATGTGATAGAAAAAAGGGAAAATGCGAGGGATGCTTGATGTCAGATTTTTTGCAGATATCCAATATTTACAGATTTATTTTATCCAATATCAATACCGATAATCAAATATGCATTTCAGACCTAAAAATGTTGGTCTTTTGAGCACAAAAGCACAAAGAAACAAACTTGAGGACTGAAATCACACTTTAAAGTCAGAAGATTGAGAATGAACAAAGAGAAAAAGACCTCAACTGGTGTATTTTTGTTGGTCCAGCCTCAAACTTTACAAAATTATTAGTACAAAATGGCAAAAGTCTACTGTCAATACATGCTGATATTCACAGCCAAAATATTGGTTTTAAAAATTGGCAGGAATTTTGATATTTGCTAATAGCATGCATCCCTAAAAACTTCAGTGAAGGAAGACTACATAGATTGATGAAAAGTACCTGAACATGTTGTTTTGATTTGAATTTAAACAGAATTTGTAAGTATAGGAAAATTTTCACAGTGTGGTTTAACTTAAAAAAAAGTCAAGGTAACCTAACATAAATGAACAAATAATTTTCAGTTTAAACTTGGTTGGTTTGACAGTGCATGATTACAGTAATTTAAGTATAGTAGAACCACTGGGCTGTGCATGTAAAAGGAAATGCTGTAATTTTTGAAAATGGATTGTATTTTTTTAAGAGCAACTTGCAATTCATGAACACCTAGCACAAAAACCATGGCTATTAGCATTTAACAACAGGGAATGTTATTTTTATTGTCCAATTTTTTATTTAAGACCAGATGTGCTCAACCAGGGTGCCGTGGCACCCTTTGGTATCTTCTTGCATTGTCAGGGGTGCCTTAAAAATGCCTTAAATTGAACCAAGAATTTCATGAATAAAAAGAACATGATCTCTCCTGGTGTAAAAAGTTGTCCCATATACCCTTTTTCCATTCAGCATCAGGGTCAGCAGATGAATGGATTAAATCTGTACACATGCACAAGACTGATGCACAGGATTTTTGTTTTTTGTTCGGCAGATGTGCTGAAACGCATCAAAGTAGGGGGTTTCTGTAGGCCTGCATGACTTTCCAATTAAGTGTTATTGCCAAAATGCATCAGAATGCATTTTCAGGCCTACACAACTATTCCTGCGAAATAAAAGCACTTTAGTTGTTTTAAAGGGGTGCGTTAGATATTTATCTCATTAACTCTATTACTGAATGAATCCTTTGGCAGTTGCAGGGATGTTATCAGTACATTTTGCCTTGGATGACTTGATAGATTTCACTTTTTGAAAGGGTGCGTCATCATAAAAAGAGGTTGAAAACACTGGTTAAGACAATGATGGAAGTGATTCAGTCTCATTATGGAAAGTTGGACTTAAAGGGGATTATGTTACTGTGTCTTTGTCAGAATATAAACAGCACAATAGAAAAATGTCACTCCAAACTGTCCAAGAATGTGATCAGCCAGCTCTGAAGCCAGAAATAACAACTTATTTAGTTTCTGATAAGTTGCTCATGTGAATCATCCCAGCAGAGATTTTTTTTGTGATTGTGTTGTGTGAAGTACAGAAGTGGGTGGTGTCTGGTGGAGTCCTGGACTTGTAAGGCACTAAACCAGGTCAGTGTCATTGTGTGATCTGAGCCTACAGAGAGGATAAAGCTCAGCAGAGGAATTTTACAATGCCGTTTGAGAGGATTACATACTGTACAGAGAAGATAGTTGATACTTTTAATATACAAAAGGTGTGGGTGTTTGCGTGTGTTTTTCTGTCTACCGGGTTTCTAGTTCAGCTAGACCCACACCCTGCATTTCTCAGGGGTCTTCTCTTTCTTTTCTTTCTGTCCCTCCATTGTTCCCTCTTCCTCCCATTTCTCCCCTCACCCTGCTTGGCCGTCCTCAGGTGAGGCTGGCGTCTCACATCGCTTACAGTGCATTGTGAGCGTACTCAATGGGATCACTGTGGAGAGACTGCAGAGTCTCTGTTCGAGGCATCAGATTGTCCTCCGATCAGCATTCAGGTCAGGTGAAGGCTGATGTCACTGTATGGTGGGGATATGATGCCAAAAATAGCTCAAAATGTCAGATTGTTTCCTGTATAGAAGCAGGGATAATACACAATTGTTTTACTATTTATTAAGCACTGATCAATGTGCTTTTTTAAGCAAGTAACCCTTTTAGCATTAAATTCTGTGATTCATTTTATCATTAACACTGAGAATACTCTTATTTTCTTAGAATAATTGAGCATATTTTCCATTTTTGTATGCTAAGATATTAAAAAGCAAGGTCTAAATTTCCCAAAACAATGAAATACAGATATAAAAGATTATTTTGTATCCATCTAGAAAAGATTGTGGGAAAAAATATGTATAAACCTCCATTACCATTGAATTATACATTAAATAAAGCTTTTAAGCTTTTGTTTAATTGTTACAGGAGGTTAAAGAAAGTGTCTCAACTTGCACTTTCTGTTTGCAAACCTTTAAAGCTGCAGAGAATAAGCTGCATAAAGTTCAGACACAGACTGGTTTAGTTTATTTGCACCTCAGATATTTTTTTTCAGTTCTTTGCAAGGTGTCAAGTTGCATCCTCTTGTTTGTTGTTTGATTGGACACAGGGACAATGGCTCCACCCCCTCAGAAAGACTCTGTGCCTCCTTCAGCCAAACACACCTGTAGGATCTCACTCTCACCATCAAACCTGAGCGAGCAGCACAAGAGAAGACCTGCTGGAGAACTGAGAGTGATGTGAGTACTGTTTTTGCTCTTCTGCTTTGATTTTTTCTCATTAAATAACACTGAAAAGTCAATTAATGAGCAATAAAGTTTTATATTGCAGTCAGAGATGAGGCAGATTTAAATCTCACACAGATTCAAAGAGAAAAATCAGTTTAAGTTTAGTACACTTGAAAGGAATATCTGCTCGTCTAATAACTCAAAAATGCGCATAGCTATCATATTTAATATTGGGTACATGTTGTTTAATCATTTGTGATTGATTTCAATTATAATGTCATCACAGGGTCAGTTTAGCAGGTTTCCTGCTTTAGCAGTAGAGATGGAGATGGATCATAAATGAGCCTACAGATCTGCATCTATGCCTTGAAATGGCTGTTAACATGTCTTGTTGGACCTTTAGTGCAACGTCTGATGACAGGCATGACAAGACTACAAAAAGATGCAAAAAAAAGAAACTACAGACAGATGCAAAATGATGGCATGCAGACTCGTAATAGCTTGGGAGAGGTACATGAAATTACTTTAGTGTGGTACAAAAAAACATTAAAGATGCAAACCAAAGTGACAAAGTGACTACATAAGACTCTGCAGTGACATCTTCTGTTTTTGAGAGATAAAATACACAAGTACACCCAAAAAGAGACACAAAATGAAATCAGAGAATTGAAAAACAACCCCAGAATGATCGCCGACACCAAATAACACACAATACATGAGAACAATAAGAGGTAAAACATTAGAGAAGAGATGTGAAAATATGACATTTTTTTGCAAATGTAAGAACAAATATGAGCTTAACTGATGTAGAAAAGCTAAAATGACAAAAACAGGACAAGCTAATGTATTATTTGGACATTACTGGCATACAAAATGTAGGCATGTGAGTTCATGAACTTGTTTTCTCTTTATTATTAGCTGTTCTTTTCAACATCATTAGTCGAATACAGTTCTAATGGTCTTCGTTTTTATCTGATGGCACATGCTCTATTTCTCATTTGTTTTATGTGCTTTAAATAAAAACAGATTTAGGTTTCAAATAGCCCACATAAAATTTTTATATGAATCTTCTGCAGACGACACCATGGCCTCCACCCTCTCTGTGCGCAGCTACTCGGTCCGTCAGCCCTCTTTCTCCAGCGTGTCAGTGAGGGACAGTGGGCGCAGCGTCCGCTCCAAACCCCAGGTCCCCATTAGCACGTTGTCTCTGTCCCGTTCTGTCTCCATGGGCAACGGCCTCAACATGCTGGGCACCAGCCTCTCCCTTAACGGGCTCGGTATGGGTGCCAGCGAGAAGGAGACCATGCAGGGCCTGAATGACCGGCTGGCAAACTACCTGGACAAGGTGCGCACCTTGGAGAGATCCAATGCTGAGCTGGAGGTGAAGATCAAACAGCTGATGATGGAGAGGGCTCCTAAAGGACACGACATAGATGGGATGATGGCTCAGGCACACGCCATCGGACAGGAGGTCAGTGAGAAGAGGTTGAGGTTTAAGATTTGATTTTCCAAGATTTGATTATCATTGTTTTTATAGAAACTAGACTTGTTTCTGAGCCTTTTGGTAACACTAACCAACCAAAATCTTGGCGATGCCTTCATATTCCGCTGTAATTTTAGTGGTTCTTCATATTAGCACTTTATGACAACCGTATGTCCTGAGTGTAATCCTGCACTAAGCAAGTGTGCTTTTTGGCTATCAAAAAATAACTTGTAAAATGGCCTCCTTGACATTATAGTGTATCCCCAGCCTGTGTCTAAATCAAATGTTATATTTTCCCATTTTCTTTTAGATCTTTCCTGATTGGTCCTTCTGTAGGAATTAATATCTCCTAATCCAAGCTGTACATTGTCACCGTCTTTAAGGGCTTTGCACACTAAGTCAGTTTTTTTTCAACTGAATTTTTTGCATGTTAAAAAATTAAAACTGAGGTCATGTGCTAAATATTTTAACACACTGACACAGAAACTTTCCGAAAAGGTTCGATTTGTTATGTTTTTTTTCATGAATTATTTTTCCCTCCCTTTAACTGTGTTGTATTTTCTTTACCCCCATTATGTTTCTGCAGGCTCTTTTTGTGTGTTCTGCTTTTCCACAGTTGTAACATTTTTGATGAGCAAACCTGCTGGCTTTGGCCAGGTGGTTTTCTCCACCACATCTTTAGCATTTTCTGATGTCCGGCCGGGGCTTTGGTCATGTGTCGCTGACCTTGTTCAGCAACCCCATCGCTCTTTTCCATTTACCAGGTTCTTTCACGCCACATAAATCCACAGTTTCTCTGTTTGAGAAAAGACTTTTTCAACAGACAGTCCATCCTCCAACAGCAGGCTCCGCTGTATCCTGTCTTCAATAATGGCACGGATCATATGATCTCTCAACACCATTGTCAATCACCAAAGTTACAGTCCTGCGCCAGCTTTCTCAGTTTTACCACATACTCACCCACACTTTGCACACTACTCTGGTGCCCTCTGTTGGCACTAAGATGTAATATCGCTTCACAACACAGGGAAGCTCCCTGAATTTTGAAATTTTAGGATTTTACTGAAAACCTTTACATATGTTTTTATGGCACAATTTTTAAAGTGGTAAAACCTAAGAAGTTTTCTGAGAGGTATCAAGGATAATTGGAGCAAAGGTGTGGCATGCAAATAGACACAGATTCACCTCCGATTATAAAACTAAGATGTAACCTTCCTCCAAGTTAACCTTTAAGTACCTTCAAACTCTGTAGACTTTTACCTGCTGGTTTCCCATCCTCCCAGTTAAAGACAGAAATAGTTTGAACTATGGTTATAAAATCTTTTCCTAGATCCTAGGAATGAAGCAAACCCATCTGAATTTTCTGTGTCAAGATCTTTGAGAGGACTGCAAATATTTTCTCTTTTTTTCTGGACATGTTCTAGCAAATAAATGTTCTCTGTTTCCATCAAGGTGTCATTACATCTAACCTGCTTGAAAATAACAACTCAATTTGTTATTATGATTGGTTATAATCATAGACTACACATCTTTTTCAAATTGGTGTATTGGCACAGTGCATTCCTGTCATAGCAGCTAAACTGTCTCTTATTTATGGACTTTTTCTGCCTTTATTGATAGAGATAGGACAGTGGATCGAGTTGAAAATGGATGAAAGGGTGGTGAGAGACATGCAGGAAAGGAGCCACAGGCTGCACTTTAACCTATGCTGCCCACGTGCGTAGTGTGCAACCTAACCACTAGACTATCTGCGCCTGAGAATCCTGATATTTCTTGACCCTGATCTTTTTATTCCATTTATCAAGATGGACTCTTAAAATCCAGTTGTTCTACTTTGTTCATTAACCAGTCTACTTACAGAAAGCATCTTTAATTTACTCTCTATGTTAGCTTCTGTAGCATTTATTGTTGGCTGAATATTGCTGTTTTTTTATTTAATGTTATTTAGAAGCTTTACCAAAAAGATTTAAAAGTTTTATGGCTGATAGAAAAGACATTCAGACAAATTTATGAAGAGATAAAGTGAACCTGTAAATGTTTAAGTGGTGTATGTTAAACTTTGTTGTAAGCAGTGATGAGAGTAAGAGCTCAAAGCCCCCTAAAGGGAATCAGTTTGTATACCCAACATGAAACGCTTGACTTAGAGCATGTATAATTATGCTGCAAGTCAACCACAAACTATGAACTCATTTCTTGTTTCCCGTGCTGGATCCTTTTTTTAATTTTTCCATCATGTTTTCCCTCTCAGGTGAGGAGAAAGACGCTGGAGAATGCCCGCATAATGCTGGAGATCGATAATGCCAAACTGGCGGCCGATGACTTCAGGGTCAAGTGAGTGTCGCACAGAGGTTCTTTCTTTTCCTCGCCTGTGAGTGTTCACATGGGAGCGCCAGACTGCAGAGCTGTGTGAATAAATGACCTTTATGTCAGGCTGTGAAATAAGAGCCTCATTCCCACGCTGCTCAGGATTCGATCAACAGTGACGCTGGTGAGCACAGGATGTGTTAGGTAAAGGTGGAGTTGCAGAGAGTAAAGGAACCCCCACTGCTGGCGTTTCTCACAGTGTGTTGATGGTATGTTCTGAAGTCTGATGTGGAGGAGTGATACATCACTTGGCAATGATTTATGGAATTATCAGCAAAGTGCATGTGTACCTGACATGCATACCTTTGGATGAGTTTAGAGAGAGTCTTTCACATTTATGCATTAATTCTGGGGTTAAAACTATGGGTTTCACACCTCTGAGCTAGTTTTCAAATAGGGGCTGTTGGTTCAGGGGTAGAGTTAGTTTTCTCTTAACCAGAAAGTCATGGGTTTGGTCCCTAGCTCCTACAGTCACATGTTGCTTTGTCATTGGGCATTAAACTTAACCCCATTTTGCTCCCACTGCTGTGTCAGTTGCATGTGGATGCTTATGTATGGAATTAGTTAATACTGATGGCTACTTTACTTTATTAATCTTGGTTCTGATGGTCACTTTTCTTTTGCAAGTCATAAAGGGGCATCATTTTTCCTTCCTGTTTCTGTAATCAGGTGAAAACTCCTCACAGCCATCTCTCTAACTTATCTTTGTTTGGATTAAAATGAGTGAATCCTTGGAAAACAGCTTAAATACCTCTTAAGTGAAATTCTCTTTAGTCATCTTATGTTCTGGTGTTTTCTCAGCTTTTATTCTGGATTAAACAACTTTCTAGGTCCTACAGAGTTTTGGCTTCTAAAACAACACAGACTTAACGGTGTCTCAGTTGTTGGAGTTTAACATCAGTGATGAGAAAGGGGACATTTACTCCTATTCTCTGCTGTAATTTTTCTGCAGATGGGAGGCAGAAGCCACCTTGTGCCAGTCTGTGGAGAGGGACTGTCAGGCTCTGAGGAGAGCAAAGTCTGACCACGACCAGATCATAGCCACCCTGCGAGGTGACCTGGACAGCCTGAAGGAGGAGCTCTACTTTTTGAAGAAGAATCACGATGAGGTGAGATCTCTGCCATGGTGAAGTTCATGTCGGAAATGATCAATGAGTGTTTGCTCATCAGGTTAATCGCTTTACAAGTTGTCAAGAGTAGTCATGTTTAAATATAGGATGTCTCTGACGCACAGTGGGTTGTCTGAGCGAGTTAGAGACCATTTATCTGCACTCAGACATGACTAGACATTCAAAACCTCAGAGGGATAACACATTCCAGTCCTTTTTCAATCAGTACCACAACTTAAACAGGTCGATGTAAAGCAGTGTTGTAGCAGAGAGATTTACAGTATCCAGTATCTGAAATACGATCATGCGAAGTGTATTGACATGCCCTCTTTGTTTGTCGCCATGGTGCTTTAAGATGGCAAGAAGACAACAGCTATTGTGTACACTCAACAGAAGGAGCATCGGAGCACATCCAGAAACATACATGTATTGTGTGTTTAGACAGGTGTGGTGTCCAGGATGTAGACTGAGCTGTGCAGGTGTTGTGCTGCTTTCTGCAGACCTTTTTGTCTCCTCAATATAACAATTAAAATTCAAGCAACATGGCAAGAACATCAGACAGGGACTAAATAACACATAAAAAATCGAAATGCCGATAACCTTTCATAAGTTTATATTATTTAATCTTTGTCTTGCTGGCTTAGCTAATCAAAATGTTTGGTGTTTGTTGTTTTGCTTTTTTTTCTTAAAGCTGTACATGTGTTTTAAAAGTATTAAAATGATAAGCACAAGAGTCTGTGGCACAGCTGTGCCCTGCTGCCCTTCTGAAGATGTTTTCTTAGTTATTTTTTGTCTCTTTTTTGGTGCTTTCCTTAGTTGCAGAGATGAGCTCTCAGGGCCATAATATATTTAAATTTTTAAAAAGGAGACAGCGCCCTGTTGTGCTGTCAGAATATTCAGACCTTTTTCAAATCTACATTATTCTAAAATGAGTGTGCTAATACTCTACTACTTGTACTCAAGCGAAGCCTCTAAATAATCAGTGTGGTAGAGATATTCTGTAAATAGACTCAGTACGTTTACATGCACAGTTAAGTTAAATTACAGCTGTGGTTTGATCAGGGTATTGAACTTACTCCTTATTCCAGTACACAGGTACAGCAGGAGAATTAATTTATTGGCATGATCATCGCCTACATGCATGGTGATATTTCCCCTTTAGCTAGTTTCTTTGGACCATCTTCTTGTTGACCTTGCTAACAAGTTAGCAACAAGTTGCTTATGAGACAGCTCAGTTTGTATGTAAAAGGATGAAAACATGTATATTTATACAGACATTTCTGAAGGAAAACATAAGGGTGCTGTATGGCTGCAGTGTTTTGCACATCAGATTCTGCCGGTGAGGTTTTCTTTATATGTCCATTACTGTCAACCTCTTGTTAAATATGAACCTTTACTGTCACTTTTAACAGTTTTCATGCAGTTGATGCTGTGGGTATTATTCTGCGCTCTATTCATTTTGGATTCTTATGCGTCCACAACAACCCTCCTTGCGGGGCTGTGTGTATGAAGGGAGCAGCAGTGTGCGTATGCACATTTTGACACCAGCGTTTCAATAAGTCGGTACAATAAATGCATTTTTACACATATGCTGAAATTAACTGAAAGAGAAGCACAATTTATGACCTATATATCAAAACTTTGCTAACAATGTCCTGCTAAGCCTGTATTATTTTTTCCATCAGAAAAAGGAACAGAAAAAGCTACACAGGCTGTAAAAAAATGTAATTACCACCCTGAATTACAGATTAGAAATACCCTGTGAACCTCTGTGTGTGCTGAAATATGGTCTGTAATTTGCCCTGGAATTTTTACACCACTAATCACAGACATGGTCATTCATACAGGATTAAAAACACTGACATCCTGTGAGATTCTTACAAATGACCAGAGGTCCCTAGGTAATACTAGTCCTGTGCGATTAGAGCACAAGTGTGTTAGTCTGACTTCAAGGAATTCAGGTCAGTGCTATTTCAGCTTCACTGAAATGTTAGGTGTCTTTTTAAAGATCTTGTTTTAGCCGGACTAACACAATAATTCAACTTTTTCAAACTACATGGAAACATGCTCACCTTAACTTTAACTCAGACTACTTTTTATTTTTTTCAACACTTGTTGCATAAAATGTAAACATTGTTTGACCTTTGGTATCTTTAAATCCGGTTAGGAAATGAGTGCTCTGAGAGCGCGCCTAGCCAATGAGCAGGTTAATGTGGAGGTGGATGCAGCTCAGGGTCCAGATCTTGGGGCCATCATGGCTGAACTGAGGGTCCAGTATGAGGGCATCACTCGCAAAAACAAAGAGGAGGCTGAGGCCTGGTACCTTAAGAAGGTCAGTTTGTAATGGAGTGTTCTCTTTTTTTTTTCTGTTCTGTCTTTTGTTTTTGTTTTAAAGACATGTTTTTGTGTGTTTGCAGTTAGAGGCAGTGCAGTCAGAGGTGAAAGAAAGCAACGAGGCTCTGCGTTGTGCTCAAAGTGAACTCAGCGAGAGGCGACGTTTCTTGCAGGCTCTGGAGGTCGAACTGGACAGTCTCAGAAAGCAGGTACAGTACGGCAAATAACTCAGGATGGATTGATTTAGTCTAAACATGTAGGCCTTTAAAAAATAATGCCCCTTTTGGGGAATTTGATCTTATTTACTGTAAAATTAACCAAATGTAACGTTTATATACACCAGAATCAAAATCATTAACTCTTAGCAGGTAATTTAAGAGAAAGCTCCATGACAGGAGAGACAGAAAACGTCCTGCCTCTCAAGCTGAAGCCCTACAGACTCCAGGGTCCCTCGTCTGCAGCTGTTTTAACTTGCAGAAATTAATGGAGTTTTACTCTAACCATCACGCTTCTACTTCTTTAGAGCTTAAACCTTCTCAGCCCTACTCCGTACACTGCACATACAGTGCTTAACAAATTTATTAGATCACCCTAACCCTAACCTTAACCAAAGTAAGGTTTATGCCACAGCTGCCCTAAATTAACAGTATTGCTAATTACCAAAATCATTTTTTATGTTTCTGCAATGGTTAATACACCAATATGTAGAACCTCTTTAACCCAAATGATATTTTTAATGCTAAAATATAATTATTATTGTTATCCATGAATTTTCAAATTTACTGATTTACAAAAAAACTGAAAAAAATAGTAAAGCACATTAATATTTCTTGATCATTATGTCAAATTATAGTTATTTACTTGCATTCCTGAACAGAAAAATGAGTTTTAGTGGTTGAATGTTATGCTTGATTAATTTCTGACTTCTCAGAGAAGCCCAGTGAGCCGGCTCAAATTTGGGTGAATTCAGTTTGAAATCCCTCATTCCTGTTCAAAATGGTAAAAAGTGGAGAGCTCACTAAAAATGAAAGAGTCTGCATTAAAGCACTTCATGATGCTGGATGGTCTCTGAGACAAATATGACAGGTGGTCTAATAAATTTGTTAAGCACTGTATGTCAAGCTTTTCTATAGAAAACAGCTGCTTTCTTTTTGTCAACAAAGGGATACCAGAGGTTCAGTGAACACAGCAGTTTATTTCTACTCTAATAATCAATCAGGATGACAGCTCATTCAACAAGGCTGGCGCTTCCGCTATGTGTGCGTACAGCTCAAACAGTGAGTAGATGTCGCCAGTGGGGCAGAGTAATGGCTCATTGATGTTTGCTTCATACTGAGCACACAGCATTGAATGCAGAGATATTATGGTGCTGACAGTCTGTAGTGCTGCCGGGTGATTTGTGAGGGGTTGTAAATGCATGAGCTCAACAGGTAAACATACTGCACAAAGCAATATAAAGGGGTTAACCCTCTACAGGTAAAAGTAAAGCCTATTATACATTTTTACCTCATCTGTGAACTACTGTATGTATTTAATGATGCAGTTTCTATAATTAAAAGATAACTTATTTATGACTTATTTACTTATTATTTATGTAGTAATAACAGTGGCTTATACTGTCAGACCCCCTGAGGATTATTAGCAAGCGCTGCAGTTCTCAGCTTTATGAAAAGTGTGAGGCTTTGACCTTTGGGCTGACCCAAGTGATCAAAACTGAAGTAAAAGTTAAGTGAAAAGACGGTGTAATTCATCAGCTTGCTTGAGATATCTGCAGATATGTTGGAAGAATTTATGAAAATGACAAGTTTGATTTCTCTCCATTTGAGTCTTTGTTGTATTCAGGGAAACCCTGCATGTTGAGGTCCAAAGAGGAAGAAGGTATTGCCCTGTTCAATATTGGAAACAATTTGCCATTGTGATGACAAAATGACTTTTAATGATCAACTATATAAAAAGATAACTTAATGAGTGGAAAGTAAAAGAAAAACTCCAGTTGTAAATGTTGTTCCTTGACTTAATTTTAGCATTTGTATGTTAAGTTTCTAGACCAAATTTAAATAAAGGCTAGTGCATTAAAAGGGAATATTTGACCCTGATGACAGCTTTAAAAATAAAAATAGTCATGCTTGCTCTTACCTTAAGAGGAATGTGTCCAGTTAAGCTACACCTTTGCTACGTTGTTTAGTAACATATATATCTCTCTGCCCATTGTCACTGATCCTTACCTGTATGTCATGTGAGCAGGTCAGTGTGTTGGAAGGAAACCTGGGAGAAACGGGTCACAAGTATTCTGTGGAGATGGACCGTCTTCAGGCCACGCTGACTCAGCTGGAGGATGAGCTGTCTCAGCTTCGTTTGGACATGCAACGCAACAAGACTGACTATGAACAGCTGCTGCGCATCAAACAGAACCTGGAGATGGAGATCGCCACCTACAGGAGGCTGCTGGAGGGAGAGGAGATGTAAGAGAGGGCTACAAAACCAGTATCTCACTGATAACTACATAGTTATGTAATCATACGTTTTTTAGCTAGAATATTTCATCCTGTTGAATGTAGTGCAGGACTGAAGTGCATGCGCATGTGGTTATAATGATGACTTCAATAGGTATATGGTCAACTGCTCATTAACGCAAATATCTAATCATTAGTCAGTCACATTGTTGCAACTGATGCAGTTAGGCATGTAGACATGAGCAAGACAATGGGCTGAAGTAATGTGAATATAAGTGGCTTTGAATGTGCCATGGTTCTCTGAACCAAAACACCTTGTTGATGCCACAGGTCAGAGGAGAATGACCAGACTGGTTTGAGAGACAGAAGGGCATAAGTACCTCAAATAACTACCTGTTACAACCAAGGTATGCAGAAGAGCATCTCTGAATGCATGACACATCAAACTTTGAAGCAGATTGGCTACGGCCTTAGTAGACCACACTGGATGCCCTTCCTGTCAGCTAAAAGCATGAAACTGAGGCTACAGTTCGCACAGGCTTACCAAATTGTACAGCAGAAAATTGGAAAAATTAGTTTCAATTTCTGCGCTGACATTCAACTGATATGGATAATTTATTCAAACAGCATGAAAGCCTGGCGGACCACCAACAACCATGCCATGTTTAGAGTCCCTTAGATCACATTTCTTCCCAATTCTGATGCTCAGTTTGAACCTCAGCTCATCATCTTGATCATGTCTAAGTACATTGCTGCTGATTAGATATGTGTTAAAGAGAAGATGACATACCTTACACATGTTTAAGATTTTGTCAGAATCATATTGAGTAAATTTTTTATCATAGTAGACTACGATGGCGACTATGGTGATTCTCTGATAAATTAATTTGATACAAGTAGCAATGTATTGTAATACTTGTCAGTCCCTGTATCTACAGTAAATGAAATAGAAGTAAACTAGAAAAGCACTTGGAGAGCGCAGACCTCCGCCATTAGCCCTATCTCCCAATAGTAACGAATCCTTTAAAAAAGTTCCTGGATCCAGACGGTGATCCGGATCACTCCCAAAATCTAATCAGTTCTTCTTTATGCCATTTCTGGCATTTCCTGAAAATTTCATCAAAATCCGTCCATAACTTTTTGAGTTATGTTGCTAACAAACTAACAAACCCTGCCGATCACATAACCTCCTTGGCGGCGGTAATTACTGGCCTGGCTCTGTCAAAAGCTTACACTCCTGCTCCCAGTGGCTCTACAGTTAATAAAGCAGCGCATTAAATTTAATCTGTAAAAATCATTTTACGCTTGAGTTTTGTATGTATTGAACTTTTGACAGAGCTTATGACAAAGTTTATGTCTTGGTACGTTTCTCTCTTGAGCTAAGATTCTGAACTGATTCTTTGTCCCACAGGGTGAAAGAAACACCTCCACCTCCTAAAAGTAAGTTCAGCTTATAGTTTCACTCCTTTCTTAAGTTTTCACGTAGTGATGTGGTGACTTGCAGGATGCTGGCTGGCCTGTTAAAAAATAAAGGAAAGAAAGTTTCCATTTTAGCAGGTTGACAGAAAAATAGACATCAAACGTGATGTCTCTAGTTTGTGTTCATAGACATGAATTTTTATTTTTGAAAATTAACTACCCAGCATCGCCTTTATGTATTTTTACTTAAAGTATCTTTTGTGCCTGCATGTATTTTAGTTGTGTGTGTTTTGTCAAAAGCAGCAAACCTTAAACAAGTCAGGTTATGTAATGTAAAAAGGCACCTGAGCAGCTGCTCAGTTTCAGCAGGGTGTTATCAATGATAGTTTTACATCCAAATGTAGGATTACTTTCTTGGGACTCATGCTATTGTTTTCCATAAGTGGAGATACTTCCAGCCATCCCGCCATAATGTACTGTTCAATGACCTATTTTTTTATTAATTATTTCACCACCTGATGTCCTTTATTTTACACTGACTGAAGGTTTAGGGTGAAGGCTATAGTTATTAACTAATCACAATGGCTTGACATATTTAACACACGCTTTTGTCTCTGATGATTAACTGCAGTTAAGAGTTGGCAGTTGGCCCATTTGGAGACAATCCAGTACAAGAGGCAGCATCATAACAAACACTGGATTAAATAATACTTCTCACTGTTTGGTCAAATGAAGAGAAAAATTCATCTCTGCCACCATGTTTTAGTTGGACTTTGCACTCTTCTAGTTAAGATGAACCTTACATTTCTATGGTCCAACCAAGTCATTACACAGTCTAAGTTAGTACATAGCTACTCTCAGTGTGAGGTTTTGTGTTGACTTGACACTAGAACTGAAGATAGGCATAGCTGGAGCAACAGGGCACTGATGTCAGTCAAACTTCAGGTTTTAAAATGAGCCCACCATTGGGATTGACATCACTTTATTGTTAGACTAAAATGTCAACCTAAAGTAAAGATCTGACGTTTGTTCAGTGTCAGATTTTCTTTTGTTTTTGACAGAAAGTTGGCACACTTAATACCAAGCTTCAAACCTCAATCCAGTAATTTCTTGAGATGAAACTTAATTTGCTTGCAAATGTACATTTTCAGTGTTGATGCATTTTTGTGAATTACTGTTTTGTTTTGTTTTGTTTTTTTTTTTATTTTGTGTTACAGAAGACCCTGATGTAAGGACCAGGAAGATTGTTAAAGTGGTTACCCAGACCATGATCAATGGAAAGGTGGTTGATGAATCCAGTGAGGTGGAGCAGATTGAGGAGCGCAAAAAATGAGCCAAAGTGTGTAAAGAAAAGTGATGTATCTAAAACCCAAAGCGTCTGCTGTGCTTCAGGTCACAGCTTTTTTTTAATCATTTTTTCCTTATTTTTTTGTTTTATCAAATTTGCCAAAATAGATGAGTAATAGAGTTTATCTGGAACTTTAGTTGGTCTTCTCTTGCAACATGAAAAATATATGTATTCACAAAAATGGAGGAACTCATTTCATATTAGATCAAACTGATCTCGGTGTTTAAATAGCCGGTCTTATAAAACGTGTCCAAAGAAATGCATGAAGATTGTCCTAGGATTTCATGAAACATAGAAATCTGAGGAAAATAGAAGCTGAGCTCAAAATCCATTAAAGGAATCTGCTCAAGAATGTGCTTTTACCATCAATAGGAGGAGACAGATGAGAAATTTCAACACCACTTTTACTTGTATGGTGAAAATACCTTTACAGCTATTTGCAAATTAGCTTATCTTAGCATAGCATAAAGTCTGGAAACAAAGGTATAAAAGCAAGTCTTGTAGTTAGCAAGATAAATAAAATCTACCAGTGCCTGTAATGCTCAAAGCAAACAATTTATATTTGGGTAATCTAATAAATACAGAAGCCAATGAATTCCAATTTCTAAGCTAAGCTAATGAGCTTTTGTCTGCAGCCTGTTATTTGTTGAATGGATATGATGAGTGAATTTAAGTATTTGTAAAACAATTAAATACAATGTAATTTTTTAAAAGACAGAGTAATATTTGCAGTTATGAATACATGCATGTTTAGAAAATGTCTGGATTTTTCAGTCAGTATCTACTGTTATTGCTGGATAGTTTTTTTTAAATAGTGATAAAAGTATTTCATTGCCTTTTGTTAAAATAAGAAAACAAATCAACTCAACCAAAGCAGATGTACAGTGTCAATAAAAAAACTTTGTGTAAACTTGCATGTGCTTGTCATTTCTGTAAGAAAATGTAGCCCAAACAGAAACTTTGACTGATACTGGAGGAATATGATAGGAGAGAGGACAGTGACACACGATTCAGCACCAAGAGGGCAGAAACTACACAACCTACTTACAGGAGCATCGGGTGACAGGCTTTGTGCTTGTGAGTCTTCCATGTCTCTGTCTCAGAGTGTTGGTGTGCACATGTAGACAGGGTGCATATGCACTAATGCTGACACATAAACACATGTATGCAATTCAATTGTGAGAGAGTGAAAGTTCATATTAAAGACATCAAAAAGAGCAAAATCATACATTCTTGTGAATAAAACTTCTTTTGTTGGGATTGAAGTCACTGAAAACGGATGAGGTCAGATGTCATGGTAACATGAACACAATAAGCCCACAGTAAAATAACCTATATCAGGTTTGTATTCATTGGAGTTTCATGTCAATGATTTTTACTCTAATTCTGGTAATTATAATCCTGAAACACTCTTTTAAACCCATGAAACCTGATCATCTATTTAGTGACAAAGGGCTTAGGTTAAAGAATGTAGAGCTGTGATTTGGGGGATTTTGAAATGGTTTTTAATGCACAGTCACAGATGCACATCTGTGAGAAACTCCATGTGTGTTTGTATGGAAGGCTTAAAAACTACACATTTTAGTGTGTTTTCTAGATAACATGGACTTAATGTCTATTTAAATAAACTTCTATCATTGAATGTAATTATGAAATTATTGTTGCAGTAATTTTACTTTAACAGAGCTTTTGCATTTTCAGTTCTGTAGTCAAAATGGTAAAATTTGCCTTTTTAAACTCAAGTGTGATCATTATTTGAAGTCAATTCAAAGTATTCAAAAGCACCAAGGAAAAAAAGACCAGTTGTTTGAAGCTACACAAATGTAAAGATGAAATGTCACAGCATTTAAAATCACAATATGAGAAATGAAAGCTTTTTAAATGTATATATGTCCCACTTTGTTTGATACTATCATTATTATCAACTTTCAGTTGTACACAACTACAAACATTTAAGTAATGAGTAAGACACTTCAAAATATATTTCTTTTGGCAATCAGACAGAAATAATCGTGTTTTTATTCAAAATTTAATTAGTTTAATTCAAATTTATTCAAACTCAATTTTTTGATTGGTGCATTCAGATCTTAGAAGTAAAAATCCACTATTTATTGCCTGATTGTTAGTCAATGGAGGTGCAAGTGCACAAGAGAAAATATTTAAGAATATTCACATTAGAGGTTATACAAGGGGAAATTGTGCATTTACCTGTTGCATTGTGGAAAAGGCACAAAAGGTTTTACATTATTGTCCTTTTTATATTTTTCCCTTCTCTAATGTGATTTACCAGACAAGCAGAGACAGTATTTTCAGCTTGCTCTCACTTTCTGCAGTTACTTGTCAGTGTAAATATTCTTTAGGTTGACACTCCAGTGTGAAAAGTTTTACTGTGACCCATTTAAAAGACAGAGAACACGTTTACACAATGAACGTCACTGATGATTTAATCTTAAACTACAGTCTCCTCTCTTCTCTAACTCAATGCACCAACGTCAGTGGAGAGTTATCACCTTTTTATCACCTCAATGAGAAACTTGTAAAACTCAAACACATACTGACCTTTTAGAGTCTGTTAACCTAAGACGTCGTGTGAGCTCACACACAAGATTTACAGGCAGACTGACAGACACCATCCCTATGCAGTGTTAACTACCTTTGACTTGACATAATTTAAGATGGCAACTTTTGATTTTAGAATTATCCAAAATACTCTTTATGTAATGTTCTAAATATATTTGGTTTATTCTTACACTAGGGATTTAACACCGTGATTTTGGTACTTTTGCTCCAGGGTCACCATAGTTTCCTAAATCCAGCGTTTCAGCTCAGGGTGATTCTGATAGTGGAGTAAACGGCGCCCTCTTGTGGCCAAACCTGATTAGTGCAAGTAACTTACAGCAGAAGTTCCCAAACTTCCCAGTCTGCGACCCCACAATAAGGGTGCCAGAGACCCGGCCCCCTACTGTATCTGAAGATGGTTGAAGCATAGTTAAACACAGCCTTGTCTCATGACCCCCACAGAGAGAACCACTGGCTTACCGCGCAGCAGATTGGTTTAGGGTCAAAATGCTCCCTGTATGAGTCTTATTTACATTTGATTGACCATAAAACAATCTGACAAATCTGAATGTTTCTTGTTGTCAACATCGGTATTTTTTCTTTAATGATTACGTTCTTGGTGTCTTTAATTAAAACAGGTCGAGGGTTTTGACTTCAAATAGTGGAGGCCAACTAGAAATCCCGTTTAATTTCCACGTTTCGTGAAGCCCAACAAAAGCTTTGATGCTCCGCAGCTAGAGACGTCACAGCGCATGCGTGCGGATACAATTCGTCTTTGACGTTCAGAAGCTCGAGAGGATGAAATCATTTTTATGAACGACCTTCAGAGCCGTGTCAAATTTTTATCTACACCCCACCTGTGAAAAACTACTGGTAATCGTAATGTAAGTTTGATTCTAGCCAACACAGTCCAACTAAATATTTCATTTTTATTAGTTTTGTTTAGGCTGTAGTTTAATTCGCTGAAGGTCAGTAACAAGTTAGCTGTTAAAATACGATACTACCTAGCTAGCTTATATATCAGTGACAGCTTGATGTTACCGTTAAAAATACATAAACCAACTGACAACCTTTTAAAGTAGTATTTCGTGTTTGTGCTATTTTGTTGTAACTGTTCTGTTATTTACTCCATTCTTTAATCCTAATTCACTATCAAGACACCGTTTATTTGACGTTGGCTAGTAAGAATTATATATCACTTGTTTTACTTTAAGTGTTTCTTTAATTGTATGCTGCCCTGCAGATTATTTATTAAACTTTCTAATATTAAAATGAAATGAAAGAATCAGTCTTTAATGATGCGAAATGTACAAATCAAATCATCTTTATTTTTAGTCATGATGATAAAATTCTATACTTTTATTGAAGAGAAAATTGAATGCAGTTTCCCCCTTTACCTCCACGCTGTGGTGTATGTACCACTCTGTTAACTGAAGATGAAGGCATTTCTTACACAACTGGTGACACTTGTTTGAAGAACTTAAATTTCCTTTAAAAATAGCTTTGTTAAAATAAACTGTAATCGATCATTTCCTTAGTATATACTTTATGTATTTGTATTTCCTTTCCATGATGTTCATAGGTCAGACATGGACAGCTGTTTTCCTGCTCCGATATTCTCTGCTAACAGATTTAAAGCTCTCAACTACATTTTTGAGGCAAGTTTAAGGCCCGTTACCTTTATCTTGGAGTCACAGTTGAGGGCAAAATTATTAGCCCCCCTTATGAAAATCTCACGTTTTTAAAAGAATGTCCCAAGTATTGTTAAATAGAGCAAGGCATTTTAATACCGCCTTTCCAAACATCCAAGTGTTATTTATTTTGTATGCTTACATTGTTTTACTTTGAACACAAAAAACAAAACTATTTCAAAGGGTTAGAATTATTATTTGTTTAGCCATAGCAAACCCGTTGTTATGCAATTATGTGCTTTAACTTTGTAATGCTTAAAGCTATTAAACTTAGGGTTATCTTCAGTATAAAAACTTCAATAACTGAGTTGTCACTAGAGAAAGCATCATGGCAAAAACCAAATAAATCAGTTTGGACTTGAGAAAAAGAGTTGCTGATACTCACAAAGCAGGAGAAGGATGTACAAAGCATTTCCAAGTGTCAAGAACTGGAGTGAGAAGAATCATGAAGTGGTAGGAAGAGAAAGATTTCAACTCCACTTCTGTATAAGAGACACCTAAAAGCTAGACTAAAGTGTGCTAAGGAAAACCTGAAGAAAGATTATGCATACTGGAAGCATTTTCTTTGGTCAGATGAGACTAAACTAGAGCTCTTTGGTCATAGAGACGTTGCTATGAACACCACCCCCACAGTGAAACAAGATGGTGGTGAGTATTATTCTCTGAGGATGCTTCAGGAGCTGTTTGGAAAATCTGTGTTAAAAATTCCTTGCTCTGTTTAACACACTTAGAAAGTGCTTAAAAAATGAAATTTTCATAGGGGCGCTAATAATTTCACGCTCATCTTTATATCATTAGCACAATAAGTTATGTTGACCTTATCTATTTCTTTTCTCTTTCTGCATTGATTTCAGATCAACACTAGTTTGAAAGTAATGAGGAACCTTCTGGCTCTACCAGCTCCTTATGTTGCCGATAGCACTGACCAGTACCCTCACAGTGGTAAACTGCCTGATGTCACTTACAGGATGCCATGGATCAGGGGTGAATAAGAGGGTTCAGTGGGACTGTAGAAACACTACAGTCTGTACTTTGATATGTTGTTTCAGTAAAGGTATTCATTAATTTCAACACAATATTTGGCCCATAATACACAGATGCTTATTCCATTTTGGGATAAATGCATAATTTTCAGGACTACAAACTTTCACTCATTTTCATTTTTTAAAAGAAAGAGTACAGATGTAAGTTGCTCATTCTAATGAGCTGAATATGTTGAATTTAGTGTCAGATTTTTTTCTATCAGTGTATTGATTAACAACCTGCTGATTAACTGTTGCAGCACCAGTTCCTTGGTCTTATTAAATGGCCTTTAAATATTAAACAGAAAAGAAAATGTGATTCAACTTTTTTTAGCTATTATTTTTGTACTCACTACAGGAAAGGTGATTTCTACCTGCAAACTCTTTGTCAGTGGTTCAGTGCTGGATGACCTGAGAGAAAAAATGCAACCAGTGAATTCACTTGAAAGGTTCTGTAAACAGACACACTATGCAACATTTTTATATTTGACATCTGATCTTGTATTGAGCTATTTAGAATAGCTGTCATCAGATGTTTCATTGAAATTTAGGTTTAATGTGACTCCAAGTGAGTTGAAAGGGGATGTGGAGGTGATACCCAGCTCTAATCCCGACTCCCTGACAGATCTAGACCTGGATGAGTTTGTTTGCCTGAATGAGTCATGGATCGATGATCCATGTCAGGAGTCATTTAAGAAGTGCACTACAGACCAGATGAAAACTGAAAATGACAAAGGTAACTTTAAAATGACATCAGCAGTGAAAAATATCTGCATTTGAGTCAGCATTTCATCACACAGTGTTTGACTGTTTCTCACAAAATGTCTGATTATTTCAAAGATCTTCTCCTGCCGGAAGTGCTCTTGGTTGTGAATTACCTGCCACAATTTAAGAGACATTTGCCCACATTAAAGGCCAAGCTCTCCCGACTGAGGACTCTACCTGTGGCTGACCCTCTGCTTAGCTCAACAGGTCAAACTATATCTGAGGACACCATATTCAGGTCTTTATGTATATACAACTGTGCGTTTCATATTTTTTAAGATCACAGCAATTTTTACAAACCAACAGTAAAAAGAACAAACTTATCAGCTTTTTTCTCCATTTATTTCCAAGTTTTTTCATGTTTCAACCGGTTGGACTGTAACTCTTTCAGACACTGTACACCTTATGAAAAACCTCCTGACATAAACACTCCTGACAATGAGACGTGTGCACACATTCTCGAAGAGTTTGGTAAAGAATCACTAATGCAGGAAAAGGTAAGTGAAAATTTAAAATGCCAAATTCTTGTGCATGAAATGATTTTAAAATACATTTTTTGTCTGTAGTCCCTGATGATGCCAGTTGTATTTGACACACTGAAACTGTGCCAAGAACACTACACTAAGTTTTCAAGCATCTGTGTTCATATGAACGTTGGCCCTGAACATCTGGATGAGCAATCTTCAGTCTTAGAGGAACTTTGTAAAGGTGAAGGCAAAATTATTGATTTTAAATCAAATAAAAAAACACTTAAGTTAAAAAGTAAGCCAACACACAGTTCTCGTTCTTCAGGAACCCTTTCAGATGTCCCAGCATCTGTGGAAATTTCCAACTTTGAAGAACCAGAGCAGTCCAGCAGAAATTTTGAGATAAGCAAAGGTCTCACAGAGCCAGATTTAGCAGGTAAAATTTGCAGAGAGCAATCAAAGGGGAAATGTGAATTTCTGTCGTACCATAGCTATATCAGCTGCATCCAGGAAACACAAACATTTACAACATCAGCCAACTTTTAACCAACGATTAACCCTTATAATCAGAATACCAGTTAGAGTAAATTTATGATGAACTCTTGACCGATCACACTTACTCATATGAAAGAATGCCCTCTGACAGTGATGTCCTATTGGATCATTTAATGTGATCCATAAATGTGTAAACAGAGATCATGTTTGAAAGCTGCACATTTTTGAAGCACTTCGTATTCTGCTCTTTAAAGTGTGGCATATGCTGTAAAGAAGTTGAATAAAATCCATATTTATGTATGTGAAATAAATTTCAGTTTAAAAAAAAACTTTTGAAGATCTAGTGAAAAAAATGTTTGCCTTGAGAAAGTTCAAACTGCAGAGGCATAAAAAATACTTTAAGAATCAAATCTAAATTCTGCAATATAAATGTATATGCTATTTATTAAAGTGGGAATATAACTCACCTTTACAAGTATGTCCATGCTGCTGCTTATTGTTTACACTTGATATTATTCTAAGGCCGTTTGATGCTTCCTACTGAACTGGAGCTAGATGTCACTTTTACTGCAACTCCAGACCGGACCAATCAAACCCAGATCTGTCTGTCTACATGTGAACTCAAGAGGCAGGAACTGTCCCCACTCTGCAAACGGTGAGTGATGATACCAGATCACTGTGTGGTCGAACCGCTGGTGCAACAATCATCAAGTTTACTGCAAGTTTATTTTCGCACATTTTGTAAGTACTAGGCATGAACATGGATCATTTTTTATGTTAATTTCTCTGAAAGTTAGTGGGCAACTTTTTCAGAATCAAGTTTTAAATTATTCTCCAATATGTGAAAAGCATTAATTTTTAATCTGTTCTACTTTTAGAAGAGATGACTGACAGATTAGTAATGCGGTGGGATGTAATTTGAGTGTTATTCCTAATAGAAAAAAACAGCTGTAACACTAACAATTGTTATGTAGGTCTTTGTTGTCAGCTGGAGCTCAAAAAGAGATGAAGGTGGCACTTTGGAAGGCAGAGAAACATCCAACCTTTGTGGTGGGCTTTCTGTTGACAGGTAACATCAGCTAAGCTCTAATGTTTGTGCCTTCTCAGAGATCCATCTTTGTTATTAATATTTATTAAAATTTCTACATTCAATCAAACATTGTTCATTTGAGAACTTTAATCAAAGCACCATCTAATCCTGCTTTGATTGAACTAATAACGGTATCAGGGGCATGAAGCTTAACTGCTAACCAGTATGATGGATGTAATGAAAAACATGGGCAGAGATTAAAGTGTTATTGCTCATGTCTTGAAGAGCTGCTTTAAGCGCAAATGACCAGCAGATGTCACTCTGTCTCTTAAATTCAATGCTCTGAAGATTCAAATTTGATCTCAGCACAAACAAAAAGCTTTCATGGTTTATATATGAATTGTCTGATGCAGAGATTTCAACTCTTGATAGGACTGAATCTTTGCTTTCTGCACAGAAGACCAGCTGACCACAGCTCTTTCAGTTGTTTACAGTGCCTCTTTAAGAAATAAACATGATGTTATTGTCATGATTTTGTTCCAAATGGTGAATTTTTGACACAACAACAATACTTATAATTTTGCTAGTTAGTAATTAATTTAACTTTAATTTTTTCAGTCACATGCTGTTTGTCTGAACTGTTTTAACACTCTGCATATTTCTGAACTTTGATCATCAATGAGTGTTTGACATCAGTTGAATCCAAGTCTATGGTTTAAAATCAGTCCCGCTTTTTTTTCCTTTCTAGAGCCCCATAGTGATGAACCTGCTGTCATTTACCAGCCTCTGTCTGAGGCCTTGAAAGTCATGAAGTTAGAAAATCAAAGTATTATCAGTGCTGGTGACAAACTGCTGTCAGAGATGAGTACAGAAGAGTCACAGGTGAATCTGTACAGCTATCGTGAGTTTACAGAGAGTATCAGGTCTGAGTTTCCTTCCAAAGAGCAAGAGGAGACGGAGGATTTCCAAAGACTGTCACTTGAACATGTGGAGCGTAAGTAACTCAGAGATTCTGTTTATTATTCAGGGGCATCAAATGTGTGGTGTATTAGAGGGTGAAATGGCAATATTCAAGATACAATGATGAATTCTACATGTGTATGTATATTTCTTTTAACAGTAAAAAGAGTTAAAAATTCTACATTTTTTTGTTAGTGGGGTTATGGAGTCTTGATTGTTAGCATAGGAAGTGCTCTGGTTTATGTTTAGGATTTTTCTCAAGCAGTCTTACATATCAGCAGACATGATGTCTACACGACTCTTCTAAAAATATTCCTGTTCTATTGTCTGAGTATGTCTTGGCATTGAAATAATGAGGAGGAGTAGTGTGGGATGTTTTGGACATTTTGTTATGTATAATACATTTTATAGAGATAAAAAGTTCATTTGAAGATTAACAAAAAAAGCAAATAATTGTAACCCAAAAGTTTTTGCAGTTTATGTTTAGCTTCAAACTTGTTTAATTGTTTTTAAGCATTAAAATTATCAGACTATTGCTGCAGATTTCTAATGTATCATCTTTCCCTCTGGTTTCAGTCACAGAAACATTCAGCCTGATCATCCCAACTAAAAAATCACCTCATGTCAAGAAATCTGAAACAGCTCCTCTTCAGACTGAAGTTACTGCAGACTTCAGCCTTCAAAGAGATTCAATGACCTATACTTCACAGAACACCTTTTTGTTGCAGCCTGTCAACAGAGATAATAAAGAGGTTAAACATGCAGCTAACTACAACACCAAAGATCAACAAGAAAGGCTCTCCGAGGTTTCAACCATGTCTTCAGCTCATAAGAGTAGCATCAATATAGTGAGTGATGACTTTAAGATAGAGCAGAGCACCCACACCCTTCAGCAGGCAGCTTCCCCCAGACTGAACCTCAGGGACAATCCCAGAGGTCCATCAGCTACGAGACGTCCCCCTGAGAAGGACTCAGACCCGCTGTACGCATTCATGACGCTCAGATCTCAGCAGACAGCTCCAGCTGTTGGAGCGACTCAGAACTCAGTCAACACTTCAGGTAGACTGCTGTTGCTACGGTGGATGATCTGGTTCAAGTGGAAAGATCATATTTACAAGTACATCATAACACCAATTTTGTCAGTCTTACTTTAAAAAATCTATTTATCTTTTGTGTTCACTACATGCATTTCATAAAAAATATCAATTACACCCTGAAAAGACAGGTTATATTTGATGAACATGGGTGTAAAAATGTCAAAATCACCCATCAGTTATTTTGTGATCATCAGGTTTAGCCTATAAAGAAATGTCAATTTTGGAGGATTTCATTATAACGCATTTAGCGAAGTAAAAATAAGCCTTTATGTAATGAGGTCAGTGAATGCCAAGTTTTAGATAGACTCTAAATGGTGGCGCCCCCTTGTGGTCAAATTAAGAAAATAGACACCTAATGCAGACACTAATGAAGTTTAACTTTAAATGATGATTTCATTATTAATGTTATCAGTTTGTGATGGATTGAATGATAACAGTTATCAGTACCATGAAAAATAAAATAATGTAGAGCTTAAAAATAAAATGATCAACTGACTGATGCTGTTGAATAAAAATAAATTAACTATGTTTTAAACTGTTTACTCACTTTGAAACTAAACGCTTTAGGATAAATTAACCTGAAAAAGAATCTACTGATTTGGTTGAAGTAACCAATTATTGATTTACTCAACAGATAAAAATTATTTGTACTTTTTAATCAGAGTTCTTACCTGCTCAGTATTTTGTGACTTGTAGATGTTGAACTTCCTAATCCTACTTTATCTCTATTTCTTCAGCACCAAAGGCAGAGAAACAAACCTCACCTAAACTGCACCCTCTTCTAGAGCCAGAGCAGATATCAGACAGAAGGCCAATGCACATGTACAGGGCTGTGTCAGGAAATGCTAGCAGAGGGCAGAAAGCAGCTTTTGAGTCAACAAGTCAACACATCAATCATCCCTTCAGTCAGGAGAACAGAGTAATACCTGTTCAAGCTACAGGTATGATGTAATCTCAGCACACTCAGTTGAAATATACTAAAACAATGTCTTCATAGTCTGACTTAGAAATGTGTTTCAGGGAATATCAGAAGTGTCTGATATTCCTTTTAAAGTCCCTGTAAAGAGTTAAAAAATCTTTCTTTTAGGTTTTTTGGATGATGGGCCACTGAGAACCACCAGGACAAATTTCAGTCATGGGAAACATTTCTAAGTTTATAAAATAAAATAAAAAAGTAAGGCAGTAAAATCTGCTCTAGGACTGTGTGGGCATGTTGGTTAAATGAGCTGAAGCCACATCCACCCACGAGGAATATGATCTACTCAAATTTTGAAAATGCTCCTTATCAGAAGAGGCTCTGTGCCAGAGCAGAAAGACAGAAGTTTAAGATTAAACTGACTGTTTCCTGGAACATATCTTTTGATTATGACACTTTTAATGACCCGTAGGCCATTATAACTGATAGATTTGGGAAACTGACCTCACAACAAAAACACAGCATGTAGCTGGCCGTAAACTTTCAGTTACCTTTCATAACCTCAGACAGTAACATGAGCAAACAAAAGACTGTACTGAGATAAACGGCTTGGTGATTTTGTATCTTTGCAGCGTTAGGGGAAGGGGTAATTACCCTTCAAGACTGGTGATGTTATGGGCTCAGAAATTTTTCTTGTCAAATAAAACCAAGCCAGGAAAGAGGTGAACAACTTTCTAACAGTCTATATCAAAAATTTAGTCACACACAGATCTCAGTGTTTTCACGTGTTTACAGCAACCTTATTCCAACATATGAAGAGCGTTAGGTCACAAAGTTTGGATTTCACTTTGCAGGGACTTTAAAATATATGTTCTCTCACTGTCCTTCAGACAGCCAGCAGCATGCCTACTTGGAGCTGCTTGCCTTCACTCAGCCATGTTTGAGCTCAGCCAGGCAGCTGGGACTTAACGTCCCAGCAGGGGGGGACTTCAGATGGCTGGCCCCTGACCAAACCCACTTCCTCCTTAAGCAGCAGGAGAAGGCGCTCCACAGGACACACGTACAGAACACAGAGCTGGTCAGAGGTACTAAGTGTTTCATCATACAGACACATTTGTACAACGTTGTATGTACTTTGGTAATGAGACACAAATCCACATTAGAGACAATGTCAAATCTTACTGCTGGTTTTGGGTTGTATGCAGATCAGGATCTTCTGTTTAACAAGGCAGCTCTGATTCATGCACTGGTGATGTGCAAGGAGCTGCTACTGAAGTGTAACCTCAGTACTGCACTGGGTCAGTAAGGCGGATTTTTAAGACTTTAAAACTTTGATTTCATTACTTAAAACAAAAGTACTTTTGCTGTCATCTATTAGGCATTTCCTTGATAGTATGTGAGTGACTTTAGGTATGACAGACAACACAGAACCATAAATATATTTAAATAAAATAATTGAAAAAACAATGGTTACATAGAGTTAGTTTGTGCATATGAACCTGTTTAGCTTCAGGAGAAGATGTGACCATGTAAAACCCCATCACTTACACTAATGACATCAGAATTTGTGTCTGCAGGGCCTTTAACTTCAGTTGTAAGGATTTTCATGTTTGTGATCCTGATTCACTGGTGTGCATTAACATGATTGTGTAACATACAGTCACTGATGCCTCTTTATGTATGTACTTAAGACTACCTTACCCAGGCAGCTGAGACATGTGCAGAGCAGAATCTGCAGCAGCTGGTTAAGAGGCTACAGATTATCCTTCATCTCAGTCATAACAATAAGGAGCCAAACCTGAAACTGCTGGAACTGCAGCAGCTGCTGGCTGAATGGCTGCACGACAGGAAAGAACAGAAAACCATGAACAAAGTCAGCATCACGTCATATTCTACATGATTTATTGACGATTAAATTTTCTACTACTTATTTAAGCATGTCCTCATATTTTGTTTTTCTATCTTATTTAAAGTTTCAGTGTTCATTCATGTGATTTTTGACACCTGGTTGTATCTGTTTCCCTGTAGATTCTTGTCATGATGTCAATTGACTCTGATGAACACAGATCTACAATAATCAGCAGCTTGAGCCAAATGACTGGTGAGAGACTCTTACTCTTTCAAGCCTAGTTTGAAGCCTGAAATGATTAGGTCTCTTCCCCAAGCTATTTAATTTTGTAACCACTTCGAAAGTTTCTGGTGACAAAGTGTTACGTTTTTCACTGCTTATCCTGTCCTATATACAGTGCATACAGAAAGTATTCAGACCCCCTTCACTTTCAGTCGATAAAAACATTTTTATTCTCATTTATCTACTCTCAGTGCCCTGTAATGACAAAGTGAAAACTTTTGTTTCTAAATTGAAATCAATTCAAAATATAAGACTGAACTATCACATTTACAAAAGTATTCAGACCCTTTTCAAAAACACTTAATATTTAGCTCAGGTTCCTCCCATTTCTCTTGATTATTACTGAGATGGTTCTACACTTTGATTGGAGACCTCCTGCTGTAAACTAAATTGATTTGACATCATTTAGAAAGGCTCACGCATCTCTCTATAAAAAGCCTCACAGCTAACAATGTATATCAGAGCAAAAACAAAGCCATGAGGTCAAAGGAACTGCCTGTAGAGCTCAGAGACAGGATTGTTGTAAGGCACAGATCTGGGAAGGCTACAAAAAATATGCTGCACCAAAGGTTACCAATAGCACAGTGACATCCATGATTCTCAAATGGAAGAAGTTTGGCACAACCAGGACTCTTCCAAGAGCTGGTCACCCGACCTAACAGAGCGATCAGAGGAGATGGGCCGTAGTAAGAGAGGCGACCAAAAAACTCGATGGTCACTCTGAGCTCCAGAGATCCTGTGTGGAAATGGAACAAAGTTCCAGAAGGACAACCATCACTGCATCCATTCACTGATACCGGCTTATGGCAGAGTGGCTACACAGGAGCCTCCCCTCAGTGTAAAACACATGAGAGCCCACTTGAAGTTTGCAAAAAACTCAAAATGAAAGTCATGTGGGCTTTCATGTGTTCTACACTGAGAAAAAGATTAAGGAAAAGCAGAAAATCCTCACATTTAAGAAGACAGAATCATTAAATGTTTTACAAATGCCAAAACATTTTATTGGTTCTTAGACCATCATTTCCTCTTTGAATGAGAGTAAACTCAAACAGGTTCTTTTTCATAACCTTAGTGTATTTTTTATGGGCAAAAAGATTAATTTATTAAGTCTCCTGTCATTAAAGCTCATAAAAATACAGTAAATTAAAAGAAATATTGAAATTTGAGTTAAAGAAGAAAATGACTAGAAACAAAAGCTAAAGTATCTCATGCTGTAATTAAGAAATGTGAAACCGCTGCTACCAGTATATTAAATATCTGTGAAACTGAATGTTATGACTTAAAAAAGAACCCTAAAGCCAATTTGGTATTGGACTAGGAATATCTGGAAACAAACTCAACAATCTTTGCAACATTTTTTGCAGTAATTGAACACGAGTAGTGCATGCTGTATGCGTCATAAAGTTATGAATGTTTGTTTCTCGCTCCAAGTGCAGCTGTGACTGCAGTTCTCCCTGAGGAGAAGAAGAAGAAGCTCAATGGTGCCCAGGTTATCAGCAGGTAGAAATTTGTCAATTCACTAACAAAATCACGCCAATCATGAAATGGATTTAAGTATTGATGACAAGAGAAGTTTAAATGAAGAGAAAACTTAAGGATGAGGGGATTTGAAAGCAGAGTCAGAGGAGTCAGTTTGCACGCAATGTATTTATCTAGCATACTCTGCATACATCACATCCTAAATCTGTGATGCTTCTTTAATATTTTGGGAGGAACAATCATAATACACATGCCTTATTAAACAAGAGGATTAGAGAAGTATGTCAGACTAATACAGAGATTAGTCATAGTGGAATAAATGTTTGCTATGCTGTGTAAGAGGGAATATTTCAAGCTGTGATGAACAAAATGTTGTTTTCACACTCCCATCCTGTATCAGCATGCACGAGAGTGTGTGTGTCGTGGTGTATGAGCAACATGTGGGCCCCGATTTCCCCTGGAAGTGCTTCTCCCTGGTGGTGGAATATGACCATCCAGGCCAGTCACCGTGGGAAACAGTGTGCAGAGAAAGGGGAATCAGTCACCTGACTTTCAACACAATCATCTCTCACACTGGTCAGCTACCAACAAAAATCCACTTTATAGTATCGTCTTATGGGGTATCTTTTCTGCTAAATAAATATACGTATGTGCTTTTCACAGAGGACACAGAAGCAGCCTTGTGGCGCCTGGAGGACAACCTGTCATATGTGTTGTTTGTGACTGAGAGGCTTCTCAACTGTCCACTTTTGCTGCAGACCCTCGAATCAGGGTACATTTTTATATCCAGTCTAATAAAAATTATATTTATCTTTAACGATGACATACAGGGATACATAAATGCAAGATGAGGGCTAATGGGACATTTCTAAATACTTCTGTAAAAAAATCCCTGGAAAAAGTAGTGTTTGGTCACACCTAATGGGATTAAATAGATTTCAACTTTGTCAACTAAGTGTTAGGAAAATGTTAAAACAAATTCTGAAATTATTTGTTTTGTTTACTAAGCCATTCCTGTAGGACAGCAACACACCAGAATGTTGACAGTTCATTTAAAGTCCCTCACACCTCACAATGAAACACTTTAAAGTCTGAAAAAAACTTCCTCTTATCTTACTTCATTTATCAACTTAACCAGTGACTAATACTGCCTAGGCTGGGGGTTGCTATGGCGATCAACTAGCCTGTTAAAAAACACTGCCTGAGCCTTTTCTACACTTGCATCCAGGCAGGATTTCCTCAGACAATTTTAGAGGCGCAAATCAGTGCCGCTTCACAAAAATGTTTCCACCATGACTTGCTGGTGATGCTAAGGTGTCATTTAAATGCTATATGGTGTTAAAAGGGAGGGGGTGTGGTTTTTTTTATAGGTTTAATATAACTGTGCTGGAGAGGAGCCACTGTCCCTCCTTACAGATGCTTGGAGGGACCCATCAGTACGCTGTGATCACTGTGAATGAAAGCACTGCCATCGTCATTCAGGTACAAAGACACTTGGTGCATTTATCAAAGGAAACATGCACGAACCCACACAGTGTAATATATAATTCCCCTAAACATGTATCTCACTCTGCTGAGCTTCTTAGGTATTGCATATATGCTGCAAAAATATAATCCTGACAGCAATGACTTACACCTAAATCAGCTTCTGTGTGTGTGTTTTTTTGGTCTGTGTGCAGGAGGAGGATGAGCTCTGTCAGGAGCGAGCCAGTGAGCGGGTAGTGATGCGATTGACCGCTCTGTCTCTGCAGTACAATTGCTGCTGGCTCATCCTGCACTGCCCAGACAGTCCGGGAGGAGGGTGAGTCAACACACACACATATGTATACATATGCACACAAACATGGCAGTCAGTCAAAACATATTTTGTGGACATTAACTCATATAAAATGTTTCTGTTTGTACAGATTTTCCAGTGAAGCCTTCAGTAACTTGGTGTTAGTTTATTCCTCTCTGGTCTTGTTCAGTATGAAGTCAGAGGATCTAGATGTGAAGGTAAAACACATGCCTAACTTAATTTTCTCCTCTGAGCTGTACCTTTATTTTAAAGTTTGTTTTGTTGTCACATTAGAGAAAAACAGTACTTAAGTGAAGCCTTCTTCTTCTGCATATGCCAGGTGCTGATTGTGTCTGAGGTGGTGGAAGTGGCTAAATGGATCAGCCAGATCTGCTTCCACAGCCTGATGGCCAGTGACAGGGACCCTGCTGAATACCTGAGCAAAGACTGGCTGACTGTGATCCCCTCAGAGGTGATTTATCATCAGAAAGTTGCAAAGACTAGTCTTATATTTGGTTTGCTCTTTTTTAAATTTAACTTAGCTAAACTAGTGCAGGACAAAGGTTAGGTTAAACATTTGGGGTCTGCTGATATGACACAAACTTGAATTTTTTTAAAAATATTGTTTAATGTGCTAACCTGCCATTTTTCTTTCTCCAGGAAGAAAAGTGTTTGTGTCAGTTTCCGTGTATTAATCCTCTCGTCAGTCAGTTGATGCTTAGTAGAGCACCAACCTTTCAGTGGCTCCTGGGGGCCCCTCTGTCTCAGCTGCAAGAGCTGCTCCCTGAGGTGCCGCATAAAGTCCTCAAGGTAATTCAAGATATATACATTACATAAAATGCACTAGGGATACAGCACATATGAAAAGTATTCACCCCCTAGGATGTTATATTCTTTCATTAATTTTATAACTCAATCATGGTCCATTTAATGTGGCTTTTTTGGCACAGAAAAATCACAAAAAAACTATTTAATGTCAAAGTGAAAACGGATTTCTACCAAGTAATGTCAATTACATAAAAATATGTAAGGTAAAATAAGTGATTGCATAAATACTCAACCACTCTAAAGTGAGTGACCTAATTCAACAGAGGTCAAGCTAATTAGTGCTTGTAGTCTCACAGTTAGGGAAATGGGGATCACCTGAGTGCAGTGAATGTGTCTCAAGTTATTGTAGTATAAAGTCACCTGTGTCTGGAAGGTCCAGTCTCTGGTTAATCAGTATTTCTGGCTGCCATTACATCATAAAGACAAAAGAACATTGTCATGTCAGGGGATGGATACAAAAAAAAATCCAAGGCACTGAACATCTCTCAAAGTTCAGTTAAATCCATTATTAAGAAATGTCGGAAATATGGCACATGTGTAAATCTGCCTAGATTAGGCAGTCTTCACAAACTGAGTGGCTGTGCAAGAAGGAGACTAGTGAGAGAGGTCACCAGATACCTATGACTACTCTGAAGGAGTTACAAGCTTCAGCAGCTGAGATGGGAGAGACTCTGCATACAACTGTTACCCGGGTTCTTCACCAGTCAAAGCCTTAAGGGAGAACGGCAACGAAAAAGCCACTGTTGAAAAAATTCATTAAATCTCAGTAAGAGTTCACCAAAAGGCATGTGGGAGACTCCATGGTCAAGTTTTTAGTCATCAGATTAGAAGATATGTTTGGTTGACACCAAACACCCCACATCACCACAAACACACCTTCCCCACTGTGAAGCACAGTGGTGGCAGCATCATGCTGTGGGGATGCTTCTCGTCAAAATATAAGAAAATTGTGGAGAATAATGTTATTCATTTTGCAAGAGAACTACGGCTTTGGAGAAAATTTAGTTTCCAGCAAGACAGTAATTCAAAGCATACAGCGACAGCTACACAGAAAGGGTTTTAAGACAACAAGGTGAGTGTCTGGAGTGGCTGAATCAAAGCCCAGACCTCAGCCCAATATAGAATTTGTGGCTGGACTTGAAAAGGGCTGATCACACCCCATCCCTGTGCAACCTGACAGCTTAAGCAAGTTTGCAAAGAAGAATGGAGTTAAATTTCAGTGTCCAGATGTGCAAGCCTGACTGAGACCTATCCACACAGACTCAGTGCTGTGACTGCAGCCAAAGGATCTACTAAATACTGACTTGAAGGGGGTGAATATTTATGCAGTCAGTTATTTTACACTACATATTTTTATTTAATTGACATTACTTTGTAAAATCTGTTTTACTCTGATGTCAAAGAGGTTTTGGCCAAACCTTTTTTTTTAATTAATTATATTGACCATGACTGATTTATAAGCTCAATACAAGGTTTAAGCATCTAAGGGGGTGACTTCTTTTTATAGGCACTGTAAATACCCCATAGCTATGTACATTTAGACCACATTATGAGTGCATATTTGCGTAACACAAATAACAGCAAATAAAGTTTAAAAACCCATGAATATAAACAAATCATTTTCATGTTTGAATGTTTGGCTCTACTCCCATCATTAACCATAAAATGTTTATTTTGTAAAAGCTCCAACAGGTTGCTTTTTAATAAAATGCATTCTATGTCAGTCACTCCTTATCACTTTTGTATATCAGTGAGATTCTTATTAGATTCTTGGTACTTTATTGTTACACCTACATTTATCTTTAAGAGCCACACAAACACAACTGTCATGATAAGTTGTCCAAGTAAAGACTTAATAAGCAATAAAACTTCATTCTGGTACAACTAAAGTCATGGCAGCTGTAGTATTATGGCTAATGAACAAATGTTAATATTTTAATGTTTATGTGAATGAAAAGTGCTTAGTGCTCTGTGCTGATATTTTTTAAACATATAAATAATTAGAAATTATTTCAGCAAAATTTATCAAAACTTTCTGAGCCTTTTCAGCAGATTTTGATATCGGTCACTGTAACCGTATGAAATCAGAATATCTTTAAATCCTCAGTCTCAAAGTTCTAAGTAACAATTTCTAATTCAGTTCATCATAAGTCCAGCAGTGTAACAGTCAAAAATCAACAATCACATGGCAAAGAAAGCAGCGCCCCCTAATATTTAAGAGGCTAATATCAACAATTTATGAAACTTGAAATATTTAAGAAACAAATCAGTACTTATATGATTGATTGACTAATGTCAGCTTCCCCTCCAGTTACAATAACTTTGTCCTTCAAGATGGTCAAAATCAGTTATGTGCTTCATTTGTAGTTTAAGTGCTGTATAAAAGTAAATTTCAATCTTTTATGGACTTCTTTTGTCTTTCCTCCTGTTTTTAGCTGTTCAGTGAAACCTCCTCCCTGTACACAACCACAGAACTAAATCAGGTAGTCATCACTGAGTCAAACCAACAAACCAGACCCCCAAACAGCCCCTGGACCACCACCTCTGGCCCCGGGCAAGTAAACTGTGATCCACTGCCAAGAACCCCCATTAGCCCCTATCTAGATTTTCCCTGTAGGGACAACCGCTTCCAGTTCAGTGTAGATGGGGGCTTCTGTGAACTGGACTCAGACTTATCAAGGCAGAATGGGAACTCAGATTTCAGACTCAACCTAAGTTCCTCCTTTAGCAGCCCTGAAGTTCACCTCCAGGAGAGATGGAGAAGCAGAGATCCATGGAGAGAGGAGGATAGAGGCTGGATGGAGGTGGAGTTTTCAGGCTGGAGAGGCAGAGCTGGAGCAGTAGGGAAAGCTGTAGAGAGAGCTAATGACAAGTGGACCCCAACAAAGCCGGGTGGTCTTTTTAACCTGAGCTCTGTGTTGGAGTACAGCCCGGCCATGCAGCAGCCTGTGGCTGGACACGTAGCCACTTACTCTATGGTCTACCACAGCCTCCAGGATCCCAGCAGCCACTGCAAGTTGTACCCGCCTGCAGAGGCTACAATTTGGGGTCAAAGCAGCTTTGCCAACAGTGGAGAAATGACGACAGCATCAGCTAACTACGGCTCTAGATGCTGGTTAGGACAAGAGAGGAAGAGGAGCAGCGAGGTGGCAGGTTTAGTGGGAACAGGTGTGTGATTAATGCCCACTAAGGTCCATGTGAGGTTTTGTGGTCCATGTCTGATTAAAAATTGGAGACTGTGAACAAGAAGTGGACAGTCCTCTTGAGATTTTTGTAATGGTAGATACAAGAACACACAATTTTGTTGTCAGGATTTTAAAATAGTTAAAGTTTTTGCTAAAAATGTGTTGGTCTGTGTTAACTCTTTGTGAAGCTTTATAAACTGATTCAGACATATCTTTGTGTTTTTACAGTGATGACTCCGCTAAAGAAAGGAAGACTAAGCTATGAGAAGGTTCCTGGCAGAAGTGACGGACAGACGAGGTTAAAATTATTTTAGTCGTGATGTTTCATTCCTGTATTCTGCTGGTGAATACCAGAGAAAAAAAAAGCTCCAAGTTTTCACAAACCGTCTTATTGCAAAGTTTAACTTCCAAGTTTGGATTTAAATGAATACAGTTTCACATTTAGAGAAATACGGTAAATTTAATAAGCATTGGCTCTGTCACCTATTCTGTTTTTCTTTTACTGACAGGGAAAACTAATGAAACTGCTGTTTAGTGTAGTTGCTCTTAACACACAAAAAACTAGCTGTTGTTTTTATTATCATCTAAACATTTTTAATATTAAAAACATGTTTATTTATGAATTTTGTACTTATTTCTTATTAAAGTTCTTAACTTTTGTTACCCTTGTATTTCTCAAGTGTCCTGCACGTTGTACTTATTCAAAAATACCTTTAGGTGTAAAGGCAGATAATACCAATATAAGCAGTTGATGGAATTAAATAAAAAGTTATATTTGTTGAAAATACTGCACACTGCTTCATGTCACATAAAAATGTTTTATATTATCATATGTCCATCCTGTAACCACATAACTTTATAAACAGTTATTTATGTTTATGTTCTCCTTCCAAGTAATAAAAAGCATGAAGATTACAACCATGTGCACATTTTCCTTTTGTTTTGGTTCCCCCCCACACGGAGCATGCTCAGTAGTGAAAACAAATGTTGATTTATGGTTGGAGGAGTGGGATCGAGGGTCTTTTCCCACCTAAACTGATAACGCCTCTCATTTTAGCAGCTCCAATGGTGGAGCTACTTTTTTTTTTTATTTAGTGAAGCAATCCCCTTATCATCGTCTCTCAGCATGTGGAGAGTGTGCTTATCTTCACGAGCCAGCAGAGTGAAGCCAGCTCCCTCAGGAATGATCCCCAGACAAAGACGACCCCCGGGGACATCGACTCCAAGCCTCCCCCTGTCTGTGGACTGACACATCCAGCACTGACTGGCCACCATCAATATGGAGCCGGATCCCCTACCCCTCCCTTCTCTCTCCTCCTCCTCTCGCTCTCTCTGGCCTCGCTGGTCTAACAAGCAGTGGACAGACAAAGACACAGACTAAATGTTTTGTTTTTTTATGGCTCAGGAACAATAGCTGTGTTTGCAGGATGGTCAAAGGAGCCCCCGTATGAAGACAAGGTAAACAGCAGTGTAATGGAGCAGTAATTGCCCCCTGATTGTACTGTTGCCCTGGACTGAATGGGACGGGAGAGAAATTGTGGGAATGAAACAGGCTGTTTAAACTAAAGCAATCTTTTAGATTTGACTGTAAAGGTCAAACAGCTGTTATCCACAATCACATCAGTAGTTTACTGTGTCACCTGTGGGCTTCCTCTCCTCTGTTAATATGATGGGGTGTTTGGACTGGCTGACTTGGTGTTGTTTGCCTAGACACAAGCAGATTTATAGACAGACAAAGTATTCTGGTTATTTCGATTTAATTACAAAGATAAAAAAAAAAAGCTGGATGTGGTAATCAAGAATACAGCAATTTTTAAAGAGAGACTCCTCAACTGAATCACATACAGCTTTTACATATCAATATTTACCTTACTGATTGTGAAAGTGTCAATTTACAAAATTGTTACAAAATATATACAGAACCACAAGTATGTTTTGATAAGTTAAAAATTGAAATGGCCATTCAATTAATATTAAAATCGTATCACCATTGGAGCATTCATCACTAGCTGTAATAAACATTCTGGTGATTATGTTGACTTCTTTCTTTGGCCTTAAAAGATAATTAATGTCTAGGTTTATTGACCAAAGGACTGTTTATTTTTACCACTGAATCTGCTGATAATTTGTAGGCAAATTAACAGTTGAATTCCTTCTAAACTGATCAAATACAATTCTGACTTCAAAGGGAACAGAATATTTTTTCACTCACATCATCTTAGAAGCAATCCCAGTTCACAGGAGTTATGAGTGGCTATCAATAATGCCATTTAAGTTGTTTATTGATTATCAGTGATTTTTTAGCCAGCCTTCACTGCACTGATAAGAAGATCAGTGTCAAAGTTTGGCTAAAGCCCAACAGTCAGAGCTCATTTCTTTGATTTTAAGCAAAATATGTCCAGGAAGGTTAGGTACCAAATTCTACAGCCACCACACTGCTGCTGTGAAAACAACAACAACTGAACTACAAGGATATACTTTCCACTTTATAAAGTCGTGACTATCTGCAGCCAGGGACTCAAAATCTGAAGTGAAGCTGCAACATACCAGTGCTTAAAATCATGCTGACAGTGAATCAGTAATACTAAGTAAATAGTGCAAAATGAAATTATAGCTAAATGAGTAAATGAAGTGTTGCTATTTTATTTAATGTGTACATTTCAATAACTAGGTTGCCAATGTCACATTTCAAAAACTGGAAAGAGGGGTGCCAGTACCCAAGTGGTTATGCCTGTAGCTCCATGTACAGAGGCGGTTGTGCTCAGCATGGGCGGTGACAGTTCAGCCTGTGGCTCTTTTCCACCATGTCATTCCAGATTCTCTCTATCCCCAGTTTCTAACTCTATCCACTGTCCAGTCCACAAGTCAAGGCAAAATAAGCCAGGAAATATTTTTAAAAAAAATCTGAAGTGATTAATAAAATAATAACTTTTAATAATTTAATTGTCACTACTTTTTTCTATCCATTGTTGCAGGTTTGATCCTAAAGTGCTGCACAAATGCTGCGTGTCAGTCTTTGTGATTCAAGCTCACTGAAACCAGACTTCATGTCCCTAAACAGCCCTGGTCCTCTCATTTGTCTTCTAGTTCTCTCAGTGTGCTTCCCTGTCCAATTATGCACTTAATTAAAAACTAATTAACTCCACAAGTGGCTTCAAAGCTTTTCATTCTGCCTTCATAGCTGACCTGCATGATAGATAAATTACAAGAGGTCAGGTATAATCTTTACCTGGCCTTGTAGGTGAGATAAAAGTTAACACACTGGCCATGACACTTTGCAGTGGATGCTGTACAGGCTGGATGGATGCTGGATGGAGCCAGAGAGCAGCGGCGCCTGGCCTGCAGGTGCAGCCTCTTGGCTGTGCAGCAGGGCCCATGAATGGCCGATTCAGAAACCCGGCCCCCATCGGGCCTGTTCTCTAGGCCCGGAGCTAATCCCAGCCCCTAATCGGATTATGTAAATTCCTACTCCACACAGAGACTTTTATGGAAGGCTGCGTCTTTGAAACAACACTTGAAGGGTGTAAAAAGAACAGTGACAATTGGTTAAACTAGACTTGTTTTTTTAACTGAATGTAGGTTGAAAGTGGGAGGCAGAGGGGGGGGGAGAGGAGTGGATGCAGAGAGGTGAGTCAGGGTGCTGTTTCCTCTGTAATTTATGTGTGGCCCCTGTGAATGGCTCAACAAGATTACCATAGTCATAACAAAACCCATATTGTTAGTCTGTCAATCTGGATATGGTATTTTTACCTTTTGTGGCCCAATCAGGCTAAACTTAATCGCAGTGATATCAACGTCTTTTTCCACAGTGGAAGGGACGGTGGGCTGTCCGTTACTAATGTCAGAGAAACAGAAAAGAACAAGTGTCCACAGCAGTAAGAGCAGGATCAGGGACATGGACGTCTCAGTTTCATTTCAATAGGAATTTATTTGTCACCTTTAGTAAAAACCTTCGAGGATTAAACAAGCAATGAATCATAAAAGCAGCACAAATAGTCTCTTAAAAAGCCGTTGAATCCTGAATCCTTTCAAATGTTGCACTGACACTCCTATGAAAATCATTAAAAGTGATGATTTGTGGCCACCTGCATAGGGTCCAAATGCTATGACAGAAGGGGAGGAGTGTGTGTTGTAACAATCGCTCCTCATTTAACACCAACCTCACACAATGACACTGTGGCTCCACGACAGCACACGTCACACAATAGGTTCACCCTGCTATAAAATGTGGGATGCGAGCATGCACCAGTCTTACCCCTTCTCTCTCTCTCTGTTCCCCATCCCTCCCTCCCTCTCTCTCTGTCCTCTCTCACTCATAAGGATTTCTAAGCAAGCATGAGAAGACATAACTGAGTGGACATTACTCCGGACCTCTGCACAGCTGATGACCATCGCAGAAGGACTCTGATTTTCTGAACATTTCTACATAAAGACAGGTAAGAAAATTGGCATGAATTGAAGGATTTTTTTTCCCTACTTGCAGCCGTGTGTTTCCACTATAGTCAAATAAATAACACATCAACGAAAGACTGCCATCAACGATGTAGTTTAACTCCTTTTTAAGAATTAGATATAATCATTTAATCATTGTCAGTTGTTTATAATGCACTATAAAGAAGTTTTAATTCATTTTAGGTGTGTGGAAATATTAAGTTTAAAATACTTATCATATTATTGAGGAATTTGTTTCACTCTGTCCATAATCAGCCCACACAGAAGCCTTGATTTAAGGGTTTAACTTGTCAACAAATACTTGTAGATTGCAGTTTTTCAGAAGGACAGCTGTCTAGAGTGAAAATACTCCACCTGATACTGCAGGGATTACAGTGAAAGCCTTTACTACATGAGCCAAAACGGCAAGATTAAATTAAAAGTTAAATGAAAAAGTGCAGGTGCAGAAAGAAAAAATCAGGTATTTGAGATGTCTTTTTTTGGTGTATGAGGAATAAAAACTACAAAAGGACCAGTTTTGCTCCTAAAATCAAAGTAAATGTTTAAGTAAGTGCAGGATGTCATTACTTTGATTAACTTTTGCACCTATCACTGTTGTTTCTATAAACTTTGAGAAAAATAAGATATCTTTTAATAGCCTAGATCCTCTGCTGTATTTGTGTTTGTCCAAACAGTACAAAACACAAAATTAGTCTAAAACCCTGGATTACAAAGAAAAGAGCCTGAAATATTTTAATCCTTAGCCTCTTTTAAGAAAAATGACATAACAGCTATTTCATTACAATTGCATAAACTGTTTCTGACAAAAATCCACATTTTTGACTTATTATTGCAGCTTTACTCGGCACTATGACCAGAAAGGTTTTCACCAACACAAGGGAGCGCTGGCGCCAACACAACGTCAACACTGCCTTTGCAGAGCTCCGCAAGCTCATCCCCACCCACCCTCCAGAGAAGAAGCTCAGCAAGAACGAGATCCTGCGTCTGGCCATGCGCTACATCAACTTCCTTGTGCAGCTGCTGGAGAGCCAGAGCGGCCAGCCAGCCAGTCATTCTCCAACAGCTCTGCTCACCTTTCTCAGAGGAAACATGGAGCAACTGCACTCCCCTCCTAACGCCTGGGCCATTACCAGTGACACTGAAGTGCCATCACCTGGGTCCAGCTGTGACAGCTCTGAGGCCTGGTAGAACACAGCCTCCAAACACAAACAAACAAACAAACAAACTCTTGAGTGGACTTTCTAACCCTCTTGATGGGTTTAAAACTGCTCATCTCTCTTCAAGACTCATTTCTGTCTCTGCATTTGCCACTGTAGTGTGACTAAATGCAGAGGCTGTGGTGTTGTGTCAAATAAGTGGACTCCTAACATGGCAGAAAATGTGGGCAAGGCCTCCAGCTGATCAGTGTTTAATTATGATATGCCGTGAAAAGCTCATTTTTATTCTGCATGGATGTGTAAAACCTGGATGTACAATATTTCCATCTGTTAATATTCCTTGTTGCGGTTGCCTGGAACTAATTTAGTTTTGCAGTGAGGGGTGTTTTTGCTGATGAGGAAAATGGAGGGGATTAAGGAATTTCTCATTTAAAGTGATAGATTCAGGAAAGCATTTGAATAGATAATGGCGCAGCCAATTCTCCAGACTAGAAAAAGGTGAGGGCACTTTTATTGTTGATCGACATGCTTTTTATTTTTTCTTTGGAGGACTAGATCTGACCTTTAATTTGATGAATAAGGTAATATGATTTAAAGGAATCAGAAAAACATTTTTTCTTACCCCTTGTCAAAATACAGTGTTGATTACTGACTTATGATACTTTCTGGCAATACTGACAATCCTCTTTAAGTCATTTCATGCCTCACCACACATATGTCTTTTTTAATTTCAATTAAATGTGCTTTCCTTTAAGCTGACTGTAAAATAAGCATGTCATATAGCCAAAGATTATGAGCTGATTGTCTACTGTGAAGAGTGTGCTTATTTCTCCTAATACCTCTTTTTTTAAGTTATTTTGGTCTGTTTCTGAATATGCAGTATGCTATTTATTTGAACTATTTATTTAATAAATGATTTGTTATTAAATTAATCTTTGTCCTTTTTCTCATTTCATACATGTTTAATGTAAATTTGACCAAAGTTAAGTTCTAAGATCTGCCAGTCACTGGCTTGAACTACTCACTAAAACAAAGCTTTTTGTGTTGTGGTGTAGCATACACAAAAAATGACATGGTAAATAGTCAGCATCTAAATTCAGTATTGATATGCATGGTTGACTATAATGCACAAAGAAGATAGAAGGTCTATGCATATGCACTGCTCTGCTACCTGTTATAAACATAGTTTTTGTATCACAAATATGATGTTTTTGGTCCTAAATTAAGTTTATACAATCAGAATTAAGAGCGTGAAATAGAGCCCGCTTTTAAGACTTTTTTCTCATCTGGTGAAGACACGACTAAAGCGAAGTTAAGAGTGGAGCCGAAGCCTCTTTGTCCGTGCTCAATAAGCCCCAAAACACTTGTCCTGTGATGGCGGTGTGGACACGGCGCTGACCTTTGCTCTCTGTCCACTGACCAGAGGAGGGGCTGAAAGTGAAAGCTTAACTTGTGACCCGGGAATCGAAGGTTGCTCTAGAGTCAAACCCTGTTCAAATGACCATCGATCAGTAAGAGTTCTCTTCAGGAAAAGGTCACTTTGTTGCTGCACACGGCATCTGATAGCACTCAAATTATCACATTCAAGCTTAAATAGCTGAAATAGTTAGGAAAGTGCTAACAAAAAATGATACAATTCTAATAAATGGATCCAAATCTTAAAGGCCAAAGTCAAACTTCAAAATGAAAAAGGTCTGGTTCAATTTGAGAAAGAAGTGTTATACGTAATAGATGATAATTTGCCACAGTTTTAATTATTCTCAAACCACCAACTATATTTATTCTTAATAAACCTATAAATTCCTCAATTTATCAATTAAAGGTTAAGTTCCTTGACTATCAAATGAAGGCCATCAAATTAAACATGAAAATCATAATTTCCTCTAAAAGCAGTAAATCCTCACTCTGGAACATATTTTTTGCCTTGCAGAAATAAAAACTATAAATAGGTTATCAAAAAAAGTCCCTGATTATTTTCCTGCCAACCGGTAAACTCATTACTGGAATATTTCAGCTCTAGCTCAAACATAGGAAGTTTAATTTGCACCAGTGCCCTTGTTTGTCTTTTAAACCAAGGTCAGGCATTTACATGCCTAATCAGCTATTGTGACAGTAGAAAATGTGCCCCATTTCAGGCAAAAGGCTGCAGCTAACTGAGCTGAAGAGTAAACACTGCGCTAGATTCAGGGGCTTTCACTCTGGCTAATAGTGTGTACATGGAGCAGAGGGCAGCTGGACACACTGACTAGAGGCTTGTGGGAAACTGACAGGTGACTCTTTGTTATCCTGCAAAAATACTTTTTAAATCAAATTGTAGTAGGTGAGTGAGAATTGTATTTAAGCAGTCTATCTCTCTCACAGCATAAATATGGGAGGTATTTACCTCCTGTAGGATTTCATGGTGAATTCAGGGATTTCATGGTTTACTGGAGTAATACTGGAGTAAAAGTGCTGTGGCTGATAATAGCAAGTATTCATAATAATATGGCATGAAAGATTAAAAACAGCTTTTATATGCTGAATATTTTTGTGTAATGCACAGTCCTTAATTTGTAATTATTCAATCATCATTTGAAACTGAACAGGCACATTTTTTGCAGCCTTGCTCTCAGACAGGCAGTGCACTTTGCTGATGCAACTTATTTACTTAAATCAGCCAATCACAGTATGAGCATCACTCTGACCTAAACTTTTTGCAAGCTTATGAAACCTTGCATTAAAAATAATGACAAATCTGTGTACTTCTCATTCCCTCTACCAAGTATATTTGCCTGATTGACTATTCTCTACCAAGTATGTGGGTAATCGTCTATTGAGAGCACATTTCCTTATCAGCGTCTAGCACACTGTCTGAATCTGTTATCACAATGGGCCAGATCAGTGCAGGCAGCCCCTCGCTCTCCCGGCTGAGGCGCCCATGAAAAAGAATTTCTGGAGTTGGGTGCCAACCGATAGGCCCTGAGCTCTTTATCCCCTTAAAGCCAATTCACACTCTGCATGTTTAAATATCTCAGCTCAACCCCTGCCCTCCCACTCCCGTCATGCACTCCAGCCCCCCCCCCCCCTTCCTTTTCTCATTCCTCTTGCACTCCCTCACCACTCCACGGCTGCAAGTCCAAGCAAGGACTGCTGCGTCGGACAACCTGCAGCCTAGATGGGTGGGTGGGATGCAGGTGCAGGAGGGTGAGAGAGGAGGGGAGTCATCCATTGTTAGGCTGGACAGCACCCTCTCTCTTCTGGAGCACCCTCTGATGGGGGAGCACACTGACAATCACGCATCCTAATCTGATTATGCAAATATCTACTTCAAAAAGCAATACGCTGTAACCCTTACCCTGTGGTGGCAAGACAGTGCGAGTAGGATGAACGGAAGGAGAGGAAGCAGCAGGAATGTAATGAGAGAAGGGCGGATGGCTTAGCTCCAAAGAAAATTAAATACAAGGGTATAAGATGCATAATTAGACTCAATGCTTCTGCAATTTTGCATGAAAAATTCTGATATGCCTGTCTAGTTCTTCTCTCACACACACTGTTCCACCAGGGGAGGTCTAAACACGACACAGCTCACACTTAAACACTCTGAATGGCCACTGACTCCCTCAACAGGGCATTGAATTCAATATTCAAATGCTGATTGTTTTTCCAGACGCTCCTGAATCAAGCGTTAAAAGGAATCTACAATGTTAATGAGGCTGCCAAAGAACCCAGAGTTAAGATTTAGACGCCCAAACAGTCGTGGTGACATTTTCCAAGAACCCACAGCCTCAACATCATGCTACTCAAGACACAAGCTTGGTGGAAAAACCCCGCCTCCACATTAGTCATTCTGAGGTGACCCCTCTGACCACAGCAGGGCTTTTTTTAAAATCATCTGTTTCACTCTGATTGTAGATACATCTCTTAAACAAAGCTGAAGTTTGCTGACCTTCTAGCAGTTCTATGACTCTTTACTAGCCTGTACCAAAAAGGCAAGAAAGTAACATCACATTAATTCGTATTACAGCAGCTGAGTAGCTTATTGTGTTCTTTTTGAGTAGTTTAGTTTTAAAATTAACAATTAAAGTTTTACTTTAGAATACTCCTGGGAAGGCCTTGCCCTTTACAACTTTTATAATAGCATCCATAACTGTGTAAAAATGAAAAAAAAAAAAAAAAAAAACATAAAAAAGAAGAGATACAAGCTTCCAGTCAACCATGTGAAACTGGTCAGTTGTTTGTTACAACATGGAGTGTACCTATCAAGGATTTTTACTTAACTAAAACTAACTAGATAAATAAAACCAAAATGTAAAAATTACTTAACTGAAACAAAATAAAAACCAAGCTTTACAAAAAATGAAACCTAACAAAACAAATTCTGAGCTTTCAAAACAAACTAAAATCTAATAAAATTAGAGACAATACATTGTTAGTTTTAGTCTTTGACAGCAGCAGACTGACATATATGAGTATTAAACCGCCTGGTTTGATAGAAGAAAACTTCATACAGTGCTAATTTTAGGTCTCGAGTTTTGTCTTGCACCTGACAGGTATCCCGTATTGTCGAAAAACTAGCACTAAAACTAATGAAAATGAAGCATTGTTGAAAAATAAAACTAAACTTAACTAACAAACAAACCAGCTCTAAAAACGTATTCAATCTAAACTGAAATTTTAAAAACCATATCAATGCCTCATCAATGCCTTACTTCCACATGCCTTGAAAAATTTTCTATCATTTAAAGAAAATGAGCGGTAGTAATGTATTCCAATCAAGTTCAGAGATTAAAGATCCAGAAAGTAGGTTTTTTTAACTGAGACATTTGCAACAGAAAATGTTTTTTTTTGTATACTTTAGCATGTTCACCTCCAAAACACTTGATGTTTAATATTTTCCTTTATGAAAACTGTTAATTATAGCAAGAAAGTGAAATGTTCTTGTCACTGACTCTCACTGAAGGTGGCATACGATGCAGTGAAAAAGTATTTGCCCCCCTGTCTGATTCCTGATGTTTTTGCATATTTATCAAACTTAAATGTTTCGGATCATCAAACAGTTTTAAAATTTCACAGAGACAACCCAAGTAAATACAAAATGCAGTTTCTAAATAATGATTTCATTTATAAAGGGAAAAAAAATCCATGCCTATCTGGCCCTATGTGAAAAAGTAATTGCCCCCCCGGTTGAATCATGACTTAACTGTGATTACCTATAGTTCTTGGAAAGCTGAGTTCAATTTCGCTGGGCCACACCCAGGCCTGATTACCGCCAGATTTCTTGAATCAAAAAATCATTTAAAAAGAAGCCGTCAGACAAAGTGAAGTCGGCTACAAGATCTCAAAATGAAACACATCATGCCACAATCCTAAGAAATTCAAGAACAAATGAGAAACAAAGTGATTGAAATCTATCAGTCTGGAAAAGGTTACAAAGTCATTTCCAAGGCTTTGGGACTCCAGCGGACCACAGTCAGAGCCATTATCCACAAATGGAGAAAACTGAACCTTCCCAGGAGTGGTCGGCCAACCAAAATGACTCCAAGAGTGCAACGACAACTCATCCAGGAGGTCACATGAGAACCTAGAACGACATCCGAAGTCCTGTAGGTCTCACTAGCCTCAGTTAAGGTGAGAGTTCATGACTCTACCACAAGAAAGACATTGGGCAAAAATGGCATCATGGGAGAGTTCCAAGGCCAAAACCACTGCTGACAAAAATTAACACAAAGGCTCGTCTCACATTTGCCGAGAAACATCTTGATGATCCCCAAGACTTTTGGAGAAATATTCTGTGGACTGATGAGACAAAAGTTGAACTTTTTGGAAGTTGTACGGCTCATAAATAACACAGCATTTAGTAAAAAGAACATCATGCCAGCAGTCAAACATGGTGGTGGCAGTGTGATGGTCGAGGGTTGCTTTGCTGCTTTAGGACCTGGACCACTTGCTATGATTGATGGAAGAATGAATTCTGCTCTCTACCAGAAAATCCTGAAGGCCAACATCTGGCCATCAGTTCATGACCTCAAGCTCAAGCACTTTTGGGTTATGCAGCAGGACAACAACCCAAAACATACCAGCAAGTCCACCTCTGACTTGAAAAAAAACAAAACAAAACTTAAAGTTTCGGAGTGGCAATGTCAAAGTCCGGACTTAAATACAATTGAGATGTTGTGGTGGGACCTTAAACAGGCAGTTCATGCTTGAAAACCCTCCAATATGGTTGAGTTAAAACAATTCTGTGAAAAAGAGTGGGCCAAAATTCCTTTACAGCGATGTGAAAGACTCATCACTAGTTATCACAAGCACTTGATTTCAGTTATTGCTGCCAAGGGTGGCACAACCAGTTATTAGGTTCAGGGGGCAATTACGTTTTCACACAGGCCCAAATAAGTTTGGATTTTTTTCCCTTTATAAATAAAATCATCATTTAGAAACTCCACTTTGTATTTACTTAGGTTGACTTTGTGAGATATTAAAACTGGTTTGATGATCCAAAACATTTAAGTGTGATAAATATGCAAAAAAATCAGGAATCAGAAAGGGGGCAAATACTTTTTCATGGCACTGCACATCTTGTTCTAACCTTGCAAAGCAGATGGATACGCCCGTTTCCGTGTTTTTCACTGGCGAATCCATTTTGCAAAGCTCCCATCTAAACAGTTTGGGCCTGGTTAGAAAGTGACAGGACCAATCAGCGATGAGGGACAGTACTTTTGGGCACGGCAGAATCGTGACGTAAGCAAGCAGCAACAAGAGGTCGGTGCAATTATGGTGGAAGAGATTAGTGTGGATGCTGCTAAAGCGTCAGTCGTATCAGAACTTGACGACATTTCTTCGTTAAAAGAAGAATAAAGAACAGCAGTGAGTTGTTTTCTTTTGAAAAAGGAAGTTCTCATTGGAGTTTACTTCTTCGGTAGGGGCATCAGCTCAATAGCAGCTTCGTCACATGTTTTGTTGCTCTGATTGGCCCGTAAAGATGTGACAGACAGAACATTCATCCAATCACCCTCTGAGTTTTTATTCAAAGGCTCTGCCCTTTCCCAAACACCGTCTATGAGTGGTTTACCAGTTGGATATTTGAAACAAATCCATCTGGCATGCCAGGAAAATGTGCAGGAAGGAATCGATAAGGTAAAATCGCTAAATAACTGAATAGATAAGCAGAATTGATAATGGCATCCATATCAATAAATTTGTATCAATTCCCATCTCTAGACAGTTTAACTTGCATACAAAATTCTTGTATTCTCTCCACCCCTGGTGCTGTAATACTTAAATAGCCCAGGCTTTTATTTACTTCAATCTAGGATATTGCTTGCCTTTATTTTGGGACATAAAAGATGAGCCATTCATTTTTTTAAACAAAGCTGGTACACAGCAAAGATGAGACAGAGTATGAAATTTTTCTTTACTCTTTTATAAAGTAGTCTAGCTGCTGCTTGGTATTTAATTGGCCTATGTGCTATTCAAAGGATAATATTCATAACTTACGCACCCATCTCCAAAGAAAAGCCTTGTCATCCACACAAATACGTCTTGCTTCCCCTTTCTTTGGTAATGCAAAAAGAAGTTCCCAATCATTCAATCCTGAAAAAGGGAACTAAAATTAGGAAAGTCCCTGTAGCTCACAGTCAACTCTAACAGCTTATTCTGCTTTCTAAGGAACAAACGAGATAACGCCCCGTACAGACGCACAAACATTCTATTTCTCTGAATCATAATTTCTGAATCATCCTTGCTGGATAGGTCAGAGGTTAATATTGCAAGCTTTGCAACTGGAGACTGGGGGTTCAATCCCAGTCAGGGTACAGTGGGTATATAGTGTGAGTTCTAGGGCAAGGTCCTTAACACCAGGAACACCCGTCCCAGAAGTACCTCGCTTTGTATGAAAGTGTCTACTAAATTAAACTACAACATTCCTTTAACACTTTGGCCTGGAAGACGACACCACCTTCTCAACAACAACATCCGGCATAATTGTGTCTTTCTTGGCCTGATGTTGTTCATCTTTGATCTTTGTGTCTTCCCTCTTTATCTCCTTATTTTCAATCTGCATACTAATCAACACTGAACTAACAAGATGTTGCATTTGTTTTCTCATCTCAGGTCAAAAAACATCTAGTTTATAGTACCACAACAAGATGAGTGCTGTGTTCACTTGAGAGCTCCACATTATCTCGAAACTAAGGCTACAGTATGTGCGCCAAAAAAATCAGCCAACCAGTGTAGAGGATGCTGAGATATTTCACTGAGAAGGGGAAGACTTCAATTCAGAGGGGGCACTACAACAAGAATGAAGAATTTACCAGACTAAGGCCATCTGTATCAAATGTGCACAGTGAAACATCTAATAGTGATGGATCTACATCTAAAAAGTGATACTGAACATGAGAAACAAAAGGGCTTTCAAAAGTGCCTTTAAAATAAAATATGTCTGCATACTGTATCCTAATTAACAAGATTCCCTTTTTCTAAACACCAGTGAGGCTTTAAAAGAGGGTTGATTTATTAAAAAAAGTACTTGTCAGGTAATCAGCTGAAATTTTATTTTAGGATTTTATAATTTAACAATCAACGTGCACACAAAATCTTTCTGAGAAAATGAACCCCAGCACATCTTTTCAATTTGTGTTAGCCTATGAAGATTTGAATAGAGAAGACCCACTTTAAATATAAAAAAGAAAAAGGACAATTTAACAATCAGATCTCCCTTCATAAAATGCATATTGAAAAAAATAAAATTAGTTCAAAAGCAATTAATCCATAGTAGCACGAATCTGAGTATGAGGGTGTAACAAGCTTCATGCTAAAAAGGAGGAGGCTGGGGTGGAGGAGGTTAAGCTTTGCCAGCTGTCATGACCTGGCTCAGGTGGTCACAACAAAGAAGGGAGACAATACCATGGCAAAGTTTTAAACAAATCTTTATTGTTCAAATTATACCAAACATTGAAATCAAACAATTTCTCTAATTGAACCAAAATAGACCAAATCAAAAAATTAAATCAGTTTACCCTTAAACTGGATTAAACCAAACTAAAGAGATTGAAAAACTAAATTAGATCAAATTAAACCAAATGACTTAAAGTTACTTCAAATAAGAACAAGTTAAATATTTACAGCATTAAGTATGTAAGTCAGTAAAGTCAGTAGTGTGGGATGTGCATGAGTGAAGCTAATGTGTGTAAATGTTGTAAAATGCAAACTGAACTAAAGCTCAACCTAATCGAACATAACTAAACCAAAGTGTGGTTTACCTGTGGAGGCCAGGTCAGAGAGAGTGAATGTGTGACTGCAGGAGCTTAAATAACCTCAACACACTGGACCCAGGTGTGTGACATTACTGTAATCAAGGAACTGCACTCACAGACACAGGCTGGAGACCATAGATATCAACAGTAATGGCTAGATGTCTTCCGGCGGAGTTTCTAACGTCATCACCGGCAGCCATCTTAACACAGGCATGCTCTCTGGCGGAATCTGTGGTACCTGAAGGAAGGTGAGTGATCTGCACAAACATAAATACTCTTATCTCGCTGAAATCTTGACGGATTTACAAACGGTTTGGTTTCTTACAAACATTATTAACATGGCTACAATTCTGGATATTTGAACATATTAAAATTGCAGCTTTTTTCTTCAAAAAACGGCTTAATCATGCAGCATAGTTGTGTAAGGCTGAGACCACCAGATTTAACTTGTTAAAAAAGTTTGTTAAAGACATCTCACATTATGATTGCTACAGGAAATTGCTGAGTGAAGATGCCAGACTTTTGTGCAGCCTACGGATGCTCTGATTGCCATGGTGTTGAAACCAGAGCATGTGGGATCACCTTCCACCTGTAAGATATTACAATACTATGACTATATTTAGGATAATCGCCAGTTACTTAGTGGAAGTATGTACAATACAGGTCCTGTTACAAAGGAACAGCGGGGCTGACATAATAGTATTGCAAGATTGTTGTTGACACAAGGCATTTTAGAATATGTTTGTTTACACAATCACTGAATGTTTCTTCTGGACACCTTTTTATAACTATTTTAATGTGGTTATTCTTAAAGTACATACAAACATACATACAATTTCTCCAAAAATATGATATCATTTATATATCATGTAATAAATATTATTTATTATTATTGATTTCACTGTGTTTTTTGGGTCATTTCTTATCTCTGTCCTACATGTGTATACCTCCACAGTAGTCTAGTTCTCTCTAGAGGTTGGGGATTTCGACATGCAGCATTTCTTGATGTATATTTGTAAAGGGAAATCTTGTACCTATTTTTTATTGCAAATAAATGTCACATTTATAAAATATTACTAATATAATACAACATTTTGAATTATTACTTGTTTAAACTAAACATGTAATAATTCAAATTATTTTATAATATTAGTAATATTCCTATTATAAAAGTATACATATATCTCATGTTGCCATTCTGTACGCTGAGTTTTAGTAGCTCATATATTGATTTGACATAAATACCTTGTGTGTGTGTATATTCATTGCACCTATCTGAAGTCCAATGGGGAAATAAGCAGGTGATCCCAAACTTTTGACCGGAAGTATAACATAATTATCCTTAAGTGCAGTGGTATAACTACACCTCTGACGTTTATAACAAACCAAACTGTTTGAAAATCGGTAGAAAATTGAGCAAGTTATTGGTTATTCAAAAAGTACATGCACCACTATTACACAATGTTATGGGTGAGCGAGCTGACTGTGGCAAGATGGCCGCCAGTGCGGATGTGCGACTCCATTGGCCGGCAGCGCGGACGAGGCATCTAGCCATTACTATAGATATCTATGCTGGAGACACTCAGGCTGACAATACCAAACATCACATGATGTCATGGACATCACCAGCAGCAGCAGCGTGGTTCTTCAGCATTAATGCAAGCAGGGATGAGTGAGAAGTACGTCATATTTAAATACACCGCTGTGTTGAGAGAAAGAGCTGTGATTGGCTAAGGGAGCAGGGAGGCGATAATTAACATCAGCTGACCATCAGCTGATCATGGCTGGGCCTAAGACTACTGTGTCCTGCAAGAACTATTATTCGTCTTCATTTAACAAAATTAACAGCAGCAAGTTCAAATCAACTCCATTTTCTGGATCTTTTTCACTGAAAAGTTAATTTGCAAATGAAGAGGTATATGTAAGGTTAAACTGGAGCAGAAATCAGAGGCTTCTGAGAGAATTTTTTTAACTTCAGGAGTTATAGCCAGTGCTGGACTCTATACCCCATTATTTTTGATCATCAAAGAGTAAGTCAAAATAACCTTAGTCGGTTGATGGGGCAATTTGCTTTATTCTGCTCAGGCTGCTGTCACTTTTATAAAGGTTTTTATTAAGGTTTATTTAGTAAAATGTCACTATGTAAAGCTACTGATCTGTCAGTAGGTTTACTTTTATCGGTAATCATAATACACTTTATTTCTGCATGTCTGGTTCTTTTTAATTTTTTTTTAATTTTTATTTTTTTTACAAATAAATCTTAACTCTACTTTAACAAGTGACCACTCAGTCAGTGAACTATATTATACATGAAAGGACTGCTGTTCTTTTGTTGGTGTGTCAGAAGCTATGGCATCTGTCTCTTTCCTGGCTGTGTACAATGTAATGATTTGTCTAAAATGAGATGTTGGTCTTGTGCGGTAGGGATCAGGTAGGCTGTCATTTGTTCAAATCCCAGACTCTTGTCAGAAAATTCTGCGGAGCTGTTTCAGTGACAATGTAAAAAAGAAATTTCTTGTTTATAGCTCTCTGCCATTATGTGTTTTCCCCTCACACTGGACCTTTTATAAACTGCACCTTTATCATTATGTTTTAAAGCAATAATTGCATTCTATACAAATGCACTTTTGCATTTGTATAGAACAGCATGGACTGCCCTTCGTGTGTGTGTGTGTGTGTGTGTGTGTGTGGGTGGATTTGTGGTCACTATTGCTAAAAACCATCCAGTGCTCTTTCACTTTAATAGCTTTTAAGGAAATTCTTCCAAAAGCACCGACATGCTCATGACTTCCTCTGATTACACAAGTGTTTCCAGCCCACAAACCAACAGACAAGAAATCATGACACATTTGTGTCGGTTTTACTCCACCTCCCTACATTCAAAAAGGCATAGGAAGGTCCAAAGTCTAGGTAAGTTCCTGACTGAGAGTTTGCGGCCAGACTTCTCTTGTTTTTAGCACTGACATTTTTTTCTACAACCATTATCTTGAAGCACTTGCTTGGGATGGTTATGCAGCAGAGAAGAGCGGTACAAATCAGAGTTCAGCTTTGAAAGTTAAGGATTATTTTCCAAGGAGTAGCTTTAAAAAAAAGGTAAGTGTTTAATGAGTTCACATCCAGACAACAGCCATCATGAAGCAAGGAGAGAGACTCTTGATTTCTGTCCTGCTGACACTTTGTGCCACATGGAGCGCAAACGGAGGGAATATTTTGGTGTGGTACACCGAGGGCAGCCACTGGATTAACATGAAGCCTGTGCTGGAGACACTGATCGACAGGGGACACAAGGTGACGGTTCTTGTGCCGAGCTCTTCAATGTTCATGAATACCAGTGAGCCTTCACGTTTCAGCTATGAACCGTTCAACGTCTCTGTAACAAAGGGGGAGATGGAGAAGATAATGGAAGATGTATTTCAGTTTTCGATATATGAGGCTGACCATATGAGCTACTGGCAGATTTACAACAGATTCATGGAGATAATAAGGGTCAACATGAATTGTTCATTTAAGCTTTTAGATGGAGTGTTGAAATCAGAAACCATCATGATGAAGCTGAAGGAGGGAAAATACGATCTTCTCTTTTCTGACCCCATCTTTCCAGGCAGTGAAATAGTAGCAGATATATTAGGAGTCCCTCTGGTTTTGACTCTTCGTTTTTCAATGGCCAATAACTGGGAGAGACATTGCGGTCAGATACCAGCGCCACCATCGTTTGTCCCCGGCACTATGAGCAAACTGACTGATAAAATGACCTTCATGGAGAGAGTGTGGAACTTTCTTTTTTACCAAATGCAGGACATCATGCTGGCTAACAACATATGGAAAGAAGTGGATAAATATTACTCAGACTACACAGGTGAGCGATTCAGCCACAGGAAGCAGTTACTATAATGATCTGCAACTTGACAGTCTTGGTAAAAATTTCAATGATAATGTCTTCATGTTGGGTACTGACGATACTATCATAGGACAGCTGTCATCCATTACTCTGTGTTATGACAGGAAAACCCACCAGTGCCTGTGAGATGTTAGGTAAAGCTGATATCTGGTTGATGCGAACCTACTGGGATTTTGAGTTCCCTCGACCTTTCCTCCCAAACTTCAAATTTGTTGGTGGAATTCATTGCAGACCTGCTAAACCTTTGCCAAAGGTAGGGCGCATATATACTGTTTCAGGCCTGTTATTTTTTTATTACATGAAGAAACAAATGAAAAAGAAAGTATGGCTTTTCTTCTTTAACAATGATGTTATTGTTCCTGCAGGACATGGAGGAGTTTGTGCAAAGCTCTGGAGACGCTGGCGTTGTGGTCTTCACTTTGGGATCAATGGTCAAAAACATGACAAGAGAAAAAGGAAACATGATAGCCACTGGACTTGCTCAGATCCCTCAAAAGGTCAGATTATAGTTCTTTGTGCCAAATAAACCTGAAGTGAGCAGGATATTAAAAGCACTCAGAGTTTTCTGATGCAAGGTGCAAATCTTATTTTAAGAAGCGTTCAGTACATTTCTACTGACAACAAAATACTGTGAATGGATAACCTGAGAGACTCATAAGAAGATCAAAAAGTAGTAAAAGCTTTCTTGTCATCAAAATTACACCATGTAATAAAGATGCAGTCCACAACAATATCTGTCTTGGCTATTTTAGTGCTCACTGTCAGACACCCTCACAAACAAGGAAAAAAATGTGATTCAATCAGATGTTAGAAAGTTATGCTGAAAATACGTTTTCATACAAACAGGCAGTCAAAGTAACAAACGCCATCAGTCAGGGGTGAAAGTCAGTCATTTTAGATAAGGGAAAATCGGCAGTAAAGATAATGGTAATAAACTTAGAATGACACTGCATCTTTTCTGGGACAATAAATCAGGACACTTGAAATGAAAATCTAGCAAGAAGATTAGCTCTAAATAGTATATATAACAAAATATATCATGTATGAAGAGCTGAATAATTTGGTAAAAGATAATATCAAGAAAAAAAATAATTTGGCAACAGATATATTACTCTGTGAACCTTGACATAAAACTTCAGCTCCACTTTATCATAAAGTAGCACTTTCTCTGTCTAGAAATGTTTAACTTGTGTTTATAGGTGCTGTGGAGATACAGTGGAGAAAAACCAGAAACTCTTGGTGCCAACACCAGAATCTACAACTGGATCCCCCAGAATGATCTTTTGGGTAAGTAGAGGTTTTTATCAAATGTACTGGACAGAGCTTTAACAGTGAATATTACTATTATTAAAGCTCATTTACATCTGCAGTTCCTTGGCAGGTACCAATTCAAATTCCAGCCTCCAGACGTTTTTTGTTTTTTTCTCTCATTTTAAATGTCAAAGCAACAGGTCTACCAGCTAAGGGTGCATTACGACCAGAATTTCCAGTAGCCAGTAGGGGAGAACAGGATTGGTTGTCACACTTTTTACTCTAGTGTGAATTTCTCATCTAAAGCTGCGTCAATAGTCTTTCCTACATTCATTTGAAGCGTCAAGTGTTTGCTTGAAATGTGTTTCCCTCTCATTTTCATACTTCTGGAAACAAAGAGGCAATTCATGATCAAAGACACTGACACATTGTGACAACCAACAACATCACAGGGATGTTGTCACAAACTATGAGCTTGTTTGTTACAACGTTGTTTTAATAGGATTTTTTTAAAGGAAGGCAAGATGGCAGACCTAAGTTTGAAACATAAATTGCATTGACAAGTTAACAAATACATAACTTAATGCCTATGAACACAAAATGGGCAAGGAACACGAACAGGAACATCTTTAGGCCAGCCTATAGCCACATAAAGAACAAAACAAATAGGTCTAACAATAATAGCCTACTTAAACACACTAGACACGTTCCCTATCTGAGTTACAGTGATGGCAAACATAGGGCCATGCACTCCAACTAAGCAGAGCTGGTGTGCCCACTGGTTTCACATCCAACACTTCCCCCTTATGTCCCCTAAATGATTGAGACAAACAACCTCAAAGAGAATGTGACAACCAACCCCAACTGGACTTTCTTGCTTGCATCAAGTCTAACAACTGTCTAACAACAAGTTAGCTAGCTAACAACAATCTAAATGATAGCTTTTCCTTCATACTTTATGAGGGTAACAATTGTTTTATTACAAACCCATTATCTAAAAGCCAAGTAGAAAATACTGAGAAGCTGACTATTTTTAATTTGGCATGAAAAACACAAAAAGTCCTCTCACCTCAAATTCAGCTGTCCTACTTCAGAATTGGCTATGTCGTTTTTTTAATCTCTTGTCCTGCTGTTGGATAGTTATTTGTTAGGATAATTAATTGGTTATTTTCAGTGGAGGATGTTATTCGGCTGTTGTAAACAGTTATGTTATGGTAGCAGCTAATGTGCGAGCAGGCTAAAGTAGAGATAATGCTGCTAATGTGCAGCTAAGTGCTGGACTGCACTGAATTATCCACAGTGCTTGCTTTTGTCTGTCTTCAGGATTATTCTGAGGAAAGTATGATGGTTGTATTTTTTTTAGCAGCAGTGAGAGCTGAGAGTTGAGAGTTTAAGGTGGTGTCTTGTTGACAGAGCACTGGTTAGTTATTTGTTGGGATGATTTGTTGGTGTTTTCAGCGGAGGATGATATTTGGCTGTTCTAAACTGCTGAGTCATCGTAGCAGCAAATGTGCTAGCAGGCTAGCTCAGGGCTAATAGTGCTAATGTGAAGCCAAATGCTGTTGTGTTGATGTGGTAAATGTAGGTGTATATTGTGCCACTGACTGCATGTGTGAAAGAAATGTCTGAAAATGTTCCTTATGTTTGTTTATGCAACTTATATACAGACAAACAGAAGAATGTCTTTTTCCAAAGTCTGGTCATGTGTGATATGTGTCTCACAGGCTGGAAAAACAGGGCAACAATTACTCTGGTTTACCATCAGGTGCAGTTTCTACTGTCTCAGTCTTGGGTCGAGGCTGGAAATTAAAATGTGTCCTCTGTATCACAGTGTTTATGTTTTTATACATTTTAATGCTGTTAAATCCAGGTTACTGGTCACATATGGCTATCAAAAGCAAATGTCTGATAGTTGCTTAAAGGCCAAAATTGTTGAGGGCTGACGGTCATTTTGGTCTGAGACAAAAAAAAAGTCTAGTGAAAACTCTGGTGACAGCTGATCTTATCTTAAAACTAAAACAATTCATAAAAGCTAAATGTGGCTGTGACCAGTAGTTAAAGAAGTGTCTGTAAATACTAAAACTCCAGACAGCTTTATAGAAAATTTACTGCAAACTGCAGCTCAGTCAAGGTTAGTGAATTCTATGTTAAACACATTTTATTACCCATAATTCACTGTAAAATACCATATTCATGGTGTTGTTCATGGTGTTGTTTGGATGCTTTTATAGTGAAAAGCCATCTCAGTAAAAGTGTTAACAATAGCAAGTTAAAATATGTTTGACATTTGGAAATATAAAGGCAGGAGAAAACTGAAACTTCTAAAGTGGCAGATAGACGAAAAATATAATTTCTAACAGCAAAAGGGTCTTTACTCCACTGATCCTTGCTGTTTTGGAGGAGCCACAAACCATGAGAAAAGAGATTCTTTGTACCAGTTGATCATGGGAAATATTCAGTTGCCAATATTTCATTTTTTTCATTTTCTATAAAACTGTTTTTTTTAATCCTTCAAACATTTGTGAGGTCAAAATGGGGTAGTGAACACAGACAAGTGAGGAAAGTGTTTGATGCCACAAAAAAGTCAAAGCCTCAACTGTACATATCATCTGAATGCACAGCATGTTTAATGAGATTTTTGAACTGATCAGGTCACCCCAAGACCAGAGCTTTCATCACCCATGGTGGCACGAATGGGATTTACGAGGCCATCTACCATGGTGTTCCCATGGTGGGCATTCCCTTGTTTGGTGACCAGCCAGACAACATGGCCCATCTGAAGGCTAAGGGAGCTGCAGTTACCTTGGAAATCAACTTCATGACATCTGAAGATCTTAGAGATGCAGTCAATACTGTCATCAATGATAAATCGTAAGTTCCTGCTGGCATAGAGCTGTTTTCCAATCAGTGTGGCTTTACATTTTAATCCACATACAACCTGATGAAATACCATACGGCACTAAAACAGAGCTTGCTTGGACCTGATAACCGATTTGTCCATTCACCACCACAGGTACAAAGAGAATGCCATGCGGCTGTCCAGCATCCACCATGACAGACCAATGAGTGCTCAAGATGAAGCTGTTTTCTGGATCGAAAGCACCATGAGAAACAAAGGGGCCAAGCACCTCAGGGTGCAGAGCCATGAGCTCACCTGGTATCAGTATCACTGTCTGGACGTCCTGGCATTTTTCCTCTCCATTGATCTGTTAGTGATATTCATCTTCATCAAGACCTGCAGATTCTGCTTCAGGAGGTGCTGTGGGAAAAAAAAGTACAACAAAGAGAAAGGCTGAGTGATTTCTAAAGAAAAACACAAACAGTTTAAGTGAGGTCCAGGGGTTGTCTCCATTATGTTTTGTGTCCAGAGAAAGACAAAGTTCTTTGCTCTGGACTTCAAACAACTGACTGAGACAAGAACTTTGAAGAAGAATGTCTAAAATGAGTATTGGTGAGAAACGTGAAGAAATTTTTGGATGGAGCCATCATCAGCATGACTGAGTTGAGAAGAAATGCTTGCTGAACTACTGTATTTTGGGTTTCAGCTGTTTTGTCATGTCATTTTTACTCAGTCCAGCCTGAAAATTGAGGCAATAGCACTGTTAACCTCTATGTGAACTATAACCACATATTCAATATAAAACATACTAAGATCTTTCTGTTGTTTGTTTGTTTTTTTATCTCATCAGTAATAGATTATCAGCTGATCTCATATTTTCAAGGAAAGGTTTGGAACCACAATGTTGTGCTAATAACGCTATGGGGTGAAGCTGTACAGTAACAGTATCTAGCACACACTGTATTTATCATATCACAGAGCCTACATTCATTCTGGTACTGATGTAAACTTAGCATGAAAAGTAAGGAAATTCATGTTTGGTGGATTATTTCTTTGTTGTAACAATGCTTCATGGCAGCCTACAGTACCTAAGTGCTGACAGGGTGAGGAAACCGTCTCCTTGGGTTGTCGTCTTCTTGGGATGCCCACTTTGCAGCCTGTCTATGACATCCCCTGTAATATGGAACTTGGCCTTCAGTTTGGAGATGGTACTAGGGCTCACTCCAAATAATGTCGCAACTTGGTTTTGTGGAACACCAGCTTGAAGTTGCCCTATCACACGGGCCCTATCCATATCAGTCAAACATAGCATGCTGATCTTGGAGCAGACACCTACTGACCACTGTAGCAGGGCCCATGCTCACAGGTGCTGCGTATTCAGCTCTGCTGCTCATTCTACAAATGCATGTTCCTTACAAATGTGGCCCCTTTAAAAGGGTAATAAACAGGCTTTTCAATGGTATAAGATTGATTGCCAAGAAGCATTGTTACAACAAAGAAATAATCTACCAGACACAAATTTCTTTACTTTTTGTGCTAAGTTTATATAATCTGAACTACACTTCATTCTTATTCCACTTTATTTTATTTACCTCATACAAAATTAAGACCTTGATGTGGGAATGTGGTGTGGTGGAAAAGTGACATCAAAGCATACATTTATAAGATGAACCATCATGTTATAGTCCTACATTCTACCTATCTACTTACATTGGCAGCGTGTCTGTCTTTTCAATTTGCATGCTATGTCACTGCACCAACTGTCCTTGATATCTCTCAGAAGATTTCCTGGGTGTACTGTTTCAAAACTGGTGCCATAGTACAACCATAAATATAAACACATTTTTTATTGTCATGCAGTTGTGGGCTGTAATGGCCAGGAATCCAGCGGCAACAGGATTAGGAAAAGCCTCCCATACAGGGCTCCAGTACAGATCATTAACTTTTTAAGCTATGCAGTCCAGATCAATGCAAAACATGCAGAAATGTGCTGATAAAAGCATGAATTCTGAACAACATTATTCCGCGTACATGGGGCACACCTTAAACCACTAGGCCACCTGCGCCCCTCTAAACAACATTATACGCAGAAATTCATTTCTGCCATACCATCAGGTGGGTGTTTTGATCCGTTAGGCTGAGATATGTTGCGTAGTTGTAGAGAAGTGGATCACATTTATCCGCTACTGGGCCGTCTTCTCTTTGACATGTACTTTGACTCTGGTGGGGAGTCTTCAACAAAATGCTCGCACCCAGGCAAATCACGAATTCGGAGTGGAGCGTCTTTGTAAAATTTTAAAATCCTGGATTTTCAACAACACTGGAATCATGTCTTTAGCGACATGTTGTGTTACTGCTGCCATTATTTTGGAGTCATCTTGCAGCGTATTTTAAAGAATACTGCGTGAGTTCGACCTCTTCTTTTCAAAGTTGAATGACTGCTTAACACTGCAGAACCAGTGCTGTTCCCATTGTCCATCTCAAATCGCAGCTAACTCACTGCTAACTTGCCACGCTGTTCTGTTTACCTTCCTCTCCCTTGCTTCTTTTGCTGCTGATACAAAAACGCACATGTGCAGAGGAGTTTTCTGAATGGATGGGGGAAAGAGAGCTCTCTGCTGTGAGAGTTGCGTTCAGAAGGTAGAAATTCATGCTGACAGCTCAAAACTTCCACATAATTTATACTCGATGTTCACGATATAGTCATTTTATACATCGTTCATTGCAAAAGCCACAATACATTGAGTATACTCGATATATTGCCCACCCCTAGCTGCATGGCACTCATCAGTAAACAAGACTGTTTGAAAATGAGTCTTCACGTATTTCTGGGCAAACTGCAACCGTTTCTGCTTGTGAGCGTTGGTTAGGGGTGGCCCAATAGTAGGTTTATGCACGACTGCAAGCCTCTGGAGGATCCTACAGCTTGAGATTCGTGGGACTCCAGAGGCACCAGCCGGTTCAAATACCTGTTTGCTGCTTTGTAATGGCATTTTAGCACCTGCTCTGTTAATCCGATGAATTTGTCTGTCAGAAACCCTCCTCATCATGCCTTTATCTGCACGAACCCGTCTCTGCTCTGAATCAGCCACAAATTTCTTCACAGTATGATGATCACGCTGAAGTTTTCCTGAAATATCTACTTTTTCATACCTTGTCCAAGGCATTGCAGTATGTTGATTTTTGGCAGCAGAAAGATCCTTTTTCTTTCCCATACTGCTTGAAACCTATGGCTTGCTTGATAATATGGAACATCCTTCTTAAGTAGTTTTCCTTTAATGTGGCTCACATGGCGAACTAATCATCACAGGTGTCTGAGATTGATTTCAGTGATCCAAAGAGCCCTTAGACACAATAACATCCATGAGTTTCATTGAAAAACAAAAAATTGAATGTTTATGACACTAAAATCCAATTTGCTTAATAATGTGGAATCTGGTGTAGAGGGGTCAACAGTGGAGAGACATATGCTGTCTCGGGTTGGTTGAAGTTGAGACATGCTGATGCATTCTGAATCATCTGCAGAGGTCTAAATGTGCATGCAGGGAGGTGTGCCCGTAATGAGCTGTAGTGGTCAATGTGCAAAATAACAAAAGCCTGTGCCAAGAGCTTGGTTGCATGCTCTGTCAGACAGGATCTTATCCTCTTGAAGTCCATACTCCAATGCATTTTGTTGATTCTTAAAAAATTTCATATGTCTTGTTAGCTTAAACTGAATGAACACTTTCATCAATGTTACAAAAACGTGTATGTTGCCCCGCAGTGGGTGGGGGCGGGGGAAAACTGAAGAGAAAGGTGCAACAATTTTGGATCTCATAGAAAATTTGTACATATATTTTTACTTCATCTGTATGGAACTGTGTTACAGGGCAGGCTTCTCTTGTTTGTGAGGGCTGACTTTTTATTTTACAACCATTATCTTACACCTCTAACCATTTGCTTGGGGTGAGCCAAGCTGTGTAATAAAGAGATCTGAGCCAGAGTTCAGCTGTGATTAGTTAATGACTGTCTTCCTAGAATTAGCTTTTACAAAAGATCAGGGTACAGTGAGCTCATCTCCAGACAACCGGCCATCATGAAGCAAGGGAAGCAGCTCTTGGTTTCTGCCCTGGTGCTTCTTTGTGCCACATGGAGTGCAAATGGAGGGAACATTTTGGTGTGGTACACCGAGGGCAGCCACTGGATTAACATGAAGCCTGTGTTGGAGACACTGATTGACAGGGGACACAAGGTGACAGTGCTTGTGCCGAGCTCTTCAATGTTTATGAACATCAGTGAGCCTTCACGCTTTAGCTACGAACCGTTCAACGTCCTCCTTACAAAGGGGGAGATGGACAAGGTAATGCAAGACATGTTTCAGTTTTTTATATATGAGGCTGACCACATGAGCTACTGGCAGATTTACAACAGATTCATGGAGCTAATAAAGGTCAACATGGAGAACACAATGAAGCTTTTAGATGGAGTGCTGAAATCAGAAACCATCATGATGAAGCTGAAGGCAGGACAATACGATCTTCTCTTTTCTGACCCCATCTTTCCAGGCAGTGAAATAGTAGCAGATATATTAGGAGTCCCTCTGGTGTTGACTCTTCGTTTTTCAATGGCCCATTACTTGGAGAGACATTGCGGTCAGATACCAGCGCCACCTTCGTTTGTCCCTGCCGCTATGAGCAAACTGACTGATAAGATGACCTTTATGGAGAGAGTGTGGAACTTTCTTTTTTACCCATTGCAGGACATTTTACAGGCAAATAACATGTGGACAGACGTGGATAAATATTACTCAGACTACACAGGTAAGCAACTCAGTCACAAAAACCTGTGATTACATTGGTCTGAAACTTGACAGTCTTGTTACAAGTTTCAGTGATAATGTCTTCATGTTGGGTACTGACGATACTATCATAGGACAGCTGTCATCCATTACTCTGTGTTATGACAGGAAAACCCACCAGTGCCTGTGAGTTGTTAGGTAAAGCTGATATCTGGTTGATGCGGACCTACTGGGATTTTGACTTCCCTCGACCTTTCCTCCCAAACTTCAAATTTGTTGGTGGAATTCATTGCAGACCTGCTAAACCTTTGCCAAAGGTAGGGCTCTGACTTGATACAGCTGCATTACATTAAGAAAAGAAATGAAAAGGCTGATTTTTCTTTAACAATGATGTTATTCTTCTTGCAGGACATGGAGGAGTTTGTGCAAAGCTCTGGAGATGCTGGCGTTGTGGTCTTCACTTTGGGATCAATGATCAAAAACATGACGAGAGAAAAAGGAAACATGGTAGCCGCTGGACTTGCTCAGATCCCTCAAAAGGTCAGATTATAGTTCTTTGTGCCAAATGAAACTAAAGTGAGAAGGATATTAATAACACTCAGAGTTTTCTGACGTAAAGGTGCAAATCTTATTTTAAGAAGCATTCAGTACATTTCTACTGAACACAAAATACTGTGAAGAAACTAACCTGAGGGATTCATAAAAAGATCAAACAAGTAGTAAAAACTACCTTTTTATTATCAAAATTAAACCATGTAATAAATAAGCCATTCACAACAATACATACTGTAGCTATTTTAGTGCTCACTGTCTGATGTCCTCACATACAAGGACACTAAATCGTGAACAGCAATGGAACTAGAAGAACCAATGCAGCAAAATGTGATTCCAATCTGGTGTAAGAAAGTTATACTGAGAAGAAATTTTCATACTAACAGGCACTCAAAGTAACCAACACCATTAATCACGGTTAATCATTTTAGATAAGGGAGGAGTCAGCAGCAACACAAGCTTTAAAGATAATGGCCATAAAGTTAGAAGGACACTGCATCTTTTCTGAGACAATGTAACAGGACACATGAAATGAAAATCTAGCAAGAAGAGTACCTGGATGCAGCCGAGGACCTCCACTTCACACCGGAAGTCAGGAAATCACTGCCATATCCTGTCTTCTAATACTGGAAGTCACTTAAACTGTATTGGGAAAGATTTGTCTCAAAATTATGCACAAATATATATCCACGATTTACACGTATTTTTTCAGATCCACAAATATATATCCACGATTTACACGTGTTTTTTAATTTTGTGTGTGCATTTATCATGAATTATCATTTGTAAATCTTCAATTCTGCTTGTGAATTGTTGAAAGTTCGTTTCTGGATCAGCTGGCACACACATATTCACATGTGTGGAAAGCGCTGCCCCTCCATCTGCTGGGCAGCAGTGTTGCTTTCTCTACTTAGGTAAAGATAGAAGATATTCACAGATTGGGACTTTCCGCTTTAATAACTCAGTAGAGGATAATCCCAGTTGCAAAACTTACATCTCTTTTCAATCACTGTACAGTGGACTGCGAGCTACAACACGATTTTTCTCAAAACGAACCGTCTTTGGGGCATGACAGATTAAATTGTTCTCTATGCCTGATCGGCGGTGGATCGGAGGTGAAGGGACCGTCTACAAATTACCATACCAGAAATTAAATACATTCAGTAACTCTAATCCTGTACATTGTCGTGACTTTAAACTGACACCAAACATCAATCATCTCTTCTACTTTATACTACAAGACTTATTTTAAAAATTAAGTCTTCGCTGTATTTTTTTTGAATTTTTGTATACTAAATTATGTAATAATCTTTAATACCTCCAATATTATACATTTAATGACATGAAACTTACATCACAAAGCAATCATGTCCTCTACTTTTTCATCTATTGAATTAGGTAATAATCTTTATACCTCCAATATTATATGTTTTACTTTCAAACTTACATCAAACATCAAACTTACAAGAGACTTAATTTTCAAAAAAGAGTCTTGTAGTATAAAGTAGAGGACATGGTCGATGCGTGATGTAAGTTTCAGGACACTAAAATGTATAATATTGGAGGTATTAAAGATTTAAGACATAATTTAGTATATTAAAAAAAGTTAAGTATTTTTTTGTCAAAATAAGTATTGTAGTATAAACTACAGGACATGATTGATGTGCTTGTGCTTGTTAGTCTGAAAAGTCACATATTTTTCATCTACTTATATTTCCTTATGTGGCAGACTTGCCTCTATTAATATGGCTGTGATCCATGTAGAAAACAATGAAGAAGACGTTCCATTAAGTGATTTCCAGTGTTAGCAGACGAGATATGGCGATGCTCATCCGACTTCCTGTATGAGGTGGAATTCTCGGCTGCATCCAGGTCCCTCTCAGAAGATTAGCTCTTAATTTAGAAGTATATCTAACACAAATATATCACATATGAAGAGCATAAATAATTGGATAAGGTAGGTGATAATACCAAGAAAAAAATAATTTGGCAACAGATATATTACTCTGTGAACCTTGACATATAACTTAAGTTCCACTTTATCATAAAGTAGTACCTTCTGTGTCTAGAAATGTTTAACTTGTGTTTATAGGTGCTGTGGAGATACAGCGGAGAAAAACCAGAAACTCTTGGTGCCAACACCAGAATCTACAACTGGATCCCCCAGAATGATCTTTTGGGTAAGTAGAGGTTTTTATCAAGTGTACTGGACAGAGCTTTAACAGTGAATATTACTATTGTTCATTTATTTATATGTAAATGTATCATGTCCAAAAATAAACATAAATGTTGCCATTTCATGCATTATACCAGAGTTGGCTTACAGCTAATTAACATCTGCAGTCCCTTGGCAGGTAGCAGTTCAAATTCCAGCCTTTTTTCTTTTTTTTCGATTTTAAATGTCAAAGCATATCCTCACTATTTATGTCATTTCCATTGGTTTAACTACACATCCTTTGACAGGATGAAGTTTTTTGAAAAAAAAAAAAAGAAAAAAAGACAAAGAAAAATAAATCACATCTATTACAATGGGTCTACCAGCTAAGGGTGCTTTACAACCACAATTTCCAGGAGCCAGTAAGGGAGAACAGGATTTACTCAAGTGTGAATTTCTCATCAAAAGATGCATCAGTAGTCTTTCCTACATTCATCGGAAGCGTTAAGTGTTTGCTTGAAATGCGTTTCCCTCTCCTTTTCATACTTCTGGAAACAAAGAGGCAATTCATGATCAAAGACACTGACACATTGTGACAACCAACAACATCACAGGGATGTTGTCACAAACTATGAGCTTGTTTGTCACAATGTCGACCTAAATTTGAAACTTTAATTGCATTGACAATTTAACAAAATAAATAACTTAATGCATACGAACACAAAATGAGCAAGGAACATGAACAGGACCATCTTTAGGCCAGCCTATAGCCACATAAAGAACAAAACAAATAGATCTTACACGAATAGTGTACTCAACTAGGCTAGACGCATTCTCTATCTGAGTTACAGTGATGGCAAAAATAGGGTCCATGCACTCCAACTAAGCAGAGCTGATGTGCCCACTGGTTTCACATCCAACACTTCCCCCTTACGTCCCCTGAACGGCTGAGGCAAACAACCGCAAAGAGAATGTGAAAACCAACCCCAACTGGACTTTCTTGCTAGCATCAAGTCTAACAACTGTCTAACAACAAGTTAGCTAGCTAACAAGAATCTAAACAATAGCTTTCCCTTCATACTTTTTAAGGGTAACAGTTGTTTTATTACAAACCCATTATCTAAAAGCCAAGTAGAAAATACTGAGACGCTGACTATTTTCAATTTGGCGTGAAAAACACAAAAAGTCCTCTCACCTCAAATTGAGCTGTCCTACTTCAAAAATGGCTATGTCATTTTTGTAATCTCTTGTCCTGCTGTTGTATAGTTATTTGTTAGGATAATTAATTGGTTATTTTCAGTGGAGGATGTTATTTGGCTGTTGTAAACAGCTAACACTGACTAAAAGTTTTTTCAACACCAAATCATATTACCCGACCATTAACCCACCATGCCACACATGTAAGAGCCTTTTTTTCTGCCTATTGGTCACTTCCCAAAGGTTCTCATGTAAAAAGGAGTATACTGTGTACATGCTCTTAGCCCAAGGGCATTTACACAGTATACTGTTCTCTAATAAAGCATTCGAGTTGTAAAAAGACTTTCACCTAGACATCAAGATTCTCATTCTTGAACAGCTTTTCTGTTAGTTTGCTTTCATGTAATGTCAGTGTTTTCAATCTATTCAATAAAACACTTTTTGCAAGACTTAACTCTGATATAATGTAGTCATAAAAATATTCAACCATCTCCATAACTTTTAGTGCAAGTTATTAATTTATATCCATATCAAATGTTGTGAAACCAAATGTCTCAAGTGACACCCGTTTCTGGGGTCTTTCTGAATGAGCTACAGCAGGGTTCCCCAATTAGCTTTTCCTAGGGGCCAAAATTTTTCAAGGACCGGAAGCCGAGGGCTAGACAGGATTTCTTGGATGTTCACACACACGACAACCCACACACCCATACACACACACACACACACCTATATATATATATATATATATATATATATATATATATATATATATATATATATATTAGAGGTGCAACAATACATGTATCTATATTGAACCGTTCAATATAGTGGTGGACCGAACCGAGACCACTGAATCGAACAATACACAATTTGATATTCATTTTATCAACTTCTGATGAGGCGCTCTGTGCTGAAAGTTCAGTGGATATGTGCTGCACAGCAGAACATGTCTGACAGGCAGAGCAGAGACACACACACTCTCTCACCAACGTACACATTAACACACACCCTCATCTGTGTGTTGTGTCATTGTCAAAGCTTATATCAGAAAAAAAGACCACAAAAAGATAAAACAATCTATTTCTCTAAATTAGTGTAACAAAAAAACAAAAAAAACAAAACAAAAACAAACGCGTTATTGACAGAAATATTTCTTTTGAGTGTAAATAGGCTATGGATGTCTGGACTCTATAAGAGTCTGTGCAGCTGTGCACGGTGGTTAAATTCTTCATCTTAAAAAAAAAAAAAAGAATCAATATTAAATTAGACAAATTATATTCCCCTCCAGTCTTAAAAGTCATGCAGTCTGTATCAGCCTCTTTTTGGGCAGCATGTTTGCAGAGCTGAGGTGATGCTGCAGCTGTGCTGCCGTGCGTCTTTTTACGATGCTCCTCCCTGCTCTAATGAGAGTTCAACGTACCATATTTAACTCATTTATTGCATCGTATTACATCTTTTCCTTGCTATAATTAAGATCATGATAAATTAGTCAAAATCTGTACTTTAAACACTTCATCAGTTTAATATCATAATTAGACTGGATAGCCTTAATGGGACCACAAAAAAAACCAAACAAACAAAAAACAGTCGCCCCTCCCCTCATTTTCCAAATGACAGAAATCCGTCATGGCGATGGAGAACTTTAATCCATGAACTAAGTTATGGTAGCAGCTAATGTGCGAGCAGGCTAAAGTAGAGATAATGCTGCTAATGTGAAGCTAAGTGCTGGACTGCACTGAACTATCCACAGTGCTTGCTTTTGTCTGTCTTCAGGATTATTGTTACTGTTTTAGAGGCAGTGAGAGCTGAGAGTTGAGAGTTTAAGGTGGTGTCTTGTTGACAGAGCACTGGTTAGTTATTTGTTGGGATGATTTGTTGGTGTTTTCAGTGGAGGATGATATTTGGCTGTTCTAAACTGCTGAGTCATCCTAGCAGCAAATGTGTTAGCAGGCTAGCTCAGGGCTAATGGTGCTAATGTGTACTAAACTAAGCGAAATTCAGACAGTATAATTTACATTTTTACATTTGATAAAAAAGATTCTAATTCTTAAGGGATGGCGGCGTTTATTTTGGCATGGCGGTGCGCCATGATCAACTACATGTAGCGGAAACCCTGACAGGATGACCGGACCAAGATGGCAGCCGTATTTCTTGTGCCCCAGCAGCCAATGCGGCGTCTGCTCATTATTATGTCTATGGTTCTAAACTGCTGAGTCATCGTAGCAGCAAATGTGTTAGCAGGCTAGCTCAGGGCTAATGGTGCTAATGTGAAGCCAAGTGCTGTTGTGTTGATGTGGTAAATGTAGGTGTATATTGTGCCACTGACTGCATGTGTGAAAGAAACGTCTTAAAATGTTCCTTATGTTTGTTTATGCAACTTATATAAAGACAAACAGAAGAATGTCTTTTTCCAAAGTCTGGTCATGTTTAATTTGTGTCTCACAGGCTGGAAAAACAGGGTAATAATTACTCTGGTTTACCATCAGGTGCGGTTTCTACTGTCTCAGTCTTGTGTCCTCTGTATCACAGTGTTTATGTTTTTACACGTTTCAATGCTGTTAAATCCAGGTTACTGGTCACATATGGCTATCAAAAGCAAATGTCTGATAGTTGCTTAAAGGCCAAAATTCTTGAGGACTGGCGGTCATTTTGGTCTGAGACAAAAAAAAGGTCTAGAGAAAATTCTGATGACCCACTTAACCTAAGACTAAAATTATTCACAATTGCAAAATGTGGCTGTGACCAGTAGTCAAAGAAGTGTCTGTAAATACTAAAACTCCAGACAGCTTTATAGAAAATTTACTGCAAACTGCAGCTCAGTCAAGGTTAGTGAATTCTATGTTAAACACATTTTATTACCCAAAACTAATTCATTGTAAAATGCCATATGCATGGTGTTGTTTAGATGCTTTTATGGTGAAAAAGCCATTTCAGTTAAAGTTTAAACGATAGCAAGTACAAATAACTCTGACATCTGAAAATATAAAGGCAGGAGAAAAACTGACTTCTAAAGTGGCAGATAAACAAAAAAATATAATTTCTAACAGCAAAAGGGTCTTTACTCCACTGATCCTTGCTGTTTTGGAGGAGCCACAAACCATGAGAAAAGGGATTCTTTGTACCAATTAAACATGGGAATATTTAGTTGCCAATATTTCATTTTTTCATTTTCTATAAAAATGTTGGGTTTTTTTTAGTTTGTATCCCTCAAACATTTATGAGGTCAAAATGGGGTAGTGAATACATACAAGCAAGGAAAGTCTTCAATGCCACAAAAAGGTCAAACCATCAAACATACATATCAAAAGAATGCACAATATGTACAATATTTTTGAACTGATCAGGTCACCCCAAGACCAGAGCTTTCATCACCCATGGTGGAGCAAATGGGATTTACGAGGCCATCTACCACGGTGTTCCCATGGTGGGTATTCCCTTGTTTGGTGACCAGCCAGACAACATGGCCCATCTGAAGGCTAAGGGAGCTGCAGTTACCTTGGAAATCAACTTCATGACATCTGAAGATCTTAGAGATGCAGTCAGTACTGTCATCAATGATAAATCGTAAGTTCCTGCTGGCATAGAGCTGTTTTCCAATCATTGTGGCTTTACATTTTAATCCACATACAACCTGATGAAATACCATACAGCACTATGACAGAGCTTGCTTGGACCTGATAACCAATTTGTTCATTCACCACCACAGGTACAAAGAGAATGCCATGCAGCTATCCAGCATCCACCATGACAGACCAATGAGTCCTCGAGATGAAGCTGTTTTCTGGATCGAGAGCACCATGAGAAACAAAGGCGCCAAGCACCTCAGAGTGCAGAGCCATGAGCTCACCTGGTATCAGTATCACTGTCTGGACGTCCTGGCATTTTTCCTCTCCATTGATCTGTTGTTGATATTCATCTTCATCAAGACCTGCAGATTCTGCTTTAGGAGGTGCTGTGGGACAAAAAGTACAACAAAGAGAAAGGCTGAGTGATTTCTAATGAAACACAAACAGTTTAAATGAGATCCAGGGGTTGTCTCAATTATGTTTTGTGTCCAGAGAAAGACTAAGGCCCTGTCCACGTGGAGACGAAAATGATATATTGCGGTTTCGTTTTGAAAAAGTTTTCCGTTTTCCGAATTCGTCTCCGTGTGGATGGAGCCTAAGTTCTTTGCTCTGGACTTCAAACAACTAATTGAGACAATAATATGAAGAAAATTTCTCAAAATGAGTACAAGTATCAGGCACAAGTGTGAAAAGCAAAGTCAGTTTGGATTGATCAATCAATAGTATGTAAAATGATTGCCTATATGGCTTTAGAGCAAACAGGTCCACCTTTATGCCACTGATGGGATGGGTGAAGATATCTACTGCCATAGATGATAAGGAGATTACTGTTGGTGTTTTTATGGATATGATAAAGGCCTTTGATACTATCGATCATAGATTATTAATGAATAAACCTGAGAAATATAGTATAAGAGGATTAGCATACTCCTGGATGAAAAGTTTTCTTGACCGAAGATACCAATCTGTGCAATTAAAAAATGTCAAAACAAATTGTGGGGTTCCTCAAGGGTCTGTGTTTGGCCCAAGATTCATACTTTATATTAATGATATTTGTTATGTTTCAAAATTGTTGAAATGTGATTTTATTTGCTGATGACACGACCCTACAAGGTAAAGACCTTGAACAGCTTCTGACTACAGCAGAAAATGAATTAAACATTTTGAAAAATTGTTTTGATAACCTATCGTTGAATTTAAATTAAAAGTTTATCACTTTTGGCAAATTAAACGCTGTTACAATCAGGATCAGTGGTGTTGAATAAGAAAGAATGTTTGAAAATGAATTTCTGGGTGTGATCATTGGTAACAAACTTTGTTGGAAGCCTCATGTAAATAATGTTAAAACCAAAATGTCAAAAATCATTGCAATACTTTCCAAGATAAAGGATGTCCTCAATCAGAAATCATTATACACACTTAACTGTTGTCTGTTACTTCCATATATGACGTATTGTGTAGAGATATGGGGTAACACATATGAAATCAACACAAAGAGCTATAAGGATATTAACACAATCAAATTTCTTTGAACCAACAAATATACTGTTCATTAGTTTAAATGCTCTTAAATTTCATGATTTAGTTGATTTGAAAATGTCACAGCTAATGTACAAAGTACATAATAACCTAGTGTGCTGCTGTATTCAGAGGCTGTTTGAAGTCAGAGAAAGTTGATATGAACTCAGAGGGACAAGTGTTTTCAAATTATCAAGGCAAGAACAAATATAAAGCAGAGAGGGCTTTCTGTTAGAGGGTAAACCTGTGGACTAGCTGTGATGATAATTTAAAAATGTGCAGTTCACTTATTTAAAAAAAGTTTAAAAAAATACAATGATAAAGTTTGATAAAGAGTTGTGAAAATATTAAGACTTGATTATTGTTATGGGACATTTTTTCTTTTACTTAATGATTTACTTTGTAGGATGCTTGAAAGATTGTTCAGAAAACTTATTATGTAACTAACCATGTAATATATGAGCTGCCCAGCTAAAGATATCTTGTAAAAAGGGTAGGAATAATAAGCAGGAGCATCAGCCTACACCTTTTTGATTAGTTTAATCCCTTATTGTTTTTATGTTTCTGTTGAAGAAAACTTCCATGTTTTTTTCCATATTTGTCATTAGAAGTGCTTTCTCCTCTATTTGCTTATTGAAATAAACTGATTAACTGACTGACTAATGTACAGAATATCAAAAAGTAACTTGCAATGAAACCTTGCCCAGCCATGATCAGCTGACGCCCAGCTACCACTGGCTATGCACCCGAAATGCTGTTGGTACTGCTATTTGCTGTGGTAATCAATAAGGGCTTTATACATCAGGATATCATTTTCATTTTGGTTGCCAATATGTTAAGCATTTACAGTGTCATCTTAGTTTAAACACAAATTTAAAAAAACATCAATAAATACTTCTTGTCAAAATGTTTGTTTACAGCATTAGCATGGCAGCACTGCCTTATGATGAATCTAAGAAGTGCAAAAAAAGTCAAGCAAAAGCTTCATGATCTAATGTGGGGCATACTTCATTTTATTATAATTTTTTATTATTTTTCTGCCTGCCCCACTTAAAACTCAGAAATCAGGCTGTCCACATGTGAAAAGTGCTGGCTTTTTTTTTTTTTTTTTTTTTTTTTTACAAGCATTATCTTAAAGACCCTGTAAACTTATATCCAACATTGGTGTCTTAACACACAAGGTATGTTGGAATATGGTTGCGGTAAATGTGAAAACACTGACATCTATGTGTAACTGAAATTTGGATTTAAACTGTCAGAAAGTGTTTTTTACCCCTTTCCTGGCTGGGCCAGCCACACTCTAGACTATTTTTCGAATCTTAACCGATTATGAAAACCTGGTTGACCACAGACAAGACGTAATTCCAGAGCCAGGCTACTGCACTGTGTTACTGGTCATCTTAAGGTCAAGGGGCACGTAGACATAATATATGTAGCCGCATTGGCCAGTGGGCCGTACTTAAACGCTGCCACCACCATTTTGCCAGAGGCATTCCTGGGCAAGATGCCTCACTCCTATACTGCATGGGGCTGCACTAATAAATGCACAGAAGAGACAAGATAATGTGGAATAACATTTAATGGGTAAGTTAAACAGTTTTTTTCGTCATATTTGGCTAGAGTAACAACACATTCAGAGCCAATTTCGCTAACATTGTAGTGAATTAATAGCCGCGATTAAGCTAGCTTTTTAATATCGTTTTGCCTATTTCACTTGTCTTTAGTCCTGTCTCTCTACAAGGATAAACTGTTTTTAATCCCTCATGTCTGTTACAGTATCCACTGATAACACACAGCCTATTCCTGCCAAGTCTGTCACAATAAAAGCCTCCAGTGCTAATGCTCACTGCTGCTAATGCTCCAATACTCACTTCACATAGCATAAAAATGAGATTAAAGCAGTGGTGGACAGTAACGAAGTAAATTTACTTCTTATTTTTTATTGTTTGTTGATTATTTGTACCTTATTTGAATTTTATTTTTTGGGGGAGACTTTTTACTTTTACTCCACTACATTTCCATAGATCCTCTTGTTACTCGCTGCTTTTTCTCTGAAGTCACCTGATGATTGTTTTTGTGAGAAAATTAAACAGACTTTTTAGCTCTAAACTGTCAGACATATGTAGCAGGCTACCAAATAGGATTAAATGTAATAGTGCTTATTAAAAATACAAGTGTATTCTAGGACATTTTTCATTTTTTCCCCTCATGATGTCTTATTGGCTGTTGAACTTTTTTTTTCATGTTTAGGTAGGCAATGTTTGTTCTATATTTCCTCTGAACTATGTAACCTAAGCCAATCAGAGACCGCTTTGTTGGGAAAGGGAGGAGAGAAGTGGAAGCGGCAAGAGAGAGGGGAGGATAAAGAAAGAGAAAAAATGGCTAAGGACTGAGATCTGTGCTGTTATAAAGTTCTGCACATGCAAAGTTTTTTACTGGGGCAGCGCTGGTCGGGACTTCCGGTTTGGATCGGTGGCGTGGGTGACGCGGTTAATTCAAAATTTCTGTTGAATTTATGGTTAAAACCTATCCTAACTCATCTGAAAATTCAGTTGAAGACCTCGAACTAAAAATCCGCCCATCGGTGGAAACGTTTGAGATGCACAGAACCGAGGACAATGGGGAACTCTTCTAAGAAAACAATGGTGGGTAGGCACAACTGTGTTGTGAATGGACCAGAGTGGGGAGATACTGATGGATCAGATGAGAGTGAGGAAATAGAGATTACTCAAGGTAGTTGTAAATCAAAGGATAGAGGAGAGAGCGAACCTACAGAGGCAGTAGTTAAGAAATTCAGGAGTGTTCGAGGCGACGAGGAAGGAGGTTTGGGAAGGAGACAGGCAGGATCCGAATTTAAAATCATTTTGCATTTTGGAGAGGCGAATGGAGTTCTGTCAATGAGTCTGGTAAGGCTAACCACGATTTTGAAAAATCAGGTAGGGGACATACAGATGGCAAATGTCCTGAAAGATGGAAACTTGTTGATTTGTAGTAGCAACGAAGAGCAGAGAATGCATGCAGTAAGGTTAAAAGAAATCGGACGGTTTAAAGTGGTAAGTGTGAGTTGTACTGACAACAGAGCTAAGTGGATCAAAGGAGTGATTTGGGGAGTGCCTGTTGGTGTACATATAGATGAGCTCATTGCCAATGTAAACGGAGGAGCGGTGAAAGCTGCATGGTGACTGCAGGTTACCAGGGAGAAAGTGAGAAAGGAGAGTGAAGGCACTGTACTGGAGTTTGATGAAGAAGTGACACTTGGCTTCATGAGCTATAATGTCAGGGAGTACATCCCAAAGCCAATGAGGTGCTATAACTGTCAAGTTTGGTCACACAGCCAAGACATGTAAAGGTAAGAGAAGATGTGCCCGATGTGGTGAAGATCATGAATATGAGCAGTGTAGTCATAAACAGCTGAAATGTTGTAACTGTGGTGGTAACCATAGTGTTGCATACGGAGGGTGTGAGGTGATGAAGAAGCACATGGAGATCCAGCAGGTTAAAGTTCAGGAGAAAGTCTCCTATGCAGACGCAGTTAAAATGGTGAATCAGAAAAAAGGAAATGATGGAAGAAGAGTGGGAAATGCAGTCTCAAGCAACCCAGTCTCAATCAATAACAATAAAATGTTGGTGGACTTAAAGAAATTGATAACATTCATAGCTGGAGCCATAAATGCGACCATGGACGTTAAGTCAAAAACTGAAAGAATCCAGATCATAGTAAAAGCTGCAGTCCATCACTTTGAGTTGAGTGAGATGACTTGGGAAGAGGTGAGGGATGACCTCAGTGCTCAAGCAAGTCAGGATCAGTTATGGGTTGGATAGCCTTGATAATGTTGTTAATACTACAATGGAATGCAAGAAGTTTGTTGGATAATGGACAAGAATTTAAAAAGTTTGTTGATGATTTAACTTGTAAACCTGATATCATCTGTGTACAAGACATGGCTAAGACCTATCCTAGGTTTCAGGATACTTGGGTACAATTCTATTAGATGTGACAGGAGAGATGGAGTAGGGGGAGGTTGTGCAACATTTGTTTGAGAAGGTATTGTCTTTCGAGAAATAGGAATAGGAATGGAACATGAATTTGTAACTGTAGAAATATGGACAGATGAAGGGGATTTTGTGATTATTAATTATTATAATCCATGTAAAAACTCGATTTAAATATGTTTACACAAATAGAAGGGCTAGATGGCAACAGGGTGCTTATATGTGGGGACTTTAATGCACATAGCACATTATGGGGAGGAATAAAAACAGACAAACGGTGAGGTAATAGAAGAGCTTCTGGATGAAAGGAACATGGTGTGTTTAAATGACGGCAGAGGAACCAGAATTGATGTGCGCACAGGAAAGACTTCAACGCTTGATTTAATGTTTGTATCCTGAGAACTGGCAGAAAAATGTGAATAGGATGTATTTGAGGAATCTTCAGTCGGTAGTGACCACTTTCCAATTTTTTGTAAAATGAGATTTAAAAAGAGTAAGAGCCAAGGGAGTGTGATGGGGAAATGGATGTGTGCCAATGCTAATTGGGAATTGTTTAAATATATAAGTGAGTATGAAATACATAAAGTTGATTTAAATGAAAGCATAGAGGAAACTAAGAGTGTAATTAAAACTGTGTTATTAGAAGCGGCCCATAAGGCAATTCCTAAAAGTAAAGGAAAAATGAAGAGAACAGCTGTTCCTTGGTGGACTGAAGAGTGTGCTAAGGCAGTAAAAGAAAGGAATAAAACTCTGAAAATATTAAAACGAACCCATACCTTCCAAAACTTATTAAATTATAAACAAGCCCAGGCAAAGGTCAGGGAAATCATTCATCAAGCCAAAAGAGCAAGTTGGCAGAAATTCTGTAATAAAATAGGAAGAACAACTCTTATAAGTGACATATGGAATATGATAAAGAGTATGACAGGAATCCAGAGGGAGAGACAATATCCAGTGTTAAAGAGTGGGATAGAAACAGCAATCTCTGATGGAGAGAAAGCAGAGATGATTACAAAAGCACTTGTGAAAATACATAGTTCTGAAAACTTGAGCGAGGAGGGGGAAAAGGGGAGGGAATTAACAAGATCGGAAAACCCTGGTGTTCTTGGGAGGAAAAATAACTTCAACAGTGTGATGGATGCTCCCTATATGATGGAAGAAATGGAAAGGGCCATCTTAAGATCAGGTGAATCCTCCCCAGGAAAGGATGAAATATGCTATGCCATGTTAAAGCATCTAGGTGCTGTGGCAAGTGAAAAATTGCTTGGATTGTATAATAGAACATGGGATGAAGGGATATTACCATCTGGGTGGAAAGAAGCGGTTATTATTCCTATCAGGAAACCTGGAAAAGATGGGTCAAACCCAATGAATTATAGACCAATAGCTTTGACTTCAAATTTAGGTAAGGTTATGGAAAGAATGATTACAGAAAGATTAACGTTTTTCTTGGAAAGCAGGGGGTTAGTGTGTCCTCATCAGAGTGGCTTTAGGAGGGGAAGGGGAACCATGGATCCTGTTATACGCCTGGAGACAGAAATAACAAAAGCTCTAGTTAATAAAGAACCTGTAATGGCTGTCTATTCTGATGTAGAGAAGGCATACGATACGGTGTGGAAAGAAGGACTATTGATCAAAATAAGTAAACTTGGAATAGAAGGTAAAACATTTAATTGGATTAAGGATTTTTTTTGTTCAATAGATTTATTCAGATAAGGATAGGATCTGCATTATCAGGGAAATACATGGTGGATAATGGGACGTCCCAGGGGAGTGTCATTAGCTCAATCCTCTTTTCAGTTATGATAAATGATTTTTTTCTCTGATGCTGAGGAAGAGATAGGAAGATCTATATTTGCTGATGATGGTGCTTTGTGGAAAAGAGGACGAAATGTAGAATATATTGTGAAGAAAATAGAACAGGCTGTTGATAAAGTTCAAGAGTGGTCATACTCCTGGGGATTTAAATTCTCTGTTGATAAAACTAAATCAGTTTTGTTTATAAGAAAAAGAGGAGTGAAAACACAGATTAAGACGTACGAGCAAATCACAGAGCAAATGAATCATTTTAAATTTCTTGGTGTGAGGTTTGATTCAAAGCTTATTTGGAAGGAACATATTGACAGAATCATTGATAAATGTAAAAAGATATTGAATGTAATGAGGTGTCTTACAGGATCAGAATGGGGGGCAGAAAGATCAGCAATGAGATATATATATGTAGCACTTATTAGGTCAGTGATAGACTATGGATGTATGGCTTACGGGATCAGCAGCGAAAACATTATTAACGAAGCTGGACGTGGTGCAAGCGCAGGCTTTAAGATTGTGCTGTGGTGCTTTTAAAACAAGTCCTGTATCTGCTCTACAGGTAGAAGTGGGAGAGATGCCCCTATCTCTAAGATGAAAACAATTAATGTTAAATTATTGGGTTAACCTTCAAGGGCAATCCGAGCACCAACCGACCACTAAGGTACTTCTTCTATGGTGGGAAAGGGAGAGAATAAAGCGTGAATGTTTTGCATGGAGCAGTGAAAGGACAGCAATAGAAATGGAATTAAATTAAAGAAATTTTTCTTTAACCAGTCTGCCTACAGTAACACCTCCGTGGCTGTTTCTTAGAGTGGAGCTTGATAGGAGCTTCCTCGATAAGGTTCAAAGAGGATCTGGAGATGTGTGTGTGTTGGTAAAGGACAGACTGCAAACAGTCTATCAGTCCTTCATTCTTGTGTATACAGATAGTTCTAAAGATCCTAACACTGGTTGTTCCTCCTTTACTGTCTGTATTCCAAAAAAAGAGATCTCTGTCAAAAGGAGGATGATAGATCACTTGTCAGTGTTCACAGCTGAGATGCCAGCAATTCTAACAGCGCTGCAGAAAATAGAAGAGTGTCATATTAAAAATGCTATTACTTGTACTGATTCAGCTTCAGCTTTATTAGCATTGAAGTCATTTCAATCTAAGAGTAGACAAGACATTGTTAATGAAATTTATGAAACTTTTTTCAGATTTAAGAATATGAATATTGTTGTAAGGTTTATGTGGATACCAGCTCATAGGGGGATTAAAGGCAATGATATGGCTGATTCACTTGCAAAACTGGCTTTAAAACTTGATGGTAAAATGAATATCTCTATTAGTAAAAATGAGGCTAAAGCATTAGTTAAAAGTCACATCATGAAAACATGGCAACAAAGTTGGGATAATGGACATACTGGAAGGCACCTGTATGCAATACAGCAAGAAGTAAGTTCAGCGAGGAGGAGGAGTAGGAGTAGGAAAAGAACTTATGAAGAAAATATATTAACAAGACTAAGAGTAGGACATACAGGTTTGAGCAAGACACTTCACCTGATAAAAAAGCATCCGACAGGACTTTGTGATCAGTGCAGCCTTGTGGAATCAGTTGAACATGTTTTATTTCATTGTCAGAAGTATGAAGATAAGCAAGAAATATTGAGAAGAGAACTCAGGAAATTGAGAGTTGAGATGACACTTAAAAATCTTTTTACTGTTGGACAGAAATGGCTGTTCAAGTACCTTATTGAGACAGGTTTAATGCAAAGAATTTAGGATTGTTTTGTTCTATTTCTTTATTATTTTATTTCTTTCTTTCTTCATTTTTCCTTTTTTTTTCTAGGTATTTTTAATTTTGCTTATTATTATTTTCATTATTGTTGGTTGAACACGGGTAGTTACTCTGGTCCACACTCCAACACAGTAGGTGGCGGTAATGCACCTTAACGCTGGTTGCCAACCGCCAAAAAAAAAACAAAAGAAGAAGAAGAAAAAAAAAAAAAAAAAAAAAAAAAAAAACTTCTCCGACGTGTGGAACGCCCCTTTTAAAGACTTTTGTTTCGTTACCACGTAAAATGAGAGATGTAATGAGAGTGCAGTTGCCGTATCTGAGTCTTGTTGTCATTCGCGCTGTGCTAAGTTCGGACATTAGCACGCGAATCTTGTAAGCGAGCACCGTCACAGGGGAGAGCACAAGCTACAGGCTGAATCAGGAAGGAAAGATACGAGGACTTTGCTGGAGTAAGTTTTTTTCTGTCATTAGGACAGCTCTTTAAAAATATTAGAGCTATAGGGCTGATCTTGATATTTTCATTTTGCTTATTCTATTTTGAGGCCAAGTTATATTGTACTTGTTAAGTTAACAAGGTATTTGGGTTATTATTATCTGTTTGTCAATTCCATAGGGTTTCATTTCTGAATACAACTCTTGAGTGAATCTTAATAACCAGGAAATGCTGTGACCTAATACTGAGAAAGAGTTCAGAGGGAATAAAGTTGTAGTTATTCCTTTCACTTAGTTGTGGAGTATATATTATTTGCATGCAGTGTACTGATACCTGTACCCTTTTCTTTAATTCTGTTTCTGGGGAAATACACAGAAAGCTCCTAGTGTGAGCTGAGTAGTTCCACAGTGGAGGCATCACGCTATTTTATTTGTTCTTTACATTATTACATACATTTAATCACTAGCCTATATCTAACCTGCACTGACCACTTGTAAAGGGAGATTTAGTCAAATCAACAACAAAAGCTAAGCACCCAGGTCCCTGTTAATGTGCATTGAATCAGTAGCAGTCTGTTCAGGAAAAAAAAAAGGGTTAAACATAAATGTGATTGTTTCTCTGGTATCTGACAGAGCGCTGACAGGTCCAGAAGAGCTGACAGATAATTCCTACATTCAGGTTGGAGCATTTTTTTAAATTGAGAGGATTGTATTTCTCAAGAGTGGGCATGGCTTCGGCACATTCAACTGACACGCCCCCACCACCCTGGGACAGATTTTACTGCCTCATTTTTCATGATTTTGAAGCTCATTTTTATAAACTTTGACTGAACTCTGGCCTTGTGGTTCAAAACACGCTGGCCCATCATACAACAAACCTATTAACATATTTATTATCACTACAGGGTCTCTAAACCTCTAACCGTTTGCTTGGGTTTGGTCATGTTGTATAAAAGAGATCTGAACCAAAGTTCAGCTTTGATTTGTTAATAATTGTCTTCCTAGGAGTAGCTTCTACAAAAGGTCAGGGTACAGTGAGCTCACCTCCAGACAACAGCCATCATGAAGCAGGGGAAGCAGCTCTTGATTGCTGTCCTGCTGACACTTTGTGCCACATGGAGTGCAAATGGAGGAAACATTTTGGTGTGGTACACTGAGGGCAGCCACTGGATTAACATGAAGCCTTTGCTGGAGACACTGATCGACAGGGGACACAAGGTGACAGTTCTTGTGCCGAGCTCTTCAATGTTCGTGAACATCAGTGAGCCTTCACGCTTCAGCTATGAACGGTTCAACGTCTCTGTTACAAAGGGGGAGATGGAGAAGGTAATGGAAGAGATTGTTCATTTTTTTATATATGAAGCTGACCATATGAGTTACTGGCAGATTTACAAGAGATTCATGGAGGTAATAAAGATCAACATGGAGAACACTAAGAAGCTTTTAGATGGAGTGTTGAAATCAGACACCATCATGATGAAGCTGAAGGAGGGAAAGTACGATCTTCTCTTTTCTGACCCCGTCTTCCTAGGCAGTGACTTAGTAGCAGATATATTAGGAGTCCCTCTGGTTTTGACTCTTCGTTTTTCTATGGCCAATAACTTGGAGAGACAATGCGGTCAAATACCAGCACCACCTTCATTTGTCCCCGGCACTATGAGCAAACTGACTGATAAGATGACCTTCATGGAGAGAGTCTGGAACTTTCTCTTTTACCAAATGCAGGACATCATGATAGCATATTACGCGGGGCCAGAAGTGGATAAATATTACTCAGACTACACAGGTGAGCAACTCGGCAACAGGAACCAGTGACTTTATTGGTCTGCACCTTGACAGTCTTGGTACAAATTTAAGTGATAACTTCTTCATGTTGGCCACTGATGATACTTTTCAAAGGGCAGCTGCCATCCATTACGTAAGGATTAATGCCTGACGAGGTGTCCAATTATGAGGGATTAACGGATGACGTGGAGCGCGGAGGACGGTTTCCCACATGAAGTCCATTAATCCTTGATAATTGGACACCTCAAAGAGTATTAACCCACTTACACCATGGTCACCTGCCAATGAAAAGAATAAAAAAAACTACTAATTTATAATTTCTTACATTTTGCGATCAAAATACAAAGTTTTACAAAAACAACAATTCCTTTTCCCTAGCAACACCTAGGGCTGTCACCTTTTATAAAAAACAACTTAAAACGAATTTAGAATATGACAACGTGATGTTCTAATATATTCGACCCCCCCTGCACCGCGACTCAAACTCACGTACACAGTAAAATCCAAAATACTTCCGCACAGCGCTTCTAAGATGTTTTGGTGTCGTAATTGTCCGTTTGTTGCTTCACTTGCAAAGGCCTTCCATTGTAAAATAGCATAGCAAATAGAGTCTTAACGGAGGTCAAGAGGGCATAAAACGGACAAGTTTCTCTGAGGGCGCCCTATGCTTGGTCGAATGGCAAACTACTTTAGACTGCATGATGCACTGATAGAGGTTGTAGTTTGACTTGGAACATCTCATTTCAGTTCGAATATGAATTTTTACCCTCATGTTCGAATGAATGTTCGAATTTCAAATAAAAAGTGACAGCCCGAGCAACACCTGAGGGCTTGACTAATAATGGGAGTTGTCATTCTAATCCCTTAATGCGCTTAGGAAATGTAAACGGAGTAAATATAAAGTCACAATGAAACAAAAAAAATAGATCAGTGCACATTCTTGACGGATTTATCAACGAAAAGGCATGAAGACGAGGGAGACTGTGATCAGACTATAAACCTGTACATCAAAATGGACAGTAATCTGATAGAGAGCTTAGTTTTAGCAGACCAGCTGTTTGAATAACAGAAATAAACCCCCCTTCTACACTACGAGGTCACAGAGCTGTCCTGCCCTTTAGGTGCTGATCCTCTTAGGGACCAGAGGTAACCTTGCAAATCAGATGGATTCGCCCGTTTCTGTGTTTCTCCTGTCTGAACCATTCGGGCCCGGTTAGAAAGTGACAGGACCAATCAGCAATGAGGGACAGTGAGGGACAGTGCTTTCAGGCATGACGGCATCGTGACGTATGCAAGCAGCAACAAGAGGCCAGTGCAGATATGGTGGAAGACAGTGTGGATGCTGCTCAAGTGCCATTACCAGAACTTGACAACATTTCTTCGTTAAAAGAAGAACAAAGAACAGCATTGAGTTGTTTCCTTTTATAAACAAAAAAAAAAGTTGCGTATTTGCATGTCTACAGTTGCCATGGTTCGCATTATGCAGTTCTTGATGGAGTTTGCCAGAGCCGTTTTACTACTTTGTAGCGGCTACATCACGTGTTTTGTTACTCTGATTGGCCTATAAAGATGTGACAGACAGAACGTTCATCCAATCTCCCTCTGAGGTTTTTTTTTTCAAAGCCTCTGTCCTTTCTCAAACACAATGTTTAAGAGGTTTTCCAGATGGATGTGTAAAACACATCCATCTGCCGTTTCAGGTTACACCAGAGGAGAGAGAGAGAGAAACCTCCTTATATCTTCTGCCACAATATATCTCACTGTTTATCAGAGGACTGGAGAAAACACGCTGCAGCGCGAGTGTTTTGAAGAATGTCCATAATTTTTTGCAAAATCACATAGCTCCTGATGTGCATAGAAAGGTGTGACAAGATTGGCCTCCGAATTAGGTGCTGATTCTCTGTTACACGTCAATATATATATCAGATATTATCATGCTGGTTTATCAGAAGTTTTTCCTTCAGCTCTACAACTAAATAATGGCCTCTTTTCTCTTGTTCTATGTTAATTTAATCATCTGACAATAGTTTATAGAAGTTGGAATAGGAGGGAAGTGAGGGTTTTTTTGTGACACTCACCTCTCACCTCCAATTTCCACATACAGTGAACGCACCGCCACCGAATCGTACTGTGGAGCCGGTGCTCCAGACCAGCGGTGGCGCGTGTCTGGACCGACACTTCGCTCTGCTTCGTTCCAAATACGCTAGAGGTCTATTTTCAGCGCCGGCCGCTGCCAAACTATGTCAATACCCATCGATCCGAAAGCTCCAGAGGAGGAAGTCACAAGTGTAGAATATCCGGTTCTTTCAAAATACAACACAATGCACGGACTCCTGACGGTAAATCATCACTATATCAACATTACGTCTCATCCTGCAGCGAGGGCAAAGGGTCACCGTGAGGTCAGTAAGTCACAGAGCTATCATGGCGCCATTGATGAGGAAAAGTGAACTTTTGGGGATATTTAGCCAAAGAGTTTTGCATAAAACCACAGATCCTTTAAGCAAATATTAACCTTTTAACTATAATGTACTCACTCAATGGCGGAAGCATTAATATCATGGACTTATACCGGAAAGGATGATAAGCCCCAAAGGTAAAATAGTTCGCTGTTGACATACTATTCCTGTGTGAACTCGCAGTTCTCCCGTGATGTATTCCTGCTGATCAGGGCTGGGCGCCGCGGCGCAGTGCTCTAGACTTGCTTCCAGTGGGCGAGGTTGCTCGCCTTCGGTCAGACCAAACCCATGTTGCTTTGGTGCGCGGCGCAGTTGTCCTATGTGGAAATTGTGGGTCAGAGTTAAGGTGAGCCTGGAAATAAGTTGTACGTCAGATATAGCAGATACGGCCATCTCATGTAACTGGTCTGTCATCATATTTATGTCAGTTAAGTGACGGTTGATGCCGGTCCGCAGGCTCCTTAGGCTGGCAATGCTGTACTCCCAGCTCAGAAAATATGACTGTCTCAGGTTGCTATAGTTACCCCACCATGTAAATTCTGCTGCACATTAATTTTTTACAGCGTAAAGATTTTTTGACTGGACTTAAGAAGTGCGATAGTTGTTCATATGTCAGAGGTTAATGGACACCAATGGAACTTCCAGAGCCAATCAGAATCAAGTATTCACCAAGACCATGGTATAATCTGTGTTATCACAGGAAAACCCACCAGTGCCTGTGAGTTGATAGGTAAAGCTGATATCTGGTTGATGCGAACCTACTGGGATTTTGAGTTCCCCCGGCCTTTCCTCCCAAACTTCAAATTTGTTGGTGGAATTCACTGCAGACCTGCTAAACCTTTGCCAAAGGTAGGGCTCATATACCGTCTCTGACTTGTTACAGCTGCATACATTAAGAAAAGAAAAGGAAACAGCAGTTTTTTCTTTCACAAGGACGTCATTTTTCTTTCAGGATATGGAAGATTTTGTGCAAAGCTCTGGAGACGCTGGCGTTGTGATCTTCTCTTTGGGATCAATGATCAAAAACATGACAAGAGAAAAAGGAAACATGGTAGCCGCTGGACTTGCTCAGATCCCTCAAAAGGTCAGATCACAGTTCTTTGTGCAAAATAGAACTAAATTCTTCAGGATATTATGGTGTATGTTGGAGGCCTGAAAACATTTTCATCGGCCAAAGGGCCCAGAAGAAAAAGTTTGGGAACCACTGAGGTACAGCAATGGAACTAGACTAACCAGTGCAGGAAAGTGTGATTCCAATCTGATGTAAGAAAGTTATGCAGAGAAGAAATTTTCATATAAACAGGCACTCAAAGTAACCAACACCATCAGTCAGGGGTGAAAGTTAATCAGTTTGGATAAGGGAAGATCAGCAGTAACACAAGCTTTAAAGATAATGGTCATAAAGTTAGATTGACATTGCACCTTTTCTGGTTAATTCAGGACACCTGAAATGAAATGTAGCAAAAGGATAAACTCTAAATTTATAAGTCCATATCACAAAAATGAATTACATATGAAGAGCAGAAAGTATGTTATAAGGTAAGTTATAATATCAAGAAAAAAAAATACATGGCACAATAAGTTCCACTTTATCATAAAGAAGCACTTTCTCTGTCTAGAAATGTTTAACTTGTGTTTATAGGTGCTGTGGAGATACAGTGGAGAAAAACCAGAAACTCTTGGTGCCAACACCAGAATCTACAACTGGATCCCTCAGAATGATCTTTTGGGTAAGTAGAGGTTTTTATCAAATGTACTGGACAAGGCTTTAACAGTGAGCCCCCAAACTTCCAGTTTTAAATGTCAAAGTACATCCCTACTTTGTATGTCATTTTCTATTGGTTTAACTACAAATCCTTTAACAGGATGAAGGTTTTTTTGAAAAAAAAAAAAAAAAAATCACTGACCAAAGAACCTCACCTCCTCCTCGTGTCAGTGTCTACAATGACAGGCTGTGCTAGGTAAGCTTGAGTCATCCAAGCTCATTAATCTGCGCATCCATTACAGAGGGTCTACCAGCTAAGAGTTTTGGTTAGCCAGCATTTATCAGCCTTTGGCCAGCAGTGGTGAACGGCTCCTCTCTCTTCGCTGCAGGATAGAAAGATATAGAAGATCTTTCATACTGTCAGCAATAAGACTATATAATTCTACCATAAACAGATGAGACTCCAGACAAATGAATTTCCCTTTGGGGATAAAAAAAGTTTTTGTATTGTATTGTATTTTTTCACAGGCAAAGTCCAGCAGATAATAACATTAATAGTTGTCCAGCTGAAAAATATTCCAGTTACAAAATAAATAAATCTGTGAATAATTTAATATCGTATATTGTAGTAACAAAAAGACATATTGCAAGAGTCCTGCAATCAACCCACTTCCTGTGCAGTAGGGGGGGGGGGGGTTCTCTACATAGGCAGCACATGGCTAATTTAAGCAGTGAATATTCATGTGATCATTGTGGATGACATCAAACAAACTTCATCTCCAGGAGAGTTTGGAGCTTCGGTGCAGGGAAAACAGCGGTGTGGGAGGATTTTTGAATTATTATGTTTTTCAGGTAATAAAGAGGCCAAAACAAAGGGAACTGTAGAAAGCTGAACGGCATAAACACCATAAATTAGCCAGGACAACGATGGGCCTGGGCCAAGCAGAGTGTCTGAGGGGATTAGTGAGTGGGTAAATCTCAGATGAAGTGGAGCTGTATTCAACACAGAATCATGTCATGCAGAAAGGCATGGATCAGTAGGGGAGACAGCAAGAGCACCATCTCACTTCCCTGAAGTTTGTGCTCAGGGCTTTCTGGCTAATCAGCAGCAGTAGAGGAAGAGGCATGGATGAGAAGAGGACTGTACTAAACTATCCAATAGTTTACTTCTTCAGGATTTCTCTGAAAAATCATGATGGTTGGATCTTATTGTTTTAGCAGCAGTGAGAGTTGAATTCATCTATTTATAAGGACTAATGTTGGATAATTGCCAGCAAGACTCAATTTTCATTTGTTATGGAGAGTTTAAGTTGGTGTTAAGCTGACGGAGCACTGGTAAGTTATTTGTTGGTGTTCTTAGTGGAGGATGGTATTTATGGAATGAACTTTGTGTCTGGAAGATTAAAGCAAAACTTACTGGGTATCAAACAAAAATAAGCATTTGCGAAAAAAATATGATCCATGCAAAAAGAAAGTTCACATCAAGTGAATAATGCTTATTTTTGTGGCCGGAGACAAAAAAAAGTCTCGCGGAAACTCTGACAACTGATGACTCACTTATCTTAAAAGAAACCCTGCATGATCAGACAAGTTCATCTTGTTGGATAGATATTTGTATCTCACATATTTATACTGAACTAAAAAAACTCACTAGATAACCTAGATATCTGCATTTTGAGTAAATTTGAGCTGATAAACTCATCAGGACGCCGCCATGTTTTGTTACAAAGTGTGACTTTGACCAGTAGCTAAAGAAGTGACTGACAGCTTTATAAAAAATTTACTGCAAGCTGCAGCTCAGTCAAGGTCAGCAAATTCTATGCTAAAGACATTTATTACCCGACAGTAATTCAGAGTAAAAGACCATATTCATGGTGTTGTTTGGATGCTTTTATTATGAAAAAGCAATCTCAGTTAAAGTTTTAACAATAGCAAGTAAAAATAACACTGACATTTGAAAATATAAATGAGGAGAAAAATGAAACTTCTAAAGTCTTAGTTAGACAAAAAAGTCATTTCTAACAGCAAAAGGGTTTTTACACCACTGATACCCATTGTCAATGAACACACCATGAGAAAAGGTTTTCTTTGTACCAGTTAAACAAGGGAATATTTAGTTGCCAATAATTTGTTCTTATCTTTTTCTATGTAATACCATTTTATATTTTTATCTCTCAAACAGTCATGAGGTCAAATAGGGCAGTGAATACAGACAAGTGAGGAAAGTGTTTGATGCCACAAAAAAGTCAAACCCTCAAATGTACATATCATCTGAATGCACAGTATGTTTAATGAGATTTTTGCACGGATCAGGTCACCCCAAGACCAGAGCTTTTATCACCCATGGTGGAGCAAATGGGATTTACGAGGCCATCTACCACGGTGTTCCCATGGTGGGCATTCCCTTGTTGGTTGACCAGCCAGACAACATGGTCCATCTGATGGCAAAGGGAGCTGCAGTTACCTTGGAAATCAACTACATGACATCTGAAGATCTTAGAGATGCAGTCAATACTGTCATCAATGATAAATCGTAAGTTCCTACTGGGCCAGAGCTCCATTTATCATTGTGTCTTTGTATTAAAATCCACAGGGAAATTGATGCCATACCAGACAACACTTAAACAGAGCTTGCTGGGACCTGATAACTGACATGTTCATTCACCACCACAGATACAAAGAGAATGCCATGCGGCTGTCCAGAATCCACCATGACAGACCAATGAGTCCTCGAGATGAAGCTGTTTTCTGGATTGAAAACACCATGAGAAACAAAGGGGCCAAGCACCTCAGGGTGCAGAGCCATGAGCTCACCTGGTATCAGTATCACTGTCTGGATGTCCTGGCATTTTTCCTCTCCATTCTTCTGTTGTTGATATTTATCTTTATCAAGACCTGCAGATTCTGCTTCAGGAGATGCTGTGGGACAACAAGTACAACAAAGAGAAAGGCTGAGTGACACAAACAGTTTAAATGAGGTCCAGGGGTTGTCTCAAACATGTTAAATGTCCAGAGAAAGACAAAGTTCTTTGCTCTGGACTTCAAACAATTAACTGAAACAAGAACTTTGAAGAAGAATGTCTAAAATGAGTACAAGTATCAGGCACAAGTGTGAGTAGTATAGTCAGTTTTGGATTGACCCTTCATCAGCAGTTGTCATGGTGCGAAATAACGAGAGCCTGTACCAGGAGCTGGGTTGTTTGCCCTGTCTGGTAGGGTCTGATCCTCCTGTTGTCCATACTCCATTGTAATTTGTTGAATGATTTTAGTTTCATATGTCTTGTTTAGCTTAAACATAATGAACATTCAAATAAACCATAAAAAACTTGCGTGTTGCCTGCAAACATGTACTTTAATCTGTTGCTGCTCTTAGTGAGGGTGGCACATTCTGTAAGGCCAAAGCTTTAAAGAAAGACTGTTCATGTGACCTCTATTATCACATTAAACACCTACAGTAAACTGGAAGAAGAATGCTCTTATCACTAGGTGTAGCCTATTCAATAAAATGAAAATAACGCAGTAATTAGGGTAAAAGGTAGGTTAAAACATACTGGTCAAATGTCATAGCACAACAGCACATTTGGATCTAAGTAGGTTGCACACTGAGTGTGGCTTTGTAAACCTACCTTTAATTCACTGTTTGATACAATTAAACCAGATAAGCTGTTTGATGGCTAAGACAAAATAAAGACTTGATTATTATGAACATTTAGAAGCAGGATCAACATTTCAAACACCACCAAATTCAGACATGGAATGATAAATGCTGACTGGTATTCCTTAATCACGCATGTAAAATTATAAATACGTATGTGACAACAACTTCTCTTTGTCAGTGTCAGTGAAGTTATTTTGTCTGTGATATGGGTCATGATTTATATGCAAACGTTCATCTTAAAAAAAAAAAAAAAACATGGCTTTTCAGAACTTAAATGTTGTTTAGTTGCTTTTCATGTCTCAACCTGTCAAACCCTTGATCTTGTAGAGTTTGTAATCATGACAGTTATGTTAACCAAGAGTTTGGTTTTCTTCCATGTGATTCTGTTTATCTGTAAACATTAAGTACAGAACATCAAAAAATAACTTGCAATGAAACCTAGCATTAGTTCATGCAGGACACAGTTGTCATACACCCAGTCGTGATCAGCTGACGTCCAGCTGATCCTATTTATTGCCTCCACAGCCAATCACAGCTCTTTCTCCAAACACAGCGGTGCATATCAATATGCTGTACTTCTCACTAATCCCTGCTTGTATTAGTGCTGATGCACCACGCTGCTGCTACTAATGCAGCAAGGCCATCACTCTGACATCTCTCCATTAGAGCATGTCCATAGGATCCTGCTTGTGCATGTTTGCATATAACTCAGCCTATGTGTGTGTTATATGTTCAACAACAGAGTGTAAACTATGAATTTCCCTTCAGGGAGACTGTGCACTGCTGATTGGACACTGAGCTGAGGGATTCAGGGACCTCTACCAGTTTTAAGTTGTTTTTATTGTTCTAGCCGTTCTTTTATCTTGTTTTGATATCCTTTTAATCTGTTTTAACCTAGCATCCTAGAAAAACTAATTGTTAAACCCAACCACTCTGCATGCTATTTTGGGTAGACTGTATATTTTCATCTGGAATTTCAATCTCTTTTTATCTCAAATGTATTTAATTTTAACACTATCCAAACTGCGGCCTGCACTTGTGTCATTATGATGTGTTGAAGGTTTTAAAATGACAGTTGAAGTTTAATTAATAAAACTTGACTTTTTGAGGGTAACTTTGCACTACTTTCATCAGGCTATGCTGCCACCTGTATGAGGTCCACTTCATTGCTAAACCAGCATTGGTTTAAAAATTGTTAATGCTTTCTTAAAGAAATAAAAATTAGTATATCAAAATGTACAGTGATGTGATCTTTGACTGTACTTAAGCAATGTGAAAATCCATTTTTGTTTGAGTACTTTGAAAACTCAAGTATTCTTTAAAGCAAGCACTCCAGTACTTTAACTCAAGTAATCAATACACTGAGCTAATTTACTTTTATTGGGATAAAATTTGACTAGGTCCACAACTGGATATAAAGAATACTTGAATAGTTAAATACGGCACCCCTCCTTAGGGGTACCAATCTTACCTATCCGTCCCAAGAAGGTGGAGCTACGCACACAATATGGGGTTGCACTCTGTGGTTGCACTGACGTCAAGTCAGCGCTCCACAGCTGTGGCTCCGGGCTGCAAAACACGGAAGTGTCTGTGAATGAAAACGAGAGAGAAACGGCGAAAAACGGACTAATATCTGCCTAAATCGGGGATATCTGGACTCCAAACTGTTTCCTAGTCTGTGTATATTGATATCTGGCCACAAATCAAGTTTCCTGACGTTTATCTGGACCTGAAGGCATCTCATCAGCTTGATCTATCCGCAATGGATGTGAAACTAAATTAATGCTGAAGTTTTGTGAATACGAAGCCTTAGATCAGTTCATTCTCTATACTGTAACTAGTTATTCATCTAATTCTTACTTTAGGTAACCTGTGAAAACATCGCTGTGTGTGGCTGCTGCTCGTAAAACTTCGGGCTGCAGCCTATTTTGTAACGAGATCAGCGCACCCAGCATTTCTGACTTAATCTAGTCTGATTTTAACACCAACTGAACTTTTACTTTATTTTTAATGTGGCGAATTCTGACAATACAGCTCTAAACGTTCATATTTTATAGTATAAACTGTTCTAGACTAAATATATTCACATATTAACGTACCGTTACGACTCTAAACGTTTCTGTACAGTATTCCATCAGCTGATCTGTACTGAAAGCGGTTAACATAATTAATATTTAGTTATTTTTTTAAAAAGCACTTTCAGGAGAAAGAAAGATGTTTAATGCGTGTTCCCTACTGATTTCTGTCACTTGTCATTTCGACAACTCAGCAGCTGGACCAGCAGACTCGCGCTTCGCTGACTGTGACGTCACATTCATAGCTTTTTTACAGCCCGCCCACCAAGTGACGGGACGGGTGTCTGTAGACACGCAAACTGTTTTGTGGTTTAGCGTACCAGACCGTACTGAATCAAACCGGAACCCTTGATGGAAAAAAAGGCTTTATTATCCCTTTATGGGATCTTGAAACCTCTAACCGTTTGCTTGGGGTGGGTCATGTTGTGTCAAAAAGAGCTCTGAGCCAGAGTTCAGCTTTGATTAGTTAATGATTGTCTTCCTAGGAGTAGCTGTTAGATCAGGGTACAGTGAGCTAATCCTGACAGCTGGCCATCATGAAGCAAGGGAAGCAGCTCTTGATTTCTGTCCTGCTGACACTATGTGCCACATGGAGTGCAAATGGAGGAAACGTTTTGGTGTGGTACACTGAGGGCAGCCACTGGATTAACATGAAGCCTGTGCTGGAGACACTGATCGACAGGGGACACAAGGTGACAGTGCTTGTGCCGAGCTCTTCAGTGTTCATGAACATCAGTGAGCCTTCACGCTTCAGCTATGAACCGTTCAACGTCTCTGTTACAAAGGGGGAGATGGAGAAGTTAATGGAAGACATTTTTCAGTTTTTTATAAATGAAGCTGACCATGTGAGCTATTGGCAGATCTACAACAGAGTCATGGAGATAATAAAGATCATCAGTGATAAAACAATGAAGCTTTTAGATGGAGTGCTGAAATCAGAAACCATCATGACAAAGCTGAAGGAGGGAAAATATGATCTTCTCTTTTCTGACCCCATATACGCAGGCAGTGACTTAGTAGCAGATATATTAGGAGTCCCCCTGGTTTTTACTCTTCGTTCTTCTATGGCCAATAACTGGGAGAGACAATGCGGTCAGATACCGGCACCACCTTCATTTGTCCCCGGCATGATGAGTAAAATGTCTGATAAGATGACCTTTATGGAGAGAGTGTGGAACTTTCTCTTTTACCAAATGCAGGACATCGTGATGGCAAACAACATATGGAAAAAAATGGATAAATATTACTCAGACTACAGAGGTGAGCAATTCAGTCACAAAAACTAGTGACTACATTGATCAACTTGACAGTCTTGTCACAAATTTCAATGATAATGTCTTCATGTTGGGTACTGATGATACTATCATAGGACAGCTGTCATCCATTACTCTGTGTTATGACAGGAAAACCCACCAGTGCCTGTGAGTTGTTAGGTAAAGCTGATATCTGGTTGATGCGAACCTACTGGGATTTTGAGTTCCCTCGACCTTTCCTCCCAAACTTCAAATTTGTTGGTGGAATTCATTGCAGACCTGCTAAACCTTTGCCAAAGGTAGGGCTCATATGGCCTGTTATTTTTTCATTACATAAAGAAAACAAATGAAAAGGAAAGTATGACTTTTCCTCTTTAACAATGATGTTATTTTTCTTGCAGGACATGGAGGAGTTTGTGCAAAGCTCTGGAGACGCTGGCGTTGTGGTCTTCACTTTGGGATCAATGGTCAAAAACATGACAAGAGAAAAAGGAAATATGATAGCCACTGGACTTGCTCAGATCCCTCAAAAGGTCAGATTATAGTTCTTTGTGCCAAATGGAACTAAAGTGAGAAGGATATTAAAAGCACTCAGAGTTTTCTGATGTAAAGGTGCAAATCTTCTTATAAGAAGCATTCATTGCATTTCTACTGACAGCAAAATACTGTGAAGAAATTAACCTGGGATCTAATAAAAATATTTAAAAAGTAGTAAAAAAATAGTTATTTTTGATAGAAAAATTAAACCCACAATGAAGACGTATTTCACAATATCTATCATAGCTATTTTGATGCTTGTTGGTAGACGTCCTCACATAAAAGGACACTACCTTAGGTACAGCAATGGAACTAGAAGGACCAATGCAGCAAAATGTGATCTCAATCTGATGTAAGAAAGTTATGCAGAGAAGAAATTTTCATACAAAGTGGCACTTATCAATCGGGGGTGAAAGTTAATCAGTTTAGATAAGGTCAGAGTCAGCAGTAACACAAGCTTTAAAGATAATGGTCATAAAGTTAGTATGACACTGCACTTTTTCTGGTTAATTAAGGACACTTGAATAAAAATCTAGCAAAAGGATAAATTCTAAATTTAGAAGTTCATATCACAAAAATATATGACAGATGAAGAGTAGAAAGTATTTTATTAGATAAGCAATACTATTAAGAAAAAGTAAATTGGCACTTGAATATCGTACTTTTTTAACCTTGAGAAATCATTTAAGTTCCAAAGATCATCCATCTTAAAGCTAAAGTTATGAAATGAATTCCACTTTTGTCCGCACACCTAAGTATGTTTTAGCATATGTAATTATAACAACTTTAGCATAAAGTAGCACCTTCTCTGTCTAGAAATGTTTAACTTGTGTTTACAGGTGCTGTGGAGATACAGTGGAGAAAAACCAGAAACTCTTGGTGCAAACACCAGACTCTACAACTGGATCCCCCAGAATGATCTCTTGGGTAAGTAGAGGGTTTTTTGTTTTTTTTTTTAATCAGATTTATTGGAGAAGGCTTTAACAGTGGGCATTCAGAATTCTACTTTCTAAAGTCAAAACATATCCTCACTTTTTATGTCATTTTTCATTGGTTAAATTCGTTTAACAGGATAATGTTATTTAAAAAACAACAACAAAGCAGTACATCACCCTTGTGTCAGCATTTACTATGATAGGCTGTGCTAAATTGGCTCGATTCATGAATTTGCACATCCATTACAATGAGTCTACCAGCTAATGATGTGTTACAACTTCTGACTCACTTGTCTCAGGACTAAAATAATTCATTCAATATTCTGCCAATATTTCTAACTGTCATGTCTAAAGGAAACCAGGCACCTTTTGCAGAAACTGTTCTTCAGACACTGGCCTGCTTTCTATACTCAAAACCAAACTCCAAACCTATGGGGACGGAGCCTTTAGTGTTGCAGCCCCCACCCTCTGCCTGCAGACATCCTCAGCACTCCATCTTTGAACATTTTCAAAAATGTCTCAGGCACCACCTCTTCACCACAGCCTATCGTTAGGGCTGTCCCGATCAGCACTTTTGGCCTCTGGTCCAATCCAATTTTTTAATATTGAATATCCCCCGATACCGAGTCCCAATCCGATATTCATAATTTCTTAGATTAGAATTTCAATTGTTTTTGTTTATAAAAATAACTTAAGTAAACAGAGTAACTACTAGATGTCTCACATGTATTCCATTTAACTTAGTACAGCCAACAATGTTGTCCAAACAAAATTACATCTCTACTCAAAATGGTTTATTAGCTCTGTTTCATTTTAATAATCCACCAATAAATAAATAAAGTTACATATTAACTTGACTGTATTAGTCACAACAAAAACTGAAGTCAAAACAGTTGAATTTCAACTTGAATAGGATCAAAAACATATGAATCATACAGGTTCAAAACAACAATCCCTATTAAAATGTAGCAGCTTAATCTGAGACATAAACCAAAACACTAGCATTGCAATAAAACCCAAACATCAAATACAAGGCACTCTTGTTTCTACAGTGTAATTTCTAAAGTGCAACTGGAGCTGCCACATCACGTTTTCCCTCACTTTTACTACTTTACCCACTATTACTTTAAAATGAAGTGAAGGTTTAAGTACATTCTTGATGGCCTGCTTTACATTCTCTGCTGTGTGAGACCCACTAAACTGGCGCACATTTAATTCTGCACGCTTTAACTAAAAAGTGGAGGACTGTGTAGTGAGGCTCAGCAGTGACATGGGGCAAATATCAGAGCTCTAAACGTTTGTAGAGAAGCTAATGGCAGCGAAGTTACTTTTTAAACTCTCTAGTATGCTATCCTGTACTTTGTTGTACAGGTCCTGTAAGGCAGTGTCAGTAACGTTATGTCGAGACGGCAGGGCATAGCGTGGGTCTAAAAGCTCAAGAAGATGACAAAAACCCAAATTCTCCACCACAGAGATAGGATGGTTGCCAAAGCGATGAATTCAACTACATTTTCTGTTATCTTTTTTGCCTTATTGCTCTCTCGAGGGTCCAGAAGTCCTGAAGAACTCTTAAAATCCAGAATTGTGGCTTAGGTGAAGCTGCCTGTTGCTATAGTGAAGTCAACGTATTCCGCTGTATGTTCAGTTTGGAGACGATGGATCCAATTTGTAGTGTTAGCTGCTGCTACCACTTCTTTAAAAGGTTGTATTACAGATACTGCAAGTGGCCACTGGACTGTTTTCACTCTCATGTTTTAAGTTTTTCCACACCGCAGACATTTTAAACACAGGAATGTTAATGTTGCTACTGCTGCTTTGTTGTGTTACTGATTTGTTTACGGCCTGTCGTAGATTGTGGTCCATTTACAACAGCTGACGTAAATGATTGGCTGAGTGAATCGGATCAAATTGCAGATCTCCAATCAATTAAAAATGCTTATATCAACTCCGATCCGATACATACGATTGGGATCAGGATATCCCTGCCTACAGTCTTCACTAAACCACCCTTTACACTCATCTTACCCTCACATAGTTTGTCTTATGTGTTCTTGTCAAGCGCCCTTGGGTTTCTTGAAAGGCACTTTATAAATCCAAGATATTATTATTATTTTTACCACCACTCATTACCAGCCCAAGACTATTAAAACTGTCGAGCATGGTCCTGGCAGCATCATTTTGTAGGGTTTTTTTTCAAGCAAGAGGGGATGGTAAGGATAGATAGAAATCTGTACAGGGAAGTCTACTGAGATATCCTTAGAAAAACTAGTCTGCAGTGTGGATAACTCCAAACTTGGCCCAATTCCCAACAGCACAATAACCTTAGTGGACCAGTAAAAACCCCTTCCTGGACCAAATGGACAGACTTGAGCTGTTGTCCACTGATGATGTGCATGTGCCCTGAAAGAACTTAAGAATGTACTCTGAACTAGAGACGCCAGACATGCCGATATATATATATATAGGATAATTTTAGCCGGCATTAATATTAAAATATAGTTAAGACCTAAAACTTTGGTCCTTAAACAACACAATTACAAGTTTGAGAGGAAAAAATAATACATTTCAGTCCTTAAAACACACTTAAGTGTAAGAAATGATAACAAGTAAAGAAAAAGACTTCAGCTGATGTAGTTCTGTTGGTGGAGCCTAAAACTCCACTAACTTTTTTTTCATATTGCCAATATCTACAGCTGATATAGACAGATTTTTATAGTTAAAATATTGGATCTAAATATCGCCATAAGTATTTGTCCTGCAGATATCAATATTTAACTTTTTAAGTCAATATCTGCCAATACCGATGTCATACTGATAATATCGTGCATCCCTACTTTAATAGTTTCACAAAAATGTCTCAAATTCAAGTGGGCCAATCTTGTTAGGTCATGACCAAAAACACTGACAGCTGTAATGGCTGCTAAAACTTTCTCAGCCGAATACTTAGTAAATGGCTTAATACTCAACATAAGTAATTTCCTTTTTTAAAACAGAATAGCAAATAATATTTTTATCCCTAAAACATTTAGAAAGTCAAAATAGGGCAGTGAATACATACAAGTGAGGGATGTGTTCAATGCCACAAAAAAGTCAAACTCTCAAATGTAAATATCTGAATGCACAGTATGTTTAATGAGATTTTTGCACTGATCAGGTCACCCCAAGACCAGAGCTTTCATCACCCATGGTGGAACAAATGGGATTTACGAGGCCATCTACCATGGTGTTCCCATGGTGGGTATTCCCTTGTTTGGTGACCAGCCAGACAACATGGTCCATATGATGGCTAAGGGAGCTGCAGTTACCATGGAAATCAACTTCATGACGTCTGAAGATCTTAGAGATGCAGTCAATACTGTCATCAATGATAAATCGTAAGTTCCTTAACCAATCTAAAAATTAGTCAGTTAAAGGCTCTCCAGTGCTGTTTTCTTACATCAAGTATTTAAAGTATAATCAAAAGGCAAATTGATGACATAACATGAAGACCACATGTTTAAAGTGCTCTGACAAAGTTTGCATGGATCTGACAACTAGCTTGTTCATTCACCACCACAGGTACAAAGAGAATGCCATGCGGCTGTCCAGAATCCATCATGACAGACCAGTGAGTGCTCGAGATGAAGCTGTTTTCTGGATCGAGAGCACCATGAGAAACAAAGGGGCCAAGCACCTCAGGGTGCAGAGTCACAAGCTCACCTGGTATCAGTATCACTGTCTGGACGTCCTGGCATTTTTCCTCTCCATTGATCTGTTGCTGATATTTATCTTCATCAAGACCTGCAGATTCTGCTTCAGGAGATGCAGTGGGACAAAAAGTACAACAAAGAGAAAGGCTGAGTGACACAGTTTAAATGAGGTCCAGGGGTTGTCTCGAACATGTTTTGTGTCCAGAGAAAGACAACGTTCATTGCTTTGGACTTCAAACAACTAACTGAGACAAGAACTTTGAGGAAGACTGTCTAAAATGGGTCTAAGTATCAGGTATTGGTGTGAAATGTGATGCTTTTTGAAAGGAGCCATCATCAGCATGACTGAGTTAAGAAGAAATCTTTGCTGAACTACTGTACTGTTAGCCTCTATGTGAACTATAACCACATATTCAATTTACAACATATGAAAGTCTTTTTGTTCTTTGCTTTGTCAGTAATCAGTAATTAAATTCTTGTTTGCTACTAACTGCATATTCAGTGGCAAACACTATAGAGCAGTTTGTCACTGAAATCTGAATGTTGATTGCTGTTTTAAAAATAAAAAGCACACAACATGGGAAGATGGAACATTGCACAATATTAGATTTTTTTATGCTTTAATTTACAAACTCATTTCAGCCAATACAAATATGTTCACCATATTTATTGTGAAGACCATTAAGTCACTGCCGTGCTAGAATTTAATTGTTACTCTTATTTGTCACAGTATTGTTTTAAAACAGACATAAACAAAACAAACATTCTTTTCTTTTCTCTGCGTTAAACTGCATAAACTTAATGCTTCATCTTGCAGATATTGTAGATGTGATGTCATTGTGGGCAGAATCACTGCAATTCCACTCGCTGAGTGGCATAAAGCACATACTGAGACAGGAAGCTTGCAAAATAAGCTGAAAATAACAGACTTCACAGTAATCATTTCCTGAGAATGTTCTTTGCAGACAGTATAGATTCTCTGTTCTCATATTTTGAATGAAAGGTACTGAACCACAATGAAAATCATGGGGCTAAGCTGCAGTTACGGTAACTATCACTTCCTGTATGTATCATATCACAGAGCTACATGCATTCTGCTAAGTATGAATATAATATGATTCTAACGCTTTCTCTTTCCTCTTTTCTATTTACCTCAAACAGAAATCAAGAGCATTCATCTATAAGATGACCCATTATGTTATCGCCCTACATTCTGCCAATAAAAATAATTAACTTTTAAAGTTATTCTATGAGAAACAAACGTGTTGATAAAATCATGAACTCTTAGCTGTATTTGCATAAATTAATATTAATTTCCATACCATCAGAACAAATCTGAGAGCTTGACTGAAATGAATATTGCAGTAAATTTGTCTGCCTTTTTGTCATGAATAAACAAAATGATTATTCTTAGACTTTGCGCTTGTTTTGTTTTCATTATGCTTCATACTTGAATCTAATTTGTTGAATTATACCTTTTACATACATATGTAATATACACCTACATATACCTGTGTTGCACATGTACCCATATATATACAACATACACATACAGTACCATGCAAGTCAGACTCTTGTTTTTGAGTGCTGTCTTTTTCTTTGAAAACCATTACCTTAAATCTCCAACCATTTGCTAGGGATGGGTCAAGCTGCACCATAAGGAGCCACAGTTCCCAGCAGAGTTCAGAGCCTAGCTGTCTTCTGACCTTTCTGTAAATCCCCTCTATCACACTTCTACTGGACAAACCCTGACTGTTGAGCTTCTGCCCCTAAATCAGCATCTTAGCATTCTTTTCATGTGCTTCTACCACAAAATCCTCCTAGCGAACAGTGAGTCAAACTATCCACACTGACTCACAAACCATATGGTTAGTGCAAACTCTCCTGTAGCTAAACAGGTTTTCCAGACAAATCCGCATTTCCCAGTTGTGCACACCACTTCAGTGAGCCTGACTTTAAATTTCTCTCCCTCACAAGCAAACTGAACTGCTGCACTCTTTCTGATAACATCCTGCATTCACCTGTCACCTTCTACTTCAATTCCTGCTGCTAAACTTTTCAAAATCACGTTATATCACTGTGTATACAGCCATGTGACAGACTGATCTTAGACCCTGTCAAAATATGCCTCAAAGTTGCCATCCCTGAACACAACGGGCATGATGGGTCCCCACACATCCAATGCTTTAGGTTCTGGGATGATGGTAAGACATCACAGGTAGCCCCTTACATGAATTTGACTCTACTATCCTCCATACTCCACATGTCCATCCAAGTGAGCTTCTCTGCATTTTCCTTATTCATCTACTGTCCCTGTCCCCCATGTGGTGACTACTAGTGCTCTTTCACTTTAAAAGTATTCAAGGATAATCTTCCACAAGCACTGACAAGTTCACAACTTCTTCAGATTACACAAGTGTTTTCTAGCCCACTGAGCTGAAAAAATCACACCTTTGGGGGTAACCTCCTCTCTTCATTCAAAATAGAGAATGGGGATCCGAAGTCTCGGCTCACTTCCTGTTTATGAATTTGTGGCACAGGTCAGACTCCTTTTATTATTCAGTGTTGGCTCGTTATTTTACAACCATTATCTTAAACGTCTATCATTAACTTTGGTTGGATCATGCAGTACAAAGAGGAGCCAGTGTTCAGTTTTGATTTGTTTATTATTTTCCAGGAGTAGCTTTAACACAAGGCACGGGGACTGTGAGCTCTCTACTTGACACAGGCAGTATGAAGAAAGAGGAGCGTTTCTCCCTTTCCCTCCTGCTGATTCTTTGTGCCACATGGAGCGCAAATGGAGGAAACATTTTGGTGTGGTACACCGAAGGCAGCCACTGGATTAACATGAAGCCTGTGTTGGAGACACTGATCGACAGGGGACACAAGGTGACAGTGCTTGTGCCGAGCTCTTCAATGTTTATGAACATCAGTGAGCTTTCACGCTTCGGCTACGAACTATTCGACGTCTCTGTAACAAAGGAGGAGGTGGAGAAGTTAATGGAAGAGATGTTTCAGTTTAATATATATGACAGTGACCACATGAGCTATTGGCAGATTTACTACAGAATGATGGAGATAATAAAGGCCAACATAGAGCTTATGTTGAAGCTTTTAGATGGAGTGCTGAAATCAGAAACCATCATGATGAAGCTGAAGGAGTGAAAATACGATCTTCTCTTTTCTGACCCCTTTCTCCTGGGCAGTGACTTAGTAGCAGATATATTAGGAGTACCTCTGGTTTTTACGCTGCGCTTTACCATGGCAAATAACTGGGAGAGACATTGCGGCCAGCTACCAGCTCCACCTTCATTTGTACCTGGAGCTATGAGCAAACTGACTGACAAGATGACCTTCATGGAAAGAGTCTGGAACCTTCTCTTTTACCAAATGCAGGACATCATGCAAGCAAACAACATATGGAAAGAAGTGGATAAATATTACTCAGACTACACAGGTGAGTAAATTAGCCACAATGGTCAGCAACTTGATAGTCTTGGTACAACTGTCAGTGAAAACTACTTTGTAATAAAACTCAATTCTGATTCATGTTAGGTTTTCAAAGGGCAGCTGTCATCCATTACTCTGTATTATGACAGGAAAACCCACCAGTGCCTGTGAGATGTTAGGTAAAGCTGATATCTGGTTGATGCGAACCTACTGGGATTTTGAGTTCCCTCGGCCTTTCCTCCCAAACTTCAAATTTGTTGGTGGAATCCACTGCAGGCCTGCTAAACCTTTGCCAAAGGTGAGGCTCATAAATCATCTCATGCCTGTTTTTGTTTCATTATATTAAGAAAAGAAAAACAAAAGCATTGTTTTTTTCTTTAATGATAATGTTACTGTTCTTGCAGGACATGGAGGAGTTTGTGCAAAGCTCTGGAGACTCTGGTGTTGTGGTCTTCTCTTTGGGATCAATGATCAAAAACATGACAAGAGAAAGGGGAAATATGATAGCAACTGGACTTTCTCAGATCCCTCAGAAGGTCAGGTCATGATTCTTTACAATTCTACTGAAAAGAGTGTGGTTTTAACAGCATCCAACTTTTCTGATGTAGTGTGGGAATGTTATTATTTAACTGCCTGAAATGTGCAGAATCTCAGCTGAATTTCTCTGCAGTTGAAGTAAATAAGAACAGCCGATTTGATCAGTTAGGTTCTTAGTTTGACATGATGGGTGAATACTTTGACATGGCTTCAAGCAGGCCTTGCTGCATGTCAGAATTTACTGAGGCCTGCTTAGTCAGTGGACTGGGCTAATAGTTCTGGTAACTAGTTATCTGCATATTGTTGCAAGAAGTGTTAATTGATAAATGTGAATGTCTTTTCAGGATGTTGAGATTTTTTAGTGATTTTGACTGTTACAGATATTTAGGTAGCTATGTTTTTAACACAATGGCTGAAAGACAAGAATACATGGATTTGGTGGCTGATTTGCAAGCCCTTTTTTTGCAAAGGGTGTTTAAAAAAAAGCTGGTTATTGCAAAAATGGGCTGCCAACCCCAGAGCTAGCAGCGCTGACCTGGGAAATACTTTCATGATACACTTTGAAACTGGCTAACTAAGTCAGATAAGCACAGGCGGGATGCAAGGATATGACAGGATATTCAGGAACATTGCTGGTTTTGAAAACTTTGGGGAAACGAGAGTCGATGAAAAGGTCCAACAAGCTCATTAGAGTCTATACAAAGAAAAAGGGGAAGGGGCTTTATAAATAAAGAAAAGGCTTTTGCAAGTGTAATGCACATAGCCTGGGACTCGAGTCCATGACTTGGGTGTGAGTCGCACTTAAGTCGTACACATCAGTGACTTAAGACTTGACTCGGACTTGTGCGATAAAGACACGACACTCACGCACACACTTGCTCTGAAATGCATGCTAACACGTTGGTAGTTCAGACTTCAGTCTAACATCTGCTGAGTGCATAAGTTTCAGAATGCCTGAACTTTTTCCTCCTTCGTTAAAGCTCCTCTCTGACCAAGGAGGATCAGCGTCAGCGCTGTTCATGTGTGTGTGTGTGTGTGTGCACTCCAGCTGTGTGTGTCTGTGTCGCTCGCGTGAGTCAGGGGTGTGCGCTATGTTAAAATATTATTTGGTTAATATTCCCTTGATATCTTACATTTGTGGGGAACAAATAAATGTTAAAATCTCTACATATGCATTGTTAAAAAAACGAATCAACAAAGTTTTATTGGCAAGTACATTTTACATTTGGCTTGGTGCAGAAACAAATAACATAGAAGAAGAATACAAATCTTAAGAGGCTAATATAAATAATAAAATAAATCAATGAGATTCTCCCTTTTCAAGCTAAAAGGATTTAAGTTATCAAACAAACAAAAAAATTATCTGCACATCTTAGCATGTATTTGTAAGTCTAATCACATCAACGTGATCATAAATTGCAAGTAAGGCACAAGTTTAATAATAATTTAACTTGTGTTTATAGGTGCTGTGGCGATACAGTGGAGAAAAACCAGAAACTCTGGGTGCAAACACCATGTTATACAACTGGATCCCTCAGAACGATCTCCTGGGTGAGTAGAGGTTTCAACAGATTTACTGGGCAAGCCTTTTACAGCAGGTCTGGTGACTTCTTATTTTAAAAGTCACAGAATATCCTGCCCTTTACATTTGATATTATTTTAGCTAAAACTCCCTAAACAGGATGAATTTATTTAAAAGTTGAAAAAGAAAAATAAAGCATGTTGGCATGAATACACAGAACCATTGCTATTACACTTCAAGTTTTGTTCAGGTGCTGCCCTTGATGTTGTGTCACAGATGTGTGGCGAGCAAAGAAAAAGCTCTGCTTAATCAAAACTTGCTAATAACACAGTTTCCTCAATTTTTTGTGATATATTTCAGCTGGCTTTAACTTAAAGTAAAAGAATTCAATTATGACCATCATCATTTTTTCAATACATTACCAGATGACACTGTTTCAGGTGTCAGTCTTTGTTCACACTACATGTGATACCAGAGGTGATTTCTTTTAGCAGCTTGCAGCATTAACCTGGAGGAACACTTTTAAAAGCTTTTTCACTGGTTATGTGAAATCCATCCATGAGATCAAAGCATTGCTTCACTGTTTAGTAAATACACCAGATGGAGAGCAGTTTTGTCAGAGTTCTCAAAGGAGAATTAAGCAATTGAGGTGAGCGGAGCAGAGCAGCAGTTCTCTTCATCTTTTGTTATTATTTTGATTCAGAGACCCTCTGCAGCAGAATGCACATGCTGTTTATAAGTGACTGGTGTCTGAATGCACAGTGTGATTAATAATTTCAGTGTCCATCAGGTCACCCCAAGACCAGAGCTTTCATCACCCATGGTGGCACAAATGGGATTTACGAGGCCATCTACCACGGTGTTCCCATGGTGGGCATTCCCTTGTTTGGTGATCAGCCAGACAACATGGCCCATCTGAAGGCTAAGGGAGCTGCAGTTACCATGGAAATCAACTTCATGACATCTGAAGATCTTAGAGATGCAGTCAATACTGTCATCAATGATAAATCGTAAGTTCCTTAACCAATCTAAAAATCAGTTAAAGGCTCTCTAGAGTTGTTGTCTTACAGTGTGTATTTAGAGTATAATCCAGAGGCAACTTGATGACATAACATAACATAAAGGTGCTATGTCAGAGTTTGCATGGATCTGACAACTAGCTTGTTGTTTATTCACCACCACAGGTACAAAGAGAATGCCATGCGACTGTCCAGCATCCACCATGACAGACCAATGAATCCTCTAGATGAAGCTGTTTTCTGGATCGAAAACACCATGAGAAACAAAGGCGCCAAGCACCTCAGGGTGCAGAGCCATGAGCTCACCTGGTATCAGTATCACTGTCTGGACGTCCTGGCATTTCTCCTCTCCATTGATCTGTTGCTGATATTTATCTTTATCAAGACCTGCAGATTCTGCTTCAGGAAGTGCTGTGGGACAAAAAGTACAACAAAAAGAAAGGCTGATTGATTTCTAAAGAAAAACACAAACAACCATTTGACAAAAATTAGAGAGCATCTTTAAAATGAGTACATGTTTTGTTGGCAGTCTTTTTTTGCTCCAGCCATCATCAGCATGATTGAGTTGAGTACAAAGATTGACTACTAATATTTGTTTAATCTGTTTCTCCATATTCCTTGGTTCCAGATAGGGTAAGCCTGAAAGGTGGTGATCAGAACATTGACCTCTATGCAATATATCCACATAAATTTCTGTCATATGAAGATCTTTTTATTGATTATTGCTATTTCATCTCATTGTTTGTGTTTCCTTCAAATGCTAGTAACTGCATGCTCATCGGTATCCCTGCACTGTCATGTTGTTTGCTTAAAAATGTAAAAGATGACAGCTAGTATAAGTGTAGAAAAGCAAACTGAATGCAAATATGGAATACTGTGCTAACATATATTTACTAATTGCACCTTTCCACCAGAATAATGACTAATCAAAAAAATCCTTACTGAAAAACCTTGACGTAAAAATTTTTATAAGCCATTTTTGAATAAAAAGATTGTGGGAGGATGATTTTTTTAGACTTTACACTTAGCTGTTAAAGTCTAACATGATCGACATCCATATTTGAATTTAAGAATTTGTTGAATTTTCTTTAGTTTCAGATGTCTTGTTGAGCTTAACCCTAACAATCATTCAAATAAAGCAGTAAAACACTTGTTTGTTGGCTGTAAAATCCATTTTCACTTCATGCTCTCTTGGTAGATCCTTTTGATACTTAGCAGTGGGCCTGTTATGGGCAGCAGACAGTAGTTCATGAAAGACCAAAACTTAGGGTAAAGACAGCTGATGCATCTACCTCTATTCCATAAAACACCAACTGTAAGCTGGAAGATAACTGAACATTACCTTTACAATAAAATGAAAAATACTCAGCAGAAAAAGTTAAGGCAATTTCAAATATTGATCAATAAATGGTAGAGATAGAACGTCAGCATGTTTGGAGCTAGGTATACCTCACCTGGGGTGTGACTTTGAAAGCCCACTTTTAACTGAATATTTATTGGATAAATTTAAAGTCAACCATATTTATAAATACTCGATAAAAAAATTATCTTTAAACCTTGAAGAATCATAACCAACATTTGAAGCAATTCTAAGTCATGATGAATGCTGACTGGCATTATTGAAGAAGTTTGATTTTCATCATTGGAACTCATATACAGAATGTGGTCAAACGCTGCATGCAGGAAAACAAACTGGACCACCTCTGGATTCCTCAGAAGGAGACTGATATGGCTAAGTAAGAAGATTGTACCATTGTTTTTCTTACTATTTTCTAGGGGTGTAACGGTATTGAAAAATTTCGGTTCAGTATGTACCTTGGTTGTGAAGTCAGAGTTCGGTACGTTTTCGGTACAGTAATTAAAGCAAATAATAACAGGTTTTTTAAAAATTGGATAATATAAAAAGAAATAGGCTGTATAAATTTAAAGAACTTCAATGACGAAAACTGTTAATAAATAAATACATTTTTTTAATTACTAGGTTATTTTTAATTGATATATTGACATACTGATACACCTTTTTTAAACACTAAAATTTCCCATCTAACTTGAACACATCATCATACAACTGTAAGTTAAGTATGCTAATTAGCATCAATCCTGCCAATTTCAACATGGACTTCAGCACTGGATTACTTTTTTCACCAATGGGACCTACTACAAAGTTTGGGAGAACTTGTCAGCCCATCTTGGAGGATAAAGAGGTTAGAGCCGCGTGAAATCTGAGGATAACTTTACCTATGACACAGCTGCAGACATGATGGAGTCCCTTCTCCCCCTCCTCTGACGCTGACAGTTGAAGGTCCGCATTAAAAATCTATATGTTTCACAAAACCAAAGCACCATTGTTATATTACAAAGATCTTTAATCATGGGAAATTCATAACCAGCTGGTGAGACTTTTTGTTGTTCCTCCTCGTTACAGTGACGTTCTTATCTGAGTGGTGCGTTTTCAAATGCTTTGATCTGCTGGACGACGTGCTGTCACAACAACACTGCTGAATAATGTCAGCGCTACTGTTGTTGTCTTTGTACAATGTTGCATTTTACTGGGAAACAAAGGGTTCCTAAACAGGACACTTTCATCTGGGAATATTCAGGCTGTTGCTGTCATTTGCTGTGGTTGTGTGGTTGCCAGGACAGTGAGACAGTTAATTACCTCCGCCAAGGAGGTTATGTGATCGGCAGGGTTTGTTAGTAAGTTTGTTAGTTTGTTTTTTAGCAACATAACTAAAAAACTTATGGATGGATTTTGATGAAATTTTTAGGAAATGTCATTAATGGCATAAGAAAGAACTGATGCTGTTTTGTGAGTGATCCAGATCACCGTCTGGATCCAGGAATTTTTTAAAGGATTCTTTACTATTGGGAGATAAGGCTAATGGCAAAGGGTCTGCGCTCTCCAAGTGCTTTTCTAGTTGTTCTTTGGTTTTCCTTCTGTGTATGAGATTGGTTCCACATGTATCCGTTCGGTACATGTCTGTACCATACCGAGAGGCACGTACCGAATTGGTGCGGTACAAATACACCCCCTGCTATTTTCCCAATGCCATAATGGTATTCCTATATATGGATGTCTGCCAATTCAGCAAAAAATACTCCGCTTCAACAACAGAAGCTAACAAATGCATCAATAAGCAAACAACCCAATTTTAACATGTTCTCTAGTGATATATACAATGTATAAAAAAAAACTTTCTCATTCAGTATTTTTAAAGTTTGCATCACATTGTAATCTTTTAGAGTCAGCTTTAAGGAGTTTAAAGTTGCTGAAAAGAATAGTTGCTCTCAATCCATCTCTTATTGGTCAAAAATAGTCTATAAAAGTCTTGAACGGGACTCACATGTCTGAAGACTTTCATCAGAGAATACCATTAAGTCCAAGCCCATTTGGGTGGAGTAATTATTAATCAACAAGAAAAAGTACAAAATATTAATATGAATCTTTACTTTCGTCTGTTGATTTCTGGTACAGGGGAGAAATATCACTCTTTTGCATAACCAATGTACCCAATTATCTTTAACCTCTCACTGTCATAGCATGCCAGGGAGTACAAAGAGGAGCCAGAGTTCACCTTCAATAGTTAATCATTTCCCTAGGCATAGCTTTAGCTTTAGCATAGACTGAGCTCTCCATTTGACACAGGCATTATGAAGCAAGAGGAGTGTTTCTCCCTTTCCCTCCTTTTGCTTCTTTGTGCCACATGGAGCGCAAATGGAGGGAACATTTTGGTGTGGTACACCGAAGGCAGCCACTGGATTAACATGAAGCCTGTGCTGGAGACACTGATCAACAGGGGACACAGGGTGACGGTTCTTGTGCCGAGTTCTTCAATGTTCATGAACTCTAGTGAGCCTTCACGCTTTGGCTATGAACCTTTCAATGTCTCTGCCTCGCTGGAAGAAATGGTGGCATTTTTTGAAGAATACCTTCACTTTTCAATGTATGAGATTGACCATTTGAGCTACCTGCAGACTTACATCAAATACATGGATATAATGAGGACCGACTTGCAGTTTTCTCTTAAGAGCTTGGACGGAGTGCTGAAATCAGAAACTGTCATGGCAAAGCTGAGGGAGGCAAAATATGACCTTCTCTTTTCTGACCCAATCTATCCAGGTAGTGACTTACTGGCAGATTTACTGGACATCCCATTGGTGTTCTCCCTGCGCTTTTCTCTAGCCCATAACTGGGAGAGATATTGTGCTCAATTACCAGCACCACCTTCATTTGTCCCGGGCACAATGAGCAAACTGACTGACGAGATGGACTTCCCAGAGAGGGTGTGGAACTTCCTTTTCTATGCACTGCAAGACCTTGCCATATACGATGTTTATTGGAAAGAACTCAATAAATATTACTCTGACTACAAAGGTGAGCAACACCATCCTGTAACAATACTTTTCTTACAAACCAACTGAAGTCAAATGATGGTTTTGATTAAGCACTAGGGACTCAGAGATTTCACAGAGATTTCATTGAATTCATGTAGTATTTTCAGTCACTTTCAACAACTACATCAGTCAATAAAAGAAACATAAACAGCAACCCGTTCATAATTACTGATACTTGTAATGAGCACCTGTCATCCATTTTTTTATGATGTCAGGAACACCGACAAGTGCTTGTGAGATGATGGGAAGAGCAGATCTCTGGTTAATACGAACCTACTGGGATTTTGAGTTCCCTCGGCCTTTCCTCCCAAACTTCAAATTTGTTGGTGGAATCCACTGCAGACCTGCTAAACCTTTACCAGAGGTAGGGCTTTCTTCACTGTAACAATCTTATTCATCATTATTCACATCTCCTCAGCATTTAATCTTAAAATATAATGAAAAAAATGCCATCATAGAAAAAGGCAAGCTTTTGAGCACTTTTACAACTGTTTTTGTTGCAGGATATGGAAGAGTTTGTACAAAGTTCTGGCGATGCTGGAATTGTGATCTTTACTTTAGGATCGTTTATTCAGAACATCACAGAAGAGAGAGGAAATATGATAGCCTCAGCCCTCGCTCAGATCCCACAAAAGGTAAGAGAAAGTGCAGCCTCAATTAAGACAGTGCCAAGCAATTAGAAGCATCTGTTGTAAAGAATGGAAGGGTTTTATTTTTCAGCAATTATTCACCTAGGAAAAAACGTTGGTACCCTTCCATTAAAAAAAGAAAAGCCCACAATGGTCACTGAAATAACATGAAACTGACAAAAGCAATAACAAATAAAAAGTTACTGAATATTACTGAAACTGGCCTGGACAAAATGATGGTACCCTGAGAAAAGATGTAAAATAATTTGACCATAGGGACATGTTAAACTAAGGTATGTATCAGTCAGTCCACCCATTTAACGGGTGAAAAGTAGCCACTGTGCTGTTTGGTATCATTGTGTGTACCACTCTGAACATGGATCACAGAAAGCTAAGGAGAAAGTTGCCCCAAGAGATTAGAAAGAAATTATAAGACTGTTGAAGGTAAAGGCTTTAGACCATCTCCAAGCAGCTTGATGTTCCTGTGACTACAGTTGCACATGTTATTCAGAAGCTTAAGGTCTATAGGACTGTAGCTGACCCCCCTGGACAAGGCCACAAAAGCAAAACTGATGACAAATTGAAGAGACAGATAATACAAATGGTAACCAAAGAGCCCAGAACAACTTCCAAAGAGATAAGAAGTGAACTCCTAGGTCAAGGTACATCAGTGTTAGAATGCACCATCTGCCACTGTTTGAGCCAAAGTGGACTTAATGGAAGATGATTGAGGAAGACTCCACTTTTGAAAGCAAATCATAAAAAAATCCATATTGGAATTTGCCAAAATGCATATTGACAAAGCTTCTGGGAGAATATCCTTTGGACAAACGAGACAAAACTGAAGCTTTTGACAAGTCACATCAGCTTTATGTTCACAGACGCAAAAATGAAGCATACCAGGAAAAGACCACTGAACCTACTGGGACACATGGAGGAGGCGGTTATGTTCTGCGGCTGCTTTGCTGCATGTGGCACAGGGTGTCTCAAATCTGTGCAGGGTAAAATAAAATCTTAAGACTATCAAAGCATTCTAGAGCAAAATATGCCGCCCAGCATCAGAAAGCTTGGCCTCAGTCACAGGTCATGGGTCCTCCAAAACTTCTATGAGCGCTGATCTAAATCCTGAATATCTGTGGAAGGAGCTGAAGCATGCAGTCTGGAGAAGGTACCCTTCAAACCTGAGACAGCTGGAGCAGTCTGCTCATGAGGAGTGGGTCAAAATACCCGTGGACAGGTACAGATGTCTCACTGAGAGTTAAAGAAACTGCTTGATTGCAGTGATCACCTCAAAAGGTTGTGCAAACTAATTTAAGTTAAAGGTGCCATCATTCTTTTGATGATTCTGTTTAACCATAATTTAAAAGCACTGTCTGATGTTCATTAGTTAACTTTGAGTATTTTTTAAATGTATCATGAGATTTGTCAGTTTCAAGTTATTTCAGTGACCACTGTGGGTTTTTTGTCTTTAGCCGAAGGGTACTAACAAATTTGGCCACTTGTGTAGATTAGTAAATGCCATGCTTTGACTGGTGACATAACTATCCCCCCATGCAAAATGAGAAGTAGCTGCTTTAAAATTAAGTGTCAAGTGAAGCTACGCATCTATTGAAAGCAAAGACACAGCCACAAAAATTATGGGATTTGGTGATGAACCACATTTAGCTTTTTTGTTGCTTTTAAACAAATTAATATTCAATTAAAACCATTTCTCTCTCCCTGATGTTTAAAGCAATCACAAGAGGTTAGATTTCATTTTAATTATTTCCTGAGAAATTTCCAGAGTTTTGAATTTTGATTTGAATAATTTAAATATATAAAAGTAAAGCTTTCCCACTCAGAATATGCATATTCTTGTTCCAGCTAGTTGTAGTTGTTTTTGAAGAAAGGTCATTTGTTGCTCTTGTGTTTTCAAACTCAGAAATTTAAAGTGAGATGGGTCAGCAGGGAACCATGGTGTGCAGTCATGGATTAAAAGTTATTAATGTGACACATTTCTGTTAAGTCTTGAATTAATTTGGGATATTGAGACAAGAAAAAAGAGCAAGAAAAACAAGTTAAAATAAATTGTCAATCATAAACACATATCAAACATATCTGAACATCATTTCATCATCATCATTTGTTTTGAGCAAATATTATTTAATAATTAATTTAATACTCCAGAGTATAGGCATGATATAAAATATGCCCTGAGTTATCATTTTTTGGTCTTTTTCCATGGGATTACAGGTGCTGTGGAGATACGGTGGGAAAAAACCAACCAAACTCGGTGCCAACACCAGGCTATATGACTGGATTCCCCAGAATGACCTATTGGGCAAGTAAAGCATTAACAAAAGCTATAGAGAACGCTTTTGACACTGTCACTTGTCATCAGGAAGTATCTACAAAATCTTTGTAACTATTAAGTTTTAAAATAGAAATTCCAGAGCAATATATGGGAAACAAAGGGTAAGGGTTGTTTTTCTTTTGCCAATGATAGAACACCATTTCAGGTATAAAGACTTTATCTATTGTATAATCATGAGATAAACCATATCCAGAAATGACAATTTTGCAATACAGTATAAAAAAGCTGCAAGTCAAGGTTACACCCCATATAAGTCCAGTGTTTCCCCTTGGTTTACAGCTTTTTGTTTGTTTGTTTGTTTGTTTTGGGGGGGGGGGGCAGTTGGACACCGACACAAACACTTGAAGGAATCACGATGTTCATGTGATTCCTGCTGTCAGTATAACATCTACCTATTAGTATATTCATCCATGTAAGAATGACAGGGTTAGAAATGAAGTTTTTTGCCTTCCTGCCACATCAGGAGCAACTTTAGGACTGTTTCATACCAATATTAAGTGTAAAGTTAACCTGTGCTGTCTGAAAGGCCTCCCCACATGCAAATGAGTCTGACATCTGAAAGAATTAACAAATAAATAACCAAAAAACTATTTAGGAAACCATTTATTGTAACATATAACATATTTATAATAGGTAAGATTCTGTATTTTGGTAAATGTTCTTTATGATGATTGTTCTCCACTGATTTTATCTACTCATTTTCTCTCTCTTCACTATTACTTTCCACACACATGCATGTCTCTATCTCCTGTTGTCTCTATCCCTGTGTGATATTTTGTCAATACTCCTACCTTTACAGAGGTTGAAGAGGTTCTGTCGTAATCTGCATGTGGACGAGGTTTATTTATGAGTGTAAATAATGATCATAAATATTGCCAATAGTGTCAGGCGCTATTAGAAACATGCACACGAGGAATAAAAAGACAAAAGGGGTCATCCACCAGTTTACTGATCCCAGATAAATGAATTTTAAATTATTAAATGATCATCAGGTAACCTGCGGATGGGCTGCTCAGTCATAGTCTTTATAAGAACTGATCCCCTCCAATATTCACGGCTCACCTGCCCCCACACACCTGTGAGGGACCATGCATATGTCTGCCTGCTGTGGTGAGCAGATGAAGAGGGAACTGGTGCAGACATGAGCCCAACAGTGGCTGATTTTAACAATGTTTCCCATCGTGGCACCCCCCTTATAGAATGGTAGGGGAAAAACTGAAGTCAGGTCATTTTTTACATTCTGATTTTGAGATTAAGGCAGAAATAAATAATGTGTAAAATGGTCAACAGTAATAGACTCTTGGTCCTGATTGGATTAAAGTTGTGTGTTTAATTATTTTTTCTGTAGGTCACCCTAAGGCCAGAGCTTTCATCACCCATGGTGGCACAAATGGGATTTATGAGGCCATCTACCATGGAGTTCCCATGGTGGGCTTGCCCATGTTTGCTGACCAGCCTGATAACCTGGTCCACGTTGAGGCTAAGGGAGCAGCAATTGTCTTAAACTTGAACTTCATAAAGACAGAGGACCTTAGGGATGCAGTCAACGCTGTCATAAACAAGAAATCGTAAGTTTACTTACCCACCTTAATATATTAGACAATATATATATTGCCTTTCTGCCTAAGAAGCAACTTTACATCATTAACACTGAAGCAAGATGACCGACATGCCATAAAAGAGCCATTACATAATGCAGTAGGACAAAGTTCATTAAAACCTGAGTTTCATGGTCAGAGATTGCTAAACACTACATGGCCTTTCCCTTAATTGTGTCTTATATTCAACATTTAAATTAAAAAGAAACAAAGAATAATCTGTTGCACAGAAACACAAAAGTATAGACAAAATAGCAAAATTACCCTTTAAAGTACTGCGAAATCTTTCCCATTAACAGTGCTGTTTTGAGTAACACGGTACAGTACACTGTACTGATACACAGGCAGGTGTATCGAGACGGCGACAATAAAGGGGCCCAATATAGAAACTTTACACTGTAGGGAAATTTCCCACCTGGTTCAAGGTATAATATTTACTGTTAAAGAAGCATGCACATAATGATGGTTGCCATGCAAAATCAGAATTTCATATTTTATGTTATTTCATGAGAACTGGAGAGCACCTGCTTGAATAATAAGAATTTATGACTCTTAAGGAAGATGATCAGCCATCAAAGTGCTAAAAGAACAAGATGTACACATTAGTTGGCAATAGACAGTGAAAATAATTAATGAAATAGCAAAGAAGTAAGCACTTGGAGCTTTAAAACTGCTGCAATCACCAAAGGCCATTCAGCATGCAGGTCCAAATTGGCTAAACAAGTGTAGGGCTGATGGTTCCAGTAGTTTGAGAGATAAGTTGCCAAAAGACAGACACACACACACCCGCAGAAAGGTAAAAACATCTCACTGTTTGCAACCTGGCTAAGATAACAATTTCAAATTGAATCAAAAACTGGGAAAAACCTGAGGCCAATGAATCCTTATGGAAAAATGTTAATTTGATATAATTATATTGTAAAATGCATAATATAACCACACTTTGACCTCTGTTCATTTATTTTCATAGGTACAAGGAGAATGCCATGCGGCTGTCCAGCATTCACCATGACAGACCAATGAAGCCTCTAGATGAAGCTGTTTTCTGGATTGAATACACCATGAGAAACAAAGGGGCCAAGCACCTCAGGGTGCAGGCCCATGAGCTCACCTGGTATCAGTATCACAGCCTGGATGTCCTGGCATTTCTCCTCTCCATTGTGCTGCTCATGATTTTCATCCTCATTAAGACATGCAAATTCTGCTTCAGGAGGTGCTGTGGTAGAAGGAGAAATGTAAAGAAAAAAGCTGAGTAAAAGACTTGTAGAAGAACTAGAAATATTGAAACAAATCATCTAATATTTGGTGAAGTAGGGTGTGCTTATTTAGAACTGTATGATTTGTTTGAGCAACGTTCCTAAAGATACACTTTCTTTAATCTGTACATTCAGTTAAAGAGTGAAAGCCATTTTTACACAAGTACAAACACACTTTGTAACTCCTCCTCCTTGTCAGAGCTTTTTATAGCCTGCAGTAATTACTCCAATCAGTGACAGGTGCACACTGATTTGCACCTGCACCAAATTTGATATTAAAAGCTGAATGCTGATTGGCTGGTATAGGCTGAAGAGAAAAAAAAAACAAGAATACTTTCATTGCCTTTATTTGAATTATGCTGATAACAGGACACCCTTTCATGGTCTTGGTACAGTGATACCACATATTTTATGACATATGGGCTACAAATAAAAATATAACAAAGAAATTCAAAATGGTCATTAATCAGTGATTAAACTAAAAATGAAAAGCCCTCCTATGTAACAGAACTTCACAAAAAAATAAATGTGGCTATAAAAATTTCCCAATAGCTTCCCGTTCTTTTTATTTCATATGCAGAGGAAAGGATTATGTTTTATTAAATCATTTCTTCAGTTTTCCATCTTCTTTAAGCTTCCACAACATAAGCTCCATGCAGGCAACAGCATCTTCTGCAGTGTCATGTCCACACACTAGGAGAAACATTAATGGGATATTTTAAGAAATTTACACAGTATCTATCAGGCATTTCAGACATTATTAGACCTGTGTTAATAGTTATGCTCAATGGATGTAGTCTAATTACAACATCTATTTCTGCAATAAAGTAGTTTCTGTCCTGTAATGGGATGTAAACTTAACAGGCAATTAAATTCAACAACAGTGAAACATGTGTTTGCTGCAGTTATCAACGCTGACCCACCACTCTCCTGGATGATCCTCCTGAGATATTCAGCAGTGAGACTGTTGAGGGTGAGTTTGTGAGGGGGGCCCAGACAGTGGGGAAAGATGACTGATGTGTCCACCACAGTCCCATGAAGCAACTAAAGGAAACAGAGATGTCTAAGGCTTATCCCTGGGTGTAGGTCATTGGATAATGTAAAATATACCCAACAGTCATGAGACAGAGGTACAGGCAAAAAAGGATGCCGTCATCTGATTTCAAAACCCATTTTAAACCTTTTAACCACTAATCACGCTTTCACTTGGTCAATGCAACTTTGAACCAGTCACATTTTTCTTAGTTCTCTCTCTCTTTATTTTTAGAATATTGCTTTTTATTATTCAAAATCTCAAGCAGCTGTTAAAAAAGTAAGTATTCAGTCATCTGTGACCCAGATTTATAGCAGTGTTTGTGTCTTCAATAAATTGAGGTTTTCTACTTTTATTGAGCTTCACATTTTGCAACTCTATTATACATGGAGTAATCACTCACTAATCACTTAATTGGGTACATCTGTTCAACTGCTAATAATTCAATATAAACAGTCAATAAAATGGCAGAAACAAACACATTTAAGCATGTTTATATGGTCAAGTTGATCTACTGAAGTTCAAACTGAATATCAGAAAAGGGGAAAAAAAAGCTGATTTAAGTGACTTTGTGCCATGGTTGTTAGTGGTCTTGCAATACTTTTTTATATGCTTGGTGAGCCAGGCCTGCAACAGATAATAACTTAACAAATAATTCTGGAAAAAGCTGAAAGTAATCACCTTCAGGGCGCAGAGGTCTGTTTCAAGGCCATGTCCAATCAGTATGGTGTCAGCTTTAATGAAGCTCAATAAGACCTTCTGCACCTCTCTGAGGGAGGTATGGTTATCCTTCACATCATTCTCACTGATGCCTGAAAACCTTGCGAAGTAAAATGTCAAATGGGCAGAGCAGGTAGCTGATCAGAAATGCATAGAAAAATAGCAGAAATAAAACAGCCTAATCTCTTTTGAGCTGGCATGTTAGGTGGCATGTTAGGTGGCACAGGTAAGCACATTTCACAGTCTTCAAAAAGAGTATGAAAAAAACAATTAGATTACCTGGTGTTATAGTCGATAACCTCATTATCAGGTCTGACGAAGGTGTCATAAATAACTTGCAGACTAGAGTTCACCACTGTCACTCTGGACAGCTCCAGACCATGAATTGTATAGCACTATAAAGAAAAATATACATTAATATCCGAGTATATGCTGACATTAAATACTCATAAGCCATAAAACCATATTGTTTAATAGTTGTATGGTAGGTGTGCATGCATATCTATACATCTGTCCGTTTAGTATCAAAGCAGTAATGTCATTTATTGGTTTCATATTGAATGTTAAATTGTGTCTCTTGTGTATCTGTTTCTACAACCCACATTTTTATCATGGGGCTCTAATGGGGCTGTATTATGCAGAACTAAAAATAAATTTCAGTTTTATTAGCTGGATGAAAATACATGATATATAAAAATTATTTTCTTTTAAGAAAAAGCAAAAACCAAGATAGTGCTGAGTCAGATCTACTTGGACAAAATGCCAAATGTCAGAGGCATTATTAACAGGCAAGTGATCATGCTGAGTTAATCTATTTAAGAGTGTTGTTTAAATAAAATGAATAAAATAATTCCCCTTTCAGAATTAACATGTAGAAAATATTATCTTCCGGCCAATCAGGGGTCACTATACTAATGCTAACTAAGCATTCAGCCTGGCATCTATTTTGAATCAGTTCATTCAACTCAGCAATAGCCAGATGAAGGCAGAGGAAACAAACAATGTTATTTTCAGGAAGCATAAGCTCTTTAGATATAAACATGACTTTCTTAACCTACATTTAGTTTGAAAATCTATTGATTTTTCTTAAAATCTGATACATTTTCCAGTCCTAGGCTCTTATAAACCCTACAAATGGGTTGTGGTAAAGTTGGGTTTGGTGCTTGGTAACAAGAACATTCTCAGCATCACCATTTCACAATCCAAAGAATAGACTCCAGGACGGCTCCTATCTGAAGGTTTTCTTGGAATGGTTGACACAAAGCCATCCATGCTGAGGGAATCATGGACATGCAGCTGTTACAGAAATAGCAAAATTATAAATTGATACTACAAATCATTTGTTCAATTTGTGAAGGACTTGGAAGTAGTAGAATATCTTTGTTTCATCCTACCTGAAACACCTGACATCCAGGTGCTCCCATGACACCCTCACAGCAACTGTAGCGGGTTTCGACTCCACCTGGCACTATTAATGATTAAATATGTACACAGTGACCTGATGGAGGTGTAGAGTAAATAACAACCCAAAATATTTGGCTTGTTTTTGTTTGTAAAGTATAGAAAGTATTTTACTTACCTCTATTTGTGACTCCTTTACCGTAGTGGTAAACACACTCCTCTTTACGGACATGTTTGCCTGTTTGGCTCACAGAGTATGTGGCCCCACACCGGCAACAGACCCTCTTGCAGGCTTTACCAACAAAACGGGAAAATGCACATCATCAGATTGACTGTGCAGACAAAAGCAATTCTAAATGCACATGACATGAGCTCAGTATGCCCTCTAGTGGCAAAATACAAATAAAGCATCTTGTAGTTGACTTACAGTCAGTGTTCACTTTCTTTGAGTCAGCGAAAAGTACGGCATAACCAGGTTTCTCAGGGTGTTTGACAGGATAGTTGTTCTCAATCAGCCTTTCCTCAGTCAAAATATAGTCCTTTAAACTCTCATAAAATGGCATGTCATCTGCTGAAAGAATGAATTTACTAAAAGCCGTCAAAGTACTTGAGTATACATTTTGAAACATAAAATTATATTCTTACCATTTCCTTCAAACTTCTTCAGGTTAAGTGGGATGTTGCCCTTGGATCTTTGGCTGTTGACCTCGGTTTGATCTAAAAATCAAGCCGTATTATTTGCTGTGGTCAGGATCATTTGCACATTTCACTAATAACAGTGCAGGTTTTCCAGAAATACTCACATTTGGCAACAGCAGCACTTTGGTTTTTCAGCCTCTTTAAAGCATTCACTACAACACTCTGATATTTGATTTTGTTGATACTGCGATTGTACAAAGTCTTCTCTTCAGCAAGTGCCTGTCAACATCATAAAGAAAAATGGAAAAAAGAGGAAACATTAATAGCAAGACTGTCAGAGAGACTTGCATCAAGTGGCACATTCTCACCTTTTCAAAGGCTTCATTGACATTGGCTGATGTTTTCAGAAACTCCTCTGTAAACATGTTAACATAACGCTGTCTAATGGCGTGGGGCACTTTGTCTTTTGGGGGCTCACTCTGCTGCTTCAGTTTACGTTTAGAAGGAACTGTCTGGAAAGAAGAAACTCATTAATAGTATAAGAATAGTACATTTAATTTAGTTACTTTTGTCTATAAAAACAAACAGGCAGTTTTTACATTTCACCTTAGCAGTAGAACTGGCAGCAGATTGAGGAGCACAGGATACTGGACTTGGATGTGCTAATGCTGAGGTAGAGTTGAATGTGGGTTTGCGTACCTGTGCTGGGATGAGCACAGGTGCTGTTGTGCGGTACCTTTGCACAGGGTTAAGTAAAGGTGGATTGTATGCTTGTTTCACGGTGACAGGGCTTGTATACACTTGAGTTATTGGAGTTAGCACAGAAGTAACTTGGCTGGAACTGGAGGTCACAGAAAGAGGGAAGGTGCCCTCAGGAAGGATCAAGTGTACGTTGCTTCCCATATCTATCATGGCAGTTCCTAAAGGTATGTAGTTCATGGCAGCTGTGAAATAAAACAAATAAGATGTGATGCATTAAAGATCACTAAAAATAAACCACAAAAAGAAATGACTAAGATTTACATAAACAGGAAAAACGACAACTTGATCTATGTAGGTCTATGTTGACAACTACAGACATGATGAAAACCAGATGGTGCAGAATTATTACTTGTCTTTCACTTCTGTATTAGTTAATTAGGGTCCGTGTTTTCTATATTCTAATAATGATAAAATTAAGAAATTTATGTATAATGTTTCCATCCGATTTAGCTAATATTTAAATTCGGGCGCTTACTGATAGTTACATTCCAATAGAATCTAAAAAAATCTTGGCCACTACAACGTAATAATACTTACCATTTTGGACAGCAGCTGACAGCAGGTTTTCAGGAGTTTGAGTCGGTAGAGAAGATACACTCTGTGTCTCTGTCTTCCTCTGACAGGTGGAGGAAACAAAAGCCTGGCTGCCCTTGACTGAAGCGGTAAGAATCGAGGCTCTCTGCTGTACCTGCTGGATCTTAGTAGTGATGGAGGGCTGGGGAGCAAATCCTGACACTGCAGGTCCACACAAGGGAACCAGCACCTGAGGTTGAGGTCTGCTCTTAGCTGCAGACTGCTCAACATTGTAAATACATTAAAAGAAATTATGCATAATTTTGCAGTCCCATGTTTATTATAGCTCATTGCAAACTTAGTCATTTGGAGATATTCTCCAATTTGAGCATAGTTTTAAGGTACAATACTGTACAGTTTAAAAAATATGCATAGATTCTTCATGTGTGCGCATAAACAATTGAATATATATTTTACAGGAACAAAGTTTTTCTGCATGCATCTTTAAGAATGAAAGTTTTAGTTTAAGTATCATCTTTGGTTCTAATTCCTCCTACCTCCAAAGACTTTGGATCATTTTGTCATTTTTCCACATATGAAAATAACATACCTCTATATGTTTGACTTCATGAGCCACCCTCTTCCTTCCTGCCATTGCTGATGGTTTGACATTCAGTGTTTGCTCCTCCACATTTATAGCTCTAACCTGAAGATCACAATAGCAGATTAACAACTTTACATGGCTGAAGAAACCTCTGTCTCTGATAAAGAGTCTACAGCATACTTACAGAATCATCACAATGCTCCACACTTTCCTTATCTTCAACATTTGCTTCCATGAAGATCCTGTAGCATTCCTCCATTGGGTCACTGTCTGACAGCTCTATATCTGAGTAGTTGAGCTCATCATCATCAGAGCTGGATTCAATGATTATAACCTCTTTGTTATAATCTGTCCCAGAAGGTTGCTCTGTTGTTGCATGTGGTGATTCAACCTTGTTTGTCAATCTTGATGCTGAAGAACTGTGCTGAGCCTGAGCTTGGCTGCAGCCTGAGGCTGGTTCGACTGGATCCAGGGATCTTTCAAGTGAAGAATGATTAACAAAAGTCTTCTCTTGCGCCAGTATTTTGCTTGTTTTCTGGCTATGTAATTGTTGTGTTGGTAAAATATTTGTTGAAGACCAATGATCACCTATCATATTCTGAGCTGGCTGCTCTGTGGTCGTGGACTGGGTGACATGATGCCGGTTTTGTACTTCTGTGTGAACCTCTGGAGCTTTATAGAAAAGTGAATTCTTTGACTGATAATAACAAGGCTGCAGGGGATACATCTTATTAGCACTCTGGGGTACTTTTTTCACCACCAGGTAGTTCAGGTTTTGATTGTGCTGATCTGTGGTTGCAGGAGGACCTGCAGGTTTAGGACTTTTCTCCACTTGTGTTACAGGAGTTTTTAAATTACTTATTTCCTTACTCTCCTCTTCTTCTAAACATTTAGTAAAGTCAATACCACTTCCATTAATGCAAACATTTTCACATTCTTTGCTCTCATGAAAACTGGACAAACTTTGACTTTTGCCACAGTTGTTTTGAACATTATTTTCTTTCAGCTTTGATGCAAGTGGAGATGTAACCTCAGTTTTCAAATGTTGCAGCGGTGGAGAATCAAGTAAAATTGGTGAAGCTTTAGTCTCTTTGAATTCCTTTTCTTTGTCAAGAACAGAATCACAATGATCTTTAGCTTTCCCTCTCTTCTTGTCAGGTGAGGAAGGAACGTCAATAATCAGTTGACAGTCTTCATAAGAGCCATCAAGTCGATCTGGAGCCTGACAATCAACCGTCTCCTTTTCAACACAATGAACAGCATTTCTTCCTCTTTTCAAACTTTTACAGTCTTTCCCTTTCCCTGATGAGCTGTAGGACCGCAAGCCAGCAGAAAAGTTTGACAGAGGGTCATACTCCAAATCAGTCCTTGGTTTTGAGTTGTCAACCACATACTTCCTTGTACAGGAGTTTGTCTTTTTAAAGCTTGTGGACAAAGCGTCTTTGTCAATGTTTTTACCGGTTGTCTTGGACCTTGAAACAGAGGACCTTGGTAGAGTGTTTCTGCTATCTGCCTGTACCGTCTGATAGTGGGATAATCGCCTCTGCTCCTGCTCCACCTCGTGTCTCACAGTTTCAATCTCCTTGTTGAGCCTCTCCAGCTGCTTACGGCAGTCATCTTTGGTGTCATCATTTACTGATACAGCCAAATCATATGGATAGTCATTTTGGTCTCCTGTCAATGAGAAATATATCAAAGATGTACATTTGAAAACTTGTAAGCATTTGTCATACAGGGTACAACTTTATTATGTACTGGTGTGGTTATCGGTAGCTGATTGATGATGTTTGTGTTCAAACTGTTTTAAGCAACTGAATATAGTTTTTTTTAAGTATTTTTATTTAAAAAAAAAACACCTTACAGCAAATTTCCCCTTTGGACAACTATTAAGCACTTTAAAATAAAATGGCCATAGAATTAAAAGCAAATCATTTCCATGAAAAGATCAATTTACCTGGCTACCTCTGACCAAAAAAAGCCATAACGGTGATTTAAATATCTCACAGCACATTATGAAACTGAGCTGCTCAGCTAAGGGCTGCTTTCATACAAACATATATTGAAGTTCAACTGAGCTGCAAAGTTTAAAAAAATATTAAATAAAGTTACACCTTGAGTCACACATTGCTTCTTCGTAAATATATATTGAGTATCAATATTTTAACTATAAGGACTTTTCTTTGACCAATGTTTTGAGCTGTAGCTAACCTTGCCTACCTAGCATACGTCAAGTACCAACCTGTGAGGTCAACTATCGATGATTTACAGTCACCGAATACATCCAGCTCTGTGCCATGTTTGTAGAAACAGTGAGGCCGCTCACAAAGCCCATGTTTTGTGAAAGGACAGTTTGTATTCGCAAAAAGACCAGCTGACGGAAACATTAGCAAATCTCCGCTTTTAACGATGCGAAAAACCGTTGAGTTTGTCTAATTAGCCGCCGACCTACAGGTGAGGATTTCGACTGATGTAAAGTGACGTCAGCCCCATTTAAGTAGGCTCCGCTCATGGCGCGGGACTGTAAGTTTTAAAAATGAATTTCACCTAAAAAGTTATCCTTTTTTTCAGAAACGACGTCCCTAACGCTACGATTAAAAACATTTTTTGATTTCTGTAGGACTATGTAGTTTTTGTTGCAATTATACCTCCACGCCGGTAGATGGCTCTACTGCACAGGCATGCCGCTAACACCTATAACGAAGGAGAATATTCACTGCAGGCTCCCTTGCCATATCTTAGGCGACTTGACCACTAAATTTCCTATTATATCAAAACAAAAAAAAATGGATACGAGCGAGGACGACATTGAGGAGGATGAAAACGAGTGGAGGACCAGCTTCGTTGATTCTGTCCCACTGAGTTCTGCTCCTGTTGCTTCAGGTAAAGTATGAAGACTGGGGGGCGTATACACGGAACTGTCCTAAACCAAACTGGCTTCATATATTTGTCATATCGAGAGATTAACGGCGCTTTCTGTCATCTATGTGCACGTGTCTTTTGGCATTTGACTAAAGTATAATTTTAGTTTCAGGCTCTGGCCTCCCTAAGACTTTAGAACCAACACCTGAACATAAAGTGATTCTGCATTTTGACCTGGACTGCTTCTATGCTCAGGTAGAAATGATCAGAAACCCAGCACTGAGAGAAGTCCCTTTGGGTAAGTCTACCACAACAAACCCTCTAATGTGGAAGAAAGGCTGACTCTCAGATTTGTATGTTCCAGAGATAATAAGGCTTAATAATGTTTCTCATATCATCAGGTATTCAACAAAAATACATCATAGTTACTTGTAACTATGTGGCAAGGCAGCAAGGTGTCACCAAGCTGATGTCTGTGACTGCTGCTAAAGAGAAATGTCCTCAACTGGTGCTGGTAAAAGGGGAAGACCTGACACACTATAGAGAAATGTCCTACAAAATGACTGGTAAGCATAAGTGCTACATCCCAACAGAGTGCAAGTTTGCAAATCATAGCTTAGATTTCTTTAAAGTTGTAGTAGTTTTTAAGTAGTTAGAAAAGTATTCAATTTTGCCACTCGATAGGCACATAAAGTATTGCACAAAGTAAACAAGCTTTATTCACATCATGTCACATGGATATGCTAGTAGATCCCATTGCTACTTGTCAGTTTGGTGGTGGACTTGAGAGCATATTTAAACTGAACACAAACACTAAACAGTAAGATAAATAAAGTGTCACATTTACCACAGGACACTTTTTTGATGCTGTTAATCTTTGTCTTTTTTGCTGTTGACTTTGTTCATCAAAATGAAGAGCACAAGTATAAAATCTGTCTAATGTCACAGTCCTGCTGTACAGTCGCAACAGCAGCCTAACCAATCCTCTGTGAACACAGAATACATTACCCATAAACCAGTTCATGCTTTTTTTAGCCTTAATAAATATTACTGTTTGGAATAACATTTTAGCTGGCATGTTTTATTTTATTCTATTCTCTTTTTTACCTCTTTCTTTGCTTCATGCAGAGTTGCTGATGTCCTACTGTCCACTAGTTGAGAGGCTTGGGTTTGATGAAAACTTCATGGATATCACATCAATGGTTGAGAAAAGGCTTGCAGAGATCCCAGCGACTGATGAAATTTCATTCAAAGGGCATGTCTACAACCATACAAGTAAGTGAATTCTGTGCAGCTGCTGTTTATGTGTGCACATCTGCTTTATGGAAACCAGGAAATGAGCAGTGAAACAGACACATAAGCTAAAAGCTGTAAATCATTTGCATTGCACTTTCGGTTCCAGTGAACATGAAATTTCATACTTCAGGAGTCCCCTGTAAAATCTCATTTTTTTAAAGCACTGATGAATACAGTTTTGCTTTTCTTTTTCTGCTTAGCTGCAGATGTTAAAGCCAGAGATCATCTAAGGCTGGCTTTAGGTTCACACATTGCAGCCGAGCTGAGAGAAGTGATCCACAGCAAACTAGGTCTGACAGGCTGTGCTGGTATTGCCACAAATAAACTACTGGCCAAACTGGTATCAGGCACCTTCAAACCCAATCAGCAAACTACTCTCCTGCCAGAGAACGTCAGTGACATAATGGGCTGCTTGAGCAGCCTCCGCAAAGTACCTGGTAAAGAGATTTATTCATGCGTCACTTAACTCATTCTGTATCTTATAACTGTTAACAGAAATGTTTACAAGTATATAATTAAAGATTAATATATATTTAATTTGATCACAGTCATTTTCAACTTTATTTTTTACTGTTGTGTCTTTTGAATTTTCCCAAGGTATTAAACTGCTTTGATAACTTAATATATCAGTTGTTGGATTATCATAGAAATAAGTAAATTATTTAGCCATTCATTTTTTACTCTAATAATAGTAGATATAGTTTAGTTATCAGTTATAGTTTTACTCCTCTGTATTTTCAGGGGTGGGTCACCAAACTGCTAAAAGACTTCAAGCTCTGGGATTGACAAGCGTGAAAGACCTGCAGCTCTTCTCATTGAATGACTTGGTGAGAGAGTTTGGAGCTCCCAGTGCTCAGAAGTTAAAGAATCTCTCCCTCGGTGTTGACGACTCACCTGTCACCCCCACTGGAGCCCCTCAGGTAGGCAAGGATATCCCTGAAATCATATGTAGTGCCATTGAATTGTTAAGTCACAACAGCAAGATGGATTAATGTATCCCATAGTTATGGCAGTGTGATCTTAAAATAGTCTCATTATTCAAAAAAATACTTCTGCTTAGCAAATAAGAAAGCTGTTAATTACAGACACAAAATTTATACAACCAGATAGATAACTGGAAATAAAGCATCTGTCATGCACCATCAAGGCTGTCAGTATATTTTAAATTTCCAGCTATTATTGGGCAGAAGATGTGACCTGTTTACAAACTCTGAAAATGTTGTTAATTTGGGAGTCTTACAGAAGTAATGAATAGAGCACCTGTATTGACCATTGGCTAAAGTGTTATTTTAAACATTGTTATTGGCATCAGCTCTTTCTTACAATCATGCATTTTATTAAAAGGGTTGCTAAACCTGGAATATCAAACAATAGAAAGATGTGTACATCAAATAAAAATTCGTTTGATTCTACACATTGGTAATGAATAAAATTTGGATTATGGAACAGTATTTAAAGATGAAGGGCATTTAAAGGCAGTATTTCTTTCACCACCACCACCCAACAAATCCCATTTTTACTAAGGACCCGTATACACAACCTTGAGTGAATTGAACATTATTCAGTTGTGATAATCAAAAGATCTTAGATGTTACATGTTAAGAATTTTTCTCTCATTTTTATCCTCCATATGTTTCAGTCTCTCAGTGATGAAGACTCCTTCAAAAAAATGTCAACAACCAAAGAAGTTTTGGAAAAGATCCATGAACTCCTGAGCAGTCTAATGGAGAGGTGAGTACTTACCTGATTATTTAAAGCCTTTTTGGTTGTGGTTTTATATGCTCAGTCACTGAACTGAAGCGTCGTGTTTTTTTTAAAACAAGGATGCACAAAGATGGCAGGCAGCCTCAAACCTTCAGGCTCACCATCCGTAAGTACTCAGCGACGAACAAGTGGTTCAGTCGAGAGAGTCGGCAGTGTCCAATCCCCAACCACATTGGTCAGAAGATCAGCTCTGGTAAGTTTTGGCACCAAGAATGATGAAACGTGTGTAAGCTCAGAATTATGTTTATAATCATTTATAAGTCTTTCTTCCCTTGGAAATAAAATTTGCAAAATTATGTTTATGTTTGCCTCAATCAAAACCACAAAAAGTTTGATCTAAGTCTAGATCTGTCATATCCATTGAGGCTTTCAGACCACGTTCCACATTATTATGCAAATTGGATTTTAGGGTCATACACAGGACATTTTTTGCTTTTCAATTAAACTCATGGATAGTGTTGTGTCTAAGGGCTCTTTGGATCACTGAAATCAATCTCAGACTTCTGTGATAATTAGTTTGCCAGGTGAGCCCAATTTAAGAAAAACTACTTAAGAAGGATGTTCCACATTATTAAGCAGGCCATAGGTTTCAAGCAATATAGGAAAGAAAAGGGATCTCTCTGCTGCTGAAAAGCCTCAAATACTGCAATGCCTTGGACAAGGTATGAAAATATTACATTTTTCACAAAAACTTAAGTGTGATCATCATATTGTGAAGAAATTTGTGGCTGATTCAGAACACAGACGGGTTCATGCAGATAAAGGCATAATGATGAACATTTCTGACAGACAAATTCATCAGATTAAGAAAGCAGTTGCTAAAATGCCATTACTTCAGCAAACAGGTATTTGAACCTGCTGGTGCCTTTGGAGTCCCACAAACCTCAAGGTGTAGGATCCTCCAGAGGCTTGCAGTCATGCATTAACCTACTATTTGGCCATCCCTAATCAATGCTTACAAACAGAAATGGTTGCAGTGGGCCCAGAAATACATGAAGACTCATTTCCAAACAGTCTTGTTTATTGATGAGTGCCATGCAACCCTGGATGTTCCAGATGGATGGAATAGTGGATGGTTGGTGGATGGCCACCGTGTCCCAACAAGGCTGTGACCTCAGCAACGAGGTGGCGGAGTCATGTTCTGGGCCTGAATCATGAGGAGAGAGCTGGTAGGCCCCTTTAGGGTCCCTGAAGGTGTGAAAATGTCCTCGGCAAAGTATTTACAGTTTCTGAATGACCACTTCCTTCCATGGTACAAAAAGAGGAACTGTACCTTCCGTAGCAAAATTATCTTCATGGCTGGAATGGGCATAAAAGGAGAGAAACTCATGGTGTGGCCCCCATCCTCCCCTGACCTCAACCCTATTGAGAACCTTTGGAGCATTCTCAAGCAAAAGATCTATGATGGTGGGAGGCAGTTCACATCAAAACAGCAGCTCTGGGAGGCTATTTTGACGTCTTGCAAAGAAATTCACGCATTAACTCTAAAAACTCTCAAGTTCAATGGATGCAAGAATTGTGAAGGTGATATCAAAGAAGGGCCCCTATGTTAACATGGAACTTGGCCTGTTAAGATTATGTTGATTGAAATAGCTTTTGATTTTAGAAAATATGACCCCTGATGCTGCAAATTCAACAAAATCACCATTTTCAGTTCTTTACAATGTTTTGAAGCTCTGTTGTGCGTAATGATTTGGAACAGTGCATTTTGAGATTTTTATTTTAGAAAAAAAAGTTATCATTTGGAGGTTTGTTCAATATAATTTCAACTATGCTCTAACGGTTGATGATGAAAATTATACTGACCATCATTTGCATTGACTATTTAGGAAAACAGAGAAAAATATCATTTGCATAATAATTTGGAACGTGATGTAAAATGACAACCAATGCCTCTATCACCGGGAATTTGGGAATTCCGGTCTTATTTCTCTTAGGTCTTATTTCTGCTCAGTTGGAATCAGTTTAATTGTTCTCTTTGCTGCATTCCAAAACAGCCATTTAAAGCATCATTGTTTCTTTTTCTGTAGGCTTCAGTGATGAAGCTGTGGTCCTGCTGGTCCCCCTAGCCATGAAGCTCTTCCACAAGATGGTGGAAAGCAGCGCCTCCTTTCACCTCACCCTTATAAATGTTTGCTTCAGTAACCTCCAGGTCAGAGGGGCTGCTGCCAGCAGGAAGGGCTCTATAACATCTTTCTTCATGAACAGCACTTCTTCCAGAAATCCACAAATCTCGTCACAAAGCCAGGTAATACAGTGAAACTATACATATATATGTATACAATATGTGCTTGTAGGAATATGGGATTCACCACGGCCATAAGGTGCTGGAATAGCTTGAAAATGTACCATGAAAGTGTTTGAAAGTGCTTGAATTTGACCTTGGGGATCATATATGAACTCAGAATAACCAAAAGGAGAATTTTTGTAAGAAGGCAAGAAATATTTTCAGTCTTGATTTTACTGTGAGTTAGGTTTTCTTTTGAGCAGATTATTAATGGATTTTCAAAAAAAAAAAAAAGAGATAAAATGCCATTGAGTCATGGCAGGGCTGGAAAACCCTCAATTTTTTCCATTACTTTGTAATACAGACCACAGAATATTCATGTAGGAAACTGACACAACAAAACACTGTAATTGTTCCAAAGTTTTGCTTGAAAAATACCTAAAAATGTTTTTAAAAAAGTCTCAATCAGCTTATCTTTGAATCTGTTTTAAATGCTGGTAAAAGAGGAGGCAGTTATTTGCTATTCTGTGGCTTTCTCCACTCAAATGACATTGATTTATATATATACACATTAATTTTCATACAAAAGGCAGTTATTTGCTTGTTATTTGCAGTTTTTGCTAACCATTAAAGTGTGCAGACCTTCTTAAGTGGATTTAACAGAAAACACTAAATGTGTTCTTAATAGTATTTTACTGAAGTTGTAAAGACTTAAAAAATGCATTAATGTAATCTCCACAGAGTGTCTCTTTCTAAGAAGTGGTGTGTTTCTCCCTAAATTTCCTAAAATAGTTTTTGCTCCTCCAATAGGATGATTCCTCTCTAAGTGGAAAGAGTCTCAGCACAGATCACCAGTTCATTACTCAACAAACCTCACAGAAGAATGAGCTCACACAAAGCCCCTGTAGCTCTGGGGCAGCATTACATGGCTTTAAAAGAAAACAGCGCTTCCTTGTTGCAGAAGAAGAAGGTCCTCCTCCGCAGAAAGTGTCCTGCCTCACTGCCAGGCCAGACTGCAATAAAACAAATAACAAGATGGCACAGCGATTGCCCCCAAACGTTGACCCCGAAGTGTTCAGGCTTCTCCCTGTAGACATCCAGAAGGAGCTGTTGTCTCCTGTCTACACAGACTCTCTGACAGAAAACGAAGCTTCACTTTTATTTTCAGAATCCCCAAATATTAAGGATAAAAAAGAAGCTGTGGACCAATTTAATTCACCTGATTTATTAGCCACTGATAATCACCAAAATCCTGCAGGCCAGAGTTCATTTCCAGGGGAAGACGTCATGGAAGAAGGGAGGCTGTCATCTGACTGCGAGTTCCCGGGAAATGTGGACCTTAAGGTGTTTTCTGAGCTTCCACCGGATGTTCAGAGGGAGCTGATGTCTGAATGGAAACAACAGAAGCAGGCCACGAAGACTGCTTCATCATCGAATCCCAGAAGGAGCCCAATGCTAAAAGATAGAAAAACTGCAGGAAAAAGCAGCCAAAAAAACAATCTGTTCAAGTATTTCAAACCAGGCTAGAAAACATATTCTTTTACATTATTTATCTCAAAGGAAATCTTCCTGGTCTTTTTTTAAGTGGTTCTTGTTATATAAAATCAAGGTTTCTTGATTTAACCTTTTGATATAGACATCTTGCTAAGGCAGTTTGAAGGCATTTTGTTAATCCAAACTAAATACGGAGGACTGTTGGTGTCATGGAAATGTTCTTTATGTGGATATTGATATTTAAGTGAATACTAAAACAGGATTTGATACAATATTTTCACATAAACAAATAAATCCATAAAGTTGCTTAATTTATAACAACTTGTGTATTTCTTTTCATGGATATACTGATAGATCGATATTTTATTTAATCTTTTAAAAATTAGAGTAATCACCATTTAAAGTATAATCAAGTACTTAAATAATTTGTATTTCTTGCATTTACTAAGAAATAAGATTTATTTATTCATTCATAAAATACTATTATATACTGTTGGTATTTTATCAGATAAGATGTTTTTAACTATTTTTGTTGCACCTGGCTCTTAAAAATATATATAGGTAAACTCACACTTCATTTAAGGGGATTGTTTTTTCTGCTCTTTATCCACCCCTGGTTATCAGTGTTAATTTCCTTTTGGAAATTTATTAAGCTTAAATACAGCTCTATCTGTACTCAAAGTCTTTATGAACGCATTGATTACCTGATTTGACCCTTTTTATGTCTCCCCATTTTAAATTGAGAAAGAGAGTAAATTAGGTGAGACAAATTCCACAATCTTAAGCAGACCAAGCTAAAGTCTTTAGGTTCATTGTTTCCATGTTGTTTTCAGATTGTTTAGAGAAGCAGGATTATGTCTCTGAGCCTGAACAAGTGGAGAATGTTGCCTGGTTGGACGATTTCCACACAAATCCACAGAGGCTCACATTTTTTGTCGGCGGGGGGATACAATCCAGTTTTAAAGAGCCTTTTTCTCCCCTCATGAGAAATACCAGAAAAAACACAAGGTCTGTAAGCACAGCCCTGCTTGGTTCTCACTGGTGAGAAACTCCTCCCTGGATCACATGTAAGAAGGAGGGAAAGGTTCAGGATGGGCCATCGCATCATGATAGAGATTATTTTATTTAATCAGGACAAGCCGAGCTATCTTTGAATGGACCTTGGCGCTTCCTGCAGATAATCTAGGTAAGGTGTTTTGCTTTTTGGGGAAATATTTAGTAGCTTCAAGTTTGTGGGTTTTATAGAGAAACAAGCAAATGCTGTTTGTTTTCTCCAATGGCAATGTGTTTTGTTAGATAAAGAGAGCTGCAGGTTAGTCTGTGAATTACTCACCATCTCATCAGTGTGCTGACAGCAAAGAAGTTGATACTGTTTATCGTGCACTTAGGAAATGACTCCAGATTAATTATAGTTTGTTAGTGCTGTGATACCATAATCTGAGCTGTATGCTCTGTTACCCAGACCTTAGCAAGTAAGAAGATGTTTTGAACACTGAAAAGAAGGTTAACAGTGCTCTGAGAAATCCTGCTTTCATAACCAAATCTGATTTCCATGCTACTTTTATTGGCCTACCCAGCCCAACTGCAAGTGTAACCAAAGCATTGCAGTGACCAGAGTGGCATCATGCAGTGTTCAGCTGCCTGCCCACAGTCCTCACAGTCAATAAAAGGAGTTCTGTCTGCCAAACGGGCTGTTTTTCGCTCAACAAAGTCTGATAAAACTCTTGACTGCTCATGTGGAAGCCAGCTCCAGTCATGTGCTAGTCCCTCTCTGATCAGGGCCTAATGAGAGGGGAGTTGTGACGTCTTGCAAAGCCTGTGTAATGGTTTGCACCCCAGACTCACAACTGTGGCTTAGCTGGAGCTAATTCACCTTTCTGTAGCAGTTCTTTTACCTTACGTGTTTTTACTTTCTCTGAACTCTTATTCAACACGAACCATCTGGAAGTCTTGAACCTAACTGTGAGTTCACCTGTGTTGCAGGTTGAGCACTCAGCTCCATAATGGCTGACTGGGACTATGACTACCTGATCAAGCTGCTGGCTTTGGGGGACTCTGGGGTGGGAAAGACAACTTTCCTCTACAGGTACACTGACAATAAGTTCAACCGCAAGTTCACAACCACAGTGGGCATTGACTTTAGGGAAAAGAGAGTGGTAAGTGATGCTCAATATACGTAGCCAAGGCCTTAAAAGCTGCTTTAAAGGAATAAAAGACAATTTGATCATCATGTTTTGATGTGTTGTGGTTTGGTTCAGACATACACAGGGATGGGTGTTGATGGGACAACTGAGAAGAACTTTAAAGTCCACCTTCAACTTTGGGATACAGCAGGACAAGAGAGGTAAATACAGGACATATTCACAGACTATTCACATGATTAGTGTGGAGGATTTTTTAGATTTTAGGGTATGATGCACGATATTCTTCTGTTGTTTCACTGAAAGACATTTTTTGTCCTAATTGGGCCTCTTTATCTTCAGGGCATGTTTGTGTGTATATTTTAATTGGTGAAACAAACGCTGAGAATTTTCTGCTTGAGCTCAACAATAAAGTTCATTCTATTCAATTTTCTAATCAGTAAAGTACACTTTCTAAATATCAGCAACAAATTCAAACCTTTGGACACTAAAAGTAAATAGGCTAAAGCATGGAACTTTGGTGAGGATTAACATAATTCTACAAATAAAAACTGAGCATTAAAAAACAAAAACCTGAAAATATGTCAAAAGACTACGGTCAGTAGCAGCTCTGAGGGGCTAAGCAAAGTGCTAACACATCTTAATCTAGTATGCTGCATGCTTATTGCTAAGTAGATATAAACCTGAATGATAGCTCAGAATGTTTTAATGTTCTCAAGTTTAATTTTCTTGTATTTATGTTGACTATTGCCAGAAAAATTAGAACTTGACCTGAGGAAGTGGAGGAGTGAAAAACTAGAAATCTTAATCTCATTAGACTTTAGACTAGAAGGTAGGGGATTTACAAAATCAGGTCATTTCATCTTTTGGAAAGATGAAAAGTGTCAACCTGCTGGTGATACTTCTTATTATAAGGAATAATCAATGCCAACAGGCTTTATTATTCTGGAGAACACTAATGTGTATAAAAAAAGGAAAAAGTTCTATCAATCTGAACCACAGTTAATGGACAATTTAAGTTAAAAAAATACATGTATGGCAGTTTGAAGATGGTATCAGATAGGACAAATGTTTTATTAAGAGTCCATACTCTGGAGCAGGGGTATCAAACTCCAGGCCCGGGGGCCAAATCCTGCCCGTGGGACTATTATACCCAGCCCACAAGATCATATCATATTTGTATTATAACTGGCTCACCAGTATGAGGTCTGCAGATTTCCTCCAGTATAATAATATAAACTTCAACTTGATTATTAAAAACATCCTTGTTAAGCCATAAAAATCTGAAAAAGTAAAGAGTAAGAAACATTTCATAAAAAGTCAAGAATGTGGAGAAAGAAATTAATTTGTTTTCATTTTACTATTTTCAAATTTGCATCTCAAGGTTATGATTCAAACTTTTTTTTTTTTTTTTTAATTATTTAATTGATTAGGACAGTGCACATCAATCAACATTTTCACAAAACATGATAATGTAAATATGCCGGAATTAGCACGATAGCTAAATTTCATCCGTTGTCCTAAACTTAGCTTTTTAATCCCATATTTTGACCTATCAGACCCACAATTAAAAGATTTAAGTCATATCTTGACTTTTAAACTCATGATTTCAAATTTGATCTCATATTTTGACCTTTCAAACTTATGATTTCAGCTTTCTCCTTATATATTTGCTCTTTAAAAACATTATTTTCTATTTTTAGCATTGTTTTCTGATCTTTGAACTAATAAGTTGGAATTCTTATCTCAGATTTGGGCCTTTTAGTTTATCATTTTTCCTTTTTTGAATTTTCCAATGATTTATCATCAGTCCTGTTTTTTCATATTTTATTCCTGGTGAAAATGAGGTTGACGGTTATAGTTTAATGTTGACCCTGTTAGGCTCTCAGGTTAGACTTAAATCCAGAATCCGGCCCCTGCTGTGACTGAGTTTGACACCCCTGCTCGGGAGAGTGTGAATGTTTGTATAAAATGTAACACTGATCCATCAAACACTGAGAAACTCTATTGAAAATCTCAAAATGATGGGAGAAAGGACAAAAACAGATGTCCTAAATCTGTCGAATTTATCCACGGGGAAATTGAACATCTGTAGAAAATTTTGTTCAACAAGACAATTCATAGTAGTTTAGACATTCTAATTAAATCTCTAAGTTTCATCTGCTTTGCCACTAGGAAATGTAAGGGATTAACTAAAGTCAACAATGTTTGTCTTCAAGGGGCTAAGAATGCCTCAAATGGTCTTTGGGCTATTTATTCTTAAATTTGGGATCAGCAGATTCAGTAAATTTCATCTCCTGGGGAGTATGATTATTTCTAATAAATTGTTTGCCTATGCATGCAATAGTTATAAAGATATTAAGTAGATAATACAGTCAAAGTTAAAAGTGTCACTGTGATAGTGATATTAGAGAAGACAAAGGATCACCATAGTTATTAGGGTTCAGCCTCTGGGGACAATACCTTTCATTAACAAATGTCACATGAACTCATCCAAATATACCTTGCATTCCTATTAATCAAAACACAGTAGTTTTGTGCGGACTTCATAGGTTTTATTCTGTTTTCAGGTTCCGCAGTCTCACTACAGCTTTCTTTAGAGACGCCATGGGCTTCCTGCTGATGTTTGACTTGACCAATCAGCAAAGTTTCCTCAATGTCAGAAACTGGATGAGTATGTGTCATCTCAGCAGCCAGCACTTCTTCTGGTCAATGCACTTTTAGATCAATGTTTTCTCTCCTGTTACCACAACACTAGGAGTCAACACCTCTTTTTTACAGTCATTGTTCACCTCAGGAGTCTCTGAATTCAGTTTGAAGTTTGTTCATGCATATCAATTTGCATTTCACAGTTTGAAATGACTTCTTCTGTGTCTGTGCAGGTCAGCTACAGGCCAACGCATACTGTGATAGTCCAGACATCGTGCTGGTGGGCACCAAGGCTGACCTCCGTGATATGAGGGACGTTCATGCCAGACAGGCCAGAGATCTGGCAGATAGATATGGGTAAGGTTTTGCACACTTACCACTGTCTGCCAGTTACAGAACCGGTTAAAACAGAAGCCGTGTCAGACTGTGTGAAAAGAGGGAGATGCTACAACCAGTGCTTCTCTCCATTTCTACCCCTGTCTCTCAAAATTTTACTGTCACAATATTCTCTAGTGTTATATAGAAATATCATATGGATTTTATATAATGAAAGAACATAAATAAAATAAAAATTGGAAGCAGATTTGGCTCTTATCAGCTACCTAGAAAAGTCCCAAGAGAGGACAGTCTTTTGTCCTCTTGCCATTTATTTGTGTTCACTGACTGACTGATTTACCTGTCAAGGAGATCGATTAACTGTTAAGAAGAATTCAAGTTTATACTAAAAAGATGGTTTATGAGATCTTTCCTCCAATCTTTTATTAAAGGTATCCCTAAGGATGGGGGAGACTTTCAAGGCCACAGCTGCGTAGAAGGGCTGGTGTACGTTTGCAAAGTCGTAGTCTATCCTAAATTTAGGCAATGATGACCTTTCATGTAAGACCTAGATACTTACTGTTACTTTGAAGCAACACGAATACAGATTTTATTTATTGTTGCCTGTTTCAAAATGCTTCAAAAGCATGCCCACTGATCTTAACTATTGGGACAGTAAAGCTAGTATGTATTACCATACTAAAACTTTTATTCCATCTGCTCCAAAGCTGAGCAGAGCCAGACCTGGAAGGGAAATATTAGCAAGGAGGCAAGTCTTATGCTACTAGTCAAACATACATGCATTGATATTATCAGCATTGATATTATGAGCATTGATATTATTAAAAAACATCTGGGGAAGGTCTATTTACTAGCCCTACTGTTCCAGCTGTTTATTATGTGACAAGGTCAACTTTTAGACAACCTTGTCATCAACTTAAATGACACAAAACGTTAAAATAGCAGCATGTTAAATGATTCTTTTGTTATTATCCTGAAATCCCAAAGATTTACTAGTTTTAGCTGCAAAACTGAAAAATAAAAATGTGCTACTTTTCTTCACCAAACAACACCCTAATCTATCCAAAAAATAAACAGCAGCGCAGTTAGTTGGCTTTAATGTATTACTGCTGCGTTTGATGTTAAGTATGTTGTCTGACATGTTTAGACTCTTTCACTGTAAACTGATGGACCATTTAGTTCAGACAGTTTCAGATGTAACTGTATATTTTACTGTTTTGTATGAGTAGCTGCATTACAGTTCTTTGTGAACATACTGGAGACGATCATGCAATTGAAACAGATTTACTGGGAAAACACTCATCATTACTTCTTAGTATACCACCGGATGGTGCTAGTGATCTGTTTTCATTTCTGCCTCAGCTTTGATTATCCTTTAAAATATTCAGCACAGTCGTTTGAAACCTTTGGGTCCGAGCTCCAAAGTAGTCACATTATTAAAGAAGAAAATACCGTTTTACAGTCTGTTTGGGTGTCTTTGTTTATTTTAAATACCAATCTGTTATCCTTCTCAATGAGAAAAATAGAGCTTTTTTAAATGACCGAGACATTTAAAAATAAGATGCAGGTTATATAACATGTAGTTTCTACTCTTTAAGCAGATAAAAAAGGGGTAAATAACAGAATTTGTTTTATGCATATGTTTTTATCTCCTGCTTCACTAAACTTCTTTCTCTATTCCTGTCAGCATCCCTTACTTTGAGACAAGTGCAGTGACTGGTGTGGATGTGGACCGGGCTGTGACAACCCTGCTGGACCTGGTGATGAAAAGGATGGAGCAGAGCAGTTATGTGGGCCCGAACTCTGAACCTAACGGCAGCCCTGCCACCAGCCATGAAGAGGAAGTAGTGCCTGCTCGGAGGAGGTGCGCCTGTTAATGTCATCGCTACAGGCCTGAATTAACAAAGCATTGTTATAATGCTACTGTGGTCTGGAGTTTGATGAGAATGCCAGAAGATTGAAGAAAAATACTTATGATCCATTCCTAAGAAAAGTAATACTTAAACCTGGCCCAATTACTGTTGGTATTTACTTTATGGAATTTTATTTATTCAAAGCCTGTGCATTGTTAAGTGTAAAGGAGAGAGGAAAAAGTCTTCAAATTTCTGAAGATTGTATATAGTATCTGAATATCTGTATTGTTGTAAAAACTGGGAAGTTTTGAAGACGAGTTATTTCTTCAGAAAGGAAGTCAATCACGGTCAAATGGGTCAAATCAGAGAAAAATACAGTTTTATTTGACACATTAGGCATGATGGAAGAAATATGCAGGCACATAACATATATTTATCATGAAGTATAATCAAAAACATTTAAGACATGGTTACATTTCTTATATGTATGATCAGTTTTGTTAGAACAACCAAGATAGCCAAGTTCATTACATGATTTATGACTTTTATACGATATGTACATAAGCAGCCAAGCTTTTTTATGCATTATGGAACATAGATGCCATGCAGATTGAACAGGAACAAGAATGTTAAAGGGCTGTTGAAAGGACTTGTGTATGGCGCTGCATTTGGAATAAAAACTCTTTATGGTCATGTATGTCACTCTCTTATCATAAAGATATAATGCAGAAAAAGCTATGCTGTTGTTATGACTGGAATTACAATCCTCACAGACTTTGTTAGCATTGTTATTGTATACACACACTCAAAACATTCAAAAATTAAAAGATGAGTCTTAGGGAATGTCTTTCACACTCATCAGCATCAACAGGTTATTCAAACTACTTAATCTATGGCAGGACATTCATGGAGTCATAAATAGGTTCTACCACAGTACTTTGGCACTTGCCAAAAATGCAAGATTGAAATGATTTTTGTGCCACAAAGTGATATTCAACATTAAATTCAACATCAAAAAAGGGATACTATACTTAATCTACTATTATATTGTTTGACAAACATACAGCCAAATAAATCTGTATGAAGCTAAAGTGGCATTTCTCCTCTTGAACAGATGATCTTTGGTGTACAGACAAAACATTCCTCATGAAGAGACTATAGAAATGATCATAAACAACACATCTATGACAAATAAAACATGGCCTAGACTTCATGCTATTCAGGCTTCTTAATAGGATATGTGTTTTTATGGCTGTAGTGGGGGCGGCTCTGGAGACAATACACAAAAGTTAACAGTCAAACAAAGTTTAGTGTTGCTTTGAGGAAGGGCCAAAATTAAATGTTCTGAATTGCCCCAAGAAGGCAGACAAAATGTAATTCTTTGTGTAGTAAAGGGCGGTAAGGAAATGCCTGCCACATTAATTCTGAGTGAGTATAGAAGCACTACAAATGTAAGTGTGAATGACTGCATTGCTCTGTGAGTTTAACTCAATGCAAGAATTTACAACAAGGAGCACATGTTGCAGGGTCATGAGATGGTCATGTGGCCAGCTTTCAGCGATTGGGCCCAGTCCTGAACCCCACGTCCACCTCTTAAATTCAGTCTGGCTTATCTAGGAGGACTGTTTCTTTAAAACCCAAGATTATCTACATTTACAAAAAATAAAGCTTGTTCATTTATTAGTTGATCTGTAGAGGTTTGGTCCCATGTGGAATATAGCAGTAGGTTTTATTTTTGAGCCTTCAAACATTTCATACAAAGACATTGGTGATACTCTTAAGGAAAAAACCACCAGGAATACAAACAATAGCAAAGAACTAAATTATTCCCTCGAAACATCGTCAAAAAGGTTGTAAAAAACTAGCCTAAAAGATTTGTTAGTGCCTTGCATGCAATGCCATTAAAATGGATCATGCTCTTTATACAAGATGCAGCAAGTCATTCAGTATAACGTTCATTGATTTCTCTGTTGTAGGTCACAATACTTTTGATGTGGGTACATGATGAGTAGGCTAAATAACTTATCCTATCAAGAAAAGCTTGTTTATAAATATTTCAGTTCTTAATTATTTTTGTAATTAAAATGATGGCACACTTCAGTACATACGTTGGTGGGGACTATTTAAGGAAATTATCCAAAAGGGTGTTTTCCTGTTGTTTTTAACCCTGCCTCAATGGAAGTAGCAGCTGTTTACAAATTTCACACTTTACTGGAGTATTTAACTCTAAAGTTAGACCCTTAATAAATTAAAACAGGTTTCAACAGAATAAAGCTCTTAGTAAAGTTTATCCCTTAAAAAAAAAAAAAAAAAAAAAAAGGTGTAACGGTAGCTAGTTGTACCAATAGGCAAAGCTTGTCTAGCTAGCTTAACTTAACTAATAAACATACTGTTTACTTTAAGGGGAAAGGATTAGAGAATATTCTGTTGACATGACTGAACTGTGTAAAAATATAGGTTTAAAGATTTTAAATTGGGCTTTATAAGACTAAGCTTTTCACTTCATTTACAAAACGCAAATTGGCCAGCCAAATTGTCAAACTATATCAGTAAAGATAGCAGGGCCGTTTCTAGCTTTGTGAGGGCCCTATGCAAGATGGTGTTTGGGGGCCCCTAACTCGCCAAACAATGATGGAGAGATTCTTAATCCATTAGATGATCTACAAACATGCCACAATCCATTACATTTAACAGGTAAAACAGACGATAGTCATGATAACCTCTCATATTAAATTATTTATGGTCTTGACCTGTAAAATTTATATATAGCATAGTTTACATTACACTTAGTTCAGTTTGTGATATCATGGTTCTTTTGAATAAAGCAAAGTACAACTTCAAAAACCTAACTCAGCTGTATGAATGGGCAGGATTGTTCAAATTAGCAAACTGTATTGTCACAATAAATATCTATAAACTTACAAAAGTAAGGAAATTTTGTTTGGTAGATTATTTCTTTGTTGTAACAACACTGACTGGCAATAAATCTTTACTGTTGGAAAGTCTGTTTATTATCCTTTTAAATGGTGCCACATCTGTACGGAACATACATTTGTGGGATGAGCAGCAAAGCTGAGTATGTAGGTTGTGCCCATGAAAAATTTGTCAGATCTTCTCTGCCAATGCTAAACAGCTTATTCTGCCATTGACTCTTGTTTGGTGTTTAGTGGATTGGATGATTGATGTTTGAAGAAACAAGACATAATGGCAATTTAACAATTTATTCATCTAACAAACAGGAGCCTCAGTAGCGTGTGGAAGAACCATACACAGCCACAACAGCCTGGCACCTCCTCCACATGCCGGTCACCAGCCTGGTCACACACTCTGGTGGGATGGAACCCCATTCTTCAGCCAGCATTCGTCACAAGTCAGCCAACGTGGTCGTGTTGGTCACTCTGGCATGAACAGCACGACCAAGCTGATCCCACAAGTGCTCAGTGGGGTTGAATTCAGGACTGCTGGCAGACCATTCCATCCTCTCCACTCCCAAATTCTGGAGGTAGTCACTGATAAATCCCGCTCTGTGGGGGCGAGCGTTGTCATCTTGGAGGATGGAGTTTGGTCCCAGACTGTGGAGAAATGGGATTGCCACTGATTGCGGAATCTCATCGTGATATCTCTGCATTGAGATTGACTCCAATGATGACAAGCCTTGTTTTCCAGTGAGGGAGATGCCGCCCCACACCATCACACTGCCTCCACCAAAAGATGTTGCTCTATTGGTGCAGTAATCAGCACAGCGTTCTCCCTGTCTTCTCCACACTTTGACCCTACGATCCAGCTGTTGTAAGCAGAATCTGGACTCATTATTGTACAATTGGCATCACATGCCTGATTGTTAGCACAGGGGGGGTACCAGGATGTCAAATCAAGAGTCAATAGCAACAGCAAAATAAGCTGTTAGGCATTGTCAGAGAAGATTTGGCAAATTTTTCATGGCCTCAACCCACATACTCAGCTCTGCTGTTCATCCCAGAAATGCATGTTCCTTACAAATGTGTCACCATTTAAAAGGGAAATAAACAGGCTTTCCAACGGTAAAAGATTTATTGCCAAGCAGCTTTGTTGCAACATAAAATAATCTACCAAAGAGGGAGACTGCATCTAACTCAGTTTAGTTAGCAGTAATCCACTGCCACAGAAGTCCAAAACAATTAACAATAGGCCTTAAATTTATTAGTCACTTGATAAATAACTAGTGTTATTTATAACGCAGTAGCACATTTCTAATTAGAGACCTATAAAATACACATTAAACTTAATAAATCAATCATAATTAATCCTAAAGTAATTTTAAGTGGCAAATATCTGAGAAATGACTTTTACTGGACGATGACATAGCAAACATTCACACAACAACAACCCCACCGACACAGCTAATCATTGCAGCTTATTTTTATTCTTATATCCTACATATATTTGTAAGCATATAAGGGATAAAGACAGGTCATTTTAATTCTCCTCAGATGAGGCTGAACCTTCAGCTTTGGGGCCCCCTGTTGGCTTGTGGGTCACTATGCATTTGCACAGTACGCATATAGCAAGAAACGGCACTGAAAGATAGCAAAATCAGATAGACATCAATCAAACTGAAGTGACATCATTTCTGTGGTAGGAATGTTACAGGTTAACTAGTTCAGAATTTTGTATATTAACAGAAAACATTTGTTGCCAGAACAAGTGTTAAGTTGAAGCCAGAAGCTATTAAGCTTAGCTGCCGGTTAATGAAGCTGAAATTAACTGAAAAGAAATAGCTAGCCCATCTTACCGCAGGTACAAAAGACTTCAAAGCTCCATCATTAAAACTTAAATATGTTTTTTAAACCACAAAGCCGAAAAAGTTAAAAGAAATGTTCAATAATAGGTATAATAATACATAATAAGAGTATAGTTGTGTTTTTCAAGTTAAAGGCCCTTTAATTCAAAACTAAATGGACTTGCAAACAGCTGCAACAGGATCTTCTTCATTTATCTTGTGCAGAATGAGCCTAAGTTGGCTTAACACCTTTTTGGCTATTGTTGGTTGTATGTAATTTTCCTTTAAAAAAATGAAAAAAAAGTTTTCCCATGTACAGTAAGTTTCTGAACAGAAATAAGACTAGCAGCTGAGGTTGCAGGCCTAATATTCTCTTTCTAAGGATTTAAAAATCCTTAACCAAATAATTCAAGGGTCTAAAGAACTCTGAACATAATTCAGAAGTAGCTGTTACAGTTTTGTAAACAGCTTTAATGGTTTTCCATGCATTGCCTGCTTTTCTACACTGCAACATTAATAAAACAGCTAGCGTGACCATGGACTTGTAGTCTCTATTTTGCAAATTTCTCATAACTCAAAGTCTCAGAACCTAATGTAGGCTCATACTACCTCCCATAAACCTTTATTTAAATCACAACTCACTATTGTTTGTCCATTAATTTATGGCTTATTGTTGGAATGTTGATTATTATTCCAAAAGTTTGAAAATTTCTCAGCAAAATTTGAAGTGGACAGTCACACTGTATACAGAGAATAAAGACACACAAGTATGTTTATATTTATATAGTGTACAGTCTTGTAAACAAGTACCATCTTCCAGAGTAGTGCAGATTGTCTGACACCTCATGAGGGGAAAAAGGCCTGAAAACAGGAACTGCACCTCTCTTGAGGCATTAAATCTGATTATAAAACAACACTGATCTAACTCCGTCCCTGAGATTAGGCAGTGATTTCAGTGTACAGAATCAGTATACTGTCGTAAAGGCGGTTAATCAATTAACATTGTGTCAAACAGGACTGAAAGATTTAACTGTTGTTGTTTCTACAGCTGAATCCCCTGCAGACTCCAGTTACATAAAATAGACATTTGTTCAGTTTGAGCTGTTTAGCCACAGCCATCAGCCATGCAAAGGAGGTTAATGGAAGCAACTGAGCAGCATAAAAGTACTAACAGTGACACTAAAGACGACAACATACTGGATGAGTAACAACGCTGTGATATATCTGTGATTTACATCCCATGTGGGTCTGACATCTTCATGTGGCATTACAGCGTGATGTGAGGGTGTCAGAAATAGACTTTACTCTAATCATGCATTGTGGGCCACAACAGAAGTGTGAGCTGAGCTGATGGATCTGGGTCACCCGTCTCTGGAGTCACCTCTTAAACCATCCAGCACTCACTGTGTGTCTAAGAGCAGTGTGTCAGGCTGAGTCTGATCACGCCTTCTCGGTGCAGCTTGTAGAGCAGCTTGAACTCACTGGGTAGCTGGTGGGTCTCTTGCCATTTGGTGGTGAATTTGGTCCCTTTTTTGTCATAGTAATGGTAAGGCAGCTCCTTTCCTGTGTTGGGGTCCCAGCCAAAGGGCCAGAAGCCATAGAGGTGGATCTCATCACACATGGCAGAGGCCAGCGTGTACATGAGGATTCCAGTGCTGAGGCGTTTGGGGGAGAGGTTTTTAGTTTTCCAGTATCTGCAAAGGAGAGAACAAGTCAGCCATCAAAAATACCCCAGATTTGATAGACTGCATCCCATATTGCAACTAGTACCTGCTCCACATCATATTAGTGGCAGTAAAGCAGTCTCAAACTCCAACTGTAGCCCCTAGCCAGGGGTGTCAAACTCAAGGCCCAGGGGCCAAATTCTGCCCATGGAACTTTTATATCTGGCCCGCAAGACTATATCATATTTCTGTTATAAGCAGCCCACCACTATGTGGTCTGCAGATTTCCTTAAGTATAAAAATTCAAACTTATCCTTGATGATTTAAGATATCCTTGTTAAGTCATAAAATCTGAAAATGTAAGGAGTAAAAATAAATTAATTTGTGTTTTAATTTTATATTTTCAATTTTGCATCTCACAATTAGGACTCAAACTTGAGATTTTGACTTTTTACTTTGTACTTTGAGCATTTCAACTCATAATTTTGTCTTCTTATATAACATTTTGGGTCCGGTTGCAACCAGGAAATGGATCTGCCAGAAAATACACCGACCATGGACATTGGCCCCTCTATCATATTTGAAATGAGGAAAAAAAATGTAAAAAAAAAAAAAAAAGTGTTAATATTCACCACTATAAATAATAATGTGGGCAACAATACTGATATTCAGCTCAAGATGCTTTCATGTTAATCTTGCAAGACTAAAATAAGTCAGACTGAGGTTTATAAAGTTGCATCTTTTAACCTTTTACACCTACAGTATCAAACTTGTTATCTCAATTTCAATATGATTTAAAAATAATACAAGCCAAAAATAAAGATTATTGTACATGTAGGGAATCCAATAAATAGCCCTGTTGAAGTATCAGTAACAATTTGAGTGTTTCTCTTTTTTTATCTTTTTAAAACTGGTGACAGTATCCATGATAAATCACATTTTTTGTCACCGATTGACTTGCCATTTTTGATGTGCTGTATAAATATAATACACACTCTTTTCTTTGTTTATCAATTCAAAACCACCCAGTGTGTCAGCCCTGACTATGAGCAATTATTCCCTCACTCATTCAGATAAATCTCAACTGTCTTACTTGTTGACATCATGCATGATGTTTCCAGGCCAGGCCAGTTCGACCTTCAGTTGGCCCTTGTGCTCCACAAAGAAGTCCACTAGGGTCCTGGTTACTGTGGCTGAGGTATGAAGGAAGAAGGCAGGGATCCACAGGATGGCTCCCTCCAGCTTCTTCAAGTGGAGGAAGAAGTTATTCCTGTCTTGAATGGTCAGCAGGTTATTGTAGTATCTCTCGAGAATGCTGGGGTTGAAGGTGGTCAGGTTGGTTTTCCTGCCCACGTCCTTCGAGTACACCTCTGTGGGGGCGAAGTTACAGCGGAAGACAAAGTCAGCCTGGTCGATCTCTGGGCCACAGTGGCTGCCTGTCAGAATGCCACTGTTCCCCACCACAGAGCATATGCTGTAATGCTTGTTGTGAATGGGAGAGGTGTCTGGCAGCAAGGATTTGAAGTTGTTGCTGATGGAGAAGACATATTTATGGCTGGAGTAATCAAAGTGCATCAGCTGGCCCACACGCACGCTGTCCTTTGTAAGGGAGAAGTTTTTTGGAATGTCGATGTAGCTGAAGATATCTTTCCTGAAAGAAGAAAATCGCTTGTTACTCTGAACACTTAAAGATGGATGTTCATACTTATGGGCCCCAAAATGCAAAGGTACCCATTTAACAAGACAACAGACTTATTATGTAAACATGTGATACAGCCACAAGACATGGTGCACGAGTGTATAGCAACTGTGACAACCAACACTGTGCAGTCATTATATACTAAGTTTGAAAAAATTCTATGAATAATTGATTTGTCAATCCTCAAAATAATCCCTGAAAGCTTTGATGTACTGTATGTCTATTTTTAACCATATGATGGCTCATAATTCTCAAATGTGAGACATCCTTTTTTTTTCCTTCTGTATGTATTTTACAATATTCCAATTTGAACTTTATAGTCAGACAGTTTGTCATTTTGTCATCTTTTTAAAACAAATTTCTGGTAAATTTTAAACCAAATGAGAATTTTCAAGGAAAAGACAATATAAGTGGGACCTAGTGGTTAGATTGCACCCCATGTGAAGCCTCAACAATCCCCACTCTCTCTCCCCAGGTTCAGATGCCGCTGTCTTATCCAAATAAAGGCAAAAAGATTAAAAACAAATCTTTAAAAAAGTAGTATAGGTTCAGGCCTAAATCTAAAAGTTTTAGCACCATCTAACTAACAACTTAATGCAGCAGATAACTACGCAGTTTGGGGGGATTTATACAGCATTTCAGGAAATGGGGGCATTGCTAATATATATGGAAATAGGCATCAAAATTAAAAATAAGACAAAATGTTTTCAAAAGTATACTGATTAATGTTTCTCTGGTAAATCCCTTCCTTGTTATGTTGTACATATACTGAGGTTCTTCAACATACGAGAAAATCAGCCTTCTTATGGTAGCAGTGTAGCAGTGTTCAAGATTTAATGTTTCATACAATCATACATGGTCAGTAAAACTTGGATGAATATTTTTGTGGCATAACAATGGATAATCTTGAGTGTTCAACCTTTCCAAATAATCAAATACTTGATAATGAAAATCTCTTACCTCTGCTGGTAAAAAGCTGTCTTGTTGAACTTCCATTTGGATGGTTTTCCTTGAAGCTCCTCATTTAGGGCATTAGTTAGTGGGATGAAGGAGGGATCCAGAAAGTTCATGGCAAACTGAGACCTGTCAACAGTAACAAAAAACTGCTTAACTATCTCAGCTTCTTCATGTAGAGAGTATATACTACATACCTCAGACGCTTTTTCAGAGGGACTTTGACTAGCTGGCTATTTAAAGCAGCCCCTTTTACAGGCTACCTGCTTACAGAAGCTAGTTAGGTAGTTAAAGTTGCTGGTTAGTTCAGTTATAATTGTCAGTAGGCTATTAAACTGCTCAATAAAAGGTTTAGCTACTTGGCTGGAAGTACTGGGTGAATGCTTGATTTCAAATTGTTGAAATTGTTAGCATAGAGTGGTCGAATGTCCAGCTGTGTAGCTATGTCTACATGAATAAGATGCATTTCAGATAGTAGGCCAAAAGTAGAATGATAAAAAGATAAAATGTATGAGTAAATACATGCAATAGTATGGATGATTTAAAGCTCAAAGTCTTTGTGATGAGCATTTGATTTTGTTCCCCCTGTAGTTAAAGCAGTATAGGAGAGAATGGGTTGGTTGTCACACAGGTTATATCATTATATCTCACCATCATACCAAAATTTGGTGTGGAAATTTCCAAAATTGGGATCAGAGCTCACCTAAAGTCTTCTGTGGAGAAGGACAGCTAAACTTTAGGGTAGAGGACTTTTGTGTTTTTCATGTCAAATGGAAAATATTCAGCTCCACAGTAGTTTTCTTCTAGGCTTTTACACAGGGGGTTAATAACAAAACAATTGTTACCCTTTAAAAGTGTGAAGAGAAAGCTATAGTCTAGATTGTTGTTGGCTAGCTAACTAGTTGTTAGATGGTTGTAAGCCTTGATGCTAGTAAGAAATTCCAGTTGGGGTAGGTTGTCACATTCTCTTTGGGGTTGGTTGTCACAAGTAATGAGACGTGAACTTGTACTTCAGCTCAATTCACAGCCATTCAAGGGAGGTATTTGGGAATTGTTGGATGTGCAACCAGTGGGAACACAAACTCTGTTTAGCTGGAGTGCACAGGCCATACATTTGCCATTACCATAACTCAGTGTAGTAGAACGCGTGTAGCCTAGTTGAGTAGGTTATTACTGTTAGACCTATTTGTTCTTCGTGTTGCTATAGGCTGGCCTAACGATGTTCCTGTTCATGTTCCTAGCTCATTTTGTGTTAAGATGCATTAATTTGTGTGTTTGTCAACTTGTCAAAGCAATTAAAATTTCAAATTTAGTCCTGCCTTCTTGCCCTCTTTTTAAGATTTTTCCCATTAAAATAACATTGTGACAACCAACCCTATAATGTGTGACAATGTGTGTGGTTGGTTGACACAGTGTGTCTTAGTGTCTTTGATAGTTTATTACCTCTTTGTCACAATATGTTGGAAAATGAAAGGTATACACATTTTAAGCAAACAGCTTAATATTCAGTTTATTGTAGGAATGACTATTGAAAGATGTTTTGATGATGAACAATTCACACTAGAGTAAAAAATGTGACAAACAACCCTGCTCTCCCCCACAGTGCATTCAGAAAGTATTCAAACCACCCTCACTTTTTAAAATTTTCTTATTCATCAGCCTGATGCTACAGTCAAAAAAAAATGTTCTCATTAATCTACACTCAGTACCCCATCATGACAAAGTTAAAATAATTTAGATTTTTTTTGCAGATTTATTAAGAATAAAAAACAGAAATATCACAAAGACATAAGTATTCAGACCCTTGACAAAAGCTCTTGAAATCTAGCTTGTTCCTCCCATTTCTCTGACCTGAACATGCAAAACCAAAGGGTAGGGCTAAGATAAGGGCTGAGGGGTACGAATGGGATTCACCCTTAGTGTGCAGTGACCAAGCACCCGATGGCCACTCTGACTGAGCTCTAGAGATCCTGTGTGGTGTGTGGATATTCACATATACAGAATTCTAGAAGGACAAGCATTACTACAGCCCTCCACCGATCTTAAGAACATAAGATGAAGGGCAACATAAGAAAAATGAAAAAGTGACGGTGCTGAAACCTACCTATAGCAACATTGCTTTTGAAGGTCATAAAAAGCCATTCTCATCCATATCAATCTGTTTCATAACCAGCTCAAAACTTCTCACAGGAGCCTTAAGTGAAAGGCTATGCTTTGGATAGTTAGCTAAAAACAATTGGTAAACTAGAAAAGCACTCTGAGAGCGCAGACCTCCGCCATTAGCCCTATCTCCCAATAGTACAGAATCCTTTAAAAAATTCCTGGATCCAGACGGTGATCCGGATCACTCGCAACATCGAATCAGTTCTCCCCTATGCCATTTCTGACATTTCCTGAAAATTTCATCAAAATCCGTCCATAACTTTTTGAGTTATGTTGCTAACAAACTTACAAACAAACAAACAAACAAACCATGCTGATCACATAACCACCTAGGTGGAAGTAATTAGTTGAACTAGTTTGCTAAAAATACTCAAACATTAAAACTATCATATAACATCTAAGTGGTTAAGTTGTAGTCAAAAGTAGTGGATAAGTTGTACTGTATAAGATAGCTTCAGGTAATAGGAAACAGTTAAACTAGTCAGTTAAAAGCCTGGACATGGTCATGCTCTCAGTGACTTTTGAAGATCCATGATGGTAGGTGCCATATTGATTTTTTTTCAAATACATTTTCAGTCAACTTTGCAACAGGTAAAGATGTGGGGTTAAGGCAGGCCTTAATTGCTCCTACATGCCTACCTGCCTGTCAGATCAGCCATGCTCATAATTATGTATGACTCTTAGACTTTATATAAATGAAATGGATTAGTTTAACATAAAAAGAAATCATCCCTGTTCACTGTGTGAGTATAGACACAAGAGCTATTTGGACCAAAATCATTTTTGGTGCCAGGCTATAAACACATTTGGCCTAGTTCTGCTGTAAAAATAGGCATTATGATATGGGTGTCTATGAACACTGAAGCAACAGCAGTTTTTCTACACTTCAGTATCAACTTCAATGCTCTTTGTAATTATGATATGATGAAAAGGTCAGTCTAGATCTGATCTTTTTTGTAAAATTCATATAACAGAAAGTACAATCTAGTCCTGATGTTTTTGAAAAGTGTCTTTACATAACATTGGATATGAATCAGTGCTATAGAAATAAGATTGACTGACTAATTATAATGTGATTAACAGTATAAAATGGTTTAAGTACAGAGCCAAAAGCAGGGATGCACAATATTATTGTCATAATATCACTATCAGCAGATATTAGCCCAAAAACAAAATTAGTCATATCAGCAGATAGAAACATTTCTGAGGATATTTCAATGGTAGTATATTGGCAGTAAGGGATGAAGGAACTCAGCTGTTTAAAAGCCACTTTGAAATGAACAATGTTGTGCATCTGTGTTCATTAGCTTCATGCTAACATATAAAGGGAAATTAACATGAAAGTGCTAGTAGATTTAGCCTTGCTATGCTAATTTTTACTTAGGAAAGACCTATTTTACTTGGCAACACAAAGCTACATACACTACTGAGATCAGAGGTCATCAACTTCATTTGTACAGGGGCCAACTTTTCTCTCAGCAGACTCTTTGGGGGCTGGACTTTCAAATAAATGAAATGAAAACAGATTTGTATTTTATTTAAAAAAAAATGCTGGTAATTTTTAGACATTAAAAGTGAGATCGGCTCTATCACCAGACATTACTTCTTCCTTATTTTGTTAATGGTGTTCAAACAGCTTTAGGACGCAACAGCCACCGCCTGGTGGTAGTAATCCATTTAAATCAGATTTTGGTAGAAATCAATAGAAAAAAAAAAAATGCTTAAATCTTACTAGTATAATTGGAGAGCTGTCTGTCTGTCTTGATTTGCAAACCTCCCTGTTGCTCTAATTGGCATTCATACCTCTCAGAGGACTTCTTGGGTATACTCGGTCAAATCTAGAAGCATGACAGTAGATGTGGTTTCCTACGTCTCGACCACGAGTTATTGATTTTACTCTTTCTACTGCTAAATATGCTATACATATATATATATATATATATAATGGACTATTATGCAGGGAGGCAGTCTTGGCAGATGTTTGGGGAATAAAGAACTCTGACACCAGTCTGGCTCTTTGGCTCAAATAGTTGTCTGTGTGGCTCTCTAGAGCAGTGGTTCTCTACCCTCAGGACCCACTGGTTTCTCCAATGACAAATCCTGACAGTGACCATTCTTTTTTATTTTGTAGATGTTCAGGTCCCCTTTGTTGGACTTAGGAACAGTTTGGTAACAAACTCTAAAATAATCCCAGATCATCAAAGACCATGATAAACAGCAGAGACACTTTGACAGCAGGTTTCTTGAAACTTATCTCTACAGCTGAAAACAAGACGGTCCAACTTTATACCAGAATTCTTTTCATTGTTACCCACGCCGATGAAATTGGCAGGGGGTTATGTAAAGGGTTCCGTATCTTTTATATTTATTTATTTATTCGTTTTTTTATTCAATAAACAGAAGCACAGCTGACATTTTGACTTACTACGCTAAATCAGAACATCAGCTGTGAAGGTTTATTGTTTGGGGGTGTTAGAGGTTTGGTGAAGAGGGTTGGGTGGCAGAAGAACCTGTTTTCTTCTTCTTCCACTCAGGTTTTCTCAGCCCCAAGAAGTTTCTGAACCGTTTAAACCTGGACATCTGCTTGGGTTCTGGCTCTGGAGGCCCGTCTTTAGAGGCTATGGCCCCCTCTTCCTCCTAAGGTTCTGGCTCTGGAGGCCCATCTTCAGATGCTGTGGCCCCCTCTTCCTCCTCAGGTTCTGGAGGCCCATCTTCAGATGCTGTGGCCCCCTCTTCCTCCTCAGGTTCTGGCTGAGATGTTTCTGCAGAAGTTCCAGGAGTTTCTGCCACAGCATTATTGATGGTCACCCCCGTGGACTTCAGCTCATCTTGGTCCTCCTCACTGCTCTGTCTTTCTGGAGGCATGCAGCTGTCTTTCTCCCTCAGCTGGTCAGAAAGCACGGCATTTTTGGAGGTGAGAAGGGCTGATCTGTGCTTTCAGCTCCTCCACCTCTCTAACACAGATGCTCTCTGACTTCTCTTGTTCTTGAAGGAGAAAGGTTATTCTGTCCCTCTCCTCCTGCAGCTCTGCAGCAAATTTCTCTTGAAGGGCTTCGTGGGACATTTGGAGTTCCTTGAAGGCTTCTTCAGTGGCCTTGTGGCTCATGAGCTGTCCCTTAAGGTCATTCAGCTAAGTCTTGTGCATTTCCTCCTTGTCCAAAGCAGCCTTCCTCAGTGCAGACATCTCCTCTGAGGTCTTCTGAAGGAGGACTTCCTGTTCTGCCCTCAGAGTCCGAATCAGCTGGTCCTGGAGCTCTCTTTCTGTTTGGGCCTGAGTTTGTTCCCCAAGCAGAAGAGAGTCCACCTGCTGTTTGGCAGTGGCCATGTCTGCTTCATGTTGGGTCCTCAGCTGGTTGAATGACATCGTCATGTTGCTCAGCTCTTCCTGGAGGGCCTTGTTTTTCTCCTCTTTTTCCTTGAGCTCCCTGGTGAACTTCTCGGTGCTTATCAGGTGTGCCACCTTCAGCTCCTCACAGTCGGCATGCCGTTCTTTTTTCTTTTTCTGCCTCTTGTTATCATTCACCTGCTGTATCTCCTTGCTGCTGTATTTCTCCAACCTCTCCAGCTCCCTCTTGGTCTCTTTGCCCTGGTTGATATACATTTCTTTCAGGGCTTTCTTATTTTTGAGCTGCTGTCTCATCTCTAAAGCGTGGAGGAGCCGCCCATGTTTGATCTGTTTCCACAAAGCAGTCTGGTTTGGTTCAGTCCAGTCTTTTCTCGGTTTCGCTCATTAATTTCTGATTGTCTTCATTTGGTCAGTCTCACCAACCTCCAGCCTCTTAAGAACACTTAAGAACATCTGGTATCTGCTGTTCTCGGTGGTGTTAAAGGAGCATCAGTTTTTGTTGTAAAAGCTATAATAAGCTCGATAGCTTCTGCAGCAGGAACGCTCCCCTGTAATCCACCATTGTTGTTTTGGTTCGACATGCACATGCGGCTGAGCTACGCTATGTGTGACAATCGTTTCAAGAAAGATGTGGTTGGCTGTCCACAAGGAGAAGACATGGTAAGCGTTTACAGATTTGTGCACTCTGGGACCCTGTATCATAAAGTAGTGTTTATGGCCTCCCAAAACACATGGATGAAATGCCGATACGACAAATAACTTTTGCATATACTCCTGAATTCATCTCCGTGTGGACGGGGCCCAGAATCTCTGTAGTGAATTGGGATCAATGCCTCTTTTTGTCTGATTTAAAAATTCCACAATTTTGAATTCAAGCTGTTTTTTATTGTTGTTTCAATTTGATTTTTTTGTGCTGCCTTAAAGTAGGGGAAATTCACTTCCTGTTTGGATACAGACCTGCTTTAATTTTGAAAGACAATTAGTAAATTTGAGCACATTGTAAACCCAGATTTTGTTTCCTGTGCATTTTTCTTGTTATCATTCCACATTTTTTTCAAACAATTTCAAATAATTTGAGCTGTAACAAAAATATTTACATTTTTAGAGTACTCTTCACTTAAAACTAAAATGAGTTCTATCAACTCATAAAATAGAGTTGAAATAGCTGGGTTTTTAAAGTTAACACAACTCAATTTTAACCACCTTTTTACTTAATTTGTTTAAACCAAGTAAACTAAAGTAAATTGAGTCCTTTAGCTGTTCTGGCCAAGAAGTACACGTAACTTGTTGTTTAGGTAACAGTTACATGGGGGCCAATCTTTTTTTTTTTTAGAAACAAAACGGACTATTAAAAAATCATTGCCCATCCCTTCCTCCATGTTAGTCTGTGTACATTAAAGGGGACATATTTTACCCATTTAAAACAAGTTTATATTGGTCTCAGAGGTTCCTAAAACATGCTTATGAAGTCTGTTGCTGAAAAACACTCCAGTATTGGATTTTAGTATGTCAAAAAACCCCTCTGTTTCAGCCCTGCTCAGAACGAGCTGTTTCTGTGTCTGAGGCTTTAAAAGTTACTCAGCTGTCTGACTTCGCCTCTGACCATGCCCCTCTCTGGAAATGAAGAGGTTCTTAAGGGTATTGTGGACAGGCCAGGGGCACATACTTTAGTTAGAAGAGCCCGAAAAAGTGATTTTTGAATAATATGTCCCCCTTAAGGCAGAACCCTTGTATCGGGATCCGTGCAGGTATCTGATGAGTTGGAAATATTCAACAAATTGGACCCTAATAGGTGGGGATCAATTATGGGGCCACCACTGGTGGGGCCAAAATGATGGGATGCCAGAGTTTCTTGCCATATCACGCCATGTAAAGCTCAGGGAAACTGCATCAGCACCTCGGACAGCTCGCTGTTAGATTGACAAGAAGCATTTGGCCCCCAGATTGAGTCGATGATAATGTGTGAATCTTGCACCCTAGGCCAGACACCTGTTTTTATATTTACCACATCACATCCATATAGCTACATGGTGAAAAAATACTTACCGAAACCCCGCGTGAAACATTATCCTGGGGCCTCCCATGTAGTATTTGGAGGAGGTGAAGAGACTGTCTTTCCTCAGGGACACATAGCTGATGAGCGACAGTATGAGCACAGCGACGCACAGAATAACCAAACCCAGGGCCTTGGCGATGCGGACCATCTTGGGAGCGTTTACATTCCCTGTATGTAGCTGCAACGAGGCGTTGGCCTATGTTTTCATTGCGGGGACCTCTCAGTGCTGCTGCCCGCCTGTAGGACATAGACAAACCAGCGCTCATCGGCTCCTACAGTCGTATAAAATGGACGGCTGGTGGTGGTCGGTTGCATGGTAGTGATGCCCCGGCTCGGTCCGCTCTCATTCCTCCGTCTGTCTGCTGTTTCACACTCCGCTGCGACTCCCCTTCAGGCTGCCAGCTTAATCAAGGAGATGGAGCAGAAATGCGTGTCAACACATCACAGCGAGCGAACAGACAACCCCCGTCCACAAGCAGCACCACCACAACCAGCAGCATCACCAACGCCACCTCCGCCCCCCTCGCTTTATTACACACTCTCGCGCATGGACACACACAAACACTGAGTCGGGCTTCTTTGCAGCTTCTAGCATAAAGGGAAGCGTATGCACTAATAAAGTGAGGAAGACAGAAATAGAGCGATATGGTGAAAAGATGTGATGAATAGGCGTTGAAATCCCATAGCATGCCCCCCGGTCTTTGATCTTAACATTACACAAGTGAACTAATGGAACTGGTCCTTATTTGAATGTTGCTGCATTTGACTTAACTGTATTTCAGGAAAAAAATGTTTATTTTGTACTACAGTTGTTTTACAGATTTAGTCACAAGTGATGGAATAAGTATTCTATTATGACAACAGTACTAAAACTACAATGTAAAGAATTTCCCATTAACTGAAAGGTCAAATATTTTACCCCTTTAAGACAAGTTTATGTTGGTCTCAGAGGTCCTTAAAACATATCTGTGAAGTTTGACATTCCAGTATTGGATTTTTGTATGCCTAAAAAACCCCTTTGTTTCAGCCCTGCTAAGAACGAGCCGTTTCTGTGGCTTTAAATGTTAATGAGCTGTCTGACTCCGCCCCTCTCATGAAATGGGTGTGGCTTAATGGATGTGGCTCTCCTGATCCTTCTCCCCAGGATCAGGAGAAGCCAACCGAACCTGGCGGTGCTAACTCCCCACATGGCATCATGAGGGGAAAACCTGCGAGCGGCTTGTTTTGGCACACATTCTCTGAAAAGGTGGAGAAAGTGGGGGGTGTGTTCTGATTCTTGGGGGGATAGTGGACAGGCCAGGGGCACAAATTTTTGTCAGCAAAGCCTGAAATCAGTAGCTACATTGCAGTTTTATTGTCCCTGTCCACTGAAGCCTTAAAGGAACAAGCATACACTCCTTTAATTTTACTTAATTTTCAAAAATCTCTTATTTTCTTAATATCTGGACTTATTTATGCTATTATCTCACTCCCTTGATAACAAAGTAAATTTCTCAGTACCACTGGAAAACCATAAAATTAACCCATTATCACAGTAAAATCAGTGTTGTTATCCAGAGTTATTATAAATCTGACAAGATCTCAAGACAAGAAATGACCAGGATTTACATGGCAATCGTATCTCTTTCTTCCAGTGTTTTTAGGTCATTACTGCTCCACTAATTTGTAAAATTTGATATACTGTTGCATAGCTCTTCACTGTGATGTATACTACAAAAGACCAATGTTTGTAGCAAACTCTCAAGTGGAAACCATTTTTTACTCCAAAAAGTTTGAGCTCAGCAAAAACAGCCCTCTAAACAGTTTGATAATTCTTTACTTACAAACCACATACAAACCCAACAAATCTGAAGAAAAACAGACTTAATTGATCGATAGTTTTTCCAAAACTTAAATATTCGTGTTTAATCATAAAGATTAAACTTAATTGAACTAATGCATTTGGGTCTAGGGCTAAAATGTCATACATAAATACATCAGCTATAAAGTTCAGAACTTTTGGTTCTTTGGTATATAATTTTTAAAAACATCTTCTCGGCACCCTTTAAACTTCAGAAAATTCTGAATAAATGTTGCAGTTGTAGCTCATTCTCACTATGAATGCATGCATTTGAACCAGACTGATTTAGAGACAAATCTCTATGTTGACAATTTGCAGTTTAAATATGATTTTTAAATCAGCCAATTTAAATACACTACCTCCAGTGCACATTTCAAAGAACAAACAGGTAAATTAAAATACACATAGTAAGGAAACAGTAGGTAAAAAGTTATTTTCTTTACTTGAAAGGATTACTTCTGATCCCTTATAACACATTACACATTGTATTCTAATACAACATACATTACGTAGCTTTCACAAAACATACATTTTTTTTTCATCTTTTTACAAGTTATGTACATTTTTTCCTAGTTTTTACAATAAGCTTATCTTGGTAAACATGAACATCCATTCATTATTACACATTTTAATGTATCCATGCATATACAGTCTTGTGTTTTTACACTACCATGTCACATTAGAAGTGTATATAACATACATTTGCAGAATACTGTCAATACGAATGTTTATGAGTATAAAAACTGGTATTAAAAAAAGTTGGAGCATGTGCTAGTGTGTTAGCTGTCTCTAACAGTGAGTGTACCTCATGACTGACATCAGTTAGCTCTCACTTGTGCTTCACTGATATTTTTTGGAATGTGCCAAGCTGGGACACAAACTAAGATAAGGAGAACATTTTGAAGAAAGACATTCAGATGCATTGCCATCAAGCTGCCAAGGTATTGCAATTTTCTGATTTGCATTTCTAGGATATGTTTTCTTATAAGAAACAGACAATGAACTGAATCAAAACAGGCACTTATGATCTAAAACTTTCACTTGGCACAAAGTACAAAGAGTAACACAAAAGTTTTTGCACCGTAACAATGTGACAACCTCAAATCAGTAAGAGTTCAAGGACAAAAACACACATCTGTGAGCTATAACACAATGAGGACTCGTCACTTTCTGCTGGTAACTAAGGCAGAGGGGAAGAAGGATCCTTCACCGTCACTTCCTGGTGAACCACATGGGCTTTCTTCTCCACAGCTCATGTCCTCACACGAGTCCTCGCTACAGAGGGTAAAGACATTAAAGGTCATATATTTATATTAGTCTCAGAGATCCCCAAAACATGCCTGTGAAGTTTGTTGCTGAAAAACACTCCAGTATTGGATTGTTGCATGTCTAAAAACCACCCAGTTTCAGTCCTGCTCAGAACAAGCTGTTTCTGTGTTTGTGGCTTTAAATGTTAATGAGCTGTCTGACTCCTCCCCTGACTACACCCCTCTCAGGAAATGGATGTGGCTCTGAATGAGAGGAGTGCGACCAAACCTGGGGGTGGTGCTAACTCCCCCCATGACATCATGAGGGGAAAATCTGAGAATGGCTTCTTTCTTGTTGTGGGTAAATCTGTCAAAAAACAATCCCGCTGTAGCTATTCTGCCTCTGAGCTGTAAAGAGCAGGGATCCCAGGTTTGGCAGGGTGCATAGAACTACCATGACTTGATACCAGATTTAGGCAAGAGAAAAAATGCTTGGACTAAAAGTAAAGACTAAAATGTGAGGACTTTTTATGGACTAAAACTACACTAAAATGATTTGCTTTTTCATCAACTAAAACTAGACTAAAACTAAAAAGGATAGAAATGACTAAAATGTGACAAAAACTAAAATGCATTTCATTTACAAACTAAAACTAAGACTGAAATTAAAAATAGCTGCCAAAATTAACACTGATTTGCAGTAAATGCACTGCAAGCGTCTAAAGTTACTGCAATAAATGAGAACAATAACAACCTTTTGATTTATTCAAATAAAATCATCAGCTACTGTCAGGTTAATTGGTGCCAATTTGGGGGTAAAAATCAGCTCTTTATTGGATATTAACATATTTTAGATGCAGGTATTACAAAGCTTTAACAGTAGCAGACAAGAAAACTGTGAGCTCTAGCTAGCATGCACTGTCTAATTTTTATTTATTGGACTTCATATGGTTTTGCATGAATTTGGACCAGGGTAATAGCTCATTACAAATTTGCCTCATCATGCAGGCTCAGTGTCAAGGCTTTGCATACAAGCATATAGTGGCTACTTTTTAACACTGTGAATTTAATATATTTGGTAATGAATCCATGGACTTATTCTATGTGAATTTTAAATATTAACATTGAAAAGTTTATATATATATATATATATATATATATATATATATATATATATATATATATATATATATACTGTATTTGAGATGCCACAAAAAGCTTGATTTCCTTTTTAGAAAAGCATAAACTGGCTGAACAGGAAATGCAAAGATCTGACCCAAAATGCTACATTCTTCAGTTTTCATTCTATTCTGTATATTAGCAGATTACAGCCATCAAACTATTCTACATGCCTTGTTTGCACCAGACAAGTTTATGGAAGTCTTAGGAGTTTGAATTTCTCTTTGGATATTTTATGACAAAATTACCCTAAGACACTTTTGACAATTAAACTGAATCTTAACTATTGTTTTTTTGCAGCCCTACAAGGAAGATAAGAAATTAAGCAACAATAAGGTCAGACAGAATGACATCTAATAGCTAGTCATCAACTAAACTGTATCAAATTAAGTTTTAGGTTTGCAAGACTGTCTTTTTTGCATGTGACTCTACCCTCTTTTCAAATAACTGATGAATGACAGATGCTGTGAATTTTTAACTCAGGTCATTGAGGAATCATAACTCTGCCCATATCTCACCACCAAAACCCATTACATACAGCATGTAAGAATGGAAAAACAGCGATATTAACCTCTCACTCTCATCCAAGCTCCCCTCGGGAATGGTTGGCAGGCCGGGAACACTAAAGTGATTGGCCTGAAGATTCTGTGCAGTTCTCCTGGAAACAATCCAGACCAGCTTTTTGTTGTCTGGTTTGTTACATTCACTTGAATAGTATTTACTCATGCACTTGGCCACAAGTTCCTTCCAGTGGAGCAGCTCGCTGTCACTGATCTGCGAAAAAAAAAGAATCAGGAATCATTTGAGAGGCCAAGAACAAAAATAGTCTTTCAACATGCTGTTAACAACATGTCAGGGGTTGTTTTGCCCCCCCAAAAATGTGAAAATGTTGTCGCACAGCCATGATAATTTAACAGAAGTAATTATAATAGAACGCACTGAAATGAAGGTCGTGTGGGATATGGAAAAAGAAATAGACAAAATGTAAACATTTAAGCCATAATGAGGGCTTAAATACCCTTACATATGACACTATAGTTTTGATATGAAGTGGGTAATCAAACAGTGACACAAAAGAGATGAATGCTTCTAGATCAGAGTCTGAGAAAGTCTCCAGAATGACCATAAGCAGACGACTGACGGAACAAGGCTTAAAGGGAAGAATAGCTGCTAAGAAGCCATTATTGAGGCCTGCAAACATCCAGAAACGCCTCAGATTTGCCAGGGAGCACAAACACTGGACTGTTGATGACTGGAAGAAGATACCCTGGATGGACGAGTCCAAGTTTGAGCTGGAGAATGTTTTGATGCCAGATGCATTGCACCCACAGTGAAACATGGTGGAGATTCCATTATGGTATGGGGTTCCATTTGTGGATACAGTGTGGGAACATTAGTGAAAATCTACGGTATCACAAGAACGAACTAGCACAACATCTTAGTGCATCATGGAATCCCTTCTGGACTGAATCTGATTGGTGGTGGGTTCATATACAAACAAGACAATGACCCCAAGCATACTTCAAAGCTGTGCAGAGACTATTTGACCAAGAAAAAGGAATCTGGAGTACTGGAACTGATGGACTGGCCAAGTCAAAGTCTGGATTTGAATCCTTTTGAACAAATCTGGGATTTAGTAGTTTCAAAGATTGATCGCACAAAAGTTTCATCTAAAGGAAGTCTATGGGAACAGCTAGAAACTATTTGGAACTCAATAGCAAAAGAGACTGTGGAAAAGTACATAAAAACAATGCCAGCAAGAATGCAAGCTGTTATCAAGGCCAAAGGAGGCCATACAAAATATTAAGTTTTTGGTTATTATGTGTGAAAAAGGACTATTTAGTTGTTTCAGTTTGTTATTCGCCAAATAAATAACAATAACTTTTTTAGTTTTTGAACAAGTTTTTGAAAGATTTCTAAAATATTCATCTTTTCTCGTTTTTATGACAGGGGGTCTAATAAATTTGTTAAGCACTGTACATCTGACATAGTACACCACATGAAACCAATAACAAGAAATACATTTGGAAAAATATACTATCTAAAATTCTTGTATTTCTTTATTAAGTACAGAAGCAAAATACATGTGTTTACCCTTAAATGTCTTTGGAATTGTTGTACAATCTTCAACAAGGCAATGGACTGGAGGGCTTCAAACTCCTGAGCAATAAGGGACAGCGCCAGCACTGATGGCTGTAGGGCAGAAAAATAGGAGAAAAATCAGTTGCATGGCTCAAAGTGAACAATGCAATGCTGTAAAATTTTCTCCTGAGATCAAACCTTACTTTTGCTTTAGAGAAAACAAGCCGGCATAAGCAGGCTTTAAGCTGGGCTTCCAGTCTCCCAATGCTTGGGATCTCCTCCCTTAAAATATAGAGGGAATCCTACAGTAATCGCCAGCACAAACCTGATAATGCACAATCTATTTGACCCAACTCCATGCACACAGGAGCAATGCACCTGCTACAACATCAAAGCCATATAAAAGAGTATAGTGAAGTGATTACCTTCCAGCAGACAGGGATGTGAAGGCGGAGTAGTAGAGGTGGAGGAAGGTCAAGGCAGTCACTGGTTCAGGCTCTAGACTCAGCTTCTCTGAGATGATTTTCTCCATGCGACACAGGTCTGACACAGTGAACTTGCTTTGGCTGATGCGAATGAGTTCATGGGTAGGTGACACATTGCTTGCTTCCTCAACCATTTTAGCTGCAATGTGAAGGCAGCAGACTCCGATGCAGGGCAAGTGTTTTGGCTGCACCTAACAATATGACACAGAAGTGATAAGTGTGAGTCAACATCCCATGATTCAAGGTCATTACGGGTATGCACACATCTTTCTAGTGACTGAAATGTGTTTTCAAACATGTGAAGAGGTAGAATGGTGTGGGAAAACTAGATGCAATTTTTAACGTGTAACAAGCTGGTTCAGACAAGCTCTACATGTAACAAAGTCACTACTCTGCTGTCTTGGCCAGGACACTCTTGAAAAAGGGATTTTTAATCTCAATGAGGTTTTCTCCTGGTTAAATAAATGTTAAATAAAATAAATAATTTTTGAAAACTGTAAAATAATGTACTATTCCATTCAACAACATCAAAACCTACCTTCATGATGGTAAGGAATCTGTCAAGCAAATTGACAGCTTGAACAAAGGTTTGGGTGCTGTAGCCAAAGAAACTGGTCAGACCCCACAGTTCCTCCACTCTGGTGTCTCTGCATTTTGCAGACACTCCACTGTGATTCTGAAAATACATTATAACATCTTAGATAGACATTGCTAAAAATAGCATCTATTGTTAGCATCTTTATGTCTGCATGGGCAGCCAAAAACATGTAAAAGTAGGTCAGTGGGTTACCTCTGTAGTGGCCGACTCCATCAGCTTCAGGCCAGCCTCCTTTGGAAGAAATGTGTGCTCCTTTGCACAACATGACTTCAACTCCTTTAAGAGCAAACTGTCAATGACGCGAACATCCCTCATCCTGGAGAAAAACATACTTCAATGTCGATGTTGCAATGCAAATGCAGAGAAAGTAGATAAGTGGGAAACAGAGGAAATTGTCAAACAGACGAGAAGAAGGGGACACAACATGGTTTCTCCGCCTAAACCACACCTACTGAGTGTCAGGTATCATTGGAAGATTGCCCTACCGCCCAAGTACCAAAAATTCCTCATCAAATTCCTGAAAAGTAAGCTGTCGTTACAATATCATAACATCCTGATGGGGATAATCCATAAAACCGATAAAACTCTGCTGAAATCAAGTTGTCACATCTTTTGGCTTCATGTTAAATGTCTACTTAGCAACAGAAACTAGGTCAAATAATCAGAGAAGGGGCACAATATTACACAATACTTAAGAATTTAAATTAATAGGCTTAAGCTGTTTACTTCACTCAGCTTTTAAAACCACGATCTCGGCAGCACAACACCCATTAAAGTCATAAAGCGGTAATACATGCACTTATTGCGCCAATGTTAGCTAGCTTAGCTAAAGGTCTGCTGTCGTACCAACAAACCGCAATCTTACCTTGCCCTGTAGCTGCAGACCAGCTAGATAATAATAGCTGTCACACTTCTCAGTTCTTCATGTTTCCATTTTGTTAAAAACTGATGGGCGGAAAATGCTAAAACGAGACAGTTGGTCCCTGTTGAAGAGAGGGTCCGCCCTGAATAAACAAACAACCCCTGATCTGCAAGTAAACGACAACGACCACAATGCACCACAGTAGTCCTTACGTCACTATCACAAAAGCGGATGTTGATAGATTTCAAAGTGTCGGCGCTAACGTTATTTTTGCAATCATTAAGTTGTCGGCTTTACTTAAAAATATACCAAAAATTAACTTGAACTCGTCCAGGCAGTTTTATCTATGTGAACCTTCGTTTAAAAATTACTGACTGTACATACGTCTCACCAGTAATTAGCAACTGAGGCTGTTTCCATGGTGATGAAACGACGTAAATCAACTGTTTACCAGCTAGCTGCTAATGTTAGCTTCTGTGAGTTTTAACCCAGTTATAACGGTAGTTTGGTCAATAATATGAGCAGATATGTCTTCGGTATTTCAGTCCTTCTTGCCCCAACATTTGGGGCTTTTAAACAGTGGCGCTCGCGTTTTACAAGCTGTATCTCCGTCGAGCCATTCAAAGCCAACTCAAGCAGCAGCAGGAATAACTGGTAAGTAACTGTCGTCTGTAAAATAGGGAAAAAAACTGTTCACTCTCTCAACTTCCAAAGCAGTAGCATAATTTAGCTTTATTGTGTTCTTCAGCTTCAATTATTGTTCATTGTCTTAACAGAGACCCATGACGCCTGTCTTCAGCAGAAATTCAACAGCCTGACTCTGGATGAATTGAGGTGGAGCAGTTCAAATCAGTGATTCTCAGCTGGTTTAACCTTGAGACCCACTACCATCTCCTTGAAGAGAAATGTCGACCTAAAATTATGGAAATTTTAATCACTCAGATTATTCTTCTGAAAAATTTGTCTGTTTACCTGGACCTGGACCAAAGAGACAAGACAAAACACACACCTCAAAAAATATCATTACAGAAGCCTGAGAGGAAATTCATGCATACATATTATTCTAATCCATTTTTCATGATAAAATGAAATCTTTAGCTGTTATGGAGAGATCTTGAGAAATGAACACAGTATTATAGGAAAATCAGCTTTGTTACTCCAAGATAAATATATGAATAATATTAAATCATAAGATAAAGACCAATACTTATTCATTATCACAGAAAATGGAATAAGGTCAAATGTATGGAGGTATTTCTGTTGTTGGCTTCTATACATCATAGACTTTCTGCCTCAAATTTTTTCCTCAAACACATCCACAAACTACTTTTTATTTATTTTTTTTATTTAACCAGATAAAACCCACTGAGATTGAGATCTCTTTCACAAGGGTCCCAGCCCACCAGTTGAGGACCACTGTTGTTTTCTTTGATTCTTCAGCCTAGTACCACATTAAAATGATTTTCAAATGAATCTACAAGATAGCAATCTAGTACTTAAACGGTAAGCTGAGAACCATCATTGTCGGTGGCTGGAAAGTAATTAAAAGACAATTTCATTTTTAGGTGGTATTAAATTATGATTGAAAAAGAAAGAAAATCTCAACTCGCTCGTCCCCCTTTAGACAGACCTGTAATGTATATACTAAAATCATATTCATTCAGTTGTTCTATTTTTCCATGTTTTATCTTTTCTTTTAAGATTTCAGGGTAATTTATTAGTACCCAAAAGATAAATTTGTTGTGCAGACTGGAGTTCAGCATCCCAGAGACAAAAACAAAAAATAACAACACTGATTCACAATTCCAGACAAAATTAATAAAAAAAAAAAAACTACCATAAAAATGTTAAAAACAAACACTGATGATTAAAAACAGGTCATGATATAGTGCTTTTAAAGACACCCATTTGTAAACAATACTTTTAGAAAGTACCAAAGTGCTTTTGAAGACTCCCTAAAATAATACATATTCCATTAAAGTTGAGGTATATCATCTTGTGCTAGTTTTGTTGAGAAGTGCTATAGCTGCAGGTAAAAAAGTGTTGAAACTCTGGATTTAAAGGATGAGCATAGTCATGGAGAACAGAACTGGCCTTACTATGCAGCTGTAAAGAATAAATATCTACTGTATAACTTTCATATGTTATACAGTCATATTTCTCACCTGAAACTTAATATGATGCATCTTGTGCATTTGCATATTTATGTGCTGCCATTCCAATGACATCACTTCATATGTGCTAAATTAAAATAAGTAAAAAAAATGTTAACATCATACTAAATACACGCATTTTGCTTCCTTAGGCTAAGGTTATGTTAAACAAAAATTACATGGTTGCAAACTAACTAAAAATATTTCAGAAATGCCTGCTTATAACACATTATTAAAAGCAAAGTTTCATATATAGCCTGTCATCTTCCAAGTTATTCCTGTGAACCCTGACCTGAACTATTTGCCCCCTCTGCTTTTAATCTATTTAACATTCTAAGGCAGGCATTTCCACTGTGTTGCAGCAACACTAAGAATACTGCTGTACTCTCCTAGAGTTTTTTTAAATTATCATTATTATTATTTTAACAGTGCAGAGCTTGATAGTCGCACCAAAGAAACCCAGAGGCTCCAGGAAGAGGTGGAACATGCAACCAAGCTTGCTTTGCAGAAGTTTGGCCGCACGTATAGTATCCACAGCTCACCAGGACAAAGCTGCAACAACCACAGCTTTAATTTCTGTGAGTCAAGCAGCTTCTATTCACATTTTGTTTATTTGATAGTAACATATTAGTAACAACAAAGATAGAGAAATAATGTTGTGCCAACTAATTGCTGATCATTTTGCTTTTTATGCACCTCAGTAATCAAGAGGTTATATTGAACTAAATATCACAATGTGTAAGCACAAAGGCATGTTTTTCTAATAATTTACCCTGAAAATTTACATCTTGTGCCGATGTCTTCTTTTTACAGATGGCTCCCCTGAGGACTCCTCTGTTCTTCAAACCCAACAACATGTAGTTACTCAGCCCCCAGTCTATGACCTAGATAGTTTTAACCAAATGGGGGCCCCAAAAGATAACTGTTCTCCTAAAGAAGAGGTGTTTGAAAATGTAATGGATGGTTGTCTGCAAAAGCTGTCTGACTTGCATCTCAGAGAGGTTCGTACTTTTATTTTTGGCATAAATCTCACTGGTGCTGTAGTGTTTGAACAGCTGTATTCTAAATTCCTTCTTTGTAATGTATTCATTTTCACTGTTCAATACAGACTCCTGCTCAACCCCAACAAGAGACACTCACTATGGATGAAGCCTTCATGAATTTGCAGACTGAGTTGCATAAGGTCCACATGGAGAAGGATGTCCTTTCTGACCTTAGGTGAACACTTTGATAAAATTTATTTGGGGTTCAAAAAGTGTCTCAAATCACTATGACCCACAGATATTTTTATTCCATTAGATTGAAGGATTCGAGGACACATGTTGTTCAGATGGAAAAGATGCTGTGCATGTTGGAGGAGCTCCAAAACATCAAAAAGGCTGGGGACCAGAAGCTGCAGGAGACAGAGCAAGAAACGTTGGCGCTTAACAGAAAAGTAGACAGTTTAGAAAGAAATCTAAAAGAGATGTGCAATGCAGTATTATCTCAGGAGAAACACTGTGGAGACAATGTTGTCACCAGTACTAAATTCACCATGCCTGGTTCAAGACACCCAGCACATCTTACAAATGATTTGAAAGAAGAGACAAACAAGCTACATGAACCTTTTTTGGTAAGCACAAAGCATTACATTAGTCGTAAATAGGGCTGAACGATTTGCGAAAATAATCTGATTGCAGTTTTATTTCCCAATACTGTGATTGCGGTTTAATATGGGATAATTTTTTAGGTTCTTCATCTTGTGTATTTTTCAACAAATGCAACATAAATCATTCTTTATTATAACCTACATAATATCAGATTGAATTAACTAGGGCAGTAGAATTTTAAAAAGTATTGTTTTGTGATTATTTTGGCTCATATTGAAAATTATAGCAACTGCTGTATTGAAGGGGATGATCATTTTGTCTATCTTTTTTTTAGTTTTGGAAAAACATTCATAAAAGAGGAAATGTGTTTTGTGTGAACTATTCTCAAAAAAGACACTTGCATGTTTGCGTAATGTGCATACAATCTCTGCTGCTGCTGCTGCTGCTGCTGCAAAAAAAAATATTGAACTGATATGTTAACATATTTAGGTTAAATAAATATTCTAACTTCTGCAGTTTGTAAACTGCAGCAGGCCATACTGAGGTTTAATCTAATTTGTGATTAATTGCCTAGCCCTTGTTGTGAATTAGACTTACACCTTTTCTTCTGTTATATGTGACTTTTCTCTGTTTCATGGTGGTCACAGGAACAGCACGGGAGTGAAGAAAGCAGTGGAGTAATAAACAAAAAAGAAAGGTAATCAGCAACTATTCTGATAACTATGTATTTTAATGTAAGATACTGTTTAATCAGTGTTTTAGTAAATCACTTTTTATATTGTATTATTTAGTGATTGGGTTCATCAATGAAAAAAGATGGGGAGGTGAAAATTGGCTTTTATGTAAATTAAAACACGTGTGGTTCAATCTTTTCTTTAAGTTTGCCCATTTAAGCTATCATATGCTATGCAACACTACAATGTTTTTAATAGGTTGAAAAAAATGCCTAATTCAAAAAAGTATAGCAGTGTTATTAAGCATTCCCTCACTCTACTCCTCAGATTTGAAGACCTGATTGCATGTGTTTGTCAGGAGATGGCGCTGTTGACTGACAAACTTTACTCATCAAAAAACAACAGCATCAACCTCAGTGCCAAGTTGGAGCTGCTCAAGTAAGTCTTTCTTCAAACCTATTTTATGCCACTTGTATCTGATAGTGTTTTTTATTTCATAGGCTAAATTAACCAGGCAATATTAAATTTCTGAAAAAAAAAAGAATATATATTACATTTATTTATAATCTCTTTGCCCAGGAAACTTGCAGAGAGACAGGTATCCCTGCACCAGTGTCAGCTCAGTGAACTTGAGTCAACCCTTGGCAGCTACAAAGATCAGGTGAGGAAGGATGTACTGTAACATTATTCTGCTAAGTTGGTGAATGTTGCTGAACTACGTTTCACTGAGTAGAAATATGCAATGACAATGAAGTACAGTAAAGAAAGTGTCAAAAGTGCCAAAGTGTCAACAAATCAGCCACATTGAGCATACCAGGATTTCTTTAATTCTAACTAAGATTATGGATGTGAACAATCAATGCTGATGAAATTGCTTTTTGATAATACCATTGTAAGGATGATAGCTGATTTTTTATGGCTGTGTTTTGATTTGCGGCCTTTATAGGTTTGTTGTCTAGAGAAGCAGCTCAGTGAGGCTCAGTCCCAGCTGGTGGATGCCCAGAGAGAGAGAGAGCAATCTGTACGACAGACAGAGGAGCTTCAGTCTCAACTGCATCAACTCAAGGTGCCACATCAAGAACATTTTTTGTATGCTTTTCTGTTGTGGTGTTTTTTCACTAAGTGTTCTGGTTTGGTTCAGCACAGTTTGTCCACATTTTTTTTTGCAGCTTAACCTTTAGGGTCAAATAGGGACATCTTGTACTCCAACAGAAGGTTGCCATAAAAGCAGGTTGTCACAGATCAGTTATTTTGATACCTTTCCCAACTTTTGATGGTGAAACACAAATAATGGAGTACCACAGCTAACCAAACTAAACTAGACTGCTTGGTGGAAACCCAGCTTTTTTGGGGGTACCTTAAATACTCTAATTCAGTTAATGCTTAAGATTTGGTGACCCTATTATGATGTGGGAAAAGGAATGAGTGGTGTGTAATTTGGTGGTTAAACAGGTTACAACACTGGTGGGAAGAGTGAAAGAGGATGTCAAGATATAGGTAGAGACTAGTTTCTTCCTCTGGTTTACTGACACTGACCACAGTGCTAGTCGGCTTCAGTTATGCTCAGAGGGGACATCTGATAAGAAGGGCTACAATATTATGATGTATTTTGAAGCCAAAAATATGACACTTGACAAACTACATTTTGCCCATTATGCGTCATGTGTGTTCGTCATTGTCCAACTCCAGGATGAACATTAAGTTCACTTCATCCTTTTTGGTTTAGAGTGGTTAAACATCTTTGCACTCCATTAGACTTAATGAACTATTACCGGGACAAGTGCTCTTATCTACAGTGTAGACCTTAAACTTTTGGTTTATAAGCGGGTAAGTGAACCAAAAAGTAAAGAGGATGGCTTACTTTTTCCATCATTTAAGCATTGTTATGACTGATAATAATAATGATGTTAATAACTGAATATCCTGTGATCTATGTTTTAAAATTAAATATGTTTTAAGATAAATACCTAGTGTAGGCGGAAGATTTCTTACCACTGCACCCTAATTTGGCAGGAAATTTGGCCACTACCATCATCTTTTAAATCCGGTCAAAGTAATATCACAGACTCTGTAAAATCCGACAGTGTATCTCTTTCAGAAGAATAAATATCATATCTTTGAAGGATGAGACCTCTGATTTACATTTTTTTTTTCTACAAAGCCTTAAACAAGTATGCAGGCTGACACACATCGCACTTTTACATAGTTTGTGAAATCCAAATTGCATCTTTATCAGAAGAATTAATATAACATTTTTGTATGATGAAACTTCAGATTTACACCTCTTTTTTTTAGATAACGCCTATGACTAGTCTGCACACTAATAACACACCCAGTAAACCTGATGCAGCCTTCGAAAAAGTGTGACTGAATGTACAAACTTTGTTTTCTTCACTTAGTGACCCAAAGGGCTAAACGTATTGTACCCTGTTGCCACTGCATGTAAATAGGGATCTTCACATTTCTAATAACTTAACAAAATCTTTTTTTCTTTTCTTTTTAAATTATAACTTTAAAGTGGTTGATTTTTTTATTTTAAAGCCTGTTGCTCATTTTCCCTTCAGTGGAATTTTACCATTGTTTTGATTACAACACTTTCTTAGTTTTCATGTGAGTGTATAGGACCAGGTGTTATTCTTCTGAAGGATTTACTTTAACCCAGAGCATGCCAACCATCCAAGAATAACAGAGGATAAAATACAGGGCAAGTTTCTTACTCATGAGATTATATTTCTTCATCCTGCTGAAAGTTTATTATTCGTTTGTTCATGTAAATATAATCAGCCCTCTGAGCGTCCTGCTCTATCCTCTAGAGGTGTGATGAGAAGCAGCGGTGTGAGCTCCAGGAGGAGGTAAAGGTCCTGAGAGGACAGCTGGAGGCAGCCAAGATGCAGCTTTGCAGAGATGAGGAGGAGAGAACCTGCCTGGAGGCCCTGCTGGAGCAGAGGGCCCAGGAGGGGAGGAAATCCCAGGAACTCTTGGAGGAGAAAACCAAAGAACTCTACCTTAGGCAGCAAAATGCCAAACAGGTAATAAACCACAAAATGATATCATATGGTGTACGAGTGATCAGAAACTCCCCGTCAGTTTTTCATTATTCATTGAAATTGATGGATTTTTCCAGCTCTATGGCAGGCTGGAGGAGGCTGAGCAACAGTGCCAGATCCTACAAGCACAGGGAGAGACCCTGAGGCTTCAGCTTGATGATCGAGAGAGGATGATGGGTGTTCTGAGGCTGCAAATGGAGAGCAGCATTCAGATGGCAGTACAGCACAGCCACACCATCGACAACCTTCACCAGGAGAACAGCCTCATCAGCAACCAGCTTAACCAGCAAAAGCAGGAGGTTCAGCAGCTCAGGGTAAGAAATATGGCAGAAAAATCACTGAAGCATGGTCAAATCTTTGAAGTACATTGTCACACCTTATAAGCTTTGTTTGAATCAACTGCCTTTTCTTGTTGTTTTGTTTCCTTTTTGTTTTGTATACACTGTTTAGGCTGAGTTAGAGCAGAGAAAGTCAGAGCTGTCTGCTGCAGAGCAGAAGAAACAGCAGCTACAGGCCTCTGTGGCTGAACAGAGTCAGCGAGTTCAAGAGGAAACTATGAAGAAACAACAGGTCACCTCCCAACTGGAGGTACAGCGCGTGAAGTTTCTCACTCTCACCGGTGAGTTGAACATTACCCACCACCCTAGACACCAGTATCCACCACACATACAGCATTGATCTCATTTAGTGATGAATAAATGAATGGATGAACTGCTTTGTTTTCATCTCATGTTGAACTAACATCTAACAAATATGAGCTCTTAATATTTAACCAGATTTGAACATACTGCATCTAAGAAGGTGTCAAAAAATTAAATTGATTACGGTACATACAGACTTTGAACAAAGTAGTGCAATCAGGCCCTTTTATTCACCAGGGAAGACACAGGGCTGTTTCTAGAAAGAGTTCAGCTCTCACGGTTTACAGCCAAATCAAATGATCTTTTTGTCCTGCTGAGTTAAATAAACAAAGAGCCATGTTTGGTATGTTTTCACAGTCAGCCAAGCCCTCTATTGTAGTGTGTGTATGTGTGTAGAAGTGTGTGTTTCTTGCCACAGGTTGTAATATATAAGTGTTTTTTATGGCATGATTTCAGAGAAGCACCAGCAGCTGCAACATCTCCACATCTGTAAGAGCAAGGAGCAGGGGGGTGTGGTGCTGAAGCTTCAGAGTCAGCTGAAGAACACCCATAATGAGTTGGACCAAGTCAAAAGCACCCTGAGGACCCTGGAAGGAGCTGATGGGCATGGTTAGATCTATGAGAAGGATTTGATTAAAAGATTTCATGTACAAAGACACATCTGGGGGAATTCCTCTTGTTTGCATACAATTTGTGATCAAGGGAACAGATTACTCTGATTTACTTTCAAAATACCATAAAAAATGATCCTCCTCTGCTGCATTCCAGCCTGAAAGATATAATCTGTGCAACAATATGTTAGTAATATGATCAGGCTTTTCCAAGATTAAAGCTCTGGAATGAATTCTCTTTATTTTGTGAACAGTGTTCTCTTTCATCTGATCACCTTCCTGCACTCTTTCTGTCCATCTTCTCTTTGGCTTGTGGGTTTGTCTCCAACGCAGGCCTCCAAGTAGCCATGGAGATGCAGAAGAAGATCACAGCCAGGAGAGAGCAGATTGACTCTCTGCAGGGCAAAATCCAACATTTGGAGGAGACTATGGAGAAACTGCTTCAGGTGAAAACATTTCTAGAAATAAAACCTGCACTTTTGTAGTAGGCGTGTTCAACTGTTTTTGATTTCTAAGCCCTCTTAAAGCTTTGACTGTTTTATTTTTCTATTAACTGTTGCATTATGAGGGTTTTTTTGCAAAGAAATAAAAAAAAACAAAGACTGTCCAGAGAGACGATATTTCTCACTTGTCAACACCATCCGTCACACATCCTATTTAGGAGAAACACCAACAGAGCCTCCAGCACCAGCACCAGCTCCAGGAGCTATCCTTCATCAGGGAGGAGAAAAGACAACTTCGCAGTGAGCTGGAGACCCTTTGCTCTAAAGATAAACAACTCAGGGATCGGATCAGCCAGCTGGAGGCACTCCTTCATAAGGTAGGGGTCATTTACACCTTAAAGCTTATTATATTATAACCAAATGATTATGTGGCCTATGGAACGGCTTTATTAAGATGGGATAAGCACACATAGTTTAAAATCAAAAGAGGCAACACAAAGGAGTTCTAGACATTTTGCAATAAACAGTTAGAATATGTTCTCACATATATACTGTATTTAAAAGCACACAGTCCTATTGGTCTTTGAGGTCAAAGTGTCAGTCATGAATGGGGCACCATTAAAGGTTATGTCCGCACCTACCACATAGCAGAGGCCTTTGCCCTTGATATAGGCAGCCGGGGTTCAAATCTGGCTTAGGGGGCTCCTTTCCTGCATGTCATTCCTCATACTCTCTTTCCTCTGTTACCAACTCTACTCCACTTTCCTGTCTACAAGCAAGAAGTCAACAGTTTTGAGTATAGTTTTAGGTATGATTTTAAACAAGCTAACAGCTCATGATCCACAACCAATTATAAAAAATGTTTAATGTGATGGAATAACATTTTTCATCCTCAAAGTTGCTGTTGTATCATTGCAAAATGTATCATCACTTCTCCCTAAATTGTTTCTATCTCACTCTGTAAGAAATAAAGAATCTAAATTTACTTATCAAGTTGAAATAATTTAAAGGCCTTTTCTGCTTCTTTCCATCTCTGCATTATTGTTTTGTGTTTTCTGTATCTACCCAAAGATGTCAGAGAGCTTTGCAGATTGTCAAGACTTCATCCAACTGCAGGAGCAAGAGTTTTTCCGTCTGAAACTCAAGCATGCCCTGGACTTAAAGGTAGAAGTTGATAATGCACCAAGAGTTACTGTAAAACATACTTTGTATGTAGAAATTTGCTCTTATTTAATTTATGTACTATTACTATGCTTTTAGAAAGTTATGTATCTGCCTTCCTCTAATTACACTTTTTATGTTACCTTGCTTTTAAAAAGAGCCAAGCACAAATGTTGAAGAATAATAATTTTGATATCCAATGCAGGAACTTCAAGGTCAGAATTTAACAGCTCCACCTGACCTGGACTTCCCGTCCTCATCAGCACTCCCTGCTCCACCCTCTTCCCAGCACGCCTCCAGCACTCACATAACTGTAAGTTAGCACTTCTTCGTATAGCTTTTGTCTTTCTCCTACAGCCTGAACCCGTAAACCACATTTGTGAATCATTGTTTGTTTGGCTGCAAAGACCTGAGCTCAGCACATCTGTTTGGTCTTTATATCAAAAACATGCTCATCATTACATTCCTGTGGCAAGGAGGGAAACCTGACTGTTAATCATTTCACTACCGCAGTAACATGCTGTTTAGTTTGTCTCATATTTTCAGAGCTTAAACATAAAAAAGATCCTGTTGCTTATTGTCAAAAACATTTTTTCTGCATGTCCTGGTGTCTTTGTTACAATGCTGGCAAATCAGACCAGTTTTTTTAATACTGACATCACCACAGCATGCCTTGACACTACCTATGTTTCTCCCCCACAAGCAGCAGAAGAGCTCTGTCAAGGAGTTCAGGTCTCTAGCCAAAGAGTTGCAAGGAGTGATTTCAGAGAACCACAGACCACACACAGAAAACAACGCCGCCCCCGGCAGCATCTTCAGGAGGAGGTCTGCACCGGAGAGAGAGCGCAGAACCATATTGTATGTTTCCCACACACTACAGGGATTAGCTCAGTTCTGAGGCTAGCTTAGGTCACATCTGAAATTCATGTGACACTTCTAAGTGAGCAGGAAGCCCCGCAGGGAGTCCATACTTGACTTGTTTCATTCACTGAGCAATTTGTAATGCTGTTGCCAAGAAATTTCATTAAAATGCCAGACAACCCTTTAATTCCTTAACTGTAGCTTCAATCTTCTAACATTTACAGCAGCACTGATGAGGCAGAAGAAATAAAAGCTGCTTCAAGACTGAGAAGAAAAACCTGCAGCAGGTAGGAAGAGAACATAAACCCAATCACGCCAATGTTTTTGTTTGAGTCTTTGAACATGACTTGCTCTTTGCATGTCTGAGAGGTGATCACATCATCCTCCCACGTGACCCCTTTAGTTCTCATGCAACATGCAAGACTCCACTAAGTGCTATGTAATGACATGTAATAGCTTGTGCTTGTAAAGAAATACTGTCTAAACACAGCGAGTCACATGTCCTGAAGACGGCTGAACTGAATGGGAATAAGATGAACAGCAAAACCTATTCAAAGAGTGAGTTTTCACAACCTAAATCTTTTTTAGGCTTCCTGTTTCTTGTTTTATCAAGGAAGGGTTTATCTGACATAAATCATCACAGCTTACTGTAACATTAAGTAAAACAGAATACCAGTTAGAACAAAATGTGAATCTTTGCAAATGTCTGTGTATGATTCTCTAACATCAACATTATGACTCTAGGCTGTGCTGTTTTGAGTCCAGCGACCACAGGAAGGTACATTTCCTCCCCACAGCTCCTCTCACTGGGTCGCAAGTCACCCGTCCACTCTCTGCTGACCTCTGACCCAAACAGCCAACAGTAACCAATATGACACAACTGACCTGAGGCTGGCTCCTCTTATCTGTAAGTTTTTAAACCTTTTACATCATATATACGCAGCTTCTACTGTGCGGTTTTTGCTTGAATATATCAGCAACCTTCAATCAACCATCAGTCAGTCACTGTTTGAATAGCGCGAATTCATAACCCAAGTTATCTCAAGACACTTTACAAGGAGCGCAGGTCTAGACCGCCCTCTCTGATGTGTCCTATTATAATAGACCAGCGTAATCATTAATATTATTACAGAGACTATACCCTATTATAAGAAGACCAGCATTCATTTATCATAGCTGTGGAGTTGTATTGCTCTTGGATTCAAACTGTTTTAGTAACAATTATAGATGAAAGTATGATACCAAAAGATGAAGCACTGATACTGTAATACTTAACCTTGCAAAGCACATGGATACGCCTGTTTCCATGTTTCTCACTGGCATATCCATCTTGCAAAGCTCCCGTCTGAACCGTTTTGGCCCGGTTAGAAAGTGACAGGACCAATCAGCATCGAGGGGCAGTACTGCCAGTTTTATCAGAGCAGCTTGACAACATTTCTTTGTTAAAAGAAGAAAAAAGAATAGCACTGAGTTGTTTTCTTTTCAAAAACCACAAAAGTTGTGTACTGACATGTCTACAGTCGCAATGGTTTGTGTTATGCAGTTCTTTATGGAGTTTACTCCTTTGGTAGGGGCGCGTGTTATGTTGCTCCGATTGTCCCGTAAAGATGTGACGGACAGAGCATTCATCCAATCAGCCTCTGAGTTGTTTTTTCACTGGCTCAGCCCTTTCTCAAACACTGTCTGTGAGTGGTTTTCCAAATGGATGTGTGAAACAAATCCATCTGGCATGCCAGGTTATGTAATACTAGCATGAGCAAAAACAATGGCAATGAAGAGAAAGATGAATAACATATATAAAGGTGATGATAGAAATGCAGTTTTAGCTGTTTTTAAGTTCACTACAAGATATGAGATATGAATACAGTAGTTATAATAATAATAATTTAGAAAATAATAGTAGTGATAATTATGTATAATGATAATTGAAACAATATTAATAATAACTAATAATAATAATAATAATAATAATTATTATTATTATTATTATTATTATTATTGCCTTGCACCATTTAACTGAGAGAGAAATCATAACAGATTCACTCCCTTGTTAGCACTCCAGGAATAGAAAGACAGGTGGTTTATATTGATTCATCTTTATTATTCCATCAACTTTCCCTGAAAGAAATGAGGCTGCAAACAAGTTTGAAGATTCTGCATGATGCACTGATGCAACTGTTACACTTGTTTCCATATGATTGTTTAAATGATATCAACTGATCTCTGCACCCTTTTTGTCTTTCAGAAAGCTCCAAAGCTCCCTGATCAGACTGACAACAAAAGGTTTTCAAGGAAAATAACAATCAGATGTACTAGGTATATCGAGCATTATTTATTCAGAATAAAGTTTGTCTGTTTTTTAAAGGAGTGTTTTTGAGTTTTCATTTATTAAAAAAAAAACAAACAAACATACTTGTTGTTATACAAATAAGGAGGAATGTCAAGAATGTATGCCTTTGCTGGCATTATTGGCAGCTTACACTTATCTTAGATGGCATTTTCAAGCACTGAGTTGAATCATCAGTTCCTTTAATGCAGACATCATACAGAGACAGTTCATACCTTGGTCTTTTGAAATTCCCCCTCTACTTGTCTACTCTTTATGTGTTTGTAGTTTGTAGTGATTATACAACCATTGACTGCAACTGTTAAATTCTTCTGTTTCAAATCATCATCCTGTCAACAAACTTAGTTAAAAGTAAAAAGGACACAGAGTGTTCTGATGTTTTACGGCAGATGATAGTCCTGATTGTGTCTCTTGGTTGGATATCAAAGTCCAGCTCCTTAGGACAGGATGCCTCGCTCCTGAAGGGGTTCATCTGTGTTGGTTTTCTTTTAAGCTGTAGGATTTAGTTCCCAGTGTAAATCTAATTGATGTTTCTCCCTTCTCTTTGAAAGCTTAACTTTTGTGAACTTTAGTCTTTGTGCTGTTTGGAGATGTGACAGGATTGTTGGTAATCACTGCTGGACAGGAAATGCTGGAAATAAAGAGTCTTAAAGACCACTGTTGTTCAGTCTTGCAGATTCAGTCACACTGATTTCATTATCCTGCAAATGCTTTTGTATCATCATTATGATGTGTTGGCTCTTTAGGGAAAAATAGCTACATAAGCCTCCTTTGAAGGCTTGTGCAGGGGAGAAAATGGATACATGGTACACTGCTTCTTCTGCGTCCTCAGATGCTGTAGCATTAAACTTATCAACAACCTGTCCTTTCTCACACACTCCCATTCGTTTTTTTATATTATGGTGTCTGAGACTTGTTTTGTCTGTATCAGGCCTGCTTTACTCTTATTTGGTATTGTAGAGGATGTCAGGTTTCATTATATTCAATATGTATTATATAATATCAATACTTATAATCCAGCATTCTTGCATTCTATTCAAGGATGTCCCTTATTGGTCTTTTTCACTTGGCTCTCTGCAGTTTTCTTCATCTTCCTCTGCCACATGGTGTCCTGTAGGCGTAGGAAGTCCGGAGGTGTCATTTCCGAACATGCCTGGGTCCAAAATTGATGCCACCTTATGAAATAACTGGACAGAACAGAATGGACTTAAATTTAGATTAAATTATATTAATACTTAGTGTCATACGTAGTCTGCTTCTTTCATGCCTCATTCAATTGTCAGCCTACTCATTATAAATAAAGGCTTAAGTGTTTGCCAGTTTATAACTTTCCAGTGTAAGCTGCTGTTGTCTCACAATTCAAGATGAACTTTTTTGTCCAACAATGTGAGAAATTTGTCTTTGGATCTTCACAGGAGCTCAGTCAATCAAAAAGACAGTATATAATTTCATTCACATTAAACATATAACAGTTAATATTAATAACATCTGAGAATTCTAAAAAGATAAGTCTGCTCTTGCCTCTGGGGTCATGTTATCCTTGTAGTGGGGGAACTTTGTTAGGGGATGCTGCATTAGTTTTTCCTCCTGTGCTGCAACATATTCTCTGCGTATCTGCTTTTGGATCATCTGTTTTGAGAAGCAAGCGTACTCCTTGGAGATGCCTTTTCTAGGCTTCTGACCAGTTTTTTTGTTTGGGGTGCCATGGAAAAAAACAGGTGAGAAACCTCTCTGGACCTCTGATAAAACTGAAAAGCATTCATCGAAGTCGTCAAGGTTCGTGGTTATGAAACCAGAGACCAAGGAAATCTTGTTTGTTGGGTGTTTCAGATACTTGGTCTGCAGCTTCTCCTTGTACCTGAGAATAAACAGAAAAAATATTTTAGACATACAAATCTTATAAAGGAAGTGGTTGTGGCTGGTCAGTTTAAGCCATTTAGATACAATTAAAGCAACTGTTAGTTAAAAGGTTAGAAGAAGTGTTGAGTTTTCTTCACTGGAGGAAAAGGTATAACAGTGTAATTATTTGGGTGTAACTCAAGATTGATCATGATATAATATGTTGATTCTTTCGCTCAACAATATCTGTTAGTATTTCAGAAATGGCTATTTGATTCAGTTCAATTCAATGGCTTGTGATAGATCTTACTGTTTTAAAAACCTACTACCATCTGTGAAATGTTTATCATGTCACAGAAAACAACCAAAACTTGCCATTTTAAATACTGACTGTTCAAAACTAAACTAAACGTTGTTTTCAAGAAACAAAGAAATACACATATTGTCTGGCCTTGCTTGAGAGACTTGTCAATGATCATTTGAAACAAACCTAGTTGAATCTCCTTAGTAAATTAGGAAAAGCTTATTTATTTGGTAGGCTTCTAGATGCCTTCTAGGATTTGTAGTAACTTACCTCAAGGCAGCTAAAGGCATGTTAGGGACATTTTAATGTCCTCCAGTCTGCTCATTCTAGCTACCTGCCATTTACCTTGTTGGGCGTGGATGGCAGTAAGGTAGCTAGGCATAGTTTTTGCCTTTCAGGCTGCCAATGTGTATGAACTACCTTCCCAGGCAGCCTGTTGGTTATGGATAACTGACAGGGGCCAAGGGGCTGCCTAGCAGGTAGTTAGTATATGTGTTGTCTGGAAGGAAAGCGCTAACTATGCCTATCTGCCTTACAGTTATCCACAGCCAATGGGCTGCCAGGCAGGTAGCCAGTACACATGGGCAGCCTGGAAGGCAAAAACTCTGCCCAGCTCCCTTACAGTCATCCACAACCAAGCCACCTGGCAGGAAGCAGTATAAGCAGCCTGGGAAACATTAATATGTCCCTACTATGTCTGTAGTCTGTAGCTAATACAGAAGCTAGCAAGCAGGTTAGTTTAATTATGTAGTGAAGCACACTTGCTTTATACGATGACTGGTTATTGGATGAGAGGTTAAGTTCATGATATCACCTGATTGGAAGGCGGTTGGAGGGTGGGATGCCTTCTAGACAGCTGCTGCCTTCCAGGCAAAATTGAGGGCACAAAATGCCATCAAACCATTCATTGTGGAATTGATTATTTCAGTTACATCTCTAACAATTGGTTCCAATCAGAAGTTTTCAATCACACAATAATTACTTATCTAAAAAATTTACAAAACACCCAATTTTTATGATCATATATCATTTAAGTCTGAAAATGCAATAAAACCAGAGGCCTGGAGTAAATATAACTTCCACCACTGGTTTAGTGTGAACTACAAGTTGAGTAGGTACTATTTGACCTGTGGATTTATAGATTACCAAGAGTCTACCAGCCACAAATAAGGTCACAAAAGGTCCCTGTGTTATTGATACTTTGCCCAACAGTTACAGCCTTAATCATATAATCAGTACAGTGATTTCAAATGCACACTGACTTAAAGATTGTGTTTGTGAGCTGATATTGTGCATGGTTGGAAATTTCAAACTGACAGTATGAATAATAAAACAAGTATTTAAAGAACAACTAAACCTTGCTCTGGCTGAGAGGCTTTACTGTTAACTCAGGAAGTGTGTCTCTATTTAAACCCCATGCCCGTTGGGCCTCGTATCATCTTTTTATATCCTCCTTTATGTTTTGCCAGTTGGACACTCAGCCTGCGCTTTGTGAAGATAACTCATTGTTTCATATCTCTGACCAAAACACAGATGACAATTTATACTCTCCAGTGAGGGCCTGGTGATAATTCAGGATTCTTTGATGTGCTGTCTCATAACTTGGAACCAGATAGGAGGGCATTCTCGTGCATAATTTATCTTTGTTTAAGACCTCTACCATCCAAAATTATCTGAATTTGTACTGCTTTGTTGTAAGAAAAGATAATAGTTTTGACATTGTTTTTTCTGGGGACTAATCAGACCCCCAAGGTCATTGTAAGTGACCCTTTAGGTAGACTACTTATGTAGTGCATATTGGTGTGCAAGGAATACATATTGAGAAGACATTTGAAGAGATCTTATTTAAGGGCAACTTGTGCTTATTTTCCCATTCTACCATATGGACCATGAGACTGACAGGTGGATTGGGGCCGGTTGCATTGGCAAAATTGCAGTCATTGCAGAATTGCAGTTGGCTGAAGCTATAAAATTATTACACTGTATGTCATTCAAAATCTCCCTGACCTTCAACAGGATTTTTTTTCAGGAACTGGCTGTCGTTCCAAACTAATTGAATAGCCCCGGTCTAAATGAAGGAGTTAGGAGATATTTATCAACAGCGGTATTTGTACAGTATATCAGTTATATGTTTTATCTTATCTATCCCGGCCTCCTCCACTGAATTCTGAATATCTCTCTCTCTGCCTCCCTACATTACTCACCCTCTGGTTCAGTTGAGGTAAACCACAATATCAGTTGAAGACTGACCTTAATTATAAGTTTAAGATGTCAATAATTAATCTATGTGGGCTAATCTAAGAACAACCACACCCCTTATCTTCTGATAAATTTAGTGACTTTTTTGTAAAAGTCTAAAATTACTAGGCATAGGCTTGAAATCATAGTGAAATGTATCTAATGTCTTAAGAAAACACCTCAACAGTAGCTTTAGTAAATTTACTCAGAGTAAAACAGATAAGAAGCTCTGAAAAGTGTTAGAAGAAAATAGGCTTACTGCTCTGTGATGAGCCAAACAGGATGCTACACTAACCTGCAGAAAAGATACAGCACTGACCAGCAAGGAAATCATGCTGGTCAGTGCTGGATGGACTCTGGTCAGTGCTGGTTAAATGCTGGCCTATGTTACTTTGATGTTGGCCAATGCTGGTTAAATGCTGGCCTATGTTACTTTGACGTTGGCCAATGCTGGTTAAATGCTGGCCTATGTTGCTTTGATGCTGGCCAATGCTGGTTAAATGCTGGCCTATGTTACTTTGATGCTGGCCAATGCTGGTTAAATGCTGGCCTATGTTACTTTGATGTTGGCCAGTGCTGGTTAAATGCTGGCCTATGTTACTTTGATGTTGGCCAATGCTGGTTAAATGCTGGCCTATGTTGGTTTGACGCTGGTCAGTGCTAGTTAAAAGCTGGCCTATATTGTTTGACGTTGGCCAATGCTGGTTAAATGCTGGCCTATGTTGCTTTGATGCTGGCCAATGCTGGTTAAATGCTGGCCTATGTTACTTTGATGCTGGCCAATGCTGGTTAAATGCTGGCCTATGTTACTTTGATGTTGGCCAGTGCTGGTTAAATGCTGGCCTATGTTACTTTGATGTTGGCCAATGCTGGTTAAATGCTGGCCTATGTTGGTTTGACGCTGGTCAGTGCTAGTTAAAAGCTGGCCTATATTGTTTGATGCTAGTCAGTGCTGGTTGAATGCTGGCTGATGTTGGTTTGATGCTGGCCAGTGCTGGTTAAATGCTGGCTTATGTTGGTTTGATGCTGGCCAGTGCTGGTTAAATGCTGGCTTATGTTGGTTTGATGCTGGTCAGTGCTGGTTAAATGCTGGCTTATGTTGGTTTGATGCTGGTCGCTGGTTAATTGTTGGCCTATGTTGGTTTGATGCTAGTCTATGCTCATCTGAATGTCCATGATGGTTTGGGGCCGGTGAACCAATGGGCATCATTACTGTAATAAACGGTCTTATTTACAACATATACAGTGCTAAACAAATTTATTAGACCACTAACCCTAACCAAAGTAAGGTTTATACCACAGCTGCCCTAAATTAACAGCATTGGTAATTACCAAAATCATTTTTTATGTTTCTACAATGGTTAATACACCAATATGTTGAAGGTCTTTAACCCAAATGATGTTTTTAATGCTAAAATATAATTAGTATTGTTATCCGTGAATTTTCAAATTTACTGATTTACAAAAAACTGAAAAAATAGTAAAGCACATTAATATTTCTTGATTAAAATATCAAATTATAGTTATTTACTTGAATTCCTGAACAGAAAAATTTGTTTTAGTGGTTGAATGTTATGCTTGATTCATTTCTGAATTCTCAGAGAAGCCCAGTGAGCCGGCTCAAATTTGGGTGAATTCAGTTTGAAATTCCTCATTCCTGTTCAAAATGGTAAAACACGGAGAGCTCACTGAAAATGAAAGAGTCAGCATTAAAGTACTTCATGATGCTGGATGGTCTCAGAGACAAATATGACAGGTGGTCTAATACATTTTTTAAGCTCTGTATTTTTTTCATTAACCAACCCCATTTATTTTCTCTAAAAAACAGCTTCATTAATCATATCAAATTATTATTCTGAAATTATTTCATTCTATCCTCAGTAGTATAGTAGTTCCATCACTTGAAGCATTTTTTTAAACAAGGTAATGCATACAGTACATAAAACATTGACTTTCATTCAATTGTGAGATATTTGCCCTTTATCCTTATTATCCTTCCTAGACCTCATTAATAAAAAAAAAATAACCCCATTCCAATATATGAAATATCCCCAACAAAATCTAGCTCTTCTGACAACAGTGAAGTTCCTGTATTTGTTACCACACATATGCAAATCAAACAAACTTGATGAAACAGAAGCTAAATTTCACTTACCATGGTAAAAAAGGGCATGTTTTACCATTATCCATGGTTTAATGCCTGAGCTGTTTATTTAAGGAAGTTTATTCTAAGAAGAAAACGGATGAAATGTTGATTATCTAAAATCCGATTGCACTGCAGACTAAAATCTGGCTCGTGAACTCTACAGAGTTGCTTTGTTTGGTGGTAACCATGACAACAGACAACAAATCTCAATGGTCTGGATAAAGACATCCTTGCTTGTGGAGAAAGGGGGAGTTCTTGGCTATATGTCCTCTGAGTCTGACTATATGTTGTGTTACTAAAGATAGGTAAGTGCATTAATAGAGTGAATACATTTATGGTTACAGCTGTTGCCCACCATGCTTGACATTTAGGTCTATCTCCATGTAGCCTACATGTAGACATGGAGCAGGCCAACTGTTTATTTTCCTGCTTTATGAGTGCATAAATCAGAAATCACTTTCTCAAAGATTTGTTAGATATGGAAGTCTAAACTTCCTGTCTGCATGTGAGGGAGCCTCATACTGTGATGGTTTGTGAGCACTAGGGGGCTCTCCTTGTTAGAAAATTGGATGATTAGTTTCATGCCAAACTGTAATCACAGTTCATTGGAACTTTGCATTAGCAGAATTTAAAAAACTAACTTCATTTCATTGGTAGAAATATAAAGCATTTCAGTTTGATAAAAGTAGCCAAACTACAATGCAATAGAAACCTTTAATCCATAACTTCCCTTTGGAAAAAGTTTAAAAGCTGCCAAAATCAGATAACACTTTTTGGTAAGAAACAGTACTAAAGTAAATGTATTGCATTCCATTTCTGCGTAATGTACCTTTATTTATGCTTAGCTGCTATAGTGTCGATCTAACTGTTCTTACAGGCAGTTTCCAAAATTCACTGTTATCATGTGAGAGATTCTGGAAAATGTCTGAAATGACTGTTGCATCACAAAGTGAATATTGCTGACTGATTGAATCACATGTTCCCCTCAGGGCTGATAAATTAGCTAATTAGCCCGAGTTCAGGTCCCCAAACTCTCCTGCTGTTTAAACAACAGGGAAATCACTGCAGGGACAGAGGCACTACTGTTTCCCCTCTTTCAATGCTGATGAGCCTTATTTATAGAAACAAACTAACTTGGTAAACAGTTTGAATGCAGCCAGTGAACTGTCTAATGCGCTGTTACAGTTTGTTTGCCAGCAACACAGCAAGTTCTAAATGCAGCCATAAAGCATGGACATTTGAAGATACATGTGAGATTTGAAACTATAAAAGGCAGTCAGAACCATCAATGTTATGTTATTTGCATTAATTGTTGCTATGATTTTGTAGTTTATAGTTGAAACCAATTTTTTTATGTATGTAGGTGTAAAAAAAAGAAAAAAACCTCAGATAGTTTGACTCCAGTAACTTTAACTTCTAGTTAGATTTATACTGCTGCTTCTGTGGCCTTTTAATAGATTTGTTTATCACTCCTAAACCTCCTCCTCTTGCCTATAGACTCCTCGTGCTGTCACAGGATCGCTCTGACGTTCTGACATGATGCAGCAGAAGCAGCAGCTCTGAATGGATAATGTAGCCATGGCTGTGCTGCGTCAGTGTGGCACCATTTCTCTGAGGAATTTCCAGCTTCTCATTGAAGATGGGACTTCACTCATGTGACCCTGTGACAGCCAGCAAAGTGTTTTAACAGCTTTCCCCCACATACCTTAGTCAGACTGGGTGACATACAGTGGCCTGCAGAGGCCAAATGTCAGTTTAAGGCCTTTTGCTTCTTTTTTTGTCAGCTGATGATTTGAGTTTCCTGTGACATCAAGTACAATATCCATTGAAGGATTTACTTAAATCTAAAGTCTTTATTTTGTGTGCATTCTTGCAAATACATGCTTTAGACTTTCTGTCATTTTGTATCTAAATGAATGGCTTTTTCACATGGGATCATTAATGGCTCTATAGCAGCTCTGTGTTCTGCAATTTCATGAGTCCTGCTCTCCTACGGCTAATGGTGATTTATTCCTGCTTGGATAAACTCTTACACATGGTGGGTATGTTATAAATAAAGCTGCCTCTCAGCTCCTTCAAAGTTTATATTTACAAGGAGCTCACAAGGAGCTCTTTTTTTTTGCCATAACCTTATCTGTGTACTTGATTGCAGCGAGGAAATGCCTGAAACTCTGTTTACTTCAACCTTTACATGCTGCACCTTACTTTCCTCTTCAGTAGGATTTCCTTCTCAAGCATCCTGATGCATAAATATTGAAATACGACTCCTGGGTAACATGGTATTGTCTTCAAACAGCTCTCTAAATGGTTGCCTAAGATGGCCTGACTTGGGAAAGCTCAGCCCCTTTAGGAAAAAAAACCTGAGAGTAAATATTAGGCTGTGCATAACTTCTATCTACAATGTGTTTTACACATGCAAACTTTATGGCATTGTGTTTCCAGATAACACTGAAGTCTCTTAGTGCAAAGTAGTGAATGCACTTTGCAAGACAAATAATTTAATGTTTCCTAAACAACAAAACTATTTTAAAGTTTTTTAAATTTACATTAATCTCATGCAGAAGGTGTATTGGAAAGGGAAGCCACTCCAGAGTATTTGTTTGGTGACGTGTGTTCTTGTATTTGCTTATTTATTCCACACATGCACATTCAAATATACAAAAAACAAAGCAACAGTACAACATTAATTTTCCTCCAGAGACTTTCTACTTCTCATCGAGAGGTTGAGCACAATAGAGGGAAACTGGTGTGATACACAGGAAATGTTTTTGTTTATGGTGAAATTCAGAGGCTTTGGCAGCACGCTGGCTTTCCAGTGAAAAGGACCCTACGGCCATTTTTAACTGTCTTTTGCAGCCTTTAGGATGTGAAGCAGCAGTAGAAAACAATGCATCAGAGAGCATGTGCTGAGCTGCCCAACATATTATCTGTACAGGATGTGATACAGGTGTGGCAACAAAAGCTCCCCCTCATCTTTAGTGCCATTTGACCAAGGTATTTTTTTTTTAGGTGGAGAAGATTTCTAAAGATATTCCGTATCAAGCATCACACATCCTATTTAAAAAGACAGAATAGAAAATGACAGAATATTCTTGAAATATTTCCCTGAAGATAAGATAAGATATTCCTTTTTAGTCCCACAAGGGGAAATCCCAAAATAAATGTTTTTACAAAAGAACAGTGTGATTTAGGGCGGAAACAGTTGAATTTGACCCGACTTTACACATTCATCATTTTCATTTTTGGTTAAATTTAGGTTTGATTTTTGTTTGAATCCCTCAAAATTATCTCCTTTTTCACATTTCAGACAGATTTAACTTAAATATCTGCTCTGTACATTTCTAAACATGATTATCAATCGCCAATATTGTGGCTTGAATTTTCCTGTCAAAAAACTGATAAATCTGAATTCTCATCACTTTGTCACTGGATTTTCTTTAACCAAATCATAATGATTTCTCAATTTGAAGGCTTACACCTGTCACTATTTATGATGAACGAAATTGTGCACATGACTGTATTTTAACCATCCTAAATAACTTCTCATGGCTTTCCTTATTATTCACTCCTACCAGAATTTGGCCTCACAGAGCCAGCGTGCAGGCTATATTGTGTGCTGGCCTTGTCATTCTATACACAATGCAAAGATTGTTGCATAACTTCCCTCATGCCGACCCACATCAGGGCCAAGTGGGGTCACTGTGATAAAAAAAAGTCTTGGAGAACACTTTTCTATGTAAAATTCTGGAAATCAGCAGTATTATTTCCTGTTGGTGTACAGTGGTGTTACAGCAGGCTTCTTAAATTAACACTTCATTGCTCTGTGAGGGAACAATGAGCTGCTGTCTCCTCTTACAAAACAGATTGGTTGAATGGTGGGAAGTAAGCCACACCTAGCTGAACAAAAGTACTCTATGGTCAGTTTAGCACTTAACTGCTGTTGAGTAAATAAACTAGAAAGTCATACCATGAGAAAATAGGTACAAAAAATACAATGACTTAGAAAAATAGAGGTTTTTAGTTCATGTAAAGGACTAATTTAAACCTCCTAAGGAGTTTGAGATGTATGAAAGAGTGAAGATGACACTGATGCCTCTATATGATCCACAAAAGTTACCATAAGAAGAAAACAGATTCCTAGAAAGTTAATTTATATGCATTTGAACACAGTGAGTAGGTGTCAGATAAGGTGACCAGCAGCACACTGTTGAATAATCCCTATAATGAGGTTCCCCATGCCAAGCATTGTGGGATGCAAATTTGACACTTAATAATAAAGAAGGATGAGGTTTTGTCAGCATTATGTTGTACATGCATACATAAACAGAAAGTTTCTCACTGGTGCTTTAACAAAAAGTACTTTCCTACAAAGATGTTAAAGCTTGTGTGCCAATTAAGCAGGGGTCAAAAGTAACTCACATTACTCAAATTACTGTAATTGAGGGGGTTTTTTTGGGGGGGGGACTTGTACTTCTTTGAGTACATTTTGAGATCAGTACTTTTACTTCTACTTAAGTACGAATAACTGTTCATTTACTGAGTGCAATACCTATACTTTTTTCAGCTCTGCTGACTACACAGTAGTGAGAGAATGATGCCACATCACATGCCAGAACAGCTATTGGACACAGCAAAAACTGGAGTGTTGACATCTCTGTATTTATCATTTCAGAGTTTATTTTAACTCCTAAAGTGTCATTTTAACTCCATTCTGAGTGTAATTGTTTTCAGTATTGTAGTTATTTGACCAGTGTTAATTTCATTCATTAAAACTATGACTAAAAATTTTTGTCAACAGCCTTTTTTTCCATGACATAAACTAGACTAAGACTAAAAAAATAGATCTGTGATGACTACAACTGACAACAATGTCAGTTCAGTTTTCGTTAAGTTGACTCAAACTAGACTAAAATGTAATGTCATTTTTGTCGGACATTAGAAATCAGTGATATTTCTCCACTGTGGGTAAATCTGTCAAAAATCAGTGTAGCTGTAGCTATTCTGCCTCTCAGCTGTAGAAAGCAGGGACCCTAGGTTTAGCAGAGTGACTGTCACTGAGTCACTGAAAAGACTAAAATGATTTTGAGTTTTCGTCAACTAAAACTAGACTAAAACTAAAAAGGGTAGAAATGACTAAAATGGGACTAAAACTAAAAGACATTTCGTCTAAAGACTAAGACTAAAATTAAAAATAGCTGCCAAAATTAACACTGTATTTGACAGTGTTGATCAATCAGTGTTAATTCGACTCTGTAAAGACTCAACTGAGTGAAGTTTCGCCCACTGCGATTTCTGGGGGATGTGTGGGCCCATCATGCCCTTGGGCAGAGTGTTTAGATGTGTTTTATATGTGGTTAATTGTGTGCAGATGTTGCCAGTTGTACAGTGATCTCTGCGAGGGCTCCATCCAGTGGGTTGTTGTTGTTTTTGATGTGGGACACATTTGCATCATAGGTGAAGTTATTGCAGGATTGATTCCTGGTTCCTGGCGCATGTTAGGTTCATGTCTTCCCAACTGTCTCCACATTTCCTGTCTGGCTTCAGCTGTCCTATCAAATACAGTTAAAAAGATCCCAAACTATCTTTAAAAAAGGTGTTGGTAACAGGAGCAAAAGTTTTTAAAAAAATTATAAAATTAAAGGGGCAGTATTAAATAGCACAGACCTGTGCCAGTGCCTTACCAAGATGGACTGTTTCACATGGCAGAGATGAATTTCACATCCACCTGGACAACCCCCATACATGGTGTTTGGGAAGGACAGAACCTCACAAAATTAAACTCAGGGGGGTGATTAGTCCAAAGTTCTGTCAGTTACATTCATCAAATCAGCATGTCAGAGCAACAAAATGTAAGTAGGGTTGCAGCTCCCAGTAAGTAAGCTACATAAAAGGGGTCAACAGGCAGCCATTACTGCTGTTCACTGTCAGTGAAGCCAGGTGGTAAATCAAACTGTTGCAAAGCTGATCCAGAGAAGAGCAAAATCATCTTTTCCACCAAGAAAAGGTTACAATGCTGTTCTTTTCTTTTAATAAAGAAATGTCGAGTTCTGATAAAAGTACTGCTATAGATGCTACATGCTTGCAGAACATTAACAACAGCTGTAGTTACCACCACCTCCTGCCAAAAGGACACTGATTGGCCAGTCATTTTTTAAGCAGGAGCAAGCTTTAAGTAAAGCTTTACAAGATGGATTCACCTAATGACAGACATGGAATCTTTGCCTGGTCTTCTCTAATCTGCAAACAGATGAGAATTCAATTTTCTTTTTCGTCAGTGGCATTCATTCAACTACTTGTTTTCGAGTTGAATCTGGACTTGCTTCAAAAGGTAATTGGTTCTTCTATGGTGCATGGATAGTCCACCCCTTAAACAAATGTCATAGTCAGTTTCCCGTAACCCTGCTGACAATTAGACAAGCAGCTATTGAAGCAGTTGAAGAAATAATTTCTTTGCATAAACATCACACCAAGAAAATTCAGTTAAGATTCTTCAATTTTCATTTGTTAAGTTAGTTTGCATTGTATTTGTTGCATTTTTATGGATACACCAGTTTGCAGATGTCTACAGGACACTTTTTTTTTACATTCAATTGCATATTTTATCTAATAGAATTATGATGCGCTTTTTATGTTGTTTTATGTAAAAATGGTCTAAAACTAGTTTCCAGATACAGGAAGTGGGAAGTATGACATTTCAGCCTGAAACTGGTAGGGTTGGGATCATAAAGACACTATGAATGGAGGTACTTGGGTTCATGACATTGGATCCTTCCCAGTCTGCTTTGCTTTTTCATGTTTTTGATTTCTCATATTACCTAACATTTCTTCTGTCTGCTAAAAGTTCTTTTGGACCTTGTAATTCTCTCCAAGGAGAGCACAGAATGAATTAACCCAGAAAATAAATTCATTCTCTTCTCATTGGCTTTAATGGCTCAGCTACATTAATCACCTCCAGTGAAAAGGCCCGCCACTCCCAACAAGTCTCCACTCCCACAAACATGCCTGTATATCAGTCTGTGGCCTTACAGAGACTGTCTTGGGCTCAAATGCTTCGTGACTGAATGTTTAGTACCAGGCTCCACTGCGGGGTGGAAGACACGGCTTATCGTGTCAGACAGTTTACAGAAAGAGTTAACATTGTTTCTGCTGTGATGATATAGGGAGGGAGCTGCTTAAAGGGAGGACAGATGATGGAATGTGACTGCTGGATGATGTGGTTGGCTTTCATGGATCATCTTACAGACAGTAGAGTTTTGTGGTCAAGTAAAAGTACAGCTCCTTCACAGTGTTGTTCTAAATAAGCTGCCCTGGCATGTTTATGATAAGCTTGCAGTTTAAATATGGACTATGGAAGCCTTGTTGGACACTTTTTCCAAATCATAAAAGAGAGAAAAACTCAAACACAGTAACTTTGAATCAGGCAGCAATCTGGTGTTCACAAACATGTACGTGCAAAAAAACTGCAGTTCCTCATGTGTCCACTTGAGGTAGTAACTACAAGCAGCAGAAGCTCCATTAACACCCATAATAATACCCCTTTTGACATTATTGACAACATTACACCCTGCACTCACTGCACTCGCAGTGATGTTTTTTCTAAGTAACATATCTATATTTTGCTATTATCATGACTAAGAGTTTTTCATATTTTGGGCGTGGCTGACTGATGGACAGGGACTTTGTAGCTGTTATCCAGGAGGCTTGAGGCAATTTCAATTTGGAGAATATTTTTGTTGGGCTTCAATAGGCCACTGCAAAAAAAAAACAATGTGTCGTGTCACTACATCTGAGAGACTTATATCCAAACTTAGCACAAAAAGTACGGACATTTTTGTTTGGTAGATTATTTCTTTGTTGAAACAATGCTTCTTGGCAATAAAACTTATACCATTGGAAAGCCTGTTTATTTCCCTTTAAAATGGTGCCACATTTGTAAAGAACATGCATTTGTGGGATGAGCAGCAGAGCTGAGTATGTGGGTTGCACCCATGAAAAATTTGCCAAATTATCTCTGCCAATGCCAAATAACGTTTGAGGGTCTTGTGGGAGCTTGACGTCATTCGAGGCAATCTCAATGCAGAGATATCAAGATGAGATTCTGAAGCCAGTGGCAATCCCATATCTCCACAATCTGGGACCCAACTAAATCCTACAGCTTAACAACACTCACCCCCAGAGAACTGGGTTTATTAGAGACTACCTCCAGAATTTGGGAGTGGAGAGCATGGAATGGCCTGCCAGTAGTCCTGAATTCAACCCCAGTGTGGGGAGTGCTATTCATGCCAGAGTGACCAACACAACCATGCTGGCTGACTTGTGACAAATGCTTGTTAAAAAATGGGATGCCATCCCACAGCAGTGTGTGACCAGGCTGGTAGCAAGCATGATGTGAAGGTGCCAGGCTGTTGTGGTTGTGTATGGTTCTTCCACACACTACTGAGGCTCCTGTTTGTTAAATGAATAAAAAATTGTTAAATTGTCAATATGCCTTGTTTCATCCAATCCACCAAACAAGAGTCAATAGCAAAAATAAGCTGTCTGGCAGAGGAGATTGGGCTAATTTTTCAACCCACATACTCAGCTCTGCTGATCATCCCACAAATACTTAACCTTGCAAAGCAGATGGATACGCCCGTTTCCTTGTTTTTCACTGGAGAATCCATCTTGCAGGTGTTTTAAAAAGGGACAATAAAACATGCAATTAAAAAAATGCACTCATTTTGGATCTTAGTTAATTGCGATGAATGCAATTAATCTTGACAGTCCCAAAACACAGTAAATTTGTTGACACTGTACTGGCTAAAATCTGTATGCTAACATGCTAACAGGCTTACTGCAGACTTATACAGATTCTCCTCTTCTGTTCCTTGGCAGGGTCTGACTCAGTTCTGCTGTCAAACTAGCTGCTAACATTGAGTTTAATCTAAAGTTCTGCCATGCCCATTGTGAATACAGCCTAAGAAAGCTGCTAACATGGAAGTCTACGCTACCCCTCATCACTTTTATATGGCTATATGTCTAAACTAAACTTATAGGAGCTTGCTGGAGCCATCCTTTGTAGGTTCTCCTTGGGCTCTGGTTGTTGTTTTCTTTGCTAAAATTTTGGCAGACAGTCAAAGCTACCCTAGAAATAAAGGGTCAGTTTAAGCAATGAAGATTTGATTTAAGATTTGAATTTATTTATTTGATAGGACGAAGCAGTTTGAAAGTTCCATAACAGAGCATGAATCTGATGTGCTGCACAGAGAGTTTATACCAATTTCTAGTTTCCAACTCTTGTCCCTAGTTGGGCCTTTGAGTAAACAGTTCATAAAATGTACAACATTTAACAGCATAAAATGGCACAAGAGTTTACAGAATAATGTTACAATAAAAAACATATCCACATAAAAAAACACCAAATTCTATAAACCAGTTCAAATAGGAAGTTAAAAACATGGCAGACTAAGAATGATTACAGCTCTGGTTTGCTTTCAACCAGCACTTGACCTTTGTAGTGAAGGATTTTAAATCTGTGATTAGTTTGATTTCAGTTGGTAATGAATTCCAGAGTTTGCTGCCTTTAACAGAGAAGGCTGACTGTCCAAATGTTGGCCTACGTTTTTGTTACAGTTATGTTACAGTTTCCATTCACTGTGCTTCTTTTTACTCTGCTGCTTTTCTGTCTTTGAACAAATTTGGATAAGGGTTCAGGATGCAAGATTATTATTACATTTAAAAACTAATTTAAGGAAAGAGAGGTGCATGAAGCTCTCAAAGCTCAGTAAATTGTATTTTTTCAGAATGTGACAGTGATGCCAACGGATGGGTTTTTTTGTCCATGATTTTTAGGGCTCACTGAGAGAATCCTTTTTACATTAGTCACCAGAACAACATGAACATCCTGCACAACTCTATCATTCAAAAAGCCATGCCAACTTTAGTGACCCCCTTTTTTATTCACTGAAATCAGTTTTTCTTGGTAGAGTTTCTCAGTTGGTTTTTCTAATGTATGTTAGTATCACATTGAAGGTAACATCTCTTGGATGTGGCTTTAGGAATCCCGCCTACATTGAATGGCACTGACACTTGCTCCCAAAAACAACTGAGTCCAGCCTGGGAGTAAAGTCAAGCCATGTAAAGCAATTTACTTTTCTTGCTTGTAGGCTATACCTGCAGTTATATTTGTAATGTTGTTAGGTTTTGAAAGATGATGAAAGATGTTTTGAACAGCTTAAAGGCGTTGGGCCTCTACACAGTACATAGTGAATCCACCCATTAAACAGCAAACTAGGTTTACTGTTAAACTGCAACCATGTGTGCAGTTAAAACACAATGCAGAACTGGATAACAACTTCTTTGGGTATTGAGCCATGGCTTGTGAATAATAGACTCTCAGTATAACTCTCATTATAATTATTGGGTGTGTGAGGATGGCGACGTAAACACAATGTGAAGTAAAGCCCACATGAGTTAGCACATAGCCCATTATGCATGGTTATCACAGTCCACACCAAAGAGCTGACCAGGCAGAATGTGTAAAAAAAATTCAGAGAATACTTTATTTTCCAAACCCATGAATGGACATCTGTGTCTGAATAGAAGCGCTCGCTGTTGAGCCACATTTGCACTTTAGCTGTCTCTTCAAAGGGCAAACCAAAAGGCTAATGGTGCAAAAGTGTGGGACAAAATGTGTTTGAACATGATGAATAACTTGTGGGAACAGCTGAACACTAGTTTGAAGAACTTGCCCCAAAAGGATTTAGCCTCTGGATAAAAGTCTCCTTGTTGTTGTATGTGAGTGCTCGCCGTACTCTCATGAACCTCTTGTATGTTTCTGTACATAATGATACTCGCATAAAAAAGCAAATCATCAAATAGCTTTGTGTAGGCCTTCAAAGCTAGCTGTCTTCAGCGTCCAACAAGTCCGACAACAAAAAAACAGAATAAAGAAATCAGTGTCGCTCTTCTGAGCAAACATAAAAAGAAACCATTACAAAGGTTGAACTGTTTTACCCCTCTTCACCCCCCTCCGCCCTTTCTTTTGGCAGAAACAATGTTGCTGCATTACTTGACTGTTATCCTTCCCCCCTGATGATTTTCTTTAGCATTTTTTACTCCTCTTGTTTGAACAGATGCCGCCCCCCTCCTGCAGCCCCCGTCCTCTGAGGTTACCATAAGGCTGAGCACAATGAGGTAACACTCAATTACATTAATGTGAAGAGTCCAGCCCAGTCAGTTCCTTCCAGCTACAGACATCAAACTATGTGATGTATATCACTTCCTGAGGAAAAAATTGTCTTTTGTCCTGCTTTATTTAGGAATGGGTTATGAAAGAGGTCAGTGTATGACCGTGCTCACCTCTCAGGCCGTCCATTACTACCCATGAGGCATTTTATACAGGATGTCACCAAACACCAATTAAACTCCAGCCAGTGAGCTAGGTGAATCTGTGAATGACTGGTTTGGTTGGGAAGGGGAGGCTGGCATCTTCACTGTAGGAATTCAGGGTTAAAGCAGCTGGTGCTGTCGTTAAATAAGGATGCTGGTGGCTCATGAGTCCTAGTGTCCTGTTTCAGCCTCACACCATAAATGCTTTGAACGCCACACAGTCCGAGGGGCATCGCAGAAAAATTTCACCTCTGACTTTTTGTGGCATTAAAATGTGTGACAAACAAATTCTGGTAAAATTGATAATGAGCTTGAGAGTTGTGAGGAAGTAATTGCATGTAGAGGTGCAAAGCATCATCTGCTTAAAGAGCTACAAGCTTAATTTTAGATTTTAATGCATGCAGATCAACATTTTCTGGTCCACTAAAACTTGACATACACTATTTACAGTTAGTATAACTGTAAATAGTAGTTTTTTATTCACTGAAATCAGTTTTCCTTGGTAGAGTTTCTCAGTTGGTTTCTAATGTATGTTAGTATCACATTGAAGGTAACATCTCTTGGATGTGGCTTTAGGAATCCCGCCTACATTGAATGGCACTGACACTTGCTCCCAAAAACAGCTGAGTCCAGCCTGGGAGTAAAGTCAAGCCATGTACAGCAATTTACTTTTCTTGCTTGTAGGCTATACCTGCAGTTATATTTGTAACGTTGTTAGGTTTTGTATTTTGTATAAGTATTGTGCTTAAATTGGAGTGATAAATGAGCACCAGAAAAATCTCCCCTGATTAAAAATCAATGTCCACTGGGCTAAAACTCTGAAAAATGTCCAAGCAGCAGCTAAAAGCTGCATGGCACAGATCTGTTTTTGCTGTGCTGAAACAAATGGATTTATTCAAGTGTGGCTGAAAACTTGTTTTCATTGCTGCGTGTCACATTGTGAGTTTACACCACCCCCTTTACTGTTGAAACGTTAAATTATTACATATGTTAACAAAAAGGATATGCTTTCACCGTAGCAGTACAGCACATGTGGCAAGTGTGATGTAGAAAACCTCCTGGATTCACAGTTGTATTTGGCATGATTGCTGCACGATAAATAATTATCAATAAGTAGGCCCACAGGCTATAACAGGAACAAGGCCCAACCTTCCTTCACTGGGAAGTGTTTGTACTTGTTTTCTTTCTGTGATATTTTTCTTTTGAAATCAACAAACCAAGCCAAATATATAGGTTTAATGCCTGCTTTGAAGCTTTTAAACTGCTATGTGATTGTTTTCTCTAATATCTGTCTGACATGGAAGAAAGTGAGGAGCAGATTCAGCAACAAATATCTTTATAAGCCTTAATATATATACATATATACATAAAGCGTTATAATCTTTATAAGTTTGATTGTGTAGTCTGGATTGTGTGAGTGAGGATAGATCAGATTTGATTGCAATCTTGTGAAATTAGCAAAAGTCTCCTTAACGTTGCTTACTGCATTGCACATTGTTGCAGTTATATTAAGGACACTGGTAAAAGAGATGTCATCATGCGTTACTACATCCTGTTTGTAATATTGTACTTTTTTGACCTGACAATAGCAGTTTGACTTACTGGAATGTAGTTTTTTGTGGTTTACAACAATTTTTTTTGCAAAAAGAGGAAGTAAGAACATTTTTGTCTTCAATCCAATGTTTAACGTGGTTTTGTGTTGGTATTACAGCTGTCATCTTGTTCTGCTGTTTCATTTTGTCGTATTAAGAGGATTAAGGACATGTAATTCGTGTTTGTCAATATTTGGTGGTCTCTGTGTAATGATGACTATAATCTAGAAAATGAATCATCTACTTTTCCTTCTCTTATCCAGCTACTACATCATCTGAAGTTTGTGTGGCTCCTCATCACCCACACGACTTCCACTTTCTGTCAGAGCGGAGCATCACGCCGCGAGCTCCCCCTTTATAACAGCCCCGCCTCGAAATCAGTCGATCAAATTCAACATCGCACTCACCACTCTCTGACCAATCAGCGCACTGAGGGGGTGGTCTCGAGACGGTGGTCCGGGAGGACGGCAGCCAATGAGAGCTCGAGCTGGTCGGACAAAGGGACCACGTCAACGGTCGTTGGTTGCTTGAATGGCACATTATTCATGTGCACGCTGCGCTTATTTAAGGAGACTCGACAAGGAGAGAGAGCGGAATTCATATAAAAAGTAACGGATCTTTCACAGTTCATGTGTGTACACTGACAAGACTTGAAATGATTACACTTTATGGGTTTAATCTTTAAGCGCACATTTAAAGCATTTCCCTGAGCACGTGCACCACCACTCTCCCGGTAAGCTCATTAGAGAATAGCCAGGTGCATTAGATACTACCACCGGCGCGTGCGCGTCTATGAGCACGCGGGTGCTAATTCATTCATAATCCTGGCTGTCTTGTAGTTGTATTACAAACTCATAACCCCTAATGTGAGCCCATCAGTTTAAAAATGATGCAAATAACTAGAATAAGAGTATGTAAGTGGATTAAAGTGTGTTAAGTTAGCTAGCAATAAAAGTGAAAAATACATGTAAATTATAATTCTGTTTTAGTTATTGTTTTAAACCGTGACATGAGCCCATGTAAGCTAAGCCCCATCACTGCCTCTTTTCTTTTACACACACCCACCGCCCATGCAGCCGCCCAAAACGCCGCTTTTCGCCTGACCGAGTTCATTAATGCGTAGAGGAAGAGGAGGAGGTGGACTCAGCTCTTCTTCTTCTACGGCCCGATGTGCTGAGACCTGCTGTTTCATTTCAACTCCGCCTGTGAGCAACCCAGTCACTGCTCCGTCTCTTTAGGTTTGACCTTTGGATCGTTAAAGAAAAGTGCCAACATTTTTGATACTCGTTTTGTGTTGTTGTTTTTTTTTTGTACCTAAAGCCTCGCCGGGGAGAGAGCACTCCAGGGCGGTGAAGAGAGAAGTTAAACCCCCAGCTGCTTGAGCAAGGAGACGACAGATTTCACACCTCCACATTGCTATATATTAGGTTAGTTTTTGCTTTTTTGTGTGGAGGTTATTGCTAACTTCAGTGAAGTTTTATCCGCCAAGAGAGGACACGCATCCACCCGGCATCATGACTCGGAGATCCTGTGCCATTTACGCCACCGGGATCGTGTGCGCTCACCTCCTGATAGTGGGGATCGCCCTGGTCGTGGCTCAAGTCTTCCAAACAATGATTCACAGCAGGCTAAAAAAGGTGAGCAAACCCACTTTGGAATGGATTATACAATCATTTCAGCCACTTCCCCCTGTGTGTTACACCTGAGGGACTTTAAATGTTAAATATCTGCAGCGATCAGTCAGTGCTTTCAACATCTTTCTGAATCATGGTCACAAGATGTTCCAGTGTGTCCAAACTGTTAGTGTTACTGTGTGCTTTATTATGTTTTACTGCATTCTGCATCTTCAGCTCAACGTGATGAATCCAAAGCCTTTCCCTTCATGGATCCGCATGATCTGAGGTTGACAGCGTGTAAGTCCCATTACATGCCTGTACAGCTTCAGGGGTCTTGTTCAAGCTTGAATTAAAGACAAGCGTGTGTATATGAAACAGTTCTCAAAACCTAACCTATGCTTTGCTGTAGATAGAAATCCCCTGTAAGTCCCGCATGGGGGGAAATAACAATTGTGTGACTTTCAGAGGTGATATTATTATGACCTTACTTCATATGATGGCATTTTTATCTCCACTGACATCCAGTTAACATTCCTCTACTGAACAAGAGGGTTAATTGGAAATTGTGTGACCCATTTCCCCAACGATTCAGTTATTGAATTAAAGGGACAGTAGTGAAATGAAATGAGGAGAAGGCATGATATGTTCACTCTCCTGGCTGATGTTACTGAAGCTTTTTGATAATCTGTGCGGCTCTGGGCGAATGACCTGGTGACACATTTCTGTGTCAGGCTCGATTTACTGACTTCTTGGCATGTTTGGTATTCTGAGGTGGGTTACTAGTAGTGATAGTAGAAATCTCAGCCAACAGGGACATGGTGGGTAAGCGGGGGATGTGTTTAGCCAGGTTCAGGGCAATGGGGGAAGGGAGCCTGGGGGACTGGACAGTCCCTGACTTCCAGTGGTGGAAATATTGCAAGTTTCTCAGGAAACACAAGTTGCAGCTGTGTATCACTCTGAAAAATCAAGCATACAAGTTGTGATATGTCTAAAAACACAAATAAACTATGATTTGAAAGTCCATTTAACATCTTAAAAAGAGAGAAAGTATATCTAAATAGTTTACACAATAAAGAAATACAAAAATAAAGGCTGAGACAACAGCAGTCTCCCTCTAGAGCTCTATTTTGAATCTTCATTTGTTCACAAATCAATCAAGGCTTAATCAACTGCAATTTCATAAGCAAGTTAGTCTTTTCTTACATCATGTTCACATAAAAATACACAAACATAATCTACAAACATCTTTATTTTGTATGGTTTGGATCAAATCATATGTGGAAACCCCACTTCCACTAGTGGACTAGTGGGTGGTGATGCTGCTGCATTTCTAATGACTAGTGGACCATCAGTGTTGAGTTGAGCTTAATCTTCACTTTCTGCTTGTTACTGTAAATTTGAGGCATGTAGCGTGATGGGGTGGCGGCCGATGGAGTGGGGGTGCTGGCAGCTGACATTCTACTCCCACCCTGCACTCCCACCGCTGCCCTCTTCCCTTTAAAATACCTCACATTCCTCTTACAGACATAACCCACTGTGTTTGATGCTCTGTACAACTCATTATCTGCACTTTTAAATCTGTCTGCATCTTCACAAAGCCACCCCACACACACACTCACACACTTCTTAAGGAAATGAAAAAAAACTTAAACAGCTAAACATGGTGTTTGTCCAAGTAGGGGACTGGCAGACAGCTTCCTGGCTGACACGGTTTCCCCCTCCTGGAGTTAAATTTAGGTCTGGGTCTTATTTTTTCCTCATTTTGAATTACGGCAGCATCCCAGGGGATCCAAATTAAAAGAGTTAGCCAAAGTTCACCAACAGGGGACATAATTCTGATGTGGCTGGCGATTACATGAAATGACAGCATAGCTAATCCCCTTCCGCCATGGCCCTCCTGTGAATTAGGCAGGCACGGACACGCTGAGCCCACTCCAGAAAAATCTACCTAATCTGATGTTTGAATGTATCTCTCTCTCTGATAATGATGTAGCCTGGTTGTTTTGGGACAAGTCAAAGCTGCCTTCAGGACACAGACTCTGAATGTCTGGTGATTTGGGTGTGGAGGGAGGCAGCCTCAACGCCACGTGAGGAATTTGACAGAGTTCTTGGCCTCTGGGGCATGATTTTTAGCCTGGGAGCAAACTTGCAGAGTTTTGTTGTTGTTCCAGCCTTGGCCTATCCCAAGCTCTGCTCAGACAAGGAAACCTGACTAAAGACAAACACCCACACTTATGCCACTCCTCTCAGCACTTTTCAAGGCGGTCTGACTGATTGAGCGTTCAAGAACAAGGCCACACTGCTGCAGTACAGCACGCTCCTTTCCGCTAAATGTCATGTATGTTCACCTGAAGGACAGCACATGAGGCACTCATTTAATCACATCAATGATTTTCTTGTTTAGTGATGCATTTTCTCCTTTTTTGCTGCTTTCTGTGACTACAGATCAAAGCAGGATCTTGCCTCAACACACCTAAGCAGTGCCTGAAGTTGTTTGGCTAAGGCACAGCGCACATTGGCTCTGTTGTTTGGATTCCTAGACCTTCAAAACCCTCCAGCTTTTTCCATGAGTGAATCAGCCACGCTATCTTTTGATTACACTGACTAACAGCCCCACTTGGTCCCTCACTTGTCTTTTTGTTTGTGATATATCAAGGTTAATGTGGGAGATAAATGATGTACATATAACTTCCACGAAGGTCTTTCTACAGATCTTTGTTCAAGGTTGGCAAACATAGAGATTTGGTTGCTCTGAACACAGCCTGTTTAAAAAGAAAACTGATGGTGTATATTTTATTTAAGGGGAACTAAATGGGTCAGCTCTGCAGGTTTGACGTAGTCTCCTATAGTGCATCTCATGATTGTTTCAGGCTTTTTTTTGCGTCACCTGATTTCCCTTTAAATCTTAATTAAGAAACTGAATGAACAAGACTCAGGAGAATCCGTCTTCTTAAGTACCTCATGGTTCTTAAGAGCTTCCTCTTCTACTATTATTGATACAGCTCTGACGTCAACTCAGCTGATTATTCAGTTCTTTAAAATGCACATGATTGATCTGTCACTATTTTTCAAAGAAAAATAAAGAATACTGCACATTCAAAGGTTTAAAACACTAAAGCCTGACTGATATATTGTTAGTCAGATACTGGGCCAATATAAACCCAATTTGTAAAAACTTTTCACCTGGGCTGTTTATTTAAAAACATGTCTCTTAAGAACAATTTGCTGAGTTAAATTTATGCAAATAACTTCACAAGCCTCATAGATAAGGTAACATTTAAAAACCAGGGCAAGAAACTTTAGGGTCACCTTTGCTGCTACTGCTGAGGTAATTTCACCCCTAAAACTGTTGATGTATTAGTCACAAAAATCCCACCTTGGTCAGGTTCTACTAAACATGATACCAACACGTCTAGAGCATGCAGTTTTTCGGATATTCCTGTTTCCTTCGAGGAAAGATTTGCTCCTTTTCTGTTTTATGTATTTATTTTAAAATAGGTATTTTTGGTTTGCCTTATAGTTTAAACAAGATTTGAATGAAAATCCTAAAGACATAATAATGTGAGGAGTATTTTTTTGTATGTTGTAAAGACTCAATTTAAAGAGATAAGTCAGGGGAAATTTATAGTGGCAAAAAAAAGTCCTTGTGACCTGCAGTCCTAACCATTTGAACCATTTTGTTTAAATGAGTTAAGAAACAAGGCAGTGACTCACCACAAGGGATGTGAAAATATCAGAAAACTAAACTTATGACCTATAGTCCTAAACCATTTGAACCACTCTGTTTAATAACTGAAGAACTAAGGTTGTGACTCACCATTAGGGATGTCAGAATATCAGAAAGCTAAACTTAGAAAATATTGATTTGCCATGGCAACAGAAATCAAAGTAATGGGTACCAAGTAATTGGCAATTTCTTGTATTTTAATCACTGAAAATTGCAGATGAACCCTTGCCCTTGAGCCTCGCCCTCTTTGTATCGTTTCCAGATATTTTTGGTTAAAATTGGAAAATGTGCAGTTATTTTAAACATTGGTGATTTTGATACTGTGGCTCATTATTGATTGAATAATTTTGAAACAAACTAGTGTAAAAAGTGTGCGGATCTTACTCTTACTTTCTCATATTACATTTTTTAGCGCCATTGTTTGAATCTTGTCATAACTGTTTACTTCATGTGGAGCTATTGATTTGGCACATCTTTTTGTAAAGCAAAAAAGGAAAAAATCATTCAACAAAACCTTAGGTAACAATTCTATAACGACGCACATGTTTGAAGGTCGGATATGGTAACCCAAACAGGAAGTGGCTACCACACCCTTAGTTATATTTTCTCAACAACAAGTCAAAGCAGAAGACAATGTATAGCCTCTCTGAAGTGCACCTCATTGCGCTCAGGGGACAGTGAGGGTTTTCAGGAACTCAGCATGAAACAGACATAAGAAGAAGAAGAAGGCCATTTTTCCCCTCCTGGTTTTAAAAATACACACCAAATAATGGAAAGAGCTTGTTTATGTCCTTAGCCCACACACTAAAAACACCATAGGAGAACAAACCATCTGTTTTCTTGTGCAGCTGAATGGTCTAGTTAAAGGTTAGTGTTACCCGTTTTCAGACATGTGGCAGCCAGGCTTACCTCACTCATAGCTACTTAGCACTGACTTCAGTTCTAAGGCTTGTTTTTTCTCCTGTATTCCAACTGCTGGTCCTGCAGAAGTGCTAAATGGTATTACAACACATTTCTGGTTTGTGTGGGCTGAGAAGTAGCCGACAGTCCGGTTCTTGTCTAGGCTTGCTAAGGTCAGAGACATGCTACAGAAGATTTTCTGCCTGTCCAGGTGTTTTCTTTAGTTATGGAGGCCTTTACTCTTCGACTCCCTCAGGATTTCAGGGGAGTCTTGGCTCTGCACCAGCTCTTTGCTGAAAAGTGCCATGTGTTCACTCAGATTGCGCTCATTAAGAACTGCAAAGTGCTGTCAATAATGCTTGAATTTGAATCAAACGGTGTAAAATTACAGCCCTTGAAACTTATTAATAACCTCAGCCCAGGATCCTCTTTAAGGCCTTTTTATTGTATCTGAATTTTTCTATTTCTTTTCTTTCTTTATAGGAAATAACTTTGACAGAAAAGAGCCAAGTGTTTGAGGCGTGGAAGAATCCTCCTCCACCTGTTTACATGGAGTATTACTTCTTCAATGTGACCAATCCAGAGGTGTTTTTGGCAGGTGGGAAGGCAGCTGTTAAACAGATCGGACCATATACTTACAGGTAGGTGGGAAATAAAGAACGAAAACTGTTTGAGTAGAGCTGCAGCTGTGGATGGAGAAGGAAACTTGTTATCATTGTAGCTGTGTTGGTTAAGTTCTGTCTTAGTTTTGCTAAAACAGCATGAAATCAAAACAAAAAGACATCTGGTTTAACTGGCTGTTGTCCCTTTTCCACACCAGGGAGTATAGGCCACGGGAAAATGTAACTTTTCTGGAGAACGGCACCAAGATTTATGCTCTGAACCCCAAAACTTTTGTGTTCGTGCCAGAGAAGTCAGCCGGAGATCCTGAGGTTGACATCATCAGGACAGTGAACATCCCGTTTGTGGTAAGACATGGTGTCTGTTCAGTGTTGATGTCTGTTATCATGACCTGCTGCCAACATTTAAGCACATGTCCCTTTTTCAAAGGGAAGTCATGATTGGTATGTGTGCTTTACATCTTCTCTCCCACACATTATTATTCCCCAAACAGATTCCAGGCCATTGTCTTCTTTGTATAGTCAAGATACCAAAATGTCACAACAAAACTAACTACAGGCATTTCAGACCAAGACAAACAATCCAAGTGAACTTAAATGGAACAATAAAAGACTTTTTGAAACTGGATTTGATTTGTGTGTGTGATGGGAGCCAATCCACCTCTCCCTAACCTTTGTCTCTCATTGTGTTTCCCTAGGCGGTGATGAATGAGCTGAACTCGTACTCCTTTTTCCTGAGAACACTGGTTTCCATGTACATGAACAGTTTGGGCATTGAGTTGTTCATGACACGTACTGTCCATGAGGTCCTGTGGGGCTTCAAAGACCCTCTCCTCTCAAAGATCCACTCCATGAAACCAGAAGTGGATGAGCATTTTGGGCTGATGTGGAAGGTGGGCAAGAAACTTTAAGATATTGTGAAGTTCCTGAAATCTATTTGCATCCTTGAGCTTGACTTTACTTCAGTGCAAAAACCTCAAGAAAATGTTTGCATGTTGGTTGTCAGGGGTTACTTAACAACAGACAAATGTCAGGCTGTGATGACATCATGTAAGAGAAGTGAGATTGGCCACATGCTGACTGAAGATGCTCGAACTTCCTGTTGATAGAGCAACGTCTGCAGCTTGGCACTGGTGTTGACAGCATACCTCGTGATCCTGCGTTCAGCATTTTGTGCTTAAAATGCTTAAAAATAGCATTTGGCCATTACGTTCATAATCAGGAAAGCAGTTACTTGATTTTTGTTTCAGTCAGCAAAAAAATCCAATTGACTTCATCATTAAGGCCTGAAAGTGGTAAGTTGGATATGAATCTGACAACACAAGCTTTTATGTTGTCTAATAAAATTCTCTGAAAAAGAGTCATATGAAAAATATTCTAAGAGGCATGAAACTTACAAGCACAACACAGCATTTTTTACACATTTCCCATGATCTTTAAGTATAAACACTGTCATTGACTGCTGTATCCTTAATGGTCACCCATCGCAGCCACTCTGTCTCAACCTCGTGTCTCGTCTTGTTTTTTTTTCCACAGAAAAATGGCACCCATGAAGGAGAGTTTGTATTCCACACAGGCGAGGAGAACTACTTGGATTATGGAAAGATCGACACATGGAACGGCCTGAGGTAAAAACTCTCTGACAGCTTCAACATATGTTTTAGCCTTTGCCCTGCTTCCTTTACAGAAGAAAAAACACTTGTCAGATTCTACTTTAGCCCTTTTCTGATATACACATTCAACCCCTTACAAAACCTGTATTAGTAAGTCCAAAGGGGAAAGCCTCTCCCCCTGATTTTAGATAGGACATGGTTGCAGAATCAATGTTTGAACATCCACAAAGACTTTGTACTTTGAATAAAATCAGCATTTAAAGGTCAAATCCAGAAGTACTCAGATCCTTAACTTACATTTAGGTAACAAAAAATGCTGATATACAATGTTTTTCTGCAAGGATTGCATACTCTTCGCACTTTGGACTGAATATTTGTTTTATATTGTGAAATGTTGGATAAATGCACCGCTCTAGCATTAAACAGTTAAGTAAGGACAAACATAATCTGCAACTACTGAGTTGCACAATGATCTTAGTCACCTTTTTAGGACCAATGCCATATATTTACTGATTTCCAGCTTCTGAAATGTGAGGATTTAAAACTCTCCTTGTTGTGCTACATGATAATAAACTGAATCTCTATGGGTGTTGAGACTGGCCCCTGTCATCATAAGACTTTTTGAAGGTCTGGCCTTAATGCTAGCTTTGCAAAGTTATCTATGATTGTCAGGAGAGGTCCAAACTAGACATTAACTTTATAAAAATTACTTGAAATTTAAAACCTAACAACTCAATATAAATCTTGTCTTTTACAGTGTAAGTTACAATAGTTCCTCTGAGTTCTAGAAGACTAAAGCTGCAAAATCCTCAAACAAAATGTTCTTAATCAACAGGGAGATGTCATGGTGGTCCTCCAATCAGAGCAACATGATCAACGGTACGGATGGAGCAGTTTTCCACCCTCTGATAAACAGGAACGAGCTGCTCTACATCTTTGCTGCTGATCTCTGCAGGTATACACGTGTTACCCCCGTGGTTTTTTATTTGTTTATAGTCAAAGCATCCCAGCAGGGTGGAGACCAGAACTTCTCGTCAGGTTTAAATTAGAAAATTGTCAGCACAGTCATACCCCGTGTGCTTATAAATCCACTGATAAGAGTCGAGTTTGTTGTAATTACAACTTCTGATAAGACTGTGGTGAAGTTAAACACACATGGGAACGGAAGGAACGTGACTGTGACAGGATTGGGAGGATTTATGGAGTTAGTATACAGGAAATGATGACAAATACTGATAGTTGTAGTCTTGTGTTAACCTTACATACACAGGTTTTTACGCTCTTTACTTAGACCTCTTCAAACTTAAGTGTTTACCTTTTGATTCCCTAAAGTGCCTATTTTTTCTCCGTAGGTCAATCCATCTGGCCTACGTGGAAGATGTGGAGGTGAAAGGCATCCAGGCGTACCGCTTCGCCCCTCCCAGTGACGTCCTAATGAGCCCTAAAGACAACCCCACTAACGAGGGCTTCTGTGTGCCAGCTGGAGACTGTCTCGGCACTGGGGTACTCAAAGTTAGCGTTTGTCGAGAAGGTAAGGGAGCACTGACCCAATTACCAAGCACAGCCCACCTCTCTCTCTCTCTCTCTCTCTCTCTCTCTCGACCATACTGGCCCCATGACACAGTCCCCCCCCAACTATCCCAATTTCCCCCCTAAAAACTGTCCTTTCAGTCAGACACCGCTTCCCCTGTCTGCCATCTGACATTCCCTCTGTTTGAGCATGCCAGATTTTCACTCAATGCATGGTTCAATGATTAACTGTGCTGACCATGTGAAGGTTATTGGAGTGTTTTATGGTGGTCATTGAGTGGAGTGTGATTGCTCTGATAAGGCTATCTACACTGGGTTTAACACCAGAAGACAGTGTAGTATCACTCATAGATATGCTACTGTAACCACAGGACTCTGCTGTTTATTGAATGGTCTTACAGTTGTATTAAATCCTTTCATATAATAGAATTTTTCTGATTTAGTTGCATAATTCACAGCTGTAACAGAAGAAAAAACTTAATAAAACAGCCCGAATCTGTTTTCCATTGCTCTATGAAAGGTTGGTGCTGTTCTTACTGTGCTTAAACCTGATTGGCTGTTTACATCAGCCCCTCTGACTCATATGAGGCAAACAAGCCCAATTGGCTGACATTTGGTGATGCTTTATTGAGAGCCAATCAAAACTAAGCCCTGTTGTCATGTGTCAAGTGGTGTCATTCTGAAACCCCCTGACTCAGACTAAGCTCTACCCACAAAGAAAAAATATTCAAATGTGTTAAAGCTGCAGAAATCTGTGACTTCAGGCTTCCACCATTGAAATACAGGGAAAAGGAGACTTATGCTGCTTGTAAGCCACATTTTCTCATAGTGAGCGGCAAAAGCAGCAGTATTTTGAAAGATGATTTCGTAGTTTTGAAGTCAGTTTGAATAAATTTGGCTTCTTTTAGGTCTCAAAGTAGTGCTAAAAGGAATAGTTGAGAGCATTTCCCAGTGAAGTGCTCACAACTTGGCTTCAATTTTTGAAAATCGGACCTTAAAGACTGAAGTTTCTTGCATAAAAATGAATGAGGTAGATCTGCTAACAATTCTTAATAGGGCTGGGTAATTAATCGCAAATTAGATTAAATCACAATATAACTTGCTGCAATTTTCAAATCGCAGTGCAATATATTTTTATCCTGAAATGTGTCAAAATACCAATTTGATACCATTTTTTTACAGCAAAAACTTCATGTTCTACACATTGTGCATACATACAGGTGTCTTTTTTCGAAATAGTTTACTAAAATCCAGCCTTTCTGTTCCTATGTATGATTTTCTTAAAATGAGAATAGCATTGAAAAAATTATTATCCCTTCAGCATAGTAATCAATGTCAAATTTGCTATATGAGCCAAAATCCCAGGTAGATATTTTTTCAAATCTTTCATCCCTAGTTTAATTTATCTAATATTGTATTGGCAATAATACATAATGATTTATTGCTTATGTTTGTTGAATAATACATAGGATGAGGAACCTGAAAATAATTGCATTTTAAACCGCAATCGGAATATTGGGGGAAAAAAATCGCAATTAGATTATTTTCTCAAATCGTTCAGCCCTAATTTTTAATCTGTTCTGTTGTTCTGCTTTTAAAATGTTTAATTGGCTTACTAGTTAGAATAACATTACTCTTTTTGTTAAACTTTCTCAACATAAAAACATCCCTGGTGAAGACTTCAGTTGGTCATTTAAGATAAAAGTCATCTACTGTAAAAATTTTTTTCAATTTTGTAACAAAGGATGTATAATTTTCCGTGTTTCCTACCATTAATCATATAGATGAAATACAGCATGATGTTATCTATATACGTTATCTCTGTCCACTACAGATGAACCCCTTCATATGCTGTTATCCCTCTTAAGTACCACATAGCTCCTCTTATCTTATCTCACGTGTCTTCTTTTTTGTTTCTTCAGCTCTTGTTGTTAGAGTTACCTCAGGATATGAACCAATACTGACCTGCGTTTGTTTCTTGTCCCCTATCAAGGCGCTCCCATCGTGGTGTCTTTCCCCCACTTTTATCAGGCGGACCCAAAGTACATTAATGCCGTTGATGGACTCAGCCCTAACAAGGAAGAGCATGAGACGTACCTGGACCTGCAACCGGTACGTCTGGTAAAATTATAATCCCAAAAGATTAGAGCTATGTGAAACTGAACTTTATTCAGTGGCTGAGAAGTATTTTCAGTCAAAGTGATAGCTCTTCTTGTTTTTGTTTGCTTTCTTTAGTGTTTAACTTTTATTATTAAGGCAAGGCAAGTTTATTTGTATAGCACATATCAGTAACAAGGTGACCCAAATACCTCACAGGGTGCTTCACTCTAGACGAAAGAGCATAATGGCTTTGAGGAGAATTTTTAAACAAATCAATACATTTTAAAACTTTAGCAGTGTATAGTGCGACAGTTTCAATCTTAGCTTTTGCTGTGCAAAACTTAGTTCCTTTTAAAATAGCTTTAATTTTCATAGATCCAGAATACTCTTACTGTTCTGAGTGCTTTTACGGTATAAAACACACTTTTGATACTCAGTTTTTCAACTAAAAAGTTGGCTGCAGTTTATACCCTGGGGTGACTTGTATACCAGTATAAAGTGCTGATGTATGTGATTAATTATCACAAGTGTGTGCGGCTGCCACTGTTATACACTGCATGAGATTTAAAGCAATTGAAAATTCACCCCATTTATTGGATAATAAAACAGCCGCTCTACTATTCATAATGTGCTAGAAAAATAACGACAAAGACTAATCCAGCAGGGATCGTTCATTTAAAGAAAACAGGAAGTATACCGTACGTGTTACTAATACTGTTACCGAGTTAGTAGTGATCTGACTCCTTAGTGAGCCGAGGAGGGCAAAGAGACTTGCAGGCTCCGTCTCAAAACAATCATCCGAGGCTAAGAACTTAACTACCGAATTATAGATGGATCAGTTTGCAAACTCTATATGGTTAAAACGGTTAAAGAGCGACAAAATGTGAATCTGAATAAAATGGAATTTGTCATGCAGGAGAATAGTTTACCTTTTCCCCCTTGGGAGACCCAAAAAAACGCACTCTGTTTTATAGACCAGGACATCTTGTATTCTGGATTTTACGGTAGTTTACTTATAAAGGTTAATAATAGAAAATGATTTTTAAAAATGGTAAAAGAGTAAGGCAGGTATCCACTTGCAATGAAAAGTTTCTGTTTGCATTTAAAATGGCATTACTATAAAGATAAATTATATGTAATTCTGTTATCTTTATATTGTAAGGTTTTCCTTAAAGACAGGTATATGTGAGGGGGTTATATTTTAAAGCAAAATTAATCAAGGGTGCTTATTAATTAAATCATCCATCTCCACGGTACCATTAAGGAGGAGAGTTTTACTTTACATACTGTGAGCATCCCAGGAAAGAGCTACAGTCCAATTCATCAAAATCTCTCTGGGGTTTTGTTTTCAGACTACTGGAGTTCCCATCCGTGCCTGCAAAAGAGCTCAGCTCAATATCATCCTGAAGAGAGTCCAAGGCTTCCCGTAAGTCAAACTTTGTTGAACGCTGACCCAATTTCTCTGTTATCACGCTGTCCCAATTTCAGGCACATGTTGAGTCAGATGTCCTCTCTGACCCTCCCTCTCTCTCTCTGTATTTCAGCAAAACCAAGTACATCAATGAGACCATTTTCCCCATCATGTTTGTCAATGAGGTGAGGATCCCATCTGGCACAACCTGAGCCAAACTGGATCTCATGGCCATAAATGAAGCACAGATCAATAATCACCTCTCTCTCCTTCTGGCCTCCACAGACGGCAACCATTGATGATGAATCAGCATCTCAGATGAGGACGCTTCTCCTCATCGTCACTCTTGTGTCAAATTTCCCGCTGCTTATCGTGGGCATGGGGATCATCCTGCTGCTGGTGCTTGTCATCTTGTTCTGCCGAAACCGCCAGAAGAAGGTAGGAGCTTCCCTCTGCAGTGTGGATTTAGCAGTAGTATTAATCAACCCAGTAAACCCAGTTTGAAGTGTGTGCCACCCACTGACCCAAGCTTCACAGAGTAAACCAGAGCTAGACTGATAACACGTAGATGGTAGTAATGAGTCATAGTAAATACTGCAGGGTTTTTGTGCATAATTAACATTTTTCCTGAGCTGCTGCTGGTTAACTAACACAACTACATGCACGCTAACTAACATATTGCATGCTTCCTGCACAGCAAGGCTAGCATGAAAAGTTTCTATCAATCTGGATCAAATGTTGTCTGTGTTTTTCAGTTTGTGAATGTTTTCTAACAGTCGGCACATCTTTGATGAGTCGATGGAAGCATTTTTAGTTCCCTTTTGTTAAGAGTAGCTCTGAGCTGAGTAGCAAAGTGCATTGAACTAGAATAGTCCTGAGACTGATGTTCAACATTTGTGGCCTCTTATCTCGAGTGATGTTGGATTCTTGACCTCAGATCCTGCAATACTGAAGAGCCTCAGATTATTTAGTTCAGATTATCCACTCTATGAAGAGTTGTCCCCAACATCTCAAAGGAATAGTTCAATACTTTGGGAAATACCTGCCTTTTTTGCAACGAATTTAATGAGTGATGAATTTGATAGGCATTGCATGCTAAATGTGTTCTGGGACAGTTAGCTTAGCTGAAAGATCAGAGGTAAAGACATGCAAGGCTAGAAAATACTTGCGTAAAAATTTGTGGTTTAGTTTTTGGTCTGAAGTTAATGAACGTTAGGTATAAGAGTGCTTAAAAGGCGTAAGAATTTGGATTGAATTACCTTTGAATATGCACTAGCTTTTCAATCTTTTTCTATGCTAAGCTAAGTTAAGCTAACCAACCTTTGACTATAGTTTCCCTTTTTTGTAAAGACATGAGGCTGGTGTAGACTTCATAAAAGTTTACAAATTAATCTAAGGTACTGAATAAAATTATCTGTGACAAAGAGAAACCATAGTTTATAATCAAGAGTTGCTCCCATGGCTAAATAAATATGATTATTTGCACACAAGCCCCATTTCCAGTGCTCAAATTTGGGTGGACTAGATCTGATCTCCCCATTAAACTCTGCAAGAAAGTGATCAAGTGTATTTCCCAAACTTTGTAAACTTGCCTTTAATACACACATGTATTAAAGTTATCTTAGCATTAGAAAATGTTGTCATCATGCTTAATTGCAATGTGAAATGTTGTTGTATTAACATGTTCTAATTTTAATTTTCTGTAACCCCCCTTTTTTCCTTTTCTGTTTTAGAGCGAAGTAAAACGTATTGATTTTACTGAAGCTTTTCATTCTTTTACTGTAAGTCTTAATTTTTGCTTTGTTTGCTATTCTCCTTTTTAATTTGTTATCCATCATCTCTGGTTATTATTTGCCATTTTAATGATCTTTTTGGGACATCATATTCCCTTTTAAGTTCTCACCTCACTGTGTTTATTTAAAATATTAAGCTATATTTTCTGTGGTGGTTGTTTTGTTGTTAACTGATGAATTATGTAGATTGCTGTGGTTTACTTTGAACATTTCAGTCAAAACATTTACTCCATTTGATCATATTCAGACTGTTTGGATGTTTCACAACTGCATTAGGCTGCACTAACGTTTTTGATTCTCTCACCCAGACGGTGAAAGACGACACGGCCTACACTCAGGTCAGCGACAAACCGGACGAGCCGTCAGAAACGCCCGCCAGCCAGCCGATGAGGAACGGCTCGTACATCGCCATGTCTCCAGTGGAGGCCCAGAAGTGTTGATCGAGGATCCTCCTCCCCGAGTGTGGAGCTCAGGAAGGGGGCTGGGGTTGCAGCACATGGGTGTCACATTACCAAGGGTGGGGGGTTAGGATACATGGTGGGTGGGGGAGGATAGGGAAAGGGATTGGACACAAGCCCCCAGTAAATGTTTAGTCAACAGAGACATTGCTACCCTCACTGAGCCCTCTTCTGACTGTCTGCCCTCCTCCTACTCTACCTGCTGAGCATGGCCCTCACTGCCTGCCATACTGCAACACAGCCCACACTCACTCTCTCACACTTTCCGTCCCGGTCAGCTCAAAGATGAATGGCCTCTTGAGTGGGTTCAGCCGGGACAAGCCTTTCTTCCTCACGATTCTCCTGGGAACACGGTAGCTGCATAGATGTTGCTATTGTGTGCAGATAAATGAACTTAAAGTGTTTGAGTTTAACACCTGAACGGCAGTGGGTGCGATTTCCTACTCTTCATAGGTCTTCAGTGAGAAATAAACAAGCCAACAGATTTATTAAACCCCCAACATGAAAGTAAATCCTTTATCAGGACAGAAACCTGAAAAAGGATGACATGTTTTCAAATTAGCCTATCCTTTTTGTAAAGAAAAATGACTGAGCCAAATTATTTAAACAAGTTTTGCCTTTATCTGAAGAAGAATTAGTGAAAAAACCCAAACAAACACACTAAACGCACTTCGAGTATCAGATAGTAAATGTGTGTGCACCTTTAAAACTTAACTAAATGTCCTTTGATGCAGGCACACCATACTGTGACATCTGGAGTACATGTGATATGTCCTTGTTTTGGTCCACTTAACCTGGTTTTGCTACAACACTAATTTAAAAAAAACAATATCAGAGAGCTTTGCGACATTTCCAAGTCATCACTGTTTGAAGGTGATGCCTGAGTTAGCTGTGAAAGGTTAAACTGCACCTTTTTTAGGCTTTGTCACACTTTTAAGCAAAAAGGAAAAAGAAAAAAAAAACACCCACAAGAACTTACAAGGGAGACTTGAACCTGCTTTCTGCCTTACACGGTTCAGCGTGTTCTTTATGTTCATACTTGGTTTAAATAAGCTGGAAAATCTCTTCTGTCTTTATTGTACATATGTAAAGGGGAAACGTTGAGATACCTCTGACCAAATCCAGCGAGCAGTCCTTCTAGGTGTGCTGAAAGACACTAATGTCGCTCTGGTGTCGACCGCTCCTGCACGTCTACACTGTTACTGATTAGAGAAAGCACAATATGGATTGTTGAAAGCAGTCCTCACACAAGGCGACCGTTTTTTTGTTTTTTTGTTATGATATTAACAGCTGATCTGTCAAAGACACTGTCAAGTGCCGTGACTTAAAAAAAAGTGAAATCATTGGGGTTTTTGAGGGAGCCTTGTGTGCACCACTCGTCATTCAGTTTGCCAAGGAGCTGTAGGCATTCAGGCAAAAACAGAAACAAATGCAGCACACAGCACTTGAATCACTGTTTGTCTTATGTTTCATGTTGTGTTTTTTCTGTCCGCCACATGTCAAAAAAGGAAAAAAAGATTTTTTTTAAATGGTAGTCAAGATGGGAAGTGAATTTAAGGCCATAATACTGTCAACATGGAGAATTCCCTGCACTTTGCCTGGAAAAGTGTGCCCTCTTTGTTTTTGTATGTTTTTGTCCTTGTTATTTCAATGCAGGTGGTCCGTATGTTCAGTACATTTCAGTGGTTTGTCCTCACTAGTATTGGTAATGAAGGATGTTGTTGTGAAAGAAACAACACACATCCACGCCTCTGTGTTACTTGCTTTTCAGCACATGGAGTGTCTTCTTTTTGATATACTTTTGTATTTGTTATTGCTGCTAAAAAATGCCATGACCTATGGACTTGTATTTGTATATGGGGTATGAACCATAACGTGCTCTGCTTCAGGTTGATCCACAGAGTCTTAAATTCTCTGATTGCTGTGCGTTCAGCCTGTTTTTACCACCTGAGCACAAGGATACAAAGCCCAAAGCTTGCTGCCATTCTTCTGAATTAGCAGTTAGTTATCACACTTTAACCACTCATTCCTCTGTTAGAAGACGATCTGACCATATCACAGCTATCGTTGGGGTTCATTTTAGGATTAGTAAACTCTGACAGATCGTTTGCGGTGCACTAAAAGGGCGAGCCGCTTCAGCACCACCTCAGATTGGTGTCAGAAGTCAGTCATTCTGGGATTAATAACACTGTGGTGGAGATTCCTTTGAAAGTATTCCTTTATATCAATTCACTAAAGGCCTTTTTATTCCAGTGTTTGCACGAGCAGCCATTGCCTTGTGCAAACTCGTAGTCCATCATTATCCACCTTTTTAAACTTGAACCTGAGAGACCTTAATCCCTGAGTCATGTGTAGTCTATTCAAACACACACCTGAGCCACGGCTGCCTGACTTCTACTACTCCGACCTTTGAGTCCCAATCGATAAAGCCCATTGGCTCGTCCCTGCTTGACCAAAGATAACCCACGTAGATCTGCCCCGGCGACCGTGTTTACTCTCCTCTGCGATAACGGCTGTGCCACAAACCACCGCCAACGTTTTGTTTTTTTTTTAAACCGTGCCACCAGTTATGTGAAGTATTTGCAGCAATGTTGTGTGAGCGTGAACTGAAATGCGTGTGTGTATGTGCCTTTTTTACACCAAGGCAAGAAAAGAATTTGTTAGATTGATGAGTATTGCTTTTTTGTCAATGAATGCAAGAGCAAACAAAAGTAATCAATGTTCTTTGTGAGCAGATCTCAGTATTATGTAAGACAAAGCAATACAGAGTATGTGAAATTATTTTCTAAGGGGCCACACCATATTTATGTTTTCTCTGATTTAGTTTCACTTGTCTAGTATTTCCTTTATTCTGTAAATGATTCTTTTATTCAACACATTTCCTTTGTATCATTTCAAAGTAAAAATACAAAAACGTGTAAAAGCTGGTCCAGTATTTCACACTGGGAGTTGTTGGAGCCCTGTAATGTGTCTGTAAAGAGTGTTTGTGAATGGTTTGAGGTTGTTTGAGAACTTGTGTGATTAAAAATTGCGTTTGGAGAAAAAAATGCACCATTTCTATCAAACTGGAGTGATATTTACAGGAAGGCTGATTATCTTGATGACTGATTAAGTAAAGCATTGATGCTGTGTAACGATCTAGATGAATGAAGCCCTCCTTCAGGGATGAGCACTTGTGCCATACCATCCTTTTATTGTTATTTTTCCCCTCCCCTAATTTTGCTCTTGGGTGTAACAACCACATCCCCCTGTTTCAGTTTTCTGAAGTCACTAACAGAAATTTCCTCTTCAGATATACTTGTTTATTTTGCTGCTGAAAATGACAATCCTGCTTGTCATGTTAGGTGCAAAATGAATTCAAAATAATATCCATTTTAGTTTTGATAATTTACACTGCACAAATGTTTCTACTGTGCTTTTGTAAACATTTCTAGTGTATTTGCAGAAAAATAAAAGTTGCAGTCAAGTGCAAAGTAAACATGGTTGTCTGCTGTCTTCTGTTTTAGTGCTCATAGAAAGAAAAATTGATCAATTAGTGTGAATTAAAATACCAGAAAAGGGAGGAATCTTGAAGTGTTCTTGAAGGTGATGGTGGGAAACCTTTGCCATCTTAATGTGAAATCCTTTCTTTAAGGAAATGTTGAACTTTGAAGGGAACCCTGTAGATTGAGATGTATCCTTACTGGAGTAACAGTAGTGTCTTTAATGTTTTCTTATACATGGAAACACCATATTTCTGAATATCCCTGATGTCAGGCCAAAGCCTCTTTTCTCCAAAATCATTGCCTTTCAGGCTGCATTTTTCAATTGATTTAACACTGAATGGTCATAGTCAGTGTCTTTTTAACACTTTTTATTGCTTTAAAGTTAATGTAAACCCACACACAGATATAATAGCACTGATTTATGAGAAAATAAAATAAAATGATGGGAAATGGTGATACAAGGCTTTGGCCCAACATCAGTGATGTTTAAAAAAAAAACAAAAATATTAGGCTGCCCTTGTTGCACTCTGGGTAGTGGTGTCAGATGGTTGCATTGGTCCTCATCCCATATCTTTTTGATTTCACTCACTTATTTCAATCTACATTAAGATAACGTCTTCCTTATCCTCCTCCTCTCCAGTAAAACGATGCTTGGGTTAAAATTTAAAAATGCCTTTAGGATGACACTTAAATGGAAGAACAACTCAATCAGGAGAGACTTAATACAAGTTTACAGTCTATTTAACACATTTTTTTTGAAGGAGAAATGTGCAATGTCTCAGGTGATTAGACTCCATCATGATGACTTTAGATACTTGTAGGGGTAATGAGGCAAAAGGCAGGAATAGTATACCCTCCTATGGAGTCTGGTGGTGGTGATGAAGAGGGATGCAGGATGTGATGAGCCGAAGACCTGTGAAGATCTGGACTAGATTCTGATGAACTCAATGGAGGTGGCTGGGGGGGAGGAAGGTTGCAGTGCCTACACTGAGATGACTAGCTGTGAAAGAGAGAATAACAGGTGCGTGATGATTGGTCGAACGAGGTTGTGGCAGAGTCTGATGAGCTGAATAGTTAAGAGATAAACAACCATAATCATCTGTAGCTTGTTGCACCAGCTATGCATTAGTTCTGCCTTAAGTTATGGTGAAGATTTGGCACATTTTTCATGGGCGCAACCCACATACTCAGCTCTGCTGCTCATCTCACAAATGCATGATCCTTACAAATGTGGCATCATTTAAAAGGGTAATAAACAGGCTTTCTAACGATATAAAATTTATTGCCAAGAAGTATTGTTACAACAAAGAAATAATGGACCAAACACAAATTGCCTTACTTTTTGTTTTAAGTTTAGTTAAGTTCTAACTAAAGTTGTGTCTTTGTTCAGTTGCACCACAGAGACATAAGGTTTATCTTAATTAGCAGAGATTTACGTCCAAACTAACCAATATTGTTGCAAGTACGACGTTTTCTCTTACTTTAACCAATCACTGACAAGCATTTTTTAACCTTGTGGTTGCTACGGATGCTAACGGCAAAAAAAAATAATGTATGCTAACTGCCGTTAATCCTCAAACAGCATCCAGTGTGGATGAAAAATTTGACAAGGCATTTTGCATATGTGAGTATTGTGAAGCCTACAGCCTATACTTAGAGCCAGTATAAAATTAGAAAAGCACTCGGAGAGCGCAGACCTTCACCACTAGCCCTATCTCCCAATAATACAGAATCCTTTAAAAAATTCCTGGATCCAGATGGTGATCCGGATCACTCCCAAAATCTAATCAGTTCATCCTTATGCCATTTCTGACATTTCCTGAAAATGTCATCAAAATCCGTCCACAACCTTTTGAGTTATGTTGCTAACTAACAAACTAACAAACAAACGAACAAACCCACCTGATCACATAACCTCCTTGGCGGAGGAAATAACAACAACAACAGTAGACAGCGGAAATTATTTCCGCTCATGAAAAACAACAGTGTTTTTGATTATGGAAAATGCAGTACTTCCCAAATTGCCTGTAAAATCCTGAACTCCTCGTCACCCTCTGGGGTTATCCTGACCGTCAGCACTATCACTATGACAGCCAGATTCTACGGAGGACTTTACACCTACTAGGGGGTAGGTGTAAAGTCCTCCGTAGAATCTACTAGTAAGCCTACGTTGAAACTATCACAGCTGGTGCAACACCTTACATGTGAGGAGAGCGTAAACTGTCGTAAGCAAGAACTTAAGTTCAAACTAGGCTACGTTTGAACTTTCTCACAGCTGGTGCAACCCATAGCAGATCACCAGAACAGGAAGTGAGAAAGAATGGAAGGAGGGAGCGATATAAACAAGTGATAACTAATGAGTAGAAACAGCCCAGACAGCAAGCAGTTATTGAAACTACTAGTATATTCAACCGTTATTTTTTCACCCATAAGTCATTGAATCAACATTGAAATTTAATATTGATTCTACATCATGATGCACCATTTTTTAATATTGAAACAACATTGAAGCTCTGAACATAGAACAGAATTTCAATGGTATTTCAATTATCAGGAATATTGAGACAACGTGGACATTTCTACTCAACGATGAATCAAGGTGGTTTCAATTCAATTTCAACTGTAATAAGCTGAATATCCAGGCCTAAAAACCCTGCTTTATCTACAGCCAGGATGTGAAAAAAGTGATGAAAACCTTTGGGAGTAGGCAAAAAAGGACTACACCCGATGACTTTAAAGTACATATAAACACATTTTTATTGCAATTTAATAGTATTTAGTGACACATTTCCTGGTGCTGGCGTCCAATCCCCCTTGCCCTGTCTGGTGCATACCGCAGCCACTTTTGCAAACAAACGGGCAAAACACGAATTGGGTGACTGTTCCGGGTCCCCCTGCAGCACAAGAGCATCTAAATAGAAAATACAAAAAAAGTGCAAAGTAAAGCTTAGTTTATACTTCCGCAGCAGCAGGAAACCTAGAGTGAAAATGTGACTTGATGCAGAATACTGTCAGTTTCTGGTTCTTACTCTCTGATTTGGTAATGGCTGCAGCCTTGCATACTGACACACCTGATTGTTTACTTACCTGGGTGCTTGGCTTCAGAGTGAGACACAATGGATGGGTCCACCACGCAATGATCTCCCGGTCAACCATACATCATCTAATTTTTGATCATATTTCTCAGGCAACTTGCAGTTTCCAGGTCAACTATAAATCGATGGCTTTTCAATAACATGCAGTTTCGCCGTCAATCATTTTTCAATTATTTATCAACATTGGTGTCATCGCCTGGTCAACCAGAAATAAATGCTTAATCAACAACAATAGCCGATCATAAATCAATGTTGTTCCAATGTCATAGTCATCAACATCAGGTACCATCAACACTACAATGATGATTCAATGTTTATTTATCATTGAGAAATCGATATCAACCATTCTGACAGTTCAGATGAAATATCAACATTTATTCAATGTCTTCTTGCTGTCTGGGAGTATATTTGGCATCACTACCAAGAGTTCACTGCACAACAATGGTAGCCTAAATGTGGACCTACAGTATTTTTCAGATTTTTTTCAAAAGTGTTGAAATCTGGCATGTTTCTTACATATACAATGCATAAAAATACTACCAATATGGCCAAACCCAATATGGCCAATATGTCTTAATCTACAGGGTTCCTTTGAATTGGTCTTATATTAGAGGCAGTCAGCCTGTTATTGTGAAAGTCCATCTTTAAAGAATAGAGAAAATGTTAAACATTCAAACCATAACTAAATGGTGCTAAAAGCTGCATCAAGAATTTGGTTTTGTTTTTAGATAATCAAACAAAGTGTATCTCTGCCTACATGTGACCTCCAACAGTAAGCAAATACATCTTTACATAAGTTTTTATGTTGTTGTTTTAATTAATGAAAATACTGTTACAGGTTAGGTGTTAGATTAAGTGGTTAATATCACTAAGCACAAACAACATTTTTAAAGCCAACAAGTCTTAGTGTGACATCTTAGACGTTTTAGTTAAAAGTTACAGAGGTGAGGAAATTTGTGAGCTTTAAATAGATAGCAGGTTGGTGAGAAAGATATAACCAAACCTTTACATGCAGAAAAAGACTCAGAGTTCAGTCCAGGTGATTTACATTCTCTTAAGGCTGAACATTACGTTATTTCCCATTATTCACATCATTAAAAAACTAATGCTGAAGTGGAAACTTCTTGTCAACCACAAAAAGTGTATATGTAAAATGCTATGTTTATCCAATAATTAAGTTTGATTCACTTTTTAAGCAGAAATTTTTAACAGAATTGTACTTCAGGCTCCGTATCAGTGCAGAAATGTTGTATTTTCTGTTTTAAAGTGTAAATTAAGACTTTAATTTATGGACAGTCAGTAAATCATTTGACGCCTTGAGCTCTTACTGAGCCATTCATAGTCAAAAACTTTGAAGCTTTCAGTGGTGCTCCATTTTGCACCCATAAATAGTAATCTTGTGACATGGAAATAAGTTTGGAGCCTGTAGGGTGGTGTTTAACACCGCTGCCCAACAATCAGAAGATTACAGGTTCAAAACTGGAACACAAGGATCACCAGCACCAGGATGAAAAAAAGCAACAACAAAGATAAAAATAAGACAACGATTGTATATCTGCCATAGTCACATGAAACTCTCTTGAAAAAAAAGACATTAATGAGACAAATATTAAAGTTATAGTCTTATTTTCTTCTTAAAAACCAAAAAGAATGAGGGAAATCTGAGGGACACTGGGTCATGTTCAAGGTAAAAAAGCATGTTTGATAAAAAGAATAAGAGAGAGCACACGTTCAACCACACCCTTGATCAAATCTCCATTTGATAGTATCAATATCTGTTTCAGACTGGGTGTGTGACACATGTGTATCGGTAGGGTTACAGCTTGATCTCCATTTTAGCCTGCATGTTGACAAGCCTGCATGAGTGCCATGTCTCATGCATCTGATATGCTCGTCCTGCACAGAGAATCTAGATTATTGTAGACTTGCCAATTTTTTTCCACACACTGCATGCATCTCTCCAGAAAATAAAAAGTCCACATCAGTAGAATACATTTTCAATGCATTTCTTGATGATCCTGATGAAGGCCACAAGACAAATTGTAGGTACTTGAGCATATTTGGCACTCAGTTGCATAAACCTTGGTCCTGTCCTGCTCTGGCCTCCTGATGGCCATTGTCCAGGCCCATGCCCCATCTCTGCAGGCATCTTTCCAGCTTCCCTCTTCATGATACATACAGTTGTCCTCAGCTTTTGGACCAGCCAGGGATGTCCAGGTGGGTCTACTGGGAAGTAAGACTGATGGAGTAACTTCTAAAGAATTGCAACACCTGATTGAAACCAAAATTGTTTGATATAGACAATTGGCTTAATGATTATTTGGAATTGGTATCTATCGAGCAGGCGGCATCAGTTCTTGAAGATATGGGAAGGGATCAAGAAGTTAATTTGAGCATTATTTTGTCAGCTGTGAAAAGAAGGACCTTGGCAAGTACTTAGATATCTGAGGTATGAGGTACAAATGTGAATTTCATTTTGGCTAGACCCCTTCCATGTGGATATTTTTGCTTTTAAAAGCAAAATAAAATATTAAAAAAAAAACAAGGTGAGGATGACTTTTGACTTGTCCTCTGAGCCTTCTGTGAGTTTTAAAAGGTAAATGGGACATTGAGGAGCAGTCATTACTTATTTTACTGTAACCATGACTAAGCTAAAGTTAAAATCCTTACTGCAGGGTCAGAATTATTTGAGTAAGTAAATAGCAGGGAAAACAAGGACATTTTCTCTGTGACAGTGTAAACATTCAGTAAATTAGAGGAAACGTCTCCTTTGATGAGAAATGTTTTACTGGAAAGCTATGACTCTTCTCTGTTTTGACAGTTTCTGCCATATGTTTAACCTGCAGCTGAACTGTATAACAAGCTCAGGCAGGTTTTTATGAAGTACAGGAGCTCATAGGCTTCTGTTATTCATCTCAAACTGTGACGGACACAAATCCACAAATCCTCACTGGCATTAAATGTGAACAAAACAACAGCCTTGGTCTTATTTTTCTAACTGCAGCCTCAGGGAAGTTACCCTCTCCTGGTATGAACTCTTTAGAGAAGTTATCACAATACTGGCCTTGAGATGGCTTTAAAGGGTCTGCAGACGTCATGCACGCATGTTTTTATCCCATCGTACAGCAAGGTTGTAGGTCATTAACGTTTATGAGATTATATTCCTAAATCAAATTTATTTAAATAAAACAAAGTATAGTTAAATAAAACACATAACACATGCTAGATCTACAGCTCTGTTACATCTAACAGCATCTGATTATAAATTGTTCCCTGCTAGAAGTACTTAAATGCTTCTTAAAAGTTCAGCGAGGCCTGTAGTGGAGGCCTCAGCTATCACAGCGAGCGCTTTGAGATGCTCCAGTTGACTGAGAATCCTCCATTCACATCTTCATTAAGACTGAGCTCTAACAGCTTTACAACTGTAAGACCACCTGCAGACAGCAAACAATGGACACCCCCTCCCACGATGCACTAAAAAAAGAAAATAGGTCTAACTGCCTTCTGCTTTTGTCCTATTTGCCACCAGTGTGAAGGATGGAGGGGGCTTTGTGTGAAAAGCAGGCTGTGACATGTCATGCTCAATCCCCAGAGAGTGGCATGTCAGACAGTGTTTTTACATGTTGGTGAAGATTAAAGATGTAATCTTTACAGTGTGGTAAAAACACTCAGTATTATTAAGAGGTTGATAAAGACATTCATTCAAAGAGTTGAATTTGGAGCTGCAGCCAGTAGTAGTTAGCTTTGCCCATAGACTAGAATACTGACTGTATGAAGATAGAACAAGCATCTCCACCTTTTCCTGCTGTACAAAAGTGATGCTAAGGAACTCCTGCTAAGGATGCTTAAATTATGCAGATGATGTTGGGGTCATTTGGTAGCACTGCAGTATTGCACCCCCTCCCCCTAACCATTACACTTATAGATAAAATAATTGGTCCAGGGTGCAGATGGCCTAGCGGATGGGTTATGCCCATGTGTGGATGCGGTCTTTGTCCAGATTTTGAGTCAACCCTGTGGCTCCTTAACCTTGCAAAGCAGATGGATACGCCTGTTTCCATGTTTCTCACTGGCGAATCCATCTTGCAAAGCTCCTGTGTGAACCATGTGGGCCCAATTAGAAAGTGACCGGAACAATCAGCACCGAGGGTCAGTACTTTCGGGCGCTGCGGCGTCGCGACGTATGCAGGCAGCAAGAAGAGATTAGCGTGGATGCTGCTAGAGCTCCATTTTTTTCAGAACATGATGACATTTCTGTGTCAAAAAAAGAACAAAGAACAGCACTGAGTCATTTTCTTTTCAGAAACAACAAAAGTCGTGTACTCACATGTCCACAGTCGTCATGGTTCGCGTTATGCAGTTTTCTATGGAGTTTACTCCTTGGTAGGGACGCACCTCGTTAGGGGCTACATCACGTTTTGTTGCTCTGATTGGCCTGAAAAGATGTGACAGACAGAACGTTCATCCAATCACCCTCAAAGGGTGATTTTTTTCAAAGACTCTGCCCTTTCCCAAATGCTGTCTGTGGAAGGTTTTCCAAATGGATGTGTGAAACAAATCCATCTGGCATGTCAGGTTAGTGGCTCCTTTCACCCAGGAGTTATTCTCCACTCTCTCTGACTCACTCCACCGTCCTACTCCAAAGACCTCAACGGTGCCTGTACACTTTTCAACAGCTCTGATTCTAGAAGTAAACTCCCCATCCAAATCCTCCGTCGACAAAATCCTATTATATCAACATTTTTAATCCGGGAACCAAGCAAACCAGCTACCTGAATACTCATCACTATAAACATTTGGTTCTGCACAAAAATGTTATTTGGAAACAGAGAAAAGGGCAAAGCTACAACACTGTGTACATACACATATCCCACAATCCATTGCATTTTCTTTTATTTGTTAATAATAGTTTTTCAAACTTTCAAACCACAGATTTAACCTGCATTTATCTTTATTGTAGTGTTTACATTATAAATGATAATGTTGATATCATAGTTTGTGTATAAATTGCTCCATACTACAGCAGCATGTGTTGACACCTTCAAAAGCCAATGTGACACTCTAAGATGGTGGCCTCCAAAACAGTTAATTCTTAAAACAGAATGAACATTTGCAGAGTTTGAAGAAAGCATTTTTTGTTCACAAGAATGGCTGGGTGGACCCACTGTATATAGCCTACCTACATATACCCCACCCCAAAAAAACAGCTTACCTTGTCTATCGCTGGCAGGGATACATAACATTTGGATTGTCACATTTGAAGGTAAGACAAGTTATGAGCCAGTGGTTTTGGTAATATTGGATGTCTTCCTAAGATTACTTTGGACTGAAATATGACTGTAAGATTTCCCTCCATATTTGTATTGGCTGTATTTTCATTTGGTTATCACCTTAGTGGTAAAATTATCATTCTGCTACCGTTTATGTGAATGACTTTAATCTGGAACACCGCATAATGTTATAACTTTCAGGCAATAATTGAATTGATTTGAATCTAATTTTAAAGTTTAATTGTAATTTTTTTTTAACAAGGTGGATTTCTGTTGCCCTGTGTGGGATTTGTGAATCTACATCAATGCATCAGATAAAATCATCTCATGTTTGTAGTGCTGCTGTCCTCTGAAAGCCTCTTACCACTGAGAAATCAACTGTACGTGAAGCAAATAATTATATCAAGCTGAGTCACTCACTGACGAAACAAAAGTCGCCGACACTATAAACTGATCAAGCAAACCTTGACTGATAAATGACTGAGTTTTAGTTGGTATTCAATGTCAATGACCTGCATAGAGACATTTATATTGATATGTAAAGGTCTTAAAAACATTTAATATCTAAATAAAGCAACCAAATGCAATAACTGGATCAACAATCTAATGCTATTATTTTGTCCTAAAATCTACAATTTTAAAACATAATTTTAAAAGTAAATGGATACATTTTTTAAACATTAATGTGGTCAACAGGTACGCTTTGTTGTAAACAATGCCGCCATCTACTGGTGAAATAATGTAACAGAATACAAAGCATTTTACTTATACTGTACTTGTGGAGTTCGTCATAATAGCTTATGTGCTGTCATAATTAGTTATTTTTCATCATTCACAGCAGGCCAGCATTTTTGCATTTTTATTCTAGATTTTATAGGGAGCCAATACAGAGAAGCTAAGATAGAAGTAATAGCTCTTTTCCTGGTTCTGGTCAGTAGACGTGCTGCAGCATTTTAAACCAGCTGAGGGGTCTTGAGTGACTTACTAGGACAGCCTGATAGGAGGGAATTACAGTAGTCTAACCTTGAGGTAACAAAACCATGGACAATTTTTTCAGGACCACTTTGAGGCAAGATGTGTCTGATTTTAGTGATGATGTGAAGGTGGAAGAAGGCTGTCTTTGAAACGTCCTTTAGGTTGGCTTTAAAGGACACATCCTTGATTTCTCACAGCTGAGCTGGATGTCAGGCTAATGCCATTTAAGGCAGTTATATTCTTGTTTGGGCCCAAGAACAATACCCTCAGTCTTATCTGAGTTAAGAAGCAGGACATTTCTCCTTATTCAGGTCTTAATGACTTTAAGGCATGCTTCTAGCTGTTCCAGCAGATGGATCACCCTCATGACTTCAACTTGTGTGCCTTTCACACAGGTGTTTGATTGTCTGTTTGTCAATTAGTCTCCATGTTTCTACTCTTCTGTGCTGGTCTGCCATCAAATCCTCTCCAACTTTGTGGCCTCAGTACGTGGATTTTCAAGGACTTTTTGTATTTTGTTTAAATCTGTTTTCACTGGTTCTGTTGGTGTCCTTTATTTTTGTTCAAATATCCTGATCTGGGACACTCATGTGATCTATCTATCTATCTATCTATCTATCTATCTATCTATCTATCTATCTATCTATCTATCTATCTATCTATCTATCCACACAAAAATGAATACAACTTTGATTGTCATTTGTATTTACAGTGTACAATAACACCACGCTAAAAAGACAAACAATAAAATTTACATTAAGGATGCAGTGAAAATATTTTATACATGAGATTTCTCCTTGCCACTTTTGGTTAAAATGAACAGGAACAATTATGAATGTGGGAATTGAATTCAACCGTGGAAAATTAGAAGATTTAACAAGAAACATCCACCATGGTGTCTCAGTCTTGAAGGAACAGTTCAACATTAAAGATTAGCGTCTTCAAAGCAATATTCTGGAGGTAGACATGCATCCTATGAATATTAGCCTGAGTTCCTCTTGATGGACAAGGTCAGAGTCCCTCCTGAGACAAGTAGGGACCACAGTACATCATTGGCAATTCATACAAAACATTATCAGTGCATTAACTTAAATTAACTTCATTTCTAGAAGTTAGAACGCTTCTAATGCTAAGGCACAAGCAACTTTAAGTTGCAGATACTTTGTGCAACTGATGCAGAGCTGCACGTTTATTTACTGTTTCTGTGTACATGACTTCTATGGAGCCTTTAAAAGGAGCATAGTTCTTCACACATTACATGTGGAAAAAGGGCTACTTCAAGTAAGTACGGTTAGACAGAGGAAGCTCTGAATTACAAAAGAGCTTTAAATACACAGAAGCTAGCTTATTGTTTATTATCATAATGGTAATTATATAGTATGTATAAGAATGTATTAGTATGAAAATAATAATATATTTTTGGGGGGCTTTCTGCCTTTATCAGATAGGATAGCTGAAGAGAGACAGGAAATGGTGGGAGAGAGAGTGGGGGAAGACATGGACTAAACAGCACCAGGATCAGGATTTGAACCTGCAGCCAGTGTGTTGTACTGTAGTCTGTGTATTTGTATATATATTTGGTACCCTGTGCACCTACAACTATCAGTATGTCAGTATGTAATATGTAACTGAATGGTCTTTAGTGCCCCCTGCTGGTGATTCTCACATAAGCCTGAAAGTACAGACTGGCTCATGAGTGAACCAGTGACGATAGTCATTTCATGAGTCAAGAAGTTTGACATAAAATTTTGAAATAAAACTAAAAAAATGTGTTTAGTTCATTAACTTTTTATGGAACGTTAATCTCCATCTTTTCCAATCCTTTAATTTTTTATGTAAAACATCCAAACATCTTCTGATGTGGTTCTGATTTCTGAGTATTTCCTCTTCTAAATTTCATTTGGAGGTTTTAGCATTTTTGAAGTTTTGTGGACAAAAGTATAAATACTATGAACCAAGAAAATAATTCTATATAGCAACCATATGTGTGTTAGAGATCTACTGATAGTTTTGAGATGCTAATCTCGGTGAGGAGGATGGATAGTTAACAGACTGGATGTATTGTTTATGATAATACATGCAGTCAGGGGGCATTATGACTGTTTTTTACACAGGTAAAAACTTTTTCTGTTGTTAAAAATAAGGATACATTTAGTATATAGCTGTATTAAATGAATAATAAATAATAGTAAATGTGATTACAGTGTCTTACAGTTTTATCCTAATACTGATGCAGCACAAATGTTATTTCCTTTCCTTGTTCCTTCACCATATCCATTATAAAGCATTATACCTGAACTTTATGTGACGTGAACATTTGCTGTCCAATACCTTGAACTTTAACCTCACTCTAATCCCCTGTGATCCACGCGGCTGTAGCTCAGCAGCATCCTACGTCTTTATGTGCGTCATTAAAGCAGCTTGTGTTGGCTGCATCTCCCTGGCCTCTCCTTCGCTGCCTGTGTGAGGAGAGTCTGAGCCCAGGTTTCTCTCTTGGTTTCAGTCACTTTCTCTGGGCTTAAATGTTGGGGTCTCCCTCCAGCTTTGTGAGGTCTGTCGCAGTGCCCATGAACATGCTTCGCCCTCGCTCCAGCCTGCTCTTCTTGTCTGTGAGGCGGAAAGCCTCCATGAACTCATCAATGTCTATGCTGCCATCGTGGTTGCTGTCGATGGTGACTGCAAGGTCAGAGATGGCCTCATCTGTGATCTCCATCTTTAGGTAGACGCTCAGCAGCTTCCAGGTCTGGCGGAAGTCCTCCATGGAGATGAAGCCTTGGGATGTAGAAAGTTAAAGTTAAAAACAGGATTAAAAAATGCATAAAATAAAAAAGCCCAAACAGACCAATACTGATAGAATTACAGTGTGTGTGATCAGCCGTGGGGGATGGAAGGACCAGTAGATCAGTAGGTTAATCCTCGTCTTAACTGGGAGGATTCAGGAGCCTGTTACATGCCGTGGCCTCCTTTACATGCTACAGGTGGATTAACTCAGTGATGTACACAACACACACTTTGCAGATCTGTGACACACTTTACACCTCTGCAGCACCAGACTGTCTGTCGTTGGATTTCCTCCATGAGTCACTACTAACTTCATCAAGCTGTTGAATAAATCCAGCTCGTCTACGTGTACATGCATTCTGAGGCAGGCTGTTGATTCCTTAAGTCTATACTGAGGCCCACAACAGAATCATGCCTGTATATTAATGCAGTGCTATCTGAGTACCTGTAGGTCACAGCCATACTGTTCAGTCCAAAGCTGGTTTTCTGCCTTGTCTTCTGCCTACAAAGACTTCTTCAGATTCTATGAATCTCTTATGGACTTTTACTGTAAGCTGATGTAACCCCCAGAATCTTTGTAAGTTTATGTTTAGAAACACTGACACTGTTTAGTCCCAGAGAGTTGAGCTCAAACCCAAGGCCGCCCATAAGGGGACATAAGGGGAGCGCTTTCGGGGCCCAACCGAACAGGTGACCCTTGGAGGTCAGCAAAATCATAATTCATTGTACAGCAAAGCTGTGGTAAACATATTTTATTATTTTGCCTGAATAATAACTACTGTTGTCAAGGCAACATAAGTATATTTTTTTAGATTTATGCTGTAGTATATAAGCTTAATTTTAATAAAAACCCCTGTTCTTAAAACTGAATTAAACGGATTAAAAGTGGCAAAAATGGGTTGAAAATGTGATGAAGTGGTATTTAAAATGTAGCAGAAATGTTTCAAGTGACAAAATGTGTTAACAGGGACAAAAGAAAGGAAAAAAGTGGAAACATGGGTCAAAAACATTGGTAGAAAAATGGTGAAAATGTGTTTAAAGTGGCACAATTTGGCATAATAAACAGTGAAATGCAGTCAATATTGGCAAAAATAGGCATTGAGTGTTGAAAAGGGGTTAATGGTGGCAAAAGTTGGTCAACAGAGGCAACAATAGAAGGAAAGTGGAAAAAACAGAGGTGGTGGAAAGGGGTTAAAAAGAGCAATATGTGGAAAAGTTGGTGGATTTTTTTTTCAAAAGTAGCAAATATTGGTTCAAAGTAGCAATTATGCTTTTAAAGTGGCAAAAAGGTGGAGAAAAAAATGCGCAAAAGTTGTTCAAAATTGATGCAAAGTGGCAAAAGTAGGTGGAAAAATGGTTGGGAAAAAGTTTTAAAAAGGGGTTAAAAAGTTGCATGAATGAATGTGTGTATAATGCGACATGCATTGAAATAATCAATAAATCACAACTGGGGAGGGTCCATTACTCTGGGTTTTTTCTGGGGCTCAGCCAAATCTGTGGGCAGGCCTGCCCATGCCCATCTTTACTTTTGACTCTCTGGGATGCTATTTATATATCCAATCATGTCACTAACCATGTGTACAGTTAATTTCATTGACTGAGATTTTTGATGAAGGGTTTCTTTTAGCATTTCACTTTTCTAGATTTATGTTGACACCACTTTTGTGAAAACCAAATACTCCATCAAAATAGACCCCAAAACACAGGTTAGATCAGCATGTTATTATCCTTTTTCTGATTTTAGTCACGAGAGGAACAATATACGGCACTGAAAGATAAAGTAGTGTAAATATAAAGTGTAATTTGATGTACCTGAGTTGTCTGTATCTACGATTCTGAAGATTGTCTCCAAGGTAGCACGGTGGCGATACAACATCTCAAGCAGACCCTGGTCGATGTGCTACAAGAGGAGTAACATCAAAACTCATGAAAAAACAAGTCTGAGACGAAAATTAGTCTTTTTTATGTAGGCAGTGTTAAAAGTGGTTGCATCTTCCTGCCCCATGTACAGAGGCTGTTGTCAGTCTGGGTTCAAAACTAGGTTATGGCTCATTTTCTGCATGTCATTCCCCTCACTCTTTCCCCAGTTTCCATCTCTATCTGCTGTCCTATCCTTCAAGTAAAAGTCCCAAATAAAATCTTAAGTAGAATCTTAGTAGTAAGACTGAGGAGACATGTCTGCTTACGTCTGTGTTGGTGCCTTGGATTGCGAGCTCATTGAACCACTCGTTGTAGTTGATCATGCCGTCGCTGGACTTGCAGGTGACGAGCTGACTGCGCAGCATCCTCCAAGGTAAACCAAGGAACATCACGCTTTCCACCGCAGAGGCCCAGTCATTCAAAGACACAAGACCTGGAAGGAATATTTGTACATTTTCTGATTTCTACCTGAATTTAAACCAAATGTCCTCTTTTACCCGTCTTTTTTATTTCATTCCTTCCCAACACACTCCAGTTACTGCATGTTAATGACACACTCCAAAACTAAACCTCCTAAAACATCCACAGAATAAAAAATCCTCTGAAAATTATTGCCAGTAAATATTTGCGTAGATATTCATAATGATATATGATCATTGTAGAAAAAAACAGCATAACAATAATATAGAAAACACTTTTTTATACCTATCAGATTAAAAAATCAGGCATCCAAAGCTTTGCAATGAGATTCTCTGACTGGATCAACTTTTAATATCTGAAAAGATGGATAAGTTAAACTTTTATCCATTCAGTAATTAAAAAAATACAAAAAATATTAAACAATAATTCTGATTTAAGTGCAAGTGTGCTACTTATTAGCAAAGGGTGGACTGCAAAGTGCATCTGCAATGGCCATGATACTGCTGCAGTTATCTTTTGATCAGAGATCCTTATTATGAATAAAAAAACTACCTTTCTCTTTTTTTGTGCAGGAAAACAGCAGTTGATTCAAATAGTATTACATCAGGATGTTTTTATGAGAGGTGCAGGTCTTTTTTACCTAACTGTAGTGAATAAAGGCACAGAGTGAAAGGAGAAAAGGGCAGAAAATGACTTACAGTACACTTTTGTTGTTTTATTATGTACGTGAAAAACAAGAGCTTTGGCCGATCAACATAAGACTGAACAACAACAGTTTCAGCTAAAGTTTCAGTGAAACTATTAAATCTTGAAGGCTGAACTTTAGCTCTGCCCATGTGTTTGTCTTCCTGAATGCAGATTAAAATACAAAAGCGAAAGCTCGTGTTTCTCCCTGATGAGACACTAAACCTTTGAGAAGGGTTCAGCACAGATCTGTGATGACATGAAGTCACACCTGATCTCTCGAGGACTGAGAAAATATGAACACATGAATCGCACCATGAAAGTCACATTACACACCTGTGTTCTCGCTGTCGTACTGCTTGAAGGCACAGATGAGGTCAGATTTGTGCGAAAACAGCTGCTCTCGTAAGACTTTGAGGGCCGAGCGTTCGGTTCGTCCAACACTACAGAGAAAATGATGACAGATTATCAAAAGGGTAGAGAATAGTGCTATCACATCTTAAAGCCTCTGTGCAATCTGATGCAGACCATCAGAACATTTCTACCTGAAATTCACTTGTTCAAAGCTCCAATGGTTCAGTTTTTGCTAACATGGTCAAAATGTGATAAATCTACTTCATATCACAACACCCTTAATCCGAATAAGACTATGGATGAACTGGGCAGACAGAGAATGTGGGAAGTGACATGCAAGAAAGGAGCTACAGGCCAAATTTGAGCCGCTTTGAGAACAGCATCTGACCACGGCATACCCCGACATCAACCACTAGGCTACCAATACACCATACTTTACATTTATAATTTAAGTTATTCTGAGTGATGGTGGTGTAATAGGAGGGCACTGCATTGAAGTATTCCTAATATTTTGCATCCTTCCTGTAAAGGCAAGGGCAAAATATTACAAACAGTCATGATCATAGTTTCTGTTAGCTGGCAGTTACCAACCTTTGGCTAGTTTCACAAGCAGAAGTCCAGCAGATAAGAATATTAATAGCCAAGATACCATGAAAAAATATGCCAGTTGCCAAAGAAGTAAACAGTGAATAATTAAATACTAAATATACTGTGTTATGTAGAAAATATGTTGCAAGAGTCCTTTAATATAAAGTCAGAGTAGGTTTACTATGACCTATTTCCTATATGGTGCTGGGGTTGTTTATCTAACGTAGGCAGCACATGACCAATTTAGGCTGTGAATATTCATGTGTTTATCGTGGATGACGTCAAACCGAGCCTATCTCCAGAATCTCTAGGAGAGTTTAAAGTTACTGGAAACTGCAGAGAAGTCAGCCGTATGGGAGGTTTTTGAGTTTGTCATGGCTTCAGGTAATAAAGAGGCTAAAACAAAGGGATTGGTAGAAAGCTGAGTTGCATAAACACAGCTGGGTTTAGGATGGGCCAGGGCCAAGCAGAGAGTTCTTGTTGACTAGCGGGTAAATCTACCAATGACAAATTCTCAGATGAAGTGGAGCTGTATTCAATACAGATGCAAGAAGGCATGGCTTGGTAGAGCACTGTCTCACTTCCCTGAAGCTGAGTGTCTGTGCTCAGGGCTTTCTGACTAATCAGCAGCAGGAGTAAAGGCATCGATTAGAGGACTGTGCTGAACTATCCACGGTACTCACTTTTGTCTGTTTTCAGGTGTACTCTGAAGAAACCATGATGGCTGGATTTTACTGCTTTAGCAGAGGTTACAGTTGAGTTCATCCCTTTATGAGGACTAATCTGGGACAACTGACAGTAACCGACAGACATTTCATGTGTAATGTAGAGTTTTAAGGTGATATCTAGTTAACAGAGCACTTGATAGTTATTTGTTGGTGTTTTCAGTAGAGGATGGTATTTGGCTGTTGACTAAATACCAGATGTCAGGCCTGGTCTTGGGTCGGATCCAGAAAGAAAAATGAAGCTGCACCACAGTGTTTCTGTTTTTACATGCTCTGTTGCTGGTAAATGCAGGTTTTTGGTCACGTGTGGCGATCAAATGCAAATGTTCTGAATGGCTGAAATTCTTGAACGCTGCTGGTCATTTTGACCAGAGACAAAAAGTCTAGCGGAAACTCTGGTCATAACTATAATGCGCTTTAGTTCACCACCACAACCCACTATGACTTCAATTATGAATACAAAGCAGAATTATCACCTCTCTGACCATGCCAACAAAAATTTTAAATGTAGAAGCTCCATGAACACATGATTTATGATAGAGACATGAGTGTATATCTTAGAGCTTTCTTAACAAGTAAGACTAAATATCTTAATAACATGAAGAAAAAACAATCCTGTATTCTCGTAATATTGATATAACATATTTTAATTTGATCATGTATCATGTTTAGGGTTGCGTAGCCTTTCTGTGTGAAGTTTGCGTGTTCTCCTCATGCATGTATGGGTTCTCTCCAGGTACTCTGGCTTCCTCCCACAGACCAAAGACATGCTTGCTAGGGTGATTGGTGATTTTAAAGGGCGTTTGTCCCCCTGTGAGCCCTAACAGGTTAAGCGGTAAGGATAATGGATATATCATATTTGATTTTTGCTGAAACAGAGAGCTAACTCAGGACAGAGATGAGAAAAATGTATCACTCTAATTGTTAAAAGCCTTTGCAACTTTTTGTGTCCGACACTCAAAACAAGGATTTGTTGATTTTTTTTAAAAAATTGGTGTACATTTAGGGGATTCAATTCAAGACTGTTACCTCTTGATCAGAGGTAGTACAGTTGGTATTTTGCAGAAAATTTATTTAATGGCAATCTGTAAAATAGTTACCACACAATTGTAGCCATGCTCTTTATGTCAATATTTAATATGAAACTTTAAAGACACTTCTAGAGGACTTTCAAAGTAACAAATGCCTGCCTCCATGTGTAAATATGTCATAATTAAACACCTACAGCTAACTTATACTCTTTAGAGGCTATGCGTTCAAATTTTCAAAGACAATTTTCTTGACTACTTTAAATTTTTCATCTGTTCTTGAATGGATTTATACAATATATACAGCATTAGTATCAATAATTTTCAATATTCACAGCAAAATCAATCTTTATCATTGCTCATGGCTTCATTCTACTCATTCTTGAAAACATGTATGTTTTCTATTCTATTGACTTTTTAATGGCTATGAAGAGTCTTTTGCTTTAAAAAAAAATCCTTTCCACTTTTTTGGTCATGTTCAAGATAAAAAAAAAAGATTAGAAAAACGATGTAACCTTGTTGACACTATATTGATAATTTTCTTGTACCTTTGTCTCACAGTGAGCTCTCTGGTCATGCTGCTTGCCTGGTACTGAACCACATAAGGCACAAGGTCTGGACCCAGCTTCACATAGGCCCCCCTGTTGCTCCCCACATCATAGTAATTGGAGGCAGAGAACAGAGTGAGGACCTGTGGGAGTAGAGCCGTTCTTGTTTTAGTATAATTTTAACTACATTAAGAAACAACCATGTTTCTGTCAGTGTTTGAGCTCACCTTACGGTTGTGGCAGAACTCATAGCCCTCCTGTTTGCACTCATGAGAGCGGATCAGGAGCTGCAGGTTGTGTCTGTTCAGGAATTCTTCAGTGATGTCAGGACCCCAGTAACAGCCTCCACCCCGCACCTCGTTAGGTATGCAGCCGTCTGTGGTCATCGGGTCACTCCACAGCAGGTCCAGGATCTAGAGAAACAAAGGAGGGAGAGATTTAAGTTAAAGACTTGAACTGAAGCTCTCAAAACTGAAATTTGAAAATGGACATACTGAGAATGAACACAAAGGAAGTGATGCACAAAACTCTTTGTTTCTGCTTTGTAAGTTGCACTGTAAGATCAATCAACCAAATAAATATCAAACCACAAAGACAATGTGTCATTTAAGTTTTTAGGAAATAAAGGACAACTACATTTAAAATCTACAATTTGAGAAAGAAAATTGTGACATAAAGCTTTAAAAGTATGAATTTCCAAATACTTTGGTTTATGACTGCACATGTGCTTGCAGACCTTTAATGTATTGCACTTACATAAGAATGAATGATTGAATGATAAATAAGAGAAAGGTGTCTTTTGAGTGTGCAACCCTAATGTTTAAATCATTTTATATTGCATGTTTTAATCATGTAAAAAAAAAAACTTCAAGTATGCCTGGGATCATTTTTGAAAGAGACATGCATTTTTCTAGCTTTGTTTGATCAGATTCTACTTTTGCAAAAGAATCCTTCACAAGATGAAATATGATCTATATCATCAACTCCCCTCACTCAAGGTCCTGTCTGATTATTGATCTTTTATTATGAAAAAGGCCTTGAAAGGTTTGTGTGGAATGATCTCTTCTCCTTAACGCTGTCAATGTTTGGTTTTGGCTTCACATTTACTTCACAGGTCAAACTTCTTAATGCTTTTACAGTGGCTTCAGTCTAGACAAACTAACTAACTAAGGTCAAGATACTTTAATTCAATGTAATGTACTAGACATGGCTGTCTGCTATCTCCTGCGCTTATTGCATTAGCAATCAAACCTCTTGCAATCTCTTTAGAGGCCTCACAAGACTACAGATCGGTTTTCAGAGGTGGTGAGGAGCAAAATGTCTCATTGTATGCAGATGACTAGCTGTATTTATTTCTATTCCAAACTCCGACTGGGTGGGGTTTTTTGCACTTGCATTTGAAGAAATAATGGAATATAAGCTTTTACAAGAAAGTAGACCCAAAGTATCCATCCAACAGTATGTGATCCCTATCCACCTTGTTGCCAGCCCCCAGTGTTCCTTTGTGGGCATGACTTTCAATCCCTTCTGTCAGACTGGGACTTTGCATAGTGATGAGATGCATATCCTGATTATTAAAGCGATTTGGAGATTCACATATGAAAACGTCATCCATTAAACCTGAAATGGGAGAATATCAGTATTCACCTTCTACTGGAGAGGACAATCCTGTCTGATAAGGTACACTAGCAAATTTAGTTGTCTTTATAAGCTCCATATCAGTAAGTGCACATAACAACAGGGACGATCACGTTTTGTTAAAGTCGTTGGGACACAATCTTTAATGTTTCAAAGATGTAGAGCCCAGTCAGAGCTTTAACACATCTTTCTTTAGTTTGTAGAGTTTCCAAAATTAGTGTGTTTAAAACTGATGATAGAGACACATATCACTGGCATTCGTGCCAAAACCTCACATCTCTGTTTTTCATGATTCTATTATTGTGATTTTTATAAATCAGTGCTATGGGTCACCCTTTACATCTGTCAGTGGGTTTTAACCAATTTTAACAAAAAAAAGTGTCTAAAATATCCTATGACCATTCAGTGTTAAACTATTTTTTTCATTCCCTGAAAATTGGTTATTTTGGACAAAGGAGATTTTGGCCTGACACCAGCTATAGTTGACTTTGTCTAGTTAGTGGTACCACAAAAAGAGCAAAAGCTACTGGGAATTTCAGGAAATATAACTTATGACATTTAGCTGGATTTGAAAAAAAATGAAATACCAACTAAACGGGATTTTAAAACAACCACTGTTAGTGCTAAATGACTTAAATTAACCATAGGGTGAATGTGTTTTTGTTATCATCATTATGTACTATACCAGAAGTTACAGAACCTGAATGAGACCACAGCTTGTGCTTAAGGTGATGACGGCATGCAAGAAAGCAGATTGAACTCACGACAGGGGGATTAATGACAGGGTAGATTACTGCAGCCCTTCTACGGTGAGTGTTGATCACTGATGGAACGTTTATCTGGACTGATCTAGTCCACTGAAACAGAGCCAAGGCACAAAGGCCACGACCCCTCACTGAAATAAACTCTCTTTTTTCCACGCGACATGGTCATTGCATAAATTAATCATTAGGGGTTTCTAAGGACTCAAAAACAATGGCATAAAATCCATTAGCAGAACAGAAACTTTAACTAAAATGAACTAATCCAACATTTGAAATTGTACTGCAACGTGCAAACAAACACACTAAGAGGAGGACTTATCGACTTAATTAACCAGGATATAAACAAAGGATCTAAAGTCATTTGAACTGTATCAGTGATCAGGTTTTACCAGGGGGAAATGTCATCAGTAAGTTAGCTAAAGCTCAAATGTACACAACTGTGTTTTATTATATGGGGATAACATTGTTAAAGTCATTGTAAGAATTTTTGTACGTCCTTATCTCCAAGAAAAGCATTTCCTTTAAGGCTGTGCCTTATTTAGAGCTAAACTATTTAATATGTTAACAGTTGAATGAGTGAAATTCATCAATGATTTGTGATATTAGACCAAATAGCTTTGGAGTTTTTGAGCTGATGGGGTTTTTGTGAAAGAGTCCCCCTCTGCTATAGGAAATTTAATTGTCTGTTTTGAATTGTGGACTACATGGTGTTACAGTGGTTTGTACCGTCGCCTCACAGCAAGAAGGTTCCTGGTTTTCAGTTCCCACTGGACAGGGCCTTTCTGTGTTGTGTTAGCATCTTCTCCCTATGCATGCCTGAGCTCACTCCAGGTACTCTACCTTTCTGATTGATTCTAAATTGCCCTTGAGTGTGAATGTTTGCCTCTACATGACAGCCCTGTAATTGACTGAATGGGTGTTTCATCATTTTCTACCTCTCTAACATATAATGATTAAAGAAATACCTGCAGAATGATCAGTAACTCTGTTGAAATAACAGATTCAGGGAAAAATCTTATCTTAAAACAGAAAATGTTAACTCAGCTCTCACCTGTTTCCACTCGTCCTTGGCAGTGTCACTGTTGACAGAGTCCGTGGACCCAGATGGAGTGAACTCAGGTGAAGTCACGTTTTTCTCTGATCTATGCATCCCCGGGCTAAAGAGTGTGTGTTTTCTCCTGCACATTTCCAGCTCGTCCACCGCTTTAATCCGGTCTGAGAAGTCCTGCAGAGAGCGGTTGTGGAAGCTGTCACGGGTTCCGAGGGGTTTGGGGTGCGTGAGAGAGATCCGACGCTGGATGAGCCTGTTGGAGGACCAGATGTCTTCATCTATGTCCGAGTCAATGGACCTCACTGAGTGGCTTTGGCTTTTCCTCTTCGGCGGCCTTAGCGCTGAAACATACTGGAGGGAAAACAGAAGAGAGGACATGTTTGAAGGACTTTTACAAAAAGTATTAAAATAATGTATGATGTCTTTTCTTACAATGTGTCTGTCTACTCTGGCGAGCACGCCGAGGTCTGTGGTGTCGGCTATTCCCCCGTGGAGCACAAGTACTTTCTGGTCAATCACAGTGGCTAAGGGCAACCAGCTGAAAATCTTCTGCAACAGCTTCAGGATGCGTTTACCGTACATCTGAGGAGAGGCACACATCAGAAAGGACTTAATGTAACCTCCTCTTTTAACTTTGATTTCTAAATATTTAAAAGGAAATAAGAAACTGTTATTATGGGGTAAATTTGAGGGTTTTTTAATGTATTTGTTTTTTCTTTATCTTGAGCATGGATCTATACACAAATAGGAGCGCTTACATTACTGAAATAATACCTGCTAGTTTTAGAATGACAAAAGGACCATTTGACACAACCTAGGCTCAAAATCTTTCCTTCCAACAAAACTCTCGATCATTTTATTGGCTTTTATAGAACTTATTTGAACCATTTTATTCATCATTTATATTCTCTTAATCATTTCCTTAAAATTCCAAGGCTACAAACACAGATTTTTCTCCCTACAAATGGTCGCAATGAATAGATTGCAGAAGACTGCCTGTTGACTGTGTCAAAATGGTTTTCTCCTGTAATAGACAGAAAAATCCAGTTCAAAATCCTCCATAGGTTACATATAACACCTTACATTCAGAACAAGATGGATCTAAATTTATCCCCTCTGTGCTTTTGTAGGAGAAATGGGGGGTATATCCACCTTTTCTAGAACTGTAAATTCATATTGCAGTTTTGGGACTGCATGACTAAAGAACTTAATGGTATTTTCAATACTAATTAAAAAAAACAGGCACTTTTGTGCTCGGTCTTCTCTCTAGGATCTGCCACCTACCTTCAATCTAAACTACTAGACAAACTGCATTTGGCAATAAAAGTATTGTGTTGAAATAGATTAAAGATAGACCTCCTACTGCCACACTGGGGTACAGAGAGATCTTCTCTGTACTTTCTCATGAGAGGATCATTGATTTGCTGAAGGGTAATGAACAGCTATTTCTTAACATGTGGAAACCAATCTTGGACTATCTTCCCGCTGAGACTCTGGATCTCTTTCAAAAGGATTTTCTCATCTGAACTAGAAAACCTCAGGTTACCTACAGTCATACTAAGTCTTTTTTCTAAATTAATGGCTACTAGCAGATTGATAAATTATAATACAAACAAGCTAAGGAAATGGGTGGTACTGATGGTTTGTTAACTGTAAATGGGTTTGTGCTCACCCACTTTTGGTGGGTGACATTTCAAAACATTTTGAAAATGTTTTTCAGTCCAGTGTCTTCTATCTCCATTGGAGTTTTATTTATGTGGTTGGTCGAATTAACTCAATACTCTGCTTTAATGACCTTAAATCCTCTTAAGTGCAGGAAGGAGTGACCTGTCTTTCGTTGCGAGGGAAGATGGCCTATATGAAGCTTTACAGGAAATGCGTAGGTGTACTCTAGATGATTTAAACTATTTTTATTTACTGCTCAAGAGAAAGTAAAAATCTGCTCAATTCTGTATGTGTCAGCTGGTTTGATTAGCAGACATAAAAGTTTATAACAAGCAGGTAAAAAAAGAGTATGTAAAGGCTTTTAGGTCTAGGTTAACATATTAAAAACTTACCTTATATTTAGACAACACTTCCTTTGTGAAGCCGTACCTTGACAGTCACGGATACAGAGAATAAAGTTAGGAAAAAAGGTTAAGGAGTTCACCTAAAGGATTAGGTCCAAAAGTGGTAAAAACAAACAAATAATATCCATTAAATGTTATTTTACCTCAGGTTGACTATATGATCCTCATGGTTTCCTCTATTGAGGAAGACTTCCCCTGGGTAGACAAGCAGGAATGCAAACAGGATGATGAGGATCTCGATGGAGTCCTTGCCTCGGTCTACAAAGTCGCCGTTAAACACATAAGGTTTCTCACAGGAAGGCATGCCATTCTGTTAAGAAGAAAAAATGCAAGACAGAGCCATGGAAAAGGTCATCCTATCAGGTAAAGCTTATATTAAAAAGCATTATGTTAAAATGCATTTCTGCATTTCAGGTGTAAACGAGTCATCAGTCAAAACCTACTCTACTCTACTCTACCCTACTCTACACCACTCTACTCTACTCTACTCTACTCTACTCTACCCCACTCTAATCTACTCTACTTTACTCTACTCTAATCTACACTACGCTACTCTACTCTTCTCTACTTTGCTCTACTCTAATCTACGCTACTCTACTTTACTCTACTCTACTCTATGCTACCCTACTCTACACTACACTACTCTACTTTAATCAACTCTACTCCACAATACTATACTCTACTGTAATCTATGCTACACTACTATACTCTACTTTACTTTGCTCTACTCTTACGTATGCTACACTACTCTACTCTACTCTATACTACTCTAATCTACACTACACTACGCTACGCTACCCTCCTCTAGTCTACTCTACTCTACCCTACTCTAGCCTTCTCTACGCTACCCTACTTTATGCTACTCTACACTGCTCTACTTGGTTCCAATCTACTCTACTCTACGCTGTTTTACTCTAAGCTACCCTACTCTAATCTACTCAACTTTACTCTTCTCTACCCTGCTCAACTCTACTATACACTACCCTACTCTATGAAACCCTACTCTACTCTACTCTACTCTATGCAACTCTACTCAACTCTACTCTGCTTTAATCAACTTTACTCTACACTACTCTAATCTGCTCTTCTGTAATCTACGCTACACTATGCTATGCCACGCTACTCTCCTCTAGTCTCTTCTACTCTACCCTACCCTACTCTACTCTGCTCTTCCCTGCTCTACTCTACTCTACACTACTCTAGTCTTCTCTACTCTACCCTACTATACTCTACTCTACTCTGCTCTTCTCTGTTCCAATCTACTCTACTCTACGCTGCTCTACTCTACGCTACTCTACCCTACTCTACTCCACTCTTCTCTACTGTACTCTACTCTACCCTGCTCGACTCTACTTTACGTTACTCTACTCTATGCTACTCTACTCTACTCTGCTCTACTCTACTCTGTGATAGGGATGAGTATTGAAATCCAGTACATGGTACCAGTACCAACACAGATCAATGCAGATAGAAACAAATAGTTTTATCTCTTTTATTGTTTTCTGTACCTCCAGAAATGAATGGATAGATAATGAAAATCGAATTCCTACCTGACCAAATTACAATACAGATATCGATACTTAATTTTGATATCCCGCCTACCCAAATGAAAGGCAAAAATACATCATGGAATTTGTCTGATTTCTTTGAAGTTACACTGGTTTCCTTTTTTTTGCTCATGTCTGACTAGCATTTTATGTGACTCATTTATGATACTCGGACTGCTTTAACTGTCCCGCTAACTTTCAAACTTTTTTCCTCGCAAAAGTTTTGATTTCGGCACTGGTTAGCCACTTGCACCATATAAAACAGGGTTCCTGCAGATCCATAAAAAAAGTCTTAAATTGGAATTTTTAAATTTAAGGCCAGAAAATGTCTCCTTTTTACCCGTGAATAGTTTTTAATTTTAGGAAGCACGTTGACTTTGACATGTTTTTATCCAATTTTTGTTATCTACCTGTATTTATCTGATTTCAATCTTGAATTATGCTTATTGCATATAGTATGATAAATATCACTTTACTGTACATTGATAGAAAAGTGGCATTAAATGTGTAAGAAATCATCAAATTTGTGTGTCTGTGATTTTAAAAAAATCTCTTGGCCTATATCAAATAACATTTCGCTAACATTACATTAAACCAGATAATTCAGCTCTGCCTGGTGTACCAAGAAATCTCACATGCCTCTTTTTTGACAGTTTGCCATAAAAAATGATATTATTTTTTTCAGATCAGGTCTTAGAAAATCTTAAATTTGATTGGGAAAAGTGTGCATGAACCCTGAAAAATATTGATTTAGCACCAGAAAACAAAACAAAACGATGCCCAATCGTAAGTGTTAAGCAGAAAATGCTGCTAAAATATATGCTCTGAAACCAAAAACATACAAGAAGGGTAATATTTAAGCTCTATTTAGCGAACCACATGTTATTACTGCAACTTTCAAGTAGCATTTGATTTTTAGAGGATGAGATTCAAACCTTGTAAAAAATCAGCAGTAGGTCCTCCAGTTGGCCATGCAAATCCCCTGAGATGAAAAGATAAACTTTAATTCATTAAAACAGCAAAAAGCAGACTGAAAGAAACTTGTTTCCTGTCTTTTCTTTTATAATAAAGACTTAAAAAAAACAGGAACTGGGTCAAGATATGTAAAAAAATATATATTTCTAAACTGTTTCAAGAAAAGGAATGGCCAGAGATGACGCTGTATGATTACCACTTTTCCCTCTGTTATACTGGATATCTATATCTGAATATTTACAAAAAGAAGTTGTAATTTTGTTCAGCTCACCACAAATGCAGATTTCTTTGCTTTGGCAGGTGGCGACACGGTTGATGTTAGGCAACGAGCGGAGCCGTTTCCATGTCTCAAGGAGGAGCTGGAGGACGTAACGTGAGTGCAACTGCTGCTAGGACAGAGATGTGTCAGCAAGAGGAACCAACACAGAGAAAGCTTGTCATGTTGTTGCAAAATATTAAAAACAGTATTGAACTTCCGCTATGGTCTTTTCTCCTGAGTACTATTTCTAACTTAACCATTGATATATAATACACAAGTTAGAAAGAAAGCATAATATACTCAAACATGTAACTTTTTAGGATGAATCAAAAAAGTTTTATGGGCATTTTTTGGATGTTATAAACCAGTCAAAGATGTGCTTTCCTTCAGCTTGTAAGCATTATTATAAGTGCCAGTTCCATTTAAATAATTGTTGTCTATGCAAAGGGATTTGTGTTGTTGCCCTAGAATAATCAACCTCCATCATCTCTAATGCAAATATCAGCTAACATACACCTAATTCTATTTCAAAAGAAAGTGAATTTCCAATCTTCTCTTATTGTAAATGATGTGAATGATGTAAAGTCTTTCTCAGCTTTGCCTACTGCAGTAAAACTGTACGGTGCACCCACTTTCTTGTTCCTGAAGGCGTCCACCAGTCCGACTGCCTGGTCCACTGTCAGGGGGAAGGTCAGATGTGGTCCAGAGTAGATCTCTGGCACCTCAATGTTCTTGTAGCAGAAGTATCTCTCCCACTCTGCGTCCCGGCAAACCTCGTTCTCGCGGAAGATGTGTGAGATCAAGTTTCCTAGATTAAAAGGTCAGGATGATGAGTACAAACTCAGTGATTGAGTTGGAAAGGTTAAAATTGTGACCTTTTTTTGTCATTCATAAAAGAGATCTTACGTTCATTGCTTGATGGGGTGAAATTGTCCATGAGATAGCCAAGGAAATTATAAAGCTGCACGAGGAGAAGACATTAGAGTTGGTATGTCAGAGAACAACATACAAAAATATGTTAGAATTTCTCTGTTGGTTATTCTCACCTTTATCTGAGCCTGCTCTCCGGAGTATTCTATGGACTGAAAGATGTGCCACGTGTACCTCCGTCTCATCTCTGTGCGGGCGACATACTGACGGTACCATCGCTGAATCAGCACGGCAGCTTTTATAGCTGGAACACAAGATAGGTTATTTATTTATTTATTTATTATTTGTTTATTTGTAAAGGGACCATGTACAATAAAAAACATAAATGTTTCCATTTGATGCATTGTACCAGAGTTAGCTTAAAGCTAATTTACATCTGCAGTCCCTTGGCAGGTCACAATTAAAACATCAGTTATAAAACATCACAGAGAAATTGCAATAAAACATTAGCTCAAAGCTGCAGAGTTAGATCACCCACACAGGCATACACTCACATACACACAAACACATTCACACAGTCATATTTAAAATCATGTCATAAAATCAGTGGTCACAGAGTTGAGTGTCTTTCAGTAGATTTTTGAGTTTGTTCTTGAAGCTTCTGATAGAATCAGAGGTCTTAATGCTGTCAGGGAGAGCGTTCCACTGAGTCGTGGTTTTTACAGGGAAAGCTGACTGACCAAAAGCAGTGCGATGGAAAGGCACAGAACAATCTCTTTTTGAAGATATTCTGGTGGATTTTATGGACTGCTCAGGACGAAGATTAACAAATTGATGCAATGGGGGAGGAGCCAAGCCATTTAAAATCTTAAACATAAGACACAAATTAGAAAACATTTTAAAACTCTCAAAGCTAAGCAGATGATGCCTCTCTGGAATCCTGCAGTGGTGATATTGCATACATTTTTGTATCTAGAGTTTTTAAGGTTTGTTTATACAGTGATTCCAGTGGTTTAATGGCTGTTTCCCCAGCTTGTCTTCTCTGTTGACATGATAAGTATGAATTTAAACAGATTAAATCCAGCAGTGACAGGCAGGAAAGAACATTTACTCCAGCGCCACTTTCAGAACTATTGAGTTGTACTTGTGATTCAAGTTTAAGAGTAATCATTAAAGATAATCAAACAGGGTACAATCATGTTGAAATGTTTGTTAATTTTCATCTTTCATCCGTTTTCCTTTTACACAACATTATGCAGCATATGTGGGGAGTCTTTACCTTACATCCTAAATCATATACTACCCAGAATTTGTACTACTTTGAACACGACTGTCCTCTGCAGTGTAGGGGCCCCCCAGGGAACGGTGCTGTTTCCTTTTCACCCTCTACACTGCTGACTTTTCCCACCAGTCACCCACCTGCCCCCTGCAGAAGTTCCCTGATGACTCTGCCATTGCAGGCCTCGTCACAGATGGGGACGACAGGTCATACAGAGGACTCATTCATGACTTTGTGGACTGGTGCCAGCGGAACTACCTCCAGATTAACAATGGAAAGACCAGGGAGCTGGTTGTGCCCCCCCCCCCCCATCACCAGTGAACATCAAGGGAAGGGACAGAGCAGACTCTATCTCTATCTGCTCAGGAGGCTGGGGTCTTTTGGGGTGCAGGAGGCACTCCTGAAGACCTTCTATGACTCTGTTGTGGCTTCTGACATCTTCTACAGTGTGGTCTGCTGGGGGAGCAGCATCACAGCAGCTTACAGGAAGAGGCTGGACAAACTTATAAAGAAGGCCAGCTCTGTCGTGGGATTCCCTCTGGAACCTATGGAGGAGGTGGGGGAGAGGAGGATGACAGCCAAGCTGTCCTCCATGATGGACAATGACTCCCACCACCTCCAACACACCCTCACTGCACTAAAGAGCTCCATTAATTACAGAATGCTTCACCCGAATGTGTGAAGGAGAGGTATCGCAGGCCTTTCCTTCCTGCAGCTGTTAGGCTCCACAACAGTACACATGTCTATATATTTAATTGTATGTATATATGTGTATATTGGTGTACATATAAGTGTCTCCCCATTTCCAATCCGTAATGTATTCAACATGTACATAACAGCTGTAAATAGTATTTATAACTGTTTTGATTTGTAAGTTACATTTCTATATTTCCTATTTTGTATTATTCATTGTACTAATTGAATGCTCTTTTTACTCTCTTGTGTGCTTTGCTTACTCCACTCTTGCCGCCGTAAATTTGGAATTTCCCCTTACAGGACTAATAAAGGAATATCTTATCTTAACTTAGACCCACATGGGCTAGTTTGAGTATTTCAGAAACTGCTGATCTACTAGGAATTGTAAGCACAACCATCTCTAGGGTTTACAGACAATGGCCTGAAACAGCAGCTATATCCAGACAGTGGCAGTTCTTTGGGCTAAAATGCTTTGTTGATAGCAGAGGTCATATGAGAAAGACCAAACTGGTCTGTGCTTTTAGAAAGGCAACAATAACCCAAAAGACCATTTGTTAAAGCTGAGGTATGCAGGAGGGTAACTCTGAATGCATTGAACCTTGAAGCAGATGGGCTACATCAGGTGCCACCCCTGTCAGTTAAGAACAGGAAACTGAGGCTACAGTTCAAATAGCCTCAACAAACTGACGATAGAAGATTGGAAAATTGGAAAACAACAGCCATGGCACATTGGAGGTCACTTAAATCACCTTTCTTCCTCATTCTGATACCTGGTTTGAACTTAGGTCGAGCGTCATGGCCATGTTCACATGCCTACATACATTGTTTGTTGCCATATGATTAGCTGATTAGATATTTGCATTAATGAGCAGTTGAACAGGTGTACCTAATGAAGTGGCTGGATAGGGTATTTTACTTTAATTGATCATTTGAGAGGTTTTATTGCATTTTAAACTTCAACTATGTATGATGTGAATATCTCACATCATATTCTAACATTTTGATATTTATTTAAGCTTGATTTATTTAAACCTTATGAGTTATTTTTCCTGGCTGGACAATTTGATTTCACTATGCATCGTACTTATATGACTGTGAAAGGGGCCAACTTTTGTAAATTTGAATTTGATATTATATTAACACCTCTGTAATACAGTTCTGAGGCCAACGTGGCTTTTTAGATACTTTGCAGATTTGAAATAATAATACAATAGTAATCAACAAATGTGTAATGATGTATTTACAGGTAAAGATGTAATTCCAAGCTTGTATAGAAAGTAATTTAAATTCAATCAGAACCTGGTTAGTCTCAAGAAGGGCAGCTTTTTTTTGCAGGAATTTAAAAATCATTATCATCATCATCATCAGCTCAAATCACACAACAAAAAATAAACTACATAATTAAATGCAACAAACAACAGAAAATAAAAGACATGGAGGAATTAGGCAATGAGATGTAGGATTATAACGACTAAAACTATGAGATGAAAACCAAAAAATACCAAAGCTGGGTTGTGTAGATTATATTGCTTGTACTGGTGTTTATCAGTGAAAGGAGTTTTATTTTCCTATAATTTTTCCTCATCCAAAGATCTAAAACAGTTTTTTAACTAAAGTTGGGTGCTACATTTTCCATATCAGGTCCTGATCAAGCAAAGTAACTCTGCTCTGAGCTATACTAACAATGACAACACAACACAACAAGGATGTTGCTTACTTGTGACGGCTGCAGAAAAGACAAGAAAGAAAAAAAGGTGATATTAAAAAATAGAATAAAGAGTTTTAAAATAAGGTGCAAGCAAGTAAGACAAGAAAGAGAGCCATGCAGGTGTATTTGTGTTTGTTTGAAGGGTAATGGTTACCTTTCCCGGAGTGTTTGTGGAACTGGTCAGACTTTGTGACGCCACATCCCATGACTGTTCCTGTTCAAAGCATCAAATAATCATTAGATCAGCTAAAAGAAGTCCAAATATTTCACCAAAAAGGACACTTTGGTCTCTTTTCTTCTGGATTACCTGCACGTTTCAAACTGTACAGACTACTCAAAGCAATTACGAAAAAAATTTGATCTGAGTCTTTATGGGGTCACAGAGAACTGATTGAGTTAAACAGCAATATACTCCACCTATTATTTCCATAATTCTGGTACGGTCTTGACCTTAAAGGCACCTACTCATTCACCAAGTGGAAAGTTAAGCGTGTGTTGGCAAAGCTGAAGCAGCAGGACAGTCAACTTTGTGCCCTTTTAATCTCGTTACCTGCTGGTTTTCTACTAACGTCTGCGATTGGCCTCAATCCTGCAGCAGGGGACTGTTTTTGGTACGAATTCTTCGAAGGCTTAAATAAAGCAATCAAAAAGAGGAGGGTGTATTTATCTGCACATCCTAAAGTTATTTTTACGAAATTGATAAACTAAGGCAACGAGCATGCATTTTTAAACAAACAAAGAATGCCTGGATTACAGTTCAGAATAAAAGATGATAATGAAGACAACCATTCTCACTTGAGAATGCAGCCTGTTGTCTCATTAAGCTGCAGGCTGTTTTAATTTTTGGTCAAAGCAAATTTAAACTAATTTGAAACTATGAGTTTTTTAAATCACATTTTGTGAGACTTAAATATATGTGGTGGCAGGTCAAGTACATTCATTCATAGAAGATTAAAGAGGAAAAGCCTGCATGTCAAAACAAAAAGACTCCAAACCTGAAATAAAAATTGGTCCAAAATTAAAATTACCTTAACCATGTTGGAAAATTAAAGATAAAAGAAGACACAAAACCAGACTAATGAAATCTGCAATAGCTAACTTTTGGGTATCACTGTTGGATATTTCACAGCTGACAAGTCAGCGGAAGTGTCTTTAAAATCAGTTTTACTCACGTAGTTACCACCTCTTCCTGGTCACCTTTTCCCAAGTTGTTTGTCTGTCAGTTCTCAGTTTCAGTGGGTTTTCAAGCAGCCATTTGCTTTGTTTCATCCTCCATAAATCCACCAAGATCAGGTCAAAGACTGCAGGATGTTAATCAGACTTGTCATTGTTTGAAGATGAATGACAGCAGCATCCAGGAACTTAACCAGAGGCCAAATGTACTGTTTAGTGCAGCTCTCTGAGACTGCACTGAAGCTGGTTTAGTCTTTAGTCCTTCTGTGTGATCGCATAATCAAGGCACCAAGCCACAAGTGGATTACTTGAGCTAATGACTTGATGCGGCCAGACTGGTCTTTATATAGGAAGATGGCAAAGTGCAGACGTAAACATAGCCAGTAAGAGGGAAGCCAGCTTTAGTTTTGGGTCATGCTTTTGGAGTTATTTTTTATTACAAGTGATTTATTTAGAGTCCAATTAAGTGTACATGTGTAGTCAGGTTCTTATGTTGGGCCAAGACTCAAACTGATCTTTTCACCAGTAAGGACTTTGGACTTGTTTCAAATTAACTCTGACCTAATGATGAGCTTAAAACAAGAATCTTCATTTTTACATTACAACAACGTTTCAGTATGAGTAACAGCTCTGTTAAGAGGTGGCCGGAGAAAAGAAAGCACAACCCACCCTTAAAAGGTTAGAAGCTAGTGCAAATAACATGATCCTATTTTACTCATTCTAAAATAAATACTACTACTACTCCCAGTAGGCTACTAGTCATCCTCCTCCCCCTACTACTACTACTACTAATACTACTAACCCTTGAAAGTAAGCAGTGGAAAGGTAGTCAACAAGTAGGTTAAATAAGCAGTAACTTGAATTCATGTTGATATTAACATATTTTGTATATATATCATAAATGAAAACTAAGACCAACAAATGTAAAAATAACACATTAACAGCCGAATGCGTTGGTTAGGCCACCAAATTGTCACTAATTAAGCTAGCTACTTTTCTCAGCTGCCATACAGTAAACTTGCTAGCTTGCTAGCTCAAGTATTACTTGAAATTCACGTTTTTGTTTACAGGTCACACTATGATGTTAGCTTTGTGTAGGTAGAGTACTTTTACAGTCTGAATCATCCAAAGTAATTATTAAACGTGTTAAATCGCATTAGATTCACTACTTTCAAAAACGGTTGCTTTACAAACGTTCCTTAACGCTGTCGCTCTTGAACACTCCCTTCACTGGGTTTTTATACGTGTGGCGGATGGGCGGACATAGATGGCGAAGGTGAGTTATCTAATGTTGAGTTGTCAGTTGTATTAACTCTTTTTGTCTGATTCGTAGCACTAACAAGATATTCCGCGAGTAATGTTGAACGCTAAATATAATCTTTTTCTGTGATAAAATGCTACTAACTGTCTTTGTTACACAATATTTGACACACATGTTGGAAAGTGAAACTATAAACACAAACCTCAGGCTGCATTCACAATGTACGCCCTAATATTCGATACTACTTTTGTTTTGTTTTGTTTTGTTTTGTCTTTTGTTTGTTTGTTTTTACATGGATCTGATGTTTTGTTGGGCTGTTCACATTACTTCTTTAAAAATTTGGCCTATCTCAGACACATCTATGCACTCCATTGGATTCACAGAGTAAAGTGGCTTAAATGTGTTTCAAAAAGAGATTTCACGATGACTTGTGCTGTTCTAGCTGTTCAGATCAATCAGATTCAAGCCTTTGGTCTGCAGTGTGAATTCTGCCTATGGTTTTACTGGCTTTGTTAGCTGAAAGGCTCATAAATGTTAATGTTGTACACTCATCCAGGGGCATAGCTAGGGATTTTGGAGCCCAGAAGGAATATTACACAGGGCCACCATTAACCAGCTAGCTGATCAACAAATGTTGCATCATTTTTACAAATATCTAAGCATTTAAATGTATTTCTAAACCATAATTTCCCAATGTATGAGCAATATTTATACTTTGGTTAAATTAGAATTTCTTGCATTATTTTGCAGTCCTGGACTATACCATTAGGACATTTTTAAGGGAGGAGATACCCCCAGTATTTTATTTCACTCTATTTGATTGAAATTTCTGTCCATTCACCAATTAATTTAGTTGCTTTTAATTCAACAATGACACTTATTACTTAGAATAAATAAATAAATAAAAAAAAAACCCTTTTTAATTGCAGGCTTCCCAAGGGGCCCCTCCCTACTGTGGTAATCAGCACCCTTTACTCCCCCCGTGCTACACCAGTGCACTCATCTGCCAGTTGAATAAGTTACCTTTCTTAAAACTGATCCCATCTAATGTAACAGTCCAGACTTAAAACAAAAGGTAAGATGTTGAATCATTAATTTTTTTAAAGATAGTTTCTCTTCCTCTCTAAATTTGATTTAGTAATTATTATGTCTTTTTCAAGTTGATAAATCTTGCAGTATCTTTGTAATGAAAAGTTGTTATCATTTCATATTCCAGCTATTCCTCAAAAACATGTCATTGATATCAAACCATTTAGATTTTTCATTTACCTTTTAAAGATTTTATCAAATTTGAGTTTTTGTATTACTACCCCACTCGTCCATAAGTGGGTCGAAAATAACCTGCATCCATTTTCTATGGAGTTACATGGGAACCTTTGATTCTTATCAACTGTGACTGTCAGAAACATATATTTTATGGACCACGCAGACTATATCGTAAGTGTCACCTCTTAAGAAGATTATTTTACACAGCAAGATCTGATACATGTAGCCTAGCTATTATCTTCATTTTCTACCTGAGAAATATGTGTCCGGCGTGACATTAATGACCAGTGAGTAAAAGAGTATGTCCTATTATCATGTGTCAACAAATTAATGCTAGCCAGCTGACATTATTGTATTTATTTATTTATTTATTTAATCTTTATTTAATTCTCGAAAATCATTGAGGTTTCCCTCATTTACAATGATGTCGAGATACAACAGAGACACATTTAGAACAAGTTAAAACGAGACAAGAAAGTATGATTAATAAAAACAATTACACATTGTGGTGAAATTGATATCATCATCTTAAATTTTCCAAGAGAAACTAGTGTATCAATCCTCAGACTTTGTTGTAAGTTGTTCCACATTTTAGGAGCACAGTAGCTGAACGCAGATTTACCCAATTCAGAGTAAACTCTTGGGTCCTGCAGCATTAAACAGTCAGTAGAGTGAGTATTATAATGTCCAGTATAATGTAATGTTCAGTTCAGCATAGATGATATAAAAGAAGGTGTACATCCAATCAGGGACCTATAGATAAAAACATACAAGTGTTTATCATGCCTCTGCACCAGAGAGGACCAACCAGCTTTGTCATACAGAATACAGTGATGAGTGTCGTAACGATCCCCAGTTATGAATCTCAGAGCGGAGTGATAAACAGAAACTAGAGGTTTGAGTGTGGAAGCAGCAGCGTGTCTATAGACGATATCACCATAGTCAAGTACAGACAGAAAAATAGCTTCAGTTAATTTTTTCCTGCATTTAGGAGGGAAGTATTGAATAGTACTGTATTTACTGTGTGACTGTATGGGTGTGTGTGTGTGCTCACGAACACGCACATGCACAATATCTATCTATCTATCTAATCCATTGGTTCCTGCCCTGGGGTCCGGGTCCCTGCAGGGGGGCCCAAAGATCTTGGAGGGGGGGCATGAGGCTTTGTCTGCTCTGAGGCTGGCAAAATTAGATTTGCAAATATTGACTAAAACCATGATAAAGCAGTTATTAAGTAGTTTATTCAAAAGTCTTTTGATAAGAAAAGCATGCAAATGCCTTTTTTGGGTTATATCAATAACATAATCAAAATCTATGTTGATTTTTGACAGCAGTGCGTCACTTTTTGTTCTCTCTTGGGTACTGGGGGAGGGGGGGCTCCACTTTTCTTAGGTACATGTAGGGGGTGGGGATCCAAGGGAAAATGGTTGGGAAACACTGATCTAATGTTACCTAGCTAGTTTTGCAAACTATAAAATAGACAAATTTGATGATAGATGATAAGATATGCATACTCTTTTATGCAACAGTCCGTTGCAATTTTTTGTATCTACTGTGAAAATTAGTGAAATGTGGCAAATTATTTTGTACTGTGACAATAAAAACAGTGAGGATGAGACTGTGGCTCTGTCACTTCTTAAAAAGAAATCACATTGGATCCATCCATCCCAGCAGAGCTTATGGCACCAGCTCTTACGTCACAGCTGTGCCACGTTGGAGAGGTGGAGAGCAACTTTTGATTCAGTCTCTGTTCGGTGGCTGTGAGAACAAATTTATGCCTTTATCTGTCATATTTCCATGTTTGCCCTCCACATTATTTACAGGCAAACTACAATGTTTGAAGTGAGGTTTCAGTGTGAAAGAGGGAGGGAGAGAGCGAGTGAGAAGGAAGCACCAGGCACTGATCTGAATCATTAATCACCCATTTAAGTGACTTGGACTGATGCGAAAATTTGCATAAAATCGAACCTGTTCCAGAAAAAATAATTAAGACAAAAAAAATTGACTCAGTGTGCAAAAGCCTGTACACTCCCAAACACACCCCACACACACGTACAAAATGGATGTTGACATTGCACTTTTGCTGTTGTGTAACTTTATTTTCCAATTTTCCAAATTTTTTTTAAATGTTAAAAAAGTGAAAAATAGTAAGATTTCAAACATGAAATCATTCTTTTGTGGACCAAAATGAAACACAAAACATATTACAAATGATTATACTAAACCAAAAATAACAAAAGTGGCATAGAAACACATTGATTATTACACGGGTCATTTTTGACCCACTTACGGAAGAGTGGAGGGTCCAGTCCCGTGTGCATCTAAGGGTTAAAATGAAGGCTTTTTTCTGTTTCGGTTTTTACGGTCCAGCCCAACATTCAATTAACTGCATGCTACTAAGCCACTGGAGTGGTTTGAAGGGCTTTACAGTTCAGTACAGACTGTGCCTCTGGGAATCATTAAGACAACATTCACACACAAAATAAGAATACTTCTTCCCCTACATGATTATACTGGTTGGAAATGGATTTCCTAACCAGTATTTTTAAAACCAGTCATCATTACAACTAAATATTTGCAAAGAGCATCAGATAAACACACTTTTAGTCTTCCACTGCTGCAGAAATGATCAATTCGATACAGTTTGGAGGCCTCAAAGACCTACAGTATAATCCACTCTCATAAGACCTTTTTCTCTAGAGAAGCATTTAGAATCATTTTTTCATGTTTTTTTCCTTAAATAATAGATTTTATGTGACTACGCTTTAAAAAGTTGCTGTGAGGAAAAATGAGAGGGAGCACTAACTCATTTAGAAAGTTATGCTTATAACATTTTAATACCAAAGCTATGTGTTTCTTTGTGCAAAATGGGCAGTGCAAGAGTTTGCCTGCATTTTTTGTTTAAAATTACCCCATATTAGGTGCCTTGAACATTTTAGCAGGATGTAATGTCAGGGTGCAATTGTCAGGATACAAGCAAATATGATTACTGGTTAACTAACCCTTCTAATGCTTCTAGAAATATGAACATTTACTTTGTCCAAGTTCTCTGTTTTTCTCTGTTTTATGAAATCTAAGTAACAGTAGTTCAGTCGCTGAGGCCTTGGGCGGGGAATCTGTGGGCCAATTATTCAACTGCTGATCAGACCAAGTCTGAAAACTGGTCTGGTAGCTCCAGAGGTGCCACTTCACCTACTGCGTACCTGCCCTCGAGCAAAGTACCAAACCCCCAACCACTCTTGCAGTGCTCCATTGTGGGCAGCCCTTTACTCGGATATTCTTTATCAGTACATGTCTGTAGGATCCTGTTTGTATGGTGCATATGTTTCAGCCTCTGTGTGTAGCATGTTCAATAGTGTAAAAACTGATTTTCCCCTTGAGGGATCAATAAAGTTTTTCTTGAACTAATATCTTTGAGGTACTGACAGTCTGTTGGACAAAAAGGGATTTGAAAACATCATTCACGACTTCAGTTTTTCCCTTTTCCTGGTATTTTATAGACCAAGGAACTGATTTATTAAAAACTTGCCAACAACATGAGTAGATACAATAAAAAGCTTTACATTGCATCATTAATCATGTATTGCCAGTCATGCTGTCTCTAATGTACATGACGTAATCTCTATAGTTAGATCTGTGCCTGCTGTCTGTAGAGGAGTAAGTGTAGCCTCAGTCCACATTTTGACCACAAAGTCTGTCAGATGATTAACCTAAATATGTTAGACAGGCCTCTTTATTGCACCGTAATAATTGTATTTTACACTTGGACTTGCATATCAGAAAGGGAACGTCCTCCCTGTTGTTAGTGTTAGTTCATTCTGCACAGCGTCAATTGATCAGCCTTCTCTGAGCACTGTGTGTGTGTGTATGTCTATCAGAGTCTGAGGATGAAGATCACTGTGCTGGGAGCTACGGGGCAGACTGGTCAGTATCTGGTCAACCAGGCGTTGCAGCAGGGTCACACAGTGACCGCCATTGTTAGGAACCCGTCCAAACTCAGTGTGCATCATGGCGATCTCAAGGTAAAAGAACACAGAGATGTTTGAACTGTTAAGTTTGCTGCATGTTGGGTTCAGAGTCCAGTCAGATCACATGATAAATGTTTTATTGCGTTTTATGATGTCTGGATATCACAGTGTGAAAGTGTGCATGCTTATGTTGTTAAAATTAATAAATAAAATTTAGCACATTTAATGGTCGATTCAGAGAAGAGGTTTATTATTGGACAGAAGATGTGACCTGCTGGAGAAACTCTGATCTGTTTTTGTGGTGAAAGATGAAAGAAAATAAAGACATTGTGGGAGTTTTACACCAAAAATAGTGATGGGAAAAAGAAAAAGTGGTATCGACCATAAGCTAAATAGTTAATTTAACCATCAGTATCAGTCTGTATGTCTCTAAAATAAAATAAGATATTGATTTCATTGCACAGACATGCCTCATTTATCTCATTCCTATAAACAATAGAGCCCTTTATTAGTCAAAGCTATCAAAACCCTTTAAAAAGAGCTTGATTGTTGTCTGGATCAATTGGTTCTTTTGTGCAATTGACTAAGCATGCAAAACCTGCTGTAAATACTTGCCACAGCCCAAAATATATCAGTGCACAGCTGAAAAAAGTCCCTTACAAATCTTACTTCTGTTTGGGTAACTTTTACTGAAAAGTAGTTCCATAGATAACCACAGATATTGTATCATTTTTATAATATATATTACATGTATTGCATCTGTTATTTCCTTCATGTAAGCATAATTTAAAGCTTGAAAATTATTTATCAAAAATACTAAACTCAAAATGGAATCTCTTTATTTTTTAGAGTGATAAATCTTTCAATTAAGATTTTGTGCCATGCTGTTGTGAAAATTCTGAGTACTCTAAGGAACCTGAAAAGTATTGGCTGATGGAGAAAGAGTGAGGAGACCCTGATGAAGGCTATAAGCCAAAGTGAGTTGGTCCAGTGAACTTGTTCTCTAAACTACAAGTGTTGCTTGAGATTTCTGTTCTCTTCAAGACTTTCTTCATCCTCCATGCACCGCTGAAGTTGGTGAGGTTGTGCCAGAGTTACCCACTGACAGAGAAAGAGTAACAGAGAAGTAATCTGGTACTGCTATTTTATTTTGGAAATCTGTTATTGGGAAGAATCAGTCCCCATATTGGTATTTTTAAACGAGAAGTTTTTTATTTTAATGAGATGTATTGATGAGTGGTGAAAATATAACGTATGCAATCTTTTTAATCAGGTGCTCAGTAGAGTAATTATTCAATTGAAGGTCGTGAGCAAACCTCTGCACACTGTCTCAGTTAAAAAAATATGTTGCTTTCATATTTGTGCAGTTGACACAGTATGCAGGAGTTTGCTTTCAGTTTTTGATACTGAGAACAAGAAAGCTTCCAAAAGGACACCTGGGACTTATTTTTTTTTTGCTGGGGTATCAAACAGGTATGAACAAAATTTGATTTTTACTGATGTAATTTCTAAATATGAAATTCTGGTATCGGGATAAGCCTACACTGGAGCACAGTTATATGATACAATTTGAAACGGCTCATGCAAACAAATTATATCAAATTGATCCTTAGCTATCATACATGCCTCTGATTAGTGCTATGGGTATGGCTATCCATACACACCAATTCCCTCCACATTCCCTCAATGATTATGAAGGCTGCCATGTTGAGTGTCCATCAGTTTTTACTCAGTTTTTACATGTCCATACACTTTCACTCCCACTTTTGCAGCAGCTGGAGAAAATTGGGGTTAAGTGTCTTGCCTAAAGACACATTGACACGTGACTGGAGGAGCTGGGGATCAAGACCCCAACCTTCTAGTTGAGAGACAGTTGTGCTTAAACTCCCCTCAGCCTTATTCAGGTGTCCTCTGCATCGTTTCACCAGGTGGTGGAGGCTGATATTTTCTCAGCGGACAGCCTGAAGCCTCACTTTAAGGGTCAGGATGTGATCATGTCCTGCCTCGGCTTCCCGACCTCCTTCTTCTCTGCAGTGACGGGTTACACCCTCTCTATGAAAAGTGTGGTCAGTGCCATGCGAGAGGCCCGAGTCAGCAGGATCATCACCATGACCTCCTGGTACACCGACCGTAAGTGAGGCAGCTAAAATTATGTTAGCAATAAAAGATCCACATGTTTGATAACATATGTCGACCACTGCTAAACCTCAGTCTTGGGTTATCGTTTAGATGCTTTAAAGGGTGGCTTCTTATTTATCTTTTCAAAAAACATTGCACTTTTGTAGCTGCTTAAGTAATTATGTCACCAAGTGTAGCTTGTCATTGCATCTCTATTTTTCCTGTTAAGGCTGTTGTTAAAGTGAAATGCCTCTCGGACGTTAAACATTTTCTCTGACACCTCTCTTTACGACTGCAGTTTCAGGCATTTATGAACATGCATATTGATAGTTTGTATTGAGGAGAATTTGCTTTTGTAGCTTAATTAAAGTATTTGTATCCATTTTGGTGTGTTTCATAGAAATCCAAAACCTTAATAGGACTGCTAAGCTACAATATATTTATTTCAACATTTAAAAAATCCAAAACATAGCTTTGGTAGTATTCAGAGATGGAAAAAGTACACAACTATTGTACTCAAGTAAAAGTATAGTCACTCTGGTTAAAATTTACTCTAGTTAAAGTAAAAAAGTATTTAATTTAAGTTTAATTACTGAGAAGATACTGAGGAGTTGTACAATAAAACATAATCTTTCCTTATTGGCAAGAACAGCAAGAGAATAGATCTCAAACCAGCTAAAGTCACATCCCTGTAATAAAGGAGAATACTCACCAAAATTGACAAACTCATAAAGAGTTCATTTAACACTTTAAACGTGTCTATATTTCGCCCCTCTATTTATAGATAAACTTAACTTATAAAGTATGAAATATTTAACATTATGACAGAGCAGCAGTAACCTGAAAATATGCGGCAAGGTGGGTGAAAGCAGAGTCAACCTGGTAATGCGTACTGATGGAGAATATGCACTGAATCTTTTAGCAGCAGCTAAAGTCACAGGTGGGAACTCTAGCTCAGTGGATAACTTCACCCATAGTACAAATGTATCCCACATGAAAAAAAAAACAACAGTCCACCAGAAACATGTGCACAGGAATCCCAGCAGGGACCACTTTACAACAGGGAACATCCAAACACAACTAAACACTCTGCCCAAGGGCACGATGGGGAGTTTCACCCACACATCCCCCCAGATTTGAAATTGCAGTGGGCAGAGCTTAGATCAACTACTCCATTACAGTTATCTGAGTAAATTTGATTAATTACATTCCACTCCTGGTAGTAGTATTATATTTATTCATTTCTGACTGTTTAAACACACTCTTTTGTCCTTTTAAGTAAAGAGTTTTGTAAGTTGTCACAGACACTGCTCAGTTTTTATCACTTAACCTTCAGGCATTTCTCCAAACTCGTCACCTCTATCACATCAAACCAAAGTTTGTTGCTTCTTAGTACTTAAAATGTGTATCAGAGAGCATATTGGTCAATCTTTAATTTTTCTTTCATCAAATATCTTTGCCACAGGGGAAAAAATAATGGCTGTTTCAGCAGCATGCTGGTAATTACGCTTACACCTCGCTGCAGCAACACTTTCAGGAACTAATACTGTAACAACACTATTAGAGTATTTGATCTTACCCAAGATAGTGACATATTTTATTCCATTTCATAACCAGTTAAAACTATTCTGAGGAGATTTTAAGGCTTATATCAGGTTTGATTTAATGAACCAGAGACAGCCTTGATTTGTTCTAGCCATCAGGCTATCAAGATAAAGCAAACCTGTTATGATTGGTAACTTGTTTTTGTGAAACTATGTCTCCCTCCCTTGTCTTTAGCCGACTCTGGAACAAAGTCGTCTTATCTCATCCGCTTCCTCCTGCTGCCGATGATCCGAAGCATCCTCACCAACATGTATGAGATGGAGCAGTTTCTGCAAAAGACTGACGACATCAACTGGACTGTTGTTCGCCCACCAGGCCTCAAGAATCTGGCTGCTTCAGGTAAAAGCATACAAGCATCAGTCAGTCAGGGAGCAGGAAAAAAACATTCTCAATATTGACTCTAGAGCTCTTTTTTGCCTCAGGATCCATTTCGACACAGTTCAAGCTTGTTAGCATGTGCTCCTATTACTTCATGCAGGGAATAAATGAGCTCATTTTTTGTTAATGTCGTCTCTCTCCTGAAGGTTTCCGTATGCGTCTGAGATGAATAAGCGATGAAAATGTTTTCATGCCTGTGCTCTTTACAGCCCAAGAGTTTCTGACGCACGAGGGATACTTTGTTCCTGACAGCAGTGGTAACCCTATAGGCAGCGCAGTGGGTCGAGGGGATGTGGCTCGCTTCATGCTCTCTCTGCTCAACAGCAACGCATGGGTCAAGAAGGGAGTCGCAATCACCACAAAGTGAGAAAGAGGACATGAGAAAGGGCCAGCAAACTGGTGATATCAAGCCATGTTTTCTTTAGATTTTATGCATTAGATGTCAGTCTTTTATAATAAGAAAGGATAAAATGAAATGTGAACATGGTCTCACACATGGTCTGTGTTAGTTACACACATAGAGATATACTCCCAGGACTCCGCTGCACCCTTTTGCTATACAGGGCTTTTATTGTGTCTTCTGCTAATTATTTTGGATTCACTATCCACAATTTACCGCTCCCTTATGGCTCTAGACACTGTTTAGTGGGAAATGAATTAAATCCCTTTTACTTTATATTCTGCCTGAAACAGATGACAGAACAGCTGAAGAACACTATTTCCCCTCAGTTTGTTTTCCACAAGCTAAACTTTTTTAATCACCTTAATGTGCAACTGCTTGTGAGTGAAAAGATCTCTTTATTTCTTATTTAACCATATCAGTTTTTTTATCAAAGAAAAAATCCCCATGGAAACTCTCAATTGCACACTTAGGAAATTATAAAGCCAAGAGAAATTTCTTTATAAAAAGTTTATTTTTTAGATCTGTTAACTCCACAAACTAAATTCAGCTCACCTCCATTCTATGTTAATGACAGTACAAATAAAGTGGATTAACATTTACAATATTTACATAGGTACATATGACACATTCCAAGAAGAAGTGTTCCTATTTCATTGAGATAAACTGTCCCTTAAACCATCTGCTGCAGGATATCATGAAGAAACTGCCTTACATGATATAGACCATGAAATAAATGCCTTTTAATAACTCTTGCTTAACATATTTCTGTTTTTATACTTTTGAAAACCTTCATTTAAAAGTGTAACATCTTATGTTGCTGTTGCTCAGTTTTTGTGATGTGCACTTTCACATTAGTTGTAGCCACATGGGGGCAGTGTTCTGCCATATCTGCTGGTTAAAAGAGCTTGTCTGCCTGTTATTACCTAGGTAGGAATGAAAAATAAGGCAGAATGAATGTTGCACCATGTTTTCACAGAAGCACTTTGTATCTCTCTGTGTGCTGTATCCATTCTGTTGAATAAACACACAACAGTAAAACAGATCGACCAGTTTTTTTGCGTTAATGGCAATTTATCTTAAAAGACAAATTGTACTGAATCCATTCATAGATGTGTTTTTCCCTTCACAGCAGTTTATGATAAGCAGTTTAAAACCATTTCTTTAGCACCTGTGTAGGAGCCTTAATCCACAATTTGTTTAATGAATTAGTAGGTTAAATGGAAAGTCTGCTTTAAACATTTTCTTAATTGTATGTCAGGGCATAACCATTTGGTATAGTTTAGCAGTCCTGGTGTGAGCCAGACCATACAATCTGCAGCGAGTAATAAACAGATATATGCATAAATGTAGAAGTCAAAATTTTAAGCAATACTGGTTAAGTTAGGAAATTTAATAAAATAGCTAAATAGTAGCCACGGTTGTTTGAAACTTAGTCATAACTAAACAAACAGCAAACAGCACATATAGTCTGATGTCTGCTTTTAATATTTACTATGTCGGACAAGATCAACATTTAATTCACTGAAAAAAGGGAATATTTGATTTTTTTTTAATGAAACGAATACCAAAAGCTTCCTTAGCAGCAAAAATCATTTTAATATACAGTGCTTAAAAAATTTATTAGACCACCTGTCATATTTGTCTCAGAGACCATCCAGCATCATGAAGTGCTTTAATGCAGACTCTTTCATTTTCAGTGAGCTCTCCACATTTTACCATTTTGAACAAGAATGAGAGATTTCAAACTGAATTTACCCAAATTTGAGCTGGCTCACTGGGCTTCTCTGAGAAGTCAGAAATAAATCAAGCATTCAACCACTGAAACTAATTTTTCTGTTCAGGAATGCAAGTAAATAACTATAATTTGACATATTAATCAAGAAATGCTGTACTATTTTTTTCAGTTTGTAAATCAGTAGATTTGAAAATTCATGGATAACAATAATAAATATATTTTAGCATTAAAAATGTCATTTGGGTTAAAGAGCTTCAACATGTTGGTGTATTAACCATTGCAGAAACATAAAAAATGATTTTGGTAATTACCAATGCTGTTAACTTAGGGCAGCTGTGGCATAAACCTTACTTTTGTTAGGGTTAGGGTGGTCTATTAAATTTAAGCACTGTACCTCTTACTCAGCAAAATAGCGGCATACAAGTTTTTTTCCCCTTGGTTTCTATTTCTGTGTACATATAGACATTTAATGAGTGTGTGAGCACTTTTCCCTAGAAAACACAATGAATATAATTTTATGTTGTTGACTAACAGAAAATTGAAAGTTAGCCACCCCAACCTAGAGACATTGGGTTGCAGTTTAAAATGCAAAGAAAAACTGAATACAGTGATTTCTAAAACCTTTTCAGCCCATATATTTGATAGACTGCAGCACAAATGCAAGATATTAAATGTTAAAACTAATAAACTTTATTGTTATTTATGAAAATATGTGCACATGAAGAATTTGATGCTTGTAACACATTTAGAAGAAGTTGAGACGGACAGGAAAAGTCTAGGAAAATTATAAAATGTTCAAAATGTACCTGGAAATTTCCAAAGGTTAAAAAGGGTACAAAGTTTAAAAGTCAGAATCTGTGATGTGTGGGGGCGTAGCAGTGACCATTGCATGGGTAACCTGCACATTTGTGAGCTCACCATTAAGTGGGTTTCATATGTTTCCATCCAAATGACATCATTTTCAGGGGCACACCTGCTTATTTCAGTTAGACCGTACCAATTTACACATTCTAAGTAACAACAGCATGGCTTCACAGTAAAAGAGACAAGGTATTAGACTGGCCTGTATGCAGTCCAGACCCATAAACTCAATAGAGTTCATCAGTAACCATTAAATGTTTTGTCACAGTGCTGTATTGAAATTAAAATAGTCTGAGAAGGATTTGCAAATCACTGTATTCAGCTTTTAACCACATATTACACAATGTCTCATCTTTTCTGGAACTTGGGTTTGCATATGGGATAAATGTTATGTCAGACAGGATTCCTTCCAACCAGAGGAGAGGTTATGATTAAGGTCAGTCAGAAACACAGAGATGACTGTCTTGATGTCTTAAAGTAACCATGCAGGGTAAAGAAACCTAACCCCAGTCAAACCTTTAAGATAACTTGAACAATGCCAGGAATTTGCATCATATGATGTTGGAACAATCTGATAAAACTGTTCTGAAATGAGAAGCATCGCGATCAAGCATGATGGATGGTGTAATTATGCTTTAAACCAGTAGTGCCATATGGCTCAGCAAATGAGCTGGCTTCATCTGGCCTGTGAGGCATTTGGATAGATGACCTCCAAGTCTAATGTCATGGTTTTTTCCTGGAAAACAGTGGAGTTGGGGGGGATGTCTTTGGCCCAAATGAAGGAGTTGAAGTATCTCAGGGTGAGTAAGAGCGGGTTCAAGCAGTTATAATAAGATTCCTGGGGAAGGTGGCTTGGCTCAGCCTTGGAGATGGTGTGAAGAGGGATCTCAAAGTAGAGCCACCGCTCCTTTGCCTCAGAAGAAGCCAGTTGAGGTGGTTCAGGCATTTGAACAGGATGCTTCCTGGTCACTTCCTTGTGGAGGTCCTCCGGGTGCATCCAACTGGTAGAAGACCCTGGGGCAGACCCAGGACTGGTAGAAAGGGATTTTATATTATCTGACCTGGGAACGCCTTGAAATCCACCAGGAAGAGCTGGAAAATGTTGCTCAGGGGATGGATGTCTGAGTGGATTTACTTAGTCTGCTGCCACTGCGACCCAGCCCCCAAAACAGTATAATATTATATTATATAACATCAACATTTAACATTTAAAAGGCAGTATCTGAAAAAAATATAGATTATCTTAAGTACGCAACATGAGACTGGAAAGTAAATTAACAATGACAAACTATTCATTACAGTAAATTATGTTTCCAAGAATATTCCTGAAAAACATTAAAATGTACTTTTGTAAATAATCATGACTGATACAATCCAATGTTTTTAACCAAGCATGTTCTGGATAACTCATCCATACTGGGCCATGATATTTGGATATTTCATTTACACAATGTCCATAAACTCTGTGGAACAGTGTTTACCTTTCACAGTAACGGGCAGAAATATAGCGTTAAATAAAACACACTCTGAATCAGTATATATATATATTTGTTTGCCCTTTAAACATCCCAGTGACATTTTTTCAAATACTTTTGTGTGAAAATGACATCTGGACAACAAATTCTGGCATCAACCATCTCTCTTTTGTGCAGCAAAGTTTATTGCTTTGTCTCCTGATATATTTAATTTATTTTCTTCTGGTACATCTTCACAACAATAGTGGGTCCTGCAAAAAAACATGTTTAAGACTTGTCTGATGATGACAAGACCTAGAGTAAAAAGTGATTATGTTTTACAGTGTGCTGAGAAGTGACAGCAGTGAATGCATCCGATGTTGAAAATAGTGCTGTGTTGACTTTTGCTCTGGTTTGAATGACAAAAAGATGAGTCAATAGAGCAGCTGAGGAGAAGGACTTTGATCAGAAGTAGATAATGTCAATTACAAACATGTTGTCTTTTTATACCACTAGTTCAAAAATAAAGAAGTAAAAGTACTGCTCTTTAAATCTACTCAAATAAAAATATGCCATTTAAAGTTTACTCAAAGTACTGAGTACTGAGTAGCTACTAAGGAGTTGTGCAGTGAATTACAACAAGCAAGGCTCTTCAGGTTTACTCACATCTCTATAATAAAGTAAAACACACAAGACAAGCAAAAGTTGACCTGTTTGCATCACAGGACTTCACCTGCTGTCCCCTGCTCTTTTCCCTAAGGAAGGCAACCCTCTCCTGAGTGGAGGTGATGTCTGTCCAGGCCATCCTCCTTGCTTTAGGCCTTTCCCCACCTTTGTGCTCCTGCAGAGACTTCTCATGTAGGAGATGAGCGGTGGACTCATGGTGGCCCTCAGTGATGGAGGACCTTTGTGACATGGTGCAGGGAGATCATCAGGCAGACCCTCTCACATACCCCAGAGGTCCTGCAGTGTTTACAAGGGCTCTTAAAAGCAAGTAAGTCACCATCCACCTTCAGGGGTATGGTTTAATATCAAGGCAGCTCACATTAGATGACACCAGTTACCAGCAGACCTTGTGTCCCAACTTCTAAAGTGGGCCATAAAATGTATCAGACATCATTTAGACATTCTCTTCCTGCTGTGGATGTGGAGCTAGTCCTACAGGTTCTGAATGGACACTATTCAAGGCCCTGGACTTTGTAGATTTGAAGTGTCCCTCAAGTTTCTACTAGCTACTACCAGAAGGATGGGAGAGCTTCAGGCTCCCTCTCAGGGCACTAGAAGTGTTATGTGCACTGGGCACTGGTTCTCAGGAGAAATGTTATCGTCTCCAGTTTTTTTTTTCTGTTTCAAGTTAGAGCATCGAGGTCAACTGCTGTTAAAAGCCCTTCCTTCTGAATCAGACTGTAGAGGCTATCCAGCTGGTTTATGAACCCCAAGTGGGGGTAAATGTAAAGACTAAATGACAAAAGCATTCATATGTTTTATAAAAATAAAAAAGTAACTTAACCAGTTTTCAGATACTTGCTTTGCCACATTTTTGCAGACAACCATCAAAAGTGTCCTCAGGGCTGGAACTGGGAAAAAAAGTGATGATTCAACTGATGATGAAGTGCTTAAAACTATTCAGAGTACCGGAAATAGGTGCAGCTGCGCCTGGGAGATATTGGTTGCAAATCTTAATCCTTTTCAGATTAATTTCACAATGCAAATAAACTATTAGAATGAAAATAATGTGTTTATTGGAGTCAAAATATGATGTGTTTAATTTTAAGAAAAATAAGAAATGAGAATTTCTACATTCTTGTACTCTGATGTTGTTTTTATTATACTCGTTTTACTTTATCAAACATTTATTTAGACATTACATTCAATATTTGAAAGGTAGTGTCTGAATATTAGAAAAGGAATATTCTAAGTACACAACATTAGACTGGAAACAGTAAATTAATGCTGATGATCTTTAAAAAGTTTCAACTTTTACAGTAAATTATGTTTATAAGAATATCCCGCAAAACGTTAAATATGTACTGACACAATCCAGTGTTTTCACCCTGCATGTTTGGGCAGTTCACCTGTATTGTGCACTAGTATAAAGTGGCAAGATATTGGCTCTGATTTGAGTTTTTTTATTTACACAATGTGCATAACTGCTGTATGTGCATTTTATAGCTTAAATATTAATGTGAGACTGACAACAGAAACTTGACATATCAATATATAACTCTAAATACAACACAGTCTGAATTAAAAAAAAAAAATCTTAGTTTGCACTTTACACATCCCGGTGAAAAATAGTTTTATACATTTTTCAAAATGACATCTGGACAACAAATAGTGTTCGCAAATCCTGACATCAGCTTCCTGATAACATTCTCCCTTTTGTGCAGAAAAGTTTATTGCTTTGTCTCCTGATACATTTCATTTATTTTCTCCTGGTACATCTTCACAACGATGGGCCTCCTCAGCTTCAAAGTGGGTCCTGCACAAATAAAAAGATATTTTAGTTCAGTTTAAAGCTGAAGATTCAGACATCTGATCCACTGTAGATATAAAAATAATCAGAGGGAGTGATCCGATCAGACAGGAATGTTGTCTGATATGTTTAAGACTTGTTTCATGATGACAAGACCTAAAGTAAAAGGTGATTATGTTTTACAGTGTGCTGAGAAGTGACAGCAGTGAAAGCGTCTGATTGATAATTATGCTATGTGCTGACTTTTGCTCTAGTTTGAATGGCAAAAAGATGAGTCAATAGAGCAGATGAGGAGAGGGACTTTGAGCAGAAGTAGATATTGTAAATACTATGACAAACATTTTTTCTTTTTATACCTCTTTTTTTTTTTGTTTATTAATGTTGTCATTTCTTTGGTGTTTTTTTAAAAGCCTGCTGAAAGTACATCAGCATTGCTTCTATGTCCTGCATGTGTAGGTTTCATATTCTTGTACTGATGGAAATTAACATTCTCTTGTCCTACCAAAATACATAAAAGGTATGATGACTGAATCAATAAAAGTAGTAATATCACAGTGTAGAAATTCTCTACGACAGTTAAAATTCATTCTTCCAAAAACTTTTGGTGAATCTGTATGTTGTTTAAAAATGAAGAGACCAAGCTAAAAGTATTACATTTGAAAAATGTTAGATTTTAGAATTATATTTTGCTCATAAAAGGTGCAGCTATTTAAAATAACATACTTCCAGTTGGTTTTACTTTATGATGTAAATAATAAATTATTAGTTTGAATGATCTAACTCTGAAGTAACTGAAGCTGTTAAAATAAATGTACAGGTGAAATATGAGATTAGTATGAGTATGTGAAATGTGTAACTCACCCAGTTCTCCTCCACTGATAGAGAAGTCCCGCTCCAGTATGACAAACTTCTGGACCCTCTGAGCGTTGGATGTTGCTGTAGCATTAACACGCTCTATACCCTCCTGAATGGCTGTGTAGATCACTGGCTCCTTATTGGCTATTACCTCTGACACCTTGGTCGCCTTGACACTATTATTCCTGCAGAAGTCCAAAGCCTCGGGGCTCAGCTCATCTGTGGGCTCACCGTTATCATCGACAACGCACTTTTGGAAATAAAATAAGAGTCATCATTGGGATTATTTATTTACCCATCTATTCATTCATTCATTATCAAAGTATGTTTGGAGGAGTGGAGGTCGGTTTACTTTGAGAGTGATCAGCATGGAGAGAAACTTGAGCTTGTCTCCCAGCAGCATGGCATTGCTGATGATGGGAACCTCAGCCTTCAGCGCATCCTCGATGGGCACCGGGGGAATGTTCTCTCCTCCTGCTGTGATGATCAACTCTATGGAAAAACGACAAGTTACTTAAAAGTGCGCCACGTGTTTGTCATCATTCAGAACACTCATTTATAATTCACACCAATGGCTCTTTCTTCCAAAGTCTGATATTGTGCATTTTTTTCTTTAATATGTGCAAAAAATAAAGGTGCTGCTGCACTTATCAATGCCATACAAGATTTAAAAGTTTATGAAATACACGTAAAGTGATGTCTAATGAGTAAAAACAACTTTATATTATAGCTAGGCAATAAACATATGATACAAATAAATCATGCTTAGTACATACAACTAACTTTTTCACTCTTACCGCTGACTTTTAATGCCTAGATGGTTGCTAAACAATTGATACAAATACCCCGAGTGCTCACATCTTTGTATGGACCAAACAAAGAAAATTACCCCCTTCTAAATCCATATTTTATACTTGAAATGATCCAAAACAATGATGTGTTACATTTTTTACAAACTAAAAAGACCCAAAGACCCCAAAATGCTCACCCTTGATCCTTCCAGTGATGTAGAGGAAGTCTTTCTTGTCGTGTCTCCCCAGATCTCCAGAGTGCAGCCAGCCGTCCTCATCAATTGCCTCTGCAGTTTTGTCCGGCATGTTCAGATAGCCCATGAAGACATGTCGACCCCAGAAACAGATCTCTCCATTACCATCCGTGTCTGGCTTCTCCAGCTTTGTCTTGCAGCCCGGCATCGCCTTACCACAGCTGGAAAGATATCATCAACCAACAACATGATCATAAAGACTTCGTAGCCAAAGTCCTGACAAAAGTTAAACTGCAGTTACACCCCAGATGTACTGCGAAGTACTAAAATCAAGTGTATTGCATTAGTTCAGGGAGGCCATGGAGTCAAGAGTTGCCATACATTTGTGATCAGCTAATCTCACGCAAGCCCTCATCAGCTGACAGCCAGCAGATTCATCCTAATCACACTGTTGGCTAATTGTTCTCATGCCACCATGATTAAACTGCTCTAGCCTGGCTATGCTTCACTGCTCCCTCTGAATGCTGCTTTTAGAAAACCCTCCTCCACCCCAGCTCCTCCTGTATGCTTTATCTGACTTAATCAATGTCATTCTGTTGTATTTGATGCCTGCTCTGCTCTGGGCTTATTGCTACTTTTCTCCCTGCCTCAGGCTTTAATTGTAGGCATAGGAAGAGCAGGAACATGCACCGTTCCTGCTTGATGATTTCCATAGGCCACTGGAAAGGCAGGGGGGACCCCGGAACAGCCACACTTCCAATGCAATGCAATGCAATGGCAGCAAATCAATAACTGCTAATAAAGAGACAATGTATAAGCTGCAAATCATGTGTGTTTCTTGACAAAGTGGTCCTGACTAAGAATAAGACATGAGCAGATATGAGTTCATCATGAAAACATATCAAATGTAGGCTATAATTATAAGAAGAAATTCAAACACAGAAGAAGTTATAACACTGAAAGTTTCACCTCTAATAACAGAAATGACCCTGAAGTAAAACTGGATTAAAAACACTGAAAAATAGTTGACATTAAAGATGAACAATGATTTAAAAAATTGAATATGGACAGTTAATATTAAAATTATTCTGAAAGCTGAACTGTGAAAATGACTAAATATGGACAATGTCTAAAATAATAAAAAGTAGACATCAATTACTTATATAACATGCAGATTGAAAGCTCTGGTTATTAGGGATTGTATTCCTCTTTTGCATTTATATCTTTTATTTTGAAAAGTGCATATTAACATTAAACTTTCTGAAACTTTACATTTGGCCAGAAAATGCATAGTGTCCTTAAATACATGACTTTTACAGGCTACATTTGTAGGTTGACATCTTCTACATCTAATTGCAGAACAAAACTTTTTACTTGAAATTTAGGGAGTTTACTAAGGAATAAAACTTTTTCTAATTCAACTTCTCTGACTGACTCTGCATTAAGTGTTTTTCTCTTTTTCTGTGAACACTGTGATGCACTGACAGATTCAGGTGACGTCATTTGAAAACAGAAATGCTCAACATTTAAGGAGTTTCACCTTAAGAAAAATAGAGAGAAAAGAACAAGTCTTTGCACCATCTTATCGTGACATCCAAAACAAGAACACACTACATTTTACTCATTCACAACTACTTTGCTACTGACCTTGTGAGGCGGAATTGGTCACTCAGAGAGAGGGTGTGTGGGCCGGTGCATTCACTCATGCCGTAGGTCTCTAACACAGGGATGTTCAGGCTCACAAAGAAATCCAAGGTGTCCTTGGTGATTGGGGCAGCACCTGTGATGCAGAGCTTGCAGCGATCTAAGCCCAGTGCGGCACGCACCTTCTTAAAGACCAGGGTGTTAGCCAGCGTAAAGCCCCATGGCACCAGATTCTCCCTGTTAAAATAAATAAATAAATAAATAAATACAATTAACACCTCACCTGTATTTTCTTTGTCATTATTTTGAGTGAAGACCTTTTTGAGTACATGTTGAGGGGTGATAAAACATGTCCTGAGACCCCTGGTTAGAAGAGTCAGCTATCTTTCATCTTTCTTATTACTACTTCTTAACATGGCTGTAACAACATATCTAGACAATGCTGCACATCTTTGATAGTTTTGACTGTTGTGTACTGAAATTTAGGAGCCTTCAGATCAACAACATGGGACAGATATTGTCAGGTATTAGTGCTCTTTATCTGTTACTACAGGCGTAAAGTTAAGGGGCTAGCAATTTATGGTCACCATTTGTAATCCTTCTTGTCACTGGGGCACAGGCAGCACATACCTACTATGTCATATGTTTTGTTGCTCTGATTAGTCTGTACTTAATATGACAATCAGGCTGTTTGTCCAGCCACCTGGCATTTTTTTTAAGGTTGTTCCCTTCATAAACACTGTGCATGGGCTGTTGCCCAAATGGGTATGAAATATATCCTTTGACATGGATATATAAAACAGTCTGGCTTATAGGGTTTATGGGAATTGGAAACTTGAAAATCGAAACATACAGCAAATAAATCGTCGATCAGTATGCTTATATTGTTGCCTGAGAGTTCATTTTTCTGAGAAGTTTGATTCTGATAGTATATCTCATACTTTAAAAGCAATTTAACACTGATTCACAGCTCTGATGCCAGGAAGATTAACAGTAAGTGTGGACTGTAAAGGCCTGAGGGATCTTTGATGTTTCATCAGTTTACTGAAAGTCTTATGAATAGAGGAATGAGCCAGTCCTCTCCTTTCTGCATGCTTTAAGTCTCTGCTCCGCCCGCCGTCACAGTCGTTTTCACCGCTACTTGTTTTATTCAGCAGTCAGTGAATACATTTACTTAGTCCTTTCAACATCTCATTAAAATGCACATGTTAATGTCAGAGCAGTAGAAAGAGAAAGCTCTTTGTTAGGAAATCAAGAAAGTCCTGTTCATTGATACTGTAGAAAATATGACAAAAACAACTATCTACATTTATTTTCATAATCCTAATACTGTATTTATGTGCTGTGATCACCACTTCATCTAGTTTTATTATTGAAAATCACATGAATACGGGCATGTGCGCACATGTTTGCTCCTATTTCAGGAATTGCTGCAAAACACTTTTTAAAATTATTTTCATTTAATTTAGACTGCTAGTCAGGGTGCACTGACTACACTGTCACTGCTGAGGTTGATCTGGACATAAGGTGCAGGGTTTTTTATTTCAACAACCACAGGATTAGTTAATGAGTGTGATTTCTTTGGTTGACAACAGCATTTGCGGTTCAACTGAAACACGTGAAATATTTACACCGTAACACAACAATGGAGGTATTTTTGATAAGATTGTTGATGAGACTGGGGTTTGTGGCATGCAAAATATCAACTGCAATCTTTCTGTACAAAAGACCGTACGACATAACATGTCTCACCCATTCATGATGCTGTAGTTGTACTGCAGGCCTATAGATTTTGCCCAGCTTGCCACACTCCTCCTCAGTGGCGATGCCTTGGCTCCCACAGCTTTCATCTTCTCCTGCATCTTTTCCCACACACGAGGAACCCCGAGGAAACATGTTGGACGAGCCTCTTTCATTGTGTTAACTAAGGAGCCCTGGATGCATGAATGAAGATGATAGGAGACACCTTTTAATAGGTCCATGATCGCCTACGGCTCTTCTGCTTCTGCATAATTTGAGTTAATAAAAGTGCTCTATAAATAAAGATTATCATAATAATTATAAAACAGAAGACTTCTTACCTTGAGGGCATCTGGGTCTGCAAAGTAGGTAGTTGTGGCGTAGCTAATAGCCAGCCACATGTCAATGATCTGGGCTGCCACGTGACTGAGCGGCAGGTAACTGACCATTACTTCTTCAGCGTAGTTTATATCAAACGTAAGAGCGGCTTGGTTGCATGTCCACGTCAGCTGCATTAAGCGTAAAAAGGAATGGAAACATATTTCATAAATATACAGTCATTGAAGATGGAGATATTTCAGGATCTGAAAATTTGTATTTCTTTTAAATAAACTAAAAATTAAATCTGTTTGGTACATGATGAGAACAACTGTGAGTCAAGATCCTAAGAAGACACAATGATTTAAAGAAGATAAGATGGTTCAAAACAAAAAGATTAAAGAATATGAGCGTTTCTTGTGTGGATAACTCACATTGTCATGGCTCAACATGACTCCTTTAGGCTTGCCAGTGGTTCCAGAGGTATAAATGAGAGAGCAGCACTCATTGGGTTTAAGACTTTTAATCATGTCATCTAGTTTCTGCTCAGGCACGTCCTCTCCAAGCTTCATGAACTCTTCCCACTACATGGAGACGGAGATTATGTTGAAAATGACTTAGGTATATGGATAAACTGTATTGAAATAAAGTATTTACTTGCAACAGTAGGGTCACAAACAGTGTACAAACAGATGTGACCAATCTGCTCTATCAATATGTGTGCCCCTTGAACGTACTGTATGCAGGAACGGTGCTTTCTGCTGCGGCTCGCCTTTATACATCACAATGGCTTTCAGGTGAGGAAGTTGATCTTTAATCTGTCAGGAAGGACTCATTAAGCTAAGTCACGGCTGGTCTGATTTTTGCAAATAATTATATTATATGCAGACTAAGGGTAATAAAGCTCCTGACCTGCAAGATTTTGTCAAGCTGCTTCTGGTTTTCCACCACCAGGACATTGGCATCACAGCTGGCGGCTACATACTGACAAGCTTCTGGAGAGTTGGTGGTGTAAATTCCAGTTGCCAAACCCCTGCAGCACAAATTAGTTCAGTTTATGTATATTAGATGTGCCAGAGGTAAGCTTCTGTCTACAGAATGCATGTACAAAGGTGGGACAAAAGCTTGTGAAAGGAACATTTGCAAATTTTTGTCACAAATTGTAAACAGATTAAACATTCACACAAAGTCTAAAGCAGGACAACAGGAAAAAAGTATTGACAAACAGTTAGTGATTTTAATAAACTGTGACTGTGCTCATTTATTACTTCTATGTTTTTGAAGCATGTTTGTTATAGTTTTGAATGTTTGCTCTATTTAATGTTGGCCTTAAGCCTGCTGTTTATGGTCAAAACTGTCCCTATTTCCAGGGAAAACCTCCTGTGGTTTGTCATGTGCTGAGGAAAAACATTTAATTTCTTTTTAAACACTAAACTAAAATATCCTCTCTTGAACATAAAGTTTTGTAATAACTAACTGTTGTAACAAGCTGACATGTATGAAGCGCTCATAGTTTAAAGTTTATTTGCCTTAAAGCTCCTGTATGGAACTTTCAGTTTGCATTAATTTGGTGCCCATTATGGACAAAGTGGAACCTTTATTTTCTTGCCTTGAACATGTCTAAGAAGTGTTATTTCTGAAGAAATATCTCAATATCAGGTGTACCACTCATTAGGAATTGTTTCCATAGAAAAGTACGAAAACAATAAGGTAACAATTTTTAAAACAATGTGTGACTGTTTTCTCCCTTGTTTGACACAACTCCATAACAGCATTTTTTAGGCATTAAAAACACCTACATAGAATTTACTTATTTTGTTGATAAACCTATAATTTGCATTTGTAAGCCGTTTAGCATCATTAATACTGATTTTAACCTCTTTAAACATTTCTTACAGGAGCCTTAAGTGTATGGGAAACTCAAGTATAAGTGTGTTTAATATGTCTCCTGAATTCTCTTTTTAGAAATACACCGCAGACATGCCAACAAAAACAAAGCACTTGTTTGCACATTTAAATGCCATAGGAGAATTGACAATGTCTCCTTAGAGGTCGCAGGTTCCTAGGTGCCCTTTCAGTTAATATTTTTCTCTTTTAAACTTTGTCTGAACCTGTAAAGTCTGACTGAGGTTACATTTTAGTTTAGCAAGAGTGTCTAAAACAGGCTCTACTGAATGTTAATAGATTACACAAGGAATGCTACAAATCAGAACTGAATCAGAATATAACATGTAATGTTAAAAGGTTTCTATCGCAATTATGTAAAGACATTAAAATTACACAGAACATTGTGAATCATAATGTAAAGTGGTCTGATAGATTTTGTAATTCCTGTTTGAATAAAATTTCAAATTTAGTTCATCAGTCATTAAACCACTTTGAATAAAGCTACACATGTTCAAAGGGCCTCATTCACCAATACTTCCTTAAGATTTTCTTTAATTTCTTTTTTCTAACAAAGTTTCCACTAGAAACCTCTGTTGGATTCTCAGTGGTTCTTAAACGGCTGAATTTGAATGGTGAATGGTGCCTGTTTTCACTTTTTTATATTGCTGGATATTCAGACACTAATCTAAAATGTAGCTTTCTCCACATGGAGAGGAGAAGTATTGGTCACATCAGGTTTCGTGACAGCCCAAACAGGAGTGGGCAGACACACAGGCAGACCCTGAGATAAGCACGGGCAGATAAATGTGTCAGCATCAGGTGGAACCAGGTTGAGGCATCTTAAGTAAAAAACAGGAATGTAAATCTGCATTTCATCTTATCTGTGATCTGATCCTTCAATGTCCAGTTACCCTGCTAAGATGCAGCCGATGTCTGAGATGAACCATTCGGGGGAGTTAAAACCCAGAATCCCCACACCATGGTACCGCTCCAACCCCAACTACAGGAGAAAAAGGACAAGAAGAGCATGCTTTTATCGAGAACATGTATCTTTAATGACACAGAGGCACAGTGCCTCGGTTACTCTTGACCTACATCCTCCTCCAAGTCACTCAGTCTCATGAGACACAAACATGTCCATGAAACAAGAGATGTAACTCTACCTGTGAATTTCACACACCCAAGTGTTAGTTTTCAGGAGCCAAGGTAGTTCACAGAGAGAGAGGGAGGAAACACTGAGATACTGTTTAAAAATCAGGCATTAGGAATATCTAATCTCTGGAATAAAGTTCATGTGCATATTTGAGGGAATCCTCTTTCATTCAAGATCTAGTGTCTTACTGAAGTAGTACAAGACTGGCGATTACACACCATACCTGCAGAACTGATTTGAATAAGAGACTTTATGGTACTCTTTACTGTAAGAGTTTCAGGGTGCTCAGGGTGCAGCAAGTTGACAAGTCTCACACTTTTATGGCAAAAGAGAGGATGTGTTTTTCAGGTCAAATGGTGAAGCACAGGGTTGAGGGCCAGATTTGAAAAAAAGGCCCTCATTAACAAAGGCTTCTTTAAATCTATGCAACAATGACAGGGATGCAATATAAATACAGATAACCTTGGCCATAATTTTTTTCTTTACAAACTACTTAAAACTGCCACACTTGGACAGAAATGTACATGTTAGTACATAAATTGCTTACAGTCTGCTTTTCTTAAATTGCATATGTTCTGTTTTGCACAACTGAAGGACTTACATGCAAAATCTAAAATCCAAGCGAGTGTGTTTGTCTATTTTCTACGCAAAAATATATTTGCTTATATATGCCACATTTATCTGATGAGTCCATATGAAATGCTATTTTAAGATTTTTAAAAAAAGGAAAAAAAAAACTTTTCATTGTTTGTGAAAAGTTAAAAAATATCTACCAAAGGAGCTATCTATTTGAATTAGTTTGCATGCCATCATACTTCAAGATATTCAAAAAGTTAATTTAGCTTATCAGATGAATTTATTTACTTATGTCTTCATTTATTTTGTATTGATGTTTCATAAAATAAGTGAAATTAGATATTTTTGACTAGATTAGACAAACTTATTAGATGTATTTTTTGTATTGTACAGTATGAATTAAAAAGCCTACAACTCCTACAGTACACCCTGAAAACAGATATAAACATCATTCAACTGCAGCTCAAAGCAGTCATCAAATCTAAAGGCTGATGTTTGTATAAAATTTGAATGTGCTGAAGTCACCATACCTACTGACCTGATTATTTCCTGCTTGCACTAGGTGGATAGTATAGTTTCAGTCATATGCTATGAAAAAGGAACAAAAACCACAAACCTTCATGAAACTTTTAGCAGCTGTCCGGCACTGCTCATAGTACTGCTTCCATGTCACCATCTCCCACTGACCCTCTTTTTTGAACGCCAAGGCTGAATGATCCCCGAAAGTGTCCACTGTCTTCTTAAACATCTCATGGATGGTGATTGGAGTCTCTGAGCCCGGCCCTGACTCCTCCATTCTCAGCTTGACTGCCTTCTCTCTGCTGGTGCTCCATAGCTCATCACCCGGGGCCAAATCTGGAGTCCCATAAAAAGGCCAAAGACGAGTTTTAGTCGGGTTTGATGGACAACAGGGGCAACTACATTTACCTGCCATCAATGAAAACTTCTAAAACACTACACTAAAACACAGCAAGTGCTCCCTTAGGAAGAAGAGTCAGGTGTAAAAGAGGACTGCAGACATCTCTTGACTAACCTCCTGCAAGCTCTGCTGTGTCAGAGCAACACGATTTGCAGGTTGTGCGTGAATGGGGAAAGGCTACGCTGATACCTGAAACTAAACAGGAAGACTTAGGAAGTCCATACCTACCTGCCAATCCGGTTTGGTCAGGAAAAAGAATATGGGTTAGATAACATAACAGAGTTGGGTTACTGGATTGAAAGCACTAAAGATTGAACATACAAATGATGTTGCATTTCCTTCTTTTATATGATTTTAAATCTTCTTCAAGAAGTTGAGTAAAAACATCATTTTTTTTTTCAAAATCCTTGATCCTTCTGCTAAGATTTGTGTTAATTCATGATCAAAAGTCTGTTTGTCTTGCTGTTAGCATCCAACAGAGCTCCCCTAAAGTTCTTGAGCCCTGGAGGATTTCATCTTTTGTCACAGCTCTTTGACCTCAGGTGCATTTTTCTCTCTTTTCTAGCTGAAAGGAATGACATTTTTAAAAATGTCTTCTTTCTGATTTTAAAAACGTTTTACAGAACAGTGACTGTTCTCGCAAAGGTCAAGAATTTCTGTCTGCATTATTTGACACAGAGAATCATGTGATTTCTACACAACAGCCTCTTCACTGTATCTAAAAAAGCCCCTGAGGCTTTTGTGATGCTCTTTCTGGCTGATAAAGATATTGCTTTATCTAACATCTCCATCTTTCTCTTCTGTATCTCCCTTAAAAAAAATTCCGTTAATTTTCCTAATATCTCTGCACAAATTCATTTTTGCATGCTACACTAAAACATTTTCCCTCAAATATCAGCTATTTGTGAGAGCCTTCAGGTTTTAAAAATCAAACGCAAAAAAATGAACACAATCAAACAGGAGGTAAAAACTAATCCATCTGAACTGAGATTGTACTCAGATTTGTATGAAGATTAAGATAGTGTACTTGTGCAATCTTTGATGTGTTTTACTGGCCTTATCTGCTTGTGTTATTTAAGGTAAATCCACGCCTTCGGCCCCTCAAGAATGCTGCTGCTGCTGCTGATGTTTGGATTACATTACAGTATTTGTTGAAGGACTGGTTTGTCAAATTGTTTTAAAACTCACAAGGTGCCATGGGTTTTGAAATAGCTTTTAAAACTTATTGATGATGATAAAAAACAAAGATAGTCAATCCTGCTTGATATTGCAGACAAACTTGCCTCAGCGGTTTATGCTAATCCATGTTTGGCTTCACATCAAATTTACATGTACATAACTGCTTTAGCTAACAGTTATCACAAGTGTGTCTTTTTTATTTAATTTTGTTTTAAGGTGTAAGTAGGTCTTCTCCACAAAATTGACCCAACGTGACAAAAACAAAACTGCACGATCAAAAATTAAAACCGAACAATTTGGCATTGGCTCTGTCGACACATGAAATGGCACAAAGCAACACAGTAGCCACTGGAAATGATTCCAAGTCCACAGAGTGTCAGTGACACCCAGTCCTCGGTGCTGATTGGCTGGTGCTTGTGAGATGTCTAGCCTATCAGATAATGTTGTGGGCAGGTCATGAGATGAGACAGTAAAGAGCAAAAACAAAGCCAAAGGGGAGACACACCTCACATTGGAGCAAAATTTTAAATATAATTGATATGTAAAATTAAATGCTGATACAGGTAACCGGCCAAATGCCTAATATCATCCCCATTAACTGGCCAGACCTGTTATCAGAATTTTTTTTGTATCCTTTTCGGCTTTCATGTAGTTTTTTTTTTTCATTATTTCAAACATTTTATTTGTTTTACACTGATGAGAGGCTTCTGTCTAGTCACTCTGTAACAAACCCAGATCAGTGGAGGGCTGCGGATCACCTTCTGGAAATTCATCTCCACACAGGATCTCTGGAGCTCAGTCAGAGTGACCATAGGGTTCTTGGTCACCTCTCTGAAGGCTGTTCTCCCTTGATTGCTCAGCTTGGCCGGATGACCAGCTCTTAGCTGATTTTTTTGTAGCCTTCCTCAGATCTGTGCCTTGCAATAATCCTGTCTCTGAGCTCTGCAGTCAGTTCCTTTGACCGATGGCTTGGTTTTTGCTCTGATATGCATCGTCAGCTGTGAGGCCTTCTATAGAGGGGTGTGTGTGTTTGTCCAGATCATGTCCAGTCAGTTTAATTTACCACAGGTGGGCTCCAATCAAGATGTAGAAACATCTCAGCAAAGACTGGGAGAAATGGGAGGAACCTAAGCTAAATTTGAAGTGTTTTGCAAAGGGTCTCAAAACTAACATCAATGTGATATTTCAGGGTTTTTAAAAAAATGACATTTTCAAAAATGTCTAAAATTCTGTTTTCACTTGGTCATGATGGGGGACGGCAACATAATAAAATTGACAAAAGTCAAGGGGATCTGAATATTTCCTGAATGCACTGTAAGTAGCAAACATGTTTTAACATGTATTTTATTAAAGTTCAAATTAAAAGCTGAGACAGACAATCGGCCCCAATAATTGGCCAGACCTGTAAACAGTCGACCCTTAACAATAACCCCAAAAATATCTTAATAAACAGGAAACCTTCTTTAAATCTTGTTTGCAATCCTACAGATTTATTAAATAGCAAAGAAAACTTTGCATTTCAAACGTATACTTATACAGCTGCTCTTAGTGTTATTGACCTTGTAGAGGGGACTTAGTGTAATGTTGATTAAAAATTTCACATCCTTCATCTCATTTTCAAAATAAAACTGCCAAAACCTTGTCAGACTGTTTTCTTTGAAATGTTTTAGAAAATAAAAGAGGCACATTTCAATTAAAATCTGAAAAAAGGGTTAAACTTGTGTTGAAGTTTTTTTTTTTGTTCCATGCGTCTTAATCATATAAACCATCAGATTTGTCTTGCTGATGTAGAGCCATTGGGGAAATCAAAGTTTCACGTTTTTTTGTATTTTTCACATAGTAAGATGATTACCTGAATGTCCTTCAGCAGCTCCGTCAGTGTAGCTGGGAGGATGAGACTCTCGGTCCTCTGAAGCAGCACTGAGCTCAGTGCTTGTGACACTGCCGTTTAGGATACAAGAGTCCTTTGGGTTTATGGAGGTTTTGCTAGGGATGCCGGGAAAGTTATTAAGAGAAATCAGCAGAAATCCAACTGAAGAAAAAGTCTGAAAAGTTATAAACAAATTGTTTAAAGTAGACTGATCAAACATGATAGTAATATCCAAAACAGCAGTTTTACATACCTGCCAGTACTGCCGTTCATTACTGCAACACCGTTTCTCTGTTCTTTGACACTCATGTTATTTGTGCTGGAAAAATAAAGAAAAATATTGCCACTGGATGAAAAGTAAAACAAGCATACGTTTTCTAAAGACGACCTTCTGACTGATAAAGTTATCTATTATGAAATGGCTCATTTATACAACACTGACATTCACGACGGTCACAACAACAGGTCATAGCCAATACAGCCATCACTGGTAAACAAGCACAGCAAAGATCTGAATGTCAAAACTCTCAATGTCGTGCCAGAAATCATTGGGACATCTGCTTGCACGTCTGATTGATACTCTTTGCCCAATATTTGAAGAACAGCTGAGACAATAATCTCACTAAGAAGCAGCATTTATGTATCTATATCGTCTCTGATTCATTAAAGTACTACATTAAATTTAAACTGAGCAAAACAGAGAATAATGAGGCTTAAGCTTTCCACTCTTGTCGTAGAGACAAAGAAATAATGCCATCTTGTGTAAATAGTGTGCAACACTGGATATTATTTAAATAAGACTTTAAATCACAAGTTTTATTACCGCAGCCAAGGAGGTTATGTGATCAGATGGGTTTGTTCGTTTGTTAGTTTGTTTGTTGGCAACATAACTCCAGAAGTTGTGGACAGATTTTGATCAAATTTTCAGGAAATGTCAGAAATGGCATAAGGAAGAACTGATTAGATTTTGGGAGTGATCCAGATCACCATCTGATCCAGGACTTTTTAAAGGATTCTGTACTATTGGGAGATAGGGCTAATGGCGGAGGTCTGCGCTCTCCGAGTGCTTTTCTAGTTAACATTATGTGAAACAAATGATTAATCAAGAGGACACATGCAGAGAAAAAAATCAGAAGTTAAAAAGAAATTTGCATCAAAATCATCACCACTTATCGTTAAAAAAAATGTAAAAATAAGAATAAAGAAAGTTCAGCCTAATTAATATCCTTTCTGTACTCATCTGTGTATAATAGAGCTGAATTAACGTTTGTGTCCATTTGCACAGTTTCACAGCAGCACAGGTACATTACATTTTTTGATCAGATTCATCAAATACTATAACAGACAGAAGATGAAAGAAATCAGAGGATCATCAGAAAAGAAATAAGCACTTAATAAAAATCTACACTGTGTTCTCATAATAAGTGTTTCCACCTCAGGTCTTGCATGCTGCAGGTGTTATCGCATTGCACTCAGATATAGCTCATCTTCTCCTCAGTAAAGATGTCTCCGGATAAAATCTTACTAAAGTTCTGTGCTGGAGGCTCAAGTAGCAACCAGGCTTTTGCTCTACATAGTATAATTATCAATTTACTTGCCTGAAATACATAGAAAATCAATTTCAGCCTATCATAGACATTGGTTGAACCCATTAAGTAGTTACCTTTGAAACACTCTTACAGTTCAATCTTCAGGTAGAAATGAGAATAAAAGTCCTACAGTCCCATAGGAGAAAACATCCAGGGTGGTCACAGATGTTTAGTTTTGGTGTGTTAAGACGAGGTCCAGCAGAAGACTACCCACGCTTGCAGCTGTTTTTTTAAGCTTTTAACATGAACCAACCCTTCTAGACGGGGGTTTAAAGAATGACACCATCCCTGTTGACCAAATAATAAAAGCGGAGAAGCCAGCTCACATCAAACAGGGGTTATATACTTCTCCATAAATTGTGTTTGTCTAGAACATATTTACCGTCGCCCCAAGGGCTGCTTACTTCTGTCAAACATGCTCAGTTCTGTGAAATTGTACATCTGATTTCTCTTGGTTTTAAAGGCTTCAACAATAAAATTGAGTTTTGCAACTAAAACAAATATTTAAAAAGAGCAATAACTTGCCAGTCAAAATAAATATTCTGTGTGCATAATTCATACAAGCATTTAGTCCTCATGGAAATTGATTCAAACAAAAAATACTCTGGTAAACTCTTCCCACACTTCACACACTTACTGACTAAATAGAAATATGATGCAATGATAGCTACCTCCTCTGTGCTGCAGATCTGTACGACATCCACTGAACAGCTGCAGTCAGGTGTAGAGAGGAACAGCGTCAACCTTTGCTCAGCGCAGGTGCTTGTCTGCAGGTCAATGATTTCAACCTATAGGAGCATTTCATGAGCACATGCCAACTTCCCCTCTGCTGTCATGCCTCATCTAAACCTACAGAGACTTACACAATCCTCCAAACACTCCCTGCCGGGGCCGTGTTGACCAGAGCCACAGACAAAACTTGACCAAAGGTTGGGTTCCTTAAGGTGAAGAAGACCTGACACACAAACAGTCTGCAGCTGCTTTGTTTATATGAATAATATCATCACTGATGACAGGCCAGAGTATTTAACAGGATAAACAGCCCATAATGCACTTTTATAAATCCTGAGGATGTGCTATTGATATGTTAATGCTGGTCATTATCAGATACACATGATAAAACCTGTCTGTAAGATAAACCTAAAACCAGATAAGTTCATGAGGAAGATACTTTGACCCATAAATTTATCAATAGTTTCACAAAACTTGTGCAACTTTGACTTTTAAACCAGATTTACACATCAAGATGCAGCAAGATATCACTGCTATTAGGGGAAAATACAAATGCTGTTCCTGATATTGTGTTGGGAATCTCATAACTCATTTAACCCTTTGTGTGCTTGATCAAAATCTTAATGTCTGCAGTAATATAAAGGAAATCAGTGTCATTTTAAAGATTACTTAGCAGGCACATCTTATAAAAGCAGCCTTAGAAAAAAAAGCTATTTAAACTTGGTCTTTGCTTTATAGCATCAATAACTTGGTCTCTCCTGTTGTGCTGCACATATAATTGTTTTTTGAGTAAATGGAGACGAAAGTTCAACCCTTCCGCTCCTTTTCTAAAATGACACACAGTTACCTTCCTCATGGGCACCCCGATCACTGAGTCATACCACCCAGTCACACCACGCCTGTCCTGACTCCGACCCTCACTGCCAACTCTGGGCACATGCACTCTGCGGGGGGGGGGTGAATGATTCGTGCAGCAATAAAAGGCAGTGGTGCTGAAACACAGCAGAGGTATTTGACAAGTACACAATAAAAGTAAAACACAATTTAAAAAATGCTGTTGATAATGAAAATAAAAATATTCCATGGAATACTGCTGGTCACTTAGTCAAGTATCTATTTCAGCTATGAGATTGGCTTCTCACTATCATTAAAACAAGAGAATTGAGATCTAACAATTACGATGCTGCACGCTGTGTTGTGCTTGCCTTTCACGTAAGTTGTTTTCCAAAGTGTCCAGAATGTTAAGGTTTCAGGAAAGTTTTAGTTTGATGAATGCATGTGATACAGATGTTGTAAAATCAGTAAGTTATTGTGTTCAAGAATAAATAACAATGATAATAATGATTAGGATTTTTGGCATCGTCGAGCAGCCAAACAAAGTAGGCCTGCATGAATAGAAAAATGTTTGTAATGTGATATAACAACTTTCAGTGATGAAATTAAGCAACCTCCATAAACAAGACTAAAGCTAATCGCTGCTATAACCCAGTTTAAGTCAATCTCCACATTCCTGGTGTCTGAAACATGATTCCCCTAAATCCCAAATTAAAACAAAAGGCTTTCTTTCACCATAAAATTGGTGTCAAATGATCTGAAGATAGCAGACAGCGACCTTGAACTTTATCTTATTGCATCAGAGCAGTGTTAAAGCACGGTTGTGTAAAAGATTCCATCTAATGAGTAAAATATACACATAATGAGTAAAAGAATATTGCTTGTTTGCATAATATTGGTTCGCTCATTTATTGCAAAAAAAATTGGACTTTTAGGATGCATTCATAGTAATTCTCAATGAAAGACAATGAAATTGTGACGACTGTTGTAGACTATTGTTTGAAACGCACTATAATTCAACCTTTTTTTTGCATCATTCTTCTCACATCTTTAGGACCGTACTTCCCTCGATCTAAGTTACTGTATCATAACTTCTCCCTTTTTTGTTCTCTACACTAAATTTGCTTTTGGGTTAAAACGAAAAAGGCTTTAAGGAAGACGAACATAAGATATTTTTTGGAAAAAAAAATGATGCAAAATCATTGCCCTAAAGTAACATCTGAATATGTACATTTACATCTTTTAGTTTAGAAATCATTGGGGTCTTGAACATGTAATCTTTAACACATATACCCCGTGATAATGTTGACTTACTGAGGGAAGATGACTAGAGCTGATTTTACATAAGGACTTAGCTGATCAATACAGTTGTGATAAAAGCTATCTCTGCACATAAACACAGATTTGAAACTGTGTTAAAGATTTTCTTCACAGGGGAAAATTCTGAGAACTTTAGTGCTTCATGTAGAAAACTTCTAGGAATCAGTGCCTGAGTGAAACACTACTAAAATTAAATTTTTTTTTTTTTCAATTGGCTTTCAGAGCTTATAAAGGCCTACAAGTCAGAAGTCTGTCCAAAGTTTGGTTTATTTTAAATTACTGTACAACTAGAAAACTGGAAGTTGTATTGTCTTTACTGTCAGCTGAAAATAATGTTTTGTTTTACCTTTACAGCAGCAGACACTCACTGTTGTCACTGGACAAAATCAGAATAAAAAAATAAATAAAGTTTTCATCTTTCAACACTAGAAAGCTTTTTATTTGTGATTTTCAGCATTATCAAACAAAGGTATCTTGTTTTTTTTTTTTTTTACATTTATTAGAGATCAACACATATATGGGGCTGCACGGTAGCACAGGGGCTAGCGCTGTTGCCTCACAGCAAGAGGGTCCCTGGTTCGCTTCCCCGTCAGGGTCTTTCTGTGCAGAGTTTGCATGTTCTCCCCGTGCATGCGTGGGTTCTCTCCGGGTACCCCGGCTTCCTCCCACCACCAAACACATGCTCATTAGGTTAATTGGTGACACTAAAATTGGCTGTAGGTGTGAGTGTGAGCGTGCCTGGTTGTCTGTCTCTATATGTCACCCCTGCGATGGACCCCGCCTCTCACCCAATGGCAGCTGCGATAGGTTCCAGCCCCCCTCGTGACCCCGAACGGGATAAGCAGTATAGAAAAATAGATGGATGGAACATATATATGTCATAAGCTGTGTGCACCTGCAATAGCAATAGCTATAATTCTGAATTTTTAGATGAATAAAATGTCATGATCTCTGGATTAGAAACAAATAAGACCAGACCGACAGAAAATTCATGAAACCACTATCCTGGTGGCCACTTCATCTGTCTCCCTCCCAAGACGTGGATGTGAAGGTGGTAGACCGACTGAGCTCCATGTTTTCCATCGTTGATCACTGCCAAGAACAGAAATATACCCAGAATTAAGTAACAAAAGCATACACGTATCACTTTCATCAATTAAAAAACTGTAACTCACCCACTCTGTATCCTTCATTCAGAGACTCTTGCTTTGCCACATTTCTGGCAACAACCAACAAATGTCCTAAAAGCTGGAATTGACAGAAAAGATGAAAATTCAGGGGCGAATGAAGTGTTTCTAACCTTTCGGGAATAACTGGTTTTAATCTTTTTAATACTACATTATAATACATTATTGACCTTATTAAAACAAAGAGAAAGAGTAGAATTGAGGGTTGGTTATAATGAAAGAGGAGGCTAAAATAAAATCATCATGGAATGATGAATGAGAATAATGAGAACCTTCACAGACATGCTTCATTGTATTTTAGGATGAGAACCCTTTGATACAATCTAAATATGCCTTTTAGATGGTTGGTGAAAAGTCTTCAAAAACCTTGACTAAGTCCAGTTTCCTTTTAATTAAACTTTAAAGGATATATTTTCAATAAAAGATAGACTGAAGACACAGCATAATGTATTTATTATATATAAATGTCAGACTTTTTTTTCTCTTTGAAGCAGTGTGATATTTGAATAAAATAGCCTTGCCTCTATGCTTTGATTTTACATTTAGTCAATGCCCTCAGTCATCTATACACAGTTAATATGCCCCCAAACACAACTAAATCCTTTAAGAGAAGTGTGAACCCTCAGCTGGTTAGATTCAAAAGTTTTTAACCAGTAACGATGTTGAGAGGGATTCTGTACGATCACTTAGCTGATTGTAAAACGTCCTGAAGGCTTTACTCTGTGACACTGAGAGCAAACAGACTCTCTGCACACAGCAACTAGTCCTGCAGGGGTCTGAACCTCAGGGTAAGCTGGGAGGAGTTTACATGGCCCACCAGTTCTGTTTGAGGATTTTTAAGTTTACACATACACATTACAGTATGGCCTGAAGTACGTTGACATACCTGTTCACATACTGTATGTTTGCCTACGTCTGGTCTAGGGCTATAGTCTTTGTTGTATCCTTAGATTAAGGTAAGAAGTTAAAATAAATTAAGGGAAAGCTACAAACATTACATTTTAGACTCTGGTATGATTTAAAAGTAAAAGAGCATTGCTTACTGGCTTACATGAATATACCTCTTTACTTATCAGACTGACGTTGGACTAAACAAGCTAATATAAGTGCTAACAAGAGAGGTTTACAAGGTTTTCATCCCTGGTAAAAAAAAACAAAAAACAAAAAAAAAAAAACACACCCTTAAGATGAGTCAAACGTTTTCACTTTGTATTAACATAATAAATGGAGACCGATATAATAAAAGCAGCTCGCTTACATTAAACCTTGTGTTTAATTTTATTCATCCCGTATCTATACAGTGTAAGCATATGATTTATATGAAATATACATATTTATGAGTTTTGTTTTTAATAGGACTTTCTCTAAAATGATGTGTTCTAAGTTGGATGTAATATTAATATTTTTATGCATACCAAATCTAATTCAAAGATATTTTAACTCCACTGCAAGTGCATTAAGAATCTTTGGATTAATATCATTACATTGAGATATTGTTCATCACAAGTGTTTTACCATGTAATCAGGACAAGAATTTGTTTTAACATCAAACATAGGGTTGTCACAATACCACATTTTCATTTTCTGTCAAGATTTAACTGAAATTAAACATTTATTGATACCCTTTGTTGATCCTATGGGAAAAAAAAACAACAAAGCCTTGAGCAACCATTCTCGTGTAATATTTTGCTTTACTCACAAAATGTTACGTTACATTTGTGCTGTTTAGTGTTCTATCTCATTCGCTCAGTGTAGATTATAATTAAATCTTGAAGGTAAAGGCAGTGGTTCCCAAACGTTTTCTGCTGTAAAATGCTTTGGTAGATGATTTTTAATATTTTAGGACTTGGAAATGATCCCAGGACCAGTGCACTGAGGACTGTAGCCTCAGTATATGGGCACCTGCTCTACCTATTGAGCTAAACTGACACCTGAAAACAATTTCAAGAGCCAGGGAGGGTGAGGAATGACATAAAGGAAAGGATCCACAGGCCAAAGTGGTATGCCCCGAGGACAACAGCCTGTCTGTGGGGCTTGCTCTGTTGCATCTTCTGTAACTGAATGGAAGTAAGCCCTGTATCCAGTTTACAAACATGTATACAATCTTGTCAAGACTGTTAAGGCTGTTTTAACATCAGATCAATGCCCATTTGTTCTATGTAAATACCAAAGGCCATTGTGAACATGTAAACCTACCTCAGCATCATCATCTTTGGCCTCACTTATTCTGGGAATGGGGAGCCTTGGAATAACCAGGAAATGAACAGGGGCTTGTGGGTTGATGTCTCTGAATGCCAAACACTAATAAAACACAGAACAACAAACATTATTGGGGTTGAATTACACAACGTAACTTTGAATTATTTAATCAATATCTTAATAAGTCAATGCTAATTTATTAGTGAACTTTGCGTGGAATAACCCCAGCATGTTTTGGAAGCATTGTTTACCTTGTCATCTTCATAAATTATATCTGCAGGGATGCTTTTGTCAATCACTTTGGAGAAAATGGTTGGTGCTGAGAAGCCATACTTCTTACTGGCCTCCTCTGCAAGCCTAACCTCGTCACTTTTGGTGCACAGTTGTCTCTGTGGGTCAGTCACACACATTACACATGGGTAAATAAAAGCACTAGGCTGGTATGCTACTGTGACACAAAACAGCGCATTAAAACAACTTAAGAGAGGCACAATGAACCAAACCTCTGGTTTATGGGGCAGAGCAGGTTTTCCAATGCCACAACCAAGTTTGGTGGGACAGTTGTTGTCTAATTGCACGGCTGCAGTTATCATAAAGAATATATTTATAAGAATGACTAGGTTAATGTTGAAAACGGATACCTGAGCTCGACAAACACGGTGAACAAGGTTCAGGTGCGCAACTCTTGACCCGATGAACTGAGTCCGCAAAATGTGACGTAAATACATATCTAGCAAGCTAACTAGATATTGTATATGCAAACAACCTTAACAAACCACTGCTAATGTAGTTAAATGACAGCTAAATGCGAAATCAAACAACCACTAGGGTCACAGCCGAAAACTCTGCTACGCTGCATGTCAGTGTAACCTTCAGGTACCCCCGTTTTTTATTTCACTTGTGTTAAATCGGGTCCATAGTACGGCGTGTTTTAACTTGTCATAAACTGCAGAAAAAGAATACACCCACTAGATGAATGTGAGGTTGTTATTTTTATTACAAGGAATCTGAAACAGTGTATTTTTATAAGCAATGTTAGAACTACACGTAATAATCCAAACTAAACGCTATAAAATCTAACTTATTCCCTTAAACACATGTCAAGATTTCAATTTTTGCACCTATTAATCATAAAACATGACTTTGGTTCAATTGTAGATGGATTTGACAAATGGCAGTAAACATCGAATTCCAATAGGTCAAAATATTAACATGTACTTAAAAAAACGATATTTGTCGGTGTCCCCAAATGAGGCTTTGGTTCGACAGTTACGAGGGTAGCTTCAAGAGCCTCAACGTTCTCCAATGTTAAAAGTGATCTCAGACGTAGTAGCGTAAAAAAGGTCGTAACTTATGAATCTTAAGTGAACAACGTCCTAGAATAGAAAAGTTCGTCATTTCTCTTGGTGAATAAAAAATTCTAGATGAGTAAAACGTTTTAATTGCTATAATATTTATGTTATTTTGTATTTATAGGGGGCGCTGTCGTGGAAACTGTTCGCTGATATGTCAACTGAAAGGAAGAAGAATTCCATAAGCGCTTACATGTTTTCAAAGGCATGGGGATCAAGAAAATTATCGAAAAATATGTAAAAGCAATGAATGCTATGACAAGTTTATGTGGTTGTGACTGGGGTGCAGAGGGAGGGACCATGCACAGGCCGAGGCTGTAAGACGCTGTTCGGGAGCATTTAGATCCTGTTCAGTCCCTGCTTTACTGGATGAGATGGGTGAAATACCTCTGCATTTACGACGCATAAAACTAGGAATTCAGTACTGTTTAGCAGTGAATACCATCAATTATCTGACTGTCTGTTTCAAGGGACATGGGAGTCTCCTAAACAAAATAAGAAACGTCTTTCTTTTTTTTTTTTAGAAGAAGAAGAAGAATTGAGAAAAAGGGAATAGACAGGGAGTCGATTGCAGAGCACATGTGTTGGCCTCCTGTTCCTTACTGGGTTATGCAGGAGCCTGAAGTTGACCTGTCGCTTTTATCTGTGGCTCGAAATAAGAATAATGATATTGGGATGTTGGTTGATAAGTATATTAATGTATCATATCCTATGTAAAGATTTTTTACTGATGGTTCCAGAGATCCAGGGAGTGGTAAGGCAGGTTTTGAGGTGTATGTGACTCAGTTAGAAATAAGAATGTGTCACAGGGTGAGTAATGGTATGTCTGCATTTACAACTAAATTATTGGCTGTTCTCTGGGCTTACACTGGATAGAGGAAGTCAAACCAGAAAAAAAAGTTATTTGTTCAGACTCAGCTGCAGCTTTGTTGTCCTTAAACCAAAGCAGAGTGTCAGCTCATCCTGACCTTGTTAAAGAAATTGTATTGTCTTTGTTTAGAATTGAGAAGATAAACTGTGAAGTTGTACTACTGTAGGTTTCAGGCCATTCTGGGGTTATGGCTCATGAAATTGAAGATAGCATTGCAAAATAAACATTAATGCAAACTTCTGTAAACATTAAGCTTCTGCATAGGAAAACAGAATACAGAAGTAAAATCAAAGAAGAGCTTGAGCGAGAGTGGCAAGAAACTTGGGAAAAGGAAAAAAGAGGGAGATATTATTTTATATTAGGAAAATGTTCTGCTTTTCTGGAAACTGAAAGGATGTTGTGAAGTTAACCAGGTTGAGGCTGGGATACTGTGGGTTGAATAAGTATTTACACACAATTGGGAAACATCCCAAATGGGCCATGTGTTTGTGGAAGCCCTGAAACAGTTACTCACACCTTAATTCAGTGTAGGAACTACACAAAAGAGAGAAACACATTGTTTAAAAAATGATCAGACATGGGAGTTTCTTGCTTTGCCAGTGTGAGAACCACCAACTGATTAAAGCACTTAGTAAATTTCTGCATGCCACGGGAATATACTCAAGAATATGAGGAACCGTCTAATTTAGACTGATATTATCGTTCACCTGTGGATGGCAGTAAAACGCCAAGATGCGTCTAAACTGCCGGAAATTGTAAAGGAAGAAGAGGAAGAAGAATTCCATATGACTCTAGGAAAAATGGCGGCCCGCACACGGCTGCCCTTGCTGTTCCCTAAAAACTCGCCTTCTTTCAGAAGCAAACAGCCCGTCCACACTGAGGCTGCAGTCAAGGAGCCAGCGTATCCCCCCATTGTCGCCTCCCTCACGGCGAAAAGCAAATCTGCCCGCCGGCGACAAGTTGAGGAACACATAAAGAAGATATGCGCCTCTACACCAGAGGAGAAGCTCTCCCTCCTCACTCGTATCCAGCGGAAGAAATTTGTAATTTACCCTCAGACTTTTTCACGAAATGCAGACAGGTGGTACCAACACTTTACCAAGACTGCATATATCCCGGGTCTGCCCGAGAAATTTACAGCACTCCAGGGGGAGACCGTGGGGACGGAGAGTTCACCGGCAGCCGCGGGTCAGACCACTGCGCTGGGCTTTGGAGATGAGTTCGCCGACATCCGCTCCTTGGTGACTCGTGTGATTTTGCAGGAGCACTGGTACATGAACAAGCGCAAACCTTTCTTGTACAGAAATCAGGAGCAGACGGTTGGGCCTGTGCTGAGAAACCTTGCGAGGGGTCTCACCTGTAGCCTGATGAAACACAACCCCCTGTTCCTCCACTCCAGCCTGGGTATGTTTGTTTTATGACCATGACAGCTGTTAAACATGAACAATTAGGCTAACTCGCTTGGAATGACAGTGGCTCCCTCATATTATCAGTGTCTGTTGTCTTTTTAAAAGTGCATTTAAAGTAATGTAAATACAGCTGATTAGTTATTGATTAGACTAGTAATGTAAGTTCTATCATTTTTGTATTCAGTTTTTAGGAACAACAACACAGCCCAGTGCAATTAAAAAATCAAAACCAAAAGCAAACAGTATCCCATATGGAATATAGTATTTTCCAGTATACCAGTATGGAAACAAGATGAACTGCAGTCCACATTTTAATCAGCAGAGCATGCTAGTTGTCTGTAGTTTCTCCTTCACCATCACAAGCTGTATCAGTGTCACTATATGTAAAGAAAAATAAAAATTATTTTATTAGTAACTATATAACATTGACATTAAAAACTATTAATTATTTATAAAGGAAAACAATCATTATGTAGTAATTTATTGTTATATAATTAAGATAAAAGAATCACATTCATACATAAACTGACTTTATGTCTCTACTTTTTTTTAAGATCATTAAAAACAAAACTGATCTTGCTTAAATATTACCCTGATAGGAATCATGAAATAAGCATGGCTTTACATCCTTACTAGTTTGTCACTGACCAAAGAAATTATATGCTATGTTTCTTTATCAGATATTGATCCTAAGGTGCACTTTTACTGGAGAAGAGGACAAAGTGTTATCCCAAAAGGGCATCGAAAAGGCAGGCAAGAGCCAACCAGGTTCCAGATAGATGATCAACCAAACTCTCAGATAAGGATTCTTCAGCAGCTCCCACAGGTAATAATAACAGTTAGGCATGATCTGAAGAGCATTCAAATTCAGTATTGTCAGTGCATGATTTGGTACAGTGTGTAGCATGTACAATTTAGATAAGAAAGGACAGTAAAGGGAAAAAAAAACATCTTACGTGTGAATCATTTGACAGCAGACCGAAATAGAAGTAATGATTTCAGTTCAGTTAATATTCATATTGTCTTATTCTTATTGCTTTCTGTCATTTTGTTTCTCTTAGTTTGTACCAATGGAGGCCTCTTATACAGCTGAAGTCCCAGAGATCACACTTGCTCCCAATGTCCTGCCTCTATTTAGAAGACAGTATGACAACAATATATTTACAGGTAACACAGCCACAATTAACATCCTTTGTCGTCTTGCTCTTAATTAACACTGACTGAATATTTTTGGTGTAAAAATTAAAATGTTTAGTCAAATGTTTTAGTGTGTGTAGCTAAGTGTTGGGACTGATTTCTCATCTTTCAGTTACATGTTGCTAACTCAGGGTGGGGTGGGAGCAAAATTCAGCAAGTTAATCAAATAACAGCTTTGTTGATTTGAAAAAAAAAAAAAACAGATAAATTGGAGATTCGTCCTCTGCATTTTCTTAAATCCATATATGTTGTGGTTCAGCCTAAATTGTTGGCAAATAGCTGCTGACTAATTTTCTTGTGATTTGGTAACTGAGTTTTGGTTGGAGATCTTGCTCTTCTAAAAGCAGCAATATCAGCCATAGAAAATGATATATGGATAATGTATCAATCATATTAGAAATGTTCTAAGACATTTACATAACTTTATAAATCCCCTATTTTTTGCCTCTTGATTTATTTTCAGGTTCCAAGCTTCAAGACCCGATGTGTTACGGTCACACCCAGTTCCACCTGGTACCAGACCGTTACCATAGAGACCGGATGGCCAGACAACAGCAGTCTGATCAAGTGGAGAACTTCCTCCGAGCCAACGCACTTGCCAGCCTCTTTGCCTGGACCGGAGCTCAGGCTGTGTATCAGGGTGAGAGTAAAACAATCTCTGACTAAAGAGGAGCCTAATTTTTTTTTTTTTTTTTTTTTTTTTTTTTTTTTAATGTGTAGATGTAGATCTTTCTTTCTGTGTACAGATCAGACCCTGTCGTGTGTGCATTTAAAATATGATTTATAATATTATTTTCACCCCAAAGGCATATTCTACATAATGGTCACAAAATCTGATAGCCAAAGTTTAATATTTACATGAAAAATCAATGATACTGTCTTTGATTAACGTGGTAAATTTATGATTAAAAGTCCAACATAAACAAGAAATAAATCAAAATTGTCCACGCTATTGTAAAGTATGACACAAGAAAAGATTTAACTCTATAAGAGTAAAACTACAATATACTAGAGAAAAATGTCATATTGTTATTCTGCTGGTTTCTGTAGTTTAAAAGTTAGTATACCATATGTGGCAGGAATATCATATTAGGGGGTTTCAATGTGCATTTCTGCAATAGCACTGTAACAAAACTACACCATTATTACGGCTGAAACATTCATGGTAGTGTTGTGGGACAGCGAGAGAGCAAATTAGAGTGGGAGCATTACATACACGTCTTTAAAGGTCAATCCCTCCAAGAATAAGAACCCCCCACCACCTTTCAGAAAATGTGTGCTCAAACCATCTGTTCTCAGATTTTCCCCTCATGATGTCATGTGGGGAGTTAGCCCCACCCCCAGGTTTGATTGGCTCTCCCTACTTGTAAGAAGGTCCTGCCCTCCTCTCCTGTACTCCTCTTGGCTGGCAGCAGGAAGAAGGATCAGGAGAGCCACATCCATTAAGTCGCATCCATTTCCTGAGGGGGACGGAGTCAGACAGTTCAGTAACATTTAAAGCCACAGACAGATCATTCTCATTCTGAGCAGGGATGAGGAGTTTTCTATTTTTTATAGACAGGCAAAACCCGATAGTGGAATGTTTTTTTTCAGCAACAAATGTCACAGGCATGTTTTGGGGGCATCTGAGACCAATATAAACTTGTCTTAAAGGGGTAAAATATGTGATCGTTAAACTGCATTGTGAATAAGTGCGTTATTAAATAATGAATTGTCAATGTTTCACTCTTATAAAGGAATTGTATTTAAGTCTTTTTCTCCTCTCTCCTGTAGGTTTCTGGAACAACGAAGACCTCACCCGGCCCTTTGTCTCGCAGGCTGTGATCTCTGATGGAAAGTTCTTCTCCTTCTTCTGCTACCAGCTCAACACGCTGGCCCTCTCTGTGGAGGTTGACGCCAACAACCCCCGCAAAAACCTGATGTGGGGCACAGAGAGCCTGCGACTGTATGACAGCGTGCAAGACGGCGAGTTAGTGGGTCTGAACGATGAGGTCATAAAACTCCTGGTTCAGTTTTTGTTGAATCAGCCATAGAGTTCTTCAGGTTTTGTGCCATCTGTTATTGCCATCATTTCATGGGAGATTCCTTTGAGTCTGTATTCTCCAGATAATTTACAGACACTAGAAATAAAGAGACAGAGCTTTTGATAAAGAGGCTTTAAGTATGTAATATATAGAAGCAGATGGATGTGTGTGTCTCTGTAAAAGTGAACATAAAACAAAAAAATGCTGTACACATACGTATAGTGCAGATTGTATTTATGCCTAAATAAAGTCATGGTTTTCAAAAATATCTTATGTTTTGGTGTTTACTCCCAAAAATAGAACTTTATAAATATTATACAGCTTTCAAAAAGACCAGACCATGTTTTAATAGATTTTGAATCATAGGCTGTAAACATCAATTTGAATAGATTGAACATTAAGGTGAAGGTAGTTGTAGCACTGTCAGAGATATCTCTTGCTGTCTTATTCATTTGTCACTGCATGTAAGAGAAAAATATTTATCTCTGAAAACTATGGATATAAAGGCATGGAAACACAAAACTAGTAAATTAATCAACAAAATCCTGCCACCTATGTAAGCAATAATATAACTCAATCACAGACAGTTATAGGCAGGGGTGTCCAAACTTTTTCCACCTAGGGCCACATATAGAAATATATAAGAATGATGGGAGCTATGTTCATATACACACCTTGAGGATATGAAAGTTAGTAAAACCAATCTAATGTAGCTTTAAATATATTTAATGGTTGAGTGTGCTCATGTGACTAGTTAGTTGTTGCCAAGGCAAATAGCCAATCAATTTAAGGATTTTGGGGAAGGCCTATCACGCACCTGGAAGGCTGTTGGTGCTGCTATCTGCTGCGGTAATCAGTAAGGGCATTATAACTTAAGATATCAATTTTATTTTGGTTGCCAATATGGTCAATAATTTAAAAAGATACATTAAATTCTTACTGTCAAAATGTTAACAGAATTAGCATGGTATCAGCGCCTTGTGCTGAAACAAGGAAGTAGAATACAGTCAAGCAAAAGCTTCATGTTCTAATGTGGGCCATATTTCATTTTATTTTTTAGATTTCCTGCGGGCCAGACAAAACTGGCCCCCGGGCCATAGTTTGGACACCCCTAGTTATAGGGAATGTAATTTTGTCTACACGACTTTTTGCTGCTGTAAATTATTTGAATTTCCCCTTTGAACTATAAAAGGAATACTTTATTTTAATGATGCTAATCTGCTTGATCAACTTGTCTCAAGCACTTTTTTTCTAACTCATCCAGTTTTATCCATATTATTGTTTATACACTTTTTACTGAGTCAAGGGATGTCACTTCAACTTTACGGAGCTCTCAGTCATGCTGTTATATATCCCTTATATGACCAAATTCTGAATAAAAAAAAAAACCCCTCAGCTAAATAAACCCCTGTAAATAAATCAGCCTTGTAGGAACTAACTATACAGAAAAAACACCTTTGCAAAAATATTAGAGGTGTATTGAATTTGAACCATGTCCCATCAGGTAACATGGAGGAGGTAGAGCTTGTGACTTACACTGCAGGCAGTAAGTAGGGAAAATTCCAGATGTTTGGGCTCACTTTTGGGGTGCTCTGTCATGTCATCTTGTCTATAGTTTCTACACACTGTATTAAAACATGCTTGAAGTCTCTGTGACATCACCCATTGCTTTTGCCACCTTGCTCTGCACGTCTTGGGATACATGCTGAGTCGGTTTTCAGGGGATCACTTCCAATAAGGGGTAATCCATGTAGAGCAGATGGACCCAAACAGGAAGACAGAAAAGGGAAAGCACAGGCGGATTTCAAACTAAAGCACCATGCACATACTGCCTATAGTTTATCTCACTAATATGTCAACATTACATTAAAACAGGAAGGCCATGAACATTAAGTCAACTTTGGACAGGTAAAGTAATGTTTGTATGTTTTCTCGTTATATCTTGGTATTCACCCCCCTGTAACAGTGTGTGCCAATCAAGAAAGCAAATATTCAGACCAAACTTTTTTTTATGAACCAGGCTTTAAACATGCTAATTTCAGCTGTGAAAATGAGCTTTTGTAAACAGTCTCTCTCTCTTTAGGGCACAGCTCCTCATTAATGTGCATCTCTAAACAGAGAACCTACACAAACTCTAAACAGACTTTACCATATAGAGTTCTTTTGGAAAATGAGCCGTCCAGTATTTATCAGCATAAACACAGACTCCCTGTGTAGCATAAAAATGGTGGTTATTACAAGTAGTACGTGAAACAAGAAGGCAGAGTCATGGATTTTTAGTTAACTTCTTACATACACAGTGACACATGTAAGTTGACTTAGTCTCATTGGTGAAATCGTTCATGTTACAGACAACAATGTGACTTTTCTGACCATAAATGTTCATGAAAAACAAACACAAGCATCAGTGTATATGATACTTTATATATGTTATAGATGTACAGTATGTTAACCACACCACAGAGATGGAAGGTGACAAAAACCTGCAGTAAGGACGGAGTATTTGGTTACTTTTCTATTAAGGTGTCTAAGGCACTGCTCAAAAATCATGAGGCATAAAACAAAAGCAATTGAAGTTGTGGCAAAATGAAGAAAAAAAAGCCACTTTCTCTTTGACTGAGGCATTGAAAGCCAAGTGATGTGTTTTTCTCTCACAGGAACTGAACTTTAAAATGGTAAATGCTTTGCACTTTCAGTTTGACAATATCACTTTCAATGAAAAAATAAAATCAACATCCCACAGTGAGAGTGAAAAATCAAACTTTATGTGGAAGAAGCTACTTGTGTAAGATTTTTAAGGATTATTAAGAGGTGGTTATTGCACTCTAATGGGTGATTTCTTTTTTCTTTCTAGTCCTTAAATAGTTAGTGATATATGGCTTTATACTTTTTATTTTTCGACAGTTTTAAAGGCTTTAAAGGAGTTATTGCTGTATCTAAACTTTCCGCTGCCTCATTGAAGAGCTTTCCTCAGGTCCAGTATTTTCACCAGGTGTCCTAGCAAAGGGATAAGATGTGCATCATGAAAAACTGCAAATAAATATACATAAAAATAAATCTGTTATCAATATATCCATTTTACTCACAGTGAGTTTGTTTGATCGCTGGTCCCATTTCCTGAGAACAAGACAGATGTTTAAAATTAAAATATATCATAGGGACCACATATACCACAATGATATATAAATAAGTGCTTGTTTATTTCTGTTTACCTGCTGTGTAGTCTTTCTTGGACTGACTCTTCTCATAGAGCAGAATTGCAGTGACCAGGACGATTACTTCAACCACGATGGCTATGAAGGGCTTCAGAGGCTCGTAGAAACTGATCACCTTCAGCAGAAATCAATTCAGATATATCTGTGAGTCAGTCAAGTTAATGCAACATTGAACTGTTTCATTTGTAGTCAGTTATCTATTAACTTCATTTTTATTTTTATCTTCAATGACGATTGCTTTAATGAGGGCCAATTACACCAGGGGATTCAGATGTATGTAGCTACTGAAATGTTGTGGGATGTGGTGAGATTATGGTATCTGATTTGACCATGTAAAGAAAAATGCCTTGAATTTCATTATTCATTTTTGTATTTTCAAACAAAACCAAAAATATAATGTTACCCTGACATGCTAAAGAGGCTGTTTCCCATTTCTATTCTTACTATCTGGGAAAACCCTCTAGATGGTGCTTGGGAAGGGACGAACCTTTCAAAAACAAAAATAGTTAACTCAGAGGGTAATTGGACAGAAACTGAGTCCATTATATTCATTACGGGCCAGTCAGAGGGGGAATAAAGTTAAAAAGGTGTATGCTATTGCCAGGGAGTGAACTACATAACATGAGCTCAACAGACAGCTGTAAGCTGACATCAGTAAGCTAATCAGTAGAAGAGCAAAAACAGCTTTCTCTTCACTGTTGTCCATTGTTTACAGGATTGCAGTCACTTTATCTAACCGTCTCTCTCTCCACAAATGATGCTGATTGAGCATTAAGTGTTTCAGCATGAAGCTTTGCAAGATAAAGTCATCCAATGATAGATATGAACTCTGGAAAATGCATCTATCACGGTTGCAGTTCTCATCACACCTTTTTGTTTTGTGTATAAATTGCAGGTAAACAGGCAGTTTTTTTAAAAGTCAAAGTTGCTCTCATGACTTCACAGTTTAAAAACCAAGCACAGAAAGTTTTAAACTTCCCATGTGGTACAACTGGTGGGCATAATCCTGTTTGTTTTGTAGGGTAAATACTACAAAGATAACATAGTTGTTGAATAACTATACAGATTCTGAAATATAACAGACATAAATGAAAAAAAACTACTGAGTCATGCAGATGTACAGAACCTGAGTGAAATCACTTCAGTTTGTTTACTCTCCACACTGACCTTCAGCTCCACGTGGCCCATCGTGGTGCTGATGCCGTACACCGCTCCACAGTAATACAAACCAGAGTCAGCTTCTGTCAGGTTGTGAACCACCAGTTTGGTTTTCCATTCCTCGATTTTGATTCCATACTTTTGAGGCTCTGCCTCAGAGAAAATCTGCTCCTAAAAAACAAACACCAGTCAAGTGATCAGAGTCAGTCGTTGGTTTAAATGTTGATGGTAATCTGATTATAGAGGCGTCTACTGGGTGAGGTCTCTTGGATAAAGGATTTGAGTATTGCTTTTGTAAATTTATTTGTTTGAATGATGAATTATCCTCTAAGATGTTTACTTTCACATGGATTTGCATTTATCTTTCTTTGATTCTGAGCACATACTGAAAACCTGTCAATTAAAGTCACTGTTTGCATATATCTCACCAAAACCCATACCACGTAAATCAAACAGATGCCCACCTACCTTTCCTGTATCATTTGCTTTATACCACTTCCAGGTGTTTGGTTTTGGTTTAGATTCTTCCATTTTACATGGGATTACTGCAGAATCCCCCAGGTAGCTAACGATGGGTTTATCTCGCACCTCACCAATCCGTGGAGCTGGTGAAGGACAAGGGCAAAGCGTAATAATGAGAGAATAACACTTTAATTTTCACATTGTGCCTCTGCAAACTTTGTTAGTATTAATATTCGTGGCTAGGTGGTGTTAAGGAGACTGATTAAAGTACAATTATGACTGGAAAAAGCCAAATCATTGTGTATACTATATAGCTCATACGTAGATAGATCTGTACCTGCCAGAACAAAATCAATTTTTGCTTCATCTCCAAAAATACACGAATACTGTCCAAGGTTTTCTTCACTGACGATACTGAAACTGCGAACAAAAAAAAAGGTAAACCTGCATGTTTACTGGGGAGAAAAGCTGGACAAAGTTAAAATATACTTGTGATTTTATTTAAATAATGGAGCACACAAGAACCATGAGCAAACATGAGACAGTGGGTTGCAGCATGATCCTGACACCAACAGCCAAAACTGGGGTAAAAATGTATTTTATGAAGTTGTGGATAAAATAGTAAAGTACATACGTATGTTTGAGATTATACTGCTCATTTTTCAACGCCACTGTGACACGGCTGTTCTCAATTTCCTCCCCATCTTTCTTCCATAAGCCGCTGATGTTTGATGGTTTGTTCTGAGTACCAGCCCAGGTACACATCAGTGCCAGGTTTACTGGATTCAACAGTTCAACTTTCTCTGTGTGGCTTTCACCTGTGTTCAGAGGGGGTTCGATTGAAAGTGATCACATATATAAAAACAAGCATTCAGAATGACCAGAAAGAACTTTAATGTCTAACATAACTGCTTAAATAATCTCAGTTTTTCACATTTACAAGACTCCAATAACACTAAAAGACAGTATAGTGAGCTTCTGTTATCTGACTAAAGGTTACCTTTAAGAACATAACTCCTTTCAACTGTGGGCAGGGAGCTGATGGGATCCACTGGAGGGGATGTCGGGCCAGGTGTCTCTGATAGGAAAATAAATAGTTGTATTTAGATGTTTATTAAATAAATACCAGACCATCAGTTGTAAGATTAATTATTTCTATAAAGCAGGAGTGTCCAAACTATGATCCATGTGCTGAGTGCTGCCCGTCCAATTTTAATCATCCTGTAAAAAAAAAATCTAAAAATAAAATGAAATATGCCCCACATTAGAACATAAGCCTGGGCTTGTATTGTACTTCTTAGTTTCAACATTAGGCAGTGCTGCTGGGTTAAATCTATATGCAGACATTTTGACAAGAGGAATTCATAGACATGCTATTTTTCTATGGATAAACTGAGATGACAATATAAATGGTAAACAGTAAAGATGTCTTGCTCTAACATTTAGATAAAAACAAAAGGATTGTAGTGACAAATAGCAGAGTAAGACCCTCTCAATGTCTGATTAAAAGCATGTCACACTTAATTATATACACACTTTTAAAGTTTTGGCAGTTTCATGCAGTTTGCTCTTGTTTTGCACCTGAATGTGGATTTAAGTGTCAGTGACTCTTCTCTGCTGCCAGGGTGTTGTTCCTTATCTGGGGATGGGATGCAGGCTGTTTATAAGTGTGTTAAATTACCAAGCATATCTTAATCTTCACTGGACTACTTTTACTGGCTTTAATACATTAAATTGAGGTAAATCAAGGTGGCCAAGTCTTCTTTATATTTTCCTGTATGTGGCCTTCAGTGAAAAAAAATTGGACATTCTATAGGGCTGTTTATAAAGCCTGAAAATGCTGCCATGGGGTAAGTTTCAGGCACAAGATTAACAACATTCATTACATTTTCCACAACAGAGATTCCCAGCAGTGATTTGTTTGATCTTTTAATGAAAGCAGGATATCTTGCCTAATGAAAGTGTACAGGACAAGATCAACAGAGAGATCAGTATTACTATGTCCACAAGGGGGGCACCATAATCCCCAACTAATAGCTCCATACAGGAGCTTTAAGAAATTAAGTCAAAATATATCATCATAATAGCTAAGTGTGATTACTGAAAAAACAAACAAACAAAGAACTTAGTTGGAATTTTTCACATGCATGAACTTAGCATTACATTAGCAGTTGCCAAACACCTTAAATATCAGTATAGTCAAACACAAACACTTGCCCAACACTGGCTAGTTTACTATAATTTGATGATAGACATCTTCAAATAGTGGCTAGCTGAGAGGGGCAGCAGACTGTCCCTGCAGCCACTCTATGCCAGAATAGAAATACATGCCAAAATGTTCAACATATAAACAGATTAAATTTCTGTTTAGGGTTGGGTAAGTGTCAAAGGATGCCTAAAGTTAAAAGTTAAGAAACCTGACCTGTAAAACCTGATTAAAAAACATTTAATAAAGCTGAGTCAACAGGTCGCCTGACAGGAAAAAAGTCTGTCCTCCATTAAAACATTTTAATGCAGGGGTGCGGCTGGCCTAGTGGTTTAAGGCATGCCCCATGTTCACGGTCGGTGCTGGTTTGAATCCAGCCTGTGGCAACATCCCCAGCTCTTTCATCCCTGTCTCTGATTCTATCCACTGTCTTTCACTATCAATAAATGCATAAAAAATCCAAAGCTAAATCTAAAAAAACACATTCTAATGCAGCAAGCATAGCATATAGCTCCATTAGCTGTGTGAGCAAAGTAATTGACATTGCTACACGGCTAAAGCTGTAAACTTACAAAGCAGCTATGTAGCTTTAGCTTTAGTTGCTAAAGCTCATGTTACTTAAGTTTATGTTGCTTAAACTAGCTTAGCTACACTGGCTTATGTAGTGAAGCTAATGATGTAGCTAGTTTTGTTAGCTGTGCTAGCGCTGACCTTTTTCTGACCTTTTTCTCTGCTTTTTTCGTGAAAGGTTGCTCAGCCTGTAATGTTTGTAATGTGTTTTCTTTGACAAGTGTAACTGTCAGACTTTGTTTCTAAACAAAGCTGGTTAAAAAAAAATCTAAAACTGAAAATATTTTGTACTGGCAAACTACAGCACTAAAATATACAGTGTCTCAGATGAACGGTCTGTGACGGTGGTCATCAGAGATGAATTGTCTGCAGCCAGACTGTGTTGGGGGGTGCTAGTCAGCTAGCTAGCTAGCCTACTGGTCTGTTGCATCATGGTGGTGGGACATAAAGCTCAAAGATGCTTTTCACTGGGCTAAGAGCATGATGAAACATCAGCTGCTTTCTTTTTGTTATGTTTTGACCAGAAATGAAATGCTGAAAAAACATCATAAAACTTGGATTTGCTAAGATATTGTTGGCCTACATCAGTGGTTCTCAAATCCTGTGGCAGAGCGCACCGGTGAGCTTTGAAGCAAGTCTTGGTGTGTCTTGAGAAATTATACAGCAGTGAATTATTACTATAAAATATACAACAACTTAAGCTACTGCTAACATGTAAAGCGGTTCTTTTTATGGATGTGGCATGCTTAGAGATTTTGGATTGATCTTAGGTGTGTCAAGGGAAAAAAAATGTAAAAAAAAAAACACTGGCCTAGATCAGGGGCATCGCTAGGCTGTTTTTGGGGGCTGAAGCCACCCGAGAATGTTCCTCAGCCCCCCTAACAATAATCATAGTTGAACCAGTGACGAAATTCATGAAGGAATGCACCACAGCATTACGTTACTTTCTGCTTAATGTATAGAGCAGAGATACTCAACCCATGGCTCTCTAGCTGCCTGTGGCTCTTTAGTGCTAAGGCTAAATGAAAACTTTAATTTCTTTTTAATCTGTGTGTTATCGTCGAGTGCGCAACAGAGGAATGTGCGTAAGAGAGAGCACAGGAAGTCTGCTGGTGGTGTGTCTCTTCAGTAAGCTCATTGATTGAGGTGTGTGGTCGTGTTCAAATGGAAACTTCTTCTGCTCTCATTTTAACACATTTCTTCAGTTGCTTCCTGCCCATGTTCCCACACTCATATTTTATAATGATCCCTGCAATACGTGATAATAAATACTGTCAAAAGAGCAGAAACAGGAAACCAAATCTACAGAATGAGGGGGGTGGAACGATGTGTCTGCAGGTGTGAGGTTTTAATCATTTGGAGGCCCAGGGCAAAGACCACTATGAGGCCCCTCCCCCCTTAGCTAAAAGCATCAGTGATGAGTGGAAAAAAAATAGAAAACATCTCTTTAAATTAAACAGAGCCACAGAACTACAGTAAATGTCCCAGTGTGAGATTTAAATACCCAAATAGCCAACCATAATTCATCAGCTCTTTGAAAAGCATCTCAGAGCTCAAACTAATATTTTAACATGTCATTAGACCGGGTGGAACCTGCACAAATAAAAATATATGCTTATTATTAGTAACATATCCTTTCCCCTGACACTATAGACATTTTATGTGGCTTATTGTATCCCATTTTATTACACAAAAATCCAAAAATTCACTGTTTCATTTTATTTCAACAGTTGATCAATGGATCTTCTTACATCCCCGGTTTTGGAGGGTGGCTCTCACTGAAGTATTTTACGACAATATGGCTCTTGGGTAAAATAAGGTTGAGTTCCACTGGTATAGATTGTCTTTAGACACTAAGAAATATCAGTGGCAGGCAGAAATAAACTAGTTTGATTTGGAAAGCATGGGCAGCCTGAAAGAAGAAAGAGAGGAGTTATAAAACTATTTATTTCTACGGCCCTGGCCTAGATGCTTGTTTATATATGACAAAAACATAAACACTGATCTATATTACATGGGCCCTTTAAGAAGTGTTGAGTTATATTAATCTAGATCACTTTACCCTCACTTCAGGCCCTTTTTTCAGCTATATATACCGTCAGTATGCTGAAGTGATTGTCATGTGGTTATTGTGAGTTGCTGCTGGAAGACTTCAAGGGTAAATTATGCAATAAAGGAGGTACTTGAAGGTTTAAAAAAATGTTTGACATCTAGGAGGTTGCAGAGGAATAGTTTGGTCACATAAAGGGTTGGATTTTGTTATTTATGCAGTTCTTTGATGTATTTCTAATCTTCAAAAAGGACATTTTAAACTTCATTGCTAAGTTGAAATAAAGTAGATAAAATACAAACAAAAAGACAGAGTGAGATGCAAAGATGCATTTGATGTTTTAAGGGCATCTTAAATGATAGAGAGGACAAATATAATCTCAAACGTCCACATTCTCTTCTATTCTTCAGAAGTAGAATAAAAATAAAGACACAAAAGAAGCTTGTAGAAAGTAACTTATGAATTATGAATTTCAGCGTCATATCCTATCAAGAAAAAGTCTTCAAGTGCTTACATCACAGGAAACTCTTTACAGTTACATCAGCCCTTAATGAAAGGGAAGGATCATTTTATCTAAATGATGATCTATGTGACATCCCGGATCACACCCAAGAGACATTCAAGTCTTTTTTTTCTGTTTCTTATGTGCGTTTATCTATTTTTTACCCTTAATTAAATAAATCTTAGTTTAATGCAGTGTTTCACTGTCCCATGAGAGTACAAATGTAGAGAAATAAGGAAATATCAATGGTGACACCTTACAAGTCAGACCATACTATGGCAGAAACATTAAACATGATGGAGTAGAGTTTCCGTTACATTTCTCTGACTGCTCTTCATTTAGTGGGGGAAAGAGAAGGCAGAACATGGTTTTTACAGAAATAAGCATATTAAAAATTAAACCCAATATAGTCATTTACTTGTATTGATGTGCCTGCAGGAAACGAGAAGGGTGAGGATCTGAAAAAAGAGCTGCTTCCACGACGCTGACATGATTATAATCCCTCTGTCCTCTCTGCGTACAGGTTTCTCACTGTTTCTGTCTGCTCTCACTGTTTGCTACTGCATCGTGCAGCAACCCCAACCCCCTCCCTCAGCTGCAGAAGTGACGCAGCTATGGTATCACCCTGCAGCCTGTGGAAGGCTGACTCCATCCATAATTCAGTCAGACAGACAGGGTTCCTCCTCGATGCTTTGCTGCGGTGTCATATCCTTCAAAATTAGAAAATGTTATAATTAACATCAAAATGATACTTTTTGAGTGTATTTGTGTGTGATTTAAAAAATGCCCATCAGAGTATTTCTTATCCTGCATTTTAAAGGAGATTTCTTCAAGGTGCCCTTTCCTGTTATGCTACTGTATCCAGCAGCTGAAGGTCATGTGACCTTCATGCCCACATAAAAACAGCAAAGATAGGACAACAAACCACACCAAAGGTTACAATTTCTACAAGATACTGTATCTTCAAATGTTTTTATAGCAAATCTTAAAAACAAAACTATTACAAGTAGAGCATTTTAAAAGAGACACTTTCTCTGAGACAGTTGAGCAGATGCATACACTAGAAACGATACGCCTTTTTTTAGCTGTCAGGGGGATAGTAATTACATTATTTTCTAAAATAAACCTAAAAGATATCAATGCTTGTAGAACCCTCCACTACCAGTGAAATCCTGAGTCCAAATCGAGTAAAAATGCAGTATTAAAATGAGCCAAAGGTGACATCTCAAAAGTGAAAACATTGTATTAGTAAAGTCATAATTTAGGTAAGAGCTTAGTTATTTTCAGGGCTTTCAGATCATTACTAACTTTTAATCGCAACTAATCTTAATGTTCTCTAGTTGTTTATGCATATTTGTCAATTATAAAACTGATTTTGATTAGTTAGGATTTTTGTAATGTCTTCAACTAAGGGCACTGACTTCCTGTTTGGATACATGCCCGCTTTTATTTTGAAAGAAAATAAGGATCTTCATGTAAATTTGGCATAAATGTACCCATGGAAAAAAGGAACTTGTCATGGATTGAAAAGGAAAGAAGTGAACATTAAAAAGGTAAATGTTTGATAACACTAGGTGCAGATGTCTTTGAGTTTCCCACTGAGCTGTCTGTGAAGTGAAATGAGACATTAAAAAGCAGTGGTGGTTATTCTACATCAGGGCTGTCCAAACTTTTTTGGCAGAGGGCTACACACAGAAATATACAAGGATAGTGAAGCCACTTTCAAATTCCTCGCCATGAGGATTGGAACATTAGTAAGACTAATCCAATGTAAGCTAATACATGCTTAGCGATTGAGTATGCCTGAATGGCTAGTTAATGGCTGACAGGGAAAATAGACAGTCATTTTCAGGATTTTTGAGAGCGAATCAGAATTCAGGGGGGCCCCGTTTAGCCCTGGCTACCACTGGCTCTACCCCTGAAAAATTATTGGTGCTGCTATTTGCTTTGATAATCAATCAGGACATTATTAATCAAGATATTTTCTTGTCAAAATGTTTGCTTACAGATTTAACATGGTAGCACTACAATACAATTAAGCACAAGATTCATGTATTAATGCAGGCCATATTTCATTTTATCTCAAGAATTTGCAGTGGACCAATCAAAAATGGGCTGCGGGCCACATCTGACCCCCAGGCCATAGCTTGGACACCTCTGTTCTACATTGTTGGGGCTGCAGGGAGATGTTGCAGTGCCTTGACCAAAGTGTGATGAAAGGGACAATAAAACATGCAATCAAAAATTTTAATGCAATGATTATGGACCTAAATTAATCATGATTAATGCATTAATGCTGACAGCCATATTAAACTACTACTTCTCCATTCAAAGAGTTATTTTATAATCTAGTATTGTTTCAATCACACTCACATACCATTTTGATGTTGACGTTCTTCAGTGATGGGTCAGTTTATGGATTAGCAACATCTTTGGTGCACATAGTTTATTTTCATCATATTACATTAAATTATATATATATATACATATATATATACATATACATATACATATATATATATACATATGTGTGTATATATATATATATATATATATATATATATATATATATATATATATATATATATATATATATATATATATATTGCTTTTAAACTAAGAAGATCCTGTAAATGTCCACTACTCTAATCTAAACTTTTCTAGTCTTTGATTTTGTGCACTGCAAATGACAAAGCACACAGTCTTGTTCTTTGTTTTTCCAGGGAATAAAGGCAGACTGAAAAAATAATGTGAGTCATGAAGATGCATAAAGCTTAGGTGTAAACATGATCACACAACTTCATAGAATAGTCCTCTAACAAGCTGGTGCGCAGGCTTTGTAAATATTGTGTTGCAGTAAACTCTTTGAGGATGACTTTCTCTTTAAATGCCATCTCTATTGTGGATAATTTCAGTCTTTTCAGTAATTACAGTCGTTAACTGCACTTATGAATCAATTAAGAGGCCTTCTGTTTACCCAGGATATTTGAGCTCTTTTCCACCCCTAGAAAAAAACGTTGTACCAATATTTATGGAAACATTGAGTTAAACACCCTCATGTTTTGTGTTAAGGATCCAGGATAAAAGGTGTATAGTAAGTGTACCACTGTAGCACTAAAGTATCTCACTTCAACTCACAAACCAGTCTGATTAAAGGTTTTTGAAGTCTGCTCCTATACTGCAGTGTTGGTGTGCTCAGGGTGTCTTTTTAACAACCTGTCCTGTCTTTGCAGTTATTTGTTGATTTTATTTTCATCTTTTAGTTTCCTAATGAGTTGTACTTCTCACAAATACTCTCAACATGGTATGAATAACCCAAAAGATGAAGGGATTTAAAATACTTCAGTGTGGGCTGCATTTGTAGTTTAGTTAAGTCTAGTTTATTTCAGTCACTTTAAACATAAAGACCCAATTGCACACATAAAGTGAAAATTTACAAGTGAACCAACGTTGGGTTAATGCTATTTCTGCATTAACACCAAACAATCAACAACAACAACAAAAAAAATCAACAAAACAAATAAATAACAAATGTGGGCTGCATTTGTAAAGAGCTTGTGTCTTTTTAAGTGTGCAACATTGAAACTCGTAGAGGTGAATATACTTAAGGACTGAGAGTGAGCATGTGATGTTCTATTGTGTTGTTGTACAGAACGCAATTCTAGATTTTCTTTATGCTAATTCAGACATAAAACCTAAAACTACAGGGATAATGTCAGGAGAGTGTGCAAGACTTTTTCAGCCAGCTGACAGTCTATGACCTCTCATTGTCAGACTCATCTGAAAGTAGCTATATAAACATCTGAGGGATGATGAAGTGAGCGGCGGTCTAAATCCCACAAGGATAGTCACGTCTTTTGGAAAGTTTCATGGTACACTGCAGAGCTATATAAGGACACAGGAGGAGCTGAAGACTACCTAACAAAATGTTTCCTTTAAACCTCATGCGATGTGTTTTTCCTTCTTCATCAAACACTTAGAAACCTGCATGGTTTACATGCACGTCTGCTCACTGGTTACTCTTCTATTATTCATTTCAAAGTGCATTGCTTTCTTTCTGTGTTTACACTGCTGGATCAATCAGTGAGCCATACGTTTCACACTTGATCATAAAGAGCAAATACAATTAAGATGATACCAAGAAATACAAACATAGCAGTGCTAGTTGTCAGCAACTCCAAGTAACTTAAAATTTTAGGTTTAAAAATAAACATGGTACGACATAAATACAAACTTTATGAGAAAAACATGTAGAAAAAATCTTTGCAAAGAGGGCAAGAAACAACTTTTTAAAGGGTTAAAGATTTCTGAAAACGAATACCTTTCATAGGGAGGTAAAAAAAACTTTAAAGTCCTGGTAAAGTCATTAAAAATCTGTGGTTTGTTGTATGACAGGCCCCTATGTTATGAACCATAGCAAAATTTCAGTCATGAAAAGCATCTCTAAGTTTATAAAATTAAGGTTCAAAATCATGAAAAATGAGATATTTATATCGACAGTGGGCATGTCAGTTGAATCAGCCAAAGCCACGCCCACTCATGAGAAATACAATCCAACCTGAATGGAGGAATCATCTGTCTGTTATACTGCCATGTTAAAACTTTCTTTTTAGGCCTCCAGAGAAACAATCACATTTATGTCATGGCAGGCAGTTTAGAGCTAAAAAGTCTGTTTCATTTTCTCATCCTGTATTTAACTCTTCGGGTATTTGTTATATCTCATTTTCTGAGTTATGTAAAGTTATGTTTCTCTCCCATTTATGGGACGTCTTTGTTAAGTTGCTGCAGAAAACACTCCATGTCCTGATGTTGCTCTTCAAAATAAGTCTTCAATGATGATTAGCATTGGAGACTTTTTTTTGACAGACTTGGAAGGAATCAAATGTGTCTATCATCGGATACTTTACAAAACTTTATCAGAGAGAGCAGCTGAACTGTGGCTGCTTGGAGAGAGAAGGCCACAGTCTGCTTCTTTTAATCTGTGTTTGTTGCTGCTGCATCTGGTTAAAGTGAAAGATAGACAAGCACTCCAGCAATCAGCCTGCCCCCTGACCTTACAGTGAACTTTGATCAGAGTGCAGCTGCCTGGCTCTGTGCCAGAGCAGAGACAGAATGGATTAAGCAGGGATTATTATTACTGTTTTCTGGCACAAATCGCTCTGACATGTAAGCCATTGTGGCAGATAGATTTGGGAAATTTACCTCACAAGAGACAAAGACACACCATGCAGCTAACTGTTAATTTTCAATGAAGTTAGTGACATCAGCTAACAACAAAGTTTACTGAAATGAACTACTCAGTTACTTTATATTGTTGTAGTGTTAGGGCGGCAGGGTAATTCCCCATCTCAGCCAGCAACGTGGTGGGGGCTATATTTGCCCAAGCTAGGAAAGAGGTGAAAAAATTTTGTCACATGTAGATCTCAGTTTTTTCACATGTATACAGAAACAATATTATAGCCATCTCAGAAACATGGATAGATAGTGAGAGAGGATTCGATTTTGAGTTACAGGGATACAACTTTCATGGTATTAGTAGGAAAAATGGGAGGGGTGGTGGTGTTGCTCTGTTTGTTGATGAAGGTCTTTCCTATGTTATTCGTGAAGATTTTTCTGTAGCTATTGATGACATAATGGAATGCATTAGTATTGAAATAAGTATTGAAAGATCAAGAAATATAATGGTAAGTTGTGTTTATAGGAAACCAGGGTCCAGCATGGATAATTTCATCTTTAATATGGAAAGATTATTTACTGCATCAGAGCACAAAATTAGCTATATATGTGGGGATTACAATGTCGATATGCTGAAGCATAATAAGCATAGTAAAACTAATGATTTTATTGAAATGATGTACAGCATGAGTCACTTCCCAACTATTACTAAACCCAGTAGAATAACAGCGGACAGTGCCTCTCTTATTGACAATATATTTACAAATAATGTGGAAAGTAATACAATGAGCGGCTTACTGATAACTGACATTACTGATCACCTTCCCGTTTTTATTATTTATCAATGTAAGTGTAGGAAAAAGAATCAGACAAAAGACATCAAATACAAAAGAAAAAGAACAGAAGAAACGTTATCTAAATTTAGAGATGAACTACTACGATGGGATTGGAGCCAAATCTATAAAGAAACCAACGTTAATATAGCTTACAAATCATTTTTAGATACTTATAAAACTCTGTATGATAAGCACTGTCCAATCAAAGAGTAAAGCTACAGGAATAATTATGCTGAAAAGCCTTGGATGACTAGGGGTATCCAAAATGCTTGCAAAAAGAAGAATACTCTCTATGGATGTTTTATAAAACACAGATCAAAAGAAACAGAGCAAAAATATAAGAAATATAAAAATAAATTAATGACTATTATTAGAAAATGCAAGAGGGATTACTACTCCACAATGTTAGATAAAAATAAATCCAATATAAAAGGAATTTGGGGCATACTGAACAGTATTATTAGAAACAAACACAGTGAACATAATTACCCTGACTACTTTGAATATGATGGTGTTAAACTTACTAATATAAACGATATAGTTAATAAATGTAATCAGTTTTTTGTTGAAGTAGGCCCTAAACTGGCTGAGGAAGCAAGAAAGCATGTAACATCTGATTACATGGTTTCTGGAGACTCAGTTTTGGAGTCCATGTGTTTGGGATCAGTGAACATGAATGATGTCGCTGAGATTATTAATAACTGCTGTAATAAAACCTTCACTGACGGGGATGGTATTGATATGTCACTGGTGAAGCTCACTATGGGGGGTATAGTTGAGCCACTCTCTCACATATTCAATCTCTCTTTCCAACTAGGAGTGTTCCCTGAAAAAATGAAGGTTGCCAAAGTCATTCCCTTACTTAAATCCGGAGACAAACATAACTTTAGGCCAGTGTCTTTATTGTCACAATTCTCAAAAATTCTTGAAAAACTGTTTATAAAACAGCTAGACATTTTTATAGAAAAAAATAACATTCTAATGGACAGCCAGTATGGTTTCAGAACAGGTAGATCTACCTCTATGGCATTATTAGAGCTTGTAGAAGAAATCACCACCAGCATTGATAAGAGACAGCACACCCTAGGTGTTTTTGTCGATTTAAAGAAAGCTTTTGATACAATTAATCATGAAATTCTTATTAACAAGCTGGAGAGTTATGGTGTAAGAGGGGCGGCTTTAGCCTGGCTCAAGAGCTACATTAGCAATAGAGTGCAGTTCACCCAGTTGGGTCCCCACAGGTCCAAATGCCTGAGCATTACCTGTGGTGTCCCACAGGGGTCAGTGTTGGGACCGAAACTGTTTATCTTGTATATAAATGACATTCATGCTGTGTCCAACATATTCAAATTTGTAATTTTTGCAGATGACACAAACATCTTATGTTCTGGGGAGAACCTGCAGAAGCTAATGGATGTAGTCAATGTAGAATTAAAGAAACTTAAGTTATGGTTTGACAGGAATGGACTGACTATCAATTTAGGTAAGACTAAGGTTATTTTATTTGGGAATCATAAAACTGAAGAAGTTTATCTGGAAATTGATAAAGTGAAAATTGAAAGAGTGTTTGAAACTAAATTTTTGGGTGTTGTAGTAGACCATAAGCTCTGCTGGAAACCATACATAAAATGTTTGTGTGCTGAAATATCAAGGAGCATTGGGATAGTGAATAAAACAAGATATATACTTAAGCAAGATACATTACATACATTATACTGTGCCTTAATTGTTCCATATCTGTCTTACTATGTGGAAGTATGGGGGAATACGTATAGAAGTAACCTTCAGAAGTTATGCACACTGAAAAAAAGAGCAATACGGATAATAAATCATGCAGGCTATTTGGATCATACCAACTCGCTTTTCTTAACTTCAAAAGTATTAAAATTTATGGATTTAATTAAGTTTAAAACTGCTCAGTTTGTATTTAAAGCAAAAAATAGAGTACTGCCAGAGAGTATAATATACACATATAATACATATGTGTGTATATATGTATGCAGATATGTAGAAATGTATATGTGTGTGTGTATGTATATACATATGTATATTTTTATTTATGTGTATGAAATTGGACTGACAAGTTGACATAACCATACTGAGCAATATATTTTTCTTTTGTTGTTGTACGTTCGAGATAAATAAAATAAATCAAAATCAAATCAAATCAAATCAATTACAACATATCTAGTGTGCTAAGACAAAAATGTTGGATTTCACTTTACATGGACATAAAAGGATCAAGACACCATTATAAAGTCGTAAGAGGTAAAAAAAAACAAAACAAAAAAAACAGCACACTCCCTTTAAAGAGGAAAAAAAATTAAAGTGTTAAAGTATTTGTACCTAGAACATTTCTAAATCATATTTAAAAGATGCCTGCCTTGTGCCAGGTCACTGGTTATGAGTTAACTCCGCAAAGTGGCAGATTCTCTTCAAACTGTTTGACTTATCTTGAGCTGTTTCTGGTGAGGCTTTTATTTTGAAAATGCAGTCTAGTTAAGAGATTCTAACACTCTGATTTCTGTTGATATTGCTATTATTTAATTTCATAAAATATCTTAATTTTTGCTCTTTTGCACTCAGTTGATTATCTCACCCACTGTAGCTTGCCTTAAACACTAATAATGAAAATTATGCTTCTTAATGAAAGAATTCCCGGCTTTTAGGCCTTTGAAGAGGAGATGAAATGGTCACCTCTTTCAATGCCATTTCAATTAGATTTTTTTTCTTTCCACTTTTGCTCGCTGTTAGTAACATTTCTTTGCACAAACATATAAAAGACCTCTATTCTCAATGTTCCACTTTTGTGCCGAGATTTTTTCAAATCTGCTGTCAGAGTTGATTCCTGAAAAATGGTGGAAGAGTAGTAAAAATACAGTGGTTGACTGTATGCAGGTGCATGTGCTTGGGCAAGCAGGAACCTGAATAATGTTGCAAAAGGACAGTGAAAGCTATAGAAAAATGTACAACCCTTAAAATATGGTCGTCAGTAGTTAGCCCTTGTGAAATAAACACAGCAGATTACTGAAATTTAATTTTCACATTTTTCTACAAAATTCATTTTGAAAAGTCTAACTACAACTTGTCAGTGTACAGTTTGTTGAGGCGAATAACTAGCCGACATAATAATGTATCAAAGCTTATGAAGTCACAGCATGTAACAGAGAGAGTGGCGTTACTATAGAAACATCATCATTAGATGTGTAAACCTTCTCTTGTGAGAAATAATAACATGACATCCAGCAGCTGTTTGTGGTTACTGCTCCTGGAGCTGCAGGCTGTTGATAAAATCAGTCTGCAGCTCATTGATGTCATCTGTGGTCTCTATAGGAATGCTGTACCTTCCTGAAGAGCTTGAAAGCCCAGCAGCTGAATCATATGCAGGTTCATAGTGAGTATGGCTGACGGTGTAGAAGGAATCCCCACTGCCTCCAACTGCACCAAGGTAATGCTGTTGGGGGGACAGTCGGCTGTAGTCCTGGGCCTGGTGAGTCCCGTGATGGAGGTGTAGCTGGTGTTCAGGCCCGGGGCTGTGACAAGGACTGTGAGACGGGCTGTGAGGCATCAGGCAGGTCTGCAGGCAGCTGTTTCTCCTCATGGCCCGGTGCAGGTCCAGTCGGGCAATCAGCGGCTTTCCAATGTTGATGCTTTTAGTCCAGTGGACCGGATCCTCATCCATAGCTGGGAAGGTGCCCTGAAGGCAAACAGTAAACACCAGCTCCTCCTGTGGCACATTGAGTGAAGAAGGACAACCAGCATTAAAATTTACAGTGGTAACATGAGTTAATTTCGAGACCATGGTTAAATCTTTTCTGAACTAAATTTAACCAGTGAAATAGAGAACAAAAGGTTTTTAATTATAACAAATAAAAAGTGAGAAGTGATTAAGTAGGATGGATTTTCTTCATTTACCTTGTTTAACATTGTTTCCTCAAAGTTGAAACAATGTTGGCCTCTTTTTCAAACAAAATAACAGAAAGAGTATTGAAAAATTGCCATGAGCTTCATTAAAGGGCTCAGTGATGCTCTTTCTTCACACATAGCACCACCTACAGGCCAAAGTATTTTTATTGGGGCCAGTTGGTGCATGTCTACAAACTAAGAGAGTAGCGGCATTCAGCACTTTATTCTGATTTTCTCAGGCAAAACCTTTAAAGTGTAAAAAAAAAGTGCATGCTCCTTTGTTTAACTATTTAGGTTTTCATATGAAGCTAATATGTCCATTGAGAAAGCCGTGTTTTTTTTTTCTTTCTTTTTTTTTTTTTCTTTTTTTTACCCTGAGCTTTTGCAGGGAGCTGACTCTGGTGTAAAGGCAGTGCTGCGGCAAGCTATGGGACAGAAAGTAGATCCCTGTCTCCTCTGGAGTCTCCCTGTTCATCTCTTTAGGATCCACATCGAGCTCCTGCAGTCAGGGATGAACAGTTGGAAATGTAAATTTGCATAAATACCAGCAAACATGCTCATTATCTAAAGACAGCATGCTGACCTGTGAGAAGTCGGTGACATGTGCTTGGCAGAAGGACATTTCCTCGGGCTTCTTGATGATGTGAGTGTAAATAACAAGAACGTTGGAGAACTCTGCAGCAAAGCCCAACTTGATCTGAGCCCCGCAGTCAAAGTTTAGAGTCATACTGTCCGGAAGCTCTGCAAAAACAAAAAACAAAATGAAAACATATCAAGAACTACTTGGCTTAGAGCCACAGAGCTAAGGAGCCACAGTTGTAGAGATCTACAGGACAATAGGCTTAATCTGATAGTTTAGTTTATCAGCATCTTTAGTTTCCTTACTTTATAAAGCACTTTGAATTGTCTTAGTGTGCTGGACTAATGAAGTTGTTTTGCCTTTAAAAGACTTGAATAATAACTATCTAAAAATATAGTTAAAATGTTATCAAAATTACTGTTCTACATTGACGGAAATCTTTTGAACTCACCATGAGCCTTAGCCCACCGGCGGCTAAGAGTGTGGGCGAGATCAGCGCTGTCGCCAGGCAGAATAGGATCAGTCAGAGCTCTCCTCTCTGACAGACTGCTGCGGATCTCCAGAGCCTGTTTTCCTTTAGTGGCATCAAACTGACCCATGTCTGCAACCCAAAAAAGATACAAGTGCTTGCAAGTGTTGCAACCATAGATAGTTGTGCTTGACTGAAACCATAATTACACAACTGTTTGTGTTATGAGAAAAATTCAAACAGTTTCTGAAAGCTGAGAAATTGTATTTCACAGGCAACATGTGGTTATTACCACAATTTCACCTTTTCTCGCTAAAAATCTAGCATAAATTTCCCCACTTTTTTGTATTTCTTTATTTTCAACTGTTAATACACTCTTAACATACAGTAAAATCTAAGTAACTGCCGTATATAAAAAGTTTTAAGTATGGTGGAAAAATGGGCAAAAGCACTAACCCACAGGACATTTTCTGGGCCTTTTATGGTCAAAATAAAAAAAAGAGTCCAGAAATTCAGGAATTAAAGGGTTAACTGAATCAGAACAGCAGCAGAAAGGCTGGGGTTTCTTTCAGTATCATAATCTCTGACATTATGACTGTATAATGTCCATATCCTGTGCTTTGTTTGACAATGAGAGCATCCTACAGCCACTTCAAATCATATTCCTTCATTAATACTTCATTCAAAGGAACTCACTTAGCCCCATGAAGGCTGATGCACTTTTGACATTAATATTTCAGAGCAGCTGCATTTAATTAATTTTATTACCTTTAAATTAGAAATACAATAGCTATAACCAGTTCCCATTTTATAATCAACAATCCAAAAGTGGCTTTTTAATCATATGTCTTTATTTACTCTTCATTTTAGTTAGTCTCCAATTCTTGATTTGGGCCAACATAGTATTTTAATATCTATTGCTCATATAAGAACAGTCGATAATGTGTTTTTTAAATCATAAATCAAAAACAATCATATTTATCATAGTTCTTTCTGTTTAATTCTATGTTATTGTTTCCCTCTCACCTTCAGCCACTCTGTCCAGCACCACGGTAATCTTTTCATCATCCAGAAGTCGTCTCTTCAAAAACTTGACAAACACTCCATTGGTGCTGCCGCTTGAGCTCAGCTCAAAGGCCTCGGCATCTTGGCACCTGAACGGACAAACAAGAACAGAACATCTAACATCTTCAAAAACACCAAAAGAATGTGAGTAAATTTAGTTTTGAATTATGCTGTGTGATACTGAAACTTACGTGGCATATCCAAAGACTATGTTGGCCGTAACCCTCAGGACAACGTTTGGAGTGCTCTCATCATGAATATTCCTGGATAACAAATTATTCTTTAAAACTTCAGAAAAACAAACCAAGGAGATAAAAGTCCACATGAGTGAGTACACTGACAAAAGAACTGACTGAGGTTCACATTTGAGTTTTTTTCCTTCTAAGTCTCTTATTCCATGACAATTTGTACTTCTACTCCATGGCAATAAAACGTATTAGTACTTCTGACTTGACAGCTTTAGATGGCATTTGTAGCAAAAATAAAAATCATTTTAAATAAGAAGAAACAAACACCTAATTAAGTTGAAGTAATTCAAAATAACATAAAAATTGTGTAGTTTTAAATTAATGTATTACATCCTACTATGTAGTGTTTGTGGTAACACAATCAATATTGCAATATTGTCAGAATGGGTGGATGTATGCTGTGTTTTTATTGTCAAGTACATTTTCAGATATATAAAGAATTTGACTTGGCGTTTGGTGCAAAACAAATAACATGGAGGAAGAATACAAATGTTAAGAGGCTAATGAAAATATTAACGGGCCAGTCCATATCTGTGTATAAATGTAACACAGAAAGTGTGTATAGACATGACATGTTTTTTTTTAGAGCCTGTCAGGGGAGGGCCGGAGTACTGTTCATGAGACTGACAGCAGAGAGGAAGAGACTCTTCTTAGCATCATGGAGGGGTGCAGGTTGGGAAGAGAAGGAAGACTGCAGCCATTCACCCTCTCTGCAGAGTGAATGATATGCTGCAGCCTGTTATGTCTCTTGCAACGGCTGCAGTATACCAGACGGTAACTAATGATGACAGGATGGACTTTATGACGACAGTGTAGAAGTGCACCATCATTGTCTTTTGCAGGTTGAATTTCTTCAACTGACACAGGAAGTACATCCTGTGTTGAGCTTTTTTGATGAGGGAGCTGATGTTCAGGCCCCAGGCAGAGACAAATATGAGACCCTAACCATTCGGCTCAAAGCAATCAGTGAATAAAAAACTAAAATTCTGAAGCATCTCTTTTCATTTTGAATGCCAGAGAACAAAGACATAACCAAATCTGAAATAAATGCCATAATACACAACAGTGTTTTACCAATTATGCTACAACTTCCTCCACAGTAATCCCCAATTTCAATATGACTACCTACTTAAATATAACTTTTTTGATATGAAGTTATTTTGGGCTTTCTGAGGGGCTTGGTCAACCAAATCTATTTTGATTTTAATCACACTTGGCCCCTCATTTACATTTAAAATAAATTTCTCATTCATTAAAAGTAATTTTTGACACTTATTATATTTGGTGCACCCATATGATGACTTTATCTTGAGGCCTACGGGAGCATTAGGCCTAAGCAATTGCCTTCCTTTACCTAATGGTAAAACCCGATGGTTGTGTGGATCTGAACTTAACAACCCCTAATCGTAGGTTAAGTATCATACAGTAGGTATCAGTTATATCTCAGTTAGTGTAATAAGCTTACAGGAAAGACTCTAGGCTAATGATCATACCTCTTCCTGCACATGTCAAGCAGGAAAACATTTAGACCCGTCTCCTTCTCCTGCATCAGTTTGAGGATACTCTGCACACATAAACAGTTGGCTGAGTGGTACGGGTTTGGAGCGTCTACAGGCACCATGAAACTGTTGCCATAGTTTTCATATCCATGACCGGCATAGTACAGCAGCCCTAAATGGGAAAGGGTTCAATTTAATTTCTCATGACCTTTAGAAATACTTCCAGTATCTCTATAACAGAATAATTGTATTTTTACTCTCAGGTTGGTGAAATTCAACACACCATAGACTCCTCTGTGAAGCAGCATCAGGAACTCATCGACAGCATTTCTCATCTCTGACTCTGTGAGGTCCAGCAGCGAAACCACCTGGAAATTTAGCTGTCGCAGGAGGTTGGTGAGGTCATACACATCCACCATGGGAGCTTTGAGCTGTGGGTGGTTCTGGTAGGATAGATTACCGATCAGCAGGGCCACTTTGTCTGTCGCTGGAAGCAGAAAAAAAAACCAAACTGTTATACTATTGTAAATAAAACAACTTATCAAATATTCTCTTTCTGCATCAGGATAGATATAACTCGGATTATTAATCATAAACGGAAGGATGGTAATAGAAGACAGTTGCATCTGTTGAGGCTCATGGATGCTTTTTTGCCTCTGCTCTCAGGGTTATATCTTCACTTGCAAAGACCACACCATCAATAGCATGCAATTTTACAAGTACTCATAAATGACATTAGAAAGATTAATCCTGAATAGCTGATTTTTAATGCCTTGAGGATCTGCTGTAGCTCCAAGGCATAACAAACTCACTGAAGGGCATATGGATAGGGCAAAAGAGAGAAAAGAGGTGAGAGGAAGGGGAGGGAAACGCAAGAACAAAATGGAAGGTGGTCAGTTATGTAGGGAAACATAGGAAGAGGCTTGGTTTAGGTCTGGCCTTTCTCCTAAAACTTTGCTTCAAGCATCCCTTAAACTTGGACTTTTTCACAATGTCATTTAGTATTGGAAATGATTTACTTATACAGACATTGAACCTTAAGGCCAATAATTGTGTTAAGATTTGTTGTCCTGCACAATGATACATTCATTATAGGTTTTATTTTTGGTTGTTTTCCATCTTCTTGTTTAATCTTTGTCTGCCTTTTTTGAGGCAAAAAGAAACTGTCTAAGGGGGTGAATACTTTTTATAGCCACTGTGTAGGTGAGGAAAAACTCCTCTTGGAGACATGTAAGACTCGTAGAGAAATTAACTTGAGTGAAAGACTTGTAACAAAATGCATTAGGCTGACACACAAGAGGTGTAATTGAAGGCAGGAAGAAAGTGACGTCATGTTTTAGGTTAACCATACAAGTCATAGACAAGCACTGCCGCTTAAACAAACTTTATATAACTGATAATTACTCTTCTTTAAATTTGGTATTTTTGGACTGCATTATTTTGTAAAGTATTAGTTCGTCTTCTGTGTTGTTAATGATACAATTACCAAAAAGTTTCACATCTTTAATTGGGTGAAGATGGTTGATAGGACAAAAATAGTTAAAGTATCATACACAATATAATACAGCTGACATAGAGAAGAACTGTATATCAGCCAGATTCATCACAAAAATAATCTACTAACACATACAGCACAGATTGCTGTATTAATTGACCCATCAGCACTTGAATGAAAACATTCGTTGAAAAACACTCACCATAAAGTTGCTCTGGAAGACTATTCAGGAAAAATTCACTGGAACCTGAAAAGCAAAGATGAAGTAAACCCACGACAAATGATCATGAAACAAATGCTGTATGAGGACAGCAGTATTAGTCAAATAGCAGAAAACATGCACAGGATGAGTGCATGAGTGGGATGATTCTTACCTCCAATGGCATACATATCATCTACAAATCAAAAGCACAAAGATTTTAGCACCATGTAAGACAAACTGTTTAACATCAGTGTTCTTTTTAATAAAAGGTGATGCTGAGCAAGAGCACTGTGTTTGATTTTTTATGTGAGAAAAGTGTACTTTTAATTTTGGAGAAAAGGATTGAACAACAGGAAATAAACCCTTTCACCAATGAAAGAAAAGTCTAATTTTCATGCACTTATGTACATTGAACAACACTTTGATACAGTAATCACACTGAAGAATTAGATCGTTAGCATCATTTATATATTACTGTTGACAATTAAGAAAATAAAGATTACAGTCTCCTTTAATGTCAGTTTCATGAAGATGAATGTTATTAGTAAATCAAGCAGGACCTGGTAATTAAACCATGAGAGACCTTATTTTGACCATTACCCACATGCAGTTGCAAGAGCAGTTTAAAGTTTTAGCATTGTTATGATTAACGTCCCATGCAGCTAATTGTTAGCCATTAGCCAACACCATGCTAACTGCACCAGTCCTTTCAACTCTACCTTCAGAGCACTCCATTGCTCCTGAAATCTGGACAGATATCCTTGGTACTTTCAGTCGAGAAAAAAGCAAATAATCAACAATAATATACCAATAATAATGCAGGCTCATTTAGCTGTGGTTAAAGTATGAAAAAGTTAAACATACTTATAACAACATCGACTTCATTGGTCCACATTCGCTCAGTGCTGCTGCTGATCTCACAGCGATATCGACCGTGCTGATCCTGCATCACATTAGGGATCTGAAATGCAGGCAAACGTTCTTTTACATGTAATAGAAGTAAGATCATGAACACGTTGGAGTAGGGTTGTCACATCCAGAATTTTGAATTTAGGTATGTAACCAGTAAAAAAACTAAATGCTACTGATATCTGCTTTAATACCACAAATTGCAGTCTAACTCCTGTCTCAAATGCACAAACATGTTGGAAAAGTTTGGTGCCTATACGTTGCCAATGTAGTTCTGCAATTTAGACAGAGCTCTCTCTATGCACAGGAAGGTTTTGGTTAAAAATGTGACTTAATATCTGAAGCCTGTTCAAGATCCAGTAGATTTTGAAACTACTAATCATCACAAAGAATGTATCATTTGAACACTGAGGTATCAAAACAGTAAAAGTATTTACAATTTTACTTTAGAGAACCAAAAAAGTGAATAATAATAACCAGTTACCAAAAGAACTGAAACTAGTAGTAGTTACATCCCACCATGAGATATGCCACTGCTGGAGAGTCAAGTGTACAGTGATGGGTCAAGAAGGACTGAGTGATTTTTGTGGTAGGGTAACTTGTAGAAATCTTACAAGCAAGGGATGAAAATGAGGCAAATGGCCTTGACCTTGGAACTCCAAAATCGAGTCGGTACAGATATTGGTGCAAAGCCCAAAAAAAAAGTCCTGAAAAGCATTTTAGAGATATTATGTTCTTAAGGAAGATAACCTCTTAAATTGAATCATTTGGACATTTATCAAAAGTATGAAGAAAACCTCCCAGAGCTTCTTGAGATATTGTTTTCATAAGTGAGGGATGAAGATTAGGCCCAATGACCATGACAGACACACAATACAAAAACATAATGCCTCCAGCTAAAGCTAACACTAGTGAAGAGGCATAAAAGCTGTAAGTTGATGCCATGCCTTGTACTGTCAGACAACTTTAAATATAGCTTTAAAAAAAGCTTACAAAACAAAGTAAATGGTTGACTGGTTGAAAAAGTAGGACTTTCTCTTAAAATCTCTCCTTACTGTGAGTCTTCTCTTAGTGGCGTTGGGGATTGGGACTCCATTTCTGTGCCACTGGTAACGAGGGATTGGCCGTCCCACAGCTCCACACTCCAGGTGAAGGTTTTCTCCAACATGAAGCCGCTGGAACTGAGGCTGGATCACCAGCTTCAGCCGACCGCCCAGGGACTGATAACTCTGCCCTGGTGTTTGGAGGAGAGGACACATCATTGTCCAAAATTAGTCAAAATTTTTCTGCTTCATAGGCAAATTACTCACTGCTGAGAATTATTTTTTTTTCATATGAGACACTACAGATGTAAACCTTAACTTTCCAATTCACAGAAGTCTCAAGAAGGACCTAAAATATCTCACCACAAGACATGGCAACATCCAGGACGTCCACCTGAGCCCACTGACTGAATTCAAAAGTTTCTCCACAGTTGACCCGACAAATGTAAAAGCCAGCATCCTTTAGCTGGACTGGACTTATCACCAGGTCTGGAGAGAAGCTGTTTGGCACCTGACAATGGGACAATGGGAAACATGTTTTCTTACATTAGAAATCTTACATACTTTATGGACTATGTCCATAAAAGGTTCAAAATCATTCAATGCTCAGGAGAAGTAGAAGTAATCTTCTCAGGACAACCAAATAAGGGACCACAAATTTCACAAAGCTGTAATATTAGTGAAAAGATATCCAGATATCAGTTTTCATTGCCCACCTCTTCCTTGCTCTTAAACCACTGGTACTGGACAGGAGCTTTTCCCACAGCATTGCAGCTGAGACGCAGGTTGTGTCCCGATGTAAGAGCTACAGACTGAGGCTGGATGAGGATCTGCAGGGCTGAAAGGTAGCACGGAATCAAAGACAGACAGTTTCTATGTGTGTTTCTATATGCGCTTATGTCTGATCAGTTATTTCACTCTTTAGATTATTTTCCAGGAAATTTTCAAAGACAATTTAGCAGCCATGGTACCAGCGCCCACTCACTAATAGGTTCCTTTATGTGGAGGTCTGATTCAAAGACATGCAGTCTATAGCCATTAAAACAATCTCTTACATAATCATAAGCCATGCGGATTAATCATAGAAAAACAATAATTGATAAAAAATAATAATTAATAAAAAGCTCCTTAAAATAAAGAGCCAGCGGGAGTATCTTGCACCTATCTCTCAAAATATCCATAGTAACAACTGTACTCACATAACTTGGTTTAATCAAGGATATTTTTAGGTCTAGAGCTGCTGCTTGTGTGTAGCTTTTCCTTAATACTATTGTATATAAACTAATGCAACTATTCTACATGATCCTTGACATAATTTAGCCCTTTCAGATGACAATACTTTTTCTTTTGATGGATCAGGGAAATGTTTCAGTAATTTTCCAGGATAGAGAAAAAGATTTTCCTGTGAATTTAGTTTTTTCTCTTGATTTCCATGACAAGAAAATTGGTCATCTGTTTCCAAGGCTTTCCAGAGCACCTTGTTTATGTTGCTATCAAACTCAATTGTGGGTTTAAACTGGTTTGCATGTTGATGCATTGATCTTAACATTCCACCAATGGTGTAAATCAGGAGTCAGCATGTTGTAATGCATTTCCTCTTTTAAAAATCCAATTTATAACAGCCCACACTGGCAAGCAGTAAGCAGTAATGCATTGTAAATGTCATCCATAACACCCTGAAGTGAGTCATAAACTCCCCTTTCAGCTAAAAATAGAAAACGATAAAAAAGAATTGCCATCACACTTGATCTCTGACATAATCACAGCAGGCTTGTGGGTGTTTTTTTTTTTATTTTACCTGGTGGTTTCAGGCACTGCAGGGCCTCTGAGTTTCCCAGAATTTGAAGGTAGTCAAAGAGGTGACCTGTGGTGCAGCCTCGTTCTCCCATCAGCCTCAGCAGCATGCGGCTTGGGCTGCCCTCAAGCTCCAGCACCTTCAGAGAGCACATCTCCATGTCGTCTGAACTGTGGGACAGATTGACAGCAGGTCAAATTTACGATATCAAAACAGATTTTATTGGAAGAGTAGGACTACATATTCAATTGATATAATTTCAATTTATTAATGCTGCATCCTGTCCTAATGATAAGAGGATTATATTTATGTTTTTACTGCAAATTCTAAATCTTATAAAGATCAAAGGTAAAATTATGAAGAATTAAACATTAGTAATAAGGTATAAGCTACAGCACAAAACTTACAACACAAAACTGGACACAGCAGTCTGGTACTATCAGATTTGCCAAAATAAATAGCTAAATGATAAAATTAATACACATAGGTTAAGCCTATCAATCAGTTCTTTCTAAATCTGTCATCATACATTTGATTCTAAACATGTAATAAAATTATTCAATAACAAATAAAGCACTTATTTTTATATGATGAACATTAAACTGTTTGATGCTGGAAGCACAGTGTTCAATTTAAATTAATTTTAAACCTTTACTTACTATTACTATGACAACAATCTTCATGTCTATTTCTTATCTCATAATTCCATATTTTGATTCTCTCCCAATCTTATCTAAATCTTAAACCTGTAGTAGTGTCATTCCCAGGTTAACAAGCACCTTGCTATGCAATGCATTTATAGTGACAGCAAATGTATTTTGTATGTCCTGTGTCAAATACAGTAACCTATTTGACTATCTCAGGTGAACCTCTGCTTGCCTGACTTTGAAGCGTCTGTCGTTTCCGACTATCTCTCCGAGTTTTCGCCATCCTTTACTGTTGGGCTTGTCCAGAACCTCACAAATCCTCCTCACAATCGGCTCTTTCAACAGGTTGATCTTCGTGGATCGGTCCAGAGTTTCTGACATGGCAGCAGCCAGCAGGAAAAGTCAACCATCGACGTTGTCCAGCTTTAACGTCAAACTCAAGCTGCTAATGCACTCGACAACAAAACCCCAAGAAATGAAAAAAAAAAGTCTACTTCCTGAAAGAAGTGCAAAGTGTTTTACAGACACACCTACTTCACCGCCGTGGTTTTCCCCCACGCTGCCGAAGACTGCATGCTCTGAAGATTAAGTATGCATCAAGATAAGTCACTCCAAGTAAAGTTTAGGTTATTTGTACTTGTAAAAAGCCCGAAAGTTCGCCACTGTGTCACGGTTGAAACTACTGCTACATAAAAAAACGTAAGAAATGAGTAGTTAAGCTTATGTTTAATCTGCAAAATCATCTGTTTTAATGGAGCACCCAGGGAGCACCTACAGCTTGAAACCATTCATGTATGCTATCCGAAAACGGTTGATTTTATCAGCTTTAGTTTCCATCGTTGTCTATCTGCTTTTACTTGCTTTTACTTATGATAATTTTAAAAATATAATGAGTCATCAGCAGAACAGTTTGATGATGTAGTCGATGTTACAAAGTCTAAATGATGCAGCAGGGAAGCATCTTGCTTTGGCTGCGCTCTCAAAAAACAAGTCCTCCCTTCCATACTCTTAACCACACCTCTTTCTTTACCTGTTGTTTCAGACACACCGGACGCCTAGGTGAAAGAAAGTCGTCTGGAGTACTGCTATGAAGGCCACTTTCCCCACTTTGTGCCAACGTAGTTTAAATATAGGCCTTGTTATTGTAAAAACAAGAGAAGCTGGAAAAGAAAGACTGCTTGTTTATTACTGAGGTAAGTGAACACTGGAATAACAATTTATTTTTTTACTGCCTTTGCAACCATTTTGCTTGCATTTCATAATTTCTATATTTTGCAGTTTTTAGTGGCGTTATTTTGGTTTGTTTTAATGTTTGTGTGCCCGTAGAAAGAAACACCTACTATAGCCGAAGTAAAGTGCTGTTTCTTCTTGACATTATCACAAATAAATGAAACTGTATTTTTTTAATTCTCATATTCATGAAAGGATAGACCAGTGTTACTCAACCCTGCTCATCCAAAGAGCCTGTTTAAAAAATATTTTTGCAAGAGCCACAATCAAGTGGGGAAAAAATGGATTAAAGTGACAATAAAAATAAGTCAAAGCTGGTATATACAAAAAAAAGGTCAAAAAGTGGCCAAAATGTGGCAAAAACTGGGGTCCGGGTTAAAATAGGCATTAAATGGCAAAAGCTGGGTAAAACGTCACAAAAATGGAGAGAAAAGCAGCAGAAATTGGTAAGAAGTGACAAAAAATGTATCATAGGTGGAAAAATGGTCATAAAGCAGCAAATAAGGTGGCAAGAAAAGGAGTGAAAAGTGTTTGAAATGGGCAAAAAGGTGGAAAAATGGGAAAAAGTGACATTTAATGGCAAGAGGCAGCTTAAATGGGAAAAGGGGAAAAATGCAAATTGAAAAAAGCAGGATAAAAGAGGCAAAAAGTGGTGGAAAAAATGGGGAAAAAGTGTAAAAAATTGCAGAAAGTGGCAAAAAGAAGAAGCTAAATGGGCTAGAAGCAGCAAAAATGATTAAAATTGGCAAAATTGCAAATAAGGGCAACTAAGATGTAGAAAAAAAAAGAAAGGTAGACAATTAAGTTTGACGATTAAAGCCTGCTGTATAAATGTGGGAAAACAAACTGATTATTGCTACTTGCAATGGAAATTGTCTTAGGTCAAGGTTTCCCATTTTAAAGGTTTTTTGGGGGAATAATATTTCAAACTGAGACATAAAAGAGCCACAAATCATAACAAAAAGCCACATGTGGCTCCAGAGCCACACCTTTAGAATCACTGCTATAGACACGTTTGCTTATATATTTAGTTGTATAATGACTTGCGTTAATCACTGTTTTGTAATGTCTGTATTTGAATGTTTTTTGATCCTCTTTCTCATTGTAATGTTAAGTTTTTTTGGTCAGTATGTTTGTGTAAGGACTACTTTAAAATAAAGCTAATTCACCTTGAGGGGCTATCCCTGAAAGTGATTTTAAATTACTTTCAGAAAATTACACTAAAATGTAGGACAAAAGAAAGGTCACTGTGAGAGTGTCATAACATCAATAATTCCTTTATGTTGTGTTTTTCCCAACCTATGCTGCAAAAATATTGAATAAAAGTTGCATTATAGCATGTGTAATGATAAAGAAAGTCACGAACTATGCTAAATAATGCTAACATAATAATATTGTACATATATGCTTATTTTTCCTCAGATTCTCTGGGGGTTTTTTTGTTTTGTTTTTTGTTTTTTGTTTTTTAGTGTAAAGCTGTTTTTTTCCTTGTAGGATAGAATGCACAAGGTGTAATTTTAGGAAATTTCCAAAAAATTTAGAAAGAAAAACTAACAGAATACAATGGGTAAACCCCATTTTGTTTTTACCAAGAAATGGATTAAAGAAATCAAGATCTTAAGAAAACAGCAAAAAATGTAGCTGTTATTACAGAATAAAGAGTAAATTAAGTAACATTAAGTTTGTCTGCTAAGGGCCTCTGTAAATTGTTTACTTTTTGCTGCTGTTTTCTACAGGCACACATGACCCACTGAAAACCACTATGTGACCCACTTTTGATTCTGGACCCACTGGTTGAGAACCACTGTTTTAGATGACAAACTGTGCCTATCATTTCACATTTCCAGACAGCAGAGAACTGACAGGATGATAAAAAAATATTTTTTAGAGTCTGGAGCAGGAAGTATCAATCTCCTGTGCACTCATGATCAACCAGTTGATCAATATTCATCCCCATTTGTCTGTGTGTGTTTGTGTGAAATCCTGATCTGTGGAAGTTGGTGATCTGTCTTGGGTAAATCATAATCTTCACTTATTTTGTGTGATTTTGCAGATTAAAGAGCTGTCTTATGCTATTCGTGAACTCTCGTTTACCCTTGCTAAATTTTTCTCATTAAACCTGTTTTGTTTGTGTAGAATGCCGGCTAAAATAAGCGAATGCTCTTTGGTTGTTCTCATTGTTTTACCTTCATTTCTGCACTGTTTTGGTACAAACAAGGTACACAGTGAAGTCATGGGTTTTTGTCCCCTCATTAACTGCATGCTGGTGTTGCCACTTCCTTTTTCAGGACATAAAACTCTCTGGGATGAGGGGAGATCTTCGGTTGGCCCTGCTCCTACTGCTGTCTGCAGCTGTAGACTCCAACAGTGAGTGGAAAGGCTTGAATGACATTATTTTTGTATTATGATATGATGTTTAAAGTTTCTGCTTAATCAAACTTTAAACAGTGAGATAGAAACAGGCAGATAGTTTGGTTTTATTTGTGAAAGTTTTGGTATCTGCTGTTGGTTTTTTCCTAAAATTTATAAATGTTTATTTCAACAATATATAATTTCGGAATACTGTGTCTTGTGATCTTGATCTGAATGATCCACAGCTATCCCCAATACCTGCCAAAAATGCTTCACTTTCATGCACCTCTATGCAAATGTGACACTACTTTGAAATATTTGTCTCATCCTGTTTCAGTAAGTATCCTAATCACTTATAATGTAAAAAACATAAAAGCAATATAAGGTCACGCCTTGCAACATTTTCTTAACACTTTCTGAACTGCACATCTGAGTTAAATGGCACCAGATTTAAATAAAATACAGCAAGATCAAAAATCATATTCAAGAGTTAGATGATCAGCTTTAGTGATACCGAGTTTGTTTGCTAATTGGCTCCTGTCTTGTACCACTACATCCAAATGTTGGCTTCTGGGTTTAAGGCAACATAAATGACAATATTGCCATAAAAAAATAAAGTTTATTATCTTCAATCAGTTCTCAGCTTTTGTAGACGACGTCTGGCAAATGTCGTGTTTTTTAATTGTGTTTGACTCAAAATGGGAAGCCTGTTTTTCACATTTGTTGCTAGGCACATCTCCACCAGGCAAACCAGTCCTGCTGAGCTGCAGGTCCCCTGAGAAGGAGACGTTTACATGCTGGTGGGAGCCAGGACCAGATGGAGGTCTGCCGACAACATACCGCCTCTATTATGAGAGAGAAAGGTCAGCATAATGGTCAGAATGTTTTTTTAACTATGCCCTTCAGCAGTGGTTCATAACTAAAATACAGAAAAGTTCTCAGAGCAAAGAAAGATGGGTAACCGATTGCTAGTGTCAATCCAGGGATTTAATACTGTACAGTGTTGAATCTTACCCCTAAGAAACCAGGTCCCAGCTTCAGTTTCAGATATTACCCGAACAAGTGAAAGTAAAGCTGTTGTTGAGTGGGCAGGGAGTGGAAAAATACCAGGTCCCTTGTTCACACATTTGTGCTCAGTGAACTGAGCAGAGATCTGTTGTTGTGCAGGGGAACGGCAGACTTTCATTGTCCCACCTGTGTAAACTTCACCCACTCTTATCCAAGGACAAAATCATCCAAACTCTAAAAGTTCAAGATGTTTCAAGGGAAGCAGCATCTGCTCAGCATTTTGTGGTTAAACAGCCAAAAGATTTGTAATACTTTAAGGCTCATAGAGAATAACTCCTACTACTGATGTTGATCCCTTAACATGAGCGCTCACTGACGACAGATAAATGTCGACCACATATTACATGCAGACTTATTTCTTTGTCATTAAGCATCTTGTTTCGTCTTTGCACAGATTAGATGGAATACACGAGTGTCCAGATTATCAATCAGCCAGCAAGAATTCCTGTTTCTTTGACAAGAATCACACATCCATCTGGGTCGACTACTACCTGACAGTGGTGGCCTTTAATGACCTCGGAAATACAACTTCAGACCCCCTTAAGATAGATGTGATGGATATTGGTAAGATTACATGAGTCAAGCATAGTAAAAACATTTTTTCTACAATCTGTTTGTTTTTTACAGACTATGCTTGTCTCAGCTGTGTTTTTGTGTCACTTTGGCAAAAAAAATCACTGTGGTATTGTCACTTTGAGCTATTGATGACTTCTTGGCTTGTGAACTCTTTGGAGAAGATGCTAATACTGCAGGAAACTATCTGCATTGAATCAGACAGTGATTAACATGATTGGGTACAGTCTATCATATTTCACATGTTTTGTTTGATTATGCAGGTTGCAGCAAATGTTTGTATTTTATGCATTTATACAAAGATGTTGAACATATTAGATGTGATAATTGCTTAAACATAGGTATCCTTGTTATCGTTAGGGTATGAGCATGCTATTTTGTCTGGTTACAGCCTCACAGGAGTGATGTGATTTGTTATTTATGTCTTTGGTGGCAGTGAAGCCCGACCCTCCTGAAAATGTGACCCTGCTTGTGAAGGACATCGAGGACAGTCCACATCTCCATATCAGCTGGGAACCTCCTCATAACACAGACACCAAGTCTGGCTGGGTCACCATTAAATATGAAATAAGAGTCAAACAAGGGAACAACAAGTGGAAGGTGAGTTTATATATATATATTTCTCAACATTAGGGTCAAATAGTTTAACAAAATCAAAATCAACATATCTTTCTTACTGAAGGACCGCTACATGTTGTTTGTTGTAAGGGCTTATTAGGAGTCCCTCTGTGATCTTCAGATAAAGTGTCTGCCCCATTGTCAGCATATAGGATTGCAGCCTGCTATCACTTTCAAACTGATCAACAGATCTTTTACTATAAAGGTTCAATACTTGACAGTCATGACTGAATCAAAGTCATCTGAACCTTTTAAATGTTTACTTTATTTTTCTGTGATTAAGTTCATGTTAAAATCTTCAGTCTACCAAACGGTAAATAAATTACCCCTTGTATGAGACAGTCAAAAAATATTAAAAAACATGACAAAGAAAACAGTTTGAAATATAAAATAGTTGAATTTTAAAATGTTGTAAAAAGGTCAGATTAATCATAATTAACTACAGAAAATCTGAGATTAATTGCGGTGTAAAAATGTTAATATTTTGACAGCCCTAGAGATAATCTTTTGTTTTAGTCATGAAAATATATTGCATTTTGATTTTTATTTACAGATTTCTATTTATGATTGAATTATAAGCATATAGATTATAATTCTAAGTTGCAATAAAAAACACAGAAAGGAGGTGAACGAAGTGAGTAGTTTTTGCTTCTTACTTTATTGTCTGATAGAAGAATACAACATATAATCTTGTGTGAAAGAAAATTGAATTTATGAAAAAAGTTCTAAAAATGTGGAAAAAAAGAGGAAAAAGTACAATTAAAAATATTCTTCCATAAATTTGAGAAGGCTTTAGAGTCAAATTTGTGAGTTTTGTAAAGTGATCCAACGAAGTTTAGTCAGAGCAAAGGCAATCTGAATTTAGGAACAAGAGTATTTTAAGGCTGCTAATCTGCAATTTTCATATCCTCCCTCTTCATGTGTGGTTTCGCTCCAGGTACTCCGACTTCCTCCTGCCGTCTAAAGACATGTTTGTTAGGTTAACTGGTGACTCTGATTTATCTGTGGATGGTAGCGCTTCTGCTTGTTTGTCTCTGCATGTCAGTCTTGTGATTGACTCTCGACTAGTTTGAGGTGTATGTACTCTTGAGAGGCAGGGATCAGCAGAGATCTCTTCCAGCACCCCCCCTGCAACACTGAGCAAGTGGTGTGATGATGGATGGACTTTCAAAAATGTAAAATTGAAGCAAGTTGAGTTAGTCAGCCAGTAGAAGGTGATAAAGGCCTTTATCCAGGACTAGTAACGTACTTCAACACTGGTTCATAGTAAAGCATCAGAGCATAAACCAAAATCAGTTCACTAAAATGTAATTAAACAAGCAAAAAGATGAACTCCCAACTACAGTTTAACTCAAATGTGATCTGAACCTGCACACCAGATGGTTTCTGATTATTTTCCTCTGTAGGAGTACATGTCAGGAACACAGACCCATTTTAGCCTGTACAGCATCAGTCCTGGGGTGGAATACACAGTCCAGGTGCGCTGTAGATTAGACCACGGCTCTTGGAGTGAGTGGAGCAATACTTCTGATGTGAAAATCCCAGACTGTGAGTGTTTGTTTTGGCTCTATTGTGAAATCACAGCTACTGAAAACCTATTAATCAGTAATAGTTTTTTTTGTTGTTTTAGTTGTTTTTTTTGTAATTTTTTAATTTAGATCTCCATGAGAGACCTTTCTGGATTATGGCTTCCACTCTCTTTATAATCCCATTATCAGCAACACTTGGCATCCTGGTCATTAAGAGAAGCTAGTAAGTAGCTCTTGCAGAAAAAATGATGCATCTCTCTTTGAAATAAAGTCAAAACGACAGTCATGACTTATTCTTGTTCCTGAAGCTTGAAGCAGTGTGTTCTGCCACCTATCCCGGGGCCAAAGATAAGAGGAGTTGATTTTCAGCTTCTGAAGGTAACACAGCAACTCCAAGATGTTTTCTCTTGGCTTTATAACAGCGGTGAAGTGATAATATACTGAATAACTTTAATCAATCTTTTCAGAGTGGGCCATCTGATGACGTGATCAATGCCTTTAACCAGAACTTCCCTCTGATGGAAGCCTGGAAAGATCAGATGGACGACTACTTAATTGTCACTGAAAATGACAGTGGACTTAATCGTGATTCCTTCATCTCTCAAGAAAGGAAAAACAGCTGGACATTTCCCAGCAGCTTCTGCTTAAACTCTGACATCCAATGTAGAGAGTCAAGACCAAGCTTAAATGACCAGGAGAAAGCAGGAAAAACAAAGAATGAGAACGATAATTTTGACAAAAGCAACAAGTCTCTCCCAGAGATGAGTTTGTCAGACATGGAGCAAACACAGCAACATGCTCAGAAGCTGCAGGGCCCAGGTTTAAACTTGATCACAGAAGCAAAAGATCACTCAAACCACAAAAACACAATCATTCCATTCACAAACAGCGATTATGTGGATATTCAGAGACATGACAACCAGCAGGAGGAAGATGTGAAACAGCTGCAGTACAGCAGAGTGAGAGATACAAATACTGACATTAATCTCATCCTGAATAAAGGAAATTTACTCTTCAGCTCTGGATATATGGACATTCAAAGACAAGAGGAGAACACGTCAGATGGCTACAGCAGAGTGAAAGAGGTGGAAGGTGACAGTGTGGTCATCCTGCAGAAACAAATGAGATCAGCTGACCCACACTACAAAGACAAGGCCAACAATTACATAGCCTGTGACTTTCAGAATCAAGGAAATTTGAATGGAGCCAGTAAAGAGCTGAACAGTGGATATGTAGATGCCACCCCTGCATCACTATTAATGTAATTTTTTTTTAAAATATGCAATGTTTATGCACAAATTAGTTATTTCCATGCTAAGATTTTCACAATATAAAAAAATCCTGTAATCAGATGATTTGTTAAAAAAGCAGACATCCATTAATCCATCAAAGTAAAACATCTTAAAATAATTGTGCAGATTATTGCTGCAGGTAATTATAGCAACTTTAATGGAAAAGCCACAGGCACTACTGGTCCTCTGAAAGTTGAAAGTTTTTCCAGTGATACCTGTCTGATGGATTTGCTCAAAAGTATTCCACCGTTCATTCTTTAGGCAGAGTCAAATTTCTTTGGTGTTATCAACAAATGAGACAGATTGCCTTGATTTGTGGTGCAGACATTCATATTTGACAATGACTGTTTGTAGAGTGCATTTAAAAGTCATATCCACTGTGAAAATGTTATTTATTAAGGCTTCACTTTATATTTGAGAACCGTTTAATGCTTTGAAACGTTCTGAAATAAATTCAATCCATTTTTGACAAAATGAAGTTTTAATAGTGATTTATTTCAAACCAGTTTGCTGATTTTGATTGTAAAACTAGCATGTTAGTGCATTGAAAAAATAATCACATTATGGTAAGTTGATATTTTTCCAGGAAATATATCTGTACTCGTCTACTGGAAAGTTGTTTTAAGAACTCAATCAACAAAGATATTTCACAGGAACATTAGGCCAATTTAGCTCCTAAAATACTACTGATTCACAGCTTACTACCACAGAATGTATTAAACCACCTTATTGTGAAGAATATATCGATTAGGTAACTCTTTAAGAAACCCACTTCCTGTTTGTAGCAGATAATTATGATAAAATAGACAAAAATCTAAGTGGTACATACACAGGTGATGTTTCCTAACCTCAAGTTGATGTTTCTTCTGTAAACAGAAAAATGAACACCACCATTTTACAGCTCGTCCCAGCATGTCAAATAGTACCCTGGTGGTGTCACACAAACAATGCCAGAAATATCTTGCCACTTAATTATTAAGATTTCTTATTTATGACCATGTAACTGCAATGCCTGTGGTCCTATGTCTCCCTTTGTTTCCTGGCATTATTCTGCTGTTCATGTTGAAAAAATTAAAGAATGGATGAAAGGAAAAACTGCACCATCATGGCTCCAAAATCAAACCAAACTATAAAATAAAATTAATAGTGTCTTAGTACTGTATGATTACTCTTCTTACATTCATCATGTAAACCTCTACACATCCTCAGAGCACAGTCACAGACATCACTGTAGAAAATTAATTAAATTCATATTGTAGTTTCTCTTAAAGTGACTGAATTGGTTCAGTAACCAAATCAGTGTTTATACCTTCCAGTTTATGACTTAAGTGTATATGTAAAATATACATCCTATGTTTGATTATCTTAAACACAAAAATATAACTTCCTAAAAATAAAACAAAGGATTTCATAATTTATTTAAAAAATACTAACATCATGATTAATTTCCTTACAAAATCTCCAGGTTGAGGTTTTTCATTCTACATTTTTAAGCTGGTGATCATCATCACAGTTTATTTTTTGTTTTAGGCACAAAAAGTTCACCGCTGTCAGCTCTTCTCCTCTTCATCGAGGATGTCAGTGCATTCACTGTCCAAGTGCATGGAGTTCATCTGTTCCTCAAAGTTCAGGAACTTGTGGTTGTAGTCTTTCTCCAACATTTTCTTCCAAATTTTGACTAAAGGAGAAACACAAAAACATCATAAGCAGCATGGATTTAAGGGCTAAATTCATGAACTTCAAGCTAAAACTGGGATTTAACTTGACAAACTAAATATAATAGAGATCAGGTATGGGAAATCATGAACATAACTCACTGTATTCTGGTTCTTCTAGCTGTGTGGGTTCAGCACTGGGCACAGCCTCTGTCAGACTGCTGACCTCCAGCTCTTCCTTCGTGTTGGCTGTCTGCTCCTCTTCCGCCTGCTCTGACTGCTCCAAGCTCGACACCATCACCTCATATGCTTGTCTGGCCTCAGAGGACAGCTCGATCATCTTATGGTAGAAGTCCTGCAGGTTAAGAGAATTAAAAAAAGGAACACAAATTAAATGCTGATTTTAGTAACATAAATGCTTATTTCATGAGTAATACTAAATGTCAGCTGAATATCAACCCAACCTGTGCACCATCATAGTTGAAGATACCCACAAGGCTCACGGGCACTGCTTTGTTAACACAATGACCCAAAGCTTTCCTGGAGAGAGCGAACACAAACGGCACCCCCTGTTCACGACAAGTGTCAATGATTGTGTACAGAGCCTCATCCAGGCCTCCTGCAAAAAGACACATTTTCTATTAATTAAAGTATCAGTATTTGTTTTCCAGCTCACATCCATACCTTTCCATTGAACCTACATTTATATTAGTACATTTTATTTATTTATTTAAATGTATTTTACCAGGAAAACCTCATCGATATTAAAAATCTCATTTCCTAGAGAAATGAAACATGTGAAACAAAAGGTTGCAAATAAACAGCTGTGGTAATATGATTTGTACATTAGGATGAATAATTCTATTCCTTTTTCACTTTGAAAAAATATAAGTCTGCCACAATGTTTGTATTTTATATTTCAGTACTTGTGTCCTTCATTTAAGATTGTAAAGTAAAACAGATATGAAACTACAATTGATGGTTGCTTTTTTTGGAGAAACCAAAGTTGGACCAAAGAGTTCTTTCATTTTGTCAATCTGCATAATGAACCATCAAACTGCTGTTTTGTCAGACTGGCAGGAAAGCAAAAAAGAAAATGCTCTACACACGTATAAAGAAAAGCTCTCAGAGGCACAGGGGGGCTACCTTTTGACTGGATGCGCTCACAGTTGGGTGAGATGATGACACATTTGACCTTTCTGAGTTTGAGGTGCTTCAGGACCTCCCTTAGCCCCATCACAATGCGTCTCTTCATGCGGGCCTTCATTGGGTCCTTCTGGTACAGGCGGTCTTGGAAACGGACCAGCTCTTTCAGCAGATCTGTCACACACTTGTCCACATCTTTACTCAGCATCTGGCTGCAATAACTGACATGTGCAACAAAATACAACTAACATTAGCATAGAGTAAAAAACTATTTAGGATGAACTGTTTCTTTATTTCTCAACCAAGAACAAAAGACACCAACCCAGCAAACAACAATTTGTGATACCATTGAAACAACAGTTTTCCATCTTACTCTCTGAACTTTCTGCTGTGGATTTTTGGTCGATTGGCTGGGAGAGTCACAGGTAAAGTGGTTTGCTGCTCTGCAGTGTCTTCCTTTTGTTCTTCTTTGTCGAGCTCTTGCCCATCCTCTTTGTCCAGATGGTCAGAGCCATTTAACTCTGACTTATCCTCGTCAGGCTCCTCTGTAGGACTTCCAACTTCACCTGAGATTTAGGACCACCATAAACACACCAACGTTGGGTATAAAAAAGAGACAGGACCTGATTTATTCTATTATTTTAAGATCTCGCTCTTACCTGTGGCACTGGTGTCACACTGGTCTTCTGCGGGTTTGTCTGCTATGAACTCATTTTCAGGCAGCAGGCCCATCTCCTCCAGCAAACGCCTTTGTTTCCTCTCCTCCCTTTCTTTCAGAATGATCTAAGGAACAGGCAGAAATGAACTGAGAAGGCTGTAAAGACTAAACACACTCCCTAATAAATGGAGTACATTTTTATTCATCTCATAGCAAAAGAATAGACATACCTTCTTGAGAGGAGTGGGTTTCTTGGCTTTAGGCACTTCTCTCTGCTTTCCTTTCTTCACTAAGGGGCTGGTGGAGTCCAGAGGGTTGTGTGCAATTTTATCTTGCTGCCATGGTGCTTTCTTCTGGACTGGTGGCTGCTTCTGGACTACGGGAAGTCCTCCACCAACTGGTAAGACATTTACACGAGATTTACACTGGGCTGGGCTTTAAATTAAAGAACAACAAGTTTAAGTATTGAATTATTCTATTGAAAAAAAAAAAGAGAAATAAGGAAGCTACAGTTGAAAGTCCACAATGCTAATAATAATATACTCCACCTGAAAGAATGACTGGCTTGGCATCCTGCTTGGCTTTCTGAGACTGTTGCTTCTTTTCCAGGACAGACAACATGTTTCCAATGTCGAGCTGAACAGGAACTTTGCTCTTCTTTCCAGATACCTTTTCAGCTTTCTAAAAACATTCAAGAACAATGGAAAAAAATAAGTTAAACCTCTTGTTCACAGTGACATCTGTTCAAATTAGGACAAATACTAAATCATGCTGTGCCTTTTTAGTTGTCTCTGTAGGTGCAGATTTTGTTGCAGGTGATTTTCCCTTAATTTGTTCAGCAGACTGATGAACATCTTTTTGGTTTTCCTAAAAAGTAAATTACAAGCATTTTTCATACAACAAATATAACATTAAAATGCTCCCCCTATGTAATAGTTTTGCATTTCTGTAATGATGGACCATATTCTTTTTGTAGAGTAAAAATGAACTATATTAACCTCATTGCATAGTTTTGCTGCATAGCTGCTTGTAACCAATCTGGTAGTCCCAGTAAAAGCAACATTCAAGTCTGGAAACTCCTCTTCATCCTGGCAAGACGAGAGACCAACAGATATCCTTTTAATTAAGAGATTTTACTTTTCAAAAATGCTCACATGTGGCTTCTGCAGTTGGAATAAGTTAAACTTATGATGCAGGTTTTACTGACCTCAAATTTTGGGGGCTCCTGATACACTGCTGTCACTTCTGATTCAGCTTCTGCGTTTTCACCAGCACCTTTAGCTTTTTTCTTCTTTTTCTTTCGTTTTTTCTTCCCTGAGGCTTCATCTTCTGGCTCCACAGCAGATTCCTCCATCTGACAAGGAACAAACAAACAAAAAAAACAAAACAAAACAGGGCAGACAGAAATGGTGCAGCAGAGGAGAACACAGGTTACTTACCAAAGAAACAGATACAAAGCTGCAACACATTTAAAATACCAATAATTGTTTATCATTTTTTGTTCTGAGATATTTTTTAGATAGAAAACCTTGTTGGCCAAGACAACTGTCTTGATCACTGTGGAGATTCTGTACAAAGTGAGGCAAGTTATCAGTACAGATTGACTTGATACAGCAAATAAATACAATTTGGTTGCTAAAAATGGAAAAAGTGCCTCACTTCCCTGTTAAGTTCAACTTTAATAAAGCTTTTTAAAATTGTGGTTTTAATCAAACAGTTGTTGTTCTGTTGTGCTGACAGAATCAAATTTACATAAAGACCCAAAAACTCTGAGTACCTCACATTACTGTAGTTTGGCACCTTGTATTTTTTTACTGTTACACCAGTCTCACTTCAAGTTTCCTGATGCATATCTCCTCCAAACCAGCTATCACATAAAAACAGGCAGCAGGCTCAAAATTATTCAAGACATCTAGAAAGAGTTTTTGTTACCTTTTAAACCCTTTTGTTTTTTAAGCATTCCAGAATTTTCAGGAGCTGAGGCTTCTCTTTGGAAAGTTAGCTTCTTCATTAAAATCTAAAACAAAAGACACCATCTCACCTGCATGCTGTTGCTGCTGGTTGTTTTTTCTTTAGGGACAGGTTTCTTTGGAGGTTGAGAGGCGACGTTGGCCCAGGATGTCACCACTGGCTGATCTGTTAATGTAAATAAAAACAAATAACACTGATGATCTATATACATAACGAGTTATTATGCTACAGTTAATTCAAACCTACCCAACAATGTAGCGGCAGAATCTGGCTGAACATTCTTAGCAATTTCTTGGCAATCAGACTGTGTAGGGGACTCTGTCTTTCCAGCCTGTTCAGAAGAAAATTGCAGAACCAGCTTACAACAATAAACAAATCTTGTTCAATAAACTCTCTCAAATAATACATTAAATTCTATTAGTATCACTTATCTCATTTTTTTTTTTTTTACCGTTACCTTGTCTTACAGCAGGGAACATACTGTGTTCATCTCTTCAATATCACAACTGAAATTTTGGCAAACTCACCTTCCAGGAAGAGGCAGATCTTTGAGAAATAGGACCCCAGCACCCACTCTGAAAATGAGCAGGGTCTGCTTTACTTGGCATGACACCAGCTAACTCTGGGAAATCAGTCATCTTCACCTCAAAGGGAATCGAGGGTGACTGAGATGGTATCGACTTCTCTCCAGAGTTCGAGTCAGATCTGGCACCTCTAACATCTATTGACCAATCACAAGCAGGGAAAGAGGTGTATGCAGGCACTTAATGCGATAAAAAGTGGTCATCAAAACAAAAAATATATGGTAATATGTGATTTCTACCTTTTCTATGAGCATTGCGTTGGTTCTTGCCCATTCCTTTGCTCTGAGATGGAGTATAATTGTTGGTTTTTGAAGTCTGTAATGGTGGGTAAAAAGGGATTACATTATAATCATGAATATTTTTTGTTTCATATGTAAAAATTTACTCAAAAAGAAAAAAACCTTTGCTTGGGGGTTCCGTACAGTCCTTTCTCTCTGCAGAAAATCATCGCTGTTCTCTCTAACACGACGGCTGCTGCTGTAGCCATGAACCCTTGACACATCTCCTCCTCTTCCTGCAGGCATTCCATTTGTTTTTGATGGACTCTGCTTAAAGCTCACATCTGACTGGTTCCTACAGAAAGTCCAGAGATTAAAATAATAAAACTAATTAAATAAACAAATGAATATAACAAGTCTGAAAGGGTGTGTCAGGGGTGAAAGCATTTCTGTGTTCTGAGAATAATTTAAACACGCAGTATTTGATCTTTGCTGCAAATTGCTAAATTATAATTATAAATACACCACATGTGCAGGGTTTCTTTTTATTACCAGACACTTAAACAATAGAAACTTATCTCCACACATGCTTTTCTTATTGCAGCATGATTCATGTCATTCTGGTGAAAGAAAGAACCTTCGGAACCTGAACCTATCATCCAATAAATTGTTAGGGGTATATATTTAACATCTACTATTGATGCTACAATATAATCAACTCATTGTCTTTTGGTGTCATTTGGAGTAGCACTACATCCACTTTAGAGCTATGGAAGTACTGCAGTTGTTTTTATGATTTATTTTAATTAGGACGTTACTAACATCGTGCTTCTTCTCCTCTTACTCTAGTGGGCCTTCTTTCTTTGCACATGGCCCTTAAATGACCTTACATGGGCGTAAAAGGATGTTTCTCTATGCTAATTAGAAGAAACATGCATATGCATCTATCTTAGGAGCCGCTGACATTCATCAACTTCAGAACACAGGTGCCAACTATTAAGCAGCGTAAGAATGTGTCATGAATCCCACACAGGCTTCTCTTCAAATTGTAGAACAATCTCAAGAAGGTATTGGTAAATGAGGCCATGTGTCCCCATGCGTGATACCCTCATAGTATGAAATATATAAAAGAACATAAACCTAGTAAATGATCCTTTAAGAGGTTTATGTTCTTAGGAATGTTGCTACTTTGGTCAAATGTTCACTGTTTGCTGGGCTGACATGTTGAAATGACCAAACTCGGCATACAGATGTTGCCCATCTTGAAAACCTATAACCTCAAACTTGCAACCAACTTGATTTGCTTTACTAACTTTAGTCTTTACAACAACAAAAATACTTTTATAATGTATACCTCATTTGAAATATTCATTCCAGTTTTATATTTTTTCAATGAAGCTAGTTTGTTTACAATTTCAGACAGCCAATACAGTGCTTTGGGGTTTAAGTCAATACCATTTGAAAAAGCATACAATGTCCAACGCATTATATGTTAGGTAAATAAAATCCCCAGACCAGTGATACTCAAACTTGACTTACTCAGGGGCCAAATGGAAAGAGCCACAATAAGCCCTTTGTCACACCTCATCTCCTTCTGTAGCTTTGTTTGGTGTGTTTGTGCATTTGCAATATTGATCCATAGTTCATTAAAGGCATTCAAAACAGTAAAATTAGCATTTTTCTGACATTTTTTAATCAGTAGCTGATTAGAACATCAGGTGATCCATGTGTCACAAAAGAGAGTGGCTCTAGAGCCAGGTAAAGTACTACTGCACTAGACGTTTGGTCAGCCTTTAGTGAAAAAGGGACCTTGGGAACCCTGAACTATTTCTCCCCAGTCATTAAGTAAAGTAAAATTCTACTTAAATTTCTGATTATTTTCTTACCCTCTCAAACTGTGATCAGACACATAAGGATCTGGTAAAACCAGATGTGTTGATGAGGTTGTGTGCGGCTCAACAGGCTCCCTCCTCTGTCTCCTCTGGTGTTTTTGGTCAGCAGATGACAGTTTGCTCTCCTGAGAAAAGTAAAGATGGTCTCTCAACAACACTCTGCTGAAAACGACCTTTGACAATCACACTGTTGGCTGCAGTTCAAGTAAGCTATGCAATGCCAGAGTTACTTCACTAATGTCTGTAGGACATGCCTGTGTAGGATTACTGTACAAAATGCGTTCATCAGCAGTCAAAATGTAACGTAACAATCCACACAGAACAACTCAGTTGTTAGCTCAAAGTAACGTGTGATAAATTACCCATTATACCGTACAATTCTTGAAGTATTCCGTCAAAACTTCAGACATAACCCCATACCTTCAGCTTTTGTATTGTCAAAGGTCTTAGCCACTCGTTTGCATAAGTCTAAGTTAGATGAAAGTTAGCTTGCGCTCAACTACGAGCACCAACGTATGTTAGCATTCCTAGTTAGCTCACCGGCTAAAGGCAACCGTTACGTTAGTATTAGTTTATTACCTTGTCCATTTCCAGGTTTTTCCTATATGCCGTCACGTCTCCGCATTTTCAACTGGTCTTACGAGTGTTGTCAAAGTCCCTGGTACAACGACGTTACATTTATTAGCAGCAATAACGCGTTGGCTAACAAGGCTAAGCAACCTGTTTGATAGCATAGCAGCTAGATAGCAACGTGAATTGCTGATACTCGCTGTGAGCCAGAAGAAGTGCTGACAGCGACACCTTCTAGCTCACAGCGGAACAACACGCCACAACCAAGTTAACGTTACATTTATGCTTTCATAACATCCGTCTCGCAGTCACCACTTATATGGCCAAATATAAAGGTATAACAAGCAAAATATATCACAGTATAATGAAAAGTAACCTTATACACGTTTTTACCCTTTCTTGTTTGAATTATTCATGAACAAACATGTTTATGTTGTAGAGCTTTGAGATTTCGTTTTTTGTTAATGTGGACTGTTTTTCCCAATGTGCTCTCATACGACATAATAAAATCTAAACAAGTGAATTATGTGATTGGGTTATGCTGATCATAATAATTTATTTCCAGAGAAAGGTGTTTGATTCAGTCTATACTTTATTTTTTATAAATCACAAAATATAACAGTAACATCCTGCAATTGATATAAAATAAAGGGCTTCTTTAAAAGAAAAAAAAAAAAACAGAAACTCTGGGTGATAGATAAAATACATTATAAAAAGATAGCAATGTTTGATAAATCTTCTCGTTATTTGCAACCAAAATCAAGCCAACCTGTGCAATTCACAATATGCATCACATTACATTCAAAGGCATCATGTTTACTCTTTGTTTAGTAATATTGCTCTATATGGCACAATGTGCTTTCATTATTTTGTTCCATGTGTTGATACATGGCTGAAACAGCACAACAGTCTAAACCTCAATAATTATTTTTTGCATGTGTCAAAGTTCTAATTCAGTGCTTTTCCCCCAACAGATGTAAACATCATAACACAATAAAACTATCAAACACTAAATTGACTCTTGGTATCCCTCACTCCTCCTTTAGCCTTCCAGCTGTTTTAAGGAGAAGTAGAGGGATGATAAAGGAGGCTGATGTGAGGAGAAAACATGTCTGAGCTCCAGCAATCCAGTACACTATGAAGAAAACATCAGAAACGTATTGTTTTACTTAGTAAATTATGCTTGTCATTAAAAACTGGGTTTCAGCCAATACTTCCTTTTGTGTATCTTACCTGAGGATGACATCACTGGTCCAAGTGCTCTGGCCAGAGCTCCCAAACTACGTAGGATCCCCATTACTGTGCCCTTCTGACTGGCAGAGCCTTGTGGAGTATGCACAAGGATAATTAGCAACAGTGTCCCCATAAACTTAATTCCAAAACAGTTTGTAAGCTTTCACAAAAAAACAAAAAACAAAAACAAACACAAAAAACAACAAAAAAACAAACAAACAAACAAACAAAAAAAATACAAAAAAAGAATTATAAAGCAGCTCACCATGGTCAGACACAAGAGTGGACAGGCATGGAACTACTATTGCAGCTGCTGTAAAAACATGTAAACACAAAAAAAGGCAATACATTCAAAATAGATTTTGAAAAAATAAAGCCATTATACAAATAAATATTTTCCATTTAATTTTCATACAAAGCATATTAATACTACCAGGATGATGGCATTGTGTTTATGTAAGGAAGTGATTTAACCTTTTTTTTTTGTCATTTTGGCATGCACATACACAACATGTAACCTTCTCAGAAGACTGATAATTTTTCTGCTTTTTGAAAAGTGATCTCTAGTTTTGTCCATAATATTTAGGGGAGCTTCACCAGATCCAAACTGAAAAATATTGAGAGTTGTGTTTAATATAATTTCACTCAAACTTGCAATATCAGGATATATGAATAAAATGCTCAATAACATGGAGAACGAGAATCATAAAAAATTGGTACACCCTGTTCAAGGCCTCTCTTTTACCTGTCAGTGCTTAATTTTCCTCTCGTTGGATAGAGAAAGAGGTGCAGATTATTAAAAAAAATATCAAAATTACATAGAATGAGATAAAATTAAATTATATATATATATATATATATACACATTTAAATAATCAGAGTGATAGTTTTAATATTCCCCGTTAAAAGTGTTTAAGATGTACAAAATTTCTTACAATTTAGAACTCTGGCCTTCTATCTTCCTCATTTCCTGGTTTGACTCTGTTGTGCTTACATGTATTAAATCACTATTTATGCATACCTGCACATATATTTTGCAAAATCCCGAAAACAGTGAAGGTTTTTACTAGTTTTTAAATTACATTAGGTGTTGAATCAGCTCACCAAATGAGTATAATGCTAAGCCAACATAGAGCATCGCCATGCTCCATGAGAGTCCGATGAGAATAAATGCAGGGATTAATGTTATGATTGCCTAAAACATAGAAACACAGACATCAGAGAGGACAACCAAACACTGTTGAATCATGTCTTTGAAGCAACATATTGTACTAACTATTGGAAATAATCGGTAACCATACCATACGAACGGCCTTGATATGGTGCCCAGGTTTGATTCTTCGCGCATAACCCCCCTGAATTAAAGCCATGATGACACCAATGAAGAAGAACATCTTTCCCTGTTGCATACTAGTAAAAGAAGAAATTCACTGTTGAAATGATATTGCTGTTCTTCAGGTGCGTTCACTTTGCCTTATTTTGCAGACGGCTCTATCTCCAAGTCACACCTTGTAAACTGGAAACGTTGATGAGTCAGAAAACTCAGAGTGAACTCCAGACCAGAGAACAGGAAGAGGTAGCAGAAATAAATCAGGCCCAGCACTTGTAGCTTCTGCATTCCTGTAAAGACATTTTCATCTGCTATCAGTGTACAAAGTTCAATTACTCCTTTTAAATAGGTCAAATGGGTGTAATTACCTGCCAGGAATCTTTGTTAATGTACGCTACTCACTTGCTTTGGAAGGCGGATCTTTTGTTCTTGTAACAGCTGAGAAATGGAAGAGGGACAATGGGCTCAGAAGGTCCCTGGAGTCCCCAGACCCTGAGGATGAAGCCTAAGGTAAAATAAGATTTTAAAAAGTGATCAGTTTGAATAGTATGACCCAGACAGAAAAATTAAAACAAATTTGGTGACGATACTAAAATAGTTTAGTAAGGAGTTGAATGATAATGTATATAATATTTTGGTGTTGTATAGGGCTGTGTAACATTTTAAACAAATCCCATTCCCAGCATCCTTAAAGAAATAATGGAGTGCTTCATTTAATACCCATGAGGCAAAACAGAGGCCATTAAGTGTATAAAAAGCAATCAAAACATCCCCTATTCCCATTCCCATTGCCTTTAACACTGCATGGCAGCCCCTGCGTCCAAATAGACTTGAAGCACTTAATAGCGCTTACTAATGTTTCTTCCAGTCTAGATCTTTGCTTGTGTTGAACTTTGTCTCAGATGTACGTTGTTTTGGACAAAAGCGTCTGATAAATGACATTTTAACATTTTATTCCAAATTATGTTTACACAAAGTGTCAGTGAGGAGTTTTTAGTAGGTTATGAAACAAAAACATATGACTTATAATGTAATGAGACCATCAGCATGAGTGTCAGCTACTGACAGTAGCCCCAAATTAACACCAGAGATGTGCAGTTGAATATTAATCTTATCATTTAAATTGTGTAAAGAAAGTGAATAAGACCAAATCCTTGAATGTTCAACTATTCCTTGAGGCCATGTATGGATAGCTGCTGGAAATTTTACCTTTACTTTGACTCTGCAAGAAAGAATATGTTTTGGAAGATTGAACTGCAGAGAAACTTATGACTAGTAGTGTAATTTTTTTTTTTTTACATATCTAACCTTGACTTTATTTGTGAGTGTCTCTGGTAGCATGAGCCAAATGAAGAGCAGATCAGCAGCACTGAAGGCCAAGGCGAGCAGTGCTGGAGTCTGGTAGAATATACCTCCTGTTGTTTTTGAGCTAATGGCAAAGTAGGCGCCCATCAGAGGTCCCACTGTGAAGCCCACAGAGAAGGCAATGCCGATCATAGCCTGGAGAGTAAAGAAATGGTGGATTCTTTGTACATTTCAGTCACTTGAAATGTGAGGGTCAACACACTCATAGAAGATAACAATGAATTTCACATTGACCTGAAGAAATATCTAAAAGGAGGAAGACAAGGTAAACTAGCAAAGCATTTTTAAACATATAATCCTACACAGAAACATACAATGAAATGCAGCCAATACATTTTCTGCATACCATTCCTCGGTTTCGGGCTTTTGGGCAAGGCAAGTCGGCCACAATGGCAGTGCAGAGACTGACGTTTCCTTTACAAATGCCCCCAATTACTCGAAACAAAAGGAACATCTTGAAGCTCTGGGAAACTGCCCAGATAGCGTAGGAGGACATCAGCCCTAGCTGGAAAAAGGCACCAATTAAACTCTGATCAAAAAGTGCTGATTGAAAGCCTGGCATGGTTATTTGTAAGTGGTTAATGAACTGTACAAAAGGAATGATAACATGTTTAACCAGGAAAAATATGACCATTTTACAATTTTCCTTAAAATGGGGCTACCAATGACAAACAATAAAGATGCAAAAAAGTAGTGCACAAGTGACACTTTACTCACTGTGGTGAGGATGAGCAGTGGTCTTCTGCCATAGCGGTCTGACAGAGCCCCTGTTATGGGTGAGAAGAGGAACTGCAGTAGGGAAAACAGCGATCCAATCAGACCTGAAAGACAAAGAATGAAAACAGCTCCTTTGTAAACTAATCATACTACACTGATCAAGTAAAGCTTTTCAGTAGCCATCAATCCACTTTACCTCCAAACAGGACTGTGTTGTATTTCTTTTCCATAGGAATCCCCACAGCCTCCCTGAACCAGTCCACAACACCCTGCAAGGACTCATACACAACATCCTGTGACAAAGAAAAACACACAAAATGCTTCACATGAGGACAGCTAGAGTGAAGAAGAGGTAATCTAAGCATGAGTCAGCAATAATAGTCACACACACACACACACACACACACACACAGTCTTATCACTCATGAATTCTCCACATGGAACACAGTCTTCACACAAAGCCCCCTTTGTTTGACAGGGCATCAGAATTATTCAGCACGTCCCATTCATAATCCATTTTTACAAAAAGCTGTCTACTGTCAAAATAATAAACAATGGCTCCACTTTTGACATGTTAGTTTCACTGTTATTAAACAGAGACAGTTACATTTCTGAAACCAACGCTGTCCAACCAAGTCAACTTAATTGAAAATGATGAAATTATTGTTATGAGTAATATTTACTTATTTATTTTATGGGCAAAAGAATTTCTGCCTTTGGTTTAACTGGTTAATCTTAACTCACTTCCATCTGACATAGCTTGTTTCCCCATAATAACCACTTAACTTCAGTTGTTTTTGGTTGTGAGAAATAACAAGTTAGCATGGGAAGACCAACTTTATAATTTTGAGTTAAACACAAAAACAAGCAGCGATCTTGAGAAAACAACCAAAAATTACTTGTTATTGCACTAAAACAGTGAAATGAATGTATGCATGTGCTGTCTGTCTATTTAGGGTTTCTGTTGTCTCTTGCGTGGCACACTTTGTAATTTGTTTGAGAAATTCATGACACCAAAAAATAAAAGAAAATTCCTGCAAACTGTTTAGCTTGAAAGAAAATATGTTTTTGGAGCAATTGGGTATAGGACCCTCCTTGGGAAAACAGCGTTTTTTTTGCCTGTCTTATGAAACAGAAACATTTTTTCAATTTAAAAATTCCCAACAGGAAAGGATTTTTCCCTCTATGTCTAAATGTGCTCTAAATACAAGTATCGTTAAGGTGTTATTTACACCTAAAAACAACACTTACCCCCGTTTGTGCATAATGGTCTAAAATTGAAGGCAGGAGTGGAAGGATCACAGTGAATCCCAGCAGGTCCAGCAGCAGGAGGATAAACACAATTTTGATGACCTTTGACGAAGAGGAGCCGTCATCCTCAGCAGATTTGTTTACAGCTGACATTCCTTCAACTGAATACGGTGCCTCTTCTGTTCTTGCTTGTATGAAAAAGGCACGGTGAGGGTTAGAAGTGGAGCATTTGAACCTGAATTTAAAAATTAGAGGACACTGCAGATAAACTTGACCTAGAAGAAACTCTAAGGAAAACACTGCATCTAATACAAATAATTCTTGTCCTTGAAAGTCTTTCATGTGATATTTGGAAAAAAAAATAGACGATTTAAGGACAATTTAATGCTGATCTTAGTTTCAGCTATAGTACCTTCTAAGCTGGCTGTGCATGGGAAGAAACTTTAAGAACTTTAAGCTCAGAAATTCATGGCCTGTCAGGATCTACTATTCTAATACAGTCTGTCAGTCCTCCTTATTCATTTTCAATAGGCTTCAATAGGATGTTGCAATATTTCTTAAACTTGAAATGTGTGAAAATACCAGTTTATTAATTGTTTTTTTAAATCTGCTTGTGTTGGACAAAAAAAAAATCCACATTCAAACTGTCATAGGACTTTTTTTCAGGATTCTCACAGAGGAAGTCAATTTTTCCATTTTCAATATTTCTAATATTATTCCATACCAGTCTTCTAATTTCAGAGGGTAACAACTAGCTTCAGCCACTTTCTTGTATACATTTTTTAAAACTCCTGCTAAAAGACTCTGCACCAGTTCTGACTCACTCCTTTTTCAGACACATAATGAAGCCTAAGTAAATACCCTCAAAGTCTAGGAGCATTTGGGTTTTAAATACCCTAATTAATGCTTTATATACCAACAAATACCTAGTTTTAAACAGTCCCAGAATACATGGAAATGATTGACCAACTGTTGAGCCCCATTGTGTTCAACACTTCCTTGTTACTATGCCTTGGTGATGTCTTAAAGTTCCCTCAAATTTCACTGAAAGACTGGTTCTGTCTTAACACACTGTTTAAGGTACGTAAATTAATCGTGCATGATATGAATCTGGATTATCATTACCTATAGATTAATGGATTGCAACCTTTATGTTATGATGGCCAGCTGTGCACTAAGTAAATTATGCTCTGTTTTAAGTGACAAGAACCACATTTTTCCTATACATGTAAGTGTATGAGAGTGATTCAAAAATACAGGGATCCGTGAGAAAGAGTAAACAGTCAGTAAATTTGTGATCTAAGCTTGGGTGGGTAAATCTTGTAGCACAAACACTAGCAGAGGGAATTTTCCTAAGGCTCAGCTAAATGTAACTAATTTCTACATTTGGCAACCCATATTAAAATTGTGGTTGTGAGCATCAACCACAAACCAAATAAAAGCAAAGTTTTAAACAAGCACAGCATTTATGTACTACTGCTAACATACAGAGATCAGAAGAGAATAAAAGAGTGCAAGAACATGCAAACATGTTTTCACGCTCTGAAACTGTTTATCTTACACAACAACACCCATTTCTCAAATTTATTTTGGCGTAGTATAGTACCGATGAAGACTGTTCTCAATTCATCAGCATCACCTCTACTCTGACAGTAACTCCTGTACTTCAACAGACATAAATAATGCCCCAACTCCTACTCCAGCGCTATATTCGTACATTTCTAAATCAAAACGTCAGATCACGGCGCTTACTTACCCGACTCGAACACTTCAACCTTCTCATAGCATCAGCCCATTTTATTTAGTCCACACCAGGAAGCGGTGTCCTCTTACATTTGGATGACAACAGTGTGTCGTAAGCAACGCCAACAGACGAATGTGCTGCTTTCGGGTGATTCTGGTAAGCTCGTATTTCCGCGTTCCACGCGCTTGCGACATTTCTTAGCTGAGGTGAACATCTTCCCTCCGGCCGCTAATGTACCATAATGATAGATTTTCCTACGCAGAAAAATATAGTTTTAAGTTATCAAAGATGTCTCTACCCCCTGTTAACCAGCACCTGGTAAAAACGTCAAATGAATGTGTGTTAAACAGCATATGCCTAATATTCGTTTCTGTCTAACTATTTTGTCCCAGGCTAAAAAAGAAACATTTAAATACACATTCCCACCTAGCTCTTCCCCTCCACTGTTAGCTAGAGTAAACGTTAACTAATGACAAACCTGGGCAGAACCTGAACATAGGGCTGGACAATGTGGTGCAAAACTATATCTCAATATTCTTCTAGCTGATTGCTTTACAAAATATATAATTATCTTTAAAATTCATACAAAGTTAAAATATACAACCACGCCAAAACAAAGTACTAGACATTCATTGTTGGGTTGCCATGTTTTAATTGGAGTAGGAGTTTGTCATTCATTAAAAAAATGAAAGACAAACTCCTACTCAGTCTAAATTGTAAAAAACTATTGGCAAAATAGCCAGTTGTAAAAGTTTCCAAACTCTTAAAAGCTCTTTCATAGTGATAGCATTGCCATTATTTCCGAGTTATCAAAAAGCATGGAAACTCCAAACTTCAGAGCTGCAATTCCCATCACTATAGGAACTGGAAAATAATTTGACGGTTCCACTCATGTTCCTGTAGCTGTCAATGCACAATAAAGTAACCAATATTGGATACTTAGAAGTTATATTTTGTTGCCATGGTATTAAACAGGTGCCAGCATTGAGTTCCACTAATAAATTCTCCTTAATTACAAAAACATAATTTAAATAAGATAAACCATTTCAAATAGATCATCTTGTAGTCAGTGAGTGTATTATTTATTTGTGGTTCTTACAAAAAACATTCAATTTGACTGAGCATAAGGAACAGGAATCTATTTTTTCCTCAAATCAGAACTGACAGTATGAATATAAATATTTTCTCAACCTACAGTAAATCTCATTTGGACAGATAAATATCTATGTATATTAAAAATATTTACAAATGCATGTGAGCTCTAGTTTAGTTTGCCAGCATTAGAAGGCGGTTTAACAGAAATTTGCAAGCTTGAGAAAGCATTTCAATATGCCACTCACCTCTTGAAAAGTTCATATGTATTCTTCCTTCATTTAAAGTTAATGTAGGGAACTTCAAGTAAAATCATAGTTAAAAGGTGGAGCACTCAGGTCATCCCACATGTTGCTAGATAAAACTTTTGTTGTATTTTGTAAGTTTTGGCAACTTTATCAATTCTGCTATATAATAGTAGTTTTAGTTTAATACTGTCAGCAGAAGAATGAAGACAAGCTGGTTTTAGCAACAATGACACTTTAATATTACTGAATGCGTTATCATACAATGGAAAGAAAAGTTTAAAAGATTAACAGAAATGTATTATTTACATGAAATATCAGACTAAATACTGTTATTGTAACACTAGGGAAAAAATACTTCCTCACTGGTACAGTACATAGCTTGTATTCAAATACCCAACAGCACTTGAAGGCAGCATTAACATTTCCACAATATGTGGCTTCTGAAGTTGGTCCAGTTCTTATGCAACAGTAATTCACAGTGTAAACATTTAGGCATGTTTAAGGGAACTGAATGCTGACTAATTCCTCCTTGGAGTAAACTAAAGATGTAAAAAAATGACATCCTTCTCATCATAATTATTCGAAGATATCAATTAGCGTCTTTAAACAATGGAAAATAAACATCTTAATGACAATGTGTCACACATTTAACAGTCACCATGTACTGGTTCTTAAGTTTTATTTCTCAAATCAAACAAATTAGATCCTATGCACATTAGTGCTGTGATAAAATATATTTCATTAGAAACTGTTTAAAAATCTAGAAAATAAAAACAGAATCAAATTTCAACAGGAATACTCAGAAATACACAGTAAAGTAAAAAAGGTAGAAGATGGTTTATTAAAACAAACTCTAGCTTTCCACATAGAACTCAGCAATGAAAGCGCTTTTGCAACATAAAAAAAGAATTATATTCCGTGTCGTGCAACATGACGCTGGAGATCCAAGCTGTTCATAAGGTTTCGTCCACAAAACTCACAGGCAAACTGCTTCTGCTCTGTGGCAACAGAGCATGGGTCTTCAGCAGCTCCATCTATAACTATAGACAAAGAAAAAAGAAGAATGGTTTCCAAATATTCAGTAAATGTATAAGATGGCAGATATTGGTGAAAAATGCTCAGTATTTCAATATGATAAAGATGACACCTTCAAATGTGATTATTAGGCATATAAAACTCTTAAAATACTCATTATACCAAGAACAAGCCAAAAAAAAGAACAAGATGAAAGCTTTCATTTTTTTCATTCATACTGTTCAGTACAGTATGAATGAATGTCATCTTTTTTTTTTAAATCTAGATAAAATCTAGATATGATACAGGTAGAAGTCAATCCTATCTGAGTTAAATAGTTTCAGTATTAATTTGCAGTCAATTAATTGGAGAATAACTCAACCAGGTGAAGTTGTATCATATGAGGCACATTCAAAAATCATTTTACCGAACACTGGTGTCTATGAGGAACAAGAAGGCAGTCATGGGACGGTGGCCTGGATATTGGTCACAAAAATTAAATTGTAATGAAATAGCCATTTCCTTTTGAGTTAGTGCTGAGGTTGAAAAGATTTTTAAGGCATCTCTTTACAAAAAGAATCCAAGCTTTTCTAAGAAAGAACTCATTGTCCATGAGATTTATTTCCAGCCCAATACTGACAAGAAAACAGGTCTTACCTTTAGGCATATTGTGTTTTTCAGACTCCTTTATCCCATCACCTTTGTCATGTTCAGCCAGGCGCCCATCTGTGTCATCTCCACAGATCATCTCATTCTCTATGTCCTGCTCCTGCTTCAGATGATAAGTGTGATCTCCCTCCCTCCAGCGGTCTAGAGGGCCCATTCCCTCTTTGAAATATTCGTTCTCAAGTACAGGCATTTCTCCATAAGGGTCTCTGGACTCCTCCGCGCTGCTCTGTTTATGCACTTGTTCTTCATAGCAGTGAGCCAGTGATACACCTGAGCTCTTCTTGTGGCTTATTTTGTGCTGTGCATTACTGGGATGTAGAGGAGTTATTTGAAATGCAAAACTCTCTTTGGCCCCAGTGTTATTTTCAGACCTATGACTGTTGTTTGCCTCTGTATTAGCTTGATTGTTTTGGTTGGTAGTCAAGTTGGTGCTGCAGTCTTCATCCAAGATCTCCTTGGTATCCTTAATTTCTCCATGAAGTATTTCTTTTTCTTCTCTCTCCTCAGTGATGCCAACATTTTCCTGAAGTGTCTTCATATGTGGCTTGTCCTCATCTTGTTCTTGTGTGATCGTTGTGCCGCTGTCCTCACTTTCTTTAAGTATGGTTTGGGCTACTTTTGCAGTTGTCTGCCTTTCTCTTTCTTGGCTACCGTAGTCCTCAAATTCCATACTTTCACCCAAATTTTGGTCTATTATATTTTCAACACCCTGTCCTTTTGCAATGCCTGGCAAACATACAGTTCCTTCCTCCTCATCTTGGTCCTGCTCATGCTTCTCTGGGACAGAATTTTTATCATTCACACACCAAGAGTCTAAATGACTCCCATGTCCTTCTTCATTCCTGTTTGAGTCTTCCATGTCTTTTAGCTGATATATGTCCTCAATCTTAAGGGTAATTTGCTCCATAACATTTTCTTCAGGATTTTTAACTTGTGTCTCTTGTAGCACTTCATTCCAGTCTGCGACCATCTCCTCTGTTTTAACTATATCCTGGTCAAAGTTGTGGTGATCTGAATCTGACAAAGGCTCCTCTCCATCCTCTGGCATCCTACCGAGCCTAGCCTCTAGCTGATCCAGGCTGACATGACCGACAAGCTCATGATTTCTCAGGACCTGCAGAAAAAGAAAAGGAAGATGAATTTAAAAAAACTACAAGAATCAATTTAGTTTTTACAGCTGGAAACTCTACTAGTCTGTCTTCACAGTGTTAGGAACTATTTAGAGAAAAGGAGCAACAGTCATTATGAACCCTTTTCTACTGTACAAGCATCAGAATCAGTTTGAAGATTGAAGAAACTGCTAGGTGGTGATATTACCCTTGCTAACAAGTTAGCTGTAACTGTATCCAAATCCTTGTCAAAAGGACAACTGCACTTGATTGAGGTTCTTGAAGATGTTTCACCTGTCCTCCAAAAGCCTTCTTCAGTTCTGTAAGTTGGAATTTATCACCTCTGTTGAACATCCACAAGTTAATGAACTTGGTGGTTACCTGGGAGTTAACTTTGGCCCCAGTCACATTAGAACTGAAGAAGCCCTTTGAGAGAGAGGCGAAATGTCTTCAAAAACCTCAATCAAGTCCAGTTGCGCTTTTGATGAAGAACTGCATAACCATAACCTGGATGAATGAGAAGCTACACAAACATTTTGCAACTTTAGTACATTATATTTTTCCTGCAAATGGTGCAAATGCCCACTATCCCTCATGTTCATGACGACATCCATTTAAGCTCATTTGAGCTGCTTGACTCTGAGGTCAAAGCAACTGTAAGTGCAGACACTGTCAGCATACAAGCATAAACCGATCACCAACTGCATTATCTATGTATGTTGGTCCAACTTCAAGGTATACAACTTAAGCCTGGCACTATTACAAGATAACTGTACTGACTTTGGGTCAGATTCTCCCCTTTTGGTCAATGTCAGCAACCCAATTGCCAGATAGTTCTAAAGTTCGCCTTGATGGATTTTCCTGAGGTGTGCTAAGAGTGATCTTTCCTTCTCCAACCTGCTTGGAAGATGATTGGAGCCACTCCAACTTGAGATCAAGTGTATTAAATATGTTCAATATTTACAATTGGAAATCCTGTTGTATGAAGTGGAGCCAAGCAGGCATGAGCAGGATTGTTACGTGGAACAGAAAAATGGCCAACCAGGAAGCAAGCTGATGCAGGAAGGGTCACAACAAACACAGCCATAGCAACAATAGTAAGCGTGGAGCATAAAGTTTGATAGACATCAGAAATAGAGGAGAAAATTGATGATATGTGGCAACAATGCGGGTGTTTATACATGTCCTGTAAAACAAATGGCATCAAACTGACAAAGAGCTATTGGACCGCTACCACAATGGATGTAGCAGATTGCAAACAGGCTAACAAAGGTGGCCAAAATAGCTTGTTTACTCTCAAGTCCCATTTGACTGTGAGACGTCTCATCTTGAGAGTGGAGACTCCGGCTGGTGATGAATGCACTGTAAGAACAAAACGGTTATATCTTTCCCTATGTGTCATCATGTGTGGGGTGTCTCACATTTTCAAAATAGGTGAATTGTTTTCTTTTAGTGTGTGCCAGGCTTTAATATGATCTGAGCCAAACTAACATGTGTACATAGAAAGTCCCTTTAAGTTGGGATAGCATGAAAAAACTTTAATACCATATAAACACACTGACTGTCATTCCTGCACTACCTCTGAACATCTGAATAATCTTTATTTTCTGATGTGTCTTTCTACATTAGAAATAAGAAACAAAGTATCTGTGTATAGTTCGCTTTACTTTTCCAGTTCTGTGAAAGTGAATAACTTGTCTTTTTCTCAGACATAAAGGGATTCCTGTGTAGCATCAAGGGTTCCGCAACAAATCCTCACCTGATGCTTATCACTCAGGTGTGCCTCCAAGTCACTCAGCCGAGTGCAGTCGAAGAAGCACAGTCGACACTTGTAGGGTTTGATGTCATGGTGCTTGACCATGTGCAAATTCAGATTTTCAGCACTGCCACACGTGAAAGTGCAGTTGTGACAGCGGAAGACGATGCCTTGAAGGTAACGTGACAGCTTCGGCCGACGCACCTCAATTGGCACCAAGCGTTCCTCTGAGAAACAGACAGACAAAGTAAGTGATATACCATGACAGATAAGATTAAAAAGTGTTTTAAGTGTTACTCCTGCTGAACTTTAAACATACCACGATGCAGGACGATGTGATCGATCATGTTGTTCTTGTTTTTGGTCTGGTAAAGGCAGAAAGGGCAGCTGAGGTCTTTTTGATGAGTAGGTTCTGACTGGAAAGCCGAGTGGCCCCTCTCCATGTGCATTTCCAGGTTTTTTCTAACAGAAGTGGAAGTGACAGAGTCTGATTAACATCACAAACATCCCACTTAGGGTTTGGAGCTAAAGACAGTTAACTCAATTAGTAAACACTGCCCTGACATAATCATGACAGCAAATCTTCAGTTGTTTTCACTGATGGAAACAGAGTTTAGACTGCACTGTTGGCACCTGAGAAAATGAGAAATAAGGGCCGGACTCCCTCAATGCATCTCTGACTATTTCTACATGAAGTATTGCCAACATTTTCTAGCTTTTAATTAAAATTTTAACACAAGGATTAAAAAAATACAGAACTACTTTTTAAATGTGATGATTTATCAGTATAAGGTGTAGTTGGATTATGATGGGTATGTTAAAAGTGGTGATGCCGTGGCAATGTGGAACAGTAGGAAGTTCTCAGCACATATGAGCACAACTGAGATTAGGGGTCTGTTCACTGGGTGCTTATCCTTTCACCAAGGCTCAAGGATCTTGTGTTTACTTCAGAAATACAAAACTACTATACCATATTTACTCCTTACTTTATTATTAAGCTTTATTCCCTGACTTTTAAGTGCAAAACCTATGTCCTCGATTGAGTGCTTTAGATTTCGTTATAAAAAATATAATGTTCAGTGAATGAGACACACTTCATGTCTGTGATGATGCACAATAATGAGGATTAGTGCTTGAATCTGCTTTTACTTTAGACATTTCTAGTATTTCTTTTTTGAGCAATTTAGCATATTTAAACATTTAATTCAGCAAATTATGATCTGTTTTTCAGCCAAAATGTAAGTTTGACAAATAGTTCTTCACTCTCAACTGATTCCCTAACAGATACAACTAAACATCTAAGTTTGTTTTATGTTGAGGAGATCCATCCCTCTATGATATAAATTCATTTGTACAAGTAAAGATATAAAACAAATTTCACTTAACTAATATTACACGATAAGTAGAGGACACTGAAAACATAAATGACAAATGTAATCAATGTATCAAATTATGTTCCATCCGCCAAAGTTAGTGATGTCTTTATCATCCAACTACATTTTCAACTTTTAGTATGCAGAAACATACAGAGAGTTGTTATTACCTTGAATAGGTTAAGAATTCACAGTCCTTGCACTTGAAAAGCTTCTTTCCGTGGCGATTTACGTAGTGCCGTCGTATACTGCTAATGTGTTCTGTGTTAAAGTTGCAGAGCTCACAGTGAAGCAGACTGCTGTCGGGTAACCTGGTTTCGTTCATGGTTGCTTCTGACGAAACGCTAGACTGTGCCAAGAAGTTATACTGATTCAACTGTCGCTGCACATCTGGGGGCTCTGAGTATATCGATCCTGTTGGAGTGAAACATGAAGAGTGTTTTAAATAGGAATTTTGAGTGTTACAGGCAGAATGGTTTTCTAAAACTAACAACAGGCTTGACTTTCTTTTATTTGTTTCAGGTTTTTCATCAAGCTTAGGAATATCGCTGGATTCCTCTGATGGATGTGGCTCTGTGCCGCTCTGAGTGTCATCTTCGTCTTGATCTTCATCTTCAATAGGATCGTCAAGGACATCTGGACATTTGGCACATACAAACGAGAGGAAGGATGGATAAGAACTTAAAATATTATTAACAAGTTCTGTGTGGTGTACTTTGCACATTTAAGATTATAGATGGTATGAATGATGCTCTATCCAGTAAATTTTAATATCTGTGTGCATAATTTAGAGTGTCAGGGTACCCCCTCTCCTAAACACCACTTTTATCCAAGTGGTATCCAGACTTAGGCTAGGTATAATAACAAAACAGATAAAGCATTCTGTGTTTGCTGAAACTGTCTCAGAAAGTTTTTGATTTAGTGTGGCCACTCTACTCCATCCACACCTAGTGGTCAGAATCACAGCTGATCAAGGACTTTTTGACCGATCACTGCCACAAAAAGATCTGCATAACACCACTTTTGTTAAAGATCAGTTCTCACACAAGTTTATAAAGCACAGTCTTTTGTAGATCCTGTGTTTTAGTGGATTTACCCCTCACCTCATGTGCATGCACCTTTGCACAGTTTAAATGTTAACTCCTATCTACCTCAGGCAAATCAGCCACACCATAACACCTCTCTTCTTTTATTATGTTTATTCGGCATGTACTCCTTGCAACTGTACAATTCTTACATAGGGATTAGCACTCAGTGAAAAGTTCCTAACCCATTTTTATTTGCCTCCATAGGTCAACCTTGCAGATTGATGGGTGGCAAAAAGCCAGCATTTTGCCTGGGTTGTCAAGTGGGAACCCTGCTTTGCTGGTGCTTTGTTCAATTAATCCCATGACATCTCTTGGTGGATGGAGTTTTCTGATTCTTGGGGGGGTTGTGGACAGGACAGGGGCACATATTTTTGTTAGAAAAGTCTGAAAAAGTGTATTTTGCATAATCAGGGTCTCCGCAGGTTTCAACAAGTCAAATTTAAGACTTTTTAAGACCATAATAAATACAATTTAAGACCCATTTTACATCCATACTGGCAAAAAAGTAAAAAAGACATGAAGGGAAATCGGAGGCCCAGAATTACTTGCAAAGTTGATGTAGGGCCCTATGAAATCTGTTTTATTTTTTGCCAAATTTCATTTCTTCCATTTTAATGCTTTTAGGAATTCCATTTTTTAGCCTTTCCACTAATTTCACCAGAAAAAAAGAGTGTCTTGTTTATGTAAATGAATCAAATGTTCACTTATTAAATAGAAATAACCTTAAATTTATTGAATGAGGGCCACAGTTGGCCCAGGAGCCATTGTTTGGATAACCCTGATATAAAATAATTACAACCAGTGTAACAGTCACATATTTCCAACATTTCAAGACACATTCACTTCTATAATCACATCCTAACTGATGTTTATAATGTAAATGAAGAAATCCTTCTGTTCTCTCAAACACAGTGATAGTAATTTAATAAGAAGGTCACGTTAAAGTTAAATGGTTAATAGTGAACCTGCTACCTAAACTTGTATTTACTCTCACAGTCTGTAACAGTCCATGCAGTTTGATGCTGCATTGTTTTACTCCTGACTGTAACGGTTCTCTCCTCATCTCTCTCCATCCTCGCTGTCTGTCCGTCTGCCTCATATCAGACCACTACGTTAATACAGACACGTGTTGGCTCGTTAAGCAACCAAAGGGAACTACAGTATCTACAGGATGAACTATTAAGATAACTGTTACTCAAATTTAACATCATTCAGACTGTGAGACTTCATAAAATCTCGAGTTTGTCCGACTTGATTTTGAGCCTCAGATGGGTGTGCGGTGCGCCTAGCGTGAGGTGAGGCACACGGTACAGCCCCGTATGGGGCTATGTGATGTTTGCTGGTGTTTTGTGCAGCCACTTTGACACGCTGTTATTTTTAAAGAGGGGGTGGGTTGAGTTAGGGACAAGCTGTGCCCCGCTTTAGTGTTCCCCGGGGACATATTCCTCAGATATACGTTCCTCTTTCTAAAAAAACACAGCATTTCAGTCAAATTCATTCAATTTCTGCGTTAAATTGTAAATTCAATTTTTATAGGCCAATTCCGTGATTCCGTTATAATGATACATTAATAATACATTTTTAAGACCTTTAAAAATCGTATTTAAGACATTTTATGTGATTTTAAGGGAATTTTTGACATTTTAAGGCCTTAAATTCAAATTATATGATTTTAGACTTTTTAAGACTTTTTAAGACCCCGCGGATACCCTGATATGTGACCTTTAATGCAGTTCTGAAGCAAAAAGGGGTACCAACCCAGTGTTAGCAAGGTGTACATAATAAAGTGGCCAGTGAGTGTATGAACTCAACCCTGACAATGTGGAGACAGGTGGAGAAAATATCAAAAACACATCTCACTAGAATGCAGACAGATCAAATAGATTCAAGGTAAACTACAAATTTGCTGACAGTAACATTTTTTATCCCTGACTGAACATATCAGCAGCATGATATCACTTCAATTTGATTCTATGCTAGGTAAGGAAGAATATATAAATCACTCACCTTCATGATTTTTCATAAAATGCCGTCTCCACAAGCCCATTACATTGGTTCGATAAGAACAGAAACTGCACACGAATGGCTTTGTGGTCCCAGATTTATAGATGATGTATTTGTTAATTCTGTAGAAACAATGACATCAAAGTGCATCCAATCAGAAAAAAAAAGCAGATATACACTAGGATTACAGGACAAAAAGTTAATTTCAAGTTATTTTTTTCAACCATAATCGGAAAGAGAGTACAAATGATGCTGGAATAATAATTGTCATATTTATCAGCTTTGAAAACCTATTTGAATATTTTCAAAGGAAGCCAATTACAACTATGATCATGATTCCCATATTTCATATGAACATATTTGAATAGCTTGTGTTTGAAGGTCAGTTTTACACCATAATGAACCCATTACTAACTGCCTAAGGACTTTTGAATTAATCTTTAAAAAAATATAATTTCTTCTTACTTGTGCTTTGGGATTGACTCTGGCAGTGTGTGTTTCTTGATGGCTGCAAAGGCTTCATGGCTGCGCTCATGTGAACGCAAACCTTTCAATGACATGAATGTTCGCCCACACCGTTTGCAGGCAGGTAGGTCTTCTTTTGAATCCTCCTCTGGTTGATCTGTGTCTGCTGGTTTTGTAGGGGATGACAAAGGGCTTTTTGGTAAAATCAAGGTCTCCACTGGTGCCCCCGTCCACACTTCCAGTTCTTCCAATGTTTCTAACACAGGCAGTTCACTCTGCTTTAAGAACAGAAACACAACAAATTAAAACTCGTAAGTAAAGCCAAGACATACAAATGTTAATGAACACGTTGGTAGAGAACTTACTTCCATTAATTTGTCCTCTGGTGTTGTGGTTATGACATCTGATGTGTCTGTCTTTGCTTCATTTGCTTTCATATTCTCGCTCTCTCTGTGGCGGTCCAGGTGATAACACATCTTCTTTATTCCATTCAGTTGCTTTTTGCAGTGAATGCATTTATAAAGCCCTGTGCTCCTATGTGATGCTCTGGATAGCACAATAAAGTCCAGAATACGATCTGAATTATGAACTGTTCTAAAGTGGTCAATAAGCAGCTCAGGTGAGTCCAACTTTATGTTTGGACATATCTTGCATTCAACAGCTGTACTTTCCACAGCCTGAGCATCCAGCTGGTCAGCATCTGACTTAGGCCTACGCTTGTTGTACTTCTCCAGCAGCTTGTGTGTTGTCAGTACGTCTATTTTGTGGAATTTTCTGTAGTGGCTTTGCAGGTATCTTCGGAAGCCACCTTTATAGGAACAAATGTGGCAAGGGTATGACATCTCTTTGTTCTGCTCTGATGCCGTGTTTGACTGAACAGGCTCAGGAGTGTCCAGTTCTTGAGCGCTGTCAGGCTCTGTAATGCTGGCAACTGATGCGTCTTTTTTTAAAGAGAATGCCTCCAATATTGACTGCTCAAAGCCGTAATCCTGTTGTTTCTTTGGGGTTTTGATTTTGAGTACAAGTCTAGGAGTTGTTGCCTCAGTCTTACTGTGGTCCCTCTTGCAGTGGGTTTTCAGTTTCTTCATTGAACAATGAATTTGTGGACATTTCTTGCACTTGTAACCTCTTTTGTTAGAGCTTCCCTTTGAAAAACCAACCATGTTGGTTACCAGAATTTCCTCCATCTTAAGATTGTCTGCCCTGGCAGTGAATTTTGGATGGCTCATTTGGCAGTGAGTGAGAACCCCATGGTAGCTAGAATTCACATAGGTGCACTTTGGACACTTAAAGACCATTACTTTGTTTTCCGCTGTTTCTGTGCTACTTGTATCCAAATTGTTTTTATGTTGCTGGGCTGAAACGCAGTGTGGAGATGTTGGCCTGGGACTCTTTTCAACCTGCTTGGTCAGTGGTACAAAATATTTATCGAAGGTTTCTTTTCCATGTTTTTGGGCATAATGAGTTCCAAGGAGTTTTTTCCTGAAATAGGCATTGGAGCACAAAGCACACTTGTATGGAGGATCACCAGCTGTTGGTGCAGATGCATTATTGTGCTGAAGAAGAATGTGTCGTCCAAGCCCAACCTGCGTGCTGCCCTTGTAAGAACAATGAGGGCACTTTATCATAGCACGTTGTTTCTTCTTAAAAAGTGAGGCTTTGGATATGAATCCTTGATTGCTACGGATCTTGGCCTGAGTTTGTTTCATGACAGCTGATGGTTTAAGGGGCAGTTTGAGCTTTGTTGGCACTGTGTTCACTGCAGTTCCATGATGGTTCTTCTTGCGATGCCTGATCAGTTTCTCCAGTGTGGCACAGATTTGTGGGCAGGTTTTGCACATGTACCCACTTAGTCTCAAGCGCTGACCTTTTCTTTTCAAACAGTCCTTCAAGTTCTTTAAATTCTCTCCATCCACATGAAGACTATTTGCCCTGGATACAGAACCAGGGTGCCTCATCTGGCAGTGGGTGAGAACTCCATGATAGTTGGTGTTCACATACGTACAGTATGGACACTTAAAAACATGGATACGTGATTGGTTGTTCATTTGCCCTTCTTTCAGCTCAACATTTTCTGTTGCAGCTTCTTTGTGTTTGAGTGCAAGATGAGAATCGAGACGGCGCTGGGTGTGATACTTTGCAGAGCAGTAATGGCACTTGAACTTTTTGGACGATTTTTTGACTTTATCAGATGATCCAGGTGAGTTTTCAAACTCAAGAGACATTTGGATGTTGTCAGTTGTAACAGGTTTGTCACTGTGGTCATCTAACTGCCTGTTTGCACCAGTCTTCCTGATCTCGATGACATCCAGGACAGAGCCATCCTCTTTCACTGACCAAGGATGGACAGCCCGATAATGGTGAGTGATGTTTGACATGGAGTCACTTTTAAATGAACATGCTTTGCAGGAATATGCCTTGGTTTCGTTTTGTCCAGATCTCAGAGATGGTGAAATACCATCTGTGGTAACTACATCATTTAAACTCTCCGTTTGCTTGATTTGCCTTTTCTTCTTTGTAGATTTTGTTGGTTTGGGGCCGACATGTAAGCGAGTCATCACATACTCCAGGCTAGGTTGTTTTGGATGTTTTTCTCTGTAATGTTGAAAGACTTCTTCGGCTGTTTGGTGAGAAAACACACACATTTCACAGTGATAACCTGCCTGTATAATTCCTTGTTTATAACACATCCTCAAAACTTCTGGGACTGTGCGATTTAACTTGTGGACTTGCTTCATGTGCCTCCTCAACAGATAAAAATGTTGAGTTTTGTACGGGCATACATGGCACTTAAGGGTCCTCTCTGTTTGTGAGGCTGTTCCTGATGAGGACTCTGAAACTTTGTTGAGCACCTTTTGTTTGGCCTTTTTGTCTCCCTTTTCACAAAGGGATTCACACTCGACCTCATGGTCTGCAGGCATTTCTTGTGGCAATCTCTTTAACTTTTCATGAATCAGAGAAGAATACCGGCGGATACGATCTTCCCCCACCTTAAATCGAGGATGTCTAGTGAAATAATGTCGCAGTACCTCTTTAAAATTGCAGTTTCTGTAATTGCATAAATGGCAGAAAAACACATTTGTTTCACCTTCATTCAATATAGGAAGAGGTAGATGAACAGCAGTGTCGTTTTTTTGGGATTTTGTTTTGTTAATCTGATCACGAATTGAGGCTGTGTGTTTAATAATACGTTCTCTTTTTGTCTTCATGTTTTTATGAACTCTGGCTTGATGGTTTAGCACTCCTTTTAAGGTTGGATTCCCCAAGTTGCACCTCTCACAGTAGAACAAGTTTTCTGGACAGTCATAAGCATTGTGCTCCACCACCGACTCCCCCGCTGATTTCTCCTCCATGTTCTGATGTTCTGATCCACTGCAAACTTCAACCCGTTCACAGGGTTTGGTTTCAGAGGGAACTGAACTTGGGCTCACTTGAATTTTCTTCCTTTTCTCCACTTCATCACTATATGACGCAATCTTTAAAACATCTGTTTGTTCATGTCCAGAATGTTTTGTGTTATAATGTCCAACAACGCTGTTAATGTTGGTACTTGAATAGCTGCAATGCTGGCAGTAAAACTGTTCATTTGGTGAACTGCTGATTGGTAACCGGTCTGGTTCAATCGACATTTCTCTTGACTGTGTGGCAGGTGATTTTGTTCCTTTACTTCCCTCCTCTGCAGATTCCACTTTCCTGCTTTTAGGAGACTCCGAATGCATTTTGGAGGCTTCCAGGGAGCGTAAAGGTTTTTTCAAACACAGTTTTATCCTTTTCAATGAAAGCTTATTTTTGTTTCGCGGTGTCTTGGAATCTGTGCTGCTCTTGGTGGATGTTGATTTTTCCACCACAGAGTTTAGAGGCTTATCTAGTGTCTTCTGGGATTTTGTATCTGACGAGACACAAGCAGACTGTTTGATTTTGTCTATTGTGACAGTTTCGCCTGGGTGGTTTCTTTGGTAGTGGACATGCATGACAACAGCTGACTTGTGACTAAACTCACAGATGTTACAATGATACAAGGCCAAGTCCGTTCCTGTGGAGGCGGGATGTTGAGGTGATGGTGTCTTTCTGACTTCCTTACATGTTTCATGGAAACTTTCTGAAGACATCTCTTCTGCTTTTTCAGGACTCAACACTTTTTCACATCCACTAGATTTGGATTTTTTCTCCTCTTGGCATCTCCTTGCTGAAAATTTGCAGTACATCAAAGAATTACCAACCTCATGTGTTGGGTGCTTTTCCTTGTAGTGCTCTTTTAGGGCCTTCAATTCATCAGTTTTAAATGAACAAACAAAGCATTTATAAACCAAATTGTGGTCAAATGATTGCATCGTGAGTACAAGCAAGGCCTCTGGATGATTTTCTGTATAATGTCTTTGGAGTTTGGCCAAATTTGAGAACTCGATTGGACACTCCAGGCAACGGAAAGTAGCACTGTGATCTGTTGGGTCCTGAAGGTAGACAGCATTATATCTTATGTGAGGGTGACTGTTTTGATAGTGGTTGGCCAAAAGTTTAATGCCAACAACTTTGAAGTCACAATGCTTACAGTTGTAAACGGTTGAGGTTTCCACATCCATGTCTTCAAGATTCCTTTCTTCCTCACCGTCACTGAATTCAAATGAAAGGTCTTTACTATTTGAACACTGGTGCTTACTTTCATTTGCTTTCTCTGGAATAATTTTCTTTTCTCTGTCTGATTTTGCTTTCTTCACAGGAGGACCTCCTGATATTTCACTCACTGGCCGCTTTTCACCATTGTTTGGGGCTGTTATTTTCCCCTGAGGCTTTGGTGATTTCAGGCCAGCACCAGGGAAGGGGTCCTTTAGTAGAAAACGGGTAGACTCACTTTTAGAGATATCAATTGTGTGCATTGCGGTGACTTTAAACACACCGCTACTGTTTGGTGTGGAGTTTGATGGAGATTCTTTCAAAAAGAGTGTTTCTTTAGAGCCATCTGGTGACTTTGAAGTATGCTCTAACAGTGCTGGGGGTTTCTGTATCAACTCAGGGGATGGCACCAAGTACTTGGTGATGGTTTGCATTGGCCTCTTATAGGTTTTCAGGTCCTTTGAGGAGTTCAATGTGCATTCAGTTTTTGAGGTAGACTTCACTGGGTGAACAGAGGAACTCTCTTCAGCTCTTTCAGCTTCTTTGTGATTTTTCACAACAAATATAATTTTAGTCTTTGAATTTTCAGAAATTATCTTAGTCCGGAACCCATTCTGATTCTCTGGTGTTCTTTGACACTGCATCTCATGCTCATTTAAAAGATCCAAACTAAAAGCTTTAAAATCACAGTGCTGGCATCCAAAATTATCTCTTGAATTGTTGCTTTTGATGTCGGTATTGGTCTGTTGAGTCCCAAGGTGCTTTAGACCGGCATCTGTGAGAGCAACATCTACATCAAAGCCATGAACCTTGTTGAGGTGTTCAAAAAGGTAAACCTTGGATTTAAAGATGAGAGAACAGCGGCTGCACTGTAAAGACTTCATCTGGAGTTCTTGGGTGACAGCTTGATGGGGTGTCAAGTTGCCTGAGGTGGCAATGTGCACTGTATCTGATGGAATAAATAACATCTATGAGAAAGTGCTGCAAATGTAACGTGATAAGCAAGACTGAAACAATATTTTGCAATTAAAAACTGGACTGATAAATACCTTTTTGCATCTTGCATGTCTTTCCTAAATCAAGTGTCCTGATTAAAGCAGATGTGCCTCACCTAGAAGATTAAAAACACTCATCACTGTTTAAGATACAAAATAGAAGCACCACATATTCGGATACTAGTCTAGTAACTGTTCCGCACAAAAGAACGTTTCCACGTGGGGTTAAAACGGTTACACGTTAACTTCAGAAGATATCCTGACAATTATTAAAGACAAGGCCGTATTACTTTACTAAATAACTCTCCGTGAGGAACGCTCAACAGGAAGACACGAAACGACTACGTCTCTATGCTTGCAAAAGTGGCATTAACTTTTACAAAAACCCAACAGAAACTTAATGTAAGCACATATAATTTCATGAAATACACAGTGCACTCACGGTACATACTCACGCATGCAAATGAAAACTGAATGCGGGTTGGAAAGCAATGTTTTGAGCCCTCGATGTTGATATCGTTAGGAGTCCTTCACGTTTCCGCCATTTTTCCCGCGAGTACGACTCTCTGAGGCTTGTGCTGTTTTAGCTACACTTGCTTCCGTCCAAAGACAACCACCCTTCAAAATAAAGAAGGGTGAATCGCGCTGTGGACAGTAAAATCTCATTGTCAATTCACACACTAAGATAATTTATGAAACACGACAATATTTCGCAGCTTGCCAGACACAAACACTTAGACCTCTTAGTGATCCAAACGTTCATAGCACATTCATAAATTCATATTTCCTCATTAAAACGCGGAACAAAGTATTTCACACCATGATTTTTCATAATCATTTCACTCAACGTTATGACGTAAAATGCACTTGCACTGACATGTTAAAAATGGCTACCACATGATAATCACAACTTTGATGACACGTTTTCTACAAAAAATTTTCTATAATTTTTATTTTTTAAAGTAAAACAGATACGTTTAGCTATTTCAATCTTGGTGCGAATTATGTAAAAAACAAAACTCGAGCTCTTGTTGACACAAATTCGACAGGAAGTACTGGGGATTCCCTTCATGTCCTGTTTACGGGTGTAAAGAAACGCTTTTACAACTTTACTGTATTTTTCGGATTTATAAAATGCTTTATAACATTTAAATCCCCTACAAAGTATTTTAGTCACTCTTAAAGTTAAAAATGTGTCCGTTTGGATAATACTCGTTTACTAGCCTGTGATGGATTATCACGGTTCAAGCGGAGAACAGAAATTTCCGTCACAACCTTAACATTTACCATGATAAAGAATATTTAAGTCATTTCGTGCCCTCGTGCTTGTTTTCGAAGTCGCCTGTATGTTGGAAGTGCCTGCTTGAGATTTTTGGTCTTAAGGATGGATAAAAGCATGACGAGGGGTCCGGATATTGTCGTACAATTTATTTTGAAAGAGTATTCGACTGAATGGAAATGAAGAAATCGTCTAGCTTTGCTCGCTTTTGTTTTTTTAGGCAGAGACGGGGGAAAACTGGGAAAACGAAATACGGTGCCATTTGTCGGTTACTTGTTACGAAACTAAAACTAAAAATCAAACTGAAAAAACCCCGTTGGATTTGGATTGTTTAAAATATATTTTGATGATTTACCACAAGGTTGTAAATCAAAAGGAAAACGGACGGTCACATGACCCGGAAGTGAACGGAAAGATTTCAAGTTAAAGCCCGAAGGATATCGTCTTACTGACAGAAAAGAGGTGATAGATACAGGTACATCTCAAAAAATTAGAATATCATGAAAAAGTTCATAAATTTTGGTCACTCTTTTCTGAAAGTGAAACCCATATATTATATGTTACACATAGAGTGAAATATTTCAAGCCTTTGTTTCTTGAAATGTTGATGACTATGGCTTTCAGATAAGTCCACTCTTTCTCCAGACTCTGGGACCTTGAAGAGTGGAGAGGCACAGAATCCATGTTGCTTGTAGTCTGGTGTGAAGTTTCCACAGTCAGTGATGATTTGGGCTGCCATGGCATCTGCTGGTGTTGGTCCACTGTGTTTTCTGAAGTCCACAGTCAACGCAGCCATCTACCAGGACATTTTAGAGCATTTCATGCTTCCTTCTGCTGACAAACTTCATGGAGATGCTGATTTCATTTTCCAACAGGACTTGGCACCTGCCCACGCTGCCAAAGGTACCAAAAGCTGGTTCAATGGCCATGGTGTTACTGTGCTTGATTGGCCAGCAAACTGGCCTGACCTCTTATGTAATATTCTAGTTTTTCGAGATAGTGGATTTTGGATTTTCTTATCTGAAAGCCATAATCATCAATATTTCAAGAAATAAAGGCTTGAAATATTTCACTCTATGTGTAACAAGTTTATATAATATATCGGTTTCACTTTCAGAAAAGAGTGACAAAAAAATGAACTTTTTAATGATATTCTAATTTTTTTTAGATGTACCTGTAGATAGATAGCTAGATAGTGTATCTCAATATATCAGAATATCGTGACAGAGTGACTTTTTAAAATCATTTTTTCGAAAGGGAAATTTCAACATTTCTAGATTCATCACACATAGGTGAAATGTTCCAGGGTTTTGTTTTTTAAAATTTTGATTAAAGTTTACAGCTTAGGAAAAAAAAAAAAAAAAAATACCAGGATAATTTGGAAAGTTCATTTTTCAATGGTTTCCCAAGCCTTTATTTTGTCACTCTGATTCATTACACACAACCACAGTCACACAGAAGACTTCTGACTTGACAGCTGTCTAGCAGACAATGGCTGGGTCTTTGGTTTGAGTCTTTCCTTGAGACTCATGGAGAGACTGGAGGACTCCAAGCGCAGGACTGAAGACCAAAGACCGATGTTTAACAGCCCATGGCACATCTGGATTGCCACGTGAAGGGACGTCAGTTTATGATGATGATGCCAGCTGATCATCAATAAGATGTCAGGAGGCTGGAACAACTGATTGTGTTTACTAAATTTGTATTTATTCCAATCAGATATCCACATTTACTGTTTGGTCTCAGTGTGGGATCACAAACACCTAAACATAAAGAGAAACCTGCAGTCTATTAAAAAATGCACTCTTTCAATGAGCAAATGCTTTATTACACGAAACTACTTCCAGTTTGTCTGAGGACTGATGAATAAGTGACTTGGGATCCATTGAATCACTGGCATGGTGAAAGAGCAGGCTGTTCTCGGAGTGCTGTATCTAAACATTCATAGAAAGTTGACTTGAAGAAAATAGTGAGGTAAGAAAAGGTGCACAAAAGACACAACAACCAGCAGGAACTGCTGCAACCTTTAGGGCAGTGGTTCTCAACATGGTCCGGGCTCAGGACCCACCAGTCTCTCTTATGACAAATTGTGACCCAAGTTTCCAAAAAAAAAATCAACAACCCATATTAAGTTAATTGAATGTGTTGCAGTTTGGAGCATAATTGAAACAAAATACACAATATGAAAAAGAGATGGGACAAAACTGACAAGATTTACCCCCCCTCAATAATTATGTGAATTTTTTTGCCAATTTTCCAAAGATCTTAAGAAATTACTTAATTTTCATGGGAAAAGTAACCTTTCCACTGCAAGAAAATTAGAAAAATTGGTTGAAATATTAATAAAACATTTAAATTGACCCAATTTCACAGTAAAACGGGGTAAAATAAAAAGTGTTAATGCATGCTCACTAGGGACTTCAGGACTTTTTGCCACCATTTTTTTCCCCACACCTAATCGCAACCCGCTGAAAACTGCTCTGCAACCCACTTTAGGGTCCCGACCCACCAGCTGAGAACCACTGCTTAGGAGGATTGTCAAACAGCAGATTCAATGACTTAAGGCAGTGTTTCCCACCATTTCTTCTACAAACCAGAAGCAGGAATCAGTTTCAAGCTTAATACATTTTCGACACAATCTTAAACAACCTGACACCGAAATGGACTATTTTAAATTCCTCGCTTTGGCTGTCATTGGTTCCGCATGAGGACATTCTTTCCTCCGGAGCCATATATCGGTCGTACCACAACAGGGACGTGAACATTGACCTGTAAAAATCAATACCTAGCTCGTCTTAAAAATATATGTGATATGTGCGACTGCACAAAGTGTAAGTTTTTCTCTCATGATCAGACCTCAGATCGTGTTAGCGGAACGCTGAATCAAGTCCGTTGTAACAGTGAACTCATGCTAAAGTCAGTAACAGAGCTTATTTGTGGCTCACCATTATTCGGTTAAATAATAGACAATTTAGGGGTTCTTAGTGGAATGACTTTATCAATACCCCAGCTACTCTATATAACCTCTGTTTAGCGGTATTTATCGCTGCAGTCACGTAAACAGCTCTTTGACTCAGTAACACCTGTCTGTTTGCTGCTGATTCACTCTGGTACAAAAGAAATGATTACAGCAGCAAAGCAGCCCTCCTCTGAACAAGAGCCATTGACAGACCATCGTGTTTTTTGTTTACAGGCTGACTTTCTGAGAAAAAAAGAGATAATGGCAGTCTGACCTGAAACATCACCATGCTGCCTGCCCAGCTGACCAGCCGGTTAACTCTGAACATCCTGAGGAGGATTCAACCTGGAGCATTTTCCCCCTGTCTTCACTCCCTGACAAGCTGCTTCATTCACACGGATGGAGGGAAGACGAGACAGTATCTCCTATCAGATTCTACTCTGTCAGGAAGATTATATCCAAGGCAAAAGGCTGTCTGCCCAACTCATAGACTATATGAGCTCTATGGGAGAAGATCAATCAGTTTATCAGCTGCTACTATTGTGAATTCAGCACCAGCGCCTGTTCAGCCATACCTCCGACTGATGAGGCTGGACAAACCTATTGGTGTGTACATTAATTTTAAATGCAAATAATATATTTCTGTGCAAAACACTAAGGTTGTCAAAAGTTTGAGTACTTCAGTTAATACCTTTTGATACCTATGGTTTTAAAACAAGACTATATTTGTAACCATAATGATCAATAGTATCGACAAGAACTGAAACTTCAAGAAATTTTTAAGTCAGTGGTGACTAGGGCTGGGCAGTTAATTGCAAATTAGATTAACCGCAATATGGCTGCAATTTAAAAACAGCAGAAGTTGCAATATTTCTTTACTTGAAAGGTGTCAAAATACCAGTTTAATTCATCAATGTTTGCAGCAGCAGAGATTTTATGCACAGAGTGGTTTACAAAAATCCTCCTTTTCTTGTTTTTTTAAATATATTTTTATTAATCAAAAAAGTGACAAAATCATGATCCATTCAATAAAGCAATGGGTAAACAGTTTGCAATATGAGCAAAAATAGTTGCAATTTGATATTTTTTAATTGTTCTGCCCTCGTTCATTCTTTTGATACTGATGAAACTTGGCTTTAGTTCACGGAAGTCAATGATTTATTTTACAAATTGAATGAAAGAGAAGTGTGCAAAGTCCTTGGCGATTAGACTCCACCGTGACAATATATATCTGAAGGGGTAGTGAAGCGAATGGCAGGAATAGGATCCCCCCCATGGAGTCTAGACACTGGTGGTGGTGTTGAGAGATGCAGGATCAGATGAGGAGTAGACTTTCATAGAAGCTGCCCAGGAACCCAGAAATGCAGGATAAGATTAGCAAGAGACCTGTAAGGAACTGGAAAAGATGCTGAATAACTGAATGGAGGTGGCTGGGGTGAAGGAGGGTTGCAGCATCTGCAGATGGCTGACCGTGAAAGAGAGAATGACAGATTTAAAATCTGACAGGTGCATGATGATTGGTCAAACAAGGCTGTGGCAGAATCTGTTTAGCTGAGTACTTAGAAGAGTGAGTGCCCATAATCAGCTGATCGTCAGAGCGGGAAGAGAGAAAGAATGGAAAAGGGAAAGCTGTGAATGAGTGGTGACTGAAGAATGAGCAAAAACAGTCTTCCTGCTTGAACTTTTGCAACGTTCCATTGTTAAGGTGGCCTTAATTATTGTTAGATTTATTGGCATGTGCAGCTAAAAGCCAAACCAAAAGGCAAAATTGCTTAAAAACATATTTGTCAGTACCTGCAAGGTTTAAATGAAGTCTTTTGAGAATTTGGATCACTCTTTTAAACCAACAACTGTTGGCAAAAGCCTGAACACAAAGTCTGTACAACATAATACCAAGTGATATTTAAAAAAAAAACAGTGAAGACAATTGTTTTAATTGTTTTAAAAGTTTTATTAACATGTCTTACAGAAGAGACTATTTACTTTTCATTAAACCTCCAGAGGCTTTATACATTGACTTATCACTGTTTGATTTGGCAGCAACTTTCAAATTGCTGAAGAAAAAACATTTTATAAAGGCTCACTGGTGTTAGTGACATTGTCTTAATCTGACTTGTTTTAGTTTAATCTGAGTTATGGTGTGCCTGTGTTTTATAGGGACATGGCTGCTATATCTCCCGTGTACTTGGAGCATCGCTCTGGCTGCTGACCCTGGCTGCCTCCCACATCTAGGAATGCTCACTCTGTTTGGTACAGGCGCTCTGCTGATGAGAGGTGCGGGCTGCACCATCAATGACATGTGGGACAGGGACTTTGACAAAAAGGTATCTGACATCCTTATTATGGCTAATATAAAATCAGTGTTTAATTTAACTAAATAGATACGGTTAATGCTTGATGCTGTTACTTGTCTTCATCACATTCATTCACATAATTATAGTCATTAAGACCCTGTCGTTAACACTCTTAATTTAAGTAGTGTAGCTACCTAATATTTCTGTCCTGACCTCTTGAATGTGATGGTATTTTTGTGCAGGTAGCCCGGACATCTACACGGCCAATTGCCTCTGGGGAGATTTCTCAGTTGCAGGCCTTAGTTTTCCTTGGAGGGCAGCTCACTCTGGCTCTTGGAGTTCTTTTGTGTCTTAACTATTACAGGTACCGTTTCATTAAATTGTTTAATGTTCAGTCAAATAAATGTGGCACTGAAATAATAGGTTTGCAGTGTTTTCAATTTTGTGTCAAAGAGAAAGAAATAAGAAGTACATTTATTCTAATGCTCTTCACAGCATAGCTTTAGGCGCTGCCTCACTGTCTCTTGTCGTCACGTACCCGCTCATGAAGAGAATCACTTACTGGCCACAGTTTGTGTTGGGTATGTACTCTACAGGATTACCCTTTTGTGTGTAATTTCTAAAGTTATTGCATCTTGCCATCAGTAAAGCTATTGTTAATTTGTCCTGTCCTTCTTTTTAGGTCTCACCTTTAACTGGGGGGCACTACTCGGCTGGTCAGCCGTCAAAGGTTACTGTGATTGGTCTGTTTGCCTCCCACTATATTTCTCAGGAGTGATGTGGACTCTCATATATGACACAATCTATGCACATCAGGTGAAAAAGAGGGGTTTCATCAACCTCCATGTATTTGTCTGATATAAATCACTTAATCATTTGACATGAACGATGTTGGGCTGATTTTAGCCCAATATCTCACATTTAGAAAAAAAAATATCCGAATGCATTATTAGAGATCTCATTCTATATAATCTCTTGTTATTAACATTGTTGTTAACATTAGGGGAAGATTAATTAAGACAAGGACAAAAACAGTGGAACTGAAATGGGCTTCTTTACAAAATTAAGTTCACTAAACTTATACATATACGTGTGAACTATTCCTCTAACTTGATCAAATGTAATCAAGTAACTGTATTTTTAGGTTCAGTCACTTGAGATCTCACATTTTAAGAAGTAAAATTAAATCTGGGCTGCCTTACATTTTCTTTAACCTCCAGGATAAAGACGATGATGTAAAGGTAGGAGTCAAATCGACTGCTCTGAGGTTCCAGGAGCAGACGAAACCTTGGCTTAGTGGTTTCACGGTGGCCATGATGTCAGGACTCGTTGTTGCCGGGGTCAACGCTGAGCAGACTCTTCCTTACTATGCTGTTCTGTCTGCAGTGGCTGTCCACCTCATGCATCAGGTAAGGAACAGGATATTGTGGTCATTTATTTCATAATTTAATTTCATACTGAGGTGTCAGATGTTAAGTAAGATGATAAAACTGAGTGAACTGCTATGTGGAAACTAATATAACTTATCTTTTTAAGTAGTAGCAATCTTCTTAGTTGTTTTTATAGGTATCAAACATGTTTTACTCTAAATTTGACTTTTTTTCCCCCCTTTCTTATAGATTTACTCATTGGACATTAACAAACCAGAAGACTGCTGGAAGAAATTTGTCTCAAACAGGAACCTTGGACTGTTGTTGTTTTTAGGAATAGTTGTCGGCAATTTATGGAAAGAACGACAAGAGACTTTGCTACAAAATGACGAAGCATTTAGATAAGTGAGACAATCAGCACAAATGTAATTTTATCATACCGACAGAAGATGACCATCATCAACATTGCACTGTAACTTTTATTGTCAGAAGTTGTACATTTTGGGGCAAAACAAACTGCAAGATAGATAATTTTAACCGCTCAGCAAACATATTACACATTTGTTTTCTCACTCAACATAATCTGCTGTTGTTGAATCTTATCAACATTCAAATGATTTTGAGTACATTTTATGTGGTTCATTAAAATTGTAGTCCACTTTATTAATTGTCTGACAGGTGGAGCTTCAGTGACCAGAAGTTTCAGTTATCTGAAACATTTTAGAAACAAATGATGATCATTTTAGCACTTGGGTGTATTAATATGTCCAACAGGATACAACTCAAAGCTGCATCTCACAGTATCAACCACTAGGGGGCAGAAAGATTCCATCTAAATTTAGAGCTATATACTGGTATTTAAGGTATTTAAGAATACCTTTGTCCACCTGCAGAAAAAATAAGCATGTGAAGTCGAAACCTGCCCCAAATTTAACATATCATCGATAGTTACATCTGAGGCCCAGCTAAATAAAACAGTAACAGTGGAGAAAACATATATATGAAATTAAAATTCCAGTTTCATCTTTTCAAAGGACCAAATGAGACAAAGAATTGATTGGTTCAATTGTATGTTTCCATGCCAATTATGCCCCTTATTCTGAATGCTTCGCCTACCAGACTGTTGACTGATTCTCAGTTCTCAGTTCTCAGTCTCAGTTGTTTCAGACTTTCAGAACATCGCTGCGACTCTGATTGCTCCAAGTCCCCTTCAAAGAGCTAGATCATTAAAAAACACTAGAGCCTTTTTTTATGTTTTGCAGAAATTAGCCAAACAAGAGTACTGAGTGTTGTTCTGATGCACTGGTGATTATTTACTGCATCAGGATGGAGTATGAGGATGCCTATGTACTTTGAATTAAATTATCACATCTTGATACATTATGTGTTTGGTATTTTTTAAGCTTACCACTCTGCTTCATTGCACAAAGGTAATAAATCCTTTAGTGTTTTGATTATCAATGTAATAGTGGTTTTGTCATTTTGTTTAAAAATTCAGACTATAACACTGTTGATGTTTAATCTTCTAGACCACAGGTTCTCAAACTGGTTGAGTCATAGGACCCACCATCAACTCCTGAAGGGGAATTACGACCCAAATGTTGGGGAATTCTTTTGTCAATCAGATGTATTTAATAAAAAATAGTAGTGCTTGGGCCTAAGACAGTACAAAAACAATGAAATTAAACAAAACATGTATGTTTTATAGAGTCTCATAGAAACTATTTGGCACAATTTTTTTCCCAGGCACTCATCTGCAACCCACTGAAAAGGGCTTCACAACCCACCTTTTGGTCCCAACCCACCAGTTGAGAACCAATTTTCTAGACAAGCATAAGAACTCCTGCTTTCATACCTTAAAACATATCTTGGCTTAGCAGCTGAAGCAGACAGGTTCATTCTGGTAATATCTTCTGTTCTATGTTAGCAGAGGTCACAGAGTCTAGACACCTAAACCAACATGCATGAAAAAAGCTGTGATCGTTAAAGTATGGGTGGATAAATAACAAAGGCGGAGGCTGTAGATTCTGATTCTCATTGTAAACAGATACCTGTGGATTTAGATTTATTTTTACAGTGTACAGAGAACTAGTGGGAAATTGGCTGTGCTAATAATAGATTAAAATAAAATTTAAAAAAATCTGTTTACCACTCCTACAATATGAGCTTATTATAAAATTATAAATCCTTTGATTTGTGTCTGTTTATTGGACACAACCAAATATTTTTTTTTTAATGTAAAAAAGATCTCTTAAATAAGTACCTTTGAACCATCATCTTAAATTGAATGAACCACATGATCAATTGAACTGGTGCTTTTTAAATTCAACACACCACTTAAATCCAGACTCAGGAGAAAATCAGTGTTAATCCCACCAAAATGTCAAACATTACACATCTAATAGCAAACAAGCAGAACTGAAAACAACACTTTACAAAACAGCACTGATGTAAACAAAGCAAGTGACAAAGGTCATAGATAAACAGTGACAGCAGCCTGATCTGTGACATTTTGTACCCAAAGAATGAACAACACACTCCTGAAATTTGGCCTAAAATCAGATGTTAAGTAATAGAGCTGATCTGACAAATATAAACACAACAAGAATGATAAAAATGTGAGTGAGCTTTGCTCAGATTGGAAGACAAAAAAACTATCACCAGTCTCAACCTGGCCAGCCAAAGTAAGAGCCTGTTTGTTCATTGGTTAGATACACAAACAGCGTAGAGATGTTCAGTGCCTTATAATTATGTGTATCCATTCCCTGACCTATTCTTTTCAAGAACAGCTTTCTCTGAGTTTCTTGGAATGTTCTTTTATCTTTGTAGTGTAATGATAGCCAGGAATACTGATTAACCAGTGACTGGACCTTCCATTAGAGGCTGCATAGACTAGTTGACTTTACTGCTATATGATGACTCTTTTTGCTTGAAGTCGACTAGTCACTCATCACAAGATAAGGCATTTACAGTGCCTAATGTGTAGCCCTTTTAATTGATTTATCTAAAGTTTTTGACACTGTAGACCACAATTAACTGATAGATGTGCTTCATCACACTAGCATGTCATACCAAACCGCATCATGGTTTGCCAACTGTTTATTTGGCTGTGTGTTCAGATGGCTGGATCGTCTTTTCTGGAGGTCTTAAAGGCTTGCCTCAAGATTCAGTCTTAGGACCTATTTTATTCTGGTATGTTATATACCATATTAACCTTTTGTTGTTTGCGCTCATACCAAAAAATATTTGTGAGCTGCCCGTTCTTAGGAGAATATGGATTATGATTTTCAAAATATATAAATTGTTGGTTATTTTAAACTATAACCTTCTCCTAGAATCATCAATTCATGATTTCATCAATGACTAGTCATTGATGAAATCATGAATTGATGATTCATGATTTCATCAATGACTAGTCAAAGTCGAGTTGACTTTTATCAAAGAAAGTCGACTTTAAACGTTCTCAAGTTGAGCAACCCCTACCTTCCATACACGTCTTTATACTACAATCACTTGAGACACAGTCGCAGCACTCAGGTGATCCCATTTCACTAATGTTGAGACTTCTAGCACCGACTGACTGGACCTCTGTTGAATTAGGTCAGTCAATTTAAAGGGGATGAATATTTATGCAGTGACTTATTTTACCTTCCATAGTTTTATTGAAATGACATTAGTTTGTACAATTCTGTTTTTGCTTTGACATTAAAATCAATCATTTTTGGTCCCAAAAAACCCTATTTTATTAACATAACTGATTTATAACATGGATAGAAATTTAAAACATCCAAGGGGTGAATACCTTCTACAGGCACTTCACATTTCTCCATTGGAAGAGCACTGAAGAGTAATGCTGACTGACATTTTTTTAACTGAATGGTTTTACACAATATATATCTTAATAATATATGTCTGTTAGAAACAATAAAACAGTCCGTTCAAAGTCATATCCACATCGGCCATGGCGGTTTTATGAACAGGAACCTGCAAAATATCAACATGGTTTACCAGAAGGAAAGACAAAAATTAACTACCTAATTGCATAAAAATAAAAATGCTCCTTAGATTAAACAAAACAAATAAAAGGATAATTCTAAATTTAGACTTTACTTTTCAAATAGGTTTTGTCAAGGTAGATAGTAGTTCTTAATGTAACAGATCTTTTTACTGAGCAGTAGGCTTGGCATCCATTTTATTACTCATCACCACCATAAATAACATTAATTTAAACTAAATGCCCTTTTCTCAGGGAAATTTATTACATTTTTTCTCTGGACTGACATCTATGTGGCATTTTCACGTTCGACTCCATATTGAGGATACTTTAGTGGGCTTTTAAACAGTCTTTTTATACTGGAAGGGCATCCAAGAGATCATGTACTCATTTTTTCTTCATTTATAGCAGGGGTGTCCAAACTTTTTCCATAGAGGGCCACATACAGAAATGTATAAGGTTGGTGGGGCCACTTTCATATTCCTTGCCATGAGGATTTTAAAGTCAGTCAGACTAATCCAATTTAAGTTAATACATGCTTAGCAATTGAGTATGCCTAAATGACTAGTTAATGGCTGACAGGACAAATAGACAGTCGTTTTCAGGGTTTTGGGGAGCTAATCAGAATTCAGGGGGCCCCGTTTAGCCCTGGCTACCACTGGCTCTACCCCTGAAAAATTATTGGTGCTGCTATTTGCTGTGATAATCCACGTTTGTTTACAGATTTAACAGCACTGCCTTGTGCTGAAAACAAGAAGTACAATACAGTCAAGCACAAGCTTCATGTTTTAAAGTGGGCCATGTTTCATTTTATCTCTGGAATTTTCTGCTGTCCAATCAAAAAATTGGCTGTGGGCTGCATTTGGCTCCCTGGGCCATAGTCTGGACACCCCTGATTTAAAATATACATCAAAAGGCACCTAATTGAATGATCCAGTTACTGAACATTAGGGGGCACAATTTTCTATTTTCTTGATCATGGGTGCACATTGTAGGATATGTTTTCATTTTTTCTTCACTGGTGGAACTTCCTGCAGGGATTGCAGCATATTTCTCCACTTGATATGTGTTATATGGGGCACTTCTCTCATAGAAAGGGCAGCATGTGAATAATTTTAACAGGCATTGCATACTGTTCTCTCCACTGGAAGTACAACCCATATTTTCTTCTATGGAGCTGGCATCCCAGACAACACGTTATCATGTTTTCCCAACTGTAAGGCAACCCAGAGAGCCCTTGTTGACATGTCTTAGCAGTTTTAGCACTTAGAGCTGAAACATGTTTCCGAGCAGACTGGGCCTCCCTAGAGGGGACTACATCTTTTATTTCTACCAACTAATAGACAGTCAAGGAGGGCACTTTTGTTGTGTTTAGGTAGACAGCCTATGTTTTATTTAACTGCTCCACATACGAATATTTCAGGATTGGGTAATTACCTAGAAGCTCCGATTGTTGCATCGTGATAAACCATCTCTCCTGCAGCGTTATCACCGAGCACACCTATACGTTCATTAGGGCATGGCAAAGAGTTCAAAGTGGACTTTGACTTTGATCCTTGCTCCTGTGATAATGCGGAGAAACTTCTCTTTCGTCTTAATCAGTGGAGGGTGGGCACGTGAGAAAGTTTAGCAGCTGTTTAACCGTGGCTCCTCGCTGCGTCACGCATCATGTCCTCTCTGATTGGCTCGCTCTTGTGCAACTGTGCAGTTGTATAAACTCTGCAGTTTGAAGGAGTTGGCAGAGTCTCCTGCAGGGATCACATCAGTCTCAGTGGGGGGAAACTGTGCTGGGCGAGGGGAGGACAAGGCGTCAGTAGTTTTTGCAGACTTGTCTTACAAAGTGATTCAGAGATGCAGAGCTGCGCCAAGTCCTGGGGGATCTTCTTGGCCAAGTCGGTGAATCCCAGCGCACCGTGCAGGCGGCTGAGTGACAAGAGCCGCGTGGTTTGGAAACTTCAACGCAGGGCATCCCTAACAACAGCAGCCCGGGGTCTGAAGACGTCTGCGGCCGTCTCCTCCAGGCAGATAGAGAGGATTTTACCCAGACATGATGACTTTGCGGAGAGGCACATCGGTCCAGGTGAGAGGGAGAAAAGAGAAATGCTGGATGCGCTGGGACTGGAGGTAAGCTTGAGTACTCATCCCCTGAAATAAGGCGTAAACATGATCTCCTTTGCCACTTACCCATATTTCAGCATGATATTATAAGGAATGTAGGCTAGATTATGTTTGATATTTATTACCATTTCATTTTTGTTTCTTTCATAGACTATCGACCAGTTGATTGAAAATACAGTTCCAGCATCCATCCGCATACAGCGGAGTATGAAAATGGATGATCCAGTCTGTAAGTTTACTTTCATTTTATTTTATTTTTAATTTAAAATTGCATATTAAGACCAATGGGATGTTTACCCTGAAAAGCAGTATGATCAACATTAGTGTAGTACAGCCAGTTTTAAACTGCATTTGATCAAAATACCAGACATTTATCCCAGCCGTCTCCATGTATTCTGCTCTCGGTGAATGAGGCGTTGAATGGAGACGAGTGAGTGGCTGAAATGTAGGTTGCACCTCTATTGTGCTCCACAGAGCGCTCTCCCCTCTGTTAAGTCTTCCTTTGAACATATTAGGAGTTGTTTTTGCGAAACTCGGCGAGCGGCACCAATCTCCTGTTGGGAAGCCGATGCTCATAGGATGGCAACTGGAGTGTAAAGTTTAGCCCTGAGCTCCGGTCTGAAGTCCAGTTCAATCTGGTTACAGCGTTCACATTACATCACAGCCGAGGGGGTTCCTAATAAGGTGACTTCACTCTGTTTTGCCTGGATGTTTTTTTCACCCAGATGTTTTATATGTGCGCATCAAAGCATTGTTTACACCGTGTTAGCTTATTCAGCTTTAATTTCTGATGTGGAGCCAGAGGAAGTTTATCTGAGGGGAAATTCAGCAAACAATGAAAGAGAATGAAAGACATTGATTTAAGCTTGAAAGCTATGATATAAAAACAATATTATTTCTTTAAGCTCTGCTGAAATATTATGACTAACCACAAACATATAAATAGATTTGTGCTTGGTGAGAGGCTTTAGTTGAACAGGAGCTGCAAACGTGTTAACATACTTTAATTTAAATGTAGATGAATTTGAACTTTCTTTAGCTCCTAATATCATGCAACAATATGAAACACACTAAAAGCTGATAAACTGTTAAAATGAATTATAGCCCAACATGGACCTTTACCTACTCTCTGTGTAATGAAAGATGCTATTAGACACCGTGTGGTGATAGTTCATGATAAATGAACACTGACACTGCACTTCTGCAACCAAAAACTGATTCAACCTTGGAAACTGTCTGCTTCTGCACCAGGAAATCCAACATCTAGCTAAGCAGTGAGAAATCCTCAGGTAGTTTGGCTTTTCCATATCACCTTGTCCATCCGATCCGCCCTCGTGTCAACCCCTCCTCTCTGACTCTGTCAGGTTTCATAATGCGACAAGCCATGCTGAAGGAATAAACTGGAGGCCGTGCTGGTTTTCTGCTTGTTCAGCTATGGAGGGCTTCAGTTTGCAAAGCCAGCGAGGGATTCTCTCTCCTCAACAATAGACCTCCTGGATGGTTCTGAATCAGGCTTTTTTTGCTGCCCTGCAGAACTCTGAGTCCATGGGAAAGCAGTCCTCCCCACTGTCACCAGCTCCACACACACAGAAATGCTCACTAACAGCTCAGCCTGAACCTGTTGGAAATCCTGAGTCACAAACTTTTATTTACTGTACCAAACTTGGCTGATTCTCCTGCTTTCTCAGAGCTCGCCCTGATGGAGAAGCTGTAAATATCCACTTGTACTGGCTGCAGTCTCTCTCACCATCGGGGGCTCAGAGGTGTCTTTCTTCTCCAAAAACAGGAGTAGTCAGGACTCTCGGTTCAGACAGGCAGTATTGTCCATTCCTTGGAGTTGCTAGGCAGCCAGGAAGGCCAGAGGAATCTCAGAGGCTGGTTGTGCATTGGCAGAGCCTCCTTGTAGCACTAGGGAATGGGGCTAAATAACTGTCTATAACAGAAGAAACCATGGATTTAGACCTCATTTGATTATTAGATTGACCTGAATAGGTTACATACAAGAAGAGTTTTTGGTTTATTTTGATTCACTCTGAGAAAAAAATCTCATGTAATTGTTTCTAAGGGGATTGAATAGAGTACAGTAACAAGTGGCATGCTACTCTGTTCTGTATTATCTCGTTAGTATTCTCTCCTCACATGAGAGACAAGATGCTGGTCATAAGTGCTCTGGGTGACTCTTCTTTGAGATTATTATTTTTTATTTCTGTAACTGGCAGAAATTCAAACATTTTAAGTGTAGGTTTTTGGTGTAGGTATTTCTTATACGTAAAATTCTTGATTAAGACAGAAGGTTAGTCAGACATTTTCTCTCTGATTTATTAATTCAGAATCTAACAATATTTATTGCAGATGAGATCCATCCACTATTATTTCTGAGCTAAAAATGCCATGACCATGCCAATTGTTGTCATTATTTGTGCTAAATAATATTATCCTCAGACCAGCACTTTAAACTTTTAACACATACTGTTTCAGCTCCATGGCAATAAGATGGAGCTCTGAGGCACCCATCATAGAAAAAAGTGAAAACAGATTTCTACAAAGTAGTGTCAATTAAATAAAAATATGTAATGTAAAAAAAACAACTTCAGTATTCAGCTCCTTCATGCCAGTATTTAGTAGATGCACCTTTGGCTGCAATCACAGCTCTGAGTCTGTGTGGATAGGTCTCAAACAAGCTTATCCATCTTGACACTGCAATTTAACCACATTCTTCTTTGCAAAACTGCTCAAGCTCTGTCAGGTTGCACGGTGATTGGCGTGAACAGCCCTTTGTCAAGTCCAGCCATAAATTCTCTATTGGATTGAGGTCTGGGCTTTGACTCAGTCAGTCTGAAACATTCACCTCGTTGTCTTCAAACTGTGTCTTTGCAGCTATCATTGTATGCTTCTGGAAAATACATCTTCTCCCAAGCTGTAGTTCTCTTGCAGGCTGAAACAGATTGTCATCCAGGATATTCCTATATTTTCAGTTTAATCTCAACCTTTACAAGCCTTTCAGGGCTGGCTGCGAAAAGGATCCCTACAGCATGATGCTGCCACCACCATGCGTCCCAGTGAAGATGGTGTGTTTGTGTTGATCAGACCAAAGAATTTTCTTCTACTTGACTATTGAGTCTCCCACATGCCTTTAGCGATTTCCAGTTGAGATTTAATATGGGTTTTCTTCAACAGTGGCTTTCTCTAACCACTCACCCATAAAGCTTTGACAGGTGAAGAACCTGGGCGACAGTTGTTGTTTGCAGAGTCTCTCTTAGCTGCTGAAGCTTGTAACTCCTTCAGAGTAGTCATTGGTGTCTTGGTGGCCTCTCTCACTAGTCTCCTTCTTGCACAGTCACTTAGTTTGACAACAGTCTGATTTACACATGTGCCATATTCCTTCCATTTCTTAATGATGGATTTAACTGAACTCATGGGAGTGTTTTTTTGTCTTCATGGTGTTATGGTAGCCAGGATTACTGATTGACCAGTGACTGGACCTTTCAGAAACGGGTTGTTTTATTCTTAATAGACCCATTTTCCTTGCATTTGTATTTCAGGTGAGAATGAAATTCTGGAGTCTCTACAAAAGATTGCTGATCAGAATAAAGTATGGAGGTCCTACATTGGGATGGGCTACTACAACTGCTCAGTACCGCCACCCATCCAGCGTAATCTCTTGGAGAATTCAGGCTGGTGAGTGCCCTCAGGTGAACCTCCCCATAGGACATTCTCTAAAATTTTATAGCACATTGACTTTGTTTTCTTTTCTAACTCTATCACAGATATCTTATCATGTTTATTAATAAGGTTGGGTTACTCATTTAAAGCTTAACTGGTTTGCTGCTGAGTCAGATGCCCTTTAAAGGATGTCTTGTGACTTGAGTCTGGACTGATAGGAAACCTGATTGTGTGCTTCCCTCCTCATTTCTGCTGAACAAAAGTTTCCTTCCCCCGTATCTGAATCCATGATCCCTACCCTCAATTTCTCCAAATCCACAGGGCTGGGGGAGCAGCACAATGCATTCCTCCGCCCTGTCGCTTTTCCTTGAATACCTCCAGCTTTGTGCTATTGTCCTCTTGTCCAGTCTCCTTCTGTTGATTCACTGTGTTGGTCTTATCCTCAGGGTGACTCAGTACACTCCCTACCAACCGGAGGTCTCTCAGGGTCGCCTAGAGTCTCTTCTCAACTACCAGACCATGATCTGTGACATCACAGGCATGCCTGTGGCCAATGCCTCCTTGCTGGATGAGGGTACAGCCGCTGCTGAGGCCATGCAGCTCTGCCACAGGTGCTCATAGAGTACTACCAATCATAATCTGTGACATGGAGAGCAATCTTTGCCACTCCGTTTAACTCTAGACATGTAAAGTTATAGATAATTACTGTTACCAGTAAGCACAAACTAGTGCTAACTATTATGACAATTAAACCTTACAGACAGAACAAAAAACGGACCTTCTATATCGATCCACGCTGCCATCCTCAGACCATTGCTGTGGTGCAGACCAGAGCCAAGTATGTATTAAACTCACACACATTAATGCAGGAGCTTACCCTAACAAGCAGATAAGGGATGTAATGATACCTCACGTTACAATTAAAAATCAATATGAATATGGATAAGTGAAATCAGTTTGATGAAAATATATAGTGCAGTTCTCTTCTCTTAGCCACATGCATTGAAATCCTTTCATATCAGACAAAATTGTCAATAAAAAATGTCTATAGAGAAAATAAAGGAAAACCTGTACTCTGTATTTAATCAAAATAAAGCATTTTTCTTCATAAATTAACTTGAGTTTCATGCCTTTTGCAGAAATTTGGCAATCATTTAAAAGTTTGCTAAAACTTGATATCTTGATACGTATTGTATCAAGAGCGGATTGTGTCATTGCATCCTTAGAATGCAAAGATATCAAGTGGGAGAAAGAGATTACTACTTACAGCTTATTCTCACTACAGGTATCATAACATACCTACATTAAAACAATTAACAATCCTTTATGTTTTCTCTGTGGTGTCACAGCTACATTGGGGTTAAAACAGTGCTCAAGCTGCCTCATGAGATGGACTTTAGTGGGAAGGATGTGAGCGGTGTCCTCTTCCAGTATCCAGACACTGATGGCAAGGTTGAAGACTTCACAGCCCTCGTAGACCGGGCACACAAAGGAGGGGTAAGCCAGAGTTGACAACTAAAAACAGTAAAAACTAGGGCTGTAAAAAGATTCACATTTTAATTGTGATTGATCTTGGGACTTATATAGTTATGCGAGTTAATTGCACCCTATTTGTGGCTTTGAAAAATTCCACTATTTTGCATTTAAAAGTAATTTTGGATTCCCAAACTAAGGGTAAGAGACTTCCAGTTTGGCTACAGGCCTGGTTTTATAGGTAGATTGAAGATTTTAATATAAACTTAACCATGGGAAAAATGAGAAAAGTAAAAAGGTAAATGTTTTTTAACAAATGGTTCCAATGACTTTTTACATGTCCACTGAGCTGTCTGTGAGTTTTTTAAAGTTTTTGGGAAGCGACATGAAATCTTGTGATTTATCGTGAATGAAAAGAATTAGTGCACTAATTGTGGATCGTAGTTAATCATAATTAATGTGATTAATCTTGACAGCCCCAGTAAAAACATAACCAGTTTGCCTCCAGGTTACAGTTCAGTTTGATGATTGAAAATGGCAAATAGCTATCTTTTTATATATTTTTACATTTAGGCTTTAATCCTGTGCTTTTAAACTCTAAAAACTTGCATTGCATGAAACTATGCATCCCTGTTTATAGAATGTATATGTATTTTTTGGGTAAACTGTTGCATATTTGTGTAAAAGAAAAAGGAATTAAGGGGATATTGAAGAAAAAAAGTTAAAAGAAATTTTGCATTTTATTTCACTATGGACACCTTAACATATTTTGTTTGTTACACAACTATTTGTTCTCAACCATCCACTATATGAAGACAGAAAGGAAAAATAATTGCAAATATAAGTATCTGAATAATTTGAGCTTGTATAACCATGGATTATGCTACACACTGACAAGAGGCTAGGAACATTTTATGAAACTGCCCAACTTGTTCTTGCTTAATGTAAATAAAAATACAGAAGGTGCTGTGTTTTTGACAGCTTCTCTGGTGTGAATAGTTGCCATCTGAAATTATTTTTAAGGTGTCTCCAGAAAGTTTTTAATTTCTCCTTCTTACAAATGGTCTGTTTAAAGTTCTACGCTGATGACACTCATATTTACTAAGAAAATTTCCTTTCTGCAGAAACAGGTGGTACATAAACCACTATCAACATTTTTGGCGTTTAGACTATCACTCTAAAGGCAGTTCTCATGTGGCGGCATGTTTGACTTTATTAGTCCTTGTTTCTTCTTCTGTCCAGGCTCTGGCTTGCTGTGCCACAGATCTGTTGGCTCTCTGTGTACTACGTCCTCCGGGCGAGTTTGGCGTTGACATCGCCCTGGGCAGCTCTCAGAGGTTTGGGGTTCCTCTCTGCTATGGCGGCCCCCACGCTGCTTTCTTTGCTGTTAAGGACAACCTGGTGCGGATGATGCCTGGCAGAATGGTTGGAGTCACCAGGTAAGAAACAGAGAAGTTTGTTTTTTTAATTCAGAAACCATTAAAGGAAACTGAGAACTTCCTGTAGACAGTCTGAAGCATTATGTTGTTTTTTTCAGAGACGCAGCTGGTAAAGAGGTATATCGACTCGCTTTGCAGACCAGAGAGCAACACATTCGCAGAGACAAAGCAACCAGCAACATCTGCACTGCACAGGTTTGATTTTCACACATTATTAGAACAACAAGAGCCATTGGGAAATCATGAGGGACATTGAGGTTATTTTTGATTTTCCAGTACTGTCTGTCTTTTTGTTTGAGTTAAAATAGTTGTTTTTTGACAAGTGATACACTTTTCCATTTTTCCAAACTCTGGCTTCCAGGCTCTGCTGGCCAATATGGCTGCCATGTATGCTCTGTATCATGGTCCTCAGGGGCTCAAACACATTGCTGAGAGGACTCACAATGCTGCTTTGATTCTTGCAGAAGGTAAACATATATTCTCTTACTGTGGTAGGTCTCTCCCTAGGCCTTCAGCGATCAGATGATGATGGCACCTCACACCACACATTGCACTCATTGCTTTAATATCCACTTAAATCAAAACTACGTGCAAAAAGCACCATTAATTCCATATAGAAAAGGCTCCATTTAACACCAGCTAGGCAACTTGCATGCTAAAACCCCCTGGTCAAGTACCTGAAGCTATGTGAACTATGTTTAATTTTTCTGTGAACAAAAAGCATCCTCAACATAGACATAGCCTATAAAAAATAAAAAGAGAAAGGACCATACTTTTCTGTAACTTTGTGATTTTGTCAACATAATTCCACAACTGTACAACAGACTGATACAACAATCATTTTTGAGGGTTCAATCCATCTAAAAGTGTCCTGTTTCTATGGGTAACTATTCATTCTGTTTCAGGTCTGAAGAGAGCAGGACACCGGCTGCACAGTGAGATGTTTTTCGACACCCTGAAGATCAACTGTAGCGTAGCAGCCAAAGACATCTATGAGAGAGCTGTGCAGAGGGAGATTAACCTGAGAGTCTACAATGAGGGAGTGGTAATGTTTTGCTATTCCTTCAAACTTGCTGAAAACTATGATCCGAAACACTCTGTAACACCAGGTGAGAAGCTCAAAAATCTCAGTAAATTTTTAACTTTCCCTGTCAACAGCTGGGCGTCTCTCTGGATGAGACAGTGACTGAGAGGGACTTAGATGACTTGCTGTGGGTCTTTGGCTGTGAATCTTCAGCTGTAAGTCATTGATTGTTGTGAACTCTCCATCTGTTGTCATTCTAATTCTGCTGCTAGTTTCAGGATTGCAATCAGATGTTTTTAAATAAAAGTTGCTTCAATGTTAAAGAGTCACCTTCTCTTATTTGGAAAATGCCAAATTTCAGGAGCTGATTGCTGAGAAGATGGGTGAGCGGGTGAAAGGGATCATGGGAAGTCCTTTCAAGAGGACAAGCAAGTACCTCACACATCAAGTCTTCAACAGGTTGGTATTATTGGAAAAGACAAGCACGCAGTGTATCATCATACCAGTTAATAGACCTCACAGACATTTATGATTTTACAACATGTTTGGCACAAAACTTAGGAATCTGGTATTCCTTTTCCATTGTGGTTGTTCTGTGTATTGGAATATCATAAAGCATCAGTACAAATATCATGAATAAATATTGACCTTCTGGAAAATTATGCTTATTTATGCACTCAGTAATTGGTTGGAGCTCAAATTATTGCATCTATGCGACATGGCATGAAGGCAATCAGTCTGTGGCACTTGCTCTGATAGTAGCCTTTAGCTTGTGTGTATTTTTGAATCTGATGTTAATAATCTTCCACGTCACATTTCCCAAAAATTCCTCTGTGAGGTTCAGGTCAGACCAGTTGGCTGGCCAATCAAGCACACTAATACCATGGTCAGCAAACCAGTTTCTGGTAGGGTTAGCTTCACTAGGGCAGGTGCCAAGTCCTGCTGGAAAAGGAAATCAGTATCCACATAAATCTTCTCAGCAGATGGAAGCATGAAGTGCTTTATTATCTCCTGTTAGATGGCTGATAGCATTGACTCTGAACTTGAGAAAGCACAGTGGACCAACACCAGCAGATGACATGGCTCCCCAAACTATCACTGCCTGTGGAAACTGAAAACACTGAACTTAAAACACCTTGGATTCTGGGCCTCTCAGATCTTCCTCCAGACTCTGGGACCTTGATTTCCAAATGAAATTCAAAATTCACTTTCATCTGAAAACAGAACTTTGGCACCGCTGAGCAACAGTCAAGTTCTTTTTCTCTTAAGTCCAGGTGAGAAGCTCACAATGTTTTCTGTGGTTCAGGATTGGCTTGACACTAGGAAAATGTCGCTTGTAGTCACATGTCACATCTCCTGGACATGTCTGTGTGTGGTGGCTCTTGATCCACTGACTCCAGTCTCAGTCCATTCCTTGTGAAGCTCCCCTAACTTCTTGAATCTGCTTCGTTTGACAGTCCTCTGAAGGCTGAGCTCATTCCCATTGCTTAAACACCTTTTCCCTTCCAATCAACTTCCCATGAATATTCCTCGATACAGCCTCTGAGAACAGTCTGCCCTTTCAGCAGTGACCTTCTGTGGCTTACCCTCCTTGGGAAGGTTGCCGTTGCCTTTCTTTTGGAAAATAGTCAAGTCAGCAGTCTTTCTCATGATTTCAGTTGTGTGTACTGAACCAGAGTGAGAGAATGAAGGTTTAGGAAACATTTGCAAATTTGTCTTTTCCACATTATTTTAATATTTTGATATAGTGAATTTCTGATTCTCATAATCTGTAAGCTGTTATCATCAAGATTTAAACAAAAAAATTCTTAAAATATTCTACTTTGAATGAGATGAATCTAGAATATATAAAAGTTTAACTTTTTAAAGTAAATAAAAAATGAACTGATGTTTTAATTTTTCGAGATGCACCTGTTTATAAATCCAAAAATAAAGGCTGCACTGGCGATGCAGCCCTATCTTTTGGCTACTTATTGAGGAGTATTTAATCTTTTATTAGTGCTGTAAAACAGTCAGTTATCAGGGTTTCTAATGTATCAAGTCCTCAGTTTGTGCTCTGACATGATCATTGCAACATACTTGATTAAAGGCTTGTTAAACTGCCTACTTATCAACTCAAGGAGCAGGTTTTTGTTTTTAAATATCAAATGTTGGAATCAGAAAATGCAATGCCCATAATTATTCCTCCTTCTTTTGGTGAATCTTATTTCTAGTTATCACTCTGAAACCAATATTGTGAGATACATGAAGCGTCTGGAGAACAAGGACATCTCCCTGGTGCACAGCATGATCCCACTGGTTAGTTACAATACACTCACATTTGCTAAAAGCTCAAATTCCTGCCCAACCATACCTGAGGCTTGTGCTGTAATTTAATGTTTTTCCTCATTTAGGGTTCCTGCACAATGAAGCTTAACAGTTCTTCAGAGCTAATGGTAAGTATTTCAAAAGGAATAAGTGACGCGTGGGCCGCACTATGGTGCAGTGCTTAGTGCTTGTAACCACACAACAAGAAGGTTCCTAGTTTGAATCCCCATCAGACAGGGTCTTTCTGAGTTTGTTTGACCTCCCCATACACGCATTGGGTCTCTCCAGGTTCCCCAGCCTCCTCCAACAGCCAAAAGATATGCTTGTTATTTAATTGGTGACTCTAAAGCTGTGTTTCCATCAGGGGATCTGGTTTGATTCAGTACAGTTTGGTATGGTTTGGTATGCTAAACCCCAAAACGGTTCGGTTTCCACAGACACCCGTCTCTTCACTTGATGGGTGGGCTGTAAAAACTATGCATGTGACGTCACATGCAGTGCGAGTCTGCTGGTCCAGCTGCATAGTTGTGGAAAGGATGATGACAAAAATCAGTAGGGAATACACATTTATCAGCTTTATTTCAGCTGAAAGTGCTTTTTAAAAAAAAACAACCTACATCTTAATTATGTTAACCACTGTCAGTACAGATCCTCAGCTGATGGAATACGTGTCTCGTTTCAAAATAGGCAGCTGCCAGAAGTTTTATAAATACGTTCAACAACCACATAGCGATGTTTTCAGAAGTTACCTAAAGTAAGCTATACATTAATAACTAGTTACAGTAGAGAATTAACTGTTCTAAGGCTTTGTATTCAAAAACTTCAGCATTAATTAGTTTCACATCCATCATGGATAGACCAGGCTGATGTAAGCCTTCAGGCTCTGCTTTGTGTTGTTAAAATCAGGTCCAGATAAACGTCAGGAAACTTGATTTGTGGCCAGATATCAATATCCACAGACCAGGAAACAGTTTGGATTGCTGTTGAGTCCAAATATCCCCAATTTAAGCAGATATTAGTCTGTTTTTCTCCCGTTTTCGCCACTCCTCACAGAGCAGACTTCCGTGTTTTGCAGCCCGGAGCCAAGCAGCTGTGTCGCGCGCTGACATGAAGTCAGTGCAACCCCCTATTGTTGTGTGTGTAGCTCCACCTTTTTGGGAGGGATAGGTAAGATTGGTACCCCTATGGAACGGTGCCGAAAAGGGGGACGTAACAGGGCAGTTTTTTGGGACCCTTTCCAACTTTTGCTCCATAGAAACACAAAAAAATGCATGCCGTTCCGCACCGAACTGAGCTGGACCTCTTGGTGGAAACAACCTATAAATTGCCCATAGGTTTGAATGTAAGCGTGACTGTTATGCCACGTACACCTACAAGCGCAAACTGAAATGATTTTAAAAGCATTAACCAGGATTCTCCTCTGCTTTTCAGCCAATCACATGGAAGGAGTTTGCCAACATCCACCCCTTTGTGCCTCTGGATCAGGCTGACGGTTACCAGAAGCTATTCAGACAGCTGGAGAAGGACCTCTGTGAGGTGACTGGCTATGACAACATCTCCTTTCAGCCAAACAGGTGAGACCAAACTTTGTCAAAGCACAAATTTGAGTAGTCACATAACAGACCTTTATGCTGCTAAATGTTACTGACAATTTTTCCAGCTGGTCCAGGGTTTCTTTCTCCCTCATGCCCACAGCAGCGCTGAAACAATTTTTGTCTTGGATCAGCAAAATAAAATAATGCTTTTTAATTCCTAGGCATCTCTGTAGATGCTTTGAAGCTGCAAAAAGGCAATTTATTAAGTTTTTGGGCATTTTTTTCTGGCTTAAGCATTGTGAGTATAATGCACAATCATGCATTTAAAGCTCTTAGGATCTATAAAAACAAACAATGAAATTTTTAACTTTTTACTTTTTCATTTGGGCTGTTGTTGCAATGATTTTTAAGATTCGGTATATGTGTTTAATGCTAGAAAATCATCACACTTTGTATCTACTTATGATTAAGTTTCCCAGCTGCTTTGGGAAATAGGGTGCACATTATTCCCTGTCAACAGTTTTAACCTCAGACATCAGGGGAGATAAATACATAAGACCACTGTTTTTCAAAGTTGGCTGTTTTTCCTTACAAACATGAAACATTAGCTTTAACTTAGCTTTAACCAAACAAGCTTTAGTTGATAACCTGTGTTCTGTTGCAAGCAGGAACTTCAGTCTTAATATATTAGGCTGCAGCTGATAACGCACACACCCACCTCCGCTGTCTATCATCACTTATCAGCAGCTTAGACTTTACGAATAGCACACCATGCTACACTGGCCAGGATGCTGCTAGGTTTCATTCCCAGTCTAACCAGTCCCCTTTTGGTAATATGTGCAGGCTGCTCTTTGAACTGTGCTGAGGTAAGGATGTGTGTAGGTGTGCAGTACATGACCTGTGTGTGTTCCTATTGTGTTACAGTGGTGCTCAGGGTGAATATGCTGGTCTGGCTGCCATAAAAGCTTACCTGAACTCAAAGGGAGAGAACGGCAGAAGTGTAAGTGTGCAAGAGACAAAAGCCCGACTGTACCCCATAAAAAGTGTCTAATTTAACTTTTTGTGGTGTTATCTGGATTTAATACCAATATGTTACCTGATAAAGCAGTTTGATTGATTAAGCTTTTAAGCAGATTTTCAGTCCTCCAGGAAATACTGTGAGGACATATGTGGTTAAGACAACACTTTCACTCCTGGGTATTAAACATGACACTATAACTTGTAGCTTGTTAGCTTAACTTAGCATTAATACTGAAAAAGTTTTGTTTTATAGAGTTATGTGTGTGACTGTTTCATGCCAAACACCTAGACTTCCTTGAGACTCTGCTGTAAACCTGTTAACCCCAAGGTGATAGTAGCCCATGTATTACCTACCCCAAAAACACAGCCCTCCTTTTCCTTTGTTTAAATTTCATATTCAAGATAATAGATGTTTTATTTTTTATTTTTTGCAAATACGAACAAAGATGAATAACAAAAAGACAGAATAGGGCAAGTAATACAACGAATGCAGTGCATGATAATTTGGAAGTCAAATAATTGTTAAAGAAATGTGCAGGAGAAGCCAAAGAAACCCACAAGATGAAGCCAGAGTTGTCTGTTTTTATGCTAGGCTAAACTAATTCTCTCCTGGCTGTAACTGGATGTTTAATGTGAACACAATGAGTGAAAAACTCTGTAGTATTGCCTTGCTTCGAGACATGCTGAACTATATGTAGATGACTCTGAGTTTTATTGTAACTCATGAAAGGTGAAAATACTAACATTTAGGTACATCCTGCAGTTATGTAGTTATGTGGCTTTGTAATTAAAAAGATTGCTGCCTATGATTGCTTTTAGCAACACTGAGAGGGACCTCATATTGCTCTTTGCCTGGGTTATACAAATTTTAAACCTGCACCCGGCTAAATCTAATGCTACTGTTGGAAACAAGCAAACAAACTTTCAAAGGATTACTGTAATTTCCTCCTCATTTATGTTGGTCTTAAGGAGGATTAAAGATTTGAGGAGCCATGCTAAAGCATGTAAACTTGAATCAATCCTAAAACCCAACAAAGTTAAATAATTGATGCTCAGCTAGAGCACAAACCTGAAAGCAACAAAGCGGCCATGTCATTGCTTTTCTGAAATGTACTCACTAATAATATGAGCTCAGGTTCATGAATTATATCTAAAATGGTTTATCACCAGTAGTGTCTGATTATGCTGACTGCTTCTCTCTGACAGAGGTTGATAAAGATCACTGGAACATTTGCCTCAGCCACCTGAGTTCCTTACAGTCAGGTTTTTTGTTCCCGGGATATGACAGGATGTCACTTTGACATCACAGAGTAACATGTTTCAAGTCTTCTAGTTAGAAATTCCCTCTGGATCCTGGCTTTCTTATTGCGGTAGCACAAGTACACAGAGAGATAAGATAGATTAAGGACTGGCTGACTAAGAACTTTTCCTCTGCGATCTTTTGGCTCTTGTTTTTAATGGCTCCATCTAAGATAGTGGCCTGATCTCTAGAAACAGTCAAGGTCCAAACTAACAAGCATTTGTGCAAACAGAGGGGCTGAAATCACTGTGATCCCACTATAGGCTCCCTGCTTTCAAGATTCCATATTTGGTGGTTTTAAGACTCTGTTGAGCCTGTCACACTGTTGACTTGCAGTTCTCTGTGTTTTCCCAGTCAGCCATTTGCCAATGTTTCCCAACACACAGGAGTAGATGCCCTGTTTTCTTGTGTGACTTGGTTGCAAAATGTCACAAGTGTCATCCCTAATAAGGGATAAAATCAATTAGTGACCTGCAGGCAGGTTATATATTAGTGCCAGTGGTGGGCGTTGGCTGGATCAAAAATCAACCATGAAGAGTTACAGCATTGCCCTTCTTTTACACTCATACAATCCCTGCTCTAATGAATACCTTAACATTATTTACTATACATTAAGAATTAGTTTTTATTAATACCACAAAGTGATCATTGTTTGACTGCATTGATTGTACTTGGTTTTAAAATCTCAAAGGCTTGATTAGGCACATTCAAAAACAGTAAAGGATGACCAGAGTACTGTACAAACTTAAAAGCATATAAACACAATAAAACACTCAGACCAATATAAAAACAAGACAGATAAAAACAAGAAAAAGGAAAGTGTTAAGAATGATAGAATACATCCCTTCTTCAAAGGTTATTGATCAACAGCTAGCAAGCTTTCTAATTTATGCAAACTCTTTCAGGTCAGTTAACTTACAAAAGTTTTTTTAAATACATGTTTTCTATTTCCAGTTTTACTTGTCTACAAACAAGAATTAATTTCTCATATATTTAGCATTACCAAAAACTGAATTAACTACTCTATAAGACATGTATTGGTGTTCCAAAGCTTTGAAACTCTCTTCAGGATCAATTCGTATACATATGTGTTTGTCTATACTACTATCTTTTTATAGTATTAAAGTGGTGTTAACTATAAAGCGGCGTTAACTATATATGTCATAAACTTTAATGTACCCAAAGTTTTTTTTAAATTTCATTTCAAAATGAAAGCTGGTCTGTATCCAAACAGGAGGTCAATGACCCTTAGTTAAAGACAGTACAAATATCCAAAATTTGAAAAATAGCGGTTTTAAAGGCAAAATAGTGGGATTTCAAAATTCAACATATAGGGGAGATTAATCATGATTAACTACAGATATTCTGAAATTAATCACGATTAAAAGTTTTGATCACTTTACAGCCTCATTAACAATCACTCATGTATTGAATGGTATGTTGGTGCTTTGGCTTTCATGTTTATGACCTCACTGTCATTGTGTAAGGGAAGTACCATGTGGTGAGATAATCAGGATTTTTGATACTTAAATCCTTTTTGATACAACATGCTTTAAAAATACAACCTCTGTTTTTTTATCACTATATTATTATTATAAAAAATCCACACCTTTAACAAAGTGAAGTCAGAAAATTTAATTGGCCAACTATTTAGAAAAGTTTTTTACAATTTAAATTCCTAAGAATTACTCATTTAAAATAACAAATGATATAAAAGTAGTTTTATTTTTTGGTAGACATAATAAAAGAACGATTGAAGAACCAGAGATGTCATTGTCTTGAAATTCCATGACCCTTACAGTTAACTTCACTGTAAGACCAAATAGGTGAAAACTGTTAAGAAAATAGTTATGTTAACTTACAAATCCAAAATAGCCCTCTTAGTTCTATTTTTCTGATTTGCTAGAACACATTTTTAGTTGTACGTAAACGTTACCCAATAACTCTTAGTGTTTTTTGTCATTGTACTCAAATTATTTGACAATCTTTCCTAAACTTTTGCACCATGAGTGAAGTTATTAACTCAGTCAGAGAAGTCCTATAGGGGCCACTTTCAACATAGCAAGCATCATGGACTTATGCTGCGTCCCTGGCAACCTGTAACTCGGAAATTTCCCACTTGAAATCCCTGAGTTCCGACCTGAAAGCGTTCCAGGCAAATTACGACTTCGGTTTGAGTGCAAGGAATTCTGGTATGTAAACAAACCAACATGGCAGACATTATAAGATTTATGCTTAATCATTTCAATCACCAAAGGAGCCTGCTACTTGGTCATTTGAGTGAAATGGAGGAGGGGAAACGGCGCATAAGGTAACAGAAGCTTATACTTTATATTTTACGGTATTTGTCGTTATTTTGAAACGCTGCCATATTGTTTAGGCAGTGATGTGACGTCACAAGTTGTAACTCGAAGTACATAGATCTGGTACGAGTTCAGGGGTGGGAAGTTACGAGTTCGACTGCCGCTCCAGTGCACTTTCACGAGTTACAGGTGGGAAAAACACGAGTCACGGGTTGCCTGGAACGCAGCATAAATTCTGTACAAGAGCGCTTCTTGGGTTGGATTGCACCTGTACTGTAAAATTGAATTAGTTGAATCTGCTCAAAAGGTTGTTGTTGAAAATGATCACATAAGTTTTTTTTTGTAGTGGACATATATTTTCTGAGTAATCATTACTCATACATTTGTGTTGGATCAACCTGCCTTTCATAAATCAAACTGCACTGTGTAAATGTTCCTACAATTACAAATTCTGTTACAATCCAAAACAACACATTTAAGTACTTTTTGTAAAATTATATGGTCTTCATCCACAACAGTTTGCCCCTATTTTTATCACAAACTTAAATCTTGAACATTAACGCCACCCAAGGTGGTCCAACTTAAATGACTGAAGGTGACAGTAGGTGATAAGTTCTCACTGAACCAGGAAGTCCTCCTCTATCAGGTTCAGCATTCCATCTATTGTATACTGTAGATACATCCTACAGGCGGGACTTCTCTCACTGAGTCAGTATCTTCACTCATGGTGCATGTGTCTAATGCCCAAAAGCATTCTGGGAACAATGACAAAAATACTCTGAGTGACTGAGTACTGTTTACTTAAAACTAAAGATGTTCAAATCAATTAAGAAAAGTACAGCTTATTTTTTTTTAAGTTAACACAACAACATTATTTCTTTTTAACAACCTTCAAGTCTTTCTTTACCCTGGGGAGTGTTGGCTTACTGTCTGTCTTTGCTACAACTGTATAAAGCGCTAAAGAGGCTCAGAACCTGTATTAAAGGTGTAATACACCTTAGAACTTCCTCATACTCTGTATTGCTTTTAGCCTGCTCATTGAGGTGGTTATCCACTTTTTGCTGTTACACTGATATTTCGTCTCCACACTCCAGGTCTGTCTGATCCCCAAATCAGCCCACGGCACAAACCCAGCCAGCGCTCAGATGGCCGGTATGAAGGTTCAGGTGGTGGAGGTGGATAAGGATGGTAACATTGACCTGGCACACCTCAAGGCCCTGGTGAGTGCCAGACTCTCTCTGAGACTTTATTTTGTATGTTTTATCATAGTCATCATAGCCCACGTGTCTCCAGCACTCCATCATGTGACTTTATTTCCTAAATCCTGCACTCTTCCAGGTGGATAAACACAAGACTAGACTGGCAGCCATGATGATCACCTATCCTTCCACCTTTGGTGTATTTGAGGAGCACATTGGTGATATTTGTGCTCTTATTCATGAGAATGGTGGCCAGGTGTACCTGGATGGAGCTAACATGAATGCTCAGGTGAGAAATCAAAACAGCACTGAAATGTTTTCATCTTTCTTCTTGTAAAGTATTACCTCTGAAAAAACCCAGAAGGCTAATACTATAAAGGTTTATAGCTGAGTGTTCTCATGCAGTAAATAGATAACCTTCGATCCCTGTAATATGCAGATGGTGGTTTGAGCACCAACACTACCTCCACCAATCACTCACAGAATTACAGAGACTGCCCCCATTAACCTTTAAAATGCCAACTTCCTCCTCTTTAGCAGATTATATCAAGGCACATGACTTTGGAATAGCAGGGCAGATAAATTCAGGTAGAATCTGAGATTATCAGACACCTTTAGTGGATCTTAATGAAATAAGTTAAAGGCTAATTGCACTGATATTAAACTTGTTGTTAAATATTTCAGTTCAGACAAACTCCTCTCTGTAATTCTGACTCACATTTCCTTCAGGTTTTTCCTACGACAACACATATCTTAAGGGATTTCAGGAGGAGGATTTAGTTTCTGTTCCTGCAAAAAATGTTTTAGCCAAAAAAAAAGACTTCTTTCTACAGATCCCTCTGATAATGTTAGAAACTAAAAGTAGCATTACGTGCGAGGAAAACCAAGCATATTTGATTGGGTTTACTTTGGTCAGTTGCATGACAGTCACTGCAGTTCAGTTCTGTGCATGGCTGAATTCCATTAATTTGGTACCTTCTTATTTTGTACCTTTATACTTTAAATATGTAAGAATGAAAAATGCCCATAAATAATAAAGGAATAGGCTTTAAGTTCAATAGCATCCTTCCGTAATGTCAGTGTTAGCTGTTATGTATGTAAAATAGCTTTCTATGTGGTGTGACATTAATAGCTAAATGTTGGCTGCATTACAACGTTGACCATCTCCCAGTTTCTTCATTCATTTACAAGATTCAGTAATTTTACTTTGAATAAAAATGGTGGATGAATTTATCAACTACAGACAGGTAATTTTCCTGTTTTCTAGGTCGGTCTTTGTCGTCCTGGAGATTACGGATCTGATGTGTCGCATCTCAACCTGCACAAAACCTTCTGCATCCCTCACGGTGGAGGAGGGCCGGGTATGGGGCCGATCGGAGTGTAAGTCTGAATCTAGATTATTTTTTTCCACTGTGTTAAAGCGATACATCCATCACACAGGTGCTTGAAATCAGTGAAAATATTCACAAAGTGGAAGGACTGAGTTTATTATTGAGACTAAATAATGACCTGCACATTACAAGATTTATTAAATGGAAACTATATTTGAAAGAATATTCTTGGTTGTCTGCCTGACACATTCTCACCACTTTCACACATAAATTACCTCCTCTTTATTGTCTGTTAATGATAAGCATGCAATTATATGTAAAACTCACACTGCGTAAATGACAAATTAGATTGTAACCTTGAGACTGAATGTGTCTTAAGTATCTGTCAATAGTGCAACTGTTTTGTTGTTGATGCATTTATTTTTTGAAAATACCAAAAATTTGAGTTTCAAAATAAGAAATAAACCAGGGCATCCAAACTTTTCTGTATTTATCATAATTTGATTTTGAATTCAAGAGTATCTTTAGTAGTAAATATCATAAACCTGGGATTTTATTGTGAAAAACATTGGCATCATAAACTTGCTACTCCATTTAGAGTTTGAATCTTGACTAACTTATGATAAATAAACTTAGACTTAGTTTATGCAGGACACAGAAGTCATGCATCCAGCCGTGATTTCCTGTTTGTCATCTGATCCTAATTATTGCCTCCCAGCTCTAACAGCCAATCAAAACTCTTTCCTTTCACTGAGTGGTCCATTTAAATGTGACGTACTTCTCACCAATCCCTGCATAAATTAATGCTCATGCACCACGCTGCTGCGCTGGGAAAGCTTCACCTCCACCACCCCAGCCTCCTCCTTTATTGCTCAAACTTGTTGCACCCTCATACTTAGATTCACGCTGCTATGGATTGATTATTTCTACACTAATTTTATAGTACTCAATTCTCATTGTCTTAAATGTATCCATCCATATGGGGGGTTTCTAGCTATGCACTCTCTGGAAAGTCAAAGCACACTGCTTGACTAACCTTTTCTTATTACCAGGGAGAATCTTTTGAGCAAAGCCCTCACCACAAAGTAAAACTGTATATCCATTTTTTTGCAATAAAATGTTAAATGTATGATGAGTGTACCTGACTGAACATCCATCTTCTTCAACAGGAAGGCCCACCTTGCCCCCTTCCTGCCGAGCCACCCGGTGGTCCCAATGCAGTCCGTCAACACAGGCAGCTCACTGGGCACCATTAGCGCTGCCCCCTGGGGTTCCAGTGCCATCCTGCCAATCTCCTGGGCTTACATCAAGGTCAGTGCTAATTATCAACAATGTTCATAGTGTTTAATGTCCAACATTTGATGTGTCAAAATGCTTGAGAGAAATACTTCAGTTGAAAGGACAAGGTCATTTCTCTGTTATCAATACTGAAGCAAAGTCAGGCTGACAGAGGAGGATTGGAAGAAGAGTTGGATTTTTGGAAATCTGCTACAGTGTAACAATCTGAAAGTCTGTAAATGTAGTGAAACAGTGGAGAAAAGTAAGTCTTATTGGAGTGTCTACAACCAAAAGAAGCTGTTTTTTTTTAATATAATCACATTTTTAGTAATTCATACCTCATTTATTTACATGTTGTCACATAGAGATCAGTAACATCTTCAGGCTTGTATGGGAGTTTCATGTCAGTCACATGAACTAAAAGGAGAATTAATTTAAATATTTTGTGAATGAATGTCAGAACAATTTATAATGTGGTGTAATCAGGTGATGCTCTCCTCTCTTTATAGGGTAGAATTGTTTCTAATCACACAATTAAGCACATTTTTTAATTGTTTTTTAAAGATAAGGCATTCTCTTATTATTTTATGCACCAGATTGTTGAAAGTAAAATGTTCCTTTTTTGTTTCGAATTTCTCTGAAATAATAAATAACTGAATCATTTTTAATCAAAAGGACTGGACAGACCTGAACAATCAATTATGAGCTAGTCCATTTGAAGGCTTGTGGAAGAAGGAAAGCAGGCAAACAAAAGTTCTACAGATTACATAAATCTTAGAGCAAAGCCTTCTGGAGAATATCTTATCTCCTCTAGATTGAGATGTTACATAATCTCTTTGATCCGTTGAGACGTTGAAGGTGGAGGAGGTAGGGGGTCTCTGCCTGAGCAGTATTAGTCACAGTGTGACAAAGTGCAAAAGGGCAAAATTTGAATATTTATGATGACTCTACTGTTAAATAGAGCAATAAAAGTTAGAGGAATTCAACAGCTCCTCCAACATTTTATGAGGTCTGTAATTTATTTTATGATATTTTTTTCCTCTGTGTTTAGATGATGGGATCTAAAGGACTGGTTCATGCTACAGAGGTGGCCATCCTCAACGCCAACTATATGGCCAAGAGGCTGGAAGGTCACTACAAGGTGCTCTTCAGAGGCAGGAAAGGTACGGCTGAAAAACACCTCAGAGGTGTCTAATTATTTTTTATACTTATGCTCCACTGAGGTAGATTCAGCTGCAGTTCTTCTATTTCTCTCAGTTTAAAAGTACAGTGTTGTTAGAGTAAATGGACTAGAGCTTGCATATCTCCTAGTTGTCTGCCTGCTCAAAGTCACATTTACCCATTAACTCCAGGCTGCTGTGTAGAGTGTCCATCAGTGTTAACTAATCCCATTCATACACATTTACACACCACTGACACAGCAGTGGGAGCTATTTGGGATTAAAGGTCTTGCCCAAGGACACACCAACATGCAGCTTCAGGAGCTGGGGATCAAACTACTGACCTTCTAGTTATGGACTCTACCAGTGATCCACTGCTGTTGTTTCACTGTGTTACTTGCAGTGACACTGATACTTTGTGAAGTGCTGGATCTAGAGAGAATGCTTCCCTACATAAAGAGTTAGATTGTCCTCTCATGTTTTCGTTGATGTTTGTCTGGACAGGTTTTGTTGCCCATGAGTTTATTCTGGATGTGAGGCCTTTCAAGAAGACGGCAAACATTGAAGCTGTCGACGTAGCCAAGAGGCTGCAGGATTATGGTTGGTTGTGTTACGTTAATCATTTTTTAAAAAATGTAATAAATGCTGATAATGCTTTTATGCTCTGGTATAGAGGTTTCGTTTTGATGTTGCATTAAAAGAAAAGTGTTTTCTAGTACCATGTGAACACCAATTTAGTTGTCTTTGTCTTTTCTTCCGTCCAGGTTTCCATGCTCCCACCATGTCGTGGCCGGTGTCTGGAACCCTCATGATTGAACCCACAGAGTCTGAGGACAAGGCAGAGATGGACCGGTTCTGTGATGCCCTGCTCAGTATCAGGCAGGAGATCGCAGACATCGAAGAGGGAAGGATGGACTCTCGTATAAACCCGCTTAAAGTATGCAATTTGTTAGATTTTTCAGTTTGTATGAGGTGAGAAGATGAATTTACGTGGCTAATTTCTGTGTTTTTGTTGTCAGATGGCTCCTCACTCCCTGGCCTGCGTCTCCTCCTCCACCTGGGACAGACCTTACTCCCGGGAGCTTGCTGCTTTCCCCCTGGTGAGTGTTGACTTTCTGTCTGTCTTAACTACAACTTTTCTGAAGTTCCAGAGGCCCAGAACAAGAGTTTGCCTCTGTCGGCCTCTGGTGGTAAGAAATAAGAACTGCAACAAAATTTAGACGTTACTGTAGTTACTTTTTTGATTTCTGAATTGCTTTATTCAGCTAATTTACAATACCTTGAGAACCTCAGTTGGGACATAATTTTCCTATGCTTTTACTTTACAAGCAGTTTTTTGAAAATGCATCTGTATTTTAACAACAACAAAAAAAGAACAACAAGAGATATGTACTGTATGTGTCTACACAGCAAAGAACAAGCAAATTTATTCTTCCTTTCTTACCTTCCAGCCGTTCATCAGACCAGAGACCAAATTCTGGCCGAGCATCTCCAGGATTGATGACATCTATGGTGATCAGCACCTGGTGTGCACTTGCCCGCCCATGGATGCTTACGAGTCCCCGTATGAGGAGAAGAGAGCCTCATCATAGACGCTCCCTGTGCAGGCCTAAGAGCTCTAAAACCTCACAGACCTAACCCCTAGATACTGAGAGAAAATATTGGAGCTCACAGCTCTACCAGATGAAATCAAGATATGAGGGGATAAAGTGTGATGCTGATATTTAATCTATGGTTTAGGAGAAGTGGTTGGCATTTCCTCGCTTTTGTACAAAAACAAAAAGATTCTTGTGCTCTCAGTGGGCCAAAAGAAAAACATACAGCTGTTTGTAGGATTGTTGGATGATTTAATATTCCCCTATTGGTCCCTGTGTTTAATATCAATGCTGTATGAATCAGGTGTTCACGTCTGTGAGGTAGACATGGGCACCAGGCTTTATGGGGTTTTCCCTCCTTGAACTCTTCCTGTGGACCAAAAGGTGCAACTTTTGCTTTTTTAGATTGCAAAATAACTGCACCCTGAGGGACTGAGGCCTCTTTGTAACACATTTCTGACATTCTGTGCATTAAGCAGATTATAGACCATTTGTTAGACTCCCAGCACAAGAAAAAACCCCAGTGCCTCAGTTTCTGTTGTGTAAAATTGCCTCGACTTTCCCTTTTTAAAAACCTGACTACATATTAGGTACTTTACTGTAGGCTTTTTTTAAAACTTGTATCTGTTTTATTGTTCAGAAGGTAGATGAGATAGTCTTAATATTAATTTTGATTAATTATTTTCTAATTTTACCCATTTTGTCTTTGGAAATATGTCTGTATTAAACATTTTTGTCAATAAATGTGTTTGGGGATGTGTGATGTGTAAGTCACCACTAGATGGCAGTGTTGCATACACATGTCTTATTCTCTCATAGGTATTTTTCTCTAATGGCTCATGCTAAAATTATTAACCAGTGGTAAATTTATGTCACATTTACTTGATTTATTTCAGTTTTTTCTTATGTGACCTTGATTAAGGCTTTTAAATATTTAATTACTGCACTACCTCTACAACTTAAAAAAATATTGGTAATTGAAGCAACTTGGGACGCAGAAAACTTTGACATTTTCAGCCCTTGGCATTATAGTCTTTACACAATTATGTCCTTAGGATAAACTATGTGAGGAACTGTGCCCGCTGGCAGACCAACAAAAACATTGGTTAGATAAGCAAGACTTTTATGTTACTGCCACAACTACTGATCGTTTTCAGTGCCTTTTTTGCTCTGATTCAGTTGTTTTTAAATGGTGTACTAAGGCACCTTGAAGAAAGTCTAGGTGTGCCTTGGGAATTTGTACGACCATGAAAAAGCAAAAAAGGAGCACCCTCCTAGCATAAAACTGAAAAGTAGATGCACGAAGATAAAAGTTGAACTAGAAGTAGGAAAGGTCAGCACTCAAAATGTCCTATTACTGTTTATTAAGGCTTCACAGGCCACACCGGACGCGTTTCGACAAGTAGGTCTTCCTCAGCGTTATAGACAAAGAGCGCAAGGGAACCTTTAGGAAGTAAGATGGGTAAGACACAACCGCTCTGTCTAGCACAGACATCCATGTACATACAAATATGAATTAAACCAGTACAAAATAACTCGCAAAAAGGTCAATGTCACAGGGCTCAAGACATGAATCTCCAGAGAAAAAATGTTTTCATTTAAACATCTGAAATCCAAAAAACTAATAGTAATTTCTATCTCATACCAAAAGCTTTAAGTTCAATAGGGACGTATTAAAGCTAATACAACAAATTGTTTAAAAGCTCCAGGAAGGAGCTAGTTATCCAAGAAAAAAGCAATATTATTTAAGTCTTGAATAAGTAAACGCTCCACCTAGTGGCCAGAAGCCTGACATGATGACTTATAAAAAGACATCAGGTATCCAGGTATCCATCCTAAACCAGAGAGTCATGTGCCAGTAAGTCTGTTACTAAAACATTAATAATAATAATATAATAAACCTTTACAAAAACAGTGTTGCTCAGGAAGTGAGTGTCTCAAACAAATCTGTAACAAGTTACACAGGAATTTAATATACAGAAAGTACTCTTTTAGGCATAATGTGATTTGTTGATATCATTGCATGTGTGAGGGATCAGTAGCATTGGCGCTAGTGTCCCGGTTAACAGTTACCTCATTCTGGAGATGAGAAGTGTGTCAAGCTATTATTGGGTTCAGGTACTGAAATTATTTATTCTTGTAACTTTTAACCAATTAAAACACTTTTTCTACTCCTTTTTTGCCACTTTTAACCCATTTTCTTTCTGTTTTTAACCCTATTAAACCACTTCAAACCCAATTTTGCAACATTTTTAAAAATCCCTTTTAACCCATTTTTTGTACCTTTTCAACCATTTTAGCTGTTGTTTAACAACTTTTGTCCAATTTTGCCGCATTAATTAATCTTTTTACTTTTAACCGTTTTTTGCTACCTTTTTACAAATGTTTGGCAACTTTTTTTTCACAATTTTGCCTCAATTTTTAAACATCACTTTCAACCCATTTTAAACACTTGGGTTTTTTTTTTGGCCACTTTTTGTCCATTTTTGCCATTGTTTGGCCACTTTTTGCCCACAGCTTAACAAAGGACTATGGTTTTACCGACCTCCATGATCCCCTAGTTCAGGGATATCAGACTCAATCACAGCAGGGGCTGAATTATGAATTTGGGTCTAACCTGATGGCCTAACTGGGTCATAAACTGTTAACCTCATCTTCACCAGTAACCAATTATAAGAGACAAAACGTAACATTGATGATAAATGGTCTTGTGATAAAAAAGTCAAAAGTTAAAATCACGATTTTTAACATTAAAAGTACTAAATAAAATTTCAAATCATAAGTTTAAAAGGTCAAAAGATGAGATTCAAATTTTCAAAATATTGACCTTTTTGATTGAAAAGATCAATATTTGGGATTAAAGTTATATTTAGGAGTTGAAAAGGTCAAGATATGAGAAAAAAAATTAAAACAAGTTTAGAGGTTGAAAATATGAGATAATATTCAAAATAAAGAGTTTTAAAGGTCAGAATATAAGAAAATTGTAAATCATTTTTTGTCAAAATATGAGATAAAATTAAAAATACTGAGTTATAAAGGTCCAAAGATGAGCTAAAAATTTGAGATTTTAAATCAAAAAGGTTAATATTTGGGATTAAAATTCGATGTTAGGAGTTGAAAATATCAAAATGTAATATAAAACTCAAATTCATGAGCTTAAAATGTAAAAATATGACTTAAAAATTACAACTGTGAATCTAAAAGTTCAAAATATGATATAAAAGTCAAAACCAAAACTTTGTTATAATTGTGAGATGAAAATGAGAAAATAAAGAATGAAAACACAAACTTCTTTTCCCACATTCCTGGCTTTTTATCAAATTATTTTAACTCTTTACTCTTTCTAATTCTTATGACTTATAAAGGATATTTTAAATCCTCAAGGTTAAGTTTACCTTGTTATACTGGAGGAAGTGTGCAGACCTCATACTAGTGGGCCAGTTATAATCAAAATATTATATGATGTGGGGGGGCCTGGTGCGACTGTGCCACGAGCAGGATTTGGCCCCCAGGTCTTGAGTTTGACACCCCTGCTCTGGTTGCATGGGCCCCAGAAAGCTGTAACACTGTAGCATTAAAGAGTCTATTTTGTAACGATTTGAATATGGTGTGCCTTGGCCAAAAAAAAAAAAAAAAAAAAAAAAAAGTTTGAAAACCCAAGCTCTAACTGACACACTAAATGTCACAAAATAGAGAATGAACATTAAGATTTCCCAGAGTCCACATTTGAATATCGTAAATCGTTTGTCAATTTAGAACTTAAAATGATTGAAGTCTAAAAGTTAGAACAACAGACTCTTAACATTTTAAACACATTTCTAAGCTTAACTTCTTAAATAATTCCCATTTTGTTTCAATAAGTGCTCAGATTCCCACACTGAGTTTGTCTCTCATGGATTAATATTTGGTTGGAAAGCTTTCCCTAAATTTTAGTTATGCAACTGCACTTGATCTCTCCGAGCAGTTAGGGTGCATACCACAGATTCCTAAGAGAAACTAAAAAGTCATCATATTGGCATTTGTTTCCTCTGGTGTTGTGCAGCTCTTCAAAGTTTGAGCAGAGAGTTTGAGATCTGCCTGTAGGAGTGTTAGTGGCAAATAAGAAAAACATTACATACAGAAAAGAATCAGGCTTTTTAGATAATCAGTGCAGTATTTTATTTGTTAAAATCTAAATGTTTTAACTGCTACAAACTCTGGTAATGTGATAAACATTTCATGTCAGGGCAAACTGTGATTCAGTTAAAACATCGAAAACAGCACAAAAGTAACCTGGAGCTAACAAGTCCTTGAGGTAAAATCTGTGAAAACATATTCCTTTATAAAATGGCTTTAGAATCTACATTTATCAGAGGAACAAGCAGTAACAAGAACCACTTCTTCAGTCTTTATTGCACAGTAAAAACTGATTCGTACGAGGCTGCTACACCCTGATTGTGACCCAAACTACAAGAGGGCAGTCACGGTGTGAGACACAGCATAAAAACAGAAAGACGACACCTACAGTCACCTGAGTTATTTGGGGGTGAAAACTTGGCTCACTCACTGCGGTCTGACCTACATTAGTGTACAACCCTGGAGATAAACTCCAGTCCCACAGCTTCTAAAAAAAAAACAAAATAAAATCTTTTTCTTAAAATATACTGATTCAATGTTAAGACAATTGGTTCCTCTTATCCTGCTGAAAACTTAAGAAGGCGGCAAAGGGATAAATTACAGGAAAAAAACAGAATAAACCCAGCACAAGTCCTTTACAACTCCTGCAGTTGAAAACAGTTAAAAAGATAATATATGAAATCACACAAAAAGACAAACAGGCAACTAAACCTCCCCCGTAAGCGGGCAATATAGGACATCAGTTTAGAGGTACAGGAGGAAATGGTGAAATAAATATTTTAAATACTGGTTGAATTAGCCATGAAATACACTCCTTACATTTGTAAATTTATAAAGCATCAAAGCTCATTTTAAAGCTAGAAAGCTGGATATAACCTGCAGGATTACATTAGTGTCAAAATTTGCCGTCTTCAGCAGCATTCATGGTTAGCCGTCTACCTCTTTAGTCTAAAATGCGCCTATAAGCACATTTTGCTCCACTTGGATCGTTTTAAAATGATCAAACATGAAAGGCAGAAGTCATGGAAAAAAAATCAAAACTGAATCCAAGAATATTCTCTCTAGCTGCTGACTTCTTTACATATTTTTCCGAAGTAAGGTCACATGGTAATTCACCAGAACAGGACAGTGTTTCCATCTGTTTTAGTAGTTTTAATGTAGCTTATTCCTATGTTTTGAAGAGAGCTCCGTTAGAGAAACTTGACTAAAAACTAAATACATACATGAGTCAGTAAAAGGGAACAGTGAGGAAGTCGGATAGTATTAATGGACTAACATTTTAAATTTTAGTAGGATTTTTCTGGATGATAAAAACAAAATGTCCTTACTTAACCTGCTGCTCATGTGTGACACATCTCTAGTATAAAGTGACATATTATTGGAGTCTGACTGTCTGCAGTTGACAGTTTGAGAGGCTCCCCAGGGCAGACGAACACAGTTTGGGTCCTGAGGGCTAAACAGCTTATAAGGCTTGTAGAGTTAGAAAGGTTTGCAGTGTGTCAACAATAACAGCATCCTAAACAGGATTATACTTGTCATTGGTGCATCTCTCTTTCTGTTTCAATGGCAAATGTGGCCCTGACTGAACAACAGTATGTGCTAGTTCTCCTCCGGTAACAGCAACATCTAAATTCATTTGAAATGTTAAAGAATACATTTGAATATGTAGATTGGAATAATTTACGAAAGCAAGAGGACAGATAATGCTGATGCTCATAACTGATTGTATCCAACACTGAGTGAGTTAAAAGCGAGTTATAGTTTGTAAATTAATGCTCTGCCACTTAGCTATCAGTCTGTGGCCATGCTCAAACACTGGGCAATACTGAAAGGGTTGAAGGTTTCTACCTTCAAGTCAAATCAGCCAGCAGCTGGCTCGTGTAAAACACTGACCAGGCCAACAAAGAGTCCCTCTGGCTCCTCATTAGTCATGTAACTGAATCTCACTTGACATTTCCCTCCTCCCACTCCTCCTTGTTGATCGTTTGATGAACTTCAGCCTCCACCACTTTCCTCCTCTGAACCAGACGGTCGACCAAGATGACAAACACTGCTGATGAGATGAGGCAGAAGCCTGAGAGATAGAAGGCAGCACTGTAGTCATTCATCTCGTCCACCAGCCAGCCTGCACAAGACATGATGAACACAAGATCACAGACTGCAACAAGAAATGAATAAATAACCACCAGTGATGTAGATTTTCTTCAGGTGCATTCAGACCTGCAGGAAAAATACTGTGCCATATCATCTTTACAAGTATGAAAGGATTTCTCAATTGCACAAACATTGACAACAAAACACTGCCAGTGTACTTGTGCAATTCAGACAGTGTGCAGGAACTTGATCGCAATGTTTGGAGTCCAAAAAACAGACATTATTCAATATTGGATGCCTAGAACATCCATAGACTCTAGATTCATCTCATACAAAGTGAAAAATGTCAAGACTTTTGTTGTTTAAATGTTGATGATTACAGTTACAGCTCACACAAAACAAAAATCCACCATCTCAAAATATTAGAATGTCACAAACATCAGTCCAAAAAAGGATTTATGAAACAGAAATGACCATAACAGAAATGTTATACTTATTTATGCACTCGGTAATTATTTGGAGCTTCTTTCACCCAAATTCCTACATCTATGAGATGTGGCATGGAGCCAATCAGTCCGTGGCACTGCTGGGTTTTTATAAAGCCCAGGTTGCTCCAATAGCAGCCTTCAGCTCATCTGTATTGTTGAGTCTGGTGTCTCATCTTCCTCTTGTCACTTCTTAAATCATTCTCTTTGGGGTTCAGGTCAGGTCAGTTGGCTGGCCAATCAAACACAGTAATACCATGCTCAGCAAACCAGTTTCTGGTAATTTTGCCTTCACTGTGGGCAGGTGCAATGTCATGCTGGAAAAGGGAATCATTTTCTTTGTGAAGCTTCTCAGCAGATGGAAGCATGGAGTGCTCTAAAATCTCCTGGTAGATGGCTGACAGTGTTGACTCTGGACTTTATGAAGCACAGTGGACCAACAGCAGCAGATGATATGGCACCACAAACCATCTCTGACTTTCATAAGCTGTAAACCAGGCCTGTTCTATTGGTGGCCCGGGGGCCAAATGCAGCCCAGAACCAACCCCCAAGTGGCCCAACCTGTGATCATGCCAGAGATGCAGAGGGCAACCAAGTTTTCATAAATTCTCACAGTATTTCAGACAGTGAATGCAACACTCTGTGTAGCCTAGCAACAGTCTACCTACAATGCAGTGCGTTGTTTTGGCTAGTGATGCCAACAGAAGTTGCCCCAAAATATCATGTACAAAACATGTCCTTTGAACTGTAGCTACAACTGTCCAAATTTAGTTTTTATCCACTTTAAGATATGCCTGGGTAAGATGTGACCAAAATTATTATTTACAGAATTTCTTAATTTTTACTCTATTTCTTTTACTTTTATTTAAGTGAAAAAAAATCTACTACCTCAGGTTATGTTCAAATACAGCTCTGTTGTTGTGTTTTTATGTGCTTTTTGATGTCCTATTGTCATGTTGCCAAATTTGAAAGGGAGACCATGAATAAAAAGTGCATATTTTTCATCATATTGATCTGTATTGGTTGGAAATTTGACATCACCAGCTGCTTACTGGGCGCCGAACAGGTCTGGCCCGGCTACGTTTCTTGATTTTAAAATTTGGCCCAGTTGAATTTGTAATTGAATAGCCCTGCTGTTAACCCTTAGCATCAACATTAAAATTAAAGTCATGGAATATTTCACTTTGTATGAAATTAATCTAGAATTTATCAAAGTCTAACTTTTGAGGTAAATCACAAGAAAAAAATGAACTTCACATGATGTTTTAATTTTCTAAGATGCACCTTTGGATATCATAGCAGCCCATCAAATAGCTGCAAAAACATTTCATCCAAAAGCACTAATGTCAGCTTCATGTTTGTGCTGCAACAGTGTTAATTTTGACAGCTATCTTTCATTTTAGTCTTAGTTTTAGATGAAATGTCTTAGTTTTAGTCATGTTTTAGTCATTTCCCTTTTTAGTTTTAGTCTTGTTTTAGTCGATGAAAACTCAAGAACATTTTAGTCTAGTTTCAGTCCATAAAAAGTTGTCGCAATTTAGTCTTTACTTTTAGTCCAAGCATTTATTTTCTTGTCTAAATCTGGAACCAAATCACTGTAGTGTGTTCTCTGCACTCTACTAAACCTGGGGTCCTTGCTTTTTACAGCTGAGAGGCAGAAGAGCTGCAGATGCATTGTTTTTGACAGATTTGCCTACAGTGGAGAAATATCAGGGATTTTAATATCTGACGAAAAATAGATTACATGTAAGAGTAGAGTTTAGTCATCTTGACGAAAACTAAACTTAATTTTTGTCAGTTTTAGTCATCACAACTCATTTTTTTAGTCTAAGTCTAGTTTTTGTCATGGACAAAAAAGGCTGTCGACAAACATTTTAAGTCATAGTTTTAATCAATGAAATTAACACTGCCCTACAAGAAACGTCAGGGAATTTTTGTCTGTAAAAGAGTAGCCATTAAGGGTTACATATTTTACAGATATCCATCAAATGGCAGCTGAGAGCAGATTATTTCAGCAGTGTTGTCTCTGACTGTGCTGCTCTCCTTAGCTAATAAAGCTATGCACACCGGCAGGCTCATCTTGCATAACTTTCTGAAGAATGTTCATCTTAAAACCAAGGGCAAGGGAGGGTCTTGTTTGATCCGTTTTGTCAGAAAAACCTGCATCTTCAGCTCTTTAGACTGTGATGTGTACATTGGAAGTTATTTGCAGGAAATGTGTCTCTAATGGATCTCATGTTCCTTGACCAAATGCCAGGCCAGATCTTCACTAAACTCTACATTAAACTATGAGGAATAACATTTTTTTAAACAATTTATGAGATGTATCTTGGGAGAAAAAAAAAATAGCACACACTGCATTTTTACTCTAATACTGTAATACCAGAACAGAGTTGGGATAAAAACAACACCACGCAAAAAACTAAAACACCAGACAAAAAAAACCCTCTTAAAATATGTAAAGCAGCTAATTAGGATACATCATAACTTACTGTAGGTTTTTAGCTTTGCAATCACACTAGGTAAAGTTTGAGGTTTCAAGACTGGAAGGAGGAAGACCAGAAATGTGTGCTGTTCCCTTTTGATGTTTTCCATGTAGGCTCGTGGACATTTTTATTTAGCTATAAGACAGGATGTATTTAAGTTGTTTTTTAAATTGTGAAGTTGATTTGTTAGTAGTTACTCCTTTTGAAATGTCACTAGAACAGGTCTGACTGAATGTCACTGATCACTCCCAGAAATGGGCTAAGACTCACTTCTTTCATGTTTGACTGCGAAGCAAATCCAAGTTAGTTGAACAGGTGACTTTATCAGCTTGGTAAATTACTTTTCTCTGAATAAACATGTTTAAAATGGGCCTAAACATACTGTGTGTTCACCTGATAACCAACACAGACCTCCTTGAAATAATAGCTCTACATGTGTTGGTTTCTGTTCATTATTGGTATGCCATGTTTACATACCCAAAACAATCAAAGAGACATTTCAGCTGTATTAATCTTCTGTTTTTTACCATTCTCATCACCTCTGGTTTAATTTTTTCTTTTACAAAAACATCTAAGTTCAGACTTCTCACCTGCAGCAGGTGGACCGACAAAGCCCCCGATGCTCCTGAAAAGCATGAAGAGCCCTAGTCCATTGTCGAATCCCTCTAGCGTTACAATGTCCACGATGGAGGTGACGTGAATGGCCACCACACAGCCGAAGAGGAAGCCGTACAGCAGAGCAGAGGCCACTAAGGCCCAGTAGTTGTGGCTGATGGGCAGCAGCAGCAGCACCACGCCCAGCAGAGTCACCACCATGGTGAGAAGCTGTAGGTTCCTCAGCAGCCTCATGTTGGCGATCCAGCCACAGATCAGTCTCCCTGCCAGGTCTGCTAAAGCAAGGGTGGAAAGGATCAAGGCAGGCCAGTACTTATCAATTCCCAGACTATGAGCGAAGGGGACTAAAAACAGAGGAGGGATGAAGAAACCTGCAGCTGCAAAGATAGCAAACAGGATGTAAAGGAAAAATTCAGGCTTCCTCATGAGTGAGCACTGGAAGAAAAATGTCCTCTTTGGTGGGAGAGCAGCAGCATCGCCTTCCAGTTCGTCTTTGGTTTCCTGTGGTGGGCTCTTGACCGTCTGCAGGGGTCTCATGAGAGCACCGCACACACACAGGTTGAGCTGAAGGCCTCCAATGATGAGCAAGGATCCCTGCCAGGTGTACATCTCGATTAGCCACTGGAAGAAGGGGCTGAAAACCATAGCAAAGACGCACTCCCCTGAGCTGGCGATGGCGTAGGCTATGGGACGCCATCGCACAAAGTAGTGGCTCACCATGCTGTTGGCAGGGATCCATGAGAAGGAAATGCCCAGTCCTGAAAATAAGAATAAAGAGTTTTAACAATATGCTCTTGTTATGGAAGCTCATCTGAGATCATACAAGCTGAGGCTATTTTTCCAAAAACACAAAAAATTTAATGATAGCTCATTATTTCAATAAATACTATTTTTTAACCAACAATTAAATTCCAAAACATCTTGATTCAAGATACTGGAAGCAGCAACTGTGAATACTTTTCGCTCAAATAATTACTGTAGTAATCATTCTGTTACAAAATAGTTGCATATTATTCTTAACTGGTAAATGGAGAAACTGTTTCAGATTTATTGTGGACCACAAAAGTGGCATCCGAACATAACTGTGTTTATTCAATATGTATAATTTTTTTTCTTTTATAAACTTCCTTTCCAAAATGTATGCCTGCATGTCCTCCCAGAGGTTCAATCATGTTGTACTTAAAACATGTTTGTTTTTTTTCCTGTGTCTTTTTTCAGTCATGTTTTGGTCATTCTAAGGTCCAAACTGAAAAATTTTCAACAAAAAATTTTAGAGTGATTGAATTTTTTGCTGGAAATTTGTGAGGAAGTGTCCTGAGGCCTGATCAGTTCAGAACTACTTTGGACAACAAAATATTCCTTTCCTTCATATATAAAAAAATACATAAGAAGACAAAGCATTGATCAGAGTTGGTCTTTAATATGCCAATCATTGTACAGAATTTTGTCTGTAGACGATAAAAAAATGTATATTTCAAGTGCGTGCCCACCAAAAATGCAATGTACAAATCATTAGGGGGGACAACATGGCTTATTAAAAAAACAAAGACTGAAACAAAAATGCAGTGTTTGCTAACCCCTGTGGATTGCGATCTCTGAAGCTTAAAACCTCCATTAACCTTTCTAATATTTTCATTTAAATAACATTTTGAAGACAAGAGAGGTCTTGTTTTCATAAAAGGATGAAAAAGTCTGTTTTTTAAAATTAAGTTGTAGTTTAAAGCCATAAGGTCAACATTTTTTGCTCCATTCGTCAGCCCTCAGATTGATCTTTAAAACTCTGAGATCACCACTCAAAGCCTGGGAACCTTTAAGAAATGCACATTAAGACACTCTCTGTCTTTTAATGCTGTGTTTAGACTGAAGCAGAAGAAACGGAGGAAACTTAGAGAGGCTAAGCTAATAGTCGAGCCTGTTACCTTGCAGGAGGCCCATAGTGAGGTAGAGCCAGGGCAGACTGAGGTCCAGAGATGCCAGCAGCATCCCAGAGGAGGCAAGCAGACCTCCAACTATGATGACCACTCTTTGGGAAAACTGCAATGTCAGCGCACTGGCCAGTGGAGCTGAGAAGAAAATGACAACAACTCAAATACATACTACAATTTATATTACTAATATAATTCAGCCAAAACTAAAATATTTACCTCCCAGGTGAAACATGGCGATTGTGGTGGAGGTGACCCATGAGGTAGTGCTGGTTGGAACTCCAAAATGACTCTGAATGTCCAGGAAAAAAAGGCCGAAGTTCTTGAGGACAGCGGCAGTGAGGCCCATAACGAGAAAGGCTGAGACAACCACCACCCAGCCATAACCCCCATCAGGAGGTGCAGCTCTCCTGGACTTCATCTTCAACTGCTGCCCTGCAGCCTGCTCTCCTCGGTGTGCTGTTCAGTGGTTGTCATGCAATAAAGTGATAAAAGTCAAGAGTAAAAATGGAAATGAGCATGCAAAGTGCACAAAGATACACTCACTACCAGTACCGAAGAACTATGTTCAACAAATGAAACATATTAGTTTCAGTTAAGATTTTATGTAGCTAACTATTTTAATTAATTTAATGTCTCTAAACATTTTGCTGTAAAGGAACTTTACTATATCACATTTCAATCTTCAGATTAAGTACATAATGTACTACACTTAGCTTTTCAGATAAAAATATTGAGTAAAAACGAGCTCACATTTTGTTGTCACGGTCCAAAGCCTGTCCTTCTCGTCATTCTTATGTTTCTGCTACAATACGTCTCTTTTTGTACCTCTAAAAAGAAGCATTTACACTGTCACTGACGGTGCGATCGTATTATGAAGTTTACGGTATTTAAACTGACACAACAAAAACAAGCTAATGCTATCATCGACGTTAACGACCTAATTCCGTCGTTTTCTTCACATTTGCTAACCCATCGTTGCAGCAGGTCACCACTCGGGCCATTAGGACTAATTAAGGCAGCTGGGAGATATTACCGTCCTTTAAGGACCCGACGTTCGCCGGCTCAAACCCCTTCGGCTTCCGTAAAGTTTCCCTAATCTGTTACGCACGCAACATCCGGATTTCAAAATAAAGTGACAGAATTGAGGTCAATAACGCAATACACTGCAGGAAATATTATTAGAAAGCATTTTAATGCCCCAAAAATACAAGTAAACGCGTTTAACAGTTTCTTATGAAAACAAATAAGGACGCTGAAATGATGACACAAAGTTTCCATTCCTCTCATTTGCGCTGATTCATTTTCAAAGCCTAAAAATGCGAACTGCAGCCTATAAAATAGATGTCAAAGAAAGAACAGTGATTTTAAAATATCGATCAGCATAAAATATCATCCTCATTACTTTGACAAAGAAATAAAGAATCCATAATATCCCTAATATTGCCGTATTTTCTCATAGTTTCGTATACCCCACCCCCACATCCTTGTAGAAATTGTGAAATTAAAAAAAAAAAAAAACACACACACATAGGAGTGCAGCACTCCAGGAAAACATTTTCACAATGGAATAATCACATATATAAATAATTAATAATGAAATAGCAAATACAGTCCAGGATTGTACTTACCGTACCAAACAAAATAGATGGGCAAGCTATTGCCCATTGTGTATTTTTAGAAAGTGTGTTTCCGCTTACGATTTTATTTTACTGGGGGGCGGGTGCATGTGCACTGTTTAGGCAGAAATCAACCCAACTTTATATAGCCAACACTGTCATTAATTCATTCAGGTTGAATTGTACAAGTTGTATATAGTTAAGACGTTTGGTGAAACTCCCTCCCCATGGCCCTTCAATTTATGGGTTAAATTTCAGCAGTTACATAATGAAGTATGGCCAGTGCATATCAGTGCCTGAAGGGACCTGGACAGTTTTGAACGTTTCCTCTTGCACTGCAGTATTGTCTGGAAAACAACCGGCTGTTACATATAGTAAAATCCAATATCAAGACTGAATACAATAATAGTCTATGTTTGCTCTTATCAGAGATGTCAGACTCTCAATCTACAATCCAGAGATTTGTCAAGACATGAATATGCTTAAGGGCATTTAAGCAGCAACATAAAGCAACATGTCATGAAAACTGAGCAGTCTAGTTCAGTCTGGGTCATCTTAAAGGGGACATATTTTGCCCCTTTAAGACAAGTTTATATTGGTCTCAGAGGTCCCAAAAACATGCCTGTAAAGTTTGTTGCTAGGGTAACACTCCAGTATTGGATTTTTGCATGTCCAAAAACCCCTCTGTTTAAGCCCTGCTCAGAACAAGCTGTTTCTGTGTCTGTGGCTTTAAATGTTACTGGGCTGTCTGACTGACCAAACCCATCTCAGGAAATGGATGTGGCACTTCTGATGTTACAGACACTTTTATCCAAAGTTAAAGACCTGACTGGGATTCAAACCATCAATCTATGATGAAAACCGGCAGGGTAACCCACTGAGCTATCCAGCATCTCAACTGGCAGCTGATAGGAAGACCAGGAGAGGAGAGGCAACCAAACCTGGGGGCGGGTGCTAACTCCCCATGTAACATCACGAGGGTAAAATCTGAGAATGGCTTGTTTCAGCACACATTTTCTGAAAGGTGGAGAAAGAGAGGAGGGTGGGGGGATGGATTTTTCTGGGACTGCGGACCGGCCAGGGGCACATATTTTTGCTAGAAAAACCACAAAAAGGGATTTTTGCATAATATGACCCCTTTAATAATCAGCTTCATTACTGCACATTTGAGCTTTTATGTTCCTTTAAATCTAAATCCACACTTTGTGTCTCAACACACTAGATATGTTGAAATAAGGTTGCTGTAAACATGTGACAACACTGGGATCTGTGTGTGACTGCATTTTTGCTTTAGACCATTAGAAAACTGTTCACTTCTTTCCTTGCTTGGTTTTATTTGAGCAGGGCGAATACAAGAGCCCATGACACCACCAGTCTTGATGGGAAATTGCCCCACCCTTCTAATGCAATGATGATATAAATTCACCAAGCAGTTCATCTCAGTACAGCTGATAGGGGTTCAGTGGGATGTATGAAAAAATTTACACAAGATGTTGTGGAATTAAACAATTTTAATGTTGATGACACCTGGCACAATGAAAACATAAAATAACAGATCTTTAAATCACCTCTGTTTGAACTTCGTTAACACTGACATTTTGCTGGCAGTTCAAATTAAGTATTTCACTGCATTTTCATTTTATAAAATTACAAAATTTTTCTGGACATATGTACACAAATATACTGTTTGTATATACACACATACATAAAAAACACTAAACAATATTAGTCCATTTCTCTTCATGTGAGGGGAAAGGGATGGTGAGAGCTAGCCCTGCTAGCTGTTTTTTCTTTGTTTTTGTTTTAGACACACACACCCACACACCCTCACTTCTCTCTCACTAAACACACACATACACTTAATAACACAAGACTTCTTTAACAGAAGTGTCTAGCTTCAGACCTGGCAATATTGTCCTCACAGTCTCCATAAACTTTTTTCTTTTTTTAAACTTAATCCAGTATGTTTAACAGATTTTCCTCAGCAAAATCTACAGTCAACAGTTCCTTCCATCCAAGCTCTCATTTCTGTTCTGCTGTGAGGGAATTAGCAGCTCCAGTACAGAAATGGTGCGTAAATGCCTCGCTTAAAGGCACCTCGGCAGTAGTTTTTCCATCTGGTCCTAGTTTTGAACCATCACTCTTTCATTCACAAGCTGCTGTGTCACATGCTTGCACTGAGCAGAAGAAGAAACTCATTTTGGCCTTTGTCCCTTTGTCACAAACATGACGACAATGTTAAGAGCGACTCGGTTGGAGGAGGGCGGGGCACTTTGGGTGATTTTCTGTCTAAAACTCTTTACTGTCCCTGAACAAGTCGATGCCCAGAGCAAGCTCCTTAAAAGAAGGACGCAAGCTAGGGTCGATGTTCCAGCACTCCTGCATGATTTCATGTATCTGCAAGAAAAAAGCAAGAAGGACTTTTATATTTCAGCCAAAACAACTTAAATACATAAAAAGTACATTAATAAAAAAACAGAGAAGTTAAAAGTTTGCATATTTGTCCATGCTGCATGTAGTAAATGACTGCAAATTATGTGTTAGCATACACAACTGATTTATGTAAAAGTATTTATGCCAGATGGTATGGACAGAATATCACACTAGTGTTTTTCAGATAAATGGCAATACACATTGTACACCTTTATATTTTTTTTTCCATAAAGACATTTCAAAAAGTCAGCTACCCAAGGTCAACATGTGCATGAAAAAATGCCAAAAAATAAACCACTCCTTGTTGACCCCCCCCCCCCCCCAAAAAAAATCAAGCTCCTTTAATGAAATAATAAAGAGACAGTGGTAATGCCCAATTTTCTCAAATCAACATCAACATAAACTATATCATATAAGAGGTATGGTACTACCCTCTATCTCTTTTGAACATATTCCCAAAACATGATATTTTGCCCTGCTTTAAAAAGTATATTAATGTTGTCTTTTTTTTTGGAAAGAAAGCTGTTGTAGTTGTTGATACCTCTGTGGGACATCCCAGGGGTTGAGGCAGCCTGCTGCCTGATCTGAGAAGCTCAATGAGGTGGTACACGATTAACTGCCCCTGCTTATCGTTCCCCATCATGGACATAAAAACCTGAAGAAGAGAATAAAGATGGATTAAAAACTTTTACCTAACAGAAAAAATACAAATTTACAATTGGCTACAAACCCAAACAGGAACACACGTGGACAAAATTGTTGGTACCCCTCTGTTAATGAAAGAAAAACCCACAATAGTCACAGAAATAACTTGAATCTGACAAAAGTGATAATAAATAAAAATTCAATGAAAATTAACCAATGAAAATCAGACATTGCTTTTGAATTGTGGTTCAACTGAATTATTTTAAAAAATAAACTCATGAAACAGGCCTGGACAAAAATGATGGTACCCCTAGAAAAGATTGAAAATACTGTGACCATAGGGACATGTTCAACCAAGGTGTGTCCTCTAATTAGCATCACAGATGTCTACAAACTTGTATCAGTCAGTCGGCCAATTTAAAGGGTGACAAGTAGTCACTGTGCTGTTTGGTGACGTGGTGTGTACCACACTAAACATGGACCAGAGGAAGCGTAGGAGAGAGTTGTCTCAGGAGATTAGATAGAAAATTCTAGACAAGCATGTTAAAGGTAAAGGCTATAAGACCATCTCCAAGCAGCTTGATGTTCCTGTGACTACAGTTGCACATATTATTCAGAAATTTAAGATCCACGGGACTGTAGCCAACCTCCCTGGACGTGGCCGCAGGAGGAAAATTGATGACAAATCGAAGAGACAGATAATACGGATGGTAACAAAAGAGCCCAGAACAACCTCCAAAGACATTAAAGGTGAACTCCAAGGTCAAGGTACATCAGTGTCAGATCACACCATCCATCATTGTTTGAGCCAAAGTGGACTTCATGGGAGACGACCAAGGAGGACACCACTGTTGAAAACAAATCATAAAAAAGCCAGACTGGAATTTGCCAAACTGCATGTTGACAAGCCACAAAGCTTCTGGGAGAATGTCCTATGGACAGACGAGACAAAACTGGAATTTTTTGGTAAGGCATATCAGCTCTTTGTTCACAGACGCAAAAATGAAGCATACTAAGAAAAGAACACTGTCCCTACTGTGAAACATGGAGGAGGCTCTGTTATGTTCTGGGGCTGCTTTGCTGCATCTGGCACAAGGTGTCTTGAATCTGTACAGGGTACAATGAAATCTCAAGACTATCAAGGTATTCTAGAGAGAAATGTGCTGCCCAGTGTCAGAAAGCTTGGTCTCAGTCGCAGGTCATAGGTCTTGCAACAGGATAATGACCCAAAACACAGCTAAAAACACCCAAGAATGGCTAAGGGCAAAACATTGGACTATTCTGAAGTGGCCTCCTATGAGCCCTGATCTAAATCCAATTGAACATCTGTGAAAGGAGCTGAAACATGCCATCTGGAGAAGGCACCCTTCAAACCTGAGACAACTGGAGCTGTTTGCTCATGAGGAGTGGGCCAAAATACCTGCTGAGAGGTGCAGAAGTCTCATTGAAAGTTACAGAAATCGTTTGATTGCAGTGATTGCCTCAAAAGTTTGTGCAACAAGATATTAAGTTAAGGGTACCATCAATCATTTTTGTCCAGGCCTGTTTCATGAGTTTATTTTTTAAAATAATTCAGTTGAACCACAATTCAAAAGCAATGTCTGATTTTCATTGGTTAATTTTCATTGAATTTTTATTTATTATCACTTTTGTCAGATTCAAGTTATTTCTGTGACCATTGTGGGTTTTTCTTTCATTAACAGAGGGGTACCAACAATTTTGTCCACGTGTGTAAATGTGGCACAAACCTAGCTATATATCTGTCGTGTTTGGGAAAAGACAACCAAAAATGAGAACGCAAATAAATATCTTATCATCATGTCATAAACAAGGAGTCACTAAAAATCTGGCTCTACCGGCTCTCTGAAACCACAAAAACCACAAAGCTCATGAGAGAAAGAACAGCTGACCTCTTAACTTCATTATGTAAAAACCTGAAGGTGAGACAGGTCAGGTAGGAGAGGGGGGGAAAGGTTCCTCACCTGGAGCGATGAGGTAATAAATGGACTGCTGCAGGGTTGTACAGTCAAGATAGTGTGTCATTTCATTTTTACTTTTAGGATATAATCTATAGTTGTCATCCATTAACATCACAAGGTGCATGCATTATACTGACAGGCCTGTGCCTCCTGGTCAATTAACAGTTTATTTTGTTGGTTTCCATCATGTCTCTTTGTAAGTTTGAGAATTATAAAAATTAAGCTCTTGAAAAGCAGATTCTTATGTGGCATGAGTATGAAATGGGAAGTCTACTTCCATGTTTTGTCTCCCAGGAAATGTTCCCCAGAGATATATTTCTTAAACTCTTTTGAAATGTTGTATTTTGAAATTTAATTTATAGGAAATGTTGATAGCTTTTAGGAAATGCTGGGATGAAGGGATTTTCTATGCAACAAAGATTACACCCACTATGCTTAATTTTTCAAATAAAAATAGGATCTAATGAAAGAGTAAACAACCATGGTAGTAAATACGACACATGTACTGTAATATGTAGTTAGTCCTGTGGTTTGCTGTGTACTTCCATTTTTACATTTTGTCTTGATCTGTGAACAAGTATAAAACAGAATGAATACTCTGGTAAAAAGGCAGTGTATGCTGGTGTGTTATCACATACTGCAGGAGGGCTGCAGTTCTTGTCACTGTGGGTGAAGAGCTCATAGAGCACCACTCCAAAGCTCCAGACATCTGACGCCACAGAGAACTTACTCTCGGTCAACGACTCAGGGGCGTACCTACAAAACAACACACTGTATGACTGTCACTGTTCTACAACTTTGATCTAAGTAGTGTGATTATAGGTAGTTTTAACATGAGAACAGGAATCACATCAGAGCTTAGCAAACAGAAACAAAGATGTATTTTGATAAATTGGGATTGGTATGAGTAATACATCAAGTATAAGAAGAAAAGAAGTGCAGAATTTGTAAAATAGAGCATGCTAAGAATAAGTGCATTACAGTTTTCAAAGATAAGAAACTCTCAGAGCCTGACCAGAATATTGGACTCTCCCCGGGCTCTTTGACCATGTAGTACTCTTTGTCCTGAGGCAGAACTTTGGTGAGGCCAAAATCTCCGATCTTCACCCTCAGCTCACTTTCCACAAGAATATTTCGAGTTGCCAAGTCTCTATGGATATACCGCTTACTGGACAGGTACTCCATACCCTTGGAACAAAAAGGGAAAAGCCGCATTTTAGATATTTGCAAAATCTTATTTCCTCTGGTCAGCATCTTCAGAGAGCATGCTAGAGAAGTAGACCATGTGAAATTACCTTGCAGATCTGAGAAGTGTAATGCACAAGCTTCCTGTGGTCAATCCTCTCCCTGTTTTTCATGAGGTAATCTCGCAGACTGCCAAAAGGCAGATATTCCATGATGAGACGGAGATTTCGTCGCCCTGAAAAGGAAAAAATGGTGAACTCACAATCATGGGACCCTGCAGCCACAACAGTGTGGAACTTTCAAAGATTTACAAGATTGTAAACTGACTGATGCTCAAACTTTCTCCATTCACCCATAATAAAATATAGACTAAGATAATGCAGCACAGAAACTACAATAGCATGCCTAATGCCATAATTATACAGTAACATGTGAAATCTGCAGTACTGCAACTGAAGTAATATTAACCCAGTGGAACTTAACTATTAAAGGCAGCTTAATTAGGAAGGTATCCAGTAAATGCACTCATCTCAGAATGAAGATTTGTATAAATCAATACACCAAATTATTTTCTGCTTGCCAGGAAAATGGCAAAAAATACAAAGACAGTATTTCTAAGAAATGTTGTGTTTAAGTTGTCAAGTCTGTAGAGAAAGTTTACAGGAAGTGGAAGATTGCAACACTTTCAGCTGTGGAGCATCAGGAGTTACGAATAAATATTGATTACATGTGACCTGTACCTGCACTGTAACAAACTCCTTTGTATTTGACGATGTTCTCGTGCTGAAGTGATTTGAGAATCTCAATCTCTCTCTCAAAGTCCCGTAAGTGCTCTGCAGTGCTGTGCTGGAGTTTTTTAACTGCCACCACCTCTCCTGTGTTGTCCTGGAGAGGGTCATATCGACACATCTCCACACTGCCGAAGTTTCCCTTGAAGACAATAACAACTTTAGTGAGCAAGTTTCAGCATCTTCTCATTCAGGGTCTTGGCTTCATTTCAAAAAGCTTTCTAAATGTGTATTAACCCTTTGATTTTCAGGCTGAAAGCATCTGCTAATAGAGCTACTGATAGTTCAGATATAATGGGAGCCGTTTTGTAAGATATTCACAGTCAACATAAGAACTCATTAATCTTGCATTTCTTATTTAAAAGTAACAGTAGGCCTAAAACATGTAGATCGTACAGGTGCATCTCAATAAAATAGAATATCATTAAAAAGTTGATTTATTTCAGTAATAAATCATAATATTTCAAGCCTTTATTTCTTGAAATGTTGATGATCATGACTTACAGATAATGAAAACTCAAAATCCAGTATCTCAGAAAATGAGAATATTGTGAAAAAGTTCAATATTGGAAAGTCATGGTGCCACACTAATCAGCTAATTAACTCAAAACACCTACAAAGGTTTCCTGAGCCTTTAAATGGTCTCTCAGTCTGGATCAGAAGCCTACACAATCCAAGTTTCTTCAGGCCCAGTGTAAAATTTCCACAGTCAGTGATGGTTTAGGGAGCTATGTCATCTGCTGGTGTTGGTCCACTGTGTTTTTATCAGGTCCAAGGTCAGCGCAGCCATCTACCAGGAAGTTTAAGGGCACTTCATGCTTCTTTCTTCGAAACAGTTTTATGGAGCAGGACTTGGCACCTGCCCACACTGCTAGAAGTATCAATACCTGGTTTAAGGACCATGGTATCCCTGTGCTGGACAGGCCTGCAAACTGGCCTGATCTAAACCACGTGGAAAATCTATGGGTCATTGTAAAGGGAAGATATGAGACACCAGACCCAAAAACGCAGAAGACCTGAAGGCCACTATGAGAGCAACCTAGGCTTCCAGAACACCTCAGCAGTACCACAGACTGCTGGCCTCCATGTCACACAGCATTGCTGCAGTAATTTATGTAAAAGGAGCCCTGACCAAGTACTAAGTGCTGTACATGCTCATACTTTTCAGTAGTCCAACACTTCTTCTTTTTAATTGTTTTAAGTAATACTCTAATATTCTGAGATACTGAATTTTGGGTTTTCATAAGCTGTAAGAAATAATCATCAAAATTAAAAGAAACAATTGAAATATACAAGTTTGTGTTTAATGAATCTAAATATGATTTTCATTTTTGAATTAATTACTGGAATAAATAACCTCTTTGACAATATTGTAGTTTATTGAGATGCACCTGTGTATGTGCCAAAACCAAAGTTTGCTCCCAAAAGCACCATCCCTATATATTTTGATACCTTGCCCAGCTGCTGTAAAAATATGAGGTGTCTCTCCTCAAACTGAGCCGGTTCCTGACTCTCAATGCCTCCAGTTGCCCAGCCTGAGCCCGCTGTCCTGTTAGGCAGGATGTCACTGTCCACAATCAGCTCATAGTCTGGAGGGATAAAATAAATAAAGTTAAGCTCAAACAAGAAAGAAATGGACTGCTCAGAAGTTTAAAAAAATACCAGTTTTACTGTTACAGAGTGCCCTGAAGTGTCCAAGCTTTGCACCTGGACCACCCTATTATCATCACTTGGATACACTATATTGCCAAAAATATTCGCTCACCTGCCTTGACTCACATATGAACTTAAGTGACATCCCATTCTTAATCCATAGGGTTTAATATGACGTCGGTCCACCCTTTGCAGCTATAACAACTTCAACTCTTCTGGAAAGGCTTTCCACAAGGTTTAGGAGTGTGTTGATGACCATTCTTCCAGAAGCACATTTGTGAGGTCACACACTGATGTTGGACGAGAACGCCTGGCTGTCAGTCTCCGCTCTAATTCATCCCAAAGGTGTTCTGTTGGGTTGAGGTCAGAACTCTGTGCAGGCCAGTTAAGTTCATCCTCACCAAACTCTTTCATTCATGTCTTTATGGACCTTACTTTGTGCACTGGTGCACAGTCGTATTGGAAGAGGAAGGGGCCATCCCTAAACTGTTCTCACAAAGTTGGGAGCATGGAATTGTCCAAAATCTCTTGGTATGCTGAAGCATTCAGAGTTCCTTTCACTGGATCTAAGGGGCCAAACCCAGCTCCTGAAAAACAACCCCACCATAATCCCCCTCCACCAGACTTTACACTTGGCACAATGCAGTCAGACAAGTACTGTTCTCCTGGCAACTGCCAAACCCAGACTGGTCCATCAGATTGCCAGATAGAGAAGCGCGATTCGTCACTCCAGAGAACGCGTCTCCACTGCTCTAGAGTCCAGTGGTGGTGTGCTTTACACCACTACATCTGACGCTTTGCATTGCACTTGGTGATGAATGGCTGGGATGCAGCTGCTTGGCCATGGAAACCCATTCAATGAAGCTCTCTACGCACTGTTCTTGAGCTAATCTGAAGGTCACATGAAATTTGGAGGTCTGTAGAGATTGACTCTGCAGAAAGTTGGCGACCTCTGCGCACTATGCCCCTCAGCACCCACTGACTCCGCTCCGTCATTTTACGAAACCTACCACTTCATGGCTGAGTTGTTGTCGTTCCCATTCGCTTCCACTTTGTTATAATACCACTGACAGTTCACTGTGGAATATTTAGGAGCGAGGAAATTTCAGGACTGGACTTGTTGCACAGGTGGCATCCTATCACAGTACCACTCTGGAATTCACTGAGCTCCTGAGAGCGACCCATTCTTTCACAAATGTTCATAGAAACAGTCTGCATGCCTGGGTGCTTGACACCTGTGGCCATGGAAGTGATTGGAACACCTGATTTCAATTATTTGGATGGGTGAGTGAATACTTGTGGCAATAATTGTGTATGTCTACTTGGTCACCGTTTAGGCACCGTCCACACGGAGACGAAAACGATACATTGCCGTTTCGTTTTGAAAAAGTTTTCTGTAAAGACGGAACCACTGAAACGACTGAAAACGACGTAGTGCATATGCCAAGCCTGTACGTGGCGTTGTAACGCTGCCACGGAAATGCATCAAAGGAGAAGAAGAAGAAGAAGAAGAAGAAGAAGATCACAGCAAACTGACACAAACTTTCTTCTAGTTGTCCTTTTGGTGGTTCTCCGCAGTGGATTTAAGAACATATTGTTTATGCATTTCACTGTGGTGGTAAAGGAGCATCAGATTTTGCTGTAAAAGCCATAACAAGCTCAGTAGCTTCTGCAGCACAAACATGACCCTGAAGTCCGCCATTAATGTTTTGGTGAGACGCACGCAGGCACCATAAGGGAGATACGCTATGTGTGGCGTAATCGTTTCAAGAAAGATGCGGATAGCCATCCACACAGAGACAAAACGGTAGTCGTTTACGGATTTATGCACTCTGGGACCCGTTTTCAGAAAGTATTGTTTACAGTCACCTGAAACGCTGTTTCCGTGTGTGAATTCTTTTCCGTGTGGATGGGGCCTTAAAAGGTAACCCACCGCACCCCACCCCAAACAAACAAACAAACAAACAAACAAACAAACAGAACTACATTAGTCCTGTTCTCCTCCTGGAAACTCATTATGAATAGTCATTCAAAGATGGCCTGACAGTGTCAGGAGTTGAGTCTCTGTTTTCACTGAAGTGGTTCAGAGGACACTGTGATAAATGTGTGTAGTCTGACGACATTTGAGATTCCTTGCCAGTGTGACCTGGATTCCCTGTCGTGACACCGATAGGGGCAGTTTGGCTTTGCTGCTGGTGAGCAGTGTATCTACCAACCTGGTGTGAAGAGGCTGTGAAGGTCACGGATAATGGCACGAAAAGTTGGCCTGAACGTGGGCTCGTAGTCCATGCAGCTGGTGATCAGATTAGCCAGCTCAGTCCACTTTGGAGCAGGAAGCTGATGATGGTCCTCATAGAACAGCATTTTCTAAGAGACAGAATTGAGCATTAACTTAAGAACTGCTGGCAACCTCTATAAACCTGAGCAAATCTAATGACACTTCACAAAAATGCATCTCATATTTTGTATCCATGTTTAAGTCTAGTCTATTAGATTAGATTACATTAAATTCAAGTTTATTGTCATTACTCAAGTGCAGTACAAGGTGACGAAATGCAGTTTGGCATCTAACCAGAAGTGCAATAAATAGCAAGTGCAAGTAGTAGTAGTATTTACAGAAATGTACATATAAAAAAAGATATATGGCTTAATTATAATATGTATTAAATAGTTTGTTATAGACATAATTTACAGATATTGAGGTGAGTATATGGGGCACAGATATGTATTTACAGGATATTGTATGCCAAAGAATATAATACAGAATATATTATGGTGCAATACACATATATATGTGTGTATGGATGTATACATGAAAGATATTAACATAATATACAGATTGAAGACGTGTTACAGATATGAACATTCTATACAGATTTAAATACTATGGACATATTATACAGAGGTATGACAGACATGTGAGAGTATGACCAGCAGGGAGGCTGTAATAGGAGTCCTTGTGATGCGTTGGGCGGTTTTCACCACCCACTGTAGCGCCTTGCGGTCTGAAACAGAGCAGTTCCCGTACCAGACGGTGACACAGCTGGTCAAGATGCTCTCGATCGTTGGAGGCGTTGGTGAGCCTTCTTGACCAGGCTAGAGGTGTTAGTGGACCAGGAGAGGTCCTCAGCAATGTGGATCCCCAGGAACTTGAAGCTGGAGACAGGTTGGACTGCCATCCCGTTTATGTGAAAAGGGTTGTGCGTGCCTCCTCTCTCTCTCCTGAAGTCCACGATGAGCTCCTTGGTCTTGCTGGTGTTAAGGAGCAGGTTGTTCTCAGCGCACCAAGCGGCTAGATGCTGTACCTCCTCCTTGTAGGCCGTCTCATCGTTGTTGCTGATGAGGCCAATCACCATCGTGTCATCCACGAACTTGATGATGGAGTTGGATCCATGTACTGACCTGCAGTCATGGGTGAAGAGGGCGTAGAGAAATGGGCTCAGCACACAGCCCTGTGGTACGCCTGTGTTGAGTGTGATGGTGGTGGAGCAGGTGTGTCCTGACCTGACATGCTGGGGCCTGTTAGTCAGAAAGTCAATAATCCAGTGACAGAGGGATGAGTTGATGCCCAGGTCTCAAAGTTTACTGGTTAACTTGGAGGGGATGACAGTGTTGAATGCTGAACTAAAGTCAACAAACAGGATTCGTGCGTATGAGTTACTATTGTCCAGATGTGAGAGCACAGAGTTCAGCGCTGTGGAGATAGCATCGTCTGTACTCCTATTGCTGCAGTAGGCAAACTGGTATGGATCCAGTGTGGAAGGCAGATCTTGAGGTGTGCCAGGACCAGTCGCTCGAAGCACTTCATAATGATGGGTGTGAGTGCTACAGGGCAGTAGTCGTTTAGGCATGTTGGGCTGGAGTGTTTTGGAACTGGAACAATGGAGGTGGATTTAAAGCATGCTGGTACAGCTGCTTGGGCGAGGGACAGGTTGAAAATGTCCAAACCCCTGTGAGCTGATCTACACATGCCCTAAGCACACGCCCGGGGATGCCGTCTGGGCTGGCAGCCTTGCGTGCGTTGATCCGGCTCAGTGCAGCATGAACGTCTATGAATTCTGATTAGGAAGTAAAGCAACAGACAGAATGTTTTTTTTCCACACCAATGACTATAGTTTACTGACTGGTGTAAAAAAAAAAAGGGGAAAACTTACTGTGTTCTAATGGGGCAGATTTTATCAGCATGGCATAAATGAGGTATAAATGAGCATTTTAAAAATCTGGATTTATGCCATCAGCTTAACAACATCAGATGCACTCACTTTTAATAAAAGTCAAAGACTGACAGACTTTCACAAATTATCAACATTAAGTTTGACAAGGTTGAAAATAAGCCTCATGTAAATTTCACCCAACTGTCTCTAGTGTTAAATGGTAGATGATGGAGTCACACACTTTTAACCTAACACAAGAATTATTAGCATTTTGGGTGTTATATTTTTAGGGCTGTAGTCAACCAAAGAAAATCTTTGTTGACTGAAATTACATCCACACACCATCCATTCGATTGGTCATGCCGTTAGAAAACAAAACAAAACTAAACTAAAAAAGAACACTTAATCTGTAACAGGCTCCTCAATGCACCCTCTGGTAGACTGGATGACCTTAAAAATCAACATAACAAGCTTTATGAGGCACTTTTGATAATTTTCATCCTTAATTTGTTGTACTAAAACAACAGCTGACTCAGAGATGATCAGCACGCACCTACCTTTAATCATATAATTTACATGATCACAGCAGGATAACTTTTGGGCATCAGAGTCTACAAAATATCTTCAGTCAATTGTTTCTATTAACTTACAACGATAACTATTAACAGGATCACTTGTTCAAGCTGGAGCTGTGTCATTTATGAGCAGGGATCAGATGGCATGCAGCGTTTATTTACTGAGGTGAAGGGAGAAAAGTCATCTGGTTGTGACTTCATGACAAAGCGACATTGTTTTATCTCTCTTTGCTCTCTGTCTGCCTGGAACAGACACTAAGGCTGATGTGAACACTTCAATCTCATGATAAACGGGCAATATTATACCCCATACTTACAGACCAGTGATTTAAACAGGTCACGAGAGTTGGAGCTATGATGAAGGGCAAAGCAGAGACACTCAGCAGTGCCACCTCAGTAGCCTACAAAAAGCCGGCATCTTCATATCGAGTTTAAGACCTGTTGTTTCCAAATTATCTACAGCCTAACTCCTGGAAACAATCAGAACAGAACATGTTCTGCGTCACTTTGTGTGCCTCTCTGCATGTACTGCCCAGCATTGCTCCCCTCTCTCCTGCTGTGTCTGTCAGTCCGCTGTGTGCTCCACTGTTTCGTTCTCGCACAGCGTGACCAACCAATAAACAGGAATCTTTGTCAGATGAGAGCATACTGGCCAACCATCAGACCAGACGAATGAAAGGTGTCAGCCCTAAATATTTTACAGTCAAATTACTTGTGGTCCAAAACTACTCAGGATGTCTTAACACATGTAGAACAAAGCTGTTTTATCACAGACTGTGACACCATTAGAGCTCCTGATTGTCCTGCACTTATGTACAAACTGACTGAAATTTTGTTTTTAAATATTTGGACTGACTTTTGGCATTTGTCTTTGAGCTGAAGTGAAACCTTCTGATTTCATGTTGCAGTGCAGTGAAGTGAAAATAAAGAGCAAATAGAGAGCATAATAGAGAGAGAAATATTTCAGCCAAAAACTTGTGAGTTTACGGCATGTTGAAGGTTCCCAAACAGAGTTGGAACAACGTGTAGCTGATGCTAACCAAAGACACCTAGTTTAAATTCCAGGATGTTTTTTGTTGTCTTTTAAATCCATGACAATGCAGAGGAACATGCTAACCTGCTCGTGCAGGTTTCTTACGCAACGGTTAACCTCCTTAGACTGTCAACAGGAACACAGGTTACAGCAAAGGTGTGTCAACAACTCTTTTTAATTGAACACAATCAGAAGGCAGTTTGAAAACACTCCTTTGAATTAAAGGAATTAAAATCCTTTACCACTATACAGTATAAACAGTATTTAAATAATAGATAAATAAACATTTAACAGTGTAGCTATACGATATATTATACTCTGCCCTACCTTAGAGTTATCAAGTGTTGCTAGAGGTTTCTCCCCACCACTGCAGATCTCCCACAGTGTGGTGCCAAAGCTCCATTTGTCTGCAGCTAGGCTCAGGTTCACAGGTTCCTCGATACATTCAGGGGGCACCCATGGGATCCTCTCAACCAGAACTGATACAAAAACAAACACTCTATCCATTAAAGTTATTTCATGATTTTTAGGTTTCACTATAAATTGCACTATAAATTCAGGAAAAAAATAAGCATTCATTTCAGTATAATGCACAAATAAAATAAATTCCTGCACTGAGAAGTGAACTCCTTTGAAGCTTCCAATAAAACACGCCGAAACATAAAAAGACTGGATGTAACATCTGTGCTTTTTGAAAGATTTCATTATTTTTAAACCACATGATGTGGTTTGCTGAAAAGCATCTTAAGACAACAACAACACGAAATTAGACTAAAACAACAAAGGTATGACCAATGACCCAAATTACAGCAGACCCACTAGCCAAGGCTTAGTGCGTAAGGATATGTTTGCAGAGGAGGAGGAGGATGATTTTGATTTGATCTAAGATTTTAAGAAATATTACTGGACTAAATGGTTCTAATGGGTTAAGATGATATGTGACAGACGGAGGTGGACAGAACAACTCTTGACTGTGGATCTGTACATCATAACTATCAAGGTTGCCATAGACTGAGAATTAACTATCATACTTGTAGCTGGCAGGACTGTAAACTGCATGAGACACAAACGGATGATACTAAAAGAGCTTGCCTTTTCTATATCAGTTAGATTTATATTCCACATTTTCAAGTTGGCAAATCAATGTGAAACTGGACATACAAGCTCAATACACTTTCATCTTTGTTGAACTGCTGCCCCATGCTGATCAAGTTTTGTATTACAGTTAAACTGAGGATAAAGAGAAACTCACTCTCTTTTGGCAGGACTGTGATGCTGATGCCAGGATCACTTAGTTTGATGAAGGGGGGGTTTCCGGATCGTCGGTCCTCCTCTCTGATCAGAAGGATGTTTTTAGCACAAACATTCCCATGGACAAGATGCTTTTCTTCCTGCAGGTTAACAGAGGAAGATATTAACCATCTCCTAAAAAAAATCTTCTCAGTTTCTTTTTCTCAATTGTTTCAGCTTTTTATTCCAAATATACATAGCTAGGTATCTTAGTCTTAATCAAGCTGTAAATTGAAGCAATTCAGAGCAAGGATATCTAGTCATGTATTTATTCATTTATGTTGTGTTTAGCCCTATCATTCTTTAATAGTACATTTGAAAATTTCTCCTGCAAAATGTAACTATTTTCAAGGGGGGGCTGTTCTGTCAAAATCATATAACGGGTTACCCTTCATGTTTGTCAACCTTTAATCTGAAAACTTTTAACTCTATAAAATGTCAGTAAATACAGACTCCTACCAGGAAGTTCATGGCCCAGGCCAGCTGCTTGGCCACCTCTAGCTTCCATAGGATGTTGATCGAGTTCTTGTTTTTCTTCAAGTAAGTGTCCAGTGACCCGTACTTCACAAGCTCCTGCACCATGATGTCTGCAGAAAAGTGTGTTTTTCAGCTCAGGTTAAAAAAAATCATTGATGCATTTAGAAAACCATTGCAATGTTCTTGAACATATCAGTTTCACTTTATTCTACACAATGTCAATAACATTAAGAGCCACTTGGCAAATGGGGTTAGCCAAAGCTACAAACAGGACCACAGGGATTACGTGTCACACCCCAGAAATCTTAAAAAGTGATGATGGAAGGATTTAATTTTATGACACATTTCTGACTTTATGCTTTCCTATTTACTTAGTTTTCCTAGGATCACTAAGCTTGCTTCAGTAATTTAGTCATAGGATACTGCTTGACAGTTTATTGTTTCACACTATGAAAAACAACATTTTAATTTTTAAAGAGGGAATAGAAAAAAACGGGTTATACTTTTGCATTATATTTCAGTGTACATTGATGATAAAAGAGGCATCTTTGAATCCAATTCATGGGCTGATTACTAATAAGGATTTAGGCAGCTGTGAAATGTTTTCTTTGATAATTAAACAGGAAGTATCTTAGAGTCACATCATACCAGGCGCAGATAACGGTGACAGCTACAGTGATCTGGACAAAGAGTTTCTGCATAATTCTTGTCGGGGTTATCAAAATAATTCACAAAAATCTCAACTACATCCAATCCACTGTACATGTAAATCAGATGTTTGAGTTTCAAAATTCTCCAGGGTAAATTCTATTGCAAGTCATACTGATGATTCTGATTGATTGAGACATTTCTGATCACTTTGATGGAAAGCTTTATATACGGTGCAGAAGTCTTATGAAATGAAGACGACATGAGACAAGCCAAAGTGCTTTGGATAGGGGAATGTAATCCTCCTTAGAATAGCCCACCATGGTCACGCTATAATCACTGCTCTGAGCCAAATAGAGTCTGGTTAAGATTACAGCGTCAACAGTAGATTCTTGACAACATAACAACTTAATGAGATAAGCTCATGATATGGCCCAAATGACAGTGCACTGTTTGTGAGTTATGTGCAAACAAACAGCATCTGTACAGTGAGTGTGTCTATAAGGCTGACTTACTCTCTTCTCCGCAGACGCACACGCCATAGTTAAGGATCAGGTGCTTGTGTGACAACTGACTCATCATACTGGCAGCTTCAAAGAAAGACTGTAAGACAAAAGAAGCCGGAGAAATGACTTCAAACAAAGACAGCTACAGTTAATGATTGCACTTATGAAGGTTAGGCTCACAGTTTTTCAAGTGTGTGGACAATGATAAGGTGCCCAAACAAAATTGCAAAGATATTCCTAGATGCAATTTTTGTTTTTTTCAAAATGGCTGTTATAAGATTTAATCAAAACAGGATTATATCGGAAGTCCACAACAGCAATAGTTTCAGTTTTGAATCATCAAACAGATGTTTCACACAAAATAAGGGTTGTGAAATTCATGTCAAATGTTTCATTTCAGACAGTAATCTCAGATGAGAGAAAAACGTTTGAGAAAAATCCCGGACAATTTAGTTTCTTGGACAACATGATGACCAAGAAACTACACTTCTCTTTTTAAATCATGTCAAATTAATTATTGGACAATCCTTGTATAAAAAAAAGCCTGAATACAAGACAACAATTTAGACTAGAACAGATTTAGAATTAAATGTCACTATCCAAATATTGATTGTTTTTTTTACAAACATTCATCTGTCCAACCAACAAAACCTTTTAAAGGTTCAATGCCACAGACCTCAGAGTAATTCCTGTGGGCTTGATCCAGGACTTTCATGACTACTTCTGTTTGGTGCACAAGTCCATAATCGCCCAGCTCTTTACGTACTCCCTTGAAGATCTTTGTAAATGTCCCTTGGCCTAAACTCTCCATCTGAAAGAAAGCCAGGATTTCAGGTGTAAATCATTTTTCCAACAAAAAAAATCTTGGACTTACACCAATGATTATCAAAGTAAATTTAAAGCATGTGTTAAAACAGAAAAAAAAACAAGTATAGTAATAAAGAACTACAACTGTAATTTGTGTACAAAACTTTTAGATTACTGAAAACAAATATGACATCTCATTAAAGGCAAACTCTGCTTACAAATTCCAGATCTTCCTTTCTGATCTTGTGAAACACCATCTGACTGATGTTATGTCGATGCAGTGATGGAGATGCAGGCACTTCAGAGCCCTTGTTGCTCCTGCACACGAGGAGGCACGACTTTTCTGTTGGTTTTAATAGAAGAGTAAATGGTATCAAGAGGAGGGCTGAACATATGAAAATGTAAAATGAACTCACCGCAAAGGATGCCCGAAAGGCACTGAATTAATGAAAAGGTACATTTTATAAACAAGAGCTGTGCAGTCACATACACTGTTTGATCAGCTGAATGAAGCCACTGGATACACGGTTCAATAAGATGAATCTCCAGCTAGCAAACACACTTCCTTAGTGACTGGGCACAACTTGATAGTAAGTTATGTGGAGCTACTGTTAAAGCTCAGTTAGGATATTTGGTTGGACTACTGTCCTCGTCCCAGTAGACGAACTCCAGGGAAGATCAATTATAAAGCATGACAGGGACGTTTGCTATCTCCATGGACGAGGGTAGACACACGACTAAGGAAATGTTGAATACCAAGACTTTGTGGTGAGAAAGAACAGCATCTCTGACATTTTGGATTATTTTGGATTCTAAGACTCATATCAGACAAAGCAAAAAGTCATATGAAATCCATATCCATGACTTACAAATCTGTGTGCAAAGTTTCTAAACTGTGCACTCAGATTTGAAAACTTTTTTTTTTTTTTCCAGGACAATGGCGTTGCTGCCTCTATGTCCAGCAAACAGAGGGTTGTGCTAGTGAATGGAGGTTGCGATCAATGGTTGCATTTTCCATCAGAGCTTAGCCAAAACACAATATTTTTCAAATACAACATCGCTTTAAGTTATTTCAGAATGTATTTTACCTTTGGATTTAGGAGGACAGCACTTGCTGAACTGGAAAATGACGCTGTCAGAGCGTACAGTTTCCTTTTGGTAACAGCTGAGTAGTTGCTGCAGATTGCTAAAATTTCTTTTGGTTCCACTGAGGTTAAACTCCCCGCTTTCAGACCTGGTGATCTGGCAGTGCTTGTATTCCAATGTATCATACACCTAAAAGACACAGAGGAAAGCAGATTCTTAAAATTATTCGATATGAGTTTCATTTAAAGACTCATCAGAAAAAAAGAATACTGCTACAATCAGGGAAATATCAACAGAGAAAGTAAAGGTGTTTTCATTTCAATAAGAAAAAATTACAGGGAATAAAAAAGGAACTCCTTTAAAAAAAACAAAAAACCCTTACATGTAGTCTGTATGAACATGTTCTCAGTGTACGCATGATGTGACTGTATGTATGCTAAGATTAAACACAAAGCAGTAAGTCCAGTCTGGAGGCTTATCGAAAACAAAGCCAATGCACTACAGTTTGACTTACTTGAAAGTTAACATTTAACTGACACAAGCTGCTGCAGGATATTATGTGGTATTCTGCCTCATATGTGTTGCAACAATGAAGCAAATTTGGAGCCATGACCGTCCATATTACAGTTATTAAAATGAGGAAAGCTCAGATACAAACCCCTGTTTACAGACGAAGAAAACTCCTGAAAATTGACCAAAATTTGTCAAGGTAAGCAGCAAGTGTGAACACAAACAGGCACATTTTTTATCACAAATGGGTAATATTTAGGGGTTCGTTTTCATTCAAGTAGGAAAGTCACCTTAGCATCTATCTCATCATCACCATTCTTATAAAATTGTGTCACTGCACTCATATCTACTAGCTTAAATTACATTTTCTGTAGCTATTTATTTTATCTGGACAAACGGTTTTCAGTTTTAAGCTTACATACCTGAACAGGGAAAGTTAGGAAATATTTGTTGAAGTCTTTCGGGCTACATCTCAAAATGTACAATCCTCGCTTGTCTCCGCTTTTTTGGAGCCGGTTGATTGCAAACTCCATTCTGGAAAAACAAACAAACAAACAAACAAACAAACAAACAAAAAAGCCACATCAGGTAGGAGGAGTGAGAGAAGGTTATTAATCTGTTTGTTTGCAGAAACAATTAATTCACACACTGGGGTCGGGCACACAGATGCTATAAGGCATATGGGAAACACAAAATATTGTTCTATGTTCCCTTGTGTAAAAACCTTATACAAATGGAGGTGGTTTTTCTGCAGGCATAGCAAATGTGTCTGGTGCAGTAGAGCTGTTACATGTAGGAGGAAGATGTAGTAGTGTGAATTATGATGAACAGAATCTGAAAAGATTTTGTGGCTGTGCCTGTTTGTATGGCTTTTAAGCTTTGCTGATCACAAATTGGGCATGACTATTGGTCTGACAGCATTAGAAGTTAAATTAGCTTGTCAGAAAAGTGTGATAATGATGGTACAAATACATCACTACTGGCAGCTTTAACTTAATGTCTGTGTTGGTTGGGATAATACCCTCCACAGTACAAAACAACTGCAAATACATGTAACAGATATTTGTGACATTCTTGAGTGTTATTTCAGTTTCAGAGACACTTGTGTAAGAAAAGCCTATCTCCTGTTGTTGTGTCTCCTGTTGTTTCTTATTTGTCAAGGAAAAATTACCCTGGCGTTGTGGTAATACAAAGAAAGAGTTGATTTATTCTTCACTCACGAGATTGGGCCATGGCAATGTGAAGCGATGGCCTCCACAAGCCGAGGAGGAGCAACTTCTTTAGAAAGGTAGTGATGTGCGTCTGTAGTTAGACGATAGTAGCCATCAATAAGGGACACAAAGGAGAGGGCTTCAGAAAGACTGGAGAACTCCAGCTCCTACAATAAACAACAACAAATGTTAGACATATGTTAGAAGTTTGTGTGATGGAGATAGGATGTAGGGGGTTTACAGTACAATTAACTGTTGCATTACTGTAAAAACAGGGGGCATGTGGACAAAGAATGCATGAGGCTGTAAAACAGACATCCGAAAACGCAGTTAAAACAAGTCAGCTGATTTTGGTGAAGAGAAATAATTCTAAGACGGGACCAAAACAAAAATAAAAGTAAAAATTGGTCATCTCTCTCTCCTCTCATGAAAACTTGTTAGTAAGCAAACAGCCTCTCTCTACTTTCCCTGTCCCCTCTTTTTACATCCCTCTTCAGCCGTACTCTGTTTTTATGTTCTCATTAACTCTGCCAAGGAGGTAATGTGATCGGGTGGGTTTCTTCGTTTGTTAGTTTGTTAGCAACATAACTCAAAAAGTTGTGGACGGATTTTCATGAAATTTTCATGAAATATCAGAAATGGCATAAGGAAGAACTGATTAGATTTTGGGAGTGATCCGGATCACTGTCTGGATCCAGCAATTTTTTAAAAGGATCCTGTACTATAGGGATACGGCTAATGGCGGAGGTCTGCGCTGTTACCACTTTACACCAGGAGATGGTGGACATGAGTAACTTCAATCCCAGCAGCATTTTGGGTGTGTTTCTATTCAAAGTTTTGGAGTTTATAGAGTTTAAAAGACGCAGGCCCGGTCGAGGAGACGAGTCGGAGCGTAACAGAGAGGAAGACAGTGAATTGTAGCAAGTACACTTTTAATACGCTCTGTGTGTTTTATTCCTATTTACTGACGTTTATTTTTTGTTCTATGTGTTTACACCAACCTGCTAATGGGACTGGGGATGGAAATTAGCCATTGGGCTATAATCCCATGTACTTACATGTAAATGCCCATTAATGCATATTGTCCCATTTTTAAAAAACATAAATAAATCTCAAATCTCAAAGCTGGGAGGAATAGAGGAATATTCACCCTCTGCCATGACTTCCAGTTGTTCTGTGAGACCATGGGTGAGACTGTCAGTGCGTCTGTTGGCACCAGCAGGCAATGCTTTTGCCATGACAGTCCACCCATAGCGAAGCCAATGCTTTGCCTCACCGTGTTTCCACCCCACCGGGGAGGGAGTAATCTGCAAATACCGTGGTGGGGGGCACGTGGGGACGGGTCCAGGAATTTTTAAAGGATTTTTCACTATTGGAAGATAGGGCAATGTTGAAGGTCTGCGCTCTCCGAGTGCTCTTCTAGTTTCACATGTGAGTGTAATGGTTGAAGACAGCTAGGATATGGAGGAGTTATGGGATGTTAGGGTAAACAGTCAAACCTTCCTGAGATGTCGTAGGCTTCACTTGATGAAACAAGGGTGAAGAGAGACACCAAGTTGATAACCTTTGTGACTTTTCATTCATATACCAGTTGGGATTCATATGGTAGACTAGGATCAGCATTGTCACCATCTGAAAGTTTACATAAACAGAGCCTGAGTCTGTTTTAGGCAGCAATGCTGTGTAAACGGTTGTGGTCACTATGGTTATGTGACGGATCAGTAGGGCATAAGGGCATTGGGAGGAGGAGTTTCCTCACTGAGTGCTTATCCTTTTCATTAGGGTACAAGTATCTTGTGTTTTATTTCAAAAAGAACTTAACTTGGGCTTAAAACTTCCACCGCTCTCCAACTATTCCTAAACTCTGTATTGTAAAACTCAAGTTGCATAAAAAGCTTGAACCTAATTCTTATAATTCTTTGTCCACAACTGCTGAGAATTTTTGTTCCATGCTGATATCCAGCTCTTTCATTTCTTTACACATGACTGCTGAGTTTTTTCCGTTTCCTTTTTTGTTTACAACAGAGTAAAAGGCAGACATCCAGAAAAAGAAATTACCAGATTCTTTCCATCCTGTTTGTTGATTGTCACCACCCGACTCTCTGTGGCACCCTCTTTGCTGGCCTGTTTGATGCTGATGTCAGTGACATCAGGATAGTCACATAAGGTCTGCAGCTCCTAAATAAAGAACATATGAAACAACAAATATCATCTGTATGTCCCAAAATCATTTGTAGTTGTATTCTATCACAACACTTCTAAAAATAACAAAACAGTGGGAAAGATAGTCTCACAACCAAAGTCTGTGAAGCAAATTTAGAATGCCAATGGATTCAATGCTTTGTTTCTGTCTCTTCCTTAAAATTCAATGTATTTTAAGGGATAATTTAGTGATAACATTTCTTTCAATTAAGTCTTGTCAATTAAACTGATATGTAGAAAGGATGGTAGAGCATGGCAGTAAAAAAGCTAACAAGGTTACAAAAGGTATGGTTACAAACCTCGCCATTATCTTTTAATTTTTCTCTGCACCACTGGACGCCGCTGCCTGCTGCCACCAGGATGATGAGCTGTCCACTGGATGGTTCCCGGACCTGAAAGGTTTCTGTATAGAAGGCCTTCTCCAGGGACTCCATGCAGATGAGGTACTTGAGCTTGAGGTCGCGTGCTGTGGTCCGACACTGACTGAACTGCTGGATGAAGCGCTTGAAGCGGAAGCGGATTCGCTTGCGAGTCAGGAAGTTGCAGTCCTGGATCTGCGCTCTCACATCCTTTGGCAAGAAGGACTTGTAGCTAAGGGTGAGTAAGACTCTTAATTGAAGACTGGCTTAGTTCCATAAACAAACAACACAAAGATTAAAAGAAAAAACCTGTCAACAATACCCCTCAATTATAGCATCAGTGCTAGAAATCAGGTTTTGTAATGTGAACAATTGAACCCCAACATCAAAGAGTACTGAGCAGGACATAGTTTCAAACAAGTCTTACAAAGTCTTGCCTCTGTTTCTGTACCTTATAGTGTGATAAATGTCGAGCGGCGATGTTTGTTTCTCCTTGGCAGTTCTCGTCATGTCCAGGACAGCCATACCCAGGCACTCTTCCTGAGTCTCATGGGAGTTTGGGATCTTCACCAAACCATTTACAAAGTCATTCCTCCACTGCACACAAAGAAAAGCACAGTCAATGTATACTTCTTCTTTGAACAGCATAGTGAAGTGTTACAGTTTTTTTTTCAGATCATTTGCTTAAAACTTTGATTATATGTGAATAAGCTCATTTAAAAACTAGAAAAGCACTCGGAGAGTGCAGACCTCCGCGATTAGCCCTATCTCCAAATAGTACAGAATCCTTAAAAAAATTCCTGGATCCAGACGGTGATCCGGATCACTCCCAAAATCTAATCAGTTCTTCCTTATGCCATTTCTTACATTTCATGAAAATGTAAACAAAATCCATCCACAACTTTTTGAGTTATATTGCTAACAAACAAACTAACTAACTAACCAACCAATGAACAAACCCACCCGATCACATAACCTCCTTGGCAGAGGTAACAAGTCAAAAGAATCAATTTAAAAGCTATTATGTTCATTCATTCATGTAGTGACCTCACTATGATTCGAAATAGCCCTAGTTAAAGGGACGGCTGACCAACACAACCAATAATGAGCTTCCTGTCACTCGGAGATATCATGTTTGCAGCTCACTCCCCAGTTGGTTGGTGATTGCACAGTCATGGAGAGAGAAAGGAACACACGGCGGTGGGAGATGAAGTAGAGAGAGAGAGAGCTAGTACTTGCGCTCAAGGCAGTGATAGAGAAAAAAAGATTGTTTTGCTGGTCTAAGTCCTATGGGAGTATCTCAACTCCTACCTCAGTGCCAACCTTTACCCCCGCTGCCTGTTTTATTCAGCAAAATGTTTAATTAAGTCCTTCATTGTCTTTTTAAAATGTGAGCTAGCGTCTGTTATAGACATAGTGAGCAGAGGAAAGAGAGTGAGATGTGTCATGACCCTAGAAAGTCTTCCTCTTTGTCTCAACCTGGCCTGTAAACTGAAAAAAGTACACAGATGGTTAGCTATGACTCACATGTTATTTCAGAACAACAGAATGACGTTTAAAATAATTTATTATGCTGCAAAAAGTCTGTTTATTTCTTTAGTTCATTTAAAGTAGGGATCCACAAAATTTGATTTTTTGCAGATATCCGGTATGCTGATATTTACAAAATAATTTTAGCCAATACGGATACGATACTTAAATGTAGTTAAGACCTTAAACTTCAGTCCTTAAAACACACTTAAAAGATAAGAAATGATGATGAGTAAAGAAAAATACCTCAGCTGAAGTAGGTCTGATGGCTCTGATTTGCACTACAAGCAATGCAAGGCAAATTTTGTGGGCCGACTTCCAGATAAATCTAGGGCTAACAACAAATCTTCACTAGACATCACAATTTAAACAATTCATCTGCTAAAGGGGGACCAGGCAGAAAGGAGTGGAAACCACAGATTTAGATTTCCGGGAGGTTGTCCACTAATTGAAAAACACTAAGGGGGGTACAAAACAAAATCCTGGTTTTATTGTGATGAATGCAGGGATATTAAAAAATGTTAGGTGCCTAAAATATTTGGGAGAGGACCTCCAGACCCATCTGACCTGATGGTACGAACTACTGAAATATTTCATGCATTGACCAACAGGTTGTTGCTGAAGAAAAGCATGAAAAAATATGACTTTAATTGTAAACTCTGTATTGGTGCATTTGAAAAATATACAGTGCTTAACAAATTTATTAGACCACCTGTCACGTTTGTCTCAGAGACCATCCAGCATCATGAAGTGCTTTAATGTAGACTCTTTCATTTTCAGTGAGCTCTCAACGTTTTACCATTTTGAACAGGAATGAAGGATTTCAAACTGAATTCACCTTTTTATACCCAAATTTGAGCCGGCTCACTGGGCTTCTCTGAGGCCTTGTACACACGTAGCTGAGTATTTTCTAAAACAAATACACCCCTTCATTTGTTTCTAAAAATACTTTCGTCCACACCTGATCATTTACAAAAAAAGAACTAGTCCACCGTTAAATGCTGCTCTAAGCATGCCAAACCCATAGATGGCAGTGTTTTGCAGATGTGAAACCCGTGCCAGCCAATCAGAATGAACTTCCGTCATTCTGTCTGTTCTGCCAGAAATTCAAACACGGTGAAAGCTGTGACATTTAAGAACCAAAAACCCTGTTTCCCAGCGTACACATGTAACCACGAAACTGGAGTTCTCCAAAATCTCCACTTTGGCTGGAGTTTTCAGAAAAGATCGTTTTTAGTGACGTAAAACTGCGGTTTCGTGTGGAAGACAGGCCTAAACATATAAAAATATATGCGGTTTCCCAGATACTTGGCTACTTGTGTACAAGACCTGAGACGTCAGAAATTAATCAAGCATGACATTCAACCACTAAAACAATTTTTTCTCTTCAGGAATGCAAGTAAATAACTAAAATTTGACATATCAATCAAGAAATATTATTGTGCTTTCTAATTTTTTCAGTTTTTCTGTAAATCAGTAAATTTGAAAATTCATGGATAACAATGATAATAACATTTTAGCATTAAAAATATCATTTGGGTTAAAGAGCTTGTACATATTGATGTATTAACTATTGCAGAAACATAAAAAATGATTTTGGTAATTACCAATGCTGTTAATTTAGGGCAGCTGTGGCATAAACCTTACTTTAGGTGGTGGTCTAATAAATTTGTTAAGCACTGTATGTGGGGAATACGGTTTTTTTTTTTTTTTTTTTGTTCAACACCATAAAAATCAGCCATAAAAATCATAATTGTGAAAAAAAAAATCGTGATACCATTTTTTTCCCACATCGCCCTACTCTACTACAGCCATAAACTTGCTTGTATTGTTCTTTTCTAATAATTTTTACCCTTTTTCTAGACACAACAATTTAAAACACAAATGCAAAATGTCTACACTGTATTACACTGTACTGATGTTGTTTATCACTGTACCTTGCACAGGTGACACGCACCAGAAAGTGTTTCCTATTACAGTTGGCACAATTGTTTTCTCACATGAAATGAGCAATGTCAAATGCCCAACAATCTTACTGTTCATTATCCTTACCAAAATAGAGGCTTTTTAAAATGTGGTTATTTTCTGCTTATTTTATCAGCTAATTTCCAACTGGCATGAGCAGACACAAAGCTCCCTTTGAAAGTTGTAGCAGCCTGTTTTATCTGTTTTAGTCTGTTTTATAACCAACAGAGGCTCCGTGCTGGAACAGGCTAAAAGGAATCCAACATGCCCCACACAAAACTAAACTTAACATCTGTCCAGGGCCAATGCAAGCATGTCTAATAGCTTGGCTGCAAACACACAATGCGCGGTACCCTCAAATGACCCACACAGCAGTGCTTCCCTTCTCCCTTATAGGCTTTTCCCGGGCCACAAGCACAGATTTTCACAGGCATAAATCCACATAATCCTTCAGTTCACCAGAGGTTAGCTCCAGTCATATTGGTGGCTGAAGTAACCTTAGTTCAGTCATATTATACAGACCCCCTGTTTATTTCGTAGGATTTAGACACATAAGGTCTAAAAAAGGGCTGCAGGGCTAAGATGATACATTTGAAAAGTATCTCTTTTACTCTTCCTTCCGGTCTAGCAACACTACGCTTCAGTGTATTTCTGTCTTCCTATGACAAAAAGCCTCTAGCAGTCAATTCAGGCATGGCAACAGTAAAAATGTGTTTCATTCATCACACACAAAACCAGAGCAGGCTTTGTGCAACCTCAATCACAAGTGTGTTCTGCTTACTAAAAGAGAAACGAGACATATTGGCCTCTTAGGCATTAGAAAAGTAGTAAATCTGTTAGCTAATGTGGCATTCATTGTCGGACTACCCAAAAGGATGCCCTGGGGAAAAATGCACATTGGGTTCATACTAATAAGAATCAAAGACCTATTATGTTGCAGTGGGTTACATTTCACTTTAAGGGAATGCCGGCATATTCAATACACACCAAGGGAGAAATTTGTTGTTAGATAAACATGGGCTCCTGTCCAAGTCATGTTTGCCAATAACTAAAAGGCCCAGATCTATTTTTGTCCCCATTCAAAAAAATGCAATTAGGCTATTTTCTTTCAAGATTTTAGAAGATTAGAAGCATTGGAAAACAGACCAACAATTCTGGTTTGGTGATTTCAGGTTTATCAGTTATCAGGGCATTTTGAAATTCTTACAAGTGATTTAACAGACAGCTGACCCATGAACCTTACAGATCAGAGAAAGTCAGACAAAACGGGGGGGTTGGGTTGTTCTCTGAATCTGCATTAATCTGGAGAAAAACAATGAAGTTTCCAGCAATCAGCGAAGTTATTTAATTCAAAGAATTAATGTATTTGATAACTAGAAAAGGTTCAATAAGCAAAGGCAAAGCCAGTATTCTAGAATAGTTTTTTAAGCCTGACATGAAAGGCTGTTCACTCAGGGCAGGGTCATAAAGTGTCAACATTTTGTTGTACTGTGTCTTGGCTGCTTTATTTTAATCAAACAGAACTTACACGCAACATTAGAATCTTGATTAACATGTACTCATATATTTGCTAATAACAGCAGATTGCTTCTACTTGTGAGAACATTCAGTTGCATTACACAACTATCTTAAACCACAGCCTGCTGCAGTCTGCTGAAATTCATTTACTCATATTATTCAAACACAGTTCTGCTGCACTGTAGTGAGTCCACAATAAAAAAAAACCTTACTTCTTGTCCTCTGACTTACACAACTCCAGTGCAGATGCTGGTTTCTGCATTATGGGTTATGCTGTCTGACATTTGACATAGAAATGTAACGATATTACAAGTCATATTTCGGTTATGGTGATCTAAAATATCAGGTATTAGTATTATCATGGTTTTGTGATAATTTACTGAAAATGTTCAAAAGGTGCTGCCAAGTCATTTGAAATAATTCCACCAAGTTTTTATAAAAAACAACAACAACAACACAAATACAATTAACAGCAGAGAGCACTATACACTGTCCTATTTGTAAAAACATCAAATCATAAAGTTATCAAATGCAAATATAAACCTTATTACATGCGCATTAACCAGTGTTGGGAGTAACGCGTGAAAGTTACTTTTTACAGTAATTAGTGGTGTAAAGTGTTTCCTTTTAAAATCATTAACGCCATTACAATTACAGAGAATTTAAATCACTCGCTACTTGTTACTCTTACAGCCGACAACCTGATGATAACGTTTAATAAACATGCATACCATTTCCACTGTCCAACTGTCAGAGTTGTGTCCAAGCTGACAGTCAAAGGTACTACATTTTGGTATAATATAAAACAATGCTGATGTGCTTTTGGCTGATGAACTAATTGACTTTCTGCTAAAGTCCTTCTTTACCTGTGTCCCTGCTCTTTATTCCGACTGACAGTGCAGTGCTATGGTGTAGACGAGAGAGCAGAGGAGAAAGACAGTGATGTCTCCTCCCTATAGGTTTCCTTCAAGTCCCCAGTCAACCTGTTGATTTTCAGTTCACCCCTGTAAACCAACCTACATTGCACGCTGTCTGGACATCATTTACCATGATAATGTAATGTGGTTATTAGAAATGGTTTAAATAATAATCACAATTTGAATGGTATTACTAACCATGGGGAAATGTTCACTGTCGTCATTAAAACCAGTTTCATCCTCAATCTGGAAAAATCTTCAAAACAAAAAGAGAGTTCAGAATCATCTGACTCCTTTTGTTTGTTGAAAAAAGAAAAACTGCAGAAATATGTAGTAACAGAAATAATTAATAATGTGAAATACTGTGTAATAACAGGCTGAGATATTTGCTAGTTTTTTTGCTCCTGAAAAAATCTAAGTCAGGTACAGCCCTACTTAGAACTGAGACCTTTTTAAATGTGGACCAATTAAAGTAACATGTGAAAATAGATATTGATCCAATACTGACTCAGATGTCTTGACTGGATTTTGGTGACAATGGGCAGATACATGTAGCCCATCAATGCCCAATGTATGGGGAATGCCATCTTAACCAGCCACCATAACTGCAGTGGTGACTGCCATGTCCATCGCTGCAAACTGACTGTGACAGCAAAAAATGTTAAACAGCCACTGATAAATGTTACCATAAAGTGCAGCACTACAAGAACAGGCTTAAAAACTTCCACAGATCACACACCAGCAACTCAATTTCAATTGCCATAATGGAAATGCTCTATCAGTTAACTACAGTGTATGACATTTTAAGACAATGCCTGTGGCATAAAAAAGCCACGGAAACCAAAGGGATCATAGCATAGGCTTCATTACACATACAGGTACATCTAAAAAAATTAGAATATCGGGGCGCGCAGATGGTCAAGTGGTTTAAAGGTTGCACCATGTATGCAGGCATATATGTCTCCCCTTACTCTCTTCCCTGTTTCTGAGTCTATCCACTGTCCTCCTAATAAAGGCATGAAAAGGCCCAAAAAAACGTTTTTTTTTTTTTTAAATTAAACTATCATGAAAAGTTCAGTATTTTTTGTCACTCATTTCAGAAAATGAAACCCATATATTATATTGACTAATTACACATAGAGTGAAATAATTCAAGCCTTTATTTCTTGAAATGTTGATGATTATGGCTTACAGATAATGAAAAACCCAAAAGTCAGTGTCTCAGAAAATTAGAATATTACATAAGATCAATAGAAAAAAAGGATATTTTAAACAGCAATGTCAGGCGTCTGAAAAGTATGTTCATTTCTATGCACTCTACTTGGTTGGCGGCAATCAGCCTGTGCCACTGCTCAGGTGTAATGGAAGCCCAGGTTGCTTTGATAGCGGTGTTCAGGTCATCACCATTGTTGGGTCTGGTGTCTCTCATCTTACTCTTGACAATACCCCATAGATTCTTTATGGGGTTCAGGTCAGGTGAATTTGCTGGCCAATCAAGCACAGTAACACCATGGTCATTGAACCAGCTTTTGGTACCTTTGGCAGTGTGAGCAGGTGCCAAGTCCTGCTGGAGAATGAAATCAGCATCTCCATAAAGCTTGCCAGCAGAAGGAAGCATGAAGGTCTCTAAAATGTCCTGGTAGATGGCTGCATTGCCTCTCCACTCTTCCTCCAGACTCTGGGACCTTGATTTCCAAATTACATGAAAAATGTACTTTCATCTGCAAAGAGGACTTTGGACCACTGAGCAACAGTCCAGTTCTTTTTCTCCACAGCCCAGGTAAGACGCTTCTGACGTTGTCTCTGGTTCAGGAGTGGCTTAACACGAGGAATGCAACATTGGTAACCCATGTCTAGGATTCGTCTGTGCGTAGTGGCTCTCGATGCGCTGACTCCAGCCTCAGTCCACTCCCTGTGAAGCTCCCCCAAATACTTGAATGGATTTTGCTTGACAATCCTCTCAAGGCTGCGGTTCTCCCTTATGCTGATGCACCTTTTCCTACCACACTTTTTCCTTCCAATACACTTCCTATGAATATGCTTGGATACAGCGCTCTGTGAACAACCAGCTTCTTTAGCAATGACCTTTTGTGGCCTACCTTCCTTGTGGAGGGTGTTAATGACTGTCTTCTGGACATCAGTCAAGTCTGCAGTCTTCCCCATGATTTTGTAGCCTACTGATCCAGACTGAGGGACCTTTAAAAACCTTTGCAGGTGTTTTGAGTTAATTAGCTGATTAGGGTATGACACCATGACCTTCCAATATTGAGCTTTTTCACATTCTAATTTTCTGAGACACTGAATTTTGGGTTTTCATTATCTGTAAGCCATGATCCTCAACATTTCAAGAAATAAAGTCTTGAAATATTTTACTCTATATGTAATGAGTCAATATAATATATTGGTTTCACTTTCTCAAATGAGTGACAAAAAATATTGAACTGTTTCACGATATTCTAATGTTTTGAGATGTACCTGTACAGTGCAGTTTACTTGTGCGACAGAAAAGTTGTTTTACACAGCTGGGGAAACCTGATACTGCTTACCCATTCAGGATTCCCAGTCTCATCATAACAGTGTGTAATACTAGAGGTGGGAGAAAAAAATTGATTCTTAGATGCATCGTGATGTGGAGGTGGAAGATTATGAATCAATTTGTAAATGTCCAATAATTAATTATTTAAATATTTAATACTGTGGAATAGTCAGAACAAAAAGGTGAAACTCTGACATGTAGCGCATAACAGCGAGATTTAGATTACCAGTTATTCATCTGTGAAAAAGGACATTTTTAAGTTTGTTATTTCAGATAAGTTACAAGGAAAAGACACTGCTACCTTTGGTTCAGTGCAATTGAAACTATCCAGTTAACACACATCTCCAATTAGAGGATAGTGGACATCTTATTTCTCTCTTTTTTTTCTAAACACAAACATAATGTTTTTTATTGTGTTGGACACAGTAAGGACAACAGAAATAAAAAAAGTGCATCAATAACAGACTAAGAATAGAAATGTAGCCCTACGAATTGTAATTTAATCGAGTTACGGAGTGCCTAAAGATTCCCACCTCTATGTAATACAGGTGATTTATTGACACTGGGATCATACCTAAAGCTCAGATCAAATCTGTATAGTAGCTCATAAAGTTAAAACCATGCATCACTTGCTACTATACAAACTTCAGTTGCAGTAAAACAAAGGATATGAATACAACATGCTCTTAATGCACCATTGACTGGAGTAGATCCTGAAATACGTCTCTGAAACAAATAGGAAATGCACTGTGCATTGGGAACTGGTCTGGATCAAAAATTGATAGTGAATCAAGATGCAACCCACAGAATTAGAAATAAAACTGAAATCATGATTTTGAATCATGGTGTTGAAAATTAGCACTTTGCTATAAACACTTAAAGCAGTGCATCTGGGACCTGTGCATGATTACATGCCACAGCATTAATGTTACTGTGTGTCCATGGCAAATAAATGCTAGATAAATAAATAAATAAATACATACGTACACACATAAATAAATAAGTGTTACTTAAATATTTACACCTCCCCATCAAGTTGTAGATCTGCTTTTAAGTATTGTACTTAAACTGGTCCACAATTAAAAAAGGTCTCATTTCCACTAAGGCTGAAACTAATTTGGATTCTTTTTCACTGAATCTCACTTTTCCCTTGATACTTGGATCATCCTAAGGACCTTATGTATAACAACATACACCAGCTCTCAGAAAGACATTCTACTTATCACCAGCTTAGTGTTTAAAGCCATCTGACCTCCCTTTTCACATCAACATTTTATGAGATGATGAATTTTTGTCAGGTATTGGACTTAAGTTCCAAAAAGAAAAATTTTGCAGCCATACTTAACTCTCCAAAGATTACAGTAGAGCCAGTTTTACAGCTTTGAACTGCTTTATAAAGTCTTTTAAGTGCTCAAGATACATGGTCTGTTTGTTTCAAAGAGGATGACACCTCTATATATTATGAAGATATTATGTATTATATTTGGCTCCTGGTAAATACATTCCGAACTACGAACACTGACGGAGTCATAACCATGGAAAAACCAAAGAATAAAATACATCCAGAGATTCCACTGACAAATAGTGGATTGTATCTAGGTCCTTCAAGAAAAAACGAATCGATGAGCTGAAGTACTCACCTGACAGAAGAGGTATGACATTACAAAGTCATCAAAGACAGGGCTTTCTGACCCCTTGGTGACCCCATATCGATATGCTCTGGATGCCCCACCACTGTACCAGCCAGGGAAATAGTATCTGTGAAATAAGGTAAACAGACAGAGTAAATAAGATGATTTTCAAATTTAGAGAAGATACTCCAAAGGGAAATTTAGTTTGCTACCTTATTCTGAAAAACACATCTTCTGAAGCTGAATCATCAAGCTGGAAGATGTGGTTGGGTGAAAACCACAAATGGTCTCTCTCTCTGAAGAGACTAAAGAGGCCGTAGTACAGAGGTGATATACCTATGCAGACAGAGCATAAGAAAACAATACATTAAGTTATGTAAAGAATTCCATATAACTGAGTAATCCTAGTTGTATTGATATTTGGTTGACTGGTAAAGTGATCCTCTCTTCATCCTACAGTATGAATTATATAGATTTTGGGATGTATTCACTGCATGATCAGGCTTTGTTTTCATTAATATGCACCTTTTCCCAGTTTAACTTAGACATACATTGATGTTACAAGACTACTGCTGAATAGATGTTGACAAAAAAGAAGGGCTTAGTTTCAGGGTTGAGAAGATTTGCAAGAGTCCCAACTTCAGTGCAAAAGTAAAAAAAAAAAAAAAAAATCTGAGTTTGCATTATTCCCTAGCTCTATGGCTTTTGAGAGTTTTCATACAAAAATCCAAATAAACCTCAACTGTGTCCATACCTAACCCTGAGCCCAGATAGTTTATCAGCTGCATTGTTACAGCTTTCTCCAGTATCTTGAGCAGAACTGATTGGCCAGTAATTATCAATTACTGGCCAATATGCATTTGATCATTTTGAATGTTTCTGCTCTTTTGACCTTCTATGTAAGCATGCTTTCTAAGGTCAACCAAAGTATAACGCCTGTATTGCAGAAAAGCTCTAAAACCAATGAAGTAAATAATTACATCAGCATAACGAAACTGTACTATCAAACTCTAGATTTCAGCCACTCACTCTCTCTGTATGTGTGCTCGCTGCAAAGTCAGTGTAAACCTTATTCCTAAAAAAACAAAAATGTTGACATTTTGAAGTTAAATGCACCAATCTTGCGCATTTTTAGCGCAAAACCAAGAGGTAAAATTTACTCTTCAATTAATAAAATCAGAGGTGTATTGGTTATAATTTGACTGGCCAATCCAGTTTTGACTTTTATTCTTGTTTGACCTGATGATAAAGATTTTGGATGAAAGATATTTTCTTTTCTTTTAATTATTGAATGCCATTGACGTATACATACTTCATTTAAAAATCAACACTTGAGTGCCATTGACGTATATATACGTCAAAGTGTTTTTTCGGCGGCGGGCACAAAGGGGCGCTGTCACGTTCCCTGTGAGTAATTTTGGGGCTTCTGGGATACGTAGTCGGAACACTACAGTCGGAAGTGACGGTAGATCAAACGTCAGAGGTGGACACCCTGGGGTCAAAGAGCAGAGCGATCGTTACGGAGGTAATCTAAGCTAAAAGTTCTAACAGATGCTGGAAGAAACTTTAAACTAATAATAAGGCAGCCTCTCACCAGCTGGATGCATACAGCGACAAGCAGGAGAGGACGTATGGGGAGGTCCTGTGGAGGCCGTCCAGTTCCAGAGTGTGAATGGCATAGCAGTGACTGGAAGCACTGTTACTTATTTTACAATAAAATAACTTTTATAATACAATTTTCAGATGTCTTTTATGTCACTGAAGGCAAAATTACAACATTCAAATCACTGTTCTGCCTGACACTCTCTTTCACAAAAATGCATTTTTCTCAGCTTTCTAGAAAAAAGTGGTCTTTTTGGTGAAACTAGCCTCTATTCAACTTCAGACAAATCAAGAACGGAACAAGCTACAAACAAACGTTTTTTTTCCCATGATGAAATAGAGTTTCTTCTTTCATTTGAGCTATTTGGTGTTTTCAGAATCATAGTACAAAATATTCTATGGGTCTTGAAGGATGACTCAAAATGGCCAAAAATGCTGGAACAAGGCACTTCCCATTTTATTGAAGGGCTGGCACTCAATGAGTTAAAAAGAAATCTTTTTCTTTTCTTTAAAAAATCTGTTGTTGACATCTAAAGATTACTTTTTACCTTGTCTTTGGTGGATTTTTTATTTTATGCTCAAAATAAAAAATCTACCGTATATATTTTCTATAAAAAAAAAATACAAAAAATGGCAGCAGGTCACATGACCATCACTGATTTTAAACTTATCTCCACCAGAAAACTGGGTCACAGCCTTTATTTCCTGTATTCTTGTGTATTTTTATTTCATAGTTTATGGTGAGGTTAATATTTTATGTTTGTTAGCCTAAATAAAACAAAATGAATGTAGATGATATGAATTTAATTTCTGTGTAAACTGTCTGGTCTGCCATTATAAACTCTGTTCATCCCCTGTGTCAATGTAACTCGGAAATTTATCAAATCACAGGTGCAAAGAGTTTTTAACCAGTTTCATACGTGCCATAAATACTGTTATTAATGTCTGTAAAGCAATACATCTGACTGAGATGCAGTCTTATCAATCACATGTGCACATGCTGAGGTTTCATCACTTAAGACAAGAATATTACCGGTACAAATATTGATTTAGACGTTAAGGGCCAGTCGAAATGCCCATGAAAGGGACACGGTGGGAGCACACCAATCCATATAGATGCGCAGATCCTACGTGGATATAAGGAGGAGAACACCACCATGGTCTGGGTAATTGATGGGAAGCACTGGGTTTTCCAAACTACAGCTTACGGGCCAACTGTTGCTCATCAACACATTCAGGAAATTTGATAAATTTAAGATCATTTCTATCTAATGAGTGGATATTTTATTCAGTAATATAAACAGGATGCTCACTTTGAAGGTACAGCTAGTTTAACAGCATTTCAAAAAAATTAAAACAGAAAAAACAGAACCTGGGAAAAATAAAATGGAACATGGCAAAATATGAGACTGATTTCATAGGACTCTAAATATACCTGGGTGGCCTGAAAAACAAAGTCTTTGTGTTGGACAAATTATAGAGTAGAAAAGTATGCTGGTTTAAAACAAGAAGAATATGTATGTGTTCTTTAGGACACAGATCGTTTCTACCACCAACAAAGGTGAACCAAAGGTCAATAAAGATCGTTCTAAATGTCAGCTCTGTTTTGTTTACCATCAAACAAGCAACATGCAACTTACATGCAGGTTAGTTCTCCTCTCCTGCATGATATTAGTTCTGCTCTGTGTTTTAGTTGCACAATGATATAAATGACACACAAATTGCACCTCTGTACTAAAAGGTACAAATAATAAAAAACTACAGTATTATTGCTTATCATCACAAAGAGCCAAAAATCTTTTACAAACCGTGAACAAAGTCATGAGCACACTACAGGCCAACAATTTATCTGTAGATAGGTTTCACTGCGGCCTCTCGATAACCTTATCTCATTACCTATGGCCTGAGTTACAGCAAAACACATGGATGGGAGTGTGTAGTGGAGGCCTGAACAATGTGTGTACTCACTGCACGCCTTGGCTGCATCTATACACAATTCCTCTGCTACATAATCTCCAGGTGGGTAGCTGAGGAAGCTGCTGTTCCCCTCTCCTTGGCTGCTGTGGTAGAAATGAAGTCGTAGAACAGCAGCAGCTGGACTCATGGCTGGTGATTCCCTATGGGCATTCCCATTTTGGTGCACTGCAGGGCAGGCATCAGTCTCAGTGTCCATGGTTGGCAGGGAGACCTTCAACCACAGGCAACCTTCAAACAATAAAATACATAATGTCACCATAAGGAATGATAGCTTCTTTTTTCCACAATGTGAAAAATTAACTACCCTGATCAGCTAGGGCACATGATCTCAGCTGTTGCATAAACTGTTACCGATTCAGGCATTACATAAAGCTGAATTGCAGAGGAATCATTGTCTGGAAAAGGGTTATAAAATCTGTAAATCTAATTTAAAAGAGGCCTACTCAGTGTCAGTTATGAAATTCAGCCAGACAAGTTAGACTGTAATGGCAGTCTTTGATGATGCATTCCTTGTATGACCTCTTCCAATTTGAGGTTTGGGTTTAAAAGTTTGAAATGCATAGTTTCTTCTTTATTAGGTTTAAGCTCACAAAAATCTAATACAGTTCATTCAAGGAGATGTAAATATTTTGTAGTCAGCAGAGGTAGAACAGCTGCATTACCCCCTCCTTCCTCCTTGTCACAAAGACAGCACTATATCAGACTAAAAGGGGAATTATGGGTGTTGTATTTCTTTCTCCAACTTATTAGGAGCACGCAAGGGACATCACAGGTGGTGAAGCTGCCTTTTTGTATCAGAAATAACTGATCTGTAAAACCTTCCTAACATGTTTTTAACAGTAATGTTTACATTGCTGAGATAAGTTCTGTAAAAGTATCTGAATCATAAAATAACTGTAAAAAGAAGCCACACACACAAAAAAACATTACTTTGAAGATTTGTAACCATTTATTTTCCCTATCTAATCTGAGCAACTACATTAATGTAATGAAGCATCTTTATCAATTTGTTGAAGTACTAGCCTAATTGGTGTTGAATTTGAGGACCAATTGTCAAGAAAGGGGACAATCCCAACTTCAGCTTTTGAAAGGGGAATTACAAAGTGATTCATGGCTGGCATGGCATATTTTGGTATGAGCAAATACTGCTGTCTTGGTACTTCATGAGTTACACTTTTACAGAGAAATACATTTTTTTTAAAGTTACAGGGTAAGACAACAGTAAGATGTGTCAGTTATCGCTAGGGTGTCTCATCCAAATTTTGTGGAGCACAAGGAAAATGCAACCGTCAAAAAAGGATGAATCAATTTACGACATAGTACAACTGAGAAAAGGCAGTGAATCTTATGATTTGAGGAACTGAAAATGATTAGGCAAGGCATTTTCACTTTGAGACAGACTGTGAGTTGACAAGCTAAAGTTTTGAGTTTTTTTTTTAAACTTTATTTACAGTTCTACTTTAACAGCCCGTTTAAGTTTAAGGAAAGGTGAGCACAGAAACACTAAACACAAAAGTAATAATAAAATACAGCTTGATATATTGTCAAAGACCGTGTGACAGGGAAAAGTGAAGCCTTGGAGACGTAGATTTTTTGTAAACTCTAAAATAAATGCTCTCTCTACACTGAAACGGTTTAACTTTACATAATCTTGAGTCAAATATCCAAATACCAGCTACCAAATGCCATGTTTTGTTTGAACAATATTCAAACACAACTTGGAAATGTCAACAGTGTCAAAGTATCAGATCTAAAAAAGTCAGAAATTAAAGGCCGATTCCCTCAAAAAGGCTGAAACTCATAAGAGAGCTGCTATGTAAATGTATATTCAAGATCAACAGTTAGTTCAGTCAAGAGACCAACAGAGCAGATTTCTCAAGGCCCTAACTTGTGTGCTACAGTTAGCCAACGTTATAGCAGCAATAGATTAAGTTGATGCTAGCAGCTTCAAAGACCCACCTTTAAGTGGGTTAACGCCAACTGTCAAACAAGTGCATGCGACGTATTCAACCGACTAACATTACTGGTTTATGTTTGTTCACTGTGAGCTATCCAACATGGTAAAGATGTCAACACATTATCAATGGGTTGGAACACTTACTTTGGTGGATGAGCCAGACGCACAGCCAGCTAGCTAGCTCGCTAGCTAGCTGCTAGCTTTCTAGGCCAGCGCTGCAGCCAGGACGAGCGACAGTTTGACAGCAACGCCCAGATACTGCTGCTCCAGTTTCTGAAGATCACAACTCACATAACCACCCGAAAGGGCAGGTTATTTAACAGCTGAAATCCATCTTCAAATGTTAATGAATCCATGTTGCACTCAGCTGGCAAACCGTCTATGCTGTGTGTCTCTGTTGAGCCTGACGTTGCTCATCTCACTCCAGAGGAACTTCAGCCGTCTAGTTTGTCAATCTTGTAACTTAAGCTACTGCTAGCTAAAACCACGATAGCATTTGCTCCAAAAATGCGAAATTCATTTACAAGTAAACTCCTTTTGGTTTCAGGGCAAGCAGTTTTAGCTGTACGAAGACAGTTACATTGCTGACATCTTGGAAAATGGATACCTTTTATCTCTGACAAGGTAGCTAGCTGGTTTGCCAGTAGCAACAATCGCGCAGCCAAAACCGCACCGCAGCACCAAGTCAGTCAACAAACCAGCCTCTCCCACCATACCAAGGTTGCTTTAAGGGACTATCGGAAATTTGACAACTACGTTAATTGTATAACTGTTCACATAAAGAGCAAAAGGTCGGATATGTTTTTAGCCTTCTGATGTATTTAATAGCTACATAACTAAAGCACAAAATGTGATTCCATCTTTTTTTTTCAAACTATGAAGTATTAGGCATATACAATTATTTCTACAGTCAGTGCACACGTCCCTTACCCTCACATCGAAAAAAACAGTTGGTTTAAAAATTTCGCCCCTTATTGTTTAAAACGTATTTATAGACGTAGATGTATGATATATTATGTCACCATCTTAATATCCCTTGTAAACTAGGTAGTCTAAAAGTAAAGTCAACAAATTCAAGCGCTCTTGGCTGAATTCTTCAAATTCTACAACTTCCTCTTATAAAAGGCGAGATAAGCTGTCTATAAATGATTGCTTCATAACACAAGTTGTGAGATATATTTTGAATAATCACCGATCCCACAAGTTCCCCCTACTAACTCTTAAGTGTAGTTTTCCACATTTGATTAGATTTCTTATAAATCTCTCTCAGTATATTCTATAATTAAACGTCGACACTGGGATTTTGTAGGTTACAAAACGTCCATGAAGGCAGCATCTTCATACGAATCATCACGAGGAGCAACAAATTCGCAACCTAAAATATAAATAAAACTCGCAACCTTAAAAGAAAACGTTAAAATAAATAAATGAAATAAACGAAACTATAACAAAAACTCACAACCGAAGCAGATATAATTTACCTCTACTTTCATTTATTCACTTTTTCTCAGACAGAAAGCAATACAACATGAAATGCAAAAGAGCACCTCAAAGCCTGCTGCTATATTTAATCTAATGTAGGGCTGCCAAGATTAATAGTGATTAACTTTGATCCACAACTACTGCACACATTTTTTAAAACCACAATTAATCAAATACTTTATTGGCCCTTTCAAAACACTTTGGTTTAGCTACTGTAATGTCTCCTTGCAGCCATTGATGTAAAATAAGTCCACTACTTCTCCTTTAACATCTCATTTCACTTTACAGGACTCACAGACAGCTCAGTGGACAAGTCAGAAGTCATCTGCACCTTGTGCTATTAAACATCTACACGTACATTTCTCTGTTCACTTATTTCCTCTACAATCTGTGACAAGTTACTTTTTCCATGGTCATAATCTTAGATCTACCTATAAAAGCTGGTCTGTATCCACACAGGAAGTCACTGACCCTTTGTTGACAGTGGAAAATAAAAAATGACATGAGAACAGTTTTAAATGCAAAACAGTGAAATGGTGCAATTAATTGCAAATAACTACAGAAATCCTGAGATTAATTGCAATTAAAATTTTTCATCTTTTAACGGCCCTATTTTTAAGACTCAGGTTGTTAGGTTTGTTTGTGGGGTATTTACTGAACTTATCTTTATATTGTATTTGGGTTGTGATTTGCTTCCCTTCATTTTGACATCTGTATGCATTTGTAACAGTAATGATTACTTATCTTGGGTTTCTTTTTTTCAGACAAACTAATTGTAGGAGATGTTTTTTACCTTGACATGTTTTGACTGTCATCTGCAGTCTTCCTCAGAAGCGTCACCTGACTGCTGTGACGTATCCTTATATGCTGTTCTTCCCAGAACGGACACGTCACAGCACAGTAGTATGTTCCTGGGTTTGTGGCCACTCTTGGAACACCAGATCTGATGACCTGGCTGCTGCCGGTGAAAGCATCTTGAAGTTACTGAGGAGGAGGGAGGGCCTCATCTCTGAGGGATGGTCTACTGTCTTACGTGGCCTGTGTAAGACAGTAGAGGGCCACCTGGGCACAAGCAATGCCTGCCTGGCTTACAGGAGGCTGAAGCATTGGTCTTATGGGCCAAAACAAAGATTCAGGCATTTGAGAATGCCTTGTACGCTGCCATCAAATCAGTGTTTGTGAATGGTGAGAGTGTGGAAACTGTAGAGCAGTTCATCTACCTTAGTAGTGTAATCCATCAAGCTACTGACTGAGAGCCTGAGATCAACTGCAGACTTAGACGCATGCATGGGGTGGTTGGTTCACTGAGCAAGACAGTGTGGCATTCCCGGTATCTAACCATGCCGACGAAAGTCAGAGTCTTTTGGTCCTTCCTGTCTTACTCTACTCTTGTGAGGTGTGGACTGCCAGAGGAGCCAACTGGATTCCTTTGTGACAACTTCTCTTCGGTGCATTTATGGACATTGTTAGCAAGACCATGTGTCTAAAGCTGACATGAACAGGAGAGCTGTGATGGGAGTTGCCTGATACGGGAACAGCAGGGTATCTGGCCACTTTCCTAGGCCCAATCCAGCTCACCACTTACTGGGTACACAGGACCTGGTGGGCTGGTCCAGATGCCCGGGCGACTGCGTATGTCATGGATGGGGCAGCTGGGAGGATGACTGGAGAGATGGGGCATGGGCCTGGCAGAGCGCAGGATGATGGCCATCAGCAGGCCAGAGCAGTACGAGACAAGAGTTGAGGCGGCAAAGTGCCAAACCAGCATATGCTCCCATACCTGACCTAACCTAATTGATTGTGCTTTTTGTGGTGATAGGAAATGGAAAATATGCTGTTGGCAGACGATATGTAAGTGGTTAATCAATGTTTAATGTATATATTAGGGTAATGATACAATTTAATTTTTCATGCCAATAAGGCTGATTCTGATTCTAGTTCAGCCAACAAACCCATTACTTTTTGTAATCCATTTTGCTTTACTTTATACATGCACATAATTACAAGGAAATGTATTTCTAACATTGAACCAGTCACATCCAATTTACTGCAAAGACCAGGAGAATATAAATGTTGCTTTGTTTGCAGCATCAGGATGAAGCTTGTTAGCATGCTAACAAAATGGATCAAAAAGTGCTGCAAGCCAAACACTTGTATCCCTTGGTGAAACCCTTGGGCAAGCACCTGATACACACACATCCACCGTCAAAGAACGGCATCATGAGAGACCTGAGGCATTCAGGTGACACTTGTCTTTGCTGCAGCACACACACGCACACTCTGAAAGAAACCCAAACACACTCGCAGTCACTGAGGAAATATCTGTAGGGTATCCTGAGGTCTTTGGGTGACAGCCTTCATACATGATGACACACAACAGAACCAGGAGCAGGAGAATTGGTTCTGCTCCAACACTTTCCCCTCCAGTGGATCTACAACAGCATCACAGCCTGGTTGCCTGTGGGCAGAGAGAGGAGGTGAGGGGAGAAAAACAACACAATGGGAGAGCAGGAGTCAAAGGAATCGAAAAACAAAGAAGGAAGAAAAGAGCGAGTGGAGGAACTGAGAGAGAAAGCTGAAAAGAAAACAAGGGTGGGGTGTGCAAGAAAGGGAAGTTAGGAGGGCAGGGAGGAGAGACAAACTTGAAGAGAAAGTCAAATATGACAGAATTTTAGAGGGGAAGATTACTAAAATGGCATTTGAGTTTTCATATATTATTGAACATGAGTCAGGAGGGCATAAGCTCATCTTAACATGGAGACTAAAGGCAACGAGATGATGCTAATGGCATGTAGCTAGTTTCATTTTTGACAATTCTGCTTTTGGGACTAGACAAGATATTCCAATCAGTGTTGTACTCAAGACCACATTGTCCAGAGCAAGACTTGCCCGAGACCAAGACTTTTGGGGGTAGAGACCGAGTCAAGATCGAGCCAAGACCAAGATCATAAAAATCAATTTAAAAAAGCATGGGGGTTGAAGAGTTAGAGAGCATTCCCTCTTTAATTGTGGTTTTCTTTTAAATACATTTGACAGATACAAACAATGTGTCTTCAACTCTTCAGAAGCACAACATGCAAAAATCTCAAATCTTAAATTTATTCATTTGCTTCTTGTAAAAAATAAATCCTTGTATGTAATTAAAAGCCACCGGCAAGTCTGTAATTATTTCAAATATCTGAAAAGGAGATGTTCACCTAGATTTGTCAGGTGAATGAGGCCTAAAGTAAGTGGTCAGAGGTATTTCTGACTACAAATAAGATGGACTGATGTCCGAGTTTTTGCAGGTGTAACTATTTGTTGTTTTAGCAAGTGCTCCTCCTTATTATCACATTAATGAAGTCAAGGAATAGCAGATCAGTGCTGGTCTCAACCAGTCATGATGGAAATTACCAAGTCTGGCCAATCCGAGACCAAGACAAGACCAAGACATTGAAAATGTGGTTTCAAGACCAAGACTGTTCTCGAGTAGTACAACACTGGTTCAAACGTTAAAATGTGTTAGACTTAGATGTTTTATTACCCACATGTTTGAGAATCATTCCCTCTGTAGCCATGCCTATAAAAATGTGTAGTCTTGATGTAAACATAAGCTGTGCCTCAGCTAAGGGTGTGTACCCTTTAAGATACCTTGCCTTCATGCCTCTGTTCAAGCCCAACTGAAAAGAGACTGCTTTCCTCTTTTTACATCAACAGCTGTCTCCACTCTTAATGCCTTTGCACATTAAGGATGACACGAATAAATGGCACCAAAATGCAAATTATTTGGAAGCAAATTTTATCAAGCCTTTCTATGCTCATCAGGAGCGACATGATTTTTCAAATAAAGTATACACACTCTGAAAAACATCTCACTGTGAGTTCTGCAGTGTGTTTTACACTTCTGGCTAGCAACCCTCAACAGCTGCACCAGAACTCACTCAATGTTACATCATGTAACTGAACTTATTTACCCTCTGACACCTTTGCTTAACCATTTTGTCTCACCTGGACTGTTTGTCTTAAAAAGCTTGCTAAACATCAACCCAGTTGTGCACAATCAAGCTCTTAATATCTTTTTTTTTTTTTCAAGACAACCTGGGCTCAAAGAAAATGTTTTCCACAGTGATGTCTCTTTTATTATAAAAAGTTATGGGACTGTAAATACAAAAGAAAAAATTAAACAATGCAAAGATTTTTTATGTATTTCACACAGTACAGACTGATGACAGTCCCCAAGAGACAGCCATCGCTTTTGACTAAAAAGTAAAAAAAAAACAAAAACAACAACAACAACAACAACAACAACAAATCACTCTGTGACAAAAAAGTCTTCAAAGATTTCACATTTAAAAAAAAAAAAAATCTTGTGCTATTTGGAATTGGTGTCTTTCCAGTCATAATTCAAAGCAGTTCCTGTCTACAGTCACACCGAGGGACACATTACAGACTCTCTGTCTTTCCTTTCCCATTATAAATTCCTCAGGCGGTCTCATCCAGTTTCAAAGTGTTGCAGGATGCACAATTTGGCAAAGCATGACATGATGATTGAACAGCCTGCCATTGGTTGCCACAGCCTGTCACAATGCATTATGGGAAAAGCTAAAGAATAAAGCTAGCAGCAGGAATGATTGAAAAATGGATTATCAAATAGATTTACTGGCATATATTTAATCTAAAAAGACCCCAGAGACTCACCCAAGTTCTAGGTTCTCTAGAGAAGCTTCTATAAAAGCTAAGAAGGGATAATAGCAGCATTAGAATGACCCAATGGGGGGCTTTCAGAAGGGAAAAAAGTCAGTGACTACGATTGATGATTTAAAAGTTATAATCTGTGTATCTTCTTGTGACACCACCAGGCTCAGAGGGGATATAAAGCTAATATGAAGTCTCAAGGCCTCAGTTTTTAAACCAGCTGTTTGATTGAGTTGAGTTGCAACTAATTACTTTCATTTAAAAGTGTGTTAGTTGGCCCCTTCAGAGGCAGCTACATTTTTAACTGGCATGCAATGAATTTGGGATATATTGGGCTAAGAGAATACACTGGAGGGATCCTATACATTGGCCAGGGGAAGATGAAGGCAGCTGTTGGCTGCATTTTAGAAGTGACAGCCTTCGATGCACATCTGTTATGTATCTACAAATGTGCCAAATTTTGGATACAGGCCCTGTATTTGGACAAAGCCACTGCATGCTTTTGACCTATTATTGAATAATAACTCCATATTTTGTGAAATACACTTTAATGCTCTCTAATTTGAAGTCAAATTAATTTATTGACACTATTCTCCCTCTTGTGGGGTTAAATAAAATTGGAGCTAGTTAGTCTAGCCATAGCTCTTAAAATCCTTGAAATAAGGGGAAGCAACTAGCATGGCCACAGAGTAGCAAAACTGCTACCTGTAATTCCACAGCATCAACATTAACACAACACATCTTGTTTGTTTTGACGTTATCAGAGCTGAAAAATTGCATTTTTTGCTGAGTCTATGGTGATGTTATTGTTTCACTCAAAAGAAAGCAAGTATTTCTTTCTTACATTCAGAATACTTGGTGTTTTGACAGTACAGTACACTTTTATGTCAAGCCCAGTGAAAAGATAAGTTTCAAACCCTGGACCACTGGTTTGTGGCTTTTATCTTCCAAAGATCATGGTCATGTACAGATAAGTACCAGAGAGGGAAGGTAAATACTGCATCCACACGTTTTACCACAAGATGGCGCTACATGAACATAGCTTTCATAGAGCAAACTGAGAGGGAGAGAGGAAAAAGAGAAAAAAGAAGAACAGGGGGTTAAGAGGAGAAGAATATGTGAAAAAGAGAGTGATGATGGAAGCAAAAAATAGAAAGAACAGAGGTAAAAATGTTTTTATTTTGGTCCCTGGTGGTTCAAACAGAGTCTCCAAAGGCTTTCCATGCCTCACACTCACCACCTGCGCCTCTCCCTCTTCAGGCCAAACACACGCACACTCACACATTTGTCTTAACCAAGCACACACACACAACCTCAGTTAAAGGGCACAACCTAAAGTTCATTATCTAACAGCAAATAAGGCAGAAAAGACCACAATTCTTCCAGGATAAGCTCATTTGTTTGGCTTTAATTTTCCTTAAAGGGATCATTTTGGAAAACAAATGGTTGTGATGTGTCTTCTTGTTGTTAGCAAAGCAGAGTGGTACCAAAATGGTTTATGTATGACTCTATGGAAGTTGGACATTTTGGCAAATGTTGAAAATATAAAACAGTTATTGGTCAATTTGTATCTTTTGGAAATTTTAAACTGTTTCAGGTAAAAATCTCTTTGACCTCATTTTCTCCATTTAACTGAATATTATTTAACTTCATACTTTCATATTGATGTGAACCACAGTATAAATGATGCACTGAACTGCTATAATGTTTGATATGGATAGATATCATCAGGATTTGTCACACATGTCTTTACGTCTTTACATCTGAGGCATTTTTTAATTTTGCAGGCACTTTATAATTTTAAATTAAATCTTTAATTTACAACTTTGCCTTTGATTTTTTTAATTTTGGTGTTTGTGCCTCAGTAACAAAGGAAGACTTTTTCTATTCCCAGAGCTTGGACTAGTTTACTGAGATACATTTAAGATGAATGGACATAATGCTCAATTGAGTCACTGCAAAAATTTAAGTCCAAATCTCCAAATCTAAATGAGTTTGTTTGCTTAATTTCTTGTCAGAGTATCTTATTATATTCATTAAGCAGCAAAACTGGGTAAAAAAATCTTATTTGAAGACAAAAAATACAAATGAGGCTTGGAAAAAGAAAAAAATCTGCCAATAGAAAACAGACAAAATTAGTTTGTACATTTCAAGACATCCAACAAGGAGATTTTGCTCGTGCTGTTAGCAAATTTATTTTTCACATATTATAGTCATTTAAGCATTATTTTTTATGCCTCTATGCTGGTGTAAACTAGGGCCAGAGGTATTAGACCTTAGTGCTGGAATGTCCAAACTATGGTCCGGGGAACAAATGCGGCCCTGGGCCCATTCTTTAAAGGCCTGCAGCAAATTCTAAAAAATAAAACATTAGAACACATTAGAATATGAAGCTTGTGCTTGACTGCATATGTTATCTGTGCTTTCCTATTGACAGAGGAGTATAGTATTGTGTTCCCTTGGGGACTCGCCCGGAAAGGTAACTCAAAACTAAACTCATCTGTCAATAAGCAGACAGAAAAAAAAAAAAAAAAACAGTTTGTGAAGATAGTATGAATTTCTTTTGTTTAGTGTACACTTTAGTTTCAGCACTAGGCAGTGCTACTCTGCTAATTCTGTAAACAAACATTTTGGCAGGGTTAATTGATGTGCTTTTCCATGACAAACTGAGAAAACTGTCATTTAATTCTCTGGTACATGGGGTGTCATTCTCATTACGACCACAGCAGAGCAAGTGATAGTCAGGGCCAACCAGGGCTACCCTAGCTGGCCTCCTTAAAATCCTTGAAAAGTTTGCTGTATGAAAGGTCACTGTGTTATGAGCCCCCAGGTCAAATTTCAGTCAAATAAAACATCTCTAAGTTTATAAAATTAAGCTTCAAAATCATGAAAAACGAAGCATTAAAATCTGCTCCAGGATGTTGCGGGCATGTCTGTTGAATGAGATGAAGCCACGCCCACTCAGGAGAACCATTATCCTGCCTCTTGACCTTTTGTTGACCTCATAAGAAGAGGCAAAGTCTGTTTTCTGGCTCAAATCTCTGTTATGATACTTTACATAATCCGTAGGGCACCATGACTGATAGATTTGACAAATTTACCTCACAGTGAACAAAAAAAAACAGCATTTAACTGACTGCTAACTTTCAATAAAGGCAGTGACATCAGCTAACAACAGACTGTACTGACATGAATTGCTCTGTGATTTTATATTGTAGTGTTAGACATCATGAACCCACATATTGGCCCTGTCCAAATTAAACCCAGCCAGACAAGAGGTGAAAAGCTTTCTAACAGTCTCAATCCAAAATTCAGTCACATGTAGATCTCAGTGTTTTCACATGGTTACAGCAACCATATTCCAACATATCTAGTGTGTTAAGATAAAGACTTATGGATTTCACTTTACAGGGTCTTTAACTTGCTCTTTAGGTATATCCAATTACTAAGCACATCTTTACCTAAGTTAGACTGGATTTACTGACTTCAGTATCATAAAGGTGAGGTAAATGGAAGTGGCCCCATCATCTTTATAACTTTCTGTATGTGGAAAAAGTCTGCTCTCTTTAGGGCATCCGGTTGTAGGGATGTGCATATGGCTGTATTTCCATCTGGGACATTCTTGTGGATGTGATATCTCTAGAATTTCCACTCCCTCAGGAGGGTGGCTGGGCTCTGCCTTAGAGATAGGGTAAGGAGCTTGGACATCCAGAGGGATCCTGAAGAGGAGCCGCTGCTCCTTCACATCAAAAGGAACCAGTTGGGGTGGTTTGGGGATCTGATCAGGATGCCTCCTGGTTGCCTCCCTGTTGAGGTCTTCTGGGCACATCCAACTGGGAGGAGACCCCGGGGCAGACCCAGAGGTTGCTGGAGGGATTATACATCCCATCTTGGGAGTACCTGGGAATCCCTCAGCAGGAGATGGAAAATGTTGGGAAAAGGGATGTCTGGGTTGACGTACTTTGCCTTACTCACCAGAGTGGAAGTTATTACTTCTGCCAAGGAGGTTATGTGATCGGGTTTGTTTGTTTGTTTGTTTGTTCGTAAGGATTCTGCACTATTGGGAGATAGGGCTAATGGTGGAGGTCTGCGCTGTTACCACTTTACACCAGAAGATGGCGGACATGAGTAACTTCAATCCCAGCAGCAATCTGGGTGTGTTTCTATTCAGAGTTTTGGAGTTTATAGAGTTTAAAAGACGCATGCCCAGTTGAGGAGACGAGTCGGAGCGTAACAGAGAGAAAGACAGCAAATTGTGGCAAGAATACATACAATGCTGGGAGGAATAGAGGCATATTCACCCTCTGCCATGACTTCCAGTCATCCAGTGAGATCATGGGTGAGACTGTCAATGCATCTGTTGGCACCAACAGGCAACGCTTCCTCCCTGACAGTCCACCCATGGCGAAGCCAATACAATACGACACCCTGTTTCCACCCCACCGGGGAGGGAGTAATTGGTGAATGCTGTGGTGGGGGGCACATGGGGACGGATCCAGGAATTTTTATAAATGACTCTTCACTATTGGGAGATAGGGCTGATGGCGGAGGTCTGCGCTCTCCGAGTGCTTTTGATATTGAATACAGTTTTTCACATTACAAAGAGAAATCTGAAAAGAGCTAGTGTGCGAGGGAAATCATGTGTCTAGCTGTGAGGTGCTGTAGTGATCAAGTTCTTTTTACAGAGTCCCTGAATCATTGATTTTGTTGTTGCTCACATCAACAGAAAGTCTGGGGACAAAATAAAAGTTCAGATCTTCTTTTTGACCCACTGTACTTTTACTGTCCGGCAATTGTACATCTCTTGGAGGCACACACCTGCCAGGAAGTAGTTCTAGTTGCTTTTGTATAGCTTGAAATAAATTTAATAAAAAATGTTCAATAGGATATGGTTGACTAGAACTCAGACAAATAAACTAGCTTAGATTTACGTTTGCGTTCAGATCTTGTTGCGTTTTTATCAGCACTAAGCCTTCAGTCTTTTCTTTCATTATACAAAAATGACATGTAATTTAAATCAATATTATTAAAGATTCTGATCGCATTTCTCCACAAATCTCAGAGTGACCATTAAATGACGGCTGTTAAAGTGATATACCATTATCCTCATCAGGTGAACCAGGGATGGCTTTACTTTAATCCCCAGCAGCAGTGCTGAGATGTGTGAAGTTTTAAATCATAGTCACGCAGATTAAATGATGCTGACTTGCCTGGAAAAACTTCAAAAGACAGGATAATTAATTGAAAAAAGACAAGTAGGAGCAGTTTGGTGAGTTCACTTCAAGTGTAACCAAAGATTATTCAAAAACTATAGTTACAGAAATTTAGAATTGATTTCACATCATATCATCACTTAAATTTTGCCACATGCAGACAAGTCAAAACTTTACAGTGTCATATTTGTCACATTTGTCCAAAGGGACAAGACAGGTGTCATGATGTAAAGGCCCTGGCCCAAAGACCCCTGATCTCCTGTGTAAACCACTGAGCTATACAGAAGAATAACTTTATGATAGCTGAGATACTATCAGTTAGAGTTCATTATATTGGACTTAAACTTATCTTTCTGGTCTTTAAATAGAAGTTGCAGCTCATTCAGAGCACTGCTGCTAGAGTCCTCACCAACATCAAGACAGTAAAAAAGATCACATTTCTGCATCAACCACATGTAAGTCAAAGAATCAATTTTAAAATTCTACATCTGGTTTAAAAAGCAATGGGTGGAAATGTGCGTAATACCTTGGCATACAGACCCTCAGGTTAAATAACTGTTCCCAAAATCAGAAGCAACCTGAGTGAGGCAGCTTTAAGTCAACACACTGCTCATCTGTGGAAAAAACTGCAATAGATGGAGAGATGGATGATTGCAGCCAATCACCTTTTCTGCACCTGCAGTTCTTGTTTTTGTCTCTCATCGTGGCTGAAGTGTACCAGACTGTAGGGCTGGGCAATTTAATGCAAATTAGATTAAAAAGCAATAAGGCCTGCTGCAATTTAAAAATCCCAGAAGTTGCAATATTTCTTTAACTTTAAAGGTGTCAAAATACCAGTTTAATTCATCAATGTTTGCAGCAGCAGAGATTTTATGCACATTATGCAACCATTCAAGTGTTTTTCTTTTAGAATGGTTCACAAAAATCTTCCTTTTCTTGTTTTATGTATATTTGTTTTATGTGTTTTTTTTAATCAACAAAGTGACATAGAAATGATGATCCCTTAAATAAATCAATGGGTAAAAAATTTGCAGTATGAGCAAAAATAATTGCAATTTGATAAGCTTTAATTGTTCTGCCCCAGTTCATTTAATCTGATATTGATGAAACTTAGCGTTATTTCATGGAAGTCATACCTCCACCCCAGTTGCCTCCTTTATAGCATATAGCTGCACCCTCATACTGAGATTTATGCTACTATGGATGATTGTTTCTGAAGTAATTTCACTGTTTTCTATATACATTCTCATAAATGTATCCATCCATATGTGGGTTCCTAGCTGGAAAATCAAAGCATGCTGCTTGACTAACCCAGGGAGCTTCTTCTGAGCAGTCTTCTCTGTCAAGTAAAACTAAATATCCCTTTTGCAATAAAATGGTTAAATGTATTATGAGTTCCTGACTGAGTGCTTAAAATACAGTATGATTTTTTTTGTAAATTGTTGAAAAACTACACAAGATGAGGAACCCAATAAAATTGCAATCATAATATTTGGGAAGATAATCGCAATTAGATTATTTTTGTGAATCGTTCAGTCCTACCAGACTGTGATGAAGGAGGTAAGGTTTGTATATATTTAGGCTTTTTATGCCTTTATTGATAAAGGAGGACAGTAGATGGTGTTGGAAACAGGTATGAGAAAGTGGGGAAGGAGCCACAGACTGGACTGGAACCCTGGCCACCTGAGTATGGGGCATGACCTCGCTGCTCTACTATCTGCGCCCCTTGAATTCATATTTCAGTATATTTTATTGTCTCTTTGCTGCCTTTTAATGTTCTTAATGACATAAATGTTCTGTTTTTTTATTCCATAAAGCACTTTGAATTCCTCTTTATGAATGGTGCTCCTTAGATAAACATTGTCTTTTATTATTACTGTCTCTTCTCCTGAATCTCTTACTGTACATGCAAACATAATTGTACTTGTAGAAATCTTTCTTTCTAAACTAAGATGTAACCTGCCTACAACACACAAATATCTCAAATATCCCCACAAATTCTCCCTCTTTTTCTCAGATCCTTTAATTAAAGTTCTTCCTCATAGACTGGGGTGCAAAAACACAGAAAAACAGGCATAGATGCACACGATACCTGCTACCTGAAACGACTCAGTGGGGCCGAGCTGCGAGGCACAATTATGACTGTCTGCCTTCTTGACCTTCTATCTGCACACCAATCAAATTGAATGATGATTATCATATGAGCGATAAGCTCCTTAGAGCACTTTTATAAAACTTTCTCTTTTCTCCTCAGACTGTTTGTCTTTTCTCGTCTCTACACCCGAATATTTCACTGCACTTTTCTCTCACATTTTTCACTCATCTGTCTTTTCATCTTTCTTACCCTCACCTTTCTGTCCTTCTTAGAAAAGGGCTCCCTCTGGGATTTTACTTGGAAATGTCATATCATGGTTGATCTTATCCATCTGCTTCCATCTTATCCACAACCATGCAAGAGCTGCATTTGAAAGTTAAAATTCTCAGTTATGTGACCAAAAATTGAGAACAACATGTGGTATGTGTCAGATAGCTGAACCGTGCTGAAACTACATCAGTTCATCTTATCCTCAGGTTTGTGCCCTTTATGCTCTTTAAAGGCCTCACAAAACCCACTTTTTAGTATTTTTGCCCATATATTTAAGTATCCAGAGTATCTACCAACCCACAAAATGTAAAATATGCCAGCAGTTCTTTGTTCATGATCTGTTTATGCCTGAAAACAGAAAATCTGACAGTCCAAACAGAGACTGTGATCCATGTGACATCAAGACCACAGTCATTATAATGAAACCTGACCCTTAATTAGTATCACCAACCATGGCTATGGAAGCAACCATTTGTGTCAGCTTACCCTAGAGAAGAGAGAGGCAGTGTGAGATGCAGCTCTTTTGCATTTAAAGAGACAGACACTGAAACCAACTTCTGAGAAAGGCTTTTTAGATTTGGTTTATACAGGGTCAAAAACCTATTCTACTACTTGATCCACAATATATTTAACAATACGATCCTGTGGGGGAGATCACACTGGCTACTTACTGCATGTGGATCAATCACAGCAGTGTCAGGTGTTTGTGGCTGATTGCCACTGATTAGGTTCAGATGTGGCGAGCTTTTATATTCTTGGTTTACAGCGCTCAGTGCTCATTATACACCTTCAGAGTGAGTGAGTGAGCGCATCTCCTTGTGTTTTCTTGTGCATTTGAGTGAGGAAGTTTGTGTAAGCATTCCTGACATCTTATTAGAGAGACTTTTCTAAGATTGACCAGTTGCCCCGGGGTTGAAGATGGTTGATGCTTCCTTCCTTCCTTTTACCTTGGTCTGGAGATCTTCGGCTACGTTCACACTGCAGTTAAAAGTGACCTGAATCTGATTTTTTTTGCTCACATGTGACTCGTATCTGATTTTTTTTCTGACAGTGTACAGCGGAAGTCACATTGAATCTGACTTTTTCGAATCAGATTCAGGCCACTTTCGTATGTGGTTCTCAATCAGACACTTATCTGATCGTCTGGAAGTTGACTGCAGTGTGAACAGGCAAACAAAAAAATCAGATCTGAGAAAAGATCAGAATTGAGCGCTAAGGCCTGCAGTGTGAATGTACCCTTAGTGTTTCATTTATGGATCGCTTTTCTCAGTCTGCCCAAGTGTTGTTTCTAGTTAGCTAGGCAGCGGTGGTTTAGTTCTCTCTTTCCTCAGTATTATTTAATTATGAGAGTATATTAGTTCTGGCTTGTTTGCTTTTTTCTCCTTTCCTAAATAATCACTTTAAATCACTTTATAATGGCTGTCCTTCCAGAATAATTATAAGACACCCACCCATTTTCCCCGCTTTCTGACACGATATGATACACTTAAAAAAAAAAAAAAAAAAAAAAATTGACCAAAGTATGGCATGCTGACTGTGTTTGGAGATGTAAAAGGTGTACATTGTGTCACATTTCACTAGAAATTTTGAATTTTAACGACCAAGCGTCTTCTTCCTAATGAAGCTCAGTCTGGATTTGGTCGTTTCAGCATTTTTACATGAGTGCTTGTTAAACTATCAAGATTGGTCTCTGAGCTATCCCTTATCATAGCTTGCAATACTTTGTAGTTTGATTGATTATTTTAACAAAGTGTAAATTTGGGTAACTGGGTGGTGATTATGATCATTGTAAAAATATCTGTAAGATTAATATCAGTCATATGCTTAAAATGAATTGACCTTCATTTGCTCTTCACTTTTCATCTCTGTAAGTAATCTCAGCAGCAGAACAGGATGATCCAGCAGTATACAGTATGTTTTTTCCTTCCGTGAGTGATGTGCCTTACATGCAGATAATTAGCTAATGCTTTTGTAAAAATCTCTTAATTGTTTTATTAGCTTTTTATTCTTGATTTTTTTCAACTGATTTTTAGGGGGCATCCATCCATCCATCCATCCGTCCATCCATCCATAGATTAAAGAAGAATCAAATGCATATTTTTGTTAAACCGTATGCAGTCATCTTTTAAGAAAAAACATTTTAACTAACATTGTGTTCATTAAATGCTTGGGCCCACCCTTTTACAAACCCTTCTATCATAAAATTCCCCCCTTAAAGCAGTTGCATCTTTTCCATCATGAAAAGCTTGAAGTGTTGTTTTACTCTTTATTTCATACGTTGCCACTTGTTGTGGCAGCCATTGCAATAGGCTAGCCCCACTTAACCCTTCCCATACCTACTGCCTCGTTCTCTTCAAATGACACTGATTGGTCCAAACAGCATGCTGTTTGGCACAAACGTTGTGGACTGGAGCTTTTCAAGATTGATTTGCCTGACGTGACCTGTTAAACCGTGGCAGTAAATGCCCTTCCTGTATATTGACCCTCTTAAGAAAGAGCTGAAAACATACAAAGCTGAGGCCTTTTTTAAGATGATAATGTCACTCTCAACACTAAAACGCTATTTGACTAGACTGTTAAATTTAGACAGAAATATATGTGAGTTAAATCTAACACTAGGGTGAAATATACAGCTGTATGATATTGTGCTGTTACTTTCGCTGCTTCATGATTATCAAGAAATAATAAAAATACTGGATGTTTATTGATGTTTTCATACAAGTCCTGAAATTCCCAAAGGAAATGAAATCTAATAACTTTAATAAAATGCCACAACAGAAAGACTTTGATGATTTGATTCTTTATTTGTATGCAGTGGTTTTCAGGTTTGGTCTTTTAATAATCTGCAAGCAGAATACTGACAATAAAAACGCACATCATGATTGAGTTCTTGCCAATATTAGTTGATTTAACTCAAAATAAAAATGCAAAAAAGGTGTCCCTTTATCAAAAAAAAAAAAAAAAAAAAAAAAACTGTTTCAGGAATAAACTTAAAAAGTAAGGCAATTTGTGTTTGGTAGATCATTTCTTTGTTGTAACAATGCTTCTTGGTAATAAATCTTATACCGTTGGAAAGCCTGTTTATTAACCTTTTAAATGATGCCACATTTGTAAGGATCATGCATTTGTGGGATGAGCAGCAGAGCTGAGTATGTGGGTTACGGCCATGAAAAATGTGCCAGATCTTCTCTGCCAATGCCAAACAGCTTATTTTGCTGTTGCTACTGACTCTTGTTTTGAGCTTCTGGTACCCCCAGGTGCTGCCAATGAGGTGCCTGATTGGCAGCACCTGTGAGAATGGGCCCTGCTACAGTGGTCAGTAGATGTCTGCTTCAAAAATCGGCATGCCACGTTTGACTGATCTGGATAGGGCCCGCCGGCTGGGCAGCTTCAAGCTGGTGTTCTGCAAAACCAAGTTGCGGCATTGTTTGGAGTGAACCCTAGTACCATCTCCAAACTGAAGGCCAAGTTCCATATAATGGGGAAGACAACAACCCAAAAATTATTTTTTTCTCACCCTGTCAGCAAGAACTCTATCTATGACAACACTCGCCCCCACAGAGTGGGGTTTATCAGAGACTACCTCCAGAATTTGGGAGTGGAGAGGATGGAATGGCCTGCCAGCAGTCCTGACCTTAACCCTATTGAACACTTGTGGGATCAGCTTGGGTGTGCTGTTTGTGCCAGAGTGACCAACACAACCATGTTGGCTGACTTGCGACAAATGCTGGTTGAAGATTGGGATGCCATCCCACAGCAGTGTGTGACCAGGCTGGGGACCAGCATGAGGAGGAGGTGCCAGGCTGTTGGAGCTGTATATGGTTCTTCCACACCCTACTGAGTCGCCTGTTTGTTAAATGAATATTTTGTAAAATTGTCAAAATGTCTTGTTTCTTCAAACTTCAGTTATCCAATCCACATAACACCAAACAAGAGTCAAAGGCAGACTCAGCTGTTTGGCATTGGCAGAGAAGATTTGGCACATTTTTCATGGGCACAACCCACATACTCAGCTCTGCTGCTCATCCCACAAATGCATGTTCCAAACAAATTTGACACAGTTTTAAAGGTTAATAAACAGGCTTTCCAACGGTATAAGATTTAGTACCAAGAGGCATTGTTACAACAAAGAAACAATATACCAAACACAAATTGCCTTACTTTTTGTTTTAAGTTTATATTGTTTTCAATTTAAGATGAAAACTGTTCACCATTAATACTGTTTGCATCAAAGTCCATCCAATCAAGAAGAAGGATTCACAGGTGACCCCTCTCTTTTACACACCACATTTTCTCCTGTGAGACACGCAGCACCACATTAATCAAAATGTCAAAAATCAAATGACATGATTGTGTTTATCTGGAGCAGGCTGAATGCAGTGTGCGATATTTATCACCTGGAATGATATTCATATTTTGTCCGGCTGGTGCATCTAAGGAGAAACACCTAAGCGAGAAAGATTACATTTACCTCTCTTCATTTATTTTCAATGATGCTAAAAGGGTTCAGCACAACACACAATATTCCAAGAGCACAATGAGATTTCCAGCAGGTGTGTGAATTGTGACTTTGTGTGTGTGTTTTATGTTTTAGACACAATGCGTGCCTTAATGTCCTATTAGAACACAAAATTGGTCCCTGGGAGATTAACCACTAGTTTTACAAGTTTAGGTTTGTAACACAGTTAAGAGCTAGACTCCCAACAACTCTGAGTCATATTGTAATGTAGCTTTTGTCAAAGTTCAAGCTTGTAGACTATCCTGCATGCTGGTTTAATGTACATGTGTTCTTCATGTACCAGAAATGTAAACCAGACAACTGATTTGTGCATTGTACAGAATATGTATTCAGCTTTCATTCATGTGACTGTGCCGAGGCCTGGAGGACAAAAAAAAAAAGGCTTAGGATAGTGGCAGCTGTCACTTTGTGTTGCTGTAGCAACAGGCATTTACTCTCCATCTCTGTAAAGCAATGCAGATTTAGATCAACTCAACCCCAGTTCAGTAAGGAGAGATGAATAAGTTATTTTACAAATTTAGATGTTTTAAATCGTAAACAGTCTTTGGCGAATAAACACCATTGGCCTCACACCATTGTGAGGCCAACAGCAGGAAAGGGCCCTCCCCCTATGGAGTCTAGACACTGGAGGTGATGGAAGGAGTAGGATAAGATAAGTAAGAGAATTCTGAGGAGCAGATTTCAAACGAGCTTGGCCCGACACTGATAAAAAACCCCTGAAAGTAGGGATGAAGGGATGCAGGATGTACAGAGGATCTTGACCCAGACACCAATGGGATGCCCTGGAGGTGACGATGAAAGGAAGTAGGATGGCATGAGGGAGCTGAGCCTTGACACTGATGATATTTAATGGAGGTGGCTGGGGTGGAGGAGGGTTGCAGCAGAGAGGAGAGAAAAAATAGAAACAGAGCAGGAAAAGGGGGACGCATGAGTGTGTGATTACTAATGAATGACAGGATGAATGGAAATGAAACAGTCTTCCTGCTTGAACTTAAGCTAAGCTTCATTAAACCTGAGTTATACATTTAGGTGAAAGTTTTTGCCACTTTGGACCCTCACATCAAACCTCAAAAACAATTTAAATCACCTTAATCAGAAAATCGAAGCCAGACATGTACTTTGGTGAAGTTTACATACTGGTATATCTGCAGTAGTGGAGAATCATTTGTCTTACATAGCCAACAGGGGGACAAAATTATGGACAGAATGAATTAATGTGTTGTTTGGATCAATAATGCTCACAAAAATGTTTCGCACACCAAGGAGCCCTTTTTCAAATCCATTTTTCAACCCAGCATGCACATATCCTTTTATAAACATATCTTTAAATGAGGATGATGACTGTAAACGTAAAGGCTAACTTATTCCAGGAATTCATTCCTGAAATGAAAGCGGTGCTTTATTGTATTGTAATCAACCCTAAGAGAGTGCAGTTTTTATTGAAAAGAAAAAGCAAAAGAGGTGGGTTCGAGCTGAGCAGTGTGTCTCTACTCATCATCTTTTGTTATTGTATTAATTGAGAACCCCTGGCAGTGGAATTTATGTACATGTTGTGCGTTTAGATGACCTCCTATTAAAATTTCCACTGTGTTCATATCAACAAGGTGTCACATCCCCTGGTTGAGTTAGTTAAGTCTTTTATTTTTCCCTCATGTTCAGTCTTGTCATTTCCTGTTTTATTTTGTATACTTACCTTGTGTCTCTTTTCCAGATCACTCCTTCCTGCCCATCCCTACCTGTTCCCCGCATCTGAAATCACCTTGTGTTTCAACTGCATTGATTGTTTGAGTAGCTACACCTGGTGATCCGCGTCTGGGTTGTCTTCCCTCTCCTTGTGTATTTAAACCATTCACTCCCTTCCCTCTGTGCGAGATTGTCTTGTTTAACTCCTAGTGTGCATTACTTTTGAGCCTTATTATTCTGATAGACCCTTTGTGTTTTGACCCAGTTTATGACCTTAGTTTTCCAAGTTTTTCCTGCTGTTTTTGTACTTTTGCCGGAGATATTTGACCTCCTGTGTACCGAACTTTGCCTCCATTAAACGGATTTTGAACTTTTACCTGTGTCCTGTGTCTGCATGTGGATCCACATGACACAAGGAAGCAAAATTTACCCGTATGGGTGTTCTTATAAAGATGTAAAAGTTGTCTTCAGATTGCTGCTGATGGGAGCTGGGAGTTCATCACAATACAATTTTGCAGCTCGATTATTCAAAACTACTCAAATACACTTCAAATGAAAACTAGAATGCTTTACATACTAAAATCCAGGAGACTGATCCACACCTTTTTTATTCAAGTGCAACTTAAGAAAGACTTGAAGGAACAATGTTATCATGTATAATCTGACAATAATAACGCCTAAAATTTCTCAAAACTTGGTCCCCTCAGTGTTTAGATTAACATTTGGTGAGTACTAAAATGTATATTATTCTATGCTAAATTTCACATAAGAGAATAGAGTTTATGTATACAGCAGTGCCCATAAAGAGTATCCACCCCTTAGATGTTTTACACATTTATTAATTTTATAAATCAATCATGTTCAATATTATTTGGCTTTTTTGACAAGAAATGAACATTTCAATGTCAAAGTGAAAACATATATTTACAAAGTAATGTCAATTACATAAAAAATATGTAAGATAAAATAAGTGACTGTATAAATATTCAGCCCCTTTAGGTCAGTATTTAGTAGATGCACCTTTGGCTGTAATAACAGCACTGAGTCTGTGTGGATTGGTCTTAATCAGGCTTTCACATCTGGACACTGCAATTTTACTCCATTCTTTTTTGCAAAACTGCTCAAGCTCTGACAGCTTACCCTTTTCAAGTCCAGCCACATATTCTCTATTGGACTGAGGTCTGGGTTTTGCCTTGATTCATCTTGCCGTCTTTAAACCATTTCTGTGTGGCTTTTGTTGTATGCTTCATGCCATTGTCTTACTGGAAAATAATTCTTCTCCCAAGCTGTAATTCTCTTGCAGACCGAAACAGATCGTCCTCCAGGATTTTCCTATATTTTGCCCCATTCATTTTGTCCTCTACCTTTACAAGCCTCCCAAGGATGGCTGCCGAGAAGCATCCCCACAGCATGATGTTGCCACCCCCGTGCTTCACAGTGTGAATGGTGTGTTTGTGGTGATGTACAGAGTTTGGTGTGCGCCTAACAAAGTGTCTTGTCTGATGGCCAAAAAACACTGTTTTAGTCTCACCGGTCCAAAGAACTTTCTCCCACTTGACCATGGAGTCTCCAGCATGCCTTTTGGCAAACTGTAGTTGAGATTGAATATGAGTTTTTCTTTATCCTTGACTTCCTTTTTGTCACTCTGCCATAAAGCTTTGAGTGGTGAAGAACTCGGGCAATAATTGTTGTATTCAGAGTCTCTCCCATCTAAACTGCTGAGGCTTGTAACTCCTTCAGAGTAGTCATAGGTGTCTTGGTGGCCTCTCTCACTGGTCTCCTTCTTGAGTTTGCGAGGACGGCCTGATCTAGGCAGATTTACACATGTGCCATATTCCTTCCATTTCTTGATGATGAATTTAACTGAAATCTGGGGGATGCTCAGTGCCATGGAATTTGTTTTGTATATATTGTATCCTTAGTTGCTTGAAGTGTTCTTTTGTCTTCATGGTGTAATGGTTGCTGGGAATACTGCTTAACCTGTAACTGGATCTTCCAGACACAGGTGTCTTTATATTACATCACCTGAGACACATTCAATACACAAATATGACCCCCATTTCATGAATTGTGAGGCTACTAGCACCAACTGGCTGGACCTTTGATGAATCAGGTCAAATCAGTTTTCACTTAGACATTAAAGAGTTTTGTGTAATTAGTTTAACCAAAAAAGCGAAATTATATTGACCATGATTGATTTATAAAATCAAAAAACTACATCCAAAGGGATGAATATTTTTCCATGGGCACTGTAAAATGTAGATTTGTACTTTTATAACCCTTTATTCTCATCATAAATAATGGTTTTGGCCTACATTTTTCATATAGTACTTGTTAAATTAATTTTCTTGCCAGTAAAACCTTTCAGGGACACAAAGTGTTTAAGTGCTGATTTAATTGCAACACGAGTCATTGGAGATAGTTTAGTCCCATTTTGAATATTGCTTTGACATTTACAACAGATACTCCAGAGATCCGTTGAGGACAGATTACACAAAGTGCAACAAAAAGAGGAAGCTTGAAAGTTTGTATTCATGAGCATCTCCCTAATGTGACCAAATGTCTTTATAAGTATTCAGGCACAACTTTTATTCATGGAATTTAGAAGAGCAAAACAGAGGGACATGTTGGCCGGTTATTCTTAACCACACGCCTGTCATTTACATGTTCACACAAGAAGCACCCACCCCCACTAAGTCTGTGTCACATTTGTCCCTTTAAATACACATTTCTGTGCTTATGAGCGTGTGTGAGATAGTGTGTGTGTTTGTGTTAGTCTGTGTGGTGTTTGCGCTCATGTTCCTATGTGCGTGTATGTCTGGCTTGGACAGCTAATTCTCTCTGCCAGAAAATGTCCTGCAGCAAGAGTTTGGACTTGAGAAAGTGTCCGCTGCTCTGTCGATATGTGACACGGTGCCAAATCGGGCATGCAGCCACTTTCGATTAGCATGGTCCAACGCTGCCCGTTCACAACAGCAGCACGGCCAGGAACGGATCGAGAGTGCTGAGAGAAACTCCATACTGCCAAAAACAAGTCTGAGATGCTGCAAACAATAAAACAATAATAGGAAAAACATAATTGGAAATCAAGAACCTCATGCCAGTCTACAAAATCCCATAAGTGTTTTACTGCTTGTTTATTCATTGTTGGCCAACATTTAATGAGAATTCATGTTAGAATTTCTTTGATAAAGTGGAATATTCACAGAAACTGCCAGTATACTAAGAAAAAGCAAGACAAATGAGAGAACATTCTGCATGTTTTTCAACTAAAAATGCAAAAAATGTATTAAGACACACTGTAGTTTGGGGGTTTTCAAGAGTACCTCCTGCAGCACATGTGGACATTTTTACCAGGAGCTGTCGGGAAAAAGGTAGGGCAAAGATTGAATGGAAAATTTGACTTTTTGTATTTACACATGCAGCTTTATTTGGAGAATTTATCAGGAATTTTGTGCAAATGCAAAACAGTAAGAAAACATGTAGAATACATTTTTGGTATTGGAAGATGGTGTTTTTGTGACTTCAAACCTCATATAATACCAAAGAGCTGATCTCCATGGGACCCTAAGACCATAAAAACAGTCCAAAATTCACCCAAGAAAAATATGTCTGACAATTAAAATATGAGCGGCAAAAACAGATCCAAACTGAGATGGAGTATAAGCACCGGTAGCATCATAGTAGTCTGTCTCAGAGACAAATTGCATTTGAAAAGAACAAAATGTGTCTTTAAAAACATTTGATATACATGGGATTTCACAGTCTTTACATTACCCAAATAGAATTTTGTGAACTGCCTTACAGGACTTAGAAGTATGACAACTGAATGGGACATTAGGGAGATCAGTGATGAACCGTTTTGGGACGATTTCCATTGTTAAGGAGGTTGCATGTGGAAACTGTGATCTTGTGCACATGTCCAGTATACTCAAAAGTTTATCTTAGATTTATTTAGCAGGTTAAAGGGATTAATAAACCTGCAATGAAATGAATGAAACCCTGTGAAAAAAACAAAATTACAACCATTAGTCGTATGCATTTTTCCAGTACATTCAAACTCAAAGACAAAGGCTAACATCATCAAAACTTTGATGTGGTCCCTCTTTAACATCTTTAAGGATTTGGAGCAATTTGTTCCTAGCCTGGGGTCCAGCCACGGGGGACCACGGGGGCGGGGCTTGAAGCTTTCTCTGCTCTGAGGTTTTAAAATGATACTTGCAAATAGTAACACTCAGGGATAGATCCACTAAGATTTGCACCAAGAAATAGCCAATCTTTGTACCTAGAGAACAAAAGATTGGCTCTACTCTTTTGATTCTCCACAAGAGAATTTGCACTAATCAGATGCAGATGCAAACATGACCATCGCATAGTGCATTCTGCCAACACCACGATGACAGAGTAAGACAGAGATAAAACAGAGAAAGTCCAATTTTCAGGCAAAAAATTCATTCCTGCAGAGGCATGCAGTGCAACCATCCATGTCAGCACATTGGAGGATTATGTGTGACTCATTAACTGGATAAAAAAAATGAAAAAAATATGCTGACCGTACACTGGTGCCACTGCTAATATTACAATATCACATAAAACACATTATTATCAGACAAACTATTATACTTTGATATCAGTAATTGGTAAGTTACAGCTGAGAGAATTTATTTTATGTGATGTTACTCTTCCTGCTGCAGAAATCAGTGTTTTATCAATTAATTAATTTGAACGTACATTTCAGTATTTTTTAATCATCAAAAATAGCAGCTCACATTGCAACAAACTACAAACTTCACAAGTTCACAGAGACATAATCTGTCATTAGAATGAACAGAGAAGTAAGCAGACATCCATTAAGTGTGGAGGATGAGGAGGACACGGACAGACACGTGGATGTTACCATTAAGCACAGCACAGCTGTTTATTTGAGACAGCTCCAGTCTGTTATTAGATCAGTGTTCTTTACACTCTTTTACAACCAAACCAAATCATATCAGGACTGATGTTTATATTTTCACCAAAGCACCGTACGTAAAGACAATCCCCACTTGTATGCACTTGCTCAAAAGAATGATCAAATAAAACAATAAAAATACAAGAGAAACAGCTGCCTATACTTTTGCTGCTCTGTCTGAAAGCAAGGTTAAAAGTCTTTGTCTACTTTTGTGCTGAAAATCAAAACATCTTGATCACATATTTAATTCCTTCAGGAAGCCTCAACAATTTATCGTTAAATAGCTCTGGTAAAGGGACAAAAAGTTCTATCACATAAAGATGAACTTCCTCTATGTAAACCTTAAAGGTAAAAGCCTGTCTAAAGATTGAGCTCTAAAGTGTGCATGACAATATCTGTCAGACAAGCAGTGAGGCAGGTTTCAACCTGAGTTTAAGAAGGGCGAGTTCACATGAATAGCAGAGTGTCATCTGCATATCACAGCACTGAGAGTTCTTGTTAGAAGTAACCACATGTATGGTTTGTAATATGGTTCAGCATAAACAAAAAATAAGTGAGTATCTCAACGATGATTAGATAATCTGAGAGGTCCTTGAAGACCTGTCAAGTGCCATACAGTCTTCCTGTTCCCCTGGGTTTTCTGATTTTCTCTAATCTTCTGTTCCTCCTATAATCCCTCCATGTCTTGCTGTATCAGCTAATAAAAGATCAATTAACTCCTCCTTCCTTTACATTCACTTATCTCTTTCCTATCCTCCAACTTTTCCTCTCCCTCCTTCGCTCTTATCCATTGCACCACATGTATTTAGGGGCCCAGTTAACAAGCCATTTAAGCCCCATCTTCTCTCCTGCCTAATCACACATGCAATATTCATACATGGCTGTCACTCATGCAGGCGCATTAAGGCTCTCATTCCCTCTCTGCTCTTCTCTTCCCACTCCTTTTTCTGATCCCCCTCCTTCATCTCCTCGTCTTCAGTGCTCTCCTTCCTCCTCTCCTGCCCACTCTCATCTTTCTGTCTCCCGTATCCATTTTCTTCCACTTCCTCTTTGCCTCTCCCTTCCTCTCACCCATTCAGTCTCCCCCTCTGTTCCCATCTGTGCGCATAGAGAGAGCGAGACATCTTAAGTCTTTTTATGAGATTGACAGGGAGGGATTGTGGAGAAAACGGCTTCTTTTTTCAAAGAGATGCTATATTCAGGATCTTCTTATTAATGATAATCTGCCATAATTCAGCTATGATGATGCGTTCTGATAACAAATAAGCCTCTCACTTTGGAGTAAACCTAGAGAACCTGCTTGGAGTTTTAACTCTGATGAATATTAAGGTTTGCTCTTGTTTGCCTGCAAGCATTTCCGTTGATGTAACATTTAATGGCATTCTAAGGAAGAAAATTATAAATGTAAAAGAGTCCCGATTCTGTGAACACTGCTGTATCAAAACCAGGAATCAACAGGGACAGTATCAGAAAATGCAATGATAATAATAGAATTCCACTATTCAGCATTCAAAATTGTTTTCAGTCAGGAAAACTCTCGTCATACATTTAACCATCTTATTGCAAAATTTACTTGGCAGAGAAGGTGCTGCTCAAATGATGATACCTGGGTTAGTCAAGTATACTTTGACTTTACAGGAAGCACATGGCTAGACACCCTCATCTGGATTGATACATTCTTGACAATGCATACTGAATACAATAAAAATAATTCAAAAGCAATTAATCATAGTAGTATGAATCTAAATATGAGGGTGCAAAAGCTTTATGCTATAAAGGAGGAGGCTGGGGTGGAGGAGTATAAGCTTTGCCAGCAGCAGCAGCATGATGCATGAGCATGGAACCACTGGCATATCACCAAAGTGCGATGAAAGGGATAATAAAATATGTTTATATGTAAAGGGGATAAATATTATGCATTATTATAAAAAGGGGGAGGTTTTAGCTCCTTTGTCTGTGTCAGGTGTAGGCAAAAATCCAAAACAAAAGGTGAAAGACCCAAAATGCAGATAAAACTGCTGCAAAACTCTTCTACCAAAGGTAATGTCAAGTGATTGGTCTAATTGGTCAGAAGTGTGCTTATAAAAATACTAGTTGTAATTTCGCAAGGCAAAATCATACTGCTGGTGTGAAAACCTGCATTGACTTGCTACATGCTCCAAAAAAACAAGACTAGGTTAAAACCTTGTATATGGCTGACTGCAGCTATCTGGGATGCCTGTTAATAGCCTGACTGGCAGAGTGATTTTGTCATTATTGCTATTTTTTGTGAGCAAATTTATTGTGGCTACTTAAATGTATGTACCTACATGCTGTCCTCTCTCTCTCTGTCTCTCCTCTTAACAAAGCTCTTCTCTGTGCACATATGAAACACCACAGAGACATGTGTCAGACTTCACTGATAGTGACAGACAGTGTCACTGGAGATTACGTTTTTTTTTTGTCAGATAAAAGTCTTTAATGGTAGTAAGGTAATACGAACAATAAAACACTAACTGTTAATGAACTGTTTATTCTAAAATAAAATAAAAACTTCAGCAGGTTTCATAAACATTTGTAATTCTCCTCAGACAGGTGTGTATGGGTCTTTATATAAGTAAAATTAAGCTGAATGTCTACTTTAGTGTTGCTATCATTTTTTTATCCGTTAATTATCTATAAACAGCACATTTATCATATTTCCTGTAACTAAAGACATGTCAAATGTTCAAATAGCGTTCTTTTTAACAATGCAAATGCAGAGATTTTAATGTTTATTTGTTCCCCATAATCATACAGTATTAAGGGAATATTTACCAAATATTATCTTAGCATAGCACACACCCCTGGCTCATGCGGGCGACACAGACAGCTGGAGTGCACACACACAGTGCTAACGCGCTGGTCCTCCGTAGTCAGAGAGGAGCTTTAAGAGGAGAAAGTTCTGCTGTTTATCCCGCAGTATCCTGAAACTTTTGCCCTCAACAGATGGAAGCCTGAAGTCTACACTACGAACATGTTAGCGTGCATTTCAGTGTAGGTGTGTGCATGTCGTGTTTGTGTGTGTCACTATGCAGCATGAAAGAAGACGAGGATTAAAGGAGAGCAGGTGACGCTGCTGCATAAAAGACACACGAACAGTCAAAGAGAAAGAGATGATAGGAGAAAGAGTGAGATGGGGACAGGAGATCATGGTGGAAAAATTAAAAACCGAAGTTCGTGCGGGTGTCTCAAATCATGAGTCCGAATCAAGTACAAGAACAGCGGTCCAGGTTGGAGTAAACTGCAACAGTCTTAAAGTGACATCCAAGATAACAGCTAACGCCGGATAATACTGGACAAGCCCACCGCCATGATCGTAAAGCCATGCCAAAACAGACCGGGAGTAGAGCGAGAACATTTTTTTTCTGTCTCAGAAAGCTTTCAGCGTTGCTCTCTGCGCTTGTTTGGAATGAGACACGATGTCTGGTTTAGACAAAGCGCGGCTGCGGCTCAGTCCCAGTTCCAGCTATTGACAGGCCTGCTAGTGGAATCATTAGCTGGGACACAACAACCCATTAGCTGTATACAACAACTAACCCTTTCCCCGTAACTATCACATAAACATGCCAAGGCGGGGTGGCACAAGAGCGACAACATTGTTTTCTGTCGAAGAAAAATGTCCGTGTTGCTCTCAGTGCTAACTGTGATGAAGAAATGTGTTGGTCTGGCTAAGGCCGGGCTAACGTTCAGCTAGCAGCCGTTGTATACAAGCACAACAATTAACCCTTTCCCCCTTTAACTATCACACACACTCATGCTTAAGTGGTTTGGCAGAAGGGCAAAAAACACCCTTTCTGTTACAGAAAGCTTTTAGTGTTGCTGTCCTCGCTTGTTTTAATGAAGAAATGTCCAATTTTGACTAAAGTGCTGCTGTGACTAATTCAGAGCTAATCGCTTCAAGCACACAAGCATTCACACAGGAAGTTACCTTTCCCCCTTAAATATCACATAGTCATGCCAAAGCAGGTCAGCAGAAGAGTGAAAACTTTCCCAACATGAAAAGCTTATAGGGTTGTTTTTATTCTTTGTCATACAGAAATGTGGCCCAGTTCTGGTTAAACAGAGGCTAAAGCTAGATCTGAGGTATTTAGAGCAGTGGAGGTAGCCATTAGAGGGCTTTCAGTCACACTTAACCCTGCCCATAGCACAACTCTATGTATGGCTCTAGTGAACACAGTGGAAGCAGCCATCACTAACAGCATTCAGTACAAGCAAACACAACTCTGTTATGTTAGGGCTGTGGAAGTAGGGTCACTCACTCAGTCAGTTACTTGACCTCAGTGGTCAGCCAAAAAAAAAGTTATAAATACTTGTACCAAAAAAGGCTTCAAGTGTACAAAGGGCTACCTGTAAATTCACACACTTTTCATGAGTACCACAGTTTATCTCTGACCAATCGCTCATGTCCTCGTCAACTGGATCCATTTCTGTTGTGCAGCAGAACTGAGCACTAGCTTGAGCAGCTGGAGACAAGAGATCACAAGGGAAAACTAAAAGTTCACATGGAAATTGCCAGATATCAACCAACAATAGCATATTATCAGCAGGGTTTATGTTTCTGAGGTTGATTTTCTTCTCATTTAGATTATTCCCTGCTTTTTTGCTTCTTCCACGGGTGGGTAAGTTGGAATATTAAAAGGTCTATGTTTTCTACAAAGGATGTGTGGTGTCAAATTAAATCCTGTGGTTTTCCTTCTCAACAATTTATTCTTTTGTTGTTATTCTCTTGTTTACCTCTATAACTCATTGACTAACTGGTGACAAGACGTAAAGTTGACAAAGTGATGAGATTTACAGTCAAAATTCTGGGAATTGTGTGCAATTGTGAAACTCACTGGATTCTCTGTGGATTTTTGTTCCTGATTAGATCAATCTGCTCTCCAGGGATTAAAGCCTTTAAGCAGAGACTGCTGAAAATATACTAGGTGTATACTCAACATAGCAGTACAGAGTAGTTCTTCTGACACATGATGGTGATAGATTGTGGCAAATGCTGTGGGACTGCTAAAACTGACTTGAAAGGGAATGATTTTCTCCTGAGTGTACAGAGTATATGGATTTTGAGGGTAAGGCGGCTACTTCTTTTAGTGACATACAGGCTCCCCTCACTGGTGTCATAAGTCTAAGCATGATAAGTCATAAAGTAGTGACCAGATGACAGATGGTAATTTTCCAGAGATCTGTCAGTCTATGGAACCAGTGATGTGAATACATGCACACATGAGTCAGTTAAGTTTTATCTTTCTCTCTGTCAATTTTTCAAATGATGATGATTTTTAGAAATACTTCAGGCTTTAGGGTTGTAATTTGAGGCTATAAAACTGACAGCTGCTGTATGGCAGCTGTGTTGAAGTTAATTTACCATTAGAAACTGTACTGGGCTGCTGTTTAGTGAATTCTGTCTCCCTTTAATTGGTTAAAATTTCTCACTGATAGCGTTATGTGAAAAACTGATCCATCTAATAAGTCTCCCCTGCTCTCTCTCTGCAGTTGTCTCTCTGTAAATGGCACATTGCTAATCAGCACGAGTGTGGATGGTTTTCCAAATGCAATCACAGACAATTACACTTCATGCAGTGCTTGTGTGCATTTGTGTGTGAGAGTGTGTATTTGTGAATGCATACAAACATTTTAGCCCATTAGGAAGTGACGCACTGATTGGCTGTCAACTCTCATGCTGCCTGACTGCCAGTCACGCAGACAACAAACAAAAAGACACGCACACACTAACACACAGTCTGCTTTTAGCCCATTATAAACTCAGGATACTTGTCACAGCCATGGTCGTAACAGCGGGATAAACTGCAGCTAAGTCAGTTTAATAAAAAAACTGAAAGTGTGGAGAGAAACCTATGAGCTGAACACCCTTCACCAGATGAATAAGATTTTTTTTGGTTAACTTTTCTCAGCTGCCTTTGCCTTCCTAGTATTTTTATATTCATCGTTCATAGCCTTTATTTTGCAAGTTCAGCTGCAGTCATCCATTTCAGCTGCACTGTGTCTTATCGTGCTCGTGTAAACTCTGAGCAGCCTGGTCCATTCTCATACATGCTGACCCAGTTGTGTGACATGCTCGCCCACCATCTGCCACACTCTTTTACTGTTATTTATATCGTATTATGGTGATTCTGCTATTTTGGGATGGTGTGCAGAATTATGGTAAAGAGGGGCTCAAATGAGAGGAGGGCTGCTCACTTGGCAAGCTTTTCTGTCTTCTCAAACCTGCAGAAAATAAGACTTGTGCCTCCATACAGTGCTGAATGGCCCTGCTGATAAACTGAATACGCAGTATGTGGCAGTTTGTTTTAAAGTACATGCCAGTCAACTTTTATACATCAAAGTGCTGGGATTTTTGGATTTCATAACTTCTCGGTCTTTACATTTTTTTTTTGTAACATTCTTGTAACATCCTCTCACTGGCATTTGAAAGCATCTTCCTCTTACCACAACACACATAAGACCAACACACTGAAGCTTCTTCAGGATAAAGCTAGTAATGAAATTTAAAGGTACAGTGTGTAGAATTTGGCTGCATTTCGCCGAACAGAAACGGTGTAAATGGGATATAATGTTTATATATTTATGTGAAGTATGTTAAAATAAGTGCACAATCATCCCCTTTAAACTTTCGTTTTCTTTTTACAAAATTAGAAAAAAGCTTTTTAAATTTACATTACCGCGGGTCACCCTCATGGAGGCTGACATAACGAACCGCCATGTTGTCTACGGCAATGTTTTGGGGACAGAAAGAGTGAAACGTGATTTTTAAATACAAACCTGCCTGCCGGTCCTGAAAGCTACCTGGAAGGCAGGTGGAGAAGAAGACTGACCTATAATCTATAAAAATCATGGTTACAAAAATGAATGAATAAACCCTCACCTCGTCACTGCTGTAAATGATGACCGGCTCATGATCCTTTTTGGTCTTCACAGGCTCTCGTCGCTTAGTGATGTGATGTTTTGGTAACAGATCGGCTCATTCTAAAATCTGAACGCTAGATGTCGCTAAAATGCCAAATTCTACACAATGCACCTCTAAGAAGATGTTTGCTTTTGTAAGATTTCTAGATCCTGGAAATAAAACATAAAAGGTATTACAATGTTACAATGTCATTTGACAAAAGCTTTCATCAAAAGCGATGGACATCTGAGAGTAAATACAACATAAGCAAAGATCTAGACAGCAGGAAACATCATCAATCCAATATTATACAACTGGCTTTAAAGGGTTAATTAAGTTTAGTTTATTTAGTATATTTGTATGAGGCAAGATGTTTTGTCCAGATTTAGCTTACTAGATAATTGTCCATCTGAGGTCCCAAGGCAGGTAAATAACAACAAAACACGCAAATAAAACAGTCACAAATTGTCAATATTTCAAGTTGTAACAAGGGCTGTCCTGTGACAACTGCTGCCATGACAGAACCTCCATCACAAACACATAATGCTTATCAACCTAGATGTTACAGTCATGGACAAAATTATTGGCACCCCTGGAATTTTTCCAGAAAATACACCATTTCTCCCAGAAATTGTTGCAATTACAAATGTTTTTGGTATACATGTGTTTATCGCCTTTATGTGCATTGGAGCAACACAAAAAAAATGACGAAAAAAGACAAAATTGACATAATTTTACAGAAAAAAATCAAAAAATGGGCTGGACAAAATTATTGGCACCCTCAACTTAATATTTGGTTGCACACCCTTGGAAAAAAATAACTGAAACCAATGGCCTCCTATAACCATCAACAAGCTTCTTACACCTGTCAACTGGAATTTTGGACCACTCCTCTTTTGCAAACTGCTCCAGGTCTCTCAGATTTGAAGTGTGCCTTCTTGCAACAGCAGTTTTGAGATCTCTTCATAGTTTTTCAATGGGATTTAGATCTGGACTCACTGCTGGCCACTTCAGAACTCTCCAGCGCTTTGTTTCCAACCATTTCTTGGTGCTTTCTGAGGTTTGTTTCGGTTCTTTGTCCTGCTGGAACACCCATGACCTCTGATGCAGACCCAGCTTTCTGACACTAGGCCCTACATTGCAGCCCAAAATTTTTTGATAGTCTCCATATTTCATGATTCTTTGCACACAGTCAAGGCACCCAGTGCCAGAGGCAACAAAACAACTCCAAAACATCCTTGAACTTCCACCATGTTTGACTGTAAGTACTGTGTTCTTTTCTTTGTAGGCCTCATTCCATTTTCTGTAAACAGTAGAATGATGTGCTGTTCCAAAAAGCTCTACCTTAGTCTCATCTGTCCACAAAATGTTCTCCCAGAAGGATTGAGGCTTACTCAGGTACTTTTTTGCAAACTCCAGCCTGGCTTTTTTATGTCTCTTTGTCTGCAGTGGGGTTCCCCTCGGTCTCCTGCCATAGCGCTTCATCTCATTCAGATTACAATGTATGGTCCGAGCTGACACTTTTTCATCCTGAGTCTGCAGGACAGCCTGAATTTGTGTGGAAGTTGACTGAGGATGTTTATCCATCATTCCAACTATCCTGCATTGCATTCTTTTGTCAATTTTTCTCTATCATCCACATCCAGGGAGATTAGCCACAGTTCCATGGGTTATGAACTTCTTGATTATATTACGCACAGTGGACAAAGGAATTTCAAGATCTCTGGAGATGGTCTTCAAACCTTGAGATTGTTCTTAGTTTTCCACAATTTTGCTTCCTTAGTCCTCAGACGATTCTCGGCTCCTCTTTCTCTTCTCCATGCTTGGTGTGACACACACAGACACACAACACAAAGTTTGAGTCAACTTTTATACATTCCAACTGGCTTCAGGTGTGATTTCTAGATTGCCAGCATCTGTTACTGCCACAGGTGAGTTTAAATGAGCATCACATGCTTGAAATAAAATAATTTGCCTGCAGTTTTAAAAGGGTGCCAATAATTTTGTCCAGCCCATTTTTTGAGTTTTGAATAAAATTATGTCCATTTTGGCATTTTTCTTTGGATTTTTTGTGTTGTTCCAATGCAGGAAGGAAATAAACATGTGGATACAAAAACATTTGTAATTGCAACAATTTCTGGGAGAAATGGCGTATTTTCTGGAAAAATTCCAGGGGTGCCAAACTTTCGTCCGTGACTGTATATTGAAGACTGCTATGCATAAGAGCAGATACATTTCCCTTCCTGCCCTCCAGAGTGGCAACACCCCCAAATGGGTGAAAACCAGACTCAAGACTGAAGAAACAAGAAAACAGTGGTAGCGGCACAATTTAATGCTAATTTGCTGAGTTTTGAGCTTCAAATAATTAAAAAAATCACAATTAATGGCATATTTTAATCTGCAGCTGACAAAGGAGTGTCAAAGAAAAGATCTGTGGCTTTTGACTGAAACTTGAGAGAAGCAAAGTAGTCAAATGTGGGACCTGTGTTTCCACAAACTTACAAGGGGACACATTCTTCAAAAATCACTTTTTCAGGCTTTTCTAACAAAAATATGTGCCCCTGGCCTGTCCACAATCCCCTCAGATACCATAAAAATCCATTTCCTTCCTTCTTCTGTAGCATTGTAAGATCAGGACTGCCACATCCAATTCCTGAGAGGGGTGTGATCAGTAAGGCAAGATAAGTGACTGCATAAATATCCACCCCTTTTAAAGTGACTGACCCAGGGGTATAGCAAGGGATTTTTGTTCCCCAGAGAAAATATTACACAGGGCCCCCTTTAACCAGCTAGCCGAGCAACAAGAGTTTACAAAAATCACAAAAATCCATGCATTCTAATGTATTTTTGAACCATAATTTCCTTGATTTATGAGCAATATTTTTCCTTTGGTTGACTTAAACTTACTTGCATTATTTTGCAGGGCTGGACCATACCATTTGGACATTTTTAAGGGAGGAGCAGGGGCCCCCCAGTACTGTATTTCCCTCTGATACGAATTTCAGCCGGTTGACCGATTCATTTAGTTGTTTTTGATTTAATAATGACACTAATTACTAAGAAAAAAAGAAATAAAATACACTTTTCATTGCAGGCTTCTCACAGGTCCCTCCCTATTGTGGGCCTGGGAAATCAGTACCCCATGGACTGACCTAATTCAAGCTAGGTCAAGCCAGATGGTGTTTCTCGTCTCACAGTTAGTGAAATGGGGATCCCTTGAGTTCAGTGAATGTGTCTCAAGTGATTGTAGTATAAAGACACCTGTGTCTGGAAGGTGTTATCATTAGTTAATAAGTATTCCTGGCTACCATAACACCATGAAGACAAAAGAACACTCCAAGCAACTCAGAGAAAAGATTTATGAAGAGTAACAGTCAGGGGATGGATAAAAAATTCCAACACAGTCCAAATTACTATCTTTAATATGCAAAAAAAAAAAAAAGCGAAACAATGTTGATCATGACATCCAAGGCACTTTAAGTGATTATGCCATTCAAATATTGGTATCTGGAAAATAAATCAATGCCGCATCAATGACAAGGGTCTTTTGTTATCTGGTCCAACCCAGGAAGAAAAAAAACCCTCCTTAAAGCCTATGTTAAATTAACAACTACATCTTATTTGTTTCATCTGTGCGTATTGCACAAACTGACACAGTCGTTATACCACACAGCAGTATCTCTTTATCTGCTTGATGCTCAGCCATCCCTACAGTAACAACATCAACATTAAAAAGAAAAGTCAGTGTTCCAGCTAAGACATAGCATCATCCCATTTAACTCTCACCAAGGAAGCAATTACCCAAAATGTCAAAGAACTGCTTTAATGATTGTTTACAATAAAACACTGACTCTGCAGATCTTAAAGGTTACCGTCTGTCTGCAGAAAGCCTCACATCCATGCAAACAGAGGTGTATCAAGTTTACGAGCTCTTAGATAAAAGTAGATATAAGCACATCTTCTAAACCCCTGTTTAGGTTCAGCTGTTGAGACTATGAACTCTGGACTAAATCATTTAGTATTTAGAGACACTGAAGAATTACTTGAGGACCAGCATGATTGAAAAAAAGACTGCAGTGTCATTTTTGTATCACATTATGTACCTGCTGAATAATGAGTAGATTTTTGCTTCCTGATAAAGGTTTGTCAAATGGTCATTTTTAAAGATTTCCTGCAAGTATTATTGTACCCGAGAGGCTGCTGCTTGTCTTTCCTTTTGGTGGACCTCTTGTTTAGCAATGAGGCTCTGTGTTTCCAAAGTGGTACACATGTACTACATTGTGATAATGAGTCTTAGCAAGCTCATTGAGCAGCTGTTGAGTGTAATTGGTATTTAATCTCGGAGAGGAGAGTGCAGTGAATATTCACACTTTGATCAACACAAGCGGCCCAACATCTCCTGTCCTTTTCATTTCATTTTTTCCTTCCTTCATTTACCCGGCTCCTCCTCCTCCTTCTTCTCCTTCTCCCACTTGTTTGCTCTCCCAGAAGAGCGGGAGCTGTTTACATCTTAATGAAGGAGAAATTATCTTCCTTTCCTCCTCTCTCTGCCCTTCTGTTTGTTTCTCTCACTCTCTCTCATTGCTCTTTTGTGCCTCTCAGGGAATCTAACTGCTTTATTACATTATTCTATAATCAGTATGATAATATCTTTACACGCCAAAGGCCAAAATGTAGCACACAGTCTTAACTATGCCCTGTGGAAACCTGCAGTCTTCAAAAAGACAGCTTTTCTAAAGCTCATACAAACAATAAAAAAGCTGTTTTTCTCCCAAGCACATTACTGACAGGTTTTTTCTTCTTTCTGGGAAATATCAGTCATTTATGGTGATACTGAGGTTTCAGAAGACTTTGAATGTACTATAGAGAAACTGTCATAGCTGTCACTTACAGAGGAAAACAACAGGAACAACATACCAGAGTAGATTTTGAAATCATAAAGCTGCAGGTAATGTCACAAAGAATTTACACTGCTTGGACCTTTGTCAGACATGCTGGAAGCATCTATATAGATGCTATATTATTAATAGCTCCATACTTCAGTGATTTGATAGTTTCTTGGTTTGACGAATGAGGGATCCAGCAGTGATTTGTGCCACAATGCTAATCAGTGGAAGCATGGGCAGGTATTCAAATGCAATCACTGACAATTATATTCTGCACCATCTGTATTATTCTGTGTGTAAGCTTGTGTGTGTGTCTGTGTGTTTGATTAGCCAGTGTCTTGCTGATTAGTCATAAATCCTCATGGTGCCAAGCGGACTGTCAGTCAGACAAAAAAAAAAGAAAGCAAGAATCACCATGTGCCTACACCATATATTCATGCATATATACAAACATTTTATACCTATGATCAGTTTAGCCAAAAATAGTCTCTATTCAGATATTTTTATGCACACAGGCTAATTTATTTCATGCAGTACATGTGTAGTTAGATTTTCTGGAAATAATAGACAGAAATGTCCTTTAGTGGGTGCTTGGTCCAAAACAAACAAGCTCCTCCTCAGACTGTCAGACTCCCTGGTGCATGTTGGCTTAAATCCTTGAGTGTGAGCTTTCAGATATTTATTTTTTTCTATTCTTGTTAGTTTTTCTACAGCCCCAGCTCCCAAAAAGCTGGTAGATTGTGGTTACTGGTTTAGCTCAGTTGGTCAAACAGAATCCCATATCCAGAGACCATAGTCCTTGACCCAGTGGTCACAGGTTCAATCCTGTGCTGTTTGGTGCATGACTGCTCCACTCTCTCTTCCCATGTTTCCTGTATTTTTTCAGCTGTCCTACCAAAATAAAGGCAAAAAGCCCCAAACACTCTTTCATAAAGTTATAATAATTTATATTCTGGCAAGCTGTGGTGAAGAATGGCTCTAGACAAGCTGAATGCATTTTACAAGCCCTCATACACTGAACACGAATAGCTCTCATTTATTTTTTTAACACACATTTACATACATATACAAGCAAGGTAGTCCGCACCTTCATCCCCCTCACTCATGGTGCAACACTCGAAAGAACACCCTCCCCCAAAAACATGAACCAACAACCAAAGCATGCACAACTACAACCACACAATCAAACATGAACGTTATAGAACATCAGAATAGCGAACTCCCCTGTACCAACCATCCCAGCAGTCCCTGCTCCAGGCGATTACTTCCTGGATCGCCACAATATTATACACAATATAAAGTTAAAGAAGAGGTGATGCCACAGAATGAAGTTTTTGAAACAAGCTGTGAGCATCAGATTCAAGTTGGGCACATAATTTTCCAAGAACAATAACATTTCTCACTTTTAACATGTTATGTGTTATCTTTGTGGTATTTCCAATCCATTATTGAGTTTCAGTGTTTTTCAAAACATGACATTCTGTCTTTCTGACTATGAGAACTTGGGTCTGAAAAATGCTGATAAAACAGTCAAATTAATCACAGGGGCATTGTGTCAGTGGGTGTGATGTGAGCCATAGCACAGCTAACATTATCAGCTAGCTACGCCAGCCTTTTTTCCTCTTTGTGGATTGATATTGACTTTGATATGTGGCCTCTTTTCACTTCTGTTGAGCACGTGAGCTAAACCCTTGACAGCCTACATATGACTTTATTTCCATTATCTACACTACATGCTTACTGCTAAGCTTCTCATATTTAAATTCTGTGTAGTGCTGGGGAAAGCTCAGACAAGAAGGCCATTAACTAAAGCTACAGTGGCCTCTGGTGGCTGGAGGTTCATTACAGTTTAAAAGTGCAGTATAGACTGGGATTTCAAGCCCATTTTTATTAATAATGACAGATAATAATTTGTTTAATCAACTCCTAAATCTTGTGCTGGCCTACTTGATAAAAAAATGTAACCACTTAACTGTTTAACCACACGTATCCCCTGTAAAAAGTCTTTCAAAACACTATTAAAAACCTCCAGTCTGAGAGAAAACAAACACTAAGACTTGTTCTCTGCTGCACGTCTCTAGAGACGTGAGCTGGATGCCAACTAGAATTACTGATGTTTAAATAATAATAAAGCCAACTGATACTGATGTTTTTTTCTCATTACTTCTTTTGGTGTAAGACTCCTATCAGCAGCATCGAGTAACAACTAGAAAAGCATTCAGAGAGTGCAGACCTCCGCCATTAGCCCTATCTCCCAATAGTGAAGAATCCTTTAGCCCTTTACCTACTGAGCTGGCGCTGTGTTTTATATGTCCAGAGTATTATTACTGTAACTCTGTCAAAGTTTGTCCTATCAGAAAAATTCCAATGGCGTTGAAAAGCTGAGAATTGTGGGCATGCGCACATATATGGTTAATTACAGTATTCGCAGCCAAATGATGTGGGCATTCATAGCAAAACACCATAGAAAAACACCAGAAGTATCGCGAGACTGCTACATGGACTCTCAACACTGTAACTCCTTGAAAGTTTGCTCAATCTAAAAAATTCCAATGCTGACAGAGAGCTGAGAATCTGTCCTTTCCGGCAATATATGATTTGTGGTATATTTATTACGGTAATGTTGAACAGCACTGCGAAAATTGGCAGCTTTGGCAGAAGACAAGTGAGAAAGGAGAGTGAAGGAAGAGAGTAAAAGTAGAGCGAGCGAGAGTGGTGTTTTGTTTTCAAAAAACAGCGTTAGTGGCATTTGTGAGTGTCTGTCATGTGCAATAACAATATGTCACTTGAGAATGCTGAGAATGCATTTTTCCACCTTTATTTGCACTAATTTTCACCTATGTATATAGTTATCTTTTGCACTGTGTTTTGCACACCCAGAGTCCTAGACTCAAAAAATGACAGGTGATTGTTCTAAACATGTACAGGTTCACATTTCAAATGTCAAATCAAAACTTTGTGAGCAATAACAAAATGTCTTCTCATAAAAGCCATGAAAAAACAAATCCATTTTTGTGTTTTTCTTCTTGATGACAATTCCATATAATGTGCATTAATCATTAACCAGATGTTGAAAAGTCAAGTTCAAGTACTCCTGGGAAAAGGGACCAAAGCTCTCAGACTTAGGGCATTACCTGACTATTTTACAGCCATAATAACGAAATATGTCCAAATCCCCATTTTTAGACTCAGTAGGTAAAGGGTTAAAAACATTCCGGGATCCAGATCACTCCCAAAATCTAATTCGCCAATTACTCCCTCCCCAGTGTGGTGGAGACACGGTGAGGCAAAGCACTGGCTTCGCTACGTGTGGAAGTCATGGCAAAGGGTGTATACTCCTCTATTCCTCCCAGCATTGTGAGTATTCTCGCTACATTTTGCTTTCTTTCTCTCTGTTACGCTCCGACTTGTCTCCTCGACTGGGCGTGCGGCTTTTAAACCCTACAGTGCAGCCCTATCTCCCAATAGTACAGAATCCTTTAAAAAATTCCTGGATCCAGACGGTTATCCGGATCAGTCCCAAAAGCTAATCAGTTCTTCCTTAGGCCATTTCTGACATTTCCTGAAAATGTCATGAAAATTCATCCATGACTTTTTGAGTTATGCTGCTGCTAACAAACTAACAAACGAACAAACCCACCCAATCACATAACCTCCTTGGCGGAGGTAATAATGTCATACTGCTGAGTGCGTCATGGTTTTTTCTCTTCCTGTTGTAAACAGTGAGTAAACAGACATGTAGTTTGATATCACTGCGACAAAACAGTCAATATTGCAACAAGATGGTGTGTTTTAGTCTCTCTTGAAGTTGTTAATTTGGGATTCTATGTGCCATCAGGTGAGTTTAAATTTGTAAGATAATGTTAGCTATCTTGAAGAGGAAATGTGACCATACTTTGTAAAGGGTAAAAGAGTAAATGTTTTATAACTGTTGTTTTAAAGGGCAAAGATTCAGTAAAAGAGGCTATAATCTCCAGGGGGTACACTCTACAAGACATTCCAACATTGCAGAAATGTCTGCTCCATAAATAAGCTTTATTTAATTAATTGGTTTCCATTCACACTCTGAGAGCAAACACATCTGTGTGTGATAAAAGATAAAACACTCACGTGTTGGTCAAGTGCTCTGCCTTTAATGTTTGCGTTCATTCTTCAGTACAGTTTGAATATTTTTGCCATGCAGGCCTGCATGCAAATCTGCATTTTAGCATTTCACTTTGTGTCATCCTGTCACTGCAGGGGATTTCCATAGTTTCCATTTATCTTCATGCTTAGCTCGCAGCTAAAACATCAGAGTGAGGGGTGAAAGAGGGACAAAGCAGATGGACAAGTGGTGAGCCAGAAATAAGCCGGCGAATCGGATGTGGGCACGTTGAATGGAAAAATACAGCATCTGCATAAGAATTAAAAAAAATAATAATTAACATTTGCTGGCCTGTCCCCTGTAATTTTGTTTCCTCTTAGTAATGATGATTACTGTTTGTGCTGCTTGCACTTGTTTGTTACAGAGTGCCTGTGATTAATTAATGTGCAAATGTTGCATTCCAGTGCGGCAGCAGAATTTATCTCAGACTATTTTGGAGTCCAGTATTTTTAATTAATTTTTATCCAAGGGCAAATTTTATTAAAGTAAAACTAGAAATGAAAGGATGTTTTCTTTCTCCTTCTGTTGTCTGTATTTGAACATTTTTAAATTCCTGTCACGATATGCAACATCCATAGAGGTAGCTAAGAAAAGTTTAGACAGGATTAATAAACACTACGAGATACAACAAAGTTCGACAACAGAGATTGGCCTTTTGTGGATTTTATGTTAATTTAAATGTTATAACATATTACAGATGACACTGGCAACATCCACCAGGCTTTAGGTGAGCTGGAGGAAAGCTGATTGACCCGCTCTTATGTTGGCTTTTCACTCAGCAGATGCTAGAAAGGATCTGACATCTCCCAGTCTAGAACTGATACCTTGAATGGGTCCAGCACCTCATTTGTCACCTTTTTTATTTTTAAAAAAATGTACATTTTTGGGCTTTATTCAGAGGACATTAAGTAGAAATGAAAAGAGGGATGACAGAGTGGGGAAGTACTTGTGGGAAAGGAGCCGGACACATTTTTAAAAAGTATTCTCTGCTGTGCTGCTCTTCAGTGCTGATTATTCATTAAAAGAGTGCCAAGTATATTTGGCCAAGTATATTTATATGATTAAAATGCTAACGCAATTTAATCATATGACTAAGTTTGACCACAACTTCCCCACATAGTCCTCCTGCACGGATGTTTACGTCCCTGGGGTGAAAAGGTTAAAGGCGGGTCAAACGTAGCCAGCAGTGATGAGTGAGGAGACAGACCCAGGTCTGTGTCACGGCCAATCTCGATTTAAAAAGCTGCCTAATGGAAGACTGGATGAAACAAAGTTGTGTGTGCCTACTGCGGTGATAAACTGTCTTTACACCAAAGCACAACAAGTAGCCAACCAACTCTGGGCAAAACACATTTTTTCTAATGTTAGTTAAGACGCTAACAACAATGTGGGATGATATCTGATGTTGCTAATGCTAGCAAAAATGCTGACAACAACATGGGATCATGCAGTCCAGCAGACCCAGCTCTCCTGAGCTGCATTTTGCCATTAAATGCCATTTATTTCCCCATTTTTGCCTGTTTTTGCCCATTTCCCCCCATCTTTTCTGTTGCTTTTTGCCTGTTTTGGTCACTTTTCACTTGTTTTTGCTATGTTTTTGCTAGTTTGTGATCATTTTTGTCAACTTTGTCTCATTTTTTGGCCTTTTTCACCCATTTCTGTCACATTTTTTGGCACTTTTTACTCATTTTCCCTTTTTTTGCTGCCTTTTCCTATTTTAGTCATTTTTCACTAATTTTTGCCACGTTTTTGCCTCTTTTGATCATTTTTGCCACATTTATCTCATGTTTTTGTCACTTCTCACCCATTGTTGCCACTTTTTGCCCATTTTTCCCACCCTTTTACTGATTTTTGCCACTTTCTGGCCCATTTTTGCCACCTTTAACTTATTTTAATTGCCACTTTTCACCACATAGATTGTGGCTCTTGCAAATGTATTTTTTGTAGTAATTTTTGTAGAAAAAACTTTCACAGCCTCAACATTTAGGTAGTTCACATAATACAGAAACATTTGCAGTGCACTAACATTTTACATTCAGTTAGTTCATTATCAATATGTCTTGTCTCAATTTCCATAATTTATATCATAATCATTTTTAAATCATAATCAAACAGTCCACATATACAAAGAGGCCCAAACAACACTGTTTTCACAGTTGAACTTTATTCAAATCTTTTCAAGTGCACACTGACTAATGTGAACCCCAGATGCTTCTGCAGATGACATATTACTATCAAATGATGGTCACAAGCCTTGTCGCTGAGTGGCCAGGGTCCGCTCATGACTCCCACATCTTCAGGGACTCTGCACTGTCGCAGAAACTTGAGCTAGGTATGACAACTGTACATTTAATATTCTAATCATGTTCATAAACTGTATTTTGTTGTACTAATCAAGGTGAGGAATTAATATTACAACACAAAATTGGCTGAGGAAGCTCTGCCCCAAAAATCTGTGCTGTAATAAAGTGAAACTGAGTGATCAGAGTGCTGTCTGTTTATAATATCCGTAGAATTAGTATTGTATAATCTGACGAATTTACGCATTAACAGAGAATTTTCTGCCAGCATTCCTTCCTGGCTTTTGCTGCGGTGACAGTGTTGCTTCTGGTCTGGATTATTGATTTAAATTCCTCGTATTTTTGAAGAATTATTGTCTGTTCCTCCACTGAGAAGTACGCTGCTCTGCAGGGTTTCTTCATGTTTGCGATTGGTCAGATGCTGCAAACACCGCCCCTTTTATGTGTGCGCGCACTGATCCAGATTGGAAAACCCTGGCTGCAATTAGCGAGTTGATAACCAGCTTTGTCGTACAGCTCATCTGGATTGCGAATGTCTTGATAAGTCAATCCAGCTAACGGAGAGATATCCAAGACTTGTTAAGCCAGCTTCGTCGTCCAGACCTCAGGTCAACTTAAAGGCAATGAGGAGGGGGTATACATATAAACTGGCTTTATATGCAGATGACATCATTGTTCAGCACAGTTGAAATCAACCATCATACGCTTTCATCATTCAGGTTTGCATCTGGATCCTAATTCAATTTAACTTCAATATTTCTGCCACATATGTAAATCAACACATGGGAATGTTTTGGTTGTGAAAACAACAAATGTGACATTGTAATTAATATTAAAACTAAACTTTCAGTTTCTATTCCTGCATGTTAATAATATGATGAATGCAGTATTACATGTGGATGATAATTTACTTAGCTGTAATTGTGTGTAGTTGGTTAAAATGACAACATCTGCATATAAACTGATGATAATAACATGCACTGCCATGTCCCCTTTAAGTTTGTGTACCTGCCGTAAAACAACTAAAAGTAAAGGAGGCGGACAATTCCATTACATTTTTTTTCTCATTCTCACCTCACTATTATTCTTCGGACACCTAAATTGATTTTGTTGGGCAGAGAATAAAGCAACAGAAAGGACAATGCAGACAGGCAATCAGAAAAAACAAACCCATACAGACAATCAGTCCAGAAAATAATTAATCAGCAAAACACAGACAAGGGATAATAGAGAGGATGGAAGCAAAGAGAAAAATTAGATCAACAGGTGGCTGTCACTTACAGGATGTATAACCCATGCCTTTTACGGGGAGAACAGAGATGAAGGGTCTGGGCAATCTACCAAAAATGAGAGAAAACGGTGAATAAGAAAAAGATTTTGCATAAGAGGAGAGACACACTCCCCCCACCCCACCTCCTTGAGGTGATAAGGACGAGAGATAATGTTATTCACTTCTGATGTTCATTAGTTTAAGCTGTGTGTGGGGGATCAGAGCAGAACTGATGCAGCCTTATAATTATCCACACTGCTTTTGGGGAGTAATAACACAAAGTGACACGAACTGTGAGCCATGCAGTTGACACATGTGATATAAGCAATGCTCTGCCTGCTGATTTCAAAGTAAGATTTTCTCTTCTGGTTTTATTTAGGCTAGGATGTTAATGGACTTATTTATTCAGTCCGCTTTAAGCAGAGATACTTTGTTCTAGGGTTAGGGTAGGGTAAACTTTCAAACATATAGAAGTCTTGAGACTTCTCTTATTCAGTGTATTATGGTTTATATTTTTTTTTCATGAAGTCTCTGTCCTGTATGATTTCAACCTAGCTAACTGGGTAGGCCTGTCCCTGTAGTCTATAAGTAGCATGCAGGTGTGTAATAGGAATTGTGGTTATAGGTTAATTTGCTTATTTCCTAATGAATGAGGCATGGGGAAGGGCTGTTCAGCCTTGACAACTTTTAAGTCTATTGACCTCTTCACTCATTAATAGTGGTAACCAGTGGCTGATGTAACAGTAGCTAGCAATACTTCTATGTTTAAGTGTCCCTGCTCTCCTCTGTTTTTCTTCTGCACATTCCTCTCCTTTAATCCCATGATACTGAGTGAGCCAGAGTCTGTGGAGCGTGCTGTCTGTCAGATGGATCTCTCACACACAAACACAAACAAAAATGCACACGCCTAAGCTGTCCCTTCTTGCTCTGATTGTCAATGAAGGTGCTTCGTGACGGCACATATCTCTTCTTAGATTCAGCTTCAGATGTGTCTTTTTGCTGTAATACCTAAAGCAGGATGCATTGTGTGGAAAATGCCTGCTTAATGACAAATAGGATTTTTAGTCAATAGGATGGGAACTAAAATAGCGGGACTAATTTAATCTTTTATTTCCATTTCTTATCTTCAGCCTATTATGGATTTATCAGCAAAAGCAAAAAGCTCAAGAGAAATAAAGGTGGGCAGTTTTGATATCAGGTTTCCAGTCCTACTGTACGTGTTTTATGATATCTGCTCTGATTCTTTCAGCTTATTGCTTTCCACGTAGAAATGAGGTCATTGTGATTGTTTTAAAGACCAAAGAGAAAACCACTGCTTTTGGTAACTGCAGCAGAATTCGCTGTTGTCCAGGGTAAAGTTAAGTACAATTTCTAGAATACCTTTTTTTTTTAAATCTGAAATGTGGTCTGGGTCCTGTATACCACTGCAACTGATATACCTGTATAAATGCTGCAAGAGATGTTGCTATTAACTTTAACTAAACTTGACGAAGACATGCTCCATCATGACTGCAAGTACAGCCACCATCTACTTTGGATTTCAAGCTTTCACTTTACTGTGTAAACTGTGCTCTGATGCTCACATAATGATGTAGACCAGGCTGTGAGTGGCACTTGTTTCCTTCATTCTGTTCTAATGTGCATATAAAGAAAACTGTAGATAATTAAATAAATCCACCTTGAGGATGCTGGTTTGATTGAAAAGTAATATAAAAGACAACAAATGGCCAGCAGAGGTCAGAGTTACTCCAGGCTAATTGGATGTAAGCTGTGGATCCATACCTCACAACTATCATTGTTACTGAAAGCTGAAAACTAAATGAATGTACAGCAGAATTACATACCTCTGACTAAACTGCTCTGCATTCCAGATAGGCTATGCTTTGCTCAGACCAAAGTGAGTGACCGCACATGCTGGAACTGTCCTGTAGTGCAGTGCAGCACAACCCTGAGCTGCTGGGGTTTATTATGGGATTTTCCCATGATTTTTGTTTTGATTCTATCATGTGTAAGTACATTAGGAAGTTAGAAGGTTTATGTTTGCTACCAGAGATGTGTGCTTTCATGTAAAATTCTTTGGTTTTCTCTCCAACACACATGCATTGTATTGTACTTTGAAGTTGACTGTAAGCTTTACACATTTTTCTGGCTGTTTGGACTGATCTTCCTTGGGTGGACTGATGCAGTTTGGTAGTAGCCAGTGCTGAAAGTAACCTTGCACAGCAGATGGATAAGCCCGTTTCCATGTTTCTCACTGGCAAATCCATCTTGCAAAGCTCCCATCTGAACTGTCTGAGCTCGGTTAGAAAGTGACGGGACCAATCAGCGACGAGGGGCAGTACTTTCAGGCGCGGCGGAGTCATGATGTAAGCAAGCAGCAACAAGAGGCTGGTGCAATTATGGTGGAAGAGATTAGCGTGGATGCTGCTCATCCACGCAGCATCCAGCAGCTGTTTATAGAAGTTTTTCCACATGGATGTGTGAAACAAATCCATCTGGCATGTCAGGTTATGCCGAAAGTATACCTGGTGCCATACTCCCCACTGAAGACAGATCGGAGTGCATGCAGTAGAGTTGCAAAGAAACTGCAGGTACTGCAGCCTCAGTTACAACGTGTAAAAAAATATTGCAGCAACAACTTTGATTGATTAACCCCCCCCAGATGTGATAGAAAACAGAAAACAAAACAAAGCAGTATTATTATTAGCTGCTAGGATGGTAATGGAATAGAGAGAACTATTATTAATAAATATAGCAGTAAAGTAATTGCAGTGTGAAAGTCTTTTACAGAATGTATTTATTCGTCTTTGATTTCTGAAATCTGCTCGGTATCTCCTCAAACACAGCAACACTAAATAATGTGTACATTAAAACGATAATGAAGAACAGAGAGGTAGCACTCAAGCTTCTCTCCTAGATAACTACTTTTATAATGCAGCAACTCAGTGAGTCACTTTTTTATGGGATGTACAGTGTTAGTGGCATGATATTGGTATTGGCAGATTATAGCATTATAGCGAGTATCTGTATATCAGCAGATGTGAAAGTTTCTGTGGATATTTACAACTATATCAACTATACATAGCTATTGGTAGAATAGTAGTAGTACTGGCCTTAAATACTGGTAAAATATGCAAATGTACGATCAGGTATAGGTGGGCACTACACACTTAAGGATCCCCATAGTGAGCCTTGCACATCTTCAATGAAGCCCCAATCATAAAACAACTACCAGACTCTCTACTTCCCCACTCCCCTTGACCCAGCTTCTATTTGCACAGGAGACACTTGCTGTTTATTACAATTCAAAAAGGTATGTTTATATCGGTAATCTGTGCATCCTGAATTGCTATAAGTAACCTTTACTAGTTACTGTTTGTCTAAATATGTAGTAAATCTACAACTTAAAACTCTTGTGCGAGTGTTCGACTAGAAATGAAACAGACTGTGGGTAAAACTGATGCCTCTATTAGGGCTTAAAAAGCAAATCAAACCAGACTTAAGCTGAAAGAATATTGATTATTTCTCAGAAGTTATTTGATATGGCTGTCACCCTTGCTGTAGGGCTGGTGTCATCCAAAGGGATTTAAAGCATGCTGCAAAAATAGGATATTTTGGAATATTTCCACACCAAAGGTTTACTGACCTGTATGTTAAAGATTAGAAATAAAGAGGAAAGAGCACTGTCTGCTCGAAAATACAAAACCACAACAATGCAAAAGGTTAAACTGGATCTGTATGATATTAAAACATTTTTAGTTCCTAAGATTTTAGCATTATCTAACACATCCAAGAGCCCCCTTCACTCATACATGAACATAAATATGCAGACTATTACCCATGAACACATGCTGATAACAGGCCTCGGGGGGAATGTCATGCCCTCACCACACACTATCATACTTCTGAGGTTTTCAGAGTCATCTTTAATGAGCACACGTACACCCCCCCCTTGGGTGGCTCTGTGACTCACTAGTGCATGCTAAATCATACCTGAGGAAGCCCGAGCCCCCCCCCCAACAAGAGTTGGAGGATGTTATAAACAAAGCTGAGCCCTCTTCTCGCCTTTCTGCTTCTCTTTCCCCCTAAGCAAATCTACCTTCCTCTCCTCCTCTGTCTCCTTCCTTTAATCCCATGTTCTCTTGTCACTCCTGGTTTTATTTCCTTAACCCCCCCTCCCCCATGGCTCTCCTGTTGCATTTTGGATCCATCTGTTGGGAGAAGAAGTAATGACTGCAAAGCTGAATGACATCATGAGGAATCAAGCAGAACCATACCGCAGGCTTTAAAATGGATCCAGGTGTTATGCTCCACCACCTCGCCTTCGGGTTTCCTCTCCACCAATCATAACAGAACAAACAAGCAGATAAACAGAGGTGTTTGTCCTGCCTTATTTTCTTATCAGCATCTGCTGGGGTCAGTGAAAGGCATTAAAACACAACACTACGTGAGTCAACTACCACAGCCAGGAGTGCTTTTTCTTCCATTATGTTTGTTCAGTGCCCGATATCTCCTTGATGAAATACATGGGAGTTATACATAGAAAGGCAACAGGAAATTGTTCAACATCTTGAGTTATTTGGGAAGTCAAGACATGTTTACTGACAGCTGTATTGTTGCTAATCAGGTCAAAGCCTCTCCCAGTATACATGGTGGCAATCACAGTTAAAAAAATGATCAATTTTAATTCAGATTCAAAAATGGTGCAAAAAGAAGGTGAGTGAGCTGCATAGTAGCAGGCAGAAGCACTGGCAGGAAGTAGGAGCACAACAAGGGAAGGGGACAAAAATGTGTTAGCAAAGTCAAAAAGTCACTGAGAAATTCACTAGCAAAAGCACACTGAATCAAACATTTAGGTAGTCAGGTTACCACTCATGAAGCTGAAGGAATACTCTGGCATTCACAAAAGACACCTTTTAGCCTTTCAGACTAAGAACAACCATGGCACATTCAAAGTCACTTAAACCCCCTGTCATCACCATCCTACTGCTAGGTTTGAACTTAAGCAGATCATCTTGACTGTGTCTCCATGCCTAAATAAATTCATTGCTACCATGTATTGGTTAAAGAGGTATTTGCGTTAACATCTAACTGGTGCAGTCATAAAGTGTCATTTTAAAAATAGCAGCAGAGCGTGTTGTCATTCAGTGTAATCACCAAAATCACCCCAGGATAAAGAAAAGAGCCCCTTCTGCTCACCAGACTCCTGAAGCTGCATCTACTCTAAATCCCTGAACCATGGACCATAGTATTGGAACGGTGGGCCAAATTCCTTTATTTTTGCTGTAAATTGAAAAAATTTGGGTATGAGATCAAAAGCTGAATATGAGACTAGAGATCAACATTTTAGCTTTTATTTACAGATATTTACATCTGGATCTAATACACAACTTAGAAGCAATATTTGCTTTTCCAGGCTTTCAACGCAGCTTCTTTCAGTTGTTGTTTGTTTTGGGAGGTTACTCAATTTAGTCTCTTCTTTAGCAGGTAAAATGCATGATCTATAGTGTTTAAGTCTGGAGATTGACTTGGCCACTCTAAAACCTTCCACTTCTTGCCCCTGATGAACTCCTCTGTTGTTTTGGCAGTGTGCTTTAGGTCATTATCTTGCCACATGATGAAGGATCTCACAATCAGTTTGGTTGCATCTTTCCTTAAATTGGCAGACAAAATGTTTCTGTAGACTCCTGGGTTAATTTTGCTGCTGCCATATCATCAATGAAGATTAATGAGCCCGTCACAGAGGAAGACATGCAAGCCCAAGCCATGACATTTCCTCCTCTGTGTTTCACAGATGAGCTTGTGTGTTTGGGATCATGAACAGATCCTTTCGTTTTTCAAACTTTAGCCTTTCCATCACTTTGGTAAAGATTCATCTTTGTCTCAGCAGTCCATAAAACTTTGTTCAGAAGTTTGAGGGTGATCTCTGTACTTTTTGCCAAATTCCAGTCTGGCCTTCCTGTTCTTCTTGTTAATGAGGGGTTTGCATCTTCTGATGTAGCCTCTGTACTTTTGTTTATGAAGTCTTCGTGAACAGTAGGTGGTGATACCTTCACTCCCACCCTCTGGAGGTTGTTGCTGATGTCACTAACAGTTGTTTTAGGGTCTTTCTTTACAGCTCTCACAATGTTTCTGTCAACTGCTGCTGTTTCCTTGGTCTACCCATTTGATGTCTGTTATTGAGTACACCAGTGATTTCTGTCTTCTTCAGGACATTCCTAATGGTTGTACTGGCATTGGCCAATGTTTGTAAAATGGCTCTGATTGATTTTCCATCTTCTCTCAGCTTCATGGCTGTTTTTTACCTATAGACAGCTCTCTGATTTTCACACCTCTAACTATAAATGCAGTCTCCAAAGGCAGAACCAAATCTGAAACTGAGTTTAGACATTCAGCACTATCTATTGTGTGGATAATCAATGTCTTTGGACGCACTTGAGCAACAAAACACACCTGTCAGTCAGATGTTCCTATAATTTTGCTCACATGAAAAATGGATGGGTTCAAACAAAGAGGGCTATCTCCTAAGTTGTGTATCAGATGTAAATTCCTGGAAGTAAAAGCTGAAATGTTGATCTGTTGTCTCATATTCAGATTTTGATGTCAAACCCAAATGCTTTCAGTCTACAGCAAAAATAAAGGAATTGGGCCCAACCTTCCAGTAATTTTGGAGGGTTGCGTATATGCTACTATAGTTTGACAATCACAAGTGGCTCATTCTCTAGAAAAACTCCAGGATCTATTGAAGATCTGTTGCCCATTTTACACCGGCATTAAAGTAAAATGAAGCTCCATGCTGATGAAATTATTGGGTTGTCTTAGTTTAACTTTTGTATCCCATATGAGTAATGGTTAAGTTTTCTGTTTTTGTAATAGGGTGTTTTTTCCAAATGTAGAAGAAAAATATTTTTCCCATAACAATGCTTGATAACTGGAAATTTAATTGTAAAACAATCCATGATGCATCATTTTTCTAATGATTTCAGACAGTCACAGACGATTTCAACATAATAAAACAAATGTTACTTCTCCACTTTTAATAAGAGCTCTCTATACTCATAGATTGATTGTTTGACAAACTATTTTGTCATGGTTAGACATGCATTCGTTTTTGTTAGTTTTAATAGCATTTTATCCCAACAGTAACAAAAAACACAGAACAGCCAAGGAAGAAAGAAAAATAGAGAAAAGTAAAGTGATGGCTGAAATAAAAAGAATAGTTGAGAAAGCGGAGGCAGCACAGAAACATCTATTATATTTACCTTGTCCTCCCTCTGACAACAGCTATTTTGCCCTTCATTTCAGCCATGATGGAGGAACCGACAGCTTGTGTTATGTGATTCACAAAGAGCCCCACTCCAATTAAACACAATGGGTGATTGTGGCGTGTTTGTGTGAACATTCATGCTGGGCAGGTACAGCTGGTGATTTCAGTGGGGAAATCAAAATGGTGCTGAGCAGGACCTGATCTGAGAGCAGTGACCTGTAGATGCATGCAAACATGGACACACACTCTTGATTGAAAGAGCCTTGAAAGACAACTTACAGTCTTACCAAGAGCTGCTCCTTAATCACACAACCTGTCTAAAGCAGAAGATCACCACAGAAAGACAATTACACAGCTGCGTGAGTGTTTGTATGTGTGGACGTGTTGAAGCTTTGTGTGATGGACTTTAATCACTTAATTCGTGCATGATTCACTACATGACTGCTTCCTCGCATTTAATTTACTCAGTCCATTGTTTGCCTGTGTGTGTGAGTAAAATGAGAGCCATTATGTGTCTTACATACTGATACAATGAACAAGCTTTCTGCATCTCTGTGTAGCTTTAGGTTCATTGTTCCTTCAAGGTCTCTCAGGCAGATGTACGCATGCATTACTTGTGTGGACCCTTATTGACATAATGCAGTCCCTGAAGACAAACCCTAAACAAAAAGATTCCTCAAACTGAACAAAAGACAAATTTCACAAGCATCAGGAGTCAATATACCTTTAACGGTAAAAGAGGACACAGTTTAAGGTCTTATTGTGGTGAGCGATTTGAATGGAGGCATGACTGCATGAAAATGTTGCGACTGGGTGAAATGAAATAAGAAGAAAATGAGAGCAAAATTAACTCAAAAAGCATAAAGCTTAGAGGTGACAACAGTGGCTGAGCTGTAACATGCAAACACATGAAAAACAACAACAATTTTTTTTATTGTTTTAAAGCCTTTTCGCTATTCAAATTGACTTTGTCTTTCAGCAGTTTATGTGTAAGTCCCATCAAAATAGGCAAAAATAAAAGCATCAGCTTATAATTAACATTAAGCTCTGTTAAACATTTTTATGCAATATGTACTTGATGTGGTGTACCTACTGTGAATATGTGTAATCCATTTACTTTACCCTATAAAGGGTTAAATTACTTTTAGCTACTGTACCTACTTGAAAGTTTAGCAATCTTGAACATTCATCTAAACTGTTAAGATATGAATTTGAACAGTACTAAGTATGACATCGTTTCTGAGTTTTTTGCATATTTATTACACTTAAATGTTTCGGATCATCAAACCAATTCTGATATCTTACAAAGACAACCCAAGTAAATACAAAATGCAATGACTGAATGATGATTTTATTTATTAAGGGGAAAAATCCAAACCTATCCAGCCCTTTGTGAAAAAGTAATTACCCCCTTGTTAAATTTTGAGTTAACTGTGATTAACCACAGGTCTTAGAAAGTTGAATTCAATTTCACCGGCCACACCCAGGCCTGATTACTGCCGGATTTGTTGAATCAAGAAATCACTTAAATAGAAGCCGTCAGACAAAGTGAAGTAGACTACAAGATCTCTAAAGGAAACACATCATGCCATCCTAAGAAATTTAAGAACAAATGAGGAGACAAAGTGATTGAAATCTATCAGTCTGGAAAAAGTTACAAAGCCATTTCCAAGGCTTTGGAACTCCAGCGAACCATGGTCAGAGCCATTATCCACAAATGGAGAAAACTGGGAACAGTGCTGAACCTTCCCAGGTGCGGTCCGTCACATCTGGCGTAAAAATAACAGCATTTGATAAAAAGAACATCATGCCAGCAGTCAAACATGGTGGTGGCAGTGTGATGGTCTGGGGCTGCTTTGCTGCTTCAGGACCTGGACCAGTTGCTGTGATTGATGGAACAATTAGGTTCAGGGGGCAATTACTTTTTCATAAAGAAACTGCATTTGGAGGAAGTGTAAGAAAAGAATAAGCTTAGATATGTAGATTAAGATGGAAAAGTAGGCAAGTTAGGCTTCGTCCAGTAGAAGTGGGACTTAGGGGGTTTGTAGCGCTTAGCGTTTAGGGACAGCCTTGGAAAGACAGTATAGGAGATACTTCCTCTTTCTAAGCTCTCTTCAGGCTTTCTCCATCTTTCCTTTTTTTTCTTGGATTCTCTCTTCTCACTTTTTATGTGTAATTTTGGCACCAGGAGTGCTGTCTTTCTGTGATGGCAACTATGAGTCATATGCTAGGGTAGGTAGTATCAGCACTGTCACTACCTGGAGATGGCATGTACACCTGGCTCTGTTAAAGGTGGCACCGGTCTATGATGGCTATATGTTAGAGTAGGTGAGATAAAAAAATGTCTCAGTGTTAGCATGTTGGGTGGTGAGAGCCAGCATGGAGATGGGGGGCTCTGGGATGGGGGATCACAGCCCTCTGGATTTGTCATGGGACTAACTTAAAAAAAGCTAAAAGGGGTTTGCAGTGCTGCCTTTCTGCTTCCCATCGGTCTGAAAAGTTGACTTGGTGTGGCCAATATGAAGGGCTAAACTGGGCTGAGGAATGCCTTCTTTGAGCGCTTACACCAAACAGAGTCTTGACCCTCTAGAAGCTTTCTGAAGATGTGAAGACCGGGAAAATGTAAAACGCCCTCAGTTTCCATATCTGTCCTCACTAGTCGTGTGTAAAGCTCAGCCTGATCCTCACAAAGACAGAAAGTCTGGGAACACACACCACCTGCATGCCCATTCATACTCCAAATCACCTCACACACACATGCACACAGCAGCCGAACAGGGTGTGCGTGACACTGTGAATGAAAATCGATAGAGCAAGTTTAGAGTAATTGAATGATTGTGTGTGTGTGTATGGGCTTGTATGGTGAATAGATAGAGGTAATTGAATGTTAGAGGGACTGTGTGTGTGTGCGTGAGCCTTTATAGTGAAAAGATAGAGGTAATCTGTGTAAGTGCTGCTACACTCTGAAACCTTTTAAAGCCTTGTCTGTGTGAGATTTACCTAAGTGTGTGTGGGTGTAGGTGGATGTGTGTAAGAGGCAGGGTCTGCCTTCAACACCACTGAGACGTCGATTTAAACAGCTCTTCCATCAGCAACTAAATCAGAGAAAGAAGAGCACAAACTGCATTAACAGAGTCTTAAATGAGAGGCCTCTATCTCCATTTTTACAATCAATGATTCAAAAGTCATGATGAAATGTTTTTCTAAGGCAAATCTGCTCTCAGTTAATGGTGCATGTTCATGTCTAAAGCCATTTCACACCTGACACAACATTTTGATAACTTTCTGGTGCATCTCAGTAAATAAGAATATCATCATAAAGTTGATTTATTTCAGTAATTAAATTCAAAAAGTGAAACTCATCTATTATATCAATTCATTACACACTGACTGATATATTTCAAGTGATTATTTCTTTTAATTTTGATGATTATGGCTTACAGCTAATGAAAACCCAAAATTCAGTATCTCAGAAATTACATTATCACCTAAAAACAATTTATCAAAAGGATTTTTAACACAGAAATGTTGCACTATTAAAAAGTATCATCATATACAGCACTTGATACTTGGTCGGGGCTCCTTTTGTATAAATTACTGTAGCAACGCGGTGTGACATGGAGGCGATCAGTCTGTGGCACTGCAGAGGTGTTATGGAAGCCCATGTTGCTCTGATAGTGGCCGTCAGCTCTTCTGCGTTGTTGGGTCTCGCATCTTCCTCTTCACAATACCCCATAGATCCTCTATGGCAGGGGTCATCAAGTACATTTGCACAGGGGCCAGATTTAGTCTCAGTACAAACTCTGGGGGCCGGACTTTCACATAAACAAAAATTAAATAAATATTTTGGTCTGATTGAAATATTATTGTAATAATATTTGTGTTTTCTTACAAATGCAAGACATTGTTAGTCATTACCAGTGAGATCTATCCCTATTATCAATAATGCAGCAGGCCACAAGGAGACCGGCCTGGCAACAGAATTGGCTGGGCCCTGAGAATCCCAGAGAATGGGCCCTCCACAATTGTGACTTAGTGCTAGTATTAACTCATTTTTGACAATTTTAACCCCTTTTTGATACTTTTTGCTCCCTGTTGCCTCTTTAACTAAATTTTTGCAAGATTTGAACCCCTTTGAACCACTTTTCCTGCAGGTTTTACCCCCTCTGTGCCACTCGTATCAATTTTTGCCACTTTTCTTCTATTTTTGCCACTTTTTAGCCCCTTTCCATTACATTTTTTCAACCATTTTTGCAACTTTAGAACCAATTTTGCCACTTTTAACCTATTTTTGATAATTTGTTACCATTCTTTAACCCATTTAAACCATTTTTCCTGCATGTTTTATCCCATGTGCCATTCGTTTATCAATTTTTGTCACTTTTCTTCTATTTTTGCCACTTGTTAACCCCTTTCTGTGACTTTTTTTTAGCACTATTTTAACTTTTGAATGCTTTTTGATCCTTTTTTCCTCTTTTACCATTTTTTGCCCCTTTTCACCTCTTTTCACAACTTTTTCTGCCAATTTTTTTTCCCTTTGTGCCGCTCCATAACCCATTTTGACACCTATCACCCATTTTTGCTACTCTCTAACCCCTTTTCAACACTGTATCTAGTCATTTCTGCAGCGCTTCTGCCAACTTTAACCCTTTTTTAAACATCTATTGATCACAACAGTAAATTTAAGTAAAAACAGATCAATTGTTAAGTTATTCTAAAACTATTTCAATATTAATTGTTTGTGGGATGTGTTTAAAAGCTGCATACATTTAAAGCCAATGAATACTCTTAAAACCACAACATCTTCTTTTCCTTCTTTTCTGAATTTAATGGTCTTTTGGGTTCTGGACAGGAAGCTTTGGGGGGCCTGATATTGCCCCCAGGCCACCAGTTGATGATCAGTGCTCTATAGGGTTTAGGTCAAACTTTAAAACCAAAAGCCAAACAATTAATGTCCATGTACACGTGTGGACGTGACAGGCAGAGGTGGAAAAGGTACATGACTATTGCTCTCAGGTAAAAGTGCATTTACACTGGTTAAAACTTACTTCAGTAAAAGTACTCGTCTATAAATCTACTCAGGTGAAAGTAAAAAGAATTAGATTTAAAGTTTACTTGAAGTACTCAATAGCTACTGAGTAGTTGAGCTGTAAAATATGATCTTTCCTTATTGGCAAGAACAACAAGAGAATGGATCTCCAACCAGGTTGTTCAGTTAAAGTCAAACCTTTTTAATAAAGTCAAATACACAGAAAAACGGACAGTGTTAACTCTTAGAGTTAGATTTAACACTTTAAAATAGCCTGTGTTGGTCTGAATTACATGTTAATCTGTATCTTACAGTCTCACAGAGCTGTAGGAACTTGAGTAAATCTTTGGCAAGATGGGTCTCCTGTTGAAGATCAAAGCAGAGAGTCACCCTCATAGCAAGGCAATGCATTCTGATCCACTATACTTTCTTTAGGATCAGACACACGTAAACTCAGTGGATAACTTCACTCATGGTTCAAATGTGTCTCACATCAAAAACAACAGTTCACCAGAAACATGAGCAAAAGAACCCCAGCAGAGATCACTGTGCAAATGGCAACATCCAACACAGCTATTCACATATCAAACATGATGGGACACCCCCCCAGATTTGAATCCACAGTGGACAGAGCTTAGATCATTTGACTCTATAGAGTTGAACAAACACTGGTGGATCAGTAATGTTAGATAACTCCAGCACTGAAGACCATTTCACTCAGAATGTAGTTAAAATTACACTCTGGGAGTGAAAATCAACTTTGACATGTTTAACCCTGGATATTAACGTTCCAGTTTTTACTGTTTATGGATGTGATAAGGAATCATTTTTTCTTTGTGGTACTGTGTAGTCAGTTCAGGTGGAAAAAAGTACAAGAGTACAGTTGCCTATTCAAGTAAAAATACAGTTATTCTTGTTAAAATGTACTTAAGTTGAAGTAAAAGTACTGATTTCAAAAATGTACTAAAAAACAAAATACAACTCAATTACAATAATCTGAGTAAATGTTATTCATTACTTTTCACCCCTGGTGACAGGACGGAGCTTGAGGAAGTAACACCCAAAAGATTGAAGGGGAAATACCAGAGGACTCTGAGGATGGGAGATCTGCCAGATCTGTGAGATATCTGAAATCTGAAAAATCAGAGACCTCATCTAGATCTAAGAAATCTGACTTCATTGAGATCTGATATGTCAGAAAGATCTCAGATGTCCAAGAGACCGGATATGTCAGAAAACTCAGATAGTCTGGAAACATCTAAGAATTCTGAGAATCAGGCTGATTTAAAAGACATGAGAGATCAGACAAATATTTGATCTCCTAGATTAACTTATAAAGAAGAAAAGAGTGATTGAAGCTCTTGAAAAAGACTTGAGGAGGGAGAAGTGTGCTGGATCTGAAATGAGGAAAAGCACTGGAGAAGGAGAGAAAAGGGAAAGATGCCCTTAAAAAGGCTCTTAAGGAGGAGTGGCATATCGAGGCCGACTGCTAGGGTCAAACTGAGCTTTTAAGCAGTAAAGTGGCTGATCTTTCAAAGTTTCAGACAAAACAGAAGCGCTCCAATGAAAACCTGCTGAATAAAATCAGTGAAATGTCCTCTGAGCTTCAAAAGAAATGACCACCAGTGAGCAGCTAAAAGTATACCAGTTAACTAGCAGTATCTAGCTGTGCGTGCACAGCTACCAAGGAATAATGCGAAACATGGCAACTTTAGACATGTAAGTACTCGACTTTTGTCATTTTTGAAATAAAACAACTCACTGCTGTTCTTTGTTCTTCGTTTAACAAAGAAATGTCATCAAGCTCTGATAAAACTGGCGCTTCAGCAGCATCCACGCTCAGCTCTTTCGCCATAACTGCACCGGCCTCTTGCTGCTGCTTGTTTACATCACGACTCGGCGCCTGAAAGTACTGCCCCTCGTCGCTGATTGGTTCTGTCACTTTCTAACGGTGCCCAAACGGTTCAGAAGGGAGCTTTGCAAGATAGATTCACCAGTGAAAAACAAGGAAACAGGCATATCCATCTGCTTTGCAAGATTACATTTTTGCTACTTTTAGCCAATTTTTACTACTTTAAAACTTTTCACTACTGGAGCCATCCATTTTTGCCCCTTTTTAGCCACTTATAACCCAATTTTTAAACTTTTGATCCATGTTTCACCATCTTACAATTGATGTTTGCCACTCTAAGCCAATTTTTGACACTTTTAACCCATTTTTGTCACTTTTAACTGCTTTTCAGCATTTTTACAGCCCATTTTTGCAACTTGAAGCTTGTTTTCCACTTTAAACCATTTGACCACTTTTTAACACCATTTTTTTCGTAACGCTGTTGCCAATTTTTTCCTCTTTATTTTATTTTCAAAATGTTTTATTTTAGAATGATTACAACCAACACAAACAAAACACAAAAAGGAAAACATCGCTGTGTCATCAAGTGACAAATTATAACAAACAAACCACAACAACTCCTAACAACAGACAAACACTGATAATGCTTCATATACAACAACAACAACAACAGGGGAACAGATAGTCATACAGCTAAGGATTCATGTTGGCTTTAATACAAAATTACTTCAAGCTTGAAAATACAGATTGTCAAAAACAAAAGAAAAGAGCATCAATCTGGCATGTTTTCTGTTACCAGTCCTCAGCTGTTTATTTCCTCATAACCCATATTTGCTGATATTCCCTGTTTGCCCCTTTTAACCAATTCATGCAACTCTTTAACCTCTTTTCTCAATTAATTTCTGCCAATTTTTGCCACTTTTAACCCTTGTCTTCTGCCAATTTTCACCTTCGTTTTGAAGCTACTTCATTATTTTTCCTTACAGTTATTTCATATTCTTCTACATTATCATGGTTTAGCAGTGAAGTCTGACATTGTTTTCCAAATGGTTTAATCAACGTGACCCCCCCCACCAACATCACCTATAAAAAGGTAAATCTGTTTTAAGAAAAACATTTTGAAAATGTGGCTTTGTGCTTAAAGAATAAATAAACTACATCTCTGCTGCTTTGATATAAGTGGTTATTATTAAGGTTTAATGTAAAATATGGTTATCAAAGTTTAACTTTACATTGGACCCAGACAGCTTTCCCCTCTATCCCCCCTTATGGTCAGCCTTGGCTGCTGCCATCAGTTGCTGCAGGCCGATAGGCTGAAAAACTAATCATGACTTTAATTTTCATTGTGACTTCTAAAAACCACAGACAAGACTCTCCAACATTTTAATCATAGTTTAGATTCTTATCAAGGGCATCACAAGCTTGCTAACAAGGTCAACACAGGCAAAGTATCAGTAAAGTTTTTCTCCTGAGGGGTTTAAACACAGCTGCAGAATAAATTTGGCTGTTTCTTCTTCATGCACAAAGGTCATTAACCTACGTCAGCCTTGTTTAATTTGTCATTATTGTTATGAGCATTACCATGTTAATGGTGTTTACTCCAGAGTGCCTTAGTTGATTATGCTCCAGGAGTAATTTATGATTCTTGTGTCTCATATTACAGCTTATCTGGCTTGTCAGGGCATGTCTAGGTGAGAGGAGAATATTTTACAAGCAAAATAAGCTTGAAATTACACTTGTAAAAAATAAAAAACAGCAGTGACCAAGTGTAGTCAAATGTGTCCAGACATCCCAAACAAATCATGAAGGGTTATTTATCTTTCAAGTGTCAACAGATCAATACCATAAACAGATCAATGCTTGATTTGGAAGCACAAAGTTGTAATTACTTTGTATTACTGAGCATTCGCATTGTAGAAAACAATGTTTCCAGTGACGAGCCCTCTGTCTGAAGTGATCGATCAAGAAGAAAACGGAAGTCAGAGTTTTTTATACATCAGAAGAAATATTCAACTCTTTTTCTCGGTTCGGGTTGTTTTCAGATAAACACAAACTGAATATCTGTTGTTTTCACTTGGACTAAATGTTTCTGTCTCACCAGTTTTTGGCTGCATTTTTGTGCGTATGTTCCAACCTGTTTGCCAAGCACTGCCTGTTTTTGTGTGTTTCTGTGAGATCCAGGTCACAGAGTGTCAACAATGGAGAGAGATGAGTTCCACATGAATGGTCCACCACCTTTGCTGCCTCTGTCTCTCTTTTCTCACTCTGTGCATCCATTTTTCTCTCCTCTCTCTCGCTACAGCTCTTCATCTCTCACTCTGTGTTCCTGTTTGTCTCCACCTTGTCCTCTTTGTCTCTGCTTTCTTTTTCGGCTCCATATCCTTTGTACTCTCTTTTTTTTCCCTCTTAGCTTAACCTTTCTCCTTGTTCATCCTCTTTTTCTGTCTCCCACATCTGGTTTCAACCTCTAGCTCTGTCCATCTCTCCACTTTTTCCCCTCTCTTTTGTTTTTGTCTCTCTTCTCTGCCAACTTATCTGTCTTTTTTGCTCTTCTCTTCTTTGCATATCCCTCCATTTTGCTCTTTGCCTGTGAAGACAAGTGACATGACATGATTTAAATGCCTGCCTGTGCTCTGTTTTTACCAGAAGAAGGAAAAGGTATACCAGTCTACCAGCAGATCAGATCTGAACCAAACATGTTACTTTTACAGTGGATATGTGAAGGAGCTAGAATAGACAGGCATGTCATACCTTTTGTTGCAAACAACAATGAGAAGTAGAAAAACAACAAAATGGTTGCATGCCTCTGCTAAACAGTTGTTTTATAGTTTCTATCATTTTGTGTTCCACTCAGGCTGAAGCTGTCACTGTGGTAGAATGATAGGAATGGGTAAAATTACATATTGAAGAAATGTATACCTCCCTGCTTGAGGTGGCTGTGGCTGAAGGCATTATATTTTGAAGGTTTTCTCTTGAATGTTGCACAAATGTCCAACCTGACTCAAGAATAAACTGATTTGGAGGCCAAATGTCAGGGCCAGATTTTCCTCAAAGTTTGCACAAATGTAAATTCTGGAAAAAAGGATTAACTTTTTAGATGTTTCTACTACCTCTAGAGTGGCATACTGGGGTGGTGGTTCCTATTTTTAAAGGGGGAATAGAGGGTGTGCGCCACACTACTCAGCCCGCCAGGGAAGGTCTACTCTAGGGTGCTAGAAAGGAGGCTCTGGACGACTGTCAAATGTAGGAAATAGGAGGACCAATGCAGATTTTGTCCTGGCAGTTGGGCAGTGGACCAGCTCTTTACCCTTGCAGGGCTCCTTGAGGGAGCACTGGAGTTTGCCTACTCAGTCTACATGTGTTTTGGGGATTTGGAGAAGGCTTATGGTCATGTCCCTCAGAGTGTCATGTGGGGGTTGCTGTAGGAATATGTAGTCCTGGGGCCGCTGCAGTGAGCTATCAGGTATACCAAAGTGAGGGGCACATGTTCCTGTTGCATGTTGACCTCCGCCAGGGCTGCCCCTTATCTCTGATTCTATGTTTGATTTTCATGGACAGGATCTTGAGGCATAGCCAGGGGGAGGGAGGTTTTCAGTTGGTTGACTTTAGAATTCTATCTCTGCTTTTCGCAGATGATGTGGTTCTTTTGGCTTCTTCAGCCAAGGACCTCGAGCAGGTACTGGGGTGGTTTGTGGCTGAGTGCAAAGTGGTTGGGATAAGGGAATGGACCATGAGATCAACAGGATTGGTGCAGCATCAGCAGTATTGCAAATGTTGTACTGTACCGCTGTGGTAAAGAGGGAGCTGAGCTGGAAGGAAAAACTCTTACCAGTGGATCTTCGTTCCAACCCTCCCTTAATGAGATTGTGGGTTCAAGCAGTCTAAATGAGATTCCTCAGGAGGGTGTCTTGGCTCAGCCTTAGAGCTAGGGTTTGGAGCTCAGACATCTGGAGGGATCTAGAAGTAGATCTGCTGCTCCTTTGCCTTGAAAGGAGCCAGTTAAGGTGGATATAGGGAATTGGATCAGGGTCAGGATGCCTCCTCATTGCGTCCCTGTGGAGGAGTTTCGGGGGAGGGGGCTGATGCCTTGTCCACACGGAGACAAAAACAACACATTTTTGTTTCATTTTAGAAATGTCCGCGTAAGCACGGAACCACTGAAAACGCTTTAGTATGTGTGCCAAGCCTGTAAGTAGCGCTGTAATGCTGCCACGGAAATGCACCAAAAGCACAAAAGCATGCACAAAAACTTTAGACCTGAATTCATTAAAATGTGGACGGGGCCTGAAAGGAGAACCTAGGATAGACCCAGGACTTGCCGGCAGAATTATATATCTCATCTGGCCTGGGAACGCCTTTGAATCCCCCAGGAAGAGCTGTAAAGTGTTGCTAGGGAGAGGAATCTCTGGATGGACTTGTTTTGCTCGCTACCACTGTGACCTAGCCATGGATAAGCAGAAGAAAATGGATGGATGCTTTGTCATTGGCTGCCATGTTCATCCCTTGCATGTGAATGCAATATCTCAAACACAATTTGAGAGATTTTCTGCAAACTTTGCAAAAATGTCCACTCTGACTCAAGGATGACCTGATTAGATTTTGGAGGATAAATATCAATGAAACATCGGCAAAGGAGGGTCCCCTCTTGACAGCCTTGGTGAAGTGCTGGCATTTAAGTCTGCACGGTTGACTCGTGGAGGCAAATAGTAACTGATCCTTTTTACAAGGCATGAGTATATTTGGTATATTCAGGATCACCATGGCGATCATGTGATCACTCAAAAAGGAGTTGAGGGACTTTCCTCAAAAATTGCACCAGTGTATGTTAAATTTCAAGGATTAACTGATTTGATTTTGAATGTCAGATGCCATTGGGCCTTATGTTCATCCCTTGCTAATAAGATTTCAACATACCACACTACCACATTTTTTGTAGTCCAGAACTGTCATTTAAATGTCTGGAGGTCTAGAAGTACTAGTAGTTTTAGATTAGTAAATACATCTCCCTAAATTCAAAACGAGAGCTCAGTAGTCTGCAGTTAAGGTCACACTGAAATCAGTAGCAGAAAGAATAACTGACCAGAGAAAGTCTTTCTCATTTTCCTCCCCTGCAGAGCATGTGATGGCAGTAGGGCCTTCTTACAAGTTTCTGAGGGTGGAGTGAGGAAACAAAGTATATTTTGTGTTTATGTGACATTATGGCAGAAAAAAAACAGCCATAAGTCATGCTTATTTTCCCTCAAGAACTTCCACCACAGTTCAGGCTTTTACTGCTACATGTTTTTGGGCCCACAGCTTATATTCTCTACTGCAGCTAAACACACCCACATTAGTTATGTTAGGTTTGTAAGTAGATTTGACCATCTAATACATGTATGTGTATTGTAACAAATTGCTTAGACTTCGCTAGACTTCAAAAATGCTCCATTAAAATTGTAATGTTTCTGTATTTTTGCACATACATTGAGTAAACCCCATGAAAAAAGCTGCTGTTATGTAAGGCTAATGGAGATCTGAACAAACAAAAAACACCAAACAAAGCATTGTTTCATCCTTTTTGAGGTCTTTCAGGTGTGGGAATCTAAATACTGATTGGCTTTTGTGACACAGTATCAAGCAGACTTGGCTCTCAAGTTAAAATGTTTGATCTATAATAGATTATTGTATTTACTTTTAACCAGAAATCTGTTTAAAAAGATCAATAAATCATCATTAGACTAGCTCTAATGGGAGCTGCTATGTCACTGATGTGGATGACATTCTGCCTTGTTCTTGCTGTCCACATGGACTGTTCCTCTGACACCAAAGCTTCCTGATGAAGTGGCCAATTCAGCTGAGACTATGCTATAAAGAAAAACCAGAGCACCTCCCATGATGCTCTTGTATAGAATCAACACTTCTAAGCAGAGTGTGATTTATTTAAAACCAGACATTTTCTAAAAAAAAAAAAAGGAAGCAACATCTTGGAACTTGGTCTTTTATGTAAGGCCGGCCGTGGACCGTGTGCTTTCATGCTGCTGGTTTTGATGTGCATTCGACACAACAACTGACCTCGGCAGAGCAGAGCCAAGAGCAGACTTCCACTTCTTGATGATGATTCATTGATGATGGATTTGACTGAACTCCAAGGAATGTTGGCATTTTTTATGTATCATCTCCTGACTTATACTTTTCGATAACCTTTTGTCTGAGTTGCTTGGAGTGTTCTTTAGTCTTCATGGTGTAATGGTAGCCAGGAATACCCATAAACCAGTGACTGGACCTTCCAGACACGGGTGTCTTTATACAGCAGTCACTTGAAACACATTCACTGCTCTCAGGCGATCCCCATTTCAGAAACTGTGGGACCACTAATTTTGGAGCTATGAAATTTTCAGCCCCTTTTTTACTGTACATATTTTAATTAAAGTGATATTACTTTGTAGGAATCTGTTTTCACTTTGACATTAAAGATTTTTTTGGTATTTTTTTTGTTTGTTAAAAAACCCAATATCAATAGACCATTTATTGATAACCATTTATTGATTTATAAAATCAATAAAAGGTTAAAACATCCACATAAATAAGCTCTTTGAATATGATTCTTCAACTGTGAAATACAAATCTTCCTCTGGACTTTCTGAATCATATTTCTAAAACAACATGCAGTCCACTTTTTTGTCTCCTCTGCTTCTTTTTTTATTATCGCATCATCCCTTCATCCCCCGTCCCACTCCTCCTCCACCACTCCCACCTTTCTGTTTGTATATTTGTTCGTTTTGCTCTGCCGATTCCCTCTCTATCCTCTAATCTCTAGTTTAAATAAGAGGCATGGGCATGCACAGCACATATACACACATAAACAAATAAGACACACACTTTTCCACACCTACTACACACACACACACACACAGACACCCAGGCAAGCATGACGTACAAAAGCACACAGCGGCCCAGGAGTAAGCCCAAAATACAAATAGAAGTGTAGACATGCAGAGAAGCTCGCACTCACACAATACAAACACACACTATACCATACTGCTAACACCTCCCAGGTAAATCCTGCCACGTTTGCACTTTGTCCACTGGGGGGTGGTAGAGGGCTTTGGCTCAGCGACATATTGATCTTTCACATACAACACACAACCTCGCAGGAGTGATAGTGGGAGGTGTTGTACAACGGAGTCCTTGAGCAGTGGCTCTTTCACTGTGACCAATCAGAAGCCTTTTATTCGCTCAGGCTACTGTAAATGTATATGAAAGGCTCCAGCTTTGTTTGACTGTGAAATTTAGTCTCTGAGAGAAAACATGATGTGAAGTGAAAGCATGTGGATTCTTTTTTATTTAGTTCAGCAGTCTCTTTTTCCACTGCAGACACGTGGGGGGCAGCTTTACAGAGACCCTCCATAAGCAAAACAGGTCAATTTTTTAAAGATGATTTCACGGTATTGGGGTTTACCCTTAACAGCACAGGAGTGAGAATGGTGGGTGAGTGTTTGTCTCAGCCTTGTGACACTGAAAGGATACGGATTGCACACATATCATGCACGCTCACACGCAAACAAACAATCCTGCACAGCCTTTTAAATCTTGATAAAGACAGAGAGCTCTGTTCCTTCCCTGCAGCCTGATCCTACAGCAAACACAGCAGAAACCGGAGTGCTTGATTTACTTTAATCTTGCCAGTAATGTGTCTGCGTTGGCGGCAGTTCCAGCCTGCTGAGGTAAATCAAGTGCCCCCAAACTACTTCAAATATTTGAAGCTGAAGCGCCATTGTTAACACAGACAAACAGATTTTGGCTTTTGAGGAAAGAGGAGAACTTCCACTGAGACATGACTCTCTTAAATTCTTTTATTTATTCTTTATGTGGGATAAAAAGTGGTAAAGTAGTTAATCAGGCATCCAGTTATACTCCTTTGCAGTGACAATTGGTTAAAGCACAAATCTCTTCCTTTCTTTCCACTCTTGCTGCTCTTTGCTCAGTTTCAGTCTCAGGACAACCCACAGTTTGCAGTTCCACACATCTGGTTTTATTATTCATCACGGATGTCGTCTTTCAGCATCCAATCAGAAAACACATCACAGCCCTTCTTGTTTTAATAATCGCCTTGCTTGGACAATAAAACAAACAGGACCACGCTGCATACAGAATCAATGTAAATTCCAGCAGGTCAGCAGGGACTGGCTACACAGCAGAAATGAGAAATTGTAATGACACTACAGTAATAGATACCTTCCACATGGGATTGTACTGAGAATTATTTTATAAAGCTCATCCGTGGGTAAGTTCTATAATGGAAGGCCGATATGAGAAGTCACCAGAGAAAATTTGAGGAAGGTGTTGAAGACACAAACATGCTCAAAAGTTTAACAGTGGAACAGTTTGGTATCTACAGTCATGTGCAGGATTCATCATGGGGCCTGATGAGCTTCGTCGATATTGACACGTGTCGCTCAACAGTCAAGCTCCATGGCATTTCTTTTGTCTGGGCACTTTCACCCCTGAGGTTATGCCTGGTGACCACCACCGGTTTGCAGGTCTTTGGGACATCCACAGCATGCAAAAGTCTGCATGAATGAATAGTCTTTATCTAAAACACATACCAAATGAAAAAAGTAAGTGCCACTCGTTTAGCCCTCAGCTTTTTAATGCATACTCTGATGGTGTTATCAGCAGTAAAAGCAAAGAAGCTGCCTTCCAGCCCCATACAGCAGAGAGAAAACATTATTGGTTGAATTTAAGTTAGCAGAAAACAAGGGTTAAAGGGGACATATTATGTAAAAATCACCTTTTCATGTTTTTCTAACAAAAATATGTGTCCCTGGCCTGTCTACAACCCTCAAGAACCAGAACCTGGCCTAAGCTTTTGTCCTTAATGGAATTTTTCCCCCCTTTACATTACTTTTACTTTTATACTTTAAGTAGTTTTGAAACCAGTACTTTTACTTGAGTAAAAAGCTTGAGTTGATACTTCAACTCCTACAGAAGTCTTTTTAAACCCTAGTATCTATACTTCTACCTGAGTAATGAATGTAAATATTTTTGACACCTGTGAATATTAGGAGTCAACAGGTTGAGCAGTGGGTGGCTTTACTCAGGAAAATAAAAAAAAAAAAAAAAAAAACACTGCAGAAGAAGAGGGCTAAGTGCTGCATTGTGTCATGGTCCATTGCCTTTATATTGAAGGCTTGAGATGAAATAAAGGAAAATTTTAAAAGTACAAGTGAGTTTTGAACAACTTTTCCTAAATCTAAAAGTTCTACCAGTTCCACTTCAGCCTCTTAATCCTGATGTCAGGATGTCATGCAGTTACATGTGTTTTTTACAGCAAAAAAAAAAAAAAAAAAAAAATCGTTTCCTTTATATACAACGCAAATGACAACCAGTATAATCAACCGTTAGTAAGTGACCATAAGTCATCAACCGTTAGAACAGGATTCAGATTTTATTAAACAAACCTCCCAATGATAACTATGACAATGATAACTTTTTTTTAAAAATAAAAAACTCAAAATGCACTGTTCCACATTATTCCACAACAGAGTTTCAGAACATTTTATAGGTTGTAAAGAACTGAACCATGTTAACATAGGAGCCTGCACATTTAAATGCAGACCTGCGGTCGTTATCTGTCGTTTTTACAACCGCAGAGTGGAACAAGTCTCTAAAGGGTTTTAGTATTTAGTAACACAAAAGTACTCTAATGCATTACTTTTAGAAGTAACACAACAAATTACTTTTCTCAGTATGTAATGCAGTAATCTAATGAGTTAGTTTCAATAGTAACGCTACCCAACACTGCTTGCTACAGAAGGCATGGTTCGTCTTTTTGTATCATGGAAGAAAGTGGTCAGTCAGAAACTCTATACACTTTGCCAAGTTCATTCTCACACCTTCAGGGACCCTAAGGGGCCTACCAGCTCTCTCCTCATGATTCTGGCCCAAAACAAGACTGCCACCTCCTTACTGACGTTGCAGCCTTGTTGGAACATGGTACCCATCCACCAACCATCCACTACTCCATCTGGACCATCCAGGGTTGCACGGCACTCATCAGTCAACAAGACTGTTTGAAAATGAGTCCTCATGTATTTCTGGGCCCACAGTAATTGTTTCTGCTTGTGAGCATTGGTTAGGGGTGGCTGAATAGTAGGTTAATGCACGACTGCAAGCCTCTGGAGGATTCTACACCTTGAGGTTCAGGGGACTCCAGAGGCACCAGCAGCTTTTAATACCTTTTTTCTGCTTTGTAATGGCATTTCAGCAGCTGCTCTGTTAATCCGATGAATTTGTCCAGCAGAAACCTTCCCCGTTATGTCTTTATCTGCATGAACCCATCTGTGCTCTGAATCAGCCACAAATTTCTTCACAGTATGATGATCATGTTTAAGTTTTTGTGAAATATTTAACGTTTTCATACCTTGTCCAAGGTATTGCAGTATTTGAGGCTTTTTGGCAGCAGAGTGATCCTTTTTCTTTCCCATATTGCTTGAAACCTGTGGCCTACTTAATAATGTGGAAAGTCCTTCTTAAGTAGTTTTCCTTTGATTGGGCTCAACTGGCAAACTAATTATCATAGGTGTCTGAGATTGATTTCAGCAATCCAAAGAGCCCTGTGACACAATACCACACATGAGTTTAATTCAAAAACAAACAAACAAACAAAAAAGAATGTTTATGACACTAAAAAACAATTTGCATAATAATTTGGACCACGGCGTATATGTACACCAACTCCCTTGGCTTTGCAGGATCACATGATGTCCAGCACAAAAGTGGGCTTTGACTTCCTGTGTTATGTCACAATTGCTGAGATTGTTTACTCCTTAAACATGTCTCTGAAGTGCCAGCTGTTTGGATGGTTTTTTTGCCCATAAAAGACTTAAAATAGTGTCTACTACTGCTGCACTAACAGTTTGTTGGGTTAAAAGATAATGGGGATTAATGGTGATTTTGATTTCTCACTCTACAGACCTCCATAACTGCCTGTATTTCCTCTCTCCCTACAGGGAGTATGTATGTGTGTTTGTGACTGTGTGTGTGTCTATAAGCATGCTGTGAGGGCGCCTTGTGCCGGAGTGCTAATGGACATAGGTGTGATTAGCACCACAGCACATGGTCTGATTGTGCGAGCCACACTGTGAGCCACTCTGCTGAGAGTGTGTGTATGAGAAAAACACAGAATACACACACCCCTGTGTGATGCAGTGTGTGTACATGAGTGTGAGAGGGAGTTTGTGTGCTCTCCAAGCTGTCATCTAGCCTGCAGACATCTCTCAGTAAAAAGAGAAAAGTCCTTGACCTAAAACACTTCATTCATTCCAAACTTTTAGAGTCCTTGTAAAGCAAAATCAGAAAACTGTCTCTAAACGCATTATTTTTGGTGGGAAAAAACTGCTAACATGGGAAAAGATTTTTAAAGGATAATGTTTTTTTTGATGAGGCCAAATGGGGGACTATACAATCATTTAACTTTTTCACATCTTTGTTTATGCCTTCATTCCAGCTTTGGAAATGAGCAAACCTACCAGCCAGAGTGCTGTGGGGGTTAGAGTAAAGAGTAAAATAACAGAGCGATTTGTGACATAACCAACAAAAGTGCAGGCTGTGAGTTGTAACAGTTTGGCTCCACGTCACTTAAGCTGAGAATAGGAGGAATAAAAGTCTCTTCTTTCCGAAGGTGTGTGAACCGATGACTAACTTGTCTTAAAATCAGGATGATTTAAAGACGCAGGCTGGGGAATTGACTATTTATCAAAGCAGCAGCTGTGCTGTAAATATTCTCTGCTATGTGTTACTCTGTAAAAGTTTAGCCTAAGTGATCATTTATCATTTATCTATGTGATATCTAACAAATTCATCACCAAAAAAATTATTGTGTGGATAAAAGACCAATATCAGGATGATATGAAAGAGCAATATCAGGATAGTAGTTATTTTCAGAAGCTACTTTAATTGTCCAAATGAGTGTGAAAAACAAAGCATTCTTTTTGCCCACAATGAAGTGCATTTCATTACTCCCTTCATATGAACTCATTTATTTATTCATTTTTACAAAACAATAGAAATAAACTAAAACCACCTGCTTTTCAGCTAGCTGCATCTAGATCTACAAGTTGAGAGGCTCATCATGCTCATTGCAAGTGGATGTGTTTTTGTTGCATTCAACCCCCAAACCCACAGCATCCTAGAGCAGATCTTCAAGCCTCGTTTTTCATAATTTATCTTAATTTTGTAAACCTAGAAAATCTTTTACATTTTTTGAAATTTGGCCAGTTAACAACACTCATTTATTATACAATAAACGTAACATACATACTTTTAAAGTAAAACATCCCCAGAGAGCCACTTTTCTTTGCCAGCAAATCCCCATGTCTGGGCTTAAATTTTTGATGCATTTTTAAAATTTGACACTCTTCGCACCCTCTTTCAATATACAGTATATTTTATATACTCTATATATACAGTGCTTAACAAATTTGTTAGACCACCTGTTATATTTGTCTCAAAGACCATCCAGCATCATGAAGTGCTTTAATGCGGACTCTTCCATTTTCACTGAGCTCTCCAAGTTTTACCATTTTGAACAGAAATGAGGAATTTCAAACTGAATTCACCCAAATTTGAGCCGGCTCACTGGGCTTCTCTGAGAAGTCAGAAATGAATCAAGCATAACATTCAACCACTAAAAACTAATTTTTCTGGTCAGGAATGCAAGATAATAACTATAATTTGACATATTAATCAAGAAGTATTAATGTGCTTTACTATTTTTTCATTTTTTTTGTAAATCAGTAAATTTGAAAATTCATGGATAACAATAATAATTATATTTTAGCATTAAAAATATCATTTGGGTTAAAGAGCTTCTACATATTGGTGTATTAACCATTTCAGAAACATAAAAAATGATTTTGGTAATTACCAATGCTGTTAATTTAGGGCAGCTGTGGCATAAACCTTACTTTGGTTAGGGTCAGGGTGGTCTAATAAATTTGTTAAGCACTATATATATATATGTATACTTTAGTATTCATTTCTCCTTGTCCTGGGAGACAGTAGATGACAACAGAATTCCACATCCATTAAGTGTTTTTGCCCCTCTGGGGCTTTCAGTAACATGCTCAGTAACATCTGCAGAAGGAGTTTACTTCAGTGTATTTGTAGATCTTTCTTGTAGAAGTTTGATCTTGTTATTCTGTGTATTAAATCAAAGATGAAATAGAGAGGGCATAAATTTAACCTCTGCAGTTTATTTACAAAAATTACAAAAGGACAAACTCCTTTCACACTGAAAAAATAAGAGATGATGATGAGAGTTAAACATAAAAATAACAAGACACAAGGATGAATATTGTTAAGCAGAAAGAGGTCAACTCAAGTGAAAGTACAATATATGGTGAAAGTTAAATTAAAAGTTTTACTCAGTTAAAGTTCACATTTAATCCCGAGATCTTACTGTTGTTACTTGAGAGGTTGGGGTTGAAAACGAAAACATGACCTTTCCTTCATTTACCATATCAACCAGACAGTAGAAATATCAAACCAGGTTGTTTAGTTAAAGGCAACCTTTACAAATAAATGCAGTGAAAAATTTCAAATGAAATTTGGAATAATGTGTGCTGCATGCTCCTGACTGTCACGTAGAAGCACTAGCAAAACACCTGAATAACCACATAGTTCAAGAAAGCTCTGGACCTCCTTTTGTCATTAGGTTTATCTCTTAACTAAGAAATTACCAAGAAACAGATAAAAAACACAACAACAAATTTAAATAAGATATATGCAAATTTAGATCCTTGACCCCTATGTTTCACTGGTTTCTTTGGATTTTTGGACAACCTGCTGCTGGGAACCCACTTAACTACAACTACTACAGCTTAACAGTTTTACATCTACTTTTATTTTAAATGTTCAAAAAACTTTAAGAACTGCTCAATTTGAACTGCTATAATTAATTCAGTTTCTTTCATTGCCATTATTTTAGCTAATGCTAGCATTACAATGAACACTTTACACAGTTGTTCCAGGTAAAACCAAACACACCATGACTGTTGTCATGGAAATGGATGGGCTACTGTAGATACACATGTCTGTATCTGCTTCATCTACCAACATAAGCCTTACATCCATTATCATTATCATAGAAATACTAAAAGGGGATATAAGAGCAGCTCTACTCCTACTGCTGTAAGTACCAATATCAGTCCTCAGCATTTCATTATAATATCAGCGACTTATAATATGAGAATACATATATACACATGGTTATTACTACTAATTATTCACTTATTGTTACCATCATTACTGACATTATAGCTATGGATTCTGACAATCCATATTAAATCCATGCACAACAGTGCCACACATGGATAAAAAGAGCAGCTGGGAGTAGGAGACTGATTTAACCCCTGGTTATTGCTTAGTAATATTTACTGACCTTTTTCACACATCATTTATTATTATGTATTTTAAAGTCACACAGAGGTGGAATTGCTTCCTGATCCCTTGACAGTTTGTCTGGTATAAAACTTGCAGCCACTTCCATCAGTAGGCTAATCTTTATTCTACAGTAAGGCCAATTTACGTGGAAAGGGTTTATTTCCCCAAATAACTGCATATGAGCTCAGTGTCTCTGCACTGGTACGTATGTGCGTTTATGGACCAACAACACAAAAAAAGGAGCACTGAAGCCGTTCCTTTTGACTTATTTACAAAGTTTTAGTACACACACTTGAATGTGGAGCTTTTTGCAAAACATCACACAGCCATGTGATACGGGCTACACAGAGACAGACTTATTTTCAAACATATTTACGCAGCACCGATTACTACAGCTGACAATACAGCAATTAAACCGTGATTTCTTACTGAATGATTCAAACAACATGTGACAAATCTTCTGTATTATCCTGTTTAATATGAGCATGGAGAAGTGCTTCAAAGAGAGCTTACTTTGGGATCGTGGAGTGGGTGCATCATCCCATCCAAATACGTTTCCTTGTGGGCGTGTTTCCAAAGAGGTCCAGTTGTTTTCCAGTTCTGTCACTTGCTCTTACATGCTGGAAGCAAATGGGATGCATTCAACTCAGGTGTGACATCATTCCCAGCTCCTAAATCCGACTTCTGAGCTAACTGGAACACAGCAACGGCCCCATATGATGACTCATTGCAACATTTTGGGATTTTTAGAAAATCTGTAAATATTTAGGATTTTTTCATGGCACCAGTTTCGAACCACTTCACCCAAGACGTCTTCTGAGAGGTATCAAGAACAATTGGAGCGATGATGTGGCGTGCAAACCGACACAGACAGACAGACAGACACGTAGTAGTAAGATGTCTAACAGCTCACCACTATTGTTTTTTTTGTCCAGTCCTCTTAATCTTTGTTAATCCTAAGATTATCATAGAAGTACTAAACTAAGAAACAGTTAAGTTGTCAACTGCCTGAATGTAATGTGAAGAGCTCTGCACCACACCAAATGATGCCATAACATTGCAACACAGTGCAACGATGAATTAAGTTGTTGCTAACACTTTTAATTTACAATTTTTATTTATTCCTTGCTGCAGCCTTAAACAGGGGTACAATATATTGACACTTCAGTAAAAATAAATTACTTGTTGCAAAAAGAACTCCATTACACTGTAGTTTTTTTTCAGATTAAAAAACTCAGTTAATTTACCTAAATCCACATATTTTCTCTTTGAACTACAAAATCTTGTCATGACCTTTTCATTGACAGGGGCAGGCTGATTTGTCAATTAATTAACACATAAAAAAAAAGGAAAAAAGCAGTTTTTTTCTGTAAAAAGTAATTCCCCAAATTTACAAAACAAACAAAAAACACAATAAAGCAGGGGCCTGCATTCATGACATGCCACCGTTAAGTAAAGACCACACACTTCATAACCGAAAAAGTGAGTAAAACAAATAAATCAAGGTGGAATGAAGGAGAAAAATACGGATGCTGGATTCTGTGTTTGCAGCCTCGTCTGCATTCTAAGCAGGTAAGTCTTAAAGTTTTGCTGTGAGCCTTGCATGATGCAACTTGAGTAAACAGAGCCGCTGTACATGACTGATCTTCAGCCGTCAGGAAACACCTTCTCTATTTTTTTTGTATTTGCATGTTCACCTAAACTAAACCTCAGCTTGTTTCTTTAGAATAAACAGATAGATTACACTGATGATTAGACTGCAGAAAAGTACATTTCAAAAGTTACCTCCTCCACCCAGACCACATCAATCTAAAACGCCCAAGGCTCCAAACTCATTAAGCCCTGGGAAAGTTCTCTCATCCAAGCAGAAAGACATGTGGAGAAGACATAAAACAGCCGGGTAAACACAACTTTGAATCTCTCTGGCTGCATAACTAACTGTCAGTCGCTCTCCATCATCATAACTGCTTACTAATTCACCCGATTTTTCCCCCCTGCTCCCTGTAGAAGTGGGCAACTCGCGAGTGATTAGTTCATTTGCTGCTAATCTCTTCCACGAATGTGGTCATTAGGAGTATTGTGAGTGATGTCATGTTTTCTGGATGCCACCCTTTGCTGTATTACTGCTCTAATTTTGAGGTTAAGTTGCTTTAGATTACAGCTAAAGTGACAATGATTTGATCATCCCTCATTTGTTCGTCTTGGAAGGAGTATCCCTGAACCAATCATGTGTTAAGCCTCTGGACAAGTGGAACAAATAGATTCATTTTTTGGCTCAGATTTATTACAAAGTCTATAAAAGTGACTCTAAAAGAGAAAATAATTGTTCAGTCACTGCAAATGATACTTTTCTTGAAGTTACTTTTTACTGCCATAAAAGTAGAAATGACAAAAAAAAAAAAAAAAAATCTCTCTCCATGCACCAATCATAGAACTAATGTTCCGAGTCCTAGCAACCCACATCCAATCAGAGCACATTATCAGTCAGCCACTGAGCTGCAACAGCGAGGTGACAGGTAGGAAAGAGTGCACACGCTTTCACTGACACATTGCACTTCAAGTGCTAACTGAGCTTTGGTTTATGGAAAAGAGATAAGAGTTGATAAATAGTTCACCGGTATACTAGACCTACTTTAATTTTTCATCCTGAATTCTATTAAACCTTGCATCCCAAATGTGTAATCTATAGATGTTACCATAAGCTGATGCTGAATACCATTTCTGTTGTGTTCACATTGGAATTTTCCCACCAAATCTAGACAGTTTTTGGCAAACTTAACTTCTTCTCAAAATAACTTTTAGGATTGTGGCCATATTTCACAACCCAACAAAGCTAAATGCATCTCAAGAGGTGACTTTACTCGATTGATTTTCTAGTTGAGTGAAGCATTAAGTTTCAATATGAGCTATGGAAAAAAGTTGCATGGAGTCTAAGCTGAAGTTGTTTAAGACCGACCAACCATTCTAGAAGTTTTGTGAGGTTGGGTGGAAATGAAGAGAGATTAGAGATGGTGTACTGGTTGCTTGTTGTGTGCTGAATTCCCTGGTAGAGGAGATCACATGAGGAGTGCATCAGTCGCATCTTTCTCAGGTTGGACACATTTTGCTGTGTTATCTTGCATTTGCATACGTGCCCAGCAGTGTCCTTAGGGTTCTCATAAATAAAACTTTCCTTTGCAAGATGTGAGTTATTGGAGGACACCACTAAAGGGTACACAATAAATCTAACATCAAAGCTAACATAGTAATAACAACATCAGCGATCAATAGCAACATCTGATCAGTGCAGACTGATGACAGGTGGTCAGAACACACCATCTGTACTCAGCTTCTCCAACATTTTCCTCCATGCATGCATGTCAGGCTCCTGGTGTATCAATTTAATTAATGACCATGCTAACTGGTGGCTTTCAGCCAACCACGCTCATAGATTTAGTTATTATGCCACAACAATCATCAGTTATGCATTTACAGAAAAAATAGACTACTACAAACAGCCATGGATGCACTTGTTTGAAAGTCACCACGTTGCATAGTCAGTTTTTGAACTGCATCCCTGATCGTATTTTTTACATCTAAACATTGATCACTAAAACAGAATCATCTTCCCCAACTGGTTTGAAGGCATGTCTGTCTCTGCACACAAACCAAAAATATGAAGTGTGGACTTGCTTTTTCAGTTTGGCTCTAAAACTTTGAGCCAGAGCTGTGTTGACTGTCACACCTCCTCTGCCTGCACACCACCCCTACCAGTCATGTGCATACCACATCTTTACTCCGTGATGCTTTAACTTTTGAGGATATGCATGGCTGATGGCAGCCATGATACGTTCACTCTGTGTAGTAAAAAGCAAGCACACAACCTGCCTCATGATGAACCTAATCATGGCCCGGTTTTAACTGATTTTGCTGACTCATGTAAAATGTCCTTTTTTAAAATGATTGTTTAGGAAGAATCCCACTGCCATCTCTCCATCATTGATACCTGAACAGTGAGGTAACTTGGAACAATGGTGGATGTCAAGCTGAATTTTGACCCCAAAGTGGATGCTGTCTGCAGAAGTTAAAAAAAGAATGTATTCTTATCATAAGCTGCATATTTTTAACATCAGCAGTATTTTTTAAGAACTTCCACGGCAACTAAAAAACTCATTTCTGATTTGTTCCAGTTTTCTGAACAACATAAGGGCCAAAAAGATAAAAAAAAAGGATTATAATAATATCACAACAATGATGCTTTGGCTGCTTGAAGACAAGAGTCATGATTTCATCAATAAAGGATGCTGACATCTTTTGTCATTTTAATACAAGTTTTTTGAAATCCCCGTCACAACCAGAGTGATATTTTATAGTGTATCCGTCCAGCTGTGTGGTTTACGCCTTCTTCTAAATCCTGTATGAGTGCTATTAAAAAAATACAAATCTCACTTGCAGACATTTGCACACTGTGCCGTGTTCAACTTGACTGCTACAAATTTGATTTGTTTTGGGTATCCAGCCAGCCTCACTGTTTTATGATGCAATTTCTTTCTGTGTGCCACTCTCTCTGTCTGTCTCCCATGTTTCCTCTCAGCCTCACAATGAGCTGTATGGAAACAGATTGTAGCTGCAGTTGGCCATGGGACTTGCAGTATATGGACTCAAAACCTAAGGATGGTAGTATATAGTTTTTGCCTCATATCTTTCGATTGGAAATCTATACTTTTAAAAATGGGTTAGCAATGAATAAAGTTAAAGTTGGCATTCTGTCTAAATCACGTTGTTAGACGTCATCACACCATACTGTTGTAGAAATACCCCTCTACTAAATCTTTGTTACTGTAAGTTTAAAAAAAGACACATTGGTCATTTCGATCTACATGTTTTTTTTCCTATAATAAGGAGGTCAACAGAATAAAAAGCAGAAAATCGGCACCATTTCATCTCATCATCTCACCTCGCAAAGCAGATGGATACGCCTGTTTCCGTGTTTATCACTGGCGAATCCATCTTGCAAAGCTCCCATGTGAACCGTTTGGGCACTGCAGAATCATGACGTAAGCAAGCAGCAAGAAGAGGGCGCAAAGTCATGGCGGAAGAGATTAGCGTAGATACTGCCAAAGCCCCAGTTTTATCAGAACTTGAAGACATTTCTTCATTTAAAGAAGAACAAAGAACAGCAGTGAGGTGTTTTCTTTTCAAAAACGACAAAGTCGTGTACTGACATGTCTACAGTCACGGGGGGATAAAGGGGAGAGATTTCTGGGGCCCAGCCAAATGGGGGCCCCTAGTGGTCATATTTTATTTTTAACCTTAATAATAAACACTCTTATCAAAGAAACAGATTTTTTCCTGTAGTAAAAATGGCCTTGTCAAAATGTAAATTAACAGACTGCCTTTTTTGGTAATGTAAGCAATGTGAATAAACACATTGACTAACCCATTTTGGAAAATTAAATTAATTTGAAAAAAATGGCAAAAAGGGTGAATGCATGAGTAAAAAGGGCAGGAAAAGTAGCAAGAATCAGTTAAAAACAAAATGGGCAGAAACAGTGATGAAAAGGGGTTAAAAGTGGCACAATTAAGTAATTTAAACATCAGAACCCAATAATAGCTCAACATGCTCTTCAGCTCCAATATTAGGTTACTGTTAGCCAGGATGCTAGCACCAATGCTACTGATCCAGCACACATGCATTGATTTCATCAATTAATCACAACTGGGTAGGACCCATTCTCTTTTTCAGAGGCCCAGCAAGTTCTGGATGGTTTGAATTACTGAAAAGCAGCAACCCAAAAGAACAAGCAAAACAAGGCTGCAAGTGCATGGAGCTTCATGAAAAGTATTTCAAAAGTGTTGTCACAATAGTAAGACAGAAGGAAGGACCAAATTCTTTTATATTTTCCCATTGTGTCAGGCTTGTTTTTACCATTTGTTTTTACCAGGCTAGTTTTTACCATTTGTTTAACTGACATTATGTTCCAAAGTCAGTGCAGGAAGCAGAGCTAGACTCCTCCAGGTGAGGAGAATACATTCTTGTAGAATTCAGAGCAGGCAGCATATCGTTTGTCAGCTGTCTCTGCAGAGCATTCAAAGATGGCCAACTTGGAGTTTGGCTGAATGTCTCTGGAAAAAGCATTTGAGAATCACTCAGAAATTGATGTCTAAAAATTACACAACACAGGACAAAACTAGAAAATATGTGTGAGTATTATAGAAATGCATGAAGCATCCAGATTGATATTGCCCTGCAATCTGACAGTCACACAGCAATCACTGCAATCACACATTTAAGTGAGCAAAACCAAAGTGTTTTTATTATGTATGTCGGGCTATTTGTGAGTCAAAGTGTGCATTTGAGTCCTGTCTGAGCTTGAGGGCCTGCTCCCATTCAGTGGTTTGTCATAATGTCGACACATAACAGCATACACATGTCCAAATCAATGCTGAAGTCAGGGCACTGATTTAACTTCTGATTCCTCTCCTGCTCCTGTCCCTTTTATTTGACACAGACATACCGAAGTGTTCCATCTCTCCCTTTCTTTCTCTCTTACATATACTGAAGGTGCTACAGTTTTCAGAAAGTGAGAACCATGGGTGTCATTTCCTGTTTTTATTCTCAGGATGTCATGAGTACAAAGTTTGTGCTTCAGAGGGATGAGCCAGCGTGGTGCTTCAATGTCAGTCTTAAAACTAGTGACATTTTTTTGGTCTCATGGAAATACTTCTTTGGGTTTAACTCCTGAACTCTTTCTGTAAGCTTGTGCTGCAGTGAAGATTGACCAAACTCTACAGACTACAGAGAGATGTAAAAAATCACTTCATTTTGAACATTACATGTAAAGGTATAACCTGACATGCCGAATGGATTCGTTTCACACATCCATCTGGAAAACCTTCCATAGACAGCATTTGGGAAAAGGCAGAGGATTTGAAACAAATTTGGAGTGTGACTGGATGAATGTTCTGCCTGTCACATCTTTACAGGCCAATCAGAGCAACAAAACATGTGATGTAGCTGCAATGGAGGTGCACGTGCGCAGCTAACGATAAATAACGTGAACCATGGCGACTGTAGACATGTCTGTACATGACTTTTGTCGTTTTTTTCAAAAGAAAACAACTCACTGCCGTTCTTTGTTCTTCCTTTAACAAAGAAATGTCATCAAGTTCTGATGAAACTGGCGCTTTAGCAGCATCCACGCTAAGCTCTTCCACTGTAATTGCACCAGCCTCTTCTTGCTGCTCGCTTACCTCAAAACTCTGCTGCGCCTGAAAGTACTGCCCCTCGTCACTGATTGGTCCTGTCACTTTCTAACCGAGCCCAAATGGTTCAGACGGGAACTTTGCAAGATGGATTTGCCAGTGAGAAACATGGAAACGGGCGTATCCATCTGCTTTGCAAGGTTAGTAAAGGTATGTGTGTGCTGGTGGAATTTCATCGTTAGAATTTCTCATGGTAGAGCATCAAAAATTGACGGAAGAACATCCAAATGATCAGTGTTCGTCCGTCAAACTATCCATCCATCCATCCATCAACTGATCCATCCATCCATCCATCCATCCATCCATCCATCCATCAACTGATCCATCCATCCATCCATCCATCCAACCATCCATCCATCCATCCATTCTTCCATCCATCAACTGCTCCATCCATCCATCCATCCATCCATCCATCCATCCAACCATCCATCCATCCATCCATTCTTCCATCCATCAACTGATCCATCATCCATCCATCCATCCATCCATTTACCGATCCATCCATCCATCATCCATCTGTCTTTCCATCCATCCATCCATCCAATTATCCTCTCTGAGGACTTTTAAGTAAGTTTTTGCCTTATAAAAGAAACCGTCATCTGAAGCAGAGTAAACTCACACATATTTGCTTTGGACAGGAGTTGCCAGATTTGTGTGTGTGAGTGAGTTTGTTTGATTTCCATCAAGCAGACAAAACAGACTGAAACACTACTGAAGGCACAGTATTAAGTTGGAAGCCCTAAGACTTCCTGCCATGCTCTAACACACACAGGCCCACACTCCCATAGAGAGGAAAAGAGACAACAGAAAGGAGGATAAAGAAGAGCATTATTCTGTAAACATGTTCCCTCATGTATTGCCTCCCCCTTTCATTTGCCCTGCACATCAGGCCCCCCCTTCCGTCCTCATTCATTAACTTCCCTAATCCGTCCCATTGTTTAGACTTTCACTATTTTATGAACTTCCAGTGGACACTCTGCCCTCTTAGCTCATTATTTTCTACCCTGGTGTGTGGGCATTTTTCCATATCAGTAATATGGAAAGAAAATGTCAATTTGATATTTAGCTTATTTAAACAGTAGGCAGAGGTAATGAGGTCTATCAAACTTCATCAGGGACTTAAGAGCTTGAGGAAGCACAACAAAAGCAGATCACAGAAGAAGAAGGCTAGAGCGGACAAATGGTGATAAATACATTACATTTAACACCAGGGGTCAGAATAGCTTTCTATTTACATGACAGGGAAGTCAGAGAAGCCTTTAAACAACATTTTTACTCTCATAAAAGTTGCTAACATAGCAAAATATTATAACACAGGTATTTTGCACACCTGGTTTGCAAGCAAACATGATTCTTGTAAAAAAAAAAAAGTACAATTTAGTGATTTGCACTTTTTTTTGGTGGGGGTTGGGGGGGGGGTATTTATGCTCTTGTTTTATAAATTTCCCTTTTATATACAAGTTAGCTCTATTTCGCCAACAACTTTTCTGAATTGCACTTGCATTTTTTTTTATTATTTGCTCCAGGGGTTTGCAAAATGGGTGAAAAATTTTGAGTCACCTGTAAGTATATTTTAGGACACATCTCTGTCAAAAAGCAAAACATCACACAAGTGTAATAAATGCATTGAGCTAAATTAGTTGCACATTATTATAGGGGGAATATCCCAACATGTGCATGTGTATTTGAGCGTTTGTGGGTTGCAAGCATGATGCTGTAACATGGCTCCAGTGAATGTGTAAATAGGCTTATATGGGCAAGTTGGTGTCAATTTCAGCGTGTGCATTTCTAATTTGTTTACCGCAAGGTAATTAAGAAAATGCTCAACGCCTGACTCCACTGCGTCTCAAGGCCACAAATGCCTCATTACCCTTGGGGGGGGGGGGTATTGAAGGCAGAGAGATGGAGATGATCCGTTTTTTCTCTTTTGCATTATTTCTGTAACATCCCTAACTTCCTTTATGCTTCCCTTTTTAGTTCACTCTCTTTTCATCCAACTTGTTCCTCATTTTTCCTCTTTCTAATGAATACTTTTGAAACATCTTTAAATGCCACTTTGCTTTCTAAAGTCCATTTCTCCCTGCAGGCACACGCTGAAGCCTTTGGATCTATTTAGATGCACACTTAACGTCAATTTCCTCAAACATTCGAGGTATCTCCATTTTACTCATATGCAGATTTTCCTAAGAGTGTTTCAAAGTGACTCCATGCTCCCTGTGGTGCTGGGTAATTACACTTGTGACTTGGCAGCAGTTCAGCCACTTAGTGACAACTGCTTCATTTACACTACAACTCTTGAAAAATCATTTTATTGTAAAACAAATGTAAAAAAGGACCAAAGATTCAAAAAAGTTAGTAGCTTTGGGCAAGACAAAATCACACAAATATGGTACCTGGAATGCAAATAGACCATTAATAATCTGCCTCTCCTCTTTTCCCTTAAAGTACTTAGATCTTTATTAATTAGGGAGAAAGAAAAACCTTTTATTGAGTGTTAGATTTCCTTCACTGTTTATATACATATATATATATATATATATATATATATATATATATATATATATTTTTTTTTTTTTAACAAAATATGAGTTGATAGAGAGATGTTTGAAAAACACAGGTCTGCTCTTAAGTCTTGACTATAATTGGATTATGTGAACAATGAACCTTTTGGTAATACTGAGGGTATAATTGTCCTTCAAGTTTCAGTATTTACCTGTCTACAGTTTCTCCCCTTTAACAGCGAGCTACAAACAGAAAACAGAAAATAAATAAGCCAAAGAATTTACATAATTATGCCTCGGCTGATACTGATACATATTGTTTTGAAAGGCCAAAAATCACTGAAGAAAGAAAACATTTTTTTGCCAGTACATTCCATTTGAATAGCTTGTGACGTAATTGTCAGATTCTTGATACAACATACTTCCTCATTATATTCCAAAACTTATAGCTTTTCTCTCAAAATTAAGTCACAGCTGCAAATTTAGATTTCATAGTGTAGACTGTTAATAAAAACAGCTTATTAGTATAACAATGTTTAAATTATATTCTCTGTGAACATAGTCTACATTTACATAATATATAAAATAGTGATGGGAATTTTGGCTCTTTTCAGTGATCAGGCTCATTTTGCTGGGCTCAGCAAGAAGAGTCAGCTCTTTCAGCTCTCAAACGGCTCTTCATTCGGGTACCAGTTTGCCTTCATTTGACCTGCTAATTTTTGCAATGTTATAACATCTGATTGATATTTCATCAGAAATTTTACTCCAACTATGCTCAATTTTTAAAATTGATGAAAACGTCATGTAATTTTTCAAAATCTACTGTCTCTCAATGAAATCTGCTCACTGGCTGAAATGTCTGACACACCTGACAGAAAGCATTAATGCTACACCATCCAACGTGAGTCCATAATGCATGGTGTGCCTGTGGTAGAGGATAAAAGATCGTCCCTACTAAATCAATCAAATAACACATAGACACACACAATATATATACAAATGATGCTACTACTATTAATAATAATATTAGTTATAAAAATATAAAATGGCTCTCTAACTGGATCCAGCTGTTATCGTTCACATAAAGGAGCAGGCTCTTTGAAACATCTTGTTCACGAACGACCCATCACTAATATAAAAGCTGTACACAGGTCTCTGGATCTATGGGGAGTTGTCTGGTTTTACATTTGTAGAAGTTGTATTGACCAATCACGTATCAGCAGGCTTTGCTGCCTGCAGGAGAAACAGAGCCTGCAGACAGCCAACAAAAAGGCAGAGTGTAATCTGCGCTGATGACAGACCGACTTCTCTAGATGATAATCTCTCAGGTGTACTATGTTAAGCTTTAAGTACAAATATAGTAGGGGTATGAATCACTCCTTCTCAAGATAATTTGATTCAAACCTCGATTTACAGGCTACAGTTCAATTCACTGACAGTTAATTAAAATACAGAACAATTCGATCCGATCTGATTCAGTTCAGTTCATTTTGATCTGATACAAACTGTTTATAGAAACCAAATAACTTTTTTGCTTTAACATAAATGACAAAAAAAAGAACACACAATCATTTCATACAGTATTAGTCTAAGTATCTTTGAGTTTATTCATAAAAGAGAAAAAATGAAGTTGCCCTAGAAGCACAATTAAAGAAGATTTGGGTATACAGAGCTCTGTGTGTGATAGTAGGAGAGAATGGTGGGTTGAAATAAAAACAAAAACAGCTTTCTATACATCAAATTTTCTTCTTTCATAATTCCTCCTAATGTTGACATTTAGTAGTCACAATTCAGATGTAGACTTAGTCTTTAGATGAAAATGTTTGAGTCATTTTAACTGTTTAGTCAATGGAAATGCAAAAAACATTTTTGTCCAGTTTTAATCTTAGAGTCCTTCCATTTACCTCGTTACTTTCAGTTAAACTTTTTTCTGTATTTAAAATAATTTGATAAATCTATATAATTGTTATTCACTCAATTTAATGCAATATCAATACTTGAATTGATTTTAGATAAATATTTGTAATTTTTACTGATAATGATACCGTTGTCTATATGCTTTATGATCTGAGTCTTTGTTTATACCACTATCTGTACTTTTCTACTACAGTGTTAATTTTGGCAGCTGTTTTTTATTTTAGTCTTAGTCTTTAGATTTCTTTTACTTTTAGTCACATTTTAGTCACTTGTACCCTTTTTAGTTTTAGTCTAGTTTTAGTCCATAAAAAGTCCTCACATTTTAGTCTTTACTTTTGGTCCAAGCATTTATTTTCTTGCCTAAATCTGGTACCAAGTCATGGTAGTGTATTCTACGTATGCTGCCAAACCTGGGGTCCCTGCTTTCCACTGCTAAGAGGCAAAAGAGAGATGCATTGTTTTTTGACAGATTTACAAGTAGAGAAATAACATGGATTTTGAATGTCTAACGGAAACTACATTACATTGTAGTCTAGTTTTAGTCATTTTGATGAAAACAAAACTAACTTGTTGTGGGTTTTAGTCATCACAGATCTATTTTTGTTAGTCTTAGTCTAGTTTATGTCATGAAAAAAAAGGCTGTCGACGAACATTTTTACTGTTCTACTATTGGTCGGAAAAATGAGAGAGCAACATATGTTTGGCAAACTTATCTGTCTCTTTTATGTCGCTTAAAAAAGTAAGTACATATTTCTCCTTCAAACAACGATATACTGATATTTAATTTCTCACAAAGTTTTTTTGAAAACTTTGCCTAGCAGCCATTTCACCAAGTTGCACATGAACACATCCCAATGTAATCCTTCTGCCTTGTTTAGTTATCTGATTAGCTTTCATCCTGTTATTTTAATGCATGTTTCAGCATCAAATTACTGTTTATACATGTAGACTTGCTATAATGCTTGGGGAATCTTACCCGACCTGTGTCACAGCAGAAGCAGTCAGTATTGCATGTCCACATGCCATTCACTGCAGCTGTCAGAATTGTTCAAAGGTATCTCGTGTTGCTTTAGATTGATGCATAAAGCTGATGTGCCTGTTGTCTATATAAGCAGTTATTTTTTAAAGTTCAGCCCACCTCATATGCAAGCCTCGTCTTTTTTTATGAAAGTAATTGGATCTACTTTTTGCTCATTAGCTCATCTACATCTTTGCAGATAAACACTGACAAAGTTAAAACTGCCTCACCAGATGATGAAGAACCTTCTGTCTGCTAACAGAGACATAAAACATCTATCAGAAGGGGCTAGACGATGACAGCTGGGTTATGAGATTGTAGTTATGTTTACACTATGTTTTGTTCTTTTCCTGCACTCTAAAGAATGTTATGGTAAAGTTTAGTGTTTAATTTTCAAAGCCTATGTTCCAAAATCTTTCTGAATAATTCAGAATGACTTATTATGTAAAAAGAAGGCCTGGTATTTTGTAATGAGACCCTTCATGTGACACTTTCATTTTCATAAGTTTCACACTAGATCAAATAAAAGAACCTCAAATAAAAGTCACACTTCTCTTCAACATAAGTCTTACAAATGAATGTTTTGTCTGCGAGTGTTTGTGCGTATGTGTGTTCATTGTGTGTGTTTTTCTACCATTGATAGAAGCAGAGAGAAAAACTGTGAGGAGTTGTTGTCGGATGGAGAAGGGTGGCTGGATAAAAGTGATGAGGCCTTTTGTATAAAAGCTGCTTCTAAAAGTACAACAGAAGCAGTGTCTCGTTCTGCCCTCACTGCATTTAGATTGCCTCATTTGCACATGAAATGAAGAAGCATCTTATCCCTGAGTAAGTACACTGTGTATGTTACACTGATAAGTGACTTTATATTTCACCCTGCTGAACTATTATCTTCTGATGATTGTGCAAGGCTTGTAATACCTATGTAAGTGTTTCTCATGTGTAGACTTTAGCTTCGTGTTTTGTATGTTGTTTTTATTGGTACTTTAAATGCAAATAAAAAATTAGAAAAACTTTTGAGTTACATGATCCAACTCCTACTGTCCACTTCACCTAGTAACTTTACTAAAGCACTTCATTACTGATTAAAAACACTCAGAACAGTTAAACAAATTCCTATTTCCTATTTAAATGAACAAGTGAACATTCTCTGTTCTTCACTGTCCACAGAACTGATTTTTTATTCCCATATCCCCATGACAACAAATCAAAAAGGTTAGACAGCTCTTACAGGTCTTGAAAAGACAGTTTCCCTTGACTGTAACTGGAGGCACTTGTATGTAAATGTTAATGCTACATCAAGGCCGAGCTTAATGAGTAAAAAGAAAGAGGAGATAGAGCATCTACAGATCCCTGCAGGGTGAACCAGTGTCACCAGTTAATTGAACCATTGACCTTTTTAAGTCTGGTCTTTGAGGAGGGGTTGCTCTCTTTTAGCCTGGCGACTGAAGGCTGGAGGCTGGTTAGACTTGGTCCTGTGAACAGAACTGAATCAATACAACGCTCAGTAAGGGTCTGTGGCATGGGTTACTGTGAAGGGTATTCAAAGGCCATTAAAGACATTGAGATGACTACAGCATTAAAGAGACCAAGAATCAACAATAATTAAGCTGACTTTACTTTCTGTGTCGGAAAGAAGACAGAACATACCACACATGTTATAAAAATGCTATGGTTTGAAAAACATGAATATATTTTTTAGAAAGTTAAACACTTATTTTTTTTTTTTATCCAGCTTTAAAACATCCAAATTGAAGTATCATAGCCAGAGTCTTAGTTTTCACTATGGGCTGTCAAACAATTCCAATTTTTAATCATGGTTCATCTTAAAACTTTTGTGGGTAATCAGAATGAACCTCCTTTTGTTGCATTTTAAAAATGTGTCTGTTTGCATAAAAACTGTCCTGCTTAATTTTGTATTTTTGTACTGTCTTAAACAAAGTAACTGATCTCCTGTTAGGATCAGTGTAAATTTCCTTGTCTAACACTATTCCCCTATTTTCCTTATTTTAGCTTTCATGTTATGCAATTTAGCTACATATTTGTATGAAAAAAACATTATTAATAAAGTTAGACACATATGTCTTTATTATATCCTTTCTCAACCTTATGCCATGCCAAGGATAGGGTTGTCACCCAACCCCTAAACTATGGAATCGTCCCATGTTCGACATTTAAATGCAGCGTTCCGTTTTGAGTCAATATGGGATGCCACTTGTTCCATATTTTTATCCCTCATGTCCTGCTCTGCCACTGATTGATTAACACGTGTTGCATTTGTCGGTTGGATTGGTCAGTCAAAACACAGAGCCAATCAGAGGTCGAGTAAGGCGGGTCTTCTCTTCGCAAAAGGACGTGGGAGGGAGAGGTGACAGCTTCAGACACTCACGGCACAAAGGCATTTACGTATACACAGAAGTGAGCAGGAGGTTTAGACCCTTGGTTGAACAGCAGCGGTGAAAGTGAGTAAAATGCAGTGTGTGCTAACAAGTGTTTTCTGGGGAGCATGCTTCCTGAGAAAGAGACAGGCACAGGATCCAAATGACCAACGAACCAAGCCTTTCTCTGAGCGAGCTCAGGGCTGCTGGAAACTATGCAGGGAAAGTTTGACCAAAAAATTCTCGGAAAGCAGAATTTTAATCTAAGTGAGGTTTTCCTGGTTAACCAAAGGCTTAATATCAACAGCAGTATGGAGGGATTTTGAATTAGTCGTTGCTGCAAGTAATGAAGAGGCTGAAACAAAGGGAACTGTATAGCTGAGCGGCTGAAACACCAATGCAGCTGCAGAGAGAGTAAGGCCTACGCCGAGCAGAGCTGAAGAGGGCTTTGATAAATCTACCTATGACCAATCCTCAGATAAAGTTGGATTGTAGTCAACACAGGATCATGTCATGCAGAATGGCATGGACCATTTGGAGCTGATAGCGAGAGCTCTATCGCTCTTCCCCGTAGCTGGTTGTTAAGGCTTGGGGTGTCCTGCCTAACTAGCAGAAGCAATCTTTGATTAGCCATCAATGAGAGGAGGACTGGACTGGACTATCTGCTGTGGAGCTTTTGTCTTTTCGGGACTAATCCAAATAAGCCAGGATGGTTGGATTTACTGCTTTAGCAGAGGTTACAGTTATATCAACATGAAGACTGATATTGGACAACTGACTGTAAGACTTGTTTTTCATATGAAATGTAGAGTTTTAACATGGTGTCCAGTTAACATAGCACTGGTGAGTTACTGTATGTTTGGATGCTTTGTTGTTGTCGCTGGAGGATGGTATTTGGCTGTTGTAAGCTAAGTTTTTCTAGCGGCCAATGTGCTTACAGGCTAATGGTGCTAATGTAAAGCTAACTGTTGTTGTTTATGAGTTTAACGTGGGCGTATATTGTGTAACTGACTGCATGTCAAAGGAAAAGCTCGCAGCTTTCATTTTGATACTTTGAACCACTTACACAAAGAAAAATAAGACAAAGTCTTTGTGCAGTCATTTCCATGGTCTAATCATGCGTATGTGTCTACCAGTCTGTAATAACAGGGTAATAATTACTCAGGTTTATTGTCGGCTTGTTACCTTCGCCAAGGAGGTTATGTGATCGGGTGGGTTTGTTAGTTAGTTTGTTTGTTAGCAACATAACTCAAAAAGTTATGGACGGATTTTGATGAAATTTTCAGGAAATGTCAGAAATGGCATAAGGAAGAACTGATTAGATTTTGGCAGTGATCCAGATCACTGTCTGGATCCAGGAATTTTTTAAAGGATTCTGTACTATTGGGAGATAGGGCTAATGGCGGAGGTTTATGTTCTCTGAGTACTTTTCTAGTTATAAAAGATATTGAGTGAACATTGAATACACCAAGTCCAAACTTTATAACTGAAGGTTCAAAAACTTTTGTCCACAAATAATTCTTTTTGGTTCATGGACAAAAACTGCAGCATTATCTAAGTCTTTATACGCTCCTGAGGAAAATAAATGTCCCCAAGTATGATAGACACACTCATACTAAAGACTGCTGATGGTGCCTCACTCCTAATGACAGTCCTTTATAGTTTCATTGCAGCAGAGGCCAGAAGGTAAAAAAAAATAAATAAATCACATTTGTAAACTGAACTAAAGCCAATTACTTATAATGGTAAACACCAGAGATTTTTTTTATTTGTATAAGTTCAAACAAAAGAAAAATGAAATGAAAAGAAACATCATGAGGATCGAGAAAATCATCTGCAAACAAAATGCAGTTGCATAAAATAAATATTTTAATCTCAGTGGCTTATAAAAAGCAAAAAGGGAAAATATTGAACTGCAGAATGTGTAAATTACACACGGCGGCATCTAATTCATCCCACAGACCCCTCTGTGTATGCCTCTGCGTGTGTTCTCAGTGTGTGCATGACTAGCACAGTGTGCTTCTTAATAAAGGTCTAACAAAATCACACAAACTGATTTTTAGCAGTAATGCCCACTGTGTTTGTTTATATTACTAACAGATGAAGAATATGGTTCACAAATCCCCAAACTAGCATCCCATCACACATTCACATGTCGACAGTTATCTTCCTAATTCCCTGCTCTCTGTCACCATCAGCCAGTGAGGTAAATCCTGTAGTAATTTAAGTATAGCACTCACACATACATTCTCTCACACCTCTGCCTCCTTCTCTCCCAGCATCTCTCTCGCTCTCAGTGTGACCGTATTAACAGTCCAGGACTCCTGCTGTTAATGTTATGAGCCGTCCACACCGACTCATACAGCTCAACTTGCCTGTGAGAGGAGGCAGCCTCTTAAGCTCTCTTACCTACCAAGAGCCCCATATCCATGGTACTCATGACCCGGCCTCTTCATCGCACTTTAAATGATGAGGGGAGAGATGAAAGAGGCATGTGGAAAGTACAAAGAAAGGCCAGGGACAAATAAGCTGATGTTCAGACTGTTTGCAAGGCATCAAACATCCAAGGTAAGAAAAAGGGCTTCGAAAGAAACCACGGTAAACAATCACAAGTACCTCACTATGCCTGTAAATACAGCGCTCGTAAAGAATCTTTCTGCTGTCTCATTGGAATTCATATTGAGTGCTTTATGAAGATATGCTCCAACAAGTCCAGGCAATTAGTCTAATAAGCCTGCTGATTGGTCTGCTTAAAACCAGATATATATGCTTCAAATGAAAGAAATTCATGAAAATATTATCAACAGGGAATAAACCATAGGCTATATACATTATATTGCCAAAAGTATTCACTCACCCATCCAAATAATTGAAATCAAGTGTTCCAATCACTTCCATGGCCACAGGTGTATAAAATCAAGCACCTAGGCATGCAGACTGTTTCTACAAACATTTGTAAAAGAATGGGTCACTCTCAGGAGCTCAGTGAATTCCAGCATGATACTGATACTGTGCTAGGATGCCACCTGTGCTACAAGTCCAGTGGTAAAATTTCCTTGCTCTTAAATATTCCACAGTGAACTGTCAGTGGTATTATAAAGTGGAAGCAATTCGGAACAAGAGCAACTCAGCCACGAAGTGGTAGGCCACGTAAAGTGATGGAGAGGTGTCAGCAGATGTTGAGGTGCATAGTGTGCAGCAGTCGCCAACTTTCTGCAGAGTCAATCACTACAGACCTCCACACTTCATGTGGCCTTCAGATTAGCTCAAGAACAGTGCGTAGAGAGCTTCATGGAATGGGTTTCCATGGCCTAGCAGCTGCATCCAAGCCATACATCATCCATGCAGTGGTGTAAAGCACGTCGCCACTGGACTCTAGCGCAGTGGAGATGCCTTCTCTGGAGTGATAAATCACGCTTCTCTATCTGGCAATCTGATGGATGAGTCTGGGTTTGGCGGTTGCCAGGAGAGCAGTACTTGTCTGACTGCATTGTGCCAAGTGTAAAGTTTGGTGGAGGGGGGATTATGGTGTGGGGTTGTTTTTCAGGAGCTGGGCTTGGCCCCTTAGTTCCAGTGAAAAGAATGCTGAAAGCTTCAGCGTACCAAGAGATTTTGGACAATTCCATGCTCCCAACTTTGTGGGAACAGTTTAGGGATGGCCCCTTCCTGTTCCAACATGACTGTGCACCAGTGCACAAAGTAAGGTCCATAAAGACATGGATGAAGGAGTTTGGTGTGGATGAACTTAACTGGCCTGCACAGAGTCCTGCCTCTACCCGATGGAATATTTTTGGGATGAATTAGAGCAGAGACTGAGAGCCAGGTCTTCTCGTCCAACATCAGTGTGTGACCTCACAAATGTGCTTCTGGAAGAATGGTCAATTCCCATAAACATACTCCTAAACCTTTTGGAAAGCCTTCCTAGAAGAACTGAAGCGGTTATAGCTGCAAAGGGTGGATCGACTTCATATTAAACCCTGTGGATTAAGAATGGGATGTCACTTAAGTTCATGTGTGAGTCAAGGCAGGTGAGCCAATACTTTTGGCAATATAGTGTATATATGCAAATTAACAGGTGGAATAAGTGGAAAAATCCTTCTGTTTGGTTTGCTTGTTTAAAGCAGACATGGTAATATTAAACTGAATAGCTCTTGTGTTTGTTACATTTTGCCACAGTTTACTCTGCCAATTTTATGCCCATAGTGCCACAGTAGTCACATCTGTCAACAGACCTGTCAAATTTACAGCACTTTATAGCACCTGAAAAATAAGCACTTGTTGTGCAGCACTTGGAGTCCAAGACAAATTCCCCTAACAGCACAATAAAGTGTATTGTATCATATGGTAAAACTTAATAGTGAGATAAAAGCTAACTATTATGACAGTACTATGTTTAAGCTTTTATAGTTAAACCATCTCTTATCTATTAGCATAGAGGGGTGGGATTTATAAACTAAACTGCAGCCAGTCAGCATTTGGAAATTTAAATCTTTTGACCTCACTTGAGGTCAAAAGATTTGCTCTAACAACTGAGCTAAACCAGTGTCCACCATGAGTGAAGTTACTGACTCAGTTAGAGAAGTCCAGCCTGTGGGAAGAAGCCACAATACACAATGGATGGTATACTGAACATGATGGGAAAGGACTTCCTCGTTCATTGTGCACCTTTCAGTTATTGTTTCTTTTAGTCACTTAAGTTTGACTATTGTGAGTAGCATGTTCAATATCCAAGGTCACATGTTTTACCCTTTAAGACAAGTTTATATTGGTATAAAAACCCGTTTCAGCCCTGCTCAGAACAAGCTGTTTTCTGTGAATGAACTGTTTAATGATACTGAGCTGTCTGACTCCGCCCCTTTCAGGAAATGGATGTGGCTCCACTGATCCTCTGATGCCCCTTTTTGACCAAGCTGGTGCTAGGGCTAGTTCCAGGCTAGTGCCTGGGTTAGCACCGGTTCTTTCTGTTTCCAACAACAAAGCACTGGCTCCAGGTGCTAAAAGCTGGTGCTTAGCAAGCACCAACTCTTTGCTGGGCCAGAGCATGGGCCAGAGTGAAGCACCAACTACATCAAGGGGCGGCGGGGGGGTTATTGTGACGTGGTGGAAAACAGCCATTCTGAACTTGGCCACAGACAGAGCACATGTTGGTCAGCTCCGTCCTGCAGACCCCTGTTACTGATTCTGGTAAGTTTTATTTCACCCTCTTGTTCGCCTACTATGAATACACTTGCTACAATATTCCCTCATTAATATTATGAACGTTACGCCAGCTAACGTGGTGCGTGCTATTGTTTGCTAGCCAGTTAGCCACTAGTAAGCTAACAAACAGTAACAATGCCTGACCTGTATTTAGAACTTCCCTCGTTGTTACACAATGACCCATTTAATTATATCACTGAACTATATGGTAATCAATAATGTTTCCTGCTCATTTTAGAGTTGTCAACCGTGGATTTTGAGGCTCTGTTACCACGACCAGCATCGCCAGTCCCATTCTGCAGCTCGCCTGTTCCATCCTGCAGCTCATCTGCCTCGTCTTCCTCTTAGACCGAATCGTTTGGTCGTTAAAAGTTTATTTGTAATTATGTTTAATTGTAGTCTGTGTAAATAAAAAGTTATTTGTGACAAGAGATGCATGTTTCGTCTGTAATCTGCTGCACTGATCATCAACTGGTGGCCCGAGGACCAAATCCGGCTCTGGTTTTAAGAGTATTTTTTGGCATGGAATGTCTACAGCTGTTTAATCCATCCCAAAAACAATTACTTTGTAAATAGTTTTAGAATGATCTGATTTCAATCTGTTTTTACAGAAATTTACTCGTCAGCCATTATTAGTAAATATCTTTTTTAAAAAATGGGTCAAGACTGGCTGAAATGTTGCAAAATGCCCAGAATAAGTGATGAAAAGGGGTTATAGAGTGGCACAAATGGGCATAAATGTGTAAAAGAGGAAAAAGGGGGCAAAAATAGGTTAAAAGGGGCAGAAAATGTTGCAGAAATGGCCAAATGAAATAATGAAAAGGGGCTTAAAGTGTCAAAAATGAGTTCATCCACACATTCTCAGTTTCAAACATATCAGCAGCATGTGTGTTTTCTTTTTTTTTCCACACCAAGCTAGATAGATAAACTGCCCTACTGCAGCACATATATTATTGGATTTGTACTGTTGATTTCAATAAATTTATGGAAAACCTAAAAAGTTGATGCTATACTGACATAAAAAATGGGGCATTTCAGTAGAAGAATGCAATGGTGATTTCCTCATCTCAAACAATTTATTTAAACATGTCAACAGTGCAGGGTATAAAACAAAAAATGTGAATGTCACAATAACTTGTCATGCATCCTTGAGCATCAACTACAGCATCAACTAAAGATGAACAACATGATGAAGAGGACTGTTTAAATACAAACATCTGTACATCTCATGACAGTTTATCTGGATAGAACAGCATGGCTTCAGTCACACACAAAGAAAATCACCGATCCGCATGGTTAAAATACTCCATCAAAGCTGCCCTAATGTCAGTCCCCTCTGGATTACCATGCTCAGGTAAATGCTTAGACAGGAGGCTGATTGTGTACATGTGTGCCTGGGAGCTCCTCAGTGAAGTTATCCCCATGTTCCTCATAAATATTATGGAGTACACAGCAGGTCAGCTCCAGCTTGCATTTCTTTTTGGGAGGCACCTCCTCGCAGTCAGCTTTAAGACCATCTATAATGATAAACAAAGATATCATCGTCAACTTATTGCATTTGTTTAACTACTATGTACTACATGCAAGCGTAGTCAAAGCTAAGTAGCCCAGCAAAGGCTAACACTAACACGTTCATTGTTATGAATCAAAATGTCTTTGATAATTACCTTTCTTCTCAAATGTAGACGCCGTTCCCTGTGACTCCGATGAAGACAGATAGCCTGTAGGAGTTGTTTTATTTTTGGCTCTGGATCTTTATGCAGGCTTGCAAAGCCAGGATCATCACTTGCAACGATGAGCTCCTCCATTGTTGCTTTGTTTACTTCCGTACAGCATGAGCGTCCTTGGGTAAAAGGCTATGTTTGCAGTGACGTACTGACGTTTGAAGGTGACACAATGATGTGGCTCTAACTTGAGAGGAGGATCAGGATAGGAGGGCGGAGTTTTCTTTCAAGTGGGGAGGGCCAATTAAACCTGAGGGTGGGGCTAACCGCCACATGACATCATGAGGGGAAAATCTGAGAACGGTTTGTTTCAGCACACATTTCTTATTCTTGGGGGGATTGAGGACAGGCCAAGGGCACATATTTTTGTAAGAAAAGCCTGAGAAGTCCCCTTTAAAGTGTGTGAAAGAAATAAAGGAACAATGCAGTGGATTTGGTACATGTAACTGTATGAAAATTCTCAATCATGTTGTAGTGAGATTGAAACAGAATCTTTAAGTTTAGGAAAGTTTCCATGTTGTATTTTAGCTTAAAAAGTTAACTTGAAATGGCTAAGTACAGGCCAGAAGTTAATCAGTTGTCTCTTATGTTTTGAGTCATCGGACATTAATCCAGACATGTTTTTTACTACTTAAAATTTTGACATAATCAAATTCAACAAAATTTAGAGTATTTCCAACTTGGTTTAACAGTGCAGCTGTGGTCAAATGCATCTAAAGCCAGAACAGAAGACGGCTGGTGCTGAACTGTGACAGAAGTGCTAACATCTCCAAAATGCTTCACTTAAGTTTGGTCATAGGTAAAGGAGAGGACTGTAACTTCTCTGACTATTTTTTTCAGACACATTTCATATCTGAAAACCCAAATGTTCTTCTTAATAATTTGATATAATTGACCCATATCCCAACCTGCAGCCTTTTTGTATGAGAAAGACAACATCTGGATTCCAGTAGCGATACAGGTCGGAAAGAAACGACATCCAAAGGGAAATTAGTTGTCATTTAGGGTACCAAATGCATATTTCAGTACGATCTCTCATATAAGAATGTAATATTATTTATCTTTTACAGTTTCCTGAGATTATTCATCAATTCTAAGTCTTTTATATTTACTGTATATAACCTTAACTGTTGTTTTTATATGGCTACAGCATGGGTGAAGAGCCCAAGACAAGATTTTGATTTTGTTTGACAAAATAGTTCATCTTGATCTTTATCCTGACATGGAACATAACGAGTTCAAAGAAAAAATGTAAAGCCTAGAGAAAAAGTAAAGAAAACCTTAAAATGTCCTCTTAAAATCAGGGCATCAGCATTTCCACTCTTCTAACCACAGAAAAGCGACCAGATTGAGTAATAATATACAGACTGAGTCCATAATTGTAACTTGTTTCTTTTTTCTAAACATTTTTCATAAACACAGATGGTCACTGGCCAGAAATAAGTGTTGTCTTATAGAATATGTTGGTATGTGTCATCATTTTAATAATGGTCCATTTCTGCTTCACTTTCGTGCCAATAATCATTTGGTCACAGCAGATGTCAGCTTCTTACATGATGAACATTTCAATTTACAAACCAAAGATGAATTTATCCTTTACATTTCTGAGGGAACAGTTTATTTCAGGCTAGATTTGTAGGTGAAATAAGGTTTTCTAAACTTAAAAACAACACATTTTACTTGATATCATTCTTTTTGGGTCTATATTTGCTTTAGTGGAAAAAAAAAACAACAGAGGGTGAATGGTAGACAGTCATCTTGTTTATGCTTAATCCTGGGCCATAATGATCTTTAGGTTATTTTTAATAAACTATTATTCTGACTAGGGATGTTTATGGTTAGCTGACTAAACAATTAAATGTTGTCATGCTTGCTATTTAGCACCTGAGTTTCTGTTCATTTGAACTAATCGTTCTGATTTTATCAGTTCATGCCCAAAATGCCAGCCAAATGTTTTCCATTAGCTGTAATGCAGCTACCTACCACTAGTGGGGGCTGTAGCAGCACTTAAACAGCTACCTCCATACTGCCAGTATGCTCTACTAGCCAGATATAAACCTGTACAGTCCACAGATGACATCTTACCACACTCAGCAGTGGAAATGAAGGCTGTGTCTGCTTATGACATATGACCACGTAACTTTACAGTTCTTAGCCACATCCAACCATGGGTGCTACTGCCAATGCTAGCCACTCTCCATAAAACAATGTAACTTTGATACTTGGATCTAATGTTAGCATGGTACAAAACAGTGCTTAATTTAAAATACCACCATTTACTTGCAATACCATTTACTTAAGTTACTTTTTTCTTTTTTGAATGTTTTAACCTTAAACTAGTCAACATAAATTTGCATTAATCAGGGCATCAGTAGCCAAGGGATTACTCTAAGTCTACTGTTCACAGCTGGGGGATTGTGATCTTGAAGTGCTTTGCAGTGCTGATTCCAGCGAGTCTCAAATGTGTGGCTGTAAAAAACATGGCAATAAATCATTGATATATGGAAGCCTTAACTGGACATCCATATTTTACCCTGCTTTGCCATAAGAACAAGTCAAGAACATTTTGCTTGTTTCCTGAAGCTATCAACATATTCTCCATGCTATCTTGAGATTAAAAGCTGGTTTGATTATTGAAACACTAAGATGAATTTGTTCTCAAGGGAAACAGAGTAAAATAAAAAGTATGCACACATCTTCCCATGGCTTCTATAAAGATGGATTTTTTTAAATGTCTTTGGAAAATGTAAGTCCTGATTGCTGGTGAAGGTTGGTGGGTCCTAAGGCTAGATCAGTGAGAACTGCTGATCACATTTTAGACAGGGTGATCATTGCACTGCCTGGCCCCTTATTAAACATTTTCTTATATAGCTCTGCAAAGTTAAGTTAATTTTTCAACCTGTAATTCAATGTTGCCGCCTAAATCAAAGCCGTCTCCATCAGTTTGGTAAAGGTTATGTCATCTTCCTTTTACATCACATGCACTTCCCAAAGACAGCATCTGGATAACACTGGATATATGACGTAACTTGGGGGTGAGTGGTGAGATAATTGTGTGTGTTTTAATGCTGTAAGGATTAAAACAGAACGCTAGGGGCTCAGGTGTGTGTGTGGCCAGGCAGCTGGAAGTGTGGGAGAGTGAGAGCTAGCAGTGGTGCTGAGCAGCTGAGCTTGGCCTCACTGTCTCTGTCCATGGTGCTGAAAGCTGTAATTGGAATCAGAGAATGTTTTTGCACTTAGTTTTGGTAGACTGTCAAACTTAAAAATCACACAAAATGAAATAGGTACGTGTAATAGTCAAAGACAGCCTCACTGTTTAGGAGCAAAGGACTGACTGATCCAGTAGCCAACTTAGTCTTAACACCACACAACATCAGGTGGTCTCATCTATTTGAATGAACAGGAACAACATAAACCAGCCTCATCTTTGAAGGAATTATTAGATTTTAACAGATTTAACTGTGTTCACATCCCCAGCCCTTGATGAAGCTAAATTTGGAAGGTTTTTTGTCATCATCTTTTGTCTCAAACTTTTGACCTTTCTCATATTTGACCCTGTTTCCATCTGTTTCTCAATCCTTAAAAAGTTCTTTTGTGTGCCTTAATATAACAGATATACAAAAAAGGAGAAAAACTTCCAGCTGCTCAGAAAATAACAACCCTCATAAATGTAGGAAAACGGACTAGAATAACTTGAACTTTTTGTAATAGCGCTGTTGTTAACAGATTTGTCAAATGACCCTCTAAATTGCCTCTTTGCTGTACTTCTGTACATTCTCTATTTTTCTTTACTCTTCTATCCTTTTGCTCTCATCCAAGTGAATCTCTCCATCTGTCCCACTCTGCCATTTTCTGTCTCTTACAGTATGTCGTCTCGCCTGTTTCTCTCTCCATCTGCTCTGGTCTGTCATTTATGAACATATCGATGCCATCTGGTGGACGCTCAGCCTTGGAGTGATTCATGGTAGTGTTGCACAGGAGCACTCAGTTTTAGCATGGGTAGGCCCCGCTGGAGTAAAAGGCTGTAATCCTGACATTGTTTGTTCAGAAGTCCACTCATCCAGGTGTGGCTATTATTGCTGCTATTGTGCTGAATCTATCTGTTGTTCTGTAGAGATAACTGTTTATAATATATAAATTATTCCAGGATTTTGGACTCCTGTGTGCTTAACTGAACCACGTGGGTTCATCTCTGGGGCCAGGTGTGACAAAATGTAATGTGAATCCACCTGAGAACAAAGAATTAAACCCCAAAATGTCAAGAGTATAAAACATTACAAATACACATGTGCCAAATGTGGCAGTATTACTACAGATGCAAGGGATGCACTTGTACTCCCTTCTGGGATGCAAATATTGATAGTTGATTAGAATTACACTTGTATAACTGTGCTCACTCCCTCACCACTTCATAAAGGTACATTTGCGCAATCCAGTGACTCTGCCACATATTCTTTCTTTAGATAAGACAATATTGCTCAGTTTTGACTGATATTGTCAGGGAGGCGTCAATTCAATTTTGTTTTTACTGTTGAAGATGTAGACTGCAAAGCTTTTCAACTGGAAAGCATTTTATTAAAAGTTGTTCCTAATGTTTTGCTTCCCTGGTTTATAAAGAGCCTGGACACAATATAAAGGAGCAATTCTTGATAAATTGCAGTCCAGCTGAAAAGTGCTGCAGTCTGCAACCTCAACACTAAACACAAAGCTGAATTACCACCTCTCTGAAAATGTCAGTTAACACTGAACACCATTGCCCAAAATAAAGAAAGTATGTAACAGGGTTGTATCTGACTGCATTAGAAAGTACAGATGTACCAAACAAAGTGTTAAATGAGCATACAACTAAACACATTTTCTAACCTGAAAATACTGTGCAACCTTTGAAGACAATAATGATAAATGATAACAATTTAAATACCTAGAACTAAATTGAAACATACTTTGTCATCACATCCTGTGACAAGAAGATCATGGCATTCTTTTGGCCTTGTTTGCATGACCTCGATCAGATTGTACACCTTAAGGCCTTCACAGATCTGCTGCAGCATTGGTGTGCGTTTTGTTCTCACATGCAGAACAACAGCCCTTAAAAAACAAAAACACTTATGTTTAACAACAGCTGTTAAAAATTAGAATCTAAAGTAACATGCAACAGTTTAGGCAGGTGTAAAAAGTTTACTAAAGAATTAATGTGGTTTTGAAGGCTAAGGGCAGTTAACCCAAATATTTATATGATTTAAATTTTTTTTCTCCCAAAAATGATAAAAAAGGCACTAAAATTGATCTTTTTGAGAGCATTCTTGTTTCACAGAAGTATTAAAAAAGTCTTAAACTTTTGCAAAATACTGTATGTATAAAAAATGTACATACAAATTTGATGGTAAATTGACTGCTTTCATATTTGCCATTAGTGGTTTGAGGACTCATTATGGTAATTACATCCTCCATAAACAAACATTACTGCTTGATTTATAATACTGATAACCTGTAAATATTTCATTAACAATGCAATAATTAGGACATTAGGACTGATGTGTATTTATACAGCTTTATATATTGTATATTTATGTAACAAGTACATTTAGATGAAAGGCAGGTCTGTCATGCACTTAAAAAAACAACTGTATGAAACTTGAGCTTAATTTGTACAATGAAAGTAGAATTAGTGCAAATGTAATGAAAAATACTACTTATACTACTAATACTGTGTGCCAATGTACCTGACCCTGTGGTCTGCCCAAATGTTTTTTTCATACTGCTGTGAAGAAAAGGGAAATTCTGCTCCATGAGTAAAAACAGCCATACTAACAGCTTTCTCAGTGAGCCGTTTATTTACGCCCTTTCTAGTACAAGCAAAATTAAATAACATCATGACTAACCCGATGTCTGAAATTAAGCAAGCTCTTATGTCGACTGGTCCCAGTTACCGCTCGGATGGTGACAAAGACTAGACGAGCAAATAGCACTAAGGCCAGCATGTCTAAATAATGCTTGTTAATGTCTGATTACGCTATCTTTAATTAGACAAAAGCACTGGATGAACGACAAATCAAGGGCTGCTTGTAAGATATAACGAGGATGTTAAGTTTAACTAGGAGTAAGTGTAAACATAACAAGTTCTCCAGTGTTGAATAGTCTGGTCTCTGTGGGTTCGTATTTCTATGGAATTTTCATCCTAATCCTGTGAGGGCAGAAGTTGTCACACCATCATTCGAGACTGACCAATAAAAAGGCTTCTAATATTATTTCAGGGTGGCCCCGCCCACAAGATTGAAGTTGAAATACAAATGAAACTTCAGGAAGTGCAAATAAAGCAGCAGGATTTGCAAACAAAATTGAAAGTTTCACAAGAACGACTTTTTGATTTGTAAACAAAATGTGTGTATGTGTAAAGGTATATATTATTCACTAATGTATCTTTGTTGTTATGCAGCATTTTTTAAATTTTTGGTAATAATCGTTTTGTTTGCGAATCCTTTTTTGATATTGAATCCATTATTTTTGTTTGCATTTTTTTTAAATTTCAAATCCATTTTTCTTTGATTGCATAAAAAGACACAAATTTCTCTCCATATTGATTTTGTTATTTTTGCCACTTAAAAATTCATGAATGAAACTCTAAGAAACTTTGTATTGAAAACAAATGATACAACCCAATTAAAGTCCACCTAAGGTACTATGATCATCTGAACATACTGAATATGTATGCCACTTTATTCAGGCATAGTGCACACATGAATTACATAAATACACTTAGTCTGATGTAAACTTCATCATTTTGATTAGTCTCCTAAACATGATAAGATGTTTAGAGCCCAACAAGAAGAGAGCAATTCAACAACTCATCAAATTTCTCTCCATATTGGTCTGGTTGGGGCTCAAGTTTTCTTAGACACAAATAGGGGGTGCTCAAAGGAATAAAGGTTTGGAACCACTAGCCTAGATGACCCTGTGTCCCAAGCTATCTTTCAAGCGAGCTAGCTTCGCCAGTATGTTCATGTCAAAATTCAGTATTTGATAATAAACTCAAATAAAATATTCAGTTGTGACAACAAGAACTTTTTTTCAGCAATCTAAAAAAGATGAGCTTTTTAACTCAAACTCTACTCAGCTCACCTTTTCTATTAAAAATCTACTGCTGCTGTCTCTTTCACCAAATAAAAGAAAAAATATTTTTAGTGGTTTCTATAAGGACTCTGATGCATAAGGAGTATTGATAAGGGTTTAAATTTCAATGAAAATAACAGTCCTTCTGATACCTGTAGTCTGAGTAAACCATAACCAAGTCAGCTCTTAATGGAAACAAAGTGTTTGCTATAAATGATGATGATGTAAATGGCTCTACTGGAGCCTCAAAGCATAAACAATACCCAGCTACACTTAAAAACTACAATATCTTCTTTTTCACAGTACTTTTACAGCAGCCAGGCCTTTAAATATATCAATTTTGTTTTTTCCTTGCTGTATTCCAGTAGCACTACCACACTGAATTCATGAGAGACCCCTCAGCAGCAGATATGACAGTGTGATCTGATAAAAGCTTCACGTTGGACAAGAAGGGCTGCTGCCTCACAACTACACATGAAATAGCTTGTCTTAAAAGAGCCTGTGTTTTAACATTTTAATTAGACCTCACATTAATCTGAAGAGAAGTACAGTATTTCTTATCCCTTTCTGACAAAGCAAGGACACAAAGCCGCTCGGTAAAAAGTGACAATAGGAACCAAGCTCAAACAAACATCAGATAAATCAGTCATCCTGCAGGTCTGTCTACACGTCCAGCAAGTTTTAATGAAGTAACTTTTTAATTGGGCCGTGTTTTGACAACCTCAGATTCCATCCGAGCTGATGCAGCTTTTACCCTTGCTCGCACATCGACGTCTCTGCATACTTCTGAAAAAGCCTCTTAATCAGCCTGCTCAATTAGATTCAATTCTATACAAAAGTTTTAATTAGCCGTGTTTTTTCTTAATCGCTGTGCCTTTTGACAAAGTCATGAGAGAGATCGGGAGAGATAGAGACAGAAGCTGATGATTCGGTCCTGCCCTCCGCTTCCTCTTCCTCCTTGTCTTGCATGTGTTTCGATGAGTCATCATCATGTGACTGTGCCAGATTCTCATCAGCTCTCTGCACCTGCTGCTGGTTTCAGCAGCGTTAGTCTGACAAACACCAAAGATGATCAAGGTTGAAAGGTAGACATGACCTCATCTAGACCAAAAAAAAAACAACAGTTCCCTGTCCAATGGAGCATCTGTGGTTATGACATGTAGTCCTCATTAACTATCAGGTTATTTGAATGACTGATATCAGCCTTTCACCTCTTGATTTACTTCATTTGCACAAAATTTGCTCCATTATTTGCATGATGATTAGAGTAAATTGGGTGGCTGTAGATAAAGACGCACTTTTTAAGTTAGAGCGCTCTCATTCTCATCTTACTTTCTGTTAGTACTCCAAAAACTTTGTTCTCTCATTTGAAGCTTGAATTACTAATACTATACTCTATTTTACAACAATTAAGTAAAAAAGACCCTCTGAGACTTCCACTTCATTAGTAGCTTTCCTGTCAAACTTAAGACCGATAAAATACAAACCTTTCCACCAAGATATTGCTGATTATGTCATTTATATAACAGCTAGAAGCACAAAGAGGGACAAAATAATCCAATGTCACCAAAAGCAAAGATAAGAACTACAAAACAATATAATAGCAAACTTGCACCTGTTTGGACCTGTCTCTATCGTCATCTTCTTTATCCCTTTTATTCTCACATAAGGATTTTACCTTTGAACCTTTGGAGAACATGCACTTCCTGGACGGGGATGACTAAGCTACATTGATGAAGTGTATTTTAGAAAGCTGGAATGAAAGCGCTGATAAAACCAGACACAAGTGTAAAATTCTCTGTGATCACTCTCTGAGTAAAAATAGACACATTGGCAGATTCTTTTTACTTTTAGTATAATTTGAGTTAGCTACATGTAGGACTTGCTAAACTGGTACTCTTATTCAGGTCACGCATTTGTCTATCATCAATGATGAATTGCAATTAGTCACAAAGGGGTCTAAGAAATTGGGTGCAGGGTGCTCTTTATTTCAAATTTCTCTTGTTGAATGATAACAAGACAGAAGTTATTGTATTTGTCACCCTGGGCCTTTAGAAGCAGGCAGTCTCGAGTGCAATCATTTTCACAGTGTTAGGTGATTTGCTTAGCTAATTTATGTAGTATGTGGAGCAAAGTGTATATTTGAAACTACAGAAGGAGAGGAGAAATACTGGGAAGTACAATCACTAATGTTTTTAGAATTTCCTGGATAGGCCGTGATGATGCTCCACAGGTGTGTAATTCCCAGAGAGGTGAGTTAATCAAAGCATGAGGCTGCATCAGCGCTGAACTGAAGACAGTTTGGCCCTGGCATCTTTTGGCCCTCTACCCTCGTCTAACACGTCATACCTACACTGTTTCTTCAAGCCCTATAATATGTATAGATCAGGGGTGTCCAAACTATAGCCCAAGGGCCAAATGCGGCCCACAGTCCAGTGTTGATCAGCCCGCAGCAAATTCTAAAAATAAATTGAAAAATGACCTGCATTTGAAGATGGAGCTTGTGCTTGACGGTACTGTACCTTAAAGTTTCTGTAAAAAAAAAAAAAAAAAAAAAAAAAAAAAAAGGAAAAGAAAAAACATCTCCCAAAACAATTTATTGATTCATTTTTTATGACTTAATTGAGACAACACTGTGCATGGTAAAAAATATTGGCAATCAAAATAATAATAATAATATAAATAATATAATGTAAATAATGAGCTATGATATAAATAATGAGTCGCATCAGCAAAAAAAGCAGTACCAGTAATATCCTAGGGGCTGAGCCAGTGGCAGCTAGGTCCAAACATGACCTCCTGAAATCTAATTGGAATCCCCCAAAACCAGGAAATGTTTGTCTCTTTGCCTTGTCAGCCATTAAATCCAGCATTTAGCGTTTGTTCAGGCAGACTGTGGAGTCAGGCTCTGCCCCAGTCAGCTGATCTAATGCTAGCCCTTATCAGCTAATGGCCAGCTAATTTGCCCTAAGCATGCTATTGGCCAACTGATCTAATGTTGTCTTATTTAAACTGTTCTTGCCCGGCCACTCTCTCTGCAAGCTGCTCTTGCAACCCTCCTCCACCTCAGCTCCTCTTTTATTATGCTTCTAACTTAATGTCATATACCTCACCTTGTGGATATTAAAATGCCTCAACATCCTTATATATTTATGTGTGTGGCCCTCAGTGGAAAAGTTAGGACATCCCTGGTCTAGATGATCATACCCCAAATTTCTAGAAGGCTGAGTCATTAAGAAAATGATGTGTAATGACTCTTTGACTGACTCTCTTATTGTCAGAGGTGAACATGTGAAAAATGTAAGAATAAAATGAGATCAAATCAATCCAACCCCAAAGTGCATCAGCCCACCAGGAAATTGCCCTGTATGCTGGATTACCAGTCCAGCCCTGGACTGCATACTGAGACCAAGCACCTGACATGGTGACCTAGCCACAGGAGTTTATCTCTTTTTAATGGAATGGATTATGTTCTTTCAGGAGAAGGTTACACTCCCACACTTTAAAAACTCTAGTGCAGTGGTTCTCAACTGGTGGATCGGGACCCTAAAGTGGGTTGCGAATGTGTGCCAGGAAAAAAATGAGGCAGAAATTCTACACACAGAAGCCCTAAGTAGACATAGGGTAAATTTATACATGTACTCTTCAGGTTTTCCTTGGGTTATGAATAATTTTAAGTATTTGTTTAAGTTTTCTACTCATTAGTCTCCTTTTTTTGGATAACACTTCTGGTTTTCCCAAGATAACAAGGAACTTTTTCTGGAAATTACAAAATTTCTATGCGGTCTTAAAAAACTTGAGTAAAATAATATGTATGCATGTGTTTTCTTCTGTAATGATGTGCTTTCAAACCCGTTTATTTTGTCTTGTCTTTTTAGTCAGTATGTGTTACGGAGTGGCTAAACATTTTCAAAAACCTGGGTTTCGATTTCTCTTAAGGTGGTTGTAGTGGGTCCTGATACCCACCCAGTTGAGAACCACTGCTCTGGTGCAATTCTTCATTGAGGATTTTGGGTTTATCATTTCATTGAAAAGATGTTTTATCCCTTGAATTTTTCTTAATTTGTCTTATTATTTACTGTTGTTCACACTTTTCTTTTACTATTTTCCTAAAGTATTCAGATTGTTGAAGTAAAATTGTATGATTTGTCTGCCGTTCTTGTGAAATTCAAATAAAAACTCTTTTAAAAAAATGACAAGCAGATTTCTTCTGTTGTTAGGTTGAGCATCTATCCACTGAGGCTGATAGCCAATGTTAAAGCCCATCTCAGGTCATTCTTGTCCTGTGACTGCATGCAGATTTTATTAAACATAATATATAGACGGTTTATTAAATTTGTACTCTGTTTTTCAATCTTGGTAATTGACCGTCTCCTACCACTTTTACTATACGACGGTGTTCTCACGTCCCTCCTGAGGTTAACGCACAGGACCAACATCTGAATGAGGTCGGAGTGACGAGGAACCAAACCCACTATTACAGCCCAAAGAGTAATGAGCGAAAGCAATCGGAGTGAGTGAGCTGTGAACATATTTTAAATAGTTTCTCTCTCTTTTTTGATGATGATGAGCAGGTCTTATCGCACAGGCTGCAAGTCCATTTCAATTCAACATGCAGCACAAAGAAAAACCTTCAGCAAGCGCGGGGGACGACGCTCGTTCGGACCGAGAGTGGAGCAGTAATTGGAAAGCTTAATTGGCGAGATGGCATCTTGTTAATTGAATTAGCAGCAGGAGGAGAAAAAAGAGAAACTGCCGATTCATGACAAAGTGGTGGAGTGACATTGAGAGATTGAGAGGAAGAGGCTGAGAGAAAGGGGCTGAAAGATAAACGGTAAAACATGGAGAGGAAAAGAGATGTGGACAGGCTGATATGAGTGTCAACAGCAGCTGAAGAAAGACGACGAGAGGACTCTTCAATGAGAGGATGACTTTTTGAGAGGGAAAAAAAAACCTATGAGGTACTGAGTGAAAGGAAAAGGGTACAGTGGCACTGAATAAGGCTGCACAAAAACACCATATTATTGGGGTTAGCATGCATGCAAACACAAAAGAACACACATACATTACACACATTTATGTTGGAGTTATTTATAGCAACCCCCAGAATCTGAGGGGTGAAACTTCACATAGAAAAGCTCATGGCTGGTAACTGTTACAGCTAAGTGAACTGTGTCCTATTTCAGAGACATCAATGTCACTGTGTGTATGATATTCTATGGCTGCATACAGTAATTATTTCCTCTCTCATACAGGCTCATCTCTGACTGGCCCATTTCTCCTTATACACATGTTGGATGGTTCCACTCGTGTGCCAGAAAATAAACTGCACATATTACACATGGAGCATGAAGGAAATATTGATAGGACTTTAAGTTAAGAGAGGAGGAGACAAAAGGAGCAGAAAGGAGAATAAAAATCACACAAGACCAGAGAGTTATGACCTTAAAATATATTCTTTCAGCTTTGAGACTGAGTGAAAAACTTCTTCAAAGGCCTGTATCTTCTGCTGCGTTTATTCTCAGTATACTGAGCACTAAAGTGCCCTCGCTGTCCCCTGTTTCATCATTGTCACCTCTCCATCAATAACCAATCAAAATGAAGGAGGGATGGGACTTCTGCTATCAGCTACAGTATGTCAATAACAATGGTGGTGGTGGAACCATTGTGACTCGTCTTTTTGAAGGTACTAATTCAGCTCTGCAGATGCTGCAAAGGCCAGGATATGACTCCTTCATATTTTCATGTCTTCTTGGTGAAATTTCCGTGAATAAAAGACAATACTTCTAAAAGACACCTAACAACACTAAATGCTGGTGGAAAGCATTCTTAAGCTGATGTTATGGTGGCAGCAAGTACAAAAAGCACCGAATAAAAAAAGGCTTGACAGCTGTCAGACTTGGGGTAAAACCCGGAGTCTATGCAGGACAATAAGGCTCAGTCCCATTTCTGATTTTTTACCCCATCCCTTATTTTCAGGTGGATTCTTGTCACTTGTACTACAAGGGGTAGTAGTGAAATCTTCCTTCATGAAATAGGAAGCCAGTCCAAGACCGTGATATAGTATCAGTAGTTGTTGGGGGTATTGACAGATACAGTTGCGATGTCACCGGACAACCCACTGTGAGAGAGTTTCTTAAATGCTTGTTCCACATTGAAGGACCATAATGCATTGTGGCATTACATTGATTTAACACAATGGTTGATATAATTTACAATCTATTGAAAAAACAAAAATACAAAAATACAGTCATGTGCTTACATTTTAGGCCTACAGTCTTCACTAAACTACCCCTTACACTCATCCTATCCTTCACATAGTCTGTCCATGTCTTATGTGTTCTTGTAAAGCGTCCTTGGGTTTCCTTGAAAGGCACTATATAAATCCAAGATATTATCATTATTATTATTATGTAGGGCGCTAAGGATTCATCAAGGGGCCCAATGTGTCACAACCCATGGCTGTAGAGGGGGCAACCAAAGTCAAGCCCAACTGCCAAGGTCAAGCTTAATGGCATCTCCCTTGTACCAGCCATTTCACCCCTGGTCATGACCCCAGAGACTGACAGGGGTTTTCAGGCCCTTGGGACATCCACAGGGGCTTGTGGCAACCCTACTACCAGGGGTGGAAAGGAACTAATTACATTTACTGAAATTACTGGAAAGAAGTAGCTTTTTCTGTACATTTACTTACTTGAGTATATATTTGGGTAAGTATTGTACTTTATTACATTTTTAAAAGAATCAGGTACTGAGTTAAAAAATTAAGCACTAAAAGCCAAAATGAGGTGGTCCAACATTTCTGACAAGGATGATACCAGTGGTTTGACTTTCACAACACATGATGGTCAGTAGCAGGTAGAAGATAATCTAATGTTTTATCTCAAGTTAGCTGTTGCATTTCACTTTCAGTTAAATCACAATTTATAATGAACAACCTGCTAGAGCTCCATATTTTTTTATTGTTATTAGGCATTAAGGGAAGATCATATTCCACTGTAAAAGCCTCTCAGGTATCAAAAGGGGCTACTCAGTGCTTCGAGTAAACTTTAAGTAACTTACCAATTATTTTTATCTGAGTAGATGTATAGACCAGTACTTTTTCTTCTACTTCAGTAAAGTTTAAACAAAGTAACTGTACTCTAGGGCAGTGTTTCCAAAGCTTTTTTACTTAACTTCTGTCACATATGCTTTCTTCACATTCTTGACCCCTTGGGCCCTCAGTAGCTGTCTGTCCTCGAACAATATGTCCTTGACTGTGACTTTAGTTCTTTTGCCATCCAGTGGCTGGGAGAACTGTGTTTTTCTGTTTTAATATGGTGGTGAGGGTTAGTGTTAGAAGGTAGAGCCCCCCATGTAGCTATGATGTATACTGCAGAAATACCTTGAATATACACTGCATACTGTAGCAAAGAAATTATGAAAACTCGTTTGGCGACCCCAGCAAATAATTTCCCTCAACCCAACTTTGGGTCCTGACCCAGACTTTGGGAATAAGTGCTCTAGGCTATGCCTACTCACCACATCCATCCCTTACTCCACCCTAAAGCTGTGGACTCAGTTACACAACCTGGGTTGTGTCAATGCTCCTTCCCACCTGATGGTGCCCGCAGGTGGCTTACTTGCCACATGTACACCTTACCTCAGGCTCAGTTTTTGGCCCAAACATGCACAATGCTGTATTTGTACTGTTTCATCTTGCCGGTGATTCATAAGGCATTTTGGGTGATTACCCGTAACATCCGACTTTGCTATACCTGTTGTCCAGATTTCCAAAGCTCATTTTTTAAAACAAAGTTCAGTCAGGTCTTCTCCTTTCTTTTTTTTTTTTTTTAATCTGGCATCATCTTTTGGCATAAGATTCTTTGGGGTTAAGTTTTGCTTTCTCTCCCTCTTTAACACAGCCTGACAAAGTTCCTCACTCACAGTGTTAATTTGCTTATTTTTTCACAGCAGGCAAAAACTAAAGATAGTTACTTTTAAGTTAAATATAATCTGAAACCCCTTTAAGTCAAGAAGCTGAAACTACTGAAGAATTTACTTTTTTATAATATTGTATCTAAATTGGCTTGGCCTTATTAAATAATCTCTAAAATTAGTTAGGGCAGAACAAAAAACCTTTATTTTCCTCCCCATTTTCTTTTCATCCCTCTCTATGACATGTTAAGCAGTATGTACTTACGAAGCACTGTGGGCTGTAAGTAGAGCCTCAGCTCTTAGCTCTATCCACCAAAGAGGGCAGTCAGACACTACTGTTGAGCCCAGCGTTCAGGTCACTTTACCGTTCTGTTTTAATCCTGAGGGACACTCGAACATTCTCTCCTCTAAAAAAGACAGCAAACAGAGAAAAAGTCATTTTCACTCTGAAAGTCTTATCCTGCTAAGCACCTTGAGGATATACAATTAAACTCTTCCTCTTAAAGCTTGTAATAGAATCAACATTTAGACTTTGTCTTTTACAGGACATCACAAATCTCACCTTTATGTGTCTTTGATTCTTTTATAACTTCAACGAACATTTCTTGTGAGCTTAATGTTAAATTTTGTTAAGATTATTTTTGGGGCTTTTGCTTTTATGTAACTGGACACCACAGGAGAGATAGGAAACAAGGAGAGAGAGAGGGGCAGCATCAGGCTCAGGACTCAAACTAGCGACCAGTGCATTGAGGACTCTAGTTTATGTCTGTAGTCAGAGCAGAATGCAAAATGTCTTTAAAGATGTCAGGAAGAATTATACTAATACAAATGAGGCAGAAAGAGCTTCAAGTGTCAGCTCTGAAATTCTTTGATATTTGCACCACAATAGAACACAGTTCTTAATATTTCTGTATTCAGAACGATTAGATTTCAGTGTGTTACCTTGTGAAAGGAGAAGGTCTTTTTTTCAGATAATGTCTTTCAAGGAGAGCACCTGAATAGGATTTTAAGCCGGTCATTTTTTCCAAGACAGGTCAGGATTACAAAAATACAAACCCACTTCAGATGTTTGACAGCTGGAACGGTTTTCAGCTTGAACCTCTTGAAGAAAAAGTCTCAAATATTTTTGTAGGAAATGTCGTTTCAGATGTTTTTGAAGCTTTTCTGTTCACATCTTTCTTTTCCCTGAAATGAACCTCACTCAAACTCTACACACAAGTGACTGTATGGTTGTCATAATGACAGATGAGTCACACAAATGAAAAATTGCATCTCTGAAGTCTTCCTTAGATATCTTTGGTCTGTTCTGATCCTCTTCTTATACTTTTTATTCTCTGTGTTCTCTGTTTGAGTCTTCATGTCCTCTTTCTTCTCTCAGAAGTCTTTACTTTTAACCCCCTGCCCAACGCTTTCTCATCTATTCATACATTTACACCTCTCTGTCTGCCCTTTCCTGTTCCTACATCCCTCCTGCTTCCTTCTCCTGCCTTTTTAATATGACACGGCTGTGTTACTGTGGCTATTATGCACAAGTCTCTTTATTCGGTGTTTTAAATAATGGCATCTTTGTCGGGGTCAGAATATAAATCTCCACTCATGAGACAATTAAGTATTTATATCATTAAAAAAAATCTGTTTATGCTGGTGTGGCATATTTACAAAATCACATTGATACACTCCTCCACTGAATAGAATATGAATTTATTTATTCATGCATCCTATCCATAGTGTGAATCTCCTGTTCAACCACATCCAAAAGGTGCTCTTTTGGATTGAGATCTGGTGACTGTGGAGGCCACTGGAGTACAGTGAACTTATTGTGACATTCAAGACACCAGTTTGAGATGATTTGAGCTTTGTAAGATGGTGCATTATCCTGCTGGAAGTAGCCATCAGAAGATGGGTATGTGGTCATAAAGGGATGGGATTGTAGCCTCAGTTTCCTGTCCTTAGCTGACAGAAGAGGCACCTGGTGTGGTCTTCTGCTGCTGTAGCCCATCTGCTTCAGCAAGGTTAAACGTATTGTGTGTTCAGAGATGGTATTCTGCATACCTTGGTTGTAATGAGTGGTTATTTGAGTTACTGTTGCCTTTCCATCATGTTTAACCAGTCTGCCCATCCTCCTCTGACATTAACATGTCATTTTTGTCCACAAAATAGTCACTCACTGGTTATTTTCTCTTTTTCAGACCATTCTCTGTAAACCCTAGAGATAGTTGTGTGTGAAAATCCCAGTAAATCAGCAGTTTCTGAAATACTCAGACTAACCTGTCAGACATAAACAACCATACCATTTCTTCTCCATTCTGATACTCAGTTTATACTTCAGCAAATTAGTCTTGACCACATCTACATGCCTAAATGCTTGGAATTCCTGCTACATGATTGGCTGTTTAGCTAGCAGTGTTGACAAGCAATTGAACAGGTGTACCTAATAAAGTGGCCAGTATGTTCAGGTCAGAGGGTGGATAAAGAAAAAAATCAAGGTATGAAACATCCCCTGGATTATGTTAAATCCATCATGAAGAAATGATAAGACTATGTCAGAGATGCGGACTCGAGTCCAAGTTGCAGACTCAGATTGCACTTAAGTTGCACACATCAGTAGCTTGAGACTTGACTTGGACTTGTGTGCAAAAGACTTGAGACTCGACTCAGACTTGTGATTCAGGACTCATTCACAATCTTCGATTTTTAATTTTTCCATCATGATCTCTTGTCCCCCTGTCACTCTTTTCCCCTTTTCTCCCCTTCTGTTTGACGTTTCGTGCACCTTTTACACAGCACCAATGGCTACTCTCCTCTCTTCCTCATCTTCTTTCATGCTGCATAACAATGACACACAATCGTGACGCTTGAGCACACACCTACTCAGAAACGCACGCTAACATGTTGGTAGTGCAGACTGCAGACTTCAGGCTTCAGTCTGTTGAGTTCAAAAGTTTCAGAATACCTAAACTTTTTTCTCCTGCATTAAAGCTCCTCTCTGACCACAGTGGATCAGCGTCAGCGCTGTTTGTGTGTTTGCTCCAGCTGTGTGTGTCTCTGTGTGGCCCACATGAGCCATGGGTATGCACAATCTTAAAATATTATTTGGTTAATAATCCCTTAATATCATATATTTATGGGGAACAGCTCAATGTCATAACCTGTGCATTGCTGCTTATTGATGATGAACGGACATAAAAGATGACAGGAACATTAAAACTTCAACGGTTCATGGAGGCAGTGAGAAACAGAGACAGATGGATACGAGGCTGTAACAGATAAATTAGCAACTATAGAGTCCAGGAGATTTCATTTCAGATCGATGACAGAAGTTTTTTAAGGAGCATGGAGGGAGAAATACTCAGCATACTCTGTTGAGGATCTGTCTGAGTGAGAATTAGAAATGCTCATTGAGTTTTTATTTTATTTCAGAATAAACAGTTCATTAACAGTTACATATATCTGACAAATAAGAACATTTAATCTCCAGTGTCTCAGTGTCTGTCTCTGTCAGTGAAGTATGACTGATGTCTCTGTAGTGTTTCAAATGTACACAGAGAGGAGCTTTATCAAGAGGAGAGCTGATATTGATCATGCTGATGAGGTAAAAAAAGAGAGCATGTGTTTCATCTTATAGCAGAGGTACATATGATATATAGCACATACATTCCCAACAACAGAACTGTGGCTAGTGGAAACCCTGAGTGGCTATTAGCCATTAGTCACATTGGCTGGTGTGAAAAAGTTAATGTCAAGCCCTTTTCATATGTAATTGTACACATGCGCACACCACAGTGAGCTGGCCACAGACAATAACTACCCCACCCTACTGATGGTGATAATACAGTAAAGGATTTAAATTCCTTAGATAGAACCATGGAGTGGTCTAAGCAGACTGGACGTCAGAGGCATTTCATAGAACTCCCATTACAACCATCATGAGAGAGACTCTGCAGACAACAACTGTTGCCCAGTTCTTCACCAGTCGAAGCTTTATGGGAGAGTGTCAAAGAGAAAGCCACTGTTGAAGAAAACTCCTAATAAATCACCACAAACACCATCCCCACTGTGAAGTACAGTGGTGGTAGCATTATGCTGTGGGGATGCTTCTTGGCAGCCAGCTCTGGAAGGCTTGTAAAGGTAGAGGGTAAAATAATTGCAGTAAAGCACAGGAAAAATCCTGGAGGATTATCTTATTCAGTCCACAAGAGAACTATGACTTGGGAGAAGATTTGTTCTCTGGCAAGGCAATGACCCAAAGCATACACATAAATGATTTAAAGAACAACAAGCTGAATGTTCTGGATAGGCTGAGTCAAAGTCCAGGCTTCAATCAACAGAATTTTTGTCTGGACTTGAAAAAGTCTATTAAAAACTAACTTAAGGGTTGACCATTGTTGTGTTGCTTAATGCTGTGTTCATAGTGGACCACTGCTGGGTCCTGCTCTTTTTTATTCAATGACTCAAAATAACATTTGTTATGACTCACTGCTATACAAGTCTTACATTATACTGCTGTCTTTCTCCACTTCTTTCTTCTTTCTTATCCTTGGGATAACTTCTTTTTTGGTCAATTAACTTCCATTCATATTTTCCTCATTCTTATCTTATTGTAAGTGCAACTGTAAGGAGTCATGAAGTAGTGAAATGGTGAGTCAAATTTCGGGGAAATGTGTTTGATTTGCTTTTTTTATTCATTTTATTTTGTGAAATTATAAAAAAAATAACAACTGGCACAAACAAACAGGGAATTTGACAAGTGATGAAGAAAGAAGGGGATTGTAAAATGTTTTTACTGCCTCAGTCTTGGGAAAAAAAATCCATAATTGGAGGTTTGTATTACTTTTTGAGCATATTTTATTGCTGTTAGCCATGGTGAGATTGTAGCAGTGAAGCTTTATTGAATTTTATGAGTTAACGGCAGTGTTTATGTATCTTATATATATTTATATTTCTTGTTGAGTCCTGAAATTGTTTCACACACTGGCTCTGAAGATACTGTTCACTTTATGCCACTAAATAATTCAAACCTTAATTAAAAAAAGAAAAAATAGTAAGTGAAGTGCACAGAGACATAAATATGAGCAGACACTCAGTGGCTGTTGCTGATCTTTTTTGAGTGAGGGAGGAAATTGGAAATTATGCAAAAGGAGAAAAATAGACTAGAGGGAGAAGAAAGGGGGAGGAGAAGAAGAGAGGAGCTAGGGGAAGTGGAAGAGGAGAGTTAAAGATGAGTATGTTTGCTCTGTGAAACGCTCCAAAGCAATCAACTGGAGCAAATTAATGCCTCTTACTCTGGAGAGAGAGAGGATAGGATGATAAAACATGAAGACAAAACAGACAGAGGAGGTGGAAATGAGAAAAATAAGAAGAAGAGGGAAAAAAAGTCTTATTTTGTGTCTGGTGAGGATAGTGTGGCTGACACAGGTGTGCAGATTGACTATCAATCACTCTGGATTGTGTTTCTCCTTGTCCTACGTCCTCTTCACCTTCTGCTCACCTCCTTTCCTCTATTTGCTCTCCTCTTGTCCTTCTTCATCTTTCTATCCCTCTAATCTTCCTCTTCACTTTCCCTGTCTTCCTCTCTTTGCCTTTCTCTTCTTTCTAGATCTCCTACCTCTCATACTCTTCTCTTTGAAGCTTCTACACCCACCCAAACAGCTTGTGTTTGAGAGAGTGTGCTTTTGAGAGTGTGTGTGAGTGTGTGACAGCAGAGACGGATTGGTCTGTATTTAGGGAAGCAGAATATCAATAAACAGCGGAAGGGAGAGTGTTCTCTTGCCTCTCCTCTCTCCCCTTTTCTCACATGCACACACTCAGTCACACACGCTGTGCTTTCCTGAGGCGCTGGGTGGTTGTCGGAGGGTGGAGGGGTCGTTCAGGAGCGCCGTGTGTTGCGTTCCGTTGTGTAGCTCCACAGGTTGCTAAACAAGGGGTTGAAAAATGGGCCACTCCTGTGAGCGGTTGAGGATTGATCACCAGAATAGCTCTTTTATCTCCTTTTCCCCTCTTGTTCCTCCCCCTTATCTGCTGTTTTTATTCACCTCTTTTTTTCTTACCTCATTGTCAGCACTCGATTTTTATTCTTCAACTCCTTTTCCTCATTTTCTCTCTCTGTTCTCATTTTCTGTCTTTAAATTCTTTCTTTTCCCTCCTTCTCTCTCAACACCTCTTTTTCGTCTTCCATCCTTTCAAGACTAAAAATCTCTCCTCCTTTCTCCTTCCTCTATAATCTAATTTCTTTTTACTACTCTTCTCATTTTCTCTTTTCCCCTTTGATGTTATCTGAGTCATTTCTATCATTCTACTTATTTCCTTTCCCTTCCGCTCTTGCCATGACCACTCCTTCGCTGTTTTGCCCTCTCAACACTGTAAACCCTGACAGCTATCCAGACTCACACAAATTAAGTTAACTTTGGGCTGCAAATTTGCTAATTCACACAACTGTCCAGTAGGTGGCAGTAGCCAGGTTAAAGCAACAGTCAAACAAGCAGAAAAAGAAGAAGAAATTTAACAGTCTGAGCCATCTGAGCATGCTCTTGAGCCAAGTTTGCCCACATGGTTATGGGGACAACACAAAATTTCTGTCATTTCTGTGGATCTCTATTGATATTTTTGAAGTTCTAAGGTAGACTATTTTTTCACAATACAATTAAATTGATTCTGATCAGAGATTTAAACTTCTCTGTTCACATGGACACTAACAGATAAGATCCAGTTCAGCATGCGTGCACAAGCATTATGCATTTAATCTGGAGAAAACTGCACCAACATGGCTGATCAAATCTGAAAATTTGAAGACACCCTTGTTGTAAAGAAATAGCCGTCTGTCAGATTGCTTACATTTCCAACTCCTCCCTGCACAGAAATACTGGATTTTTCTACTCTCTCATGTCTGTACCTTATATTATCTGATCAACAATTCTGGGCTCTTTTAAAATCTCGAGTAAAAAGGCTGTCTCATCAACAGATTAGCTTTGTTTTGCTACCGCCATGTTTCTGTCAGTTCCTGATATAATGAAGCTGAAAGAGATCATGTTATGTGGGGCAGACATGCACAGAAAGACAAAAATCCCCCCAAATAGGGAGAGGGACGATCAGATAGAGTGTTTTCATGGATGCTGATCTGGATGACTATCGGCATAAATCCCCTTTCTTGATTAGAATGAAATTCCTTTCAGAATGAGCCAGATCAGTGAATTTTATTCCAAATAGTGTTTATATGAAGCATTTTTATTCAGACCCCAAATTTATTCTGATCACAAGTGGTTCGTGTAAACATGCACTGTACCGAACAGTTGAAGGCTCTTAAAAATGAGTTGTTACCTTAAAGACCCTGTAAATGAAATCAGAAATTTGTGTCTTAACACACTAGATATGTTGTAATATGGTTGCTGTAAACATTTGAAAACACTGAGATCTACATGATGTTTGGATTTAAACCATTAGAAAGTTTTTCACCTCTTTCCTGGCTTGGTCTAATTTGGGCGGGGCAAACGTGGGCTGGTGATGTTAGCCCACAGTGGGGAATGACCCTGTCCCTCTAACACTATGATATAACGTCACAGAGCAGTTCATCTCAGTACAGTCTGTTGTTAGCTGATGTCACTGCCTTTATTGAAAGTTCACAGCTAGTTAAATGCCATTTTTTTTGTTCACTGTGAGGTAAATTTGCCAAATCTATCAGCCACACATATGAATCATTTAAAGTATCATAACAGAGATTTAAGCCGAAAACTGACCTTGTCTCTTCTGTGGCACAGAGCCATGCAGCTGTGCTCTAATCGTAAGGTCAACATAAGGTCAAGGGGCAGGCTAATAGCATGAGTACTTTCCTCCATTCAGATTGTACCATTTTTTAAATCTGAACGGATCCTGTTTCTCCTCTGTGGGCACAGCTTCAGTTCCTTCAACAGACACGCCCACACCATCCTGGTGCAGATTGTACTGCCTCATTTTTCATGATTTTGAAGCTTAATTCATAAACTTGGAGATTTTTTAGTTGACTCAAATTTGAACTATTGGTTCATAACACAGTGAGCTGTGATACAACACACCTAAATACAGATTCATTTTCACTTTACAGGGTCTTCAAAAGTCCAAAATAGCTATTTCAACTCTTTTTCTGAGTTGTTTGAACACATTTTTAGCTTTAAGTAAACAGTACCTCATTATTTTAGGTGTCTATTGTCATTATACTCAAATTACATGACAATCATCTCTTAATCTGCAGTTTCCCCAGAACGCCTTTTTGCATTAAACTCTTTTGCACCATTGACAACTGAAGGCACAAAAGTAAAACGAGTGGCATTAATGTTTGAAATAAAAATATGTGGAAGAATAGAATTAACCGTACAATGGATGAGAAAATTAAAATAATCATCGTCCCCTCCCTTACCTCTCTGTTCTCAGCTGTCCTGGGACTCATCTCCTTTCCTTTTTGGCACACCATTTCTTCCTTTGTTCTTTGTCCTTTCCTTCACCAATTTCTTTGTTTCCCTCTCCGTTTAAATAATTTCCTTACTGCTCTCCTATTATCTCAGTTTCTGTTGTCCTCAACTCTCCTTCAATGGTGTCTCCTATCCTCCTCTTTCATCTTCTCCTTTTTCCTTACTCACCTCCTTCTTGTCTTCTTTTCCATCTTTTCCTTGACGATGCTATCACTTCTTTTCCCTTTCAAATCTTTTCATCTCTCTTACCTCTTCTTCTTGTGTCCTTACCTTCTCTCCTACACTTCCTCCCCTCCTAACTACCTCCTTTGCCATTTTTCCTCCTCTCCTTACTCTCCCTTCTCCTTTTCTGCCTTCCCGTTTCTTCTCCTCCATGCTGTCACATCTCCTTTTTTCTCTTTACTCAGTCCTGACAGCGATATAGGCTGTCCAATAAAACAGGCATAAAAACGCAATCCCTGTCTGGTCTCAATTTACACACAGACCCACACACACTCTCAGAAACACATACAGCAGCAACATAAATCAGACATAAAAAGCCAATCCCTGTCTGCAGTCAATTTTCATAAAGATACAAGCGGGATGCTGTAGGATGGGATGAGATGGGATTCCATGTATGTAATGTGTGATATATGTGTGTAAGTTGATGTTTGTTTACATATATTGTATACGTAGCGGGTGTGTATTATCTCCAGGTGTGTATTTTTTCGTTAGTGTGTGATTGAGTGAGTGTGTGTGATTTCAGCTCCCAGGTGGCATCGACACAGTGTGAATGCTAGTGGCTGTCGCTATGCTAATGATCCCTGTTTACATCACCCATCACACCACAGGCTCCATCGCATTATCCCTATGGGACACACACCCAGCCTGGCACACACTAACAAAGGTTTAATACACAAACATCTTTCTGAAATAACAATAAACACACAAACATCACATACTGCCTTCACATACACACTGTCGGGTTTTCATGCAAATGCAAATATATGCACAGGTTACCAGCCCAACACAAACACACACCCAACACCCCCAAAGTGTTGTCACCAGCCAAAGAGTTTGATCAGTTTCTATAATAAGGCCTCCTTTGTGTGTCCGTGTGTGTGTGTGTGTTTTTGAAGGTTTGCCTGCCGATGCATATTTAAGAACACAAACAAGTCCATTCCTAATGCAAGGATGCAGCAGTGTGCTTACAGTATATGCACATGTATGTATATGATTAACATAATCCTGTCTGCGTAATGAAAATGCAGATTCATTCACACAGTATGTATGTTAGCATGACAAATGAGTGTGGAATATGAATGTATTTCCTCGTTTTTCAGCTTTCACCTTGTGTATACCTTTGGATTAGAGTAGGGACCATTTTTGCTTTAGTAGTCATGACATTTAAACAAGCAGAAAAAGAAATGTACCAGTCTGAGCTGTCAATTTTGCCCACGCTGTAAAAAGAAGTGAGGGCTGCATAAAATGTCTGTGTTTTCAACTTTTGCACATCTTTGTTAATGTTTTTGAGTTTTCCCAGAACACCTTTGGACATTAGACACCTTTGCAGCATGAGTGAAGTTACTGACTCAGTTAGAGGTGGCCACCTCTGGTACTCATCGTCTTCATGTTATGTATGGGGTCCTTGGCATGATGGAAGAGCTTATTCTGGTTTGAAGTACACTCTTCTATCATCATTACACACTTTGTGTGTCAAAGTGTGTGTCCTTGAAGGTATACCTGTTGATGCATATTTAAGCACAAAAACAAGTCTATTCCTAATGCAAGCGTGCAGCAGTGTGCATACTGTACATGCACATATGATTAACATAATCCTAGCTGTCTGACTTAAAATGAATGATGGCTATGGCTTATACTGTGTTATAATTTAGAGCTGAAGTAGGCATTTCTGGAACAACTTCAACAACTTCCAAGATGCATGGAGGATGAGAAAGTCTAAAATGATGTCTTACTTTTCCCACTGATAACACTTTAAAATGACCCCAGCATGAATTCCAAATCCATCCTGTGGTTGCTGCTTCCCAGCTGATAGAGTTAAATTTGATGTTACTCAGGTGTTCTTTCAGACACTGCCCTTGGTGCTATCACTCTATTGGTTAGTAGATAAACGTGGATGGATATGACTGGTATGACTACATACATTTATTTACTTTTGAGTCCTTTGCTTTTTTCTATTCTCATACTTCTCTATTTAGATGTTCTGCAATCTGTTTGTTGCTGAACCTGTTGCAGGGAAACAAGCCGAAACTTATACAGTGCAGATAGAAAAAATATTAATCCCCTTGGATATTTTACCCTTTAACTGTTTTAAAGATCAATCATGGTCTATATAATTTGGCTTTTTTGACCTAAAACAATGACAAAAAACCCTCTTTTATATCAAAGCGAAAACATTTCTGCAAAGTAACGTCCATTAAATAAAAATATATAAGGTAAAACAAATGGTAAATAATAGGTTAAAAGGTAAATAATAATGTCACTGTGCATCTCAACACTGCGATACAACAACAGAAATGGTAGATCTTGTCACTCTACAGGTGTTGCTTTTGACTTTTGAACTGTCCTTGAGCTCCAAACTACACTGCTTCAACAGATTTGAGTTGCCCATCCTGACTGTTTTGAACAGCAGAAGATGGCTTGTCTCTTCCTTGGACCACTGCTGCTTTGTTTTTACATCTGTTTGGACCATTGTTTTGCCATCTCCTCTAAAGCCAGGAATTACTACTTTTACTTAACAAACAGCATTTAGAATGTGAAATTACACTATTTCTTACCTATAGGCATGCAGAAAATTAATCCCACTGTCTGCTCTGTTGTCGACAGACATGATTTTATATGTAAGGCAAAGCTGTCAGGGAGCTGTCAGAACACCAGTGAATACATGCACTCCCTGTTTAAATTGTCTCAGAAGAATTTAAAAGGACAGTATGTTGGAGTTACATAGACTAAAAAGGCACAGTGCATTGCACACACACCTTTTATCTGTCCCTTTTCAACACAGACACACTCACACATTCACACACCACATGACAACGAGGGCAGTGTGACCTGTGCAAGTCTGGAACTGCACACCACTTTCCTGTAATAACTCATGCAGCATCTAATCCTATTTCCATTAAGGTGTTTGCTGCGCGAGTGTGTGTGCTTTTAAAGTGCAGTTTGTACTTGCATCTAAGAGTGTGTGTCAGTTTTTTTTTTTTTTTTCACCATGAGCGTGTAGGTGTGTGTGTGAAATGGAGATAGTGACCATTTGAGCATTCATGCTTTAAGTGATTTGGCAGCAAAAAATGTCTGTGTGTGTGTCTGCATGTGTCCAGCCCTTAATTCTCTGTGTGCTGCAGAGTGCTGAATCAGCTCAGTCCTGATAGACCAGCTCAGCTCTGGCCACGACTTCAATTGGGCAATCACACAAACACAGACTCACACTATAACAGACACTCCCAAACATGAACATGCCTACATGCTGAGTCATACATAAAGGGCCAACGTTAATGCACAGAAATGCAAAATTTAAGTCAAACTTGCAAATCAGTTCCAATAAAACATGTGAAAAGATGCATGTTCAATCAAAAAAAAAGTTGCACACATGCTCTATATAAGCGTGGATATACACACAGACGGACATACAGACACTGTAATGATTAGTGAACCTTCAGAACTTCTTAATGCATGGCTCTGGTCCCATGTCAAGTTTCAGATCTAGTCTCTCTGTGTACTCTGCTATTAAGAGCCAGGATTAGATTTTTGCATTTTAAATTTGCAATTCAAATTTTCTGCACCATGGGTTGAGGAGTACTCAAAATGCTCATTGTCCAGGAAATGAGACACTGTTGTAGACCTGTGGTAATTTAAAAAGCTCATCATGTCTCCTTTCAAAACAAAGAGCACTAACTGCGAACGAATCAGAAATGACACAGGTGACTGCAGAATGTCGCTCCTCCAATGTCAAAGGTACAAAAACAGGAAATAATTTGCAAAGAAAAGTTAATTTGACAATTTTCATATGAAAGGAAAAATCTTACAGGAAGTCCAAAGAGGGTTGAAGATGTCAATAGAGTGTGTATTTTGATAATGCTCAACATTTAAGGACCATTTCCATGAATGAATACAGAGCACATGTTCAGGAAGTGCATATTTAACATTCTAAACAATTAAACCTCATTATCCTCAATAGTCCAGACAGAATTGCTAGATGGTATAAGTTGGCCCTCAGTGCTGGTCAGGTGTTACACTTAAACTCCAATAAAGCACCCCTCCCCCCCCATCACTTAAAGGGGATGTAGCCTTAGACAGTGTGATGGTTAAGACAGGATCAGAGTACCCAAATTTAGCCAAACTTTGACCCAAATGTATCATTGATGTTAGGCCAAAATACGTGTGTAGGAAATGACAAACACTCCTTTAGTGGGACATAATAAATGATTTCTCCAGGAGGCCCCACAACTCCAATTGGACAAGACTGCCATGATAGAATTGTTCTGAAATCTTCTGTCTAGTTTAACCCTGAACCTGGTATCAACAATGTGTATCCTGATGCTGACCAATAGGACAGTATTTGCTCCCTAACCAACAATAAAAAGAACCTCTGTATCTTAATTTACCAATATGACTTTACACACTTCCCCAAACACAACCTTTTCTTTTCCTCTGCGGGACCTTCTCTTTGCCTTAACCCTCTCAGCCCTGAGATACAGTATGTCTTACATTTTGTCTTGACTACACTTATTGTCTGGAAAGCTTTTAAAACACCAGTCATCAAGCTTTAAAGGTGACATATTTTACCCTTTTAAGACAAGTTAATATTGGTCTCAGAGGTCTGCAAAACATGCCTGTGAAGTTTATTGCTGAAAAAAACCCACTTCAGTATTGGATTTTTGGATGTCTAAAAACCCCTCTGTCTCAGCCCTTCTCAGAACGAGACGTTTCTGTGTCTGTGGCTTTAAATGGTAATTAGCTGTCTGACTCCGCCCCTGACCACACCCCTCTCCGGAAATGGATGCAGCACTTGTGTTATTACAGACCCTTTTTCTTCCAAAATTTAGACTGGGATTTGAACCATCAACCTCCCAGACCACAGTCAGTAAGTTAACCCACTGAGCTATCCAGCATCTCCATTGGTTGTTACAGCCCATATAAAAGATGTGTGTAACTAATGGAGTTGGAACTATGGGAAAAAGCTGACCTGCTGCTTATAGCTGGCATCAAATTGAAAGGCATGGTGACAGTGTGTAACATTGGCGATTGCAGGAAGGAGCAGTGCTGTGCTTGTCTGAGTATGATTCTGCTTTTTATGTCAAATATAGCACAGCAGTCAGGAAGTAAACATTGATTTTGACTATTGCTTCACCAGCCTTGGATGTTATGGATTCATGTCTGAGTAAATTTATTTATAAAGCTCAACAACCCAGAGTAATCCTCATTGGAGGTGATTATCCATGAGGGATAATCCTCCTCTGCCCATTATAACAACATTTAGGAACAATAAGAAAAATAATCCTTTAACTGCGCAAGGAAAAAAAATGTATACAAAAAATGTACAGGGATCAATCTGAAGACCTGATTCATTCAGTCAATGCCCCATGTTCTCCACTCATCTGTTGATATCATTAGCTCCTTGAATCAGATGTAGCAGCGATTCTCAGTTGCTTTGTCCACCATCTTGAATAGATTCCATTTTTAACATTATACTGCCACTTCTGCCACGTCCTTTAACATCATGACCTGCCTCCTTAACCACCTCCACGTTGTCTGACAGGGGAAATCTCCTGCTGTGAGGGTCATGTGTAAAAGGGCACTGAGGGGGAATTCAGGGACGGGCTATCCTGAAATGTTCTCTAAATTTTTAGTAGACTGTGTCAGAAAGGGACTTTATGAGAAAATTCTTCTACTCATCTCTCCATTTCTTATTTCTTACTTTCCACAGGAGCAACTCTGCTGAGGTCCAGTCATCCAATTATCCAATCAGAGTGCTCTCTGTTGGGTATATCACCCACTATGCACCTCGTCACCTCACTCACTCACCTTCACAGTCAATTTAGCGCACACATCTTTCATCATATCCTACTGTCTTCCCACTCTCCTCCAGAGTCAAATCACAATAACCTCTGTAGTATCAACACGATGACTGTGGTGGTTTCAAATTTTACTTGTACTTCCCACATGTTCCCCTAGCTCCAGACTTCAATGCTCCACCTCAGCCTTTAAGGTATTCAATTTTTCCTCTCCCTACTTTTTTCTACAATGCAAGAAAAGCATGTATTTTCAGTTCTTACACAATACAGACATGTTATTAAATTTGATTCACACAGGTTCAGTGGGCCTTCGTTGGCCTTTGAGGCCTGTTATTCAAATTCAAGATTAGAGGAGGAATTTGATATACTTCTGTTCTTAAATAGCTATGTAAATAAGGAAAATAGATAAATATAAATCTTTTTGGACTCCCACACATCACAAACAAAACAGATAATTGGTAATGGTTTGTTTTTACATCTAAGATATTGGTTTAGCTGAAAGGAGTGCATGTTTTAACCAAGTCAGAACCTATCCAAGAGGAATTCTCACACGAATCCTTTGGACAGAAAAATAGACCACGATGAGAATAGAGGTTGGGTTCAGGCAGGGGCGTCGCCAGACCCCCTTCACTGGGGGTCACTATAAATGAACTGTGCCCCAGTATCAGGGGCGGACTGGCCATCAGGATCAGGGCCGGTTCTGGGCATAGGCGAGGCGGTTGCCTAGGGCACCACTGTGAGGGGGGCGCCATCATGAGCCCTGAACATTTTGAACAGGCCCACCAATGTAACAGATCATCAACTCCTGCACTCCTCTAACCTCTACGCCCCTCGTTCGTGAAACAGTCCAGCCTCACCTCGCCGCTCTCCCTCTCCATGCACACCCCCAGCATACGCACACTGGGAGCCCAGCAAGACATTTAGAGAAAAAAGTTTTCTTTTTCCTCAGTAACACAGTGCTGAACGGACAGGATGTAGAGATAGAGTCCTGTGTCGGACAGCTAACACCCTACCTGCCCATTCCTCCTGATTCCTGACCATTAACACCTGCCTGTGCAGTGTGTGTCATCCTTCCTCCTACCTGCAACATGCTTGTCCAATTCTCCTAAAGTCTGACCATCCACATAATGCATAGAATGACAGACTCTGCATTCAGTTTAAGAAATTATAATATTGCGTTTATTTAAGCACTGCCCTTGAAAAAAACGTTTTTTCACTGTTCTAGTCAAAGTTTTCTCACTGACTGGAGCATGAAAGAAAACACATCCTCGTCAGCCATAACGCTCGAAAAACATCGACTGTAACAGCTGGCAGCCCGGACTAAGTTAACCCCAGGTCATATTAATAAGAGTAACATCAGGATCATATTTACAGACTTTATGTACACATCCTTTGTTTTTTAAGCTGTATGTGGAATTAATTTCCTGATCATTGTTTGCAAGTGCCAAAAAGCGCAGTGCACTTCAGTCAGCTCCTACAGAGAGTTCGTTTTTACTCTGTTTTGTCATGGGAGGGGGAAATAGGACCCAATTGTAGACCCAGGTTTCTTAAAGTTACCCAACAAGGATAACCACTAAAATCAGGAATGATTAATTGGGAGAGGGGGAAAACCAAAACAAAGGTTATCTTCTTATTAATTGATAAAAAGGGTAAACTGAACCACCACTGCCTTGCAGCTGACTAGAAACTTAACGCAAAGGAGACAGAGAAAACTATATACTTAAAGAACTGAAACTGCCACTAGGCTGATGTAGGCTTCCAGCATAATCCAAAGCTGTTTTCCACTGACTGGTAGTTTCACTTGCTCACAAACACAGGAAAATCCTTTAAATGTCTAAAATACTCTTATTTTCAAAGTTCACCTCAAAAAACCCAAAGAAATGCTCTCCTTATCTCTGATGGTGAGATAATGAGTCAGCACAGAGTGCTGAAGCCCAGGTGCTTAAATTAGTTTGCCACACCTGGCCACAATCAGTGGCAATCAGCTCCCACACACCTGGCACTGCCCTGATTGACTCACACTCAGTGAGAGGTCATGCTGAATTCCCTCACATGTCCCTTTCTGTCCCTGTCCTTGTCTGTAAATTAAATGCTTTATGAAGAGAGGCCAATTTTTATGGATAGAAGGGATTTCTCCTCAAATAACAGAATGTTGGCTCAGTATCTCTGTGCCAGTCCCTTCCTGTGTGTCAAGAGGCTCATCAGAGCAGTGGAGACGCTTATACTGTATGTCTGCAGCACTATGAAGAGCGTTAAAGCTTCTGTGCGCATTTATGGAATTAGACTTTTCCTTATTTACTAACTTAAACAGTGTTAGTGCAAGCAAAAATTAAATTCAGACCTGATCCCAACACAGCCCTCTAACTTGGTTCTTTTAATGGAGCTAACAGGATAAATCTTCTTAAAGTAGGGGTATTATACTTTTCTGATTTTTAAAACATAAATATAAAGTCACAATGTTAGGTGTCCATACTCCACGTATGCAAATTTTCAAACTGCAAGATAGACGTATGCGGCAGTAAACTTGGAATTAGCGTGTGAACTGATGAAAATGGTTATTGAATATCTCGCCGAGATTTTACCGAGACGAGATTTTGATGGACCAAACTGATGAGGTCATCACAATAGGATCTCCTGACTGGTTCGTGGTTCGTCCGTGCTGCCGGCAAAGCGGAACAGACCGCCCCCACAAGGCCTTTTAGCCATTAGCCACTTAACAACAGAGTAATTAAACACTTACCAAACAGATATGTCCTGCTCTATCCTTTGCTGCCGCTGGTTTTCTTCCCCCTCTCTCTCCAAACTATCAGGATCAGACTCCGGGTCTAACACGTACAGACGTATATCAAAATTCGCCATATTTTACTCAGTCGGACCGATTCATTCAAAGTTTTCAACTACTAGCATAACAACATTAGCCACATTGGAGGGGGAGGCACAAAACATTGAGTCCTGCCGCCAGCCAGCCTCCGGAAAATCGGCCAATCAGAGGAAAGCAGGTCCGTGGAGCGGGGGGGAGTTAAAGAGACAGCAGTGAAAATGAAATGTTTCAGACGGAGGTTAAAATAAGGGTTTTTCAGGACGCCAGTGTGAGAAACATGAGGAGTTTTTTGAGCTGTAAACCTCGTAAAGCTACTACATGGGTATCAGAGAGATGGTGTAAAGCCTTGAAAGAAGGCAAAATAGCCCCACTTTAAAAACTGCTGCAGGTGCTCTTGAAATATGTCTGTAATTAATTATTTCCTAATGTGTTTATAACCCTACGTTTCTGACACTGTGTTGATATGATGTGTAAATCCTGTGTGGTGGATAAGTTTATCAGTCAGAGGTGGAGCCATGGGGGGGAGCTTACAGGACCTATGCCCTAATGTTTTCTCAAAAGCCCTGAATCTTTAAGTTTGGTAAAAGTACATTATCTCAGATTACTGATGAATGTAAAAAGAAATATCTTGAATTTTGATAAACAGATTGACCCTGCTGATTACAACATGGAATTTTCATTCTTGTCGCCAAACTGAGAAAAACCCAAATCAGATGTTTTTATTTTGAAAAAGCTTAAAAGCCCATGCTACAGAATAAATAAATACCTTACTATTAGTATTTATGCATTTTTTAATAAACATGCATCTGTAAATTTGTAAGTTCGCCTAGGACAACATAATGGCTAGAACCGGCCCTGATCTGACTTGAGTTCTGACTTGCCATTGTTTATGTCATATATGCTTTTGCTGCCATGTTCAAAGTGTTCATAATTGTTAAAATAAGTATGTTCATACACTCATTAATAGGTCAATTGTGTCATGTGATATCACGCTCTAACTGTCCTCTTATTTCCTTTTCAATCCATAACAAGTTCTTCTGTGGTTAAGTTTATGTTATTATCTTAAGTATATCTATAAAAGCAGGTCCGTTAGGTTAGTTTAAAGGAATATTTCCCACTGCAGTGGGGTGGGGCGGTGTGTGTGTGTGTGTTTGTGGGAGGAAGGGGATATAGTAGGGGGCCTGTGCCCCAGTAGAGCTTTATGCCTAGCAATGCCTGTGGGTTCAGGAGATATACTGGAAGTCTTGGGAGTGTATTATGTTGTGTTCACACCAGTAAAATCATTAGCGCAAGTATATTACATGTAAAGTCAATGTATACATGGGAGTAGATGCAAGTTCACCTTGGGCGGTGTGTACGCCATGAATTAACAGTCTCTGGTGGCCAGAAGATCTCCAACGGAGATCTGGTGGCCAACTTACACCACTTAAAAAAACCTCTTACTACCTCTGAAGGTGGGGAATGAGTCTTCAGAGAGTGTTTTAACCCAATTTGAAGCAAACACACTTAAGTCCTCACTATCTGCCTCCTAAAGTCAACTGTGCCGACCGATTGGCAACAAGAAGCAAACACTTCACTGGGGTTGTCAAGTGGGAACCCTCCTTCACCGGTGTTTTGTTCTCAAAGCGTAGAGCATAGAGTCAGGACCCACCACTACCCCCTAACTGACCAGTCATGACCACATTTCTGAAAATTTTCAATCATAACTAGGAGTTTTGAATAAAAAGTGAGGCAGTTTGAATTTTACATGAAACAAAACAAAGACATATGCTGTAGTGGTGGGAGTATCGATACTAATGTATCGATATATTGGTATTTACCAAGAACCCTTTAGCAAAGTATTGATACCAAATGAGTACTACAAAATACATCTCACCACCACTTCTCTGCCGAGTGCTTCCCTGCCTCTCTCTCTTCCAGACTGTTTTGACTTTACTGCCAGTCCGTGTCACGTGAATTTGGAGACCAATCAAACATGCCTTACCTGCTCGTCTGTGTCACATGGCTTTAAGGACCAATCGGACATGTCGATCCTGCCGTACATGTGACTTTGAGGACCAGTCATTAATGAGTAACAGATTTCAGCAACTCCACTCGCTCAGATATGAAGTCATTTTGTAGTCTGCGATATGAACCTGGCTGTCTTTCTCACTCACTGTGGTCCCTAAGTAAATTTCAAAATTGTAAGAAAACACACAAAAAAATACTGAGACCACATGCCAACACCATAAAATGTGAAAAGACCAAATTGTAGAAACATAAGATAAATATTTCTATGAAAATCTTTGATGACTTGAATTTCTTACATTTTTGTTTCAAATTAGTGGGTATAGATGGCTAATATAGCCCTTATCTCTGAATTTAAACAAAGAAAAGAAATTGGTTATGTTGTGGATATTTTAATTCTATAAACAAGTTTGTGCTATGATTATAGTTTTTTTTTACCTGCTTAAACATTTTAATTTAATTGAAGTTTCTCCCTAAATGAATTTCTGAATGACCTACATACGCCTTTTTAACTGCCCGAAATGTGTAACTTTTGAAAGTTTGCGAGTCCAATATTTTATTCTTTCTTCAAAAGTATCGATATCGGTATCAGTATCGATAAAATTACATCAAAAAGTATCAGTATCGTTTCGATTTAAAAAACACTGGTATCGCCCATCTCTAGTAGACTGTGTCCAAAATCACTCCCTATTCACTATATAGTGCACTATATAGTGAATACGCCCTTTTGTAGTGGTGTCCGAATTCTGAGGCAGCATTGTTATTCACTATATAGTGCACTCATTCTATCCCACAATGTGTTGTGAAAAGTAGTGAGCAACTGATACTCACCAGCCCAGCAATATCTACCATCATGCATCGCGGTTGCTGCTCTCAAACATGACGGACGAATGAGAGGAGCACAGGAACACACATAAAAACTTTAATACTTTTTTGTTTGTTGGTTTTAACCAAATCTGTAAGAAAATGTTAAGGATTTAAAACGGAGTAGCTCTAAGATTACAAGACATGAGACCATCATCTTTATGCAACAATAAGTTACATTACACACAAAAATGTAGACTATTTTGCCACTAAAGATACAAGCTTTTTTTTATTATCTATTATCATTTTTATTTTTTGGGGAAAACACATCACATTAATTATCAGTTTTCAGTGAAATTCTATTGTTAATTTTGACCCTCAGCTGTTGTCATTGAAATCTACAAGCCATTGTTGCTAAACTTTTTAATTGTGAGATGGCAATCACGTCATTTCCCACAGCTGGAGTAGTGTCCGAAAACATTTTTGTGTTTTGCAGTTGAGTCCGCTATATAGTCCACTATGCTGCTCACTTTACAGTGGATAGGGAGTAGGGAATGAGTGAGTGGTTTCGGACACATCCTTCAAATTGAAAGTATATCATAGACTTTTGATCAAATTTTTTCCCGAGCAGACATTTGCGACCCACTAAAATGGCTTTGCAACCCTCTTTGGGTCCCAGCCCCTCAGTTGAGAACCAAGGATCTACAGCATCCCAGAGTCAACCCTGTCCATGCTAATTCTCACTTCCCCACCATGCCAACAAGGAGACATTCCCTTTCTCACCTACCCTACCACATGGCCATCACAGCCCAAACAGCATTGCAACCTTCAACAGTCCCAGGCTTAGCAAGAGGGTGGGGGAAGCAGAGCTGGAGGTGAAGTGCCCTGACTGGGGCTAGCTCTCACCCTGAGATATGTTGGGTTGGGTTATAGGGCAATTAACCAGAACTTAAGCCTGCTGTACACTGTATAATGGTGTCTTCAATTGGGACTGTGTTTACCATGTTCATAAGAAGATATCATGTAAACCAGAGTTGTGACCTAAGGAGCTATGACAAGTGTTAATCTAGACCATCACCTTTGTCATCTTGGGTTTTGTTCCCCAGTGTGGTGTTAAAACACAGAAACACTCTTTTCATGTCCATCTTGCCATTGCCTTGCAACAATGTTCCCATATGGTTAGCACTCAAACTCCAAGCCTTCTTGTACAAGACTTCACTATACCACCATACACTTTTATGAGTCTGGTTTGAAGGCAGCAAAGGCAGACAGGCTAAAGCTAATCTGTCTGCATTTCAGTTGTCTCTGATACAAGGAGAGTGATCTTGTGGGCAGACCCTAGAGGCTGCTTGGGGACTACAGTGTTTTTAGGTGCCCCCAATTCTTCAATAGTCACCATCTGTTTAAGGTTGCAACCCTGAAACTGTGGCCGAGGTGCTCCAGGGAGGCATATACGTTTGGGGTTATGGCCATCTAGGAACACCGGATGCCTCTTGAAATCCTGAGTCAGAATTCTGGTCCAGTACCCTGTCTGTTGCCCATGAATACATCCCATAGTTACTGAGGGGGGGCTTCTTTTCTGAGGAAACCGTGAATATCATTGAGGCAAGTTGCAGGGCCAGACTTGATGGCAATCCTGAACTGGGCAGGAGACTGAGACATGTAGTGGTGAGGGCGGCGAGGTACAGAGGCTTTCAGGTTCAGGTTCATGGCATGTGCTATAGAGGGTAAGTTTGGCACAAGTGATGGATGGCAAGCTTACAGGGCCACAAAGAGCATCGAAGTAGTTGTACTGCCCCCCCCCCCCAGTGTAGAGTACTATCTACACTACTCGGTGTAAATTTTTAACACCATACAGTGTTGGAGTAACACTAGTTCAGAGTAAAAACGTAAAACTTTGAAAAGTGTTAAATTAACACTCAAAAGTATGGACGCATATAAACACTTTTCTAGTGTTAGATTTAACACTCTCAGTGTTAAATCTAACACTGCTGATTTTGCTGTGTAGTCTTAATTTTATTCTTTAAATGAAATACATTTTAGTTTTAGTCACATTTTAGTCATTTCTATCCTTTTTAGTTTTAGTCTAGTTTTAGTTGGCAAAAACTCAAAACATTTCAGTCTAGTTTTAGTCCATAAAAAGTCCTCACATTTTAGTCTTTACTTTTATTCCAAGCACTTATTTTCTAGCCTTAATCTGGTACCAAATCATGGAAGTGTGTTCTATGCATCCTGCCAAACCTAGGGTCCCTGCTTTTTACAGATGAGAGGCAGAATAGCTATAGCTAGATTGTTTATTGATGGATTTTCCCACAGTGGAGAAGTATCGTGGATTTTGAATGTTTGATGAAAACTACATAACATTTTAGTCTAGTTTTAGTCATCACAGATCTGTTTTTGTTAGTTTTATTTTAGTATTTGTCACGGAAAAAAAGGCTGCCCATAGTTTTAGTCGATGAAATGAACACTGTTAAGAAGGAAAATTCACTTTCAAAGTTAAAGTGCACACTGAGTAAATTTTCTGTTAATAATCATTTCCTTGTTTTTCATTTAAAGTCATTTTGGTTTTGCTTACCTCCTCCTGTAAACCTAATGGATGTTGATGTATTACTATTTTAATTGGCATCTAATACATTTACAGTGGTTATATATGAAAAACAGGCATCATCCCTTCTGACTGGAAGAGGGACACTGTTCTCTCAGTCTGGAAGCAAAAGAGTGATGCACACAAGTATGACAACTACAAGGATATTATGCTTCACTCAGCATCGGGCAAGGCACTTATCCGCTGCTCCAACATCAGCAGCCTGAACAGTCAGAGTTGAGTGCTTTTGGGAATTCAACGGAGGGTTACCTGAGCCTATGTTGACTTCTGGAAGGTGTTCGGCTTGGTGAGTAAGGATGCCCTGTGTAGGCTTCTGAAGCTCCACAGAATTCTTTTTAAATGCCTGTGTTCTTATTAAGAGTCCTGCAGAAACCGGCCTGCGTGTATTTGTAATAATTTGATAAAGCCTTTCTCTCTCAGGCCAATGTGTGTGTTTGTACATGCACGCCTATAAATAAAAGTCTGCTCTTGTGTGTGTGTGTGTGGAGGAATCAGGGTTTCTGTGCACCTATTATGTGTTGTGCTTCCTTGTGTGCGGGTGCGTGTGCATCTTCAGCCTTAATTTGATGTCTAAATAAGTGGTTCCTGCCCTCAGGGTTTTCCTGGCAATATATCACTGAGGTAACAATGGAGCTGCCGTTGTCCTCGTCCCTGGGGAGCAGCCGCTTGCCCGCTCATGCATGGCCTCATGGGAAATGCAGACCTGGCGAACAACGCAGCGACACTAAATGATGCACACACACACACACCTACACACACAGTGCCCAGGCTCTGATGTGTGCTTCAATGGAACCTGCAACCTGCTCATTTATTTCCCCTCTCATTTCTTGATATGTTAACCCTCTTTTCCTTTTAGCTCTTGTCCTCTTTCTTCCTCTCTCTCTTTTTATTTACATCTTCCTGTACCTTTTTTTCCACTGTTACATTTTCCCTATCCCAAGGTGAGATGTTTGACAGTTGCTTTGAGTAAATTGGTTTATGGTAAAGTGTCTAAAATGGCACAAAGGGTTTTTACTGCGAAGACCTTGGAGAAATCCACTGAAGGAGAGAAGACAGAAAAAGGAAGAAAAACTAGACTCCTACAGGAAGTTGTTTAGTGGAAGGACAGACTAAGTGAGGCAGTGTCGGTGCACAGAAAAACTAAACACTCTTCTGAGGATTAATCTGAGGTCTGTGATTAACTCATTGAGTGCCATGGGCTCTATGCATGAACTGCTTCCACATTGGACATTAGACCGCTCCCACACTTCCAGTTGGGAGAAGAGAAAGGCACATGATGGCAAATTGGTTGCGGTTTACTCACTGTTTTCGTGAGTTACCTGAGCTGACTGTCAATGACTAGTTAAATTTAGCTGAAGATGTACATTGCAGCACGCAGCAACGATGTCCAGAAGTGCTTTTAACCTTTTTATGAAACATCATTTTAGCATGTGTGGATGCCAAGCGATGATGATAGAGTAAACACAAACAACAATTGAAACAAAATGGAAACGATGCATTGTCTCACTCAATCGCAGCAGTGTGAACTGGGAGGTGTTTAGAGCATCGCAGAGTGGAACATTGCAAGCAGTTGCAAGTTTCAACTCGTCTGATCGCGAATCTTTGGTCTGAACTGACCTTTAGATGTGATTTGGAGCAGTAAATGAATGGTGTTGACATCACACACATGCAGACTACTCAGACAAATAATTATTTGCGACGAGGCTCCAGTCAGTATTTGCCCCAACAATCATCAGGAAAGTCAAATCTTGGCTAAAATCGGGCTTAAAATCCTGTAGTGTGTGGCCGGCCTAAGCTCTAAAATATTCAGTATTGGCCCTAAGTGACACCCCCCCCCCAAAAAAAAAAAAAAAAACAAAAAACTGAGGGAGTCAAGTGGCCAGTTTTGGCAGTGGATGCTGGAAGAAACTTTAAACTTTTGCGTGAGAAATCGGTTACTCACTGAAACCGACAGCGAATCGAGGGATCAGCGCGTTCATTCATCTGCCTCGGCCAGCCAAGAGGCTAAAGAATGCCGCGAGGTTCCCTGTTCTTGATACATACAACGACGTCACTTCAGAGACGAACTTTTCTGACCCAGACTCTGAGGAATGGATGCCGAGTGAGCGGAGCAGATATTGTTCTCCATCCCAGAGCGATGGAGGTGAGTTAACGTTAAAAAAATGCCAAATTTGTCGAATGAAACCATCACTCATGTGTTCACTTATGTGATTTCAAAAGCAGACTTGAGAGAAGAGCAAGCCTCATGCAGTTCTGCAACACCGTCTGTTGGCAGAAAAAGAGGTAAGAACTAAAAAATTCCATATTATAGATTATATGTTATATATATAATATATAATATATTTAACATATTTTATATTACTTCTATGATTTACAGGCAGTGCCAGGGGACATGCAAGCAGGAGAGGACATGGGCGTGGGGTTCCGTGGCGGCTATCCAGTTGTATTGCGCCGTATTTTGTATTTATTTTTATTTATTTTACAATAAAATAACATTTGTAATACAATTTTCAGATGTCTTTTATGTCATTGAAGGCAAAATTGTAACATTCAAATCACTTTTTTGCTTTCCAGACTCTCTTTCACAAAAATGCATTTTTCTCAGCTTTCTAGAAAAAAAGTGGTCTTTTTGGTGAAACTAGCCTCTATTCAATATCAAATAAATCAAGAATGGAACAAGCTGCAAACAAGCGTTTTTTTTGCTTGATGAAATAGAGAGTTTCTTCTTTCATTTGAGCTGTTCAATGTTTTCAGAATCATAGTACAAAATATTCTGTGGGTCTTGAAAGATGACTCGAAATGGCCAAAAACACTGGCACAAGCCACTTTCCATTTTATGAAAGGGCTGGCACTCAATGAGTTAACAGCAGTGGACAAACCAAAGAGAGTGAGAACTAGGATACAGCTCCTAATAAACCATCCTTGCTCAAATTGTGTGGGACTGAGACTCGTCTCAAAGCTTTGTTGACTCTGATGCCCAGAAATAATCCGAAAAAGGCAATTAGAAAGATGTGAACCAGCTGTGTTAGAAGTATGCCTTTTCAAAAAAAGAACATGGAACCCTGTTGTTACTATACACGTTGGTAAGTAACTTTGATATTTTCTTTGAGAAGAAGTTGATTTAGGAATTTTTTTTTTCTGTTAAAGGGCAGTCTATAAAAAGGGGTAGTATTTTGAGTGAAGGTGGAGATTACTTTCAGCTGAACACATACAGTAGGAGTCAAACAGCTCACAGTTCTTAGTCTGGAAAAACTATTTTTTCTCCTATGCCAAAGGTCCTACATGTATTAGAATCTGGATTTTACTTTGCACAATAGTAGAAAAATCTATAACAAGGTTGTTTTCTGTCCTCCTTGATCTGATCTAAAGATACATGACTAAACAACCGGGTGACTGGTAATTAAATAAGGTTTAAGAAAAAGAAAAGGAACTTTTTTTTTTTTTTTTTTTACAGAGAACTGTCTTTAGGTTTCCTTAAGAGTTTTTCCTAGTTTGTACTTTTTGGTATTTATGAGTGTTGGCATTTGTTCCTTGTCCCCTGTGTTTCATGTCTAGTTTAACTATCTCTTTTTGTATTTGTTTCTGTGCTCCCTTGTGTCTCTTATGTTTTGGATAGCTTCCCTCTTCTCTAGCATTATTGTGCATTGTGAAGTTTCCTGTTTTATTTTGTAGTTTCATTCCCTTGTGTGTGATTCTAGTTTTCTTCCTGCCTGAGTTTCCCTCCACGTTGATTACCCTTACTAGTTTTACCTGGGTTTCGTTAGTCACACCTGTCTCTCTGTCTGCAGTCACTCCCTGTGTATTTAGGTTCCGTGTTTCTCCCTGTCTTTTGTCAGTTCGTTGTCTGCTGTCTGTGTTGCTGACTTGTCCTCCTGGTGTTTTCTGAGACCTTACCTGCTTTGTTTTTCTTGTGGAAGCAAGTTTTGTTATAGATTTTCTTGTAATTTTTGTTAATTAAATTTAGTTTGTTTTATCTGCATTTGGGTCCTTGTTTTGAGTTTTTCACCACACCTGACAAACTGAGCCTGTGTCCATTGGGTTTGCACCTGCACCACCTGAGCATCGTCTAACTGTGGTCCTTTATCAGCTAGGGCTGACATCCATTTCCAACCATGAACAGTTGCAGTGCAGGACATGATGTTAGTCCCTTGACCTAAAGCAGGTCATGCTGTCACTTTAATGTAGTATGATGCAAATTAAAACTGTGAGTTTTCAATCAGTCAATCTCAATCAATCTTTATTTATGTAGCACTTTTCATACAATGCAATGCAGCACAAAGTGCTTTACACACAGAATACAATTTACAGAAAAATACATTAGTTTAAGCCCCCCTCGCCAACAACTCCCACCCCACCGCCATCCCACCCAGTACCCCGAACCCTTCTCCCCATTCTGTGGTCCATACCCTGGCAAATGTGTCATATAAAGCTGAAGCTATTTTTATTATTGTGAATTTCTTTATTGATAATCTCCACTGCCTCATGAATAACTTTGTTCAGCTTTAATGTCCCAGATCATATGACAATTTAAACAAAGTTTATACTGTGACAACGTGCAGGGCTCTTGATTGATTTAGCGTTTACAACCTCTGCTATTACAAGTATTTCTACGCATGTGCAGCTCTAGAAGAGTACCAAAGTAGCAAAAACTGAGTTTTATACATTAAAGGTTTGTCTGACATCACCAACATTAGTCATAGAACAGAGGACTGTGTGTCTGTGTGTACCTGCATGTAAAAATGTACAGGAGACCATGCTATGGTCACAGATACACCAGCATGATACCTGAGGCAGACTTCAATTTTGGGTGGCTCTTATACTGTGTTGGCATCTCACTTTACACTTTATGTAGTCTTTGATTCAAATCTTTCCTTTCATATTTGCTTTACTTTGAGATTTTAAAGTAGCTTGATGGTGTTTTGTACCCTCAACTTTGCCTGGGAGGCAGCGGCTTCCTGGAAGGCACATCCGGCCACCTTCCAATCGGGTTAAGTCATGAGTTTAACCTCTCATCCAATCACCAGCCACCATCGTATCAGGTGAGCAAGCTTGCCGCTTCCCCAGACAACTATGCCAGCTTGCTTGCTAGCTTCTGTGTTAGGTATAAGTTTTCAATATAAGCTACCTTAAGTCAAATCTGAATAATGTCATTGATTTAAAAAAAAAAAAAAAATGCAAGGACTGCTTTGCAGGTAAGTAATGCACATAGGCAGCCTGGAAGGCAAAAGTTATGCCAAGCTGCCTTCAGAAAAATTCACAACCAAGTCACCTGGCAGGTAACTAATATAAGCACCTTGGAAGTCATTATGTCCCACCCACATCTCTAGCTGCCTTGAAGTGAGCAAGGCTCTATATGATAAGTTACTTAGTATCCTAAAAGGCATTTTGCTTGATAACTGACTACTGTAACACCACAGTTGTGTGAAAACTGAAATTTAGAAATCTTGCAAATTTATTAGAAAGAAAAAACTGAAATATCACATTGACATAAGTATTGAGACAGTTTGAAACAAAACTCAAAGTTTAGCTCAGGTGCCTCTCATTTCTCTTGCTCAATGCTGAGATGTTTCTAAATCTTGACTGGAGTCCACCTGTGGTAAATTTAATTGATTGGACATGATTTGGAAAAGTACATACCTCTCTATAGAAGACCTCACAGCTGACACTGCATATCAGAGGAAAATCCAAGCTATGAGGTCAAAAGAACTGCCCACAGAGCTCAGAGACAGGATTTTTGCAAGGCACAGATCTAGGGTAGATTACAAAAAGTGTCTGCTGCACTGAGGTTCCCAACAGCACAGCAGCCTCCATAATTCTCAAAAGGAAGAGGTTTGGCATAACCAGGACTCTTCCAAAAGCTGGTCATCCAGACAAACTGAACAATCGGGACAAGGTCCTTAGTGCTTGGGGTGACCAAGAAACCCAGTGGCCAGTCTGACTGAGCTCCAGGGACCCTGTGTGGAGACAAAGTTCCAGAAGAACAATCATCACTGGCATATGGCAGATAAGCTTCTCCTCAGTGCAAAACAAAAGAAATCCTGCTTGGAGTTTGCACCAGAGGGACTTTCAGACTGTGAGAAACAAGATTCTCTGGACTGGTGAAAACAAGACTGAACTGTTTTACCTCAGTACTAAACGTTATGTTTGAAAAATCCAGGCACTGTGGCAGCATCATGCTGTGGGGGTGTTTTTCAGCAGGGACTGGGAAACTGGTCAGGGTTGAGGGAAGGCTGAATGGAGCAAAGTACAGATATATCCCCAATGAAAACTTGTTCCTCAGTGCGCAGAACCTCAGACTGGGCTGAACATTGACAGTAACCCTAAGCACACAACCAAGACAACACACAAGTGACAACACAGAAGTGGCTTAGGAACAATTATGTTAATGTCCAAGAGTGGTTAAGCCAGAGCTCTGATCTGAACCATATCAAGCATCCCCATCCAACCCAACTGAGCTTGAGAGGTTATGTACAGAATGGCAGAAAAGCTCCCAAAGCTGGTTGCATCATATTATTGGAAGCTTTGACCAGTCTGTGTTACTGCTTGGAGCTGAAAATATTGGAAAAATCCATTTTAATCTGAGGACATGTGGTAGTTCAGTGCATTTGAAAGGTTATACATTTGGGAGCAGTTTAATGCAACATTTACTACAAGATCTAAAGGAATAACCAGTTTATTAATAGATAAATGAGAGACTAACTTAATGATTTGTAATCATGTCAGTGCCTTTTTAATGACAGCATCTGCATCATTTACATGATAAAATAAGAATAGTCAATTATTGTGAGTGCTAATGAGTTACAGTTTTGCTTGCAAAGCTTGCAGTAATGAATCCGCTGTGCTTCATTTTTTTATATTTACATATCATTTGCAATAATCTTGGCTTGGTCTAATGCTAAAAGAGCATGATGATAAGGATATTCAAACAACCAGACAATATTCCCACAGGTAGCACTTAAAATGAAGCAGTTTTTCACCAAGTGGATTTAAATGAGAGTACCTCTCAAAGCAAGTTGAACACAGAAGCCCTTACCTGTGGTTATGCTTCCCGTTTAATTAACTGGTGCTTCATGTAGAAAACTCAGATGTTTTACATCATTTTTCTAAGCTTTTTAAATGCAGATTGAACTGTGTTTGTTTTAAATGATAAAACTTCTTTTAAAAAAGATTACAAAGCTTACAATCAATGTGAATAAGCATTTAGTGAGCATGACTCTGTCTTACTTCCTTTCAGATGTGCTACATAATGAATAACATAATAATTGGATTATAAAACCTGGACACATCTACATGGGTGAAGTATTTACATGCAGGCTCTCAGTCATGAATGCCAGTGGTAGCTGATTTTATTATCTTCATCTCAGCGTCTCTCCTTGACTTAGTTTCTTAACTCACTTACAAGCAGCTGAAATCTCCTCTAAAACAAGTCTCTCTCTAATCTCACAATCATTTAGCACACCAGGGGTTAACTTCAACCCATTGCTAAATGTTCTATTAATAGAAAGCTGAAAAAAAATAGGGTACTTTATATCACAACATGAGGCAATGCTTTTAATTAGAGCAACATTGACACTTGTAAATGAGACATAATGAAGAGATATTAGTGCAACAAAGAAGCTCCTTCTGTTCTTAAGCTTGGCATGTGTTAACTTGAGCTACATGAGTCTTAGATATAACTGAATTTCATAAAAGATTTAGGATCCTTTTTTTTTAACTGTATAACATGCACTGTCTAAAGCATGTGGCCAAATTTATTTGAGGGTTTTATACTTTTGACCAGGTGGTTTGTTTCTGCACTCTCAAGACAGGAACTTGCCACCTTTGCACCTGACCACTCCTTGTTCAAAGACAAATACTGAGTGCTAACGGTAGTGCAAGTTTATTTACTACTAAAACAACCAGACTGTTGGGTGTAAAATATGACATCTGGGGTCTAATGGCACAGCTGGAAAGACACCTGCACTGAAGGCCAGGATGCTTTGCGCCAGGCCTACGATAGGGCACCAAAGCTTGGGTGACATCATTATTAATTATATGATGTTCTTCAGTCAATTTGATCTTTTTAGAACCTTTGATTTGCAATTAATATTTTAGAAACAACCAAAAAGTTACTGTCAGTGTATTAGTAAATTAATTAATTATGTGGTAACACTGTATACGTTTCATGGGAATTTAATAGTAATTAACCTGATATTTTTCTTAAATATTTACATTGTCTAGGGATTTATGACCCTGAACATTCTGGAATTTAAGAAAATTTTTGGAAGACTTTATCTGAATTTTTGGGAGCTTTCAAGTTAATTTTCTTGAGGAATTTTAGAAATCTGGTGTTCATTTTTTAAAGGACTTCACATGACTGTAATTTTGTGGAGGGCCTTTACATCTACTTCTGCCAAAGGCATCAGATTTAGGTTGTAACTCATTACTTTGTTCGGACTGTTTCAGCTGGGCCAACACCAGAAATACTGAAAGTGGAAAAACTGTGTCCTAAATTAAGAACCATGTTCAAACTTGGCAATGCTTGTGCACCCCAGTGCATAATGACACTGTACCAGACACTGTTTTAAGAAAAGTGCTGTTCACTGGCCACATGTAAAAACATAGTATCTGGGACAGTATTCTGTAAGGATGCACAAACAATGTTTCTGTTGATATCCATTATGCTGATATTTTCTAATTCATTTCTGCCTATACCGATATCAGTATTGATAAATGCATGTACTTCAGACCTAAAACCTTAGTCCTCAAAATGCACTTTAAGTTCAGGGAATGAGGATGGGCAAAGGAAAAGACTTCAACTGTTGTAGGTTTGTTGGTCCTGCCTTAACTCCACAAACTTAATCAAACATATGGTCTATATTTATAGTCAACTGTTACTACCAGCTCGTTGTGGGTAAAGGAAGTAACATAAAACCAGATGTAGTTGGTAAATTTAAGGTATTTATTACAAAAGTAAAATTGCGCTTAACAAAAGTGAGGCAAAATGAAAGGACCTACGAGTGCTGCTCAACTAATAACCAAATAAAACAGTGTCTAACTAGTGTTTTAAAACTAACTAACTGGTGATACAAACTGAACATAACTCTTAACTAACTACACTAACTAACCAAATCTAATAACAAAAGAACAGCACCCCTAAACCTAGTGTGACTAAACAAATAGCAAAACCTACATGTGAGTGTGTGCCTAACTAAACGACAACCTGGCCCAGTGCATCAAAGGAGTGCCTCAAACAGAATCTTAACAGAAGTTCAAAACACTAAACAACTCGAACACAAAGAGGCACAGTGGCGAGCTCAAAACTAAGGTGAAGCTGCGTGTCAACTGCTGGCGGTCCAGACTTTTATGAGGGTTGGGCTGATTGGTGTTGCTTCTCATTGGTTGATTGGTTTTGCTGCAGCTGTTCATTGATCACCTTAGCAGCAGCACAGGTGTCAGGAATCAACCTGGAGGAGCACAATCAGCAGCACCACTCTCACACACACAAACACTTCACAAATAAAATTAGTTGCACTGGGGGGGGATGAGGCTGTCCTATATATAGGACCTTAACATATATGCCGTTACACATAATTACCTTTCAAAGCTAACATCTGCAGATACAATATCATGCCAATAATATTTTGCATCCCAAGTATTTTGGTTAGTTGGGAAATTTGTGCTTCAGTTGTTAAGACAAACCTACATTTCTGTGGTACAATCAAAACTGATAAAACTTAACAAATAAACTACATTCAGTGCACTTTGGTGAAACTTTCTAAACTTTTCACCCATGGTTTAGAAAGAACTTGTGTTGTATATAGCTGTATATAACATGGCCCTCAAATGCAATGAAGATGAAGAATCAGGAAAAAAAAAAAAAAAAAAAGAATATTAAGCTTCACTACTGTATAATGATTTTTAACCATAATAACACTTATTTTTCTTTTTTTCAATAAGACATGTTTTATTCACACTCTCAGCCCACAGCACTACATTCCCCACAATCCTACAGAGTCACATCACCGTTCTGCTTGGTGGAGCCATGAATATCCACTGTTGGCTGCTAGTGAAGTTAATGGTTGGAGAAAAAGTGGTTGGTAACTGTTGAGATCTGTGGTGACGACAGATGGCACCACATATGTCACTTAACACACGATCAACCAGTAGAAGTTTTAAAAATCAAACAAAAAGTTGCAGCAGATGGTTTCGACCCGAGAGGGCAGTCTCTATGGGAGAGGGTTCTGGAGGCACACCGTGCATCTCTGACAGCCACTCTTACTGACTGTTCATCTGAGACAAAGTATATCTCAGAGAGGAAGTGCTGTGATTTGCCAGTACTATGTATTTTTTTTTTAAAGATTTTTTTTACATTCAACTTCATTCATACAAAGTTAAATTCATGTATTAACCACATTGCAAACATGAAAGACTAAGCAACGTTTTACAGATAAAACAGAGCAAATGGCCAGAGGTCTAATCCAGGTCTAAATTATGTATAGACCCATTTAAAGTAGTTACACGAATGGTGGCTTGCTTTAGCTTTGTTAGCTAAAGCTTACATAGCTACACTAGCTACACAGTTAATGATACTACGTAAGCCAATATATCTAAGTTAGCTCTAGCAATGTGAGCTTCAGCAACCTGAGCTTTAGCAAATGCAATCTTTGGCAAATGTAGCTAAAGCTAATGTAGCTATGTTGACAACATACCTACTTGGCTTACATAGTGGCTTTGAGAGCTTTGCTTTGGCTGTGTCAGAAATGTAGCATCTTAATCTATAGCTATGTTAGCTTTAGATAGGTGAGCTTTAGCAAATGTAGCTAAAGCGAACTTAGCTATACAGATAATGTTGATATGTAGCCTATATAGCTTGTGTAACTTCCGTAGCTGCTTTGTAAGCTTTGCTTTAGCTACATTAGCTAGTAGCTCTGTTAGTTACATAGCTCTGTTAGTTGCGTGACTACTTTATCTACGTAGCTAAAGCAGCTAAGAGAGCTATGCTGGCTGTGTTAGAATGCTTTAATGGAGGACAGGTTTTTTTCCTGTAACCAAACTGTTAACTTTGCTTTATTAAACATTCTGTATTTAGGTTTTCCAGCTCAGGTTTTTGACTTTTAACTTTTGGCATCCTTACCATTACCCTAACCCTAAATGGAATTTAATCAGATTTTATTTCAAAAGTTTTATTGTGATTTTATGTTATGAGATATGCAGCGGTGTGTGAGAGTGGCCGTCAGAACTGTCTTGCACTGTGCACACTTTTAACACAGAATGTAGAATTTAAATACTTTGTGCTAAAATGTCAAGATTTGGACCCCAGTACAGCTAAATCTCCATAATTATAGGTCTTCATCTGAAAAAGTGGTTGGAGAGTTCAGTTTCTCTTAAAAAATGTTAGTATTTATTGAAGAAAATCACATTTATTCTCTCAGTGCAGCAGCTGCAGAGTGGTTGTGTTGTACTGAGTGAGTGATTGAGGTTGAATCACAATGTGGAGAACCAGCAGAAGAAAACAGTGTGCAGACACAGAGATGGTAGTGATAGCGGTGTAAATATGTCAGTGTGGCCGGTGCTGTGTGGTAGGAATCAGGGGGGTTGACCTTGGTCATAGTTTAAGACCTGTCTTTTACTGAGCAAGCGAGCAGCTCCGAGAGCAATTTGTCAGCATGCTGCCACCTTGGTCACTCCTAGTCTTTCTGTCTTTCTTTTTGTCTCTTTGCCCTGGCTTTTATCTGTCTAGCTCTTTTCCCTCTTTTATCACTCACTTCAGAATTCTACTCAAAATCCTTGTTATCACTTTGAAAGCTTTGCACGGTCAAGCTCCCTCTTACATTACAGAGGTACTACAGCCCAGGGCTTGTTAGTCGTACCTTTGCTGCAGACTTTGAATCAAAGGCGCTCAGATTTCTGCTTTTGAAGTTTTCGCTTCCAGACTTTTCAGATAACTCACACAGGAAGTGAAAGTTTAAAGAATCAGCCACAAAAATGTGCTTTGAATCTACTTTTGGTAATTTTTGCATTATGTATTTAGTTGTAATTTATTTGTTCTTGTTGTATTGCTTTGAATGAAATGCTGCTACTCTTTTTATATTTTTTACAACTAAGGAAATTAATAACATATGTACACTTAAAGCTACATTTTCCTCCCATGTGCCCACATATAGACACACATGGAAGCATGGCGATACAGTTAAATACTGACATGTCCACACATATATATTTACCGCCAGTATACAAACAAAAAAAGCATTTAAGTGGTTGTTACAATAAGCCTCACATGTTTACTACGGCAAATTAAGTCTTTGCACAATCAGATGAACATTTCCCCTGAACACACACTGCATTAAAGCTTTCGCTGTGCTTGAGGCTGCGTTTAATTCATCAGTGAAACAGATGTAGGAACATGGAGATTGCACACAGTGGTTTTGCTTATAGAAGTACCTGCAGTTTCTGCTTTTATGATGCTTAAAAATGGTTTAAAGAAAGCCAATTTTTGGCTGCACACAGAAAAAATGGATACTACCCACTCTGCACTTTCTGTGTGTCTATAAAAGAGGATAATCATGGACTTTTTTTAAGTTATAAAGCTTGTTGATTATGAATGTTAGTGGCAACATTTCAGTCTCAGTAACAGTTATAGCTTTCTGTGTTTTTTATCCATCCTTTTCCTTATACTTTAGGTCAATATGAGACGTATAAACATGAACTGAAACTACATGAATTCTACTTGCCATTAAAGAAACTTCTGCCTCTGCTTAGACAGTCTTTCTGTTTTATTCACTTTTATTCTACCACTCTGACAGCTGAAAAGTGAGCACACATACCATGAATACACAGCTGGAGTGCTCTGGATCCTATTATATGTCAGCTTAGCTTCCACATTACTATCACCAAATGAATGCTCTGTTTAAAATGCTGCCGTTTCTTCCTGGTTGCCCCTCAGGGGTTGCATTGATCGAGCCCCGCTCTTGCTTTTTGCTTTCTTTAAATTGGCTTTCCCATGGAGTGATATGAAACAGATTCTTTGTGCCAAAATAAAATCCATATTCACATGTATTCCCATTATAATGCCGCAATTCAATTACTGACTGACTGTATGTGTAATATTCAATCTCCAGGCTGAGATACTGCAGTGTTCTTTGACTTTACAGTAAAACAAGCTGAGTTAAGCAGCATGATTATGACCAGAGGGCAGGACACATGACTTCTGGTCACACTGAGTAAAATCTGCGGGGAGAGAGACTGTGAAAACTCTCCTCTCACCTTGATAATGTCTCTGGGAGGTCAGCTGCTAATTACATCAATGCTCAAAGGCACAGTGAAACTTGCACACAGTCTCTCTTTGCTAATTTACTTTTTAAATGCAAAACACCAAAGTCATGTTCCTTTCAAATTTGCAGTTTGATGTGCAGGGGATCTGTGTGTCTGTTTTGTGATTTTGTTTTACTAAATACATGCTGAAAAGGCTGACTGGATAAAGGGATGCCTCAATAAAAACAACTGTTTAAAATGTTTCGCTATTGACAACAGACCCTTACCAGCACACTACCTACACCCTCTCTTTACACCGTCTCTTAATGCATTTTCACTCTACGCAAGCATTGGAGAGGCCCACAACTTTTATAGTTCATCATGGGAGACGCTCTGTACATGAAAGATCCTCCAAGGCACAAAACAGCAGACTCATTCGGGTATAAAAATCAAAAAGTTTGCCACATGATATGAAGTGAGTTTTTCTCATATTGTGGAGTGGTTTGGTCTGCTTAGTAGTATTTATGTGGGAAATTTAAACCTTGAGTGACAAAAAAACATAGTTAAATTAAGTTCAGAGGGTCCATAGCAGCACTAGCTGGTAAGCAGAGGGTGCAAAAGTCTTCACAAGGAGAATGACAGACCTTTAGTTTACTTATTATGGTTTTAAAACATTTTGTGAAATATAAATGCGCATGCATCCTTTAAACAATGTAAATATGCATGTAGTAAAGTTTGTAATGTACAATAGAATTGAGATCGGAAATATTCTACATGTTTAAAACGACTTTTCAGTACAATCAGAAACAGTATTGAATGATTTTGCCATGCACATTTCATTAAATGCTAACATCAAAATAAATTCTCAGCTTTGGTTGTAAATTAATAAAGCAACTATCTGATCTGTTGATAACGAAATGAAGACAAAGGAGCATTCCTTGCATCCAGCTTGATGCATCCAGGTGATGAACACAGGTGTTAAACAAAGGGCCTTTGATTAAGAAAAAGTTCATACTAAATCAAGACTTTGGGAGTAGATATATCCTGATAGGTTATGGAGCACAGTTTTTAACGCATCCATGCAAGTGAAGCTTATATGAAACTTTGAGGATTACACTGTGACCTGTTAATGTTTGACTTCGTCAGTGTAACCTTCTAACATTACTGTGATTACCTGCACACCTGGTATTTATTACAGACTGTTTACTGCTTCTTGTGAAGGTCAAACATTAAAGCCCTAGATAGCTTTCACATTTTGATAAAAGAAATCCCCCTGTTATAATGGTTACATGCACTACAGTCTACATGCATCCAGATGTTAATTCTGTTTTCTGTACGCTTAGTTTTCTTTGATTATGACTTTGAGGAACACATTCAAACCTGTGCCTTACTCCTTCATAGCTTGTATTTAGTCTATTTCTGCAGCTACACAAACAAAGACGACACAAATGCCATGGAGGTTCTTTTAAATGTTAACAATGTCAACACAATAAAGCTGTATTTGTTAATTTTAGGACCGGAGACATTATCAGACCACCTCCATTCATTTACATCTTCTGCTGTGTTAATTCTTGGAACGGAAATCCAAGGCACTCTGTTATTGAACTCATCCTCTGAGCGTAATAGCCGCCACTTGCCCAGCACTAGCTTTATGAATCTGTGAACGTGAACATGCTGTGTTATGTATGAGCCTATTTGTTGCACTTTGCACCATCTATTGATTGTGTTACCTTTCATTGTTGCACTGAAGTTTGTGTAATGTTGTAAATGTCAGAGCTGTTTTTCATTTTATTTTATCTTTCACTCCAGCGGTCGGGCTGTGAGGCAATAAAATGAACATGAACCACGCCTGAAGAGGGATTGAATCTCTTTCCAAATCTGTCATGCATGCTGGGGTTGTGAGCTTATCCATGCAATCGTGCCTGGGTTTATATTCAGGTGCCTGAATGTTTGGGTGTTCATTTGTATCCATATTCCTGCAGGTACCGGTGTGCATATGTGTGTACTGTGGGCGCACATGTGTTTCAGTGTAGGTTGCATGTGTGTGTGAGAGAGAGGGGCCAGGATTAATATCTTGCTGTCACCAAGCCTCAGATGATGAAGTAGTCAAACCAAAGGAGATGGAAAGAAGAGAAAGAGTAAGAGAGAAAATGTGGTGGGATGAAAAGAGGAAAAGTATCAGGAAGAAGACATGGTATATCTTTTTTACAAAAGCTCTCTTAATGATGACAAATTTGATTTTTTTCTTTTTTTTTGAATGAGATTAGAGACACTCATTTTTTTAAACAAATATGAATTCCATAAAATACCAAACTAAAAGGGTTGTAGCTACAGTACATGAGATTTACCTGAAGACATTGCATTGTTGATGTGTACCATTCAGATCTGTTCTTGTTATTCCAAAGAGTGGATTTCGAAATCTGAAACTTCCTAGTGTCTGTTTTAAAATAAATGATATTTTCCCCTAAAACACAGTTCATGTGGAGAACAAAAGAGGTTGAATTTTATCTATACTGCAATCCTGAAATTGGGTGGTGGTCACATCAGTGTTTCCCCAACTTAAAGGGGACATATTATGCAAAAATCCCTTTTTCTGGCTTTTTTTTTTTTTTTGTTGCAAAAATATGTGACTCTGGCCTGTTCACAATCCCCTCAAGTACCAGAAAAATCCCCCCCCCCCCCCCACTCTTCAGAAAATGTGTGCTGAAACATGCTGTTCTCAGATTTTCCCCTTATGATGTCATGTGGGGAGTTAGCACCGCCCCCAAGTTCGGTTGCAGGTCCCTGCTTGGAAGAAAGTTCTGCCCTTCTCTCCTGATCCTCCTCTCAGTTGCCAGCTAAGAGGAGGATCGGGATAGTCACATCCATTAAGCCACATCCATTCCTGAAAGGGGTGAAGTCAGGGTCGGAGTCAGGCAGCTCAGTAACATTTAAAGCCACAGACACAGAAACAGCTTGTTTTGGGCAGGGCTGAAACTGAGGCGTTTTCTTACACATATAAAAATCCTATACTGGAGTGTATTTTCAGCAACAGACTTCACAGCCATGTTTTGGGACCTCTGTGGCCAAAATAAACTTGTCTTAAAAGGGTAAAATATGTCCCCTTTAAAGGGGCCCCTAAAGGGTGGCTGTTGCTCCATGAGGTAGGATTGTGTCAGACTTTAGGCAATGGGACCCAAATTTGACTGGACATTGCCCTCTATTCCTATCACAGGTCATTTGTAGAAGGGTCAATTTGAGACCCAGATTGCAAAGTTTTCAGTCTGCTGTGATGTTGCATTGTGGATAAATAAATAGAAAATAAATAAGTACAATTTTTTTAAATAAGACCTACTGCCAGGTGGTAAAATACAACTGCCAGGTATCCATTTGACATTTTCTGTGGTAGATCAATAAAAATGGAAGGGCTGACTATGAGCCCTAGTGACCATAACATCTGACATATGACCTCTAAAATGTCATCAGTTAAGCTGTGAGTCAAAGTGAACATTAGAGCAAAATATGAAGATACTGTACCTCTTAAAGCATTCTTGAGGTATTATGTTCACAAGAATGGGCCAGATCTTCTAACTTGACACACCAGATAGACTGTTCCACATATCTATTACATGGGTTATATTTCACATCCATCCGGGCGACCAGATGGGATGTGTTTGTGAATGAATTCTTGGAGGGTGATTGGAAAAACATTGTCTTTCACAATTATTATGAGTCAATCAGGGCAGCAAGACATAATGCTGTAGGTTGTTCAGACGGATAACCTAAAAAAATGCCTCTGGCCTCAGCTGTTGTTGATGTGAAGGCATACAAATTAAAAGACATGGTAGCCACAGATTGACAGTCAGCAACAAGAAAACTGGAGTGTTGAATTCTCAGTGTTAAATATTTCTCAGTTGATTTGTACTCCAAAAGTGGAATTTTAACTCCTTTCTGAATTAAATGGCCTTCAGTTTCAGACATACTTGACAGTGTTAATGAATTCTGTGTTAGTCCAACTCTGTTTTCCCATCATGACCTTGGGCAAAGTGGATGTGTTTTAGATAACTTTGATAATTTTTTTGTCTGCTGCACTGTGATCATTGCTGGGAATCCTTTGCTCTTGTCTCTAGTAAATAATTGTTGTTTTTTTATGTTAGACACTTCCTGCACCATGAGTGAAGTTATCTACTGAGTTACTTAGTTGACTTTTTCATTCTTTTGACTTGGACATTTTTTGTTTTCATTATTAGTTTAGTTTTTATTCTTTTTACGACTGCTCTAATCTTTATTTGTAAAATTGTTTCGTTTTAGTTTATTTTTGTTTGTTTTAGTGACAGCTTTAGCTTTTAAATAAAATGAGATGCTTGATAATGGGCTACACATCAATTTTGATTTTATTTATTCAAATTTAATAACAACTCAAGATCTAAAATTACTGTTCTGTGAAGTCTTTCCAGATAAAATCAGGCTATTTTACACTCCCCAGGCTTGGATGTACATGATAGTTAGTCTGCTACCGTCAACGACTGAAACTAAGGAAATTTTGTCCCTTATTTTATTTTTATTTCAATTAATTTTGTAATCAAATTACAAATTCAAGTAGTATTTTCCCCCCATAAAGCCTTTTTATTTAAGTTTCAGTTAACCCAGATAATTTTTAAATACTGGTTCTAATTATTTTGTTAATCGTAGTTAACAATAATAACCTTGGGGGCCACCAACAAAAACGTAACAAACTGTTAACCATCCATGCCAACTTTTGGTAGAGATCCTAATAACAGTGTGTGATTCTAAAAAAATTAAGAAGGTGAGCAAAGAAATCACAGAGAACGTAATAAAACCAAAATACCATCAGGTCCAATTTACTGCAGGATAATTAGAAAGTGCATGTGTGTGGAGTAGAGAGAGGGATTCATAGCGGGATAAGAGGGTGAGGATTCCACAGTCACAGGAAGCGTTTCATGGGTACAGCTGGTGAACCTCTGGGTTGCCGGCGGAAACTCCAATCAGACCAGCTGAAGCCGTCCTACTTCCTGATGCGAGTCCAGATTAAAACCCCCAGGAGTGACCTCAGCTGTCATTGACACACACACATGCACACCCACCCCCACCCCAACACACCTAGGTAAGAGTCTATGCACAGACAAAATGTGTACCATCACATGCACAAAAACCTCCCACACTTATATATATACTGTGATTCCACATAAATATGACCTACCTGCTTTCAACTCACGCAAAATGTTTGCATCCTGAAAGCCAATAGCCTGCACCAACCACTGATGTAATTACTCTGTACACTCGTGACAATTGGCACACACAGGCTCCGACATGAGAAAAGGCATCCACACACAAACACACATGCACGCAAATTCACCAAGGTGTTAATTAAACATAGTGACAGGTGATGTCACTTCCCTGTGCCAGCTCTGACAGAATAGCTATCCTAATGCCCACTGTGTCAGCCAGCTGCCACCTCTCTACCTCTCCACTTCTATCACAAACAAAATTTGCTTCTCTAAGTTTCAACAAAAAAACAATTTTTATGGACAATACTGAGACTTTTGAAAAATCTTTTTCTTGGAACATCCTTTGAAAGAGTCTGAGTAAATGTAAAACAGTCTACGGTTTAACTGAATTTGAAATATAAGACTCTTGAAATGAAGTTTTAACAGAAATTACAGTTGCAAGAAAAAGTATGTGAACCCTTTGGGATTTTTTGGATTTCGGCATAAATTAGTCATAAAATGTGTTCTGATCTTCATCAAAGTCACAACAATAGACAACCACAGTCTGCTCAAACTAATACTGCACAAAAATGATATGTTTTCATTTTTTTATTGAACAAAACATGTAAACATTCACAGTGCACGTTTGAAAAAGTATGTGAACCTTTGGATTTAATAACTGGTTGACCCTCCTTTGGCAGCAATAACCTCAACCAAACGTTTCCTGTAGTTTCGGATCAGACCTGCACAACGGTCAGGAGGAATTTTGGACCATTCCTCCTTACAAAACTGTTTCACTTCAGCAATATTCTTGGGATTCTGGTGTGACTTGCTCTCTTGAGGTCATGCCACAGCATCTCAATTGGGTTGAGGTCAGGACTCTGATTGGGCCACTCCAGAAGGTGTGTTTTCTTCTGTTGAAGCCATTCTGTTGTAGATTTACTACTATGCTTTGGGTCGTTGTCCTGTTGCATCACCCATCCTGTTAAGCTTCAGATGGTCGACAGATGGTCTTAAGTTTTCCTGCAAAATGTCTTGATAAACTTGGGAATTCATTTTTCCGTCAATGACAGCAATCCGTCCAGACCCCGAGGCAGCAAAGCAGCCCCAAACCATGATGGCCCCTCCACCATATTTCACAGTTGGGATGAGGTTTTGATGTTGGTGTGCTGTGCCTTTTTTCTCCACATAGCGTTGTGTGTTCCTTCCAAACAACTCAGTTTTGCTTTCATCTGTCTACAGAATATTTTGCCAGTAGTGCTGTGGAACATCCTTGCTGTAAGACACCTGACTTTGCCACAGGTATCTGATGTGAGGTGACAATCTTGATTTAGTATGAATATTGCATTGTGCTTTGTGAATGATTACAGTTTTAAGTTCTTTACGCCAAATCAAAGGAAATGATACAAGAACGTATTAAAATAAAAGAGAGTTAATTATGAACATATTCCGTAGTGTTAATTTAACTCAGAAGCAGTGAGAATTATATACAGTTAACCTGAAAAGTGTTGAATTCAACTCATATATGAATAGGATGAGTTAATAATGATAGACATGCTACACAGCTAACCTTGCTAAGCAGATGGATACACCTGTTTTGTGTTTCTCACTGGCGAATCCATCCTGCAAAGTTCCCGTCTAAAGCGTTTGGGCCCAGTTAGACAGTGACAGGACCAATCAGCTACGAGGGGCAGTACTTTAGGGTGCGGCAGGGTCATGACGTAAGCAAGCAGCAACAAGAGGCCAGTGCAGATATGGAGGAAGAAGTGTCAGTTTTATCAGAATTTCACGACATTTCTTTGTTAAAGGAGGAACAAAGAACAGCATTGAGTTGTTTTCTTTCAAAAATGACAAAAGTCGTGTACAGTCGCCATGGTTAGCGTTTAGCAGTTCTCTATGGAGTCTACCAGAGCTGTTTTACTCCTCGGTAGCAGCTACGTCACGTGTTTTGTTGCTCTGATTGGCCCGTAAAAATGTGACAGACAGAACACTCATCCGATCACCCTCCAAGTTTTTTTTTCAAAGCCTCTGCCCTTTTCCAAACGCTGTCTATGAGAGGTTTTCCATGTGTCAGGTTACTACATAGCAGCCTTCACCATAAATGTGGGAATATGGAGTGAATGGGTCATGTGACCTGGGGTTTAAAATGTGCTAGAGTTGTCAGAAAACTGGAGATGCACTTCACAAGCTCAAGTCCATTCACCATGTTAGACATTTCATGCAAATTGATATTCAATAAAACTGAAACAACAGCAGTTTACCTCAGCTGACAGTACTAGTGCACTTTAGGAGTCCAAAGAAACTGTGTGTGGTACGGATCATACCACACAAAGGATCTTAAAGCTCATGAAAGTTTGAAATGTGACGGTAAATATATTCTAAACTTGGCAACTGGACTTGATTGAAACTCCTTCAAAAAGCTTCTTCACTTAATCATTCGTCAAGACCCAAGAAGCCTCTGAAAGGAGAGCAGAAACATGCTGAAGAATTTCAACCAAGTCCAGTAACTTCACAGATCAGGCTTAGAATTACCAAGACCTGGATAACCGTGAACTTCCACAGACATGCAGTAAATAAACAAAAATGATTCTCCTTTTCTAGTGCTTTTATATGTTCTTACTTATCTGTTTTACTTGCATTGACATCCTCTGTGTGTTTTGGAAAGCCATAAAAATTAACTTTGTGTTTGTGTATTAGGTGTTTATGTGCAGAGAGGTAAGGAAGGTGTGTGCGTGTTGGAGGCTGTCTTTGGAAACATCTGCTGAGGGATATAAACGATGCACCTGGATATGTGATCTCTTACATTTACATGAGTGGATTTTCCCTCCTGCAAACACACTCTCACTCATATACACACACACAGTCACACTCATAATTCCTGCTTGCTGGAGTATCTTGGCTCCATCTCAGATTCAGTCCACTTCACACAGTGAGTAAACCTCTGCTTACATATTCCTGAAAGTTTACTCAGTATCAGGTGCATGTGTGAGTACGTACTGTGTGTGTGTTTGTGTATGTCTTTGTGCAAACATGGATTTGAGCCTCTCCATGTTAATAAAGCCTACCGATATAGCTGTCAGCTTGCTGTGTTGATTCAGGCTCAAGGCCAAATGCTCCAATATCCTCCCTGAGTTGCTGTCTCCATCCATCTCCATCTTTTCCCCCGATCTCACTCTCCTCTCATCATCCCTCTCTGTCCGCATCTGTCTCCCTGTCTAGCTTAATGTGCATCTGGTCATCTGTCTGTCAGTCTGGCTGTCTCTCTGCTCTGTTAAAACTGATTCAACATTGGTATTAATGAGGGAAGCCTTCAGGGAAAATGTATGGCTTTTACTAAGAGGGCTGGTGGGAACAGAAAAGAAAAAAGACTCTTGCAAACACTCTTACAGTCATACATGTCAATGTATACTGACATTATGGGTGTAGTAGCAAAAAGGACTGAAAAAAGTACAGTGGCAGATTGGAACAAAATCTTCTAGGAAGTTGTCATTTCTGATTTTACAATAATCACAATTCAGTGCTGTGACACCTTAAGTTTTTTTTTTTTTCAAAAGTAAGACATCTGCTCAACATCTGCTCTGCATAGATCATCAGATGAAATCACATAATTTATATTGCCACAGTCATTTAAGGTTACAACTCAACTTAAATTGGGTAATAGGCTTGGAAATTCAAAGGTCCCTGTACAGCTTTCAAGGTGAATGATCCCTCAAAAACTAATTAAAAGTTGGCCACTTTTATTTGTATGTGGGAGTGCTCGAGTGTTTATACACTGGCTAAGTTCTATGAAGAAAAAGCGTTTTAAACTAGAAATAACATGAAAGACATCAAGCCAAGTTAAATGTGATAATGCTGCAAAAATATAGGAAGAATTTTGACCCCATTAACCCTTAGATGCACAAGTGGGTCAAAAATTGGAAATCGGGGGGGGGGGGGGGGGGGGTCATTTTGTTGCAATATCTTTGTAATGGAAAGTTGTTATCAATCCATCTTCCAGCTATTCCTCAAAAAAAATGTTTGCGTCAGCTGTTTTCTTCATTATTATTCTACTTCCACGACAGCTTTTAAAAATCCTGTGTCTTCGTCATTCGACTGCTGACTTTTCTCATTTCTAACTTTTATAATTTTAAAAATTTCACAAATCTGCAGCTTCTTCAACTCTTCATAACTTTGGCATTCCTTGGGCTATTTTCACTATTCTGCTATCATACTGTTCAGCTTCTTGTGCTCTTTTCGGCTATTTATAATACTTTTTTTTAATACTATTTATACTTTTTTTTAACTGTTTTGCTTTTTTTTTTTTTTTTTTTTACTAAAATAACATTATTCAGATGGACCAGCTCTTTAAATCTTCTAAAACTGTTTCAACTTCTAAGGCTTATTACTTCTGCTCACTTCCACATACAGACTTCATTTTTGCTTTATAACGTAGACAAACTTTTCAGCCATTTAGGAATGATTTACATTATTGATATCTTTTACAGATTTCTGTAAAATCTTTTTATCATCACTGATCAAACTTCATCAATATTTGAGCTCTCTCAGACGTTTACAGTGGGAGTAAATGGAGAGCCTTAGAGTGATGATGTTACACTTAGAGACCAGAAGCTTTTGCCCATTTTAGCCACTTCTTGTTGTCACTTTTATCCCCTTTTTGCCCCTTTCACCATTTTTTTCTCCCAAATTTCACCCATTGAATCTACCTTTTGTCATTAAATACCACTTTTCCTGGTTTTTGCCCATTTTAGCCATTTCTTTTTGGTACTTTTATCCCTTTTTTGCCCTTTTTCATCATTTTTGTTGCCATTTTTCACTACACCATGTAAAGCTATGAAAAAAAAAAATACAAAGCAAGAGGAAGACACTGTAAGACTTGGAAAATTTCATGCTTTCGGAAACTGAGTCACAGGGGTTTTAAGGCAACAGGGCAGTGGGATTTCTGTGCCTGGGTGGTACAGCATTTCTCCCTGTGTAAATCTGAGGCCCCACCATACAAGCTTACAGAGGAACAGGAGGAGGAAATAAAAGGGTAAAAAAGGTAGAGAACCAGTCAACAGGGACAAAGGCAGAGGGATAGCTGTTGAACAGCTGGATGGTGGAGTGTGGAAAATTGATAAATTGCAAACCCGAGGCTGAAGACAGGAGAGAATTAGAGGTAGAGGAAAGAAAGGCAACAGTGGTGGAAGGGTTAATGTGAATCTACGCTTATCAGTCATTAATTCTTTAACAATAAAATTGATTTTCTTTAATGCTATGTGTCAGTTACCGTATTTATTAGCCAGAAGTCAAATCTATAAAGAGCTTTAAAAAACATGTTGGCCAAATGACTCACTGTGGTGTCAGAATAGGTGCAGACTCAAACAGACTGACGGGGTTCCTGTTTCCAGACACGGCAGAACAAGAAGGACTGGGTTGGCTCATTTTTATTAATTTATTTTCTTTTAGGTTGGTAGATATTGAGCATACCCAAAACACAAAAACACTTAGAGGATTTCTCATGGCATGTTCCTTTTTATATAGACAAAGAAGAAGCCTCCTGGGATCATTTGGAGCTCCCCCAGCATGCCTCAGTATCAGTCATAAACCCTGCCTCCTCCATGGTAACAGATTGGCCATTAGTCAAACTAAAAAATTAAAATAGACATATAACAGCTCTATTGGCAAGTGGTGCTCCTTGCAGCACTCTCAACGGGATTAATAGTCATTAAACTTTTTCCTAACCTTGAGGGTCAAAAGCTTCATCAGTAATCAGTTTTACTGTGAACTGTTCTGATCTGAAGCATTGTGGCTATTTTATCAGTTAATACAGTACTGTGTTAGTGAAAGAGGTATGGTTGATCAGCAAGCTCCCTTCTGTGCATGTCTTAGCTTCAAATGACACGGGTGCAATAACTCATCATCCTATGCTGTAGAATTTGGCTTCAGTTTAGTACAATGGAAGCACTGTCCACTGTTAAACACAGCCTTTGACAAAGACAAAGCCTCTGATGCTGCTGGAGGTCAAAATGGACAGAAAGATTTAAATGTCAGTGTTGGAATTACAGCTTGCTTTACTGACCTCTAGAGGACATAAAACTTAATCATAAGGTTATTTAAATGCACCATCTTTTAAAAATAATAATGACTCTGAGGTTTGTTGATGACTATTTCACACTCTTATCCTTCCCCTCTGTGGAATAGCTTCTGTTTTCCAAACCATGGATCATGGGCTTGGCTATAAAATTCCAACCCTACGCTGTTTTTGATGACTGGATCGAGAATGCAGCGTTTTGTGGCCTCCTGCTGTAAAACTCAGCCACTACTGACTTCTACTTTTTTTTTTGACCTTTAAGACCACGAAGTGGTACCAGAGGATCAACAAACTCCACTATCTCAGTCTTTCTTTGTCTGTTCAGCACTCAGCTCTGCTTTTTGTGATGTTGTAGACCTCATACATGACAAGACCAGTCCCTGCACTCTCTAACTTTGCCCACTTTTTCCAAGTTGTAAATTTGCCCCTGTGATTTTGATCCATCTCATACCTCTTCCATCTTCTCAACATCCCTCTTTCTCCATCTATCGTACTTCCCTCTTGACTCTTTCCCCACTTCTCTTGGTTCCATCTCCTCATGTCTCACTATGCCCTCACCTTTCTCTGAGTCTCTCTCTGTTTTCCAATTTTACTCTCTCCCTCTCCACTTGCTGTGTAAATCCCCTCTTATCCACTCCTGGTAACAACTCACCGCATCCGGCCCTCTTGTTCTGTCACTATGGATATTTGTTCTAGATTAACCTCTCACGCTCCCTCCCTGCTCGCCACCCTCTCTCGCTGTTCCACTCATCTCTCTCCAGTTTCTTTTTTTGCATCTTCTCCCCCTTTTCTTCTGTCTTTGCTCTTACTCCACCATCTCTACTCTCGCTCCCCTAGAGAGCCGCGTATCAGTTTAACTAGCATCACATCGCCTCGTCCAATGAAATATAAATGTCCGTCTCTGTCATGCTCATTCTCTTCCTCCATCTCTCTCCCATTTGCACAGAAAAGGAGAAAAAAGGACCCTGATGAGACACCAACCGCCGACCAATTCCCGAGGATGACACGCATGTTTGTGCCGCACGATTGCCGTTTGCTTTTCATCTACGGGTAGATTGAGCCCATGACCTAACCCCCCTCTATTTTTTTCTCTTTCTCAACAATTTCTTTTAACCGTTTTTTCCCCCAAATATCTGTAGTTGAAGTCTAGACAGGATAGAAGTGTCTTCATTTTCTGCATTCTTCTGTCCTCCCTGACCTTTCCACATTTATATTGCGTCGACTGTTTCTCCACATTTAGACAGTGGGTTCAACAAGTTCTGTGTTTTCACCCACACTGTAAAGCACATTACATTTTCCTGCAATGACCTTTGTAAATAAAATTGAGATATTTCATGTTTTTATGAGTCACCCCATCTACTTTTCAGAAATAGCAGCTTCTTTCATGATTGAGACATTGTGAGAATATCTGAGTCACTGGTGACGATCATCTTCTCAAACTCATGTCTAAGATCTCTGGAAAATTTCCTTACATTCAAAAGAGAAATGTGTTAATTTTTTTCTCATCAGTCTACACTCAGTCATAATGGGTTTTTGAAACTAAAATCACATTTGAGTATTAGACCCTTTGCAAAAACACATGAAATACAGCTCATTTCTCTTGATCATTGCTGAAATGTTTCTATGCCTTGATTGGAGTCCACCTGTGGTTAATTAAATTGTGTGGACATGATTTGGAAAGGCACACACCTCTCTATAGAAGGCCTCACAGCTGACAGTGATGTCAGAGCAAAAACTAAGCCATGAGGTCAAAGGAACTGTCTGCAGAGCTCAGAAACAGGATTGTAACAAGACACAGATCTGGGCACTGTAGGTTCCCAAGAGCACAGTGGCCTCCATAATTCTCAAATAGAGGTTTGGCACAACCGGGAATCTTCCAAGAGCTGGTCGCCTGGCCAAACTGAATGATCCAGGGAGAAGGGCCTTAGTAAGAGGGGTGACCAAGAACACCATGGCCAAACTGACCGAGCTCCAAGGATCCTGTGCGGAGATGGGACAAAGTTCCAGGGGCATGACCGTCACTGCGGCCCTACACCAATCTGGGCTTCATGGCTGAGTGGTGAGACAGAAGCCTCTCCTCAGTGCAGAACACATGAAAGCCTGCCTGGATTTTGCAAAAAAAACCCTAAAAGACTGTCAGACTGTGGTCTGATGAAACCAAGATTGAACTGTTTGGCCTCAATTTTATAAGTAATGTCTGGAGGGGAGGTTGGCTCTGAGGACAAAAGGTTAGAGATGTACGTGAAAATAGCCTAGGGTACCATCTGGACAGGTATTGGGTTGCCACAAGCCTCTTGTCAGCAAAACTGCCGGCAGTCTTCAGGCGTATGCCAGGTGTGAAAAGGCCCAGACAAAAGAGATGCTGTCAAGCTTGACCTTGCTGTGAGTGGCACACAAGTGTTGACATGTATTGAACTTGGCTCTGCCCCCCTCCAGCCCTGGTTTGTTGGGCTTGTGTTGAATTTTTAGTGCCTAAAACATATGCACATCACTTTACATATCAGGATTCCTGAGAATTAGTCACCATGTTAGATATCTGCACAATACAACATATTGCATCCCTAAAGATTTGAACTACTGCAGGACCAACTAAAGAGTTACCTTTTGAACCTACCACTGTCTTTGGTTGTTTTTGTTTCAGCAATAACAGATTTCCAAAAAGAAGGTATCATTGGGTGTAACTGGTTTCATTATAACTTAAAGGAACCATACAATAGTGATTTTTAATGAAATGAGGGATAAAACATACCCTGTCATCCCTTGTGCTCCCCCATCAGCCATAACATCTTGTTTTGCAGATTTTACCCTTCATTTCATAACCATGCCAGAGTGAAACAATGGTAGGGATGGTGCTGTGGAGGACACAAGTTCTTAGGCTATGAACCTTGTTTTAAGAAAAAAAACTTTTTTTTCATCATCTTGGGTGAAAGTGCTACTGAGATTAATGATGGCTGTATAAATTTCTGAAGAACAAAATGGAAACCAGTGGTATATAGTACAAAAGCTGGCACTACAGTACATAAGTCACCTGCCACCAGGCTAGCAAACAGAAAAATAATAGTTTGAGTATGAGGGCATGAATGGAAATGAAACACAGTCTGATGTTATGTCATTTATTTTACCATATGTGTTGATGAGTTGTCTGTATGGTTTTGGTTCTAGATGTGTATTTTTGCACCATTTTCCACTGCATTCTGTGTCTATGAGCTGTGTTTGCATTAATTTGTGTCCTACTGTGTCTGTGTCTTTGCTGTGTAAATATGTGCGTAGCTAGAAATGCCAGTGTGTGTTTGCCTCACTTGGTAATTAAAGCAGAGTGTGCCAACCCAGTGACAATGTAATACCACTCTAATCATCCTCTGCTCTGCCATCTGTGTGGCCAACATAGCTCTGTTTCTCTCTCTGTCTAACACTCACACAAACACACACACGAGATCTACAATGCAATTCTTACTTGAGGAGATGAGACAGAAGGACACAAAATTTAGAGTGATTCTCAATTAGAGAGAAATATGGAATCATTGTTTAGAAATGGCTTATCAAAGAATAAGACAAAAATGCTAACTAATATTTTTGGTATGGCTCGTATGTTATAATTAGGTAGGAGATGATACACACTAGTTATCTGTTTCTTTATTTTATTGGAATTTTAAGAATAAAAACAGTAGGTCAGAGTTACCCCCTCACAAACATTAGTCCAGCTCAATGGTATTTGGACATCTCAACCATAGACATTGACATGTGACTGGCTATCATCATGCCAATTTGGAGTCCAGTTCCTTTCCCAAGGTCACTTGAACATGTGGACTGCAGGAAGTGGGATAAGACCCCCAACCTTTAAACTGAGACATGACCATCTCTACCACTGAACCACAGCTGTCCCCAACACTACAGACACCATGAAAAGGCAATATTAGTAACAACTAGGGACTTTTATTTTGAAAAACTTAACATGAATAACATGCTTTTATCATTAAATTGTCATATCTTTAACAGAGATAGTGGCAAGTGTATGGAGCTACAGTGTTTACAGCCGCTTCTCTTACGACAGTCAGAGCCACAGCCCTGAGATATGTCTTCAGCCAAGCAAGTAATCCAATTAAACAAGCCAAAAACTTAATTTTAGCTGTTGTAATAGACATGTAAACCTTTGCTGCACTTGGTTCAAGACAACCAAGTTGATCTGTTCCAGCAAGTAGCCTGTGTTAAAGCCCCAGTAGACCGATGGAGACACTTTGCAAAGAGAGGCCACTCGCTTTATGTTGCTGTTATTACAGACATCAGACTTGACAAATGCAGTAGCAGCTCACTAAAATTAAACTCATGATGCTGAGGACTCTGTTCCTTAAAAAGTGGTAACTTGTTTATGACATTAAAAAGTAGTTGATTTAAATGTCCCTTCTTTTTTTAAATGTCTCATTTAAATTATGTTTTTTGTTCAGGAAAGTGAAATTTGATTGGAAAGAAAAAATGTAGAGCCAAGATGCCAAAGAAACAAGAAGTTCACATTGAAGAATTCCCTCCTCTTCATTTACTCCAGTCCTAGCTTCTGCCTTGTCTGTCCTCTTGTACCTTCCCACTGCTCTCATTGCCTTTCCTCCTCTCCTTCACTTGCAAATTGGATGGTCTAATTTCTTAGACGCCCACTCTCGACTGCTGTATCCAACAGGCTGACAGGGTGGCGTTCAGCTTGTTGGACACAGACTGTCAGTGGTATGTAATATTTATAAGTGGGAACACTTAATTTCCAGCCCTTGAGGCAGGAATGCTTGGCTCTCTGTGCCAATGAGTGTCATGAGGTGTCATGTTGAAATTTTAACTGTCAGATGGACAAAAGATTTCTTTTTTTAATTGACTGTGGCTGTTCATTTGTAATTGGTTTGATTCCTTCAAGGGGTCCAAGGTGTGGGAAGACAAGGGAGATTTTGGGCGCACAGATGCTAACAAAGTACTTAGTCTGTGATGTCTACTTTTGGACCCGATTCAGTTTCTGGTGTCTGGAGTGTGAGATGAGCCGAAAGTGATCTACTTATGAGTAATAAAAGGAACTATTATGGAAATAAACTTCCTTTAAAATGGTCTAATTTTACCATGAAATATTAGATATGTACCATAGCTGTTTCATCAGGCTCAGCACTTATCATTTATTAGGCACAATCTTAACCAGAACCAAACTTCTCAGAGTGTTTTAGAAACTGCCAATCTACAGAGATTTTCACACGTCACCACATGGCCTGAAAAAGCGACAATATTCAGTGAGAGGTAGAGTCAAAATGTCTTAATGATGACAGCGATCTGAGAAGACATGACCAAACTGGTTCAAGCTAATAGAAAGGCAAAAACTCAAATAGTCACTTATAACAACCAAGGTGCAGAAGAGCGTCTCTGAATACACAACACAGAGAACCTTGAAGCAGACAGGCCACAGCAGCAGAAGACTAGACTGGGTGCCACTCCTGATTTCTACAGCAACATTTGAATGGTAGCGTCAGAATTTGGTGTAAGCAACAAGAAAGCCTGCCAGACCAGTGCCTGTTCTAAAGTCCCTTATATCACCTTTCTTCCACATGCTGATGCTCGGTTTCACATTAAGCAGAGTGTCTTGACCATGTCTACATTCCTGAATGCTTTGCTCACCGTGATTGGCTGAGTAGATACTGGAGTCGATAAGAAGTTGAACACGTATACCTAGTTGATCAATGAGTGTATAATAAGATATTTGAGAGATTTATCTTTGGCCCGGTCTACAGTAGACTGCATCCTGGCACTTCCACTGCACTAAGTGCTTTCATGAATTCAATAGAGGATTACTTGCAGCTTATGCTGACTTCCAGAAGGTGTTCGAATCAGTGAGATGCCCTTCTGGAGGATTCTGGAGCTCTGCAGGATCCCACGCTCACTCATCCAGTTGATGACTGCCCTATACCTATACCCTGGTACAGAGAGTGCTATGGGGGGGGGGACTCTAACTTCTCCCCAGTTGAGGTGCGTCTTAGTTCCTATGCTCATCAGTACCTGTACTGAGTGGATAATGGAGCAGGAGTGCACCTGTCCTTGACCAAAACAAAGATCCAGGCATTCAGGGATGCCTTGGATGCTGCCATTGAATGGTTAGAGTGTGGAAGTTGATGTGGAGGAGTAATCCATCAATCCACTCACTGCGAGACTGAGCTTGACTGCAGACCTGGACTCACCCTACAGATCTAACAGATTTTTCCTGGTATCTAGGTATGTGCATGAAATTCAGTCTTTCAGTCCTTGGTCCTTCCGGTCCTACTTTACTCTTGTGTGTCTAATACTGACTTGTTCAGGAGAGCGAGGATGGTAAGAGGCAGCTGCCTGATACAGAAATGGAAGCTGCACTTTTTTTTTTTTTTAAAGATTTATTTTTGGGCTTTTTAGTGCCTTTATTTGACAGAAGAGGACAGTGGGTAGAGTCAGAAATGGGACAAGAGTTGGGAGAGACATGCGACAAAGGACCACAGGCTGGACTCGAACCCAGGCTGCCCGAGCACATGGGTCACGCCTCAGACCGCCAGGCTACCTGAGCACCAGGAAGCTGCACTTTTATGGGTATCTGACACACTTTCCTGGGCCTGATCCAGTTCACCCATACTGGATGCCCAGGACCCAGTGGGGTACAGGCCTGGTGCAGGCCTTGACTATAGCCATCAGGAGGCCAGAGCAGTACAGGACCAAGGTTCGGAGAGATCTGGACTCCCATACTTGACCTGACTTTTGCACTATGTCCTGTTTCTAAATCGGGTAGCTGTTTGGCAACTTTTGTAATGCTGATAGTAAGCACACAGAAAAATTGTAACATTTTCACATACATTATTCCATTAAGTTTCAAATTTTTGACTGACTGAAACTTTATGAAAATGTCAAGAAGAAGCTGTTCAAAATTTTGCACAGATATCTCTGGAGAATGAGGCATTTAGGTTTCTGCTATGTCTCTTCTTCTTCTTTAAGAATGTCTATTTAGGCAATCATTTCTACCTTTAGATGTACCCAGAGCCTGCTTTTTTTTTTTAGGCTTACAAACCCTGAATATTTATCTTCTCTTCCTCATTATCTTGTTCCAAACATTGCTAAGTTGTCTTCCTTTTAAATCCACTGCCTTCAATAATTTCTCCCGTATTCTTTCTCCATTTCCCCCTTACATTCCAGCACAACCTTCTTTTTTCTTTTTTGCAGCTTTTCCTTTTCATTTACCTTTTCAACACCCCTCCTTCTGGTGTCTTGATCAGCTTGGGGAAGTAGAGCTCATTTAAGACTCTAATTCACAATTACATGGACAGGGGCTTAGATTGACCCTATTGCCTCAGTCACACACACTCTTCCTTCCTCTTTTGCTCCTTGGCTTTTTACTTTTCACACACACTCACATACACACACACACACCTGCCTGGCTACTGCTCCCCTATGTGATTTTTATAGTGAAAGGTTAATTTGAGTGTAAGGAGCCCAAGGCGATGACTAGGAACATGGGGATAGAGAGGGCGAAGGAGAGAAAGTGAGAGAGAGAGGAATGCTAATTCAACTTGGGAAAAGCAGCCACTTTAAGGAAGAGAGTGAGGGAGACAGAAAGAGATAGGAGAGAGAGAGAGGGAGGGAGTTGAGCACTCAGAAGCGATATTTAATTAGCCTTGGATGACTAGCTGACTTGCTAGAAAAAGGCCACACTCCCTGCACTCTTCTCTACTGTCAAGTACCCTGTTAGTGAAACCTTCTCTGAGACAGATGGAGGGGGAGGAGGAAAGAGGAGACAGGAAGAGAGCAACAGATGGAGAGGAAGGTTTAGAAACAGAGGCAAAATGAAAGAACTGCCAAGAGAAATAAAAAAATACTTAAAATAGGCAAAGAAAATCTGATTTTATTAGATTATTACCATTTGTGGGTAGGATGAATTTATAATAAATAAATTAAAGGGGGTGGGAGGCAGACAACATATAAGAACCAGAAAAGCACTCGGAGAGCACAGACCTCCGCCATTAGCCCTATCTCCCAATAGTACAGAATCCTTTAAAAAAATTCCTGGATCCAGAAGGTGATCTGGATCACTCCCAAAATCTAATCAGTTCTTCTTTATTTCATTTCTGACATTTCCTGAAAATTTCATTAAAATCCGTCCATAACTTTTTGAGTTATGTTGCTAACAAACAAACTAAAAACAAACCCTGCCAATCACATAACCTCCTTGGCGGAGGTAAATATCACGCAGGATAGTGTGCTTTCATACTCAATATTATTAATATTAGCAATATTAGCATTCCTGTGATACCTATAGATCAGTGTTGTAATACTGAATATCACCATGCTTATCTGTTACACTGTTATAGTGAATACTGGTAGAAAGAATTCCAAACTCAACAATTAAACAATATTACACTGGGTGTGTTTACCACACTGAACATCAGCATGCATGTAATAAAGTTACAGAAAACACAAGCATTTCGACAACAAGACTCAGACCTAGAAAACTTGCAGGGTGTCAGTTTTTGTAGTTTTGGAGGAAACTGTTCAAACAAAGAGTCATTAAAGCTGAGAGAATCATCTTCCTTGTATGTTTTGCAGCATGTCACTCTCCTCTCTGATTGGAGGAGACACGAGGAGACTCTGCAGGGGGTCCATGGGTATTAAATCCCACTGCGACCCCACCTGAGTCCCACTCCACCACCATCCAAGCAGCAGACTAGATGTCCTCCCCCGTTGCTTTGTGTTCTAAGCTTAAGCTTATGTTTTAGCATTTCAGCAATCAGCCAGTCAAGTGCAAGAGTTTTTTCCCTCCTTTGATGTCATCAGAGCAGAAGTGCTGCAGAAAGCCCATTAGTATCCAAAGAATGACACAAAACTCTGTCATAAAGCTGAATCTTGATGCCAAAACACTTTTAACTTGCTGGAACTGTGAAAGGAACATTAATAAACTGACTACTGCTCACGCCTGGATCTAGTCGGACATCAAACTTTAATCACACACCTTGATCACAAGTAAGAGGCTTTGTTTGGGCAGAACTAGCTGTAGAAGTGTTTCATTCATTGCAAGCAGCATTTATTGTCCTGTTGTCTGCTTACATGTTGTTGATTTACTTTGCTGTGTCCACGTTTTTCTGGTACAGTGCCTTCACTCACACAATTATTAGTGCAACCCTATAATCAAAGTCTGTCCACTGGGTTTCTGCATGCTGAAGTTATCATTCTGACTTTGTAGACTCCTTAGCCTCCTTAGCCTTACTCCACCATCTTTAATGTCACATGGTTGAAACCACATGTGACTCAGCCATTTAAAAACCTTTAGCCATCTTGTATCTCTATCTCTCTGACATCTTCACCATGCTTTGCTTTGCTTGTAAACAGTTTTTTTTTTTTTAATTCTAACTGATGCTCCTTGAGTAATTAAATTCTTTTACAGACCTACAGAGAACTTGTCTTTGGTTATTGTGCATTTACAGTGTGACACTTTCACTGGTCGAGAGGTTCAGTGCTCATTCTCACACCTTCACTTTATTTAAATACCAAAATGTATCAAATAATAGGAATATTCTTACTTTAATCTTAATTCTGAGACTGGTTTTTGCTCCTATTTGGTTGTTGTTCACTGTGTTCAGGATGGTGCCCCATTATTTATTAATCTTGATTAATAGTTTTATTTATCTGTATTAATGATTGTAATCATTATTTTGAATATTTTAATGATAACCAAAAAAATCTGGCATTAAAACCCCAACAAGTCCAACAACAAAACCTACAAGTAGAGAATCCTTTTACATACAGTGATGCAAATGGCATATTTAGTTTTTAGTATTCAGCAACAACAGCTAATCGACCATGGCTGATGGACGTTCTCCCAGCTGATTAGACCTAACTGCTCAATAAAACAGGTATTAACTCCATCAGGTGTTACCTTATCAGTCTACAACACTGCTGGTAACTAGAACAATAAACTCCATCAAGCGATGATGCTGAAAAAGAGTGACAGCAGGACCGCTTCCTAGAGCCCTTAAACCATCAGTGCTCATGGAAGATACCTCAAAAAGTAGGGACAACAGGACAGAAAGCATCGACTGAAAACAACTGTGTTACAAAAATGAATGGGGGTGGGGGTAGGAGGTCCGTATGAGGTTTGGAGTTTAAAAATTGATATAAGGAGTTAGAGGACTTAGTGATAGATCAGTGACTTTGAAAGCTTACCAAACAAACAACAACAACAACAACAACAACAACAACAAAACCAGTGCTGTTAATTGATTTTAAAACATGAATCAAGTTAATCACATCATTTTTCTGTTTCTTTAGTTTTAGTATTTTTTTTTTACCTTCTTATTATCAAGTGTTTATTTTATTATTTCAACTTTATGAACAGCACTTTGAAAGCACTTCATACTAAAAATGTATTCTTCTTCTGATTATTATTTGTATCTATATATTAACATTTAAATTACTACCATTTACTTGTATTTTTGGTTGAGGTAAATCAGTACAAGTATGGTGTTTAAATGAAAAAAATACAAAAAAAAAAAATATATATATATAGAGTTTTTAAACTTATTTGTGGTTTGTAAATCAGTGTGTCTTAATTTACTGTGCAATAATATTTACAGACTGCAAACAAGCCCAGCAGACAAACACATCAGGTACAAAATAACATCTGCTGTAAGTGAATAATCAGGTCTGCTTTTACCCCTAGGTAGCTGAAGTTGCTGACTGATGTCCAGTGGTCTCACGTTAGTGTAATAAATGTAGCTCAGGCCAGCTGCCCCACTTTAGTTGCCTTTTTAGCTGTCATACAGTTCTTGGATTATTTTGACAGTAGTTCTTGTAGGTGTTCTGTGGTACGGGTCATCCAAGGCGACCCGGACGATGTCTTGAAGCCCCTTGTCATCAACAATGCCAATGGTCTGCAGTCTCTGGTGACCCATTAGCGATCGCATTAGTTAGATTAGATGTTGTCATTTTGGGGACAAACCCGGATCTGCCGGACTTCGCCGGTGTAGCTTGACATTATGGCTTGATCCCGTGTCATTGTTAGCGTCTTTGCTAACTTTAGCAACATTACATGGGTTTACATGGTCATAATAGACATTGCATTGGAGTCTAGATGCCTCACACAAACTTGAGCTGCAATAAATGTTTTAACCATTGTAAGGTGTGTCACTGAAATCAAATTAAGAATTATTATAGAAAAGTGGAACTAATGCAAAACTAGTTTGACTGACACTCAGCTGCACACATACTGACAATGCCTTCCTCTATTCTGAAATGTTCCACTCATGAAGCACCCACAAATGTCAGAACAAAGCATTCTGCTGGAGGCGGCAGGTGGCAGGTAATAAATGTAAAGCATGTTTGATATGATTGCAGGGGCTATTCAATTAAGTTGAGTAAGATTTAATCTCTAAACCCTTCCCTCTGTCGGATAATATTTGCTGACCATCAATCCCAATCGTGTCTCTTATGGAAAGCAAAATGCCTCGATAATCATCTTGTGTGTCCTCATGTAACCGTTTGTCTTTTCAATTTGCCTCTCTTATCTGCCTCCCTCACATACCACAGGTCTACATTATCAGCCTTTTTCTTATTACCCCCTTTTCATTTTACCACATCTCCTTTCATTAGAATAATTACAGCTTTTAAACGTGTCTAAAACTATTGGACCTTTTGAGTGCAAACTAGCCATTTAGAGTAAAAAAGATTGCAATAACCTCTGTAATATCAGCCACTGATATATGGACTAACTATCTGAGGCCATTTTAGCCACCATCACTTGGTTTTTCAAAGCAAGAGTAAAGACTTTTGGTATGAAATGCTACACATCTGTCCTAATCATGCTGTGAAAGATGTCCTGAAGTGTCCCTCTTTAGTGCCTGTTTATGCCGAATAAAACTACAATTTAAAAAAAGAGCATCATGAAAGGACTAAAACTGCTGATCTGAACAATTTTTAAAGCTAAGGAGAGAAAAGAAATCATGATTATGTTTGTCACCAGTGGAGATACGCTCTGTTGGAGTGCAGCTGTGAAGTTTTTAGTAGGTTATGAAACATTGACATTCCCTTATCATTATTATTAATGCATTAAACTGCTGATGGGGGAGGAAGCTGTTAGATAAAGTGATAGACAGCACATGACTAGCCTTTGGTTACATTTTTCCACAGCCAATATATACAAAACAATCAGCCATTTGTCAACAGGGGGCACTTCAGTGCTTCAGTAAGCATTGTTTTATTCTGCCAGAGGAAGAAGAAGTATTGTTTGGTTTAGCTGTCCACTCAGACCATGCCTGTCCATACTGTTGTCCCGAGGTATTTCAACGTTTGGTGCAGCGGTTGCTGTGAAACACATCTGTGAGATATCCTCATGAACCGCTGTGATGTCACCATGGCGCATTTGAAGGCAGGGTGGGCGTGCTTGGCCATGCACCAGAGCAGGACCATTCTTGGCGTGGCTTGGTGTAGCCCGGTATGACCAAATTGGAGATGGAACAGTAAATCATGGCCTGGTTTGAATAGGCACCGCCAAAGTTCATAGTGGAAACGTCTCAAAAGAGAGCACAGACAAAGTCAGAGGTACTTCTGTATGATTAGCTGCAACTCCTCATGGCTGTTGTCCATGCAGGCACAACGGTAGCATCTCTAGATTGCTGGTACATCAAACCTGCTCTGAGTGCCAAATAACACTGACTTTTAGAATCACGGCTAGGGTGGCCCAACATCATTCTTTGGAAATGATTGGCTACTTTGGTGCAAGGCATGGAGACACCAAGCAGGCAACTAAAACATGATTCTTGCTCTCTAAACAGAGACACGTATAGTGAAACACTATAAGACAAACTTGCTGGGTTAGTAAATAAATGAATATATAATGCTTAACCACAGGTAGAGAAGGCATTGAGAAAAATTTTGCAAAATAGGTAGAAGGATGGTGGCAGTTAAACTGCTGAAGTTAACCAAACCAAATTAGCAATGCTTCTCCCAAATCTGACTGCGTAAGTCAGGGGTATCCAAACTTTTTCCACAGGGGGTCGCATATGAAAATATACAAGGATGGTGGAGCCACTTTCATACTCCTCATCCTGAGGATAGTAAAGTTAGTAACACCAATCTTATAATGGTTAAAATATGCTTAGTTATTGGGTATGCTTAAATGGCTAGTTAATGGCTGACAAGACAAATAGCTAGTCATCTTAAGGATTTTGGGGAGGCCAGTCAGATTTCAGGGGGCCTGGTCAGCCCTGGCTAGTACTGGTTCAGCCCCTAAAACACCTCAGTACTGCTATAAGCCTGCTTGAATCAATCAGGGCATTATAAATCAGAATATTATTATTATGTTGGTTGCCAATATGTTTTCCATTTACAGCTCTGTCATCATTTAGTCACAAAAAACTCAAATCAATTCAGTCGTGTCAAAATGTTTGTTTACAGAATTAGCATGGTAGCACTGCCTTGTGCTGAAACAAAGACGTATGATAAAGTCAAGCTCCATGTTCAAATGTGGGCCATATTTCATTTAATGTTTAGAATTTGCTGAGGGCCAATCAAAAATGGACCGCGGGCCATAGTTTGGACACCTCTGACTTAAGTAGTACATATTTCCATTTCAATTTGACTGACTAAAAAAAATACATGCTTGGAAGATCCCTAACGAGAACAACAACTTCTTTAATTTGCTCAAAGCATGTTAAAGCCAACTTTCCAAAGTCGTTGGCATAGCTGTTAACACTACAACATGTTTTCACCTGTGAACTCTTAACGTTTCAATAAAATCGGGGCTGCGTACAATCTGGACTTTTGCATATGTAACATACAGCAGGGGCACTGTGCACATGAAAACCATCAGAGTTCTCACGAGACAAACTTTGCAATCATACAGCCACCTTGAGTTGTCCAACAGCATGAATTTTCCTCCCTTTCTCAGCAATGCTGTTATTAATGTTCAAGCATTTCATTCTTATTCATTGAATCCATTCATTGAAGTCCATGCCTACGTTTCTGCTTTGATGGAATCACAGTAATACAAGCTCCTATCTCTGTAATTACTGAGCTCTTATCAAATGCAAATGATCCATTAATGTTGCAGATGTCCTGTTTAAACCATTACTTATACGCTTCTCTCTAAAGTGTTTCCATCCAAATAGTGCTTTACTCCCCTCCTGTTTCCCTCTCTATCCACCCTGCAGCCACACCCCCTTTCTCTCTGTCTGTCTACCTTGATGAATGACAAGCTGGTTGGGAATGCACATCCACAGGGAAATGATAAATATCCTCAGAGAATGGATTCACAATTTTCAAACACCCATTTAAAAGACAGCTCTTATCCCTAAGGAAATACTTCAACTCTATTTCTCTCTTACTATTTTTTCTTTCCATCTTTGTCCATCTCTTTGAAAGCCTTTTTCAGCATCTCTGTCTACACATTTCTTACATTCACCACCCACAGGAAACCCTTTGGTGCTCCTCTTCATCTCCCTCATGCAGTCTTCCTCCTAAAAGCCAATTTGGAGGTCTTGACATCAAGGCTATCATGGATCCCTTGAGTTTTCCTGGTGAAATGAACCTATCTTCCTTTAAGAAAAAAATCTTTCTAGTTTGACCAGAAGACAGCTGCTTACATTTGAATTTGTTTTCTGCAAGGATCTCTAAGAGAAAAGCAAAATTCCCATGGTTTTGATTTGATACAAGATAGATTAGTTAGAAAAAAAGTTAAAGCTGACGAATAAACAGCTGATAATGGGTAATGTGAAAATGTTGGCTTGTAGTGTAGCTTGTAGTAGTCTCCTCAGCTTCTCCAGAGTCATGTTAGCTGCTTATGGACTAAAGAGGCCTGGGGTTGGCCCTGAAATTAGCTATAACTTTGGCACTAGAGCAGTCCAATATGTCGCTGTCTGCACATTAAGATGGCTGTCTGAAAGTGAAGCAAAAATATTTAGACATTCCTCTGCTGACTGGCTACATTAGATGTTACACTGACATCATATGAATTTGTCCCAGACACAGAATCTGTCCTGATAGTTTTTTAATCATGCTGATGTATATAGAAGTGTTATTTTACTCAGTAGTTTTGTTTCAGTTCATAGATTTCAGTCATGTGATTGTGCAGAGGCCTGGAGGGCAAAACAAACCTCATAACAGCCATAGCTACCACCACTTAGAATGAAGACATTCATTTAAAATGTACATTTTTGTCACTTTGGGCCCTTATTCTGTACAGGAACACTTTCAAAATCCCTAAAAGAATACAAGTCTGGTCCAGAACCTAGCTTGATGGCGCTTACGCTCCAGTATTTTCCCCTCACACAGACACTAATATGAAAGAATTTAAAAGCATTGATAGATTTTTACATTGTTTGACGTGTTCGGGTCGATGCTGCCATTTGGAAAGTGAAGGGCAGAGAATTCTTCATCATCAAAGCATATGAAAGCTGGGTAAACACAATTAGCTACTTCTTTTTACTTAATAACTGTACCAGGTTTACTGTTAGCTGTCAGTAAGTGTTCTGGCACTGTAATATTAAAGACTGATTTTGATCAAGTTAACATAATATTAGAGAAATTGCTTTGTGCTACTGATTATGCAAAGCTCTGTTGCACAACAGCTATGAAGTGAATATCTGACAAACAAAAAGGACTATGATGTAATGTCCTTATCAAAAGTAATGCTTGGACATGTGGCTGCTTCCACCATCCTTGGCCAGATTAGCAGAGTGTTGAAGGAAATTGAACACAAGGTACCGCAAAAAAACTAATTTATAGTCGCTTAACTCACCATTAACATGTCTGCTCCCAACCTGTAACAAGAATCTGTTCTGCTGTGGACTGAACTGATGGTAGGGGTTTTGACATTTTATCAGTCAGTCTGATTTCTGCTTATGACCACAGAGGGGGCATGGCTTCAATTCTCCAGCCTCTCCAGCCATCTGCCTCCTGCACCTTTTGGCTCCAAATTGCATCAACAGCACATAAATGGTCTCTCCTGTTCTTCGTAACTGTGGTCTGTGTTACAACCCCAGCTTGGAGGGGAGGAGGGAAAAACATAAAAACCAGCTGTTGTTAGCCAGGTAAACAAAACAACAACCCTAACCCAGAGTGTCTGTAAAGGAAAAAAAAAACGAACAAATGCACGTGTGAATATGCATTTGTAAGAATCTAAATATTCTACTGCCTAGCCTGAACAAGACAACACCATTAAACACAAAGCAACACAACACAAAGTAATATTAAGATGAGGAAAAACGCTTTCTCAGTCTCAAACAGCTGCTGAATAACGGCACCAGCATGCTTCTTAAAGCTGAGCAGATAAGTGCTCCCTTCTCATTGGTTGATTGGTCATAGCAGCTGTGCACCAATCAGTCTTCTTGGATGGCTGCACTGCACAGGTGGACGGTCTCAACTTCAGCCTACGAAGCACAACACTCGCCAAAATACACACCCACCCAAGAACGCAACACTCCATTCATTCACGAAACAATATAGCATCCTGCTCTCATTGGTTATCGATGGTGTAATATATATCAGAGGCTATCCAACCTAGAATTGTAAAAATTAAAGGTGTTTGATATTTACAATTTGAGGTCTGGGAGGCTCCAACATGATAGAGAGCTGTGAAAAATGAATAAGTAATTACATTTTTATTAACTCAAAATGTGACCCTGACATTAAAATGAGGGAGGAATTATACCAGTCACCTTAAGGCAAATGTAAAACAGTTGAAAAAAATCTTTTTCCATTCAAACCTCGGGCTATTTCAGCAATCATTAAACCCAGGAGCCTCATGAAATGGTAGTGTTAAAAACAAATCCCTTATTGTTGAGGTGGATTATGTCAGTCTGTAATGAAACACTTGAAGCATTTAATGACAAACACTTTTAATCCATTTGGGGGAAAGCTTTATTTAGGTAAACATGAAAACTATTGAACCAGTCATAATTTCAGAAACACTTTCCAGCGGTCAGCTTACACAAATCTATTTGCCAAGGACAATGCTTAACATACCCCCAAATTTTTGATTGTAATTACTTCCCTTTTTCCATTTTATTTTGAAGGCAATTTTGTTTGCATGTCTGTTTGCTGCTCATTCTGTTTATCCCAGTCTAGCTATGTTCAAACTAAAACACACACCTAAAACACACACCTTCATACCACCATACCATTATCACCAGGACTGACAGGGGTTTCCAATCTTCTAAGGTAAATAGTCAGCATGTTTACACAGGGGGAAATAAGAGCATGAGCCCCTCACACACACTTTCACAAACGCATGCACATGAATGATCACTACAATTGTCTGTTAAAGGGGACATATTTATGCAAAAATCAATTTTTCAGGCTTTTTAAACACAAATATGTGCCCCTGGCATGTCCACAATACCCTCAAGTACCAGAAAAATCCATTCCCTTCCACCCTGTCTTTCTCCACCTCTCAGAAAATGTGTGCTGAAACAAGCCGTTCTCAGATTTTACCCTTATGAAGTAATGTGGGGTGTTAGCACCCACCCCCAGGTTTGGATGGCCCCTGCTTGGAAGAAAGTGCCATGCTCTTCTTTTGATCTTCCTCTAGCTGCCAGCTGAGATGCTGGATAGCTCAGTGGGTTACTCTGCTGACTTTGCTCTGGGAGATTGATGGTTCAAATCCCAGCCAGGTCCTAAAAGTGTCTGTAACATTGTAACATCAAGAGTGCCACAACCATTTCCTGAGAGGGGTGTGGTCAGGAGTCGAGTTGCACAGCTAATTACTATTTTAAGCCAAAGACACAGAAATGGCTTGTTCTGAGAAGGGCTGAAACAGAGGGGTTTTTAGACATGCAAAAATCTAATACTGCAGTGTTTTTTTTTTTCAGCAACAAACTTCACAGGCATGTTTTGGAGACCTCTAAGACCAATATTAACTTATCTCAAAAGGGTAAAATATGTTCCCTTTAAATCTGTATGAGCATTTATTATCATTCTAACATCAATGATTTATCCACACACATGTAGGGAGAGTGATTTAGTTTACAAGCTGAAAAGCAAACACACATCTGTCTGAGACATTACCATCAGAACAGTTGACGTGCTTGGTGCTGAAGGATTGCGACAGCCTGGCCTGGACTCAAAGGTTTTTAAAAGATTAACAGATGTTGAAAACATGAGAGACTGCACATGATGATAAATAATGACAGATCTCCCTGTTTTGTTCCTGTAGTTTGTGAAGAGAAACAGTACAACAGAGTCATCTCAGCTTGTAAATTAAAATCTTGCTGAAGCTGGTCGAGAGAATAGAAAAAAATCTCTACCACCAAGAAAGACTTTCAGTGATATTCTTACACCACCCATAGCTACCACCTTGTTCTCCTCAAAGGATGCTGATTGGTTCATTCATTCTCTAACTGGGAACAAGGGGTTCTGCTTGAAGCTATGTAAGCTGGATTTACCTCATGACATACATGGAATCTGACCAATCCATCAGCTTTAAGATTTTACAATTACATTTAGTATTCAAGAGAAATACTTATGTTTGAGCAGAGCTAGTCTATAATGTCCAGTCACTGGTTAATCAGCATTCCTGGCTACCAATACACCAAGAAGACAAAAGAACACTCCAAGCAACTCGGCAAAAAGGTTATTGAAGGTAAAAGTATGAGTCAGGGGATGGATAAAAAAATGTTTCCAGAGAACTGAACATCCCCTGGAGTTAAATACATCATCAAGAAATGGAAGCAATATGGTAGAAGATATGGTAGAAGGAAATAGAAATAGAAATAGAAATCATCTGAGATTAGGCCCTCCTATGACACCTTTGACAACTCTGAAGCGGTTACAAGCTTCAGCAGCTGAGATGGGAGAGACTCTGCATACAACTGTTGCCCGGGTTCTTCACCAGTCAAAGCTTTATGGGAGAGAGGCACTGTTGAAGAAAACTCACATTGAATCTCAACTAGAGTTCACAAAAGGCATGTGGTAGACTCCATGGTCAAGTAGAAGAAAGTTCTTTGGTCTGAAGAGACCAATATGGGGCTTTTTGGACTATCATCAAACACGCTCTATGTCAGGTAGACACCAAACACTGGACATTGCCACAAACATACCAACCCCACTGTAAAGCATGGTAGTGGCAGCCTCATGCTATAAGGATGCTTCACAGCAGCCGGCCCTGGAAGGCTTGTGAAGTTGAGCGTAAAATGAAAGCAGCAAAATATAGAAGAATCCTGAAGGACAATCTTCTTCAGTCTGCAAGAGTACCATAACTGAGAAATTTATTTTCAAGCCAGACAATGACCTGAAGCATTCAGCGAAAGCTCCACAGACATGATGTACAAGAACAACATGGTGAATGTTCTGGATTAGCCGAGTCAAAGCCCAGGCCTCAACCCGATAGAAGATTTGTGGCTGGACTTGTAATTTTTAATGTTTACTTCTCCCTTTCCCTAGTTAAGTTTATATCATAACTTTTGACTTATCAAAAGTCACTGGGTTTCTTCTGAAATAAAAAGAAGGTCTGTATCCAAAAAGGAAAAAGAAAAAAAGGAAAAAAAGTTATATGCAAAACAGTGGAATTTTAAAATGCAACAAAAAGGAACTATAAACCGTGATTGATGATACAATTTTTAATCTAGATTCCTCTCAGAATTTCTAAACATTGGACAACCCTATAATAAAGTGTCAGTGTAATTATACTATATGGAATTCATCTTCCTATCCCAGACTAAGCTTGGGTGTAAATGAAAGCTGCATGCTCACTCTTTCATGCCTTCATCTGGGTTGTTTTAGCACAGAGAAACTACTATACTTAACATTCCAGTTCAGCTCCAGCTCAACTTAGAGTGAGTTAATAAGGAAAACTGTATCAATAAAGTACATGTTAATCAAACTGAATCATTGTTGGATCTGCCTAATGATGTTTCAAAGAAAACAGATGGTGGAAAATAGAGAAGTGGAGGAAAACCATGATCAGAGGGAAATCTAACATCAACAGAAATACAGACAGACAGAAAGAAGATCGACCAAAATAATCTATCCAGGCATCGTCCTAAATGGCAGCCAGCAGTCAAGTAATTATATTTGAGCAGCCAGCTGATTTCTCTTCATGGTGTGTATTATTTCTCGTGTGAGAATGTGTGCTTGCCTGTGTGTCTCTCAACTCATCTCTGTGAAAAGATGAATATTAATGACCCTATTAGCAGACACAGATGCCAAGCAACGCTTTGGTTGGAGTAACATGGGGTTATATTGAAAGCAAGTGGGAAAAAAGTGAAATACCGCCTTTGTGCTAGAGCGAGAAAGAACTAAATCTAACTGTTCTCGTATCTGTGGGAGTCATCGGCAAGGTCACAGCGCTGAGGTGGTTTATTATACTTCCCTGTGAACTGGTGATGATTTAAATTTGAGTGTGTCAATCTAGGGGAGGCAGATTAATTGAAGATAAAGTCTTGGAAAAATGACAACAACAGAGATGATTTCTTCTGCGATTCAGACTTTATCAAGATTACAAGCAGCAAGGAGCTTTTGCAGATGTCCCAGATTTTTACTTCTGAACTCCTGCTGAACTTTGGTCTCACCCCACAGAGGAAACATTGTTCAGGAATACTGTTTTTTTTTTCTTTATAACAAGGTATAGTTTGAAAGTAAAAAAGTTACCAGAGGCTCAACTATTGATGATGTATTATTAATTTCTCTCAGTGATTACAGGGTGGACGTAAAATTGTTGCACTCATACATTCATGCATTCATCTAATGAAGTGGTTGCGACTACATCAAAGCTTTACAAGTTACAAAAAATCACTGGTAAATGGGAAATAGCATTTCCTCTCGGGGTCTACTTTTCGTGGAATGACAAAAACTTCAAAAAACATAATTCTTCTCCAAGTTGCTAAATTTTAATAATATTATATCAATAATCCTGAATACATACATATATTCTATGTGTCTTTATAGGTGCACTGAAATAACAATCTTAACATTGCAGTGCATATAATGATCAAAGCTGCATCCAACATTATTATAAATTAATAATGTATATTAATTGCATATAAATTCATAATGAAAGGACTACGCAATTTTCATTGGCATGTGATAATCAGCTCACAGTCTGCAGTTTCTCTTCACTCTGCAAAGCATTGGGTCTTTGAGGTCATTTTTTTTGGTGATCAGCCCTCAACTCTACAGATTCAGTCTAGTCTCTTTGAAGTAGTCCACAACTTTCCTGATGCAAACGTTTAATAGAGAAAGACTAAAAACTAAACAAACCCGAGTCTGTTTGCTGGTTTGTTTCATATGTGCTGGTGTGAAAGCTGTCCACCAAACTCTGGTGTGGGCCAAACAACCAGACTGGGACCACTTGAAAAGGTGAGTCTTTGTGTGTTTCTATTCAGACTCTGACTCTAACCCTATCCCATTATCCATCCTCAAACCAACCTTACTTTGGGAACCACTGTACTTTTTGGATTAAACCAGCTACCGTAGCCAGACAAATGGGAGTTAAAACTAAAGGCAGACCTGAAGCAGCTTCAGACAGTTGTACACATGTCTTTATTCTTCCTCTTTCAGGATGCTGTCTGTGTGAGAAATACTACAAAGGTTGTGAATATCCTGCATTACTAACACTTTATCTTGGCATCACTCCCAGGTAGGCTATGGACTGTGAATATATATATATATATATATATATATATATATATATATATATAGATATATATATGAATGTTTTTTTTTTCTTGGGTGGATAAGGCAATCCCAGATCAATCAATAAACTCACACATAGGCCTTTCAGACTGGCAGGGCTCAGTCCAGTTCTGGTTCCTGAAAAGCTGGTCCTTAACTGGAACCAAAAAAGTTAGTTCTTTCTTGGGAACCATGACATCAGTGGGTGTGTCACTTTCTAGGTTGTGAAGACGAACAGAAAATAGAGAAAAGTTGTCGGCTTGATAAACAAAATGTCTAGTTGTATTTTGGGTATTGACAGAATTCCAGGTGAAGCTGGAAAGTAGTACAAGGAAGGGCAACTTAAATGCCCAACTTGCAGAAGAGATAGTGAAGGCTTGGTTCACCTGAACACCAGACCAAATAATTTATCAACTTAACAGGAAAGACTTGGGCGAAAGTGGAGCTGGACGTGGAGTTACATGTCCATCATGTCCTCACACTTTGGTTCTGCTTAATTGGTGTGAGCGCGGCTGGTTCGCCAGAAAGCACCAAGGTTCTGAGACCCCAGAACAGAACCAGAAGTGTTCAGAACCAGAACCAGAAGCGTGTCTGTCTGAAAACATTAATATTCTGCTTGCTTTTCTCCCCTTAATGACACACACAGCGCTGAGAAGATTATCACTTTACTCTTACATCAGTACAAGGTCATCTTCTGAAGTTCAGTAACCACAGCTGGTTGTAATCAATGTAATTTGGTAATGCTACCATGTTGATTTAGATCATCTTTATACCTAGCATATTTACCTCCGCCAAGGAGGTTATGTGATTGGCAGGGTTTGTTAGTTTGTTAGTTTGTTGGCAACATAATTCAAAAAGTTATGGATGGATTTTGATGAAATTTTCAGGAAATGTCAGAAATGGCATAAGGAAGAACTGATTAGATTTTAGGAGTGACCCAGATCACCATCTGGATCCAGAAATTTTTTAAAGGATTCTATACTATTGGGAGATAAGGCTAATGGTGGAGGGCTGCGCTTTTCGAGTGCTTTTCTAGTTATTATTGTTCAGTAACAGTACTTTTACTTGAGTACTGTAACTGTGTACTCTACCCACCACTGAACATAACAGTGTAACAAATGCAAGACAGTAACCGTGTTTTAAGTTCACAGATTAAACTAGAAAAGCACTCAGAGAGCGCAGACCTCCACCATCAGCCCTATCTCCCAATAGTGAAGAATCCTTTAAAAACATTCCTGATTCAGACGGTGATCCGGATGACTCCCAAAATCTAATTAGCCGATTACTCCCTGGTGGGGTGGAGACACGGTGAGGCAAAGCATTGGCTTCACTACGTGTGGACTGTCATGGCAGAAACACCTATGGTCTCACCGGACGACTGAAAGTCATGGCAGATGGTGAATATTCCTCTATTCCTCCCAGCATTGTGAGTATTGTCGCTACAATTCGCTGTCTTTCTCTCAACTGGGCGTGTGTCTTACAAAGTCTATACACTCCAAAACTTTGAATAAGTTACTAATGTCCGCCATCTCCTGGTGTAAAGTGGTAACAGTGTAGACCTGTCTCCCAATAGTACAAAATCCTTTAAAAAATTCCTGGGTCCAGATGGTGATCCAGATCAGTCCCAAAATCGAATCAGTTCTTCCTTATGCCATTTCTGACATTTCCTGAAAATTTTTATCAAAATCCGTCCATGACTTTTTGAATAATGTTGCTAACAAACTAACAAACTAACAAACCAACTAACAAACTAACCAACACCCTATCACATAATCTCCTTGGCGGAGGTAATAATATAGTGTCCTCTTTAACTGATACTACATCTCATTTTGCATTTGAACCAACTCTTTTGATTGATTGATTTTACTTGTCTATATCTGATAAACCATGCCAGTGTGGATTTGAGATGCACAACATCAGGGATCTGCAAATATGTTTAAAGCTGTGCCAACAAATTTCAAAGTCACTAAATGGTGAGCCAAAACATGTCCGTGGGTTAATTTTAGTTGATTCATTCAATGAATGCTGCTGGAATTTGTGAAGTCTGTGATCCAGCATCTTTTGTTAGATCTCATTTAACTGTGGCACCCTGTGGTTACATTTTTCAGAAACAAAAAGCCACAGGTGTGATGCTGTCAGGGTTTTGTGCCACATGAATTAATGAAACTGTGTGTCTTTCAGAGGTTTCAAGGAACTAAGCACAAATACTTAGCCACCTTACTTAAGTAGAAATTTGGGGATCTATGCTTTACTGAAGTAATTATTTTTCAGTCTACTTTTTACTTCTAATCCTTACATTTTCAAGCAATCATCTGTACGTTCTACTCCTTACATTTTAAAAATAGCCTCGCTACTCCTATTTTATTTCAGCTTGTTTTCATTCCGGCTTGTCATCATTCAAAAAAACACAAATAAAGAACCCAGAAACTTATCCAGAAAAATCGCGTCATCCCAATAGAGTGAATTTGATTGTGGTTGGATAAGAAGTATAAACATAATATCATTACGACACCCTATTGGTTTGTACGTGAACCATTGCACGACACAAATCACATCACACTCCAGCAAGGAAATAGCAGACTATGTAGCCTAGTATGAAGATGTCCGTTGCAGAGACTCAAGGGAACTCGAAGCGAAAGAAGCGAAATGTCCCAACCAAGCACCAGCGAGGTGGTTGGTAGTACACATATATGGTTCTTGAATGTATTTGCATTTTACTAGAATGCGTTCATTTTCAATGGACATAAATGTGGCTGAAAGAGGTGCATCCCAAATTTTTCAGCATTAACATTTTGGTATAACATTACAGTCATTATGGCCTTTAGAAAAATGTTTTTTTGGGGAGGTGGGGTAGTGCACTACAGGCCCCTGTGACGCGGCGTAAACTTTCGTCCTTAATGGCATTTTTCCCCCCTTACATTACTTTTACTTTTATACTTTAAATCATTTTGGAACCAGTATTTTTACTTTTACTTGAGTAAAAAAGCTCGAGTTGATACTTCAACTTCTACAGAAGTCTTTTTAAACCCTAGTACCTATACTAATACCTGAGTAATGAATGTGAATACTTTTGACACCGCTGGTGTCTTTACTCATCACCACATATGTGGGACACAAACAAGTTCATTATTGGACTGTTTGGGTCCTAATCATTCATAAATTTAACTCCTTATGTTGAGAATGACTTTTTAACTCACTGAAGCTTGAATTATTCTAACACACTTCTGACACATTTTACTAACAAACTACAGCATCAGCATTTCCACTCTTCTTTTACTAGAAACATAATAACTAAAAGAAATTCCATTCTTATGTACAGGGGCTATAAAAAGAATTCACCCTTGGATGTTTCAGCCTGTAATTGATTATATGAATCAAACATGATCAATGTGATTTTGCTTCCCTGTCAAAAAGTTCCATGTCAAAGTAACAACATATTTCTACAAAGTAATGTCAACTAAATAAAAATAGATGATGTAAAATAAGTGACTGCATAAATATTCACCCCTCCCAGTCAGTATTTAGTAGATGCACCTTTGGCTGCAATCACTGCCCTGAGTCTGTGTGGATAGGTCTCAATCAGGCTTGCACATCTGGACACTACAATTTTCATCTTTGCAGACTTGCTCAAGCTCTGGGATCAGGTTTGAACAGTCCAGGAGTAAAAGTAAATTCTCTATTGGACTGAGGTCTGGGCTTTGACTAAGCCACTCCAGAACATGCACCTTGTTGCCTTTAAACCCATCTCTGTGTAGCTTTCACTGTATGTTTTGGGTCATTGTCTTGCTGGAAAATTATTCATCTCCAAAGCTGCAGTTCTCTTGCAGACTGAATAAGATTGTCCTCTAGGATATTCTTAAATTTTGCCACATTTATTTTACCCACTACCTATACAAGACCTCCAGGGCCAGCTGCGGAGAAGCATGATGAGAGCATATTTAAGTGGCCTTGGCAAAAAAGTGGCAAAAAACTGAAGCAATGGCATCCATTTTTCACATTAAGCAAATAATAAACAATAACTGTGTATTCTGTAGGCAAAATCATGTTGCTCTGGTTCAAAAAAGCACAGTCTTGTGCCTTTTTTTAGGCTTAAGGCTAAAAGGGGAGGTATTTCTGGTGATAACTTTTGCTTCTATTCAGCACCATCCACTGTCTGCAGTGCTGCTCTGACCCTGTTCTGTTGCATTTATATTTGTGTCTGTCACTGATTGTCATGGCATTGTTGTTAAGAAGAATAATATAAAGTTAACATCAAAATAATCTTGCAGGCCAGATATTATTGCTGGCAGGTCAACTTCTGCCCAAGAGAAACCAGGGGCTGACCCCTGCTGACTACAAAATTCAGGGTGACAAGCAGTCCTTTTCATTTTCAGAAATAGACCTGTACATGGGTGTACATTTGCATGTATAGCAAACATTGCAGTCCAAAGCTACTAAATTCCAAGTGACTGCAAGTACAAACTGTCGCAGTCATCAGTGTAACCATCCTAGTGTTAACTGTATGATTACTTAGCTTCCCAGAGGAGAAGGTAAGTCTTACAGGTGATCCCCTAGAACCCTCAAACCCCTAGTTTTGAAGATGCCATCCCCTTTTGTGCCTCTCTACGGAGCAGACAGCCCTCCCCTGTGGTACGATCAAGGTTTGTCTAATATCCATTCAACATGATAACCTCATTACTCACCCTCAAATATACACAGGAGGCCTGCTTTCACTGGAAAGCTGCAGACAGCATCCTGAGAGACAAGCAAAGCCCCAAACTCCCTGAGTACTGTATGGCTTGACCCCGCTCAAAGCAACCTGTCGGTTAACCTTCACTGACACTTCACGTAGGGCTGTCTTCTTCACTTTGCTTGAACTCTAAAACTGTGAGCCGGTCAGGTTCTCAATGGCTGGATGGTGTTGGTGTAGCAGCATTTGCATCTACAGAACCAGGCAGCATGGTGTGAACGGCATCCATAGCCAAAATATACAACCTTTTTCCAACTACTACTTCTAACCCAGCAGTTGTTGAGCCATAAACAAACAGACTATGGGAACCCTTACTTTCTTCAGCCTGGAGTGAAGCTGACTGAGGGGAACAGTTTAGCAAAAACAGGACATAGTCCAGCCTGTAAACAGGTTCTACAAATAGATGTTGTATCTGTAGTAATGCATGCAATTTTTAGCAACCCAGTTGTTCTTTAGTCTGGAATTAGAGGGTTAAAGCATAAAGAAGGTGGAAGCCATCAACCACAAGACAAGCCTGCAACACACTGACAATGATTTAGTTTTATATTAATCTATTGAACAAACAGCTGGATGTATGAGTGGCTAACATTAAACTTTCATCCCTAAAATCCATGCACGCTGGGAACCATATGTGCAATGATTTTGCCCCAACCCACTGGAATTGTTTCTGAATCAGAGTGCAGCACAGAGTGCCACGGCTGAGAGGATCTAGATCACCAGCTCACGAGATCACATGTAGATAAAGACTAGTTGTGGATTTTTTTTCATGGATTTAAATCAAATTGAAGATACATGAAAAATGCAGAACTTGCACTCCTGGGACAGGATTAATTTCAATTGAAATGAACCCGAGCTCATGTTATAAGCTCATATGTGTGGCATGTACCATTCCAACTGAATTATATGATCTCTCTTGCTATGATTACAGACAGAATGAAAACCATTTTCTATCTTTTTATCTCAGCACCTTACTTGCATGATATTGCAACAGAAAACTGTTTTCACAGTATGAGGTCCACTTTATCCTGATGCAAATCATTCTGAACACAGTGCAAAAGATTGAAGAAATTTCCATCTTGACTAATACTTTAGACTATGACCTGAGACGTCATTAAACAAAGAAATCCTAAGATATCCTAAGAACTAAGAAATCACGAGTACCTGGCCAATACAGGAACCCAACCACAAAACCTGAGAACAAGGGGACAGAACTTTTAAAAGGCAAGTAAAAGAGAAGCAATAAGAACTAAAAACATTAAGAGAGGTAAAATTGTAAAGGGAAAAATAAATGTAAAAGAACAAGTCTGAGGAAGGAAAAACGCTAAAAATGATAGAAGCATCAAGAGGGTAAAAGCAAAAACCAGTAAGAACTGCCTAAATAAAAACTCAAGATCATGGATATAGAAAATCAAAACAATAAGAGAAGTAAGGGATATTAAAACACGAGAACAGTAAAAGGTATTAAAACAACCTAAAAATCAGAAGTAGTAAAGAAATAATAGTAACTATAATAATAACAGTAAAATAGCAAATGTAGCAATAAAAGGAATAATAAAAGTGGGGATAAAAATGGTAGAACAATGATTATAGGAATAAGAATGAGTTAGAAGACAACCTCACATAAAAGCAAGTCTTTAAAAATGAGTTTTAAGAAGTGATTTAATAGCAGTGACTGTTATGAGATTTTGGATGAGATTTTGAAACCATTACATTTCTATTTAACATTTATCTAATAATTATAAAATGGAAAGAATAACATCAATATTAAAAACAAACCCTCTACAATGATGTTTATATTTTAGCATACCTTCAAAATTCTGGTTATTACTGTGAAATTAGTATTATTACCAGTGCGAGTATAATTTTAGCATATTTATTTTACCACTTTTATTTTTAGACTTAGAAATGGTAAATTCCTCCATATGAAATTCCATTAGTATATCTAAGATGAGATAATCAAAGAACCACATAACTTGTGATTACTGATTAGAAGCCTTTCAAATAGTCCATTTTAATTGCATTTACTTAACTTTGTGATATCAAGTGACATAGTTCTGTTCAGTAAGATCTATGGCAGCATAATTTGACAAATCTGCCCAGCTTTCCAAATTTTTGGTTTCTGACTTCCTGGTCGGAGGGAGACTGAAAAGGCAAACTATTCAAAGACAGGGAAATGGAGTGATGTTTTTCAGCTAAACAGAGCTCACTGATTGATAGAGATGTGTTAATAGGGTTGATTTAAGTTTAACACTACTAGTGAGATATTGTGACTCAAAATTTGTTAAACTGAATGGTACGGGCAGTTTTGAGGATTTGGAACAGTTCTGAAAATCCACTCACAATAGAAAAATGTTCAATGAATAATGTGAGATAAAATTACTGTAAAATTAACTAAAATGCTCAAAATGCTTTATTATAATCTCTTATGCGCTTTAGCTAGCAGCAACTATGAAAGAAAATGCCTTGCATGTTAGAAACCTGCAGGGATAAAATCCTCAGTTTAATTGAGTCTTTACCATAAAACTTCTTGAAAAACAATGCCTAAGGTAAGAGCCAGCTGTTATCTCATGCAATAATAAGAGAAGAAAGAGATAGAGCTCAGACCACTTCATAACCCTAACCCTAATTTTAGAACCATACCATTATTTTACTCCCCACTGCTCATAAATCAAAGTGGTCCAGAGCTTTGACTGTAGGAGCTAACAAGGTTATGAGCCAGCATAGTGCATGCACACACAAACATACACCCTAGCAGCTTTCCTCGTGAAAATCTGATGTTTTTTAGTGAAGACGTTTAAATGTGAGTATGTGCTCTGCTGTTGATAAACAGAGAATTATGCAATGTGCTGTGTTTATGTGTTTTTGTAGTAATCAAAATTGTTATTTGACACATTTAAGATACTTTATTATTTCTTCTGATTATTTAATGTTAGTTTGTGCCCTTATTTCTTAAATGTTGTGCAAGCAAGACCTAGTTTGGAGACATATTTCAGCTGCAGAGATGTGATTTGTAAGCCCTTAACTGGAAGCTAACAGGGGTTTTAATGTGTGCATATGCATGGAAGCAGAAGTTTCCCTCTGCCAGCAGTGCAGCAGGATGAAAGTAATAACTCACAGTTGTCAGTCCTTTTACCCAAAATAATCCTCAGTCCAATAAAACTGAAACTGAAATAACCTTATCGCTGTTCCCTCAGAATTTTTGCTCATCGCTGTTTTGATAAAGTTCTGACAAGTAATGTTCAAACGAATCGTTTTTTTGTTAACCCAGCTTCCCAATTTGCACCATCTCTTGCTGTGTTACTTTCTGTATTTCGCCTCATTAGTTGATGGCAATAAAAACTGAAACCAACTTGAAAGAGCTCAAAATGTGCTTCCTGTTGAAGAGGACAAGCCACAAGCTCACTTCTAAACACACAAACAGAAGTGTCTGCCCTTATCTAGTCTGATGATAATTATCCTTTCCTACCAACCAAGGCTGAGTCCAAACTACTGTGCTATAACAATGTTAAACTTCTGAAATGCAGCTCATTTCAAAATAAAATATTGATATTCCTGCCTGCTCTTTGCAAACGATAGCAAAGTAATTAAAACTGAAAAATTGACTGAGCATTAACAAGCGCACTGTTTACACGATTATCAGGTTCAATTTATCTGCATTTTCAAACAAAAATCTGAGAAATCACTCATACAAAAAAATCCAATATTTCAGCAGACCTCCCCAGAAGAGCTTATTAAACATCTAATAGACAAATAAATACATCTGGACCAAATCTCATGACAGAACAGGCCCCAAATGTGATTTAGCATTTCTGCTACGTAAACTTGCTAAAAGACCACTAATGATTTCTGTTAGCCTTCAGACACTTTCCAGGTGACAAAACACTTTTGCAAACCATTTAACACATAATCGCCTGTCAATACACATTTCAGCAGGGGTTCATGGTCACAGGGTTTCTCTCTAATGTGTTTTAATCAGCTGTAGGCGTGTTGTATCTGTCATCACAGGAGACAGAGCTTTCCATTGACTCAAAGACACAAATCTAGTCTGCAGATATAAAGAAAAAGAAAGTAAAGAGGAACCAAGAAAACATTTTTAACAACAGAAAAGGGCTTTAAATGTAAAGAAAGTGAAATTTTACCATCAAGTTCAGAGAAGGCTACAGTCAGGGACTGATTCACAAAAGGATTGCAAAGATTTTGCACTCATTAAACCCATACAAATAAGACAAAAAGATGCCAATTCACATAATACAGTGAATTCAGAAAGTAATCAGACCATCTCGACTTTATTCAATTCTATTATGTTGCAGCTTTACGCTGAAGTTGAAAAAAAAAAAACATTCTCATTAATCTACAATCAGTAACCCATAATTACAAAGTGAAAACAGAATTTGAGAAATGTTTCCAAACTTTTTAGAAACAAAAACGAGAAATATCACATTGTCATAAGTATTCAGAGCCTGTACCCAGTACCTACCTGAAGCTCCTTCAGCATTAATTACAGCCCCTAGTCTAGGATTTTTTGCCATACTTCTGAAATCCTCCTAAGCTTAGTCAGGTTGGATGGGTTCAGCCAGTGGACAGTCATTTTCAGGTCCCTCCAGAGATATTCAATAGGGTTCAAATCAGGGATGTGGCTGGGCCACTCAAAGACATTCACAGAGTTGTCCCGAATCCACATTCACTCTGTGGGGGAAAAAACACCCCCACATCATGACGCTGCCACCAACAAGCTTCAGTGTTGGGAATGGGCAGGTGGTGAGTGGTGCCTGGTTTCCTCCAGACATTACATTTAGAATTGAGGCCAAACATTTCAATCATGGTTTCATCAGAACAGAGAATCTTGTTTCTCATAGTCTTGGAGTCCTCAGGTGCTTTTTTTTTTTGCATACTCCAAGCAGGCTTTCATGTGTTTGCACGAAGGAGAGGGTTCTGTCTAGCCATTCTGTTATAAAGCCCAGATCAGTGCAGGGCTGCAGTGATGGCTGTTCCTCTGGAACTTTGTCCCGTCTGCACACAGGGTCTCTGGAGCTCAGTCAGAGTCACCATCAGGTTCTTGGTCACCTCTCTCACTAAGCCCCCTATCCCTTGATTTCTCAGTTTGGCTGGGTGACCAGCTCTTGGAAGAGTCCTGGCTGTGCCAAACTTCTTCCATTTAAGAATTATGGAGGCCGCTGTGCTTTTGGTGCACCTTCAGTGCCACAGAGATGATTTTGCAGCCTTCCTGAGATGTGTGCCTTGCAACAATCTGGTCTCTGAGCTCTGCAGGCAGTTCTTTAGACCTCATGGCTTCTGTTTTTACTTGGTCATGAACTGTGTGTAGATTAATGAGAATAATACATTTTTTTTTTGACTGTAGCATCAGGCTGCAACATAACGAGAATGAAAAAAGTAAAGGGGGTCTGATTACTTTCTGAATGCACTGTACAACCACTCTGTTTTGTAGAGCAAACAGTGTCTTTGTGTGGTGGTTCTGTTCTGTTATATCTCAGTAAAGCATTCATCAGTAATTTGGAGAAAGATTACCCCCTTTCTTTGCAAATAAGCTTCATTGCAAAAAGCATCTAGTTCCCAAACACGAGCAATAATAGCAGCACACATGTAGCATGAAAAACAATCAACTGCTTAGAGGTAGTAGAGACTGTGCTACCATATTCACAAGAGATGTTGCACACATTTTTATCCACTGATAAGGAAAACAATTCTGTGTCCGCATAACTAAAAAATAAATGATCTGAAAATGACGTCTGAAGATGTTGTTATAACTCTTATCATTTTACCAGGGTTGAGTCAGTCAGGGACCGTCATTTCATCCAAACGTTTGAAGCAGTTATGCAAGATGATAATGCTTTTTTAGTCTTCAGGTTGCTCTTGTTTGCTCCATTCATAAATGAAGTTTTGAATGGTGAAACTCGTATAACCATTTTTTCCAGCGCCTCACAGTACACTTGAAGAAGTTTCCTCTCTCTCAACAGCTCATGATTTAATTTGGACAAAATAGTGCTCCATCAGCATGAGAGTTTGACTCGGCACAGAGTCTCTCCACACTCAGATGCAAAACAAGAGAAGACTGAATTTTTTTTGGTGTGTTTGTCCCTGAATAAAATTGAAGTAGCTCAATGTGCTGCTAGAGAAGAGATGGAGCTAATTTCAGGAGAAAATGATGTGCCGTTTTTGAAGCTATTCGTGGCAGCCATCCTTTTTTTAATGGACCAGGCCCTCAGTATTGTCAGAAATACACTTGCATGATTTACAGAGGAGAAAAACTGTATCGAGTAGTGGTTAAAACAGATCTCATCTCTGATTTTGGATGTTTTTTAAGAGGAAATTTTTTCCTAAAGAACACTGCTATTAACAGTGGATTGAGTTTAATTTGAAATCGGCTATGAGCAAATTACAGCGTTCAACATAGCATTTCCCTTTTTTCTTCCTTTTTGGCCTTTTTCTGTCCTGTGTCCATGTTGAGCTTGCATCAGAAACTTGGGGTTAGGTACAGTCACATATGGATGTGAAAGCTTGAAATGGGGCTTCAAAGGGGAACTCCATCTAGTTTTCAGCTTTGTTTACTGGTCTTAGCGAGCACTTCAGCATCAGTGAAAAATATTTCACAGAGGAAAAACTTATCTGGTTGCTGTCTAAAGTCTGACAAATTGCTTAAAAAGATGTCATTTGCCTGAAGAATAAAAGTTTGTACAGGGAAATAAAAAAACACATGCACAGTGAGGCACCTACTTTACTGGCTCCCTATCTGTGCTTGAGGATGCTCAAGGCTACAGTAGCAGAAACTATCAGCACCATTTCAGACTTACCTTACCATCTATAGTTGCATTATGGGTAATGGGGGCCTTACATTCAATCTCAAATGTGTTATATTATCTTCTACATATTTTATGTGCTTCTCTTTGAACAAAAGAGGACACACCATAACCATAAAACTTCTTCTGTCATTAATGTGTATTCTCACCATTACTCAACCGAGGGCCGCAGTTCAACTGTCCTATTCTTCTAACATCATGAGAGCAAGGTTAACCTTGCCCTTTCACACACTTCCCTGCCCGGCTATTTCCCAGCTGTCAGTGGTTAGTTACATATCTCATGTTGCTCTATAATCCTAATCCTGCCCTGATAGGGATTTACAATGGAGGCCATGATTAAGTGGGCTGACCTTCACCTGGAGGACCTGAATTCAAGCTTCTGTGACAGCAGGCATACGTCTGTTTGAAGCATCCTCGTGCAAGATGGTGAATCTTCAGCAGCTCTGTTTTTTTTTTTTTTTTTTTTTTGGTAGCTGATGTTGCTCTTTGACCTCACTGTGGAGAAAACCCAAAGACATTCATCAAGGGTCTGAGGATTAGTAGACTGATAGAAAATGCATTTCTGAGTAAACATTCACCAAAATCCATGAAAAAAACATTGATGATTACATAACTGTTAAATATCTTTGATGAAGCTTTAGATGAATGATAACAGATGAAGCCTTGAGAGATTACTTGTGATGATGGGAGGAATCTTGCTGGTGAGGATGAATGAGTAGCACTTCAGTGATTATCGGAAACTCCACCTGAGGCGCCTATTACATAAGCAATTACTGATCAGATCTTCTGTGAAGACTCAAAGAGCGTTTAAAAGGGCAGACATAAACACTGGGATATACATTTTTGTTAACCTTCCTTTTGTAAAACCTTTAAAGCAATTGTAAAGCAAAATTAAAAATTTCTTTCTAAAACACTAAATATGTTGGAATAAAGTTGCTACAAATGTCTGAAAAGACTGAAAACTTTGTGACTGAATTAGACGATTATGGTTTGGACTACTTTTAAGGCTAGGGTTTTTGGGTAGGGCCAAATGTAGTGAATGTGAATTTGAATTTATTCCCAGACTTCTGCCTCTCCTGTCCTGTTTAGTCTTGCTCTGAGATCACACTTCCCCTGACCTGTCAATATTCATTCTTGACTCAAGTCAAGCATGATTAAAAGAAGCGATCTTTGGCTTTTACTCGCTCTCAGAGCACCAGCTGTTGTTCCCCTGCTCTCGGCTAATCTTTGATAAGCTAAATGTCAGTGTGTTCAATGATAGGCACATTCTAAATTAATCTCAATAAAAGTCCCTACCTCTCACATTGATTAAAGACTTTCATTTTGAAGGACTCATATCAGGAACTGCCATTTACGGTTATGACAGTTGTGCAGCTGAAAGGCACCTTTAAACTACAGCGCATGCAGTCACCTAAAAGTGAATGATTCGTGAAGGGTAGTACTCCTGATGCTGCAGTCTTTAGTCAGCCACATGAAGGTGGCAGGGCAAAGCTCACAGGACCCTCAGTGCTGGATCAGGAGGAAATCCAGGCACAACAAGCATAATCAGGTAGGTTGAACATTGATGCTGAGATGTTTTACACCAGACCTCATCTGTCTTTGGTTCAACGTGAGGCAGTCTTTCTGGGTCGACCCCTGAAACGTGACTTCTCTTCAGGAGGACTCTTGCATCCTGAGGGACCCTGGATTACCATCGATGACTTGTGGCAGGACTAGTGTGGATGTGTACACCTGTTACGGATCTGGCCTCGCCAATGGATGGCGCTGTCAGTTGTGAGCTGGCTAGTCCCCTTGATATGGAGGGAAGGCCTGTCAACAGGTTTGTCCCGACACCAGACTGACTCATTCATTGGGCTTGGTCTTGTTTGTTGCAGTCTATGCTCTGACAGGGCTTAGTGAACTCTCACTCAGCTTGACTCAGTGGTGTAGATTCAGTCAATAGAGGTGATGCCTTGGTCATCCTTGGTGACTTCAGTGCTACCCCTGGCACAGACAGGGAGGGCTATGAAGCATGCATTGGTCCACTTTGTTTCCCTTACACAACAGGATTTCTGATTGTAAAATTTGAATGTTTTATCCAATCTGAAGTTGGAGCAGCAACGGTCACCTTTTGAGCAAATTGGAGAGGAAAATAAAAAGACTCTTAACACATCGCAAGAATGTGTTGAAATTTGGCAAGATAATCTTCAAAACCATCCGAGCTCTGCTAATCTGATAATCATGCCATTGCTGACTTAGGTCAGGAAGGGTGAACCAGGCCAAAAATCATCATGATTATTTTGTAGTGTGTGCTCAGCATTAGGGAATTCTTTGGCTTTTGCAGCCCACCTCAAGTGGACACTCGAGGAACTGCAGTCCAAATGGACTTTCAACACTGGAGGTTGTGCCTTGATTTGGACAAAAGTGAGGGCAGTAGGAATGCAGTGGTTAGGCCTCAAAGCTAGGAGGTTCCTGGTTCAAATCCCCTAAGATAGGGGCTGTCTGTGGGGATGCTCTCCCTATGCATAGGTGGGTTCTTTGTGGGTACTCTGGCTTCCTCTCACTGACAAAACATATGCTTGATTAAGAAGACTCTAAATTGCCTGTAGGTTTGAGTGTAAGAATGGCTGTTTGTCTATATGTGATTGAGTGGTGACCAGTTCAGGGTGGACCCTGCCTCTGATGGCAGCTGGTGTTTGCTCAAGACCCAACAACCCTTCCTGGCATAACTGGTACAAATGGATGGATACACTGCAGTTGTCAATCACATATAGACCCACCCTTTAGCAAACATATATAGGACCACAATTGTCAGACAGTACTGGTAAGCACTCAAACAATTGCATGTAAAAAGTCATGAGAAGAATGTTCTCAGAGGTAATAAATCAACTATGTGATTGGGTAAATCCCCCATCAGGTTTTATGCAACTGCTCTCATTTTTCTGGCCATTCAAGCAGCTGAAGACAACAGAAGAAGGTGACCAAAAGGAGATTAATTTATTAGCTGCTGATACTTTTGACAGCAGAGGTGTTTTCCATTTCTTTAACACAGTTGAAACTCTCAACTGGAAACAATTATCATCAAGTTTACAGTTTTGTTTAGAACTGCTGAGAACTGAAGCCACCATGATCAGTGAATATCCTCTGGATATAAAAAAAGAATCTGAAAGAAATTGCCAAATAGAAAGTCTGGATAATAATAATAATGCCATTTGAATGAATAACTGCATAAAAGATAATTAGAAGTCTGATACTCCTCTCTTTGGAACTGGTATAAATTTACTGGTTTGTCAGTTTTGGAATCATTATCAGAGAGGCTAAATGGAGGACTAATAGCATGTCTGCTTTAATTACGGGGTTTGAGAGGTGCTATCTGAGAAAACAGCAGCCCATCCCTGAGCCCTCCCTCCCCTCTGTACCATTGATCGCTTTGTAGATGTTGCATGTTAAAGCAAGAGCGTTGGGAAAATGAGGTATTAGCAGCTCTTCTTTGATCATATATTAGCTGCTAATTACTGACAACGCATAAGCTTATTAAAGTCTTTGGAGGGCTACAAGACAGATAAACCACGGGCTGCTGGATGATGCAAGGATAGAGCTGTTTAACACGCACAGACACAGGAGTTAAAGGCAAAAGGTGCACACAAATGCAAGTTAAAAAATGTCTTTTTTTTTTTTAAGCCAAAGGTGCATTTGGCGGTTCACTTTCAAATTCTGAACCATAATTTGAAAGTTTCCACACAGGATTGGAATTTAATGAGAGCCTGTAATAACTTACACAGTCATAAGGAGCTTGTTTATTTGAGCTCTGGGAAAGAGCTTGATGGTGGGCCCACTAATTAAAAACAAATGTTGATTCTTTTAATTTAAACTGAACAGTTTGTGCTATATTGTTTGGGTCTAAAATACACTTTTAAAAACTTGTTTACAACCACACATGAATACTCCAACAACAGATTACATATGGTGCCTTAAGCAGAGCCTTACAAGCCCACTGGAGAAGGCAGACAGTTTTCAGTCGAGAATTATTTATATATGACTATAAATGTGAGGAAAGGTCGAATAAATCATGTCTGTTAAAGATTTCATCCTTACACTTTCCAGCTCTTCCTGGGGGATTCTGGAGCATTCCAGGCCAGATGAGATATAAAATCCCTCCGGTGAGTCCTGGGTCTACCTGGGATCTCCTTCCAGTTTGTCGTACACAGCAGACCCCCCAGGTACACAATCCTGAGGCATCCTGATCAGATGCCTTAACAACCTCAACTGGCTCCTTTCAAGGCGAAGGAGTGGCAGCTCTACTTTGAACTCCCTCTGAATGTTCAAGCCCCTCACCCTGTCTCGAAGGCTGAGTGGAAGACTAAAAGTTGTCCGGGTTTAGTAAATGATTCATAGAAATATCTTTATAAGATGCCAGTCGAATATGGGATAAGAAAACCGGTGTAACAACAGTTTTCTTGCTTTCATTTAGGGAAGTAGGGGGTCGCACTGGGGTGGCAGGGTGTTGAAATAAAGAATTGACTTCTGTGTTTTAATTTGGCTCAATAGGTATCTTTTGTGTTGGTACTGATACCATGTCAATATGTGATGTTGATACTGAACCCTAAGTGAGGGTGAACTGGGAAAACATTGAGTCCCCTGTCTGTGAGGTCTTCAACTCCCAGCTCCAGAGGAACTTCTTGTGCATCTTGGGGGAGGTTGGGAACATGGAGTCTGAGTGATCCATGTTCAAAGTCTCCATGATGGAAGAGGCTGAAAGAAGTTGTGACCAGAAGACCATCAGAGCCTGTCATAGCGGAGCAGAGCTTAGAATCAGATAGAGGACACCAGCAGTGAATGACGATATCAGGCTTAAAAAAAAAAGGCCTTTCTGGCTTGATTGGCCCAAGGGTCTCTGGAAGCTGCTGACAGGTATTTGGGCTGCAGCTTCAGCGGTTGTGGAAGCAGTGTGGGAGGAGTTCAGGGAGGCTATCGAGGAGGACTTTCAGTTGGCCCCAAGATTGTTCTGGCAAACTGTTTGGCAACTCAGGAGGGGGAGACAGGGCTTGGCTCAGGCTGTAAGTGGAGAGTTGCTAACCTGGCCTGGGGATATTGTCGATAGGTGATAGAAACATTTTGAGGAACTCCTGAACAAACAAGTCCTACTCTGAGAAGGCAGAGTGTGAGGATCTCAGAGAAGACTTATCTATCCTTGTCTGAGGTCAATGAGGTGGTTTAAAAGCTCTTCAGCAGCAAGGTGCCAGGCATAGAAGAGATTTGCCCTAAAAGGCTGAAGGCCCTGGATAGTGTAGGGCTGTTGCGGCTGACCACCTCTTTACCCATGCTGGACTTCTTGAGAGAGCATGGGAGTTTGCACATCAAGTCTTCTTGCTTTTTAGCTTGTTAAATTGTTGTATAAAGAGGAGATAGTAAACCATATCCAGAACTGGTATGAACTTTGTTAACACAAGGGCAAACTTTGCTTGAATCATTGCTGTTAAAGGCTCTTAGCACCACACTTCACTTTCCTTACCTTCAAAATAAAAGCAGTAGCTGTGATATCCAAATGAGTAAAAATGTGATTAAATCTGACATTAATCAGACGACATTCAAAGTATTTATGTTTTAGTTTAAAACGTCTTCATTTTCTCCAGCTTTTTTGACTCTTTGGGCAATTGACTCATTTCAAATTCTATTACAACAGTTGTTTCAATTTCTCATATCTATCCTTGCACACTTCAAATAGGTGCAGACAACACAAAAATGAGTTCTTCTAATTAATCAAAAATGTTGTAATAGTTTTCAGAAATTTTCTCCTTCATGCAGAATCCCCTGACTAATTCTTCAAAGCTGATTAAGAAAATAGGTTCTCAGAGCTTTTATTGAGCTGCAGCAATGACATACGGCTCCACTATTCAATCAGGATGGAAATCTTTTGCTTGTAACTAAAGAACTAAAACAGGCAAAGGTTCCAAGATTTCCTGATGACAGGTTCTGTGACTGTTACAAACAGTCCTCCCTACAAACACTCAATTTATCCTAATTAAAACTATTAATCATCTCTTCTCTTACATCCTGCTGCATGATGATAGTAATAATTAGTGACTTTATTTGTCCTTTAGAATAGCAGCACACTGTGGCTTTGTTTGTCTCTGCCCGAGTCTGACAGGAGAGCAGAAGCCCTGTTGTTGATTTTGGAGGGAGACAGTAATTACCTGTGGGCTTCACTCTCACTTGATTAAGGAGAAAATCTAATCCTGCAGAGCTGCGACTGAAACCCACATTAGCAAGCATGCAAAGCATGCCCACACACATTTCAATACATGCACGCACACACAAACACGCCTCATGTTCCACAGCAGCCTGCACAGACATAAACACTTCAGTTTGCACACAACTATCCACAAATACACACCTACACAAAGCCCAGAGGCCTGCAGTTTAATTGAACTTTCCCACCGATCCACTGACTGTTTTTTCCTCTTTTTTTTCTCCACTTTTTCTTAATCAGTAGAGAGTTGGAGGTGGCAAAAGGAGTAAGAGAAACCAAAAAATGGAGGCAAAGAACAAATAATAAGGTAAAGAGAGAGAAGAAGGGGGGAACAAAGAGAGAAAAGGAGCTCCAGAGAGGAAAGGAGAGAGGTGCATGGAGGATTGTAGGTGTTAGATGGGTAATCTAATCCTGTGGAGGAAGTTAGACCGAGGTGGGAAATGAACTTTACAAAGGAAACTTTATCAAAGGAGAGATTGGAAAAGTGGAAAAAAGTATACTTCATAGTTATGGAAAAAGCCCAGAGCTGTGGAGGAGTTTAGAAACTGATGATGAGACGAGGCTCTCATCAACAACATTTAGATGCGATCGTTTCTAGAAACATTTGTTGGTACAGTTTGTGGGGTTCTGTTGCTCTGTAAAAAACTGTAAACTGATTTTATTTAAAGTTTGATTCTCAATATGAAATTGACAGAAACTTATTTCATGGTTTGAGGTAATAATTATTCACACACTGAAGTGACACCAACTCATAGTTGTGGATATGTATACAGGAAAAAGGAGCTTACAATTAATTCTTCAAATTTAAGTTAGTTTAAGGACTACGTTTTAGAAATATGTCAGGGCTAATGAAGGAATTATAAGGTCTGTAAAGTGAGCAAAAAATGTTCAGCTAAACTATTTATTTTCTACTTATGTATTATAGGCTGTCTGTAAAGAGAGGAGACGGACAGCAGTAGACGGGTAAATACTTCCTCAGTACTTCAGAGTTCTTACTTGGATAAATGCAAACTTGTTACAAGTTTTTACCACCATATTTTTGAGAAATGTCTAGATATTAACTTATCACTATAAAATTAGTACGTAATTAATGCCCACTGAAATAAGGAGCTACTACAATTTTTCCAGTAAAAATATATGTGTGTCAGTTGGCTTTAACTTAAAAGTTGTACCAACTATTTAATTTGAGTCCCCAGAAAATGTTGTTTCAACTTAAATCTATATGTTCACTTGGTATATATGGAAACTTAATGTAATGTGTTGTGTCAACCATAAAGAGTGCACCCCAAAAAATCTGAATTTGTTCACTCAACATCAATCGCGTTTGCCTTTTAAAGTGACTATTAAGAATTATTTGATACCATGTCAACAACAAAAACAAGAAAATGACCTCCTTAATTAACCAAATTTGGTTATTTTTTATTTCCAACCTGCACATGAGAAAGAGTCACTGATCACATCCATAGAATTAGACACCCTGGTAATAGTCATATGAAAACTAAGATTTTAAGTATACCCAAATTAAAACAATTCTTCTGAATTATTATTTACAAAAGATTTAGAGTAAGACTTTTATTCATTTTGTGAATTTCAGTGTTTGTGCAGATGTGTGAAGCTGTCATCAGTCCACAAGTCAGTCCAAAAATATTAAATTTTAGGAACCAGGAGACATCGTTGTGTCTTTCAGCTACTCACTATCTTTGTTTATTTATTTAACCTTAATTTAACCAGGTTAGTCCCATTGAGCTTAACAGATCTCTTTTTCAAGGGAGACCTGAATAAGAATGGCAACATTATAAAGTTTCATCAAACAATACACTCAGACTCATACAATACACATGATGTGATAGAGAACAATTATAAGTTATCAATTAAAGCAGTGACATTCAGACAGTTTGGATTTAAAAGTTTTTACTACAGATTTAAAAACAGAGACACCAAGTTTTACAGTTTAAATTCAGTCTGCAGATTGTTCCAATCAAAAGGTGCTGAAAACCTAAAAAAAAATCTTTCCCAATTCAGTTTGGACTCTGGAAACAACAAACTGTACAAAGTTCAATGATCTCAGGTTGTGTACTCCATCTTTCAAGATTAAAAAAAGAGGAGAGATAATCAGGAATTTGCCGAGAATGGCCCTGGATATTGTAGGGCTGTTGTGGCTGACGCACCTCTTCAATGTTGCATGAAAGACTGGGACAGTACCTTTGGCTGTGGGACAGTACACCACCTCTTTACCCATGCAGGACACTGTCCAACATATGCAGACTCTGAGCAGAAGCATTCATGTACAAAACATCCCCATAATCAAGAACAGGTAAGAAGGTAGACTCGACCAGACTCTTTTTGACCATAAAAGAGAAACAGGACTTGTTTCTGTAGTAAAAACCAAGTAAAACCTTCAGTTTTTTAGTAACACACTGAATGTGCTCCTTTAAGGACAAGTTTTCATCGAGTAAAAACCCCAAATATTTAAATGAAGATACCAGCTCAATTTCTTGACCATCTTTAGTAACAATTTTCTCAGTGTTCCTTTTGTTCCTCCTGAAGAAGTAAACAGCATGAGTTTTGTTTTACCTACATTTAGAACAAGCTGCAGCTGGCTAAGCTGATATTAGATGAGATCAAAATCTTTGTGAAATAGACCCCGACTTTACCATGTGAAAGATGCCAAAAAAGCTAAAGAGACTAAATAAGATGTATTTATTGACTGGTAAATTAAAAAGTGAGCAAGGGTTAGCAGAGATAAAGTAGTAATAAGAACATCTGCTGCATTAATCAGACAAAATCTTGTATGTGCAGAGTTGTTGGCATGCTTCTGAGGCATAACTGCTGTGACACAATCAGAAAATAGCATCTCACTTTCTGTCTCACTGGTCTGTTTGTCTCTAGCAATGCTCTCCTATGACTTTTAGTAGTTTCAAACTTTAATAATTATTAGATATAGTGCAGTTTAATGTGCATGGTGCATCTAAAGTTTTGACATTAGTTCAGTACTGCATGATATGATGGCTGAGGCTGGCTGTTTTTCAGAGAACAGTGACGATGAATCCCAGAAGGGAACGAGACAAGGAAAGAAGGACCAGAGTAAATATTTGACAGGCTTTTACACTTGGGCAAGTGTTTCATGAAACTGTAGGCTGCTAGTCAGACACCAAGATGAATATGTTGCTGTTTGACGGGAGAGTAATAGGCAAATACTTCAGTTCAGTTTGCAAACAATTATGTCGCATAACTTGGAGAAATGTGTGGAGTAAAGGAAAGCACAGGTGTTACCATACAAATAAGCCATGCCTGTGTGAAAAGAGCCAGACCACAACCCTGACACAGCAGCTGAATAAAGCTGAGCCATGACTAAATGTGGTATTCTCTTTGTGATTTTTAAATATCTTGTTTGAAAAGTGACCATGAAATCTTTGAACCAACTGACTAGTCACTGGCACAGCAAAGATTTTTGTTACTCTGTGTGAATTTAGTGAATGCATCTTTTTTTTTTTTTTTTAGAATTTTCAGACAGTGACAGATGTTTAAAAAATTGTCATAATTTGCATATGTTTGTTTTTATCTGTGTATATTGTGATGTTGCTATGACAATTTTAATTTTTGACAGTGATCTTTGGATTTGAGCACATGAGAAAGAAAAGAGATGAGGACCACACACAAACATCAGGACACACATATATCTGTCTGAAAGCTGTCTCTCTTTTCTCAGTCTCTCAGTAATTGCAAACACATTTATTCCAGCTTTGTAGCCGGCTTATTCACAGCTGCGTCTAGATAGCAGGAGGCAGTTTCAGACACTTAGTCTTTATTCCCTAAATTGAGAAACATACTTATCAATGCAAATGAAATGAGTGCTGGGAAAAGAGGGAGAGGAGGGAGAGGAATAACAAAAAAAGAAACAAAAACAATGGGAAAGAAATAATCCTCAATGAAACAAATCTGTTTTGAAGCTGCTGTGAGAGAGACAAGAGAAGAGACATCACAGAAAGTGACCATTTTTGTCACTTCATTTAGTTAATTTGAGTTGTGCAGTGCAGCATTGAGCGCAGTGTGACAGAGAGTGTGCGGAGGTAATCCAGTTAGAAGAAGAGACAGTCCTGCCTCGCCTCTCTCCCGCTCACCGACGGGCTCTTTTGTGCGGGCTCTCTGATTGGCTGAGTGCTGACCAGGCTAAAAGCTTTTGAAGTAGAGGTGAAGAGCAATTAGAGTCACTGTCACACACACACACACAGGCTCAAACACACTCCACTCCTCTGTCGTACACTCTCCTCTGCTCACACACTCGGAACCAGCCATTAAAGCTGTCTTCTCTTTAACACACTCCTCTTTCTGTATTGACACACGCAGCAATGACCACAAGATACTTCTGTCTCTTTGCTTCTTTTTTTATACTCTAGTCTGTTTCCATCAAGCAGCACATTTAGGAGCAGCTGGCTTAACCTGTTTGCCTCCTCATGATGGTGCCGGTTTTATTAAAGAACCAGTTCTAAAATGGACTGATACATGAGGCCTCAAGGTGACAGAGAGAATCAAGCACTGCTTCATGAAGGCCCTAAATGTCCAATCGGAGATGAGGGATGACAGTTTAAAGTGATATCTTGTTTCACAGATCACTTATGATCTTTTTTTAATGTATTGCATTTATTAGAACAGGAGAGTGTACATTAAACAACATATCAGTGATGTGCATTTTTGTAAATGTACCAAAATAAGAGCTATAGTGAAATAATATCTAGTCCTAAGGCAAGTGCTCAACCCTTTATGGGGCAAGGAACCATATATGGTCATTTCGGTTGACTTTGTGGCCTTCCCCTAACTTTCTGTGATATAGTAAACTCAGAATGATTTTTCTCAGCCAATCAGCAGAGATCAGTCAGAATCACACTAAGTGGCCTCCCACCATCTGACCCAAACACTTGGCCTTAAAAGGATATTTCAGTATTTTTGAAGTCAGGTCGTATGAAGAACGTTGCAGTAGTGGTGGTATTAGCCTCCAGTGATTTCAGTGAGCTTTGCTCTTTTAACAATGACTCACCGGGCAGGAACCTAAGGGTTCAGTTTCTCCCTTAGAATTTAGAAAGGTTTTGACAAAAAAGGGCCACAAAACAATGTTGGTAGTATTACGGTATTTTGTTTTATACCCAGAAAGCCTCTATGTTTATTTCCACCATTTTGCAATGCAAGGGTAACAGTACCTCATAAGACTCAACTTCAAAAAATACTGAAATATCCCTTTAAAATCATTACCAACCATGATAAGTTGATGAAACTTACATATCATTAAAAACAAACTCTGGAGTTGACATCTAAATAATAACAGTATGAATTATCAGTAATTGTATTTATAAAGGAATGTTTAGTCATAAAGACACCACAATACTGACAAAATATTGATTCAACATTATAGAATACAACACAAGCAAAAAACATTAAGTATTAACATTAACATTAAGTATTGGTACTATTGGTTACATATTTTGATTTTCTTTAAAGCCTACATATATAACCATGTACTGTAAAGACACATATAAAAATGTAAATCATTGAGGTATGTCATAATCAAATACTGTAAACCTAGGAACTCGCTCTCTTTAACCTGTTTTCTTTTGATGCACACAAATTGTGTGAATGTAGGTTTATATATCTCATAATCATATCACATTAAAGCTGTATATTTGGGATTTTTCACTGAATATTTGTTGATGATAAGTTAAGAGAGCATGATGCCCTCTAAGCTGTCACTGTTGTCACAGCTGATTAACGTGTAGCTGTGCATGGTGCTGATCATGTGATCGCTGTGATTTCATGGTGTTACAGACTTAACCATGCACTACATCCTGACTGAGGCCTCAGACTCTTTGTGTATGAACTAGGCTATCATGTTTAAGTGTTTTTTTCATTGGTCATCCTACCACTGCGGGCTGCAGGTGTGTCATGATGTTATGTCTTAATGTGCAAAGGCAGGAGGAGAGGTAGAGGAACTGCCGTGTGGTCTACCTGTCCGTTTCTCCTCCTCAATGAAGCCTAATCAGAAAGAGCCTGTCCCACAGTCACAGCAAGACTGACATTTCTTTTTTTCTCCTTGCCCAGGCCATTGGCCCATAAGCCCACCGGCCCACCAGGAAAATCCCCAGTAGCTCTGTGCTTCAGTCCACCTCTGACAAGGGGTGTATTTATACTTAGTGAAAGTGTTGCCCCAATTAAACCCACACACAAAAGCAGGGTGACAGAAGCATGGCCTCAGTGCAGTCAGTCAGCACCTAACTTTGTGTGAAAAAGTAGATTTACATATAACTGCTCCCTTTTGCTGAGAACCTAATAGATCTAAACTTCTCTCTGTGCAGCGGCCTTATTCCTCACTGGGTGCATAATGAGATAAGGTGTCATGAAAAACACAGCCTGACAATATTTACATTTTAGAACTCATCTTAAAGTTTTATTGATTGCTTACATTTCTCTGTGAGGCCCTTGAACAAATGACTTGTACACCCTTTATGAGACACAAATGCACCTCAGGCCTGATAAATGAATGGTAATAGAGTTGCTGCTGTTAGAGCCTTAGACCTAGGGAACTACCTACTGAGGAAATAAAGTCTTTAATTTTAGTCTTTTACTCTGTTTTACAGATTCATTTCAGTTTTAATGATGCACTTTGTGGCTCAGATTGTTAAACTTGCTTTACAAATGAATGTTATCTCCCTCTTTCTAATAAAGATTTATGCCGGCAATGCCTCTTATTTTAACCAAGACTCCCTCTGTCTATTATTCATTCACAGGGCATAAAGAAGGTGTTAGGGAGGATGCTCCAATATTTGACCAATTCAATATGTTTAGGTTGACAGTGCAGTCAATTCAAAGGCTAATAAACATTGATTTTTATAAACATTGATCTGTACAATGTGAAGAGCTTGATTGAAATTTAAAAAGATGGGTCAGAGGTGTCAGTATGTGTGTGTCAGCATGTGGGTTAACAGCAGGTGTGGGAGTCATAAATTCTTCTTAAAAATGGACAAATCTCAGCAAGAGAGAATTTTGGCATTCTTGGAAACTGCTTGAAATATTTGAGGTCATGTTGGACACTTAGATCAGTCTTTTTTTTTTTTAACTTAGTATTGACATGTCAGGGCAGAAATTCTACATATTATAGCTTAAGAAATATAATGTGGCATTTTAAAATATGACCTGATTGAAGTTCTTGGTTTTGAAGCTTGTCTAAAATGGACTGCCTTGGAACAGAAGATTATGCAGTTCAGCATTTGCTTCATTTTTTTAACATCAGATCTTATCACTTGGGTTTTTATGCATTTTATTTTTCTTCTTCACTTTTACCATAAAGAAGATTAAGTATTCAGAGCACTAGCTGTAAAAAAGCTGAATAAGAACTGCCTGTCTAACTAACAAATTTGACATCTTCTGTTTTTGCTCTTTTTCTTATAAATCAGGCCTTTTTTGTGTTTAATTCACTACTAAAAGCCTGTCTGATACCTTAAGGATAAGAAAAAGAAAAGTAAATGGCCCGGTTGCACACTATAATGCCAGCTACAGCAGCAAATGTCTGAACTTGTGTATGACAAATCATTTCCCTGATGATGGATTTCGTCTGGCATGTTAAGCAGCCTCGCTGCGGAGAGAAAGAGCTGACAGACGAGCAATTTCCTGAACATCACCAAGCATTGTTTTTGAGTAGATACCAAAATTGACTCGTGGCTTGTGATAAATGAGTTTCAAGCTCCACAACAACAACAAACAGTGGGTTTGTACTGTAAATGATGTTGTGAAGAAGGAAAGCATATCCTCCACCAGTTAAATCAAAATGTTCTAAGATTTGTTGAGTGATATATAGATTTACAATATACTACTGAGTAATTTTCTCTCTTTACTGCATTTGATGTCACACTGTAGCAGGAGATACTGTAGATGAGACCTAAATTGATGAATTACATGAAAGGATGTATCATTAGAGTAAAATGGTTTTGTCCACTGATAAGGTTGGGGATTTGGGGGGTAGGGGCTCCAAGTGGGTAGAAATACCCTATTTGATGCAGTCTTAATTGGGCAGAACAATCTATCGATGTATATTTATACACTGATTGATTGATCAACTGATCGGTTAACCAGGGAGGTCCTCTTACCTCTTTGTGCTGACTATGTTTGTATTTTTTTTTAAATCCTTTGTGGATAGAAACCTCTCTCCTCTTTTTATCTGTCCATGGCTGCTGTAGTGAGAGTGATGTCTGATACAGGCTCTGCAGCTAAACAGAGAGGTCCTTTGATGCACTGATTATAGTCCAACATCTCATGATATATTAATGATTAAGACAAAAACGCCAAAACTCGACATGATTCAAGCAGGACAGATGCTCTCTTTCTATTGCCCCTTCTTTCTCTGTTGTCATGAGGCCACTCAGCAAGAGAGATCATCCGTTTAAGCAAAACTTTTTCCTTGCTCCTCCATGTATCAAATTCAAGCATGCATTAATGAAAAACACATAATTTATTCAGTGTAATATTAAATGCCATAGATAAAGTAATTAAAATCTCATGATGTCATGCAAATCTACACACACATGACATGCCAACTTAATATCACTGGCATTGGGCAAAAACCCTGTGTCACCATTTTTCATGTTCTTTTTTTTTTTTTTTTTGGTCATTAATCGGTGCTCTTGGTCACCATTTACATATGTCGGTTAGTTTTATAAAATAATTCAAAGCAATTAAATTGTCAAAAACAGGCGAAATATGACCACTCATTGTTGGATTATTTGGAAAAATACAATGCCTGTTTCACCCTCAGAAACCTAGTGCTTTTTTTTAGATAAGAAGACACTAGGGATGTGTAAAGTATGGAGAGCTGATTTGGAGTAAAAAAAAAAACTTTTTGTGTTTTGAATGAGTTTAATATAATTCTAAATGAGGAAAAAAGAGGACAAAAGACCTGATAATGATAACGAAACATTCCAGAAATTATACATGTTGGAAGACAAAACTACACAAAACTCACAAAAACTAAAATTAATGAATATTTTTGTCAACTCAACACATTTTTTTTAAATTCTAAATGTACAGAATTTTTTTTGCCTTTGGCAGTGAAATCAGTCCCAGTTGCCTAAACTGCAACTTCAGCTAGAAGACAACTTTGATATTTTGGCTACATATTTCTGGGGCTGGCATGTTGTCCATCACTGGGATTGATGCAAAAATGCTGTGTAGTGATTGGTGGGAAAAATGGGCAGAAAACCATCTATTGTTGTGGTTCTCTGGGAGAAAAAAATAGCACTCTCAAAAGTGATTTTGTTTTCATGTATCATATTCACTACTTATGACTAACGTATGGGTTTGGGATAGGGATTCAAGTCAATATGTTTGAGCACAGATATCCATATGTATGTCTCTAATTTAAAGCTAAAAATGCACCAAAAAAGTGAACCAAAATACATTTTCCCTGCTACATCAATGTTACATACACCATCTGTCACTCACTTGCACCGCCATATCACAACACACACTCAATACCTATTTTCTCCTGCTCCCCTCCATCTCCCTTTCGCACACACACACGCACACACACCCCCACACACCCACACACACCTTTATTCCCTCTACAGTGGGGGGACATTTATTCTGATTATGTTGGGCCCTGGAGATCGAAGATTGTAGTAATCAGAAAACTGGCCAGGCATCTATCACCGCAGCAACCAATCAAACACCCCGCTCCACCGGCAGCGAATGGGAAAAATTACACACAGAAATGATTCCCACTGGTCGGTGTGTGTGTGTGTGTTTTAGATTCTACCCTTGTGAGGACAGAGTTAGGAGGTAGGGAAGTTTTCTCTGGTTATATTTAAATGTTTTTCAATGAGAGACACGACTCTGTCTACACCAAGGGGTTAAAATTAGGATAAGGTCAAAGTAGGTGCTAAGTGATTAGTGCTCTTTGGGGTGAAGGGGTTTCTAAATTCATCTTAGACACAGATCGGCCCTCAGAAGAATGACTTGTGGTGTGTGTTTGTGTGTGTTTGGGGAGTGTGAGGCTATTTGTTTTAGCTGATGATAAAGGCAGCAGCGTATTTGAAGAGACAGAGAGGAGGGAATTATGAGAAAGTGAGTGAAGCAGGTTTGGTAGCGGCTTCTTTGGGACCCTAAAGGCCGGCCAGACTGGATCACACACTAACACAGGCTCTCCCACACACTACACTGTGGCTTTGGCAGACAATCAAACACAGACGCTTTCAAATCTACCTTTCCTTGCTCTCTGATTCTCATTCACTGACACACACGTGTAGCACACACAGGAAATATGCAATAATCTCAAGCACATGCTATCTTCTGATGACTAAATGCAGCTAAGTATGACGCTGAGCGTGAGCTTGGGAGAGGTGGAGGACAAAGAAGAACACAAGATGAAGACAGTGAAGCAGAGAGGAAGTTAAATTAAACGCTGTGATACACAAAGATGGACCAAATCCATCCATTCAGGTGTCTGCCCATTTATGTCCATTAACAGAATTCAGTCCCTCAGGAAAGTTGCAGTGTCTTGGTTATGCAAATTCATGCAAAATTGATTCGACATCAATGCAACATTTCCAAAGATTTGACCAGCCATGTGTTCATAGATGTCACAAAACTTCTTTGATATTTGACATATTTGACCTCTCAGTATCCACAGGGTAAATGACGAAGGATATATTTTATGGTCTTCTCTGTCCTTAGTCATGTCAGAAGTACTTTGAGACCCACAAAGTCAAAGATGCTGCCCAGAGGAGAGAGGACTGAGGAAAGAGGAAGAATCTACAAGAGCAGACTTCCCAGAAGTCTATTTACAAAGAGACACACATCCTTATTAGATATCACTCACTGATTAGAAGTACAGTGGATCATATGGAGCTATTATTGTTGCAAAAGCGTGCACAAATCCACAAATGCGTGTACAGATCTGCAAATGCGTATAAAAATCTGCAAATGTGTGCACTTTTTTGCAAATTTGTACAAAGATCCACAAATGTGTGCACTAATCTGCATATATGTAGACCAATTTGTAATTGTGGACTTAGTTCATTTTGGTTCAGAATCTGCCCCTCAATTGGTTGTCATACACACGTGACTTTTGCAACACTTGTACCACACACGATTTGTACTGAGATCCGTAAGCTTGTACTTAGATCTGTAAGCGTGAGGGCTGGGGCTGTTGCCCTCAGCGCAGGCTCACAGGCAAGGCTGCCTTTCTCATCACATCGGCATCACACAGGAGGCAGCAGTGAAGACTTAGTAACAGCTCTATAATATATATAATTATGCCCAGTTATATATTATTTATAATGTCAATGTAAAAGGAGAAAAGTTATCATATTATACTGTTATTGTTATTATCCATATTTTCATTGAAAGAGTGAAAAAAAAACAAAACTTCCTTATCTCCAAAATCGTATCACAGTGGTGGTTGAATTGCCATCTCTACAAGACAGGGGTTCATTGTAGGGCTGGGTGATATATCGAGTATACTCGATGTATTCCAGCTTTTGCCACCCACGATGTATAAAATGACTATATCGCCGTCATTTGAGCCGTCATAGTGAGCTGTCAGTGTGCATTTCTCGCTGGAGTTTCGCTTCTCCCATTGTCCCTGAACCCATCTCTCACAGCAGAGAGCTCACTCTCTCTCCTCCACCAATCCAGAAAACTTCTCTGCACATGAGCATCAGTGGCGAAAAGCAAGCGAGAGGAAGGTAAACAGAGCAGTGTGGCTAGTTAGCGGGGAGTTAGCTGACTTTAGAGATGGAAATAGCGCTGGATCTGGAGCATTGAGCAGTCATACTAACTTTGAAAAGGAAGAAGTGGAACTTACGCGGTATTCGTTAAAATACGCCGCAAGATGACTCTGAGATAACGGCGGCAGTATCACAACACGTCGCTAAAGACATGAGCATTGACATTGACAAAGACATTGTTGAAAAGACACTTAACCCAGAACACGAGATTTGCCTTGGCGCAAGCATTTTGCTGAAAACTCTCTGCCAGAGCTGTACAGGTCAGAGAGAAGACAGCCCAGCAACGGACAAATTTGATCCACATCTCCACAACAACGGAGACTTATCTCAGCCTTACAGTTCAAAACACCGACAACGAGTAGTTAAAATGTTCCTGCCTCCAGATCAAGCTTTTTCCCCCATGATCACACAGGACAGTTTCTTGAATAAGGTCTACAGATGCTCTCATGTTATGAACTTGTCAGAAACTGGTCCAGCGCTCACCAGCACAGATAACGGATTAATATAATCACAGCTGTGAGCCTGAATGGTGGACTAGACGGCAGGATTGTGGCCATTTACTGCAAGCAGGATTGGTGAGGTTTTTGTAGGTTTGCTTCACCCTTAATGAGGAAAATAATCATTTTATAGTCAGCAATAGTAAAAATAACACTGAAAACATTTCAGGACTTTCCATACACTGTAAAATAACAAGTATTTCATGATTTATGTATTTTTGATTTATTAGTAAAAGATTGAATGAAGTCGTTTTCAAAAATAGAACTGCTAAATTTGACTTTATATTGATTTTTACTTTCTGCAAAGAATTTTATTAAAAATTAAATGGATCAGTCTGTTTTTATCACCAAACTAGTGTCATTTGGGGCTAAATTAAACATTATTACTTCTGGGCCATTAACGACGGTAACGCAAGACTCTTATTGCACGATAAGAAAATTATCGCACGTTAATCTATTCACTAAAGGGGCTTACAGACACACCCCCGAGCACATGTAGTAGGCTACCAATACGCCTCCAGTCATTTCCAATGGGAGAAGGGCAGAGGTTTGGGTCTGCTGTGAGCAGGCTTAAGCCTGATTTATACTTCTGCGTTGCATCATTCATGACTCCATCTAAATAGATGCATTCTGTGGCACCCTTTCTGCTGTGTACCATGAAGTTTTTAATCACGAACACGAATCCAGGTGAGCTCACCTGCCACTGTTGGAGGAAACCAGAGATTATATTGTTCACCTCTCCTGGACAGTGACGCAGCGCGCAAGCGCAGCGCCTGCTCCACGGAGCTTGATGCTCCACTGACACCTGTTCGTACTGCCGCTCAACGAGACCTCAACAGCAATATTTAGTAACAGTATTTAAAATGACTGAGCAGACTGTTGGTCAAAGGATGAAGGGCTGTAGTTTTGCATAAAGAACAGCTGACTAACTGACAAAGACAAAAAGTCTGGATATATGGTAACAAAGAGCGCTCACAGACAGAGCAGAGACTCAGGGTGTCAGTGAGGGGAGGGGCTGATTAATCTCTACATTTGGTGACAAAGAACAAATTAGTTCTGGGATTGTGTGAGAAGAGAGTACTGGCACTTAATTTTTTCCACTTAAAGCACTGGTTATATTTCCATGGTTGAAATCCTACAAAAACACATCCACTATCAGCATCGTAATATGATTTAAATGTCAACAGTGGTCAGTGCCATTTAGCGTATCCGTGCAAAACCGACAATCTTTCCCTTCCCCTGTTATTTACATAAATAGAAATGTTACTGACCACTCTATCAATCTTACTGCTGACATAACCCGGCTCATACAACGTCATAATGGGGATTTCTGTTAAATACAACAAAATGAACCCCTGTCTTGTAGAGATGGCAATTCAACCACCGCAGTGATACGAATTTGGAGATAAGGAAGTCATTATTTTCTTCACTCTTTCAATGAAAATAAGAATAATACCAAAAAAGTATAATATGATAACATTTCTCCTTTCACATTGACATTATATAGAGCTGTTACTAAGTCTTAACTGCTGCCTCCTGTGTGATGCCGATGTGATGAGGAAGGCAGCCTTGCCTGTGAGCCTGCGCTGAGGGCAACAGCCCCAGCCTTCATGCTTACAGATCTGAGTACACGCTTACGGATCTCAGTACAAATCGTGCGAGGTACAAGTGTTGGTTCAGATTCTGAACCAAAATGAACTAAGTCCACAATTACAAATTGGTCTACATACAGTGCTTAACAAATTTATTAGAAATTTATTGTCTCAAAGACCATCCAGCATCATGAAGTGCTTTAATATGGATTCTTTCATTTTCAGTGAGCTCTCCACGTTTTACCATTTTGAACAGGAACAAGGGATTTCAAACTGAAAATAACTATAATTTCAGAGAATAACTATAATTTGACATATTAATCAAGAAATATTGTGCTTTACTATTTTTTCAGGTTTTTCTTTTTTTTTGTAAATCAGTAAATTTGAAAATTCATTGTTAACAATAATAATTATATTTTAGCATTAAAAAAATGTAATTTGGGTTAAAGAGCTTCTACATATTGGTGTATTAACCATTGCAGAAACATAAAAAATGATTTTGTTAATTGCCAATGCTGTTAATTTAGAGCAGCTGTGGCATAAACCTTACTTTGGTAAGGTAAGGTGCTAGGGTTGGGGTGGTCTAATAAATTTGTTAAGCACTGTATATGCAGATTAATGCACACATTTGTGGATCTTTGTACAAATTAGCAAAACTTTGCACACATTTGCAGATCTTTAGACACATTTGCAGATCTTTATGTGCATTTGTAGATCTGTACATGCATTTGCAGATTTGTGCACAGATCTTTGTATGCATTTGCAAATACTTTTGCAACAATAATAGCTCCATAAATTATTTAAACTGACACACAGAGAGCAAAACCTCTTCTCAAGTCTCCAAAACTCTAAACACATTTTCGCTTTACACACATCTTGCAATTCAAAATGGCACTTTTTAAATGCACTGAACACGGTTCTCTGCATAAGACATAACAATCTGACATAAAGTCACATGTTTGCCATTTCGAAACACTGCCATTCAAAATGACACTACATGAGCTGATTGGCCAACATACGTGCCACCTGGCCAAACACCTCAATAGTTAATTGTTAGCACTTTGATCAGGAAGTAAGCACTATAAAAAGACTACAGGTGAGCACCTTTTTTTTTTTTACAACAACAATGAAAGACGTTGCAGAGAGAGGAAGATGGAGGGTGAGAATAAGAGGGGGAGGAAGAGTGAGAGGTAGAGGTAGAGCTGGTAGAGGAGTTCATGGCCAAAGAAGACAACTTTAAAATGAAATCAGAGCAAACTTTAGTTGGCTGGTGCAGACTATGGAAGAGGCATGTGATGAAACTGATGTGGGTGTGATTCAGGAATGGATAAGGCACTCGAGGCGCTTCTTCCCTCGATGTCTGGCAAGGGAAGATATTGCCTGTGATGTGGACGAGGCGTTGTGGCCAGACCCAGCTGTGCGGCAAGATGCTGCCTAATTATTTTTCTTGCCTCTTTTTATTTATGCATATATTTTTTCTGCACATTTTTTCTGCAATTTTTTTTTCAGTTTACTGTTTTTTTGTGAGAATATTTTTGTTCACTCCAATATAAATATATCTGCTGTGCATATGTTGCACTGACTAGTTTGGTGAAAAATAATAAAATAAATGTTTCAACAGCATGTGTAATATGTAATGTAATGTAATATGAATGAAGTGTGTGCCGGACAGCAAACATAGCTACGTAGCTATGTAGATAATGTACCTATGTGAGCTAGCTCAAGCCATGTTAGCTATGTAAGCTATCTATAGCTAAATTAGCTTTAGCATGTGAGCTTTAGCAAATGTAGCTACTAATCTATATAGCTAGCATAGATACATACCTTACATAACTTACATAGCTGGTTTGTGAGCTTAGACTAAACTACATAGGTAACATAGCTATGTTGCTCCATTATCTGCATAGCTTAAAATATGAGCATAAAACACAATGTTAAAATAAATGATAAAATAAACTCTCCAATTAAGACAAAAGCACAAAAAATAAAGATTATAATTTCTTTAAATCTTTACATGGCATACCAGAAACCTTGTTTTTTTTTGTGCATCTAACATCTTAGGCAATCTTTTTTTCTTTTTTTTTTTTAACTTAAAATTAGGCTGCAAATTGTAAAACTTTGCTTAACTTATAAATCCTTTTTAACAGACAGGCTTTTTATGTTAAAGCTATGTGATTTAGTTTGTAGATACAAAAAGCTCATGGACTGCAAAGAAAATATCCAGGTCATATCCAAGTCATGGCTCTAATCACTCCTAACTTAACAAAGCCCTATTTTTTATGTTGAAGTAATGTTTATAAGATGATCTGAGTGGTCTGCCAGAGTGTAGCTGTGTTTTTTTAAGTGCTGACTCCTGGAGTTCTTCTCCAAGAGCAGTAATAAGAGACCAACAAAAGAAATGAAGACAAGGCATTTTATATTTGTCTCAGATCCTTTCAGGTATTTTTTCTCAAGGGATGCTTCATCTGGTACACCCACTCTGCTGTGGACAATAGTGCCTCTGAATTCATTCCTACCAGATTAATTTATTAGAAAGCAGAAATCAGAACTATCCCATTAAAAGCACACAACACACAGCTTCAGCAATGCACCAAACACGAAACACCAAAACCTAAGCAATGATACTTAATTATAAATGCTTCTAACATGATATAAGGCACGATATGAGCCTCACATATGGCGAGGCAATGGGAAGTATCTTGCCTTGTAGAAGGTGCCTTTGTAACCTTTACAGTAACAGCTGTAAGATGGTGTAACACAGCCAAACACACAAGTCTACACACACTCACAAGAAGGTCTGATAAAGCCCGCGACAAGGCTGCAAGTTCCTGAACAGTGCATGAGTCAGAGGGGGTCAGTGTGTGTGTGTGTGAAAGACCGCTATTTTGTGTGTTTGTCAAGTGCATGTGCAATATTTTTCTCCATCTGTTCTCCCTTCCTGCTTCAGATCCCAGTTATGTTGTCCTACTGTGATCCTGCTGTTGTTAGCTGTGCAGCTAAGGAGGAAAGGTTCTCGCTGAGTGTGTGTGTGTGTTTGAGTGTGTTTAAGAGAGCACTGAACATGGTCCATTTGGACAAGATGATATTATAGGATAAAGACCCCTCCTGACCTCCTACACCCACATCACAATCACATATCTTCACACCTTCTTCCTTCCTGTCTCCCACACAGGCTCTGGCTATAACAGACACACACACACGCACAGCAGCACATGTTACTAGCATCTGGTCCCAGTCTGTCACGTCAATAACTTCCTGTCACATGTGTGTGTGTGTGCATCTTAGCAAAAGGTAATTCACAAATGGAGGCCATCATCACAGCAGGATACTAATGTGCTATCTTTTCTCAACAGATGCAGGTGAACAGACTGTTTCCTGGTGTTACTATGAAAAGCAAAAACACTACCATCTTCTTTCAAAAAGAAGAAACCATAACCAGAGAATAAAAGACTTAAAGGATGGGGACTCAAGGTCAAAGGTCTGCATTTATTATGACAATGACAGGGATATAGAAACTTAATAAAGAGAAGTTTCTCAAAGCTTCTTTTTATTTCATCGAAGGCCTGTTGTCAAAAAATTTAATGGTAATTTATCATCAAATGCTCCTTGCCGATGTGTGTATCAGCACATATTTTAAAGAAATGAAATAGCTGTTAATGCTGTGACAGCATTTCTGAATATACATCACTGTTCTGCAGTTATCAAAAAAGCAAACAGGTGGATCCAGGTGCTAGCATGATGTAGTGCACGTCACAACAGAAAATCTACTGCCAGCAAGACAAAAGCAAAGATACCGGATTGTGTTAGTTTTCTTGAACACCAGAAAATTGGGACTTATATGTGAGTACAAGTTAAAAAACTGCAGCAACACCAGTCATACACTGTTAAAAGGGATTTGGGCTTTAAGTCAGAAGGACTAGTGTTGTCAAGTTGAGAGAACTCATTGCCCATCACAACAAAGTAAGAAGAGTTACAACAACTTCAACTTGCAAAAAGCTCGGAAACTCATTAAAAACCCACAAGAATCAGTTCAGTCAACTTCAGAAAATACGTCCAGGTGGGCATTTCAACCAATACGCATGCGCCCGCAATGTGACGTCAGCCGCAGTGTTGAACCGTATATAATGTGTTGAACTCTGAAAATCCCAGCCGACCGCCATCTTTTTTTCCTCTGAGCCGAGCCATCCAAGTAAGTACATTTAAAATTGCTTTAGCAAAGTTAGTTCATCTGGAGGTAACGTGCATTAATCGTCAAATGTCTCTCTGTCTCAAATGGTCGGTCAATATAACCTGTGATGAATATTTTGTGTTTAGTTCGAAAATGTCAGCAAGCTAGTGCTACATGCTAACATAGTGCCAGTGCACAAAACACTGGCCGTAATTTCCGTCATTCGGGGGGATAAAAGTTAAATCTTGTGTAAAAAGGTAGTGATAGGTGATTGTTTCTATGTGCTTAGTGATATGGGTGCCGTTACATTCTGTATCCATGGCAAAGTGCAGCAGTGGGGCTGAACAGCCATGCAGCTCACCAGCTGTAACAACACACATATCATTCATGAGAAGCTCTCTTTTCTTGCTGTCTTGTCAGTGCGGTGCCATGTGGCTTCTGTTTTTACAATGTAATCACTTATCATTCAAATGAGTGACATGGCCAAGTGGGTCCACTTTCTAATGCATTTATTGATTTATTGAATTAAGTTTTTATTATTAAATTTATCTATTAATACGTTTATTTTATGTCAGGATACATTAAAACCTGGAAACCTTAAATCGGGAACTCTGCAATTTTTCAGAGACTTGTAGTGATGCACGGTATTTTGCACATCAAAAAATAAACATACACAATAAGGAAACTGAACTTAGTGTTGTTTGTGCTGATAATGGTTGTAAATTTTTTTTTTTTCTTTCTTTTTTCTGTACAGGGTTACTTTACGTGTAGGCCACGCTGTTTGGGGCAACTGACCCTCATGAAGTGGTCCTGCAAGTGCTGCAGTTTCTCCTCGCCGAACAGACGCACACTAATTGTCCATTATAAACTGAAGTACTGTCATCAGGCGAGGAACTGTCCTCTTCCCTGTCTATGCAGACACAGGGAAGACTGTGTGTGCAGGACAGAATTATCTCTGAAAAAAACATTTAACTAGAGACCATAGTCAAGCCTGTACAAAGCAGGTGACTGCAAAGTTAAATTACTGTGCAATTTTTCAGAGATTATTAGTGATACACAGTATTTTGCACATTTAAAAATACACATACACAATAAGGAAACTGTTAAATGTCCCTTTAATGACTGTAGTTTTCAGTCCAGTGTGTACTGTACTTTTGTGCACATAAGAGTAAGAAACATCACCTCTGTACTGTTGACAATTTTCGAGAAAACCTGTATCAAACTTATATTCAGGGCACTTCAAACTCTGAAAGTACAGACTTTGAGACACATTCAGATGATCTAGACTTAACAGATTATTTAATAGAGGATCAAGACCTGCATGATTTACTTGAACACAAAGTTGCATCTCTCTTACTGCGTATGCAAACAAATTTGCATGTGTCTACAAACAACAACTCAGGAAATAATAAATGCGCTTTGTAGTATTAGCTCAGTTGTAGAAGAGTGCACACCAAAAATAATTCAAAGTATACTGATCAAGCAAAATTGTGCAGTAAACAATGCACACTGCTGCTATAACAGAGATAGTTAAAAAAAGTTAACTCCCTAAGTTTCTTGTCGATAGACTGGCCTTTTAGCTCTGAATACAAAACAGCAACTTTTTACAAGAAAAATTTTAAAGTGATTGAACTGATTGAATATGTTTTAGATGCATCTTCAAGATGGAAATTTGTTTATGTTCCGGTTTTAAAAGTCCTGACAGAGCTGTTAAATCATAATGATGTGTTAGATAAAGTCTTGGGGACAGATCATATTGAAACAGTTGAACACTTCAGTACAAAACACACTGAGACGGTCTATATTACAAAAACAATATTTTGTTTTCTTCAGAAGATCTTAGCATTGCCCTAGGACTGTATATAGATGACTTTGAAGTTTGCAACCCACTAGGAACATAAAAAAAGCACATGGTCTGTGCAGTCTATTGGGTGATTTCAAATTTACCTATATGGTATAGATCATCTGTACAGTCAGTCTACCTCACATGTCTGTGTCATAGCAATGATGTGAAGAAATATGGGTATGGAGCCATTCTTGAACCACTGATAAAAGACCTTGAAGTACTTGAGCAGCAAGGATTGTATGTTCAGAAACTGGGAACAACTGAGGTACTGAGGTACTGTGCTATATGTTGCTGCAGACAACTTGGAGGCCCATTCACTTGCTGGGTTTCATGAGAGTTTCAATGTCAACAAATTGCCAGTTTTGTATAGCAAGTCGGCAAGATATTGACATTCATTAGGTAAAGGAGGGAGTATTTCCACTCCGGACAGTTGAAGCTCTCAAACAGGACCTTCTGGATTTAAAGAGACATCAGTTAGTTTCCCTGCATGGAATAAAGAGTGACTGTGTTCTCGATAGACTTTCTCATTTCCACACAATCCAGGTCTTCCCCCCAGATTTTATGCACAACCTTTTTGAAGGAGTAGTGCCACGGGAATTAAGTCTATGCATAAAGTCTCTGATATCCAAACAGTATTTTACAATAGATGAGCTGAATTCCATCACAGCCAATAAAATCCTTTTCTCCTTGTCAGGCTTGCCTACAGGATTGATTGGGCCCCTGAAACACCCTTAGAATGGGCCTATCCCAGCCGCCTAACAGTTACATCATTTTGGAACTGAAAAGCGTGTCGAGCTATTATTGGGTTCTGATGTTCAAACTATTTGTTCTTGCCACCTTTAAACCCCTTTTCATGACTGTATCACTAACTGTAGCCACCCAGTTTTGTCCCTTTCAACCAGTTTTTGCCACTTTTTAATCGCTTTTTACCTATTTAACCACCAGTTCTGCTAATTTTAAACCTTTTTTTTTTTTTTAACCCTTTTAATACATTTTTGCCACTGTTTAACTGCTATTCCCCATTCTAACCACCCATTTTTGCTGCTTACTTCTGATTTTTGCCACTCTAACCTTTTTTTTTTGGCAACTTTTACCCATTTTTAACTGCTTTTCACCAGTTTTACCACCCTTTTGCCCATTTTACTTTTTTTTCCAATTCAAACCAATTTTTGCCACTTTTAACTGATTTTCACCATTCTTAACCACCCATTTTTACTGCTGATTCTTGCAATTTTAAGCCATCTTTACCACTTTTCACCCATATTGCCAGACTTTCACCATTTTTTTTTTTTTTTTTTGACAATTTCTGCCCTTATTCTCCAGTTATTGTTATTTTTCCTCCAAAGTTCAACTCCTTTCTTCTGGAGTGGTTATCATTCAGGTGTAAAATATGAGTTTCCTCTTTGAAAAGACTCACACTCTCTGGGTGAAGAGTCTCCATTAATTATCTATTTCTCCCACTTGCTCTCTCTCTCTCTCTCTCTTTCCCCCTATCTCTCTATCCCACACACACAAACATCATCACCATCTGTGTCTGTGAGCTGCAGGTCTGGGGGTAGGAATATTTCCTGCTCATTTATTTACTTTATCATAGCGGGGTGCATCAGAAAGTGATTCCAGCTGTTGTCATGGTAATTTAGGTCATTGTCAGCCTGTTTACAAAGGAAAACAATCCCCCAAAGTTGTTTATTCTGTTCGCGATTCTGCTCTGACTGTGAAGTGTCTGGAGTCGTACGACCAAAATATCAAACATGTCAGAAATCCTCACAATCAGTCGGGAGCGGTCGTACAATGGGCTGTGGTCGGCTATCATGTGCCCCTGTACACAGCACGAGAAACGACGCCTGATCCAACTGAGAGTCATGCGACTCCAAATTGGTGGCTGAATCACAAGAAAATTGTACAGTGTACTCACAGCTTTAGGGCAAGCATAAACTGTTCCCCAGTTTTTGACTGGCTTTTGCAGGACTGGGTTGAAAAAATATTCCTTATTTAACCAATTAAAGTGAACTACTTAAGGCACTAGCTTAATTGTTTAGCAGGCTCATTATGCACACCCATATTTTAAAGCACTGGTAATCCAGATTTTTAATCCTTAAGAGTCTGCCTTAATCAGGTTTAGCCAATCAGGTTTTTGCTTTTAAAAAACAGAGATGAAATGATCATTCTCATCCAGATCAAACCTTTTGAAAAGCAGGGGTGAGACCTGAAATCAATGAGTCGAACAACTAAAAAGTGCCTTTTTTCTGCCCAAGGTTTTGTTTTTTTTCAGCTGTTTTGGGTTTTGACTACACTCCTTGTTACACCATGAAATTTGATGAGACTTCTCCAACATTACCCTATAAAACTCCTTGTATATTATTACCAGACGGACAGTTCCTCTAGAACAGCTGATTGTGCCAATCTGTCTTCTGATTCAGTCTGCCTGCAGCTTTACAGGGCTAATTTACCCCTGTGTCACTCTCTCTCTCCCCTTTGCCACTGTCTCTCTGGTTGTTTTCTTTCCACTGTCGATCTTTTAGTACTGTTCATAAAATTGGCCCAGATTGCTCCATGTATTTTTACCGGCTAGAGAAAGCCAGTGTATTGGCATTTGTGTATATTAGCTACTAGGCTGTGGTATAAATCTGTATTGATGATATGGCAGCCCCTATGGGACATGGCGGATGAGGGCCAATCCTGGAGACTATTGACTGGTGTGGAATTGCTTTTGTAATATTGTTTGGGAAGACGGACGACTATGAGGGGAAAGGAAAAGAAAAAAATAGAACTAAAATTACAGCCAAGGTGTGATTTTTCTGTTTCTTTTATTGTTTGTAGCTCTGTGTGAAAGCTCAGAGGGCTGAAGCGATGAGAAATAATAGGAAAAGGTGGAAAAAAAGAGCAGTATCAATAATAAAAAGATGTAACAGGGGATGTAAATGCATGAGAACCAGAACAATCAGACTAAAAAGACAATTTGAGGAAAAATGGAACATATAAAGGAAAGAGGGGGAGATTGACATAAAAAAAAATGTCCAGGGGAAAAATGTTATGGTTGTATTTATTTTAATGCATGGTCTCAAAAATTGTCAAGACCACAGAAGGGAGAAAACATGTTGTTTGTTTTGTTATCTGACCCAGAAGGATTAATGTAGTTTTTGTCAGGAAGATGGAAAATATGGTAATATCACAAGTTTTTGTGTTACATCCAGATAGAGGACGTTAAAGTGGCAAGAAGAGCATATAGATGTTTTGTTGCAGTCTCACATATTGTATTTGTACTTGCGAGTAACACTAGCATTACATATAGTTATTAAGATTAAGTTAGATTGGGTTCAGGTTAATGGTGGCTGGTAAATTGGTACTACCATCACAGGTATTTTTTCTACCGTGTCATGGAGTTTTGCAAAGCCGCCATCACTGGTTTAAACACTTGCTATGTTCAAGTGCACATATGAGCCTATCCCAGTGATATATGACACAAAACAACTTTCTTTGTGTCCCATCATCAGCGTGTTCCACTCTGACCGAAACTGACAGGAAATCACCTGCTCATGTCAGAGTAATTAACATGCAGCAGAGTAAACAGGTAAAACATCTGTTCTCTCCTTTTCAAGTCTAATATGTGTAACAGCAACATAAAGCCAGTGTCCTCCCTTTGCAGAAAGTCTTTGTCAGCCTGTCTGGGACTTTAACACATGTTCTGCAATTGATTGACTCAGTTCCACTTTAGCCTAGCACCGCAGTGATTCATATAATAACAGCTTAACCAACAGTTTAAAGGTTTAATTGAACTCGTGAATCATTTGTTTTAAGCCTGTGCTGATTCTAAGAAGTAGACTGTAAATAAGATGAGAAAGCAGCCGTAAGCACTGTAGCTCCATGCACATGCACTCTGTGGAATACTAAGCAATGGCTAATTTTGATTCAGGCTGACTAAAGAAGGAATCCCAGTAACTGGGACAGATAATTTTTTCCTCAACCTTGAAGTTCAGGAGAGAGCGGTGGAAGACATACATGCAAACATGCAACGAGATCAGGAATTGATTCTCTTAGATAGTAAGAAAGGACACCTCACCCTTTTAAACAATTATAGGCCAATTTCTAAACTGGCTGTCTTAACTAAAATGCTTGTTGCTTTTATCAGGCTTTCAGTCTGGTTTTTGGAAAAGGCACAGCAACACCACAGCTGCTTTGAGAGCAGTCAGTGATTTTATTGGGCCTTGGACAATAAAGACTTGTTATTGAATTGCCAAAGGCCTTCGATGTTGTGGATCATGTCATTTTGAAAGACAGACTGCACTGTATTGTTTTTTTTAGAAGAGTTGGTCTGTTGGTTTGACAATTATTTATCAAACAGATCACAGTGTATGCAGAATGAAGCCTTAACTTCTGATTATCTTAAAGATAAAAATGGAGTTCCTCAGGGCTCAGTCTTGGGATCCTTAACGGAAGCTTTATATGTTGTACAGGACTCTTTATGTCAGTTAAAGCTGGTTTTGAACCCTTACAAAAACAAACTCATGTTGTCACTCTCAAATAAAAAGCCAGTGAATCTGCATTACCACAGGGTGATGTGATTGAGTCTATGTCTTCTTTTAAACACCTTGGAATTTCTATTGATGGTTTTCTGACTTTTAAGCTTCATATTAAGCAACTTGTAAAGAAGTTAAATTTGTATCTGGGCTTTTACTTCAGAAATAAGCCTTTTTTTTTCTTTTGCAACAAAGAAAATAATTGCTGATGCCACTTTTACGCCTTTGATTGATTACGGTGATGTTTTAAAAATGCATGCATCCTCCCAATCTAAAGTCAAACCCAGTGTTAAGGTCACATGTTTTACCCTTTAAGACAGGTTTACATTGGTCTGATCTTCCTCTCAGCTGGTAGCTGAGAGGAAGATCAGGAGAGGAGGGTGGAACTTTCTTCCAAGTGGGGAGGGCCAACTGAACCTGAGGGCGGTGCTTACTCCCCATATGACATCATGAGAGGAAAATCTGAGAACGGCTTGTTTCAGCACACATTTTCTGAAATATGTGACCTTTAACTCATCATTGCATCTGTATGACTGTGGTAGATGGCCTTCTTTGGCCCCTCATAGAGCTGTATTTAACACTTACCTGATAGAGGCATGTCTAATTTATCTTTGAAAAAACATCAGAATTATTTGGTCTTAATGTTACAGTAAGTATTATTATCACTGCCATGGGTGCAAAGGGAGGTGGGTGTGTGAGCACAAGTGTGAGAGTGGGGATGAGTTTTAAATAAATCATAGGTATTTATGTGCACTTAATGCTTGTTAAAAGGGAAAAATAGCTTTGATGCTATGCATCAATTTCTATGTGTATTTGTGTGCAAAAGAGTGAGTACAATAAATGAAAGAAAAGCTAGAATCTCACGTATTTAAAACATACTCGTGTGTATGTGTTGAAGCATTGTTACTTATCTAATAAGCCGTCTTTAAGGCTCCCAAGAGCATTTCCAAATCCCACCACACTTTCCCCCCTTCATTATGCTTCTGTGAGCACACAGACACAAAGAGCACAGATGGAGTCCCACATAAGCGTACTGTTCTAGTGATAAGCACACAAACACTACACTTAAATACAGTGTGTATGCCTTGATCAGATCTGCAGCATTAGCATGTGTGTTGCACAGAGTGAAAGAGAGGAAATCAATTACACAGCTCGCTCACTCTTTCAGTCACACACTAACTCATGCTCTGTACTCAGGAACTGCACATGAAAGCCTGTCAGAGGAGACTTGATGACGGTTCTCTAACATGACAAATGAATCTGACTTTTCATTCAGAGTGAGTCTGACTCATCATTCAAAAACTCTTCTGAGGACTTTTTTATGTTTTCCCCATTCAGAGTGACCGAGGTTTGAATGAGCAGGTGCTCAGTCAGTCAGTATTAATATGGACGATGCAGTTCTATCGCTTTGAAATGAGGGAAGTTGAAATGCTGCAGATGACAGCACTGACAACCAGCCAATCTGCACTTTTATTTCTGCAAATCAAAAACTGCAGACATGTTGTTTATGACAGATCTCACAGGTGTAGACAACAGAAGCAAGCAGCATGAGACTCATTCAATTCCTGCAAACAAAAAAAAAAAAAAAAACACATTTGCAATTAATATCTGTTATGGCCTGAAACTAGTTGGACCCAGAAAGCAGGAGATGATTAGGCAGTTCAACAAAAAGTTTGTTTATTGTCTCACTGGAGACACAAAAAATATATACAAAACTCAGGAATCCCTGCAGGCAGTGACTGCTGGAGGCTGGTTGATCACCAAACTGAAGCCCAGAGCAAAAATGAGGCAGAGGCACCAATCTGAGAAAATACAAAAGAAAAAATGATCAGAATGGATGGCTTATTCACAAATACTAGAAAGAAGTTTCACCTTGAAGACTTGAGACTGGCACTACCGAACAAGACGGGATTATCTGGCAGAGTAGTAGAAGCTGAGCCGGTCTTTATGGAGAAGTGATTGATTGGTGAGTGACGTCAGGTGTGCTTCACTGCACTCAGCCAGAATGTGGGTGGGCTGCAGCCCCGGGCCACAGCCTGCACTGCTTTGTGGAAGCAGAGGAGAACAACAGAAAAACCAAAGCACAACAGAAACTTTCTAGATCAGAACAAAAAAAAAAAACAGAGTAAACACTGACCATAACAGTACTGGGAGGTGGGGACATTAGTCAGATCAATGTTCACAGTTGGCAAAGGAGTTTGGGAAGCTTGGGTTGGGACAGCAGAAAATAGGCAATGTTGATGGCAGTGGTCACTCCAGTTGCGAGTAGTGAATGTAGGCCAGTCTATGTGTGGATTATGAGTCTTTAACCGTGGTAAACCCAGCACGATAGGGGTAAGCAGAGACAAAATGACAAAAATTTAGAAGTGTTCATGATGGTTGCTGGACAAGATGAGTTGCACAGGGTGAGTTTTGTATGTGACATGTTCAATTACACTATATTGCCAAAAGTATTTGCTCACCTGCCTTGACTCTCATATGAATTTAAGGGAAATCCCATTCTTAATCCAGGGTTTAATATGACATCGGTCCACCCTTTGCAGCTATGACAACTTCAACTCTTCTGGGAAGGCTTTCCACAAGGTTTTGTGAGGTCACTCACTGATGTTGGACAAGAAGGCCTGGCTCTCAGTCTCTGCTCTAATTCATCCCAAAGGTGTTCTGTCAGGTTGAGGTTAGGACTCTGTGCAGGCCAGTCAAGTTCATCCACACCAAACTCTCATCCATGTCTTTATGGACCTTGCTTTATGCACTGGTGCACAGTCATGTTGGAACAGGAAAGGGCCATCCCCAAACTGTTCTCACAAAGTTGGAATAGTCCAAAATCTCTTGGTATGCTGAAGCATTCAGAGTTCCTTTGACTGGAACTAAGGGGCCAAGCCCAGCTCCTGAGAAACAACCCCACACCATAATCCCCCCTCCACCAAACTTTACACTTGGCACAATGCAGTCAGACAAGTACCATTCTCCTGGCAACCGCCAAACCCATTTGTCCATCGGATTGCCAGATGTAGAAGCGCAATTTGTCACTCCAGAGCGTCTCCACTGCTCTAGAGTCCAGTGGCAGCATGCTTTACACCACTACATCCAACACTTTGCATTGCACTTGATGATGTATGGCTTGGATGCAGCTGCTCGGCCATGGAGACCCATTCCATGAAGCTCTCTACGCACTGTTCTTGAGCTAATCTGAAGACCACATGAAGTTTGGAGGTATGCAGGGATTGACTCTGCAGAAAGTTGGCGACCTCTGCACACTGTGCGGCTCAGCATCTGCTGACCCTGCTCTGTCATTTTACATGGCCTACCACTTGGAGGCTGAATTGCTGTCATTCCCAATGGCTTCCACTTTGTTATAATACCACTGACAGTTGACTGTTGAACATTTAGGAGTGAAGAAATTTCATGACTGGACTTGTTGCACAGGTGGCATCCTATCACAGTACCACTCTGGAATTCACTGAGCTCCTGAGAGCGACCCATTCTTTCATAAATGTTTGTAAAAACAGTCTGCATGCTTAGGTGCTTGATTTTATACACCTGTGGCCATGAAAGTGATTGGAACACCTGATTTTAATCATTTGGATGGGCGAATGAATACTTTTGGCAATATAGTGTAGTTTACCGTCTATGGTTAGTACTTTCTTAGGAGTATCTAGTTCATACACTAGGAGGTCATGGAGTTTAATCAACCCAGAGTCAATAAAATTGTCATCAGCTCCTGAGTCAATCAATACCTGGACGGGCAGAGTCTGTTTAGAGGCTGAGGATGTTTGGCTCATCAGCGCCCCCCTGCCTGCTAGTGAGCCTAGCCTTTTGGCACTGCTGGGCATTGGGCGAGGTAATGCCCCTTATTGGCACAGTAGATGCACAGGTTATTCTTCATTCGTCGCTGTCTTTCCTCAGGGGTCAGCTTGGCCCAACCTAGCTGCATGGGCTTGTCAAAAACAGCTGGAACTGGAGGAGCAGAGTCCAGTCTGGTTTCACTGGAGTGTGGGGTCAAAGGTGTGGCATTGAAACCCATGGAGCTGGCTGTAGAAAAGCTGATGGGCTGAGACCTCAATCCCTGGGCTCTCTCCCTGCGTCCTTCCCTCAGTCTATTGTCTAGTCTAATAGCAAGGTTAATTAGCTTTTCTAGATTAGCTGTGTCATCTTGTGCAGCTAACTCATCTTTTATTTCTTCCGACAATCCATTATGAAAAACCCCCTGGTGGGCAGAATCATTCCAGCCACTTTCAACTGGTGAAGGTGGAGGATCAGTAGGTGAGGACGCGGTGGAGAGCTGAGTAGCAATGGAGCAAAGCAGGTCCAAACAGTAAGGTCTTAGACATTTAAAAGGTGCCTGAGGATTTTTAATCCAAATACAAAAAGCTTGAACTGAAGGGAAAAAAAAAACTTCATGCCATCTTGATTTAAAGAGCAGCAAATTGAGGTTTGTTTAAATAAATAAAAAAAAACAAAAAAACACTTGTCTCACAATCCAGGCCTCTCTCTGACACCATTAGTTCATTATGTTAAAATGTACCTAAACTGTGATGTCTCCTTTAACCGGCGGCTGTCACACAGCAAGGAAGATAAAGGCATAGATTTACAAGTAGAGAAGAAATGCATGAATATGATTCACACAGTGACATGAACAAAGTGAAGGGATCTTGAGCTGCACGACTATTTTTGAGTAGGAAATCACAACCTATTCACTATATTGTGCACTTTATACTGCCATTTTTCAGCAGTGCTAACAAGATTATACACCATATTGTTCCCACAATACATTGTGAAAACTGGTGAACAACAGATGGTCACAATCCAAGCAAAATGTACCGTCATGCATTGTGGTTTAAACCTTAGATAATCAGAAGGTGAAGTTTGACTGATCTAGAGGTATGAGAGAAGAACGGCCAGCATGAATATAGTTAGTATACAAAGGCATCTTTAGCAAAACATGTAATCTAAGAAACTGCTAATGATTGCTTTCTAGCACTGGTTTTTGCACATAGAGAAATTATTTACACATTATATAATAATAATAAAAATAATAAAATAATATAATAATATGCAATATATATTTTAATCTTAAAATAAAGAAAAAAGTATAATAACATATCAAAATATTTATTATTTATTTATTATTATTCATTATATTTATTGTGTTTTTTTTTTCACATGGAAAACCATCAGGGCTTTGGCACTTGAACTGGTATTAAAAGGGTTAAAGTCCCCAAAACAAATAATATCTGATGTTTTATGATCAAGTGTGATCTTAATTAAAAATGAATTGCAAATATATATATATATATATATATATATATATATATATATATATATATATATATATATATATATGCATATTCTTTTATACTATTTATTTATGGTGTCCATTTTTGTCTATTTTTGTATTTTTGTCCACCTTGAGTGTAACAATATATACAAATCTTAAAAAGTAAATTCAAAAAAGCATAAAAATCAGAGTTATTGCTCATCATTAACATATTCTTTTTACATGACAAACATCAGGGTCTTTGCACTTAAACTGGTACTGAAAGGGTTAAAGTCCCAAAAATGAACTGATATTCGATATTAGTGATCAGTTCTTGATCTGATCTTGATTGAAAAAAATATGAAAGAGAAGTTGTTAAAAAAATTACTGTAATTTATTTTATCCTTTTTTATGCTGCCATGAACACCCTCAATGTAGCAATTTATTTCACAACATCTTAGAGTTAAATCTAGACACCTACAGCTGAGTATTTCCTGTGTCAGCGCAAAATCGTTTAGGGAATTTTTGTCCTTATTTTGATAGGACAGTGATAGAGTAGGAGATCAGGAAGAGAGTGGGGAATGAAGCGGGAAAGGAGCCACAGGCTGGATTTGAACCTGAGGGTTTAACCTAACAGCTTATTATTTTTTCTTTAAGGGCACATCATCCAATCGAACTACTGTACTGAGACAATTATGTTAATCAAACTGTCAGACTTCTTGTATGATTTTTGGTTAGATAAAGCTCTGTTGGAATAGAGTAAGAGTTCAGCGGCAGTTAACAGCAGTTGCTGTTGGCAACAAATTAAGTAGCACTGATGTTGTCTGAGAGCACACACACTTTAGGAAGTTTCTTTGGATGAGCAGAAGTTTTCTGTGATAATGCCATGCTCATATTCCCAGTGCCATAAACATAAACATGCAAACTATTACTTTTTTACTCACACTCTCTATCCAGCACACACATAGCTATCCTACATTTCATATACACACACTCACAGGAGGCGTCTGGGTTCCTGCAGTGGCATCCCTCGAGGGAACCATGCTGGATAGCACGATGTAAATTGTGTTCCCTGCCATTGTCTCAGTTTGCCCATTTTTCTTCTGTCCCCTAGAACACACACACTCACACCCTAACACACATGCACACACACAGATATATACCAGGCTCGGTGTTTCTTTGCTGCTGCAGAAAAGCCAGAGCTATTGTTATTGTTGTTTTTGTTGTTGGAAATTGCATTGTCAGCAGAAAATGCTGTTTTCTGCACGTTGTGAGTATAAGACAGGACAGGACAGAAGGAGAGGGTGTGTTTTTGTATTGGTGTATCCATATGTGCGCATGCGTGCGGGTCTGTGTACAGTGGCCTTGCTCTGTCTCAGGCCTGTCATGTGGATTCATAACCCAATCCCACACACGAACTTTGTACAAAGGCTTCACTGAAAAATCACTCTCTGCTCTGCCACAAAATACTCAGAAAAATGTTTACGCCCACAAAAAGATGTTTAGGAGGGAACAAGGACCGTCTTTGCACATTCCAACACCTTCTGAAATAATACTTCAGCGCTTTGGGTGTGTGGGAAAAAAAGACTACAGACATTTCAGTCAAATTAAAGTGAGGGAGAGAGAAATGGTTAGGGGTTAAAATTAGATTATAGTATAGTGTCATTTTAAACATGGATGACACCCTTTTGTAAAGCATGTTTGCTTCTGACTCCAGCCCTCTCTGGAAATGGACGTGTCTTCATAGATGTGCCCCCACCCCAAGCCTCCACTATGCTTCACACTTGGGGTGGACAGGTGATGAGTGGTTCCTGGTTTCCTGGCTTACAGAATTTTGTTTCTCACAGTCTGAGGGTCTCAGGTGCTTATTTACAAACTCCAAGCGGGCTTTCATGTTTTCTGCGCTTAGGAAAAGCTTCCCTCTTGCCACTCTGCCATAAAACCCAAATCGTTGGAGGGCTGCAGTGATGGTCCCATCTCCAAATGGGATCTCTGGACCTCAGTCAGAGGGACCATCAGGTTCTTGGTCACCTCTCTCACTAAGGCCCTTCTCCCTCGATTGCTCAGTTTGGCCACATGACCAGCTCTTGGAAGAGTCTTCTTGGAAGGCCACTGTGCTCTATGGAAACTTCAGTGCAGCGCTTTTTTCTCTGATTTGCATTGTCAGCTGTGAGGCCTTCTATAGAGAGGTGTGTGTCTTTTCAATCATGTTTAGTCAATCTAATTTACCACAGGTGGACTCCAGTCGAGGTGTGGACACATCTCAGCAAGGTTGAAGAGAAAAGGAAGCGCCTGAGCTAAAATTTAAGTACTGTAATGAAGGGTCTGGATACTCAATACTTTTTGAATGCACTGTATAACTTTCATTGTATTGACGCAACAATTTTTGCATGGACTAATTTACAATCCATTATCTGACTGAAAAAGGTTGGCTGCATACCAGATGATATTCCAGTCCCAACCAATTTCAAAATTGCCTGAAGGAAACTATAAGGATAGTCTAAACAATTTTTAACATGCTAATCTTCCAAACACACACGTTAGAGGATTCAGCCAAATCACAAGATCACACACCTGAGATCTCACAGAAACTAGTGTGATCAAATGTTACTTCAGACATGGAGGACTAGTGACGTCATCAGCCCTTTTTTTATGCCTTGCTTGAGAAAAGGCATACATGCATCTTCCAAAATTCCACAAGCTAGCCTTTTTATTCCCTTTTTCCACTTTGCTCTGGGCTCAGTTGTCTTTATATTTCCTGCCTGGTTGGCGATGCTTTCCAGTCTGCATCCTCACACAGGCAATTGTGGACAGCCTGATTCAAAATCGTAAATATCACATAGATTTGACATTTGTAGCCAACCTAGCTCTACAGCTTAACAATAGGACCCATGGACATTACATATATCAATAAGTACTCTATTATCCCAGTGGTCTGACCCTAAACAGGCCAGTATTAGGCACATGTCATTCACTGACAGTAAAACATCCTTATATGTCAATGAAAGTACCTTTTTATCCCTCTCATCCAAAAGTTCACCATGATGAGGGTATTTCCATGAGTAAAAGCTGTCCTCTCTGTCATCTTGCTCCATGGTTTAACTAGTCACACAGGTGTAGATCTACCTTCTGTTGGTATGCAGCTACTTTCCCTGAGTTAGGAGAGAAACAGAAACAGTGCAGATGTCCAAAGGCTTTCTGTTTATAGTGGCAATGAAGGAGAAAGAACATAACTGCATTTTTTTGCATTAGCACAATACTTTAATGAAGAAGTAATGTAATGTCCCAGCACATGAATTGCAGAACTAGCATGTTACGTTACTCATTACAACAATTAAGTGAGTACCCTGATTCCTTTGCAGCATGTTGCTCTCAGCAGGCCATTGAACTGAGTATAAGCTGCAGTGCTGAGTGCCGCATTGAGTCTGGATGGGCGCTGTAATTCAAAATGATACACAATTAAAAATCACCTTTTGAATTGTCATCTGATGTAGATGCTGCATAGAGTAAGCTTCTTTATGGGTAAATGTATGAATCAGCGTACATCTACGTAGGCTCATTTTAACTCGGTAATATCTGTAAACTGATACACCAGTTGTGCTCTCTTCCTCTCTTGGTAATTTAAGGAACAAGTTGTTTTTAAGGTTGCTGTTATGAAATAATATATTAGGATTGGTGGTAAGAAGAAGTAGTAAAAACAAAAAAAAAAAGTAGAAATGAAGTTTATACAGAGAGGAGAAAATAACGTAGTTGAAATGACAAGGATATAGAAAATTAAATGGACAAAAAAGTCCCTCAATGTGAAGGAAATGGAAAAAGCAGAAATATGGTTGCAAGAAGAGCTGAAGGATTGTAATCTACCATTAATTTGGCTTGTGCTAAACCACAAGGGAATGCAGGGAAATCAATGCAGGCTGATTGCTACTTTTACAGAACTGCAGAAAACACTGAAAGTAACTCTGCCCCTGTATCTGCAGCCATTTCTCTCTCTCTCTGTCTGTCCCGCACAATCCTGCACTGGCAGCGTGTTCGGTTTATTGGGAGAATATAAGACAAACGCAGCTGAACTCACAAAGTGGAGAGTGATGTTGGAGTTGACACACTTTGACTGATTGCAGTGTGTGTGTTTCTGTGTGTGCGTGTGAGAGTGAGCAGCGAAACAAAATTCAGCCTCTGAGGTCTGACATTTATCCATCATACAATAACTCTGTTTTCTTCTTCCTGCCACACGTGACAAATTTGGCACTTATCTGACACTGCCATTAAGTTTGACACATACAATCATAAAGAAACAATACTAATACAGGCAAATGTCTCCAGGGCAACTGGCTAGCAGTGACAGAGGACACAGGCAGCAGCAAATATGTTATCATGATTGACTTACATCTTCCGAAACTGATTTAGATACGCACAAAATATTTTCCAGTATATGTCTGCATGAGCTTGCCTCAAGCACCAACAGTGTCCCTGGATTACAAAAGTGTAGCAGTAAGAAATGCTGGCATTTATAAGAAGGCAGACCAGTGATGTGGGAGGGCAAATTGATCAGGAAGCTTGTTGACTTGTTACATTGATGAGACATGATGAAGCAGGAAGGAAGCACTTAGAGTGTATATGTGAAAGCAAGAGAAGTGTCATTTCAGGCAATTATTCTACCAACATCCTGAGATTATAAAATAGATAGTTTCACAACACAAGGTTAAAAAGTCAAGTTCTGTATGAACAGGGTCTTTTACCTTAGAGGAAAAAACAAAAGGTTTATTTAATAATCTCTCAGGAGTTTGTTGTGCTACATTTTAGACTGCACACGGATAAGTAAAATGAAGAGTTTTCACTCAGGGAGAACTCAAACATATCTCCGCCACTCCAGATGTGCAAAAAAACAAAACAAAACAAAAAAAAAACCTTTAACTTTAAGTCAGTGATAAGCAGGGGCAGAACCAGATGTGCAAAATATCCGGGGTGAAGCCCAAACCAAGGTCGGTTAAGGGGGACAATCCCTCATAAAGTTTTGGGCTTATTGGGCAGCTGTACACTCTATTCTTAAGGAACTTAAAACACAAATTCAGAACTAAAAAAAAGCCAAGAAATCAATCATTTGGGCAAAAATGATGCAGTTCAACCTAAAAAATCCTCAGTACTGGCATAACTTTTTTCTTAATCTAATTGTGCTAAAAGTGTCATTATCATTATAAGATAATGAAGTACCTTGACGTTCAGTAATTTTCACTTCTGTCTCCCAAAAAAATTCTGATTTTCTTTTTTAAATCACTTTAAATTAGTAGAGTAGGAATTTTGGTGCAAACGTTTACAATTGGAACTATGCATGATAACATATGGGGTTACAGATATTGTTTTTTTCTTAAAAATGCTGAAAATCCTATTTTTTAGAACAATGTTAAAGTACTTTTGCACTGCAGTGAGTGCATAAGTTAATAGTGAAAAGATCTGATTTTTAAAATTTTGTTTGGCTTTAAGAATCAAATTTCCATCTTGTGATCAGCAAGGCCCAATTAATTTCATTTTGTATTTATCTCTCATAGTATTTATAAGAAAAATGCTATTAACCAACCTGAAAGATTTGAGGCTTAAGCCCCATAAGCCACCCCCTCGCTCCACCTGTGGTTACAAGTTACTTTTCAAAAATTACTTGTCCATAAACTGTACCACCTTTCCCATTTGGGGTTTCTCAGGACATTAGCTGATCCCAGCTGTCGTTTGGCAAAAGGCGGGGGACATCCAGAACTGGTCACTATAGTCAATCAGACCGTTCCATGCACTGCTGTACATGGAAAAGTTAATGGTCTGCCACCGAGGCATTTTAGCCAGTTTTATTATTTATTCATTTATTTCTTTAAATGAAAGAAAGTTGTTGGGTGCACTTATCAATGCAGCAACAAGCCTGGGTTATACTTCTACAAAATGATCACTGAAAGAAAACCCAGAGAATCGTATTCTCCCAGCTGACCTCTCAGCAGTGTGGTTGGACCAGGTCCTTGGCCCCCAGTATGCTGTGAAGAATGACTTGGGGACTTAATCTATCACCAAATTGAGTCTGGTGTAGAACATTTGTCAGAGAGTTCACTCATTCCTGTTGGAGCAAAGACTGAAACAAACGAGACTGAAATGAATGGGTCAGTCCCATGTGCAGTAAGTGCCCTGATACCAACCGTTTTTCAGCTGCATTAGCAAGTGCCGTATTTAAGTGCTGATTTGCTGAAAGAAGACTCATTTAAAGACAAGGAGTGACAAGTGGAAGTGGGTGGATGAACTTGGGGGCTGTTGGTCTGTACTTCACTATAGGCTGTAAGTTAAGCTTATATACTGGTAGCTAGTTGGATTTCATACTCTACATGGAACTTGAAGAGCCACACAGTTGTGCAGATTTTGTAATAGAAATGACCACAAAGACAGTTTAAGACCCCCAAAATAGGCAGCGTCCTCTACTGTGGTGCAACTTATTTCTTAGATTTTTGGCGATTAAATTCACAGTGAACAACCAAACTGCTTCCTGCAGTTCCACTAAAAGAAAAGGTTGATTTTTCTTCAACAAGTTTCTTTTCCTTCTTGCGATGACTCAGCAGTTCAGTATGCGGGTAAAAAGTAAAACTTCTGTGGCTTCATCTTTAAAAGTTCCTGTAATAACAGATCGTCAGGAACCGGCTCTGTGATAGGAAGACGAATACCACAGGGAGGTTTTCACAAATTTATCAAGCTACGCCTCACATGGGGTTAGCTGAGGCAGCTGGAGAAATTAGATCCAAACACATCCATCATATTTACACATATTCATGGATGGTTTTCGCCGTGCACGTCTCGTCCAGTCAACCACAGCAGCCGTGCCTGTCTCACTCAGTCTTCTTTCCTTTACCCCTTCCCTGCTCTCTTGCCCTTCCCTCCCTCCCCCCCCCCACACACACACACACACACACAAATTCAGCCATCCCCATTCCTCTCCGTCCTGATCATTAATTCAGGGCAGTAGGTATACCAGGCTACCCAGCTATAATATAAGCAGATGAGATTGAGAGAGGGCCAGCTTCCTCTAACAAAGAGTCAAAAGGACAAAGCTCGGCCACTGTGAGGCAGGGCTATAATGAAAGCATTAAGATAACTGTTCAATATTTATGAAAGTGTGCTGCTCTCAGCACACACACAAAGAGAGAGAGCAACAGTCTTTCTGGCCATTCATTATATGAATTGATTTAGTTGAGTTTTCCCTGGTGGTCCCTCTGCGACATCAAGCTTCCTCATTCCATTCAACCCATTTGGGTGTGTTTTTGTGTGTGTATTTTTTCAAACCAAACAATTTGTGTGAAAGCATGTGTGTGTTTTAAAAGAAAAGTAGAAAGATAGTTTGTGTGTTTGTGTGTGCATACATGGACAAAGAGCTAAGTCTTTGCGTGCATGGCTCTTGTGTGTTCTTCATAAATTTATACGGTAGAGAAGAAGAAAGTTTTTGTGCTTGTGAGAATGCATGTACATTAAGCTGATTCCTTATTGTGTATAAGTGAAATTTAGAGCTGCAGTAAGTTTGTGTTATGATGCCTTTAAAAGTATTCATCCTCTTGGATGTGTCATCCTTTTATTGGTTTTATAAATCAATTGAGGTCAATATGATTAGCTTTTTTAAATAAAGAGAAGTATAAAAATCCTCTTTGACATCAGATTTCTACAAAGTAATGCCATTTAAATAATAATATGTAACGTAAAATAAGTGACTGCATAAATATTCACCCCCTTCAAGTCAGTAGTTAGTAGATGCACCTTTGGCTGCAATCACAGCACTGAGTCTGTATGGATAGCTCTCAATCAGGCTTGCATATCTGGACACTGCAATTTTACTCCATGCAAAACTGTTCTGTCTGGTGCACAGGGATCAGGCGTGATAAACCGTTTTCAAGTCCAGACACAAATTCTGTATTGGATTGAGGTCTGGGCTTTCACACAGTCACTCCAGAACATTCACCTTGTTGTCTTTAAATCATTTCTGTGTAGCTTTTGCTGTGTGCTTCTGGTAATTGTCTTGCTGGAAAATAAATCTTCTCCCAAGTTGTAGTTCTTTTGCAGACTGAATAAGGCTGTCCTTCAGGATTTTCCTATATTTCACTGCATTCATTTTATCCTTTGCCTTTACAAGCCTTCCAGGGCAGGCTTTCATAGAGCATCCCCACAGCATGATGCTGCCACTACCATAATTCACAGTGGGGATGGTGTCTTTCTGGTGAAGTGCAGTGTTTGGTGTCTGGGCAGCATAGCATCTTGCACCACTTTGGTCTCATTGGACCAACAAATTTTCTCCCACTTCACCATGGTGTCTCCCAAATGCCTTTCAGTCATGAGTTTTTTTTCAACAGTTCCTCTCTCTGCCAATCTCCCATAAAGCTTTGACTGGTGAAGAAGAGTCTCTCCCATCACAACTCATGAATCTTATAAATCCTACAAATAGTCTTAGGTGTCTTGGTGTCCTCTCTCACAAGATGTGAGATATTGAAAAATATCAGCGTAGTTTGGACTGGTGTGTAAATCTTTGTGATTTTGTATTTGTAACTTCACTTGTTTTATTAATCCTGCCAACTGAAAAAAAACCTAAATATTAAAGCTGATCAAGAAGCACAAATTAAAACTAATTTAACCAAATGAAATGGTCCATTTTCTGCCCTGAGAGATTACATTAGAAATGTGAAGGACTGGTAGGCTAAGTAATATGAGAATGTCCTGTCATTATCATGAAATGTGTGAAAAACATCAAATGAAAAGAATGTAGAGAGTTAGGCTATTGGAGAAAGAAATCATCTTACACATTTAGTCACACGTCAGTATCATCAAAGTATTTCAGCCGGCAGGAAATGCATAATTTTACCCTCCAAGCCACAATATGTTGCTGGTAGTGGGGTCAGTGCTTTCGTCTGACAACATCATTGGACAGATTTGTGTAGATAAAGCTGAACAGCTGACTGTGAGCTTGAAGAAAGGTGATAAAAAGTGAAGTTTTGCCAAAATTTATTTGAAGAATAGCCCCGTATGATGAGGGTCCTACACAAAAATGCTGACAAAATGAAAACATTACAAGAAAACAAAAATGATACAGACATCTCAAGGCATTACATATAACATTAAACAAGACATGATTCACCAGCAAAGTCCACATACTGCAGGTTTTGCTCCATCTGACAGTGTGTGTTGCCCACTCTGTGTGTTTCTGGAGCGGTGCAGAGCCCAGTTCTGTGCTGTTGGAGACAGGGGATCATGAGAGCATGGGAGAACTAACCTTATGTGGGAATTGTGAGATCACATGATAACAGAGGGGGCTGAGAATGGTGAGTAAATGACGGATTAATTTGTGCTTTCTGAGGTTGATTTGCTGTTCACTTCAATATAATTCTGTCATTTTATATTGCTTGTTTCTAACATGGGTGATTACATCAGGAAATGAAAAGGTTTTCTAGAAAGGATGTGTGAGGTCATATATAATCCTGTGGTTTTTTAACTCAGAAGTTGCCTGTGGCTTGTGTTACAGGATGAGATGTATTGTTGATATTCTCAAGATCTACAGTTGGGAGTCCTGATGCTTTGTGCATTCTTGTTCCTGTTTGGGTATATCTGCTCTGCATGGAGTGTTTTGGCAGCAGCCTCAACTTCAAATAGACCTGGCACGTATCTTAAGCAGACAAGGGTGGAGTTGGGCTACTGGCATTTGCCTGAGATGGACGAACACATCTTGTGGAGGTGTAAAGATTGATTAGAAAAGGAGCAATTTTCTCTGGAGTGTACTCCGCATACAAATCACTGTGCAGACAGAGTATGTGGAATTTGAGGGTCATGCTCTGCCACTGCACACACAAGGGATGTCCTTAGCTGGCTAGTTTTCTAGTTTTCTGAAAGAAAATCTAAATTCAGATCAACCAACAAATCAGTTAAGAAAATCACAAAATAACGAAGAACAGTTTATTATGAATTGTCTGCCAGTAAATGATGGAAATGGTTCGCCAACTATGACTAATGTTAGCAGTCTTAGCCAGCCTTCTTCCCTCCTTGCTGGTAAACCTAAACACTGCTGTTACAAACATGGTTACACATTATTTGGTCAAGATACCTGTTTCACCTGACACAGCCAAAATACATTTAAATCTCAATTTTCTAGACCAAAATACTGCAAAACCATGCTGGTCCGAAAAGGTGATATCTGTTTACTGTGCGTGTTTATGTGCAGGTAGTAGAGTGCAGCGAGCAGACCCAATTCAATCTGGTGCTACAGCCAGTCTATGGCAACAGTCCTGCAAGTGGTGGGTAGCTCCAGTGTAGTTTGAGCATTTGATAGGCATCAAAGACTAAAATAAAAATAAAAGTAATTCTTTAGACTGATTATTAATCTGGTGCCAGCTTGAGGATGATTTAACATTTTTATGCTGGAAGTGTCATGTGACATGATGTCCAGTGTCTTGGTTAAGAAAATGCAGTTGCTGTGCTGTTAAATTCACCTGGCCTCTATTTGATGTACCTGATATTTACCCTTCTGTAGCAGCACATACCAATATCTGTTGAAAACTGCAGTATTTTGCATGTCGATCTAAAACAAAAATAACAAAAATACTTTTATCATTTAAAGTCTTTAAAAAATATAGCTTTCCAGCTCCATAATGTACAAATTCAAGCCACTAGTATGAAATAAGCTTTGTCTTGAGACTTTACTGTGAAATAATGTATTTACATATGTCAGTACACCATTAAAAATGATTTTTAAAACTTTTTTACAGAGTTAAGCCTTACACCTATCGCCTTTTAAATGCTAAAGATAAGCTTGGTTGGGAAACAACTCCTTTTAAAAGAAACCCTCAACAAGATGACTGAATGGGAAACCTGGAATCACATCAAGAAGGATAAAATAAGACATGTATTGCTTTACTAATGTGAGCGAATCTTTGATATTATCTTACATGTTACATTACTGAGAGGTTTCAAACTTCTCTGAGCTAACTTTGACTCTTTCCCCCTTTGACTCATTCCCTCCATTCATCCATCCACAAATCCATATGTGCATTCAAGTATCCATTAGTTCATTCGTCACCCTTCCTCAAGTGTCTCCATCTTTAAGCATCTCCGTTCTGCTCCCTCTCTCATTAACTGTTCTTTCTCCCTGCATCAATCCATCCATCTCTGCCCCTCCCCTGCTCTCCTCTCATCTAAGTGTCAATCATTAAGTTGTCAGTCATCTTAGGTTTGCATGTTGTTGAAAGAGCAGCAGGAGTCATTTGGGAATTTATGGTTTACAGATGCAAATGCACAGGTTTCCTCATGACTCATTTATCTTCTTGCTGTTTTTTTACTCATCCTGGTCTTGGTTTATCCTTCCTTTAAGTAGTGAGTTCTTATTTTTCCTTTTCTACTTCCTGTTACTCAGACTGTATGAGTAAAAAACACAATTTAAAAACTGGGTTGCATCATATATGCAGGGAGATCTTCACAAATATGTTTCCTCTTTTAAAATTCATAAATGTAAATGCACCGATAGTTGGCATGGACTTGGAGTAAAGAGGGGACTGTGTGCACAGGATCTGCATGTTTACAGAGGGGAAAAGACAAAAAATAGAAGGCAGGAATGTCCAAGCTGACCCATGGCAGAACTGATTAGGTTTTGGAGGGAAAACATCAAGGTGTTCATACCTTGCTTGTAATATCTCAATAAAACTTTAAGGATTTTCCTTAAAACTTGCACAAATTTCCACTTTACTCAATGGAATGATTGTGTAAGTACACAGTCAAGATCACTGGGCATCATGGTCATCCCTTGTTTGTGATATATCTTAAGAAGACTGTAAGGCAGTGATTCCCAGCCTGTGGGCTGCTGGTGGGCCATGAAGGTACTGCAAGTGGGCCACCAAATCATTTCCAAAATAGTATGATTTTTGTGGGGGGACGGGAAATGTAATTATATAAAAATAAAAATATATACAGAATAGTGTTTTAAATGTTAAAACTCAGTTACATTTAAAAGGATATTAAAAATGGTCAAATATTCTTTTCATTATTTTGTTTTTTTTCCTTCAAGTATTAGACATGTGACAAGCAAATGAGAGATAGGAACTTTTGTTGTTATCCAGAGGTTATTGCGTGGACAGCTCCTTGAAAACTGTAATACTGAAGGTGTTGCAACGTGTTACAGATGCTGTGTTAGTGACTGTGGAGCTTTCAACATGTTTCTCCTATATTCAGTTCAGTCATTTATGTTCAATCTTCAATAAAAAAAAAGTGCTCTGAGAACGCATTATATGGCCACCGTATTTATGGGGTCGGAGGTGGGCCACGAAAATTTTTGAGACTTAAAAGTGGGCCCTGAGTTGGAAAAGATTGGGAACTACTGCGGTAAGGGATTTTCTTCACACTCTGCTCAAGTGCCCATCCATACATCCATCCATACTGAGGCGCTCCCAGACCAAAATGGATATGTAATCCCTCCAGTGCATTCTGGGTCTTCCCCGAGGTCTCCTCCCAGACGGAAGTGCCTCCATGGAGAAGCAACCAGGAGGCATCCTGATTAGATGCCCAAACCACCTCAGGTGGCTCCTTTTGATGCAAAGGAGCAGGGGCTTTACTCTTCGCTCCCTCCAGATGTCTGAGCTCATCACCCTAAGGCTGAGCCCAGCCACCTTCCTGCTTGTATCCAGGATCTCATTCGTTTGGTCATTACCCAGAGTTCATGACCATAGGTGAGGGTTGGGAGGTAGATCGACCAGTAAATTTAGAGCTTTACCTCTCGGCTTAGCTCCCTCTTCACCACAGCGGTCTGGCACAATACCCGCAGTACTGCTGATGCTGCTCCAATCCGCCTGTCAATCTCACGCTCCCTTTTACCCTCACTCGTGAATAAGACCCCAAGATACTTGAACACCTTCACTTGAGGCAAAGACTCACTCCTCACCTGGAGGGGGCAATCCACCATTTTCCAGCTCTAGTGCCAGCTCAGACTCAATGATAAACTAACTTTGAGGTCATACATCAAAGGCTGAGTTCATTTGGTCTGATTTTCAGTCCTTGCCTGTGGCAAAAATAGTGCAGTAAATTTTTTGTGATATTCTTCAAACTTTACCTAAATGTCCACTTTGACTACAAATTAACTAAATTAATTCAAAGGTCAAACGTCAAGGTCAGCGAGACTCATGTTATTCCTCTGCTTGTGAGTGCAATATCAAGAACACTTAAACAGATCTTCAGGCTTTGCACTATGTCAACTTTGACTCACTGATGATCTGATTAGATTTTGGAGGTCATAGGTCAAAGGGGAAGGCCATTAGGCCTTGTAAGAGCTGATAATGTAACAACAATGCATTATGTAACAAAAAAGAAACAAAATACATAATGTAACAACTGGTCAATAATATTACAAAATGCTACTGTGCTGTCGTTAAATTATAAAGCAAGGAAATAATTGAAAAGTTCATTTTCTCCTTATAATGTATTAACTTTATTATATTATAGAATTAAAACTGTGGAATAACATGGTAATTTCCTCTTAATAGATTGTGGTCTGCCCTTAAAGTAATCTTTCAATAGTTTTAATTTGACTCAGATCAGGACCAACGTAAGTAGCTCCTATAGGCCTACAACTCCAGTTTGATAAAGCTTATAGTTAGGGCTGGCCCAGGTCTGGACTGATCCTTAGTTATGCTGGTATAGACCTAAAACTGTCCAGTTTGATAAAGCTTATAGTTAGGGCTGGCCCAGGTCTGGACTGACCCTTAATTATGCTGGTATAGGCCTAAAACTGTCCAGTTTGATAAAGCTTATAGTTAGAGCTGGCTCAGGTCTGGACTGATCCTTAATTATGCTGCTATAGGCCTAAAACTCCAGTTTGATAAAGCTTATAGTTAGGGCTGGCTCAGGTCTGGACCAACCCTTAATTATGCTGCTATAGGCCTAAAACTGTCCAGTTTGGTAAAGCTTATAGTTAAGGCTGGCTCAGGTCTGGACTGGCCCTCAGTTAGCTATGCTGCTACTGGCATTAAACTAGGACTGAGCTAGCCCCCACATAGGCTTTATGAAACTGGACAGTTTTAGGCCTATAGCAGCATGACCAACTAAGGGTGTTCAGACATGAGGCAGCCGTAACAACAGTATATTATTATAGTATGCCATACAATGTTGTGTTGTTAGTATGAGTTCACATGTGCATAAGTAAACACACACACACACACACACCCCCACCCACCCACACCCACACCCACCCCCCCCCCCCCACCACACACACACACACACACCCAGACACTGGCCCAGGAGGTGGGGCTTGCTTGTGTATGAACATTTTTTTTTTTGTCGTAAATTAAAGTAAAAACTACTGAGGGAGTGTTTTTTGTGCAGACTACACTCTATTTTGAGGCAATGACCATGTTAATCAATAAACTATTGACTCACTCTATACAATTATTACATTATTAGGAGAAACACATTTACTTGCCTTATAATGAAACAACAGATGCAAAATATAACAGCAGCATTTTATAACATTACCAGTCGTTACATTTGTCAATTGAGGAGGTTAGAGTAGATTTGTACATCACTTATGTTACCAAATAAAAATACATCTTTTAAATATCTGAACTGACAAAGTTCCTGTAAAACCAAAAAGTCTGGTCCCTGCCTTATCCACCTTTATGTCCATTTTTGACTCCGTCATCTATCTTTCTATTTTTATTATCTTTATTCATTTTTACAGCCATATTCATTAAAGTACCCTCTGACTTTGTTCCAGTTTCACAGTCACAGCGATTTACACCCCTATTCAGGCCAAGGCGGGAGAATGGGATGGAGGGATGTGATTGGGGGAGGAGCTAGGGGGGGCAAAGGGTTTGAGATGAGCCATCACCAAAGAGATTTACAAGTATCCCCTCCATCCAACCTTTAAAGGATTCAATGTTCAATGTCATTTAGTGCCTGCTTAGTAAGTGAGTATCCTCCCCTCTGAAGCAAAATAAAGGAGAAAAAAAGGAACACGTTTTCATCCACAGAGTGACGACCATATGTGTTTAGGCAACTGCCAGTGGCGAAGTGGAGAGATTTACGTGTCGGTGCTTCGAGGAACGAGGGCTTTCGATCCCTGTAGCGTAATATTTTATTGTGTCAGGGATACAACGAGATAGGCTGCTTCATTCCCTTCAAGGAAAAAAGGAGAAAAAAAAATGCCTGACACCAGAGTTTTGGACAGAGAGGAATGAAGAGAGAGAGGGAGGAACAGGGCGGGAAGATCAGAGCATGAGTGAGCACTGTACAGCTTTGAGAGGGCCTCGAATAGAGAGCCAGAGGGCCGTGTAGGCATCAATCAAACCTCTGATCAATGAATTGATTAGTAAATCAGGCACTATACAGTAAGTCAAGGCTGGAGCTCCATTAGGGAAGAGCTATGTCATCATTACAGACCAGAATCCAAAGGCTTTAGGTAAAAACCAGCTATCCATTCTCACAAAGGCTGCAAAGCCAGGGTCAATAACACTAGTGCTGGGACAGAGAGTCGAAGTTTAGACTTTTTTCTGGGTTTGACTCTTCTGTGCTGTGATAGAGAGTTTGTGTCAAAAGCTGCACATTATGCAAAAGGAGCAGGAACAGTAAAAACAGCATGCTTAACCCATTTCTGCTGCACTCTAACAGCTCCTTCTTTAACAAGCCTGCATCTACACTTGTATTTTCCTTTGACATAAATTACTTTTACAATCAATGACTCTATGACCATGACCATTTCAAAGATACTGTTTTCTGTTTTGTCTGACACAATCCCTTTGTGATTATTTTTTAAAACTCTTTTTATTTCATTTTAACTGCACCAAGTTCTTCCTCTGTAAAAATATTAAGACTGTCTTGTTTTTAGACTAGTCTTGTAAGTGTAGCCTCTGCAAAAATACAGAATCTTATATTTATTGAGGGTGAAAGGGAGTTTACATGGAGTTATTGGAAACACCTACACGGTCTTATATTGAGAAATCTGCAATAACTTCAGTCAGTGGGAATCTAAGGATGTTTAGTTTTCACTGAAATGCGTCAGAACAGTGTTGATTCAAATAGACTTCACATTACCATGGTGCATTTATATTTGGAAACAATAATGTGCGATGAGATCATTCTGTAAAATCATATGTAAGGCTCAAGGCTCAGCTAAAGGCAAAACCTCAAGCCTTTTCAGTGCATCATGTTGCACAGTATACATGAACCTGCACTTACTCTTCCACCAAAGAAAACTACAAATCATGTAAGGCCTAGCATTCATGCAGGGTATGGTAGCTGCTATCAGCTGACTGCCGGATGATTTAATTTATCCAATCACATCCAATCCCAGCTCATTCTCTTAACATGGTGGTAAAATGAAGTTCTTCTCATTGATCCCTTCATCAGTGAATCAGTGACAATAACTGCTGCTGGAAAAGCTGATAGTCATGGAAGAAAGTATTGGTACCACTGGAATTTTTCCAGAAAATACACCATTTCTCCCAGAAATTATTGCAATTACAAATGTTTTTGGTATACATATGATTATTTCATTTATGTGCATTGGAACAACCCCCCCCCCCCCCCCACACACACACACACACACACAAAACAGAAGAAAAAGGCCAAAATTGACATAATTTTACACAAAACTCAAAAAATGGGCCAGACAAAATTATTGGCACCCTCAACTTAATATTTGGTTACACACCCTTGGGAAAAAATAACTGAAACCAATCACTTACTATAACCATCAACAAGCTTCTTACACCTCTCAACTGGAATTATGAACCACTCTTCTTTTGCAAACTGCTCCAGGTCTCTCAGATTTGAAGGGTGCTTCTTGCAACAGCAATTTTGAAATCTCCCCATAGGTGTCCAATGGGATATAGATCTGGACTCACTGCTGGCCACTTCAGAGCCCTCCAGTGCTTTGTCTCAAACCATTACTTGGTGCTTTTTGAGGTTTGTTTGGGGTCATTGTCCTGCTGGAACACCCATGACCACTGACACAGACCCAGCTTTCTGACACTGATATTGCAGCCCAAAATCTTTTGATAGTCTCCAGATTTCATGATTCCTTGCAAACAATCAAGGCACCCAGTGCCAGAGGCAGCAAAACACCCCCAAAACATCTTTGAACCTCCACCATGTTTGACTGTAGGTTCTGTGTTCTTCATGTTTTCTGTAAACAGTAGAATGACATGCTTTTGAAAAAAAGCCCTACCTTAGTCTCATCTGTCCACAAAATGTTCTCCCAGAAGGATTGAGGCTTACTCAGGTACATTTTTGCAAACTCCAGTTTGGCTTTTTTTAAGGTCTTTTTGTCAGCAGTGGGGTTCTCCTCGGTCTCCAGCCATAGCGCTTCATCTCATTCAGATGATGACGTATGGTCCATGCTGACACTTTTGCACCCTGAGTCTAAAGTTTCCCATTGGGTTTTAGGCTGCTAAAGAGTAAATTAATGCCAGAAGAAATTTCATGGTATTCAACATGCAAGATTATAAATGTATCCATTGATATTGGGGATTCTAGCAATTTTCTCACTAGAGGTCAAAGCATGCTGTTTGGATTACCTGGAGAGCATCTTTTGAGCAGAACCTCTGCCAATCAAAACAATGTGTGTCATGATGTAGTTTCCTGCAATTATATAAAACATGTTCATAACTTAAGGGGACTATTTAAATTCAAATCTGTTTGCATGTGCATTGTGAGGAAACATTTTTGTGTTGCTGTTTTTGGGGTGAAACTGGAACAGTCTGAATATGGAGCTCCAGCAATGTCAAAACGTTTTTACCTTATAATTCTAGGTCTTTGCTACCCTAGAGAATTCTGCTGTGCCCACCTTGCATCTAAGCTTTTAAACCTGATAAACCTAATCTTAATATCAGTTTTATTATTGATGCTGTAATTTAAGCCTCCTTTAAATTTCCTAACAAAAAAATAAAATGATGATGAAAAGATCTCCATCCCAGTGCTAGCTAGCAAAGTAGATTTGGCACAATGCCACTTAATGCAAACTACATGCTCTTCTGTTAGTGTGAGTTTTTTTTCCACATGGGTGTTTTTAGCTTATTGTGCATTATAAGTGTTAAGAAGTATTATCAAAAATAATATTTTCCCTTTTACTGAACAGGATGACTTAGTTATAAAATGTCATGCAGCCATAAATTAGTATTCATGGCCTATAGCAAGACATACCACAACCTGTTCAGAGGAGATATACTGCACACCTTCAAGCACAGACATCCAGCATAACTGCATTATGGCACTATAATGTGGCCCTGTGGGTATTAATGTACAAACAGGCACACACATAAATGATCACACACACTATTAACACCTGCCCTCGCAAACACACAAAACGTAGAGAAATACAAACAGATAAGCCTTGACTCAGTTCTTCTTTTACACCAGATTATTGATCATTGTATTTGACAGGATGTAGTGTTTAATGGAACAGGAATCTGCTGAGGCAGTCGTAGCAAGGCAACTAATGGACTGTATGACACACACACACGAACAAACTCTCTTTCTCTCTCTCCCACACACACACACACACCCACACGCACACACACACACACTGAAGAGACAGCTGCAGCTCCTAGAGCCAGTCTATGTTTCCTGAGGGACTGCTTAACTCAACACTGGCCCTGTGATAATGAGCCATTTTACTTTATGCATAAAAGCTGTGTGATATAATTTATAACTTTATTACCTGCTCTTGTATCACTTCATCTTATACATCCTGCTGATGTTCTCTGGTAATAGCCACTAAGAGAAATTAGTTCAAGAGGGAGGAAATGTGGATTTAGTCTGCTGAGGAACACATTCTGACTTGTTTTATTCTAAATATTCTTATTATATGTTTATTTTCATGATTGTAAAAGTTAAAGAAATCCTACAATCGGTTCAATTCAACATTTAAAAACTACCAACAAAATGTCTGCCTGCATTGGGAACATTCCAGCAACAGACCCACTCTGCTAAAGTATTATACATGGCACTTTTCTTGTCTTCTGACAACTCAGAGCTTGTTTACACTGCATGAAATTTACCTTGTTGACACAGACATTAACACTGATGGCTATGCCTTCAAGAGCAACTTGGGGATCAATGTTTAACCCAAGGACACTTTGACGTGAATCCATGAGTGGAGGGTTGAACAACCAACCTTTCAAATGAGAGATAAACAACTCAACTTCTGTTGCCACAGCCAAAAACGACCTTGTTAAAAAAATTTAAAAATATTATGTAATCATTATAGTTTCAAATGTAGACTTTTGAACAGAGTTAAGACAAAAAGTCCAACATATGGTAAGGTACAAACTATTCACTCACCCATCCAAATAATTGAAATCAGGTGTTCCAATCTCTTCCATGGCCACAGGTGTATAAAATCAAGCACCTAGGCATACAGACTGTTTCTACAAACATTTGTGAAAGAATGGGTTGCTCTCAGGAGCTCAGTGAATTCCAGTGTGGGACAGTGAGAGGATGCCACCTGTTTAAGCCCAAGCCCAGTTGGAAAATTTCCTCACTCCTAAATATTCCACAGTAAACTGTCAGTGGTATTATAACAAAGTGGAAGCCATTGGGAATGACAGCAACTCAGCCATAAAGTGGTACACCATGTAAAATGGTGGAGCGGGGTCAGCGGATGCTGAGGCGTACAGTGCGCAGAGGTCGCCAACTTTCTGCAGAGTCAGTCACTACAGACCTCCAAACTTCTTGTGGCCTTCAGATTAGCTCAAAAACAGTGTGTAGAGAGCTTCATGGAATGGGTTTCCATGGCCGAGCAGCTGCTTCCAAGCCATTCATCACCAAGTGCAAAGCAAAGCATTGGATGCAGTGGTGTAAAGCACGCCTACACTGGACTCTAGAGCAGTGGAGATGTGTTCTCTGGAGTGATGAATCGCGCTTCTCCATTTGGCAATCTGATGGACAAGTCTGGGTTTGGTGATTGCCAGGAGAAGTGTCACAGAGTCCTGACCTCAACCCGACAGAACACCTTTGGGATGAATTAGAGTGGAGACTGAGAGCCAGGCCTTCTCGTCCAACGTCAGTGTGACCTCACAAATGTGCATCTGGAAGAATGGTCAAAAAATTCCCATAAACACACTCCTAAACCTTGTGGAAAGCCTTCCTAGAAGAGTTGAAGCTGTTATAGCTACAAAAGATGGACCAACGTCATATGGACCAAAACAAAATGACCATCACATTTGCAACACAATCAAAAGTGTGGTGGAGTTAAGTCCAAGGTGAATTTTCAGCAAAAACACATGAGAGAGGGGATATATAGGGTTACATTGAATAGTTCAATCAATGGACATTAACAGGCCATTGTGTATGATTATATTAAATTAGTGAGTACCTGGATGATAAACCTGGGTTTGCAATGGTCTGTATGAACACTCAGACAGTGAGTGGCATTTAAGTAATTATTTTCAGTGTAAGGAATAAAGGGAAAAAACCTAAAGACATGTATCTGTAAGAGACCATTCATTAGTCATGTAATATGTTAGAAAATATCTTCCACGACAACTCTACCTTCACTTAAGTTGGTATATTGTACACTGTGTGATTTTTGTCCAATTCAGCCATGAATTTTGAGGTGCACAGCTCACTACTTCACTTTGAAGTCGGGCTGACTTTCAGTTGACTCGGGCGTTGTTTGTCGTGCTGTGTGCAACGGCCGACCATGACCCGACCACAACCCGTCGAGCTGCTCCTGATCAGTCAGATGGATTTTTGGCATGTTTGATATTTTGGACTTTTTAAAAAAGGCAGCTCCACGGAGTTCTGTCAAGGTCCATCCCAACTTCACTCATACGGAGTGAGCACTCATGTCGGGCACGACCATTGGACCGTGCAGTGTGAGCACATAAATCGTGCGTGATGGTCGTGCTTTGTAAAGCTTAAGACGACATTCTGCTGTGACTGACATATGGTCAGCCTGGATTGCACAGAGTATGCCTGGCTTTACCTACATTATCCATCAGTCCCCTTTATCTAAATCATTTATGACATCAATTGCTCATTATGGCGTTTAATATTAGGATTCATAAGTGTCTATCACAGAGAGGATTCAGAAGTCTTTTCAACCACCTGCACTTATGCGCTGACGTCAATGACAAAGTGTAAATGTTATTTAAGTGTGTAAAATCTATGCATTTTCACTGTATGGGAGCATTTGTGTCTTCTCTTTCAACACTTATATGAGCTTTGTGTGTCTTCCTGCCACCTGGAACTGTATATACTTCCTGTTGTGTGAATGTGTGTTGAAGTGATTGTGTGCTCTGAGAGATTCCTTTGAGTTTCTCTGACATAGAGCGGTGATGTGAAGAGCAAACAGCTGGGAGAGAAGCTGTTTTAGTCTATTTATGAAAGAGAGTGAGGATGATGACGAAGGAAACACACTCACGGAGAGCTATAGAAAGGTTGAGATGTTATAAATTGAGAAGCTTCTAAATTTCATAAAGTACTTGTACATGTGTTGTTTTTCACTTTCACCATACACTTTGTTTTCACTGTGGGTGGCATCTTCCCCAGGGTGAGCACCAGCTTCTCAAGGGTTTTCAAGGCCAGAAATATCTGCCAAGAGGCTTGTTGAGAAGATAAGGCTGTCTGGGGACTGTATCTGCAATATGAGGGTCACATGATAGCGAAAGAAAAACAGATTTTATTTTTTGGTGTGTCTAAAGGACATCTTATTGACATATTAATATAAAATTAAAACAAAAAGTAAGGCAATTTGTGTTTGGTAGATTATTTCTTTGTTGTAACAATGCTTCTTGGTAATAAATCTTATACCGTTGAAAAGCCTGTTTTTACCCTTTTAAAAGATGCCACATTTGTAAGGATCATGCGTTTGTGGGATGAGCAGCAGAGCTGAGTATGTGGGTTGCGCCCATAACAAAGAAACAAAGAAATAATGTACCAAACACAAATTGCCTTACTTTTTGTTTTAAGTTTAGAAGATATACACACCAAAAAGGGAAGGAAAGGAAAAACAAACAAACAAACAAAAAAAAATCAGTAACCTTAAAGTCTACTTAAATGAGGCAGTTTCTTATTCAAATAGAAATAGGACATGTATAAATAGCAGATTAAATGAATGTTTTCAACAGTAGCGTGGTCAGGTGGAAAATTACCTTAAAAATGACAAGAAGTAACCTGCAACACTTCATCCATGGCATGGATGTATTCCACACCCATCTAGGAAACCTCTCAAACTAAGCATTTGGGAAGGGCAAGACTTTTCAAAAATTCTTGGAAGGTGATTGGACAAATGTTCTGTTTCTAACATTCATGACAGGCCAATCAGAGTGACAAGACAAAATGAGGTAGTAGACATGCAAAGCTACAGTGCTAACCTGAGCTATACAGGTTAGCTTTGTGTTTGAACAGCAAAGCTTGTCGGTGGCTAAATTCATGCAAAGCCTATTGGGAGATGTGCAAAAACATCTTGTCTGCCAAGAGAAGCTTTTGGTGTGGTTCTTTGCCCTTGTTTTAATAAAGAAATGTGGTCAAAGTCTGATAAGATTGCCCCTTTTTTACAGCTTCATCAAGGCTAACCACCACTGTGGCAGTAACCTTGGTATACACCAGCTTACAGTACAACTCAATCCAACCTGTAAGGTTTGCAGGCTCATGCTGAGGCATAATAAATAAATGTGATCTGATAAAACTGCTGCAGGTGCTACATCCAAGTTAACAGCTACAGAAGCAAGCAGCAATCAATATACATACTGACCCAGCTAAAAATTATATGAGCTGGAGCCATTTTATTCATCTCATGATTTTGAACTAGATCTTTGAATCATCAGTCACTAGAATCATTTACTTGTGCTTTGGTTCTACTTTTCTCCTTCTTGTAAGACAGAAATAGATTCTTCTGGATACCCTTGATTATTTCTCTCTTTCTCTGATTTTTTTTCTGTCTATCCACCAGTCAGCTGTGTTTAACACGGTGTGTGCGTGTTATATGACAGTGTTTTCATGATTGACATTGATTTTAGCTGCAAGAGACCTGCCCTGACACAAATTGCTTGTACTCATGTTGCTATTTCTGTCCTTTAGCCCCTGGTTCTTCTGTTCAACTCCTGCACATAAATATTCTCTTTTTCTCTTCCTTCTAAAGATTCTTTTCATGTTGTATTCAGTGTTGATTTTTTTTTTGTTCTCCCAAAACTTCTCCAATTTTGGATTTCTTTTAAATTCCATTTTCCTTGATCTTTGATTTTTTTTTTTTTTAATCTCCAGTCTCTCTCTCTTTGTCTCTACTCTCTCTCTCCCTCTCAGCTGTGCTCATCAGGTTTCTGCTCTTATCCAAGGTGACTTGTGGAGAGCGGTCCCTCTGTTGCATACAGAGAGAGAGGCAGCGGCGGCACACCTGGCTGAGAGTGAAATACACTCAGCTGAAATATTTGTCAAGCAACAGATTACTGCTCCTCTCAGGCACAGCGGTAGCTTCTGTTTGAAGAGTCAGAAACCTGATTCAGGCTCACCTCCAGAGCGGAGGGGACGAGCTGAGACGAAACAGAGGAGTGAATATTAAAGAAGCAGCCTGGGATCTTCTCACCTGAACAAATGCCCCAGCTACAGCTAGCTTTTGTACTTAAAAAAGATGCTCAGTTACCTGACAGCTCTTCCTGCTTTCTTTAAGCTGCTCTCGTGGCTCTTTGACCAGATCACATTCATGTCTATGAGATACGCGTGAAGGGTTACTGCCATGACAATCCTGAGCAGCAAAAACAAACACTAAGGATACAACAGGACAGGGAGCATGATGAATGGAAACTGTAACAACATTGTAGATCAGGGTTGTCCAAACTTTTTCCATTTGGGGCCACATACAGAGATAAATAAGGATGCTGGGGCCACTTTCATACACCTCACCTTGAGAATATTAAGTTAGTAAAACCAGTCTTATGTAGGTTAAGATTTGTTTTGTGATTGAGCATGCTAAAATGGATATTTAATGACTGGCAAGGCGAATAATCATTTTAAGGAGTTTGAGGTGGCCAATCAGATTTCAGAGGGCTCTGGTCAGCCATTAATACCCATGGCTCTGTCCCTGGAACGTCATTGGTGCTGCTATTTGCTGTCGTGATCTGTTAGGGTGTTATACATCAAGATGTTGTTATTATTTAGGTTGCCAAAATATTTACCATTTTATGGTGTTGTCTCTATTTAGTCATGCAAAAAAAACATGAACAAATTCATCTTGTCAAAATGTTTGTTTACAGAATTAGGACAGTAGCGCTGCTTTGTGCTGAAACTAAGAAGAATAGCGTAGTCTAGTACAAACTTCATTCTCTAATGTGGACCATATGTCATTTAATTTCAAAAATTTGTTGAGGGCCAGTCAAAAACAGCTTGCGAGGCCGCATTTGGCCCCAGAGCCATAGTTTGGACACCCCTATTGTAGATCTACAATTGGACAGTGGGCCTTTTCCATTAAAGGCTATAAACACGAACAAAGTACCAACATTTGATCAGCTGTTGCCTGAAGTAAACACAAGAAAGTTGTACCCTTCTAAAGTAATTAGATAGGATTAAGGCTTGGTTTCACACAGTCTCTCACTAAGTATATCTTTTTTTGAGTTATTTCTGGCCTGTTTGTCACTTACTCTTTTTTCTCCATCAGTTTCACTCACTTGTTTCCTGTTAATCGTGCAGCATGCCCATGCTGTTTTCTTTTTTCTTTTCTTTTTTTTTTTTTTTTTTTCATCCAGTGTACTCTTGTTCTCTGCTGTTGTTTCGGTGTTTGGCCATCTGTCATTGGTCAGAACTTTAGAGGAAGCAGGAAACAACAGACAAGGGAGACTTCTAATTGGTCCTGGGAGGATAAGAGCCAGTAAAGAAAACACTCTTTGTAGATGTGCTGATTAGAAAACAGCAGGTGTTGGTGATGGCGGGAACAAGCCCTCAAACAGAGGTCCGAGACCTCCCAAAGGGCCCTGAGAGGGCTCCAGAGGGTCCACAGAAAATATGCCAGATTATGTTGTTCGACTGTATCACGTGTTATCTTCACTACTGCATGCAGGCAAAGTCAGGCAAGTCTCCAAAATAAATCAATCATACGGAATTCAAACTCTGTAAGACACTTCATATCCACTAATTATGCAAACAGAAACTGAAATAGACTGACAGGTTCCATTTTTCAATCTTTTTTTAATTTTAAGTGTTCATAAGCCCAACATTATAGAGGTGGAGAAGAATCGCATCTAGGGGTGGGATGATTAAAGGTAATCACGGGATACTAAATGCCCATTGTGGGGCCAGCCAAGTTTGTACGTAACAGCTCTAAAGAGACCTCAACGCTGCAATTATCATCAGAAAATTTCTATATACACTGAATACAATTCCTACTTTTTTTTACAAAAACAGTGTTTTTTTCCCCACAGTTTAATAGATATATATACCTGGCGTAGAGGCAATCAATATCACAAATTACTCAGTCATGCAGACCTCCCAGTATCTAGCATCATCTATCCAAATGAAGGAAAAGTCTTAAAGAGTCTTCAGCTGAGCTAAAAGGCTAACTGAGCTTCTTTAACATAAAATAAATCCTCATTATGTCATAAATTTGGTTTTAATTTAAACTGTGATGTGCTGTCAACAAAATAAACCTTGTGGGATGAGCAACCAAGTGATGCTAGCAGTTTATTAACGAGCCTGTGCTATGAAACATCTCTCTTATGTTTTCTAGTTCCTGTTTGAGTGCCAGCTCCCTTTCCTGTTTTTTTTTTTAAAGCCAAACTGGTACCAAACAACCACCTCTATTGAGTGATCAAATGATCTGGATCTCTACAAAAGAAACAGATTATTTGTCACAACAAGCGATGATGACTGATGTTTGTCAAAAGAGTAGATACTGATGCTATAGCAATGCATGTGCATTTTCTCTGGACACAACACTATGCTAACCTTTCAAAGCAGAATGCCATCTTGCAAGGCTCCAGTCCGAAATGCTTGTACCAGGTCTGTAAACTGATCTGACCAAGCAGCAGAAGGGTTTATTTGTACTGGAAGCTGATAGCAATGGCTACTGCTGGTGTAGCGTTTATTTCAGATATAGCTGTAGTATAGCAGTTTTATCAGGACTGGACCACAATTCCCTAGATCTGCTTTGGCATGAGTTTGTGAAAGTTACAGTAGAGGTGTAGTTGTACACTAAGCTGGTATAAAATGGCTGCTGGTGGTGTGATTAGCTCAGATGTTGCTTTAGTATAGCAGTTGTTTTATCAGAACTGGACAATATTTCTTCAATGAATCAGGAGCACAGAGCCACATTGAAAGTTTCTCTTGGCAGAGAAGATGTTTTTGCCCCTTTACCAACTGGCAGTGGCATGGATTTTATCTGACTACAAGCACCACGGTTCATAGTCTGTGACGGCTTCTGTCTGCCAGGATAAGGCTGACTACTGGAGCATGCTTACTATCTCATGTTGTCTTGTGGCTCTGATTGGCTTGTAATGAATGTGACAGCAAGGACTTTCGTCCAATCTCCTGACTTTTTTTAAAAGTTCTGCCATTCCAAAACACTCTAAATTGAACATTTCCCAGATGAATATGAATATATCCCAAGAAATGGATGTATGAAACAGTCTATCAGGTGTGTCAGGTTAAAGGTACATTGGTGGTTCTCTCTGCTATAGCCTGTCAAAGCTACTGTAACATAGCCGGATAAGCATGGTGCACTCGGCTTTACTTTGCTTAAGCTCTGTGCATGACACACTAAAAAATAAGGTTGTACTCTACTCTTTGAGTGTGTGAGAACAGAAACACACAGCGTAGTTGAGACTTTATGATTGATTAACCATGACCTTTTGCACATTAAATGCAACATCGTATTGTCGTCCCATACTCACATCAAATAATATATTGCTTTAAACATAATGACCAGTGATTATGCTGAAAAAAGAAAAAAAAACATTTGAAGTGCATCTCATACAAAGACTGTAAACAGAGGAGGTGATTTGGGAGCTTAAGGCCACGTCTGTTCTTTTCATTGGAACAAAAATGAATCTTTCTTTGGTGACATGTTGTCCTCAATGTCTGCACCAAGTCTACTGATTTCTTTTCTTGTAAGCATTGCACGTGTCAGAAATCAATTTTGATTCTTTGTTCAATTCCTGGAAAGCTACACATTAGATTGCCCTGAATGAAAGGGATGAATAGACCTCATCAGTTTAAATGCCATGTACAAAGTTACCATAAAGCAGCTGCACTATGGCAACAACACAGCCTATGGCTCAACATTTCTGTGGAATAGACTATAAATTTGATACTTTCCTAATGTCACATGATGTTGACAATGTTCACAGCGCTATACATACACAACAGTGTTGGACTGTACTCTCATTCAGTTTCAGACAGAGGCTCACTGAAACATTAAAACAAATAAAACAGGCAGGCAAATCGAAACATTATCAATAGTTCTCAATGCCAAGTCTTAAAACAGTACAATCTCGCTTACTACAAAGATCACAAGCATCTAAAAGTACTGAAGCTTAAAAAAAAGATCTTCAGTCATTTTCAGTCGCCTTGGGTTCAAAAAAGGTATTAGTATTGTTTCATTTTTACTGTCTTTGGCAAATTGAAGCAGAATTATGGGGCTGATGTCTTCATCATCTAAAAACAGACAACCTTAAAAGCATAAATAACAACAAGGACTTTAACATTTCTGACGTTGAGAATATACTCAAAAGCTGATTGCTTTCTGTATAAAATCACATGCCGGCCTGATTTTTTTTTTCTTTTTTTTTTAGAAGTGTGAACTGGCAAACCTGAAAAGGCAGAACGGTTCAGTGAAGCACAGCCAACACTGTGCTGTAACAATATGTCCCCCTTTAAAATATGTATGCTACCCAAATAAACATCAGTCTGGAAGCTTTATGAATACACACAGCTTGATAAGCTGCAGTAGTAACCCAAAAGAAAAACAGGGATGTTCGGTCACCTGAATTGACATGAAAAAAAAAAAAAAACTACCACAAAAAAATAAAACATGCTTATTCTCTGTGGCAACTTGTAAAGTAAGGCTCTGTTTTGACATGTAGTGTGATTGTATGATGCTATGTAATGGTTGTGATGGGATTATCGTTGAAGTGTTATTTTATGTCTTAGCAACAAGCGTGTGCTAATTTGTTATAAGGAACAGGTTGTACAGTGGTGGCCCTGGATATCTCCAGAGGGTTCAACAGTAACCTGCATCCCAGGCTCACCCCCCTTGCCGCCTCTTCAGGTGTGGCCCGGGTGGCCCTCTGTTTGGTTGAGGTCCAGGTGGCATTATTTTTCTTCCCTCTGATTCACTGATTGCATTTTTCAGCTCCCCTGGAGAGGTCTTCAACAGCTTGATGGTGGACCGTCCTTCACATACCCATTTCCCACAGTAGTCTTGATGTAGATGAAGAAGCTGTAGCACCTGATTGTCCTGCCAGGTGTATCAGCTGTGAACGAGGCTCGTCTACAACCGGGGCTGGCTATACGCAGGGGCAAGAGGGTGCAACGCCCCCTCAAACAAATGCCTTGCCCCCTCAAACCAAATCCGCCAAAAAGGGCACAAGCTTCCTCATCCCTCTCTCCCCTCCGCTCCGTGCTGTGGCACACAGCTGCCCGGCACGGGTGGCTGTATGGGATCTACTGTCTGCAGTCAGCATAGACCCTCCTCCCAGGAAACACCCAGCGCTTCTGTAACCTGTCAGTCACTCTGAGTATCCTGTAGAGTTAAATGGAGGGAGCAGTGATGTGATTGGGAGAGAGCGCGTGCGAGTGAGAGATGGTTGTGCACGTCGTGCCGTGCGTGTTTTTATGTGTGTTCGTGCGTGTCTGCAAGAGCGCTAAACTCTCGGAGACCAATAAAGATGGCAAATTTAGTTGTTTTTGCCATTGGCTATGGCCCACAGTAGCCTGCACTGAATTAGCAAAAGCTTATACAAAGCTGGAAAACGTCCTGTTGTACAGGAAGAGTGGGGGTCCTGATAAAGTAAACAAAAAGTCGAACGCTGCAGTATTATACATTATAGCTAGCAAAACATTCTGGTGAGAGGAGTTATGAATTAGCCTAATGTTATTGAACTGCACACCCAGCCGTTACATACGCTGATGTAGACAGATGTTATGATCAGATGTTTCTGTGCTCTTCATCAGTGTTAAAGGAGCAACCCCTAGCATCTAAAGGTGAAATAATACAATCATGTCTGTCTCCTGTAAATTATAATAATTGTGAGAATTGTATTTATCTCTCTGAAAGTGGAGTGTGTGTTTAACCCTAACCAGTTACTGTATTGATGATATGAAATATACAGATTAATTCTGTTATGTTGTTGAGCTTCATAAGATCTGCCGTTTTTTGGAGAAATAGAGATGCAGGTGGAGGTCATGCACCTGAAATCAGTAAGTTGTGATGGTTGACTGTTGTTGCTTGTCATTAGAGGAGTTATTTTTGTTGTACTTAAGCTGTCAGTGGACTTTTTTGAAGTTTTGTTCGTTCGTCAAAAGAAAAAGCACTAAATATTGATTATTGGGCTGTTTTTGTGCATTCTGGCGGTTTTTGGACAAGTTTTGGGCTGGAAACTATCAGCTGTATCTGGCAACACTGGTTGCGCAGTGAGCTGTGTATGGAGAGGCTTGGCTGGTTAGCATATACGGCCTGTCATACATAAGTGTGGTCTGAGGCTTGTCATTGTCAGGGTCTGTACTTGATGATAATACTGATAGGCCATTTGCACATCTGAGCGACTACATTAAAGTTGTGCTGTTGCGCATTTCATGAGAGAAGTTGTCAGTCTCATTTCTTATAAAGCGTAATGTGACCATGTATAGATAGATACTTTATTATACATTCATACTGTCTTGTAATTCTGCTTGATTTTTCTCTCAAAATGCATCAGATTGACGCTTTTAAATATGGAATATTCAAAATTTCCTTACGGAGGAGAATTCCTCTGGACCCTCCTAGAGGGATCGTATCCTTCTCACCTTTTTTCACCCCTGACCCGTTTTCATGCCTGCTACAGAAAGCCCCACCCAGTCTCTAATTCTGCATGCTGGTTTGAGGTGGTTTGATGATGATAATAATAGTAATAATAATAATTATCACAGTAATTTTTACAAAACTTTTACTCTCTTTCCATTCCCACTGCTTTCAGCAGTCCATAAAGAGCTTCATGTGCATTTCTGCATCCATTTTCTACGGACTCAAACTGATCACGACAGCGAAGCATAAAACACAATTTTGCCATTGGACTTAAAGTTTCCTTCAGTTCTGCACGATGCATCCATTTTTCAGAGCTTTTAAAAAAGGTAGTGCTGCTCCTGCCTGTACCAGTAGCAGTGATGCTGCTGGTACCTCACAGACAACAACAACAAAAAATATGCTGGAGCAAGATGTGTGCGCATGCTGCCCCCTTCACATTTCTGCCTGCCCCCTCATGTATGCATGCCTAGAACCGGCCCTGTCTACAACCCACCAGGATGTGTTACAGGGGTTGAACAGAGGATACACAGAGGATCATCTGAGTAAATTTTACTCAAATTGAATATAATATCCCTCTGAAAAATACTACATTTGGTCCAGGTCTTTTTGGAGTAAAATTAACCCTGCTTGCAGAGTAATATTTTTAGAGTTGTTTTTACTCTAAAAAAAGTGTTTTTATTTAAAACTAAATGATGAACAAAATAGAAACAACTCTACAGCAGTTGTACTCAGTACAGAGTAATATATAACATAGTTAACTCATTCTAGAGCTGTTTTCACTCAATACACTGTTGTATTCTGTCCTTTTTGAGCTGTTTTTCATTCCTTACAGAAATGTTTCCCACTTATTAATGAACAAATTATTCTCCTTATAGAAATGGGTAATGTTATGTAGAACTGTATCTTACTCTAGATAGAGGATGTTCCTCTTTACATATAGCTACAGTTTCCTCTTGAAAGGTGAATCTGCTTCCTTTACACCTATGAATGTAATAACAACAAGAGATTTTTTGCCTAAGTATTAGAAATAGTGTTCTAATATTACAGAAATAATTGTAGGCTTAATGAACAAATGACAGGAACCCAGGAGCAGAGCACTAGATGAGGCAGAAAGGTTAAAGAAGTTTATTTGACAACAATCGTGCAAATGATAGTGGCAGAGAGACAGAGATTCTACAAAAAAGAGGACATAAAACTCACTGAAAAATCACTAGATTCAAAGTTTGAAGAGGATTCAGACTACCTGACTAGAAGCTAGAATATACACTAGTGTCAGAATGTTCAAGGCCAAGGATTAGCTGCAGCTGTGACACATGACGAGCTGCAGTCTTGACTATCCATGAGCGATGGCAGCTGAATTTAACCTATAGTGGGTGGGGTTAAAGACCCTGTTAGGTGATATCCAAAGTTTTTGTCTTAACACACTAGATATGTTGGAATATTGTTGCTGTAAACATGTGAAAACATTGAGATCTACATGTGACTGAATTCTGGATTTAGACTGTTGGAAAGTTTTCACCTTTTTCCCTGGCTGGTTTTAATTGGAAGGGGCAAATATGTGGGCAGTCACTAGCCCAAATAATACTTTTTTTTTTGAGTAAAATATTTTCAACTCTGAAAAAGTTACTCCCCAGATTTTCTTGTGCACCTGTACTTAAGTAAGAAATAGACATTTTAAAAAAAATCTTCTCTTTATATCTAAATGGTAATGGCACACAGTTTACATTTTCATTAATATGAAATACATGGATACATGATGTAACGTAAAGACTTGATGATATTGGCAAAAATCAACATCCCAGTCCTTGTAAAGATACATGCTGGCAGTGTTTAACCCCCAATTTCCATATACAGCTTGTGCCACGGAACGTCGGCGAATCGTAATGTGGAGCACATCGCTCCCTCTCTAGTCTATCAGAACATTTCCATAGCTGGTGCTCCAGACTGGCAGCGGCGTGTGCCTGGACCGACACTCTGCTCCGGTCCGTTTTAGATATGCTGCAGGTCTATTTTCAGCGCCGGCCGCTGCCAAACCTTGTAAATTCACTGTTGTTCAGAAAGCACCAACCATGGAAGTCACAAGCGTAGAACATCCGGTTCTTTCAAAATAAAACACAATTCACGGACTCCTGATCCTAAATCATCACTATATCAACTTTACGTCTCATCCTACAGTGAGAGCATAGAGTCACAGAGAGGTCAATGGTAAAATAGTCCGCTGTTGACATACTATTCCTGCATGAACTCGCAATTCTCCTGTGATCTCTTCCTGCTGATCAGGACTGCGCGGCGGGGCGCTGTGCTCTAGGCTCGCTTCCAGTGGGCGAGGTCGATCTCCTTTGGTCGGAGCTAATCCGCGGCACTTCTGTGCCTGGCGCGCACGCTGTATATGGAAATCTGAAGTTAGAGTGCCTCAAATTGAACTGGTTTATGTTGCTACTAAGTATACATTCAAACATTGAACAAAATCAAGTTAAGTCTAATGCAAATTGTTTTCAAGTTATGTGAGTGATACAAGAAACTCTTTTAAAAGTAAAGTTTTCATGGTATGAGGAAAACAGAGTGGCAGAAGCAGAATTTAAAGGGGACATAGTATGCAAAAATCCCTTTTTCAGGTTTCTCTAACAAAAATATGTGCCCCTGGCCTTTTCTACAATCCCCTCAAATACCAGAAAAATCCATTCCCTCCTCCCCTCTCTCTCTCCACCTTTCAGAAAATGTGTGCTGAAACAAGCTGTTGTCAGATTTTCCCCTCATGACCTCACTTGGGCAGTAAGCACTGCCCCCAGGTTTGGTTGGTCCTCTCCGCTTGGAAGAAAGTTCTGCCCTCCTGTTCTGATCTTCCACTCAGCTGCCAGCTGAGATGCTAGCTAGCTCAGTGCGTTACCCTGCTGACTTTAGTCTGAAAGATTGATGGTTCAACTCCCAGTCAGGTCATTAACTTTGAATAAAAGCAATGGTAACATTGTATTATCAGGAGTGCCACATCTATGTCCTGAGAGGGGTGTGGTTGGGGGCAGAGTGAGGCAACTCATTATTATTTAAAGCCACAGACACATAAACGGCTTGTTCTGGGAAGGGTTGAAACAGAGGGGTTTTTAGACATGCAGAAAGCCTACACTAGAGTGTTTTTCAGCAACAAACTTCACAGGCATGTTTTGGGGACCTCTGAGACCAGCACAAACTTGTCTTAAAGGGTAAAATATGCCCCCTTTAAAGTCAAATCAGATGCCATGCAAAACCATTGTTTTCCCTGAGCCTGGTCAGAAATCAGTTACATAATATTGATGGGTAATCAGGTTATAAATAATCCCTCTTTACAGACAGGAACAGAGAATCTGTATGAATATGATGCTGTTGTTGGTGTGTGAAAAGTTTCCATTCTTAGTCATTATTATCATACACTTGTCTGTGGTGTGTTTGGGTTATTTCAGGAAATTAGTTGAGTAAAAAAGACAGAACACACTGTGTGGATTGGACAACTGAAAGCCCCAAAACTTTGGTGATCCCTCCCTTCATTGTCAAACAATTGTCGGAGGGTTCTGATTTGATGAGAAGGGGTCATGGACTCGTATTCTAGCGTTGAGTGGGTAAAAAGACAAGCAGACACTGAGTGGACATAATCACAGTGATGTTTCCCATTGGTCTGTGGCCATACTGAATCCTCGAGCTTGACAGCTTTATAGCCCCCTGCCAACTGCAAACAGGTCTATGCATCTGTTTAGCAGAGGACAAGGCAGATCTATACACCACATAGACATGCACAAACAAACTCAGAGCCAACAGGTCACAAAAATTTTCACATCAGGCACCAGGATTTCCTCTTCTACCCTGCTGGTCTGCTTTTACATTAACATTATTCTATGCCCTTGTGTATGTAATCGGTCTGATAAGGTAGTTTAGAGTGTGAGCATAGTTGGTTTGAATATTCACCAAAAATAAGAGACATGGCAACCACCTGCATTGACATCTGGCTGTGCTCCATGCAGACGATGGAATCCATCCTGCAGGCTACAATGGATGTTTTTACTATTTTCAGGATGCCACTTCCACATCCACAGTGCAGCTCAGAGGATGAATTATGTCCCTGCTGCCCAGCTACTGTGTTTTTTTAAGAGAACTGCCATTATAACTACTCCCTGATGAGTACCCTGTACTCAGGCAAGGTTGTGTTCACATCTCACCTATATGATGCCTGAGTTCACATTGATTGATCCTGAGTCCACCTCTTTAAGCAGACAGTATACGTGTGTACACTGATCACACGGACTGCTATGGGGACAAGTGCACTAGAGAAGGGTATGGTTTGGGTATTTCCTGATACTGGTGCTAAACTGACACTTGAAATGTTGCCAACTTTTAAAATTTAACATGTGAAAAAAAGTTATTGGAAAATATTCTGATAAATATTTTTAAAAGATTTCAATAAGTACAAACGTAAAGGAAATGGGTGTAACAATGGACCACTCCATCTTGTCGAGCAGACTGTCTTCTTTTGGCTTTCAAGGGATGGCTTGTAGCTGGTTCTGCAACCATCTAACAGACAGAAGTCAAGCTATAGGTGTGAGTAATGTCAAGTCATCTATTATGGAGCTCGGTAAAGGAACACACTCTTGTATATTTACCTTGTATATTTGATATCCCAAAAAAATAAAAAAGATCTAAAATTCACCTGTATGCTGATGATGCAATATTGTAATCTATTGCACCTTCTAATAGTTAGGCCCTGTCACAGCAACAAACTGATTTTAACTTTTTCCACAAGCTCTTATCCCCCTTAAGCTTATGCTGAACCCCAAAAAAACAAAAATGTGTTTATCACGAGACAGAACATCAAACCCCTTGCTGCATTGGAAACATTTGATAATGTAGACACTGAATATGTCCTACAGTTTAATTACCTGGGCATCTTACATCAGGATTTGTCTGTAAGGTCACACATTTCTTGTTTAATGAGAAAAATAAGGCCTCAGCTTGACTTTCTCTATAGGGTCAAATCTTGTCTCACAATGCCAAACAGAAAATCAAGCATCTCTCTCATCAGATTCTTAGAAGCTCATGTCCCATTATTGTGATCCAAACATTAAGACAGAACTCTTTATAAAACACAGGGGAAGTTTGTACTTGGAGAGGAAAATTTAGTTTTCTTTTTACCCTCTGTTATCCTTTACCGAAACAAAAAAAGATGGTCAAAATTAGCAGTTACTCTTCCATTTAAGTACATGATTGATGGAACACAAAAAAATGTTTTGTTATTTTTTAGTTTATTAAACTAAAGATCATCACAGAGAGGAAGTCTGAGCCACTGGAGTCTCCCTCTGTCTGTGCTGAGAGGCCCATCAGTTACGTTGGTGAAATCTCAAACGTCCTGGCTAAATGACAAGTTTAAGTATAGAAAAACGTTCATTCATTCTCCAATTTCTCACTCCATTGCCCTTCCCTTTCTCTCCTCTTCTTTTCTCTTTTCCCTCTTGTGTTCAGCTGGCTCCCTCTCCAGTAGCTCTGTGCAATCTGTCAGTCATGTGTAGCCTCTGTCAAGTTTTCAGCTAAGACCCAGCTAATCCTGCCATCGCCGAGGCTGTTAACTGGCTAATTACGGAATATATTGGCCGTCACAGCCCCCTAATCCTCCGCTCTCATTCACTTTGGCCCATTAAGGATCCCAAGGGATTACTGTAACAATCACACCTCCTTCTTCCTTTGATGGTATGCAGGGATTAGTATTAAAATATACAGTGTGTGTCACAGAGACGATGGCTGTGCTGTGAGGAGAGGGGAGAAAAAGGGCTGCTACATCAACAAAGTTGTACACTTAAAGAAAAGGTTGTCATATATGTAGTAAAAGAAGTAAGCTTCAGCCATGCATACACTAGCACCAGCTTGATATTAAATAGTTTACAAGATGGATTTTTTTAGAAATTAAACTGTGGACAATAGCATTTTTACTGCTTGAGCACTGATTATTTTAAAAGCTTACAGTACTTATTTCTGTTCTATCGGTAAATATAATATAGCAGGTATAAGCTATATCCTTAATGGATGTGCTGTTTAATTTAGAGAGATGGAGATCAAAAGCCCTCTACAGCATGCACACACTTTGATACAGTAGGTGGTAGTATGCAAATAGTTGGTTTGGAAATCTGCCAAGGAGAAGAAAGAAGAAGCCGACGACTTAAAAGTCACATATTATGCAAAATACACTTTTTCAGGCTTTTGTAGCAAAATCTTGTGCCACCGGCCTGTCCACAATCCCCCCAAGAATCAGAACCACACACCCCCCCCCCCCTCCACCGCTCAGAAAATCTGTGCTAGCTGAGAGGAGGATCAGGAGAGCCGCACCCATTAAGCCACATTCATTAAGCCATATCCATGTCCTGAGAGGGGTGTGGTCAGGGGCGGAGTCAGACAGCACAGAAACGGCTTGTTCTGAGAAGGGCTGAAACAGAGGGGTTTTAGACATGCAAAAATCCAATACTGGAGTGTTTTTTCAAACTTTACAGGCATTTTTTGGTGTCTTCTGAGACCAATTTAAACCTGTCTTAAAGGGTTAAAACATGTGACCTTTAAGATTAGACTAACGTGTCCATCCTAATATTTTGGAGGTCTGGAGACCAGAAATATTTAGAACTGCTTTAACAGCTCCACTCAGTGAGGAGTACCCCATACTTCAACAAGACGGCTTTTATATCTCCTTCAGAATAAGCTCCAGTACACATGCAGTGTCCCCAAAACAGTCTCCTCAAGCCCTTACTTGTGATGACACTGATCAGATAAACTGGATTCTGAGGTCAGGTGTAGGCAGATCTGAGCCTGGGATTCCAATATGACACCATCTTTTGTTTCACTCAGAGACCCAAACATTTTTGATGCATATAATGATTTCAAGGTGAACCCCTCACTGAGTCCTCTGTGAGGCAATTAATCAACATTCAGATTAAATCATAGTTTAGATTACCGCAATTTGCAAACCGCAGAAGGTGCAAAATTTATTTAACCTGAAATTTATATTTTCAAAATTGTTCAGCTCTAATTTAATCTAACATCGCGTTGGTTAAAATAAAGCATGATTTATTGTGTTTTTTGAAAAATAGACGATGGACTTAAAAATGATCACATATTAAATTGCACTATTAGAAAAAAAAATGCAATTGGACTATTTTTCTAAACCGTTCAGCCCTACTCCCCACTCTCAAGCTCTCAGGGCTGCAACCACGTGGGTAAAAGAGGTGGCTTACTTGAAGGGGAACAGATGCATAATCCACTTTGGGCTGCATATCAGAATTTGGACGGTGACTAACACTTATATAAACCACCAATCATCCATTTTTTTCCCAGATTAAATTACATTTGAATACTTCTTCAAAACTTCCATCACTTTATTAACAAACAAATGAAGGCAGTGGCATCAGCCAACAACAGACTGTACTGAGATGAACTGCTCTGTGATTTTATATTGTAGTGTTAGAGGGGCGGGGCTCATTCCTTACTGTGCCCACATATTAGCCCCGCCCAAGTTAAACCCAGCCAGAAAAGAGGTGAAAAACTTTCTAATGGTCTAAATCCAAAATCCAGTCACATGTTGATCTCAGTGTTTGCACATGTTTACAGCAATTGTGACAGACATAGAATGGAGGGAGAGGAGGGTGAATGCTACAAGTGGTCAAAAATGTTGGGATCAAGGGCTCTTTAGGATGGGTGGACAAACCCTGACTGGCAAGAAAGAGTGACTCACTAGATTACTTGAAAATATAGTCTATAGTAGAAATGGCTGTCATAACTGAAAATTCAAGATACTCTGATGTTATGAAAATGTCCCTGGTCAATAAAGGATTGTTTAAATCACATCAGAGCACATCAGACATTGAATGGATTTTGAACATCAGACAGCGTGTCACTATCATTTTATCCAGACACCTTTCACCATTTAAGTTTTTATTACAGATATCTACTATTAGCATGGCAATTTCCAGTTTCCGTCTCCATCACGGGAAAAAGTTGATGATAAAAACAATAATGGAAATTTCTCCTCATAATTTAAAATGTTAATTTGTACGATGTTGTTATGATAAAAAAAAAAATTAAAAATTTTAAAAAAAAAAACAGTTTGGGCACATTCTCCCCTTAATTCCATACAATAAATCTTCAATATAACCCCTCTCACCTGTATTTGGTTCAATCCAAAAGTTTGCTGCTTTAGCTCAGCTCATCGCAGCCGGTACACAAACTCAGAGACACTATGACAGGTATCAATGTGTGACTGAATTATAAAAGAGAGCCTCAAGTTTTCTTTTAAATGTGAAAATCTGAAATCTAACAAGTTCTGCATCATTATGTACCTGCTAAAGACATTTATTGTCCCTAATCTGTTTAGCTCTTTGCCCCGCTAGTTGGTAGCTTGTTTAAATGAAGCTTCCTGTTTGTTTCCTGTTTAGTGCTAAGTGAATCCTAAGGGCAGTCGGAGGACTAGCAGGTAACTCTATCAGCACTAAATCACAGTAAAAAGGTAGGTACAAGATAGTTCAGGGAAATATCTGTTTTTTTTTTAAACATCAGAAAGTACCAGGTGTAAAGGATGAAAACCCAGGAGGTTGGCTATTTTCAATAAGATGATTACATCACTCCTTTTTCTTATGCTTGACAAAAATTTTATTTAAATGTTGGGAAGGGACCAAAGCCCTGCATTTAAAATTTTATTTAGGCCTTTAATATAGCTACATAGAATAAGTAAAATAAAATGCTTTGCAGATGTAAAATTTCTGATGCAGAATGTCTCATTCCACAGTAAAGTGCACTGCATTTTTACACCTTACTTTGGAAAATTCGTACATTAAAGCTGGTCTGTATTAAGCATTGATGTCTACACTCACACACATCAAAATATTCAAACATCATATAATGTATGTTTTCTATCTATTCATTGATTCAGTATCAGTCTATGAATAGGATTTATTGGGAGAGCTTGGTGAGCTGATTTTCTGCTGTGCATCAACAGTGCAGTGTGTAAATAATTTTTCCCAGTTAAACACCAGTGAAATGATCCTCTCCTGTACTCCTCTCCAGTTTTGTTAACAGATGGTGTTTTGTCTTTGCCATGTTCCATGGCAGCCATCATGCATGACAGTTGTGTGCCCTGTTCATTCCTTATGGCTGTGGTTAGTAACCATTTGAGCCTTGTGATTATCTCTTTTTTGGTGACAGTCTGTGTGATATTTTGATTTTTTTGTGCTTTTATTCTCTGGCTCAGAGGTGAAAAATGAATGTGAAGCTTGAAAGTAAAATCTGGATTTACTTAAGTCCAAACTGGATGCCAAAACAGTTTGATCATCATCATGCCAAGAAAAAGAAGCTCACCAGTCGAACCATCATTAAGTCCCCATTAAAAGAAATGGGAGAAATCAATTTGGCAAAGATTTGTTTTATGGAAGTTACTTGAACTTTTACACCACTAGACTTTAATTTAAAAGTCAAACTATGCGAGACAACTTAACACTGACTTTGAATGTTAAATTATGACACCTTAGGCTTATGTAGCTAGAATAATGCTAGTTTGGTTTGTAATTAGCTGGAAGAAACAAGATAATACTTTGCTTTCTCAGCCAAGAGTCAACACTTTTTAAGCAATATAGTGTTTCTTTCACATTTGCATAGTTTTCACTCCAGTCTAAATGAACCTGCTCATAATATTAATTAAACAGAGACACTAAAATAAAGCATTTTTCTATTTTAAATGGATTTAGGGAATAAAAGTAAAAAAGAAGTGTTTTAAAGTCAAGAATCACAGACATTATAACATTTTTACACTTCCATTTGTGCCCCAACAACATTAACTTTAACCTCTGCTTCTTTTCACTGCTACCTGCAGAAAATAGTTTTTCATACTAGATTTGAATTTTTAGTCCTTGATTTCCCCCTTAACTTTCCTCAATAAGTTGGATGAACTTTTTGTCAGAAGTTAAATATTCGGTGTGACAAAGTGGGACAGGGAGATAGAGCAGACATTAAAAAAGGACAAAGACATCACAGCGCTAACTGATAGCAGCCACATTAAAGCACCGCTCCTCTGCCTCACGGCAACACACCGTGGGAAGAATGGAACAAAAGAGGCAAAGAGGAGGGGAAAAGGAGAGGGAAAATGATAAGCCAGCATATCTTTTATTATTTCACAGGTGGAAGAGTTTAGTTATCACGTGTTCGCTTCCTCTCCCTCCTTCACTCATGTGCTGCAATTTTTTTCCTCTGGAATATACACCTCTACAGGCTTTTGGGTTTCCACTCACCTCGCTTCTCTCTCCTCAGCCATCTCTATCCCTCTCTCTTATCCACACCTGCACACTTTCTTACCATTTCTGCATTCCCCTCTGCATCATTCGAGCCATCCCTTCCTGTGGTAATGCCTCTCTACACCTGCACTGTGCCTGTAATCACAATGTAGACTGTGTTGATGTTGAGTCTGCTAACGAGCGGTTGTTTGAATTCTGCAGCGCTGGGAGGTTGAACTCTGTCTCCCTGCAGCAGAATGTGTTAACCTGATTTTACAGACGATGATAACACCTCTCTCGGGCTTGTTAGCCATTTTCAGGCTTACTCGCTTGCACAGCTGTGTAAATGTGCTCAAACACACACAAAAGAGTCTTCTTCTGGCTTACTTCATACAGTCACACACTAAGACTGAAACATATATCCTGTTTCAACCATGGTGGTAATGTGCTCATGCACAATAGTCACAATGCAAGAAAGTTAGCCACATGACCAAAATCATGTTCTTTGGTCAAATCCAAAACCAAAGTTTCTGTGACTGCTGATGGCGATATCAAATATTTAGCATCTACAACTCCAATTCCTAAAAAGTTTGGGCACTGTACAAAATGTAAATAAAACAGAATGCAATAATTTAAAAAACTCAAAGCCTTACTGTATTCACAATACAACATCAACAACGTATCAGATGCTTCACATCTCACTTATCATGTAAAATGTTAACTCATTTTGGATTTGATGTTGGCTGTACATTTTGAAGAAAAGGGACAAAGCAACAAATACAGTGAACTAAGTTAAAAAGCAATTTATCCATAGTATGAATCTGAATTTGAGGGTGCAACAAGCTATGCTATAAAGGAGGAGGCTGGGATGGAGGAGGATCAGTTTTTTCAGCAGTGTGGTGCATCAGCATTAATGCAAACAGGCATTAGCGAGAAATATGTCATATTTAAATATGCCGCTGTGCAGAGCAGAGCGGTTGTAAAGCTCCTAACTCCTTACAAAGTACCCATTTGGTATCGAGTACTTTTTAAAAGTATTGATATTAAATGAGTACTTTAAAAAACGTCTAACCATGCACCCCATCTGTTTGTTTGCAGTCAGTCTCATCTGTCTGTTGTGCCAAAAGTCCGCTGCTGCACTGTTTTCCGTGTCATGTGACTTTGGCGACCAATCAGATAGAGCAAACACGCACATACACACTCAAGGCATCAACACGCACACGCACGGTTATTCAGAGTCCTCATGTCTGTATCAAACTGGAGAGAACGGCAGAAATAAACTGCTGCAGCTTTGTTGAATAACTTTCCACAAAAATGCAAAAGTGAGTCAGCATTTCCAGTGTCTAACAAGTTTTTATCTCAAAGTTATAAAAAACTGATGCATGAAGAAGATGTTAGAGTCATGTCTAATCTGCACTGCTCATTTTCAGACTAAAGACACTGATGGTGTTTTTCACTGAGCCAAAGCCACAGCTAGTGCTGTTAGTCATAAAAACCAGGAAAGAAAGAAGTTCTGTAGCTGAGTCTGATGCATGTGCGATTCATTTTCATTGACTTTGAGAGTGTACTTATAAATCTGTTCCTCTTTATTGTTCACTAGTTTTTCTTCTATAATTTGACTGCCTTTTCCAAAAGTTTAGAAAGTTGTTTGCAGCATTTTCTTAAATCACACATTGATTAGTTCACAGATTTATTAACTAATTTAAACAGTCTAACCATTAGGTAAACAGGAGTGGGTAAACAAAATAGATAAAAAGTCCCAAGTCCCATATTACAAAAAATATATAAGTTAGAATCCTGCTTTGTAATATATTTTACCCTGAATACTTAGTTAGATAGTTAGAGATGACTCGGAAAAGAATTAGTTCTATTTATTAAGACTGATAAATAAATAATAGATTATGTTTTTTGAGTTTTTATTGGCCTTATTCATATCAATTTAATAATTATGTATACTGCTGCTTTTATAAGTAAAAAGTATTGGTACCAAGTATCGGTATCGGTGATACTAGTCCTGTATTTACTTGGTATCGGATCGATATTAAATTTTGCAGTATTGCCCCACCACTACCTAACGGCCTGAATACGGGCCAGTGTACAAGACAGAGTTAAAAATGTATGTACCATTTCTCAATTTATCTTACTTATTTTTCTCACCATGTTTATTCATTTACTCATTGCCATTCCTAATTGTGGATGGTATGAACATTAATGACAGTACCACTGGACAGAAAACACAAGTATTCATACCAGCGTTTTGCAGAGATGTCAAATGATGACTAGAATATCTCTAAAGTGTTCTTTACTCTGTATTGTCTCTTGAACTTGATTCCTTCCTCAATCATAAACCTTTGAATTTTTGTTTTGTGATTTGGTTTTCATGACTGATCTTTAAGGGGGTAGAGAATATATGATGTAAATTCAATCTGGTTTTGGATATCAGTGCAAAGATCAGCTGTGACTAATTTTTCTCAGCTGATGGGTCCTGATAACAAATTGATGTTCCAGCACCATTAAGCTTGACAGACAAACACACAGCTGGTAGGATTTGTTAATGTCTTTTCTTTCTCAGAAGATAAACTGCCGTTGCAGCAGTGGTTCAGCATTATCACCAAGTGATACCTGTGTTCGATGTGAACTCCTCTATCATCCTCTTTCCCTGTGCTGACGTCCCACTTGTTGCATTTATGCTGTAACACTACTCTATTATGGCTTTACCACTCCAATGAATAAATGGTTCTAATGGTTTCTGAGGAGAGGCTGAAACATTTTGGACACAACAACCCCGCTTTTCTTATGTCCTCGTACACTACCTCTCTCGCTCTCAAGTGGTTAAAAGCAAGAAGCAATTTCTCTTTTACGATGAAAGTGGAAGGCCAATTTCACACAAAGCAATTACTGTGAGTTCTCGTCCAAATGCACACAGGCAGGGCAAGAGAAGTGCACAGAGGAGCAACGCTCACTGCATTCAAGCCTTGTAAATTAACAAGTCGCCTTAATTACTTTTTGTGTTAAGGAAATTTTAAAATATTCAACATTTTTAGACAGACACCTTGAGGAAAAAAGGAAAATAACCCAGCCCACACATATTTGTGGCAAGCAAACTACCACACATACAAAATACAGTCAGGGGCTTTTTTTCTCACATAGCATGTAATCAGCTAAAGAAAAGACAGTTGATGCCGGCTCTTGAAGTGACAAATAAAGTTAGGTAGACAGAAAAGGGAACAAAATAGATGGGGGGGGGTTTGTGGTATAAAGAATCACTTGTAATCATAATGACTGAGATGTGCGACAGTTTTTAGTTCCATTAGGGAGAATATGAGCCAGAAAAAAATCCCACAATGCACCACCCACACAATGTTCTCCGATACTGTGATAAACAAGGGTGAAGGAATGGAGAGACGGGGAATCATAGAGATAAAGGTGAATGTGGGAATCAGAGAACCAAAAATAAGGTGGAGAAGTGAAAGCACAAAGAATGTAAAAGGGATTAGAAAATGAGGGGGAAAGTGAAGGGGGAAAATGGGGGAGAAAAGAGGGGAAGAAGTGAAGAGAGCCAGCCAAAGTGAGAGGACAAGAGGAGGAGTAAGAGTGGAGGGGCAGAGGGAGGTTCTGGTGACTACAGGCTCTCTGGTGTCTTCTATCTTTGATCTAAATGTACTTTGGCATTTCTCCTCTCCACTCCTCAGATGCAATTAGATTCCTCGCTAGCCAAGCAGACGCAGATGAAATGGCTGCTTAATGACTTCCTCGGCAACCCGCCCCGGCAACGCAAACCTTCCATCTGGAGCCTCCTGTTTCCCTCCCTCTCTCCCCTCGCTTGCTCTTCTCCCTCTCTTCCTCTTTTCTCCTCAGCCCATCTTTTCCATATTTCTGACTTTGATTTTCCATCCTGTTTCGTGCGTGCTCTTGTTTGATTTGCTTGCTGTTCGGTCTCTTTTCATCTCGACTGAGATATATTTTGCAGCCTTGATTCTTGTACTCTCTGTTTCGTGCCGCTTTTGAATCCCCCTTTACCTTTTGCAACAAGTGACCTGAATAAGCTCCCATTCTCCTTTAGACAAACTTTTGAACACAAACTCAGTTTACTTTCATTCTCAACTACAAATTCCTCATGAAAGAACTCTTTTAAAAAGTTAGTTCAGGAGACTTTTTGAGTGTGGGAACAAGATTATTTGACCACAGACAATGACTCTGAATGTAAGCCAAAGAAATGAAGGACACTAATAAAAGCTGTTTGTCTTCCAGAAATAAATATGCATAAACAGACTCACTATTCAATTACAGAAGTAATCTCACAGGGAGTGAGAAATACTAACAAAAACCTGCTGGATGTAAAAGACTGTGCACCGCATGTTTTTAGGAATAAACTTAAAAGTGCAGACAAGAAAAATAATTCTCAAAAATAACAGCACTGTCAAACATCAAATGGCATGCCTTAACTTCCCTGCGAAAGCTTTTTTCTCTTTTTCACATTTATACAATTATTATACGTATATGGCAACCATGACACTGCAGACTCAGGGTCACAGAAATAAAGCTTAGTGTAAGTGCAGGCAGTCATTCTTGTGTCTGGTAATCAGCTGGTATGGACATTCACGCACTTAAGCTCTGAGCCAATCCCTTTAAGCCACAACCTCTCTCAATCAAATTAACCCGCTGCTGTCATATTTCAAAATCTGTTCTCTCTCCTCCGCAGTTAGTTGTTTCAGTGGAACCCCCAGAACCCTCCTCCAGCCCAGCTACCTCCATTACATGCCATCAGTGTCCAGGTCCAGCTCCTTCATGCCATCTTGCATCCCTTCATCCCCAACTTCGAATCATGTCATGGTATCCGGGTCAAGCTCCTCCGTGTCATCCTACATCCCTTCATTGCTACTTCCACATCATCTCATCAGTCTCTGGGTCAAGCTCCTTGGAAATCTACTACTCAGAAGTCTCTTACTCATTTAATCCTAATCCTGCTGTCGGCCTCACTACCCTTCAAGTTCATTAAGACATCACGATGGCGTCTGTTTGCCAATTTCAAACATTTCTAAACTTTTGAAGTAAACTCTTGTTTAGTCTCTCCTGATAGTAATGTCATAATACACTGTGGTCAAAGTGTGACAATGATATCGAACAGAACTACGTGAGCTGAAGTGTTTTCATTTGTTCTTCCCATTTTGAAAACTTAAAATTGAGTTCAACAGACTAAGGTTTGTTTCTTTGTTTCCTTAAATTTTAAAAACTACTTAGATAAATATCAGTATGAAATACAGATAAGGACATAATTATTACATCCTCTAAAGCATGTAAAAAGAAAAAAATGCTGTTAAACAAAGCAAGGAATTAAGGATTTTTTTTGTGCAGTGATGTGCTTTAACTTTGTATGGCTCACAGCTAATAGAATCAAGCTTAGACTGAGGCTTACCTTACAATTTACACACAGGATAAGAACGTCAGTTAGGGTTTAAGTTGTCATTGTAGACAGCATCACGGAAAAAAAACGAACAAACAGTTTAGACTTGAGACAAATAATTTTTTATACAAATCAGAAGGATATACAGTTATTACAGCGTTTCCAAGTGCCAAGAACTGGAGTGAGCAGTGTTAAGAAATTCAAAGAGAGCCACACAGTCCAGAAAAAGCTTGGCAGAGGTTGGAAGAGAAAGATTTCAAAGACTCTGAAAAGAAAACTAGTGAGAAAATTGTCAGCAGACCCCACAACAACTGCTAAAACACTAGTGGAGGACATAGAAAAGTTGGGAATGAACTGAGAGGTTGAAGACCAAGAAAAGCCCCATTTCTGTGGTATAGACATCTTCAAGCCAAACTGAAGTCTGCTAAGGAAATCTTGGAGGAAGATTATGCATATTGGAAGCATGTCCTTTGGTCAAATGAGACCAAACTAGAGCTGCTTGGCCATAGAGACTTTGCTTATGTTTGGAGAAAGAGGGAAGAGGCATGTAACCCAAAGAACACCGTCCCCTAAGTGAAACGTGGCAGTGGCAGTATTGTGCTGTGAGGATGCTTTAGTATATCCGGAACTGGAAAGGTGGAAGGAATCATGATGAAAAAGGATATATGAAGATTTTGAAAGAAAACTTGAAGCAGTCAGCAGCAAAACTGGGTCTGGGATGACCCAAAACACATGTAGCTCCTGTTGAAGAACTACCTCCAGAAGACCAAAGTGAGTGGCTTTCACAAAGCCCTGACTTGGACCGCTTTAAACTTCTGTGGGATGAACTGAAGACCAAGGTCCATGCCAGAAGACCATAAAATCTGGAGGAGCTTGAGAGTTGTGTGGTATATTGTATCGCATCATCATTATCATAGAAAGAAATTAAAGCCATTTTGTATTGGTTTCATTTTATTTTTGTTCTAAGTCTATTTGAACATCTGTCAATCAATGATGGGAGTAGTTTTTGAGAAAAAGTCAGTGAGTTTCCCTTGACTGTACCCATTTTAATGTGGTGACATTAACAGATGTTGGAGGAGACGTGAAAGGACAAATCTGAGGTTTTTGAGTTTTTGCCATTTCACAATAATTTGTGAAAAACTTTTTCACTTATACACTACTGGAGATTTCCAGAAAAAACTGAGGCAGACAACTTTCGTAATCTTCCAAGTTTATTGTTCGTGTATTCACCTGACAGCACGAGACATTTCCAGCTGAACAGGAGAAACGAGTCCCATGAGGTGAGACATGATGGACATCACAACACAGAAGTGACTGAGTCTTCTACAGCACTAATTCCTGGGTCAGGAACCGGGGTTTGGTTGCAGGAGATTTTTTGGGTTGCCAAATGAGTTTTCAAAATTGCTTTACTACAGTAGCTAATGGGACATTTAGGTCTGCAGTAGATGTTATAGGGTGGGAGTGTCACCCAATTATACTCTTCCAGAATTAAACACAAAGCAAGGCTCTAACAGCCTACGGATGTCAAAAGAGCTAAAGTTACAGTAATTGATGACTGACTAATAAAAAATAAACTCATCTTTCCTGACCAGAAGCCACTAAAGGCCTAAGTTGCAGGGCAATCAAAAGTGTCAGAGGTAAAGTGGCCCATTCCATGCTCAAAAAGCTCCAGGTCAGGACCAGTCCCAGTCCAGAGTAAATATTATCCAAGCTTGCACCAGCTGTCAGCTCAATCAACCAGACAAGGAGGGTGCAAAAAGCAGACTTGCTAAGTATGGAAAATTAAGTTGTTGGGCTATTAGCCTTCAAAAGAACTCAGTCATGACAATTTCTCCTTCTCTCTGTGCTGTGTCACTGTAAATGTCCACTGGAGCTGTTGAAGTCGAACTATGAGCTATTCATGTTTCGGTTTGAGCTACATGCCCCGGAAGAGGTATAAAATAAGCAGGTGTGCACTCATACACCATGTTTGCCTCGGCGTGATCAGGGTTGCCTCGCATCTCGAGAGCAGAGCAGCATGGTATGTAGAACTTATCTAAATTATGAATTAATTTATACTTGTTTGACAGACAATGCCATTAAGTAAATGCTTGTTTGTTATGGTGCAGCATGTAAAGTCAGGTTGAGATGGTTCGGGATGGTACCTGTCGCCGGTCAAAGTTTGCACCCTTGGTAGGCGAAGCAAGGTATGTCAATCTAAGTTTGACTGTGTTTTTGTGTGAAGGGATACTGGGATATTTTGTATCTTGGGGTGGTGCAATAATATTGTCAGTTTTGTTTGAGTGAATGGGTCCATATTTTGAATTGGTGTTTTTAAGGAAGTGTGTGTGTTTTTTCTTTTTAATATCGTATTTTTTGTTGTTTATTGTATGAATTAAAATGTGCGACAGGCTAAATTGTGCTTAACGTGTTTTTATAATTTCATTGTGCTCGATGGAGAAATAAAGACTTTTGTACCAGTTGAACTCTATGCTTGATCATTGATGCCAAGGGCTGCTTCAGTCACTGTCTGCTAACACTTTACAGAGGCAAGATGAACACTGACTAAAGTGAAAGGGAAAATGAACTGACTAAATTATCTACATTTGAAATGTGTATCCATGGTCAGCATTATGAACTAAAGGTGGACCTGGATGTTAGCTTTATGCTAACACATGATGGAAAATGCCATTAAAAGGATAACAGATTTCAAGCCTGTTGTAGTCATTTGAACTTTAAATATGATCTTTTGGCTTGAAAATACTATGAACAGACAGTCTAATTGAACACTGATTGAACAATGTGTAGTAAAATAGATTTTACAGTTAAGAGGAGCAAAATATGTTCCTTGGCTCCACAGATGTGTCATCACAGCACATCACTGTTCAAAGATAATGAGGAAATATCATTTTAAGAGTGATACAAAACTTATTTGGATATGAAAATCATGTCACATCCCTACTGGTGAACTGAAATCATAATGAATCAGTTTCAGTATGTGTGTGGAGATGGTAACAGTAGAGTTTATGGTTATGATTTGGCTGCAGAATGCCACCACCCCATTCAGCTCACTCTGCCACCAGGTCAGCCTGACCCCGTGGGGAAATTTACTACAGGTGCTGGAAAGATAAAGCCTAGGTAAAGTTAATGTAGTAGACGTATCTGTTTGCAGTCTGACATGCAGTAACTTCTGGGAGTTTAAAAGAGTTTTTCAAGAGTGAAAGCACTACAAATGAAACTTAAGTGTAATACAGCTGTGAAGACGAGCTGCAAAATCCTGTCTGTAATATGTTGATTTTAAGATTTATTCCAGCAGTTTTCAAAGCTTAATGTTAAAGTTATTTGTCATCCAAATTCAAAGAGTCATCCAACGAGGTGTATATTGGTGTATATATTATCCAGACACTAATAGGAAAACTTCCCTTTTCTTCCTTCTGATGATGTTATTGGTTCTTTGCAGATGATGTCAGCAGCAGAGCCCCTTGGAGTGCAAGTACTTATTTCTGCATAAAGAAACATTACCAAAGGGCCATTTTAAAGGCTGTTCACAACCATGCAAACCATTCAAAGTGTGAAAACATAAACATTCTTAATTATTAAGCTACTTATGTGTCCCGAGAGTAATGAAATATTCAAGCAAAAATAAAAAGTTCTCAGGCAGGTCTTAAAAAAGCCTCCATCTAAAGCCGGGATGAGCAGTGTCACACAATGCTCATGTATGGTCTGTTTTCACAAAGCAGCCGGTTTGGTTCAGTACAGTTTTGCTATGGTTACACACATAAAACTCTGATCTCTCCTCAGCTGATGTCTGCCCAGCCTCACTCATGACGGAAAATCTGTCTTTTTAAAGAGATCCAGATCATTTGGCTGAGTAGAGCTGGTTGTTAGACTCATTTGATCACAGTTTGGCTTTTTTAAAAATTGATTTCATAACGAAAAAGGTTGAAGAAAAGGAAACTGGCACTCAAACAGGAGCTAGCTACTGTACATCAAATAAAATTATTAAAATTAAACAACTGTTTCGCAGCATAGGCTCATTTGTGAACACCACTTCATCACTTGGTCCCTTACTTCAAAAGGTGTACGTTCTTGTTTCAATTAAAAGCATATTTGCGACAAAACTAGGAATTTTCTATGTATTAAAGGGGCTTAGAAGACGCTAGAAGCCAGGAGGCCTTCAGGATGGAGTAATTTGTGATACTGATCGCCTACACACTAGGTAAATTGGTTAAACTGCACAAAAAATCATTGTTTTGTAAAATAAAGGGATTGTACTGAATGAAGAATTTTCCTGATATTTACAGTGCATAGGTCCATTTAGATCCATAAAGTACTAACTCTCCTGCAATCCAATTCATTCCTTATGACTGCCCACTCTCTGACCCCCAGTGTGCCATCAGGATCACATGACTGCAAAGAGCCTGCAGAAACTAAATGAAATTTCTCACGTACTTCTTAAACAGTAAATAAAACGAGTTGGTGAAAATACGTGGAAGTTAATGACCAGCCTTTTGGTTCCAGGTCTTCCTGTCGAACCATCAGGTTACTGTTCTCCCCATCTTTTCATCCATAACCGTCATCCCTATCTCTCTCACCGGCATTCCACATACTCCACTCATCTTTTCATCTCTCCACAGGAGAGAGGGCGCAGTTTCTAATCAGCCTGAGTAATGCAAATTTAATGAATTTGGCAGTGAAGTTGTACGGTGTGTTCATGCACAAACATGCACATACACACTCACACAGACGCTCACCAAAAGCCACAAAAGAACGTCACAGGTGGATGCCAAGATTTGGACACACAAGACTGAATATTAGCTGTGGGCAGTCCAGAGGAGATTGTACAGTAGTTTCTGTGTGTCTCAATGAGTCTCCATGGAGGCGGGTAGCCATACAACAGATGGGCGTATCTCTGTCTCTCTGTCTCTCTCACCATAACTTACAGGCCTTCCACCATGCAGGACATTCAATCTGCTCTTCATTTATGGTTTTAATTAAAGCTGTTTTGTGTCTGCCTCTGTACTGTGTCTCTTAATTTAGTGTCGTTGTGTATCCTGCTGTCTGCCATGCTGACAGGACCATTTCTGTCAGAAGGGCAATATCTGTAACCTTCAACACGAGTGTAAATAAACTCGAAACACACCAGCGGATGAATAGATTTGGATTTAATTTGACTGCTGAGGAAAAAAATGTCAAGAAGAATGCAGTTTCCTATGTGACAGATGTTATAGGAAGGTGATGAAAAGAAAGTAAAGGCTGTGTTTTTGTAAACTAAGAAAACTCTCACAAAGCCAGAGAAAGACAACATACCCGTACATACAGTATAGCTAAAGCTCTGAGCGTTAGAACAATCTGTTGCTAGAGACTGAAAATGTACAGTATCCATGTATTTAACTATTTCACAAATGTTATCTTATTCATAGGAAGAGGAGATGGAGATAAGATTGATCACCTCCCTTTACAGTGCTGGAGTTTGGAGGAAAATAGCTTAGCTCAGCAAATGCCTGGATGAAAAGTGTAGAACGTAGCTTGACCCCATTCACTGTTTGATAGTTCACAAACAAAATGTTGAGATATTTCTTGAGATTGATCTTTAAGCTTTGACTTTATGGAAGCGGATCAGGGACACAGGTAAAGAAAAAATAATGCTATGCACTTTGAGATATACTTCAAGACTGACATTTCTGAAGGGCAGCATGAACCTGCTGCACGAAAGCAGCAATGAAACATGATGACTTTTATATCTAAATTCCTTAGTTTTCCACATTTTCCAAATTTGACTTTTTTTCCTCATCATGTCAACTTTTTCTCCAAATTGTGCTTCAACTCTGTTCTTCAAATTTCAACTTTATTCTGGACATTTTGAGTTTTTTTTTTTTTTTTTTTCATTTTGATTTTAATCTCTAAGTGCCCTGAAATATTTTTTTCAATCCCCTGTGCCCCTAATGCATTTCCTTACTGATTTAGATGAGACAGTGGACAGAGTGTGGGAGAAAGAGTGGGCATTGATGTATGGAAAAAGGAACCCCATTTGGGGCCAAAGGTCGGGCTCGGGCCTACGCCTGCTGAAGGCCGACTCAGACTACACAAATTTAGCCAGATTTGTGGCCTGATGGCATCATCACAGCTCATCATCAAATGTCAGGATCGAATATGAGCATTGGGAACGACAAATGCTCTTGTGTTGACATAATCAGCAACATCCTCCAAGATGTCTAACGGCTACAATTCCACAATACTTACATGTCAGAACCTTTCCTGTATAGTTGTCTAGTTTGACACTTTGACCTGGCGTTATCAATTGTATCCTGACACTTAGAGCAGGATAACATTTACTCCCCATCTATGTATTAGGATGGGTGATGGTTTGGCCTGAAATGTTGATATAGTTTTTTCTAAACTTTACGATTTAGGAATGGATTTTTTTTGCGTTGTGTTGTACAAAATCTGAATTCTCCTAACACGTGTGGTATCTGTTTACTGCTGGATTTCCTCATCCACACACCGGCTGTGTCAGCTTTGCGCAAAGAGCATTTAACTGACAAATGAAAGCAACTTAAATTCTGTTTGACTTGGACCTTTACATTCTCACATACATCTTCTTAGCATTATCTTTATATTTTCTGAAGTGCTTGTGTGAAAGGGGCTAGGGGTTTACATCAATCAGTTCTCTTGTCATGATTGAGGTGTTAAGTTGTAAGACAAAAATAATTTGCTTGCCCTAATCAAATATTATACCCTTGCAGAGCAGATGGATTCGCCAGTTTCTGTGTTACTCACTGGTGAATCCATCTTGCAAAGCTCCCGTCTGAACAGTTTGAGCCCGGTTAGAAAGTGACAGGAACAATCAGCAATGAGGGGAGTTGTGACGTAAGCAAGCAGCGACAAGAGGCTGGTGCAGTTATGGCGGAAGAGATTAGCGTGGATGCTGCTAAAGCACCAGTTGTATCATAACTTGATGACATTTCTTCATTGAAAGAAGAACAAAGAACAGCAGCGAGTTGTTTGCTTTTCAAAAATGACAAAAGTCATGTACTGACGTGTGTACAGTCAAATGACACCCAGAGAAGGAACTAAAGTGAGAATCTGAGAAACACTGGAATTAAGTGAAAAGGTGACAACAACAATTGATACCCAAAATGTCTCATTAGTGTCTTTGAGATGTTTGTTTTACCTTTTGGTTAAACACAAATCTCACTTCCCCAATATATCAGATGAAGTTGACCCTGAAAATATCAAAATAGTGTCACTGCATGATTTCTGTTTTTCAGAAAAATGTTTTATGATCCTTACTGACTCTCATATGAAGTTTGGACTCTGAAACTAAAGAACTGATCGTTCTATTACTTACTGAGGAGATTTGCACGACTTTTTAAAAATTCCAATCCATTTTTAAGTCTATGAAACTTGCTTGGGACAGCCTTTTCCATGTTTGGCTTGAAATTGTCAAAAAGGGGTTAACAGGTTAAGTAAATGTAGACTATGTTTAGCACATTCTCTACAGTTAAAAAACACTTTTTGATTAGCTGAATTTTTATTTGTTTAAGATGGACACTTTGAACCAAAAAAAAAAGGCCATGCCATGTCTGTAGATCTTATGTGTACATACAGTGACTCTGTATGTATTAACCAGGTTTACTTGGCTAATTTTCTATATTGTCCTCTTGATACATCGGGACGAATCTATAAATGTTTGTTGTTTTCTTCTTTTCAGCGCAAAAGACTGCCAGAATCACACAGAGCACTTCTGTTGTTGCTATGATTGATTATGCGACCCGCCTCCCCAGCTGTCAAACAGCTCATGCCTTTTACACACAACATGAAGGGAGAGCAGATAGTGTAAATCTCAGGGTAAATGACCGAAGCAGGTCTTACCGAGTCTTTTTAATAGGTGATGACAAGAAAAACATTAAACTTTGGCTTTCAGATGTTCAGAAGTGGTCTCTAGACTACCAAGGACAGTTACAGGCAGTTTGGAGTCTGAATATTTAAACAACAGTAACTTCCTGTTTCATGGCAAGACAAACCTTGACAAGCTGTCACAGCCATGCCCTTTGAGGTTTGCTCATAAGCAGAAGAATTCATTACTTTATTCATCCATTTAATAATTCACTCAACTGTACAGCAGCTTTACAACAACTTTAATGGTAAAATATGTAGAATTTTTGCCCTGAGGTATCTAAATTATTTTTTTTAAAAATGACCATAAATGCTATAAACATTTTGAATTAATGTCTTAAAGTTTCTCAGGTATTTCAGAAAGTTATTTAAAGATAGAGCGAATCTCAATTTTTGTAATTGTAATGGGATGAGTTTTGTCATGTGGCTGCCTTAGGTTGCAAGTTCGATCACCCAAACTCATCTCTGTAACATGGAACCGCCCACACTGAGCTTTTCCAGGGCCTTTGAAGACCATTACTGCTCAGCACCATCCACCACCATGGCCCTCCTTCTCAATACTACTTCTTGATCTAAATTGAGGACTCTGTTCAATAAAACCAGCACATCATAAGGAACATTTTCAGAACAGAAATTCAACATTCCTAGCATTAAATCCAATTTCAAGCAGATCTGAAACCTTCTTGGGAGACTCTATCTTAGAGGAATCGCTGGTAATGGCTACTGGTAGCAGGCATCTGTGTCACAGTCTAAACATAGCTTTTGACTGGGACTCTGAACCTGAATTGATAGAAATATTAATAAATAATTTCAACCAACTAGTGCTTACCAGCAAGGGTGGTGATCTTAACCATTTAGATGTGTACACACCTAGTTAAAGAAGATCTGGGTAAATAGGCTTCTCATTTACTGACATCGTTCATGAGTAGCCTACATTCATCACTCATACATCCATCATGTTACTACCTTTTTAACCATATCTTGCTCTTTAAAGGCCATCTAATGAAATATTAAGGATCTTTCTCCTGAAATAAACTTAAACCTACAAGCTTTTGAGATTCATTTTAATCCTTAATAGAGTTTCCCTATATACAGGATCACAATGACTGCCTGAATGGACAAACCCATCTGTGATTATCCCAGACTCTGCTGACTGTGTGCAGACATTATTGGGACTAAAGCAAAGAGGTGGGTCAGCCAAAGAGATTAAAATGAAATAACATTGGTTTTATGCTTCAACATTTTTTAGCTGTGTCATCTCATTCTCTCCTGTCTCTCTCTCAATCCCCATCTCACCTGCTGTGTGTGCTAACCAAAGATAATGAAACACCTCTGCTGTGGCAGAGCAAGCTCCAGACTCACAGCTTGAACCTTCTTTTTACCCAGTGAGTGTCTGACACATACACACAAGCACGCATTAGCAAACACTGAGGGGCCACACCTGCATACTGTTACTGTAAATACATTCTCTTTCACCAACAGACACACGTAAACTAAGAGTGCATAGGATCTACCTGAGCTCTTTCCTGCTAAGGCAAAGATCAATAACTATCAGAGAATGATACAGTAAGTGTAGGACTAAAGGCCTTTGCACACTGACTCCATTTTTTGTTTTTTTTTTTGGTCAGAATTTTTTGAACGTTAGAAAATAAAATCGAGCTCACATTGTTCAAATCATTTTGGCACACTGACGCCGACATTTTGGTCCATCATATTTTTTTTCGGAACAGGTTCGATTTTATGCAAAATTTTGCATCAGTCAGAGTCATTTAAAAGGGTGACTGATGATTCAAAATTGCCCATTGCTTCCGCCTTACATGCTTAACCCTGCCAGACCCCTCCTCTATCTCTCTTTCACAGAAATCTCACTTTGAACACCAAAGTTTGATCATTTATTATGTGGCTATCAACCATGGAAATATGAGAGATAGATGGGGGATTGATGATTCAAATCAACACACGAGAAAAAATAAGTCTGCTGTCTGTGAGCGCTGATGGAGGTTCACAAGCTTTTCAGAGATCAGGAAACAATTCCCCCTCAGTATGATTCAAAAATAAATAATGATAGATGGTGTGTAAATAAGGTTGGTAAATAATAGTAGACATTGCTATTGCTAACCAATAACCAGGAGTTAAATCAGTCTGAGACTCCCAGTTTCTCTTCTATCCATGTGTGGCATTTTATGTACATTGCTGCTGTTTTTATCTCTGCACTATCCAAAGCCAAGCCAATTTCGTTGGAAGTGCACTGTTTTGGTATAAATGTGAATGACAAATAAAGTCTGTCTAAGTCTTAGTCTAAGTCTAAGTCACTGTTATGCATGGTGAGGATGTGATTGTTGCAGCTGTTTTCTTAGACTTTTCCTTCATTCAGGGTGGAAACTTTGCCATTCTGGTGCAAACTTGAATACATTCATATTACAATTACTTTAAACACACTATCTTTTATTCATGGATTATCAGAACATACACTATGTTGCCAAAAGTATTCACTCACCCATCCAAATAATTGAAATCAGCTGTTCCAATCTCTTCCACGGACACAGGTGTATAAAATCAAGCACCTAGGCATGCAGACTGTTTCTACAATCATTTGTGAAAGAATGGCTCGCTCTCAGGAGTTCAGTGAATTCCAGCATGGTACTGTGATAGGATGCCACCTGTGCAACAAGTCCAGCTGTGAAATTTCCTTGTTCCTAAATATTCCACAGTCAGCTGTCAGTGGTATTATAACAAAGTGGAAGCCATTGGGAACGACAGCAACTCAGCCACCAAGTGGTAGGCCACGTAAAATGACACAGCAGGGTCAGCGGATGCTGAGGCACACAGTGCGCAGAGGTCACCAACTCTCTGCGTCTGCGTCTGAGTCAATCGCTGCAGACCTCCAAACTTCATGTGGCCTTCAGATTAGCTCAAGAACAGTGAGTAGAGAGCTTCAGGAGTGGGTTTCCAGGGCCAAGCAGCTGCATCCAAGCTATTCATCACCAAGTGCAATGCAAAGCGTCAGATGCAGTGGTATAAAGCACACCACCACTGGACTCTAGAGCAGTGGTGACACGTTCTCTGGAGTGACGAATTGAGCTTTTCCATCTTGCTCGTCTGATGGACAAGTCTGGGTTTGGCAGTTGCAGGGAGAACAGTACTTGTCTGACTGCATTGTGCCAAGTGTGAAGTTTGGTGAAGGGGGGATTATGGTGTTGGGTTGTTTTTCAGGAGCTGGACTTGGCCCCTTAGTTCCAGTCAAAGGAACTCTGAATGCTTCAGCGTACCAAGAGATTTTGGACAATTCCACGCTCTCAACTTTGTGGGAACAGTTTGAGGATGGCCCCTTCCTGTTCCAACATGACTGTGCACCAGTGCACAAAGCAAGGTCCATAAAAGGATGAGAGAGTTTGGTGTGGCTGAACTTAACTGGCCTGCACAGAGTCCTGACCTCAACCCAATAGAACACCTTTGGGATGAATTAGAGCGGAGACTGAGAGCCAGGCCTTCTCGTCCAACATCACTGTGTGACCTCACAAATGTGCTTCTTGGAGAATGGTCAAAAATTCCTATAAACACACTCCTAAACCTTGTGGAAAGCCTTCCCAGAAGAGTTGAAGCTGTTATAGCTGCAAAGGGTGGACCAACGTCATATTAAACCCTATGGATTAAGAATGGGATGTCACTTAAGTTCATTTGCGAGTCAAGGCAGGTGAGCGAATACTTTTGGCAATATAGTGTATGCAGGAGTGGGTTGTAATCATCAGAAATCTATCAGGCAGGACTAAGAAAAGAGTCTCGTGCAGGGCTCTGGTTATGCATAATTATTAGCTGTTTTAAGAGTTTTCAGGATTAAACCATTCAACTCTGCATTAACAACCACAGTTAAAGCTCTAAAGTGTTTATCTTTCCTTTTCAATGATATTCCTTCAGTTATCCTGAGAGTTTAGGAGTGACACACTAAATGTGGCTACATGGACAGCCAGACAGCATGGAGGCTAAAAAAATGACCATGAATTTGCATGACACAAGGTGACGTCAATTAATCTTGACTTTTTTATGGAAATACTGTCCTAGCTTGACCCACATTTACATTACTAGCTTATCTATGATTACAATGCCACAAATGATTAAAATAGCATGCTTATCTGATGGGGTCATTCATAAGAATGTTAATATTCTAAAACAGTGCTGCTCCTGTTAACCTAAAGGTTCATTTCTGCAAACTGTCCACTGCCAGGAAATTAGAAAGAAATGGTTAAATATTTCTACATACATTCTCTTTCATTTATGATCACTCCTGTTCAGCTGTTTGCCTTTGTACTCGATGCATGTGTATGAACTTCAAGTCAAAATGTAATTTGGTTCAAAACATCAGAAACAGATCACCTTTTTGCAAAATAAGAACTGTTCAGTATAGATAAAACTCTCCTTTAACAGTCTGATCACACTTCATATCTTAGTTATGAAACAGCTGGGAATAATGAAGAGAATCATCCACATTAAAAGAGCTTGATTAGCTGAGTGTAATTGATGCCATCAATTACAGGTTTGATTGGCTGTGACAACGCTACTGAAGAATTATCCATCCGTCTCTGCCTTTCTTTTTTAATCTCAGATTTTCTCTCCATCAAGTATTGTCTCTGTCTCATATGCTGCAGCAGTATTGGCGTCTATTTACTCAGAAGGGTAAGCCAAAAAAAGGTCACAGAAAGGGCTAGCTGCAGTCCTGTCTGGTTGGTTTTTGCAGGCAAATATACACTCTGTGTGTCTAAAAGTCAAATCATCAAACCTCAGAATAACCTCAGAATCAAGTTATTGAGGTAAAATGAGTCAACCAAATTAAAATGATCTCTTTCTAGCTTTCTGACAGTATCTGAGAGACATCCTGGAACCCATTTCTTTGACCAAACATGAACTGACTGACTAATAGTAAAGGGGGATTGGAAGTTCAGGAGGTGCTACGCAGTGTCACAGATATTCACTGTCTAAACTTAGCTCCATAGTGACAGTAGTAGTTTGTTCCCTAAGGGCACATCTGTGTCAAATGGTAGCTTGAACCCATTTGCAATTGCAAATTATTTCTGGCATCTGTCAGTTATTTTCCTTTTCCAAAGGTCATTGGAGCAATGGGTTTTGACCATAATGCATTTGGAGCATACAACCCATCAGAGCCACTAAAGAAGTTGTATCCAACCTCCATTTCCTTTTGAATCTAATCCCCGTAAAATACCAACCACTGGCAATTTTTATTTTTTTTACATTGATAACATCTATTATTAGTAAATATAATTGAAATTCATCTATTAATGACCTGATAGCAAATTAAGAAAACTGGAGCCTCAGCTGTCATTGAAAGAGAAGTGGGAAAACCCCAGACTGGTTGCCAGTCAATCACAGGGCTGATACAGATAATGAATCGTTCAAACTCATACTTACATCTATGGGCAGTTCAGTCTGCAGTCAACTAGCAGGCATGGCTTTGGACTGTGGGAGGAGGCAGGAGCAAGCAGAGAGAACCCAAGCATGCATGGAGAGAGCATACAAACTACACACAGCATGGCCATGTCTGTCCAAGGGTTTAGATCACTGCACCACCATGCTTTTCCAGTTTCTGAAAAACATGGATGGAAAAACATGCACAATGATTAGGTCAGCATTCTCCAGGTTTAAGTACTGACTGTGTCCAAAATTGCACAGTAATCACTGTAAAGCACATTATATTTAACAAACCATTTCATTCCTGTCTGAATTCTAAGAGTACATTGTTATACCCTATATAGTGTGCTCAATGTATCATGAAGTGCACTGTGAAAAGTATACAATGCCAAGCAGCGCATTTATCTGTTGTTGCTGAGTCTTTTGAGCTTCCCCCAGGTGCTGACAATCAGGTCCCTGATTGTCAACCAGTGTGAGCATGGGGCCCTGTGTCTGCCCCAAGAATCACTATGCCCTGTTTGACTGATCTGGATAGGGCCCATGAGATAGGGCAACTTCAAGCTGGTGTTCAAGTTGGCTCATCTCACTTCTGCACCGATAGAGTAACATCTTTTACAGGAGGCGGTGTCATGGTGTGGCGTGGCATCTCCCTCGCTGGAAAATGAGGCTTGTCTTCATTGGAGGCAGTCTCAATGCAGAGAGATATTGAGATGACATTCTGAAACCAGTGGCAATCCCATATCTCCACAGTCTGGGAATGAGCTCTATCCTCCAAGATGACAACACTCGCCCCCATAGAGTGGGGTTTATCAGAGACTACCTCCACAATTTGGGATTGGGGAGAAAGGAATGGCTTCCAGTGTCCTGACTTCAACTCCATTGAACACTTGAGGGATCAGCTTGGGTGTGTTGTTCATGCCAGAGTGACTGACACAACCACATTGGCTGACTTAAAAAAAAAATGTTGGTTGAAGAATGGGATGCCATCCAACAGCAGTGTGTGACCAGGCTGATGACCAGCATGAGGAGGAGGTGCCAGGCTGTTGTGGCTGTGTATGGTTCTTGCCCACGCTACTGAGGCTCCTCCTTTGTTAAATGAATAAATTGTTGACTTGTTTTGTTTCTTCAGACTTCAATCATCCAATCCAAAAAACAAGAGACAGTGGCAGAATAAGCTGTTTGGCACTGGCAGAGAAGATTTTGTTAACTTTTCACAAACTCAGCTCTGCTGCTCTTCCCACAAAATGCTCCCTATAAATGCATCACCATTTAAAAGGCAAATAAAGTAGCTTTCCCATGGAATAACATTTATTGCCAAGAAGCATTGCTAGAATAAAGAAATAATCTACTAAATACAATTTTTCTTACTTTTGTGATGATTATTTTGAGGCATTTTACCAAAATCTATGATCTGATTTAATAAATTGTCAAGCATTTACAACGAAGTAAGTTTTTTTGATTCCTTTTGCTTGGGAATATTAGAGACAAATAGGAAGCAGCCCTTAAACACTAAAGTTTGCTAAATACCCACAAAACTTATTTATTTAGAATTCTGAATCTTTTTGTGAAAATACTGGGTATACTTTTAACCTGACATGCCAGATGGATTTGTTTCACACATCCATCTAGAAAACCTTCAATACCAGTGGTGTGCATGGGGGGGGGGCAAGCCAAAATGTGTGTTAAAGTGCCCTCTTGGGAGCCAAAACACGTGCTAAAGTGCCCTCTTCGGAGCCAAAACACATGCTAAGGTGCCCTCTTGGGAGCTAAAAACACGTGCTTAAGTGCCCTCCTGGTTGGCAAAACACACTAAACTGCCCCCTTGGCTGGTTAAAACATGATAAACTGCCCACTTGGGTGGCAAAAAGGCATGTTTAAGTACCATCCTCATTGGAAAAACACACTAAACTGCCCTCTTGGGTGAAAAAAAAAACATTTAATTGCCCTCTTGGCTGGTTAAAACATGATAAACTGCCCTCTTGGGTGGTAAAAATGCGTGCTTAAGTGCCCTCCTGGTTGGCAAAACACTACTGTTGCAATGACTTTTATGTTAGGACCTTTTTTGATCTATATTGAGCCAGAACTATATCTCACAGAACCAGTTTTGATTATCTGGTGCTAATATGGTGTTAAAATGCACTAGAATACAGGAAATGGCATCTACTTCATTGAAAATGTTCTACTATATACTCCATTATGGACAGCTCACTATATAAGGGAATGATTCAGAACACAACCACTAAGTATCAGAAACAGAAACCAAGAATGCACAGCTGAGACAAAAGGCAGAGTTCAATAATCCAGCAGGGTTTAATAACAATCTAGGGAGGTTCACATGTAATCCGAACAATATGAAGAGAATAAATCCAAAAGGAAGCAGGTAAAAGGGCAATGATCAAAAAACAGGTGATGGCCATAGACAAGGAAAGCTCCACAAGAAATAAGCTTGGAATGAGGCAACACTAGGAAACATGAACTAACATCCAAGAGTTTACGCAGACAATTCAGAGGAAAACGAGATACAGATGAGCACAATCAGGATAACAACTCTCTGATGCCATTAACTACATTTACCACCATTCAACTAAAATATTTGTGGCAGAAATCTTAAAATTCCAAATTTGATTTTGGTGAGCTCCGCCTTGACAGTGATGATCTTCTCAAGAAAAAAAGCCAATGGCTCCAAAATGGGATGTTTTTTTAGAACTAAAAACTAAATTCAACCATCCATTAATGCATCTGAGTGCTCTTCGGTGTTTCATAACATTTCATCTAATTTCTTGAATTAAACCAACATTTTTAAAATGTTCCTACAAATCAAGCCCAAATTCTGGCATGACTGCATAAAAGGTGGATGTAGTGTAAGTCAGTGGTTCTCAACTGGTGGGTTGGGACCCAAAAGTGGGTTAGGAAGCCCTACTCAATGGTTCTCAAATTTGTTTGCGCCAAAAAAAAGAAGCCCAGACTGTATTATTTTTAATTGAATTAATCTGATTAGTCAAAAAAAAATCAGAAGATTGGATTGCGATTTCCCACTGAGGAGACAATGGTGGGTCCTCAGGCTGGACCAGGTAGGATCCACTGGTCTAAGTGAAATCACCATCCCAACAGTCACCACCTTGACAACACTGACTACCTGGGTAACAAGTATAAAGGTTCAGTGGTGGGACCCTAGGTAATCTTTTATGGACATGGTCTCAACTTAAAGGCCTTTGGGACAACATTGTTCAACTGTACAGTATTATAGATATAATGGACTGTTTAAAAGGGTTATTTTGAAAGAGTAATTTCAGCTTTCTCTTCTTTTTTAAAAAGTGGTTTCTTCTGTGTCTTGAATAATGTATTCTTTGTCCTTAGCCTCTCTGAGTACAGCTACAACACGCCTGCTTGATCCCTTGTCAGTAACACTCCTTTTAATGCATAATTCTTTTCTATATGAAATCAAACTAATAAGTTAGAAAAATTTCACACTCTGTACACTGTGTGCCGATTGAGACATGAGCTACCCAGACATGGAAAATGTCTCCAAAACTGTGCGTGTGCTTCTGTGAAAGAAAGGCCCTGACATGCATCCAGCTGCTAAGTGTGATGGATGGATGCTGTTGTTCACACATACTGTGCTCACTGTGACACTCACCGTTTGTCACCAACACAGGACAATACAGATGTTGTCAATTTAAGCCTTCAAGCTTCTTTGAGAGGAGTGTGCCACTGCACACACAAACTCATACCCACACACAGTCACATGCTGTGAAAAAAGACATTATGTTATCAATCCAGGCTTTATAGTGAGGAACACCCAAGCATGCTGTGCATGTGTTTATCAGTAAACCAACATGTATACACCAATCAGAGTCCAGCCCTTTATTTCATTTCTTTAGTTTTTCTGAGTCTGTTCCTGTGCATGCAAAGAAAATCTCATCCTGCTGTCTTTTTTAGTCAAATATATCATTTATTGTAATTATTTGCAGTGAAATTGTAAACAAAGGCTGTATCTGCAATGTGCTAAAAATGTCATGTGACACACAGCAGCAGTGATGCAAGGCATTAAAACTAATCAGCAAAAATAATAGTTGATCTTTTTACTAACTAGGCATTAGTAAGAGTTTCAGTCTGTTTTATAACCAGCTTAAAGAGGACATATTATGCAAAATCACTTTTTCAGGCTTTTCCAACAAAAACATGTGCACTTGGCCTCACCACAATCCCCTCAAGTACCAGAAAAATCCATTCCCTTCCACCCTCTCTTTCTCCACCTTTCAGAAAATGTGTGCTGCAACAAGCTGTTCTCATATTTTAACCCCATGACCTCACTTGGAGAGTTAGCACCCGCCCCCAGGTTTGGTTGGACCTCCCTGCTTGGAAGGAAGTCCCACCCTCCTCTCCTAATCCTCAGCTGCCAGCTGAGATGTTGGATAGCTCAGTGGGTTACCCTGCTGACTTTGGTCTGGGAGACTGATGGTTCAAATCCTAAACAGGTCCTTAACTTTGGATAAAAATGTCTTTAACAATGTGTCAGCAGAGCCATATCTATTTCCTAAGAGGGGTGTGGTCAGGGGCGGAGTCAGACATCTCATTAACAGAAATGGCTCGTTCTGAGCAGGGCTGAAACAGAGAGATTTTTAGACATGCAAAAATCCAATAATGGAGTGGTTTTTCTGCAACAAACTTCACAGGCATGTTTTGGGGACCTCTAAGACAAATATAAACTTGTCTCAAAAGGGTAAAATATGTCCCCTTTAAAACCCTAACAGAAGTTTTGGATTGGGCAGTTTCCATTTTTTAATGTTGTTTAACCCTCCCAGAACTTTCCTGCAATATGAAGTATTTATGTCAACATAGGTGGTTTTGCCTTTCGGCAAAGGTATGCAAGGTACATCTACTACGGGGCCTCAAGAATTTGCCTTCATTTTTTTTTCTTTAATAAATTCCATATTGTCCACCTGTTCTAGCTGTATTGCCCAATGCGTTTGCTCTGTGTCATTTCAGATGACATCAAATTTATATTTAGAAAGGGGAGATTGGTCACATTTCTTTATTAAGAGGTAAAGTCAAAGTGGCTATAACAAAATAAAAAAGGAAGGAAGAAGGTTAGTGGTTTTTATTACTCACATTATTACATTTAGTACAATATATATTTTTTGGAGCAAATGATGAGATACATTTTTGAGAAGCAACTGATAGAGCGATGTGTGTGTTGAGGATCTGTTGTGATATCTGCCATGGATATCACCTGCTAAATAAAGACTGTTTCTGTAACAAGATACTGTTACCATGGAGCCTTTTGGAGTATAAAAAGGACTGTTTAAACTGAGGAAGAGGGCCATTTGCTCTGCATCACAACCTTTGTACATCTACTGTCCAAATGATCTTGAAAAAAACCTTGACCCTGCTTGGCTGAAATATGGGCACAGGCCACTTATTTTTGGAATTATTTCTGAAACTGCAGAAGACAGATTAAGAGAGGGACAATGTTTTTTCACTTGAAATGAAGAGCAACAACAACTATCAGATAGACAGGCAGCAAACTTCAACCTGAGTCTGCCGGTAGCTTTGGATTTAAAGTTTGGGAAAAACACACCAACCATAACAGCAGCCCCTGGCTTGAATCATGAATGCCAAGGCCACGGGAGTTGCCAACACCACCATCTTTGGATCTATAGTTCTACCACCAAGGCTACTAAAAGCTGTCCTCAGTGACATTATTGTATCTGCTAGGCAACTACTAATGCCAATGGAGCTACCATTACCACTGCTGGAGACACTATTGCCTCTGTTTCTACCACCACCATAACCAGAACCCCCATCAGCATCACTGCTAACAACAACAGAGCAGCCACCTGCACTACCGCTGGTAACTGCTCCATTCCCAACAGGTGCAGGTGGAACCTTCAGCTGCTTGATACCAACTACCACTGTTAGAGAAGATGTTTATTACAGGGGGCAATGGAAGTGATTTATTATTGCAGCATCATTTTTGCATTTCACTGTATACTTTACAGAGTTATACCAGAAAACAAGCAAGTTACATTTTTCCTCTCTTTTTCCTCCACCTCTGCGCAAAGGACCTAGGAATGTAAATCACGTTTTTTTGGTCTTTTAAACAAATGAAGATTGGCTGCCAATGTTTTTTTTTTTTTTATTTTAAAATTGTGCAACAATAACAAGCTCCCTCCAGCTGTGACTTCACTCTGCAGTAGCCTTATTAAAAGTTACAGATTATAACTATCAAGTACCAATTAACTCAGTGTACATATTCCATTAAAAAGGGGTTAACTCATGTTTCAAAGTTTTAAAAAACATCTAATGGTTTTGATGTGTCTGATTTTGCTGTTGCAGCAGGTATGGTTGTAGAAAGCCTCTGAACTCTGCTGGATTGCTGACAATCCCACATGGTAGCCCATGCATTATTTACAGTATCTCAGGAACAATAAGACAGATCTCTATGAAGTAAATTGTGATCTTTTTGCTGATTCACAGACAGCTCCTGGCATTTTTATCCCTTCCAGAACACTTTAAATCCAGGTGCAAAGTGAGGTGCTAAAGGTGCATTGCTAGATCCATATTAGTATGACTATGTTGTTTTTCACAATGAAAAAATTAGCAGTGCTGCTAACTGCCCTCAATTTTGGCACTAAAAGTAAGAAACAACAACTTCCTGTGTGCCTGTGGGCCAATCACGATGCCAGTTTCTTCTGCTGTAGTTTTCTTGGCTGTAGCAACCAATCAGGGCAAGCCAAGGATCAACGAGAGAAGATAGTAATCTGACAGTTTAGAACGGTAAGAAGAAATAGTCCTCTATGGCCCAAATAATGAAATAAATAATAATGAAATAATAAATGACATCACATTGCTGTGGATCACATAACAACCAGGAATCATGTTTCACAGTGTCCTTTAAGAGAAGTACAGAGTGCGGTGCCATGTATAGAGCGGTGCCATGCTGTGATGCATGACTATACACTGTATGATTGCAACTACATAGCCACTCCCTTTATCAAAGGATTGTTGTTTGAAAAATTATGCCTCATTAACAGGAGTTCTGTAATCACTTCTGCCTTCTTAAACAAGAAATGGACCCACACTCCTAAGAGATTTATTATAAACATATGCTTATTACAAAGCATTGACTTTAAGTTGGGATTTAAAGCAATAGTGTGGCTATTTTTAAATACTTTTACCCCATATTAATACCCATTCCTACAGAAGCTTTAAGTTTGCTGCTTTTGGGGGGAAGCTGCAGATTCAGCCTTGCCATCAGCAGATGATTTCACTTGTTGGGTCATAATTTTGCCTTTGGAGCAAGCACTGATTGCTCTGAGATCTGATTGCTTTTGTCTCAAAAAAAGCATTTTCCAGGTCTGAAGGATTCACAGGAGAGGTCCCTGCAGGGAGCTCCTGCTCTCTGTGTCGGTTATATAATAACTACATAAATGTTCAGAACATACATGTGGTTAAATAAACAACATGTGTACATGGGCAGATACAACACACACAGCTTAACCCTTTAAAACCTGAGTTTCTGGACTCTTTTCTTATTTCAACCATAAAAGACCCAGAAAATGTCCTGTGAGTACGTGCTTTTGCCCATTTTTCCACAATACTTAGACCTTTTAATATATGGCAGTTATTTACATTTTACTGCATGTTGGAACTTCTGATTTGTAGATGAGACTATAGACAGCTAAAACGAGGAGCTCCCGGCCAAATAAGTTTAAAAAACCGGAGAAAACCCTTATAATCATAACTCGACGACAGAAAAATAATTAACATGGATAAAACACATTTTACTGCGTGTTAAGAGTGTTTTAACAGTTTAAAATGAAAAAAAACCACAAAAACGGGGGAACTTTATGCTAGAATCTTAGTGAGAAAAGGGGAAATTACAGTCATAACCACATGCTGGCTGTGAAGCACCGTTTCTCAGCTTTCAGAAACTGTTTGAATTTTTCCGATAACACAAACAGTCATGCAATTATGGTCATGCAAAGTGTGTTTCAACAGTGCGTCATCGGCGAATCGCTAGCATTTAAAGGGTTAAAGGCACTGTACTCTTACAAGAAGTCAAAGAAACATACATAAGAACCTCACATCTGTTACACATTGGTGCAGATAAATCTCATACACAACAGGCAGAGAACACACACACACATAACACACATCAAAGTGAAAATAGTTTTTCTTGATATTACTCGGGGTGTCAGCGCTGGTAGCCTGAATGCCAGAGATAGAGACACAGAGGAAGAAAAAAGGAATGAAAGAACAGAGAGAAAGGCATTAACTGGTGACATCCATGCGCGAAAGTATCTGATGACTACAGCTATATTTCATTTTCACTTTGTCCCCTGAAAGAAGAAGCTTTTTTGTCAGGTGGGTTTTGTGCATGTACATTGTGTGTCTGTGATGCTGTTGGAGTGATATGAAAAAATCCCTGCAGTCTTTATGTGGGAGTTTTTGCAGTGGTTTAAATATAAATGTGTCCATTTTCTTTTTCTTGCACATATTATATTACATTATCAGAGCAGTTGCTAAGCCTTAAGCCAAGGCACCTCACTGTGTACTACCTCTCTCTTTTTTTCCATTTGTTTTCTTTCAAAGGTTGCCCCATATCACCTCTGATTTGATTTTCATGGACAGGATATCTAGGTGGCTCTCCCATTTGGGTGCCTCATCTCTGCTTTTTGCAGATGATGCGGTTCTGTGGCCTTCTACAGCAGGACATCTCCAGCAAGACTTGAGGTGATTTGCAGCCAAGTGTGAAGAAACTGGGATGAAGATCAGCACCTCCGCGGCCGTGATGCTGAAAACCATGGCCTGAGTCTTTGCCCGCTGAAGGAGTTCAAGTATCTTAACGTCTTGTGACAGGTAGGGTAAAATGGACAGTGATATTTACAGACAGAGCAGTACAGCATCAGCAGTATCCCAGTACCAGACTGTTGTGGTGAAGAAAGAGTTCAGCTGGAAGGTAAAGCTTTTCATTTATCAGTCAACTTTTGTTTCAACCCTTACCTATGGTCATGAGCTTTAAGAAGTGACAGAAAGAGTAGGATTGCAGATAAAAAGCATTTAAAATGAGATTCTTCAGCAGGATGTCTGGGCTCTAAGATTTGATAACCATCTGTGGAGCCAGTTGCTGAGCCAAACTCATGCCAAGTTAGTTGAGAGTGGAGCAAACCATCTTGTCCACCAAGTGAAGCTTTGAGTTAGTGTTATGCTCTTCTTTAAATAAAGAAATGTTGTCTTGTTCTGATGAAACTACTGCTACTGTACATCCAAGATAAATGCGTCTCTGGCAGCCATTGTGTACTGTCTTGAAATAAAACTTAAGCTTACTTGTAGCTACAGCCTTGTTCTGCTCAAATGACACAAATTGTTCCATCTATTTGCAGACTGGGTACAATCATTTCAGACTGAAGCTGTGCTAGATGGATCTACCTGATGACAGACATGGAATCTGGCCAATCTCGGCTTTGCATGGTTAGATGGCCCCTGATTTTACCCTGTGGTTGTCATCCGGACACATCCAACTGGGGAGAGATCCTAAGGCAGACCCAGAATTTGCTGGAGAGATTATATATCGTAGCTGACTTGAACACCTCTGAATCCCCTAATAGAGGCTGGGAAATGTTGCTGGGGAGAGGGATGTCCAGGTAGACTAGCTCAGCTTGCTGCCACTGTGATCCAACTCCCAACACTTGATAAAACCTGTTCTGAGCATGTGCAATTCTAGTGGCTACTTAGTTACAAGTTAGTGAAAGCTGGCTTGCTTTTATAATAGTAACATCTATCTGTGCCCAGCCCACTTTGTATGTACTCAGTAGTACAGCAGGTGGCGGTATGCACGTAGCTGGTTGTACAAACCTGCCAAGGAGGAGAAAGAAGAAGAAGTTACCATGACAACCACTCCTTCATAACTCAAGTGAAGACTGTTTATATTAAAACCTGGAAATAAAGTGCATCCTATCAACATATTGTTTTAAAAATCACTTTTTGATACCAGCAATGTCATTCTTCATATCTACATATCTATGTACATACAGCACATGCTTTTTGGGCTGACAGGAGACTTTTTTTTGCCTTCACAGCCAATCTCAAACTTTTTGTCATCTATAAGGTGATTCACTACAGACAGTTTGTTGACTTGGTTCTGATGATATCCATCTTTTATTGAGGAAATATGTGAACAAACTGCTGCCCCAGGGAAAGAAGTTTAGTTGAACAATGACATCATATACCTGATCAACTCTCTGTCCCCTGTTTGAGCATGATTGCATTCACATCTCATCCAAACTGTGCCAGAATCCACTTGAATTGTGTACTAGACCATCTTCCTAAGTGGGCCCTGTGCCTGGGTGTGGTTGGTTTACATTCCACACTGACAATAACAAACTGGACTTTTGGCTCAAGTATACTTGGATCCCCGGACCCCACCCCCAGTGTGCCACTTCAGTGTGATATAAAATTATTACCAATGACAGTTTACTGTATATGGAGTTTTATTAGGCAAAAGTGCATCTTTAGCATATATGATGTAGTAGTTTACAAGGTAAAAAATGTATCTGATGTTTTACAGCTCATAATGTTACAGGTTGACTTTAATTTTAACTGAACTTCAGTATATTGTGTTTTATTGCAGCATATACATGTGTTTTATCTTAACTTATTGTCTTTTTTTTCTTGTGCCTTTATTTTAAAGAGACAAAAAAAAAGGCGAAAAGTCTTGGGTTTGTTCTTTGTGCTACATTAACACGTGCATGTGTTGGTGTGTGCGTGAGTGTGGGAGTGTGTGTGCTTGGATGGAAGTGTGCCATAGGGTGTTAGTAGCACCATCTGCCTTTGTCCCACCACACACACAGACACACACAACACTTAGACGCTCACCTACACAAACACTGGCCCATCTGGAGAAGCACTACTTGACATGTGTGCGTATGTGTGTGTTTCTGTGTGTGTGTTTCAGCGTAGGCTTGCTTCACTGTTCAAGGTTTTTCAGGGTGTGTAGTTCAGACTGAGCATTTGCTGTGCCATGGGAGCTGTTTCCCAATCATTCTTAGCGCAAATATCCTGGTATCATTCTCATTTCCAATTTTCTCTTCCTCCCCCTCTCCCTGCTCCTCCCCTCTGTCTCTCTCTCTCTCTCCCTCCTCCTGCTCCCTCTATCTCGTCCTCTTTTTCATATGCTAACAGTCTGATTAGGGATTTGTTGGCCTCCTGGCGGTTTGAACCAATCAAGAGCTAGTTTAACTGAGAGCGCTCACACCTGTCCTGACAGGAATGATAACGAGCCTGGCCAATCACTACCACTCTGTCGTGTTGCCACGGTGATGGGCCTGTTTTGGAATGCCCACGGTGGCGTATGAGGAGCAGCACTGCATTTAGATAGAGGTGTAAGGAGTCAGTTTGCAAAGAGGGACATGTACTTGGTGTCACGTTTGGACTGAAATATGCTCTGACCTGTGAGCTGCCTCGTTTGTTTTGTTATACACAGGATGTGTCTGAACTTTGCTGCTGTGATTGCTTTCACCAAAGAGAGCCTTATGCCACCTCTTTCCTGAACACTTCTTTGACACAGCACTTCATTGTACATGTTTCAGTCAATCATCTCACATTGTAGTTTGTTCAAGCATTTACAATGGTAATGTTGCATGTTTGGTGTCAGGCTCTGTTCACACGGAGACAAAAACAATATATTGCCGTTTCGTTTTGAAAAATGTTTCCGTAAAGACGGGATCGTTTCAGGAAATATCTGTGCAAGCACAGAACCTCTGAAAATGACTGACAATGCTGTAGTGCATATGCCAAACCTGTACGTGGCGCTGTAACGCTGCCACGGAAATGTACCAAAAGAGATAATAAGATCACAGAAAACTGACACAAACTTTTCTCTAGTTGTCCTTCTGGTTCATTGGATTTAAGAACATATGGTGTGTGCGTTTCACAGTAGTGGTAAAGAAGCATCAGATTTTGCTGTAAAAGCCATAACAAGCTCAGTACCTTCTGCAGCACGAACACAACCCTGTATTCCGCCATTGTTGTTTTGGCCGGACCCATGCAGGCGTCTTAAGAGAGCTACACTACGTATGATTTAATCGTTTCAAGAAAGATGTGGTTGGCTGTTCACATGGAGACGAAACGGTAGTCGTTTACGGATTTGTGCACTCTGGAACCCGGTCTCAAAAAGTATCGTTTACAGTCGCCCAAATTGCCGTTTACGTGTGAATGAAATGCCGATACGACAAAAAACTTTTGTGTATACCCCTGAATTCATCTCCGTGTGGACAGGGCCTTATTTTACATGCAGAATTTGAGGAGTGACGGGATAACAGCTCAACCCCCCCAGTCGGAGCCAACAGGAGGATGCTGGGGTGGAGGTGGTTTAAAGCAAGTGCACAGTGCTGATCCAGGGCAGAGCAGGCAATTGCAGAGCAGAGGAGAGACCTGAAGTCTTGCAGCTTAAATACACCACCAGATTAGCAGGATGTGAGTCATGGGATTTGATTAAGAGGCATGTCAGGTGTGACTGACTGAACTCACTCGTGAGCTTTGTTACATTTGAATGGTGTACATTCAAAATAACATGAAAATATTTAATAAAAATATGCTAATTAGACCATTTTGAATATTCCTTTAGTTTATTTGAAACTTTGGCCCTGTTCTGCCCCCACAATAATGTTAATGTTATTTTTCCATGTTTATATTGTAATGGCGCCATCTTGTGGCAGTCAGGAGCATTTTTTTCTACTCTCATGTATTTTTACCTGCACTTACTGTCTAGATCAGAAGTAGTGTTGTTCGATGATTCTGTTATCCATGACTGCTCAGTTGAGCTTAGATTCTTTCCTTTCTGCATGCTGGAGCAATGTCTGTAAGTATGAACAATGTTTGCGATGTTTATGTCAACTTACCTGCTGTGTTTTGTAAGTTTCTTTGCAGTTTATGTGATGTTAATTAAAAGGGCTTGTGGCTAACAGATATGCTAATGCTAACACACTAATAAGCTAGCGCTATCCTGCTAATAGACTAATCCTGTGTAGATTTATGTTTAGACATTTTATTTTTGTGTAAAATGTAAATGGAACTGTTTGTATTTTTGAAGTTTCACAGTCAAGAAAGTAACATTTCACAAAGTAAACTCCATGAAAGTCATCATCTTATTGTGGAGTTCTTTGGAGGATGTTTAGCTGGTGGGATAGCTAGCATTGGAAACTAGTGAGGCCTACACAGGCCCCCAATGTGCCTGTTTAGGAAAAAGCTGGCCCTTGTACAGATGTAGCTGATGACACCTGCTCTACATAGATCATAAAGACTCTGTCTGTAAACATTTTTCTATGGAATGATTTATTTAAAGGTTTCTGATATTATAAAGCGTTGCTTCAACATTTCATATTGCGCTGTAAAATATAGAGTGACATTTGAGAAATACTGGTGTGGAATCTGTTTATCTGCTTTAAGTGATCTTGTTCTTGTCCTTACTTGAAATTCTCATGTTACATAAATTCAAAACTTCTGAACATTGACTTTCCACAGCAACACCTTACTTCACCAGTCTTATAGTGATGTGATGTCCTTTGCTTTGTTTAAAACTTCACTTTCAAAAAGCAGATGGTCCAGCATGTTTTAGAGAGAAAGAGAAAAAAAAGTGAAATGAATGAAGTTTTAGAAAGGAAGCACAAATCAAAAAGACATGAAGACAGTGAAACAGGCGATGGATCTTTGATTTCGTGTAACACATTTTCAAACCAAATATGTGGATCTGAAGTGTATTTATGATGGTGTACTGTTTCATGACATACAGGGAAGAGGAAATAAAAATGAAAGATGGAGGAAAAGTGAAAACAAGAAAGGAGATAAAGGTAGAAGAGCTGTCGACTAACCTCCACACCTTCGCCTTTCATCAATTCTGTGTGCGTGGGCGATGGTGGCGTGCGTTGGTTTCCATTCGTCTGATTCTACTGACTTGTTCTTATTAATACAGTCACACCTTTATTTATTCATTATCACACTCATATTTTATTCATCCCTTGTTTCATTTTATTTTTATTTACCGCTGAGCTTTCAGCTGAAAGCATCATCAACTGAATGGCGGAGCTTGATCAAACACTGACAGGGAGGAGAGAGAGAGATAGAGAGAAGTATATATGTGTGTTTATTACGGGAGTAAAACTGAGCAAAGAGCAGAGAGAGAAAAACAAAGTGATAGGTAAAAGGACACAAATAAATTCAATTTATATTCCACTTTATTAAATTTTACTTTAATTTAAAAGGAAGCCTCACATCAATGTGACAGAAACAAATTCAAACCTAAGTCATGAATATTTTTGTTCATGTTTTCATCTGAAACTACAAAAAAAAAAAAAAAAAAACACACTACTGCTCCCAGAGCCCAGTCAACCTTAAATCACCTTTATGTTTGCACAAATACTCTAGAAATTAACTCTAGTAATGACATAAAGGAAGATGTAAAATTTCCCAAAATAAGGAATAAAAAGCCACCAGAGACAGCTAAACCACTCCCTAAAACACAACAAACCTGGCTATAGCCATATCCTTCAAAATGGGAGATACATTTGTGGCCATGACAGCCAGACAGATTTGTCTTCAATGTCTTTCCCTGCTTCTCCCACACCCCTACCCCAGCGCAGCCTTGGCAGATGGCTGTCAACATGAGTCTGATTCTGCTCAAGGTTCCTGCCTGTTGAAGGTAAGGTTTTCCTCGCCACTGCAAAGAGGCCAAATACTGCTAGTGCTGAGCTCATAGTGATTATTGTTGGGTCTTTATAATAATGCAGCAACGAGTACGGTCTAGAGTTGCTCTCTTTGTAGAGTGTCTTGAGATAACTTTGGTTATGTGTTTGCACCACGGACAAAGGTTGATTGATTGATAGATTGGCTGAGTCCAGCTGGCGCCTCTGGCCACCAGTCAATATCCAGGCCTCATAAGAGTATAGTAAGATCAGGAGGACCAAGGCTGACTGAGACTGACTTTCATCTGCATGCTCTGATACAGTGAGCACCACACCGCTCTGACCGCAGACTGCAGATCGTGGTGGAGCTCAACGCTGCTTAACGTCGGCATTTCATTGGCTGAGTTTAGTTCGGGTGGCGGAGCTCAACGCCATTCCATTGGCTGAGTTCTCCACCGCCTTGCCCAGCAAACCCATCGGCCGACGTACCTACCAACCACATGCAGTCAGGGTGAGCTACGGGAAATATTCTGGAAAATCCCCCAGTGAGCTGCCTGCTACACTTCACTGTTTTATTGGTATAATAAATACACCCAAGTATATGTAGCATCAATTTTAAGGCAAAAACTCACTTCCAATAGTAAAAGTCTGCAGCAGTGAATGAGTGAACAAGATCAGAAAGATTTCAGGATGCCCTGTCCCAAAGTTGTTTTGAAATGTTCAGGAGTGTAGGTGTGCACTGTAAAAAAAATTCCGTTAAATTTACGGTAAAACGCTGGCAGCTGTGGTTACCAGAGATTTACTGTAAAAATTACGGTGAGAATGTATGAGAAAAAACGGTGTTTACATTCTACAACTGTAAATATTACAGTTCAAACCTGTCTTTTTTTAACTGTAAATTTCTGTTAAAAAAATACAATATTGTAACCGTTTATACAAGGATTTGCTGTAAAAATAACAGTTATACTGTAACCATATTTACGGTAATTTGCTGTACAACTTACTGTAATTTGATGTAGAAATTACAGCTCTATTACAACATTTTCTACAGGGATTGGCTGTAAAAATAACGATAATGAAACAAACCTGTTTACGGTAAATTACTTTAAAAACACCAGAAATCCTGTAAACCTAAATACAGTCTATCTCAGTAATAAAAACAGTAGACCCGTATAATGTTTAACGGTATTTTATTATAACTACTTAAATTTTACAGTAAATTACTGGCAGCTGTGGTTACCAGAAATTTACCGTAAAAAATACAGTACAAAACATGAGAAATTACAGCTGATGTTTGCAGATTTTACGGTAGTAGCAAAATACTGCCCAACTTTAAATTTTACAGTAAATTACTGGCAGCTGTGGTTACCAGAAATTTACTGTAAAAAATACAGGACAAAACATGAGAAATTACAGCTGATGTTTGCAGATTTTACAGTAGTAGCTTAATACTGCCTTACTTTAAATTTTACGGTAAATTACCAGCAGCTGTGGTTGCCAGAAATTTACTGTAAAAAATACAGTACAAAACATGTGAAATTTCAGTTAATTTGCTAGATTTTTGCAGTAGTGCCCTAATACTCCTACTTTTAACAAAAGATTCAAGCTCTCTGATAAACAATAAGAAACTCTGCAGTTATATGTTTGAAATAAAAACCTTTCAACACATCTGATAACTTGTCTGTATACTCACAAAGCAGTTTAGATCTTGGAAAAAAAAGCTTGTGTCCATATGTATGACAGGTAGTCCTTGGTGTAATGCATGAAGATGAAACAAAGTCACTTGCCCCTAAATGATTCAAGAGTAATGAGTCCAGTCTTGACTGAAGAAGGCCTTCCACTTGGGAAGCTTCACGTGGCCAAGAAACTTTATCTTCTTGAAGACTCGAGCACAGTTCATCAGGTGTTCTACTTTGGACTGGCTCCATCCTCTCTGCAGGAAGTACATATACAAAGCAAAGTTAGAGTGATTCAGTGCTTCAGTTTAATGCCTACACAGATGTAAATTTGAGAAAACTAGGCTCTAATAAGCCATGCTTACAATCAGCACAACAGAATAAAATAAACAGTGTGTACAGTACATACAGATCATTTCTATAATAGAATATGGTGAAGAAACGCAAATGTACCCACAAGTGCCAGCTATTAAGTCAGCAATCACCTAACAACAGCCAATTACTTTTTCCGTTATTGATTATAATGAGACAGTTATGACATATTAATTGCAATTTGCTTTTCCTTTATAGTTTAAAGCTGTGGTGCCCAGGCTTGTATCCACTGAGCTCCCCCCTCCTTCACATATCCAAGAAGATATGGACCCACACAAAAAGTGACATAGCTATGGCTGAAAAAACTAAACATACAGTCGAATTGATGTCATTATTTAAAGCAGTTTTAATTTTGGCAGATATTTTTAATTTTAGTCTTAGTTTTAGTCTTTAAGTGAAATGAATTTTAGTTTCAGTCACATTTTAGTCATTTCTGTCCATTTAGTTTTAGTCCATAAAAAGTCCTCACATTTTAGGTTTTACTTTTAGTCCAAGCATTTATTGTCTTGCTTAAATCTGGTACCAAGTCATAGTGGGATGTTCTCTGCACCCTGCCAAACCTGGGGTCCCTGCTTTCTACAGCTGAGAGACAGAAGAGCTACAGCTGCACTGTTTTTGACAGAATTACCCACAGTGGAGAGATATCATGGATTTTGAATGTCCACTAAAACTACATTACATTCTAGTTCAAAAACTAAACTTAGTTTTTGTCAGTTTTAGTCATCACAGATCTATTTTTGTTAGTCTTAGTCTAGTTTTTGTCATGGAAAACAAAGCTGTCGATGAACATTTTTAGTCATAGTTTTAGTATTTAAATTAACACTGATTTAAAGCTACACACAATAGCCCAAACCACAAGTGTTAGCAAAAGACCTTGGTATGAACCATTCATAAGGGTTATATTGTGATTTTAGGTAGTTGAACCACAAGATAAATATTTGCAAACTATGCTCTATATATATATATTTACTTGTAAGACCACCCAAATAAATATAGAATTTGCTTTTACATGTAAATATAATATATAATTTTATATATAATTTCTATATAATTTCCCTTCGGGGATGAATAAAGTTATTATTGTATTGTATTAGGGTAAGCCTACCCATTAAGCCCAGGCACCATTTAAGCCCACTTGCGACTTTGAAGTCAATTTAAAAAAAAAAAAGAGGGGCCTGTCTTATGCTATACATTATTTTGTCCAATCACACAATTTCTTAATTATATGTCAGTTTTTGTTTGACACAATCACATTTGTAGATATTGAAAAAGGCCCGCCTACATTTGTGCAGTCTCAAGGAGGCTCAGATAAAGTCGCCTAAAAACTTTGGTGTTTTGGGACCCTCAGAAAGAACCTCTTTTCAACCATTTTCAGCCACTGACTTGTTAAGTACATTCATATTATGTAATTTGAGAGATTATTGATTTGTTTTTTGTGTATAAACAGGTAGTTTTTTGTAATTTCTTACTATTTAGTTTTATGTGAAAAGATGAGTCATGCTAGCTAGCGAGCTAATCACTAGTCAATACATGTAGCCCTACTGATAGATACACTGCTTAATGATTAAAAATGATAAGTACACAAACTGTTTTCTGATTCATTTTACATAAATCTTACATAAAACTTTGAACAAGAATTCCTTGATAATTCAGAAAGTTTGGCAGAAGAGGAATAACACTGATGGCAAGTTTTACAGCATATTTAGGCTACAGGCATTTCTTTAAACATTTGTTTAATTTTGGTGAGAACATATTATCTTCATTTCCCTGGTAGTCACTGTAGTACCATTTAAGCCCATCTTATGTGTTTCAATATAAAATGAAATTTTGAGGTTTGATAGCTTTTTGCTGTAATCCTGTGTTGGATGTTGTTATACTAACTTCATTAACAGAGTACATCACAGATCACACACTGCCCAGAAGAATTGTTATGTCAGTTAATTTTGCATAATTATTTGTTTATAGTGAGAAAATGCCAACAAAAAGAGGAATTACAGCAACTGTCCTAAAATCATCATTGTGACAGCCAAACATTAAATCTAAGTTCAATAAGATATTGTTGATTCACTGTAATGTCATTTAATACTTTTAAAAACAAACACATTTTTTTATTTTGTCAATATTGAATCAAATTTTGTCAATATTAAATAAAATGTTCAATGAAATGTTAAATACTGAAGCCAATGAAAATTAGTTTTAGGCCTACTTAGTCATGTTTGTGGTGGTCCATTGTTACAAGCCAAACATTAAAGCCAAGTTCAAAAAATAAATTGTGTTTAACATGTATAACATGTTACTGAATTAATGTATGTTTACTACTTGAAAAATGTAATAATTTTTTAAATTTCTGTCAATAAACGTGGTTGTGGGCTTATTTGGAACACACGTGGGCTTAAATGGTACTTAGGTACCAATTAAGGTCATGCCAGACTTTTGACTTTATTCATAACATTTCTTTAATTTGTTCTTTAAAATATGCATAAGTAAATAAATATACCTTCAAATGAGGGATTAATCCTTCATTCTAACAAATGATCATGTTTATAAACCATCTTAGTATCTATGAAAATACGTGAACTTAGATTTTGGTGGGCCTAATGGGTACACTTACCCTAAATGCTTTGGGGTGCAAAAGGATTTTGCTGTAACAAAGATGATGGGCTGAATTTTAAATCAATCATAATGAAAACATATGACTCACACAGAAAACTGTATTGGCCCCCATATGGTGTGATCATCAGAACACTGAGAACAAGCTGGACAAAGCAGTGGCATGGCAGTATTCTGGGTATTTCTACATGACCAGATTAATCTAAAGAATCTATTGAGGTATGTACAAATGCTGTGCAAGGCTTACCATTATTAATCCTTGATAACTGGCGTCTTTTTAGAAGAGTGGAATACCGGAGACAGTATAAAGTAATGGAGTCCTAGTCACTACTAGCAGAAGAAACAGGACCTTAAAAAAGAGTAAGGAAAAATAGAAAGACAAGGTAAAGCACCAAATCATGTCAACTTAGAAGTTTTGAACACTTATGTATGCACTGATTGCAAAGTACTATCCAATTTTGAATTCACTCAAAAAAGGAGTGGACCCAATCTCTTCTTGTCCCGTGAGCTGAATGTCTTGTCACATCCCTTGTGTTTTGTGGCAGAAGCTACAGCAGACACAAAAATGCAGACATACATGTAGAGTGATCCAGCTGTCAAGCAGTTATCAGACGGGTGTTGCTGTGTTTATATGTTCTTCTAAAATCAACACTAAGCTGTGACTGGTGCTACCCTCCACTTAGAGTGTGTGTTGATCCCACAGCTCTGTATGTCATCTTGCTTGCCCTTGCGCTTTTTCTGCTCACAACAGTTTTGGTTTAGAAAAAATGCTGCACATCTATTTTTTTTGTTTTTAAATTTGAAAATTTGGACACTATCAAACCTAAAAATCTGAACCAGAATCTTTATTGTCATTGTACACAAGTACAACGAAATTTTGCACAGTTCCATTCAGTGCAATTATTATTACCTCTGACAAGGAGGTTATGTGATTGGCAGGGTTTGTTAGTTTGTTTGTTGGCAACATAACCCAAAAAGTTATGGATAGATTCTGATGAAATTTCCAGGAATGTCAGAAATGGCAAAAGGAAGAACTGATTTGATTTTGGGACTGATCAGATCATCGTCTGGATCTAGGAATTTTTAAAGGACTCTTCACTATTGGGAGATAGGGCTAATGGCGGAGGTCTGCGCTCTCTGAGTGCTTTTCTAGTTTATTATTGCAACTGCTCTGGGATATGTGCTGTTTTTCAGTCTGTTAGTTTTGGCTCTTATTGTCCTGAACCGTCTTCCTCAGGATAGCAGTTGTTACAGGTGATAACACAGTTATAAAAATAACTGATATTGTATCATATGATGCACACGGCTGGAAGGAAATAAAACATTTTGCCAGCATTACACTATACCATATAACTACCTCTAAAGAGGAAAAATTATTACCTCTGTAGGAACTCCTGAGTGGATCCCAATGCTGGTCAATGCATAGCATGAGCTGCCTTGAAGCCTAGCAAGAGGCTCCTGGGAGGATGATAAAAGTAGAAAAGAATTACAAGCAAATCATCCATTACCATCCAAATGAGTCTTTAAAGTGTTTCTGAGATCCACTTACTACAAAAACAATACATGGGGCAGGCTTTCCACTGGTACCCCATCTGGCAAGAATGTTTCAACAAGGCAAAAGAGGTTGTCTTCTTTTTGTAAACAGGAGATAAGCCCTTTATGTCCTCTGAGCAGCCCTCCAACTGTCCTCTCTGAATCTTGAGCTTTGTGGCATCCTGCAAAAATCAAGTGAGCTATTAAATCTTTAGTGCCATGACACTGACGTGCACATATCCCCATTGTGCATTTAGGAGGTGCTGGAGCCAACAGGTAGTGCCCAGGACCACCACAGTCCACCACCACACTATCCCCTTATTCCTGGGGCCGCTACTGCAAATGTGAATATGGGCGAAACTTCCGGTGCCAAAACGGAAGTAGGCTACATTAAATACATGTATTCTAGTACAGCAGCTAACTATGAACGCTAACAAAGAACGACAGTTGTTTCAATAGGAATTCTTCTGGAATTTGTAAATATTTATATTTTTGTTATCACATGTTCACATTGTTTGTATTATAAGATGTAGATAAGTAAATAAGGTGGATACCACATTATTCCTGGGGTCTACTGTAGCTATGAATGGAAGTGGAACTTCCAGTACAGTAACAATAATAGCAAAACATGATTCTTCCAAAGGCTTACTAAAGTGATTTAGTGTCACAGTGGTTGTTCTGAAATAAATAAATATTTGCTGTAATAAATACTGCTTCATTTTTGTTAAATCAATGAGCTGAAATTTTTAATCATATTTTCTGCAAATGCTCAGTACCTGTTGCTATGTTCATGGTACTAATATTATGACAAAGTTAAATATGTCTCTCACAACATGCTGTCCACTGTCTAAGTGCATCGGGGATGTGATTCTTTTAGTATTAATTTATCATTAATTCTTAATACAAAACTTGACATTTACCAAACTGAAGAGCTGGCAACTTGAGTCATGGATAATTTTATAAATATAATTCCCATATTTAAGAGGGATTAGTTTGTAAAATGAGAATTTCAGCAACTCCACAAACTAGAAATGTATCTTTTATACTGATATAAAGCTACTAAAGTTAGCTAAATATGCCCTTGTAGGTTATCTAAAGTAATGTCATCAATTTGAACTCTCCAGTAGAGGCTAGAGAAATAATAATAATATTATCCCGTTTGAGGTTAAGCAGTCTAAGTTTATGTAGTTTGGTATCAAAATTGCTTTAATAGTCACGTTTAGCATCTCGTTTCTATACAAAGTCCCGTTTAGATAGAACGGAGCGGAAGTTGCGCCCATATTCATGGAAGGGTAGGAATAAGCTGGAAAGCCTACCTCAGGGACTCTGAACACAGATATGAATGTGACTCTGAAGGGGAAAAATCCTTCACCTTAGGTCGCTCTGAAGCATCAGTGCTGCGGCGGGACTCTCACTTTTTGGCTAGGGGCATCACGGTCCTCACGGTCACTCCCACCTCATCTGGAAAACTCCGTCCTTTTTCTTTCCCTCTTCCCAGTGTTCCCAGCACCCAACCGCCCATTTTTGTACATTTTTCAAAAGTCTGAAGTGGGCGGAGTTAGCTCTGAGCTTGGGGTTCACTTATGGTCCCCAACACAGCAAGTGTTAAACGCTCTCCACGCTAAAATGACAGCAAAAATACAAATCAGACAGCAATGTTGGCTGGTCTAGAATTGAAACAAAAGCCTCCTGACCCATTTAACTTCTACCTATAAACACGTGGTGTTACTGAATGAAAAGAACTCAAGAAATATTTGACACTACGACAAAAGAGGTTCTACATACCTTACCAATAGCTCGTAGGCTGATGCTCCGGGTGACGTCGAATTAATACACGCCAATGTCCTGCTTTGTATTCCATCTTCGTTTGCAGCTCGTTCTACGAGCAGACAGCAACTTTATGAAATATTTCCGCGCACACGAGACCACAGAAGACACGAAAAAGCTGTAGTTTACCAGGCAGCCGTTGGCGGTTTGATTTTCCAACGAACCACACACGCATGCGTATTAGGTCCTTCTTTCCCCGCGCCTGCGCGAAACCGTATTCGCGCATGGCAATTGACTGCAACCACAATGCGCAAACGCATTTCGAGAAAGCAGCACTGTTTGTGTGCATGGAGGGAGGTGAATGAAAACTGTTCACTCTGGAGCTCGTTTCCAAATTGTTCCATTTTTAAACACCCAAATCGCTGTTCTAGTACAGACAGAATAGAAGACGTTCCTGTGTAGACAGGGTTGAATGGCGACGGGAAACAGTTTTTCAAAATTATTTTTATATATTTATTTTTTATATTGATACAACTTTATTGAACAGATTCCAATAGTTAATACAGCATAGGCACATGAAACAAAACGTATTTACTAGACATCAATAACCCCACATACAGGTAAAGAGAAGTTTAGATTAAATTACATAAGGTATGAGAAGTAAATTAAAATTTCAGAAACTAAACCATGGTTTCATATTGTTTTTTTTTAAGAATTTTTTTTTTCCCTTAGAAATCAATTTGATAGACTATATGTACAGTTCACATTCATTTTTAAAACTGATTATGGAGGGTTTCTTGTCATTCTATTTGCATTCATGTTTAAGTTATTTAACCAGTAAAAATAACTATTGTATTTATATAATGTATATACTATATATTCAACTGTATTATATACATATTATATATACAGTATGTATCTCTCTCTCTCTCTCTTTATGTATATATAAAATAGTTCTTTCCAGTTACCTTGTTATATTTCCTATCGGTAATATGTGTCATCCAATTTCAGTTCTGAAAGATTGACTGAAACATTAAAGTACATCAATGTATTTTGTGTTAGATGCATTAAAGGAAGTGGAATGGCTTTACAAATGCAATGGCATTCTTTGTGAGAGCAATTAACATCATTCTTTTCCAATAAATCAGTTAAACTAAAATAATTGACCACTTTCATCCATCAAATTAAGAACAAACAAAATGATTTTTGGTACCATTCTTGTTTCAATAAGGTTTTCATATTACCTGTAACTGTCCGCTTTATTTCACAAGGCAGCATCATGTGGTGTAGCACTGAGAAACAAATGTGAACATAACAACAAATTGGTGCTTGTTCACAGGTTTTGCAGGTTGACAGGTTTTTACTGTATTTTCTACAGAACTTTCCTGATCATACAGTTTTTTTAACCTCTTGTCCCTGCTAAAATTACGGTATGTGATAGCAATTTTTTTCACAGATTTTTACTGTGAATTTAAATGTACATGAGAGAAAAGTCTGTAATTTTAACAAAATACTACTGTAATTTTTAGAGTAATTGCCCGTCTTGAAGATTACAGTATTTTTCCTTTATTTTCACAATCTTCTTTCGTTTAAACGGTACAATTTTGTAATTATTACGTACTTTAATTGTAAAAATTTATGTTTCATACCGTTGCTTGATTTACAGCAATTCTGTGTATTTTATACAGTAATATATGTTTATTTATTTTACGGTCTTTTACTGTTGCTATTTGACAGTCTTTTGCCGTATTTTCTACGGACATTTTTTACAGTGTGGAAAAAGGCATGAAATAAGCTATCTCAAAATAGCAGCTTAAAACTAGTTTTTTTTCTTTACTGCTTTATAATGTTAGTTACAATATAGAGCAAGGGTCAACAATTAGAATTCTCCAAGGTCTTGTTCAAAAAGATTTTGGCAAGAGACGGTTCAGAATATTTTATCATCTAACTCAGTGGTTCCCAACCTGGGGTCCCAGGACCCCTAGAGGGGGTGCCAAAAATCTCAAGGGGCCCTGTCTGCTCTGACGTTGTCAAATTTAGATGTTCATATTAAAAAAAAAATCCTGATTAGCAGTGTATAGGGGCCAACCTAAAAGATAGAAACATCCTGAGAATCTGTTGATTTTGGATCAAAAGGTCAAAATTTGGGTGGGGAAAAAAAATCCAAATTTTGGAGTTTTCAAAAGTCTTAAATTTTGACAATAGAAACGCAAACTTTTCATTTTTTTAAATCAGATTTTTACAACAGTGTCATAGTCAAACATTTACAAGAAACTACATTAAAACAGTGGTTAGATTTGACTTTTGGGTTATGCAATCTCAAAATTTCTAATCCTAGGTTCCGGCACATTTACCACTTTTAAAGTGATAAAAATGTCTTTTGTCCTTACAAATTAAATTTTTAAACTTGAATTTTTTTTCTTTTAATAATCATTTCTGTTTTCCAGGAGTGGACACAAGACAGGATAGTTTTCGACACAGATCTTTAGTCAAGAAAAAGTCTGTATAGGCCTGTTATGTTGGGATTTTGTCCATGGACACAATTACGATGATGTGCACTTTTTCCGAGTGGGTCCAAGGGGGGCTCAGCTCCCGCTGATGTGAGTAGGGGGGCCCTAAGGAAAAAGGTTGAGAAGCACCAATCTAACTTGTGATATGTTTTTGTCAGTTTATAGTAAGCCTACACACTAAATGGAAAAAGTGTTTTTATTAATTGGTGGTACTAATGAATAAATAAATGATCTTATTGCAAGTAAACAGAAGCTTAGTAATAAACATAAAAAATATACAGACAGCTCTTGAAAATGACCAAATAAAAAAGTCTTAATTTAAAAAATAAATAAATAAATAACAGGTGAAATCTGTCGTTCCCCTTTTACTGTTTCTTTCTAATCGATAATTATTTTAAAAGCCATTTTTTTATTTAAAAAAATCTAAACACATTAAACACAGCTTAAATATCAAAACACACCAGCCCATGATCAGCGCATCGTGCCATTTGACACACTTCAATTTCCAACAGTCAAACTCCCCATGAGCAACTGCATGACCAGATGCTTGATACCAGAGCCAAAATCCTGCTCAGAGGTAGCCTCCCCGTCTCAAAGGTAAGTGAAAAAAAAAACAATAGGAGCAGTGTCCTCCTGTCCACAAGGGTTAGGGTAGGGTCAAACAGAAGCTTGTGCCAAGTTTCTTTTCTGTGCCCTCAAAAAAAGCTGCTACTACGGCAGTCAAGATGGACAAAACAGCTTTTCTCTCTGGAAACACTCCGCCAGCCCTGCCAGTGGCTTCAGGAACAGAGCAGAGAGTAACGGGGCAATCGTTTTGACGCGCTGGTGCTACTTTGGGATTAACTCATGCGGTTCCCTGTCCTCCTCTCTTCCCACACTCACACTTTTCTCACATTTAGTAAGAGAAATGATCTCTAGCTCGCCCAGTAATCATTTAAAATGGGAGCTTACATCAACCTCTGTGTCAGTAAAAGGATCTATATGTCAACCAAAACAACTTTAACATTGTTGGTCAGTGAGTGATTGGTCATTGATCATATTGGACTATTTGCTCATTTATTTTATATGTCTTAGGGTCAAATTACAGTGTGTATGATCGTACACAGATGAGTGCTTTGTCTCAAGGTGATGTTTTAATAAAGCATACCAGGCATGCTGGTTGAATGAGCACAACAGTCTGTCCATTCTGGATTAAAAGTCTTTCATCATTGCCATTTTTTCTCATTTATAAGCACAGCTTCTCTACTTTCCCCTGAGTCACTCACTTTTTTATATTTATGTTAAAGCTGAAGCAGAAATACTTTGTGTACATGCCCAGTAATAGCTACTTAAACACGAGCCAAGAAGGCCACTGTTAAAAGTCTGACTTGTAGCGTTGCCTCAGGGCGTGACTGCTCGGGTTAAGTCCTCCATCAAGGGATCTACAACAGGATGGAGGAAAAGAGACATATCTGTCATTCAGTCTTTTTTCACCAATATCTTAAACTGACCTTTGTCCCCCTTTATGACAGTACCCCTGGGTGCCTGAAGCAGCTATAGATAAACCATAAATCATGATTTTCTAAAAGAAAACCAAACCAGAGCAGAGACTAATTTATGCCTAGCGAATTTCTCATATTGACATCAGTTTAGGATGAGGTCAAGTTTTTAACTGATCCTGACACTGATTGCATGAGATCAAATAAATGAGTGATGTTTGACATAAAACATGAAAACCTCCTTTAGCTACACATCCTACTCAAATCAGATTTTAGAAAAGAGTAAATGTAATAGGTTGATCAGAAAGTGTGGTTTAGTTAAATTACACTATAGTGCACCTTCATGGTACATTGCAAAGATGTACTGAAAGACTGATGGGTGACCAGCAGTGACCCGCACGTCCTCACGGATGTAACTGATTTTGTGTGGATCTCAGACTGAAGAGATTCACGTGCCGTGTCCACAGCAACACAAACATTAACAAAGTGCAACACATACACACGCTAACAAGCCTGCAGTGTGGACGTCAGGTGCCCATCTGAGGTGAAACTGCTTTCACACAGTAGAGATACACTCAGCCTGAAACTTCAGATCTTGGCAGCTTTCTCTCACTCTCTTCAGTGCACACATCTCGGTGAACACAGTACATTTAAAAAGCACTTCATTAATATTCCCATTTTACTCCAGGTTACAGTGGGACACTTTCTATTAAAACCCAACATGTCTGCACATTGTTTAGATGATATAGAACTCCTTTCAGGAAATATTGTTGATGAAATTGATCATTTACAGATTTTAAGCAGTTGTCTATTAAAAATCAGAACTAGCTAAAGAAACGCAACAATGCCTTTCTGGTTCATAGCAAACAGGTGCTGCTGACCTGATCGGGCTCATCTTTGAGGCTACCACATGAAAAAGTATTAAAACATGAAATACAATACTGACGAAGAAACCCTCTGTCCAACGACACACATATTTAATGTTAAATGTACCATTTAGCTAGTTATTTTAGTAAATATGTCCTGATTTTAGTATCATTAGAAAACATTTGTCATTATCTGGGCATGGTTTAGGCCAAAATCACAGATTTGCTCTGCTCCACTGAGCTTCTCCTCCTGCTCTTCTGGATTAAACTCCAGCCTCACAGCTTCATCTGGAGGTCCACAGTATATTTTCACTATTAAAAGGAACTCCACTAATCTGGCAGGAAGGCCTGGGCTCTGCAGATTACCACATGTGGCCACAATGACTCCACGAAGTTTCCCATCTGCCATTTCAAACTCCAATTCTTTATACTGGAAAACCTTTTTTGCTTTAATACTTGACTCTTTCCACATAAATGCTTTACTAAATGTCATGTATGGTGATTAAATACACTACATGGTTTAAGTGCTTGTTAAAGCAGCTTTCTTAGTCTATTTACTAAAGCTAGTGACTGAATGAGGTGTGTCAAGAGACTGGTCACTGTCTTTGTAAACCAAAGTAATGCTTTCCAGCATGTAGGGGAAAAACATACGCCTCATGTGTTCTTTTAAACCAAGGCTAAAAAAGAAGAAAGAAGACGGGACCACCTTTTCTATGGTGTACCATTGCTGTCAAAAGTCCGTATGCATAACTTCGAGTGTTTTTATGTATGAATCTAAAAGCTACGACTTCAAGCAGCCATGAATACGAATCTGATTTCTACGCATACAAACTCGAGTCCTTGGGTATGAGGTGAAAAGCGTTCAAATGACGTCACCAGAGTCACAGTCAGGTTGTAGAGAGACTAATCAGCCTAATTTTCGTCGATCGCACATGGGCAATGATGGCTTACAACAGAGACGCTGCTGGCCCGGGTAATCTTTACCCTTTTTACCCCCCTGTGCTACGCCCATGACTCCAAGTAGCATTTTAGCCTGACACCTGTGAGTAGTATTGATTGCCACGTGTTAGTTTTACATGAAATATGATAATGGGTGTTGCTTTCTTACTAATTAAGTAATGTGACTGTGGAGAGGTGTGTTTCTGGAGCAGTTGTGAAGCAATGGGGCTTATACCTGTGAGTGGGGGCAGGCGGAGGCGTCTGACATCAGGGGGCAGACTTAGATGGAGCCACTAAATGAGTCGCTCAGCAGACTGAAATTTGTATGAAATAGAGTAAAATGCAATACTGGGGGGGGCCCTGCTCCGCCCTTAAAAATGTCCAGATGGTATAGTCCAGCACTGCAAAATAATGCAAGAAATTTGATTTCACAATAGTAAAAAATATTGCCCATAAATTGGAAATTTATTTTTCAAAAATATATCAAAATTCATATATATATGTAAAAGTGATGCAACATTTGATGCTTGGCCAGCCAGTTAAGGGGGGTCTGTGTTATATTTTCTCTGGGGGCCCAAAATCCTTAGCTACGCCCTTGCTTGGAGTAACTCCAGAGCAGTTGTGTGATTTCCATCTGATCTAGTGTGCTAGCAATAGCTGCTGAAGATGACAGAACTTTATCATTCCTCTTCATTAACACTTAAGGTTTGATACCCAATGGGACAGAAAGACAGTTCTAATAATGTAACAATATATCTGGATAACATTACCAACCTTGTCTTTAATGTTTAAAGTAGAAGATGAAGCAACCATATGAGAACGGCATCAGTGATGAAGCAGGAATGTCATGATTGATGGAGGTTCAAGATAGCTATATTTAAAGTCCCTGTCAAGTGATAAATATATATATATATATATATATATATATATATATATATATTTTAGGTGTATTGTATGATAGGACACTGTGTTATGAACCACCAGGCCAAATTATTGGTTGAAATGACCTATTTTAGGTTTATTTCTGTCTCTTAGTGTGTATAAAAATGTGTTTACACATCCATAAATCCAATAGATTTTCCCTTTATCATAAATTATACCTTTTCCTATTTCTGAGTCTTTCTGTATGCACCAATCACTATCACTGAAATGAGTAATGACTCTGTCAATATAACATGAACATTGATCAGGAGAAACACAGAAAGGACACACACATGCACACGCACACATAGTCATCAGTTCGGTGTGAGCTAATTGGCTGTCACAACCTCTTCATTGAGCTGAGACCATGAAGGCCTTGATCTGGAAAAAAGGCCTGAGGGATACACTCTGATATACTAGCAGGCTGACATGTTACTAATACACACAAACACACTCTTAACAGTGTTTCTCATAAACATACAGGTATGTAGTCAGACAGAGAGAGAGAGAGAAAGCAGAACAAACATTTCAGTGAGATCAAATGTAACACGATTGGGAGATGTTAAATTTCAGAGGTGTTTTCTAATGTGTTTGTGTCTAAACTCTGATTCGTCTGCTCTCATATCTGTAGCTGGAGGTGTTGTATTTTTATGTATCATGTCTAAAGGAAACTTGACAGAACAACATGCTGTTACTACTGGGCATAAATGCATTTTTTTAGAGTTGTAAGTAGAAACATATTCTGAAATATAAATATGGGTGGTAATTCAACCCTCAAGCTATAAACTAATGGACCGATTTTCTCAGCTGCTACACAGATACAGGCATCCCCATTCCTTCTGAGCTAAATCACCACAGGCCTAAACTTAACCTTTTTATTTTATATCACTATATGCCATATATATCTATATTACTAAATGCTCGTTTCAGATGGTCTTGTTGTTACGTAGAAAACAGAGGTATCCTTATAAACAGAAATGAGCTGAGAAAAGGATATTTCAGCTGGGAAGGACAGTAATCACCATGTACTATACAACAAAATAATTTTCCTACTGTACTCCCAAGGCACTACACTGGACTAAAATTCAAATAAATCAAACTTTAGTGTGTATGGCTAATAATAGGGGTGTGGTAAAATATTGACATGGCAATATATCACTGTCCTGACTCCTATAATACAAATATTGAATCAGTAGTGCCTTATATCAATATTTTGATCATAAAAATATGGTGCTCTAAACTGATTTTCCTGCAAATTTGTCCCTACTTCACACGTATAAGAGTACTGATGAAATAAATGAGGATGATGTTAAAGGAATTTAGTGGGCCAGAGACTGGTGATATACATGATTGATGATACATGATTGGCTAAACAGTAAAATTTGGATCCATTTGTGGTTGGCACCAGTAATTACAAGTTAAACGAACTGTTAATTTTCTTTATAATTTCAAGTCGAAAAGCTCTGTCTAAACTGTAACACAGCCACCCACCTAATAGCCACTGTACCTGTTTTTAATGACCGTTGCCTTGTTGCCTCAATGCTTTTAACTCCAATAAAAACAACTGCTAACTTGGGATTTCAACCAGGAGAGACTAATTACGAGTTCAAAAATAATTTATTTTACAAAGTGAATGAAAGAGAATTGTGGAGAGTCCTCTGCGATTAGACTCCACCATGAAGATATGTATTTGAAGGGGTAGGGAAGCAAACGGCAAGAATAGGATACCCCCCACCCACCCACCTCGAAATCTAGACACTGGTGGTGGTGTTGAGAGATGCGGGATCAGATAAAAAGTAGACTTCTGTGAAGCTTGCCAGGAACCTAGGATAAGATTAGCAGGAGACCTGTAAGGATCTGGACTGGATGCTGAATAACTGAATAGAGGTGGCTGGGGTGGAGGAGGGTTGCAACAGAACGGCTGGCTGACTGTAAAAGAGAGAATGACAGATTTAAAATCTGACAGGTGCATGATGATTGTGAAAATGAGGTTGTGGTAGAATCTGATTAACTAAGAACTTAGTAGAGTGAACGCCCATAATCAGCTGATGGTCAGAGCGGGAAGAGAGAAAGAATGGAAAAGGGAGAGATGTGAATGAGTGGTGACTGAAGAATGAGCAGAAACAGTCTTCCTACTTGAACTTTCACTGAGCTTCATTAGTAAAATGGGGATAAAGATGTCCAATGGCTATGTCGGGTTAAAAAGTGCCGATAAAAAGCACCTATTGGTTTTATAAATCAATCGAGGTCAATGTAGTTTGTATCTTTTGACAAAAGAAATAAAAAATAAAACCCTCTTTAATGTCTTAGTGAAAACAGATTTCTAAAAGGTGATGTCGATTAAATAATAGTATGTCATGTAAAATAAGTAACTGCATCAATATTCACCCCCTTTATAGTGACCAATTAAACAGAGTCCAGCCAATTAGTGCTAGCAGTCTCACAATTAGGGAAATGCAGATCACCTGAGTGCAGTGAATTTGTCTCAAGTGATTGTAACATGACTCACCTGTGTCTGGAAGGACCAGACACTGGTTAATCAGTAGTCCTGGCTACTATTACACCATGAAGACAAAAGAACACTCCAAGCAATTCAGATAAAGTATTATTAAAAAGTATAAGTCAGGGAGTGGATACTAAAACATTTCCAAGGCACTGAACATCCCCCAGAGTCCACTTAAATCCATCATCAAGAAATGGAAGGAATATGGCATGTGTGTATCTGCCTAAATCACAAACTGAGTGACCGCGCGAGAAGGAAACTAGTGAGAGAGGCCACCAAGACTCCTGAAAGAGTTAAGTTTGGCTATCAGGCAAGACACTATGTTGGTGGACACCCAACATAGCACATCACCACAAACACACCATTCCCACCGTGAAGCACTGTGGTAGTAGCTTCATGCTGTGGGGCCAGCCCTGGAAGGCTTGACAAGGTACAGGGTAAAATGAATGCAGCAAACATAGGGAAATCCTTGAGAAAAATCTAATTGAGTCTGGAAGAGAACTACAGCTTTGAAAGGGTTTAAAGACAACAGGGTGAATGTTTTGGGTCAGTCCAATGGAGAATTTGTGTCTGGAATTGAAGTGTTCTTTTTCCAGAACCTCGTGCAACCTGACAGAGCTTGAGCAGTTCTGCTTAGAAGAATGGAAAACTGCAGTGTCCAGATGTGCATGCCTGATTGAGACCTATCCACACAGACTCAGTGCTGTGACTGCAGCCAAAGGAGCATCTACTAAACAGACTTGAAGGTGATGAATATTTATGTAGTTGCATATTTTGCAAGACATACTTTTATTTGACATTACTGTGTAGAAATCTGTTTCACATTGACATAAAGCCAAATTATTATGACCATGATTGATGTATAAAATCAATTAAAGGGTAAAACATCCAAGGGTATGAATACTTTTTATAGGCACTATATTATGTTATATAGTCATTACAATTCATATACTCTGGTGAAATTATTTTTAGTGAAGATAAGCTTTGTGGAACCCAGTCATTTATACCAGGGGTGTCAAACTTAATCACACCCGGGGCTGGATTCTGGATTCAGGTCTGACCTGAGGGCCTAACAGGCTCACCTTTTTAACCATAAAGGCTCATAATCTGAGAAAAGTAAATTTATTAGTTAAAAAAAGTCAAAACATGAAATTGAAATTGAAAAATTCTTTTTTAAAGGCAAATAAATTAGAAAGAAAGTCAAAATTATGAGCTTAAAATGTCAAAATATGAAAAAAATTTGTAATCATGAAGTTGAAAGTCAAGATATGAGTCAGAATTTTAAATTGTGAGTCCAAAATTTTGATTATGATTATGAAGTCAAAGTATGGAGTTAAAATTATGAGATAAAATACAAAATAATTAGTTAAAAAGGTGAAAACATGACTGTGCTGTATAGCTAGCACACAGAGTCATGCCCACTGATCTGATCATTTTTCTACCTAAAGACTCTGAAAAATAATGATCTCTTCAGCCAAGCAGGACATCTCTAACTTGGTGAAGGTGCTGTACTTGCACATCTTATCTGGGTCAAGTGGCTCCATACTTTGGGGCAGGATAAGCTGTCCCTGGCCTCTCACCTTTATGTCTCCATGTAAATGTTGTGTACCTGTTCTTTTTCAGCTTATGATTCGTCTCATTGTTTGTAAATGTTTAAGCTTCTCAAAAATAGTGCCTTAGAGCAACAAATGCAACTTTAATTCGATATTTGGTAAGAAATGAAATCAACAAACAACAAAGCTTACTGAGGACAGAGACACATAATAAAAAATAAACACTATGTTACAGAATTTTAACCCGTTTTCATGCGATGGTTCCTTTGCCCGGGGCTGAATGTTGCTCCTAAATAAACAGCACAACAAGTCCAGCAACAAGTGTTGGTACAAAAACTGACAAACAGGAGGCTTGTAGAACCAACAATGTATGTCCTGCCTCAAGGTACAAGTTCCAGTTTCATCCATAAATGTTTAGTAGACTGTGTGCAGTGAAACAGCAAACAATGACTAACTGTCCCCTAAAGGGGGGAGGAAAACACTTAACAAACAATAGAATAAACTGCTGCTGATGAAAACTGTGACTGATTCTTACCACAGAACAGTGTTAACAGAGTAAAGAGGGGTGAAAAACATTGTTCAAGTATTTTTTAGAGATTGCTGAGAGGGAAACTGGTTTATTAGAATAATCGCTACCACCACAAACAATTATAAAGAAACAAATGGATTCAGCAACAAATGAATAAGGACACAAGACAAACAAGATAAGATATATGAAGCTTTGAATATTTTAATCATGAAGACTCTGAAAGGACAGGTGTTTATTTTAAATGTCTTTGTTGTTCAAGGATGAGTTTATTTTCTTGAAGTCTCAAGTTAATTTTAGGATAGCAATTCTGCAAAATAATGGGATTACTTTGTTAAAATCTCCAACTTTAACTTGTTACCACTTATAAAAAACAGATTAAAATAAAACAGAAAAGTAAAGAGAGGACACTGAGAGAAACTAGTGAGCTTTGAAGCAGGCAAGACCAAAAACAGCTTAACCCAAATTTCAAATGAGATTAAAAAAATGTCACAAAATGAAATAAACTTCTTTTCTGGATTCAGGACAAGGTCGTTTTTAGGGCTACAATATTAACAAAGGAGTCAGAACTTCAGTATCAGAACACAGTTCCGCCCCAGGATTGGCTGGGCCCCTGAAAACCCCAGAGGATGGGCCCTCCCCAGTTGTGATTTATTGACGATATCAAGCATTTATGTCAGATCAGTAGCATTGGTATTAGCATCTTGGCTAACAATGAACTTATTTGGGAGCTGAAGAGTGCATCTAGCTCTTATTGGGTTATAATATTTAAATTATTAATCTGTACTACTTTTTAACCCATTTCACAAAACTTTCTACCAATTTTCCCACTTTTTTGGAACTTTTTTGTTGCCACACTTAATCGTGGCCCATTTTTCCACTTTCTTGCCACTTGTGCTTTTTCTACATCTTCTTGTCACTTAACCCATTAATCTTTCTTTTTAAACCTATTTTAATTTATTTTTGCTGCTTTTAACCAATTTTTTGCCACTTTTTGCCCAATTTTTGTTTCTCCTCACAATTTTTAAATCTGTCTAAATTGTTTTTCTTTACATATTGCAGTGTTTTGAGTGAAAATTAATTAATTTGAGAATTATCAATTGTTGGGCTAATTAATCCAAAAGTATGAAAGGACGGATCTGCTGTGGTTGCAGCCAGCCAACAATCAATGTATTCCTGCAAACCTAAAATCATCTCTGATGTTAAAAAATATGAGGGTTCCTGTGGCCTTAACCTTGACTTAGGGCAATTGCTAAGTTACTAAATATTTTTTTGAGATATAGTTTTCCCTTTCCACACGGTGATAAGCTGTCCCAACGCTTCAAGAGGATAACAGCAATTATGGAGGCACTGGTAGCCTGGTGGTTATGTCCACATGCTCCATGTACAGAGGCTGTTGTTCTCACAGTGGGAACCCTGGGCTCAAATCTGCTGTGCCTTTTTTCTACATGTCAGTTCTCACTTCCTCTTTCTTGTTTTCTCCAGTTTCCAGCTGCTCCATCCCATATGGCACAAAAGCCCAGAAATGTATTTATAAATGGGATGTATAATATTACACACATGATATGGGTATTGGCAGATATTAGCTTAAAGAATAAATCATCTGCATTGACAGGTAGATTTAGATAATACCCTATATCTGCTGTAGATATCGCCTGTATGTACAAATGTGTTTGTGGAGTTTCAAGCAGGACCAACAGAGCTATAGCTGAAGTCTTTTTTTTTTGTTCACCCCCATTTCTTAAGTGCCCTAAGGACCTAAGTTTTGTCACTTAAATCCACCGTTTCATCCATCCTCTTCTATCCGGAGCTTGGTGACTGTGGCAGCAGGTGAGTCCACCTAGACATCTCTCTCCCCAGCAACATTTTCCAGCTCTTCCTGGGGAATTCCGAGGCGTTTCCAGGCCAGATGAGATATATATAAGTGAGTCCTGGGTCTACCCTGTGGTCTCTTTCCAGTTTGGTGTACCCAGAGGACCTCCACAGGGAGGCGACCAGGAGGCATCCTTATCAGAAGCCCGAAACACCTCAACTGGCTTCTTTCAAGGCCAAGGGGCACCGCTCCTCCTTTGAACTCCCTCTGAATGTCCGAGCTCCTCAACCTGTCTCTAAAGCTGAGCCCAGACACCCTCCTGAGGAATCTCATTTCGACAGCCTGAACCTGCAATCTTATTCTTTTGGTCATTACCCAAAGTTCATGATCATAGATGAGGGTTTGAACAAACATCGGGGGGTACATTGGAAGTTTTGCCTTCCAGCTCATCTCCCTCTTCATCGGGATGGTACGATACAACATCTGCAATACGTCCGATGCTGCACGTCCCCAAGACGCCAAGATAGTTGAGCTCCTTCTTTTGGGTCAAACTCACCCTCCCCACCTGGAGGGAGCAATCCACGTTGATGTAATTTCAGGGCAGTTAATTGATCAGCTATTGCTGTCTTTGTTCCTTAAAAGTAGAACAGCTTTGACTTATGAAAGCAAACACGGAAGAGAAATCTAGTAAACAACCTCTTGGCTGAATAAATATTAAAAAAAAATAGTAAGTGTCCCCGCATGTTGTTCTTCAGTGTGAAAACTATCAATCTCTAGTGCCAAAGGAGTGCTTGTTTTGACCGAGCAGAGCGGATCAGTTACAGCGCTTCAAGCACAGAGCAGAGTGCATGCATCAATTCACACAAAGCCTCCGTTCTGACTGTGGAAGCTAGCCGACAAATACCAGTGGGATGCATCCTCAGTGCCTTACAAAGGCTCTAACATCTTCATAATTAGAAATGTCTGGCATTTGCCCCCTGGTAAACCGCTGCAGTGCCCAGCTCTCCGGCAGGGCCCTTAGCTCCCATTGTAAGACAGTGATCCGGATGTCAGCCTGCTTAAGTACATGAGAGATCAAAACCTAACTGCTTCAACTCTGAGCTCTCGCCTCCTCTGCCCCCACCCCCTCGTTTGTTTCATCTCCTGCAACGCTCTGAGCAGGTGTTAAAAAGCTGAGCAGGAAAAAAAATGGAGAAATTTAAAAAAGAGAAAAAAATGTTCTACGCTGTCCCTGCCACTCTACAACCCTCTCAGCGGTTTCTCATCCAAATCCAATTTAGCTCATGTTTCCTTCCCCACCACCTCCCCCATATCTTTCTCTCTTTCTTTCTCCTCACCCTTTTCTTCTCCCTCCTTCCTCCACCCTCTTTCCTCCGTCTCTCTTCGCTTACCTCCTCCCTTCCACCCTGCTGTTCCTCCCTCTATCTCTCAGTGGTAACATGAAAGGCTACCTGTGTGCTGATAGCCAGGGGAGAAGGAGGGCAGAGAGTTAATTAACTTGCTATCTGGGACTGACTGTTAATAGGAATTGGACCTGTTAATAAGAATGTGGTGTTGCGTACCATGTTAGCAGATATATAGCTTGAGACGGAAGGCGCTAGCAAGAAAAAAAATGTGTGGAAAAAATGTGTGTGAAAATTCATGTATTGCTTGTCATGTACAATACTCATAGGTTGCTTGTATGTGGATGAGCATATAAGCAAGTATGTGATTATGTGCATGCTAACATGCACATTCTCACAGTGCACAGACAGGAAGGTGGCAGGTGTAATTTCACGCATTAGAAGGACTCAAGAAAAAAAAAAAAAGTCTTGGCTCACACATACACACACATAAACGCTTCCCCCTGGCTCTCTCCTCTCTCGCCGCCCGAACCCTTTGAAGATAACTTTTTCTTATTACCCTAACAATAGCGGCACGGAATGCAACTTTAATTCACGCTCGGAAAACGAGACGGAGAGGAACAGGACACCGCGCCGCTCGCTCTCTCTCTTTCCCGCTTGTTCCTCCTGCGGGTCGGAAAAAACGAGTGAGCGTGGAGGAGGAGGAGGAGAAGGAGGAGGAGAAGTTAAAGAGAAAAAGAGATAGGCGAAGCGGGAGAAAAGTTCAAATAGAAATCGCAAGGTAAAGCTTTTTTATTTCTTAGGCGTGAAAATGGTCCTGAGTATCTCTTCTGTTTTTTTCTCCCTCGTTTTCTTCCTCCTCTGAGTTTAAGATTGCCGAAGAGCTGACGTGCGCTCTTCTTACCTCGCGAGCACTCAGGTACTTTTAACACACACTTAACAAAAACACACCTCAGTGCTGACGGGACTCATCCGCTGAAGTGCCACCCACTGCACCGACAGTAACTCTTACCTTCTCCTCGAGGACCCTGCTCTCAACTTTTCTGCCTCTCTTCTTTTACTGCTTTTTTTTTTCTTACCCTGACATCCTTTCCTTCTGTCTACCATTGCCTCCTGCTCTCTCTTTCTGTTTTTCTCGCTCTCTCTTGGCGGTAGGTAGGCAGGCAGGGCTGACAGGTCCTCTTACAGACAAGGAGGAAATGGTTGCCCTTTGAAGTGGAATTGGGGGCCTGTGGAACTGTCTAGTGCACGATTAGCGTGGAGCTCAGAGGGGGAAGAAGGAGAGTGGAAGCAGGTTAAATGCAGGGTAAAGGCAGGGAGAGAAAATATACAACCAGTAGGGATAAAATATGAGGATAAAGGAGGAAATAAAAGTCCTTTCAGAGACATACTTCATTAAGTAAACATCCTATCACCTTTAAACTTTCAACAAACAAGTATCTGTCATTTCTGCTAGAAAGTTACATGACTTTAGTTCAAACAGGAAAAGTGTTTTGCACCTTTTAAGATTAAAATATTGTCTGTAAGTGGTAAAGAAAAATCTTGTGTCAAAATCGGGCAGGATAAATCTTGATTAAGTTTCCTGGTGGAATTATGCGAGACAGTTTTCCATTTCATAATCACATTTATAATGTTAAGTGTGACGGCTGAGACGGCGCATCTCCTTATACTGTATGTACAGCACAGTCTTTAGGTATTTAGACAGCCACACCATTTTTTAAACAACATTTTGCTTCTTCAGCTGTGTTAACATGTTGAAAAAATAATTGCCTCCTTAACCTAATGACTGGTTGTGCCACCCTTGGCAGAAACAAATGCAAGCAAGCATTTGTGGTAGCTGGCAATGAGTCTTATAAATCAGTGTAGAGGAAGTTTGGCCCACTTGTCTCTGTGGAATTGTTTAATTCAGCCACGTCGGAGGGTTTTTCAACCATAAATGGCCTGCTTAAGATCATGCCACAGCATCTAAATCAGATTTACAGTAAGTCCTGATTTTGACTAGGCCACTCCAAAACCTTTACTTTGTTTGTTTTGTTTGGTTTTTTTTTATATATTTTTGCCATTCAGATGTGGACTTACTGTTTGATTCAGGTCATTGTCCCGCTGCATAACTCAAGTGATCTTGAGGTCACGGACTGATTGACATTCTTCTTTTGGATTTTAATGGTTTCATCAGTAACAGCAAGTCATCCAGGTCCTGAAGCAGTAAAACAGCCCCAGAGCATGACACTATCACCACCATGTTTGACTGTTGGTATAATGTTCTTGTTATAAAATGCTGTTAGTTTTATGCAGGATGTAACAGTTCAGCTTTATCTCATAAGTCCACATATTTTCCTAAAAGTCATGGGATTCTTCAGGATGTTTTTTTTTGTTGTTGTTGTTTTTTAAATGTGAGATGCACCTTTGTGTTCTTTTAAGGTCAGCAGCAGCCTTAGCTTTAGAACTCACCCATGGATGCCATTTTTGCCATTTTCCTATTGTTGAATCACGAGAACTGACTTTAACTGAGTCAGATAAAGCCTGCATGTCTTCAGATGTTGTTTGTAACCTCCTAAGCAAGTTGTCAATGTGTTCTTAGACTAATTTTGTAGGCCAGCCATTTTCGGGAAGGTTCACCACCGTTCTATGTTTTCTCCGTTTGTGAATAATGGCTCTCACTATGGTTCATGCGAGTCCCAAAGCCTTTAGAAAGCCTTCTTCTGACTGACTTTTGCCAGAGTTTAGTTTAGCAGCTGGCTCCACTGAATAATCTTGTATTGATATGACAACACTGCCTGTCGAGGTTGTGTGAAGTACTTTACTACCCAGTGGTGATGCTCACCCTAATAAAAGTGAAGAAAAGAATATTCACCCAATCATTTCTGAGATTTTTTATAGGGTTCTGGCCTTTCTAAACACCATCTAACACAAATATACCAAGAAGCTTTTCAACATATCTGTCATGGTTCAATAATGTTACCTTCCTGTTTAAGCCCTCTTAACAAAAATCAGTTCCAAACAAATATTCATTCAAGGTTTGATTTTATCCATTCATCAGTTTCCTTTAAAACAATTTTATCTCCCAAATAATAAAGTTAATAATATTTTCACAGCACATAGGCTACTGAGCTGCTGCAGCCAATAGTTCAGAGAGACATTTCTTAACATAAATTACAATGACAAAATGATTTGTTTCTTTAGAGATGTGATCAAGAAGTTTTTCAATATAAGCATCAATTTAAAATAAACCAAAAACAATGAACAATGAAAACAAAGAAATGAACATGTTATTTCCCTGACAACAGACAAATGTGTTATTCTCCATAATGCATTATGTCCTCTTCTTTGAGAGTAGGTTACACTTAGAAGCACTTGTAAAACAGCTTGACTGTACCATCATTGGTTGTCGTGCACACTATTTTGTGCCACTGTTTTCCCCCTGACTTCAGCTGCTCCATGCAGGTTCCCAAGTGGTCATCATCCCCACGAAGACCCTCGTCAGCCTCCCAGACATCTATTTTCATCATATCGCTGCTAGCCTTTTTGAACTGCAGCTTCTCATACCAAACTGGGTACGCATTTCCATAGATGGTTTTGGTGTGTTTGGTCTCGCTGCCGATTGTCACCTAAGAGAGGTTGAACAGAGAAATGTTAACCATTTAGAAAGACTCACATGGAGAGAAGTCATATATCTACAAAAAGGCAGGGAGAAATAAAAAAAAGAACATTTAACAACTATACAATGATACAATTATTATGTTTCTATATTATTGTTGTATTAAAGTTAGTGTAAGTTTTAGTTTTTAACTCCAAAAATAGATGTGGACACATATTATTTTAAGTACAATATTAATTATTCATTATTTGATACTGCATACACAAATTGATTTATCATGTAAGGCTGTTAAAATAGTCAAGTTACACATGATTTCCATAGTATCCTTAAAAAATTAATTTACAAATGTTGGTTCTGCGCTGGTTTCTAGTATAAACTTTTAAAAAGAATTGAAAGTCAAGCCCTAACATGTCTTAAAATGCTTATGTTGTTATATTGCCTATTATAGCCTCTAAAAGTAGTATGAGAGGTAGAACCTTCAGTTGTCAAGTCCTTAGGAGTCAGCTACCAGTAAGGGTTCAGGAGGCAGATGCTCTATCTACTTTAGAAAGAGGGCTTAAAGCTTTTTGATAAAGCTTCTAGCAATGGCTTGCACTATTTATGCTGATATAGGCCTCAACTGTTGGTGGATCTAGCCCTTCCTGTCTGCATTATACATCTTTAATCTTAATTCCCCATTAACTTACTGTACATATTCTTGAGAATGTTTGCACTTCCATGTTCCATGGATCCCAGTGGATCAGTTTTACAGCCACCGCCTCAATATTTATGGTAATCTTTGAGCTGTTAGATTCCAACTGCTATAACTGATATAATCAGCCTTGCTCTATCATCATCATAACTGCAAATAATAAGACATGCTGACTTTCACATTATCGGTCTAGTATCATTACTTTGCTGTTTTGGGGACAAACTTTAACCACTATTATCAGCATTGTAGCAATTAGTCTGTGTTAGAAGGAGTGATGCCTGCAGGCTAGTTTAGGCAGAGAACTCAAGGTGTAATAATTCACACCTGACATGCATCATTATCTAATCACCTGACAAACATCTTCCCAATTAGTGGTTTCTTTAAGCTGAATTCCAGTCCCTGCCATAAACAGCTCTGTCCTTCATCAGTACTGAGGTCCTGCTCCCTGCCCCCGGTATCCACCTGTAGACTCTGATGATAGTTTAAGATATGATTTCATTACGCAAATTCACCTTGTAAAATAAATCTGAAAGGAGTGGTGACACCAACAACAACTATGTTCTGCTGCAGCAATAAATGCTTTAAATCATTATAATTGAGAGTTGTATGACTGAACTGTTATTGTCATTGCTTTTGCTCCATTGGTCTGTCTCTTTAGCCCAACACAGTCTCAGCAGATGGCTGTTAAAAATGAGTTTGGCAATGTTTATTTTTGTCTGCCTTTCAAAGAAAAACATGCTGTTAAAAAACTCACCTTAACATAGGGATCTGGGTCCTGAAGTCCATCCCCTGTAAGATCATGGCCGCTTATCACCCACACGTCTACTCGTTTACCCACACATGACCCAGCTACAGCCTGGAAGGGTAAAATCATCAGCAGTGAGGCAAACACAGCAAGCTTCATCTTGAAAGATGTCTTCAGCCTGAGAGAAAGACACTGAAAGTCTTTCTGAAACACTCAACTGTTTTATAGACCGACTGAGACAGAGGGCGGTGCTAATACAGGTGAGTGTCACACCCATCTCTGTTTAACAGTATCTCACCTGCAGTAGGAATTCAGGCTGAGTGGGATATTAACCCTTTATAGGGCACTCATTGAAATATTTGAAAATTCCAATTAAGCTCAAGAATGTAATTTCTGGACACCCCAGTTAGTTAAACTTTTGTCACATATTTATTTCTTCATTTTTATGGTAAAAATCAAGCTCAGCAAAGTGACCATATATGGTTCATTGCCTATTTTTCATTTAAAAAATCCATAAAGTGTATGCATATTATAAATAAACTCATTTAGTGTCTAATGAAAATTTATTTGCCCATTAAAAAGTTATGTAAATATAACATATTCATTTTACAGGACATGATGAAGATTGCCTTTAGATTTTGACTCCTTTTAGAGGCGAGACATGACTTTCTTCAGACTACAGTATAAGTTTTGGTGGTAACACCAGTTCTATCTTATAATTCTAACAGGACACATTTGATAGTCACAGATATTGAATAAGTAACTGAATTTGATTTGTTATAAGGCTCACAAAAAACTTATTATGCCATTTAAGTTAAATTTACCATTCATTTTTCTTTCAAATTCTACCAGAAAACATAAGAAACATCACAAATACTAATTTAAGCAGGATTAAGGCTCACAGTAAAAATAAAACTGATATAAACTGCATTAATAATATAAAACTGTAATGAGGTTATACAACTTACCAAAAGCCACACTTATTTTAATGTTCATATCTTGAAAATGTTTATTGAATTGTTAAAATTTAACACTGGATCACTCTTAATTTTTTTCTTTACAAACTTGTGCAACATCCAACTATACTAGACGTAGACTACTGGTATCCTACATTAATGAGTTTTGTCAAAAATGCCCTTTGTTTGGCTTGCTAGATGTAATGGTTATAGGTCTTAATATACATTTTACACCAGTAAACGGGTGTATGTTGTTTATATAATACCACATTTAATATTTGGTCTCCATTTTTCATTCAAAGATTTTAGTAACTGCTAGAATACCCATGCAAACAAAACCTATCATTGCATTTGGCACTACACTTCACATGAGTTTCATCAACTTATCTGGAGGAAACAAGAAGTTTGAGACTCTCTGGGCCATTGCTGATTGGATGAGAGAAATCATTCTGTTTCTGGAGAGTTGGGGTGGGGGGTTGACCAAAGTGACCATATATGGTTCCTTTACCAATGAAGGGTTACAGAGGACAACATTAGGGCAAATTTTGTGGAGGCAAACAATCTATGAAATAATACAGTACAATTCTGACATGGGTTTGGAATAATGATGAGCTTAGAATTGATACAAACAGCTTTGAGCTTTCTGAACATGCTGACTCCTTCACCCCTCTTTGGAGATAGAGACTGATTACAATATAGCTCATGATGGTTAGAAAATCTAAGAATTATGACTGTGTCAACAGATACAACCTTTTGTCCATTTAATCTTTCTCTTAACCTGAATTAACCTGAACCTAATTGAACTTCCCTGTGGGGATAAATAAAGTTATTGTATGGTATTGTATTAACCTCATTTAAGAAAAAGTTTTTTCGACAAGCTCAGCCGAAAGTAACCCAAATTTTAAGCACTTGACCCTTGAAGGCATCAACAGACATGTTTGTGTAGGGTGATTTTGGTTTAAATTCCCATGTTTCCACATGCTAAAAGTAAACATACAGGACTAGAAGTGTCACTTTAGTTTGTATGTTGCAGTTTACTTTTGTTTGCTTTTTCTCATAGAATGACAAACTTTGGCTTGAAGGGGTTTTTCAACAGAGAACATTCAAATCAACACAGTTTCCTTGGGCCTTTTAGAAATATGAACAGGATGTGAGATCATAGCAAGTAAAGGTCAATTTGTGGCCTTTTTGGCTGACCTGCAGGTGTCACATCTCAGAGATCTTCTCTGAGGGATTTCATCTGATTGACTCAAGAACATTTTCTTCATTCTAGAACATCTGGAGATCTTAAGTTTGGGTCTGCAGGCATTTTTGCCATAAGGCAGGGTGGTTACGAGACACCAAAGCAGGAGGACGAATCTTGGCACTGTGCAAAAAATATGATTTATTACAACTTTGCAGTGCTGATGTCAGTCATCATGAAACTTCACACACATTATAACACTTCCATGTTGAACACATTTATGGTCTATATTTGCCATTTTTGTCACAGCCAACAGGAATTCACTTTTTCGGATTGTGAGTTCTCATTCCTGATTGATCAGTCAGATCCTCCTCAGAATTATTGTGGAACAGTCCTTACACTTCGGGCATTGTAGCAGTTCAGGGTGAAAAGGCTTGCCTCCAACCCTGTAGACATGTGGCGCACCCCCTAACAACATTTCCAAAATCATCCCCAAAGGCAGGGTCAACCAATACCAAAATCCCAATAGGAGGTCCACCAATTTAATTGTATTATCTTTTTTTAATGCAAATATTTAATGATTCAAAAGGTCATCATTTGAAAGAACTCCTACTATAAACTTCTTCTGATTGACTCCAGATTTCTCATGCCCATTCAGCACAAGAAAAAGACATAATGATATGCTATTCAATTCATTTCAGGCATTGCTGTAATATCTTTCAAATGAAGTAGACACGAATGAGGTCATATAGCCTCTGTGTGTCATCTGCATAGTTAAAGTAATTTATGTTGTTGTTTTCTATGATCTGAGCAAGTAGGAGTGTGTAGATCAGGGGTGTCAAACTCATATTGAGTCCGGGGTCAGATTTGCTCCAATGAGAAGTCCTGAGAGCCAGACTATTTAGGCCAGGAGTGTGAAAGTCAATCACAGATTCTGAATTTGGGCCTAACCTAAGAGCCTAACAATCTTAACATTTAAACATAAACTTTCAACCTCATTTTCATCATTAGTAAAATATGAAAAAATATAAACAATACTGATAATAAATCATTCTGAGATGAAAGCAAGTAAAAATAATAAGTTTAAAGGCTCAAAGTCTAAGATAAAAAGACAAACTTATTAGTTCATAAAGTCAAAACATGAAATTTAAAGGCAAAATAATCATTTTAAAAGGAAAATATATGAGACAGAAGGTCAAAATCACAAGTTTAACATATAGAAATATGGCTTAGAATTTTGAATTGTGAATCTTGAAAGTTCAAAACATGAAAAAGTCAAAATCATAAGTTTAAGTCAGAATTGTGTGAAGCAAAATTGAAAATATGAAATGACAACATTGATTTATTTACCCACCCTCCTGGCTTTTTATCTAACTTCTTTTACTCTTTACTTTTTCAGATTTTTATAATTTAACAAGGATATTTTAAATCATCAAGATTAAGTTTACACATTTATACTAGAGGAAATCTGCAGACCTCATACTGGTGGCCCAGTTATAATAGATAGATCTTATGAGCTTGCGGGCTGGATACAACTGTACCACGGGCCGGATTTGGCCCCCGGGCCTTGAATTTGACACCTGTGATGTAGATGTTTAACAGAAGAGGCCCCAGGATGTAGTCATGTGGGACTCCAAATGTATTTTTGGTCTGCTCAGATTTAAATTTACCTATTGACCCAAAATAGTCCCTGTCCTTTAAGTAGGATGCAAACCAATCTAGAACAGTGCCAGACAGTCCCACCCAGTTTTCCAGTCGGTCAAGTAATATATCACGGTGGACTGTGTCAAATGCAGCAACTGAGATCAATAACACTAAAACTGAAGTTCTGCCATTATCTGTGTTTAAGCAGATGTCATTAAGCACTTTCACCAGAGCGGTCTGAGTGCTGTGATGTGGTCTAAAACCTGACTGGAAGACGTCGAAGCAGCTGTTTACTCACTGAAAAAAATGATACTTTGGACTAACTTAAAAAAATTGATGTAATTTGTTACATGCAATTTTTTAACTTACCTCAAGTTAGAAAAATTACATTCACTCAAAGTAAAAAGTTAAGTTGGACTAACTTAAAAAAATTGATGATACAATTTACATCAGTTTTTTTAAGTTAGTCCAATTTAACGTTTTACTTTGAGTGGATGTAATTTTTTAACTTGATGCAAGTTAAAAAATTGCATACAACAAATTACATCAATTTTTTAAGGTAGTCCAACTCAACTTTTTATTTTGAGTGGATGTAATTTTTTAACTTGAGGTAAATTTAAAAACTGCATGTAACAAACTTATGACTAATTTAAAAAAATTGATGTAATTTGTTACATGCAATTTTTTAACTTAACTCAAGTTAAATTTCTGACTCACAACAAACTAATTTTTTTAATTATACCTTAATATATTTTCTTTAATCACAAGCCAAAATGTCACTTCATGTAGGTCAATATAATACACATGTTCTTCTTTTTTTAAACTTACCTAACCACAAATAAAAGCTAAAATTGCAATTGAAAAAAATAATTTTCACTTAAGCTAAAACCAAAACCATTTTTACAGTCAATGTATAGTTAACTTATAATCAATAAAGACAGAAAGTTATATTCAAAAGACCTTGTTTATTGTGATGTCTTAAAAGATACGCACCACCTTTATGTTCTTAGAGGAACATATATAACATTAAATAAATTTTGCAGCCGGTAAAAGCATGTGTTTTACACATCAACAGTTGAGGAAAAAAACAAAATATATGTGTCAACTGGAATTATGGTCTTTTCAATTTGTATTTTATTTAAAACCCAACGCAACCGTTTTGTTAAATTTACCACATAAATCCTAACTTGTAAACCTCTGTTATCCTTTTTGTACAGTCAGAACTTTTGTAAAACTTGTCATAAAACTCGATTAAAACTTGAGAAATGTACATTAATAGCCCATAACTTTAAAAGCAGAGCTTCTAACCATTTTAAAATGCAGCTATCATGTCATAAAATAAACAGAATTTATGGATGGCATTGGCATTTTGAACCATTACAAATGTTACATCAAGAGACCATGAAGCTAAACCAAGGAGATAAAAAGTTCAATATCTGGCTGTGCAATCTATGAACTATGCGCATGAGTCAGATAAAGAAAAATGTCAGCATTCTCCTGGTCATTGCAAAATTAACAATGTTCACATTTTCAGTGCTGTGCCATTGTTACCAACGAAATATCTGAATACAACCTATAAAAACAGAACAAACAACATGATGTATCCAAATGTCTCTTTCACCATTCAATATTTAGAGGTTGACACTCAGACTGTACACTCTGCGTGTCATTTTCTTTGGTTCTATCTCCATGAATATTTTCTGCAGGGCATCAAAGGTGTGTTTTAACTCTTTTGCATAGCTCAAGTTTAGAGCATAGATGAGGCCAAATAACATGGCACATCCATGTGCGAGTGATGGCAACTCACTGAGGACTTTGACGCCTTCGATAATGATCCCAATGTCACGTGGTAGCTGGAGAGGATCCTTCTCCTCCCTGATGACAAACACGGCCATGGTACACCTCTCAAGCTCTTGTTCCGCTTTATCCATTTCATCAACCTGGCGAGGACAAGACATGACAATCATTAGAAAGTTATCCAGTTGAAAGCAGTGCCTGAGTTACCAATGTAAAAAATATCTACACAAACATTTCTCCCAATTAAAACAACAACAACAACAACAACTTTATCTGGGGCTTTAACAATGGGAAAATGTACTAACATGCAAAGTCCAGCTGATGGTTAGCAGTGGCTTCTTCAAATATTATTTTCATAGCAAAATTTTGGTGGCCACAAGAAAAGCATTGGTACAAGAATTCCAAAAATTAAACATCTGCTGTGAAAAAAAAACTATGAACAGTACAATACAAAAGTGTACAATGTCTTATGACCCTTTTGTTTTTTTCCATACTTTGTAGATTTTAAGAAATAAAAAACACAAATATCACATTTGCATTTGTTTCACAGCCTTACTCAGTATGCTGTCAAAGCACCTTTGGAAGTTATTCCAGCCTAACTTCCAAAAAATGCTCTAACAGCATACAGAGTAAAGACGGTAAGACTTGTGCGCTTGCGAAGTTTTTTTACTTTGTAATACATTTGCAAAAATTTCTAAAAAACTGTTTTTGCTTTGTCGTTATGATGTATTGTGTGTAGATTGACGAGAAAAATATCAACTTTTAAAATTTTTTATCTATAACACAATAAAGTTCTTAAAAATGAAAAAGTTAAAGACTTTGTGATGCCACTGCATGCTTAAATTACAGTTCACTAGGATTTCAAAATCCCCCTCCACTCAAAAATGTTTTTGTTCCTGCAGTTGGACATTAGAGCTTCACTGTGCAGAATGATGTATGTGCAAAGTTTTACAGACATGGCTGTTTTCACACTGATCTGCTGTAAGTGAAAAGTTTCTCTGAGCTCACTCACTAATTTTAAGGAGTGGGCCTATAAGCATGATTGTGAAATCACAAATAGTTTGGGAGCCAATTAAAAAAAACTGCATAATTATTTTTTCTGGAATGTGTAATGAGGGAGAAGGAATAGATTTCACTGGACTTTTTCGTGGGGAAAAAACCCAATATAAATTATAATAATGTATTTCAGTTTCACTCATTTCAAAAGGCTTCAGCTGAAACTTTCCACACTGCAATATTTAGACATAATAACCACTTTATGTTCAGGCTTTCACAGCTCCACCTGCACTGCCCCACTAAAAGGACAAAAATTTCATATTGTATCAAATCTTTATGTGTTTCAGCTACATATAGATACAAAACAGTGTTTTAAGTATAAACCAACATTAAGACTGTGATTGTACAAAAACAAACTGTTGATTAACGACCACTGCAGAACAGAGAACACCACAGTAATTATGGGCATAGAAAAAATGTACGTGAATATACCATAGCCCTAAGTAGTTTTATGGAACCTAAGACCATAAGCTTTCAAGTTTAAATACTCAAAAAAAAAAAATGAATGAAATTATATATATTTATATAAATATTATATATATATTATATATAAAATTATCTGATCAGTGCAAAGCTACTTACCAGATACTCTTTGAAGAGTTTGCCTACATCTTCCCCAAGGTAGATGGTAAGGCCCTTGAGCAGACACTCTCGTTTTAAATTCACCTCGAGGCTCTATAGGTGAGAGCACAAACACAAACTTAATGCAAAATTAAGCTGTCCAATCTAACAACTTGACTGAAGATTCAAACACTCCATGATGCAAAAATGGGCACATGGAGTTACAGTAATCGTGATTTACAAATGCTTTGAGCAAACCAGTTAAAAGGCCTGTCAAACTCAGAAGATAAATGTAGCACATCTCACAACATGTAATCTAACTACACAATTATTATTATATTAATGTAATTGTGGCTCAGTCTAGAGCAGGTCATCCACTAATCAGAAGTTTGGGGGTCTGATCCCTTGCTCCTCCAGTCCGCGTGTCAAAGTGTCCTTGGGAAAGACACTGAACCCCAATTTAGGATGGGAATTGATAAGATTTTATCGATATGGATGCCATTACTGATTCAATTCTTTATCGATTCCCTTATTGATTCCTTCCTGCAAATTTTCTTTTTGAATTGCTAAAAATGTTAAACATCGAGTGTTTGGAGGAGAACATGCTAAAATAGACAAAAAATCTCTTTTTTGTTGGATATGTCTCAGTTAAGACAAACTGCTCTCTGGATCTTTAATCTATAAACTTTATTTAGAATGCAGTACTACTGCCCATTTCCTATAAAAGATACAACCTTATAATAAATATAAAACTAGTCTCTGGATCCTAGATCTCTGGGGGTATCAAAATAAATTGAACTCTTGTGCAAAATTAACAGTTCTTTGGCAAAAGATGCATGTCATGCATTAGACATCACTGTTGACAGATGTTTCACATTGCCCCATGTGCGTCATTTTTGGTTAGTGTTTCTGTGCTTGATTCTGACCTGAACCCCATAGAGAATCTATGGGGTATTGTCAAGAGGAAGATGAGAGACACCAGACCCAACAATGCAGATGGCCTGAAGGCCACTATCAAAACAACCTGGGCTTCCATTACACCTGAGCAGTGCCACAGGCTGATCGCCTACAGGCCACGCTGCATTGATGCAGTAATTTATGCAAAAGGAGGCCCAATAGTATTGAGTAAATAGAAATGAACATACTTTTCATAAGCCTGACATTTCTGTTTAAAATATCCTTTTTTATTGATCTTATGTAATATTCTAATTTTCTGACACACTGAATTTTGGGTTTTCATTATATGTAAACCATAATCATCAACATTTCAAGAAATAAAGGCTTGAAATATTTCATTTTATATGTAATGAGTCTATATAATATATGGGTTTCACTTTCTGAAATAAGTGACAAAAAATATTGAACTTTTTCATATTCTAATTTTTTAAGATGTATCTGTAGCTCCCAATAGCAGGTTAGATCTCTGCCATAAATGCATGAATATGTGTGAATGGATGAATGTGGCAAGTCCTACAAAGCACTTTGAGAGATCAACAGAGTTGAAAAGCTCTATATAATAAGTCCACTTACTATTACACAAATATGTTGGCAAAATGACCACTATTGCTTCTATTTACATTGATTAGTGCTGTATACTGTATCTGATAGGTAAATTTTGATGTATTGGGCAAGTACATACCTGATCAAGAACTTTCAGTATGTCCCGAGTCTTCTCTCTGACAGCTCCTCCCTTGTCTCTGAAGATCTCAATCAGCTTGCTGTGCTGCTTGTCCAAGGAAGCCAGGAATCGCGGTTGAAGTGGAACAGTTGTAATTCTCATGAATTCAGCACCGATCTTTAAAAATGAAGACAGCACAAGTATTGTTATTACATTACAGCTGTGTGGTAAGATCTTATTTTTAACATTAGGGACCAAAATGTGCCTTTTGAATTGGTATGGCTCAATTTCTTTGCAGTTTTCTTATGATAGGAGATACTAACATTTAGGCTACTTTACAGGTCACCACAGACATTTAGCCATTGATTTAAAAAAAAAAATTACTTACTTCATCCACAGTGAACAACGCTGGCCATCTCGCCTTCAACTCTTCCACTCCAGTTTCCTTTCCCACAATTTCCTGCCTTCGCAGTGAAAATGTTTTGTCCATTTTGTCCTTTATCACTGCATAATTGTTTCGCTTCCGCACTTCACTTAAAAGTGACAGTCTCTCATCTTCCAATTTGTCTGGGGTCTCTCCAGTTGGAAGGTCAGGTATGTGGTTGGCCTCTCCCCTCCTAGGTCGCTTAATGTTTTTTGCTGGCAAAGCATCCCCTGGAGCTTTGGACTTCAGTGAATTTGCAAGTAGTTCAGAACACCCGATGAGCCTTAGCTGAGTTCGGTAGTTGCCCATTTTTGTCTTCAGTCGCTGCTTCCACCCGTAGCAACCATTGTATGAACCAGGTTCAGAGAGGCATGGATGCTTCCTGATTAGTGCTTCGGCAACATCACTGAAGTCAGCATCTGTTGGGTAGCCTTTGTACTTGTAGATCTCTTCAGCTACCTTTTCCAGAATATCTGACATCACTTTTGGACGTAGTGTCAACCTAGTCATGTTTGACCTGTACACCGTATTTCCCTTTTCTAACTGCAATTCAGTGTCATAGGCAAATGTTGGGATGGGAAACTCTCTTGGCCACATCTGAGTTCTTGCAGAGCCAGAGCTGGAGGGTGAGGACAGGAGCTCTGTGTCATCTGTTTGTGTAGACACAACATCGTCACAGAAAGTGAGAGTAATTTCTTGGCTGGCATCATCAATTATTGGGATGACCTTGACAGTTGCGAAATCCTCGAGTTCAGCTGTAGATGTCAAGTTTACTAGTGCATCTCCAAAATCTCTGTCTTGGTACTGCAGTCTGAAATTCCCATTTAACCCACACACTGTCCTGACTTCATCCAAGAGCTGCACCATTGTCTCTGGAATTCCATCAGGCAGAACCAGCTTCCTGGTGTCATTGGGACTTAGAAGAACTTGCAGCTTCGCTGGTCTTCTTTCTGCCATGTCAGCCCATCCAAAAGGATCTAGTAAAAACAAGAATAAAAGCAGTATTACTAGTTCTGGTTAAAAAATAAAAACATTTGAAAGGCCAAACAATTCATTTACTTTGTATTCACAAATCTAATTACACAATAAAAAGTGAGAATAATTGATTAATTGATATTTACTAAACAAATATGAATAAACTGAACATAATAAAAACAAATATGTGCATTTTGGACAAATAATGCATTGAAAAACATTAACATATTGAGTACAATTTTACATAGTTTGTGTCCATTAATTTTTTATTGTTTAAAATCACTTACTTGAATGTTGTGTGTTTTTGATTCCTGGGTTAACTTCTCATTCTAGAAGGATTATGTTCAGTTTAAAAATAAAATAAATGAAATAGAGAAATTTCCTGCAGATGTTGCTGGATGGATTACAAAATATCTCACAAATAACTACAATCACTGACTGTTTATTTCACCTGCTGCTTCACATTATTTACCTGACCTCCTCTCTCCTTCTCTGCCTCTTTATACGGGGATTTTGGGTGCAACGACTTGATCATGTTTTAAGTCAACTAATTATCAACACTGGTCTATATCCCTTTTAAGTGATACGTCTGATTGACTCTGTGTCTGTAATCCCAAGCACATGCCGAAGTTTCATCGCATAAGAAAAGGATATTACCGATTTTTTAATTTAACATACCACACTACGTACGTGTATATATAGGTGCAGCACGCTTTCACACGCCGACCCTACGGTATTAAATGGGGGAATAGATGCAAAGAAAGCCCCGTGTTTATCCTTAAAACTTAGTCCCCTCCGCATCTTCCGCTCACTCTGTCTCTTTAGCTTACGCACACACCGCGGAGAGTTAATCCGCACTGTGTTCCCCAGACAGAGCTGGAGGCGGCACCAAAGTCCCTACTCGTAATTTAATTTGCAGGAAAAACCCTGTGTATATGTCTGAAATGGCTGTAGACTCGACGGTAAATATTACAAACAGACCAGCTGTGGCTGTGTAAAAATACCAGCAGTGGATGACAGGCAGGCAGACCAACACCAGTCCGTTAAACACCAACTTCAATAAACCGTTCGTTTAAGGAGGTTTATGCCGCTTACAGTAACGTGGATTTCAGTCGATAAGAAGTGTCCACGGAGTTTTACCATCTTCTCTCAGCTCTCTGCTCTTGTGGCCAATGCTAGCTGTGTGTGTGTGCTGCGGGTTAGCATTCCCTTGCCCGCGAAAACGTGCTTGGCACCGAGAAGGACAGGCCCCAACGTGCCAGCTATTAAGCACTACGGAAAACGAGCCTTATACTTAGTCTACATAACAGCAAAAATGATATAAGCAACAATACTGTATAAAAGTTGCACTTGACAAACGGAGGCAAGGAAAGCAAAGACCTTGGCACGACAAATTCATGCTAACAACCTGGCTTAGCTACAGGCAGGAAAAATACGACGATAGTCGGGAAATTTTTTTGTCCACCCTATCACTAACCATACATATGAATAAAGCTTAAAACACACCTTGCAATACAAACAGCAAAATTCCAAATTCTTACCTTGTTTAAATCTGGAAATCCAGGTGGTTGCCACGTTCTAAGATGGCCGACAGAAATATCTCGGCAGCCTGAGCAGCAGAAGGTGGAGGTAACGGACCAATAGGGAGTGTCCGGATGTGACGACATAAGGTCCCCTGATATGAAAACCCTGGTTTGAAGTAAAATTACCATTTAAGTTAAAGTAATTCTATTAATTCATTCCAGGGGGAGTGTGATTTGCTTTGAGTCAAACTAAAAAAAAACAAGGTTCTACTAGAAACCAAAAGTTTCATTTAGACCAATATAAAAATGTACATTAAACAAATGACACAGTGGTTTCACTTTTTTCAGTGCTGTTAAAAAACAATTTAGCTGTTTAAAAACAGCCTTTTCATAACGAAGCTCAAACCTAAAGCATTTACTTGTCGCTGTTTCCCCTCTTTTTATTGGTTCTACAGCAGCACTGAACAGTTGTAATATGGAAGTGACATCTTGTGTCTTGTAATATGATGCTAATCATGTTAAGGTGTTTTATATCACCACAGTGGAGGGATGGCTGCTCCTGTCATGGATCCACAATGCCTGAAGTTTTTTAATGTAATATAATTTATACGTTAAAGGTACAGTGCGTAATATTTAACCCAGTAGCATTTGGCAGGACACAGTTGGCAAAAATGGAACATTAGATATAAAAGTAGGCCCACTTTAAATCAGAGTTTAATCACCTGAATATATAGAATTGTTTTTGCTCTCTTCTATGGTATTGTAGAGACATGCAAGATGCAAAAATCAAAAATGAGAGGGGGCTGTCTGCATGTATAAATAAGAGGCACATTTAAAGTTTATATAGATTTTTAAAAGAACAAATCCAGGTGCTAAAACGCTAATGTAGAGATTCAGAGATAATTTTCTGTTTCATTTTTAACAAGATTGCTACGCTAAATGATGCTAGGCTAAATATAACATACTGTACCTTTAAGTCCTACAACAAACAAAACTTTCAAGCAAAATTGTTTGCTCCATTTACTTGAATAATAATTTTACTAATTATGAAAAAAACAAGAAAACTTAAAACAGCTGCTGGTAAATAAAGTCAACAGATTTGTCAAATATATTATTTCTTACTCCTTTTAACAACGAAAATGGTGATGAATCTTTCAAATATGTATTATCAGCAAAGACCAAGTTTGGAAGAAAAAAGAGAACAAACAAACAAAAAGATTCAGAATCATTTATTTGAGGGGTAATTTTTCTACACCACTGAATTTTCCAAGTAGAAAGTGTCTATTTTCTTCACCTTTTTGTCAACTTCAGGTTTCAGGTGATATTTAGTGACACTTGTACATGAGTTTAACATATCCCTGGTCCTTTGCTCTGCATACTACTGGGTGCCACTCATTTCCAGACTCCAGCTGCTCTACACAGGTTCCCAAGTGGTCATCAGGAGTCAGCGTATCGGCCTCCCAGATGTCGATTCTCATAATATCACTCTGGGCATCATAAAAGCGCAACCTCTCATACCAAACTGGGTCAGCATCTGAATTAATGATTCTGGTTTTCTTGGTGACTCCGCCGATGGTCACCTGAATTTCATCAAAGGGGGAAACAAAAACATACAGGGCAGATTAAACAGAGAAGTCAGGGACAAAAGGAACATTGATTTACATGACTCAATTTTCTTTAATTAATCAAACTAAATTAAGGAATATAACTGACAGATTGCCTGTTGACTTTCATCAATAGCTTTGATCAAGAACAATTAATTTACCACAGACAATGAACAGCTCATTAACCACAGTAAAAATACTTTATCACTGTCAGATCATGAGCCACCATACCCAAAATCATCTTAGTGCTGATTACTCTTAGCTAAACTTCCTCAACATCAGATTCTGCCTCACTCAAAGCATTGAGCAAATCTATTGAGTTTTCACAGTAATGAATACCTTTAATTCCCTACAGTATCCACACTGAAGGCTGGTCTTTGACTTCTGATTAGGCAGTGCAGTAACAGAAATAAGGTGTTTTCATGGTAATATCTATTTATGTGCTGGTGTGAGATAATAAGGGTGAAATCAGTGGTTTCTTATTGGGTAAATTTGGCCCGCATGGCTTTTTAAGGTATAAATTAACATTTTATTCATGCAAATAATTTTCTTTTAAACCAGGTGCAAAATAACAGGCAATAATAAATGACTTCTGGACTGCTGGATCATTCTTCAGTGAGGTCTGTCAGAGCACTTTTCTTGATAAATATTTTAAACTACTTAAAACAGTTGATTATTAGGTACATTTAGAACACTGTACAAAAGTAGCATGCCTAACTTTCTTTCTAGTTATATATGTATATAGAGAAAGGTAACCACCGACTCACCTTAACATATGGATCTGGGCTTTGCATTCCGTCACCTGTAAGGTCATGGCCATTTATCACCCACACATCTACCGTTTTACCAATGCATGTGCCAGCTTCAGCATGGAACGGTAAAATCATCAGCAGGGAAGTGAACACAGCAAGCTTCATCATTAGCGTCATCTTCACTCTGAGAAGGAGAGAAAGACAAAGACAGATGAAATGCTTCTGAGTGCAGTGTCAAAATAACCTCTTTTTATAAAGTGTAACTGGGACTGAGGGAGGAGCTTCATATAGGAAGGTGTCACACCTGTTGGTGTGGTTAATTAATATCCTGTTTTAATTTCATAGCTCCACCTTAACTGTCACTCAGCAGTATGTTGTTAATTAAAGCCTGATCATAATATTCTATTATTCTACTCTATTCTCTATTCTACTCTACTCTATTCTATTTAAACTCTTACTTACGACAGCCTTTTTATTTGAATAGGACCTCCCTGTGATTGACATAATTCTTATGCACAAGGGTTTTTTTTCAATAGAAACATAAAGGAGCACTACATTGTTTTAAATGAACCTCTTCTTTTCTGCAGATCATGTGAAAGTCAGTAAATTCTCACACAGAAAGGGAACAGCTGAGTGAGGAAGCACAGATGGAGACTGTCCGCTGAGTGACTGCAGATGTTCTTCCAGAAACACTAAAAAAGTAAAAGTGAAACATATTTTTTTTAATGCAAAACCTAATCAGTTTATCAGCATTTGTACCAAATTTGAGGATGTTGAATTCAGATGACTTTAGTCATATTTCAGATCTTCTAACTATGTTCATGGCTGCTAAACAAGCACACCACTAAAAGCAGCAGTTGTTTCATCCGGAGAAAAATACATCTCAAAATACTCAGCACATACTTAAAGCATCACTGGCTAGCAATTGTCTCCTATATATTTATGGCGTTGACATCAGCACTGGTAACATCCTTTTATGGTGCTCATGCAGGTTTTTATGTTTTTCTCTTGAGGGTTTTAATTGACAGTGAAAACCCTCTTCTGTTTCAGGACATGAGCTTCAGGCTTTAGTGGTCTTTTATGTTCAGTGTAGCTGAGCTTGATCATGTAGAAATAGCATGTCTTCTTTTATAGCTAGTGAGCTATGTTTGTATGGTTTATGTCAGTAGTTTTTGTGAGGCCTCTGGCATTTTCCTCATTATGTATTTTGTGTAAGTGCTCTGTAAAACACCACTTCAAAACAAACACTGCTTGCTTCATTTGACTTTAATTATTCACTTTCTCATTTAGAACAGCATTTTGTTCCCAGTTAAAGTCATTAGAGCACAGAAAAGATACTGATAAAGTGAACAGAAACATCAGAAACTCGACATTTCCAGTGACAAATTTGCTGTTGATAGATTTATCTATTTCTTCTGAATTTAAATTTCAAACAAACAGAAAAATACATTTCAGAAAAAAGTCATCAGATATCCATATGGAATTATTTTCCTCTAACAATTAACCAAAAGTGTCCTTTGTGTGGGCTTGAATTTCTTTCAGCTTCAGGATGATATTAGTGACACTTGTAGAAGAGCTTAACGTAACCCTGGTCCTTGGCTCTGCAGGTCACTGGGTGCCACTCATTTCCAGACTCCAGCTGCTCTACACAGGTTCCCAAGTGGTCATCAGAAGTCAGTGTATCGGCCTCCCAGATGTCGATTCTCATAATATCACTCTGGGTGTCATAAAAGCGCAGCCGCTGGTACCAAACTGGGTCGGAATCTGAATTAATGATTCTGGTTTGCTTGGTGACTCCGCCGATGGTCACCTGGATTGATTAAGTTGGAAAAAGACATCACATACAGCACTGTTGTCCACTCACAAACAAGTCAGGTAAAATGTTATACATGTTGTGAATTCATTACAACTCCTCATTTATGCTGCTGTTTTCACTGAAACATCTACAGAACATATTGCTTACATAAGAGGGAATATGAATAGCTGTTTGAGATGTATGTTGATTGTTTCTGAAATAGATTAGATTTTTGTAAAAAGGGACAAAAGTAACTGATATGAAGGGAGACAAGTTTTGAAATCCATGACATAACTGGGAAAATAGCTCCAACTCACCTTAACGTAGGGATCTGGGTGTTGCATTCCGTCACCTGTAAGATCGTGGCCGTTTATCACCCACACGTCTACCGTTTTACCGATGCATGTCCCAGCTTCAGCATGAAACGGTAAAAGCACCAGCAGGGATGCAAACACAGCAAGCTTCATCGTCGGTGTCATCTTCACTCTGGGACAGAGGGAAAGGCAAAGACAGACAAGATGCTCCTGGCTGAAATGTCACACATGCAGCTTTTTATACAGAGTCACAGGGAGAGAGGGAGGGGCTTCAACCAGGTAGGTGTCACACCTGTTTGTATGGTTTTTATTTCAGTGTAATACAGCTGTGAGCCAAGGATTCACATTATCATAATTGACTGTGTTGACAAAAAGTTGCATTAAGGTAAAAGATAGCCTTATCATATTTTGTATCATTACTCACACTTGGCAGAGCTATACTCTATTGATCATATCACTACTTACAACAGCCTTTCCACCCATAAAAGAACCTCCCAGGGGTGACCACAAACTGGCATGGAAACATTGTGGTTTGCATAATCATTTTTGAATTGATCTCAAATAAAAAAGGCAATGGATAATAGCTTACATAGCATTTTAGCTTAGTTTTACAAATAATAAGGAAACCATGTAGCGATACTACAGGAAATAATATCAATCAGCCAAACTTTCCGAGTAGGAGCAGGTAAAATTTTGCAGGGCGATCATTAAAATGTCTTTGTACTTTTCAACAACAACTGAAATTTTAAACTTGAGAAATAAAAAGTTGGATTACTTTTTATGAGGTTCTGTTTATATAAAGATATGTACTAATTTCAGTGGGTGTAATGAAACTTCAGTTTCTGTAGACACTCCATCACAAGACTTTGCTACCCTGCAGATGTGTGCAGAGCGAGCATTTTTAGACAGTTTGTCCTGTTGCATCTTTAAATAGAGAACAAGCATGATGTTGTTTGTTTTGTCTATTTGTAAAACTTTCACCGGTGTTTGTTTAACCTATTCTCTATATGAAAGCAGAATTTTACAGTGCACTGGACTGAAATAAAGACCTTGAAAAGATGAGATGTCTTTGTATGTTTATGTTCTTGCAAGACAAGGCCAGCAGTTGTACAGAACTCAAGTAGTCTGTAAGAGTGTGACCACACAGAAATAATGCAGTGAATGACAGGAGATAATGTTAAAAAACAGGAACTGTTGACTGCAGCTGTAAGCTTCAGTTGTGCTCAAATGTCATATATCTGGTCAGGGACGTCTTGAAGCCTCTTTCTGGGGAGCTGAAGCCACCCTTAAATGTCCCTCAGCCCCCACCACCAATAATTACAGTTAAAACAATGACTCAATTAATTACATAAGGAATGAACTGCACATTTAGTTATTTACACTCATTTCTGATTCTGATTCTGTTTGATGTATAAAGTGTCTTCAGACATGTAGAGAAATATCAGACAGGCAGAAATAAATGAGTTTGACTTGGAAAGCATGGACAGCCTGAAATAAAACACATTTTTAGATATTATACAACACATTTATACTTCACTAAATGCAGTAAACATTTTCTAATATCTTTTCCATTCTCACCCAAATATATAGACTTACAGACTTCTAAATACCCATAAACTCGCTCAAACTCTTATTAAAAAAGAAGGAATACCTCATGAAGACTCAGGAAAGGGCCCAGGTAATATGTCATAATAAATGCTCTTAAACTCATAGTAAATTGATTAATGAAGCCTTTTAAAGGTGGGATTAAAAAAAAAAAAAAATTGGCATGTGATAAGCGTACATTATCTCATTTGAGGGCAAACTCCCACCTGTCCTTTAATCCTAGTGATGTCCCTCAGTCTGGGTCAAGTCAACAATTTAGTTAATGAAAGAAAAAACTTGTTAGAGTTATAAAAGCAACATGGAAGCATCAGAGAAATAATCAATACATTTTCCATTACACCTAAAAAAAACTACATTTTTACCTTTTTCTGTTTTAGAGAAACGTCATACATAACAAAGTTACATTTTTGTATTTCAAAATCATCCAAGAGTTAAATTTAGCAATTATCTACCTTTGCTATATGAATATAAACTGGAAATTTACTACCCTGATTTATGAATTAAATGCTTTCCAGATGGAAATAACGTCGAGAGACATAAAAGAAGAGTAAAAAGAAAAAAGGCGTGAAGAGGGAATAAGAGAGCCAGATTGATTGACATTCTGTCTACTGTGTGTTTCAGCGAGTGAGGAGAGGAATCAATGGTCTTGCTTGGCTAACCATGGTAAAAAGCTCACCCCCCCCTCTCTCTCCCTCTCATGCTTATTCTTCCATCTGTCTAAGATATATCTTCACAGTGTGGCTTTTTCTGCCCTATATTAAGTTTTTCCTCTTTCCTTTACTTTTTTTCTTTGTTTAGATTGTGTCATTTAACTATATGAATAGGCGAGAGATGATAAAAAAAGATACTGGGACAAAAAAAAGAAAATATACATTTAAAAGACACGAAGACCAATGATGAGCACAAAAGCTTTGCCTGAAGTTAAATAATGTATACCTTGGGGAAAGCACTTCGTCATGAGTTCCTGTTTCCTTGTTTACTTAGTGCTGCTGTTTTGTTTTCATAGTTTAGCATGAAAATTGTTGTTTGGTTTACCTGAAGTCAATAGGACACTGGTGTGATGTCAGAGGAACTGGGGAAGAAGATGTAGGAGGAAAATGATGAGGAGCCTTTTAGATATGGATGAACATGTCAGTCATATCACTTATCCTTTACAGCTTTGTACTAGTTAAAACATAATTGTAACTTTTTTATTTCTGAGGACAAATGGGTGTTTAGAATGGTTTCCCCAAAGTTGGCCTTCATTCCCCAATGTGGCAATTAGTAACCACACCTCCAGAGATGTTCTGATGCTATTTTAATAACTGATACTAAATGTGTTGCCTGAACAAGCACACAGCAGAAACCAAGTAACCAAGAACAAAAGTATACTTATTAACAGCTGTACACCATTTACTTTGAGCAGGTGTGACATGTTGGCTTTCCCAATGGCACAGGCTCAAAAATAAATGCAAAAACATATATTTTGTCTTTTACATTTTGCAGTGCCAAGTTAACCCGACACTGGAGCACATTCTCAGCTGCTGTCTGAAAGCCCATGGAGAGGGCCCTATGACCGGGAGCTTAGGACAGTAGTGGAGACGATCATTACAGCTATTGCCTAGTCAAGAACTACCACCACCACGAACCATCTCCTTCATCAAAGCTGGAGAGAAGCCCAGTCTTTCACAGAAAACAGGGCCCCTTACATCAGCCCCAGTCTGACAGCTGTTGGTCAACCTGGGGGGAAACTATCACAGTCACCACATTTACATAAACCAGGCATTGTTCTGCTGTCAGAGACATCAAGACAGGTGGTAATCCTGGAGCTCACAGTTCCCTGGGAAGACCAGATGAGGCCACACAGAGAAAGAAGGCTAGGTATGCTGACCCAAAAGACTGCTGTAGACAAGGAGGGCAAACTGGCTCTCCATTGAAGTTGGCTGCAGGAGGTTTACTGGACAATCCCTCTGTGGAGCATACCATCTCCTGGAAATCACAGGAACCCAGAAGAGGCAGCCCATAGAGCAGAGACAGCAAAGAAGGCCTCTAGATGGGCATAGTTAAGATGTATGTTACAAGACATGCCAGATAGACAGATTCACATTCCTGTCCATGGGATATGTCTCACATCAATCTGGGCAACTTCCCAAAGTCTGTATTTGGGAAGGGCAGAACCTTTAAAAAAAAAAAAAAAAAAAAAACTCAGAAGATGATTGGACAAATGTCTTGTTTGTCTCATTCATTACAGGCCAGTCAGAGTGATGACGCATATGACTTAGTAGGCATACAAAGCTCAGGAGATTAAACTCGACACAGTAGCTGCTACATTTTAGGTATTATTTAGTGGAGCAAGCTGGTGAAACAAACTCTTGTGGAAGCTGGCTGGGAGAAGAGCAAAAACATCTTTTCCACAGAGTAAAGCTATCAATGCAATCCTTTGCTCTTTTTAAGAAAATGCTGACAAATTCTGATAAAAACTGCCATTGTAGCTACATCCGAGCTAATCACTCCTGTAGCAGCCATTGCTTACTGTACTGCTAAACCTTGAATGTCACTACCGCTTTGTTCATGTCAAAAACTGCTGACTGGGCACAATCCTTTCACCCTGGAGCTTTGCAAGACGGATGTGCTTGATGGCAGACATGGAATCCAGGCAACCCATTGGCTTTGCAAGGTTAGTAAGTTATAAATGATCTCAAAACAATTCTGTGTTGTGGCTCTAAACTGCTACTCTAAAAAGTAGTTCCAAGTTGCAGCCATGGCAAATATATTATGTTTTTTCAGATCTTTGCATAAGTTGATGATAACAGTCCTGTTTTTCTGTCTTTTTTGGAGGCATGCACTTATATCTACTTTATGACAGATCTTACCACAATTTTATCATAAATACCTTGAAAAGACACTATCATAGACTCAGTGCCATGTCCTTAGAAATTAATCAGTCTTTTCCTTGGTTTCTATGGTCAGTATAGACACTCTTGGAGAAAAGATAGGGTATCAAAATAAAACTAAAGGGCACGTAGATGAAGCCTGCTATTCTAGAGCGTGAAATCAGTATGTGTAAGAGAAGGTTCAGAAATTGTCAGGGAGCGAAAAGAGAGACGGCGAAGTGTCCCCTCAACAGCCGTCTAACCCCTGACCTTCTAAACGAGCCGCTGAGTGTCTTAACGTCATTCTGCTAACGAGTTATGGACCCGTTGACACTAAATGGCAGTCAATGGACAGATAGATGGCCCACTGGGAATGGAGGAAGTCAATGGGCAGTGAGAAAGTGAGGTCCATATTGCTTTAATGGGAGCAATACAATATACTAAATGGTATTTAGCAGACACTTTTATCCAAAATGACTTCAAGTACCTCATTGAGTGCTTTTATTTTTAGAAAGGATGGCCTGTTGAAAACCAGGTACCTTAATGCTTAAAGCACCTGAAACTTACAGCACTTTACTGTATTCACTGGTCAGAAACTTTGATCATTCACAAACCCATTAATAATTGATATTCTTAAAAAGCAACTATCTCTAATTGTATTTGCAGTGAAGTCAAAAGTTTAAGTGTAAGCACATAGTAACAACGCTGTGCCATGTTGACACCAACAACTACAGATTGCCTCATTTTTCTCTTCATTTAGGTAAAATATTTCAAGTACATGAAGGGATTTGCTTTATTCAAGCAAAAGGCAGACTACCTATGTGGTTTACTGTTGGAGCACTCCATTTCTATTCCTGTACTGTTCTTCTCCCTGAAGAGCTACAGAAGCAGAGACACCACAGGACTTCACACAGCATTTTATGGTGAAGGCTTTGCCTGCAATCAATCAATTTAAAAATAGTTGAAACGTGAAGATATTGGTGCATATTTTAGACTGTTTCTTCTGGGTAACATTCAGGAAGTTGCAGAAATGTCAGGAGTGGCAACAGAGGGAGTGAGCTGAAACCTCATTAACTTTCTAAACCCTCAAAGTTGGCCATTCTCTGCATGACGTGGGAGGTAAAGTTGATTCAGAAAGTTACAGAAATAGTCAGTAGAGGGACTTCCAAAGCAGATGGACCATCTGACAAACACTTCAGATATAGAATACTTGGGTTTGAGCCCAAGTGACAGTTTTAGCAATAAAGAACCTGCCCAATTGTAATGTTGGATGCCTTTCTTCATCCTGACTCTAAGGTCAAACTGTGGCTTTAATATAGATAGATAGATAGATAGATAGATAGATAGATAGATAGATAGATAGATAGACATTTATTGTCATTGCATTGTAAAAACACAATGAAATTACATTTGGCAGTCTCCTCTGTAGCAGCAAACAACGTCATCCAAGCGGTGATTAGAAATCCACAGCCTCATGTCGTCCACCCTGCTGGTGAGGGGGTGGGCACCCAGGAGAAAGATGCTTGGTAGGGCAGGTTTGTGCCTGCAGCCCGGCTTGTTTGCCTCACTTCCGCCTTCTCGCACAATGCCGTCTCTGCCTCCTCCCCACCTGGCTATACATGTCATGATGCATCCTCCTCCTTTCAGTCTTCGAGTGCCCCGTACTCCGAATAATCTCTGTCAGGAAAGATGTAAACTCTGTAGTATGCTGTCAGTTCTGGTATGAGTAGGGCTTTGTTTTGCTGCTAGTGATGGAGCGCCGGGCCGCTGCGTTCGTATGCGCTGCCCCATACTATCTCAGTAGGTAGCATTCAATAGTCTCCTGTTGATCAGGCAGTGTTCCATAGCAGTTACTGGCAGTTGTTGTTAGCATTTGAGCTAGCCAGGAGTTGTAGTTGAGACTGAGGTCTTCTTTTTCACCTTTTTTGGGTTGTTCTTGATGGAAATTTGCCGTTCTTTTTCTCAAAGGTGTCCTGGACCATCCATCATCTTTGTTTTCATAGGTTTCAACATATGTTGTCAACTTAATAGCGAAAAAACACTACAAATCCAAGATTCAACTCAAGAGTGCATCTTTCTTGCTGCAAACTGCTTTGGTTGCCTGGCAACAGAAAAACAAGCAAAGCAACTGAAATGAAATGAATACTAACAACTGAGATATTAAGGCCTAATCACAAAGAGCTCAGTTTTTTATTGAAGTAGAAATCTCTGCAGGCAGAAATATTCATCAGAAAGGAAACTTCGTTGTTAGCTGGTGTTTCAGTGTTCAGTCATAGTTTGGTGCTGTGAACAGTGCATTTTTGTTTTGTCCTCAAACTGAATTTCCCACAGGACAATAAATGGCTTTGTACATTACATGATTTTATGTTAGAAATTCTACCAATAACCAGGGGATCAGGCTGACCTCATTTACTTTCTACAGCTCAAACAAAATATGAGCCCAGCAGGAGCAGGAGTTAAGGCCCATGGGGATTTGAAAGCGATTGAACAGAGGTGAGTAATCAGTGGTAAAGTGGCAGCACTGCTACTTTTGCTGTGTCATAAAAGTGCAGCTGCACTGCCGGTCAGTAAAGTGATGGTACACATAAGAAAAAGGAGACAGGCTACATATTTTCTGTCAGCGTAAGTGAAAGAGGAGACTGTAGTAACGTGTAGCCCGTATGCTGAGGAAGGTCATCTGAGCTCTGCAGCTGTGGAGTCAGTGAAAATCTAGCTCCTTACAAGATCTGAAGTTGGCTATTTCTCAACACAGAAATCTTCAAACCATGTGCTTATTCCTCTCATTTTTTGTCTATGGGTCATTTTTCTTTACAGTGCCTATAAAAAGTATCCACCCCCTTGGGTTTTTTACCATTTGTTGATTTTATAAACCAATCATGGTCAATATAAGTTGACTTAAAAAAAAAAGAAAAAAAAATGTACAAAAAACTATTTAATGTCAAAGTGAAAACAGATTACTACAAGGTCATGTGAATTAAAAAGAAATCTGTTCAAAAGGTTCAAAAGAAATTCAAAAGAGATCCAGCCAATTGTTGCTAGTAGTCTCACAATAAGTGAAATGTGCATCATCTTTGTGCAGTAAATTTGTCTCATGTGATTGTTGTATAAATACACCTGTGTCTGGGAGGTCCAGTCACAGATTAATCAGTATTCCTGGACAACAAGAAGACAATAGAAAACTAAAAGCAACTCAGAGAGAGGGTTATTGACAGTGTAAGTCAGGGATGGACATGAAAGATTCAAAGGCACTGAACATCCCCCAAGTTCAGAGAAATCCATCATCAAAAAATGGAAGGAATATGGCACACGTGTAAATCTTTCTAGATCAGGCTGTCCTCAAAAACTGCATAACCGTGCAAGAAGCAAACTGGTGAGAGAGGCCAACAAGACACCTACGACTACCCTGAAGGAGTTACAAGCTTCAGCAGCTGAGATTGGAGAGACTCTGCAAACAACAACTGTTGTCCAAGTTCTTCACAAGTCAAAGCTTTATGAGAGTGGCAAAGAGAAAAACACTGTTGGAAGAAAACTCATACTAAATCTGGACTGGAGTTCGACAAAAGGCATGTGGGAGACTCCATGGTCAAGTGGAAAAAAGTTCTGTGGTCTGATGAGACAAAAATTATTTTTCACTGTTAGACAAGACCCAGATAGCAAAAGACATTAATTCATTGTTGGATTTTGGTCAGATTGGTTATTTTTTGTTGAGGTTGAAAAATCTATGTTGATTCAATGTTAAATTACAGTTACCATTTCAATGTCGAAATGCCCTACAGTGAATTGACATTGTTTCAATGGTGCAGGGGATAGTGGGGGTGGAAAGGCATGGGGGTGTTAGGCAGCTCACAAGACCAGCGAGATCTCACAGGACTTGAATTCAAACTGTGGCAGGCATTTGGGCATTTCTGGCAAGTGGGCACAGAACGGCAGATAAAATACTTTGTCCTTCTGTGTGTGAGAGACAAAGTATATCTGCTACCATGGCAAACAGTCTAGCCTGCATCTTCAACTGGGTGGGAAAGGGACCGAAGAGGGCCTTCAAGGACACGTTAATGTTGTCACTGAGTATGACAACCCTGTTGCATTTGTCATGTTTGTGTCCATTTTTTTTTTTACTTTTTTTTTTTTTGTTTAACTGAGTATTCTCTGTTGAAGTATGTTTTCAATTTGGCATTTTTTCGGTAATTTTTTTTGTCAACTAAGCTAAATTATATTGACCATGATTGATTCATAAAATTAATTAAAGGGTGAAACTTCCAAGGGGGCAAATACTTTTTATATGGACTGTATCTATATGTAACTACCTTGTTTGTGAAAGAAGTCTGCACCTCTTGCTCTCAGTCAAGCCTCCACTTTTCCCCTCATATTAACCCTTTCCTCCTCTTCCTTCCATATCACCCAACATCCTCCCCCTGCTGTGTCACCTCCTCTTTTGTTGCCTCCTATTCTTCTGTTTTCTTCCTTATTCGTCTTCCTCCACCTCTCTGACCTCCTCCACTCCTTCCTCCCTGCTGTCTGCCAACTTCTTACCCTCACCCCGACTGTTAGCCGGCTTCAGAGCCAAGGGCGGATCTACAGGAATCAAAGATGTCAGGACGTGGCAGATCTTTTCAATGGCACAATACACAGAGGACATTGTGTGGCCATGCCAAAATCAATCTGACTTCCATTCATCACCTAACCCTGTCTGTAAGGGGCTTTGGAGATGCCTTGCATGTCTAAGCTGTCCGAAGGTCTCTATGTTTGTTTGTAGCTGTTGGTCTTAAAGCATTAACATATTGTTCCTGACATGCTGATTAAGTGTCACTAGAGTGCTCCATCAACCTGTATGTCAGCATATTTTCAATGGGTAGACAAAATGGCTTTAAATTTAGAAATTAAAGTTTGGTAAAACAAACCAGAAAGCCTCTAAATACAATGTAAAATGCATGGCATACATTAACTGTGTAAATGTCCACTTAATCTCCCACATATCACACAATTTGGTCAAAAGGCTTGCTATATTTTGATGGAAGTTCTGTGTTTATTCTCAGTCTTCTCCAGAATTACAGATTCTCCTGGGGGAGGATCAGAGCCATGAGAAAGTAGCACTATAATACAACAGAGAAACTAAGGTAGAAAACCCATTCCACCAGTTATCTCCTTTCCTTGACTTAATTACAGTATGAGTCAGTATGATTTTACCATCAGTACTCAGAGAACTGACCACAGTGCATGTTGAGTCTGAGTCATCCTGGATAGATGACACTGCTGCCGTCAGAGACTGTAGTGACGCTAGAGACAGATATTCAATAACAAATTTAAAATGAGAGCATTTCTGCTATCAGCAGCACTTCCTCTGCAGCGCTCATTATCATTGTGGCCACATAGATAGACTGGTAATAGGGCGGATGTGTCGCTGATGTCTATTTTTGTGGCTTCAACAACACTGCAGACAGTGATGTTAGCCTTTGGTGATCTAAACAGTGAGTTTATTACAATCAGGATTCATCATGTAGACTAAACACAGCTTTGAACGTTGGTAAAAATGGTCAAATAAAAAAGGCCACGAGCAAAATAAGTGGTAGCCACAAGTTTATTGCAAGCGTTCATGAACAAATATGTCGCTCCAGCTGCTCTATCTAATGTTGCTTTGATGCCTGGTGTGTGTGGGTGACCTGTGTATAAGGAAAGACAGAGGAGGTTAAATTACTTATAGATCCAAATCAGAAGGATAGCTTAACAACTGAAGTTCTAACTGATGATCAAATCTGGCCTGAGGCCCTTTACCACGTCTCTACCCACTCTCTTTCCTGTTTCCGAGTCTATCCACCGTCCTTCCTCTATCGAATAAAGGCATGAAAAGGCCCAAAAATAAATCTTAAAAAAAAGAGAGACACTGCATTTATTCAGTGCAATGTCCTTATTTGTATTTTGCTGTTGTGACACAAGATAGTCTGGCCTTTTATTTGTGATGGCCACTCTCACAGACTGTGTATCTGAGATGCATATATCTCTGAACAGAAATACATGCTAAAACGTTCAAAATAAAGTTAGATTACACTTTCCTTCAGGGTTACGGTAAGGGTTAAAAGTCAGAAACCTGAACTGCACAACCTAATTACAAAATGTTTAATAAAGCTGAGTGAACGGCCTGCTGCTGACAGGAAAAAAGTCTAAGCTCGTTCTGAAATCCATGTCTACAACCAAAGTAAGACAGTCCTGTCTTGCCAGAATAACTCTGCAGCTACCAGTAAATGCAGTTATTTGTCCTTGAAACAGCTACTTAACCTGTATTTACATTCAACTAACAACAAATGAGGGTTCACTTGGTTTTCCCTTCAATAAAAAGAGGCAACTCTTATTTACATTTTCAAGAGCTTTAACACAGGTAGCTGAGCAAGTCCTCAGAAGTTTTTGAATGTCTTCAAATTCCTTTCAGCTGTTTGAAAGAAGGTCAGAGAACATCAAGCAACAAAACCATCTAATAAAGAAGCTGATGAGTTTTTTTAAACTGATACTGACTCAAAAAAGTGCAACATTTATTGATTGAATAGAGGCTGATATTATAACCTTCTTTTACAACTATTATGCACAAATATTGGACAAAAATATGAGCTTATCTGATATGTTTTAACAAAAAACTGAAGCTTGAAAATCAACATTAGGTATCAGCTCCACATAAGATAATGTTTAAGATTCACATATAGTATATTCTAAGAAGTTGGCTGAGAGGCAGAAAGTATATAAGTATATTTGTATGAGAACAGCGTCATTCATTATCAGACAGGATAAAGATTGAATGGGTGAGACAGGCAGACAAGTGTATAGGATATGTCAAGGGGGGCTGCTATACCTCTAACAGGTGAGATAAGAACACCTCAGGGTCCCACAAAGAGAGGGGAGGAGGCATCAAGTGAATTCTTTTCATACTATCTCTCCATCCTTCCCCTAACTTCAGCCCCACCCCACTCCCCATCCATAGATGTGTTCCCCTGGAAAGGCGGGCTGTGTAAAGTTATCTCTTCAGTGGAAAAAAAGTTATCATGAATGCAGCAGCAGCAGCAGGTGTCTCTGAGGCTGTCTAAAACCTGTCATCTCCTGCTCTTCCTCCTGCTCTTCCTCCTCCTCCTTCCAGCTTTTCAATCATCATCTCATTGCCTCTTTTAAATATCTTCTGATGTTTATCTGATAATGACACATGCTCCCTAGAATTTATAAGAATGCCTTCCTCATCTTTCATCTTCTCCTGACATTACAGGTTTTAACATGACTTGAAGGCAAAAATAACACATGCGTATGACTCTTAACTCTGTTGGATGTTGTATTTTACCAGACAGGAACATGGCATATCATAATGTGCAACTGAAAATGTTCACAGTCAACTTCAAGTATCGCAGTAGCTAGAGTCTCCGCTAGACTCTATGGTTTCCCAACAAAATGACCAATGGTCCTCAAGAATTTTGGCCATTTGGAACAACTGCCAGGCACTTGCTATACCTATCTATGTGACCAATATCCTGCATTTAACAGCAGAAAAACACATAAATCAGAAATTCTGAGCTACAAGTGTGTGTCTGCACTAAAACAGGACTGGGGACATATTTTTCTTTCCAATCTTAACCCAAGATTTAGACCATAGAAACCAAGCAAGTTATCATTACCCTGTTATTACAGCCTGTTGGACACATTTTACGTATGACTAGACCTTGTAAATGACTACAGAAAGACAAACATAGTGACTGTGTTTACCTGACCTTAAGTATCCTGGTTATGTTCATATACCGTTTTTTTTTTTTTTTATCATATTTGGGATACTGTGTTTACATGCGCACAGAGAAACCTGGTTATTCATATCCCTAAATAGTATCCCAGTCTCTGATCACTGAAAAACTTCTGCGCAGGCATCTGTTATGTTACTGTACAACACAAAAAGAGGTACGTTTGAAATTTGAGAAAAATTAGATCACTGTCAGTTATTTTGCGCTTAACACAACTTAATGCCTCCCGTTGCAGAAATGGTAGCCAGCTCATTCCAACAACAGGAAAAAACAAAATATAACTTGATATTTCAAATTATGACAATTAGGTGATTAGAATTATTATCATTAATAAGACACCAAGAAAGAGCAACGCAACTTACAGTTGACTTACTTTAAAATAAGAGCATGTGAAAACGGGGCCAGCTCTTTGTAGGCATTGAAAAAGATTACTCTTTTACATTTTCAGCTTACAGAGCTCTAGTTCCCTGTAACTCATGGTGTGAGCAGTCATTCTCTGTCTCCACAGTAAACTATGTTCATGTTTCATTCATGGCTGAAAAATTAAACTGTTCTGTTCACATTTTATTAAAAATATGAGTGTGATTTGACACAAAACTGCTGTCAGTTCACAGACTGATCCGCTGCAGACACAGCTGCCCAATTGTCACTCTCTCTGGGCAGAGCGGACGAGCTGTTCCTCTGCCACTCAGACACAGTATATAAAGTATCTGAAGTTGAATTCAGTTAAATCAGCAGTCAGAAAACAGTATATGGCATGTACATGAATTCTACAGGCAGCAAAACCAGGATTCTTTAATATCCTGGTATCTGAAGACGTATACATGCACAAACAGAAACCGGGATACTTAAAAAACAGACAGAAACCAGGATACTCAAGTCCATGTAAACACAGTCAATGGAAGTTGTGAGCTTTTTCTTCACCGCAGTCAGTTGCACAATATACACCTAGTTTATCAAATAAACAACAGCACTTAGCTTCACATTAGCACTGTTAGCTCTAAGTCAGCCTTTTAGCACATCAGCTACCATGTCTTAGCAGCTAAGCAACAGCCAACAAACAAATACTCTCAATGAATAAGTTACCAGTGCTCTGTTGACTAGACACTACCTTAAAAACATAATATTTCAAATGAAAACTCAGTCCTAACCATCATTTGTCTTATGTCAGCCAAAGAAGTGTATTTCTTTGCTTTGCATACGAGGAGGCACAATCCCTGTATTTGTGGGTAAATGGACATCAGTCACAAAGGTAAGTGGAAAGGTGGGCTAAAGGTAAACAGAAACTTTGATTAAACATATGAATAAAGAATTGTCATGGGTGCTAGGTTTCCAGGTTTGGCGCTGGGGCTCTGATCATAAGTCCATCCCCACAATACCAGCACCTTCTGTGCGTTTTCACCGTCCTCTAGCTTATTGTTTCAGTGTGATAAAGAGGTGTGTTGGAAGCGCAGGATGGTGAAGCAAATCGAGGCCAGCCTGATGACAGTCCAGAGTCCAGGGCCGTGTATCTCCAAGCTGTTGGCTGCTCTGACGCTTCTGTGTTTCAATGAAGTTGGCAAAAGCACTTGTGAAACAGACGGTGCTAACTTTACAGCCCCCTGTACAGCCTCCCTGCCATCCACTGTGATTGACTCTACACCTGACAGCTCTGTCAGCAGCCCAGCAGGAGAGACACTCCTTGGTGTGCTGGGATTTTAAAACTGAATATAAGCACAAAGAACACTTTTACTTTCTTTTACTGTGTGGAAATCCCATCACAGATAGGGCAAAGATATTAGATATAAGGCAGATATACTGAGAAAGAGATAAAGTTGAGGGGAAAAAAGGAGGAGGCTTCGACTGTACTGGTGGTAATCTGCTGAACCACAAAGATGGTAGCTTTCTCACTGATCTGCTGCTTCACAGCTCTATATGGTACCATCATGTCTGCACAGAAAAGCATTACAAAACCTGTTCTTTCTATTTCTGTCTCTGGAATTATTTGCCAAAAAATTCCAGTCGTGAAGAACTTCAGAAGTAAAGTGTAGGAGTGACAATATGTAATTTTTACTGCAGTAAATCAGGACATTGGTGATGAATATTTTAACTCAATTAGAAGAAAGAATCCTAAAGAGTATATTGCACATCACATGATATTGAATAGCATCTTTTTAATCATATCCTTTTATGTCTGAATTGTAATGTTATATTTTTGTACCCATTAAAACCCATTATTAGAAAACTGATATGAAACTGTGGAGAAAGTGTGCTGTTGTGATTCCTGCTCTCCACAGTGTACTGTGAACTCGTCACTATATGTCCATCTTTTTAATATGTATATCCAGGTCTTTAATTAGTAACTCTCATAATTACGGCCTTGTCTGTTTTGAAATAGCAGTATAATTAGAAGGAAACTAATTGCTATATGAAGGTAAATTACAGGTTTTTGAACAACACTACAGACAGTAATAAGAAAATACATTCTAGTAGCTAATTGTCATTCTATTGCCATTTTTAGTCTTTTAAAAACAAGATTACACTTTTGAAAATGTTCCCATAATTAACATGTTCAGTTTAGGTTCAGCATGTTCACCATATAATCAGACACAAACTTCTCCAAATATTGTCTAAAATGTCGCAACTCTGAAATGGCAACAAAACTTGATTTAATATACTTCTCTTTAAAGATGGGAGTCAGCGTACTGCAGCTGGGACATATAAAGTAAAAAGTTTCACTTAGATTTCAGTAGTCAAAGAATAAATCACCAAACTTAAATATTTCAAGCAAGTTCAGATGTGTTTGTTTATTTTCTGTGGTATAATATATTCCTTATTGATTTCCCACCCTTCTTATTTGCATAATTACACGGCCTTCCCTCAACTCTGAAATCCAAACATGTTGCAACATATGCTTGCATTTTTTAAAGTATCCTAGACTTTTAATTGAGGAAAAAAAGCACAAAATAAGAAAAAAAAAACACAACCTGTGAAGAAAGTGACTCACAACAAAGTTGCCATTATATTTCTGTGCTGTACCTCTCCACTGCTGTGTTGATGGATGAAACCAGGTATTGATCATTTCATCAATAAGGTGATGACGTTTCCTCACAGATGGACCTCAGTCACCCTAAGGATCCCAAAACTGCTGAGGGAGGAATGACTCTGCATGTTTGGCAATGCACACAAATATGAACATGGATGTAGAGGATATTATCTTCAATCACATTTAATCAATTTGAAATGCATTTTTATTAGAGCTGGGGAATAAGGCCTAACATTTGAAACCCCTTTTTCATCTTTACAGTAATGGTATTACATTTCTCTATTACAACTAAAAATGTAGCCTATTAAAATCCATATTCAAGTGTTATAACACCTCTTCTCCCCCTTAAATAAGCTTTTTAAGAGACACATTCATTTCTGTGCATAAGATCACATAAAAATAATTCATAAGTCTCTGTGTTTTCACTTCTTTGTAAGTGCACGTATAGTTTTATTCTCTGAGACAAAGTAAGCAGCCCTACACACCTGTCTCAGGCTGCTGTTGACAATGCCACATTTCCCAATGTGGGTGCTCACAGTAAAGGAATCAAGCAAAATAACACAGGTGAACACAGCACAGGTGCTGGTGAGTGCATGGAGGTTAGAGTTTAATGTTCAACACCTGGAATGACTGCAAGCTGTAAGTATTAACAGCCTTTGATGTTGCTTTTGAAGCATCTTTGACAGCAATCATAGCCTCAAGTCTTCTTCAGTATGGGGCTACAAGCTTGGAACACCTAATTTTGGGCAGTTTCTCCCATTCTTCTTTGCAGAGCCTCTTAAGCTCCATCAGATTGGATGGGGAGCGTTGATGCACAGCCATTTCCAGGTCTCTCCAGAGATGTTCAATCTGGTTAAAGTCTGGGCTCTGGCTGGGTCACTCTTCACCTAAAGCCACTCCTTTGTTTTCTTGGCTGTGTCTAGGGTTGTTGTCCTGTTGGAAGATGAACCTTTGCCCCAGTCCAAGGTCCAGAGTGCTCTGGAGCAGGTTATCATCAAGGATGTCTCCATACATTGCTGTATTCATTGTTTCCATGACCCTGACCAGTCTCCTAATTCCTGCTGCCAAAACATCCCCACAGCATGATGCTGCCACCACCATGCTCACCACCTCCAGAAACATCTGGAGGATGATCAGTGGAAACAGGCTGCAGCTCAATTTTGAGTATCATAGCAAAGGCTGTGAATACTTACAGACGTGATTTTTTTCACTGTTTACTGTCTAACTTGTTTATTCCCTTAAGGTTATAAGCAACTTTGCAAATATTTACAGCAGAAAAATAACTGTCGCCTTTCTGTTTCTTTTTTTCTGTGAACACAGCTGAAACTTTGAACTTGTTACGAAATCTTATTTGACTCCAGCTCTGTGAGAACATGAGAAAAAGCTAATGATCACAATCCCAAAATTGTCGGAACTGCTTATTAACCAAAGAGCCTGAAGGCAGCTCAATACAATCACATACTCCTGTTCAAGACACAAAGATGAAATAATCACTTCAAATTCACATCTCTCTCACTTTCAGAACAAGATTACAATGAAGCTTCGTTTTGATGTCTGCCCAGGAGGTAAGTTCCAGCGGTTTGGGAAAGTTTTTATAATTTACTCATTGAAAGTTTAGTTTAAAACTTAAGCGGACACAAAAAAGGAGTCCCATATTACTGCTTTTACTTTGCAAAGCGATTCACATCAAAACACTGGTCTCTCCTCTCAGTAAAGTCCTCTGCCCTCATATCTAAATGGAAATATATCAATCACCATTGTTATTCTCTTTTTAAATTTCCCTCTTTTATTTTCTTCAATTACTGATTCATATTTCCATCTGAAATCCATAACCCATAATAACTGCAGAAGAGGCCTACTGATGATGTTTCTCTGAGGCCTAAAATATTCAAATGACACCAAAGTCAGTTTGAAAAGTAAGTGGCTTCATCTGGTTCTTAATCTGGATGGTACACTGGAGCTTGGTGCAAAAACTGCAAAAAAAAAGGCCTTAAACTCTTCATCTTCTCTTAAAATAGTTTAATCACTGTTCCATTTGAAATATTAAAATGTTGTCAATAAAGGATGAAAGGGAAAATATTTCTTTTATTATCGTTCACTGATGGATTCAATACACTTATATTTCTGTATTTTATAGTCTTAATATAGGACAAGTAATTTAGTCACTAAAACTCTGATTAAAAAGATGTATAGTTCAGCATGCCTAGTGTTTATTCTTCAGACTTATCAGGCATGAATTCAAGGAACAGTTTGTAATACTTTGGGGAAATTAAGTATTACTTAGATAAGAACAAATCAAACAGTGAAAAAGTGGGGGTGCCAGATAGTCTCATGGTTAAATGGTATGCCGCCTGTCCAAGGTCTTTAGTCCTTGCCTGGAAAACAAGAGATTTTTAAAACTAAACAATATTTCTTAATGTCAGAGAATCCACACATGGCAACAAACAATGACAGATTTAGCAGTTTTGTTTTAATGTGTGTGGTAATGACTATAACGGCACACCTTACACTAACAGATTCATTCACCAACAACCAGAGTCTCCCCTCTCAAAACTGGAAATCTCTCCTGTCAGTATGGATGGATCCAAGGTGATTTTAAAGGACTGACAGAGCCACAGGCTCTCTGGACAAAACAATTTGCCACATTTGTATTGCAGTCAATGTCAGTCAACAGGCATCTGAAAATAACAGACTCAGTGTGCAAATACTTTTACACACAGAAAGTGTTGATGTTGAGTATCTATTACAAGGACTGAATCCTGATACATTTGTTTAGAAATAAAGCAGCATGCTCAAATATGTAGTTTTTAAACAGGTTTCAGTTCATTTCTGATGGTAGCACTTCCCCCTCAACATGCACAAGTTGAAGGACACAACTGTTTAGTATTTTGTGCCAATCTGACCTGCTCTTACTTGGTCAGACTGGCACCAGTGAGTAGTTTCTCACTGGTGTCCAAACAAAATCCCTGCATATTTCCAATAATCACTTTGTTTCTTTAACATCAAAATAAATCGTGTTTTCTGCTGAAGGGACATCTGTCATGTAGAATAATTAAGCATTTGGATGTCTGTCTAGAGTGTGAATCAAGAAGGTAAAAGAAAAAGTGAAGGGTGCAGTTGTTTCTCTTGTTGAATATGTGAGCTGTAAAAACACAGAGGAGGTTTTTAAATTCTGGTCTGTCCTGGTGGCTCTTGTGATAATGGGATCACTGAGGTCCAGACCCTAGAGGACTCTGCAGGCACGCCCCGTCTGCTTAACCAAACAGCCCCAACACATCCTGTCTGCTGGTTAAATATGACATACTGGCTGGCTGACTTATCTACATGTGAACACATTTAAAAAACAAACAAGCACACACCGATGCACACAAGTTAAATACCATCATGTCACTTGTGAGCAGATCTGCATGCACAGACAAACATAATGCCATTCTTGTTAAAGCATAGCACTGGATTCCAGACTGAACTATAAATACAGTCTGTCATTTCATAACACAGAGGTTATAATGCTGCTTCAACAGAAGGAGAAAAAAGGTTTACAACTGGTTAAACCGTACCTGACTTATTTTTTGAGGTTTTGAGGCCTGACTCGTATTTATGAATGGGGAAAAGGCATCTTTGCTAAAACTGTAGCTTTTTCTGACCTCCAGTGGTTAAAGTTCAAACCTTTCTGTAGTCTTGTAAAAGTATACCTAGGGTGAGGTGATTGTGACATCAGCGTTGGGTGCAACAGACATGAAACTTCCAACCTTTACAGAAGAGCTCAATTAGAAATGTTTGCAAATATTCAGACCCTTTGCAACAACACTTACAGTAAATTAAGCTCAAGTTCCCCCTATTTCTTTGGATCTTGCTGAGATGTTTCTACACCTTTATTAGAGTCCTAAAAAATGGATTCATATAATTGTAGCAGCAGGCAGGCCTTGGCTAAGGATTTTGGGCCCCCAGAGAGAATATCACACAGGGCCCCCCTTAACAGGCTAGTCAAGCAACAAATGTTGCTGCATTTTTACAAATAACTATGCATTTTTATGTATTTTTAACCATAATTTTACCATTAATAAGCAATATTTTTATTCTGCCTATGGCAACAGGCTGTCATTTTGCAGCCTGTTGCATATACTACAATGCACATGTACTGTACTGTAGAGTATGCATGAAGGTGCCAGGGTCTTTGTGCTGGCATAACATAGTGCTCTATATCCCAGGCCAACAAATCAAGTTTTAATTTAAATTAGGATTTTGGCTGCCCATGATTACAAAAACAAGATAACTGTGATTAAAAAATTACTTTGCTGCATGCTGCGTTTCAGTTGTTTTGTCAGTAGGTTTAGTCATGTAGTTGAATATTGTTTGCTCTTATAAATTAGTTATTTTTGTTATCATATCATATCATATATCATGTTGTTATCATATTGCATTTTTCCATCATATCTTTGACTCATTTATTTATATTATTGGCTGTTTTTCAGTGTTAGTAGTGTCTAGGTTCGATAAGTGCATGTGTTGCATAAGTTGTAAGCCCACTGTAAAATGGACTAGAGCTTGTATAGCTCCTAGTCATCTCACTACATAAAGCTCTTCTTTCACTGCGGGTTACTCTTACCTGTTCTCACACACACACTGATTGTGAATGTTTCTATGTGAAGCATTCATCAGTATCAACTAATCCCATTTATACACATCCACATGTCACTGGCATAGCAGTGTGAGCAGCCATTTCTTTTTTTTTAATCGATATGTGAGGAGCAGGGAGTCAAACCCTAACCTTTTGATACGACTGATGCTACCTGAGTCATACTGCCCAAAGAGTCACAGGAGTGCATACACTGATGCCCAAATACATCACTCTTGAATGAAAAATTCTTCGAATGTAATACTTTCTCTTGCCAAAGAAAATGCAGAAAATGCCAAAACTGAACATACGATAATAGGAATCATGACTACCACTAGAAAATTGCTGTTAAAGAAAATATAGAACAAGACCAAAGGCACAAAATGTTTTCTTAAAAGTCCTGAGGGAAAATAAATAAATAACAGCATTACTTTGCCAACAAACTGCACTGTATAACCAGCAATCACAATGTAAATAGGTTATTTGTATTCCTCTTGTCTACATGCTCACACTTCTTCCTCTATCCTATTTCATGACTCTGCCATAATGCCATTTTCTCCTTTTCCCCCATCTTACACTCCTCTCTCTCTCTAGTTCAAATAAAATCCTACACGCATTCTAGCAAGACTAACTTATCTTGTTGCAGATTCAGCGCCCAGGGTCAATTTCCCTCCAAATGAGAGCATTATCTGCGACAAGCTGTCCCCCGTTGTAAGCCAGTGCCCCTGCCGGCTTCATTTGTTTCAAGCAGGCAAACAGAAGGCTAAAAACTCTGGCTGTGTTTTGTTGTCGCTGCCTGATTACTCTGTCAGACTTTGTGTTTCTGTGTTGTTTGGTCCGAGGCATGATAAGGAACAACCAACAGACTGGAACAAGATGCCTCGATCCAGGCCTAAAAGACTGAGGAAGCACAGAGAAGAAGGAAGTGGGAGATGTGAAGGAGACCGAGGAGGTGGATAGGGTCAGACGCTCTGGGAGAAGGGGGAGTACGGTGAAGAAAAGTGTTTGTAGTGAGGCTGTTTTTCTTTTGGGTCACTTCAGTTGTGACACACTGCAACATGTTCAAACAGAGATTGGTAAAGATATTTTCTGCATAGATTAAGGTTGGTTTGGTTTGCCTCCTTGGGTTAAACTTGACAAATTAAGGTCAACTCAAGTGAGTTTCTCTTGCACTTTTATAAACATTTGTTATGATGAGGACATTTAAACAAAGGGAAAGGACCCAGTTACAGAACTAGCAAAAATATTTTCTGACAAAATACAAAAAACATGCTCATAAAAAGCCCAAACAAGGGAACACCAAGTATCTTAAATGACAGACTGCCATAGAAGGGCAGGAAGGCCAAGATGAGGGCCGTTTTCAAATTGGCCTACTACACTAGCAGTGCGTACTGATTTGCCCAAATGTAATATGTAGTATGCAGAATGCGAACAAATGCGAAAGTTGCAGTATGCCAAAAATACCCGGATGACGTACTGATTCAGGAAAATTTCACAGTATGCATCAGACCAGCTTCGCCGACTGTTACCCACAATGCAAAGCGCCGGGTCAGAGTTTGTAATGGCGGAGAGCAGCTAAACTTTCACCGGAGCGCCTGACGTTACAAAACGGTTGTTTCGCTGTTACGGCTTGTAACGGCCAGAAAGTTGACGTCAAGTGTGTCCTTTCCCTGCACTATACATGGTAAGCTAAAAACAACGGCTATAAAAATCCCGAAAAATCTAATCAAAACACTTCCCAGATTTTTTCTGTACGTAAATTGATAGAAAACACCGTAGCGTCATTTGTAATTGACCAGGGTATGACGTACTTCTGTATACCAACTAAACCAGGCCAAGCATACTACACAATAACATCCGACTGGCAGTCATACTGCACACTACTGTCGAACGCAGTGCGCAATACATACTGCATACTGCGTTTGGCAGGAGTATGCAGTAGGCCAATTTGAAAGCGGCCTAGATATAAACTGGGGCAATCAAACACAGGTTTGACAGACAAGACACAGGTGAAATCGATGAAGGCAATCAAAACTGAATGGAAGATGGACGGGAAGAAAAACACTGGTGCCATTAACTACAAATCAAAACAGGAAACACGAGAAACTAAACTTGAGAATGATAATACAGTTGCACCAGGAACACAAGGTGGGAAAACACTAAGGGATGAACTTAGTATATTTATCAAGACATAAATAGGGAGGAATGCACTGAGTGTCTTTGTCTTAAAAAGAAGAGAGGTCAGAGGCAAAACAAGCAGTATGAGCCAGATCTCCTCTGCTAAAGTCAAACAGCCTATTCTGCCTTTGACTCTTGTTTGGTCAATCGGATGAGGTCTGAACATGTGCATTGGAGAAGATACAGAGAATGCTGATTGCTGCAACAATAGAGAAACATATTTGGTGGAGGCAGGGTAATGGTGTGAGGCTGCATTTCCCTCACTGGAAAAACAAGGCTTTTCATCATTGGAGGCAATCTCAATGCAGAGAGATATGGAGATGAGATTCTGCAACCGGTGGCAATCCCATCTCCAGTCTGAGACTGAACTCAATCCTCCAAGAGGACATTTTGCCTCCACAGAGCGGGGTTTTTAGAGACTACCTCCAGAGTTTGGGATTGGAGAGGATGGACTGGCCTGCCAGCATTCCTGACCTCAACCCCACTGAACACTTGTGGGATCATCTTTGGAGTGCTGTTTGTGTCAGAGTGACCGACACAGCCACACTGCCTGACTTGAATCAAATGCTGGTTGAAGAATGGGATGCCATGCTACAGGCTGGTGGCCAGCATGAAGAGGAGGTGCCAGGCTGTTGTGGCTGTGTGTGGTTCTTCCACACGCTACTGAGGCTTGTGTTTGTTAAATGAATACATTTTTAAATTGCCAATATGTCTTGTTTCTTCAGACTTCAATCATCCAATACTTAAACAAGAGCTCACAACTGTTCAACTGCTCATCCCAAAAATGCCTGTTCTTAAAAATGTGGCAACAATTACAGGGAAATAAACAGGCTTTTCAACGGTATAAGAATTTATTGCCTAGAAGCATTGTTACAAAAAAGAAATGATCAACCAAAACAAATCACCTTAGAAAAAAAAACCTCAACCCCTGTACATGATCTTTATTAATGAAGCATGCTGATGTGTAACCACCCACCTGTCAAATTCCTTTAAAACTGCTCCAAACACAGCAACATTTGAAATGACAAACTTGAGGCTTCTTCTATGGCAGTACCCGACACAAGATTCAACAAAAACAAAACATTTCACTATTTGATTTTATTGAGGAAAAGTGATTCAAAAGATGTCTGCTTTCTTTTGTGCACATCTTTTTAACAATCATAAAAATCTTCTGGAGGCACATTAGGGAGCAAAAATAAGCACATTTAATCATGGGATAATCATTTTAACCGTGAATAAAGACCAAACAGAGCCCAGACCCACCTAGGCTCTGATTGCACACAGTTTCCAACTACACAGGACTGATAAATGCCAAAAACAAATTAATGAAAGAGTGCTGTATCCTACTGACTTTTGCAGCCTCCTTCAGCTTTGAGATTGAGTAGGGAGAAAAGTGGATGCAGGCACAGATGGCAGGGAGTGACTTGCCGTTTGACTTAAGGATTATTGGTCTCAGTCTGAGCTTTAGCCTGCTGGGAGGATGTGAAGAGCACTTCTGCTATGCGAACATAATTTATCCTTCTCATCACTTCCACAGCCTGTCTTTTTATGCAGCTAATAATCCATAAAACTGAAAACATCACTCTGACCAGCCAAAAAAGTGCCATTTCATTTCTACTCAAATCCATCAAAATAGAAAAGTGAAAAAGTCAGGGAACAGCATGAAATGTTACTATTTAAGTACTTGACTTATCTTTTACTCTCTTATGCTTCTATAAACAAGTTCCAAAGTTCCCTACAGGCTTTAGTAAAATGTGTATCAGAAGTCCATTTATTAGAAGTAGCGCTTCATTAAACCAAACAGGCTAAAATAATAAGAAAAATTACGAGGCTCTTGGGGGGAGCGGGAGGAAATAGACTAAATAGTCACATTTGAAGGTATCGAAATAGCTGCAGGCTCACAGTGACAGTCCATTACTCCTAAGGATTAGTCATATTGGTATAAGAATATAGATCTAATCACCTCAGTCAACTCAGTTAATTAGTTCAAACAGGTGCCACGGTACACTGACTACAGTAAAGACTGATACAGAGCAAATATTAGCCCTGAACAATCACACACTCACTTCACTCCTTGGTTGCACATATGCAAACCAAAGCATTGCCGTTATCTCAGTCAGAATATAGTCTGCATTCATTTCTTACAATGACCTATTAAATGTACATAAGTATGTACGGTGAAACAGAGGAGCTAAAGAGGGCACAGCAAAATAACAAAACAGAAAAGAAGGCAGAAGGGATGGAGGGAGAGGATGAAAAAAGTACATAAAATAAGGTTAAGATGCCTTAAATGGGTGAAAATTTAATCAAGCTTTTATTAAAGGGGAACTGGTGAAAGAGACGCTTGAAAAAGTTATGAGAAAGATAAACATGTTTGGACCACACAGTTCATTTAGTCTATTCTTAGCCTGCTGTAACTACATTATAAATAAGTAGCTGAAAATGGCCAAAAAAAACTCATACAAGAGGGCTGAATGGCTTCTTCTTTTTATTTAGCCCTTATTTTTAAACAAACATGTTTTGCCTAAGGATTTATCAGGTTTGACTGTGAGGTCATGGGTGAAATGCACTGTTTGTGTGAAACCCATCATCGGATTGATGAAGAAATGAAGACTCAAAGAAATGAAGAAGCAATTGAGCCAATGAAAACACTTCTTTTCTGACAATTCCAATATCCCCAAGATATTTGATATTCCTCGACAGTCTGGCTGAACACTGCCTCTCTCAGAAACCTGAGGTGCAGACCGCTGCTGTCAGACACCCCCATCAGGGCGATAATACACACAAAAACGTTTAAAATAAAACTGGAATAAACTTTGGTTAGTGTTAGGGTGAGGGTTGGGAAAAGTTAAAATCTAAAAATCTGACCTGCAAATCTTAATAACATAATTTTTTATAAAGCCAACTACACAGTCTGCCCTCAGAAAAAAAGGTTGCCACCCATAAAAAATACTCTAATTTAAAGCTTACTGAAGCTTGCATTGCTATGGTTGACTATGCTGTAAGGCTACATTACCTATATTGTTTATTTAACTCTTTTGCTTAACCTGACATGGCTACGCTGGCTTACGTAGCAATGTTAATTATGTAGCTAGTGTAGCTACATTAGCATTGCTATGTAGCTAAGGCTAACAGAGACACCGTTCATGTAACTACTTCTAAAATGGGAAATATTTTGGAGCTGGCATATTATGTCATTTTCAACAGTGGTGTTACAATCTTATGATATTATTTATCAGACGCTTTTGTCAAAAGTGACACAAAGAGCTATACAGGAGGGAACAAAATCAGTAAGTGGCACATAGTGCTTCACATCCAACTGGGTGCAGGTGCTGCCATGTAATGTTACAGGCAATGCACACGGTGTATAGAAGGTTGTTTTTTTAAGATAAAAATTAGTAGTGAAACAAACAAATAATATGAGGGCACCTCTCATTACCGACATCAATTACATTGTTTCCATAAACAATTAATGACCAAAGTACCAAGTAAAGGATCACTCACAAAGAGCAAAAACCCCAGAAGTAGAGCAGGACAGCTGCTGCCAACAGTGGTCTGTAAAAGGGGCATCTGAGAGCCAGACGTCTCTCACATAATTTGGCGATCAAATGAATTCAAAGACTTCGTGATCTTGAGTTTTAGGTTTCTAATTTAGATTAGTGCTCCACACAGTTTCAAAGTGCTTTTTCAGTGAAACAGTGTTTATAACAGTTATACATCAAAAAATAGGCAGGAGTGCATGTACAAGATAACTCACTGAAATCTATGACGGTTAATGTGACAGCATCTGCTCTTTTCAGGAGTTTCAGTTTAGTTGCTTTCTTTGTATTGTAACTCAGTTAAGTTTAACAATTAAGAGATTTTTCTCAAACAGCGTATGACTTTTGACTTGTTCTCTAAGCTGTCTGTTATTACTTCTGCCAAGGAGGTTATGTGATCGGGTGGGTTTGTTAGTTTGTTAGTTTGTTAGTTCGTTAGCAACATAACTCAAAAAGTTGTGGACAGATTCGATGAAATTTTCAAGAAATGTCAGAAATGGCATAAGAAAGAACTGATTCGATTTTGGGAGTGATCTGAATCACCGTCTGGATTCAGGAATTTTTCAAAGGATTCTGTACTATTGGGAGATAGGGCTAATGGCGGAGGGCTGCGCTGTTACCACTTAACACCAGGAGATGGCAGACATGAGTAACTTCAATCCCAGCAGCATTTTGGGTGTGTTTCTATTCAAAGTTTTGGAGTTTATAGAGTTTGAAAGATGCACGCCCGGTCAAGGAGACGAGTCGGAGCGTAACAGAGAGAAAGACAGCGAAGAAGACTCACAATGCTGGGAGGAATAGAGGAATATTCACCCTGTATATTCACCCAGCTGTATCCAGCTGTTCTGCTACAGAATCTTAACAATACACCAAAAAAGGCAAAATGGCTAAACAATAATAGCACCACAATTAATGTGTTGATGCCGACAGCTCTTGAATATACCAATGAAATTAATCTTCTAACCAAGCTCCAAAATGTATTAGGACAATCATACACAGTCTAATGACTGAAAAGTTCAAGAAGAAAAAAAATCTGTAATAAAAGGTAGAAGGAATAAGGACAAATGTCGTGGTCAGCAAATTTGTACTTGTAGTTTATTCTCAAAGGATTGGACAAGACTGACAGAAACAAAGAAAGCAAAGGATGAAGGCGGACAGAAGGAAAATGAAAAAAAAGGGGTGAGAAAACAGAGTTGTGAAGAATTATGGGATAAAAAAAAGAGGGAAAAAAGACAATCAATGAGTTTCAAGCAGCATAAAGTGAATGAGAGAAGAGAGAAAATACATTCAACATGGCAGAAAAAGAGGAGGAATATCAAAATAAATAACAAAAGTGAGAATTAAAAGCCTGGGATGTAGAGGTAAAGGGACAAAACCGTGTTGGAGAGCGTGAGAGAGATAGAGGAAAAGAAAATAAAGGATGGAGCAAGAGTTAAAAAAAAAAAAAAGACGAGGCAGCAGAAAATGGTGGGCAGGCACGGATGGGGACGGGATGGATTGGGCGTAAAACAGGTGAAGAGGCAGAAAAGAGAAGAAAGGGGATTAAAGGGAAATAGAATGGAAGCTGCTAGCAAAAGGAATAAAAAAAACAAATGGCAGAAAAAAGAAAAGACTGAAATTTTGAAAAAATTGATGAAAAGGAAGAGCGGATGACAAATAAACAAAAAGAACATTCAAAATACAAGAGGAAAGACTACAGTAGGAGAGAGAGACGGCAAGTTTCAAAAAGGATGAGACAAGCAGAGGAGAGAAAGAGGGACTGATGGTGTGTGTGTGAGAGAGAGAGAGAGCGGGAGAAGAGAGGGAGAGTAAGGTATATTGCCGGACTAAGTGGCCTAAGCGTAGTCTGCCAAATATAAAATCAATAGACACTATCTCAGTCCGACCCCCTACTGCTGAATCCATCAAAAAAATTTAACGATTCCTCAGTAAAAGATGCAGCGAGGCAGCGACAGAGAACCTGAGAGCTGTGAGTGTGTGCAGATTTATATGCACACAAAGTGTGTGTGTGTTTTGTGTGCATGCACAACTGTTTTTGCATGAGTATCCTGAAATGGAGATCTGTGAGCGTGAATCAGGTAGTTGGCCTCACAGTCAGCATGACAGGTGTATCGGTCTGTGTATCTGAGTGTTTGAGAAACCGGGACAGTGCAAGTGTGTGTACTTGTGTGTGTTCGACATCAGTGTGGTGTGTGCACGCCTGTTTGAAAGCTGACAAGCAGTTTATGCCAAAAGTCATTTCCAGGTACATAAGCTAAAACGCTGCAGCCGTTTTATGGACTTGCAATTGTGTTGATGTTGTCAAGGTCTCTTATTTCACTTGACACACACCTACACACACCACACCAGTGTCAGACTGCAGCGCAGACAACAGGAGCTAACAAAGCGATCCACTGCTCTGAGGAGTACACACAATTACACACTGCTGACAAGCTGGTTGTGAGTCTGCTACACCAACACATGGCCTCTAAGCTGCTGCTGTCATTATTGGGAGTGAATATGCAGGCAGTGACAGGGGAGGGCGGACATACTGTAAATGATAAAACAAAAGAAAAAACAGTGATGGAGTTTCAAAGATAGATGGAGGAATTAAGGTGAGAACGAAGGGAAAGGTAGGATGAAGAGCAAGGATGGATGTTGGTTGAGTCAGACAGAGAGGGAGAGAGGAGTGTAAATTTGCATAGGGGTGAAATTGAAGTAGCTTTGAAAGGCAATTGAGCTCAATCAATTTGAAGTCCTCTACTGAAGGACTAGGGGGGGCTAAATAACCCAGCCAATCTTAGACGTCTGAACACATCCACACACACTCAATAATAGATATACAAGTAAGCATGCCCACCTTTCACCATGTATGCACCAATGGATGGGGCATGAGTATCTGAATGGTCATATATTCATTTTTAATGAAGATTTCACATGGTATTTAACACTCTTAAAACTATACATTTTTTTGCAAATACTTTCTGGTTGTAATGCGGAACAACCACCAGGTGGCTGGAGCATGAGTGAAAGCTGTTAAGAATTTAAGAAATGATCTGTTTTACTTAACATTGTTAAGATAAATATTAAAGTGTCTGTTTTATGTAGGGTTGTCTAACAATTAAAATCTTTAGTTATGATGAATCTCATAATTTCTGAGGTTAAGAGTGATTAATCTCACATATTTATCCATTTTGAAATACCACTGTTTTTGCATTTAAAACTTTTTAAAATTTCATTCAGGATCTTTGTGCACAGTGAAAAAAATCTACTTGATTTAATAAGTGAACTATTAAGTACTGGGAGTACTTCTGATAACTTAACTAATTTGAGTTTATTTAACTAAGATATATCCCAGGTGAACATATAGTTGACCCAACATTTTCTAGGGGAAATAGTCAGCTTGACTACTTTATTTGAGCTAAATGAAAAATGTATATTTTTATAGGAAAAAAAAAAATGTGCCAACCTGAGATTTTATGTCTACTAAATGGCAACAGGAAGTATTAAATTGGGGCCCTCTACTTAAAAAAAAGCTGTAAAACATGTTACTTAACTATTTTACATTTGGCACTTATTTTAGTTTAAGGTGTACTTAGTCTTAAACTAAGGGTAACTGACTTCCTGTTTGGACACAGGCCTGCTTTGGTTTTGAAAGAATTATGGTTAGATCAAAGATCATGAGATGAATTTAACCATAGAAAAAGGATCTTGTATAATTTGAAAAGGAAATAAGGGATCAGTAAATTGATAAATGTTCAATAACACAAGGTGCATAATTTCTCCTTTTCCCTGTGCTACATCATAGTCTGTTATCATTTTGTGTTTTCACAGACCAAACAAGGTGAATGAGGCTCCACGATAATTGCATATGAAATGTTTATGATGGTGGCGGGTAAATTAACTTTAGCCAAGGAAATTTCACCAATTTTTGATTCAAAACCACTAATAATTATCATCCCTGATGCACACCGGCTTCTAAAGTAGTATGCACACACACTTGTATAAGAGAACCATTGAAGACGTTGTTTTGTAAAATGACTTTCAGGAGCAGGAGATCTTTTCAGTATCTTTTAGGTAAATTATACTCCTGTATTCAATACAAATTAATGAGTTTTTGACCTTGGAATTAAAATCAGGCTTCATTCTCAGTAAATTTGTAATTGTTTCAAATTTGCCATGATTCCGTCAATTTCCTCTATCAAGATATGCAATTCAAACCAGCGTGAGCCAAATAGTCTATTTTTTTTCTAGTTAATCCTGTTCACCTTTACTTTCATTCCTTTATGACTCAATAAATCTCTTAAAGACTCATTAAAACAATGTCACCCCAAAAATCAGCAATGCGTTTGAAATGTTAAAAAGTTGAATAAAAATAGTTTGATAAGTTCAACCTCTGCTGTTATTCTTGATTAATTCAATAGAACTGACAGGTTTTAATGGACCAGAGTAACTTGGCATGTTATACTGTATACTACCCAGAAATGTCTGGTTATTGATCACTGATTTAAAGATACCTCATGTGAACAATATAGGTAGAGGATATAACAGGACTTGGGTTCAAGGTTGTCTTTATTATCCCCGTTGAGGGCAATTTGCTCTGCAGTCAGCAGTAAAACAAATCATTCAGAATCAGATCAGAGAATGACTTTGAGCAACTAAATAGATGTAGATTAGATGAGATTTGAACTTGTTTTGTAGTGGTAATTTCTAGATGTACTGTCTATTATTGCCATCATCTAACGATAGGCTATGAATCTTCGTACACTTATTTTTTTACTTAATAGTATTTTTCTTTGTTTGTTTTTTGTTTTTTGGGTTTTTTTTTTTTTTGTTTTTTTGGCTCTGGTTGCCTGCTACCATAACAGCATAATGGGCGTCCATCCATCCATCCAATGCATCCATCCATCCATCCAACCTAATCTGTCTACCGATTTGTCCTGTCAGTCCATACACTCAACCATCCTTTTAATTAATGTTCACAATGCTGTTGTAAAGCTACTTTAAAGTCTTGAGTTTGCATATTTATAGGCTGATGTTTTTTCTATCTGCATACAGAATTTCCCACAACCAATCCTCCGCCATACCAGAGCAGCAACAATAACGTCTCATTTGAGTAACAATGAGCAGCCAAAAATGCAAAATCAAGATTATGTAAATTCACTCCTTCACTTTAAAATCACTCTGCCAAAAGAGTGGAGCAGCCATGGACAGAAATTACCATTTCTGGTAAAATGACTTGCTGACACAGCAGAGAAAGAAAACCCTTTTGACAGGATTACCTTTGCATGTCAGAAATGTTTTAGCATTTTCTGACTCAACTCCACCTTTATCCTGAGTCTAAATTTGCTGTAGGTAATAATTTCTTTGTCCTTTAGTATAACTAACTGCTGCACAGTCATCTCATGTTAAAGTCAAATCAGTGCACCAGTTCTACTTTATGTATCTACATCTGTTTAAGTGCTTGCTGTGTTTGGAGATCAAGTGATTCTGATTGGCTGATGCATTGTTGGTCTATTCCTATCAAAACAACAGTTTTGCAATCCTCATATCACAAGCATGATAATACCCGTTCTCACATCCGTTTTAATACTGCCTGCATCATTTGATTGTCAGTCAGTCCCCTGAGAGAATAAATCATCCAATTTACACTGAGCTAATGGGCGGGATTTTAATTAGAGCTGTCAACACCCCCCTTTCCCTCTCTCTCTGTTATTCCAACAGCTATTCATCTTTTCTTTTCTTTTTTCAGCACCGGTTTTGTTCTGCTGATTGCTATTCCACAGGGGCTATTCTCCTTACTTCCTCACACACGCACACACACACACACACACAGAATTGCACATATACGGCTACCACTACAAGCACACTTAGTTCTTAAGTGCACAAACACACACACACACATGCAGGGCCAGTGCTCATCATCAAAAGGATGCTTTGTCAGATTAGCATTGAGAAATGAGAGCTGGGGGAATAGAGGAAATAATGGGTTGAAGTTGTAAACAGAAGGACTTTGTGTCACTGTATCGTATTATAGTCACTGTTCACAGATTCAGAACAAACCACAGGGGGATCCTTAAGTATGTAATAATCTGTGAGCCTGTCTTCAATATAAATAGGAACCCATAATACCAGTAGATAAAACAGACCAGTAACCATACCAGTAACCCATACCTGTGAGGTAAAAAACAAAATCACCAAGCTCTTTACAGCAGTGGGCAATATGGCAAATACTTTGTAACACTTTTCTATTAAATTATAAATAAATGATATGATAATGCTGTCATGAAGATTAGAAGAACAGCTGGGTAATTAGTCAAGTTTGGTAAACTAATGATAAATTAATATCAGTGTCTCTCCATCACTCTACGGTGGACCAAGCATCTTGGTGTTAACTAAGTCAACCCCCCTCAGGGTTTTGATTGGAACCAGAGTCCTCCACAGGGGATTCACCCTTTCTGAAACCAAAACACCAGAAAGCTAAGCCAGTAAAAAACCTAAATCAAAGTGGTTCAGATAAAACATCTGTTTGCCCAATACTATAAGGGACACTAAGTCTGTGCCAGATAAGAGGCTTCTAGCTCAGCTGCTATATAAACTCTTCTGCCAGGGCTCTTTTCTGGCTAAAATAAGACATGGTGGTACCTTTCATACTATGGACATGTATTGTGTGCACTGGCTCAACCATACCAATTTACAAGAAATGATAGGGGACGAAGAAGATAATTTTACCATGACTTTCTGCTTTATCATACCAACAAATGTACATCTCCAAAACAGAATGTAATACATAGAGCTGTAGTCAAGACCACACTATCTGAGACCAAGACAAGACCAAGACTTCTCGGGATCAAGACAGAGTCGAGAGTGAGACGTGCTGAGATGGAAGTACAATGCAAAGATCTTAAATCTGAGCTAATTTAATCAAGTAGTTTCTTGTCAAAAATAAATCCTTGAATTAAAAATCCACTGACAAGTCTGGAATTGTTTTAAATATCTGAAAATGAGATGTTTATCTAAATTTGTCAGGTGAATGCAGCCTAATAAGAAGTGTAAAGAGGTATTTCTGACTGTAAATATATGGACTTGTTTGTTAAGATCTGAGTTTTTGCAGGTGTCTGACACATAAAGCACTTGAATAGATTTCCGAGGAGGCATAAGAATCAGTGAAATAACAGCAGCTGTTTTAAGGTAAATTACAACATTCATTAATCAGGAACAGTTAATTTGAAAATGACATCATAAGACCAGCCTGAACAAACTTCAGTAAAAAAAAAAAAAAAAAAAAAACTCAAAAATCCAAGCTCACCACCTTAAGTAAAGAAGAAGTTATTTGTTGTTTTAGCCAGTGTTTCTCCTTATAACCACACTAATGACATGGAAGAATAGCACATCAGTGATGGTCTTGACCAGTCTTGATGGAAAATCCAGTGTCTGGCCAGTATAAGACCAAGACAGAAAAAATGCTTTTGATTCGGAGATAAAACCAGGATATTAAAAATGTGGTCCTAGGACCACCATTCTCGAGTACTCCAACACTAAAAATAATTAATATAAAAGTTAGCATGTTAATTCACATGGTTAAAAGAGACGTTGTTTAATTAAAGTGGATCTTGGTGAGATTGGGAGCTCTCTCTGGAAAACTTGAGTCAAATGTATTATTTTGCATATTTGGGTATATTTTTCTGCTCATATTAATCAAAAAAATGTTATCTTTTCAAAAGAGAAACATCCAGTACTTCCCTGTCATATTTCACACTCTAGCAGACTGAAAGTGTAATCATTCATACAATGTAGTCTGATAAAAACCTCTAAGACAGAGAGAAGTCTGCTTCTTCGCCTATGCTCTCCTTTCATCTTACAGCGTTTATAGATAATTAATTTCGAAGCTATGTTATTTTTTATAACATTAACTTTTGCAAGCTCACCCCAGGCCTAGAAAACATAAATTTGAAGTTGTTTTCATTACTTTCTCACCAAATCCTGACTTTATCCTTATGAACTCTTCATCTCTCTTCCTCAGTGACTGTTACATTTGGTGAGGTTTATTTTGTTGATTATCATCGTACTGTTCTCTTTCTCTTTCCCAAGTCTACTTCCACAATATGTCAGCATGCCAAAGTTTTTCCTCAAACACAATGCTGTAACTATGCTGAGAGAGCACTGAATATCATCATTATTATTATTATATAAGATGTTTTGGACCTCTGATGAGATCCAGTGGCAGTTGGTATTTAGGTGGTTACAGTTGCAATGCATTCCCTCTTTGTGTGGGTGACGCATTAACATCCATAATAACAATGCCTTGCAATGAGTCCAGTGTGTTAACAGAGACGTACCAGAACAACCAAATAAATCCATTTTAAATCTGTCTTTTTTAAATCTATATGTAATTAAGTAAAACTATCCAAAGCTTATACAATTTATAGTCACAAATTTTCATCAAGATTGATATCACAATTGCTCTACGGTAAAACAATGCTTACACCAGATTCTATAATAATACAAATGTTGAAAACATGAAATTGTAGTTGAAAACCTATATGGTATCAGAAATGGTCTTAGTCATTGTAGACTGTATGGGAAAAACACTAGAATAACAATCAATTTGATATCAAACAGATGTCATTTAAAGAGTAATAATCTCAATCCTTCTGTTAACTTTAATTAAAATATTTCAATGATAAATTATATAAGATTAAACACCATAGTTTACAAGTTTATTTTGGGAAAAAAGTCTCATCACTGGTCTAAATCATTACCCTTCAAATGTCAACACTTGAATTCTGAAGTGTTGATGTTGATGTAGGCTCTGGTTGGAAAAGGTCATCACCCACATCAGAAGGTGGAAGTGGCTCCTTGTTGAGCTGATGATGGCTAAGTGAGAGGGGAGTACATATATAATTGGATGAAGTGTCCAGAGCAGAAAGTCCCTCTTAGCCTCAAAGTGAAAGAAAGATAACAGAGGTCAGGGATGACATGTAGGGGCCAAGAGGGACACTTAAAAGGCTACCATAGAGCAGTAGAGTTGGCTTATTGTATAAGCTTTGATTTTAAACCCATACATCAATCACAAAACTTTGAAATCTATGGCCAGCGTTTGGGCCCTGGCTCTGATTGATTTTTGATCTTCTCTCAGGCTCACAATTGCATGTTTTTCACCCATAGACAGCTCTCTGGTTTTCATGTTGGTTACACCTCTAACTATTGATGCAGTCAGCACAGACATAACCCAAATCTGAAACTGAGCGTAGACATTCAGCGCTATGTATTGTTTGAATAATCAATGTATTAGGACACACCTGGGCGTAAAGAAATTGACCTCGCTGTCCCAATATTTTTGAAAGAGATCGAACTTGAAAGTCTGCAGGTGAAAGATTAGTAACTGTACGCCTCCCATGCTAGCGTGGTCTGTACTGCCTTCTTTTATGTCTGCGTTTAGTACTTCATTTGATTTGTGAATTCAAGATAAAATTTTAATATCCCATAGCAGATACTAAATGTATGGGAATAACTTCTTAAGAAACAAAATAAGCTAAAAGGCAGGTGGCAGTGGGTTCAAAGAAAAAATTATGACTGCTAATGCATAATACCTTACAATGAATCTTAAATTACTTCTACTAGATGAAGCTCTCACACTTAACCTAAATTGAAGGCAAAAACCATGCATGCCTCATTGACAGCTGGGGGGATTTCTTTAACAAAGGATAATGTGTGTTGTGTGTTCACTTTCTGGCCATTGCACCTTGTTTCATCATATGGGTGATTTCTAACATGGAGTTGTAGTTTTAGAAGTTGCTGTAAACCTTTTAATTTTATTAGTTCATTACAGGAGCTTCTGTTTTAATAAATCTCAGTAGTGAACTCAAATATTCATCCCAGGCTTGGTTGAGCCATTGAAACAGCTGAGCACTTTCCTAAATGTCGTCTATGGCTATGGTAAACATTGTGACGGGCTTAGAGAGCTGTTGTCTTTCTCTCCCAGGCAGCGACTCATTATTAATGTGAACAATGCAGCGTTAAAATGTTTACAAATTGTTTGACATAGCTTGTATGAGCGTGTGAATGTGGTTGCCAGCTGACTTGGTGTGTGCATCCTTATGTCTGTATGAAGTTTGTAATAATTTGAAAAACTACTCCCTATATTACCCCAGATGTCCTGGTGATGACATCGGCTGCCATTAACTTTTCTCTACACTCTCCTCTCTCTCCCTGTTGTACATATGATATATCTGCAACACAAGCACATTCACGCATGCACATAGTCACACATGCAGTCTCTATCATATGCATAAAGCATCATATGCACAGAGACACTGGAACAAGCAGTGCAGACTGGGAAGGCACCAGACTGAAATATCACACAAACACTCACATATGCACATACTCACATGGTGCACACTCAAGAGGCGAATAACAATGGAGACAGGGATAAAGCCTGAAAATGCTTTCACTCTGAATGTTAAGAGCAAAAGAGAGAAGCATGAATATAAAGAGAGAGGGATGAGAAATTGAGGCGCAACAAAACAGAGGTGACAGGAAAAGGAGGAGGCATAAAATCAGGAGAGGAAGAAAATGAATGTGACAATGAAAGAGATCAAAAGAAAACACAGAGAGAGAAATGGAAGGAGGAAATTGTTAACATATTTTAGCTTGTTCCAATGCCCCTATCCAGATAAATAATGAAATATAATTTTGAAGCAAACATGCATCCTTTTGATTAACATTGGGGGAGCTTTAATGTCTTAGCTGTTCGGGCCAGTTTAAAGGAACTTGAGTCTGTTTCTTGAGTTGGTTTATTTTGTTTGTGCGTCTGTGAATGCCTTCCATCAAACTCTATTGTGGACCACAAAACAGGACAAAGACTACTTGAAAAGGTAGGTCTCAGCCAGCTTTAATCTGAACCCTGGTATGGTTGGTTTGTAGTGAAAGCATAAACTGACCCTGATCAAATATAACTGCAGGAAAGATTTACGTTGTGGCTTAAACCAGCTGCCACAGCCATGTGTTAAAACCACGAATAGACCTGAAGGAGCTTCTGAAGCAATGAGTGAAAATAATGGACATCCAGCCTTTCCCACATGAAGCTTTAACCTGGGCATCACTATCAGGTAGGCAACAAACCTAAGTTTTATTTATTCATTTGTAGAAGAATAATGTACTTGGAGAATGGTTTATAAACCAACACTTTCTGCTTGCTGCTCACTGTTGAGTTGTCATCAGAGTAACTGTGAATGCTAAGTAATAATAATAATAATAATAATAATAATAATAATAATAATAATAATAATAACTTTATTTATATAGAACTTTTAAAAACAGTTGTTTAAAAGTGCTTTACACATAGCAAGAGCAAAAACTCAGGGAAAAATAAACATCAACAATCAGAGTAGAATAGGAGCTCAATAAAATCAAACAGGAAGGGAAGAACATAATGTGGACATAGAGGAAAAATAACAAAAATGAAAATAACACAAGTAGATCTTGAATAAGAGTTACAGTAGAGGATTATAAAATCTAAAATATAATGGAGTCAGTAAAAAATAATGATTCCTATGATAATATAGGATGTGGGAGGAGGAGAGAGTTAAATACATAAAACAACCAAACAAATACATGAAGATAATGATGACATCACATCAGTGGGGATAAAACAAAGATTCAAGACAGAAATGTAGTAGCAATGAGAACAGATAAGTAAAATTTAGGTAGGTAAACACGAGACAAAAGAGAAAATAAACATGAGATAAGAAAGAAGAGTAGGTGATCATCAGAGTAACTCAGCGTAACAGGTGTTACAGATCAAGCAATACACACATCTGCAGAGCAGAGACTAATAAAAGATCAAACCTAAGGTAGGAGCTGTTACGCCCAGCCTAGGATATACTAGGTGTAACATACAGTTGACCACTCCTTCCTCACTCCCAAGATGAATCAGCACAAAAGGGACAGGAAAGAAGCTTGCAGTCCATCAAAGAAAATTTAATTACTGCTTTTCCTTTTTTTTTTTTGATTCAACAAGTTACCTCAGGGAGATATAGCTAAATAATTATCAAAACACTCTTATAAATCAAAACACCTAACCTACAGGGAATATATACAAACCTAAACTGACTGCCTAAATGAAAAACAGGAGAAAACGGTTTCAAAAAGCTATTCTCCCCTACCTACCGGGACTGCTTTTATGTTTTAAAGGGATGCTTCAACATTTTGGCGAATTCGCCCATTGCAATAATTCCTATAGTCTTATTAATAGGTTTGTTTCTGTTAGTTGTCGGTGCAAGCTGTTTCTAGATCTGGGGGGACCGATTTCCCATCTGCACAGCTAACGCTATGTAAGCAGATGGTATTTTTTGCTTTCCCTCATCAAACTCATCAGATACACAATCCAACAACTCCAAAACGCTCTCATGGACAAGTTGTGACCTGTACATTCACCACGCTATGAAATAACAAAGTATAATTGTGTAACACTACGCCAGATGAAGCAAATACTCTGAACTATTTCTTGAGTAAACCACTGGGCGGAGTGCAGCAGCCATGTCTGGAGTGTAGTTCCGGCTTTTCATTTAGCTTTAAAACATCTCCGTCTCGTAATGTTCCATGATTATTTCATAACGTGGTGAATGTAGAGGTCACAACTTGTCCACAAGAGTGTTTTGGAGTTGTTGGATTGTGTATTTGATGAGTTTTATGAGGGAAAGCAAAAAATACCATCTGCTTACATAGCTTTAGCTGTGCAGCTGGTATATTGGTCCCCCCAGATATAGAAACAGCTTGCACCGACAACTAACGGAAACGAACCTATTACTAAGACTACAGGAATTATGGCAATGGGCAAATTTGCCAAAATGTTGAAGTATCCCCTTAACTTTCAGTTAACCACCAAATTATCAACACACAGTTCTCAATAACACAGTAGACTCTGCTCTGTAGGGTTGCCGTCTCCACTCCGGCTGTCTTCTTTTGAACTAGCAGCCATCATCCCTCTGCCAATTGCAGCCCATGACGCCACTGCACTCCTCCAATAAGCGACTGGTGCCCTCGCTGCCATCCAATCATAATGCGCCACATCTGCAGTAGTGTAAAGTGGAGGAGCACAGAGAGAGACAGAGAGAGAGAGAGAGAGAGAGGAGGAAGGAAACAAGAGCACTCTTCTACACAATATACAACAAAATACAGTAATTATGACTCACAGTCATAACAGAGCAGGACAACCACACTTCTCCGGAAGAGGGTTACAGCAAGTTGAAGGATAGAGTAATATTACTCATGCCACTATTGCATCTTTGTCCACTGATATAGAAAACATTAAAAACTAACTTTTGTGTTCAAGTGCAATCTTTAAATTGTTATTGGACTGCACTCTGTCAGTAACTCCTTATACAAAATGAAAAAGAAAACAGTACCCGTTTAATTTGATTTTGAAATTTACAGGAAGATTGATGCTGCATCAGCAGTGCTGGGGGAGTTGTTCAGTACCTTTGTAGTGGGCTCAGTTTTAAAGAACAGGTGAGAAACTTGGATGTCCAGAGGGAGCTTCGAGTAGATCCGCCACTCCTTTGCATGGAGAGGTGTCAGTTAAGGTGGTTCAGTAACTGATCAGGAAACCAGGGGTCGCCTCCCTGTAGAGCTGTTCCGGGTACACCCAGCTGGGAAAGCCTTAAAGCTTGCTGCAGGGATTATATATCCCATCTGGCTAGGGGAACATGCCTGCAGAATGAGAAGAGGAATTCAGTGGGGTAAGGAACGTCTGGATTGACTTAATGTGTTCACACCCTGATTTGAGCAGAGGTAGGGAGGATGGAAGAAATAAAGGTGTGATGGAGGGATGCATGGAAAAAAATAACCATTAATCTAAAAGGTCTTAACTGCAAAAATTGAACCCCCTTTTGAAACCAAATGTTACACATTTATTCAAACAAAACATGCCACTAACTCAGTTTTTAGTCCTACAGCACATTGGCTTCCTGTTTCCTTAAGTAAAAATGATCCCAATGAGTACCACAGCATAAGGCACACAGATTAAAACCTATGACTGGAAGGAAAAAGTTAAGTCCCTGAATCCCTCCACAAAACATTCAAGTTTCAGTAACGAGAGAGTCTCTGTCCAAATTTGGTACCCAGTGTGTGTGTGAGAGAGAGAGAGACTCAGGTGACTGCTCTTATCCTGCAGAGTGTAACAGAGACTATAGAAATGATCTTTCTGTCCATTACAGCTCATTTATCAAGTCATAAACCCATAAAGAACTACTTTGCCACTAATGGAGACATTACGCAGTCACTGTTCTGCCATGCACTGGCCTCCTCTTTCTTCTCCTCTTCACTTTGTTCCACCCTTTGTATCACTTTCTCTCTTCGACACTTTCATTGTGTTTCATCCATCATTTCGACTGAAAATAAAATTATTCACTGCCTTTTTTTCTCCTCTCTCTCTCTCTCTCTCACACACACAGAATACTTTCTAAAACTTGCATTCATTATCATTGTGGTACTCAAATGCAGACGTCACATTCACGATGAACTTGACCCACTGGCCTGACGGAAAAGTAAAATTATGTTATATTAAAATGGTGGGTCAAGTGAGCAAAACTCTGTGCGTCTAAGATTTGAGAGGCAGGAAGTGTTTTAGATTCTACACTACAGACAACAGAAATATGTGAAAGATGAGGCTATGTGCAGGTAGGAAACTGAACTGTTATGTCATGCCTTTCAGCTTTGCTCCAGGTTGTAAATCAGCATTAAGGATCTGATCTTGATTAATGATGGGGAAAAAGTGTTGTATTTAATTCTAGACATAGCACTCATCTCACACAAATGTATACAAGTCTGTGCCATACTTACTGCATGTTTCATGTTTATTTAGCTCTGACTTTGAGCTTAACCATACCTAACTTTTGAGGAATAGTAATGAATAAAGAAAAATACTTCAGCTTATGTAGGTCTGGTGGTCCAGCCTAAAACTCCACCAACTCATTTGTTCGTATGGCAAATATTTGAAGCTGATAAAGGCAGATTTAGGAGCCAAAATACTGATGTAAATACTGGCAAAAATGTTATCATCTTCCGATACGAAGATTCACTGTTTAAGCTTATATTGACCAACATCATACTGATTATATCTGTTCATACCTGGCATTCCTGGTCTACAATATCATTTTCTGTTACATTTGTTTATATCCAACAGTTACCAATATTATTAGAGATACACTAAAATACTTAGAGATTGAATAAAAGAAAATGATAATTCCCCATTTGGAGTAAAATTTCAAGCAGATTGTCTTGTGGTCAATAAGAGTAATGAAGCTTAGCGTAAGTTTAAGCAGGAAGACCGTTTCAAATCCACTGACACTAAAACCGCCACAGCAGTCCGACGGAGGGTTTGGGGTTTTTGGATGCCAATAAATTTGTTTGATTTATTAGTAACCACTCACTCACCTGTTCCCCCTTTTCCTGCACCTGTTCCTGCTCTAGTAATCATCACTGGGCATGTACTCACTTAAGCTTTGAGCCAATCCCTTTCAGCCACGGCCTCTCTCAATACAATCATCTTACAGCTGTCATATTTTAAAGTCTGTTCTCTTTCCTTCACAGTAAGTCTTTTCAGTGCGATTGCTGCAACCCCCTCCTCCTCCATAGCTACCTGATGAAGTATAAAAACCACGGATACTAATTCATTTAATTCATAAAAGATCCTCTCATTTAGTTGTTTATACTAATAAACCATAAGAGCCACAGGTATAACTGAAATATATTCTTCTTTCTTTCTAATCCCCAACACAATTTATTCAACATTGCACTTATCATTGGCTTGATGAAGTTGATAGAAGCATATGACATTATTGAAACATGGCATAAACTATGTCAGTATTAACAATTACTGTTGTAGCAGACTCAAGGCCTAAATCTGCTTGATATCCTACAACCCAAGAAAGAAAGACAGGGAAACCCTTCCCTTTGGTTAATGTCTGCAGCTTTTCATAATTCTTGCAGGATCTCTAAGAGGGGGATCCCCCCTGCCCCTATCTACCAACTTTTCCTACCTAAAAAGCATCCCAGACAGGATGACATATCTGACAGATCTGAGGAGAGATCACTTTAACTTCAAAACTTGGAGATATCTGATTGGATGGCCCAAATAAGAGCCATCTCACTGACCATGTCTGTGTGTTACCAAAGACGTAAAAACTTACACCTTTGAACTGAAGGAACGTAAATCAAGAGCTTCCTATCTGAACAAAGAGGAACTAGATGGTGATCGTGAATAACTTGCTCTGTCTTTCTCTGCAGATCTGAGTCAAGAATGACTCCATATCTCATAAATGCTATAATCATATGTTTATCAAAACATTCTCGTATTTGTCTGAGATAGCACACATGGAACACAATGATACGTTTCCTGTTCTGGTATTATTTTAGATGACTAAGAAATGAAATGAGTCATAATTCCTTGGACCTTGACAAGTTTCCCTGTGCCACTGGAAGAGAAGCATCCCCATCGCATGATGTTCCCACCACCACGTTTGATGGTGGGCACAGTATTCTTTGGCTTTTATGCTTCTCCTTTCCTATAACTGCAGCTTTGTCTCGCCAGACCACAGGATGGTTGACCGAAAGCTGGGATTTTTCTTCAGATGGCCTCTAGCAAAGGCCAGGCGAGCCTCCAGATGTTTTTTCCTGAGCAGCGGCGTCTTCTGAGGCCTGTGTCCATGGAGACCTCCTCCATGTAAGACACGCTCAATGGTGGATGGTGACACCTTCGTCAAACGTTTCCATTAGGGCCTTGGTTGCTGTCCAGGGGTTGTTGTTGACCTTTCTGTAGATTTTCCGGGCAAGCTTGGGGGACACCTTACGTTTCCTGCCACGCCAACTGTGGTTTTAAACAGTGTTGAACATCTTGTACTTGTTGATGATGCTCTGGACGGTTGCTACAGGGACATCCTTGCCTTGTAACCCTTTCCTTCTCTGTGGGCATTTACAATATGTTGACGTAGGTCCTCACTGAGCTCCTTCTTCTTGGTCATGATGAATAGAAACTGAAAATGACCAGAACACTTTTCCCCTTTTTATACTCTTCTGGAAAGATGCTATTTTTTTCATTGTTAAACATTTGGTTGACAAAAAAGGTATTTATTCCATTGGAACATCTTGAAAAAGTAAAAGCAATGGACACTATAAAAAAAGAACATTTTTGTTGAGATATTGTCAGGGGTATGAATAATTCTGAACATGAGCAAAAAAGAACTTTTGGCCATAGCTATTATTTTGCAAATGAAGTTTACGCAGGGCACACACATAAGGATTTAGGTTCCTAAGAGGAAGGCTCAGATGAAGTCTGACCCTCCCTCTCGCTCTCGCATCGTGTATTGGAACCCAAGTCTTCAGTAGAGTTTTTAGTCTCCTGTTCAGTGCTCCTCTTCGTTAGTTCTTGTTGCTTTTCTTTATCTTTCTTCTTAAGTTATCTAAGTTATTTTTTTTAGACTTCTCCGTGAAATACGTTTCCTTTCTTTGTGCCTTACAAGTCTGAGCTAGGTTCAATACTGTAATTGAACACTGAGTTTTAGTTAACTTTACTTTTAATCCAGCACTTATTTACTCTTTTACTCTTTTATAGCCTTTGTGCTATTGTTGCAGCAGACAGAGTTTTTTTAATATCTTTTTTCTCGCACGTCCAGACGTCATCACTGTGCTCCACCCAATAACTCACAAAGTGATGTCGGCCATGCTGAGACATTATTTTTGATAAGTTAATTGGATGAATTAAGAACTGATTTTTGGAATGAGACAAGTCCATCAGAATCTGTGGAAAGGACACATCTTGCCGTGTTTGTCAGACCGTCATCTGAGAGACCCACTGAAACAGTTGCAGACCCCCCAGCTCAGCTGATCAAAGGTCTGATCCAGCTGGTACCAGCGGTAGCTCCGGGCTTTCAGCACCTCACCAGTTCATCTTGTCATCCTTCTTCTACGGCAAACAGTAGGATTCTGATCCAACTCATTAGGGTTGACGGTGTCTCCATCAGTTCCACTGAAACAATTAAATAATTGAGATCTATTTTTCCAAAATCACATATTAAATTCTATGCCATTAACTCATGATTTTTTTTGTTTTCAAATCATCCACTCTCCATCAATCTAGATTAGCATCATTCCTTTACTATCATATTCAGTCATTTCCTGTTTCATTTACTCACATTATATTCGTATTAACTGTGTGATATGTACATTGTGTTTCTGTGATTTAATAATAAATCGTCAGAACGTCAGTTGTCCAGAAATCATTATTAAGTTGCGAAGTGGAGTCACTGTCACAAGGACTCATAACTTGAGGTATGAGATTGATTCATAATTAATAACTTCATTGATTAATTAAAATTTTTTATCAACTAATAATTACATTTTTTTAATTGGTTATTAAATAACCAATCCACGTAAGCGGTGGTGTCCTGTTTTTATTAATACTATGCTATTGAGGTAGTATTTATTATAACTTTATTTCACTACACTGTCCTACTCTTGATCTTGTTTAAAAATAAAAAATAATCTTTAAAACCCAATATTACTCAGCCACATCATTATCAAAAGCCTCATAAGGTTTCATGACACCAAAATAGCAAATACGGTTACACAGAAGAGCTGGACTCTCTGGCAGTGGTGAGATGGATTTTGTTTGTCATGTCAAACTAAAATGTCACTTTAAAAGGAAGAATCATCTCTAATTCTTCCTTTTCTACTTTTTATATTTGCTGTGAATGCCTCTAGCATTCACTGTTGTTATTCTGTGCAAAAAAAAAAAAAAAAAAAAAAAAAAAAATTCTTCCACTCACTTTTTTGGCAAGCTTCTTCACCTACAAAATTCAACCTATTCAAACCATTCAACCTTCAGAATATTCAGCCTAACTAGGAACTAGCCCAGAATGACTTTCCTAAGAGCTATTCATTGTACTTTTAGAGATATTCAGTAGTTTTCAAAAAAATTGGGACCATTGACATGAATGGGTAGAATGTTCAAAAGGATTCAACTGCCAAATTTTCACATTTTCAAACCTTCATTCAAAACCTTAAAACTCATTCGTACTTTCACTTTCAGACTCCATTCAACCTCTGAAATATTCACAAGACATTCAGCTTTTTCAGTATGATTCAGCTCCTTCATGTCATTCAGTGTTTCTTCACAGCGACCCTTTAAAAGTTGGTTCACTTTTTCTCAGCCTTCAGGTCATTTCACATTCATTTCAATGGGATAGAACACACTGACAGTGGCACTGAAACCTTACAGTGGAGAGCCTGGGCCCAGGAACAATATACCTTGTTGAAAAAAATTGCAATTGCCACCACAACTCTAACACCCAGAAATAAAAATCAGATTAAAACAGGAAATCTTGTTCTGCTTCTGTCAAACCAGGGACCAAAGCCATAGCATCAACCCCTTCCCCAGAAATTGGCCAACTCTCGCAGGGACCCAGAAATCTTCCCCATCTACCACAATATTAAACTTTTGGAGAAAATGCTGAGCAGACCTAGAGGAGAGGACTTTAACTCATTGCTGTGGCCACATTTCTTACCCAAACAACATGAAATTAACATGACTGTTTCATCCAAAGCCTTGTCTTTCTCATGGTGCGATCCGTTTAAGGATAGCAGTCATGATCTTGTTACAGCGCCATAAATTTCAGAACATGTTTTCAGGTCAGGTCCCACTAAAAATTCCCACTGATCTGTAGTGAGTCTGCTGTCTCTTTGGTAACAAGTGCCTAACAGGGTAGAGCCTAGGTTGAATGAGCAGCAACCTTCCCAAGCAAATTTCCACTGAAACCACAAATCTAACACCACACATATAAATCCAACATTAAAACAGAGGAAATCTAGTCCTGCTTCTGTCAAACCAAGAACCAAAGCCACAGAATGTAGACTTCTGGCGTGAGAGGACCAACTGTCCCAAGAACTCAGAAATCTGAGACTTTGTTCCTTAGACTCAGAAAGAAGCACTTTTTATAGATTGTTCCCCTGGCCTAATTTCTCACACAATCAACACCGAAATATCGTCACTGATAGTTCAAAATCTGCAGATGCTCACCCTGAAATCCGTTTAATGATAGCATGTAAGGTTTTGGCAAAGGGAGAGGAGAAAGAGACTGTTTTTTCAAGCATTTCCCCCTAAATTGATAAGCCAAAAATGGCCACTCTGCCCTCCGGTGTAAGTAATTGCTTTGAGCATGCATACCTGCAGGCTGTGATCACTCATGCATGACCCTGTAGGCATTAGTTACCATGACAACCATGGACACACAGGGGTGCAGCGCCCAGTCAGATACAGTGGCGATGATGAATCTGCCAAACTTTTTCACTGTAAATCCTATTCTAACTCCCCATTTTACCTGGATTAACTTTTCTCTCTGAATTTAACTCTTTCAAAGACAACACTTATGAGCTACTGTTTTATAAGGTCACATCTCTTTAAAATAGGTTTTTTACAACCACAACATCAAGGATCCATATTGTTAGCAATCTTCAGATGAGACAATAAAAGTTGACCCTGGGTCTTCAAACTATATCAAGCACATGGATCAACAGCTTTTCTAAATGTCACGGATTTCAGGAAAAAACTCTAAAGGGAGGACCCAAATGCAGATGGTACAAAACTGATTTAATAAACAAACAAAAGAACTACTTACAACTTAAAACACCGGAATCAAAATCAAAGAAACAAAACAAAATCCAAAGGAGCACGAGGAAGCACGAGGAGTAACAAGCACTGGGAAGACATATGCAACAATAAACCGACCCAGACACAGGGAGACACAGAGCTTATATACACAGGGAGTGAGAAACAATGGCAGACAGGTGTGGACAATCAGACACAGGTGAAACTGGTGAAGGATAATCAAAGTGGAGGGAAACTCAGGCAGGAAGCAAAACTGGAATCACACACAAGGGAAGGCAACTACAAAATAAAACAGGAAACATGGAACCTAACACAAGAAGCACACAAGGACTGAAAACTGGACACAAGAAGCTAAACTACAGAAACACTGAAAACACAGGAGGATACAAAGAACCAAGGAGGGAAACTCAAACACAGGGAGTAAAACTAAAACATGAAACAAAACAAGAAGTACAGGGAAACTTAACATGAAACAGGGAATTAAACTAGACATGAAATACATGGAGTACTACACATGAAACACAGGGGAAAACCTAAACATGGAACACAGGGAATAACTTAATACAATAAAAAACTAGACACATGGAAAATACTACACAAGAAACACGAGGGCTAAAGAAAACTCCTAATAAACTCCAAACCTAACACAAGATCAAACTAGAAATCACAGAATTCACAAGGATAACCAAAGGAAAACTCAGAAACATAATAAATCAAAACCTGGATCATGACACTAAAAATTCTTCACAGACTGATTTTCAGTCATATGTAGATTTTGCAGTTTAACTCGTTTTTTTTCCCAATAGCTTAAATATCCATTCTCATTATTAGATTCTTTCAACTATTTCAATTCAATGCAGCATTAACAGATCAGCATCAGCATTCAACTATTCATTCTACCTTATTCAAAAACAAATCATTCAGATTTCTTCAGACGCAGTACTGTTTGGTGTTAGCCATTCAGCACGCAGCATTCACAGTTTCTTCATTCTCTAGTTCTTCTTCATTTACTTTCTCACTACTTCAACAACTTCAAGAAAACATCATCTGCCTTTCTGCCTCATCCCTCAGAGTGAAGCTTTATGTTTTTCTATATACATTTTCTTAAGCCAAGAGTCAGAGGTGTGTGTTTGTGTGTGAGGTTGTATCTGCACGCCTGTCTTGATTATTGGATTATACTGTAGTGGCACCTATTTTTAGTCTGGCACGCAGGGAGGAGAGAAAGTTCAACCGCACAAACATCGGTCTTGATATCACCAGGCAATCACTTTAAAATCAGATAATCCTGGAGACAGAAGTAATGAAAGAGAAAGAAATATTTCCACTTTTCTTTTTCCATTGTCTTTATTATTTTCAATGAGAGCTAACCAAAAGATATGGGAGAGAGGGACGATAGAGGTAGAGTCAGACAGAGGGAGAGTAAGAAATAATAAAGCACTCAGAACTGACTTTTAGCACCTCTTAATGATGGTAAATGCTTTCTAAATTTTGATTTAATCAATTAAAATGCATTTTATTTTCATACTTTCTAGAAGAAGTCAAACCTTGACTAGAAATGCACTGATGTTTGTTATCATGTCATCAGAGATATTTTGGAGCTGTTCTGTGTTTCATGTCTTTCAGTATCATGTATTTCATCCTTCAGATAACCTCACTGAGGCTGATCAGACCCCAGCTTGTGTCTACACAGCCAACTGCTCAGTCCCTCTTGGTACTCCTCTCTTGAGCCTCTGTCATCGTTAGGCTCTCTCTGCAGCTTTAGTGCTTAGTGGACGTCTGCGCCTGGCGTCTTTGATTCAATGCCCAAAAACTATACAGCTATTGACAGAGATCAACCTTGCAGCAACCCTTCTCAATACACACCTCTCCAGCTCTACTGAATGACAGCCCATGTGAACTCAAAGAAGAGAATGATGGTCCAAAACAATACTTCGATGATGATTTGTGAAAAGTGAAATAAAGAAATTACTCAGTATTGGGCACCTAGGACTTCTGTTTTTGTTGACATGGTATCCAAATAGGAATCAATGTCCTTTTGTTTGAACTTTAGTGAACTTGATATTTTTCAGCTCCTCATGATGGTGAAGTAAGGGTATCAATACGTTACAGGATCAATATGGCCTCTTGGTGTTAAGTGCCAATTATTGTTCTGAAATATGCATAACCCAGTTTTCCCATTCCTACCTGAGTGGTTGTCTTCAGCAAAAGAAAAGAAAAAAACTAAGCAGCAGCATCTTCAGCCAGTGTCTCCTTCTGACCTGAGACAGCTGCTCAGTATGTCCTCCAGGGTCCAGAATGTAGAACACAGGGTTAATGTCCATGGTTGTCCCATGGCTAAAGGTTTAACAGGCTCTGAAAAACACTGAATTGGAACTAAGTTTGCCCATTCTCCCACTGCAGCTGCAAGAGTCCTCCTGGTTAAATCCAAACATGAAGGGACTGTGTCCTTTATCCCGCTGCGTTGGAGCCACCTGCAGGGCTTGTGACTATGGATATCCCAGAGTTCAATGCACTGTATGATCTGGACGGACAGAAATCTTCCCTGGCATGAAGGGGATTTTTGTATGCATAATTTTAGAGCTATATTTAATGTTTTTTTTTTTTAATATATATCTTAAAACTGTACAAAGTGAACAAAGTGCTCATTACAATGGCACATTTTCATTGTCGATGTGGACTCTGCCATCTTAATACCACCTTCAATCAATTATAAAGAAAAATACCTAAAAAAAACATTAAAAGTAGATGCTTGAAAAATATTAGCTAGAAAACAAAGATTGAATAAATCACATCTTAGGGAATGTGCCTTCTAAGCTGTAAGACATCTCACGATTAAACTAAGACTTTTGACAGCCTTAAATTTCACAACTCAAATTAAAGACTTTTCAAGGATTAGCAGTAACCTTGTAGTAAAAGATCCTCTATTGACTTATTTCATCAACAGGCAGTCAGGCTGTTGCATGCATCTGCTGCTTTTTATTGCTTTTTGGCCTTTGTGAACTTTTGGATAATGCAGCTATGAACAATTGCCTTCTGAGAATCTGAGCAGTAATTCTAGTTTGTTTCCTTGGCAGAGCCATTTACCTTGGTTGTTGACCTCCTTTAACATTCAAACATGTACCCGAGCAGGAATGATTGTTTTAAGAGACAAATATAAATTGAAAGATACTTTCATCTGATACAAAAAAGACAAGAAAAGGATGCAGAGCTGGGAAGGAGTTTAGAAGATAAACAGAAATATGAGTTTTAGAAAAAGAAGGAGGGGGGAGTTGATCGTAGTGAGAGGTAGAGTGAATTATTTTGGCAAGCAGAGAAGATCACAGACTCCACACACCCTCAGGACATTTACCTCGAACACTCACTGATACTGAGGTGGGATTAAAGGAGGGGGAAGATTTTAGGTGTATGTGTGTTAGCAGCAGATAGAGATATCACAACACAAACACCTCAGTGAGAGCTTAGCACCAAAAATGTCAGTAAAACAAAAACATTAATCTTGTGGATTAATGTTAGAAGTGATAGCGTGTGTGTGTGTTTTTGTGTGTATAAAGTAAGAACAGAGTAATTTAAGCAGGAAGCTAAGCAGATGAAGCATAAAAACTACAGAAAGTAATGCATTTAATTCATAATAAGATCCTCTCATTTAGTAATTTATACTAATAAACCATAAGAGCTATAGGGATAACTGAAATATATACTTCAAATCTGCAGAAACTGAAGACAGTTAAAGTAACTAATAATGATGTCAAAGAGCTATAAACATGCCTAGATGGACGATAGGATATTAATCATCTCATATGCACAAAGGTCAAACCCTTTAAGTGATGCATGACAACTATGAGCAGCAACTGATTAAGCTCAACACGTTTTCATTACGGCAACACATAAAATTAATAACAGTCATCATCCATGACAGCAGTATAGCATGTGTCCACATGCACACGTGCACACTGACACACGTCAGCACAAATGCTCTTGTGTCACTGTTCTCATGGAGTTGTCTATTCAGAGGTTGCTTCATTACAGCTTAGATATTCTGTACAAATTGAATATAAATATATCCCCACACTGGCCCTCCCCCCACCAATAGAAGAATGGTTTAATTCTGTGGGACACACTGATGTGGATGTATGCAGCTTCTCTAAACTCTTAACAGTCTTATTCTCTGTATTAAAACTATGTTAATATCATGTCTACAGGTTTAATTTAGTATCTTGTTTTATATTTTATTCATTCTCATATTTCTTGTCTTGTACTTCCTGTTTTATTTTGTGAAATGTACTGTGTATCTCTTTCTATTATTGCCACCTCCTGCCCATCCCTACCTGTGTCCTGCATCTGTGATTACCTCATCTGTTTTACCTGTGTGTAATTGTCCACTTTACCCAAAGTATTTAGTCTTCCCAAATCCTTTCCTTCCCTGCTGGTTTTTCTTGTCCTTTGTGTCAGCTTCCTCACATTTCCTTGTACTTTCCAGTTAGATCTAGGGATGTAATGGTATCAAAATCTCACAGTACTTACAGGTATTTACCCCAGTAACCATAGGCGCAGGAAGTAGGGGTGCTAAGGGTGCTGCAGCACCCCCTACTTTTTCTCTGGGCAACTGGAATTTATAAAAATAAGATGAATAAATACAGGTTTTCTCACTCTCATGGACTTAAGGTGTGCTGTTTAACAGTCTATATTGATGGCGACTAGATCATTGTAAATATTATTTCATCCTTTCATTTAACTTTTGCATAGTCAGAACGTGGTTTTGACAAGTCGGATCCCTCTGTGCCCAAACACAAGGATGTATCAGTAGCGGGAAGTCATTTCTGTTACACACACAAACAAGCCTGTAGGTAGCTCATAGAACATGTCACAGAGCAGGATTTCAGACTTTTACAGAAAAAAATCCTAAAGGGACTAAACTGCTCAGGAACACTGCAAATAACGCCACAACTTCTTCGAGATTCAACAGAAGCAGCTCCGCAAGTACCGCAGCTAGCACTCTCGCTGCCGCCTTCATGGAAACGACCGAGCCGGAGGATGGAGCAACGAGCCCTGCCGCCAGAAATGCTGTGTCTGATAAAGGATTTGAGAGGATTTGGCATTTTTGATTTTGTAGGTATATTTTGAGAGTCTGTAGAGGCAAAGTTCATGGTTCAAAACGTCCCCTGGAGTGCAGAATGTGTTTGGCTTCTCCTGTATTAGGTTCTTTGGTGTAATGCATTAAAGTTATCTGTTGTTTAAGGGTAATGGGCTCTAATTGGATTTATTATATGATTTTGTTCACTGTATGCATAGCACTGACCCTCAGCACCCCCAGTTATAAAGGTCTTCCAGTGCCTCTGCCGGTAACAAGGGTATTTATTGCAGTATTTAAAAAAAAACCTCAGAAAAATGGATGAAGGCTTAGAAAAAAATGACATTGGCATTTATCAAACAAAATTGCACTTTAAAAAATACAAAATGTGCCAAAAAGTGTTGTAGGCCCTTAGTCTTATAAATGATTGACCATTTTGAAAGCTCTATTAACAAATGGAGGATAAAGGAAATAGGATAGAGTATGGGATATGGGAGACTATACTACTACTACTACTACTACTACTACTTTACTACCATGAAATAAAAAACTGCACCAGCTGGACTGTATGAAATCTAGTTTTTCAAACATTCTCAATGCTACTGCCTATTTCAAACTTTGGCTCCAGTGTTTTTAATTACTTTCTATCACAGTTAAATTGCATTGTCTGTTATCGATAATATTAATACAACTCAACAACAACTTTCAGATTTGTCAAACATCAAGATGTCTACATTAGTGTTGTCATAATACCAAAATCTTTACTCTGATATGATACCTAGTTTAGTATCACAATATTCAATACTAAAACAATACTTTATACTTGAAACAATAGTTCGATACTCAACACCTAATAGACCCGAAGCAGGATGTTTACTATACTGGCCTGCCAGATAGAGTATTTTGTAATCCATTGCACAAATGTATTTCACATTCGTGTGGGAAAGTGCCCATAGAGAGAGTCAGGGAAAGGCAGGACTTATCAAAAATTTCTCAAAAGGTGACTGGAGGAACGTTCTGTCTGTCACATTCATGATGGGCCAATCAGAGCGACAAGACAAAATAATGTTGTACGTATACACTTTTCTTGAGCAGACATATTAGCGCTGAAAATGCCTTTCCCTTAATGAAACACTTTTGGTGTTGTTTTGATTTTTACTTCATGCATCTGGTAACATTTAATAGATAAATGTTCCATATTTTTGTGCCTTCCCTGAACAATGCTCATTTTAGTCTTACTAATTGCATGCCCCAACTTGCTGTTGACTGTTACAAGTTAAGCAAATAATAATAATAATAATAATAATAATAATTCTGTTGTTCAGTGTCTGCTCTGTGCATAAGGTAGTACGTTCTTTTCACCTGTGCTCCAAGATATATTCAGTGGATGACTCGCTTTTCTTGTTATTTGTGGAAGTGCTTCCTCTCGTGGCTGCAGCTCACACTGTATTAAACTGAACAGATGAATGGAACCAACTGACTGCCGTCTACTTTGCTGTTGACACCATCTTCCTGTCTTGCTTGTACTGCCATCTGGTAGAAGATCCATGTTGAACTTTTTAACTCTTCCAGTCTATTTTATACCTACCAGTGACCAAAGAGTGGTACTGTTCAAGGTTCAAGGTTTACTTTATTATCCCTGTGAAGGGCAATTTGTTTTGCAGCCAGCAGTCAAGACATACATTCAGATCAATCATAAAAAGCAGCATTGACAACACAATAAATAGAAGCACGTGTGACTGTGTGCAATACAACGATAAAACACAATAAAAACCAAGAAATAACACAGGCTTGGCTAATTATTTAGAAAGCTGATGGCAGCAGGGACAAAAGAGCTTTTTAGCCTTTTTGTCCTGCATGCTGGCAGGCTGAATCTGCGACCCGATGGTAGCAGCTTAAACTCTGAAAATAAAGGGTGGCTGTGATCAGCCAGAATAGACTGGGCCTTCTTTAGAGTCCTAACTCTGAACAACCGAGTTAGGTCAGTAAGGGTCCAACCTGTAATTCGACTGCAGATTTTTGAAATGCCCTGCAATATGTTACGATTCCTGATACTGAGGGACCCATACCAAATGATAAAAGGTACACTTGGAAATTTGGGTACCGTACCGTTTAAAATAAAAAGACTGAAACTGATATGATTATTTCAGCATGCTGTGCAACACTAGTCTGAGTCTACAAAACAAGCCAATAATCAACCAGCTATGGGTCAAAAATCTAATAAAAAAAATTGTATGCTTTCTGAAGAGAGTAATATTTTCATGAGTGACCATAAAAATTATATGTAGACATTTTATTCACATTTAACCATTAAATCAGATCAGAGTTTCCCACAGGACATTTATACTGCCCTGTAGAAAACTAGCCTCTATTCCAATATTATTCCATGGGCAAGTACAATAGGAAGTTAAAACATTTATGTTTTCTAAAAGGAAGTGTGGTATCATTTAAAATTCTGTCATTTTCCATCTCAAAAGCTAACTTTAATTCATCAGTGGCACTGTAGTATAACCTTGCAAAGCAGATGGGTTTGCCAGTTTCCGTGATTCTCACTGGCAAATCCATCTTGCAAAGCTCCCATCTGAGCCCGGTTTGAAAGTGACAGGCCCAATCAGTGTGGAGGGGCAGTACTTTCGGGCATGGCGGAGTCGTGATGTAAGCAAGCAGCGACAAGAGGCCAGTGCAATTATGGCAGAATACATTAGCATGAATGCTGCTAAAGTTTTATCAGAACGTATCAGAACTTTATCAGAACATTAAAAGAAAAAATTATTTATTTTTATTTTATTTCATTTTTTTATTTAACCTTTATTTAACCAGGAAAAAACCTCATTGAGATTAAAAATCTCTTTTACAAGAGTGTCCTGGCCGAAATAACAGCAGTTAGTTGTTTTCTGTACAAAAATTACAAAAGTCGTGTACTGACATGTCTACAGTTGCCATGGTTCGTGTTGTGCAGCTCTCTATGGAGTTTACTCCTTGGTAGCACCACACCTCGGTAGGGGCTACGACATCACGTGTTTTGTTGCTCTGATTGGCCTGTAAGGATGTGACTGACAGAATGATCATCCAATCACCCTCCAAGTTTTTTTAATTTAAAGGCTCTTCTTTTTCCCAAACGCTGTCTATGGGAGGGCTACTGTAGTAGCCCTCTGACTGACCATTGACACGAAGCTCGTCCTACAGGATGGGATGTAACATTGATATAGTGATGTTTACCATTGGGAGTCCGTGTATTGTGTTACATTTTGAAGTTTACCAGCATGTTCTACTTCCTGGCACGTATCTCAAGTGAAGCTAAGCCACGTGGATTGGCACTTCTGGGACAAGCCCAAGACAGAATGCATGCTGTGAAATTGCAAAGACTGACTAGAGACGGAGGGAGCAATTTGTGATTCACCCAAGGACAGTTTTTTGTTTAAATCACCAAATAAAAACAATTCTGAAACAAAATTATATGTAAAAATTTGAGAGGAGAAATAAACAGTAAAGATTGAGAAGTCTGCTGAGACAGAACCTCCTTTACATAGAGCCTTTACATGAAAGGAGAAGGGCAGAAGGTGAGGATGGGTGAGAAAATAAACTCAAACAAGAAAAGGAAGCAGCTGGTTGATAAAAATTTGAACGAAAACAAATATATCCAAGATAACACTTCATTTTCATCTTTGTATGGTCATGTATGTTGAGTCTGTGCATTAGCAGCTGCAGTCTAGCTCAGGGTCAATAACTGCTGCTGTTGGTGTGTTGTATTGTGAGAGCCTTCTCATGTTTTATGGCTCTCTGGGGCACCGTAGTTTGAGAACGTCATGTTTATGTGCCATCAATATTCCATCACTGTGGAGAGCTGTTGGCCTCATTGACCCACATTTAACACACATGTACACACACTGACATAAATCTAACCATATCAGATACACATAGACATGAAAGACACACAAGAGATGTCCACATTTAATCTGAACTGAGAAAGTAATCCTGACAAAAATGCTGAGAAAGTAAATACAAATAAATAATTTTCCACAGTGACACTCACCAAAACTTCAACCAAAAAAACATAAATTGCATATTCATGCATTCTTCTTTCATATATTATTCAGGACATCATGCAGAGCCGCTCTGCATGATGAAAAAACTCACAGTATGCTCACATATGCACAAACAGAAAGACAAAACAAAAGACAGAAACATCAGAAAACAAACACAACTGTAGTTAAGGGGGAAATAATTGATAGAAGGTTCAAGAGTGCAAACTCCTTATTTAAAGGAAACCTTACTCGATTAACTTAAGTGTTTATATATATTTGTACTAAGAAACACTAGATTTCAACATTTTGAGATAAGCTTTGAGATCACATATAGGCTTTCATTGTTCATTGTTTCATTTTTGGGAGTGATGTCAAATTGGTATTGTTCTTTTTCCCACATCTTTCCAACTCTCCTTGCTTCCATCTACACCACAGGATCTTCATCCTCATTGTCCTCTTCACTGAAACTGCCCCCAGGTTCAACTAAAAAAGCTTTAAGAATGACACTTATAGGATGTTGAGCAATACAATCATTTGACATCACTATACTGAGTGCATTGCAAAACAACAGCAGCCTACATGTGAACGTATTTTTGTTTTATGTTTTAAAGACAATCATTTTAATCCAGTGGAGTCAAAATATAAAATAATAAAGATAGACATGTTGAATGCAGTGTTAGTTTCATCAACCAAAACTATGACTTTGTCATTGTTTGTTGGCAGCCTTTTTTCCACAAGAAAGACTAGTTAAAGACTAGCCAAAAATACATCTCTGATGACTAAAAGTAACCTCAGTTGTCTTCAAGATGACTGAAACTAGACTAAAATGTAATTTCTTCTGCCTTTCTGCTGTAGAAAGCAGGGACCCCAGGTTTGGTAGGGTCCAGAGAACACACTACCATGATTTGGTACTAGATTTAGGCAAGAGAATACATGCATGGACTCATTTTAGGACTAAAATGTGAAGTATTTTATGAACTAAAACTAGACTAAAATATCTTTTATTGTCTTTGATTAAAACTTCAAAGGGTAGAAAAGAAGGCATTTAATCTGAAGACTAAGACTGAGACTAAAATTAAAACTAGCTGTCAGAATTAACACTGGTCAAATCATAACATGTGACGGAGGGGGCAGTGTCACTCGAAATGCCACTTCAATCCAAATATCTTGCATCTTTGCTTTAAGTTGAAGACATGTTTCTACGTTATTGAGAACCTACCCGCTGTGAAATAATCAGAGTTTGACATAGGCTGTTCAGAATCACTGCTGGGTTTGTGTCTCTTTCTACCTGGACTACCCAGCACTGCATGCTCCTCTTGTCTCTCCCTCCGCAGTGAAATTATCTCTTTCATTCACTCCACTGCATGTTCCCATTGTCAGATGAGAGCTGAACGACCAGCCAATTGACCAACCAGTTGAAGGGCATCAGCTCTTGTGATCTTATACTTTAGAATGCAGGAATGAAAGCTGTATAATTGTGAGAGCTGTAAAACTGAGATATTTCTCAGACTATAATTGCGCCATCAAGATCACCTATTAGTTGCATCTTAAAGGGATATTTCTGTGTTTTTGAAGTTGGGTTGTATCAGGTACTTGTGATGAAAGTGGCATTAGCCTCCGGAGATTTCAGTGAGCATTGCTTTTTCAAACAGGACACGCTTGGGGAAGATATGGAAACTGTGAGCCCATTCTCTCAAAAGCTACTGTTGTCATGAATGAGACTTCACAACACTCCCTCGGGACATTGCTAATCAAGAATAGTGGCTCAGATGTATGCAGCTTGCATCACTCCCCATCCAGAGTTCCCTGCCTTACTAAAAACTGAATGTTTTTTTAACGGACCTTTGGAAATTGGCCAGCAAGAGAGATCTTAAGTTCCCTGCTAGTGTAGGTGTGTAAAAATGTGAGCAAATGCTATCAAACCCAAAGAGCTACTTTATTAGTTGCGAGTGAGACTGATCCATTTTAAGTACATTTGTAATCAGAGGATAACAGTTCATAGACACCTGCAGCCTGCATCACTCCCCATCAAGAGTTCCCTGCCTTACTTAATGCTGATGCTTTCTGCCCTTCTTCAACCTACTGAAGATATATTGGAGAAACTGACCCCGACCAGAAGAGCTGAATGTAAATGTAAATTTGTCATCCAGGTAAGTTTATGGCTGTTGCTTTATCCCTCTAATGGCCGATAACTCGACAAGCTACAATCAGCACAATGTTTACTCTGAAAACATTGTGTCAGCTGATGAAGTGGAAAACTGAGATGAAATAACTGGTTTGAGCTTAATGTTGTGTTTCTTTTCTCTGACAGTGCCTGCAAATGCAAACAGCTGTGTGATGGTAACTTTTGTCTGAACCCAGGAGTGACACACAGACTGGGGTGATGGTAGAAGTTGACATTTATTGAAAACACAGAAGTCTGGTGTGATTAACTGAAGAGGGGAGGCTGGTGAAGTGGTAGAGGCATGTGGAGTCTGGATGGAGGCACTGGAAGAGAAAAGAGTATAAAGTAAGTTTGCCTTCATGAAAAACTTGAGAAAATGACAAAATCTTTTCAAAGAGCAAAGCTAGAGTGAGATCCTTTTACCATGCTGGTTAAAGGTGCAGTAGGTAACTTTTTGCTAACCAATGTGAATTTTTTTCTGTTCTGTTTAGATCAAATGTTCGTACATCCACAGAGAGCTCTTAATGAGAGGAGTAAAATGACACTATTGTGAGATCTCTGTGTTTCCATATGCCTGAGTAATCAACAGTCAAAAATTCTCCATTCTGATCAGAAAACACTTGTGACCCTGAATAAAGAGGGCAGCTCCATCTGTGTTATATATACAGTATGTCAGAGTGCTCAATGCAACAGCAAGGCCATTGAAATACAGCACAGATAATCTACAGCCACACTGTTGAATTTAAAGGGCATTGGGCTGTTGACCAGTGTATAATGATTTCTTTTGTGCCTTTCATTTCTGTTTAAACAGGACAGGTGGGGAACTTCAGAAGGAGCAATGGGGGATGCACTTCCAGCTGTGAAACTGTATGAAACCATGGATGAAGATTAAACTCCTGAAGATGCACTCCTACCTCCAGACCATGTCCCAGTCTGCCGCACTAAAGATCTCATAGGGCAAGTATTCATTGTTTAACTGTCTATGACAGCTGAGTACCCGATCTTATGCAGAAAAAGGCTATTTATTTTATCTGATAAAATACTTTTGGATCATATTTACTCATCTTTTATGCAGCATTCTACTTGGTGATGTATTAAACAAAGTGACAGTTATTTCTCACATAAGAGAGGATGACAAATATGTTTTACTGATTTATTTGGAGAGCAGCTTGAAACAAACCAATTGCACATTTATGATTTAATTTTACTCTAAAGTAAAAACATTTTAACTGCACATCTACAAGTAGTTTACAAATCTAAGAAAACAAAGTAAAAGTATAGCAAGTGTTGAAATCGCTCAAGGTAAAACTAAGGTGTAAAGCAAAATCAAATTTAAAAGAAAAAAAAATACATTTATAGTAAAAAAAAAAAAATAAATAAACATAACCTGGAACCTAAAAGTGAAAATGTATGTAAATGTCCACAGAAAATAAGCGTATTAAAAACAAACATGTATGATGATGGCTGTGAACCCCTGGATGGTGATGAAGATCTCTTTCAGTCATCTCTGCTGCTGCTCCAGGATGAGGCTTCTAATGCTAACCTAGTAAAATAAACATCCTCATTACAAATTTACATAAGAGGGGTCGACTACATCAGTTTTGAATTATTTTCGGACATTACGAGCTTTCTTCTCTTAGAATCAGATACGGCTTTAATCCTTGCGTCCTCTGTTGAGCCATGTTGGTTAAAACTAGATCATGCATGAGCTTGTGGGAGGGGCTCACAGAAGTGTGGGGAGTGAACTGAGAGAGAATCAGGCTGGGAGGGGCTGTGTTGATGTTTCAAAAGCTCTCCCCTTGGATGTTTGCCGAAAAGTTACCTACTGCACTTTTAAGGCATACTCTGGCAACTTCCACTCTTCAGCCAGGTGAATATGAGCTAGAGCTAAATGCTTCACATTGCTTGCAGCTGTGTAGCTGGAGAGCCCCTGTGCCTCTAACCACTCCCACCAGCCTGCAGCAAAGGGATACAAGAACAGAAAAACCCACAGCCCTCCAAACTACAACAAAATGCAAATATCAAATCATCACTAGAAGAAAATAAACACAAAGTTCAACCGTTAAAAGCTGTAATGGCTGCTTATGCTAAGTATCTCATACAACCCACCTTCAAAAATATTGAATTATCCCTTTAATGTTGCAACAAATTTGAATTGTATATACGTACCTACTTTCCCTTATTAGATTCTTTACTTGGCTTTTATTTAGTTATATTGTTCAATTCTATTGTTTTTTTTTTTACCACCTGATGTGTTGCTGCAATGCAAGAATTTCCCCTCTGAGGATCAATAAAGTCTTATCTTATCTTATCTTATCTTAATCTTAATCTTCTGGGCTCAATTTAAAAATATTGTCTTTTTTTAAAGGTACCATAATCCAGAACGAATCCATCAAGGCACCAGAACTTGCTGTCCCACTGTAACTTAATGCCACCAAACTGCTAGATGCACTGAACTAACATGGCACCATACTGCTCCTTCAGTTGCTCTTCTGTACGGGTATGCTTGAAAGACTTTTCTATCCTGAAGTTTGTATTCGATTCTGCTGTTTCATTGGCATTCTTCAGCTTTTCTGCACTGCTTCCCTTTATTGCTGATATTCTCTTCTTGCTCATTTCTCATTTGTTCTCAGCACTTTTGCCGCTCATACATCCTCTCTGCTCGTTCTTTTATCTGAAAACTGAGATGACTCTCCTCCTGTACCGTTTTCTCACTTTAATAACTAGTCTGACTTCTCTTTAGCACTTTTGTATTTACTCCTTTCTCCACTTTTTTTAAATCAATTTTTCCAAAGGTCTCATTCTTCTGCAGTAAATGGTTGCAGTCTTGGCACTCTTCATTTTGAATAGTTATCTTGTTCAGCCTTTTCACAGACTTGCACATTAAGAATGAACAGTAGTAATAAACTCCCACAAAAGGATCATGTCTAATGGTTTCATATGGGATGGGACATCTAGCTCATCCTAGGTGATTATGATGGAGTCAATGATTTAAACAAAATCAACAGTAATACTAACATTGTTAGTAAGCAATTAAGTCAAATTTCCAGGAGAAAAGAGTTTCACTTGACATTTAAGTTGTTCAACAACTTCAGCAGGAAAAGTTTATGATGTGAACATAATTCACATGGGTCACACAATGTTGCTGCTCTGTTTCACACAAATACCCATGTATGCACCCACAGCTTATTAAGAGAAAGGTCAGTTGTTTCAGAACAACAAGCTGTTTCAACAGGTAGAAAGAGGAAGAAAAACAAATTATCACCCAGACGCTAAAATGTAAGCAGCAGGAAAATGTATCCATTTTGCAGGTACAAGTTTACTGAAGACCTGCAGTAATGACTGTTCTGTCCAACTGTGTGTAACTTATGAGCAATATGTTCTTATACAAAATAAAAGCTGGGTTGAGCAACAGGAAATCAGATACATGCTTTTCTTTACTTCTTTAGATGTACTTTAGACAGAGGCAGCTGATTTAAAAGACCAAACCAAAAAAACGCATCTTTAATGGCATGTTTAGCATAGTAACACGGGTCATTTCTGTCTAAGAGTCACATATTGATGTCCAAGAATGTTAACCAGCGTGTGTTTGAATGGAAACAGATGTAGCCAAGGTGCTATTGAGTGCAAATATCAATAACAGTGCTTTCCGAAAGGTTAGCCTGCTAAAGACTTTGACAAATAGGGTGTCAGGCACAAATCAGAACAGTTTCCTAGAATGCCCTTTTCTGAGCAGATATATGTGTCCCTAAAGTCTGGGTCTGATTCACTGTCACTGGGCAGGTCAGGCCCTTGTGTGTGTGAAGATGTGTCTCTGCTTTCTGTCTCTGCTGAAGTTAATCACATTTCTCTGATGGAGTATCAAAGGCTACATGAAACACAAAGCTCATTAGAAAGTACTTAAATCAAGTGTTTAATACACTTAAGAATGGCAAGAGTCTGTTTGAAGGCTGCTGGAACATACACACGCAGTTTCACTGGTATACCTTGGTGTTTTAAGACAGAGTTGTTTATTTTTGCAATATATTTTCTCCCACCTTTCCATCTTTACTCTCTTAATCCAGCTGAGAATGCTATAAGAGCCTCATCTGTCAACAGAACTATCTCTGCCCTTTTTTGCAACAACTCATTCAAACAACAGTTGAGCACTTAAACTGTCAGTTTCAAGGTGAAAAATTCAAAATGTGGGTAAATGCAAATTATTAATGCTCTTGGTTGATTAGTCCAAAGTTATACAAACACATGAAATATCATTTTCTCTATTTCGATCATTCTAAAACATTCTCATGTTTGAAACTTAGTGCCAGAAATTTAATTCTAATTATCTGAGGCAAACGAGTGGCAGGAACACCAGAGGCACAGCCAGTGGTAATTGTAAAATTACCCATCGTGAAACCCCATGGGCTGTCAGCTTTTTCTATAGAAGGCTCTCAAATGTGGGATGCACTACCAACTAAAATGAAATTAATATAAGAAATAGGGACTGAAAACCAGGGTTAAAGAGGGGCTCAAACAAAATCAAAGATGAGCATTCTTAACTATTACTTTTGCTGTAATTGTATGATGTAAATTTTACCCTATCATCTTGTAATTTTTTTAATCATTTGTTATTTTCTGTAAGTAATTTTATATAGACTTGATATTTTTCTAGCTAGCTATAGCCAGTAGGCGATTAGTTTTTTTTTTTTTTTTTTTTAACAAGGGGAATGTATATTGTTTAGGAAATAAATCCACCTACAGCTTAAAAAACAAGGGATGTGTACATAGTCTGTAAATATGATCCTGATGTTACTCTTATTGATATAACCTAGAGTTAAATTAGTCCAGGCTGTCAGCTGCCATAGCTGATGTTTTTTTGGAGCGTTATGGCTGATGAGGATGTGACAATTTTCTTTCACACTTCATTCAATGAGAAAACTTGGATGAGAACAGTGAAAATCCTATTTGTCGATGGCAGTGCTTAAGTGAACACAATATTATAATTTTTTAAACTGAACGCAGCTTCTGTCATTCAGTGTTTTACGTGTTGGGTCAGACTTCAGGAGAAATTGGACGCGCATGTTGCGGGTACAGGTGGAAGAGAGGGATGCACAAGCAGGTGTTAATGGGCAGGTAGGGTGTTAGCTGTCCGACGCTATCTCTACATCCTGTCCATTCAGCGCTGTGTGAACGAGGAAAAAGAAAACTTTTTTTCTCTAAAGGTCTTTCTGGGCTCCCAGTGTGTGTGTGCCGGGGGCATGCATGGAGAGAGAGACAAGGAGTGGCAAGGTGAGGCTGGACCATTTCATGAACAAGGGGCGCAGAGGTTAGAGGAGTGCAGGAGCTGATGATCTGTTACATTGGTGGGCTTATTAAAAATGTTCAGGGGTCATGACGGCGCCCCCTCACCGTGGTGACCTAGGCAACCGCCTATAGCCTATCACCTATGCCTAGAACCGGCCCTGCATGGGACAGTACAAGTTATGCTGGATGGGAATGCTGACTTTAAAACAGGGGGGCTAATTAAACAGTGGTGATAATAAATGGGAAACCCTGTAAAGGATCAATGAGTCAGGCAGAACTCAACTAAGCATCCCTGCTCTGCCCTGACAGAGAGGGGATGGCAGGTTAACAAAGGGGTCATTTTGCTAACAAGGGGGACACATTTTTTTTTTATGTGAAACATCAGTTACTTAAATATAAATACATTTAAAAAAACAGTCAAAAATAGGCACTATTGATTTAAATCAGGATCAGCAGTGCAAACAGAAGCAAACAGAGTAAAGACAATTGTGACAGTATTAATCACAACTACAGTGGCTACTACTGGCAGGTGACTTTGTTACAGTTTGGATGGATTTGATTGAAGCAATTAAGAATTACATTAAAAGTGCACAATATTTTTTACTTGATATCAGGCAGATAATAGTTGATAAAGTTAATTATACTTTCAGAAGATATATAAGTTTTTGCCAATATTTACAACCTGTATATTAGTTGTAAATAGCAGCTGTACATTTGTATCATTTTACGGTGTTTCAGGCAGGACCAACAGAGCTATGCCTGCAGAAATCTTTTAATTGTTCATCCTCATTCCTTAAAAAGTCAGTGTAAGTTGAGGATTTATGTTTGTTTGTTCTTATCTTTCAACTTTAACTCTTTAAAGCTTGAAACCTTAAATAATAGCCAAAAAAAAAAAAACAAAGTTGAGGGAACTGAGATATTTATTTAGCCTTCTGTCAAAATCCCCCAAAAATTCACATATATATTTTTTAATCATCTTTGATGCATAAGGCATTTCTGACAATTGAAAATCCACTGGAAGGCTTTTTTTTTATCATTAATCTGGCTGTTACATAAGGTTTTAAAGGAAACTACTGATCATGTTGATTATGCAGAGGTCTCACAAAACTGTGTATAAAATGTGATACAATAGGCTTTGAAGGGTTAAATAGGTTAAATAGTATTTTTAAGACCCAAACACACCAAACATGTTTTTTCATGTGAATAATTCACAGGAAATAATTTTCTTTCAACTATCTAGCAAGTGAACACAAGTTTCACACCAGCAGTGTAATTTCAGTGTGCAAATTGAAGCAGATTTTTTTTTTTTTTTCAAAGTTTCACTTCAACAAGAATACGTCTGACCAATCAAAACACTCATCGCTGCCGATGGGAGAAGAGTTTTGGGGCAGAGTATCAAACCTCCTTTTTTCTCCTTTTCATATAATTTTTTTTTCTTTGGAGACAGCATCCACATGAACCGAACAGCACTATGTGCACAGCTGGAGCTGATTACTACCAAATGGCACTTTACTTTAGGGATACATTTGACAACACAGTCTCCTCTGACCTCAGAAATATGGCTAATTACTGCTCCAGATCAATCAGCTCACTGAAATTAGTCCTCTGACCAGTGTGTAACACAAACAGCTGAGCCCTCCTTGCACCCTTAATATTCATAAGAACAAATGAAAAGTCAGTCCTTCCTCACAGCCAGCTTGGCTGATAAAAGGGAGCAGAGCAGTGGATTAAATAGTGAAAAACAGCACGGACTTCCTACCTGTGCATAGAGGTACTGTTACACGCAGACTGGTGCGTAAAACATACAATGTAACAGATTTTTGCAGCGTGAATGTTTTTGAAAAGTTGCTGAATTTATTTGTAAAATTTCGTCGCTTGTGCTATAAATAGGAAGGTGTAACAAAATTTTCTCTAAATCATTCTATTTTGCGCCATTTCTTCACATTGTCTTTAGTGTGCAAAGGCTTTTAGGACTAAAATTTGAGGTCTGAACTACATTAATATACCAGTGTAAATATTGGTATCAGCTCAAATTAATTTGGAAATATCAATATATTCAATATCAGAAAAAATCCAGTGAAGTGCATCCCTAAATTACGTCCATCAACTCATGATTCTTGTGCCAACAAAGGGACAGGGTGTTGAAACATTCAGTCAACCAATTGCACACATTCCTGGCTTAAAGTTGACAGTTTCATGTTTTTATAAGCCTTTTACTTAGCCTTTATAAATAATCCTAGTTTGTAATTATTTAAGACAGCGAGGGTTTTCTTTCGAAGAAATAAAAATTACGTAAAAAAGTGCAAAAACAATGTGGGATCATCAGTGTTGCTATAGGAAATCAGTGCTTTTGTCGTGTGTAAAAATATTTATGAACTTTATGTCACCATCACCTGCTCTGGTGGATAATTGCTACAGGACACTTATTGCCAGTTCTTTAGGGGAGTTTGAATTTATCAATTAATTGGTGGCAAAATAAGTCAAGTCTTTTTTTCTACCTGAGGTGAAAAAAAAGACTTCAGTTTCTAAACAGCTGATCAGGGGAGGGTGTGAGCATGTGTAAGTGAGCAGAAAACAAGAAAAAAGAGGAGCAAATGAATGGGAAAAGTGAAGCTTTCGCAGACTTAAAGTCAGTGACTTATATTAAAACAGTCTTATTGTTAAACTGCTCTGACAAGCTCTAATTGTTTAGTTAACCATAGTAGCATTTCACCTGTATTCAAATGACCTTGAAGAAAGGGCATGAATATGAAAAACTTATTAATACTCACACACCAACACACAGGTCAGTTTGTTTCTGTTACCAATGCTATAGCAGTCGCTGTTATCCTTATTTGGACACAATGTGAATATAAATGTTCATGCCAGTCAATACGCCTCAGTGTATGACTACATCAGAGTGTCTATGACCTTTTCTTGAAAATGCATCAGTCATTTCCTGTCACTCTGCATTTCTTTTTCAATCTCTCCGTGCCACACATGTTCACATACAGAATGTATTAAAGATAATGAGTCATGGCGGTTGGCAGGGCATTCAGATACAATACTCTTTCACGTTAAGACATACGCCTAAACATCAGTAACTACAGCAGGACAGCTGAAGTACAGGTGTTGATATTAGACCACTATGTATTTAAGTAAATGGTTACATTCAAGGTGCATTTGAGAGCCATAAAAGTAAAAGAAAGTAGCATAACAGAATGATTAACACAAACATCAGTGACTGTCAAATGAAGTGAGTCACATCCAGGTCGCTTGTAGGAGAAACTTGTGAACACCAACCTAAAGGAAGCATTTCTCTGTTCATAAAAGATGATGCCTCTGTATTTGCCTTGAGAGTACCTTCGTAGTCAGTTTTTCATTGAAATGTCAAAATCTGCCATTTAGACACCCGTCTAAACAAAGTGGCATTTGCCAGAACTCTTTCTGGTTTTCCAAAATCTCACTGAGTTGGAAATAACCAGGACACAGGCTCACTAATGTTTGCCAGTGGTTCTGTTGCAAATCAGAATCAGCTTTACTGGCCAGGTATGTGTGCACATACGAGGAATTTGACTTGGTTAAACATTACTCTCTTAGTGCACAAGAATATACACTATAAATATACACTATGAATATACACTATGGATATGAACATTTTGACTTTTAACTGGCTTGGTTACAGAGACTGTGACTACATTCATGCAGTTTTTACAGCTGAGTGATAAACATGAGGTAGATGAAGCTTATGGTTATGCCATATTTACAAGAATACTGTGTGCATACATATGGATATGGGGATGACATTGAGCTGTAAATACTAGCAAGTTATTATAAATACAGATAAATACAGAATTATGGTTAGAATTTTCTACAGTTAAATGAGGAGTTGTCCAAGGTTATTGCACAGTTTGTTTTGGCACTCAGTGGCCGTTAAGAGTTCAGCAGAGCAACAGCTTGGGTGAAGAAGCTGGCTCTGCTGGTCTGCTGGTTTTGGTGTAAAGTGCTTTGTAACGCCTGCATGAGGGGAGGAGGTTGAACAGTTTGTGTGTGGGGTGTGAGAGCTCTGCAGAGATGTTTCCTGCCCATTTCCTGACCCTGGTCCTGTGAAAGTCCTGGATGGAGGGCAGGTCATCCACTGTCATCTCAACAGTCTTGAGAGGGTTCAGCTCCAGGTGGATCTGACTGCACCAGAGAACCAGCCGATCCACCTCCTGTCTGTATGCTGACTCGTCACGGTCACGGATGAGACCGATGACTGTGGTGTCACCAGCAAACTTCAGGGGTTTCACAGTTGGGTCCCCTGAGGTGCAGTCATTGGGGTAGAGGAGGGAGAGCAGTGGGGAGAGAACCCCCCGGGTAGAAATGAATCCCCGTGAATCCCCTCTGAGTGGACGAGCGGGCGCAAGGAACAGCTCTGTGAGCGAGGAGCAGGAAATCTCATCGCTCCACTCCGCTCACATGCTCTGGAACCCACTAAGTACCATGTCTTGTTTATCATTGGGCTAGGAAGGGATGTAGCTTGGGATTTTGGGCCGCCAGAAAAAATATTACAAAGGTCCCCCCTTAACCGGGTAGCCAAGCAACAAGTGTGTCAGTTTTACAAATATCTATGTATTCAAATGTATTTTTTAACCACAATTTCTTGATTTATGAGCAATATTTTTACAATGGTTAAATTACATTTACCTGCATTATTTCGCAGTGCTGGACTATACCATTTGGACATTTTTGAGGGAGGAGCAGGGGCCCCCCAGCGTTTTATTTCATTCTGATATAAATGTATGTCTGTTTTCATTTAGTTGCTTTTGATTCAATAATGACACTAACTAATATAATAAAAAATAAATAAAACACTTTGCATTGCAGGCTTCCAAGGGGCCCCTCCCTTTTGTGGGCCCGGGTAATCAGTACCCTTTTTCCCCCTGTGCTACGCCCATGGGCTTGGGCTGGGCAGATGTCATAATGCTACACACTAAAGGTCAAAAGTGACTCCGACTCAGATAAATATGACAAACATTAAAATGAAGAAAGTCATAGGTTACTTTAACATCCCCTTTTACAACCTTTTACATCAAAATTCCCAAACGACTACCAGTTGATTTTTTACATTAAAATCTTACACATTACTCCTAAATATGAAAGCATTTAAGGCAAAGTATGTCAGTTTGGGCAAGGGTAAATATATAATAAAATACTATTTAATGATCAATATATTGGACACATCAAAACATGTAAGGAAACTCTCAGTGTACAGCATAAAAGATGAAATGACAAATGGATTTTGTTTTGTTTCAAACATAATACCCTGCCATGTTTAATTGTGCACAGCTAAACAGCTGCTTCTTCACTTCTATTGTTCAGAAACCCTGAGCTAGACTTTTATAACAGAATCAGCACCTTTATATGTACTGTTTGTCTTGCATTTTTGTGCTCAGCAATATGTCAAAGCGTCACACTTAACACAAGGTAGAAGAAATATATAAATATATATATAAACACATGGGATTTGTATGTCAGTTCCTTTATTTTCTGTTCTATATTTCTCAGTTTGAACCTTGCACCTCTGCAGTACCTTGTAGAATCAAATTCAGCAGTAACCTTTATAGATGTTCTGCATCTTGAAGTGTTAAACCTATCCTTACAACAGTTACATTCTGTTTTCAGATGAAAACTAAAACCGAAAAATTCCTCTAACCTTAAACAAGAGCTCTCCAAGTTCAAGCCATGAATGATCAAATCAGATCTCCCACGCCTACTTGGAAAAAAGGAGAAATACCATAAAGGTCTGCTCTCAAGGAAAACTAAGCTGATCTTGTAGTAGTGGATTCCAAATCTAATCCATAGAGCCACACCATCTTAACAGATGGTGATCTTAACCATCTTAACACTGCCAGATTCTGCTCACCAACTACCTCTTCACTCTCAAAACTCAAGATCTTATGGTCAGGCTGGACTTTGGAGTTAGCAAGTTAAAGTTCCCTTTTCAATCTAACTTCTTGTTTCATGTACTACAGTTTCCATGGCTGTGCTTGTTGTGCTTCCTCCTTCAGTCAGCTTGCTTTCTGACTGGCAGTAGTTTCGTTCCATGTAATAATCCTGCTAGTGCCTGCTCAGTTGCCTGTTTTCCCCTTACACAACAGGATTTGTGAAAAAACAATTTTTTACATGTTTAAAATTTTTGATCTCCATGAAGAGCGGCTCTGATAGCCTTACCAGAGAGGCAAAGATCACTCTTAACACACCACAGGAAACTCTATCATCTTTAGAGCCATCTAATAATCAGGTGAGTTTATCATAAAAGTTGGAGCAATGTCTGCATTTTTGTGATCATTTAACATTAATGACGATGTCAAAATTAGACAAGAATAAAAAGTTTGCACTGGAAAATTTTCTAGGATATATGGTATAATCAAGAGGTTACATTTGTACTCGGTGTCTGTGAGGACCCAAATGTAAGTACTTGAACTTGTACTTAGTCTGGAACAATGTGGTATCAGGGCATCCTTGGTGATAAGAAATGCTAGTTTTAACAAAATGTTTTAACTTTGAAAAGAGAGAAAACTAGTGCAGGCTTTCACACAACATATTTTTGCTTCAAAAGCAGTGTAACAAGAGCACAAGATGTCACTTTTACATAAGCTGCAACACTCTATCATACATGAAAGCAGAATAAAAACAACCATCATTTATTATTAAATTGAATGACATTAAAGTATAAAAGCTTTTGGTTTTTTTTTTCTACTTTCAAATGTCTCATCCTTGCAGGTACAGTCAGTACTTCTTACTTAAATCCATTATTCATTTTGTGCATCAACAATCAACAAAGCACAAAAATCATGTGTACTGTGTCCAAAGACTGTAAGAGAGACGTGGACAAAGTTCCTGTATTGTAAAAGACTGCCTTTCCCCCAGTGTTGAATTTGGTGTAACTCAACAGGTTTAAAAATAAGTCTGATTAAAGGTTTAGAAGAAAATTTGGGCAAAATATTCAAAAAAGCATGTTGTGACTCACTTTGTTAGATTAGGAAAGTATTTGATGAAGCATGGTGTAGTTCAGAGTATTGACACTCTAACATCAGAGTTGTTTGTCACCTCTGATAAAATATTAAAAGAACAGCCATGTAGCTTAGTAAGATTTATGAGAAACAATAGAAAAATGTGAAATCTGTCTGACCTATTTCACAACTGCGGAGCATTTAAGCTCTGTGCCTACATGTATTAATGTAGTTAATGTATTAACTTAAGTTCGGGAGCAGGGCCACACGAAAACCACACCCTCAATCACCTGACAAGCCTACTTAAACGTAGCCAACCCACATCACGGCGTCTGTCTGAGAGTCTTCAACCCACCCTCCCTCCGTTCTCTAACTCATTAATCTCCTCCTCAACTATCTGCCTCACCCAAGTGTCATCTTATTCTTGTTCTGCTCGGGCAGAATGACACCTGAGACGGAACCCTCATCCTGAGTCTCCCTCTGGCGAGTCTGCATCTCCCAGACTAGACTAAAACTACTTACCCACGTCCCTCATCTTCATCACAACAGACAACAGTCTTACAGCACATACTTAAAAATCCTGATTAAACCTTTAAACACATTCTGTTGTGGTGTGGTCCTTGCTAGTGAAATGCACATTAATTTTTGTTGGTAAGTAAAAACATCTACTTTATCAGACCTGTTGGCTCAGCCTGTCGCCCTTGATGAGCTTCAACTAGTCACTGCAAGTGAAACCCTGACAACATCATGGACACACACTGACATTAAAAATGACATTTCAAAATGCAAATGAAAAAGCAGTTAGAATCTCATTTTGTAAGCTGAAAGCCAAGGGTCAGATGAAAAACATAACTCTGAATGTTAGCAGAAGCAGAGCAAGGCTGGTAATACCATAACCACAGAGTTGTTACCTAAACCCACTGGATTCAATTTGAGCCCTTTTTTGACACGAAGTTGTATCACATTTTCATCTGTATTGTTTCCTAATTGTAAGTCAACAAATCTGTTGCTCAGAAATCTGCACTGCATTCAGATGCATTCTTTAAAATATGAAGCAACATTTCCATTCCTTAGGAGTGTTTAGTTAAACAGTTCACTCAAGATAATGAGCTATAAAGAAATGAATAGCAATAGGATAAAATCCTCTTTGTAAGGAAGTGTCAAGGTGCCGTTTTTGTCAACAATTACTTATAATTCTGGATGGTATGTCTGCATTATGAACTCATCTCCTATAGAGAAGCCATGCATACAGATTGGCAAATCAATAGCTTCCTTTTGCCATTTCAAAGGCCTGCTTGGAATCTAATTTAAACTGTGACATATGTGCACATCAATACATGTGCATCATACACCGCAGCTATTTTTCAAAAGGTGTGTCTAATTTAACATCCTGTATGAGCGTGTGCACATACTTACTTATACCCCTGTGTGTGTATGGATATTGTTTGTGTCTATACACACTTGACGACCTCTTTATATTTACTTGCGCAGCTATATTTATCAGTCTATGTTGGATTGTGCCAGTGCTGCTTCATTATAATGATCTGAGGGTTCTCTTGCCTCTGAAGTGAAGCCTTTCATTACACATGCTCATTCCAGGTGACACTCACATGTGAGCATGTGTGTTTAACTGTTTGTGTGTGTGGTTTCTGTATTCAGCTGCGACTGCACCCTCTCACTGTATTTGCATAACAGACAAATGTTAATAACAGTGAGTGCTGTTCAGAAGGATCTGCCAGTCTGGAAACAAAAACACCCTGGACAGTTTCTGCCCTTGTTTTTAAAAGGATTTATCTATTCTTAATACTTTAACACAGGTGTTAAGTTTAGAGAAGAGCACACAGTTACGGGGCAGTCATCTTTTTTTTTTTTTTCTTTTTTTCTTTTTTTGATAAACTGGAGCACAGTTGAAACATTCTCAGCAGAATCAGTTGTTTAGCAGATGAATATCTACAGACAGTGGTGGACAGTAATGGAGTACATTTACTTGATTACTGTACTTAAGTAAATTTTTCCAGTATTTGTACTTTACTTGAGTATTTGTTTTTTTTTTTTTTGGAAACTTATGACTTTCGCTCCATTACATTTCAAAGACAAATATTGTACTTTCCACTCCACTGCATTTCTAGGAAGCTTGTCGTTATTTGTTCCTTTTAGGTTCAGCATAGCTTTGTAGAAAGATGTAGGTGTTTTTCTTTTCTAAAATGCAATTGGCCACATGCTGTGCTCCTTACAGCAGGGAACCAATCACAGTCACCGCCCACACCTGGGATGGATTTGGAAATAAGCTACGTCCTCGCTCTGTGTAGCAAGCTCTCCCGCCTTCATTCAAACAAAACTCGGCAATGGAGATGAAAAACCAGTGCACTCATGGCCATATCTCAGCTTGATGTTTGAGATTTCAGAAATGAGGAATAATTCATATCATTTCAAATGTCTTCTGTGTACACCGCAAACAAACTACATTTCTGCATTCAAGAACTCACCGTCCAACCTGAAAAAGCACATTGAGATACGTAAACAGAAGTTATTTTTCTCTCTAGATAAACATTTTAAATGAAGCTGTCTGAGGTTAAAGTAGTTGGGGTTTAATATGATGACCAATGATTGAAATGCAGCCGACCATCAGTGCGCTAAGCTTGGTGACATGTGAGAGGAAAACATCCTGCAGAGTCAGACTCTTTCCACTCTTTACACGCGGTGAATTAAGGATTTGTTTTTGACCAAACCAGAGGTGATGGTTGTTGGAAGAGGGGACAGACTAAAAATTATGGTTTGGGTGATAATGTACTGATACAAGAAAATGTACTTTGTACTTTTGAATACTTAAATATTTTTTTAAAGTAAGTACTTTAGTACTTTAACTTGAGTAAAATTTCACTGAGCAACTTTTACTTGTAAATAGTGCTAAACTAGCAATTATGGGATGTTTTTATCAGAAAAAAGAGCAGTGTGGAATCATGGCAGTAGTCATTAAGAACAGCTACAGCAGCCACTAGTGGTGGGCAGCTGAATTACAGTTTAGATGGAGTGTTTGCAGCTCAGCTGATCAAAACTGCTAAATTAATTCTAACTAAATATGAATTAGATTAACAAACTCTTAATTCTAGTGTTGACAACAACGGGATCCAAATTGAACCATTTAGCTGGCTAATCACTGGCATCCCAAGGCTAAGTTCAAAAGCAGGCATTGTGAACTCATTGAGGACTGCCAGCATTTTCATTATTCCATTATATGTTTAGCTATTGTAAATAAACACAATGTGGGCGTGTCCAGTTCAAGTGTCCTACTCATTTTTTTATGAAGAATGCAAATTAAAAAAAACCTTTACATCCATATATACATATTCAACTTTACATTAAAATGTCAAAGATTTATGAGCAAGGGTGTACCCTGAACTATCACTGCAGTAACTATACACTGTAGTATTTCTGTTATGCACGTGAAAGTGTGCACACACTCATGGACTTCTGAGTCCTTTGTGCCAAAAAGACTGTTTAAAAATGGTGCTGGGAGTACAAAGGCAGTATCTGAACTCTTATTAACCCAGATTCCCTCTGCCATGACTGCTCTAGCCTATCATTATTTTCAGGTCATTTTCTTTATGTGCTATATCAAAGATCAAGGGTTTATTCATCGCTGTAGCAGAGGAGAGAAATGTTACCATGGAAATGAAAGCTGTCCATTTGCCATTAGAACCCAAAGTTTACCAGAGGAATCGGAGCATAACGGTTCTCACAACTTTTCCAGTTAGTGTCCATGATAGCGGCATACATGCATGCAGTCGCTTGGTGGCTTTGTGCACTGGTGTACAGTCATGCTGTAACAGGAAGGGGCCATCCCCAAACTGTTCCCACAAAGTTGGGAGCATGGAATGGTCCAAAATCTCTTGGTATGCTGAAGCATTCAGAGTTCCTTTCACTGCAACTAAGGGGCCAAGCCCAGCTCCTAAAAAACAACCCCATACCATAATCCCCCCTGCACCGAACTTTACACTTGGCGCAATGCAGTCAGACAAATATAGTTCTCCTGGCAACCACAAAATCCAGACTTGTCCATCAGATTGCCAGATGGAGAAGCGCAATTCGTCACTCCAGCTCTCCACTGCTCTAGAGTCCAGTGGCGGCGTGCTTTACACCACTTTATCCAACACTTTGCATTGCACGTGGTGATGTATGGCTTGGATGCAGCTGCTCAGCCATGGGGACCCATTCCATGAAGCTCTTTACGCACTGTTCTTGAGCTAACCTGAAGGCCACATTAAGTTTGGAGGTCTGTAGCGATTGACTCTGCAAAAAGTTGGTGACCTCTGTGCACTATGCGTCTCAGCACACGCTGACCCCACTCCGTCATTTTACATGGCCTACAACTTCGTGGCTGAGTTGCTGTCATTCTCAATCACTTCCACTTTGTTATAATACCACTGACAGTTGACTGTGGAATATTTAGGAGTGAGGAAATTTCACGGCTGGACTTGTTACACAGGTGGTATCCTATCACAGTACCATGCTGGAATTCACTGAGCTCCTGAGAGCGACCCATTCTTTCACAAATGTTTGTAGAAACAGTCTGTATGCCTAGGTGCTTGATTTTATACACCTGTGGCCATGGAAGTGATTGGAACACCTGATTTCAATTGTTTGGCAGGGTGAGTGAATACTTTTGGCAATATAGTGTATGTTAATCATTAAGGATGGAAACAAACAAACAAAATTGCATTCTTTTCTTTAGTTGTGACGAGTAAAAATTGTAAATGCTACTCCTATTTAAAGGAAAAAAAAAATTCTCTGTTAAAACCTAATGCATGAAACGTTAAAACAAAAAGAGACAAAACTGTGCCAAAAGAGGTTTTTAAACCCTGCACTTGAAGGCAAGAAGCAAAGCGTTGCACTAGCAACTTCAAAGGTGCAAAAACTTATTACAAGCTGAGATAACTGAGATACAAGCTTCTCAGTGAAACATAATGAAAAAACGTTCTGTTTCCTGTGGAGTTACATTCAGTGTCAGTGGCACGTACTGGTGTCTTCCTCATTCATGTGTCTGAAAAGCCTTAATGATTTAAAACTTTCAGTGTGTTTTTACTGTCACTGCAGCAGTAATTCAGTCACTGCGGGTAACATTTTATGAAAGAGGTAAAATCAAACTTTGAAAATTTAGAAAATGAAGGCAACACTGCATGATGAGTGTGCCTGCATCTGAATTTCAAATCATAAGAGTCTGATTTTCAGTGATGCAGACACAAACTCCTACATCTAAGATTGAATATATGTTAAAGAAACACTTTAATTTTCTGACTTCAGGGTGCATCTTTTATATTTTCTTCACTATTGATTACTTACTTCTAAAGACCCCAGTTATTTCTAAAATTATTCTAGACAAATTGGACACTTTGACTGAAGCAAACACTTGCACACCTGATACTTCGTCATAAATATTGATCTCATCAGTAAACGCTACATTCCTCATTAAGTCATTATCATTACTTTTAGTGCTAATTTTTAACAAAAGCCGGATCTGTATATGAAGACGTAAGTACATGACCCTTTATTTACTCCATAAGTGCTTATAAAATATTTTCAAACACCTGGTGGTAATAACTATACCCTGGTATTTTATAAATATGTCCTGTATTAATCTCTGCTCTATTTTTGTGATCCACTAACATTTGAACTGATAGAAAATATCTAATGTAGGGTGCGCCGGTAGTCGAGTGGTCAAGGTGTGCGCCATGTACGCAGGCGACCGGGGTTCGAATCCAGCCCGTGGCACTATTTCCTGCATGTCTCTCCCCGCTCTCTTCCCTGTTTCCGACTCTATCCACTGTCCTATCAAATAAAGGCCAAAAATAAATATTTTAAAAAAAGAAAATGTCTAATGTATGCCCTTGAAGGGGATGTCAGTTTGAAGGAAAGTTTGATAGACATATAATCTGTCTGAAGAACTTTAGATAACTGACTGTTACACTTGAAGAAATATCAGAAATGTTTTTTTTTCTTTTTGTATTGGCAGATGGACCGGCAAGAAGTGAAAAAAAAAAACTGAAAACTTGATCAGAATTTTTAACATGCCAAATAATCTACAAAACAGGAAGAATAAATGATTTGTTATGTACTTTATTATTCCACATAACATAATAACAAATACTGTAAAACAGCACTTTCTGTACTTTTTAGCACATAGAAAGTACTAATGAGAAAAAAATTAAAAGACTCTTCTTTTTTATTACTGATCATTTGTATTTTTCCACATAATAGTAGCCCTCAAACATTTTTTAGAAATATATTTCACTGTTCAGTTTTTCTTATACTGTGAAGAATAGCTATTGTGTTGACTCACAGACAGTGGCAGACATTTTTAAGATAAAATGCTGCTGATAATGGGCTTTGGATTACTTCTATTTGCTGAAGATAATTCAATCACCATTTCTTCTTTGTGATTTTTATTAATTCATTTTCTCTTTGTGATTCATTTGATTCATTTATCAGCTACTTTCCGTCCTCCTCTCTCTCTGTATATATATTTTTTTACCGTCCAATGTTTCTTTGACTTCTAATTACCCAACATAAGACACATCACTAGTTTAAGATAGTAAAAATTGTCACTTGTTGCTGTCATGTGTGTGGTTGGCGGTGGAAAAGTGAATTTCTTTGACAGCCATTGTGAAATAACAGACACCACCAATCTGAGACCACCTTCCTCGTGTAACAACTTTTGAAAAGATCCACAGAAACACAGAAGAAGAAAAAGCTCTGATGGAAAAATGTTTCTATCGCCTCTCTGTCTCAAGAGAGGTATTTTCTGATTATGGAAACACTCAGGTGTCAGAATGGGTGTAAAGTCTTATGAGTATTAAGTGCATGAATTTCTGTAACACTCTGGTTCTTGATGCTCTGTTACATTAATGTCACCAGTTTGCAGGTGTGTTTATGCTTGTTAAAGACTCCTTGGGTGGTGCTTCACTGTTGTTATAAGAGCTTTAGCTAATAAACATATTCACAGCCCCTAGTGAGCAATGAGAATCCCTTTTACGGCACACACAATCCTCCTGGTTTCCATGAAAACACTCTTAATTACATTACAATGCTAATAAAAGTGTTTTTTTTTTTGTTTTTTTTTCCTCTTGCTGTTTTTATTCCTAACCTTGTTGAATGCAAGAGCAAATTTGCACTTACTGCTCCATAGTGATGTGCATACATCATCTATTCATGCAGGCCTGATTATGGACCACTGTGCCACTGTTTGTTGGACTTTCTCAAGTACAGCTGTCATTTAGGTATTCAGTGCTCATCAGTCATTTTTAGTGACAAAAGCTGATGCCACTGACTGTAGAGGGATTTGCAGAGTTATTCACTGTCATTCAAGATGGAGTATAGGGCTCACAGTAACGATAATATATTGATGCAGTTATTCACTGATAACTGATACACTGTAAGACAGTCATAAAATAAAACAGCTTGACATCTAATAAGCTGAGGTAGGAAATGCCCTTACTATGACTTAATGGACTGTATTCACTGCAATTCAGTCTCATTTTTGTCTCTGGTCATGCTTGACCTTTAGCTTCTCCTCACTGACATCCTTTGACTGCCACTATTCTAACATATACACTGATTTTTATAATGACCTATTTTGGTTTACTAAAGTAGTTTAGAGAATGATTGTAAAAGAGAAATTGGCCTCTATTGTCAGTGCTGGTTTGGAAAGATGCTTAAAAAGCATTTTCTTGAATGCAATTCATTAAGCTTTTTAATGTCAAATAATAAAATACAGCCCATAATGCACAGTAGACTGGAGCAGATGCTGAAAGTATCACCTTTTCAAAGAAATAGGGAATGTGTTGTGAATCGGGAATCGCTTTGTATCAAAAATTGATCCTGAATTAAATCGTGATCCCTCAGAATTGGGATCTATGGAAGAGGATTAGGGCCACTGAACAAAAGCAATTTTGAGACGCATTTTTTTAAATTCAGAATTCAGATTTTTTTCTTAGATTCCTGATTTTTATTCTCAGAATTCTGACTCGAAACTCAGAATTCTTTTTCTCACAGGTAAAATAAATAAATAAATAAAAATAAAAATTGCGTTTAATTTTTCTTTTTCAGTGGCCCTTTTCCTTTTCCACAGGAACATGTTTAGTTATTCATTTTCAGTAGTCTGTAATGAGCTTTGAGATCTGTTCTGCTGCATGTCTGAGCTTTTTTAAATCACAAACTAAAACACCGACATGTTGAAGTGAGAATGTCTTTCAATGAAACCTAATACATCAGGTTGCTGAAAATTAAACTAATGATAGGAGATCAAGGCATATTGCTCACCCTTGGCTGATAGTAAGAGAGAGAGAGAGAGAGAGAGGTAAAGGTAGAAATAGAAAACTTTGAAGGTGCAGGTGTTATGTTGCTGCCACTGTGTTTTTTGACATTTTCTGAAAAAGCCTTGATAATGACCATGACTGAACTCTGTTCAGCAGTGTGCTTCTGTATCCCCGCACTAAAACACTGAGGGGTAGGGCTGGTACAGACTGATGGGCATCTTTCCCATCATCAAAATATTTAAGCAGAGAAAAGTTCTTCTTAATCTACAGCAGTGTTCCCCAATTAGTTTTTCCTGGGGGCCAAAATTTAAATTTATTAGACCACTGGTCGTATTTGTCTCAGAGACCATCCAGCATCATGAAGTGCTTTAATGTGGACTTTTTCATTTTCAGTGAGCTCTCCATGTTTTACCATTTTGAACAGGAATGAGGAATTTCAAACTGAATTCACCCAAACTGGAGCCGGCTCATGTATATATATATATATATATATATATATACCCACACACAGAGTATGGCTTAATTAGCTACACTTAAGAGGATTTATTTGCAAGTAATCTAAACAGGTGGCATAAATATGCTGTCCTTATATCAGGTGGCAATTTTTTTTGCATTCCTAACGTTTTTAAGACCCACTGATGCTAAGTTTACAAGACATTCATTCAGCATGACTGTTTATGACTTTAAAATGGCAACCTGTTGTCCACAATATCTGATCAAACCCTGAGATTATTTCACCCGACCTTAGATCATTGCAGAGTCCAGAAAGAGAGTGAGAGGAGGATCCTGCTGAGATGTTTCCCTGACTGCTGCACTATTAGTCTACTGCTCAAAGAGCTATAAACCCTCACCTACTGAGAGAAAACTTGACTTAAAAGTACGTCTGAGCCACAACAGTTGTTCTTCTGTATGTCCGTTCTTTCGTAATCCCCCTGACATCCCTGTGCGCATCATGAAGTGGCCCATCTCCGTGTGTAATTACGTCTGTGAGCGCTGCACCAACACCAAAAATGCTGATCTTTTACAAGGCAAAAACCTCTGACATTCGTTAAAGCCTGAGATGCAGAAAACTAGTCAGAGGTGTGGGAAGGGCTGGACTCTATGAGAGTCTGTGCAGCTGCGCACGGTGGTTAAATTCTTCATCTTCAGCAAAATAATCAATATTAGATTAGACAAAATAAATCCTTCTCCTTCACTCTTAAAAGTCATGTACTCTGTATCAGCCTCTTTTCAGGCAGCATATTTGCAGAGTTAAGGTGATGAAGTGTCTTTTTACGATGCTCCTCCCTAAAGAGAGTTCAACACACCATATCTAACTCATTTATTGCATAGTAGTATGACCTTTCCTTGCTATAATTACAGAAAGATCGTGATAAATGAGTACAAATTTGTATTTGAAACACCTAAGAGGGTAAAAATAAAACATTGTTATATTTTTAAAAATCTCCTTCTTTTTTCCCAAATGTCTTGCAGGCCAGATGACACCTGCTGGCAGGCCAGAAGTGGCCCATGGGCCGCCATTTGGGGATTGCTGATCTACAGGATAATAAAGATGTAACTTTTGGGAAAAACTTTTACAAACTCAACAATAATCAGGGGCCCAGCCAAACAAGGGGCCCATGGAAGTCAGGAAAATCATGGTCCATTGTAAAGTTAAACTTAAATATCATATTTTATTTCTAATCTGAATAATAACCACTCTTGTCAAAGCAACAAAAAATGAACTTTATTTTTACTGTAGTAGAAATGAGCCTAATTAAATTGTAAATCCCTATTCTTAAACAGAAATTCCCTTTACCCTGTAAAGTGAAATCCAAAGTTTTTGTCTTAACACACTACACATGTTGGAATAAGGTTGCTGTAAACATGTGAAAATACTGAGATCTACATGTGATTAAATTCTGGATGTTAGAAAGTTTTTCACCTCTTTCCTGGCTTGGTTTCATGTGGGCGGGGCCAATATGTGGGCTCACGATGTCATGAGCCCACAGTGGGAATGACCCTGCACCTCCAACACTACAATATAGAATCCCAGAGCAGTTCATCTCAGCACAGTCTGTTGTTAAATGCTGTTTTATTGTTCATTGTGAGTTAAATTTGCCAAATCTATCAGCCACAGTGGACTATGGATCATTTAAAGCATCATAACAGAGATTGAAGCCAGAAAATGGACTTTATCTCTTCTCTTGCACAGAGCCAGGCAGCTGCATTTTGCTCATAAAGTCAACATTCAGATTGTGACATTTTTAAATCTGAGAGGATGGTTTTTCTCCTGAGTGGGCAACATCAGAACCCAATAACACCTTGATACACTTCTCTGCTCCAAAATGAAGTAACTGTTTGCCAAGACGCTTGCACCAATGCTACTGATCCAACACAAATGTATTGATATATATCAATAAATCACCAGTGGACAGGGCCCATTCTCTAGGTTTGTCAGGGGCCCAGGCAATTCTGTAGGCGGGCTTGACCGGTGGGCTTCTGTTATGGAAAACCATGCCTTTGGCAACAGTGTTAATTGTATCACACAAGTCAGGACAACGGTATATTGCCCTATGGATATTTTTCTGACTTTTGTAGCTATTTTATAACTTTCTTTTGTGTTCATTTAAAATCTACTGTATTCTGCTCAGTTCTCTTATCCTAAACACCACCAGGCCTATCTAGCAGATCAACCACAAGATAGTGTTCAGTTTTTTAAGATATGTTTTGGGGATTATTATGCCTTGATTCAGAGAGAAGAACAGTGGATAGAGTTGTGAAAAAAGAGAGTGGGGGTAAAACGTGGAAAAGAAGCCGCAGGCCAGAATCAAACCTGAGCCTCCTGCACACATGGGGTGTGATTGAACCATTAGGCCATCTGCGCCCCCATTGTGTTCTTTTTTGTAGCAGTATCAGAAGTATTGATTGGCCTCAAATACCAACTGAAATGTTGTTTTGGATACCAGCAATTGTTCAAATCAATATACCAATATCCTATACCATAATATTTGTCAGATGTTATGTCCTTACACTTGTATCTGAGGCATAACCAGAGATGACTAATACTAAAGCCTACACACACAGGGATGAGAAAAAAAATGGTTTGGACCATCCCTACCCACACACAGCCACTTTATGAATATAATCCCCAGTCCTAACCCTTTTAATGTGTAACACAAAAGGCTAATCACAGAGTTGGCCCATAACATTATTTTTTTGTTTCTCTCCCTAAAGCTGATATCCAAGATCAAGCAAATGAAAACGCCAATGAAAGAATTGTTCTCTCTGAATGACAAAATGCTCAATCTAATTTTAATATCCAACCTGCTAAATGAATGATTTTTTCCCCTCATTAATTCTCCAAAGTGTGGACGCCTACACACTTCTCCTGTACCAAAGTATCAGTGCAAACTTCCTGGCTGAATACCTGGGGACCTGAATTCAATCTTGGAATCATAGAAGATTATTTATGTTGAGGATGGAAGGCTTGAGGGACAAACCATCTCCACTCACATATCAAAGTTTCTTATCTGCCTCACAGCATTAAAGTGTCTGCAAAACTTGACCTGAATTAAATCTCGTACTCTGAAAAAAAAAACGCAGCCTACATTTGGCAGAGAGGTAGTGCTGGTTTAAAAAAAACATTTAAAATATCATTCATAACACCACAAAAATGTTTATGTGATTGACAGTAAACCTTGATAAATAAGAGTCCTGAAAAACAGCAACAAAGTGGATGAAGAAATACGATCTGAAGGAAAATGCTCTGACAAGATTCTATTTCAGGTCACAGTTACAAATGCTATAAGTTACACCACCTATGCTTTAATGAACACTTTAAGCCTGTTTCAGACTGGGGGCATGTTTTGCTGCATGTCAGTCGAATCTCACTGCTCTCACAGACCTGTCCTTCACAGGTTTTACCTGAATAAACCCCCCTACAAGCTACTTGATTCAGTGTATAGAGGAAGTATGTAAGGAACTATTCAAGACAAAGGCTAGGAGTTTCTGTACAGACATACTTAACCAGGCTTTTAATATGAAATGCAAAAACCAGAAAAGCACTTACTGTGTTTGACTTTCCTGTGACATATTCTACCAGTGTGGAGGCAGAAAGTCTCACTAATAGTAGATCTTTAGAGAACAACTTAATCAAACAGGCGCATTTATGCTTGTGGCCTTCCTCAGGGTTATCAGGAAACACACTGTAAACATATTCTATGTGCATGTATGATACAACAATGTAAATATGGCTCTCCATTTATCGTTTTCCTGACTAATATGGTCCATAGCCGCACGCAGTGCGCGGAAAAAAACATAAGCGAGACTTCAAATTTCTAAACTCTCCGCACATGAGATGCGGGTATCAGGCACATGCGTGGTGCACATGCAGGCACTCGGATAGCCCTGACTTGTTAACATGCAATCAAACTGAAAATCCAGGCGTGTCGCGGTTCAGACGCATGTGTCCCACTCCCAGTCTGAAACGGGCTCAAAGATTTAACCGGAGAATGTAGAGGTGTTCTGTTACCACAGTTAGTTCTCAAGGTTTGTCTGTGTAAATTTTGATCACATGTCGTGGTCCCTTTAAGAAATACAGGAAGTTAGTGACAGGAAGTCAGGTTAAGGAAGTAACATGAGAAAAATAATGAGACGCACATGCTAGAGAGAGAACAGCTATCATCCTACTGTCTGCTTTCATCGGCAAACATCTGCTTACATCTTATGCCATACGCAGCATTGTCGGTATGTAATGTTATTTTACATCCTTATGTTTAATTCCAATTCATTATTTGCCATACAAAAGGTTGTTTTGTGTAGTTTGATGTAAAAATACAATGATGTGTTGCACAGTTGATTTGATGACTTACCGCAGCTACTATTTTAGTTTAGGCTGATTTAATTTGTAATGCATCTTTTGTTTATTGTCCAATACATACAGAAATGTGAGTTAGTTGTAAAAGGCTCAATGTTATTCATGATAAAAGTGTGTTTACAATACATGTCCAAGAAACTTACAGCATACTTATTGCTGATTATGCCCTTTTTTGTTCTTAGTTTCACCCTTTTTCTAGTCAATAAACCTACGGACAAACTGATGACTGTCTCCAGAGTTTTGATGAACAGAAGGTGTTTAACTGACTGCCAAGCTATATTCTGCAAGTATATCGAGGGTGGTACAAGAGGGTTAATGAATATACATTTGATTAACATCTGCATCAAATGCTATCTCTGTCTCAGCTTCAACTGGTCACAATAATGATGTTCTAGGTTGTTAACAATAATTAGTTAAATCTATTAAATTAAAAGTCCCCCCTTGTTTAAGGTATTAATTGAATTATTGAATTGTTTTGAGGGGCTATTACACAATTTCTCTAGTTCCAGGACTGCATGAGAACAATGAAAGTGATATAAAACAGTAATAACGACCCATTAAACACCATGTAATCATATAAGCACACATAAAGCCAATGACAATGCTTTCACCAAATGTAATGATTCTGATTGTACCAGAACAACTAAAATCAACAGAGAAAAAGTGTAGCTTCTGGAAGAAGTTGAAGTTTTTCTCATTCAAATAGCTATTGAAGAAAACTTGGTTGACTTCGACTCCTTTACAGGCTTGTGTTTTGTCAAGTGCTACAGGGCCTCACTAAAGGTTATTTTTACCTGGATCTGATCACTTCCCCAGCTCCTGCAGTCTTAAATCAAAGTGTCCCTGAGCAAAACAATTCACCTCAATTTGCTCCCATTGCATGCATCAGTAGCTCTGAATGGAATAAGCTAATACTAGGGGTGGGTAACCTGACACGCCAGATGGATGTGTTTCACACATCCATCTGGGAAAGCTTCAATAGGAAACATTTGGGAAAAGGCAAAGGATTTGAAAAAATCTCAGAGTTTGATTGGATGTACGTTCTGTCTGTCACATCTCCACGGGCCAAACAGAGCAACAAAACACGTGACGTAGCTGCTATCGAGCGGTGCGTGCGCAGCTACGCGAAACATGGCAACTATAGACATATAAGTACTCGACTTGTCATGATCCAGGTTTTGATTTATTATGTTTCTGAGTTTTCATATGGTTATCTTTGTGAATTCTTGTTTTCTAGTTTGATCTTGTTTTAGGTTTGGAGTTTATTAGGAGTTTTCTTTAGCCCTCGTGTTTCTTGTGTAGTATTTTCCTGTTTCTAGTATTTAGTTACTCCCTGTGTTTTATGTTTAGTTACTCCTTGTATTTTATGTCTAGTTATTCCCTGTGTTTCATGTTTGGTTAATTCCTATGTCTCATGTTTAGTTTTACTCCCTGTGTTTGAGTTCACTCCTTGGTTCTTTGTATCCTCCTGTGTTTTCAGTGTTTCTGTAGTTTTGCTTCTTGTGTTCAGTTTTCAGTCCTTGCGTGCTTCCTCGTGCTTCCTCGTGCTCTTTTGGATTTTGTTTTGTTTCTTTGATTTTGATTCCGGTGTTTTAAGTTGTAAGTAGTTCTTTTGTTTGTTCATTAAATCTTTCTGTTTTATCTGCATTTGGGTCCTCCCTTTTGAGTTTTTTCCCCGTAACCCGTGACAGAGGGCCCCGTAACCCGTGACAGAATGAACCGACCAGAAATGGACCCAGCAGATCCTCACCTTGAAGATGAGCTTTTTGAACTAATTGACATTTTAGTTCCCTTCTATGGACTTTGGAAGGACAAAGCAGCTCATTCTTCTGTTAGAGAGGCAGCTTTAAAGATAGCCAAAAGAAAGGTTGCTGTAAAACCATGGCTAAAGTTTTCGCTGCCTGGGTGGCTGCTGGCTTTTATAAACTCCTCTGAGCCAGAGCCACCACTCCCTGAGCCTCAGCCAGCTTCCAGTGCCCCAGAGAGTCCAGCTTCCAGTGCCCCAGAGTGTCCAGCTTCCAGTGCCCCAGAGTGTCCAGCTTCCAGTGCCCCAGAGTGTCCAGCTTCCAGTGCCCCAGAGAGTCCAGCTTCCAGTGCCCCAGAGAGTCCAGCTTCCAGTGCCCCAGAGAGTCCAGCTTCCAGTGCCCCAGAGAGTCCAGCTTCCAGTGCCCCAGAGAGTCCAGCTTCCAGTGCCCCAGAGAGTCCAGCTTCCAGTGCCCCAGAGATTCCAGCTTCCAGTACCCCTGAGATTCCAGCTTCCAGAGCCGCAGAGCCTCAGCCACGTGTCTCCAGAGCCGCAGAGCCTCAGCCACGTGTCTCCAGAGCCGCAGAGCCTCAGCCACGTGTCTCCAGAGCCGCAGAGCCTCAGCCACCTGTTCCGGTTGGGCGCCGTCTGTTTCCTGTGCCCGCTGGCGTCGTCTGGTTCCTGAGCCCGCTGGCGTCGTCTGGTTCCTGAGCCCGCTGGCGTCGTCTGGTTCCTGAGCCCGCTGGCGTCGTCTGGTTCCTGAGCCCGCTGGCGTCGTCTGGTTCCTGAGCCCGCTGGCGCCGTCTGCCTCTTGTTCCTGCTAAGCGCCATCTGGCTCCTGTTCTGGCAGAGCGCCGTCAGCCACCAGTCCCGGCTGGCGCCGTCTGCCTCCCGTTCCTGCTAAGCGCCGTCTGGCTCCCGTTCGGTGGGCGCTGTCAGCCACCAGTCCCGGCTGGGCGCCGTCTGCCTCTTGTTCCTGCTAAGCGCCATCTGGCTCCTGTTCTGGCAGGCGCCGTCAGCCACCAGTCCCAACTGGCGCCGTCTGCCTCCTGTTCCTGCCAAGCGCCTTCTGGTTCCTGTTCGGCAGAGGCGCCGTCAGCCACTATTCCCGGCTGAGTGTTGTCTGCTTCCTGTCCTGCCTGAGGCCATCCTGGCCCCAGTTCCTGGTTCCCTGTCGTCTGAGGCTGTCCAGAGCCCTGTTCCTGGTTCCCCGTTGTCCGAGGCGGTCTGGAGGCCTGTGCCTGGTACCCCATTGTCCGAGGCCGTCCAGACCCCTGACTCTTTGCTGGAGGCCATCCGGACCCCAGATCCTGATTCTTCGCTGGAGGCCGTCCAGACCCCAGATCCTGATTCTTCGCTGGAGGCCGTCCAGACCCCAGATCCTGATTCTTCGCTGGAGGCCGTCCAGACCCCAGATCCTGATTCTTCGCTGGAGGCCGTCCAGACCCCAGATCCTGATTCTTCGCTGGAGGCCGTCCAGACCCCAGATCCTGATTCTTCGCTGGAGGCCGTCCAGACCCCAGATCCTGATTCTTCGCTGGAGGCCGTCCAGACCCCAGATCCTGACTCTTCCCTGGAGGCCGTCCAGACCCCAGATCCTGACTCTTCCCTGGAGGCCGTCCAGACCCCAGATCCTGATTCTTCCCTGGAGGCCGTCCAGACCCCAGATCCTGACCCTTCCCTGGAGGCCGTCCAGACCCCAGATCCTGACTCTTCCCTGGAGGCGGTCCGGACCGCAGATCCTGATTCTCTGCTGGCGGCCGTCCGGACCCCAGATCCTGACTCTTTGCCGGGGGCCATCCAGACCAGAGCTCCTGGTTCCTCGTCTGTCGCCATCCAGACCAGAGCTCCTGGTTCCTCGTCTGTCGCCATCCAGACCAATGCTCCTGGTTCCTCGTCGGTGGCCGTCCAGACCCAAGCTCCTTATTCCTCATCTGTGGCTGTCCAGACCTCTGTTCCTGGCTCCCTGTCAGAGGTCCTGAGGGAGACCTCTGTTCCTGGCTCCCTGTCGGAGGTCCTGACAGAGCCCTCGGCTCCTGGCTCCCCGTCGGTGGTTCTGACCCCCAACTGTGTTCCTGGGATGCCCCTGGGCCGCCCTCCTGAATCCTCGTGTCCTCCTGGGCTGCCCCCTGGCCGCCCTCCTGAATCCTCGTGTCCTCCTGGGCTGCCCCCTGGCCGCCCTCCTGAATCCTCGTGTCCTCCTGGGCTGCCCCCTGGCCGCCCTCCTGAGTCCTCGTGTCCTCCTGGGCTGCCCCCTGGCCGCCCTCCTGAGTCCTCGTGTCCTCCTGGGCTGCCCCCTGGCCGCCCTCCTGAATCCTTGTGTCCCTCTGGGCTGCCCCTGGGTCGCCCTCCTGAATCGTCGTGTCCTCCTGGGCTGCCCCCCGGCCGCCCACCAGAACTCTCGTGCCTCTCTGGGCTGCCTCCCGGCCGCCCACCTGATCTCTCGTGCCCTCTGGGCCGCCTCCGGGCCGCCCACCTGATCTCTCGTGCCCCTCTGGGCCGCCTCTGGGCCGCCCACCTGAACTCTCGTGCCCGTCTGGGCTGCCCCCTGACAGCCCACATGGACTCTTTGGCCCTCCTCCAGGCCCCCCTCCCACCCACCCTGCTGGTCTTGAACTGTTTTTGGATTTTTTTTGGTTTGGGACGTCTGGAATCCGTCCCTTGAGGGAGGGGCTCTGTCATGATCCAGGTTTTGATTTATTATGTTTCTGAGTTTTCATATGGTTATCTTTGTGAATTCTTGTTTTCTAGTTTGATCTTGTTTTAGGTTTGGAGTTTATTAGGAGTTTTCTTTAGCCCTCGTGTTTCTTGTGTAGTATTTTCCTGTTTCTAGTATTTAGTTACTCCCTGTGTTTTATGTTTAGTTACTCCTTGTATTTTATGTCTAGTTATTCCCTGTGTTTCATGTTTGGTTAATTCCTATGTCTCATGTTTAGTTTTACTCCCTGTGTTTGAGTTCACTCCTTGGTTCTTTGTATCCTCCTGTGTTTTCAGTGTTTCTGTAGTTTTGCTTCTTGTGTTCAGTTTTCAGTCCTTGCGTGCTTCCTCGTGCTTCCTCGTGCTCTTTTGGATTTTGTTTTGTTTCTTTGATTTTGATTCCGGTGTTTTAAGTTGTAAGTAGTTCTTTTGTTTGTTCATTAAATCTTTCTGTTTTATCTGCATTTGGGTCCTCCCTTTTGAGTTTTTTCCCCGTAACCCGTGACAGAGGGCCCCGTAACCCGTGACATAGCCAGTGTAACAAAGGCTAATCAGTGGAGTAAGTGTACCCACTCCCAGTGGTTCAGTTTAAAATCTCTGTTTAAATGACACATTCAACCTGTAAACCATTCTAATGAAGAGTCATTATGTAAATGTTCTAAGTTTAAGCTTTGATCATGTGTTACTACTGTCAGCACCTGCTGTTGATTGTCTATTTTAGACTGCAGGAGTTCAGTACCAGATGCTGATCATCTATTTTAGTTTGAGTTTTTAATACCTCATTAGAGGGAGTTTAATTATGTAATAATATAGCATTAATTAATGTACTGTGTCATCATTTAGCATAGCAATCAAAGTTTGAAAACAACAAGGAAACATCAGCTGACAAATAAAGTACTTTTCTGCATTTTTAACCATTTTAAATGAATCATTCAGATTACAGTCCCTCTACTTCTTTATCTTATTCTGACTCTAATAAGTAAAGACTTTGAACCAGGGTTTTAATTATCACAATCGAGCTTTATTTTTATGTTTGTAAATGCTTAATGATACTCAGCTTTGATATCTTTTTAAAACTTTCCAGACAAATATTAAGAGGCTTTATTTAAAATACAATAATTCCATTTTCCCTTCAGGGCTCCAAAGAGAAAGGACAAGTGTGGGATTGGAAAAACCTTGTGTGTATGAGTGTTGTATTCAAGTGTGTGTTGCTGAATGTGTTGTGGTTTTCTTGGCTGCAGGAAGTGAGAAGGTGGAGGGCCATGTCTGCTCCAATCAAAGCTGGTATTTCTCAGTGTAGAGCCATTTTTTAAGCTAACTAATAGCAGCCTGCTGGACCTATAAATCACCTGAACAGAGATAAAAATGAAACCATCACCAAGATGGAGAGGGGAACACCATGCCAGGACATCATTTTGATGCTTTTGTATGTGTGTGGGTTAGTGCATGTAGATCTGTGTCTGTGTTGTTCAGAAAAGGAGCAACTATAGTCAGTAAAGCTGGGAGAATTTTCCCTACTCATCATTTGATATCCATGTGTGTTTCTTAACTAGCCAGACTGAGCACAACTTTGATTCTGTTTTTAACACTATCTAAGATTTGGTGTGTCTTTTATATGTTTCTATAGTTCCTGTTTTTGACCATGTTGATCATATGCTTAAAAAAAAAAAAAAAAAAAAAATCAGGATTTATAACATATGATACAACATCTGCTTGATATAAAAATTGGCAAAGACAAGAATTTTAAGAAGGTGTCATATTTCAGTAAATCCTTATTAGGGTCATGATGAGGGTATCTGAGTTTTTCAGCTTATTTCAGACAGGACAGGGCATTGTTTCACCATTTAGTATGGGGTGATTTCATCAGAACGGGATTGCAGTGCCTGGTCAGTGGGCAAAATACCAAGCAGGACACCTTGTAGTGAGTTATGGGTGTATAGGGAATGTGATGGCAAAGAGGGGGAAAAAACAAGTAAATGATGCAGAAATGTCACCATATGTATACCGTATTTTCCGGAGTATAAGTCGCTCCAGAGTATAAGTCGCATCAGTCAAAAAATGTGTCATGAAGAGGAAAAAACATATATAAGTCGCACTGGACTCTAAGTCGCATTTATTTAGAAATTGACACACCGTTGTCCGTGCTTTGATAGAGAGGCAGTTGCGTTGCATGAAGCGGCAACACCAAGAAGGCCCACCTGCAAAGTCATTTATATTCCTCTCCTTGGCAACTACCAGGGCGTGGAGAGGTAACTGCACCGTTGACAAGCCTCTCCCGGCAGCACGTTGTTCAAGCACCCATCTGTGGACTCATTCCTCCAGCTCTGGCCATCTTGCTTTCAGCCCGCGATTAGCTTTCTTTGTTTTCTTCATTGCAGTAAGAGTAATCTCTGCTTTTTGCCAGTCCCTCACAAGTTTCTCACTCACTTCAAACTTTCTTTCTGCTGCTCGATTACCATTTTCGTTAATTTTTTTAGTGGTACAGGGGCAGCATATAGTTGTCACAAGGCTAGAGCGCCCTCTTGCGGCTGTAGACAGTAATGTTTACTCCTTGTGCATGTCAGTCAGTTTGAGTTAACATTAAAAAACAGGTTAAATTATATATATTTTGATATATAAGTCGCACCTGACTATAAGTCACAGGACCAGCCAAACTATGAAAAAAAGTGCGACTTATAGTCTGGTAAATATGGTACTCTATTAAAACCTGAAAACCAGATGGGCTCTTGTATTGCACAGAATAAGTTTAAAAATTCTCACTGAGAATCTGTTCACAACTTGTTAGTGTCAGGATTTCACAGTTATTTTTATACTTCTCATTTTTAAGATTTGGGAACTTGCAAAAAGCATCAGGATATATTAAACAATGATTAACAGAATGAATGAACAAGAAAAGGTGAAAAATGTAAGATGATATTAGCAGGATATTAATGTTGGCTGTAGCTCCCATGAAGTTGTCCTGATGTGGTGGTAAACTCCACCATATATCGCTTAATTTGCTCCTACAACTGGAGATAGAGGGGCTAATAAACACTCTGTTGTATGACACACACTCTGAAACATGCAGGGCAAGAGAGCAGAGCCCAGACACACACACACTCATTCTCTAAATGAATGAGTGTGTGTTTGTTAGGTGTCCAAATCTGTCAATGCTCATATGAAAAAAATACCACAAAACAAATTCAGGGAAAAAATATTCTTTGGGTCACAACAAATATGTTAATGACAAATGGATTTATTTTCATGTTTATATTACTGTTGATCCCTGATAGAGGATGAGAAATAGGCTACTAACATTAAAGTGATGCAGCTTTTTATTTTCTAGTCTGTAGATTTTAGAAGCATTATGTATAAAGAGGGTCCAGAATTATCTAACAGCTTCTAATACCTTTATTATTTCTGCAGTTGTAGCAAATGAGACCTGAAGTACTGTGTCACTAACCTTGCAAAGCAGATGGATACGCCCATTTCCGTGTTTTTCACTGGCGAATCCATCTTGTGAAGCTTTCATCTGAACTGTTTGGGCCCGGTTAGAAAGTGACAGAACCAATCAGCAACAAGGGGCAGTACTTTCAGACGCAGCAGAGTCGTGACGTAAACAAGCAGCAGCAAGAGGCTGGTGCAACTATGGCGAAAGAGCTTAGTGTGGATGCTGCTAAAGCATAAGTTTTATCAGAACTTGACAACAATTCTTTGTTAAAAGAAGAACAAAGAACAACAGTGAGTTGTTTTCAAAAACCACAAAAGTCGAGTACTTACTTACTTATTCCCTGTAGCTGCACACGCACAGCTCGATAAGTCACGTGTTTTGTTGCTCTCTCTGGCCTGTAGAGATTTCTCAGACAGAACGTTCATCCAATCACACTCCAAATTTTTTTTCAAAGCCTGTGCCTTTTCTCAAACGTTTCCTATTGAAGCTTTCCCAGATGGATGTGTGAAACACATCCATCTGGCATGTCAGGTCACTGTGTCACATTATTCACATGCACAGATATTTATGAAGTACTGTTAAAATGTATGTTTGAGTCATGGCTAGATAAGACGTAACTATCTGTAAGTAGTGCAGTTGAGTGCAAGCGTATTGAAAATCTCTGAGACTTATCCTTTTTTTTTTTTTTTACCATTCCGTCTCACCTGGACTTTTTGTCTTAAAAATCTTGTAAAACATCAACCCTCTTGTGCACAGTCAAGCTCTAAACATCCTTTTCCTTTTCAGGACAACCTGGCCTTTAGACTTGTGCTCTAAAGCAATGTCAATTGAATTTCAAAAAAGTTATGGGACTGTGACAACAAAAGAAAAAGAAATGGAAATTAAAACTCAAAGATTTTTATGTGTGACACACAGTAAACAATGAACACAATGGCTTTTTTTTGTTTGTTTTGCACAAACTTGTTCTCTCATCTCTTGGGGACTAAAATCAGAAACATAAATCATTCTATCAAAAGAATATCCAAAATATTCACATATTTATTAAAAAAAAAATGTCATTGCACCTTTTGGGACTGGCTTCTGCCTGTCTGCAGAGACACCGAGGGACACATCACAGCCTCTCTCTCTGTGTCTTTCTCTGTTATACACTCAGGCTGTCTCATCCAGTTTCAAAGTGTTGAAGCATACGCAGTTTGGCAAAGCATGACATAACAGCGGTTCAGCCTGCTATTGGTTGTTAAAAGTCTGCCATAATGCATTGTAGGAAACATAATGCAAAAGCTAGCACTATGAACAATAAAATATTGATTGGAAAGTTTATAGAAAAGATGTTCAGTGTTGGAGTTACTTGTGTGGATTTAAAATTTCAAGACTAAAGTCTCTCAAGTTCCAGGCTCACTAAAAAAGTTGCAACAATTTATGGTTAAAAAAATTTAACTTTGAATAACACATGTCTCTTATTGTCATATACGACAACGCTGGTCTCAGAGGGTTGATAGTTTAATTTTAAAAATGGACCTGCGATCTTTGCATTCTATGACTTTCACTTGAAGAAAAGAGAACTTTTCCAGTCATATGTCATCAGTGTTGGTACTAACATGTTGCTAAGTAACGTGTTACAGTAACTCTGTTGTTTAAGGTAACTAGTGGTGTAACGTATTTCTTTTTAAAATCATTAACGCTGTTAAAATTACTGAGAATTTAAATCACTCATTACTCGTTACTTTTACAGCCAACAACCCATTGATGAAGGTTAGAAAACATCCGGTTCAGCGGATGACGTGACGGGACCGTTGGCACATCTGCATCCTGTGAGGAAGGATACAGCTGAAGCACTAAGACACATAAACAAACACACCCACTGAAACGCACACACACGTCATGGCTGAGCACTCGAGCGTGAGCTCTCTGTGTTGTATACAAACAATACTTTTCCCTCCTCAGAATAAATGACGAAAAACAACAGGAAAGAAAAGTTTTACACCACCAAGAACAGCTATTCTAACCTCACGACGTTTCAGGTTAAACAACACGGTTCCAGAGAGCCGGATGCTATAAACACCGCTAACCCAGGTACAGCTCACGTTAGCAAAACAGACCAAGAAGGAGCCACTCCATGTAAACAACCAAGACTGGATTTTAAATCGCCGCCAGCTGAGTGTGTCACTAAGGAAGCATTAAACAGACTGATAGCAAGGTATGTTGTTGAAGACATGTTTCTGATATAAGCTGTAGAGTCGCTGCCTTCTGAGAAATAATGAGAAAAAAAAAACAGATAAGATGAGAGATAGGACCATCATGTAGAAAGACAGAGAGCAGCCGGGATTTAACAGTGTCAAAAGTTGATAAATATTTCTATTGTGTTCTATTGTTTCACCACTTCACAACATAATGATAACAGCTACAATGTTATATGACATTAGACAGTGACAGGACCAATCAGCGACGAGGGGCATTACTTTCAGGCACGGCAGAGTCGTGAAGTAAACGAGCAGCAGCAAGAGCTGGTGCAGTTATGGAGGAAGAGCTTAGCGTGGATGCTGCTTAAGCGCCAGTTTTATCAGAACTTGACAACATGTCTTCATGAAAAGAAGAACAAAGATCAGCAGTGAGTTGTTTTCTTTTCAAAAACCACAAAAGTCGTGTCATGATCCAGGTTTTGATTTATTATGTTTCTGAGTTTTCATATGGTTATCTTTGTGAATTCTTGTTTTCTAGTTTGATCTTGTTTTAGGTTTGGAGTTTATTAGGAGTTTTCTTTAGCCCTCGTGTTTCTTGTGTAGTATTTTCCTGTTTCTAGTATTTAGTTACTCCCTGTGTTTTATGTTTAGTTACTCCTTGTATTTTATGTCTAGTTATTCCCTGTGTTTCATGTTTGGTTAATTCCTATGTCTCATGTTTAGTTTTACTCCCTGTGTTTGAGTTCACTCCTTGGTTCTTTGTATCCTCCTGTGTTTTCAGTGTTTCTGTAGTTTTGCTTCTTGTGTTCAGTTTTCAGTCCTTGCGTGCTTCCTCGTGCTTCCTCGTGCTCTTTTGGATTTTGTTTTGTTTCTTTGATTTTGATTCCGGTGTTTTAAGTTGTAAGTAGTTCTTTTGTTTGTTCATTAAATCTTTCTGTTTTATCTGCATTTGGGTCCTCCCTTTTGAGTTTTTTCCCCGTAACCCGTGACAGGCTAGTTAGCAACATACATGCTGCAGCAACTGGAGATCAAAAGGCCAACTTTTTATCTGAGAGGCATACCTGTACCTGTACTGTACCTGCTAGCTGCCTGGCAGTTATAGGATATATCCCCAATGTATAATAGTTATTTCATTAAATCCACAACAGCACAAGAGACTGAAACAAGGTAGGTAATAAGAAATTCAAGAGGGATGAAAATGATTAAGATGTAATGAGAAAGAAAGAGAGAAATGAGCAATAAAAATGAAAACCAAAACAAATATAAGGGAAGAAGGAGGTGATGGGGGAAGAGAGGATGAGCTCTGTATACAGATACTGAAGGAAAGAGATGGAGCGGGAGTAAAAGGGTAGACAGACTGAATAGAAAGGATAAAATGGAAAAAGATAACACTCAAAGAAGATGCCAAGAGAGTGAGAGAGGGTGAGAGGAAGGAAAGGCCAGGTAACAAACAGATAAAGAAATGAGGAGAGGGACTTAGAGTGACAATAAAACAGAGAGACAGGCAGAAAAATACACACACATGAGATCACAATAGGTGCTAAACCATTCATTTTAAGCTGACATATGGTATAAGACAGATACTGGCAGAGTCATACACATTCAGCTCAAACTGACAGAAGAAGACATTAAAAGACTTTGAGGTAAAATGTCACATAGCAGTCTCACCTCATGAAAAACAAGGTTCTGAGAAATCAGGGTAAGTAATAGTTGCAATGTTTCTGACTAGGATACAGAGAGAAGAAGAAATTACACAATTTCTGTCTGCAAAATCTGTCTATTTGCTGAAGATGAAAAGGCAAGAACACACAAATACTAGGAAAAGCTACTGCTACTAAAAAAGTACAAATAACTGACTCAATCTTGCCCTACAGTTAAGAAAAATTATGCAACAATCCTCCTCTAAAAGCATGGAGAATCAGAACTCTGTACAGTGATGGTTGATGTCTGAACAACAGAATACTGTATATGATATAAAAAAAGTGTGGAAAACAGGAGGGAAAAAAAGACATATCAGCTGGAATGATGTGCAGGGAACCAGGACAGCTCTAGAAATGGATGTGTTTCACACATCCATCTGGGAAAGCTTCAATAGGAAATATTAGAGAAAAGGCAGAGGCTTTGAAAAAAACTTTGAGTGTGATTGGGTGAACGTTCTGTCTGTCACATCTCTACGGGCCAATCAGAGCAACAAAACACGTTGCTATCGAGCTGTGCATGCCCAGCTACTGAGGAATAACGGAAACTATGGCGACTACAGACATGTAAGTACTTGACTTTTGTCATTTTAGAAAAGAAAACAACTCACTGCTGTTCTTTGTTCTTCTTTTAACGAAGTTGTCAAGTTCTGACAAAACTGGTGGTTTAGCAGCATCCATGCTAATCTCTTCCTCCATAACTGCACCAGCTTTTGCTGCTGCTTGTTAATGTCACGTCTCTGCTGCGCCAAAAGTACTGCCCCTCGTCGCTGATTGGTCCTGTCACTTTCTAACCGGGCCCAAACGTTTTAAATGGGAGCTTTGCAAGATGGATTTGCCAGTGAAAAACAAGGAAACAGGCGCATCCATCTGCTTTGCAAGGTTACAGTACCTGCTGTTTAACCTTGCTTTCCTGTGAGTGTCCAGCTGCATCATTTCTTTAGCCTATGCCTGATGTTTGTTACTGGAGGATACCTAAAGAGGGGACCAGAAAGCTATAGCTGTATACAATTAGCTTATGTGTGGGATGTGAACTACAACATGGCAATGCTGACCATGATGATAAAACTAACAAAATCCGTCAGGATGCACGATATCTGATTTCTGCCATGTTCAACAGCCTGTAGTCACAAATTAATTTTAGTAAATACCAATGCCAGTATTTAAATGTAGGTCAGACCCAAAACTTCAGTCCATATAACACACGATCTAAAGTTTGAAGATGAACAAATGAACTAATTTCAGTTCTTAAAACACGTTTTTAAGTGTAAGGAAGAATAATGAATAAAAAAAAAGACGTCAGCTGACGTGGACCTTTTGGTCCAGCCTAAAACTCCACTAACTTATTTGTTCCTGCGGCCAATAATTACAGCTGTTATAGGCAGATTTTTACAGCTAAAATATGGGCTGTAAATATCAACAGAAATGCTTATATCTGCCGATTTCGCTATCATGCAGATAATATCATGCATCCCTAAAAATCAATAATCAATGGTAAAATTAGATCAACTCAGGCGACTCATGGACAGTGTCCAAACATACTATCGGCACTGTCAGCACTCTGTTTCTAGAACGTTCTCCATGCACATATGTAAACGCTCTCTGTGTTTTCGTTGCATTAGTGAATATGTTACACAGCCAAATGTGTAGATGCTACAGTTATAGGGAGAGATGATTTTGATTTAATTGGCTAAACGGTTAAAATCTTAGCACAAGAAGTATGAGTGGGTTATCCTGATTTTATCTATGTATTTATTTAGGCCAAGAATCCCAGTCAAACACTCTAAACTGTAATGCAGCCCCCCACACTAGCAGTCCTTTAGTTGATATTAATGAGTACAGCCTTGCTTTCACAATGCTTTATAACCTAATGTAAACAATGGTGAACTGATAGCATCATTTGTGAACTTGAGCAATATTTTGATCTAAAAATCCCAGAAACAGTTGTCCAGAGGCTGTGTCTGGTTATGCTAACATACAACCAAACCAATGAGGCAGGGATAGTGTGACATGTACAGTATGTCACACATGCTACAGGAAAACTGGTTTGTGCTACTAGGCTATTTCATCTCATTGCACTGGTGCTATGAGAGGTTGGGAGAGAGAGAGGTGTGTGTGTCAGCGTGCATGCCAGCCACACACGTTACTTTTGAACTGAAATGAACTCTAATTCACATCTCAAAGAATTCCGACTCGACTTGGACTTGAGGTTTTAGACTTGTGCCCACTCTTTGTATTTCGTGTTTGAGGCATAATATAAATTGGAGCTGATTCAAGCCAATAGGCTAGATGATGTTACATACAAGTTATCAGTCAGAATAATTACTCATTCTCATCCCCTTCTCTCTCTTTGCTTCTCACTTTGTTTAGAAACAGTTAAAGTCTGTGAAAGGACAGAGCAGTCATATTTAGCATATTTCATCTCAAATCTGCTTTTAAGGGCAGCGCATTGAACCGATGCAGGTGACATAATACATACATTTAGTTATGTACCTGAATGTCTGCTCTGTCATTGCTTTCTTTCAGGTCTTACCATCTGCAATTTTTTTAATTCAAGTATGTCACTTGCTTTGTGTGGGAAAACTGCTAAAGACCTCTTTTCACAGCCCAAATCAAAACACTTTCCAAACTTCCCCTTAAAAGAGAGTTTTATCCTTAAATCTGACAGAGTTAACAAAATCTAACTCCTTTAGAGACCTGCAGAACTTCATCTAAATCCTAAAGTCTTTTATTTTGACCTTCTGCGTGCCCGGTTTCCACTCTGTCCACCTTCAGCCCTCTGTGCTCCCCTGTATTCTCACAAATGACTGTATATTGGTGCGTTTGTCAGCCTGTCTGCCCAGCTATCTTTGCTGCTCTGCCCACTCTATTACAGTATCCGTTTGTTCTGTCAGTCAATCTGTCTCTGCTCCTGCATCAGTACTATAAGCTATAAAAAGGTGCAGTCCATCCAATAAAAGGACCCCATTAAATATCGCCTCAAGCGAGTAAAAGGCCTAGACCGTCCCTAAATCTACCTCTGTTTGCCCCTGCAAACCAATGTCACCTGAGTGTGTAGTTGCATGCTGTTCTGCCGGTGATACTCAAGGTCACAACTTTCCTTTAAAAAGTAAGGCTGAAAGAGAGAAATATGGTTAAAACAAAGGAAAAGAAGCTAGAGTTTAAAAAAAAAACGAAACAAAACAACTATTTTCTGATTAATTTGATTTTTCTGATCATCCTTGTGTGTGTATTGCCTTTTTGTGTGTGCATTCTTTGGTTAAAATGCAGGATGCTTCACAAGTCGAGGTCTTCAAAGTTCATACACAATGTCAGCATAAAGGATGCATGAGTGATTTTGTGAGTGTGTGTGCTGCAATGTTAGCACGCCCTTGGTGCCCTCACCCCAATCAATCTAAAGAGGTGGTGTTGGGTTAGCCCCGCCCCTCTGCCACAGCTAAACGAATTAATATTAATCGAGCATTGATTAAGGCCTTAACACTGACTGGCCATTATTCACAACACCATCCTTTCCTCTATGCATCCTTTCCTGTCTGTTCGTAAATCCTGTATGCTTTCCAAACACCTTAACACTTTGTGTCCCTCCTCTACACCTTTCCTTCATCATCCCAAGATTGACACCTTATTTTACCACACTCACAATATTTGTAGTACCTTTATATTTAATCTGACAGTCACTGGAAAGTTTAAACACATGCATCCTTTCTTTTTCTTCTTGATTTCTTCTCTCTTTCTTCCTTTGGATACATTTAATTATTTCTGTATTCCACAATCCATCCATCTGGCACCAATAAAAGAAAAATAGAAGTGAGATGGAGACAAGGAAACACTGAAGAAGGGGAGGGTAGAAGAGATGAATGGAGAGCAGGACATGGGCAGCTCAATAAAACACAATAGGCCATTGTTCTGACGTGACATTACTCACCTAGGCAGAGAATAGAGAGAAGAGGGAGTTTGGGGGTAAAAGAAAGAGGGAAGACAGAAGATCGGAGAGAAAGATGGAGAGAGAAGACAGAGTCAGCACAGAAGGGAAAAAGAAATAGGGAAGATGTTGGAAGGAAGGAGACGGCCACCTGGCCAAGCAACATTAGGACAGAAAAGTAACTTCTTTGTTTTTTTTGGGCTTGCTCTTGAAGTTGATACGTTCTCAAATCAGCACTTTCTCCTTTAAAATCTGTTTGTTTTTGTGCTTTGATTGTAGTTTCATTGGGTTAGGTTTCAATATACAACAATCATTTCTACTGACCTTTTTGGAACAGCTGTAAGACACTGAAGCACCAGAAATAAATTTCAATACTGAATGATATAATACTATCATTTTTTAAATTTAATTTACTTTTTTATGTGGGATGCTATTGTTTTTAAAAACTAATATTTAAACATTATTTGATATAGATATACTTTATTTAACATTTTGGATGTGTTAACTTATTAAAATTAAATGTACAATAAAGTAATTTAATTTATAACCACAAAGAATCAGTTAAAAGTATATATATATGTATAAATATATGTATGTGTATATATATAGTGCTTAACAAATTTTATTAGACCACCACCCAAAGTAAGGTTTATGCCACAGCTGCCCTAAATTAACAGCATTGGCAATTACAAAAATCATGTTTTATGTTTCTGTGATGGTTAATACACCAATCTGTAGAAGCTCTTTAACCCAAATGATATTTTTAATGCTAAAATATAATTTTTATTGTATCCATGGATTTTTAAATTTACTGATTTACAAAAACCCCTGAAAAATTGTACAGCACATTATTATTTCCTGATTAATATGTCAAATTATAGTTATTTACTTACATTCCTGAACAGAAAATTTAGTTTTAGTGGTTGAATGTTATGCTTGATTAATTTCTGACTTCTCAGAGAAGCCCAGTGAGCCGCCTCAAATTTTGGTGAATTCAGTTTGAAATTCCTCATTCCTGTTCAAAATGGTAAAACGTGGAGAGCTGACTGAAAATGAAAGTGTCCGCATCAAGGCACTTCATGATGCTGGATGGTCTCTGAGACAAATATGACAGGTGGTCTAATAAATTTGTTAGGCACTGTATATATATATATATATATATATATATATATATTCTAAATACAATTAATTAACTACTCTCTTAGGGGTTCAACTCACTATATCGGTGGTAGACTTCAGAAAAGAGGGTGAGAAAAATAATGAATTCATTTCCAATATGGAAAAAAACCCTGACTACTGAGTTTCTTGTATTTTATGGTGAGTCCATCTAAAAAGAAAATATTGCACCCACTTAAAAATGCACTTAAAGTGGTATCAAGCACTTGAATTAAGTTTATTTAACTCAATTTAACTTCATGCAACTCATTAACTTGAGCTGAATAAACTTAATTCAAGTGCTTGTTACCACTTTAAGTGCATTTTTTAGACAGGTATAGGGATGCTGAGTGGAGGCTTGTGATTTAACAAAATGTTCTTTAAGGTGTATAATGTTCATGATTATTATATGATCAAAATAAATGTGATTTTGATTTTTGCCAAAAAGGAGAAGTGGCCGTGCGAGAGCATAGAAATGCATACATTTAAAGAGCTAATTTAACAGAGTCTTACATGGCTGAATGGCAGTGACAATGTTTGTTTTTCACTTTACAGGTCTGATGTGGCACAATATTATCATCTTATTATGGATGTTCAAGTGTGAAACTAATGTCCATTTTGAATTTAGATGAACAACCCGGCTCTGGTTATATATTTTTTTCCACTTAAGGCCAGCTAGTACATCACAACTTTATACTTATTATCAAAATATAAGCTTACACAATAAACCCACTGCAAATAAATAAATATTAAATATTAAATTAATATTAAATGGAATACTCTGTGACATTATGCACCTCTAATTTTCTCTAGAGGACTCCAAAAATAGGACCCTGTCAACAGTTAACACACGACACACATATGAAGGAATACTAAATGCTTGTCATAACAACCGCAATGTGTGCTGATGTTCAATGAACCGGGCAGAAAAATGTCACAAAAATTACACTGAATTTGTCAACATGAAAAGGAGAGAGCATATCAGTGACAAACCCAATGCTTTTGCTCTGGCTCTCTCCCACTTACAGACTGTTGACCCAAACACACATGCAAATAAACAAACATACACAACCATGGCAGAAAAAAAAAAATTATGAAGCCATTGTTATACATCTACATTTTGTTATGGAAAACATTAATGTAAGAACCCAACAAACATTCACACATTCACGTGAAATCAGACCGTCAGAGCTGCTTTGCAACGCTGCTTTTTTCAGCATCACATCACTGGCAATCAAAATACTCAACTCTGCAAAAGAACTGCCCACCAAAAGGCAGATAGAGACATAACTGACTGATCATTTTTCCTTTGAAAAATGGAAAGATGTTCAAACACATTTGATTTGTTAGAAAGAGGCACAACTCAAGCAGCCAATCAGTGAACCCCTGTAGACTGAAAGAAAAAAAAATGCAGTTTAAACATCTGCTGTCATATGTTGACAATTGTTAGCAACCTTTGATTATAAAAGACACATAATGAAACCCATCACCTTTAATAAAGTACTTTCTTATTTGTTTTGGATGTACTGTTTACAAAGATTTTAAGTATGATTATTAACGTCACAGAGCTTTATTATGTCTTTTAATGTCAATTAAAATAAAGGACATGTCAGTATGTTTCATAATTAAAGTTAATGATAACGCCAAGAGATGTGAATCTTTATACATCTCATAATTTAGTTTTTTTCTGTTTCTGTGGTCACGAACTGTTAACAGAATCAATTTTCAATTCAAAGCGATCCCTGGTTCTCAACATTTTCCCTACTTTCAACATCTGCTCCAGTTTGCTGTGCATTAAGGGGCTGTAAATCATTCATAGATATTACAAAGCTTAATGAAATGTGCTCAGGATAAGGCTTTATAGCACATTTGCAGCATTTTTTATCAGCTAATTGCAGTAATAACAGAAACAGTTAAAAGCTACATAAAAACAATGAAGAAACAGACAAACATGTTTTTATTGCATTTAAAAAAAATGAACAACGAAATATTTACCTTGTGACAAAACCTATGGACATACAAGTGTAACCACATGTAGCCCTATAATCATTTAATCACGTAATTATTTTTATAATCATGGGAAGCCATAATTGTGAGTGAAACTGTATCTAATTTTATTGCCCAGGGGTTGAAAAGTAATAATAAACGAGCTGAAAACCTACATGTCTGTGTTAAAATTGTTTTGTAATGCTGGTTGGTTGTATTGATGAAAAATTATGGGAAATGTCTAACTATTGTAACAAGCTCTATGAGCCTGCTGCTTTCATTCATTTGCCATAATTCTCACGGGAAACTTGTGTCACAGTTTTAGCTTAAAGCACTATGACCACCATTTGTTTGGTCATAGTAATTCTTGTACTTTTCAGACTTAACGGGGAGAGGAACAAGCAAGCAGGACATATAATACTCTCATTTCCTTGGGAAACAGATTGTTTACACTGTCTAGCACATGCTGGTTCAATCTTTGAACAACTACAGTAACAAATGTAAATTGACATTCAAATGGAGCCCTAAGACTTGCAGACAAGTTGTTTGGGTGGAAGCTCTGAGTATGAAGCCTCATTTATGCTTCTGTATGAAAAGAGAAACATACACTGTGTCTTATAATACAACTTTCCCTATCCATAAAGTCTTACATATTGTGACAAAGTGGAGACCTCTACCTATTCACCACATGTCACTTAAAAAACTAAGTATCAAATCATATTCCTTTATTTTTTTTCAATTTACTTTAGATTCTTTAACATTGTAGCACTCACTATGAGTTAGCTAATGATCATCATTGTATGTTTCTTTGTCCATATATATGGTACATTTGTTCCTTTGTTCAGTGTACCCTGCACTGTGGCCGCTCAAGAGGGACTGCCTAGCACTTCCTGCTATTTATAAGTTTGGTGATGTCATCACTGACATCATTGGGTCATACCAACTGTAGGGTTTTTCTTTTTTGATTGGTGTTTTCATTTGGATCATGTAATGCATTTTCAGCTATTTGATTAACATGTGTGTGTGTGTATATATATATATATATATAAACACGTGTCTTACTTTAATTTTCATTCATTGTTTGTCGTTTTTGTTAAAGCCCCTGTAAAGTGAAATTAAAACTTTGTGTCTTAACACACCAGATATGTTTGAATATGGTTGCTTTAATTATGTGAAAAAAAAAGAGATCTTTGTGTGACTACTTTTTTGGATAAAGACCTTTAGAAAGTCATTCACCTCTTTACTGGCTTGCTTTTATTTGAGCAAGGCAAATATATGAGTCCATGACATCCCCAGTCTTGATGGAGAACTACCCTGCCCCCCCTAACACTACAATGATATAAAATCACCAAGCAGTTCATCTCAGTACAGTCTGTTGTTAGCTGATGTTACTGCCTTTATTGAAAACTAACAGTCAGCTACATGCTGTGTTTTTATTTATTCTGAGATTCATTTCCAAATCCTTCAGCCACAGTGGACTATGGGTCATTAAATCTATCGTAACAGAGAGATTTGTACCAGAAAACAGTAAATTTAATCCCTAACTTCTATCTCTCTGCTCTGCCACAGAACCAGGCAGCTGCACAGTAATCAGAAGTAATTTTTTTTTTATTTGACAGGATATTTTTTCTTGTGAGTGGGTGTGGCTTCAGCTTATTCAGTGGACACGCCCACACCCCTCGGAGCAAATTTTATGTCCTTATTTTCAATGATTTTGAAGCTTGGTTTTATAAATTCAGATGTTTTTTTAATGTCTGAAATTTGGCCTGGTGGCTCAAAATAGAGTGGTCTGTCATACAAAAAAACCTAAATCAAATATTATTAACAGGTGTTACTTTAAAATCACTGTAAATTGAAAAAAAAAGATACCTCTGGGAAAAATTAGTCTGTTGTTGCCTTTCAGTCACCTCCCTTTACTCTTGAACCAAAGTACATTACGCATATCTATTAAGTTGGGTGGATTGAAAAACACATGGCACAGTTTCACATGGACCTTCACTAACCCTGCACAGTTGTTCTGTTGTTGTTGTCTGTCCACATATTCAGGCAAGCTAACATCATATATTTGTAGTTTTAGCAGCTCACAAAATATTCAGCAACATTTAAAAAATAACATTTACAAAGTATTCTTCTTTGTTTTGTTTTGTGCCTTAAATTGTTATACTATGCCACTCAACACTGCCCCCACTATTGCTGGTGGTATTGCAATGTGTGGTTCAGATCCACAAGCTTCTCAAAATTAATGAAACATGATTTAGACTACAAGCAAATGGCTAGGCAAGACCAAAAATGTGATGAAAGGGCAAAAATATCAATGGCAGTAACCCCATGGCAAAATGGGCTAAATTAATTTCTGTTATGAAAAAGTTACTCCAATAAAATATGTAGAAATTTTCATGTTCAATGCTATTGCTTGATCTGGGCCTATCAAATACATGCATCCATACGTAAGTAGATTTCAGTTCCAGCAAAGACACTTTCAAAGAGGAAATAGTGCCTTTTCTCCCCATCCCTATTTGATAGTGTCAGTGCATGTGAAATAAAAGAATTCCCATTTCTTTGATAGGGAATGAAAAAAAATAGAGTCAGACTTGTCACTTGAGGGGAAATGATTTGGTCCAGAAACTATTTCTTTGCTCACTCATCTGTGTGCCAAAAATTTTGAGGTTCCCACTTTGATCTGGTGATTTAAGAAAGCATTCTGAAAGGGAAACTGACAAGAAAAGAAAAAGATGTGCTTCTCTGCACAATCAAAAACACCAGCAAGCCACAATCACTCAGCTGGAGAGAGGTGGTAGAGAGAGAGAAAGAGAAAAGGCAACAAAGGAGACACACCTTCTCCAATCGGCCCACTTTCACCTTTTGTCGTTCATTTTTCTTCATTTTCAAACACTTTTCATCTCTTGTGCATGTTCCCCCTCTGCTGCTGCAAAACAACATCAAGCCATTTACAAGCATGGCTGCCTCCTAAAATGGAACATAACATCCCATCAGCCTCTCAAAAAGGAGAGGCCTCAAACTTCACTGATATCACACACTCAAACACAGAATCCCAAAACATCATCCAACCACCTCATAGCCCTGCCAGCTCACATTCAACAATCCTCTTTTAAATTCTGTCCATGCATCCACAGATGAATAATTCACACTTTCACACAAAGACATATGGGCATGTTATTTATTGTTCTGGGTATTCAACCACCTGTTGTCCTGTACTTTTACTTTAACACCAACATAAACACAATCTGGTGATTTGTTTAACCTCACCTTGAAGACAAAAGCTCTTTCAATGCCCAAATTATTTTATGTTAAGAATTTATGTGGTTTAACTACTCCTTAATTAGTTCAAGCTCAGAGCAGGTCATATACCCAGCAACTTTAATAGAGCTGTAAACCAACTTTACGTCTTATTCAATAGGAAAACTACAGTCTGAGAATTCCACTGAAAGGACGATTGAGTGGTGGAGGATGGGCAGGAAAAAATAAACAATTTTAAGATTAAAGAGGTTTTAAAACAAATTATGAAAATAAGGAAAGAGTTAGTGTGAAACATGAAGAGGAAAAGGAAGTAGAGAGTGGTGCCTCAAATGAATTTGGAGGTAAATCAGTTCCAGTGGTTGCTCTGTGAAATGTAGTTTGGCTGCCTTGAGACGGATGGTATCCCAGGACCAAACCCAGCACCACTGCAATTACTGGGCCATAATTCTACTGTCATTGGTGTTTCTGGGTTTTGCAGTTTTGAAATAAGAGAGTGGAAGACACAACAACATACAACACACAAAACATCTTACACATAAGGCTGGGCAGTTAATCAAATCTAGATTATACTGCAAAATTTTCAACTGCAATTTTCAATCGGCAGCAGTTGCAAAAGTCTATGTTTCATACATTTATTTTTTGCAGCAGAGATGTTTTGCTTTACACATCATGCTGACATTGAAGCATACATTTTTCTTTCTAGAATAGTCTGCAAAAATCGTACTTTTCTTATTTTCTTGTAGATATTTTTCTCATCCAAAATGAGAAAGAAATAAAAAAAACTCACTTTCTTCAATACAGAAATTCACACTGCATCTGCAATATTTGTGACTCAGAGTTATTATTTTCATAAGTATTTATATCTGGTCAAAGTATCAAAGCTGAATACATACTATTAACCACAAGAAATTCAAACAAATTCAAGAGCATTTTCTTGATACATCACACATGGTCTGCTTGTAAATGTCCCCACGTGGACACAGATTAAACATGAGGTAATTATGCAACAATGTCAAAAATCTGGTTCAACCAAACTAGAGGGTTGAACAAACCGAAATGAAATTATAAGGGATGCATGATTTTTATCAGCATGATATCAGCAGATATGAAAATACTTCCAATATTATGTAACACCCGTTTCTTTTGGCTATGTAAATCCGCCTATACTCAGCTGTAAATATTGGCCAAACAAACAAATAAGTTAATGGAGTTTCATTGCTGGACAAACAGATGCTATAGGTGAAGTATTTTTCATTATTCATCATCATTTCTTATACTCAACTGAAATGTTTCAGTTTGTTCATCTTCAATTTTGAAATTGTGTTGTTTAAGGACTGAAGTCTCATGTCCTAACTATATTTGAATATTGGTATCAATATTGGTATTGGCAAGAATTAATTTGGAAATATTGGCATATTGGATATTGGCAAAAGTGCAAAAATATCAAACATCCCTAGAAATTAAAAAAAAAAAAAAATCAGCAGTGCATGTTGAATGTTAAGAAAAAATAAGTCTTGGTATTGTAACCCAAACCATCTCCTAATCACTAGTGATGGGAAGTTTGGCTCTTTTCAGAGAGTCGGCTCTTTTGGCTCGGCTCCCAAAGAAGAGCCGGCTCTTTCGACTCCCGAACGGCTCTTTATTCAGGATCTTTTGTAGCCCTATAGTTTACCTTAACTTTGCAAAAAATAATGGTTAGTGTGTTGAAAACCCTTTTGCATTCAGTGTTTTTATGAGAAGCCTTATCATTGCCTAATTTTGTGCATTTATTCTGTTACAAAACATTCTTAGGTTTAGCATTTAAATTCCACTGGTTAGGGCTAGAATTAATGCCTAGCGGATGTAGACGCCTGTTTGCACATGCGCAGTACAAATCTGGTTTCCGGGCCGGATTTGGTAGCGACACCCCCCTCTCTGTTTTCACATAATGGTATAATCCTTTATCCTTACATGTGATTAGCCGCATGCTGGGGCTGAGCACTGTGAGAGCTAAGCAGCGAAAGGAAAGAAACAAACAAAAAAAAAATTGGGAGCCGGCTCTCGCTCTGATTCACTACAAAGCATCAGCTCTCAGAACCGCAGCTTTTGAGCATGACCCATCACTACTAATCACAACTGAAACACTGACACGGTGTGCATTTGTGACATTGGAGGAGCTTTTCATATAACATTGTACTTTATCATATGCTGATTCAAAGAAAGGGACTACCTGTAACAGTGCAAAAAAAATCTCACACAAAGACTATGGCTTTAGAAAAAAAATCTGTAACACACTGGAGTTCAATTATATGAAGGCAGAAGTTAAATCAGGCAGTGGCAGCACAGGAAACACTTTGACAATTCTGTTGTTGGTTTTTGTGCCTTTGGGGAATTTGTTGATAATAAGAAATAAATAAAATATGGCTGATGTAATGTCTGTGTTCAGCAAAGAAAGACAGAGAGAAGAGAGAGGAGAGAGAGAAGAAATTGCGACCCAGAAAGAGAGGAAGACAAACTGAGCCAAAACTTAAGAGAGGCAGGATAGGCCAGCAGCACAAAGCATCGCTTGTCTCTGTCAAGGCAACACGCTGGACGACTGTGGGTCTCCCGCGGGACCGAGCCGGGCTGTGAATGTAAATAAGTCTTACAGTACTGAGGCACAGAGCAACCTGAAGGGAGGATGAGAGAAAAAAAAGGAGTGTAGAGAAACGTCAAGCGTAGCGAAGAAAAGTAATTTTCACCGAGAATGGTCATGTAGGGATCGCACACACAAACGCACACACAGATAGATGGCTGATGCTGGGATGTAATTTGTAACAGCTATTTGTAGGACCACCAGAGATACAGGAACAAACAGGCACAACCACAAACCCACATATGGATGCACACACTGAAGTTAACACACCTGCAGCTGGAGCACAAAAAACCTCTAGCACACACACAAGCATGGTGAAATGTCACCAACTCTCAGGTGGAAATTTGCATGCTCTAAAATTCATAGAGCCAAACATACACTGATCCGTTCACACAGTGACACAGAGGGGAATCAAACAGTGACATCCAGACACCAGATGTGAATATACATGTACTGTACATGCATGCATGTTTTAAACAGCACGGCTTTACAACAGAAGATAAACAAAACCACATAACGGTGAACTGGCTTCTACCAACTCTTGATGGTGAATGCGGGGACAAAAGGTGGTTACACATAAAACAGTTAAAGGAGAAAATGTTTACAAGATGTGAGTGATCTACTAACAGTTTTTGACAGAATTTAAAGCGTGTATGCTGACTTCCACCTACATTTCTTTGGCTGATGTGAAAGGAGACAACACAAACGCTTTCAGTTTCTTTTTGTAGTGGCATTTAAAAAAATCCAAAATTAGAATTTTCCCTATATTCACCCAAAAATAAGATACAGAATAATTTGGAAAATATGTTTTGTACTTTGAGATGTGTTTTGACTCAGATTTTTTAAATATAATTTTGGTACAAGCATGTGTCTTAGAGTAGAGTATAGAGCATTTGACACTATCTCCTCTGAGAGGGACATCAAAGAAAAAGAATATTTGGACACTGCAGTGGCTACTAGTGAGATCTCACTTTTTCTGTGGCTTTTATCAACCAATTTAAACCTAAAACAGCCTCAAAAACACCCTTGAAAAACCTATGGATGAACTTGTATTCCCATCTGCCTTCCCTTTTTTTTGTATTTTAGCAAATCACATCACAGTTCTTCACAGGTCTTGGAATGAGATCATTACAAACATGCATATGTTATATCTGGAGTCCATTTCATAATGCAGGTTTTGTGCAAACCTTGAGTTTGCTAACCCTGAAATGAGGGAAACTCGGACATTTCTGTTTCAGAGAAGGAGGAAACTCAAACCCGAGAATAGGGGTGAGTCAGGTCTGTTTCATAAGGAGAGAAAACCTAAGCTCTGAGTCAGTTACTATGGTAACAGAGCCCGTGAAGCTACCCTGGTCAGGAGCAGGTTATCTTCAATAAACCCACAGTTTGGTCAGGAACTCTCTCATCATACATTTAAACATTTCATTACATTTCAATGGATGTACAGTTTTACGTGGCGGAGAAGGCTCTGCTCAAAAGATGCTCCCTAGGTTAGTCAAAAAGCATGGTCTGACTTTCCATGGAGTGCATGGCTAGAAACCCCCATGTTGATTGATACATTAATGACAGTGTGTATTGAATAAAGTAAAATTAGCTCAATCTACTACATTGTTTATGGATTTGAATATGAGGGTGCTACAAGCTTAATGCTATAGGAGGAGGCTGGGGTGGAGGAGGTTAAGCTTTGCTAGCAGCAGCAGCGTGATGGGTCAGCTGATCACGTCTGGAAGTATGACTACCGTGTCCTGCATGAACTAATGGTAAGCTTCATTTTCTCTCTGCATCCTCCCGTTGACAGAGCCTGAAACATGGTTTCACTTCCACATTCTTTCATTTATTCAGTTCGGCTCTGGTGCATTATTTACACTTATTTTCAATACAAATCCATGTTGTTTTATATGAATATAAAGACAACAGACTATTTTAGTTATGCATTTTTAAATCGAACATGATGTGCTTTACATTAAAGGACTGCACTGCTCCTTGTGAAGTTACTTTTATGATGGTAAATATCAATCTATAGGATAAATATCAGAGTATTTACGTCTGAAAACACTATAATGTTGACAATAAAACAAGTGCACAAGTTGTGCCAGTTCAAGGAAAATCTAATTAGCAAAAGCTTCAAGAATAGATTATAATCGCATAACTTAAAAGCTGTCAATTTACAGTATTGAAGGTGTAAATATAGCGTATTTACATTGCTATTTCTGAAATAGTTGAAGTAGAATAAAGCAGGCAATAATTTTAATGGCCAATTTACAGAATTCTTTCATTAAAATGGTTCATTCTGGATGTCTTATGTCTGTATACTTAACAAGTTTTAGTCTAAATGAACATAAAGCCTTTAACCATTATAATTCTAACAGAATATTCAAACTGTGTCAGATTTTTTAAAGGCACTGACTGATTTTGAAAGCGATATAGCCTATGACTATCCCACAGCTTAAACTACCTATTTAAGTCTAATATAGATCACACTTCAAATATCACATCTAAACATTGACTGAAATTATAATTTTGTTATTTTTTGCTTGAATCTCGTAAGTGTACAACCCAAATCTCAGATTTTAAGACGTTATTATCACCGTAATCTTCTTACATTATTAATTCATCTCAAAATCTAGGTTTTTAAAATTTTTATTCCTAAAGTGGTGTAACCCTCCCCTAAAAATAAGTGAATTATCACAAAAGATTTCTAGTTTGAGAAGGTAAAGTACAAGAACCTTTTGTTTTTTGCTTGGCAGTGGTGAATTGTTTTACTCAGAGCTCAGGGTTAGTTTGTTGAGCTTCCATCTTGAAATGAGCCCCTGGTCTAAGTAGGTTAAAGTTTAAAACTGCCAAGAAACATACCTTTTCTGATATTTGAGTTTTGTATTTCTATTAATCAGAGTTAAGGAAAGAAGTGTGCCTTTTTCTTTCTTTTTAAAAACAGGTGATGGCAGCAGAGCAAACTTTGAAGCTAACAACATAAAGTCACTATAAATGCAGATACTTTTTAGAAAACTTTAAAAAAGTCACAGCACAACCTCATTTTTTGGAACTTCAACGTGTCAGGAGCTCCAAAACTGTGGAAACATGTTCTATACCCTATCAGACTATCATTAATGATAACTAAACGAGCCAGCAAAGAGACAAAAAATGTGCCAAAAACGTTGTCTTCATTAGGCTATGGAGTAGTTGAAATATAATCAAGCAATTAGTGAGCATAACAGACTTAATGAATAGCATTCAGACAGCTGGATGGTAAAGCTCTGAAAGCATCTTCCTGCCAAGAAAAGAAAACTTGGTGGAAATTATTATCCTAAAAATGTGCAGAATGGCTTCCAACCACATGGCATCATACTGGTGAGTCTCATTATCCAGCCTGGGTCCTCAAAGTCTACTTTCTTAACAAATTGGCAGCACACAGCAATGCCAAACTCTTAATATTTGTCCTGGCACATGGTGGGGCATCTTTTTTAAATGATTTACTTCCAATAGCTCAATGAACTTGAACACTTGAAGGATTTAATTACCATTAACTCCCTCATGTAACTTTGTAGGTATGCTCTCTCAGTTGGTTTCATTTTTTTTCATTCTCATGGACCGAAATCTGGTCTGGTCTCATCTTGTCATACCACTAAGAATTATTGTCAAGTCTCCACACCTTCTCACACAAGGCTCCCCTGGTGTTATTATGGAACCACTAGTGAAACTTTTAGAGCCTGAGTTTTTTCACAGCGGGAGAAAAAGATGTCAGTGAGATCTTGACCTCTCTCATTATTAAATATTAGTGAACGTGTCTAATCCATGTTTTTAATGCACGCTGCTTAAAGTGATCTCAACCCTCCTCACTCTGTCGTTAGTCCTGACCCATTACATCAGGGGTGTCCAAACTTTTTCCACTGAGGGCCACATAACAAAACATGTAAGAATGGTGGGGCTGCTTTCATATACTGAACCTTGAGGATCTTTAAGTTAGCCAAACCAATCTCATATAGGTTAAGACATTCTTAGTGAATGTGAGTCCTCACATGGCTAGTTAGTGGTTGAGAAGGCAAATAGCATATCAATTTAAGGACTTTGGGATGCCAATCAGATTTCAGGGGCCCTGGCTACCACTGGCCATGCACCTGGAATGCTATTGGTGCCACCATTTTCTGCTGTAATCAAGATATTGTTGTTACCTTTGTTGCCAATATGTTTTTACATTTTACAGGGCCATCTTAATTTGGTCAAACATTTTTAAAAAATCAAGAAATTCTTCATGTCAAATTTTTTGTTTACAGAATTAACATGGTAGCATTGCCTTGTGCTGAAACGAAGAAGTGCAAAACAGTCGAGCAAAAGCTTCATGTTCTAATGTGGGCCATATTTCACTGTATCTTTTCAATATGCTGCAGGCCAATCAAAGGTGGATCGTGGGCCGCGTTTTGCCCCCATGCTGTAGTTTGGACAACCCTGCCTTACATGAGTAAACATCAAAATTACTGAGAAGACAAAAAGTACTTTTAATGAATTCCCTATTCAAAATCTAATAGCATTTGTATACATCTCCACAAAAGGAAGACTTAGTCTTTATTTATTGATGGGTTATTGATATTATGACACCATAGAGACCTTAGTCACTCTCTGATTTGTCAGGCTGTCATTAAAGCTTATTACCATGTGCAACTTGTCTGCGCTGTTGATCATCACTAGCTCACTTATCATAAACATCATAGCCTGACAGCAAAATTTCACGGCACATAAAACACAAAAATTGCTCAGTCTTGTTATAACAACTATTTTGTTTTAAGTTTACACATGTGGTCTCTAACCAGCCCTGACTCCTCCATCAGCTGTGCATTGAAGCATGATGTGCAGCCAAAAAACTTTATAGATGTAATGATTTCCAAATTTCATAGCATGACTTCATCTAATTAAATTGCCATTTATAACCTTTCAAAAAAAGGTTAATATTTCCCTTTTTCACATTTATATGCTTGCAACATTCTGCAACTTTACAAGTCGAATCACAGGAAGGTTGAATCTAGCAGCAACAGCTTGGTTATGACTGCTGTGAGTGCCAGCGACGTTCTAAAATGGCGCTTTAGAAAAACATGCAACATAAAGACAAAACTCATCAGCTGCTAAAATGATTAAAAAGCCACCATCATTATTGCAGTCATTTTTTGAATCACATCAATCACGTGCTTTATTGTCCCTCTAAAGCTACTGTTTGCTTATTTCCTAACAAGTTCCTTTTTCTGTGGTTGACTTCAAGTTATAATCTTTGATCTACTTGAAGTTCCTTTTTGAAAAAATAAATAAATAAATAAAGCAGGCCTAAAGATTCGAAACTGGAAGATAATACCCTTAGTTTAAGACACTTAAAACCCAAAATGTTTTAAATGAAAAATAGTGGAATTAATCACAATTAACTACAGATTTCTATGGTTGATTGCAGCAGCTTTATCAAAGGGACCTCAAGTCTGCTTTTAACAGTAAAATCTGGCTCTCTGTGTGGCATTTCAGGTTTATAATTCACATGAAAGCTTTTCACATAATGCATGAGACCATTTTTAATTCTGACACTAGAAATCTGTCATTCATATATTTCTCCTTCTCCTGTGTCTATTTTCTTTCTTTGCCTCATCTAAAGTCTCTTCTTTTCCTCTTGAATCTCCACTTGTCATCATAAAGAGACGAGCTGAATGGATGAGGAGCCATTTAGGGCTCTGAGTTTGACTGAACATGTCATACATCACACACCCACACAGACACACACATAACAAGTCATATCAATTCTGCTCCTGCACACATGCCGTCCTCACACAGCTTATTAGTAGAGTCTTATGTAAACACACATACACACACATGCAGTGTCATAAATCATGGGCTCTTAATAGGAGAGGGGGGGCGCAGGTACCTAAGGCTGAGGTGGGTGGTGTGTGTGCATGCTCTCATTTCTCACCTGTGTGTGCGCTCATGTATATTCACCCAAAGCTAACTGCAACTGTGTGTAGATTTTGGTATTTTATGTCAGTATACAGTACATTGTATTGCTTATTTGTGTGTCACTTTTCATGTATTGCTCACAGTGTGTATGTCCTTTTTATTAACCTGTGAGCTAGCAGTAATGAGGCCATTAGTTGCTGCACCACTGACACAGAGCACAGTTTAGACGCCTGTGTTTGGACTGTGTGCATTTCTATCTACCTGATAAACGTGTGTGTAAACAATGAGTAATGACATCATGTATTAACATCATGATCCGTGATCATGCTTGGACGATTCAGATTTTGTGTTAACGTCTGTGTGTTAGTGTGCAGAAGGATATCATCAATTAGCCTGCAAGCTCACTAGAAGTTGTGGGTCACCAAACACCTCAGGAAGGTCACACAGCGATTAATGGGCCATGAATTACACAGCTTGGCTTGTTTGTGTGTCTGCCTGTAAGCCATTGTCATACACACAGTCACTGACCATCCTTTACACCTCTACAGCATGCTGCTGCAGACCTGTGTGTGAACTGGGTCTTATTTAATGGCATACATTTACATTTAAATACCAATCGAACTTAAGATTTACTGTGCTGCCTTGTGCCCTCTTAAACCCCTACCAAAATTACAACATTAGCATAAAGCCTAGCATGTCATTGTGACTTTTATATCAGCATTCAAAGAGAAGTTTTATACAGATTTTTGGTCTGTTGAAATAAAGTGGGTTTTGAGAGCTTGTACACAAAGCTACTGCATTGCAACAAACTCCCTGACTGGGCATTCATCAATTTAAACAGAATAGATGGGTAGACCAGGAGAGTCAGCTTTGTAATGGACTCAGAAGCACCTCAAAGTCTTGTGTCATTTACAGTCAGTGCTTTCATTTTTGCAGAGCAGCAAAGCTTGCAAACAAACAAACAAACAAAAAAAAAAAAAAAAAAACATAAGGGTCCAGTAATAGTTCCTAAATCAAAGAGAGTGCTTAAATGTTTTTAGAGCAACACTTTCTTCTGGTATTGATACAAAGGATGCCCCATCAGGTTGTAATGTACCAACACCTCGTTCAGGTGGAAGTGCAACCTGATAAAAGGTGCACAAAAGTTCTCCTTATTCAGTCAACAACATGCTTTTAATTTTTTTTTTTAACAGACAGGTACTGTCAGGAGAAAAATGCATGAAGTGTCCTACAGTAAGAACAACTGAATTACACAAAGAGATCATTCAGAAATTTAAGGTAAATCAGGCCTGAAGTCAACCAAAGAACAGAAATTACACTTAACCACGAGATTGGCCATAAAATTAACATTAAATCTTCACTTTATCTCAAATCAGTTTAATCTATGACAGGTTCCTCATTGCACCCTTCTGGTAGTCTGAATAATCTAACTAAAAAGCCAATTCATAAATTGATTTCAACTCCTTCTACGTCCATCCCTAGGGAAAACCCTTTGGTGTTAAAAGATTTTTTAAAAAATTCAACAATGGTGAAGTGTACTGTCATAAAAAATATAACATAATTTTGTTTTTAAATCAGTTTGTGTCAGGTTCTGGCATGTCAGGTTAGCTGCTCTCTGGATAGCAAATACTTTCTCTGTGTAACTGTTCGTCAGCCCCAAACATGGACATTGTCTCTCACTTTGGTGGGTGAATCAGTTCAATCTCCCAACTGATTTAATCCCTCATCATAATAAATCTGTAATGCCAACCTATCAACACATTTATTTACATACAATTTGTTATCAGTAAGAAGTGGAATTGTGATATTGATCACTTAAGTTTAAACAAGATATTGTTTATAAATCCTGTGGCATATTTAACTCCAGCTCTCATCAAAAGGTAAAAGTTCCTCTTATAATGGTAAAAACAAATGCTGTATAACCAAACATTTAATCAATTGTGTGTTGAACAAATGCAGGTAAACTGAGAACAGAGAAAATTAAGTTCAAACTCTGCCTTTCACACAGAAATCAAACAAATGCCAGCACATTAACTACATTAACTACATCTGTTCTTCCACACCAGCTGAGAAAAATATATTACTTCCTGAGTTTTGTAACCCCAAAACTAGATGCACAATTTGTGAGAGTCTAAAATTCAAAAGAATTCCCTGTTCAATAAAAAAAAAAAAAAAAAACTTTTAAGTTAATTTCTTGATTAGAAAACAACTTTTTGCAGCCAGCACAGTACAAGCTTGTGTCCGTTTTGGACTGCCTTCTTGTTACAACCCCCCCCCCCCCCAAAAACAAAAGACACTTGTGAAATGTAGACAAAAGGTAACCTTGCAAAGCAGATGGATATGCCCATTTCCTTGTTTTTCACTGGCGAATCCATCTTGTTAAGCTCCCATCTGAACTGTTTGGGCCCAGTTATAAAGTGACAGGACCAATCAGCGACAAGGAGCAGTACTTTCAGGCACGGCAGAGACATGATGTAAACAAGCAGCAGCAAGAAGCCAGTGCAATTATGGTGGAAGAGCTTAGCGTGGATGCTGCTAAAGTGCCAGTTTTATCAGAACTTGACAACAATTCTTCATTAAAAGAAGAACAAGGATCAGCAGTGAGTTGATTTCTTTTCAAAAACGACAAAAGTCGAGAACTTACATGTCTATAGTCACCACGTCTCGCGTTATTCCCCGTAGCTGCGCACGCGTAGCTAGATAGCTGCTACATCACGTGTTTTGTTGCTCTTATTGATGTGACAGACGTTCATCTAATCACACTCCAAGTTTTTTTAAAGTCTCTGCCTTTTCTCAAACGTTTCCTATTAAAGCTTTCCTAGATGGATGTGTGAAACACATCCATCTGGCGTGTCAGGTTAGACAAAAGGGGGTTCAAGTTAAAAAGGAGATCCAATATGTTTTATATTTGTAAATTTTAGGCCTCAGTATTGTCACTTCATTGGCACTGAAGATGCATTTGTTGTGGCAGATTTCAGCTGACTCGTACTATAGAAGACTGTTGAAACTAAACTCAACCACACAGATGCTTAAACTGAAACACTTTACAGTACTTCCTCCTTTGGCACTTTTTTCATCTTTCTTTCCTCTCTCGAACCCACACACACATAAACACACACTCAGGTTCTTGGCATGCATAGCAGCAGTCATTTTTCTTGTTAATGTAGCGTGTCGAATTTGCAGGGCGGCGGCGTGCAAATGAAAGGTTGCACGTCTCACTCGCTTGGCAATATGTATTTGATAAGAGCTGTAAATCAACCTGTGAAGCAGAGCAGAGCAGAGCCTGCAGGGACGGACAAAACACATGTTAATGGAAAGCAGCTCCAAATTGGAGTGCGATACTGTATGTGCATGAGCACTCAGACAGAGAGAGAAGGATGGTGTGAGAGAGGGCAGTACACCATGGTCAAAGACAGGGTCAGAGGGAAAGAAAGACAGGAAGTATTAAGCCTATGTTTGCCTTTAAGAACATTCAAAGTGAATGTGTCTAACAGATGTAGAAAGAGCGAAAATCAGGTTTATGTTGGAGTCAACTGCAGGAAACTGATAGTGAGAGTAAAAAGGAATGAATACAAAGACAACACTGGAAGAAAAACTTAATCACACATAAGTTTAGGACTCATCAATGCTTGTTGTTTACTGTCAAGCAGCAGCTTGTTGCCTAAGCCTGACATACATCTCGTTCAGCCAGAGAAAACAAGATTCTGTTGTGGTTTTCCAATACTAAATGTATAACAGGGTTGTTAAACTCATTCAAGTCAAGAGGGGAGTTATACTGGCACCTCAAGCTTTTTGCTAACTGTAAAAATGTATGGAGAAAAATAAGCCAATCAATATATTTAAGTTTCCAAAAGTTAAAACGAAACTAAGAAATGCTTTGATGACTTATAGATCAATGTAGACTTGAGCTATTTGAATTGAAAGTACTTTATATAATGAATTTCAGACACATAATGACAAATGATGCAAGTAAATAAAAGTTCCAAACAAAAATATATCAACTCAGCTACTTAAACTACATTACTAATTGTGTTGTAATACTCTCAAAATCTGGTTTTAATTTGAAGATTACTGCACGTGAAGACAGTGTAGTGCGTAAGATGGTTAAAAAGTTGGTCCACAAAAGTCACAGGCCCTTAGTTTAAGGTATAAAATCCAATTACAACTGCAGAGTTAGGTTTTTGATCAGGCAAAGGCAAACAGAATCCTATTGTTTAGACTTTGCAGCAAACTACAAACAGATAGCTTTCTCATGGTGACCAATAAAATCTTTTAACCAGATGACAGCACTGCTTTCTCAGCAACAACCCTTACTGTGTGTGCCTTTTTGATGAGAATAAGACCAAATGCATACATGTGTACAGAGTTGCTTTTGAGGTGCTGAGAAGAATCGCAGAACTGCGTCTATTAATTTCTATGGTTCTGAATTGATTCAAAATGTCCAATAATCTTTTGTTTTTGTAAGATTTATTTTTGGGCCCTTTTGTGTCTTTATTAGATAGAGGAGGACAGTGGATAGACTCGGAAACAGGAACATGAGCAGGGAGAGACATGCGGCAAAGGGCCACAGGCCAGATTCGAACCTGGGTTGCCCGCGTACATTGGGCACATCTTAAACCACTCGACCATCTGCACACCCAATGAAATGATACTCTTAAACAAACTTTATTAGACCCTGAGTGCATTTCAACAGCAGACCTGCTGCAAGTATTTCCTTTTGTGTGCAACACAGATACATCAACCTGTTTTCCCAAAAGAAAAGTTTTGAGACTGTAGATTCTGCAATTCCAGGTAAGAGGAAGCCAGACCCAACGTGCTGACTTATTGTGCTAAGCCTACTCCATTATAACATTATAACTTCCGTTTGGGAAAGGGCAGAGCCTTTGAAAAAAAAAAAAAAAAAAAAACCAACAAACCCAGAGGGTGATTGGATGAGCATTCCGTCACATCTTTACGGGCCAATCAGAGCAACAAAACACGTGGCGTAGCTCTTACCGAGGTGCAACCGTTCCGGGGAGTAAACTCCATGGAGAAATTTATAACTTGAACCATGGTGACTATAGACATATCAGTACACAACATTTGTCGTTTTTGAGAAGAAAACAACTCACTGCTGTTCTTTGTTCTTCTTTTAAAGAAGAAATGTCATCAAGTTCTGATAAAACTGGCACTTTAGCAGCATCCGCGTTAATGTCTTCCACCATGATTGCACCAGCCTCTTATTGCTGCTTGCTTGCGTCACAACACCGCCGCACCTGAAAGTACTGCCCCTTGACGCTGATTGGTCCTGTCACTTTCTAGCCAGGCCCAAACGGTTCGGACAGGAGCTTTGCAAGATGGATTCGCCAGTGAGAAACACGGAAATGGGCGTATCCATCTGCTTTGCAAGGTTATGAGATCACGTCATACATTCACATTCACCAGGAGCATAAGAAGGTAGAATATCAGCCAACAACTGCTGACCAGCAATACAAATAACAGGATCCATCATCTGTTTCATGGGGTCCATTGGACTGGAGGTGAAGTTTGCTGCTGATATGTGTCTTCCTGCAAAGGTAATAAAAGGTGTGTATTTTGGTTCAGGTCTATAGTGTGTGTGTTTTTGTGTGTGTATGTATTCTCTGAAAGCACATAAGAAAGTGTATTTACCTTAATGGACAAAAACACTATGAGTCTATTTTGACAGGGTGAAGGTAATGCTGTTATTACTGTGCTTTTTCTAAAATAACTCAATTTTATGATTACAGCTACAAAGAGTCTCATCTAAACATACACACTCCCACCCATGCACACTCACGCTTACACACAATGATGCACAGATGTAAAAAATTGCCTGGAGACACCACCCAAAGCCAAACTCCAACTAAATCTGGACTTTAATCCAACATACAATTTCCCTCTCAAGGTTTTCTAACCACCACTCTTTGTCTGGTCAAAGAACCTGGAGCAAATAGAAATCATCTCTCTATATATACACATATATGATAAACAGAGCACATCTGGAGCACATCCAAACATGCCTGTAAGTACAGCACATGCAGAAGCATACTTTAACAACAACTGTATGGTATTTGAATGAAGTAAATGGGGGGTATGGAGGAAGAGGAAATCTGGAGAAATTACATCAGAGGCAGGATGTGACCCTTACTGCTCAAAGTATAAAAGGGATTTGGACTTCCAGTCTTGTTCCCTCTCATGAATCTTGCTTCTATTAGAACCTGCATTCATATAAGGCATTATAACTCCTCAGTACAGTATACTTGTGGCTTTATGATTGGGGGTGTCAAACAAATGTCACCAACAGGTGTCATCCAGCCTGTGAGACGTTTGAGGAAAAAGATGGACATTTAAAAAAAAAAAAAAATTCAATATTTACTAACTTAGGTGTTTGAAAATATAAATTTTCACTCATTTGTCATGATGTATCTATTATTATAGCAAATAAATGTAATACAATGTAATAAATGAGTTAACTCTCTGGTATCCCTACAAATTGCTGCCTCATTTTCCTCCTCATGTGCAAAAAATGCACAGGGGGTTATTACTGTAAATAAAAAGTTATATTAGTTTATTTTTAATTGTTTAATTTTTTCCTTGTTTCATCAACTTGTGCCATTAACAAAAATATTAAATACTCAATAATTGTCATATCTTTTAACCCTTTAATTTCCACATTTGTAATGTAAACAAACAAAATTTTTTGATAAAAAAAAAACAAACAAATTGATTTTTTTTTCCAAGATACTACACTGAAAGTGATTAACTTATTTATGGATGATTGCAGCCTGGCATATGTCACTGATTAGTAGCAACATTGGTTAGAATGCATTATTAGTTTTTTTTGTGAGGTCAATTATTCTAAAATACTCATGTTTTTCACCCTTCTGCGCAAAAAATGAACACCTTTAAATCATGTTATAAATATCGTACATTTCAAAATTGTTTAACTGTTATTGAATTACATTTTTCTCATTTAAGGTCAGCTGTAATCATAAATGTCAAATACTCACTCATTTTAATTTTTCAACCCTTTAAATGCCATGTTTCTTTGATGATGTCACTGCATTTTTAGATGCAAAATACACAAAAAAATGATTTTTTTTGCAAGTTACTACATGAAAATTAGATAACTTATTTTTGGTTATTGCACAGACACACTCACAGACTCACACACTGATCTGCACTTAAACAAAATCTCAGAGTTAGTGAGAAGGGGAGCAAAGGGCAGTATAACACTGAAATCTGGTGGAAAAAACATGTATTTCCTGCCGTCGCCAGTATATGGTAAAAGAGATGTCACAGGATAAAAAAATGGTCCAGGTGCAAATGTAAAGCCTCAATGTAAAGGCAGCAAGAAGAGGCTGGTGCAGTTATGGCGGAGGACATTAGCATGGATGCTGCTAAAGCATATGTTTTTATCAGAACTTAACGACATTTCTTCATTAAAAGAAGAACAAAGAACATTGAGTTGTTTTCTTTTCACGAACGACAAAAGTCGTGTACTGACATGTCTAAAGTTGCCATGTTTCACATTATGCAGCTCTCTATGAAATAATAGCGTGTAATTATGTAACATTACGACACATGAAGCAAATACTCTGAACTATTTCTTGAGTAAACCACTGGGCAGAGTGACACAGTGCAGCAGCTATGTCTGGAGTGTAGTTCCGGCTTTGCATTTAACTTCAAAACATCTCCGTCTCGTAATGTTCCATGATTATTTCTTAACCTGGTGAATGTACAGGTCACAACTTGTCCACGAGAGCGTTTTGGAGTTGTTGGATTGTGTATTTGATGAGTTTGATGAGGAAAAGCAAAAAATACTGTCTGCTTACATAGCGTTAGCTGTGCAGCTGGTATATCGGTCCCTACAGATCCAGAAACAGCTTGCACCAACAACTAACGGAAACTAACCTATTACTTAGAATATAGGAATTATGGCAATGGGCGAATTTGCCAAAATGTTGAAGTATCCCTTTAACTATGATTCAATGACAGCCCATGCTAGACCAATCACATGAGACAAGGTTAATGTAACTTGAATAAAGCTAAATAGTTTTGTTAAGTCTGATGCTATGAGATGATAATGTGAAGTTGCCATGACAAAGACTTCCCAAACAACTTTGCCTTAAAGGTGACACAACTGACTGAATGACAATGACAGAATTCATAAATGTCATGAAGTCTCCTTCATGTGCAGGACCTTCATTTACAGTGTTACAAAGTAATGTAGCCTGTGACATCATGTATATTACAAAAACAGAATAATCTACCAATTTCTTTTACATTTTTTACTCTTAGTTTGACCTTTAAGACTTCACTTGAGGTTCAAAATAGGGTGGTGAGTGACTTTTTTCCCAGTTATAAGTTTGTTGCACATCTTAATGCATACAGCATTACCATATCATAAATGCTTATCACATATTACCTGTCACCTGCTTGATGCTTCTCTGTTTTACATGCTAGCTATATTTATAGGGTCAAACTACATTTAACTGCCGTGTCATATTTTCATGCCTCTGTTGTAAGTATTTTTAATGACAGCAGTTCTATTAAATTGCTATTGAGAAATTATTTTCATGGACCTGAAATGTTTTCACCTCAACAAACTCAAAAATAGCACACAGCAGGCAAAGCCTGTTGAATTTTCCACTTCATTTGCTATAAATTGGAAGACTTTGGAGAAGATGCTTACTGACCACAGCTCAATGTGATGTTTGTCATTAGAGATGATGATATTTTTTTCTCCCATATTGAAAGAAACCATGTCCTTCACTTGTTCCTTATTTCCCATAACAATGCTTTTATTCTACTGCTTTACACACTTGGGAAATGGTGGGCAGTCTGCCAAGGGTGATGAGGCATTTCTGATCAAATGGAAACTTTTTCATGGCTATCTAATTTCAAATTTATTCCTGGTAATCCAGTGGGCCACAAAGCATTATCTTAATTAACTTTCCATGTAAATGCCTGGCCATCATCATGACTCCCACTGGGCCTCCAAGCAGCAGCTCACAGAAACCTTACGATTAGGGACCAGACACAATCAGAAAGTTATCTTAAAGAATCAGAGGTCCCAAGGGGTAAACAATGAATTTGAAAATCTGCAGTACCTTCGTTGTGAGCCAGTAACCCCACCCGCCGAAACAAGGTCTCTACTCATGAGGAATTAATTTCCAACATCATGCATGTAGCTGATCAAGAGAGAAGTAATTGCATTGCATGCTTCCCTGGATGCCTTGACATCAGTTTAAGTTGGACACAATTCAAACCCAGCAGGCATTGTTTTGAACCAGGCAGTGATCAGGACTGATTGGATCTGTTCAGGCCGGCTCACCACAAACAAGCCCACATATGCCACCAGTGGATTTTAATAGTTCTTTTCCTTTGATTGAAGGAGTGCTAATCAGTGAAATCAGCTGCTGTATTGTATTGTCGCCCTTCATGACACAGTTTTCCAATTCTAATTAAAGATTCAGTCACTGGTGACATGTTTGTTCGTTTTACAATACCAAAGAGCAACAAAGAAAACAGAATTTCCACTCTTATTATAGAAATTATTATCTGTTTAAAATCTTGTTTTCCTGTTCAAACAGTTGTGCAAGTCCTAGCCACTGTGACTACACTACTTGGTTGGTGCATCACAGTCTGGAAGTCATTGAACTGGCAGTCTGGTTGTAGCCCTCTTATTTGTTTTCACTGCTTGTTTGGGGGTGGCAGAAAAGGAGTGAGGGATAAGAATATGCAAAGTCATCATGCACACAAATCCCTTTTTTTTTTGTACATCCCAACATAAAAAATTAGGTTTAACTGATGGTGCCTGAAAATAGTATCCTGCTTGATTGTCTTTTACTGTCAATGGAACCTGATTTATGTTTTACATCATGCTACACTGACAAGTCCAAACAGATTAAAAAAGATTAAGATAAGTACCACTGAATCAGCAGAAAAAAAAATAATGCTTTGTCCTAAGTCAGGTGTGGGTACATGCGAAAACATGTACGTCACAGCTTCATATCAAAGACCGACCCATTCAAAGGCTCCCTCAAGAGTGGTGCAGTTGTGACGTAAATTTGTAGGCAAACCGGGAAGTTAGCGTTGCATGGGTTCCCTTCACATTGAGCCTATCGGATTTTTTAATGGGTTTTTGGATTATTGCTGAAAATAAAATCTGTGTCCAATAAAAGTTACTCATTTTGTTCATAAAAATAATCTTGAATGATAATTTAAGCATCATATCTGGTTCATCAATCTAACTGATGAAAGAAGAAAGCTAATGTCATGCTATATTGAACTACAACACAGTCAACTGAATTTAACATCATCACCAAGAGGCAACCTCCAGTCTGGAAAAATGAAACCAATGCAGAAGTGCAAAAAATTGCTATACAGCAAGTGTACACTTGAGGCTGGCTGCAGGAACACCTGAAGTCCCATCTGGACACATGTTAAACAGCTGGTTTTGACACTAGAAATGAACTGGTTTACAGCCTGGTTTAAAACACCAAACGTGTCTCATTAGCTAGTGTCTTATTGTGCTCCCACTGTACGGGGGTGCATTTTTTGTACCACGATTGTTTGTATTATATTTAGGATGAAAGCTGATTGGCAATCTGCAGGCAGAAGGCCCCGTTTCTGTCAACCAGAATGCTAGCTAGCAGGCTGACAGGAAGTTGCGCTTAGTGGGCGGGCAGTTAGATTGATCCAAAGTCCGGGTGAGACCGCGATTTCAATATGGAAGCCTCCACGGATTGGCTTCAAGATCCGTTTGAGTCCACCTATTGTAAGCAGACGACTGACGTCACACGGGGTTTGTCCAAGTCTTTCTACAGTCTATGGTCATCACCAGCGGATACAAGTCAACAGCAGGCTCAGTTGCCGCACTTCGGATGATGACATATAGTCTTCCCAACAAACACTGTAGTCCTTGTTAGCTGTCTTTTAGCAACTGCTTTTACGAAGATGTGAAAAGATACACAATTCAAAGGTGGGGCACATTTCAGATGTATTTAATGTTGTAGGATAAAACTTTAAACTTTCATAGACCTTATTTCAGGCATTTAACTGAAAACTCATTTGAAAATCCAACAGACTTTCAGACGAGGGAACTGGAAGTGCTAACATACTAACTCACTTCCACGTTTTAGGACTCATTCCTGCACCACTCTTTTGTGGCTCAAAGTTGAGTCCTATTTGTTGTTCAATCCAATGACATGTCCATTGGGTGCATCTTTCTCAGCATAGTGGTTCATCTCCTCAAATTCAGGCAAGATGGTGGGAATGGCAGAGGATTACACCTTGAAATTTAAATAACTGGGCTCTCAAACAAATAGAAATACTGATGTTTGAAATTAAAAGTGTCCTCACTTTACTGTCTTTAAAATATGGTGGTTTGGTTTACTAGTTCCAATGCAGCTCTTGAGGTTATACCATGGGAAAAGGATTTAAAAGTAGAGGGTAAGGGCAGGAACAAGAAATCCTTAGGAGATAAGACCATCTCATTTCAGCTTGGTCTGAGTGGTCTCTGCAGGCTACAAAGGCTGGGTCTTGTGTTGGATGCCACCTCTGAAATGAAACACGGCTAATCAGGTAAACTTTGCAACTTCTGTCCCCTCTGCCATCCCACTAGAAATTAAAAATAAAATAACATTGATCTGTGGTGCATCTGCTGTCTTCAGTTGTGTCCACTTTTTATGAACGATGTTTTAAGCTAACTTTATACTCTCAATAATCCCTAGAGGATCTTGACACAGTGTTCTTGTAAAACTCGTGAAGTTTGTAGTTTTAATTTTAATACTAAAAAATGAAAGAGTAATTAAAGACAAAGGAGGCTGTTATTGTTTGATTATGGGTCTTTATTGGCCTCCATGTTCAAACAATGACAATAGCAGAAAAGAATAAAGCCTTCAGGACTCATCTCCATTGCATCTCTTTACTGTAGCAACTTTAACTTATGTTCAGGTACACCACTCACAAAAATTATGAACTCAACTTTTTGCTTATTACATTATGTGTTTTAGAAGTTTGATTTTTTTTTTTGTCACAGTTGTATGTAGCCAACAAAGAGGTCCTGTTCTTTACTGCTGTTTTTAATACTGCTGCATCACTGACTTAATCAGAAAGAAATGGATCAGAAAAAGTGGATTATTTATCCTCCTAAATTAAAACCTACTTGCAGCAGGCTAAAATCAAGTTGGATGTTACTGTAAGCAGAACTGAGATGGTTCTCAGAAAAGACTTACTTTACCCAAGTGTTTATTCATGACAGGTATAGCAACAGACATCTGCAGTGTCAACTGATGGTCATCAATTTCCATACACAATGATTTTTTTCCTGAATAATTATGACAATATCCAGATCCTTTGTAGACACGGAGATGTCTTTCTCATCTTTTTGAAATGAAAATAAGTGTTTTTGATACAATTCAGCTAGTCCCTGAAGCTGAATTTTGAATGTTGAAACACTCTAATTGCCCAATTAAAATCTTTTATGCTATACCTTTTTTCTCTGCTGTTTAAGCAACAAATTACAATTGCAAATGTATTCATATATGATCATATTTCTTCAGTTTGCTGTAAGATGTGAGGCATCTATTGTCGTGTTAACAAGGGAAAGAGGTAGGTGGAAAAACCAACTGTGCTCATGTGTCAGAAAAGTCATTTCTGATTGTTTGGTGGAATCAAATTAGCATGAATTAACAAAAAAACAACACTCCTGTGGCAACAGAGTACCATCCCTGCCAAAATGTTGAAATTTTTGAAAGCTGCAAAGACGACAAGAAACCAGACCATTATGCAGTAAACAATGATTCTTCAGAATTGTCAAATTCAGGAGTGACATTGTTGGCAATTTGTGATGGTAATCTTCCAATAATGGCTACATTGAGTACATTTGTCATTTTGTATGAAAAAAAGCTCAAATGCCCCAGATGATAGATTTTTAAAAAATCCTGGTATTTTTTCATTGATTCATACAGTATTCAAAACATACAATAGGTAGAGTCGGTGTCACAGTTCTAGCATGTAAAGTTTTTCATCTGCTACACTTCAGTTCCAATCTCAGCCAGAGCTAGTGAGATGTAGTTGTGTGTATTAGTCCAAAACATACAATATAGTTGCTGTCATCAGTTGAAACGTCTATTGCTTTGGTTGAGGCGGTTAGTTCTCCTGTTTGAAGTCAGCTCAGGTCTCTCATCTTTGCCAACCCAAACTTCTCTTTGCCCCTTCAGTTATCTTTTGATTCAGTTTTAAACCTGATCATTTCACCATGTTGATTTCAGTTGATGGTATTTTGTTGAATTGAATGATCAAAAATAGATGTTTGTGTGTTTACTCATCAAGGCTCAGAATTTGAATCCAAACCAACATCCTCCAAGAGAATCTGGCTGCGGACCTTGAGCAGACCTCTATGGTGGGGCATTCAGCAGCAGACCTCTACACTGGGGCAACAACGTTTATTACCCGAGCTGAATTTGCAAGACTTGGTAGACTTTCGATCTTTTTTTTTTTTTCTCTTCTTTTTCTTTTTTTTCCATAAAAGTCTGCTGTTGTGTAAAATAGCCACCTACCGGCTGTGTTCGAAATCACACACTCATTCTCTACTCCCTATCGACTATATAGTGAGCAGCATATAGTGGACTCAACTGCAAAACACAAAATAATTAGGGCGCTACTCCAGCTGTAGAAAATAATGTCATCATCATCGTCTCACAACGGCTCATAGATTTCCATGACAACGGCTGAGGATTAAGATTAATGGTAGAAATTCACTGAAAACTGATAGGGAACGTAATGTATTTTTATTACAACATATTATTCAGGGTTGGAAAGTAGTGTAAACTGCACATTGTCATAAATAAAGTAGCATAACTTGCCCAAAGTAAAAGAAATAAAAAACTTAACTATAAACAGCAGTCAAATTATGTTTGTTAATCACAATTATGGAATGAAAAATTCAATATAATGAGGAAAAAACAAACTCTTACTCTCATATATTTATCTTATTTCTATATGATTTTAATCTCACATAAATGAATTTGTACCTTGCAGTTCTTACTTTTTAATCACATATTTATTTTATCATGTGTTAATGATCTTTGGCTAATATTTACTACTATACTTATGAACTGGCCTCATTTCTGACTTTTATCCCTTTTATATTCAATATTCACTTTTTAGCTCCAATTTGTGAATTTTTATCCTGATTATCACTCAACAAATTTGGCCCACTAGCTCCACATTATAACCATGTTAGGTATAATTACTGATATAAGAGATATGCCACGCAAACATGATAATAGTATCACCTACAATGTAATGTTAAATAATGCCGTGTAAAATCACATTTGTGGCAGAGTTGCAGAGGTGATTGGACATGTGACATCATTTATCACTGACACAACTGTGTCTTTGCAGACTGCAAATTAAAACAGAGATTTGAACTTATACGTTTAGCTAACTAGCAGTGCAGTTGTTAGCTTGTTTGGCTTTCTTACCATAACATGCTTTCTTAGATTTGACGTGCTATTTTTGAAGCTTGAGATTTCCACTGTTTTAGGTAGACACAGTAGGCAGCGTATTATGTGGTTGTTGCTCCTCACCGTTTGAAAGGCAGAGTCTTGATGTTGGGCCAGGAATGAACATGCTCCTCTGAAGGAGACGCAGGTATTACATCTTCAGCCATTATCTCCAAGTGTTGATAGTTAAGGGGGAGGGGTCACTCCTCCGTTTACTCTGTGATGCTGAGGATTTTACTTCACCCTGCTGTGAGAGCTCAGCTGAGTGTAAAAAATTCTGAATGAAAATAAATTACAGACAAGTAAAAGTAGCGACCAGTGCATGCCCAATGTAACGGAGTAGTTTTTAATCACAAATGTAACGGAGTAGGAGTCAAAAGCACTCTGCTCAAAAACTACTCTCAGAAGTAGGATTTTTCAAAAAACTATTCAAGTACATGTAAAGGAGTAAAGGTAAAGCATTACTACTCACCTCTGCACATTTTAACAAAAAATAAAAATACTAATAAAAGTTTTGTGTCTTTAGTGGTAAAATAGTATACATTTTTTTTATTATCGCTTATTTTTGCATAAAGATGATGCTCTCATGTCTTGTAATCCTCATTGGGGGAAAAAAGCTAATCCTTTTTGAATCCTTAACGTTTTCTTACAATTTAAATACTTTGGTTAAAACCAAACAACCAACAAACAAAAACAAACAAAAAAGGCTTTAAAAAAGTTTTTATATGTGTTCCTGTGCTCCTCTCGTTCATCCGACATGTCTGAGAGCAGCAACAGTCATCGCCCCAGTGTAGAGGTCTGCAGCCAGATGCCTCTCACATCCTCTGATTGCTCATCTTGGGCTCACCAACCTTAAACAGTTCTGAGTGTGTTGCACATGAATTACCTCAGTTTTTACTTCGCATTACGGAGGTAAACTGTTTCCTACCCTGTACAAAGACAAGAACTCATTTAATACTTGAAACAAAGACAGGAACATCTTTAGAAAAAGAACCAATAAGATCACTTTCACATTGTGGTGGTAGATAGTATTGTGTACCTTATTTGCACTGTAAAATGTACAAAATATCACCATATTGTTGGCTAGTGACCGGCAATCTTTTTCACAAGCACTTTGAAGCATGTTTATTATCTACAACATACAGTGTACTCTGAAACAGTAACACATTTATAAATAAATATTGCAATCTTAACAATCTTACAGTTCTCCGCAGTTATTGTCGGTTCTTCTTGACTCGTCACCTGAGCTTAACGAAGGTGAGGCAACCTCTGCCTGTTCTGTCTCCCTCCTTTATCTACTTCTCCTGTGTGCTATCATTCACCAGCAGGTTCATTATTCACTCTTTGCCCTTGGCCTTTCTTCCCTTCCTCACCCTCTGTAATGTTAACTTAAATAAATAGATCTCTAGGAGAAACAGAAAGAATCATATATCCTCAAAGTCTTAATAAATCTCTGAAAAAAAAAGCTACAATTAATACCTTCCCAAATGAGGAAAAATGTAATTAGGGAAAAGATAAAACATTCTATTATCAAAAGGGACAAACCAAAGGAAAACAAAATATACAATTATATTCAGCAAGAATATGTTTCATGAACCCATATCTAGTCAAGAGAAAATCAAGAGTGTCACTCTGTTTTCTTTGCATTGAGATGTCATTCAGTATAATCCTGTTTTCTCCGTGTACTCTTGGTACTCTGCTCTGTCTTGTGGTTTCTGCTTAAATTATCCTCATTTTTAAATGTTCAGTCAGACTTTGCAAATCCCAAGCAGTCTCCTTTGACACAAGACTCCTCAGTCAGTGCCGCCTTTGTTTACTGTCACAGTAGTTCACTGTGGACTTTAGTTCATGAAGTTCTTACTGCTAATCCCAGTCAAGGTGTGAGGGGCCCAGGGGGGGGACAGGATTGGTTCTGAACACAGGGAGAGAGCCGCCATTAGCTGGAAGGTTTCAGGAAACAGGAAGTAAGCCCAGAATATGGCTGATGTCCTTTCCTGTTTGTTATTGTGCAAGTTTAAATGCCTCTGTCCTGGATCCAAGGGAGAAACCGTCTTTTATATCAAATCCCAACTCTAGACACATTCGTTTATTTGAGGAAAAACCAAGATTGCATGTATTCAGTGCTGAATGACAAAATCCCAATAGTGCCTGACTTCAAAGTTGAGTACTTGGAGTTATAACTTTTTTACATGTCACACTTTACTTATGAACAATGCCAAAGACAAATGGGTCCCATGATCAAACAAAAACAAACATCTTGTGTCTTTGATGTGATGTAATCATTATTTCATTGTACAACCAAAAGCAGACTTGGCCTATAAATGACAAATTTATATATTAAAAGTAGATCTATCAACAGCCACAGCATAACATGGCAAAATAAGACATGAGTAAAACATATATCTAGAATGATGTTCTTGGCATCCTCATTTAAATGTACATTGGCTTCATAATGTGTCCAAATAACAAACCCTGAATTGGCTGTATTGCAAAATGGTTTACTAGTAATCTGAAATTAAACATTCATAACCTTTAACTTAAATGTTTTTTACACAAATATATGCACATAAATAATAGAAAAAGACCTCAAATTGTTATTTATTGTTTGCTACCATTGATTTCAGAGTGAGCTAGTAATGACAGTATGCTTCCATAGCTAAAGGGGTGCTATGTTTTAGCATCCCTCAAATCTTCTGAACTCTGCCACACAGCATTTTTAGTTCCCTAACTGTCCTCTTATACCTTTTGTTCTCCCTCCCTTCATCCATTGCAAAGGCATTACAGGTGAATTGTACTCAATGTCCATCCTCCCCCTCCTGCCCTTGTCCTCTGCCCCTCCACTGCTCAGTCTCTTTCCCATCAGTCACAGATTGTCTTGTAGCCGCTCCATGTAGGTTCTGATTTCAGACTGACCAAGGTCCATATCCTGGCACACCCACTTGATGTCATCTTCATTCCCATTGGTGACGAGGGCTGAAGAGTTAGCGTACGGGCCACCCCCAACTGAATTATCATTGGGCAAAACTGTGGCAAAAGAAGTGAACTGGACGCGTTTGCGTTTGGCGGCTGCCACCGCAGCTGCAGCCTTCGATCGAGGGGAATTATTCAGATGCTCTGCTTGGCCGGTGGCGTTTTTGCCACCAGTAGTGATTGCTGAAAGGCACTGATGTGGTTCTTGGACAGATCTGGGTAAGGTTTGTCCATGTGTGATGCCACGGTGGCCTCCTGTGCCACCACTCCCACTGATGGTGCCCATGCCGGTGCCCAGCACCAAGGTGTTACCTGCCCCGTTCAGCAGGTACTTGTTCTCTTCGTATCCACCTTCGTTCCGGTCGATGATGGTGGTGCATTCATCTGGCAGTCCTCCCTGGCATTGGTCAGAGTGGTCTGCTAGAAGGTCAGCCTCATTGCCAAGCCACACCCAGTCATGGGCGTGGTTCATGTTCCCTCCTGCCTCCAACACAGGGACTTGCTTGTGACGGTATCTGTGGATAAAGACAATGATAGTTTTAGTGCAGTGCACTTACTCTTTTGAATGTAAGTTGGAGGCTCATCATCAAATGTAAGCCGTCATACGAACTGTAGGTATTTACAACAGAATAACATCTGGATGTATAGATGACCCACTGCAAAAGAAGGCAGTAATGGTTATTTGATTTATTCAAGACATACTACTACTATACTTGGTGGTCCATGCAGAAATCTATAATACTTACAGTTACATAGTTAAACACACTGCTCTATTTCCTATAAAGTCATAAAATAAGTCCTAAACATTTTACCTGAAAGCAAAGCTGACACAGTTGATGAGGAAGACTAGTATTGCCAGACAGAATACACCCAGTAGGGCATACATCCCGATCTCCAGGTCTGACAGTCCTCTGGTGGTCTGGGTAAGCTCACTTTCTCCGGTGCCTGGTACCTCCACCTGTGCTGGGTAGCTGCTGTAGTCTCCTGCCTGGTTTGGACCCCCACCTCTGCTGCTGCTGCTGCCTCCACTGGCAGCTTTACCCCCCGAAGCACGATGGGTTACTGTGCTCTTGGTTGTTGTGCTGACCTGATCAAAAATAATATACATTTAGAAATATTACTTTGAATAAAGTGAAATTATTCATTAATGGTGCAATATTTTTCACTGACTTCACTGATAATACATCAGATTAGAAAAAAACTAATAATTCGACCATTCCTTGTATCCCACCTTCCTCATGGCTCCTTCCTCTCGATCTGCAGCAGCACTATTAGCCTTCCACTCCCCTCCATCCTTTGTTCGTATGTCATTGGTGGTGTTGTCCATCCCTCCTTCGTAGTCTGGTCCACCTCTTCCCATCCCACCTCTGTCCTCATTCTTTGCTCCAAACTTCACCATCACATTACCAATTCCAGATGCCAGAACACTTTTTCTTTTAGATTTTTGACAGGTCTCAGATATGACCATCTCTACACGAACCAAAGCACCCTGTCCATCACTCTCTGCCACGACAATGGGCCAGTGTTGCTCCTAACAGTAATAAAAAAGCCAATTTGAATGTTAGAAGACACAGCATAAAAATGGCAATGTTTATTTTGGTCATGATACTTTCATTCTGTGATCATTCTGTAACAAAATAATAACTGCAAAAGTCAGATTTTTTTTTCTTTTACACAGCTTCAAACCACTGGCAAACAAACTGCCTACCTGATTGTTAATGGAAATCACATTTTCATCCAGTGACACAGCCGAGAGGAGAAAGTCCTTGGGATCATACACATCAAGTGGTGTCACTGAACCGTCACTGTACTGTATCCATGCACTGATAGCTGCTTCCTGTAAGATGATAGAGAAAAGAGCACAGCAACAAATGTCACTTAAAAGCCAAAAAAGAAATGCTCTTTGTTAAAGCCACTCTGTGCCCCCAGCTCGGCATCAAAAGACAAATGCACAAAGGCAGCAAGTAGCTAGAAAACACAGGCAGGCATTTTACAGCTAAAGGTTAAATAATTCTCTTTGGAGGAAGTGCACATAAAAATCACAATCACAATAAAATTACATTCAGACAGAGCTGAAAAAAACAGGATCTTTACATGAATTTGGACACATCCCTTATGTTCACCTCTACTTGAGAATGTTGAATGTGTTCATAATTTTGATATGATTAAATAAATGTATTTATTTCTGGATCATCATGCAGGAGACTCTGAAATGCAGTGCATGCTTACATATGAACTGCCAACTGATCTTTAAATTTCTATCTCACACTAAACGAGGATTGATCTTGTTTTGTGCTTGAGTATTTTACACTGCAGGTCACACCTACCCATTCACACCCTGTCACTCAATTCACACACTGATGACCATCAGTATTAGCTAATGCCATTCAATCACATCCATACCCATTTACACACCACTGACAAAGCACGGGTTAAGTGTCTTACCCAAGGACACATCGACATTTGACTGCAAGAGCTGGGGAAACCGACTGAACCACAGTTGGCCCCCATACTAGCATTGTTCTGTCTTTCATGGATAAATGTTAAAGTTCATCTCTATCTTTTGTATTTTACTCCACTTATTCTGCAGACTATTCAACACCAATAGCCATTTCAGATAGGTTGCATGATGGCTGCGGCGTATGTCAGCTCCAGCTCACACTGACATAGCTTTCATGCTAGGTGAGTGCATGCCATCTCACAGCAGGGTGGTGACCAGCATGAGGAGGAGGAGCCAGGCTGTCGTGGCTGTGTATGGTTCCTCCACACACTACTGAGGCTCTGTTTGTTAAATGAATTAATTATTAAATTGCGAATATGTTTTCACTCATCCAATCCACCAAACACCACCAGACAAAATTTAACAGCCAATAAGCTTTTTTGAATTGGCAGAGAAGATTTGGCAAATTTTTTATGAGCGCAACCCACATACTCAGCTCTGCTGCTCATCCCACAAATGCATGTTCCTTATAAATGTGGCATCATTTCGAAGGGTAATAAACTTTCCAGCTGTGTAAGATTTATTGCCAAGAAGGATAGTTACAACAAAATAATCTACCAAAAAAGCCGAAGCACTTCCATCATGTGCCCCCCCTACCCCTCCCCTTTCTGAAATGGTTGTAAATGCATAGTGTCATGTAATTGAGACCTGGCCTTTATCTGTCCAAATAAAACACCTGGCTCATTTAAGTTGGAGTACTCTTTATTTAAAAGCTTCTTTTACTAAGAGTGAGATTAAGTTATCCTTTGTTGTTGGGAAACAGCAGAGTTTGAATGCCTGGGTTGGAGGAAGAAAAATAAAACAGACATGATGCCTTTACAATAAAACATGTCTAAGCCTTTTTCTAGCATGTTCATAAGCTTTGGTACTGAACTGCTTTCTCTTCAATTTACCAACAATGCTAGTGGCCTTGGCAGCTTGACAGTATAATGTACTTTCTGAATTCATCTTCAGCCTCCATCTTCAACACAATGGCGATAAAAAGCATCCTGTTACTCTTGTACATGGAGACAAGACTTTACACTTCTATTTATCCATCCACACTGATGAACATAAAAGTATTGATAGCTGAAAAACAACTGCTACCTCTTGCCGATAGGTACACGTTTCCTGCCTCATTCTCCACTTCCTTTAACAATTAGAAACTCATTCCACAAAACAATTACTTTTTACTTTCTTCTTTCAGCAGCAGATCTACCATCAGCTGCTTGTCTTTAAGTGACTCTGCCTCTCTAATTTCCCTCGATGAAACGTTTTGCGTCTTTAATCAGTACATAGAGAAGATTGTGTAGGTATAACACAGCAAAAGCCTCCCTACAGAAGTAATTAAACTTCAATGTGAAAAACAAGCCTTTATCTCTTTCCCTCTATCTGTTTTCATATAAATTGCCAATTGTCTAGCCTCCTCCATTCCCATCTTTGTAACCCTTCTTCCCCTTTGGTGGTCTGTTGTTGTTTTTTTTTTGTTTTTTTTAGTTGTTTTCACATTTGATCATTTTTCCTCAGGTAATGGTAAATGATGGAGATGAAAACAGATGGATAGAAAATAAATTAATGTTGGGGTATAATGCAAGATCAAATCTGCATTTTTCCTGTAATGAGCTGCTTCTCTTCCAATTGGCCCTTGGATAGAAATTAAAGCGTGTAGTTTTGTTTGATTAAAAAAAAGAGAAGGAAGGAGTAGAAAAAAACGAAGGGAAACAGAGGGATAATGGCATGATATAGTGGAATAAAGCAAACCTTGGCAATGTGATCAGAGAGGCAGAAATAGCTCGTAGTGCCGGAGCAAACTCAATATTGATATAATTTGATAGTGTCTAAATGTAAGCATTTTTGTGTGCTGTGTTTGAGTGCTTTTTGTGGATATTGCTTGGTAATATGTTTTGCCAGTGACCGACTGAAGAAATGAGCATTACAAAAAGTACATTTCATTTCAGGTTATACCAAAAATGTGGTTTCAGCCAGAATTTCAAGTGTGCAATGTTGAAAATATTCAAAGAAAAACTAATTTCATTCATGTGGCTTTTAATGTAAAATGTTTTTCTTTTCCTGTAGTGCTTTTAACTGGAGCTAAGTGCTGCTAAAGCCTCAAAGCTACTCCATCCTAATTAGAAAAAGATCATGGGACAGATAGCAGTGAGACAGCATAATGTTCACAGTGTAGACTTACTGTTTAACCTCCATAATTGCAACCTTTGGGCTAAACGGTAGCGATAGGAAGAGCTCTCACTAAATGTAGTCAATCAAACCTTAAGGCAGCATGTGTCCGCATAGATTTATCACTCCTCGGCATGACTAAATTACATTCTAAGTATGTGGTTAATACAACCCTCGGAAGAAATGATGTCTCTATCATGGAGATATATTTATATTTGTACGTATGTGTGTGGCTGTGCAGAAGCATGTCCTACCTGTTTAGGTATATGCAGCAGGTCTGTAGCAGTTGTGGTCAGCTGTATAGCTTGGCTATTTCCAGGACTGGGTGTCATACTGAGGGACAGAGAAGCAACCAGCTGCACTCCCAGGTCTGTGATCGTGACCTAGATAAAGAAGAGATACCGTAGGTCAGTCTTTCAAACAGCGGGTGAAACACCAGTCTCAAACATTGATTTCAAACATTGTTTTTTGCATGAAATAAGGGTACAACACTGTCAAAAAACGGACATGAAAATTATCTGATTTCATTAGAAACTGAATTATGAACATGGCTTATAAAGTAGCCTGGTATTTTTGAGTAAGAATAAGTATTTCCCAGTTTTATGTACAGATATTTGAATAAACTACACAGTACATGTCTTATCATTACTAAAAGGTGACAAAGCATATTCCTTTTCCTCCTTTCTGGCCTTGTTTAAACCAGCTCTAACAATGCTTGGTTTTTGGTATGCGTCTCTTTAAAGACAGATGGGCCCTTTCCCTCCTGCCTCTCTCTTCCCTAGGTGTGTTGACACATGTACAGCTGTGTGCTTCTATGGCTTTAAGTGAAGATACCAGGTGAGGGATGCATAGTTGCGTATTATATGGATGACTCATTAAAGGTCACATATTTCACCCTTTAAGACAAGTTTATATCAGTCTCAGAGGTCCCCAAAACATACATGTGAAGTTTGTTGCTGAAAAAAGCTTCCAGTATTGGATTTCAGCATGTCTAAAAACTCTGTTTCAGCTCTGCTCAGAACGAGCTGTTTCTGTGTCTGTGGCTTTAAATGTTTCTGAACTGTCTGACTCCGCCCCTGACTACACCCCTCTCAGGAAATGGATTTGGTTTAATAGATGTGGCTCTCCTGATGGTCCTCTCAGGAGGAGAGGAGGGTGAAACTTTCATCCAAGAGGGGAGGGCCAACTGAACCTGGGGGCGGTGCTAACTCCCCACATGACATCATGAGGGTAAAATAGGAGAATGGCTTGTTTCAGTGCACATTTTCTGAAAGGTGGGGGGAATGGATTTTTCTGATTCTTAGGGGGATTGTGGACAGGCCAGGGGCACATACTTTTGCTAGGAAAGCCTGAAAAATTGTATTTTGCAAAACGTGACCTTTAAGATGCCGAAACAAACACATAATCTGAACAGACCGTCAGATTCTTACTTTCCCTCATACGTAGGCCACATATAAAGGATCAGGTTAGCTTTTTTTTTTTTTTTTTGGATCATTTTGTTGGTCAGTAGATATGCGCATATCCAAATAATGGGGACAAAAACACTGAGAAGAGAGTTCTTTAGGATGTGTCCCCTTTAAGATAAGACATGCAAAATCTAGTTTTGATGGACCTTCATGGGAGCTTTGGTGTCCCCAAAGGGGAGCCTGAACCTGAGGTTGAGACCCAAATGGGTAAACAAAACAAAGTGACTAAGTGATTATTCATGAAGAAAGCATTTCAAGTCAAACTTTTTTCACATTTAATGAGATTAATCAAATGTGGAAATAAATTAAATTCTTCAACAAAGTCAACATATCCAATGGTGTTGGGCCAAAACCCTGTATCTCCATTTTTCTTTTTTCTTGAAATGTCATATTTAAACATTAAAAATGCTTGATAAAACACCAGCTGTAAATATCCATAATAAGCTTACAGATTCAACAAATTAAACACCCCTTCTTACGCCTTGATATACCATATGATACTTTGTTGATCAGCCATCATTACAAGTAAAAGGCAAGTTTATTCCATAAAAATGAACAACTCAGAGGGCTTTGTAGGGTTAAAAATGGTGTATAATAAACAAAATAAAGCAAAAATAAGACATTTCGACAAAACGATGTTGGGAAAAAAACCTAACAAACCAAGACTGTTACTATTTAATCACCTTTAAATCACTGAATGCAACATCACCCCTTCCCTTCTGAGGTTGCTTCTAACAAAGAAAAATGAAAACACCCTTTTTATTCAGCCTATCACTTGTACTTATTTGTGCAAGGCCTCAGACCTTATTAGCTGTTTTCTGAATATCCTTTTATCAAGCCTCTAACCGTCTTGGGACTCACACAATTTATCGCCTTTACATCTGAGCAATTCAGGTTGACTATCCTAAGGGACTACACCCCCCACGCATATGTGGATTTACCATTAGGCAAAGGTATTTAGTTGCTTGGGGCCTCTTGCTCTAGTAATATGAGGAATACATTTATTATCTTAAATGACTGAGACATGCTTTCATTACGTAAATCAGGTGTCAACAGTGAATCATGTAGCATAAAAAAACTGACATTGCTCCAATCATGGATATATATTTTTATGATAGTTACACGTGAGTGGCATGTTAAAGCACCTAAATGTGGTGAGTCTGAGATATGATACTCTTCTATGAGGTGATGAGCAGGCACTGTTGGGTATTCAGGTATTGATTTATTTCAGATTTAAGCTGGCCCTATAAAATAGACTGGCTTGTTACCACAAAGACATGCTTTAAAACTTTTTGTTTATTGTTTTCACCTAAATGGGAAACATCCTCCTTACTAAAACACCCCTGCCCATGAGTTGAGGACTAATGAGCACTATGGTTTATATTACTGTGATCTGGTAAAGATCAATGGGTATAAATAAAAATGCCAGTTACAGGGATGTACATCCTCAAATGCATGTACCATAATGAAGAAATGTGTAATTTTACCTTGTCATCCAACACAGTCACAGTTTTCTCAGCTAGGATAGAATCAGACAGCGGAGACAGAACCTAAAATGAAAGATCAGATAAATGTTCAGCTGTAAAGAAACACTTAAATTCAGAGTGAAACTACATTAAAAGGAAAAGTTTAGTCTTCCTTGTTTGATCTGCACCAGTGTGTAACAGAAAAGACTACATCAGTGGACATGAAATGTAACCCAGCTGTGTGCGGTTTTCTTATAAATGATAACCTCAATATCCCTGCTTTAATATGTGATGTCTGTCTGATCTATCCAGGATTAACCCTAAACAATACATTGACTGCTGTCTGTTTTCAGCTGCTGCTAAATACAGGTAAGAAAAAAGGAAAGCACATTAACCCTGATGTTTGACAGGTTATGTAAGGACAGTTTGTGTCACAAAATATTGCAGGATTAAATATAGAACATAATCTCTTTTATTTCTTGGAAATGAGAAATCATGGCACAGTTGCCCCGTGCTGAACTGAGATTGGCCCTCCTCCCCAGTCCTCTGCTGGTCTGCACTTACACCACTCCAGGCCTGACTGGGCCTGAGCATTGATACCACTTCTTCATGTATCATGTTGTCATATTATGACACACTTTAAGTTCTGTTTACAAGAAGTGCAGTCTCCGAGTCAGCACAGTGAAGAAATACAGACAGCATGACAGTAACTTTATTCACTTTGTGGTTTATTTTGAGTTGTTTTGATCAGATATAGCAGAAGCAGACTGCTCATCTGGAATTTGGGGCAATTGCCAGAGGGGTCACATAACAATTTGGCCTCTCAGATTGGCTCATTATTCCTCCCAAAATAATTTAATAATGTCTATTTTCTCATTGATGTTTTCACTTGAAAAGATTATTGATGAAGTATCAATCAACAATCAAACTTTATTTAAGACAAAGTAGCAAAAGGTGCTTCACAAACGGACAGATAAGTAAAGAGGCAAAAGGAAGATGAATCGGGGTGCTACACAACTAAAGGGTGGGACAGAAAAAACAAAGATATGCAAAATATTCAAACTATCTGACTTATTATCTAAACATATGTCTCATTTTGACTGCCTGTGTAGCTAGCAGTGCTAGCATGCTAACTAACTATTATTATATGAAAAAGTTGGGGGTTTTTTTGGAGTCCAAAACCACTGTTGAACCCCTGTCTTTGTGCTGAGGTAGTGGGCTGTTCATTCCTGTATTCCTTTTGAGTTTAAATCTTTTGTTTGTTGATTTCCTCACTTTTACTTCATGTTTAATACACCACAGGCTGTACAAAGTATCACATGTAAGTCCATTTATACTAGATGAAAAAAACTAAAAGTAATACTTCTGTCAGTTATAACTGAATCAAACCTAGAAATATAGATCCAGGAATATATGGTGCCTTTCCTCTGATGAACCAAGTCTGTACTGAACTGTCACCTCTAAACTGAGATTCAAACTGAACCCCTTTAAGTCACCTAAACACCTAAAAGTTGCACATTGACGTTCCACGTCTGCTGCTTGACTTCAGGTTGTAACAATCTTTATGGAATGATTATGTGGAACCCAGGCTTATAGAAAGTAGACCAAGGCCTAGCAAACTTACAGAGGCCTGTTTTGGAGTTTTGGAGTTCACACAGAGTTAAACAAAACTGAAAGATTCCCAGTATGCTTTGCACAATCTCTCCTCGCTGAAGAAAAGTAAGGTGGGTCATGCCTTTGCCATCCAAGGAAAGAAACAGCTGAATTCTACTGAATGATGATAGCCAGAGGAGATGTAGAAGTCAGTACACTCTATAGAGACCAAAAAGTAAGTGGGTATACTCCATGCACCTGTGTATACCCTCAACTACTCCACTGGGTCAGTCATGCTTGGACATGATTCAGATTGCCTACTGTGAGTGTGGTCAGAAAAACAAGAGAGATGTGCACATAAAGGGTTTTGTTTCTGGCTCATTGATTCATTCCTTATGGTGACAGTGATATGTTTCACACTGAAAAAGGAGCAGTGAGAGCTGGTTACATCACAGTGCTTTGGACTGCATTGACTGGCAGTTACTGTTAAAGTTATGGGCACTTAGGAGCATATTCAACAAACCAAGAACCTGTAATAGCTGTCCATGTAAGTCATTTTTATGTAGAGAAAAGACTGGTTTGAAAATAGGTTGCCTTTTGTTTCATATCCCTGACACATGTGACATGCAAAGTAGCGGAAACATTCAAAACACACAAACACGCGGCACTCATCTGTTTCCCAGCTGTGCTCTAATGTGTCAGTATTCAACTTAGACAACTTAGCATAAAAAAGCACAAGGCCACAACTAAAGAGAGTGAAAGGGAGTGAATGAAAGGAGGAGAGAGCAAGTGTAAGTGAGAGCAAGTGAGAAATAAATGGAGAAGGTGTCTGAGGGAGAGACAATGACAAATAGAAGAGGACAGAGAGTGAGAGGGGGCAGGAAGACGGAGCATAACAGAGATTGAGGAACCGATGGATAGAGGGAGCAGCAGACAGACAGTGATAGAGATTAGGAGCCCCGTTGTTGTAGTGTACTTCTTCGCCTGGCGACAGGAGGACAGGCAGATCTGATTGGTGTACAAAGAAAATCTCTCAGCGAACGTGTCGAGGCGTCAAACTCAATCCCACCCTCAGCAAGGTAACAAAATGCAATGATTGACGGCTTTGGGATTGCTCTTCAAGACAGGCAGAGAATAAGAGGGTGAGAAAGAGAGACTTAGGGCGAGAGAGGGGGGAGAGATGGGGGAGGAAAGGCTCGGAGAGACGGAGCTGGGGGGGTAAAATTGAAATGTCAAACTATCAAATGACGGCTGTCGGCTCTGGCTTCTCGATGGGAATTCTGGGTAAATTCTCTCTTCTGGCTCCCCAAACGGAGCACAGCTGTCTGCATGCGTGCATGTGTGTGCGTGTGTCCCCAGTCAAATGGATGTGAACACACACTCAGCTGTTCCCAAAATCCCCAAGATATCCTCCCACTGCTGCACTCAACTTCACGCCAAACCACTTTTAATGCTCGCACAACACTTTTTGAGCAATCATGCAAATTTAAGGACTTGGAATGAAACTGTATCCTGAATCATAAAAATACATGGTCACATTGTTACGTGAAAGATGGAGATGTTACATAACAGGATAGAAAATTACATAAATTATATTAAACATGACACATAAGGTAGTATTTCCTCATGAAATAACCTAGAAAATAAGACAGTAAGCTTCAGGACTGTCCTCCACTGTGACATTATTCACAATGGACCAGCTTACTGGAATTCAGCAGGAGCATAAGTGTGTTCACTGTGTGCCAAAGTAAGTATGTCTGTGCATAATTGCTCAACATCACACTGAGATGTCAGGGCCAAATCCGACAGTTAATTGTGGCTAACTATGTAAAGAGCCTGCAGCCAATTTGGGGCTGCAGGAGTGGAAGAAAGAGAGACTAATGTTTACATCACTGGAGTGCTTATAGCTGTAATGGGAGCTGCCAAATTACACTATGCTTCGTATTATCATACATTTTCAACCCTTTTCCTCAAGATCTGTGCCGAGTGAGTGATTATTACATTGTCGATGCAGTGTGCCTCTTCAAAAAAATCTTCAAAGCAAGTCTAGCCCTTATTTTGGGTTGATGGGTTGAAGCTTTGTGCATTGTAAATGGGTCCAAACAGAGATGGTACATTTTTCAACAAGTCCTGCAGCGCATATGACCACACAAGTAGTTTAATCCAACACTGGTACAAGACACAAGCAATCTATACATTAAGAAACTCTCCATCCATCCATCCATCCATCCATCCATCCATCCATATGCTTTCACTTATGAGGGCCTGGGCTGTGGTGGCAGCAGGCCAGACATCCCTCTCCCAGGAGACATTTTCTAGCTCTTCCTGGGGGATTCCAAGCAGTCCCAGGCCGAATAAGAAATATAGTCCCTCAAGGGAGTCCTTGGTCTACACCAGGGTCTCCTTCCATATAGACTTGCCCTGAAGACCCCCACTTCCAGACATGTTCAACAGGGAGGTGACTAGAAGGCATTCTGACCAGATCCTTGAACCATCTCAATTGGCTCCTTTTGAGAAGAAAAAGCAGGGGCTCTAATTTGAGCTCTCTCCAGATGTCCAAGCTCCTCACCCTATCTCCAAGGCTGAGCCTAGCCACCCTCCTAAGGAATCTCATTTCAACTGCTTGAACCAGCTATCTCATTCTTTTGGTCATTACCCAAATCTCCTTACCGTTAGTGAGGGTTGAAATGAAGATCATCTGGTAAAGTGAGAGCTTTTCCTTCTTGCTCAGCTCCCTTTTACTACGTCAGTCTGATATAACATATGCAATACCGCGATTGCTGCACCAATCCGCCTGTTGATATCACGGCCCATTTTACCCCCACTCTTGAACAAGACTCTGAGATACTTGAACTCCTTCACTCTGGGAAAAGATATGCTCCCAACCTGGAGGGATGATCCACCTTTTTTCGGCAGAGACCCATGGCCTCCGAATAGGAGGCGTTGGCCCTTATCCTGACTGCCTCGCACTCAGCTGCAAGCTGCCCCAGTGCATGCTGGAGGCCCCCAGCTAAATAAGCCAACAGGATCACACTATCTGCGAAAAGCAGGGATGAAATTCTGAGGTCACCCAAACGAAAACCCTCTGACTGTGCCTCAAGATCCTGTCTTGTCCACATGCCATGACTTTGTGCCTAAGATGCGAAGACAGTTCTACAGGGACCTGATGGCTCGTCACAGTGGCCCTAGGATGCTATATTCCCACAGTACCCATATTATTCCCCATGGGACACAGTCGCAGGCCTTCTCCAAGTCCAATAACACCTGACGACTGAATTTACAAACTCCTATGTTCCCTCAAGAAGCTCTGCAAGGGTAAAGAGCCGGTCCACTGTCCCAAGACCAGGACAGAATTTTTAAGATAATCTGACTTAGGAAATGATTTATTAGTTTTGGCTGAATTAATCAATCAAAATAATTACAAAGTTATACATGCCTGTATGGTGGTTATCCCAAGGTCCCGCCCAATCAAGATACGACCATCTATTAGTCGTGCAATACGAGGATCTTCCACCTGTGGAGCACAAAAACATATTTTGCCAACACATGTTTTATTAATGTGTTCAAAGCTGAAACTAAGGCTTGATTAATCCTGGATGACAAATTTTACTTTTTTTTATAATCTATAGAAATCAAACATTAAGCATCCAAGTACTTTTGATGTTCTAATCACACCCTGATAATGTGAGTCTGTACATTTCCATAATGTTAATCAACTTCCCTCTCTCTAAAATTTGTAGTGTGTTAAAAGTGAGAGTAGTTGTTTATAACTACCTTCAGCTGGTCCAACACCAAATGAGTGATATCTGCCTGCCAGTCTGCTCCTAACATGTAGACCATCTCTCCTCCTGGGTCAGAGGGCTCTGCCACAAAATGGGTAAGGACTCGGACTAGAGCATACTGGTACTGACAGGTGAGAAGAAAGGTCAAAATTAGATGGATTCACTACATGAAGGGCTTGTATGCTCCATTACTACAGAGTGAATTAACAGTTAGGAGAAACTACACAATAAAACAAACCAGTATCTTTAACTCACTGAAATAAAAAATTGCACACAATCCCATCAGACTCTCAGTAGCAGTCGGATGGCTCTAACTGATTTTAAAGCATGGTGTCATTCAAGAAAAAAGATTAAAAATACTTCCTTTTTAAAGTGATATGCCAACCAATTAAATAATACCTGTAGGGTGCAGCCTTTGCCCTTCCTCTCATCATCCTCATCATCTTCACTGTCTCTCGTAGGTCTGGGGGGAAAAGAGATAAATGAGAGCGTAAAGGACAAGATTAGTAATTTAATGCCATTTTTATTCTCTTCTCTGAGCTCCAGGTAATCTGTTGTTTAATCTCCGCTCCAGGTTATACTCTCAGTCAAAGAGAGGACACTTCATCTTTTAATCCGGCTATTACACTTTTAAACACTTCAGTCATACAAAATTCTTGGAATTTCTTGGGATGACTGTGTGAAAAAAACATCAAATGCACAGGCTACTGCATACCATTTTGTTAAGGTTCTCTGTAAAAGTGAAATTCAGTGAATCATGAATGGAAAATCTCAAAGGAAGTGAAAATGTTAAAACATGATAAAAACAGTCAGATGTAACTGTTCTAATTATCATTATGATTAAAGCAATTTGCAAAACATGATGTCATAAGGAAAAGGGACAAAAGCAGCAGTAGTTTTTAGGATTATTGTATTTCTACTTACTCCTATGATCTTCTTAGTTCACATAAAGCTTGAAAAAAGGGACTGAATGTAAATTCAGATTAATTTGTTGAAAAAATTGGGTATCAAGCACAAAAACATTGCTGCAAAAGTTCCCTTGAATTGCTGGGCAACTGTAAATGTAACATACTGGATGAAGTCCCACATGAATCGATCTTTGGACCTCTGTGGTTACATTTCAAACACTTTTGCTCTCCACTATTTAAAACACGAAATATGTTATCATTACTATACAGACGATGCAACCATTTATATTTTAATGTGCTATCTCTATGGTATTTCTATATCTATATCTAGTGGTGCATGCTTTAGTTTTGTTGGCTAAAGCTAAAGCTAACAGAACTACACTAGCTACATAATACATAAGCCAAGCTTTAGCAGACATAGCTAAAGCTAACATAGCTACATTGATCACTTATGTATGTAGCTTAAATAGCTGCTTTGTGTGCTTAGCTTTAGCTAAGACAGCTAAGCAGCTATATTAGCTATGTAACTTCATTACCTGTAGCTAAATTAGCTTTAGCAAGGTGAGCTTTAGCAAATGTAGCTGAAGCTACCTAACTACATGTATAATGTATCTATGTAGCTTACTGTTTTGTGTGCTTAGCCTTAGCTACATAAAAAAAAATGCTAAAATTGTATTTATAAAAAAACCTTATGAGAGCACTCCAAATGTATAAACTCTAAAACACCAAACCTCCCTAGTGGATTTATCTTTCTGTCTTACACAGACACACAAAAAACAAACAGACATGCTTGAGCCTCCTTCTGCCAAAAATAACAAACAGGCAGACCCACACATTCACACAGGAACATGCGTACAGACACAAAGCTTCTTTTGTGTCAAACACCTGTCCCCGAGTGTGAAACCCAGGCGACATCACAGGAATTCTCTGCTATTTTCCATCATCCCTGGTGCACACACATCTGAGCCAGAGTGTGTGTCTAATAGTGCTTGTGTTTCACTCTGTGAGACAGTGGTTAGGGGAGATGGAGGTGTGTCTGACTCTGTGTGTGTGTGTGTAGGCACACACAGACTTGTGGCTATCTGAGCAGAAATTGACAAAATTGAAAAATAGGCCCAGCAGCACAGAATGGAAGGGCGGCAAGATGGGAAAAGAAGGAACACAGACACAAATGACTGTGCAAACACACCTGCACACTTTCACAGGCCCACATGTCCAGACATACACAAATGAACAATCAAACAAATAAACACACAGGCAAGCTGTCAGACAGAGAAAATACATGCATTGTTCGGAATGGGCTGTTTGCTGCTTTACACAGAAAAGGCAGACAGATACAAATGGTATTATAAAAATTAGAATTTTCCTTTCTGTGGCTCTGAATTTAAGTTTAAAAATGTAAATTACAAACAATATTAAAAAATATTGTGGTCACACATTAGGCTGACATTACTGAAGTTAGTTAGTTAGTTACTTAGAAAACAAAAGTATTTTAATATAGTTTTTTTTTCTCTGTTTGTACTTCTAACACTAATGTAACACTTCACTACTGCTACTGCAACAAAAACACAGGCAGATTTAAAGCATACAGAAGAAACAAATATTACAACACACACAGAAAAAATAGGCTGTCATGGCCAAAGATCCTCACATTTTTTTAAAACACAATGTTAAATTTTTATCCAAATCAGAATTAATAAACTACAATGATACAGATAGATTTGATCAATACAGGGAATACATCCAAGGTTAAAGGGACAACTGGACTTGGTTAAGGTACTTCTTATCATCTATACATAATGCAGTTTGAAATTTGTTTTGTAAACAACATCATGTGACTCTAGCAAACCAGAAAAGACCCAAGGGACACACCCTCAGATGATCACCCAGATCACCAGCATGTTCTATCTAATGGTCAATAGAGGGTATAAATTTAGCCCTAGCTGTAGTCATTTTAGAACCAAAGAAGCCTTTTGAAGGAGAGGTGAAACTTCTTCAAGGACCTTAACAAAGTTCTTTGCCCCTGTGGATCAAGCCTAGGATAAGCTTGACCTGGATGAATGAGAAACAACACAGACATACAGTGAATGCAGTGGCTAAGCAAAATAAGTGAGAAGAATCTCAACATCATTTGATAAGGCACTGTTGATGTTCTCCCAGATCTGCTGTGTCATCAAAAAATGCTATCAATCTAGAAATGTTTTTTTCCTTTATCCATGACTTCAATTTCTGCTACATTTTACAAAAAAAAGTCCAGAAATTAATTAGGTGTGCTCAGCGTAATCATCCTGCAAATAACAGGTGTTTCTACAGTGCTTTTCTGCAACAGCATCACTATGAAGCTTTGCCATCAATATGCCTTGAGACATTCATACATTACGTGTCCTCGTCTGTAAAGTTACACTGTGTTTTTGGCTTTCTGGGAGTGGGAGAGGGCATGACATGGTGAGAGCTTCACTTATGCAGTGCTGCACTCCTTCACTGGCTCTGCTAATCCTATTTCTGCCACTTCTGCAGTGACCTTATGTCATGTCTTACCTATCGAGAAACCACCTCCTAGCCCACGACTTGCTGTGAGGGATACATGACAAATGGCAACAGGGTCAAGAAGACTTCAAGGCCTATATGCTGGAAATTTTTTAGAAATTATCAGGCTTTAGAAATTTGCTATGACTGTAAATGTATTGGATAACATAAAATCCTTGACAAGTTATATAGTTGACAATATATTTGTGGAGTAGAATAAAGCGTAGATTCAATGGTTTGATAAGCAGTTGCAAAAAGTGAACTTCTATAACAGTAATTATTTCTAATCAAGGATTTTCATTCTAACTGCATGGTACACTGAAGACAAATACCTTAAAAAAAACAGTTAACATCCCACAGTTGTTGCTTCTTTTCTGTTCTACATTCAACAGAGGACAATGGCATGCTTGTGCACACAGACACACAGTATAGAAAAAGGCAACGGCTGTGTAGTCACCCCTTTCAGTGATTGCTGTGTGTACCTGTGTGCGTTTAAATAAATGAATTCTTCATTCAATGGCAATGATGCTAAAGCTGTAATAGTTGTCATCAGTATAGGCAGGCAGGCCTTGACCTCATATAAAATTATAGACGAGCTGGAACAATATTTGCTCTGAGCTGCTCCATTCAATAAGCACTACATCACACACCTCAGATACACACATACAAACAAAAAGAAGCAAATACACACGGGCACATCAGTGTACCACCTTGGTTCATTTATCCACTTCTCTCTCATAAAAACAAAAATGTTTTGATTATATTATAAATCACTTAAGTAACAGCCATGACTTGTACAATATCCTTAAGTTATCTCTATCCTACTATGCTGAAATAAATAGTGCTAAAGCAACAGAATAACTGCATCAACCATGTAAGAGCTACAGGCCAAGTTCATCCTTTATCTCTACCTTTTTGTAGTTTCTCCTCTTTAAAACTCCTAAATACAACAGCCTTTTGTATGTTTTGCTATACTTGTTGCAAGGACACTTGTTGATTTTTAGCAAAAATAGTGATCCCATTTTTTGTGTACATATGCACATGACTGATATTGGATCAATTATTAGTCTTAGTTTAAGGAAAAGTGATGTACTTCAATTAAAAAAATTAAAATGTGTATTTCTTTGTATGGAATGATCTTTATTGCACCCTTTGCATAACAATTACTCTGGATTGCTCTATGCAATAATCAAGTGATTAACCGATACATTTAGCATGGGATTAAACCGTCTATTTTAGTCTCTTAAGTGGACCACACACTACAGGACAATCGTTCTGATGGTCAGGCTGAATCCTACCTTACGACTAGTCAGCAAAGGCCAGATTATCGCGTGGTTCTTAAGATTATTTTACCAGATTATCCTGTAGTGTGTGGTGTGTGAGTTTTTTCCCTCTCCAACCTGATCAAAGGTGCTCTGACCTGAGGTCGTAATTATTAAACCTGTTCCATATTTCTGACCAGAAATCCCATTGTGTATGGTGAGCACCAAGGACAACTGAGCAGACTTGACAGGATATGGAGGAAAAGCCAATCAGGAGGCAGGCTGACTGAAAGAGGAAGTAAAACAAAAACACAGCAATGCAAATGCCAGAGATGGTGTTAGTAACTTTTATCCTGTTCTCGGGTAGCGCGATAAAGTTTGATGGACGTCAGAAAAGGAGGAGAAACTTGTTGATTTGTGGCAACTAAACAAGAATGTAACAATGTGTACAATAAAACATACCATAGACGAATTGTCAAAGGAGGAAGCTGGACTGAAATGGCAACCATAATGTATTATGGTGGAAAAGTTACATTTTATTTATCCCTACAGACAAATCTTGATAAAAAAAAGCAATTTAGGCATACATAAAACAAACCAACAAACAACAAAAAAATCCAATCAAATACTGTAGGTTAAATCTATCCCTTTAACCTGACACACCAGGTAGACTGTTTCACATATTGGTTGCTGGGATGCAGTATGGGGGTAACAGCCCATACACAGTCTGAGAAAAAGGCAGAACCTTAAAAAAAAATCACAGAGCATGATTGGATAAGTCGTCTGTCTGTCACATTTATTACAGGCCAATCAGAGCAATGAAATGTATGAGCAACTAGGCATGCAACCCCGCCCCCAACTTTTCCATCCAAGTCTAGTAAGCTTCTGATTTCACCCTAATTAAAAAATTGCTTATGTGCAATACATTTGTGAATGCTTCTATAGTATCACTCAGATGTTGATGCTGATTTTATGTGGAGATCATCATTTTTCTAGCTATCCATCATGTAACCCTTTAAACATTTCTTTTTTTTTTTTTTTTTTGCTCTGATGTATGTACTGTAAATATTATATAAAGTTGTAGAGGCATGCTACCCAGGCAGTCAGGTGGCATGCTTGCCAACATAATTTATCAAAGTTTTTGTTAAAGATAAAGAGATACTTGTGTTTTTGCATACTTATTTGTACCTTTTGTTAGTGATGATGGGAACCCTCCATCCTTTAACCTGGCTCAGCTCAGTGTCTGACACGTCTATCTGCAGGGGAAGCTTTGGCACCCAGACGGTGAGCAGCAGCTGAGCCGAGAGGTGCAGGTAGGTGAAGTTTACCGCCAGAGACTGCCGACCGCGCATTTCTTTACCATTCACCAAAACCTGGTCACAGTTCGGTGAAACCTGAGGAAAGGAAAAAAGGAGAAGAAGAGGAGGAGAATGAGCTGAGTTTAAATTGGTACAGCATCAATGTGGAGTTTGACATTTCCCACTGACCTCAAACAGACTACGCTGATTTCTCATGCAGCTGCTGTTGTGCTCTCTTAAGCAACAGCCTGGAGCCAGTTTTCATCAGAGCATTCACACTCTTGTAGCAAATAAGATATTTTGTCACTTATCGCTTACATTTTTATTCATTTTGTAAAGCACTTTGGAAAAGTGTTTTGAAAAGTGCCCAAGAAAGAAAGGTTAATAATATGCTTTTTCCTGCCACGTTGGCAGCATTTTATGTGAGTACTCAGAGCTCCAGTCATCTCCAGCATTTCAAGCAATGTCACACTTAACACTGTGAGTTCAGTAAATTCTATACATTTTTGGACATTGGTGAAATTAAAACACATGAGACCACCTGGGAGAAGACTGTTGACTTTGGCTCTTAATTTTAAATTGTGTGCCAACGAATTAAAAAGGACATCTGATCTAAAACGCGACTGATATTATGCTCTTCACCAGCACACTGCACTTTAAAACAATTAGCCATGGTAACCTATGAACTCATTATCAATTCAACTAAAAGTGTAAATGTTGTCCATCCATTCATCCATCCATTTTTTCCTCTTATCTGGAACTGAGTCATAGTGGCAGCATGCTTAAAAAAGTCGGACAGACATCCTCCTCCTCAGCAACATTTCCCAGCTTCTCCTGGGGGATTCAAAGGTGTTTAAAGGCCAGATCCCTCCAGTGAGTTCTAGGTCTGCCCTGAGGTCTCTCCCAGTTCAGGGTCTCCAGAAGACCTCCATAGGGAAGCGACCAGGAGGTCCCTTGACCAAATACTTGAACCATCTCAGCTGGCTCCTTTAAAAATGCATATGAGCAGTGGCTCTAATCCAGCTTCTGCCAGATGTCCAAGTTCCTCACTCAGCATCGAAGCCCAAAAACCCCAAAATGTTGCATTGTCATTTAGCAGACACTTTTTTATCCATAGCAATTTACATCTGACAGGTGCTTCAGGAGTTAAAGACTTAGCATAAGACCCCAAACTGGATACTGATCTTGCACTGACTAGCCTGAGTGAGTGCTCAATACCACGCTCAAGCATGGTGTGTTTCCCTGGCTTTAAAATGGATAGTTAATGGTAAATATGCTTGGGCTTGTACAGCAGTCTCCCGTCTGACATTTTAGAGGGCTATTTACATCCCTCGCACAATCACATCCATTCACTCCACATTCACACACTTGTTGTGGAAGCTGCTATGTACAGTGGCCATCACTACAAGCTAATTCCATCCATTCGCATCTGTGCACATTCATATACCACTGACAACAGCAGTGGAAGCAAACTGAGGATGAGATCCTCCCCCAAGGACACATCAGCAAGATCTGGAGATCCTGGAGATTCCAACTGACATATATGACTGTTCAAAATCTTCTGAAACAATGGCTGACTGAAACAAGGACTCCAAGGAAAAAAAGGTGGGTAAAACTGCCTTCATGGCATGTCCCTAAAAGCACCATTACATGCTAGCTGTGCCTGGCTGTTTGCATGATTATGGAAATGCTCACATCCAGTTTTGGAACCTTATTTTCCAGTTAAACAGAATCTGAAGGAGGAAATAAAATGCATGTAGACATGGGATTAACATGCCTGTATTGTAGAAAAGGGACAGCACCAAAACATACAATGTGACAGGCAGAACAATGAAAAACTGGCATTTAAGTCAGTTTCATTTTCACCCTCCAGCTGTGTGACTGATTGAGAAGACATGCTTTGGACAAAATGGTCCCACGCTGTTTTGGAAACAACAGATTCATGCAGGAAGAGAAGTTCTCATAACCTAATGATGGAAAATATTTCTTCTCTGTCAAGTAGCTGTGTTTCTGAATTTCAAAAGCAAAGAACAGTGTTTATTTTATTCTTGGCATACCCATCATCATTGCCAATATTCATACTCTACGACAGGGATTGGTAACTTTGGTTATCAAGAGGGCTGCATTCATTTTATTCCTAAAACCAAAATGGCACAGAATGTTGGATATTCTCAGTTTAATTTATGCTCTGCTTTCATGATCATTTATTATACCAAAATTTATGTTTTTGAACTCAAATGCAAAAAAAAGTTAAGTTAATGGGAAACAGCATTAGATCCATTTCTAGTTGTTTTATTGAAAAGCAGTGAGCATGATAGTTTTTTTTTCTTTTTTTGCGCATATTTTCAAAGTGCATTTAGTGATGAATATAACAAACTTTTGAAGAACAATTGCAGCCCATGACATGTATTGAAAACTAAACTAAATAAAAATAGAAAAAGTAAATCAAATAAATTTGAATGAACACAATTTAAATACAATAAGATAAAGAGAAGAATTAATAAAAAATAAAAAATTAATTAAGAAGTTAAATTAATTTTTAATGTTTTAAACAGCAAAAAAAGTACAATTATATCAAAATAAATTACTGCTACTACCAAATACTTTGAAAATAAATGCAAATTAAAAAATAGATTAAAATAGGAAAAAAAAAAAAAAACATAAGAATAATCTTCTTTAAAAAAATGTCCACCCCTGCTGTAATATGAAAGTGAACAGTTATTACCTGGAAAGGTTTGTTACAATTTTACAATTCCCCTAACCAGATGCTTTAATACAAAGTGACGTACATTCAAGATTAAGTACAACACAAGCAAAGATCTAGACAAGAAGAAACAACATCAGTAAGTGCTACAAGTGCTTCGAGTCCATTTGGATGCAAGTGCTGCCATGCAGTGTCAAGGCAATGAACATGATGTAGAAAAAAACTTTTTCTTTTTAAGATTTTTGTAATAAAAATCAGTAATGAAACAACAATACAAATGTGAGACCTCTCATCATAACCATAAATGAAGTTCCCCTGACAAACAAATTAAGACCAAAGTACCAAGTGCTGGATCACTCACAAAGAGCTGGGCACAAAAATCCCAGAAGAAGAGCAGGACAGTGCGGGCCAGCTGTAGTTAGGAGAGTCATTCTACCACTGGAGACAGCAGAGGAGAGCAGTCTAGCTAAGTGCATAGTGTTCTTAAAGAGCTGGGTCTTCAGCTTTCTCTTGGAAGTACAGAGGTACTCTGCAGATCGAATGGGGTTTGGTAATTCACTCCACCATTTAGGGACGACAGATGAGAAGAGTGGAGATTGACTTAGGTACCTGATGTCCTGGAAGTACCATGCACCTTTTGCTGGCTGAGCGTAGCGCGCAAGAAGGAGTGTAGACCTGGATGAGAGATTCCAGGTAAACAGGAGCGGTTTTGGTTACTGCTTTGTAAGCAATGACTGCAGTTTTGAATCTGATGCGAGACGCAACTGGAAGCCAGTGTAGAGAGATGAACAGAGGAGTGACATGAACTATCTTGGTTGAAGAGCAGACACGCTGCTCTGGATCATCTGCAGAGGTTTAACTGCATGTAGGGAGGCCTGCCAGTAAGGAGTCTCAGTAGTCCATGCAGGATATGACAAGAGCCTGTACCAGGAGCTGTGTTACATGCTCTGTCAGGTAGGGTCTAATCCTCTTGATGTTATAGAGGGCAAATCAAAGCTAATAAAAGCTAAGTTCCTGTCTGCATTAATTCTAAAGAATGGCTACTCCAATGTTATATGTATTTTTCATTTGAGTACTAACATTAACTCAAATATTTAATTTTTTTAAAAGTCAGAGAAAATCCTAATTTTATAGTTTTTTTTATACTTATAGGATATGCTTTGTCATTGCAGCCACCATAACACTAAATGTTTACTAATGCTATAGAGACGCTGAGCATTACCTAAAAGTTTGCTACATCTGTAACTGCACTGAAAAAAATGTTTTGTTGATCCTACTTCATTTTATTAATTTTAGCAGTTGCACGCAATATGTTTATCTAGATCTAGATATAATTTTTTTGTTGACTGAACTGAACTTAAGTTAAAGTTTAACTTAATAATTTTGTGTAGCAGGTGCTAAAATTTTTTAAGACAAGTCAACTAAACCTAGGTTAATCAGACTCAAATGAATGTAGTTGAATTAACTCAATTTTATCAATTTTAGCACTTGTGCAAAAGAAATTTGCCTAGATTCCACATATGTTTTTTAAGTTGATTAAACTTATTATTTTTAAGTAATTCAAAGTTAGAGGTATCTTTGCTCAAATTAAGTACACTAAAACAAGTTGAGTATATCACAGGTAACTGCTTACCTTAAAATCAAAAATAGTACTCCCTGATAAAGGGTTTTTTATGTTATCATTTCACCTAAGGTGGACTAACTTGTGCAATCATTTGCAGCAATGACTGTTTGTCATCCATTGAACTAGTAAGTGACGTTTCACCAATGTCAATGTGCCACTCAACATTCATTGACATTAACAACAGTAACACTCCCCCGTATGGGCGGGACTTCTTTATTTTGAGACAGCAACTTCACTCATGGTGCATTTTATTTAATTATTTTATTTAACCAGGAGAAAACCTCTTTGAGATTAAAAATCTCTTTTTCAAGGGTGTCCTGGCCAAGACAGCAGCAGCAAACTGAGTGCATAAAGTTTTAGTGCCCAAAGGCATTCTGGGAAAACTGCAGATTTGTCATCAAATGCCACCAAGTGTTGGCTACGTCTTGATATCTATGGCTATAACCTTATAAAAACAAGCAATATGTGTTTAAAAATATACTTAGAAAAGAAACTAACTTTCTGACACAAGCTTCACCACCAATACCAGTAAATTCCATACTTACTGAAAAACAGGTGGGTACTTGCAGCACTGAAAATGTCCTTGGAAAAGTGTAAATCCTAACCAGGAAAGGACAAAATGGCAGTTTCTCCTTGCACATGCTCAGACAGGGCAGTATGTGGTCCTCATTTGAACACATTTTTTTTATGTCCCTGGTACACAATTACAATCAACTAGCCTGAACACATTTTTAAGATTACTTGTGCATAATTAAAATCACTTTAGTTTAACACAATTTTTTACATTATTTTAACACATTTCATACTAACTTATTTAAACACAGTTTTATTATGTTACCTTTGCACATTTAAAATCAAAATAATTATACGTTACAAATACTAAGGGTCAAAATCTGTTTTGTTTTTTTTTAATGTGGTCAACTGCGCTATATCAGCAGCTTTTGGGGGATTTAAAGTGCTCCACAGAACATAAATGACAGCATACAAAAATAAATAAATAAATAAATAAATAAAGACATCAACAGGTAAGAAATAATTTGCATTTTTGGTGTGATTTCCAAAAATACCTGCTCTGCTTCCCTGCATCTACGAAGCCTAAAAACATCATGATTGGTTTGTTTTTATACAGCCAAAGTACCCCAAATGTAAAGGAAGACAGTAAATCTTTTCCAAAGATAAATATGAAAAAGCATAAATCACAGCAAAACTGTACCTTTGTTCACTTCATCCCCCTGCTCCTCCCTCTCATTATTTCCGATTCCTTGCATGTCCACATCCATTCACCTATTCCTGGCATGCGTAGAACTTCTCCTCCCCCCTTTTTCTTTACCCTACACTTATCCTCCCTCCTCCTGCGCTCAGCTTTATTCCCTTTTTATCTCCCTCGCCCTCTTTCATCTCTCCACGCTACACTTATCCACGCACCTCGTTCTTTTCTTCCCGCCAGTTCTTATTTCACTCTGAGTCTCACATTTAACGTCCACTCCTTTTGTCAGACTTTTTCATCAATCTGCCCGTCTGTCTGTCTCTCAGCTGCGGCTTTCAGTGTTTTTGAACATTTTTTCACTCTCCGAAGCAAGTCTGTGAATCACCATAAATAAGATCCATCCTTCGGTTTGTTTTAAAATATTTTTTTACCAGTCTTTTAACATTGATTTATTTACCTGGACTAAAGTTCCCTGGTGTGCATGTTTTTTTATCAGCAACATAAAATTGAATATCTGTCTAGTCAAAAATATTTGGACAAGGTTGCTGGCCAAATGAGGAGCTGTTTTAAATGCATAAACAGATCTTAAAACTTACAGATCTGCAGAGATCTGCAAATGAATGCAAAGTTATTATTGGCTCAAAGGTCATGGAAAAACAAACGCAAGGCCACAACAGTGACAGGCCTCTCAACAGGCCGTCTGCTTACATGTGACATTTTTAACACTTCTGAGCGCAGGCTCATAACCTTCCTGTCACTTACTTTCGTCAGCCCAGCATTATTAGTAGGGGTGTAACAATTCATTGATGTATATCGATATATCGATTGGTTGATTGACGATCCAATCAGATTGATGGAAAGTCAAAACATCAATCTAAATGGATGCTTCAAGCTACGCTTTTATTTTGAAATAAGGCAGCGTCCTTAACAAGTTAGCCACAAGCTTTCTAAGTAGCAGCCGTGGCTAAAAGTTTAGCGGCTGAGGGCAAGAGGATATCCTCTCCTCTCTCTGCTGTGTGGATATATTTCAGACAGACGCTACTGCAGGACCGGTCTCTCCCCTTAATTTGCCGATCACATCTACGTCTTTATCTGTATATAACCGCTGTATGAGATCATTCACGGATAAAAACACTCCACCCGTTATGGCTGAGGAAGTGAGTGCTGTCTCCAGCAGACCACATATACACAGAGAGGGAAAAGTCCGCTGCTGCATATGTCCTTCATACACTTATTTTACATCGCCGTCCCACGTTAGATTCATAATGAAAATATAAGCTGTCATAACTTAACGTGGTTCAAGCAAGACAGCTGTTCTCTGTATACCCCCACCCCCTCGCTCTTATTATAAAGCATCACAGGAACGTCTTTTATAATAAAACTTTGCTCTAGTAGTCTGTCTAACCTCTCCATTTATTAAAATCAAGGTTGAAATAAATAAAAAATTATAAAGAATCCTTTTTTAACATCAAACTAAATTAACTATCTGCCACATTAACAGGCCCCTGTGTAAAGTATGAAGGGCTGATACAGAGCAGAAATATCTGTTGAAGTCCACATGTGTAAATAAGTTGAAGAAAAAAAATCTAAAATGGGAACACAGGCCAAATATTTTAATCATTATTATAAAGGATTGCAGAAAAAAACCAATAGCTATTGGTGCTTTAGAGGGATTTGGGGATGTGAGGAAATAAAATGTTTGGTACTGAAATTGTTTTCTGTTTTAAATCAGCATGTTTTAACACAAATGTGCATAGTTGTGTTCCTAATTTAAAGGTAATCAGGGCTAATCAGGTCTTTGTTTTTTTTTTTTTAAAGACATTTTTTTTAATACAGACACCTGTCAATGATTTAATTGCAGAAACTTTTTTCTGTAACTGTGTGAAATTTTTGCACAAAATTGCCTGATATCGATCCTGGGCCCCATATCAAATCGAATTGAAATCTTATCTTGACAGATTTTGTGATATCACAAAAAATCATATCATTGTCCAAAATATCGAAATTGAATCATATCAGGATGAAACTGGTGATTTACACCCCTAATTATTAGAATTAACTGTAGAGTCATTTTAATCGCACCAGCTCCCCACAAGGTTATGTGTTATTATATAATGTAAAATAAATTTCTTAGAAGATGATTAATGGGTGATTATGATACAATGATGGAGTCAAGTTGCTGAAACATGGTGCAGCCAGCCTGGTGCATGTCCTCAGGTATCACAGACAGTACATTTACATGCACATTAAGGCTGAGCCACGGTTATAGCTCATAGGCAATTTATCTGGACTTCAGTCCTTGTGTCAGTATACATGCACAGTGGAAGAACTGAAATCTTGATGGAAGTGCCCGACTCCTCTATGACAAAATGCCCCTTCTCAGCTAGTTACTGTGGAGCTTCTTCCTGTTGGATGTGCTAACAAGCTAGCAAGAAGTTAACCAGATGTAGGTGAAATGGTGAAAATATGGACAAACTACACAGCCCTGTGCTTTGGTATGTATTCTATACTTTGCTTTTGGTGCAAATGAGATAAGCACCCTACCTGCAGCCTACGATGATAAAACGTATAGGGACAAGGTGACTCCTAGGCATAGTACGCATGTTGTTGTACTGTCAAAACCTCATAGATAGACTTTGGAGCATGCACAGAACATCTAGTCCAGCTTGGAATGCAAACAATTCGAATGCAAATTTCGACAGCTTTCCTATTTAAAATTAGGAGCAATGCAACTTTCCAAATAAATTATGCACACTCTAAAAACTTGCACTGTACAAGTCTGAGTGTTTTGCACTATCCTCTGGTAAGTTGAGATTGCAGTGAAATAAGGTCTTGCTCAGTCAAGTTGGTTTGGAGGAGGAGGGAAATACTTTTCAATAAAATAATATTGATAATGATAATGAGGGCTCATTCGAGGTTTGCTGTGAGGCGAGGCTCTCATGCTTGTGTTAAAGGACAGGGCACAGGAGTAATTCCAGGGATCAGTTAGACCGAGAGCAGTGATTAGCCAGATATTTGAGGTGAAAGGATACTTTTATAAGATGTATTGGACAAAAGTTGTAAACAGCTACAGCTGTGCATGCAGTGTATTGGTTCACATTGACATGTGTCCTACTGCTGGCTACCTGTCTCCATCTTACAAAAGGCCACGTATTATATTAGCCTACTGAAATAACTCAGCACTGTCATATGAAAAGGGGAAAACAGCAGTGTTAGGGAGAGAGGGACATTTTTGCTTCTGTCTGCCTTAAAACTCTTACACCATAGGCATCAATGAACATTTTTGACCATTCCAATATGAGCTCTTGGAAGCCACCCCCATATTTGCATATCATTTGCGGGAACAAAAATGCTTCTGGTGTGCAACAGCCTAAATTGTAGTGAAGCAATAGTTTGACTCTTTCTAAATGCATATAAATGTAATGCATGTGTCAGTCCACTGTCCAGGTAATCAATAGTCTGTGTATAAATCAGCCAGTAAGCATGCATACACATCAAGACTTTGGGCCAATCCCATTTCTACCCCTTAGCCCTTCCCCTTCGTCTACCCCCTAACACAGTGGTAAAGGGTAGGGGTGAAAACCTTCCCTTAAGAAAGGAGACCGATTTTGACATCGTAGATCTGGCTCGTGTCTGGAGCAGAGCAGAGTGGAGTGGTGCTTCTGGCACGGAGCTTCTGGAGTGCGTGCAGTGGGATTGTAACGAGTGTGCTTCTAGTGTGGATTACTGTGCAGAGTATGTGGAATTTGAGAGTAACTGTCAGTGTTTATGATTATCTTGGGTGTTAATTGGTCACAAAACCTGCAAGATTATAAACATTTTTCTTTATCAGGATCATTTAACATGAACACCATTTAGCATCTTAAAATGAGCTCAAAGTGCTGTCTAAACATAAAGTATGGGGAAGAAATGTGCCGTAACAATCAGCTCCCTCCTAAGTTCTTTCAAGTTTAAAGATAAGGTCACGGACTTTAGAGCTGAGTAGTGTCACATGAAGGGCATCAGTCACATGCAGAATTTCTTAATTTCCCCACTTTGCTCAGTTTAACATGAAAAGACAATTTGTGTGACACTGCAAGACTGTCCTGTTTTTTTTTTTTTGTTTTTTTTTTTTTTTCATACACAACACAGTAGAATTGTTGTGGCAGCCCTCCTGACACAACATAAGTAATTTCTAGATCTAGAAAACATCTGCCATTTTTTAAGTATTTTAGACCTTAAAAAAGATTGTGTTGAATATGTAAAGCATAAGTTCAACACCAGCATGTCTGTGTGTGATAACATTATCCAAAGGTTATGATCTTCAAGCTGTTCAGGTAAAAGTTTGGAACATCTGACATTAAAAAAATTGGTTCAGATTTGCGTCAGATGTCAGAATTTCCTTTTCCCAGATAAGAGAAGGATCTACACACATACACAAACACACATTGTGTGGGGTGACATTTTTTGGCTTCTTTAAAACTCTTTGATCTCCAAAGAGGTTAACATTTTGTAGATCAGAGCTAAACCATTTTCTTGCTGTCTCCTCTCACCTTTTAATTTCTTTCAATTTTTCTTTCTTCTTTTGGCGTCTGCTTCCCAAACATAAAAGAGAAAAGTGCCCAACCCTCCTCCTGTCTACTTTCTCCTTTCAATTTCCTCTTTTCTTATTTTTTTCTTTAACTTTCTTTACATCTGCCCCAACATTCACCGCTTCCCTCTCTTGACCTTCTCGTTTTCCTTTGTCTCCGCCTCGCCCCCCTCCTCCATCACTCAGCCTCCCTCTTCATCTTCCTCTCTCTCTGAAACCTGATTTACCGCTTGTTAACATCAAAGGGATGTTCAACTGTTGGTGCCTGAAACTATTTCTCCAAATCAATTTTATATTCCAGGTGTAAATCAGTGTGAAAGCGACGCTCGCTTACTGAGGCACTGTTCAGTTTCCAATGAAGGTAAAGACAGCAGACGTCAAGGGAATGCACAATGGTTCTGCTTGAAGTGAAACGGCAGCCATTGTCCTGCTCTGTCATTTCTACCACAGGTTTGCTGAATTACTTCTTCTCCATGGCTCGGTGCCCCAGAGGAAAGTTTGAGAAAAATCAAGTTTCACTTCATTTTGTCAGCACTTTGAGAGTTTAAAGAAAAAAGCCTCAAAACTTTTCAGAACTGTTACACAGGAGTTTTAGTTTCGGAAGAATATTAATCTAATTTTACAACACAGAGGAAAACCTCTTAAATGAATTAATACTGAATTTATATTAATAATAAAAAATAGATGTGCCATAAATGCATGATACATGACTAAAGTCCTTTATTTACAATAGAGCATGATAAAAACATTGGCCAGTTCTAATTTAGCCGATCATTATTATGAATTTTCAGACTTTGGGGCCTTGGCCCCTGGCTATCACTGGATCTGCTCCTGGTCAGGATGAGAAGGACGCTCCGTGTAGCAGAGAGAGGAGATGCTGACACTTCATCTCCACATTAACATATGATAATAGACAAACTGCACAATGCTGCCAGACATGTTAGCAGTGTTGGTTTGAAGATAACAGACTGTTTCATCTACATTGCATGGGATGTATTTTCCATCCATCTGCCAACATAGAGTTGTTTTAAAAAATGACAATTAGACAAAAGTTCTGTCTGTCATTGTCATTATGGGCCAATCAGAGCCACTGGCACCACCACTGAGGAGTAAGGCAAGCTTGACATGCAGCCATTATTACTGTTCACTATCAGTGGAGCCAAATTTGGTGAATATAATTCTTGCTTAAGCTGGATGGGAGAAGAACAAAAGCATCTCACACCCAGAAAAACGTTCTACTTTAATAAAGAAATGTCCAGTTATGATAAAAAGTGCAGCTATAGTAGCCACACTAACCAGTAGCTACTGTTTACAGGCTTGCTGTACAATGCCTGTAACTACTGTCTGTTTCTCCTCCAGTGATGTGGATTTGGCCGCTCATTCTCAGACCAGGAACCAAAGTTTCAGACTGAAGTTTTGCAAGATGTATGTGCCTGTTGACAGACATGGAATCTGACCAATCCATTGGCTTTGCAAGGTTAGCTTGAGGATGCTTATGAGGATAAAACCAAGTAGCTCACAGTCACACCCAGTGCTAAATGTTAAAGGATGTGTATTTATGCAGATTTCCAATAAGTGACAACTTTAGGTCAAGGCTAGCTACGGACTGAAGTGCATGTTATGCTAAGGCATTGAAAATAATTAGATTTAAAGGTAAGCAGCATGTGACTTCTTCCTTTGTCCTAAGATCAAATCTGTGCTCAAAAGAACACGTTTTGAGTCTGTGTTAGAAGTTAAAAAAGAACAAGAGAGGTTCTGAGACAACTGTTGAAAGACTTACTGCACTGCTTTGATTAGTGGAAGATCTGAATGCAGCGGTGTCTTGATGCAGAGGAGGAGTATACAAAAGGAGAAAGACACTGAAAATGAAATTGGATGACAGCATTTGTCTTGTTTTCTTGAATGCCATACCTCGTGTGTTAGCAGGCAGTTCAGAAAGAATACACGGCAGCCTGCCAGAAATTTTTTTGCAATTTTCACAAGTGTACCAAAAATATTTTAAAAACTGATGTAAATCTAATGTTGTCTAGTGCACAGGTTCCCAAACCTTTCACCCTGTAACCTGGGACCACGCTGTTCCTGGAGGTGGTTAAAGCATACAATGTTGCAAAAGCATCTTGTAGAAATGTTCATTTTAAGAGCTTTTGAACACATCACTTTATTTTGAGCACAAATCTCAGTTAATAGGTATGATTCTATTTTGATTTGACCTCTTTTTAAGGATATTTTTATGATAATAGATAAAATATTCCACTGCGAATCATTTTAAATTTCTCCTTGTTTTTTTGGAAAGCATACCACAAACCCCCCCTTAGTGCCTTGCAAGCCCCCTAGGGTCCCAACCCCAGTGTGGGAACCACTGCACTAGTGGGTAGAATCAGCCATAGCACATAAAAACAATCGCAACACATTTGGTGTCATTTTACACTTTTAATGTAAGATTTATTGTCTTTGCTGTATTACTTGTGTGTTTGTATGTCTATCTATGTGTATGCATGTATGCATCTGTCCTAAAGGCACAAAGAGACATAGCATACATATATCAAGTGTGCACAGCTGTGGACCAGCAGTGGACAAGGTAAGCAGATTTAATTAAAATCCCACACTATGAAAAACATTTCCTCAGAAAAGACTGGTATTTAAACATTATGCTAGCAAGAACATGCAGGTATTTACATCAAAATGAGTACAAGGGTTCAGATTCTTACTGCACAGCAGATAAAAATATTTTTTATAGTCATTTTTAAAGCACTGGTTGAAATACATGACCCTGATTGATAAGCTACACTGTATCAGTAAAATATTGCTGTGAGATTTGTCTGTTAAATATGGAGTAGATACAATTTTACAGTATCTTGAATGGAAGTATGGTTCCTTCACAGATGTAACTTCCACAATTCAGAAGACCAGCATTTTGATATCTGGCTCCTCTGGTCAGCTTGTCTATGTGTCAATGTAATAACTCTGGTTCTAGAAAGTAAGCTGCTTTAATCACCCATGTCCTTTATGTCTTTCAGTATCAAAAAAACCTTGTTTAGAACTCACAACAGCAGATGGGCTGTGCTGCTGACCCTGTCTAATTGTATAAACAAGAGAGGGAGCATCAAATGTCACAAAATAGATGGGAAATAAGGGACTGGTTAAGTGCGGTGCTAAAGAGGGGAGTGCTGAACCAAAGTGGCTGCCAAAATAGCCATCTTCAGGGGGGATCATTTTAAATTACATTTATCGACTCAGAGCAGATAAATACTTCCCTCTCCTTTCTCCACCTTCACTTAAATCCCTCACTACTTGCTCTATTCAACTCTTTTCCTTCTCTTTCTTTAGATCCTGAGCTGTTTTTCTCTTCTGCTGCTGCTGGGCACAGTGCAGACCTGAAATATTTTACCATCTATCTTCGAAAACAAGACATTATTTCTTTGAAATGAATTTATAATTAAGTTGCAATCTCCTCCTGTAGCTATTTTAAGCATAAACATACACATAGTCTATTTGATTACATTTTTTCATTCTTCTAAAAGAAAAACAGAGCAGAATGAATTAGACTCTTTGACATTAAGGGGTTCCCTTGGGTGTCTGGAACAGCTTCTACATACAAGAGACATGTCACATTATGTTTGGAGAGTACAGGGCCCAAATATCATATGAAGGTTTGAACTTCAAAAAGCTTTTTACTGCTGTGGTTGTACAAGTCTCTTACATTACCAAAACAAAAAACACAATGGGAAATGGGAAATTGACTTGAGCTTGTATGGCTCTTTTCTAGTCGTCTGACTACTCAAAGTGCTTTTACACAACAGGTCACACCTACCAATTTACAACACAATACACTGATGGCACAGGTTGCTATGGAGAATTTGCCATCAGAAATACAATATATGAACAAAAATGGCCATGTCCATTAACTATTACACATATTGAGGAGTTTCAATCAGGCCTGTAGCCACAGAAAGTTTAGCACCTAGCCATGCAGTCACCATTTGCATACATTTGATTGATGGATGCCTCCTTTGCAGTTAGACAGGGAAATTTCATCCCTGCTAGATATCCCACTGTCAACTGTAAATGACTTTATTAGAAAGTCGAAGCATTTAGGAACAACAGCACACAAAGTGGAAGGCCATGTAAAATCAGGGCAGGGCCATTAACTGCTAAGGAACATGGTGCAAAAAGTCACCGACACTCTGCTAATTCCATAGCTGAAGACTTCTGAACTTCTACTGGCATTAATGTAAGCATAAAAACTGTGCAGCGGGACCTTCATGGAATGGTTTTCCATGGCCCAGCAGCTACATGCAAGCCTCACATCGCCAAGTCCAATGCAAGAGCATCCGACAGATTGGTGAAAAGCACATGGACACTGGACTGTGGAGCAGACGTGTTCTGCAGAGTGACATATCACACTTCTCTGTTTGGCAGTCAGGTGGGCAAGTCTGGGTTTGGTAGATGTCAGGAGAACATTACCTGCCTGATGGGATGGTGCCAACTGTGAAGTTTGGTGGAGGAGGGTATGGGGCTGTTTTTTCCATGGTTTGGACTGGACCCCTTATCTCTTGTACAGGAAAATCTTGATGCTTCAGCATACCATGACATTTTGGACAATGCTGTTTTAAACACTTTGTGGCAACAGTTTGACAGTGTGACTGTGCCTCAGTGCATAAAGCAAGGACTATAAAGGCATGCGGGGATCTTCAATCACATTGAGCAGCTTGGCTCTACTTGGTTTGACTCTGCCCCAGCACGACAGGGGATTTGCTTTTCCACCACAACCAAGCTACATTTGAGGGCATGTCTACAGCAGATTATGCTGTATTTTGAGTTGATGACGTTAAATTGCTATGCTCCTATAGGCATTGTTTTGTTCCACCTAAAGAAGAAAAAGCACCCATTGTTTCTACTACTACAAAGTTTCTTTTTCTTGCATTGGTAATCCGGCAGGTATTTCAAAGTCTGGTGCAGCACTTTCTACTTAAACATGACTGTGAGGCGTCCCTGAATGATGACGCCGCACTTGGAGGCCGCCGTGCTTGGGCCCTGCTCCTGAGTAGGACCATTGTCGGCGTAGCGCGGCATAGCCCAGCATAAACTTACATTTAAATATTTTTGATGACTGGGAAAAAAAAATAAGGATGTATATACTGTGTATAGACATCAGTTTAAAATGGCAACAATCCCAAACACAGACCTATAAAGATGCAAAACAAGAAAAAGACACATTGTTAGAGCAAGTTTATTGGTGTTTTTGCAAGTAAACAGCTGAGTTGGAAGTTTAAGGACACTGAAGAATGGATTTAATCTTTCCGTTTCTGAGAGAGAAGTGCACACAAGCACTCACTCACACACGCACACAGCAGGACAAACAGGAGCAGAAAGGAGAGGGAAAGTAAAGCAAGAGAAAAACTGAAGAGACAGAAGTAAAATAAGAGCAAAAGGGGGGAAAAAAGTAGTGAAGAGTGGGTAAAAGTGTAGATCTCAGCAGTTAGGACTTGTTGGAAACACCAGAAAAAAACTGTCTACACCTTCATCAAATAACACCACAACAACAATTGTACAAACCTCTAAAGACCACTGCTGCAAACTTTCCCCACTCTTCAGCGGCAATTCAAGCCAAAATAGATTCAATTGTTTGAAGGATGTTTTGTGAGAAAGTAGAGACTGAATCCTATTCACATTTGTATGCATTTAATGGTGGAGACAAACAGATTCGCACACACAAACGCACACAGAGGTGTCAAGAGAGGAAAGTAGCTCATGGTAGAAAATGTTTCATATGAATGTTCCCCTAGAAAGTCAAACAGTGTTTTTGAATAAAAAAATAAGGTGGTGAATCTTTTTAACAGCTTCTCTTAAATGTCTAAAGCTCTCACACTTTCTCAATATTGTATACAAACACCCTATATGCTAAAAATGTGTGGTGCCATTGCAACAGATGCTGATTAGTGTAGCAGTTTCACAGCATTTTTGACAGCCAATATTTTAATTCTGTTGGATCTTATTCCCAGTATATACTTTAACTCGTAATGATCAGTCGGCAGTTAAAGTGGGACATTATGCATGCAGGAAACTCTGACCCACAGACCTCAGGCTTGTTTCAGACGAATCGACATGTTTTATTCTGTCTTCTGTGCAGAGGTTAATTGAGGGTCATGTCTCCATGATGGGAATGAACATGCAGCCCTTGTTAGAATCCCACGTCTGACTGTACACTTGTCAAACCACCTGCTGCTGTTTTGTATCCTCCCCCACAGGGAGCCTTTCCTTTCTTTGAGAATCAGACCTTAAAAGCACAAGTGCTGTTGGTTTAGAGGCACCTGCGGCTCATGTTATATTACACTAATCTTTTTCTACCACTGTTACCACAAGGCATTTGTAATTGCTTTAGAATTTAGATTTCAGGCAGCCTTGATGACTGTTCTTCCTTATAAATGGATTAAATGTACTCCCTCCATGGATGGTAAAAACTCTACGGGGACTCAGACAGACAACTTCAACTAGGGCAAGCAAAGCTGATCTGTAAGCATAAAACATGACAACCACTGATGGATTTTTTTATATCTTAACAGATGTTGAAAATGTGCGTGACAACACAAGATGACAAATAATAATGGAAGATTTAACATTTTGGTTCCTAAAGTGAGAGGAGAGCAGTACAGGAATTTAACTTAAACAGTTCCCCACACACTCATAGATTCTATTCATGAATAATCAGTCTGTAAACTATAGACAGCAAAATCTGCTCAAAAACAGAACAAGAGTGAACAACAAAGGTGAATAAAGGCTGAAAAAATGTGAACAAACAGCTGGGCACATACCATTAAACTGTTAGCCATTAATGATCAAAGTTGATGGTGCAATTTCAAGCTACTGCTCGAAATTTCCAGCCTATCTTTAAATGAGTATAACTCTGTAACTACAAGGTCTATTTGAATGATCAAGGTACCATTATGAAGAGGACACTTGTGAAATTTAGAATTTCAGAAGTGTAAATATGTGTATGTTACTGGATCAGAGAGAATCAAGTTGGAAAATGAAAAATTTCATTTTCACCTAATCTCTTTTTTCAATTTTAGCATATATATCTCATAGAAATAATGCAGTTGGAGTCTAAAAAATCTCCAGTAGGCCAAAGCAACATATTTTGACATTACCTCTTTCAAATTTCATGCCACTAGAGGGTTATCGGGACAAAACAGAGAAATTTTAGTAAAAATATCCAGGTGAAATTCCCTCTTGTGCCAGATTGGGCACAATTTGGCAAAATTTGGCACAATCTCTGCCATTTCAAGAATCAAATTGTTTTTTACTCATATGCCATAACAGGTGGTCTCTGCATCATGGAATTCTTTTTTCTACTCTCAAACCACCCAGACCTCCATATAGTTCCTTTTCAAAGGAAGTCTTACAAAGGAACTAAAGTCTGACAGCAAGAGAAGTAGATTTATTTTCAATGGCACAAAAAACAGCACAAAATAAAGTGTAGAAAACTAAAAGAAACTGTTGAAACAAATGGAAACTGCACAAACATGACTAGAATTTTCAGTACAGGCTGGGTTTTCAAATGAGACCATGTTTGTGTCTGTAGTACCAGGCACCATCCTGTAGGGGGCAGAAGTGTCTGACTACCATAGACTGTAGACAGAATTTGACAAACCCTGTGTGACGTCAGTTGTCTGCTTACAATAGGTGGACTCAAACGGCTCGTGAAGCCAATCCATGGAGGCTTTCATGTTGAAATTGCAGTCTCAACTGAATTTTGGATCAACCTAACGGCCCGCCCACTATGTGTGACTTCCTGTCAGCCTGCTAGCTAGCATTCTGGTTGACAGAAACGGAGCCTCTGCCTGCTGAGCTAACTGTCAATTAAATGAGATGCACCAATCAGCTTTCATCCTAAATATAATCCAAACGATCATGGTACAAAAATAAATAAATAAATAAATAAATAAATTCAGTTTCTGTCAATGACATTTTCATAACTTGAAGTCACTCGTAACGTGTAATTCTGGCCATGGAGGGGGGTCAAAGAAATATATTAAAACTTTCACAACTAAAGTATGTGGTGTGTGCCATTGACTTGCATTTCAAGATCTGATGCAATAATGAATGTGCACAACTATAACCTGCAATCTATTGTACCTGAGGGAGAAGAAGGATACAAACCCTGCTCTTCCATGGTTATATTGATCATGTTAAACCTGATCAAGAGCACACCACTACTGTACCTTGCAGAATGTATTGAATAACAAACTAAAAGTGTCCTGGGCACTTTTCGCATAAAGAGCTGCTTGACCTACAATATAACCATGGTATCATTTTTCCCCAAAACTGATTTACATTAACCTCAGTTAAAATTGACAGAAACAACGGATAAACTGCTATGTTTATAGATTGACTGGTTTTAAAGTTACATATCTGATTAACTATACTAAACATGGGTTGCAGATAGCCTAACGAAGTGGTTCCCAAATTGGCCTGTTAGTGTCATTGGAAGCTTGGTCCTTTAACCACCCAACAAAGAAAGCATGGCATGTATTTAATGATTGGCAATATAACTGTACCATTACAGGTAAACTTCACAGCCTGCATTTGTTCTAATGCTACAAAAAGCCTACATATTAATATTGATAAAACGTATGTGCCAGACCTCAATCCTCCAGATGTGGTTGAAATGTCTTGCAATCTACTGAGAGACTAAAAACAGGCAATTCAAGAGAACAGTCAACTTTTCAGGCTTCTTCTTTTATATGTTGCTGCTTAAACTAACAGATTATACAATAAGTTTTAAAGTCATTACACTTCTCTTCAACTTGACTCTACTTCCTCAAAACCTCCTCAGGAGTCCCAAAACTCAACCACCCACTCATCCCCATTTACTGACGATATCCCCAAGCTAAGTCATTTATTTAAATACATATTCATCTCCCTTCAAGCTAAGTGATCCGTCTAAATTTTCTGCTGTTCTCTCGGCATCTCCATTTTCAGGTTTTCTCTATTAGTCTCACAGATGTATATTTTCCCCCTGCAATGCAATCCATCCATCTCTCGCTCTCAGATTTCATCTGGCAATCTTTTCTTTTTTACTCTGTTTGTTTCACACTCCCCTTCTTTCCTCTTTGCCCATTTCTCTTGTTCTCAGCCTCGGGCAATCTAATCCATCTGACTTAAAGAATCATTTCATCCAATCAGGGCCCACTTGGTAGACAGGGGCGGGCCCTGAGGGATAGACTAACCAACCCTCTGATGGGATTAGACCTCCCACCTGTCCATCATTTACAGAAATTCACACTGGGCCAATCGCCTCTGCACATAGTTTCATATGACTGTCATTTAGGTGAGAGATTTGTTTCTTTTGGCTGTGCATGCACACACATACACACATATGCACCCATTAGCAGCCTGTATGGCCTGTATATTATTCAGCTTTGGCTCAGATAATAGACAGCTGATGGAGAAAGCGGTATAAAGGGGCACACACACACACAGAGACACACATGCCTTAGTAGCAAATCACTAGGCCTGTCATTTTGAATTTGGTAAAGGGGGAGTAAAATGTTGTCTAATGGCCATTTGCACTCTGCTTTTCTCTGCAATGAAATCGTCTAATCGAGGAAGACAGAGGGACAGTTAAACAGAGATTGGCATGGAGAGAGGTAAAGTAATGGAATAAAAATGCCAGGAGTTTTGAGAAAGGGGTGGAAAATCAGCCACAGAGTGACATGAAAAAAGTAAGGTATAGAAGAGATTTAAGCTGATATAAGTACAGTCAATCAGTTATGGTCCAATTCTTGATACTTGACCACAAAATTGAAATTCAACATTTTGTGTTAGAAAGATGAATGGAGACTTCCCTCTACAGGTTAAAACCATCAGTTGAAACTATTTCATGCATGTGATGTTTGTGGTGTTATCTTTCATCATTATAGAACTCAACGATTACCACCCACTTTTCCACAACTGTTCACTGATGTGCGTTTGTATTCCCCATGCCAGAACTAGCCTACAGTGTTGGGTAGCGTTACTTTTGAAATCAACTTGTTAGATTACTGCGCTACATACTCAGAAAAGTAATTTGTTATGTTACTACATTACCTACTTCTAAAACTAACGCGTTAGAGTACTCTTGCGTTACTAAAAATTAAAACCCTTTAGGCACTTGTTCCACTCGACGGTTGTAAAAAATGACAGATAACGACCGCACGTCTGCATTTAAATGTGCAGACTTTGATGCCAATGTACAGCGTATTTACAGCCCATAATCTGTATCTCTGCAGCCTGAAAACACCACTAACAGGAAAACCTTTACAGCTCTTTAACATGCTCACAATCAGACAACAAGCTTAGCAGAGGCAGACAGAATCACTCAAACGCTGTGCGTAATACCAGTGCATAATTGGAACAGCTGAACAGCTGATTCAATAAAAACAAACGGAGCTTTTAAACTTACGTTTCACCATGATGGTGTTCTTGTCCCTTTTATTCAAAAATCCATCATAATGGGGATAATTCCACAGTGGCCTGCTGTCCTCTCCATCATCTTACTGGCTCAACAAGCTAACAATGCGCATGTAATGCCATATGGCACAAAATGTTTACTTTCCCCTGGCATGAGACTACGTGCCAATGTGACTACAGGAAGAGAGAAGGACAACCAGAGCAGATGCTTCAAGGAGCGTCCTTTTTTTCTTTCTCTCTTTTTGAAGCCACAGAAGAGAGAGGAAATTTGGGATTTTCCTTTCAGTACTTTTATGAAAATGTAACTAATAACAGGATTACTTGGATTGTAAAACTAATGCGTTACGTTACTCGTTACTCCAAAAAAGTAATCTGAGTACTCTAACGGATTACTTTGTAATGCGTTACCCCAACACTGCTAGCCTATAGGTGGCAGTATAACACCATGTATAATAACAGAGCAAGACAGTGAAGTGAGTGGTTAATGGTCAATAAAAGCAGCTAGTCAAGCTAGTGCAATGCTCCAAAACGAAGTGGTCTATTAAGATTAATAAGAATATCACAACTAGCTGCAGCTGAAAGCTAAAATTAGCAAGGTGGGCTCCACCAATCAGAGACATCACTGTATTACCCTAGAACTGTGGGTAATGTATCATTGTTTCCCTGTTTAAAATGTTGAAATAAATTATCTTTAAATTAACTAGAAGCAACAGAGAGCACAGAAGTGTTATGGGTATAGGTGGGCTTAACCGATCAGAGATGTTGCTGTGACACTTTATGATTGTGGGTAGTGTAGTACTATTGTCTGAGATTACAAATAAACCACTTTTGATAATATATAAAGTTGTCTTTCACATTATCATTTATCATCATTTCACACTCAGGTAGCTCATGGTAAGTCTATCTCAAATGGTCATGACAACTAGCTAATGATCAAATCTGAAAAGCAACAGAGGCTTAATGATGTTGTGGCTGATAAGGGGCAGTAGAAAGGAGGTGCATGCCTTGAAATTCTTGACAGAAAATCACAGCAGTATTAACACTGTGATATACTGGATAGAGATAAAATGCTCAGCTTTGATACTTTAATCCTATATTCGGATGTTTGATTAGTGTACAAAATAATCAATAATGTGGCTCCTCCACCACCGAAGAGCTTTGTTAAACTTCGTTCTGAGCATATAAGCAGATCTTCAAGGTCTGCCTCCAGTGGAGACTTTAGTATCCTTAAGCGTGGCTCTGCTTTTGCACAGTCTGCTTTTTCCCCTAAAGCTATCAAAGCATGGAATAATCTTCTAACCACTCTCAAACTTTGCTTCCACATTTTCTCTCGAGAGGTGAAAAGGTGGATTTTAAGGAATCAGTCTTGTCAGCATTAATCTTCTAAATCACTGTTTCATAACTATGAAGAATATCATATTCGGATTTTAATATATGTAATTTGATCTCTTTTACCTTGAAATGTATTGTGGCTGAATGACTGCAGATGTGTGCGTGCATGCTCGTTTGATTATGATTGATTGATTCTGTATTTCGTTGTCATTGTTTACCTGCCCAGGGACTACAGATGGAAATTAGCTAGCAAGCTAAATCTGGTACAAAGCATCTTTTCTCTTTTGAGACTAATGTAATTTTGTACATTGTCTCTGACACAAATAAACTAAATAAACTAAAATAAACTAAAATTATCCCCCTCCTTCCCAGCCCTTTTCTGTGATGTTCATAATGTTATGTAATTCCAGGGTAGATGGAACTTAGCTGAAACTCTTAACTCTTTTTGTTTTGCATTTGTCTTTTAAAAAAAACTTGGATGCAGGAAGATGGGGGCTTCAATACAGGGACAATCAGACTGATAAATACACTTTAGCAACAGATACTGTATGATTACTCACAAGTCACAATCCTTGCCTGTATCCAATTAATGTCTTGTCACCTGTTCCCTATAACTAACTGACTAATTGTGTGCTTGTTTGGCTACTGAGAGGGATGGGTGAGGAAATGCAACCATGATATTTTCAGCTGTCGGCAAGAAGATTTGACAAACCGGTAGCTGTCCTGAGTTATTTATCTCACACCAGTGTGACAGCAGTGAATTGATCAGTAAACTGTGCATACTTGAGTTAATCAAGCCTCATCATATTGAAGTAGCTTCCACTCTAAAGTCTCTCTTCTCTCTTCCTTCCATGCCTGTGCCAGCTGGTTTGGTTTTCATTTACACTACAGCACCCTAAACTTATCCAAATATTGCATTCATGACTGATCTATGTGACTTACATAATTCTGCTTCAAACTTAAGTTTAAAATAATGCATCTTCCTTAAAACTTGCTACATATATGACTCCCTCCTTGGCCATATACTCTGAGCCAGTTTGGGGGCTTGTCTCAGATGAGCCCCCATTTGCCATTTACTTTGAGACAGTTTTTGACGCCAGATGTGACCGAACGTCTTTGTTTCCAGAATGAGCAACTACAGGCTTTGACAAAAGTTTTAAGGGCTGAAGTTTCTCTCCAGATTCATTTTTGGAGTTGAGTTGGCTGCTGGATGACAGAAGGATCTCCCTCAGTGAGGCAATGAGAAGTGGCTTTTATTGCTCTAAAGCACCATCTTTTTCTTGACACAATTACTTAGGGGTCTTTGTTTCTCGATGTGGATCATTTTCTAATGATATTTTTCATGCAAGGACAGTCATATATTGAGACAGGACTGATAAAATCTGTACAATGATTTTTTCATGTTGGTGCAATGTTTTAAGTCACTTACACAGTCATTATCTGTTTAACACACAACAAAGGCTATATATCCTCTTTTAACACTAAACTCTATGCTTTTGCATAGGCCTTCAAACTAACTTTTCTATCCTCTTTCCCTAAAAAAGATCCAATGACAAAGTAATTTACAGAATCTCTCTTTACTTTAAAGTCTTTACTTTCTCTCTTTGACTCTCCTGTCTTTGTCAGGAGAGTCTACAGGGCTTTAAGGAAAGGCAATAGAGCTCCTTGGTTGGGTTTCATATTTGTGTGTATGTGTGTTTTTGTCTTTAAGTCTTGTAGGTTAGAACTTTTTTCTTGAAAGTTCCTAGCCTTGTGTGAATTAGTATGCTTATTAGCATAGGGATATAAGTCAACACTGGCCCCAATATGTCTGTTTGTATGGCCCTATTGTGGCCTAGGTGTGTGTGGTTATGTGTGTATCAGGATGCTTTTATATAAGTGTCGGTATTTGTTGTTGGAGCTGGTCTTTTTGCTTAAATCTGATATGTTTTTAAAAATCTTTTCAAGAGAAACAATTAACAGCAGTTAATTTCACATTCATTACACATTCTTTACTCTTCTCACCTGCTTTAGAACAAAATTCCTTTTTGAAAGTTATAGTGAAGAATTAAATTAGATGAGTTAATGAATTTAAAGGAAACTGTGTGTTCTTTACTACATCTCATAAAGAGCTGGATCTGCCTGATTTTAAGAGCAATGGTGATAAAATTGTAGAAACGTTGGCAGAAGGAAAATTGTAATATCAAGCTTTACCTCCTGATACTTTTTAGACTCTGGAAAACCCTTTTGAACAGCAACACCCTTTTCTTAATGGATAAGTTTGCCACAATATACTTTAAAGGTTAAAGTTGGATATGAACCTAAGTCCTGACTTGGGGCTGATAAAGCCAGATGCACACCTGCTGTGTCACCTTGCACACCCAGTTACATTATGAGCATTCTTGTGAATATAATTGCCTGTACATGGCGTGTTCCTGGAGGAAACCTCTAGAGGATTAACCAGCTCTGGCTTGATACAACTACCTGATTGGGGTATAAACTACAATCATGTAAACTTTGATAACGGTGATAATTTTGAGCTATGCTATATCTATGTTTGGCAGTGTGGCTGTTCTGGGATTCCCCTGCCCTTCCATGAGTCTACGTGGAAAGCATTACAGAGAAACAGCACACGTTCCTATGCCGATAAAGATAACCTGAGTTAGGGCAGCAAAAAACCTCGAGCAGAGCAGGCTTCAATGATAACAGAACGACACTGATTAAGTCAGAAGCAGAATAAAGGAGGAGCTGGGGTGGAGGAGGGTTGCAAGAGCAGCTTGCAGAGAGGGTGGCAGAGCACAGCCAGGCAAGAGCAGTTTAAATAAGGAAGCATGAGAGCGATAGCCAATAGAGCAAAACAGCTAGCCAATAGCTGATGAGGGCTTACATAAGATCAGCTGATCTCAATTATAGCAGCGCTTGGCCTGCCTGAACTAATGCTATATGTTTGACTAACCAATAGGAACAGATCAGCTTAGGTGACTCACAGCCAGTGTATGAACACACCATCTATCATCGTTACCCTGTTTCTTCAGCATTTTCACCTTTGCATGGCTGCAGTGGTCCTGATGTTTTGCTTTAATTAGTGACCGTACTAATGGTGACTTTAAGCAAAATGTGCTCCTAAATGTCATCATTACAGCTTCTTTGAAAATAGAAGGAGTCCTTGCAAATGACCTTTTGTTTGGTTCCCATTATATTGTCAAATTATACTCATTAGATTGTATTTAATGAAAAACAAAGTAATACACTCGGAGTAAAGTCACCAATTTACCTCATCACTTGTTGAACAACACACTGATCTTATCCAGTAGTTTTTCAGGTAAAATGTCAACTTCTTAAACAGATTTTATGTGCCCCAGTTGATAGGACCTGTACAGGCGACACACCAAACTGACTGAGGGATGCAGCCATCGTGGGTTTATGAACAGTGCTTAACAAATTTATTAGACCACCACCCAAAGTAAGGTTTATCCCACAGCTGCCCTAAATTAACAGCATTGGTAATTACCAAAATCATTTTTTATGTTTCTGCAATGATGAATACACCAATATGTAGAAGCTCTTTATCCCAAATGATATTTTTAATGATAAACTATAGTTATTATTGTTATCCATGAATTTAAAAATTTACTGATATACAAGAAACTGAAAAATTTTAAAGCACATTATTATTTCATGATTCATATGTCAAATTATAGTTATTGACTTGCATCCCTGAACAGAACATGAGTTTTAGTGGTTGAATGTTATGCTTGATTAATTTCTGACTTCTCAGAGAAGCCCAGTGAGCCGGCTCAAATTTGGGTATAAAAAGGTGAATTCAGTTTGAAATTCCTCATTCCTGTTCAGAATGATAAAACATGGAGAGCTCACTTAAAATGAAAGAGTCCGCATTAAAGCACTTCATAATGCTGGATGGTCTCTGAGACAAATAGGTAAAGACATAAAGTGTTCCCACAGTGTGGTTAAGTATGCTTTGGAGTCAATTGCTGAGACTGGTACTTACAAAATGTGCCAAGGAAGAGGCAGGAAAGGAAAGTTAACTGAAGCAGATGTCAGACACCTCAAGATTTTAAGTACTAGAGACAGAAGGAAGACCACTGCTGATCTTCAGGCAGAGATGAATGCTTCTAGATCAGAGTCTGAGAAAGTCTCCAGAATGACCATAAGCAGACGACTGATGGAACAAGGCTTAACGGGAAGAATAGCTGCTGAGAAGCCATTATTGAGGCCTGCAAACATCCAGAAACGCTTCAGATTTGCCAGGGAGCACAAACACTGGACTGTTGATGACTGGAAGAAGGTACTCTGGACGGACGAGTCCAAGTTTGAACTCTTCAGTCAGCATGGTCATGTTTATGTCCGCAGAAAAGCTGGAGAATGTTTTGATGCCAGATGCATTGCACCCACAGTGAAAGATGGTGGAGATTCCATTATGGTATGGGGTTCCATTTGTGGATACGGCGTGGGCAAATTAGTGAAAATCAATGGTATCATGAACAAGAACATCTAGCACAACATCTTAGTGCATCATGGAATCCCTTCTGGACTGAATCTGATTGGTGGTGGGTTTATATACCAACAAGACAATGACCCCAAGCATACTTCAAAGCTGTGCAGAGACTATTTGACCAAGAAAAAGGAATCTGGAGTACTGGAACTGATGGACCGGCCAAGTCAAAGTCTGGATTTGAATCCTATTGAACAAATCTGGGATTTAGTAGATTTCAAAGATTGATCACACAAAAGTTTCAACTAAAGCAAGTCTGTGGGAACAGCTAGACTATTTGGAACTCAATAACAAAAGAGACTGTGGAAAAGTACATAAAAACAATGCCAGCAAGACTGCAAGCTGTTATCAAGGCCAAAGGAGGCCATACAAAATATTAAGTTTTTTGGCTATTATGTGTGAAAAAGGACTATTTAGTTGTTTCAGTTTGTTATTTGCCAAATAAATAACAATAACATTTTAAGTTTCAAACAAGTTTTTTAAAGATTTCTAAAATATTTATGGTTTCTCGTTTTTATGACAGGGGGTCTAATAAATTTGTTAAGCACTGTATATGTACTTGATAGCAACTATGTCTTGAGGAAGCCCCTATTCAATCTTGCAAAGCCAGTGGACTGACCACATTCCGTGTCTAGGATCAGGCGGATGCATTTTACAAAGCTAGACAAAGCCAGATAAACGTTTGTGCCTAGTCTGAGAATGAATTGACCAATCAGTGCCAGTTAGTTTTGCTGCAGTCTGGTAAACAATGGCAACCCATAAAGCAATCAGCTCAGATGTAGCTATAGCTGCAGTTTTTCTCAGATGTATTTGCTCTTTTCCTGACCAGCGTTGGCATGATAATTCATCAAATGGCTTCATGGATAATGAACAGTGACAATGATTGGCTGCCGAGCTCACATTGAGTACTCCCCTTGGCTGTGCCATGCCATATGTTTTGTTCGCTGACTGGCTTATAATGAATTTGACAGACAGAATTTTTGTCCAGCCATCCTCTAAGACTTTTTTTAAAGGTTCAGCTCACCCTCAACACATTGTATGGGCTTTTGCTTAGATGTGAAATGGAGCTCAGCTAAAGTTCAAGCAGGAAGACCATTTCTACCCATTCATTTGTCACCACTCGTTCATATCTCTCCTTTCTTCTATTGGTTCTGCTCGGTGATCAGCTGATCGTGGGTGTTCCATCTCTTAATTGCTCAGCTCATCAGATTGTGCCACGACCTCATTTGGATATCATCATACCCCTGTCACATTTTAAATCTGTACATTTTCTCTTCACAGCCAGTCAGTCGCTACAACCCTCCTCCACCCCAGTGACCTCCATTCAGTTCATCAGCATCTAGTCCAGCTTTTCAGAAGTCTACTCCTCATCTGATCCTGAATTCCTCATCAACACCATCAACAGTGTCTAGGGGGGTATCCTATTCCTGCCGTTTGCCTTACCCCTTCAAGTACATGAAGCCAACACAATGGAGTCTAATTGTCAAAGACTTGCACATTTCTAATTTTTTAAGTTTGTTAAATAATCTGTATAATCTCGTATTAAGTCCTCCATGTTTTCAACACTTCACTTTTTGTCTTTGAGATAGTATACATAAGAGAATGCATTAATGCAAAGGTGCTTGATAAGGTACATTAATACACAGAACAATATTTTAAAGCTGTTGTCTGCTGCAGAGTAATGTGCACCATAGGCATTGGGATTAATCTAGTGCAGACTTATTGGACTGAGTCTGTTAAGCTTATTTACTCAACATGCTGCTAATCATATTGGTGATTACCTGCTTGTATTGAGCCCATTATTCCCCCTCTCAATTTTACACTACATAGTTTCATAACATTTATTGAGAAAGGCTTAAGTGGATGTAAACACCAGTGGTGTAATGCTGGATGGGCCAGACGCTCGACCTCTGTGAAAGCGGTTCAACAGCCAGGCCTTTTCTAATGTTAATGGCCCTGCAGAGGAAGCCGACCGCTGGCTGCTAACAAAAGAGTGTTGCAGAGGGAGATGCAGCAATACTGCAGCTGATTCACACAATCTCCCACTCCCCCTCTCTCCTTCTCTTGTTTGCTATTTCTCAGTTTCTTTCCCTCTCTGTGTTTTCACTCCTCAACTTTTTTTAAATAGGCTGAGAGCACGAGGAGACGTGGGGAACATGACAAAGAAGGGTAAAGGAAGAAATGGCTAGAAAGCGAGACAATTTAGGAACTCGAAACAGCATCAAACCGTTCAGGATGCCTCCCAGAAAGGCTCCCTAGGGTGCTATTCTGGGCACGTCCGACTGGGAGGAGACCCCCGGGGCAGACCGGCAACACATAGGAGAGATTATACATCCCAAGCATGAGAATACCTCAGGATCCCCCAGGAGGAGCTGGAGGACGTGGGTAGGGAGAGAGGACATCTGGGCTTGTCTGCTGTCTCTTTTCTTTTACCTCAACCTGAAATGAGTGGACAGCACTGGACTTATGTTATAGCAGACAGAACTAGAAACCTTATATAACTTAAATAAACCTTTTTATATGTATGAAGGAAGAAGCATACATATGTTTTTCTTTTCTTTAGACAACTTTCAATTTTGTCCTTTCTCTATTTTTCATCATTTTATTCTCGAACACCCTCAGGTGTTAGCCGTCAGCTTTACTTTGTACATTTCTTTTTTGCTCCGTGTGTGTATGAGCACAAACATGAGTGCTGGTGTTGGTGTTTCCATTAACAGATGGGTAGCACACCACATAAACACACATCAAGAAGTGATTGAGAATGGCAGTTAATTAATTGGAAAAACATTTATTCAACAAGATACCAGACATTCAAAGTTGTATTTTCTTTGTGTTTGTTCAGTTGTAAAATATATCACTCGAGCTCTTCATATGCGATCCTGACAGCATAGCTCTAAAAGCCCAGCCTTACCCAGACTAAACCAACCCTTGCAGTTTGAACTTGACACTAGTTTTAATGTGAAAATACTGTATGTTGCAGACTGGTTTCATGGATAAGAACTTTGTAAGATGCAGTAATAAGGCAAGTTTACTTTACCGTACAAAATGTAGTCTTCAGTTTTTCAAGTTACAGCACAGTTCTGCAGTATGACCAGAGCAGCACAGGCTTGATAGAATGCTTTCATTGCTTGAAAACATATAACAACTATTCTGCTGGTTTTGGGCATGGGGAAACCTTTACCAGATCTTGACATGGTGTTTTATTCTTAGGTTGAAAAAAGACTGATCTGCAAATTAAAGAGTTTTTAAATATCACCCTTACAATTGATATGTCATCTTTGTCCTTGGAATATCATGATAAAGTTCATTTTCTTCCTGTGATTTGATTCGAGATGTGAAACCTCAACGTATTCTAGATCAGGGCTGTCAAACTCAATCACAGCAGGGGCCGGATTCTGGATTCAGGTCTAACCTGAGGGCCTAAGGGAGTCACTTTCTTAACCATAAACTGTCAACCTCATTTCACCAGTAACAAAATATGAAAAAAAAAAAAAAACTTAGAGCTGATGATAAATGATTTTAACATTTATAAACTTAAAGGATAAGTTTAAAGGCTCACAATCTGAGAAAAGTAAATTTATTAGTTCAAAAAGGTTTAAACATGAAATTGAAATTGAAAATGATGTATTTTATAGGCAAATATATTAGAAAGAAAGACAAAATCGTGAGTTTAAAAGGTCAAAATATTAAATAAAATTTGTAGTCATGGAATTAAAAGTCAAAAGATGATTCAAAATTAAATTGTGAGTCTAAAAGGTCAGACTATGGGATTATAAAGTCAACATTTGGATTAGAAAATATTACATAAAATACAAAATAATTGGTTAAAAAGGTCAAATATGACTTAAAATTTAGAATCATGAAGGTCATTATAAAATATATTAATTTCTTTTCCTGCATTTCTGACTTCTTATCTAATTATTTTTACTCCTTACTTTTTCAGATTTTATGACTTAAAGGAGACTTTTTATACCAAGTCATATTTTAACACCTGCATACAATGCTACAATGTTGAGGATCCTTTCTAAACCACACCAATTTCATTTTATCAAGAGACACACGTCTTTCTATAAATTTGCAGACGAGATTACCAGCCTCCCTGAATAGCTCGTTGCGAGACTTGATACGAGCTGACGTCAGCTCGTTTTTTCCGGCTTCCCCATTGGACAGCTCTGAGCAGAGATGACTCCCCTCCCCTCCTCCCACAGGAGGCTCTCAGACCTGCCCTTCCAGCAGCTTGTTCTCAGCCACGCCCCCTCCCCGGCGCTGTATACTCCGCTGCTTTGCTATAGCTGCTGTTGTTTGGATTCTTGGTCTCGTGTGGATTTATTCTGGTCAGCATTTCTTCTAAACTTATTCGTAAGTGTTTTTTGGTTGTGATGATAAATCTACTCTGTATGCGCTCCCGAAGGACGCAAGCAGCAGAAAGCAGTGGGAATTGTTTGTCTCATCGAGCCGACCGCCTGCGAACTTTTTCTCGTGCTCGTCACCTCACAGACGATTGTTTCAGAGTCTTAAAGAGACAGGACTGAAATGGAGCGTTTTCATCAGTAGGCGAGATCTGCTGAAAATAGGGATTTTCCTATCACCAGTATAAGATAAGTGAGGAGTTTTTTGAGCTGCACATCATAAATAACTATTCTAAAGGTGTCCCAAAAGGACACACTTAAAAGGGAAAAGGGGTAAAATATGTCTCCTTTAACAAAGACATTTTAAATCCTCAAGGATAAGTTTACATTTTTAAACTCAAGGAAATTTGCTGACCTCATACTGATGGGCCATTTATAACAGAAATATGAGATAACCTTGCGGACCGGATTTAACTGTTCTAGAGGCCAGATTTGACCCCCGGGCCTTGAGTTTCACACCCCTGTTCTAGATTCATCTTATACTATATGAAATATTTTTGTTTAATCTTGATGGTTACAGCTTACAGCTCACAAAAATCTAAAATCCACTATCTCAAAATAGAATATCGTAAACATCAGTCCAAAAATTATTTATCTCCTAGACTAGCAGATGGCTGACAGCGTTGACTCTGGACTTGATGAAATGGAGATAAAAAGGAGACCGACAGCAGCAGATGATGTGGCATCTCAAATTAGGGCTGAACGATTTGGGAAAATAATCGAATTACGATTTTTTCCCCCCAATATTGCGATTTGCTCTGCAATTATTTCTAAAGTTCCTCATCTAATGTTACTTCCAACAAACACAAGCAATAAATCACACCATACTATAACAAACACAATATAACGGTTTAACAATTTTGAAAAAAAAACTTATTGTGCTAATTTCAACTTTTAAATCAGCTATGAATTCTTGTATTGAAGGGAGTAGTCATTTTTACATCATTCTCATATTCAATTAGAAAATGTACAAAAAAGGAAGAAAATTTGATTTTTTTAGACTATTTGAAAAAACTGTAACTTGTGTGTAATGCATAACATCTCTACAGCAAAAAAGGTGCAAAATGGTATTTTGGCAAAAACTTCAGGTTAAAGAAATATTCTACCTTCTACGATTCGAAAATTACAGCAGGCCATAATGTGATTTAATCTAATTTGCAGTTAATTTGCCTTCCCTACCTCAAATCATTAGCGACAGTGGAAAGTGGATTTTGAGCTCAAGCTTCTACATACAGAACCCAAATTTATATTTGTAATTAGAGTAGAAGTTCCTGCCATATTTTAGATCATGCATGATCAAATTAACTACCACAGTTGTCAGTCAGTGAAATTACTGATAGCTTTCCTGTTGTTCTGTTTGAGGCAGTACTTTGGTATTTAAGTGTTTCCTATAAGACTGCTGGAAAGAGTTTGACACTGTCTCATGATGCACAGGCAGATGACCAATATCACACTTCTGGGTGTTTTGATGACGATGGACCAACTTTAGCATGTTCCATGTTCTGCCCGCAGAAGTAACTTCCATAGGAAACTACAGATCTATGGAGAAATTATTTCAAAAGACTTATTCTTTTTGCATTAGTTAGACTTAGATTTCTATGATAAAAGGGATGCGGATCTTTAAAAATGCATTTTTCAAATTCACTCATGTAATTCAGAGTCTACTGCTTGAATATTTTTTGACCAAATGCTACAGATAGCATATTAAAATGCACATTCAAAGATCCATACTGTGGTGCACTGTCCCGACAACATACAGACATTAAACAGATAAGAGATGATAAGAAACAGCCCCATCACCAAGAGGAATGAGTGGAAACCCCACAAAACTAATTCTTTTCCATTAGTAACCACTTTGCATTCTTACAAATGCAGGTCAAACACGGGGCAGGGCAGACTGACATGCCTACACAGACAGACACACATCTGGGGGACAGCTGTCTGTGGTGTCTGTCCACGAGTGCCAGTGATGGGCCGCTAATGCACCGCCAGGAAACAACATGGCTCCCCGAGGGCATGCAAAATGGAGGCATGGTAACAGCTGCCAAAATGTCACGGTGACAGAGAGGGAGACGGAGAGAGAGAGAGAGAGGGGTGAAGGCCAGTCGGGGGCATTGGCATGGATAGAGGGGGTTACTGTGAGGGCTGCAGCTCCCACTGCTGGCCAGAGCACAACTGTGTGACGTTAGAATACCGACTAAATAGCCATCCATACATATTATATTTGTGAGAGCTTTGGGCACATTGTTCTGACCAAGCATTATGTAAGCTGAGAGAAGAAAACTAGGATCTGAGTAAGTGCACAGCCATATCAAGTGCAGCACCTTCACCTGCCTTTTTAGATAATCCCTAATAGGAATAAAATGTAATTAATCTGATGAATAAATGCATATGTGCTTATCTACATTAGTTCTCTGGTGTGGGTGTGTGTCTCAACATAAGTTAAAGCTGTAACGTGTGACTCAAAGTTGGCTTAAACCAAACAGGTAAAAGCATTTTAGAACTGAACCCAGTGATGGACATCTGAGCTGTAGAAAGATGTGAATTATCTCAATTGCCCCCTTGTGGCTGGCGGCAGTATATAGGAAACCAAAATCATGATTTTTATTTTAGTGTATTTCAAAGTCTGGCCCTCACAGTTTTGTCAAGATAAAGCTGGTTCCTTTACAGATGGAGTTGAGAGTTGTGTATGGAGCTGTAAAGTTTGTCAAGCTTTCACTGTTTGACTTACAGTCAGTTAGCTGCTTACTAACTTAGCAAGGTCTACCAGAAAAAGATCTATAGCAGCTAGCTTAAAGAGGGCATACCACCTACTGGGACATTGATCCTGTCAATAAATTGATTCTTGCTGGGTATTTATGAGAGACAAAGACATCAGCCAGTTAAATCGCCTTCTCAAGCTACAATCATTCCTTGACTTAACAATGCATTTACACATATTAATAGTGAACACAGAGCTGAGAACAATAAACCCAGAGGGTTCATTTAATTACGTAATGATATATTTAGTCAGTAATTTTGCATAGTATACCTTTAAAAGTTTGGAAGACATCAAAACAAAAGAAAAATTAATACTGGAAAAAGGCACGAATCTCTCTTTGACAGACTCCATAGAACAAAACAACACAGCAGCATCCTGAAAAAGACGTCTTATCAGACATCCCCAGGTGTAAATATACAGAATAAACACAGTTTCTCAAAGTGGTTTGCAAGCTTTAAAACTTTTTCCCTCTTAAGTGCTAGGAAATAAATAAATCAGTATGACGTTGTGGAAGCGAGGGTGTAAAGAATGAGAACGTCTGAGGATAGGAGATGATGCAAAAATCGAATTATAAACACATTTCCATCACCGTTAGTGATCATCAGCCAATGCCTGTTTTCCTGCTTTGTGATTTCTTTTAGGTTTTTACTTCAGTTTTCTGATATTTTTTTCTACGTTTTCAGTTTGTATTTTGGTATTCAAACTGTTATATTGGCCTTTCCACCTTTACCATGTGATTGCCCTGAATGATGGTTAGGGTGTGCTCATGTTTAGAAACAAGGTTTTGAGGTGTAACACATGGCACAACCCTGCTTAAGTTATCAATACCTGGATGTTAGTGTGTTTATACTATGGCTGTGTGTGTATTTTAGCATGGTAATTAGCTGCTAATTAGTTATTGATTGAGGCCAGTATATTTTATGGAGGTGAGAGGATGAGTGTGACATGAGGCTCATGACACCTCAGCAGTAATTCAAACCCTGCTGCTCACACACACCTCTCTCTCCTCCTTCAGCTGTAATATTTCTATTAGTTCGTCTTTCTTTGCATGTCTGTCATACAAAGTTACATATAGTGTTTAATTTTGTGACTTTGTCTTATTTTACATTTGGAAATAAGTTTACTTCCAAATCAAAATCTATTTTCTCATTATTCTTGTTATTAAACATGTAATTTTTTTTTGGTAATTTTGAAAAACTTTTCCTTTTTAAATATGTTTTTAAAAGCACTTTGTAAATGTATTTTTAAAAGGTGCCTAATCTAAATCTAAATCAAAGTAATTATGTTAATGTCCTTAAAAACCTAATTTAATAATTTATTGTGGAAACTATCAGAATAGTAGTAGTAGTAATAGGAAGTGACTGCAGTTATTATTTAGTAGTTGTAGGCCTGTAAACAAGTGTGTGAGTAGCTGTAGTGGCATTTTTATCAAAACTGGACTTATTTTCTTTATTCAAAGGAGAGCAGAGAACTGCACTGAAAGCATTTGTTGTTTCTGGCTCCACTGATGGTGAACATTGATAACAGCTGCCTGGGCCATGAAGTTAATTCCCCTGGGCCAGGCCTATTCAATTAGAGGCCCAGGGACCACATGTGGCCCAGAGCCAACTCCCAAGTGGCCCAGCCTGTGGTCATGCCAGAGATGCAGAGGGCAACCTGCTTCACAAGTTTTCATAAATTCCCACAGTATTTCAGACCGTGAATGCAACATTTCTGCCTAGCAACAGTCTACCTACAGTGCACTGTGTTGTTTCAAAGCGAGGCTAGCAGTGCTGAAAGAAGTCAAGTTGCCAAATTTAAAAGGGAAACTATGAATAAAAAGTGCATATTTTTCATCAAATTGATCTTTGGTGGTTCCAAATTTGACATTACCAGCTGCTTACTGGGCGCTGAGCATGTCTGGCCTGGCTACATTTCTTTATTTAAGAATTTGGCCAACAAAGAACAAAGAAACTGTTGATCATTTCAAGAAAACAGATTTAAATTAGATTATCGATGCATTACTTCTTTGAGATTTCGTCACTCCAAACTTTTTTTTTGGGGGGGGGTATACAGTTTTGAAAGTTCAGGGAAAATCACATCCTAAAATAATCAAAGCCTCTGCATCCTAGTTTAATTATTTTTTATACTAATTTTGACTTTTTTTTAATTTGATAACCTGTTTTCCTGAATAACTTTCAATCATAAAATTCTAATTTTTGAAGCCTAAAAGCCATAATAATACTAGAATTGAATTTAAACTGTAAGAATAACAGCAGTAGAATTAGTGTCCAAGAAGTAATGAGATATTTCAGATTAAGGAGTTGATGGCAATTTAAGCAAATCAGAAAAATTTGTTTAATAAAATGTTGCAATAATGCAAAACATTTATTTATTTATTTATTTATTTATTTTTTTTTTTTCTTCAATAATAAGTAATATTCATTTGAAGTATTATGCCATTTAACAATGCTGGAAATTGTGCCATGGATTTCTCTCATCAATTCAAAGTTACTTTAAAAAAAATCAGCTCTGATGCAAGATTAGTGCAAAAGAAAATAAATGGTGGCCAATGTTTCTGCACTCTCCCTGAGTAATACTGATTTTTTTTTTTTTTTTTTTTTTCAGTTTCAAAAAGCATTAAGTGAAACAGGTTTTTATTTCTGAGTATTTTTCTGTTGAACAGTAAGAACTAAATCAACAGAGGTCGAAATAATCACTTCAGAGTCCTCCTTCCAAACCCCCCCACACCCCCACCCCAAGGTTGCAGCTCCCACAGATATCTGTCTTTGGGTGTTGCTAATGGTCCACTCTGATTCTGTGCACCTCAAATTGCTGGCTATTTCCTAAGCCTGTTACTGCTAAATGGAAAATGTGTGAGTTTCGATGATTTTGTGTGGTAGTGTGCGTGTGTTTGAGCGTGTGTGTGACCTCTTCCTCTAATCCACTTTACCTTTCATTTCCTTTCTAGGCTCTAAAATGACCCCGGGCCCCTGAGAGATTCCTAGTTTTTCTCCTCCTCTGCCTTGTCCTCCTTTTGTCACCTCTTCTTTTCTCTTTTTAAACCCAAACAATCCTGTTACATTCCACCAAAACTTGAATTGAATAAAGGCATTTAATTAAAAAAGCTCAGGAATACATGCTATTGAAGGAAAGTTTGAAGGGCAGCTCTTAAAAATGGGTCTGTGTCTTGTTTTTTGGGCACATTCTGAACAGCATTACACCAAATGTGGTGGCTGTAGAACTGCTGCTGGTATCTTTTCAATCAACACAATCTAAGGTTTATTGTCATTATTATTACGAGTTTATTAGACATTTGTGTAGTAAAGTGTGCCTGGCACAAATCAGTGGTCTCCTGGTCTCAACAGACTGACGAGAGGTTCATTGGTTTATAAAAGCAAACTGGATTCAGTTGATTAGTTGATTCATGAAAAGCAATTAAATACACGACTCAGTTGACAGAATGCCATGATTGCATATTGTTTTGAGCAAACACAAAGCCACAAATCAAATTAGACAGGACTCTTGAGTACCAGCTTCAATGAAAGAAAAACACATGTGAATGTAATTATCCTTTATTCTCTTCAGGGAGTATTCCTCATGAAGGCCAAAGAAGTGGGATCGGGTGTCACAAGAAAGTACTTTCCACTTAATTATTTAGGTTTTTTACTTAGACAAAATTTGATATGACACTGGTGCTGACCAAGACACCAATGATGCTTTAAAAGCAAAAACAACAAAGTCCATCATTACGGGGAAACAAAGCCTCATCAGCACTGATAGTCTGATACTGCAACCTGGGGGGTTTATTTTGATAGAATCTGCATTGAATTTCAGCATGTCTACTAAATAAAATACGTTCCTGATATCTCATTTCCAGCAAGCTACTTGTCTCCCCTTCCCTTCCTGCTTCTCTCAGTGTCACCGTATCAGTGTTACTCCTATAATCAGCCTCCCATACTTAACACATAAACCAAACACATTTCTGTCACTTGTAGGATTGCTGTACTGAATTATTCTTATTCCCAGGAGACTTACATTAATTTACAGATTGCCTTCTCTTTAAAGTGAGAGTGAATTAACCTTAAAGAAAAGTTTTACATAAACTTGATGGGACTAATTAAACAAACAGGAACTATATGTTTCCTAGAAGTCTGAAAAAGTGAAACAAACAAGCCTGTGCACATAAAAGCAGTATAGGTGAGAGGAGGACTAAAACTCAAGGTGCAGTACATCCTGTATCTTTACTTTTTTTTTTCTCTGGCATGCCTAAGTGATTAACCCCCCACCCCCCACCCCCACCAGACACACACAAATGCCACCCTGTTTTCTTTTAACAGCCAAATGTTGAAAAATTGAAAAAAGTTGTTTAGCAGCGTTCTGGTAGTTGATTTTTCTAACACCTATCTAGAAACAGTTGTGACTGAAGAAATCATCAGTGTTGTCAGTAGTCTTATTTGCTAGTTCAAAGAGATACATCAGCATTTTTTTAAGTCTGTTAATTCCAGGATGAAAAAAATTGTATTTCTGAGCATTGTCAGGTGGATTTGCTCATCCTACCAGCCACTGGCGCAGCGAAATAAATGTAATGTAACATAGTGGTTTCTACCCTGTTATTTTGGTGAACCCTGTAGAAAAAAATCCTCTCTTACTGACTTTGTCCTGTACATGCCTAAGTTGTTTTAAAAACGTCCTTCTCACGATAAACATGGGATGATAGCATTATTATATGTGACAATAAAAGAACACTTATACTTCACAGCATAACCTTAAAGACTGTGATTATTCAACTAATAATGAAGTGTGAAGTGTGAGAAGCAAAAAGAAGAACAAATTATACTTATAACTCTACATTAGTTATCTTGCCTCTCAGTTGAGGTTTAGCCGCAGTTTCTTCTTGGTGTTGGACTCAGCTGCCAGTATTTGTCAGTGTTTTTCGCGCCTAAGCCTATACCTTGGTGCTGGATGTCAAATACATCACCTTCCACACTGCCTCACCCTGAAACTAACCACTCGGGTTTTAATGCCTAAGCCTAACCTTAGCCGTATGGACTTCCAGTTGAGACTTCCGGTATGGATTGGGTGTATGTCTGCCATCTTGTCTGCATGAAGGTTCTCTTTTACTTTTTTCTGTTCATGAATGTTACAGAGAGAATGTAAGTATTTTATTTAATGGTTGGAACATTTCTCTTTGCCTGTAACGGGAATATTGCATGTGTTGATTATTATAATATACCTTTTAAATCATGCTGCTTGTTAAAATAAAGTGGCTGTTAAAAAAAGTCAGTGGCTAGAAGATATTTGACACAGGTAGGTGAAAAAGTGCATTTCCAACCCTGGTTTAATTATGCTAAAAACTCCTCACACAAGTTTTGAGAAAAATGAATGTTCCCAGAACATTTTTCCCACTATCACTGTTGATTTGATATTCTATTTCCTTACCTTTAATCATTTTTGGCTTGCAGTATGTGTTGAGATGTAACACCATGTAGTGACTCATGCATCTCTGGTCCTCTCTCTCCTCTCACCTGTCTCCCTCTCTCACCCCCTCCACGCCCCCATGTCTCTTTTATATTCAGCTGCAGTGACAGCATGTAGGCTCACCTTCTTGAAAAAATTGTCCTTCTCTGTATTTTAAATCGGATGTGCTCTAACACCTTCATCGACTAGAATAGCTTCACGACCTTCAGAAACCTGCATCCAATTGATTGATGTCCACTTACCTCAAACTATGATGAAGCACTTCCTTTAACGGCGGTCCTAACTTTACTCAAAAACTCCAATACTTACTTCATTGCTCAACTTTAACCCAAGTTCACACAATCAGGGGGGAGTGATAAAGAAGGAGAGAGTTGAAGGTAAAAGTCTGACAAATACAACTCTTAATGTGTTAATCTGTTTATGTCCTAGAGCTAAAGGATCACGGCACTAATAACTGAAATTTAACTTCTTTGTAAAAGTTACATATACTGTATATGTTACACAATCTTTTTACAAAATGTTTGGCCTTAAAAAATTATATAAAATAGGCCTAAATTCTTCAGCACAAGCTATAAGGCCCGCCCACAGATTTGGCTAGGTTCCCAGAGAAAAACCCAGAGAATGGGCCCTCCCCCGTTGTGATTTATTGATGATATCAATGCATGTGTGTTGGATCAGTAGCATTGGAGCTAGTATCATGTCTATCATGCTGGTGAAAAAGAAAAAAAAAACAATGTGCCAAGCTACTACTGGGTTCTGATGTTGGTATTGTTTATATCAATTACTGCCACATCTTCTTGGCACTTTTAACCCATTTTGCCACTTTTTTGGAACTTTTTTGGCACTCATACTGTTTTTGCCCTTTTTGAACCCTTTTTTTTTACCAATTTTTGTCCTTTTTGCCACTTTTTGCCCATTTCTGCAACATCTTTTAGCAACTTTTTGCCAATCTTAGCTGCTTTTAACCTACTTTTGCACCTTTTTGTCTAAATTTGCTACTGTTGCCGCCTTTTTTTCCCATTTATGCCATTTTTTTGCTAATTTTAGAAGCTTTGCTATGTTTACCCATTTTTGCCTTTTTTTGTTGAGTTTTGCCACCTTTTGTTGCTTTTCTCCGCCTTTTCCACTTTTCTGCCATTTTTTGCCACTTTATACCAATATATGCCACTTTTTGTCAATATTTGCCTTTTATAACCAATTCTATTTGCCACCGTATCCCATTTTTGCAGCTTTTCACCTGTTTTAGCCACTTTTTACCCATTTCTTCAATTTTTTTTTTTTTTTTTTTTTTTTTTTTTTTTACTTTTCATTCATTTTCACACCTTTTGCCCTTTTTGCCACTTTTAATGAATTTATGCCATTTTGGACTATTTAAATCAATTTTTTACATTTTTTTTTCTCTTCTCACAAATATTGAAATGTTTTACATAAAAGTTTTGTCAGTTTCTTTTACTTCATGCATCTTGGCATTTGAGGTCTGACATTACTTTCCCAATCACTGAGTTTAATCTGCCCATCCACGTTGTTTACATCACTTATGAAAAGGTCATTCTATTCCTGAAAAGGAGTTACATTTTGAAAAAGGCTTAATTGTACAATAGTATTCATAAATCAAATTCAGTTTGAACTGCTTTGATAAGAGTGGTTATTATACAGCTTAAAATCAAAATATGGTATTTACAGCTTAACTTAAGAATTAACCATGATTTTATGACCTCCTTAGCCCCCTCCCCATGTGGCCGGGGCCCCAGAATCCCCCCCTTATGTGCGGCCTGGCCATGATTGACCACACATAGCTGTAAGTAAAAATGCATGGCACCTCCTCAAGGGCAGAGATGAGTGTTTGTGTGTGTGTATTTGTGCATGCCGGGATCACGTAGGCGCGTGTCAAACTCTGCTACCGGTTCATTAAATGGCCCACAGATCAATTCTTAATCTGCTTTGTATCTGTCCTAACACATGCAGAAACACACTTTAATTTTCTCTCAGACATGCATTTAGAAACACACACAACCGCATACATTACACAAACACACCAATATACACTCTCCTCCATCGCTGCCGAGCCTTTTTGTCTTCCACTTTGTCAAATTCAATTATGGATGACATCACTAAAGGAATCTCCACATGAAGCAATTACTGCGAAAATCCCCTGAGTGGGTTTGTAACATGATCTCTGCCTGGATGTGTGTGCAGAGTATAAGAGAAGAAACATGCGATTAAGAGTGTGTGAACATCCAGTGTGGAGGAGGAACAGGATGACTGAATGTATTTGTTTTTGGTTTAAGTAATTACAGTAAGCCACTGGTTTGAGATGCTTGAAGGTAGTGTTCCTCAAAGTGTCGGACCCAAAGATACTGCAGGTGTGCCTCTTCTCTGGCCATAGTTCAAGGTCAGGGGGAAGGCTAATTGCTGGTGTCCTCGTCTAGTTTTTCCTTGAACCAGCAGGAATAAACATTTTATCTGCTGATGGTGTGTTTTAATTCCACTTGTCTTTAGTTTTGGATGATTAAAAGAAGCAGACTGTGGCTTTGTCTCTCTCAAAGCAGCAACAATTCAATCTCTCCTAGCTTTAAGTGCCACAATGCGAAAGTTATTAACATATCTAATGACAGACATCTGCAATTCCAGCAACATCTGTCAAAACAAAAGTCTCCAATGCTCCCTGTTTTTTTAATTTAAGAGGGTCATATTTCTTGTGAGTGGGTGTGACTTCAGCTCATTTAACTGACACGCCCATAGCATCCTAGCGCAGATTTACCGCTTCATTTTTCATGATTTTGAAGTTTATTTTGTCAAATTAGAGATATTTTTCATTACAGAAATTTTGTCTGGGGATTCATAACACAACTGCCTGTATGTACTGTATAACAAACCTAAATCTGTAATTTAGGTAGGGACTTTAATGCCCTCATTAATAGCATTGACTGTAATCATTCAGAGTCTAGCAGTAAAGAAGCCTTCATTTATGTCTGAACTTGCTTAGCTAACTGCTGATTAGCTTAGAATGTGTGGTTGTTTTTATTCAGTAATGTTGGTATTAAACCAGCGGGCCTTGTGACAAATGAGTTTGTTATTCGTCTCTTTAGCTCTCTCTCTCAGTCTCAACTGTTCCTTTCCCTTGTCACTCTCAGCGTTTTTAAACTTGCTAAGCTTAAAGCTGACAGGCTGGGCTAATATTCAGTTGTTTCAATGCTGTGATGTGGGAGTTAATTCAGTGGGATTAATTCAATGTTATGTGACAAGTTTTGTTTTTAAGCTCATCAGAAAACCCTCCTACAGTCTCCACTTCTCTTTGCACCTCCTCACTCTGTCTATTTTCCTTAATTTTATTTCCTTCCCCCCTCTCTTATTCTATTAATTCATCTAAAGTTTGCGCTCCTTTCTCTCTGATCTCCTCTCATCGATCCGTCCGTCATCTTCTCATCTCATCTTTCTCCTCTTTGCTTCGTCAGACAGCGGCCTGCGTGAGGTCAGGATAATGGTACTAATTTGTGTGTATGCTTGTGCTTGTCCCCTATCTGTCCCCTACTAGCTTTGACACAGCTAACCTACACAAATTGCTGTGTCAACAACGGCGGCACATACACATACACTCATCGCAAATGACAGCATCTCTTTGGACCTTAACAAGATGGTTTGCTCTGACAGAGGAGAGGGAGGGGGGCTGGAAGTTATTATCTATGTAGTACATCGCTGCTGCTGCTGCTGTTTATGTTGATGTCAGGGGATAAATGAGCTAAAGTGAACAACACAAGCTGCATAATGGAAGTCTACATTAGCCTGCTGTAGCCAGTGACAGCTTTAGCCGGTCATTTCAGCCATACGTTCATTAGCCGGGCAGAGAAAAGCACTGTTCAATTCCCCCTGCAAACATTTATCCACCATGAGTAATTAAACAAAAGGCTGCTTAATGGAATGTGATGTGAAACCAAATGAAGAGTCTAATCCTCTTCTGACTACAGCTTGTAACCGCTTGCAGCAAGAAAACAGAGAGGCATTTTTTTCCTCCAATAGTTTCTCTTTTATTCACACAAGTCTCAGACTGAAGCCAAAGTGGAACAGTTGCTCCACAAACCTGCAGTAAAGAAGAGGACTGTGATAGTTAAAACGATTCTAGAGGAAATAACAGTCATTCCATGATTCATTCATCTGCTTTCTCTGCCGGCTTAATGCTCTATATTACTGCAGCAGACTGGAACCTATAAAAGAATTGTAAAAGCTAATATAGAGTTGAGTGTCTTATAATTTCAGAGGGTGGTCTCTTACTCTATTATAATGCTATATCCAGACTCACATTATCTTGTTTAGGCACCATTTTTGGCTTTAGGTCAAAAATCAGAAATGCTTATAGTTTAACCAAATGTAACTGAGAAATACAGAAAATTAACATAACAGGGTAACATAAAATGTGCACCCTGTCACAAGCTAGGAGACTGTCATGTGGGATGATTTACATCATGGGACATTCCAGAAGGGACTTCAACAAACACCATATGTGCCAAGCCCATAGATGCCTTATTCATGATGCAATGAGCAAAGAAACAGGCCAGGGGACAATGTTTTAGAGCTACAGAGAGGAAGGAGAGGTGAATGGCCAACCAACCTTTTAATATGAGAGTCTGTCATTTTTGTTTTCTAATATCAAACCCCACCTATCAGTGGGCCTATTTCATCAGAATCTTGTTAAGATTTTTCTCAAATTTGTACTCAATAAAGTGTTCAACAGAAATCAGTCATGTGCACACATTTTAGGCATGTAAGGTGCTAGGGATTTATCATGGGCTTAATGTGCCACAGCCTGGGGCTGAAGTGGGGGGGTGGCCAGAGTCAAGTTCAACACATGGCCAAGGTGGAGCTCGATGGGGTCTCTTTACTCCAAGCCTTTTCTCCCTTGGTAATGCGCTTAGAGACCACCAGCAGCTTTCTGCCCTTGAGACAGCCATAGTACAACCAGGGGCTCTTGGCAACCCCACCACACACCCGGACAGTACCATAGGCACTGCTTACTTACACATCACCCCCTGACTCCACAATAAAGATGTGGCCCAAGGTTGTAATAGTTTGGGATTTTTCATTAGTTTTTATTTTTCTTTAGTTTTGACTTTATATCTTCAATTTTTGTTTAGTTTAATTTGTTTTTAACTGCTGGTTTGTTAGTTTAGTATTATTTTATAAATTCTTCATTTCAGTTTATTTTTATAACTAATTTTAGTGTAATATCTAGCTTTTTCAGCATCAAGGGATACATGTCAGGGCCAAGACCCTAAAGGGCCAGGAATAGTAAACATCTTTCCAAGCTACTCTTCACTTTTCATCTTAATTACTTTATGTATTTTTGCTGTTTAGATAACACCAAAAACCTAATTTCAACCGTTGTGTCATGAATTTTCCAATCAAATCAGGCCATTTTGTCACTTTCCAGTCTTGGATTTTCTCCCTAATTTTATTTTAGTTTTTCTAGGCAAGGAAAAACCTAGTTTTTATTTAGTTTAAGTAAATTTTTTTTACATTTTAGTTTCAGGTGTTTCATTAGATTTAGTTAACTTTAATAACCTTGTTGTGGACTTTGATACTTTTTCAAAAGATTGTTTTCCTATGCCCCTGGTAATATGCAAGGACATCCAGCACACGACAGAGGTTGCATCAATCCTCTCTCCCGCTCAATGGCGCCCTCAGGCAGGTTTCTCGCCATGTGTTCATCTCACTGTGGCCTCAGTTTTTGGCCCGAACATGCCTGAAACTTATGCCCAGTGCTGTATGTCAGATTCATAATGTGTTCTTACATCGTCGAACTGCCCTTGAATTGACGAATGCCTCATAGCATGGAAGCTTGTGCATGTATAAAGTGCATTGAGGAAACACCTTTGTTATCCCCATATAAGGGCGTGGAACTGTAGTGCAGTGTGCAAACACAAAAGGCACATGGAAGTGAAGCTAGAAGAAGCAAAATTTACAAATAAGATCATATTGCTAAAACAATCGCACACAGTGAATGAATATGAATATGATCAGATATCTACTACAGCTGGGACCAATTTAAACCATTTGAAGCTGTTTGGGGTTTAGTGTTCACAGAATTAACTCCATACAAAAATACAGTAGGTGCAGGTTGGCTTTGAACCACAATCTTTGTGGAGAGTTAACAACATTTGCATCATGGCCTTTTTAAATCTTCTAGCCATAAAGTAATTTGTATGAAATGCAGTAAGATTAATAAAATTTAGTTGATTTAGCACCCTGAATAAAGAAACAAGGCTGCAAGCAAGCTTGCAAGTCAGAAAAATATTATAAGTAACAAATAATACATATCTTTCAATGAGAATTAGCACATTGGCTTAGCAGTGAAAAAGCTTATGTATCATAGTTATAAATAATGGCCACTGGACATGAACTCCATTTTTAGTTCTGATTCTGTTCAAAGGTTTGGAAAGTGTGCTACTGTAGACTGTCTGGTTAAGAAAGCCTATGAGGAGAAGCAGCTTTAGAGCCTGAGCTCAGAGCACATAAACCCCATGTGTGTGCCTTGCAGGCTCTGTGGATTGTACTTTACAGCTGTCACTGTGACTCCGTGACAGCTACAGCTACCTGGAGCTGCACCCCATGGGTGCCATTCTCAAACAGCTGTCTGTGTTAAATCTCTCTCTCTTTCTGTGTAGGTGTGGGTGTGTGTGTGTGTGTGTGTGTAAGGGAAATGACAGATAGGGAGAGTCTGTCAGATCATATGTCAACAAGCAACAACAGTTTGCAGATATTTAGTCGTCACACACACACACACTCGAAGAAGACACATAAACACAGTCAGCACAAAGGAGGAGTTCTACAGAGGGGATTTTAGAGTGTCCTCTGTGTTTTTAACACCAACAGGTTTCAGAGTTACAATGTATCCACCCATGCATCCATTTTCTACACCATTTATCCTGTTCTGGGTTGCAGCAGACTGCAGCCTATCTCAGCTGTCATAGGACTGACTGGTAAACCCTGGACTGATTAGCAGTCAACTGCACACAGCAAAACCTGCCTACTCAAATAACACTGTCAGTGTCAATACTGACACTTGTACAGTGTCTATGGATCCACACCCCAAAGTGTTGATTTGACTCTTTTTGGAGAGTTGGTACCTCAACACGAATTTGTCAGATACGGTGAATAGGCAAGTACAGTGTGTATAGGGGATCTCCATGCTGGTTGGCCTTCGTAACAAGAAGGATTTGTTTGAGTTCAGATTTTTTAGCTCTCGATGAAGCAAACATTGCATTGAATTTGCCTCATTCACACATGCTTAATTGATGCAATTTGTGCCACAAAACTGCCGTTCATGTCACCAAAGGCAAATTAGTGTCTAGAAATGTCTACAAATTAGTGTACAGTATAACACCTATTTATTCATCATAATGGTTGGCACCAACCAGTGTACTGATGCAACCAATATACCTGCATAAACCGCTGAGACATGCTCTGTCATGACTGCAAACAGCTGTCTTCATCATATATCGCACAAAAATGTTACACCCCCATTCACTGTAGTGCAAGCGACTGCTTCACTACTAACAGCATGCTGTAATTCAGAGCACCGCAGACAGGCTAGGGGGTGCTGCCGCATCTTTTTATCATCTTTTCTTCTTCACTAGGTTTTTAACCCTTTGATGCGCAACATAAGCATCCTCCCTCTAATGCACAACACGGGTCAAAAATGACCCGCATTCATTTCCCTGGCTATTTAATGCTGGCTGAGTTTATCTTTGTTCCATCTTTTTAAATAAATTCATTTTATGATTAATTGCTACAAGTATTCTTTCAATATGCTTTTTTTGATTATATCATTATTTAAATTTTTCCCTCTTTATGCTATGAAAAGAACCAGTTTTTATATTACGATGTCAAGTTTACACACATGGGTCAAAAATGACCCATGTGTGTAAACTGTGTAAACATGTTTATTTGTAATTTTGTCACACATTCACAGATAACAGATAAAGTGGCTACTGAACTGAACTGTTCTTTTGTTTTATAACAGAAACCTGCTGAATTGTGTTCTGACAGCACTTCAGTAAAGCACAAACTAGCATCCTAACTTTTGCATTCCTCACAGAGGATCCCAGTCTGTTTGTGCTCCTTGCACACAGGCCTGGTGCTCTGTGAACACCAGCTGCTGCCTTTTCTGTCTTTAAAAACTAGGCAGATCGCACACCTCTTCCTCTTTCTTTGGCCCTCCTGCCTGATGTCTTCTTGTGGCTGAGAAGTGGCTGTGTTTGCTTTTTTTTTTTTTTTTTTAACTCACATCTTCCTATTGTCTCAGTGACATGCTTTTGGAGTTTCAGTGTGCCCTCCATGCACCTCTTCATATGTGGCATTACAAGCTCTTTGCGTAACTCCTTGATGAACAAGCGGCGTGCATTGTTCGCACCTTGTGACATCATCTTGAGCTTAAACTATCACTTGGTTTATCAGTGGAGAAAAGAGTTGGAAAAGTAAGCTTTCTGGATTCTTTAAACCCAGGAAGTCCATAATCACATCAGTGTGATGGCAACTTGCGCTATTTTCATTTCGTGGTAGCAAGTAAACAAAGCAACATGTTGCATTATAATCACTTTGTGTGGAAAGGGTGATCTTTAAGCCCTCTTCAGTTTTTTTTTTGATGTCAATAGGTCAATTAGAACAGGAAACATGATCATTTGATTTTGATATCAAAATAAATTTTACAAACAGGGGACCATGTTCTATGCTGTACAGGATGGATACTCCTAATTTTTTTCAAAATTTCAACATTTTATATCTCTTTTAATAGGAAAAACCTCTCCTATTTTTATGATCTGCTAATCATTTACTCTGCAAAAATGCAGTCCATGTAATTAAATCCTCCTTGTAACTGTGTTCATAAGATAAGCAGCCTAGCAATGCTAACTACAAAGGTTAGCAACTAAATAATAAAATAAAATAAAACATGAATAAAATGGATTATGTCAACAGCAAGCTAGCTAACTAACTAGCTAATAGTTATTACTGTCACTCTCTGACAAGGAATGTATTCTCTCTCTCTCACGGTAACCTAAAATTAGCCACATTATTTACTGTTATCTTTCAGAACAGTCATTTTATTTTTTTATTTACATTTTTATTTTTTCGGTAAGGTTGTAACAATTGTAAACAACAACAACAACAACAACAACAAAAACAAATACATCTACCAGATGTGCAAGGGCAGCTGTGTTGAGCTGTGAAGTGTCTGAAACACATTACAGTATCCCCCAAAGTACTTTTATGTGTGTGGGTCATTTCTGACCTGTGTGTGTAAACTTGATGTAGAAATACAAAAGGTCTGATTGTTCAAAGTAAGGAAGGGAAAATAAAAATGATGATTTGTACATTACAAAAACAAGATATTTACTACATAATTGGAACGGTTACTGATAATCTTTAAAGAAATATCATAGAAACTGTCAGCCATATACATGAAATAACACAGGAAATGGATACGGGTCATTTTTGACCCATGTTGTGCGTTAGATGGGTAATGATGAAAAAAGTGGTTTAACTCAAAAAGTAAGAAAATTAAAAATTAAATAAGTATGTTTGATGATTAAAAACAAGTTAATTGAGGAATAACTGGAGGACTGAATGATGAAATTAATTTATTCCAAAGATAGAGATAGAAACTCATCCGGGTCACTTTTGACCTATGTTGCGCATCAAAGGGTTAAAAAGGGAGGTATACTGATAAGCACTGGTTTGATTAGAAGTATAGCTAGCAGAGGTGCAAACTCAGTGGTGAAAACAGATGGTGCTAAAGGAGCTACATAGCTGTACAGAAACTGCATGTTGTGGACAGTTTATCTGCTTTCCCCTGTGGAGAGGCCCGAAACCAGACTGTGGCTGTTTACCTGTGTGACCTTTTCATCTGGATTTTATGGTAGATGTTTGGGGTGTTAAGAGTAATTTTGAGACTTTCTTTCAGAGTACAACCCAAGGTTCAGCTTCAGGGCAGCAGTTTCTATTAATTCTTGTAATATGTGTCCACCTCTGCTCCTGCATTAGCTGGTCTACTTGAGGAAAAAGTTATAAAGTTAGTAAACAGTAACATTGATGACACATAGGCAAGCTTTCAAATACAACTCTGCAAAAAAATTCAGAAGGGGTAAAAGCAGATTATCTTTTAAAGGAAACTGTGCTCTGGGGTTTAATTTAGTGGAGCTTTTTTTCTTTAATTTTATTATCAATAATAATTAAATTTGAGCTTTAGCTCTGTTCTTCTATTGATTAAACACAATTTGTGTTTCTATGTTTGCAAAAGGTTATACTGGATTTATGTAAGCCAAAGAAATTTATCTCAATGATTTCTTTACACTGACAAAAATATTAAGATCATAAAAACCAACGTACATCCCTAAACACACAGAGAACATAAAAATGTATTCACAAACAAGCAACGGTTGCCTCCATTCTTTCAGACACTTTTCTTTCCCTCCTATATATGCAGACACTCTCACATCTACAAACCAGCACACACAGAGCACTAACATTACATCTATCTGAATGAGTCCCTTCCATTTTCCCCGTGTTGTTATTGATCGTACTTAAACAGTACCACTCCTGTCGGCTTGTACCAGGAAATTGGCTTCATATTGAAACTGTCACAGCGCGAGTGCATTTCATTTTCAGGCCTTAGGGCATAGTGAACAAAGCATGAGAGGAATCAATCTTCAGCACCTGACGTATGCTTGTTTCTGTTAAAGTATTTTTTAAAATATTTTTTCTTTATAATTATTTTGGTTGGTTTGCAAGTGGAGTGGTTCCTGCACTTGAGACTGTCCTTCCAAGTGTCATGTTCACCCGTCCTCTGTGTGAGTCCTTCAGAGAGACACTGGACCTCTGCCAGTTCCTGCTGGCCCTGACCGCTGACCTCACTTTAGAGGGGATTAAGTGTAAAGTAAGGACTGATTACTGAGTGGGAACAAAAAACCACAGTAGTGATTTCTTATGTCAGGGTTTAGAAATTGAGGTTTTGTGCACAGACCTTTTAACCTTGGTGTCATCTAAGAAAACATTTATTTGAGGAGAGAAAGTTTCCTTTGGTCAACTTTAAGAAGAAGTGGATGAATGGTGTAGCCTTTCAGTATTTCTTCTGCATGACATGGCAATACAATCTACATAAACAGCCTTTACTTGGCTCAAATCACTGATGCTACAGAAGAAAACATCATCAGCAAAATATTGACCATTGCAAAAAATCAAGACTATTAATTGCACTGGTATGTAAGATGCACCAAATCTACTAGGAAATTGCTGTGAAACATCCAGCAAGTGTCCCAATGCAATCTTTTTAAGTTCAGGTCTGACACTAAAGCTGCTGCCATGGTAACCTATTATTTTCCATGAAAGAAGAAGTAGAGTGTTACTAGTTATTTATGATTAACCACAACTCCATGGTTGATTAAATCACACTCAAATTTGCTCTGAAATACTCAAAGACCTTCACTTTGCACCACAATGAAGGTCATGAGGTTTTGAAATGCTGCAGCCAGGGGGTAAAATGGTAATAGAGACATGAAACATGATTAAGAAAATTCTTGGAGGGGAAACAAGATTAATAATCTCAACTTTTTGGTGGGTGTGGCTTAATGGCGCCTCTAAAATATTTCAAAAGATCAGCCCCTGCACTATGTTTGACCTAGGATTTTGAATTTTGGTACACAGTGTCCAGCATCGGTCAAAGTATTTCCATGTTGATATGAAATAAGTCTAAATTTGTAGAACATTGTTTGCACATCGTTGCACAACGTTGGGGTCGGGACCCCATTGGGGGTTGCGAGACACTGAGAGGGGGTCTCCAGATGCCTTAAGAAAAATCTAAGAACATTTCTGAATTACACTGTTGCCACTTTTCATCAATTTTGCCAAATTTTAACCCTTTTTCATCACATTATCACAGTGTCAAAAACATGGCAAAAACTGAACGCAAGGTTACTAGAACAGGCAAAAACTGGCAAAAAGGTGGGAAAAATGGGCAAAAAGCAGTAAAGGGTGGCAAAAATGGGAGGGGAAATGGCAAAAAATGGCAACAAAGGGAAAAAATGCAAAAAAAAAAACAGGATAAAAGAAGGGAAAAAATAGCAAAATTGGGCAAAATTGGGCAAAAAGTGGCAAAAGTGGGCTGAAAGCAGAAAAAAATGGATTTGAAGTGGCAAAAATGGGAAAAAATGGACAAAAAACAAAAAGGGCAATGGAAATGAACAGACAAAAAATAAAGGTGGACAACTAAAGTCAGCTGTATAAGTGCTGAAAACAAACAGATTAATGGATAATTTCTGAGGTCAAAGTTTCCCTTTTTTAAGGTTTTTCGGGGGGAATATTATTTCAAATTAGGATATAAAAGAGCCACAAATCATCATTGAAGAGCCACATGTGGCTCAAGAGCCACGCGTTGAGCATCACTGTGTAAAACAAAGTTCAAAAACTCTAGTTTAATATTTCTTTATTCAAACACCATACTTGTTCTTTAATGTCAAACCAAAACCAATTAATAAGCACTAGTTTTAAGTTTTTCTGCCAACTGAACCTTAATATTCCAGCTGTTTTCAGTAGTAATAGAAGCTTACAGTAAACTGGGGCAAATAAAGGACAGAGAAGAAGAATAAATCTTGCTGGAAAATATGTGAGAATCACACACAACTTTTATATTGAAAAAAAAAATTGGAAGAGAGGCTGAGCTCGTATAGACACTTCAATAGAAAGAAGCTTTGATGATTTAAAAAAATAAAAAACCTATTTATCCTGCAAATATAAAAAAACTTCATCCATGTTTATGTGCACAAGCTTCAAACAGACCCCTTTTCTAAAGAATGAACGGACAAACCAACTTTACCAAACATGTCTTAAAGTCAAAGCTGAGCTGAGGCTGTCTTTAAGAATGACACGTTTAGATTTTTTGCTGTTTCACTTCACTACCACACTAAGCTAAATTAAATCACCTCTGCTCCAAAAGAAATACATGTGTTTTGCTTCTTTTGGCTGAGTAAGAACAGTCATTTTTTTTTTAGCAATTATCAATTGACATTCAGAAGAACAGAGGGTGGGATTAAAAGAAGCGTGCACACTGTGGTTTCTTATTACACGGTGCTGCACAAAATTTATCAGAACGTAAGTCCTTCAAGAATCTGGTTTATGATGATGATGATGATTTCATGCTGTGAGAAACCCTGGTTTCATATCTTTCTGTTATAGTTAACTGTTTGTCAAACAATGTTTTCTATTTCGTTTTAGGCTTTAAGAGTAAATTCTTGGACCCACTTCACATACCTTGTAGGGTGTTCAGAACATGTTTCATTGTTTCTCTTTTGCACATATGCAATCATAATGCATAATATCAACATGTTTATTACATACAACTTAGACATCCCCCCCAGATATGACATATGAATGTGGTTATTCATCTCTGAGTAAACATGTGAAGGAGAACATTTGCATGTGCTTAGAAAAAAATCCTTTTAATTCACACATAAGTCTAAGAGTATTTTAAATAAGTACCTTGACCACATCCACATCTGTCGAGCTGCAGGTGACCGAGTCGTCCACCTCCCTCACCTGTCCATCTGTTTCCACAGTAACCAGTTTGACTGGCATTGAAACACGCCGGCCTGTAAGTATGGCTGTGTTCACCACCTCTGTGTCCTACAAAGACAGAAGAAGAAATATAGGTTATGTTCTTTTTAACATCCACATCTATTATATTCAGGCACTGACAGCTCTAAACATGATTGAGTTTTTCAAAGTTTAATTGGGGCAAAAGACATTCAGATATAATGTTTCCAATAATAGATGGCTCTACTAAGAGGCACTTTTTTCCTTATTTTGCATAACAAGTATTCATTTAGAATATCTCCACCCACAGTGACTAAAGAGGGACTGTCAGGAATAAACAAGTAACAAAGACCAGGGGGAGAGTTTTAAAGCGGAGTGGAGAAAAGATGTGATTATGAAGCACACCATTAACGTAATCAGCATGATAACATTTGATCCTTCCAACAAAAACAGCACAAGAAAACACAACACATTCACAGATGCATACACACACCTCAGAGTGTGGTGTGCCAGCATCAATCATGATCATTTGGTTTCCAGATTTCAAGCAGGCATTTATAACAAACAGCACACACACATATGCACACACGCGCCTGATTGCAGGTTATTTCACTTGTCCCACTGTTTCTGGAGGCGAAGTGTGTTTCTCTGTATGTGTGTATGCGTGCTCTTTGTAGAAGAATTCAACTGAGCACACAGGATGAAAGTGGATGAAGATAAAGAAGAAACAAGTGAGAAATATACTTGTTATAAATACAGATTACTGGAATAACATTGAATCAGTCCAAAATGAGGAGATAGAGCTTTGAGAAAACCGTCCAGAATGTTCACTGAAGTTTGATTAATACATTTTTCTCAAAATTTTAGGAGAATTTGCTACCAATTGGCATGTATTTTCATGGAAATTCTGCGAAATTTGTTTGGATATTCTGGGAAATTTGCTGGTGTTTTTTTCTGAGTATTTTCAAGAAGCTTTGGGGGAGATGTTTGTATATTGTGGTGAATTCTATTGAAAGAGCTGGGGAAAATCCGCTTTGATATTTATCAGCATTTTCATGGGAATTTGAAAAATGTATTTGGGAATCGGGGGGGTGGGGGGGCAATCGAAAGTTCAAGAATTACATTAAAATTAAAGAGAATTCGTTAGAATGTGTATGGGGATGTTTTTATGGAAATTTGGGAAATTTATATGTAAATGTTTGGAAATTTAATTGGAAATTTTGGGGGGAATTTTTAACTTAGAGGGTATTTTTTGGAAATCTGGGAAATGTATTTGTTGATGTTTTGGAATTTGATTGGGAATTTTTTTTTTCGGTAGATGTCCTTTGGAATTTCTAAAAATTTCATGGGGAACTTCAGGGAATTTGTTATGATGTTTAGGGAATTTTTTCATACTTTTTGTGGAATTTTAGGGTGCTTTTGGTAAATTTTGATAGGAAAAATTTAGGGGAAGTTCCTTTGAAATCTGGGGGAATTCGCTTGAACTTTGTAAGGAAATTCTGGGCAAAATTGTCATAGGAATGTTTAAGCTCTATGACCATAGTTCAGCTCTCAGGAGGTCAAGTGACACCAGTGTTAGAATGAAACAAGGATGGTTTGTAAAGTATAAATATTTACACTGATAGATGAAAATGTTGGCACTTCACACACCCTTACATAATATACATGAATATGTGTTTAATATGCATCAGATATTACACTGGTTCTCACATCTATCTTTTCTGTTCAAGGGCGCATCATATAAAATCTGAAACAGAAAATTCTTCACTTTGGCTACTCTTGTTGTCAGAGGCAGGAATTACCTTTAACTCTATTTGGCCAGTGTTGCAACAATTTTTTTTAACCTTTCTTTACTCTTTTAACCCTGACTTTTACCAAACATCTTCTTTCTGAGACCTTAGGTAACTAAGGCAACGCTTACAGGAAACTATCCATGGACAATGCTTTTGTTTTCTTTTAATCTTCAGTTTCAAAAAGTTTTTTTTTTTGTCCAGATGAAAACATTTTGATTATAACCCCCATGCACACTGATTTGCAAAAAAAACTAAAAGTGCTGAAGTATACACATCAGGCTGATAGTTGGAGATTTGGCTTTGTGATGAAAACAAAACACATGCTTTCTTTTTTAGAGCAGTGAGTCATAACCATACAAAACACACATCTGTGTGGATGGTTGGGGGGGAGTTGCTGCTCCGAATGTTACAAAGAGTTAATTTCAAGATAATATTGACTGGAATGGAGCAACACAAACAGAACATGGGAGTCTGCCATTGTTGGAGCCCAGCTAATCATGCATGGTTATTGACTGAAACAGTAATGTGCATGTGGGTAAGTCTCTGTTTTCAGAGGGAATCCATCTCACCGGTTTAAATGACAACAGAAATTGTGATGTTACAAAAGGTTGAAATCCTTTTCTAAAACTTTGGGTTTTCAGACACCCAAAACGTTGATGGAATTGCTGTCATATAAATGTGGGCAAAGCTGGGTGGGTCCATGAATCCCCTGCAGATGTCTGGGCATGTGTGTTTTTCTAACCTCTTTACTGGTAAGGTGTTAATCAAGCTTATTAAGTTTCATTTTGGACTGAGAGTTTGGTTTACGGATGATGGGTTGAGTCTAAGGAATGCATCATGATGATGTTCTTTGCAAATAGGCCTCTCATTTTTAGCTCTCTTTAAAGATATGTGTTAATGAAATCTTGCTTTTCAAACCTTCATCCTAAGCACAATAAATGTATTAAAAAGGACATGTCAAAAAAAGAAGAAAAATTTTATATGCACAAGCTATGATTAAACACCGCTGCAGTGGCTGACAGGATACAGAATGAAAGCACATCCACAAACCTCTCAAACTGAAGGGTAAACATAAAAAAATCCAAACCATTCCACCCTTCATATACCGTATGTTAAAATATGCATGGTAACATCAGATATTTGCAGACACAGTCACACACTGTTTATAAAAACATTCATAGGCATGCAAAAGCAGGAAGAAGACTAAGAGCAAAGAATATGCAAATAAAATACATGTATAAATAGCCTATCAGGGCAGAGTTACACACTCGCAGACATGAACACACTCATGAATAACACAAATAAATACAATTAGATGCTGATGTTCACACACTTACACGTAACACACACACAGCCAAGAGTTTAAGTGAAAGTGACTAGTGACAAGTCGCCTAATGCCCTATCCTTCTCAGCAACACATCACTATGTGACCTTTACGTAATGAGATCTCTCCCTCTCTCTCTCTGGCACATACACACTCTCTTCTCTCATTCTTATACTCAGTCCAATCCTTCCTGAAATCAGAAATACATATATAACACCACAGAAGATAGTTATGCAGTTTGAAGGTGACAAGCAGGTGAGGAGAAGGAGGAAGAGGAGGAAAAGTGGGGACAAACAGGATTAAAAGCATGGAAAAGATGAAAGAGGGAGCATGGGAGAGAGAGAGGAAGGGCATTAAGAAAGAAAGACACTACAGAGATATAAATAAAGAAATAGGAGGTTCTCCTTCTGCCTTTAGTGTCAGGGAGCAGATGGAGGGATAAAAATCAAAGAGGAGGAAGAGATGTTAATTCTCTATGTGCTTGTGTATGTTTGTGGCCTTTATATGTATATGATAAAAATGTATGTGTGAGTATCCTGAGGCGGTAGTCTCTTAGAAGCCACAGTGCCTCAGATAACATCATGTTTACATCTCTGCTATCACACCACAGGCCAAAAGATGACAACAACAAGAGGGAAAATACTTCTGAGAAGAAATAATATGTTGAGTTATTAGACATCCCTGTCTGGTCCTGCTGTCTCCTCAAAAACCTTTTAAATAAAATCTGATTTGTTTGGTTTTTACCTTAAAATTAAAACTCTAGTGAATTCAAACAAGAAATAAATCAGCATTTTGATTTTTGGACTCTATGATAATATGTTGACTTTATTATATCTGAGTGTTTGTATACAGTACATGATAAAGTTACTGAAACTGGTTTAAAACAACAACATATGCATAAAAATGTACACAGTATGTCTGTTCTCACCATTAGAAACACAAAAAAGTGAGTTTTAAAAATCAAACTAATCAAAATCAAAACTAATACAATCACGTTTGTTGCATTTTTTTATGACTGTGTACGTACGTTTATACAGCTCAAAATCACATCATGTATTCTTTAAACTGTTTTCAGCTGTATATTTGGCACACTGAATATTTGATGATGATGAGTTTAGAGAGTATAAAGCCCTCTAAGCTGTCATTGTTGTCACAGCTGATTGATGTGTAGCTGTCCATGGTGCTGATCATGTGATCGCTGTGATTTAATGATGTAACAGACTTAACCATGCACTACATTCCGACTGAGGCCTCAGACCCTTTGTGTATGAACCATGCCATCAAGTTTAAATGCTTTTTCATAGGTCACCTTGCCATGTCACTAAAAGCTGCACTATTGGCTACTGCTGCAGGCCATGTATGTATCATGGCTCATGATACTGTGTCGTAATGCGCAAGGCAGGTAAACCCGTGGCACGGGGCGTGACCTAGCCGCTAGGCCAGCTGTCCTGTTCTTGTCTGATGCAGGATGCTAGCTGCTCAACAGTCCTGGGTCGTCTTTGCAGGATATTTCCTTTTAGGATGAAACAAATTGGTGAAAGGTCTGGACTGCAAGCAGGTCAGTTCAACATCTGGACTCTTACTGTGAAGCCTTGCTGTTACAATGGATGCAGTATGTGGTTCAGCATTGTCTTGCTGAGCTATGCAAGGCCTTCCCTTAAATAGATGCTGTCTGGATTCTATACACTACTCAGAATTGAAAGTGCCTTTTGTGATGTGTAAGCTGCCCACGCCACAGGCATAGGCATCCCCGACCATTAGAGATGCAGGCTTTGAACTGGTAACAAGCTGGAGGGTCCCTTTCCTCTTTAGTCCACAGGACACGGCATCTGTGGTTTCCTGAATGAATTTCAAATTGTGATTATTCTGACCACAGTTATTAATTTTGCATCAGTCCATTTTCAGTGAGCTTTGGCCATGAGAAGAAGATGCAGTTTCTGGACTGTGTTCACATATGGCTTCTTCTTTGCATGAAACAGCTTTAACCATTTGTGGATGGCCCAGTGAACTGTGTTGACATACAAAATGATTTCTTGAAGTACTCCTGAGTCCAAGCAGTGATTTCTAGTACAGATTCAATCCTGTTTTTAATGCAGTGTCACCTAAAGGCCTGAAGACCACGAGCATCCAATATTGACCTTCAGCTTTGTCCAGATTATCAGAGTCTTTTGATGATATTATGTCCTGTAGATGGTGGGATAGTCAAAGTCTTCTATATTTTATATTTTTTTAATTGTTCAGCAATTTAAGATGCATTTTGTCATAGACTGGTGAAATTCTGCCAATCTCTACTTCTAAGAGACTCTGCCTCTTTAAAAGGTGCCTTTTATACCTAGTCATGTTACTGACCTGCTGACAATTAACCTGATTAGTTGCAAAATGCTCCATCAGTTATTTGTCATTAGTGCCACCTACTTTTCCAGCCTTTCCTTGCCCCATCCCTACTTTTTTTTTAAGATGTGCTGCTGCCATCAAATTAAAAACAAGCTTTTTTTCATGAAATGGTAAAATGTGTCAGTTTTAACATCTGATATGATGTTAATGCTATATTTCGAATTAAACATGGGTTAATGAGATTTGCAAACCATTGCATTCTGTTCCATTCACATTTTACACAGTGCCCCAGTTCTTTATGGAATTTTGGTTGTACTTTGCTTTGAACAGGCCTGGAAAAAATGATTCATATTTCTCCAGTACCACAGGTTAAAATGCACTGATAATCTATTCACATGGATCAATGCATGCCTGCTGACCTGGGGTTTTGACTAGGGATGCACCGGTCCACCTTTTCTGGTCCCGATTCCGATACCTGGGCTTTGGGTATCGGCCGATACCAATACTGTTCCGATACCAGTGTTAAAAGAATAACCTGCATGCCCTACTGTCAGAAAAGGCTGGTAATTGTTTTGGGTAAAAGGCAAAAAATGAGTACACATAGATTACTGAAGTTGATATTTATTTAAACTATAAAGAGTTTAAATGTTTACCAGCAGTTTGGTAAAAACAATGCTTCAGGACATACAGAAATTACTATTCAATTGTAAACCTTTATACCCTGTAGACTGGTAATGCAGCAAAAAACAAAGAAAGTGCATCAGAGGTAACACTCCAGTACAAAACTGCATTACACAAGTGTTTTTAACCACATACTGTAAACAAAGTAACAATTCTGTGAGAAAATAGTGCAAACAACCTTGTTAAAAAAGGCTTAGAACTGGTTGCCTGGATCGAACCACGGATCGGCCCATTCCCACCGATACCCGATCCAGCTTTGAGGGGCTGGATCGGGCCAATACCCGAAACCAGGATTGGTATCGGTGCATCCCTAGTTTTCACCCTAGTTTTGACCTGGGTTGAACACAAGCTGGATGCTGATGTGAACAAGCATCTCTACAGGAGATTAAACTGTAATTGAATTATAGTCATGTTCAATTATAATCTAATTGAATCCAGAGAGAGACAGAGAGAGGCAGTGAGGTTAGAAAGCAGAGAGGAAATGTCAAAATAAAGCATCATTTTATTGATCAGTAATAGGAAAAAAAACAGGATGTGCGAAATTCATAAATCCTGCCATTTAAGCTAAAAGAGTCTTTTAACATGCTGAGATGAATCACAGGAAACAATAAAAAATGAACAAAATATGGAAAAGAAAGACAGAAAAATATTAGAAACAAAAAATAAAGGACATGAAAAAATCACAGGAACACAGCAGGAAGAGAAATATTAGAGTGAGAGCAGAAGAGACAGGGAGAGAGACAGAGAGGAAAAAGGGAAGAATTTCATGCCTGTCCAAGGGAATTATTAAGTGGCTCGTCAACAACTGGCTCCCCACTGCCTTCAAAAGCTGCTCCACACTGCACTGAGATAAGCTCAGAGGAGAGTGTGTGGCGGGGTCTCGTGTGCCAAGTATTTCTCTGTCTGAATGAATGGGTTTTTATGTGAGTTCATGTTGGTTCATGGGTGTGTGTTTGTGTGTGAGAAAAAGATGACAGAGGACGGAGAAATAGAGAGAATGGGTGTGTGTGTGTGTGTGTGTGTGTGTATACATGTGCTTCCGCTGACAAACACGTTTGTGTAAGCATGCTGCGCAGAGAAAAGAAGTCGAGGAAAAACTCTTTCTCTTCAATGGAGCTTATCCATGCATATATGTGCGTGTGTGTGGGCTGGAAAGTGTGTGTGCCGTTTAAAGTGAGGCAACTGGAGCGAGACGGGCCGTCACAGAAACACACACACAACAAATGCACACAATGTTTTAAAAAAGTTGACAAGGTGAAAAATGTGACTTTTTTTGCTTTTCTGTAAATCAAATTCCAACAGTGATTTACAATAAGAGTCTACACACTTCTCCATCTCTCTCTCTTTTTACTCTCACACGAACAAAAGAATATCTTACAATCACAGTGGAAGTGCTGCCATCTAACCTGCGACTGTGTTTGCACTAAACAGACAAAGAGTTTAACACCCACCCACCACATACACACGATCTCCTCCCATCTACCTCTCTGCTCATTCTTTAAATTGTCAAGATTCTCATTTGGAGGAAATTGCTCGGAACATATACAGCTCTGTGTCTCCTTTTGCTCTGATTGTGACCTTTTCAGTACAGTCTGTTAACACAAACACCTCACCCTTGGCTATACAAATCCTCTGCTCCTCGTTATAATAAATCAAAATAAGAAAATCATTCTCTGCAGTCCTTTCCACACAGAGATACAGATAGCCTCTGGTATTTTTTATTAAAAAGGGTGATGGGTCAAAAGGAGCTGGGAGCTGTTTTGCACATTTTGTCTGTTAAGTAAGAGGAAGAAGGTCAAGATTAGTTTAATAAAGCTCTGTTGGAGGGGGATAAATATGTCCTGTGGACATCTGGTGGTTTGAAAAGATTCAAAGGACATCCACTTTTTTAAATTCTGCATGAATCAGCCATGTCTGTCATTTTAAAAGTGCAAATTCCAGGACAAATTACCAACCATATTTCAGCAGGCAAACAAGTCCACTGATAATAGCCATCCTGCCAAAACTGGAGTCTCATATGGGTAGATTTTTGGAAACACTTAATAAAAACTACACACTATTAGTAATCATTATTTATAACATTTTATAAACAAATTTATCTGTCATTTATGAACTTAATTATTAATGTTCTACTGATGCAGTGGTAAAGCATGACTAAATACCTAACTCATCCCCAGTAAAGCATTGTCGAATCATTTATACAAAGCCATGTATCACTGATGTCAGGGCAAAAACTTGTATCTCCATTTTTTTTTTAATCATTTTTTTTCTCACAAATCGGTGTAATTGGTCACCATTTTCAGAGAGTTTTCAAAAAATCTTGAACTGGTAAAAAATTACAAAAAATATGCTGATTTGGACTATCCATCCATCCATCCATCCATCCATCCATCTTCTTCCGCTTATCCGAGGTCGGGTCACGGGGACAGCAGCCCCAGCAGGAAAGCCCAGACTTCCCTCTCCCCAGCCACTTCGTCCAGCTCTTCCCGGGGGATCCCAAGGTTTCCCAGGCCAGCCGAGAGACTTAGTCTCTCCAGCGTGTCCTGGGTCTTCCTTTGGGCCTCTCCCCGGTGGGACCTGCATGGAACACCTCACCAGGGAGACGTCCAGAAGGCATCCGGATCAGAGGCCCGAGCCACCTCGACGCGGAGGAGCAGCAGCTCGACTCAGAGTCCCTCCTGGATGGCTGAGCTTCACCCCGCATCTTTAAAGCTGGGTATACACTGTGCGATTTCAAGCAGACCATACGATGGTCGTGGCAGAATGTCATCTCACACTGTACGACTGAATCGTTTACGACGCACGACCATCGCGCATGAGTTGTGTGCTCACACTGTGCGATCCGACGGTCGTGCACGACCTGAGTGCTCACACTGTGCCACTGAAATCGGGACGGACTGTGACAGAAACCCACAGAGTTTCCTCTTTAAAAAGACTCACATCTCAGGGTGAAGTGTCTCCATTCATTTTCCCTCTATCTCTCCCACTCTCTCGCTCTCTCTCACTCTCCTGCTATCTCTCTATCCCACACACACAAACATCATCACCATCTGTGTCTGTCTGTGAGCTGCAGGTCTGCAGATAGCAATATTTCCTGCCCGTTTATTTATGTTATCATAACGGGGGTGCATCAGAAAGTGATTCCAGCCATTGTCATGGTAATTTAGGAAGTTGTCTGACCGTTTACAAAGGAAAACAATCCTCCAAAGTTGTTTATTCTGCTAACGTTTCTGCTCTGACTGTGAAGTGTCAGGAGCCGTACAACCAAAATATTAAACATGCCAGAAATCCTCCCGACCAGTCGGGGGCTGGTTGTACGGTCGTACGACGGGCTGTGGCCAGCCGTCGTAGCCCCCTGTACACAGCACGAGAAACGACGCCTGATCTGATTGAGAGTTGCAGGACTCCCATTCGTGGCTGAATCGCAGGAAAATCGCACAGTGTACACCCGGCTTAAGGGAGAGCCCAGACACCCTGCAAAGGAAAGTTGTTTCAGCCGCCTGTATCCACGATGCCGTTTTTCGGTCACTAACCACAGCTCGTGACCATAGGTGAGGGTAGGAATGTAGATCGACCAGTAAATCGAGAGCTTAGCCTTTCGACTCAGCTCTTTCTTCACCACGACAGACCTATGCAGAGGAGCAGTCTTGTCCCTCACTTCAGAACAAGACCCCGAGATTTTTGAACTCCTCCACTTGGGGCAGAATCTCATTCCCAACCTGGAGAGGGCATTCCACCCTTTTCTGTCTGAGGACCATGGCTGATTTGGACCATTTAGTGTTAAATTATTTTCAGCTTTTTATTTCCTGAAAAGTGGTCATTTTGGAGATACAAGGTTTTGGCCTAACACCAGCGACGTTGACCATATACACTCCGATACAGTGTTAAATTAGACTTTGTGTTACTTTAATACAGCAGAATTTACTATGAAAATGTTTCTGCAGCTTTTTCTTTTTCTTTTTTAAGTCAAAAATAACAGATGCTGCATTGGATATTGTAATACTGACAGTATTTTGTGTGCAAATTCAGTATTCACATTTCACTACATGGTATGGAGAAAGAACAAACCAAAATCTATCAGAAGAACCAGATGCTGAAGGGTGATAAGATGGATGACATGCTTTGCAACAGCAAACAGGATCATATCTGGTTCCAAGGGCAGCAGTAGCTCACTGGTTCAGCTCCCAGAACAGACCTGAATATAGACCTGGAGCTGGTTGTTGGAGAGGATGGCAGTAAATGACAGACTTGGCTAATGCTCTGCACCAAACACTGAGGGGTAATTCACAAATTACCAGAGGTTATACTAATCCAAAGCGAATAAGGCTTAATTGAGCATAATTACGTAATGTACATGTACAGACAGCTTACCCATAGTAAGCAGACTGTTACACTTAAAGCAATCAATTAATTAATTAGTCTCCCTTTAGCTACGGTTAATACACACATTCATTTGCCAACACAGACATGTGCCTGTATTGACACATTAATGGCAAAGTACTCCTATAAGTACAAGAAGGTCACAGGATTCATCAACATGCTAACAATTAACAAATAACCTCTGGTTAATAGAGGACAGGCAGTTTGATCTGGACCAGACCCCACCGTTGTGTCATTATGTAATTACAGTGCTCATTTGCTACATATATGCCCATTCATATGGAGACATCACTTCTGGAAAAAAAACTGGAAGAAAAATGCCAACTAATGTGTTCATCTATGCAAATGTATTTATAAAAGACACACGAATGATAGAGGAGGTAGGAAAAGAGAAACATGCTGAAGAATATGGGCAGCACATATTGCTTTTTCTTCATTAAAATGTTTTTTTTTTCTGGAACTTTCTTTTGGATCTTCATTTTACTACACTGCTTTAGCAATTTTATCTTTTTGAAACTCTGCTCTCTCTTACCTGCTCATCCCCTACAGCCTGAGATCACTGTTTTTTTTTTTTAATGCATCTCTAATTAGAGGCAAAAACAGGGAGAAAATGAGAATAAAAACAATAAGATGAAGAAAGCATAATAATGTAATTGTGAAAATGTAGCAAACATCTCCATCTGCACTGAGAGGCCACAGCAGAAGGCGGGAAAAGAAATCACAGGTCATGCATGCACATAGGCTGTTTATTGCGTTATATAGTGCACTAATAAAGCAATAAAGTCAGTGAAGGTATGCATGTGTGTAAATCAGATGTTCAGCATGTTATTGCTCCAATTTCAGTTTTACAGCTGGGTTAGCACATTAATTGAGGTTGTTTCAAGTCGGGTTATGGTGCTGCATTGACATAAAGACGTTCCTATGTCCTAGAAACATATGCAAATTACTGATATGTAATGGCACTATGTCAGACCATAACCATGTCCATAGAAATGTCTTGCACAGCTCTGCACAAAATCTACTCTTTTATCATTACACTTTATGCTTACATATTTTATGCCCCTAATACTATTTTATATTATATCTCTCATGTCAATTTTGTATCAGGCTTATTTAGTTGAATGAGTTCTACAGTTTGCTTGCTAATTATTGGCAAGTCTAATGAGGAACAAATCACTAAGACATATTCTTTGTATCAGATAGTTACACTATAATTTATGAGTTGATCATGAGTAAATATATGAAAGAAGATTTAACTTAAATAATTATTATAACTGTGATATAAGTCTACTTCAAGACAACAATGAAAGTCATCTCACAGTATACTTATTAAACAAAGGACACAGCAAATAAAATGCAAGGATGTATAAGACTAATGAGGCATTTTTAGCTTAAAAAATCCTGTATTGTTGACAAGTGTTAATTCGATTAACTTAAGGACCCTGCAAAGTGAAAATAAATAATTATTTAGGTTTGTTGTAGGACAGGTCACTGTGTTATGAACCCCTAAATCAAATTTCAGTCATGAAAAACATCTCCAGGTTTATAAAATTAAGCTTCAAAATCATGAAAAATGAGGCAGTAACATCTGCGCCAGGATGGTGTGGGCGTGTCTGTTGAATGAGATGAAGCCACACCCACTCAGGAGAAATATGATCTTCTCAGGTTTAAAAAAATGTTACACTCTGAATTGAGGAACGCACTCACACCATTATCCTGCCTCTTGACCTTTTGCTGACCTCAGAGGAAGAGAAAAAGCCCTTTTTTAAGTGATCCATAGTCCACTGTGGCTGATAGATTTGGCAAATTTATCTCACAATGAACAAAAAACAGCATTTAACTGACTGTTAACTTTCAATAACGGCGGTAACATCAGCTAACAACAGACTGTACTGACTGGACTGAAACTGGACTGCTCTGTGTTAGAGGGGCGGGGTCACCCCACGTATCGGCCAAGCCAGAAAAGCAGTGAAAGACTTTTTAACAATCTAAATCCACAATTCAGTCACATGTAGATCTCAGTGTTTTCACATGTTTACAGCATATCCAGTGTGTTAAGAAAAAAACCTTGGATTTCACTTTACAGGGTCTTCAAACTATGACTAAAAGTGTTCGTCTGCAGCCTTTTTTTCTATGACAAAAACTAAACTAAGACTAGCCAAAGATAGATCACTGATTATTTAAACTGGCAAAGAGTCTGTTTTGTTTTAGCCAAGATGACTAAAACTAGACTAAAATGTAATTTAGTCTACACCCCTTCTCGCCCACTACGCTCAGCCAGCGAAAGGCGCCTGGTACTTCCAGCACATCATGCTCCTAAGTCACTAGCTCGACTCTTCTCCTCTGTTGTCCCTAAATGGTGGAATGAATTACCCAACTCCATTCGATCTACAGACTCCCTCTCTACTTTTAAGAGAAGGCTAAAGACCCAGCTCTTCAGAGAACACTTTGCACTTAGCTAGGCAATTCTCTACTGTTGTCCCCAGTAGTAGATTGAGTCTCAGCCAGACTATTCCCCACTGCTGCCCCAGTGGTTGAATGAGTTTCCCAACTATAGTTAGCTCGCACTGTCCTGCTCTATTTCTGGGATTTCTTTGCCCAGCTCTTTGGGAATGATCCAGCACTTGGTACTTGGTAAATAGTTGTTGTGAAGTCTAATGAATGGCGATTAGTGATCCCACATTTTCCCTGATTCATTGTTGCTGTCTAATAACAAAAAAAACAAAAAAAAACAAAAAACAAAAACAAAAACAAAAAAAAAAACCCTCCACAAACAACGTATATTTTAGGTACTCTGCCTTAAACTCTACATGGCAGCACTTGCGTCCAATTGGACCTGAAGCACTTGATGGCACTTACTGATGTTGTTTCTTCTTGTCTAGATCATTGCTTGTGTTGTTCTTGCTCTCAAATGTACGTCGCTTTGGAGAAAAGCGTCTGCTAAATGACATTGTAACATTGTAGTTTTCGTGGGACATTCAAAATTCGTGATATTTCTCCACTTTGGGTAAATCTGTAAAAAAAAACAATGCATCTGTATCTCTTCTGCCTCTCAGCTGTAGAAAGCAGGGACCCCAGGTTTGGCATAGAACACACTATGATGGTTTGGCACCAGATTTAGGTAATAGAATAAATGCTTGGACTAAAAGTAAAAGCTAATATGTGAGGACTTTTTATGGACTAAAACTAGACTAAGATATTGTTGAGTTTTTGTCCATTAAAACTAGACTGAAACTAAAAAGGCTAGAAATGACTACTTTGTCATACAACAAATTCATACTACCTTAAATGTGACTGCCCACCCGCTGGCCTTTTGGGCTTTTTATTCTATTTGAATCTATTTTCACAGTCTAATGTCATTGTCACATCTGTCCAACCTGAGTGTACAGAGTGTTTCCTTTGTGTGTGTGTGCTTCCTCACATGTGCATGTTTGTGTGTGTTAGGGCTCAGCTGTGAAAAGAAAATTGGTTGAAGGCACTTAGCTGCAATTTACTACAGACCCATTAAACACATCAAGTGTGTCATACTTTCTCTGAGTGTGTTTGTGTGTGTGTGTTCTTGCCTTCATGTGATGTGCCTGTGTGTTGTTTGTATCTTGTATTTTAGGTCAGAGCCTTATACTGTGTATTGTCAGTGTAAGAAGTTCAGTAGTAGCTCAGCTGTTTGACCTAAACTCTGAATATAGTCTATCATACAGTGGCATCTGCTCAGTTTTTCTCCAACAACAGCAAGTAAAGCATCAGGATTACTTGGATAGTCTTTGAAGGGTTCTGCAGAAACATTTTTGTTCTTTTATTTGTGTTCTGTTACACAAGAAGGCCACAGGGCACACACTGTCTGGCACTCTAGGATTTGTTTGACAAAAAAGAACATTTAATCTCCCATCTCTTGGGAAACAAGTGGCCATTCTTAAAACAACAACCACAAAATACAACAATGTTGGGTTGTCTCTTTCACCATCCAAAGTCACAAGGTAAAAAAAAAACACTTGGAAGTCAAAATGGACCAGAATAAAACTACATTGAAGATGTAGTTGCTATGAGATCACATCTGAAGAAGATACCATATGACTGCTCCCTCTTATGGTATTGTAAATATCATACGATGAATTTTCTTGAAATCTTCAAAACTATGACATTTCCAGGAATGGTCACTTGTGTTGCATTTAAACCCAAAGAAATACTGTAAAGGTTGCATTCCCTTAAAGAAAACCAGAAGGAGAAAGAGTTTTTTTTTTTGTTGGCTTCTATATTTGTACTGCCAAACAACAGCATTCAAGCCTCCCCTGCACACTACTTCATGAAACCACTTCACAAATTTTCACATCCCATTTGAGAGCAGCATGTAAACCTTCTTGCAGGTATATTTCCACATGCCTGTGCTGTAGTGGTACTGCATTAATTCTGTCAATGTGCCAAATGAACCTGACACAGCCCACATACAATTTCATCTCCACTTCCCACAACAAAATAACATCAAACTGGGCCTTGCTATGAGATCACATCTGAAGTTATCGTCACATACAGCGCAGAGCAGAGTAAGCCCACTGGCCTGGGCTACAGCCATGCACCTTTATAGTACCAGCCCTTTGTGTTATACAGAAAAATTAGTACTTGATATCAGAAAAATCATCATAGCATTTAAACTAACTCCAATCTGTAACTGTTATACATTTTTCTGCCTTTGTAGCAATTGATGGTAGTTACATGCATGACTCAGTTTACTCTATTTAGGGGTTTGGGGGATGGTTTGGATTGAGCATCATTAAGTGATGGCTTTAGTTTCATAACCAAGTCTCCTGTGAAGTCCGGCATTGTTCGGCCAATTTAAATCAAGTTTGACTCAGAAATTGTGGATGTGAGGCTGCATTTCTTTTTGCAATGACTGTTTGCTGGTTTTCACAAAGCACCAACCACTCGCATGTTATTGGGCAGTGGTTGCACACAAGAAAACATGTTTAGACAACAAAAGAGAAAGAATGTCATTCTGTACTGAAACCCCGTGATTAATATTAAGATGGATATTAATGGATGTTAACAAGATTTAGAAAGTCATTCCTGATGTCATGATGATGCTGTCTGACAGTTTATAATGGAAAATATACCCCAAAGTTGAGGATTCTGCTCATGGTTCTGCTCTCAGTGTGGAAGTGTCTGGAGTCATACAATCAAAATATCAAACATGCCAGAAATACATCCAACCAGTTGGGAGCAGGTGTTTAGGCTGTGATCAGGCTGTGGTTATGGCTGTGTCCCCATATACAGCATGAAAAATGATGCATAATCCAACCGAAGTCAGTTTAACTTTTAAATTCTAACTGGACACTGCAGTTTGCTGACCAGTTGAAAGAACTGGCACTTTCTGTGCAACAGCAGTAAACAAACACATGGAGCCTTTTATGCTTAAATATTTAAAAAAGAATATCATCAGGACAATGTTTCTAATCAGCGATGTCTGCGCATAAGACCAGCCCATGGACGACCTCAGAGGTACAGACCTTCCTGACAATCGCCATTGATCAGGAGGTGCAGAAGTGAATTGGATGGCTCTGTGAAGGACAAGAAAGTGTTCCAAGAGGTGGTGTAGCCTTGCCTACTGGCTTACAACTACCTAGTGGAAAGGTAGCTAAAGTGCAGTCACTGCAAGCTGTTTTAACACAGTTTAAGTTCCTGAGTTGCTTGTTCATGCTTGTCCCTTAGCAGGTAGTTTTCAGCTGTTGGTATTTATACATACAACCAGAAAAATTAGGTATTTTCAAAGTATGTGTGAAAGCACAAAACTTCAAATTTAAGGCATGGTGAGTGTTACAGTCGGGAGCCTGGTGAATAAGATATTGAAAGCCTCCTTGTGTGGTGTGTATGTGTAATGTGCTAAAGGTTGTGATTTGATGACTATGTAATGAGACAGAAAAATGTCTTTGGTTCTGACAGACCATTCTCTGAAAACTTATGTAACCAAAACAAAAACTGCATTTAATAAGCTGGGAAAGACCTCCTGTTCCTGTGCTGATGGTCTCTGTATCATGAACTTTAAAATGTATCAAGAACAAGGTAGCCATGAATAAGGTTCAAGTTTGTTTTAAAAGTAACACTCTGAAACGTTCTTAAACTTAGAGTTAAGAGCAATGGACACATCAGTACTCCCCTGTAAAGCTAAAGCACAGGAACTCTTCAAAGCGACATGGCTTTGTATTTATCACGTTCATCTCCATTATCATCCATACCCACTGATCTTTCCTTGGTACAAAGGGCAGCAGGAAATTTAACTTGCTGACTAGCCACAGGGGAGTGATTTAGAGAACTGGGAGAGTTCAAAACAGTTCAAGTTTAGAAAAGACAAATGTTGCATCCAGGCCACTGTTGAATTTAAATTTGTTATTTTAAATGTTCACTGACTTAAAACCTTAGGTTTAATTTTCTGTTTGTCTTATTGATCTGAATCTGACATTACTATGATAATATATACATTTTCTGAAAGTTGCCATTAGGAAATGAAGTTCCTATCACGCTGCATGTAGAGTGAAGCCTGCTACAAATTGTTTTAGTTTGCACTTGTTGATTCTGTTTCTCCCTCATACCTCTCCCTTTCTCTCCTGGAAACAGTCTTGGCAAGAAGTTGTGGAAATAACTTGTTTTTATGTTTGGTGTTGTTGAAGTAAATGGACCTCGACTTCAACAGATATTGTGATTCAGCAGAGCGGCTGCCTGGTGCCACAAAGTCAATAGTGTTTACTAAAATAATTAGAAGAGTGGCTTTCTAATGTGCAAACCGTTGTAGCATCAATATCACATCAATTCCTTATGTCTAGGAACACAGACAGAGCCCACATAAGTATGCACACATCACTAGGAGCTTATGTTTGAATGCCTAGATGAAGGAAACACAAACAAAAGCAAACTGTGTTGAAGCATGTCAAAGTGTGTTTTGTGTTTGATGCAGCACATTTTACATTACACTTTCCAAATAAGCCACTGATACCAGTTGGTGGGACTGGAATAGAGTCAAATGCAAAGCCAGGCACACATTGCAGCCATGGAGACTGTGTTAGCTAAAAAAAAGAGAAAATTGCAGCTCAATTACTTGTACCTCATCAAAGACATTTTAATTGTTTGATGGTGTTACCCTGTGTGAAGATTCCCAATGGATATGAATAAGGCGAGACTTAAAACAGACTCCTAAATTTGGCATACGATGTTTTCTATCTCCACGTGACAAATAGAACACAGATTGTCATTTGTGTTTTGATTGATAACAAACCGAATAAGTGGAGGTCTTATGTAGCAAAGATAATTTGAGGTCAAATGTCAAGGAAGTAGTCCAAAATAGCTGGCTCAATGGAGAGCTGGGCTGATGTTCAGAAAAAGAGAGACTTTTGGCAAACTACTGTGAACAATCATAAACAGTTCTCTTCCCTTTAAGTCCGTGTAAAGTGAAATCTTTAGGCCTGGTTCATAAAATAGTCGTGTGGATTTTGGTCAAGCTAAACCTGTATTAACTTGACAAAAAGACATCACGCCCTATTGTATATATGTGGCAAAGTGTTTGGTACATAGCGCAGGTGTTGTTTTTACTCAGTCTGAAGCAGTGTTTGTTTTCAACCCTTTGAGGTAGTAAATGAGGTACACTGAACGTAACATTAATACAGAACCATATGACTTTGTTTTGGAGTCATCCTATTTCATACAGTGTCCTGTCTCTGTGTTTTCAGAAGCATAGTGAAAAAAGAGACGCTAAATGAGCTGGCTGATGTTTGGTTTATTTAAGAAAAAAATCCCCAATCCATTGTGTAAATACCAACATGTCAGATGACAGGCACACCTGGCTCTTAATGAGAATGAGAGCAGACACTCTGATTGGTCTGACCCATGTTACTACCAAAACACAACTGTCTACAATCAAGAGACTTAATCCAACATCTTTGCACTCTGCGACTGGGTTTGCACACTAAATAGCAAATGTAGATCCACATGCCCGAATTTACTTTTTGCCACACATTTTAACCAGCATGCTTTATGCTGCCAAAACAATGCTCACTTAATTCTAATTTGTTAATTCTATTTTAACAAATAGGCAATTTATCCTAAAGATACACTGACTGAACTCAAATAAAAAATAAGAGTCGAAATGAACAAGGAGGCACAGTCATTTTCTTTGTCCCAGAGAGGAATTTGATACAATGTCATTTATCAGTCATTTTTGTCTAAAGCAATGTACGTCTGAGACTAAATATAACACAAGCAAAGTTCTAGAAAGGAGGAAACAATATCAGTTAGTGTCACAAAGTGCTTCAAGTCCAGTCAGATGTAGTGTTCAGGGAAATGTACATAGTTAGCAGAAGCTCGCCTGCTTTTTGCCTGATTTTAGGATAAATAAATCCCTGGACATAAAATGGGAGGGCAAATGTATTTGCCCTTTAAAGAATGTGAGCACTTGACATATAGATGACAACTGTGTCAAGTGGAAAATAGAAAAGACACCTGCCATGTGTGCCAAGACACTGTGCACTGGGTGTACAAAAGGACACCTTTTCTCACAAAGCTGTACCTGTCTTTGTTGTAATGCTGTTATAGTAAAAGGTTCCTTTAGTCTCAGCAACCTTGAACATTTTCTTGAGCTGTTTTTTTTTCCTTTATCATCTAATTAGAAACTGCAAACATGCAGTTTCTTGCTGCGTGGACACAGCATGTTTAAAAAGAACTCAGTTGCAGTATGGGATAAAAATACTACTGAATGGGGGAAACGTTTAACAAAAGCTGGCGAAAAAACGAAAGATGTGAAAGGAATGTTGAAAAGGGAGTGAGAGATGGGAAGGGAGATGACAAAGCAGAGAGGGAGAAAAAAAAACTGTGTTCCCTATCGAAGAGGAAACGGCAGAAGGAGGGGGTGTGACTGAGTAAAATTTAAATGTGAAAACAGAAAAAAGAGATCATGAGGTCTAAATACTGAAGAGGAGGAGGAAAGGGAGGCGAGGAGGGAGGGAGGGAGACAGATGAGGGAGGTGACAGCTGGGCGAGCTGCCTAGACAAGATAGAGGTTTTGGACTGTGTGTGTGTGTATATGTGTGTGTATGATATGTCAGGGATAAATGGCTATTATCACTATGACAATGTTAATTACAGCCAGACTATTAGGCCTGAGGAGTGCCGGCTCATTTATTTGGCTGCTATACAGTTGTGTGTGGGCGTGTGAATGTTCCAGTGTGTGCCTCTGCCATTTTTTTATGCTTGTGAGTGCATTAGTGTGTTTTTGTGTGTGTGATCCCATCAAATCTATTTGTTACACAGAGTAATTACTTCAAGCTTTGGCCAAATGCTGAAATGTTTCGTGTGATCTATACGACTTCAGACTAATCATTACTTACCGAGCGGGAGCCAAATTTTCTCTCTTTCATTGAAGTTATTTTAAGACTTGTATAAGCAAGGCTTTCTTCCCATGGAATCAAGAGATTATTAGAGCCATGGTCTTCATACTTTCTTCCCACATATCTGAGGAAATTATTGATTGAGCTGTGAGAAATACTGTTGAGGATAATAATTGGGTATCAAGTGAGTATGGGATCAAAAAGACCTTGTTAGTGTGGAACTGGTTCAAATTAATTCAGAAAATAACACTTAGCATTTGAAAAGAATGGTATATCACCTTTTTTTAATGCAAAAAATTCCTAATTTACAGTGTTTCAATATACAGTTTTTGGAAGAATAATAATGTTCACAAATAAAGAGGAAAAAGCCACCTGAAAGGACTACCCAAGGGCACAGAAACATTTTTAATTAAAGGACTTTCCAAAAGTTTTGTTCTGACCTTTTATTTTAAACTCAAACTTCTCAGGTGTTTTTTTTTTATTTCTCATTCCAGGTTACATTTAACCTGGAATGAGTAACCTGACTGTACTTCCATGTTCTCTCCTGGTCTTATGGGATCTTAAGCCTATTTGAGCATTAAAATCTACACTAGGGGTCACTAAATGGTGGACCGCAGTCCGGGTCCGGAGCCAGACGCCATCTGATACGGAGCTGGACCCGGACCTACAATCATTACAAAGACAAAGAGAGTAGATGAAAAGACGAGTGAGCTGAGACAAGGAGTCTAGGGCCCTATGGTTTCCGCGTCAGCGGAATCGCGGACAGAATCGCGGAATTGGCCGATAAAAACAGAATCTACTATTAAACTTGTACATCACGAAAATTTGAATGAATTTGACTGAAATGCTGTGTTTTTTATTGAGAGTAATGTATATCTGAGGAATATGTTCCGGGGGGGGGGGGGGCACTAAAGCATGGCACAACTTGTGCCTCACGTAACAAACACTGAGCCCGCCCCCTCCTAAACAATAACAGCGTGTCAAAGCAGCTGCACGGAATACCGGCAAACATTAGCTCAACGCGGGGCAGTACAGGACGACATTATGTTGAACCTTCAAGATAACTCATCCGTGCTACGAGTTATTTTACTTCACCACACCTAAGAGTCACGGAGACTCTGCACGAGGCACAGGCACACCTCTCACCTACTCACCCCTCATTACCAGTTTTTAATTGCACTATTTAGATTTTGTGCATTTCTATGGATAATGGAAATGCAGCTGGTGATGAGGGAATGCCCTTCTGATATTTTTAGATGTTGGCAAATAGATTTGACAACTTTTTTGTTGTCTGCAGCCATTTACTTAACACCAGAATACCCAAACCATGCATGTAGGCCATTGATTTCCACACAGTAAAACAGAACAGGTTGAATCTGCTCAAAATTTTTGTTGAAACTGATTATGTCAGAGTTTTCAAGTTGTGGGGATTGTTTTTTAAGTAATCATTACTTGTACATTTATGCTGGTTTAGCTCAACTTTTGTTAGTTAAATGACACTGTAAAATTTCTGTTTAAGTCCTACTCAAAACAACATGTTTAATTACTTTTTTGTAAAGCTATTAGGTCTTCCTCCACTGCAATTTTCCCTTATTTTTTTCACATACTTACATCTGGAACATTATTACCACTTAAGTCTAATTTAAGGGACTATGAGTGACAGTAAGTCAACGGTGTGCACTGAACCAGGAAGTCCTCTTCCATCATTTCCTGTACCGTTGTATATCATCACCCTCCACAGGTGGGACTTCTCTGAGTCAGTAACTTCACTCATGGTGCAAAAGTGCCTAATGCTCAAAGGCATTCTGGGAAAACTCTGCAGATTAGGGCAGGAAGGAGGATTGACACAACACCAGCTTTGCTCTGGATGTCCTTGCATATTACCAGGAGCATGGAGACACAATCTGTTGAATAAATTACAAAGTCCACACCTTCGTAGGTAGTAGGGTTGACATGAACCCCTGGTCATGCTGTGGATGTGGGGCCCAAAACCCGCCGGTGGTCTCTGGGCGTATAATGAGGATCAAAAGAGATGTGTTGGCAAATGTTGAGCTTGACTCTGGCTGCCCTTCACCCCTCTCCAGCCTCATGTTGTGGCACATTAGGCCCAATGATGAATCCTTAGCACCCTACATGCCTAAAACTTATGCACATGACTATACGCCTGCCTGGGTTTGGCTTGACCCTTGGCCCTTTGCTGCATACAACCTCAAACCTCCTCATTGCAAAAATCAAATATAGCCTATCATATGTTTCCCTGATATTTCTATTATTATAAAATTTGTCATGAGTGTGGACCAATTTTTCAACCACACAACATTTAACTCAAACCCTTCTGAACTTTGCCTGATATGTCAGTGTTTATCGGGCATAATAGCATGAACTAGTCACAGCATAATGCATGTAGGAGTTTAGCACTGATGAGAGCTGAGAGCAGGCGTACATGGGAGGGTGTTTTTGAAGGTACTGTTGATCCTTGTGTGACTAATGCAACCACACACTGTGTGATGAAACATGTCCAATTGATAACTTCAAGGTAATAAAAAAGACAGCTGGTGGGTGGACAGCAGTGTGAGGATTTGATTGTATCAGGTACCTTCCAAGTGTGTGTGTGTGCTGTGTGAATTTCAGGCAGGATGTTACTGAAAAAGAGCATTTGTGATTAGGTAACCTTTCTCTGAGCTGCTATAGAAATGATGACTTCAATATATAATGACTGATCCTACTAAAACTACCACTGAAATCTATCTCAGCTTCTAAAAGTTGTCATGAACTGGCTGATTAAAACCGTGTTTACACAATGCATTAACAGGGATTTATGTCCATTTTGGGCATTCAGATGCCAACTGTTAATCCTTAATGTTGTGTGCAGATGCACTACCAATGTTGACTGAAGATAAATGGATATCTGATAGCTCAGACTGCATATGGAGGTGGTCTGGGAATCCTACATCCTGCTTGGTTGTGTCGACACAGCACACATCATTAAAGACCACCCTGTCAACTGACTTGTGCTAGCACACAAAATGCATGGCTTTATTTATATCTATCAAGCTGTGCTTAGATGGATGGTGAATGCAGCTCTGTTTAGAAATCTGGCTTATTAATCTCAGCGCAGTAATAAAAAAAATCTGTCAGTTACCAAAAAGTACTATATTGCCTTTTTTGTGTCTTTAAAACATCTACATAAATGAGAAAAAAAGAAACCTCTTCTCAAATGGGAGCTCTGATCACAAAAAGAGCCAGCCAATCAGTATATCACCATTTAAAAGGAAAGTAGACAGACTTTTCAACAGTATTAGATTTAAACATCATTTACAGGTAAACTGTGTGAAATGTATTGTAGATAAACTATGTCTATCAGTAAGCTGAAAAGGCTTCCAGTGATTGGAGTACATCCTAAACTTTTCCACCTTGCATCCATTGCCCCCCCCTTGTCTGTCCATCACCACTATAATTGCAGCTGCTAACGAGATGCTAACGAGCCTTTGGGGGTATCGGGGAGTCAATCACCCTATATCCGGGGCAATTAGCACACCTATAACCTACTTCCCCCTTCAGGCCTAGAAAGCAAAGGGTTGAATGTACAGACGAACACCCTTTCACATGCACACACAAGGCTGGTGTTGGCATCACAAACACACCTGCACACACATACAGAGAGTTGCTAATGGGGCCAAAAAGAGAAGTCTTCACTTGGGACATCGTTTAGTCTGCCAGATGTAATTATGCGCACAGATAATTAGAGCAGGTAACGGGCCAGAGAGAATAGTGTTGTTTTAGTTTTTTTTTTTTTTTTTTTTTTCTGAACTGGAAAATTGAGGAATAGAAGAGCAGAGGAAGCTTAGCTGGAGGGACCTGTGGAGTATGGAGGATAATCGTATTAAATCCCTCATAGGGAGTACTTAACATGTTCTGCCATCACCCCACCTAAAACACTGGGTTAGGGGGAAACTTATCTTGTTCACTGTGTTCAGAAAAAGTGACATACAGGCATATTCTTTTTGGCTGTAAGATCTTCAGCAAGGTCAGTGTACATGGTGACATAACCAGGTTTTGAAAAACTTGGCAGCAGGAAGTCTGCGCCACCAGGGGTAGGCACGCCAAGGCCGACACCTTTCCCTGCCACCCTATGTACACTGCACCCAGCCACCATGCTCATTCGTGCAGGTGGTGGGTCCACAGGCGGGCGGCTCCATGTAATTCCTTCGAGTTGAACCCGACCAGGCTCCATGGAGAGAAGACCAGCCAACAGACGCTCACCTGTGAGCTCCCCCCAGGGTCTTGCTCCAGGGGGGTGCCCTGGTCTCCCACATCCGGGCAAGGTATCTGTTGTGCTAAAGTGCCATTTCATGGTGGGTATTTGAATCACTCTTGGTCTGCCCCCACCCCACCCCTTAGGTGAAGGAGTTCAACTAATCTTGGGGTCTTGTTCACAAGTGAGGGTAGAAGGGAGCATGAGATTGACAGGCGGATCGGTGCCGCGTCAGCAGTTTTGTGGGCGTTGTGTCAGACCATTGTGGTGAAGAGGGAGCTTACCCATAAGGCAAAGCTTTCAATCTACCAGTCAGTCTTCCTCCCAACTCTCACCTATGGTCATGAACTCTTGGTAATGACTGGAAGAATGAGATTGGGGATACAAGCGGCCGAAATGAGTTTCCTCTGCAGTGGCTGGGCTCACTCTTAGAGGTAAGGTGAGGAGTTCAGACATCCGGAGGGAACTAGGAGTAGATCTGCTGCTTCTTCGCATCGAAAGGAGCCAGTTGAAGTGGTTCAGGAATCTGATCAGGACGCTTCCTGGACGCCTCCCTTTGGAGGTTTTCCGGGCACGTTCAGCTGGGAGGAGACCTTGGGGAAGACCCAGAATGCACTGGAGGGATAATATATCCTGTCTTGTCTGGGAATGCCTCAGGATCCCCCAGGAGGAGTTGGAAAGTGTCGCTGGGGAGAGAGATGTCTGGGTTGACTTGCTTAACCTGCTACCATTGTGACCTGGCCCCGGATAAGCAAAGAAGATGGATGGATAAATGGATGGATGGATGGATGGATGGATGGATGGATGGATGGATGGATGGATGGATGGCAGCAGGAAAGATGAGGAAGTAGAGGAAGACAGGGTGGGTGTTTCTGAAGACACAGGTCAGGGGTGTTAATGATGGCAAGATGAAGATAGGTTTGGGAGGAAAACTTGTTGTTGGGTAGATAGTGTGTGCCAAAAGAAGGTCTAACATGAAGTTGTGGTCTGCGATGGAGAGTTTATTTTATCAAATCGACAGTTCCCTGGAGGACTTAGCCACAGAAGTAAACAGCTTGGATATGCAGATTTTGAAAGCTGAACAAGGATGGAAAGTTAGTGTTCATAGAGCTATAGACTATCTTACTGGGAGAAGTGGGAGTTGACAGAGTCTATGAAGTGCAGTAAAATAAGTCTGAATTTACATAAAGAGAAATGAAGCCAGTAGGAACCAAAAACAGGTCAAGAGTATCTATTTTCTTCAATGCCGACCCTTCATGTGTAATGTTGGGACTAGGGACAGTAATGTTTGTGTTTTTTACATAATGAGCACAAAGAAGTTATGAGCATGATGGGTGCTGAGAGCAAGCAAGACGAGAGGGGCTCTGGGACACTGGGGCTAACTGTCTAAGCTTCTTGGGTTGTCCCATAAAGGGGTACAATAAACCCAACCTATATTTTGGGATGTTAGGGCAATAAGGAGCCCCAGAAGGCCTTAGGCTATGTGACTTATCAATAGGGCTAAAGTAGTGGAGAGCACACAGGAGAGGTTTCTTTGATAGGTTCTTTGCAGTCATATGATTCTAATGAGGCACACATGTCTGTTGGAGGTCAGAAATTGGGGGGCAGCCAAAGAGAGTGAATGGGAACAGAGAAAAGTCAGCACTTTAAAGCTCTAAATCAGTCTGTGGGCTGCAATTTTCACAAAAAAAAAGAAAAAATGTCTGCAAATATTGAGTATGTTTCCTACAGTTTACAAAACAGTGATGTTTTTTCCAACAGTTTAACCAAATTACAGTGTATGGAGGCTATCATTATCAAAAATTACTCAGTCCTGCAGACATCCTGGCATCTTGCATCGTCTATTGAGATAAAAGAAAAGTCTTGAGGAGTCTTGTACTTAGCTGGGAGGCAAGCAGTGCCCCTTTAAAGGGGACGTATTTTACCCTTTTAAGACAGGTTTATACTGGTCTCAGAGGTCCCCAAAACATGCCTGTGAACTTTTTTGCTGAAAAAACATACCAGAATAGAATTTAAAAACCCCTCTGTTTCAGCCCTTCTCAGAACGAGCCGTTTCTGTTTTATGTGGCTTTAAATGGTAATTAGCTGTCTGACTCCGCCCCTGACCTGTTCGTCAACAGCCTTTTTTTCTTTGACAAAAACTAGACTAAGACAAACAAAAACAGATCTGTGATGACTAAAACTGACAAAAACTAAGTTTAATTTCTTCAAGATGATTAAAACTAGACTAAAATGTAATGTAGTTTTCTTCGGACATTCAAAATCTGTGATATTTCTCCACTGTGGGTAAATCTGTCAAAAAACAATGCATCTGTATCTCTTCTGCCTTTCAGCTTTAGAAAGCAGGGACCAGCTTTAGCAGAGTGCATAGAACACACTACCATGATTTGGTACCAGATTTAGGCAAGAAAATAAATGCTTGGACGAAAAGTACAGACTAAAATGTGAGGACTTTATATGGACTAAACTAGACTAGAATGTTTTGAGTTTTCTTGGTCTAAAACTAGTCTAAAACTAAAAAGGGTAGAAATGACTAAAACGTGACTAAAACTAAAATGCATTTCATTTAAAGACTAATACTAAAACTAACATTTAAAATAGCTGCTAAAGTTAACACTAACAGACACTTTTATCCAAAGTTTAGGAGCTGACTGGGATTTGAACCATCAATCTCACAGACATAGGTCAGGAGGGTAACCCACTGAGCTATCCAGCATCTCAAGTGAATATGGGTCTGCTGACTATTGAGAGGAGGAGGGTGGAACTTTTTTCCAAGCGGGGAGGGCCAACCAAACCTGGGGGCCGGGTGCTTACTCCCCATGTGACATCATGAGGGTAAAATCTGAGAACAGCTTGTTTCAGCACACATTTTTGAAAGGTGGGGAAAGAGAGGGTGGAAGGGAATGGATTTTTCTGGTATTTGAGGGGATCGTGGACAGGCCAGGGGCACATATTTTTGTTTAAAAAAGCCTGAAAAAGTGATTTCTTGCATAATACATTGTAGCTCTGTGACCCACTGACCTCTTTGTGACCCTTTGCTCTCACTACAGGATGAGTCGTAATGTTGATACTGTGATGATTTACAATCGGGAGTCCATGCATTATGTTGTATTTTGAAAGAACCACATATTCCTTTTCTGGAGCTTTCTGATTGACGGGTATTGATGCGGTTTGGCAGCAGCCGGCGCTGAAAATTAGATGCAGCGTATCTCGAATGAAGCGGAGCGAAGTGTCGGTCCAGGCACGCACCACTGCTGGTCTGGAGCGCCGGCTGTGGGAATGCTCTGATAGACTAGAGAGGGAGTGATTCGCGGCACGTTCACTGTATGTGGAAATAGGAGGTAAAGGGTCATCTTAAAAACTTTGTAGGATTTACAGAGTGTGCTTTGGATATAATTTGATCCATGTTTCTAAAATTATGGCTGCTAAAAATGTTATTTGATATGCAATTGCAGAAAAACCTTAAAATTAATACTATCATGAGTTTTGTCCTTATTTTTTTGCGTAAATAGGGCACTTTCACTTTAATCCCCGCATGTAATTCTCTGCTTCTTTGGTTTTTGCTCATCTAAAAAATTGAATTAGTTCTACAGTGGCACTTAGGGTGAGTCGAAATGGATAAGAGCATCACTTAATTGTCTGAAACACAAAATGTAAATGTAAAAAGCAGCTGACATTTAGCTTTCCTCTGCACAAAGTGTGTAAAATGCAGAGGACGATGGGAGAGAAGTGAGAGAGAAATACTGTAGATGGAAGATAGGAAAAGAAAGAAATAAATTAAAAAGAGGGAGGGATTTGTAAAAGGAGGGAATCATTTTGAGAAGTCAAATGGAGGGAGGGAGAGAGGAGATAGAACAGGAGGGAGGAGAGATGAAGACATTTGGCAGATATGAAAGCTAACAGCCCATCTAACCACACACACACAAACTCACACTCAAACACACACTGCACTCTTGCAAAGATCCCAGGGAGAATTGTACTTTCAATTTCCAGACCCCTAATTGCATTAGAACTGCCCTGCTCTCATCTCCTCTCTCACTCTTCTCTCTCCCTATGTCTCTCACTCGCTCTCTCCTCTCCTCCTCTGAGCTGCCCAGTACTTCCAGGGGACTATTACATGCTGTTCTGCACCTCCACTGGGTCCTCCTCTCTCTATCTCCAGCTCTCTCTCGCTCTCTCTCCCCTTTTCTGCTTCCACTCCTACAATTTGAGCTTGTCTTACTTCCTCTCCCCTGCGCTCACTCCTTATTTTCTCTCTTTACATCTCCATCCTTTCTCTTTTTGTTTCCTTTATCAGTTTTATCAAATAGTCATGCCTCTGTCTTCTTTTTCTTTCTATTCTCTATCTATGCCCATGTCTATCAATTAAACCTCCCTCTTCCTCCTACCCCTCATCATTCCTATCTCCACATTCTTCCCCCTTTCTGGCCTCATCAGTCAGATGGCCTCTCATTTACTTCATTAAATCAACTTGATAAGTGTGATCAAACTTTTAGGCTCTGTGTGTTTTCTGTCTACTTCCTATGGTTTTTAGCTGTCAGGATTTAGTCTCATGAACTCTCCATCAGAAGCCTTGTGTGTAGTCTGGTAGCAGTGATAATTTTGGTAGTCATTTTAGATTTAGTCTGAGTCATATCTTTGGATGGCAATGCACATTATTGTCATTCACAGTTACTCATTTTTATTCTCATTAGCAGTTAGTTGATGAAAACTCACAATGATTTTAATCAAGTTCAAACAATAAATGCATTAACATGATAAAAAAGAACAATAAGATAATGGTAATAATAATCTGATTTTAAATGTTTACAATAATCCAGGGGGAAAACTTCCTGTTTCATGGTGAAAAGACTATATCTTTCATTGTGACCTGAGCTATGCTGACCTGAACCCACTTTCAGTTGTAAAAAGGCTACAACAAACAATGACCTCAGCTTTCATTTTAATTTTATTATTAAATTTGTGGGAAGTTAATACAGTTTGAGAGACAGGGATTTTGACCCTCCATCAAATGTTCAAACAATTCTGGCAAATGTAATGGTTATTATGTTTGCAGTAGGCAAGTGCTGTCATGTTTGTGAGAAATCTATTAAGGTTGTGGGATAACTACATTAAAAGCCAAAGATTTGGAAAAAAAAACAAACAAACAAACAAACAATAAGTGCATTTGCATGATAAAAATAATATCATAATTAAGAACAATCAGAGAATGGAAATAGTAATAATCTGTCTTCCTTCTATCATCATTACAGCTCATTTGAATGTAAGGGCATTTTACTTCAAATGATAAAATTGTTGATAATACTTATTTTTCATTGTCATCCTAGCTGCTAATGCTAATATTGCAATATTCTGTTTCCTATCAGTCATGGTTGGTATTGCTAATTCTTCACATACTATCATCATTATTCATGTTACAGCTATTCTGCAAAATGGGAGATATGTTTATGACCATTACAGCCATAAATCTGTCTTCCTTTTATTGTTTTGTTGTTTCTCTTGTCCCTCTCATCTTTCTGTATCTCCCCCAACCCTACTCCTCCTACCCCTTTCCAACCACAGCATAGCTTCATGTAATGGCTGTAAACATAAGTCTGGTTGGGCTCAAGGTTCCTAGTCATTAAAGGGAAGGTTTTTCTTGCCACTGTCACAGGTTTAAATACTGCCAGAGCTGAGCTCATGGTTCCCACTGCTTGTCATGCCAGTGCAAAATTGTTGCGAGTGTTGCTCAAGAGTAACATCAAAGTGGCGTGCATTTGACCTAACAGGCACCCACTTGAAAAATCTCTCCTGTTTCTTCTGAATCCATTGTATCTGTGGAGCAGTCATTGTACAGCTGCTTTAGTGGAGCAAATGGACAATGTGGTCAGACTGAAAGTCTTGCCATTTTAATTTCCCCCCTCCTCACTCTTGCAGGTTTCTGCAGGCGGACTTACTTAACAGTGTTTTATGTGTTTTTTTTTAAACATCAAATAACAATGTGATCTGACCTTTTAGTTTATAATCATTTTGTAAAAATGAACCTTATGACAGAGTTCAGTTAGGTAAAAACAGCTTATATCATTATTATGTGCATGATTACTCATCCCTCACCTACACTGTATTTGTTAAGATAATGTGTTTGAGTGGGAAAAGTTATTATATTAAATATTTTTTGGCAGGTAGGGCAATAATAGATAGAATAATGTGAAAAAATGTCATGATTTGACAACTTCGCTGAAAGAACAAGCAGTGAGGCATTTTACATTAAATATATTGTTTTATTTGTTCTTTATTTTTCTGTTTCTTTCTTTGTTGACATGCAGTTATCATCATAACAAAAACATGCAGGAATTTGTTTGTTTGCAGACATTGACATTTGATAAGTTGAAGTATAAGTATAAATTATGGGTTTAAAAGATAGCTAGAAGGTTTCTTTTTGTTGTTTTTGGGGGATTTTACTTAAATCAGGAATATCTTAGAAATTACTAAACAATTTAATATTCAGGGAACATTCAGTCAGAAATTTACAGAAAAATTACTGCCCAAAAAAAAAACAAAAAAACAAAAAAAAACAACTCAGGTAATTAGGACTATTTCTTTGCATTTATGTGCTTCAGTGAGGTATACAGTTGTTGACAGGAAGCTTTCAAGACAATTCTTTAAAGAAGGTACAGCAACTAAGAAGCTACCATTTGGTACAAGGTCACTGTGAATTCCCAATAAGTTTCAGTACATTGACCTTTGACCTCCAAAATCTAGTTACATTTCAGAGAATCCCTCAGTGTATTCTTGAAATATTGTGCTCACAAAATTTGAGGTCTCATTGTCCTGTGACCTCTATTATTATCTCTAACTACAGTATATCTATATCTATATCATCTATAGTTCTTCTTCCTTGACTCATAAAGAGCATTATTGAAGTAAATTCCCTTAAAGCATTCTTATGAAACTGCACTAACAAGCGGGGGATGAACATGAGGCCAATGAAACCTTGATCTGTCACCTCCAAAATCCAATCAGTTCATCATGGAGTTAGAGTCATAGTTAGTTAACTATTAAGAAAAAGGTAGACTCTTGTGGGGCCTTGTTCTCCAAGGGTAGATATTGTCACAACAGAATGCATCAAATTTCAGGATTAGAAATAAAATTACTTTTCATGAAAAAGGCTTATATTCAAATCTAATCTAGAGAACTAGAGTAAATCAAATAGCATCAAAATACAATTTTATTGTTGAAAAAGATCCATAGGAAGCATCAACAACAAGGTTCAAGCCTCTCAGATGTCTTTATTTCAAGCCAGTTTCAGTAAAGGAGATTCCTATAGACATACTGAAACAATGGATTGATGGGGTCACTGTTTGGAAAATGCCATGTAATAGATAAAATATCTGATTTGTGGCAATGAAAAAATACAGTTATTGCACCAATAATTAGCATAATTTTATAAGTTACACCAGGCCAAGAGACATGATCAAATATTAGGAGTATTTTGACAAAATATTTTATTGTGGGAAGTGGGAGCTCATGAGTGTTAGGTATATTAGGGTATTTTGTATTTCAGATCAGGGGTATGTCCTGTGGATTTCTGGCTTCCTTACCAGAAAAGAGATGCTTCAAAATAATTTGTTCACTGCCTATGATTGCAAACAGGGAGGGACCCCATATTGATCTTTGCCTTGGGTATTCAAATTCCTCCAATCAGAATAGACAATTGTCTAAAGTTTGTAGAAAATCCCTAAAATGGTTTTAAATACCACCTTTACCCAGATGTACGTGAGTGCTTATGTACTGAAAACTCCAAAATGTATTGCTTTCAGCCCTGTCTATTCAGGTGTAGCGGTGTAAAAATCCCTTTTGTTTTGATAGTACAGCTCATATCTGATTAGCGTTTGCATTCTAAAAGTCTTGCAGTCCTTGAACCATAAAAATTAAAGGAGCATGGCTTTGCTTTCGGAGTGCTTTCCTTATGCTTTAGGTTTGATCATTTTCTAGATTTAATTTGAAGGCTTAACACATCTCTCCCTGTCTCTCCCCAAATACCCTCATTGTTTTTCTCTTATTCTTGCTGACTATTTAGAGCAAGCCGAAGCTGCTTGGTATGGAAATGAACCTGAAGTCCAGGACACGCTGATTCTCACTGACCCAAATATACACACTCCCCTCACATCCACACACATAGTAGGATATGCCATATATGTTGATTTATTGGCTGGAGGAAGTCTAATGAGCAAATACTGTAAGAGAATAGAAGCAGGAGGGCATGGTTAAAGCACAAATGAGAATGAGGAATTTCTGTGGCTTCTTTAGAAATGAAGCAACACAAATCTGTGAATAAAACCGCAATGTTGGGGGTCAGAGCTACAAAAACAGGGTTAAAGTTTTTAAAATATGTGATAAAAATAAATCTGAAACTACATGAATTCAGCAATGCCCTTAAGGTCAAGATTTTCCTGCTTTGAATGACTAATATGACAAACACTGAGAGATGTTATTATGATTGGATCACAGCCTTGGATTTAAAATGTCTGAAGAACAAGGGAAGTGTTTTTGTCAAGATTTGAATCCAGTCTCCTCTGCCCTCTATCATCTTGTCATCATTTTTTATTATAAGAGGAATCAGGCACATTCTGAGAGAACATTTTACTCCACAGCAACAATTACAGCATCTTCATTAAGCAGTGTGTGTTAAAACAAATGAACGAGAACCTGGAGACTGTTTGTCATGTTATCTCCACACACAAAGCAAAATAAGGGAATTTAGAAAACAAAAGCCCCAGACACAAAGACAAAAAGTGAGAGAAAAGGCTGTTCTTGATAAACACACAGGGCATGAAAATGGTAAATCTATAATTGAGCTTGAACTGTGTGTGTATGTGTCTGCTTTCATCAACAAGATATTGACTGTTCGGTTTCCTCTTCCTACTCACCGACTTCCTCTTAGAGAGAACTGCAAATTAAGAAGCCACTTAGAATAAGAGCTCTGCTAAAAGATCTGTACATGCACATATGCACATCAGCATGCATTCATACTGCTAGCAGCCACTTCCTGTGTTAAAAAATGCAGCCCATGTGGAAATGCAAAGCAGGGGTTCCCAAACTTTTCAGCCTGTGACCGCCACATAACTGTGAGGGAGACCAGGGACCCCTTAGGTGCTTAAAAGGAACCATGCATGATCAGACAAGTTCATCTTGTTGGATAGATATTTGTATCTCTAGTATATATAATGAACTAAAAAAACAAACTAGAAATCCTCGATGTCTGCATTTTGAGTAAATTAGGGCTCATAAACTCACCAGGAGGCCGCCATGTTTTGGTACGTGCTGGTAGTGTAACGTCACTTAGCCGTAGCGCTCCTAACCGTTGCTATGCAGTAACCGTTTTTCAGGCAGTTTTGCTGCTTGCAGCTGTTGTTGCCGTAACAGCTTTTATACCAGACACGGGTTTGCTGCATGTTGGTTTTGTCTCCCTACTTTCAAAACTCTGTCATTTCACCTAATTTTTACCTCAGTAAAACTCCCTATAAGTGAATTGGATTCAGTGTATAGTGGTAGCATGCCGGGGGCTTTTTAAAATAAAAGCTTTATGTACATACAAAGGAAGTTTCTCCAAAGAAATGCTAAAATGGGCTTTTACTTTGAAAAGCGCACACCAGAAATGTTTTTGTACTGTCTTTGCCTGAACCGTGTGGAAACAAAAAAGCTTCATAAGGAGTAGACGTTCAGGGAACAACTTTATTAAACAGACACATTTTAGCTCGTGGCCTTCATCAGGTTCATCAATAAACAGATTTCAAACATATTCTACCAATGTGGACATAAATATTTGCTACAAGGTAAATACTCTCTATTTATCATTTTCCTGTCTACTTTGACCGATAACCGCTCTTGGTGCAAGGAAAAAATAGAAGAGACCTCAAATTTTAAAACTCTCAGTGCATGAGACGTGCAGCCTCTCTGAGATGCAGCCCAAACACTGGCTGCCAGTCTGAAACAGCGGTTACTGCATGGGAATGGTGAGGAGCGCTGTGGCACTGATGCCACAGCACCAGAGTGGACAAATTACTCAAAATGCAGATATCCAGTGGGTGTTTTAGTTCAATATACATATGAGAGATACAAATATCTATCCAACAAGATGAACTTGTCTGATCATGGAGGGTTCCTTTTAAGGGTGATTGCTGCATAGTTGAACATAGCCGTGTACATTTAAGAATAGACATGTGCAGACTTAAAGCATTCCATTAATATTGGCATAAATCTCACCAAATGACCTTGTTTTTATTTTAAATTGAAACATTTTTATGCATATACTTAAACAAAAATGGGGAAATATACACTCTAAAACCATTGAAAATAATCTCTGTATTTTGGAAAACATCTTGTGACCCTCTCTTAGTGCCTTGCAAACCCTCCAGGGGGGTCCAGACCCCTACTTTGAAACTTCATTTCCTCAAATGCCCACTTGAGGCCGGCAGCAAAAGCACCAGAAGCCACATTGCTGCATTTCTAGTCACCATAAATGGCCTTCAAAAGATGGCTTCACTGACGAAAAGGATGGTGTCAGACCTCAGACACCAGGAGCCCCTAAAGTAGAGGTTGCAAGACGTTGTGAGTGGGGTCCTGAAAACCAAAAACTTATGAAAATTTGAAATGGTTTCAATGGTGTATTATACCCATTATTGTAAAAAAAAATTAGGGATGCATGATATTACTGGCTTGATATAAGGGATGGCAGATGTTAGTGTATCTGTATTGGCAGGCATGAACATTTTTGCCTGTATTAACAGCCTATATATCAGACATACATATAAGCAGTGTAAATAAAAAAAAAAAAAGGTCTTAAATACCCATAAAATATGCAAGTTGCTGACATTGGGCCAAAAACTTGTATCTACCTTGAATTCATCAGGTTTTAGAGAATAAAAGAAAACTGTATTTCTCTATCAATTGAACAATGAATGGTCATGGTATCTTTGTGACATGTTTTATTACTTCTAAACTGGTTAAAACCCACTGACAGATGTAAACAATGACCAATAGCACTCATTTATAAAAAAAAAAAAAAAAAAAAAAAAAATCAAAATGAGATATGAGGTTCGGCTAAATGCCAGTGCCAGATATAGGTGATTGCCTAGGGCGCCACACACTCAAGGGGGCCACCTATAGCCTTGAACAATTTGAATGATGCCTAAAACAACCCCCAGACTGTCTACTTTCCTGATCCTCTCTCAGCTTCGTTTGACTCAGCCTCTCTTTGCACAAGAGACACTTGGTGTTCCTCACAATAAAAAGGTGTCTGCTTATATCAATATTGGTACTGGCCAAAATTAGTTTGGAAATACTGGCATATCAGACTTTGGCAAAAACCCAGTATTGTGCTTCCCTAAAAATGTTCGCATAAAATAAGCTCAATTTAAAATAAAACCATAGTCATCAGCAGAAATTCATGCTGAAAGGAAAGTTATGTGGAAAAAATCCTGTAAGTTTGCACATTTTAGCATTAATCTAGGGGTCTGCTGCTCTTTTCAAACAGATATTACTGAGTTATACTTGCTATGTCCACTCAGTGCTACAATCTCTACCTGGCGATTACTTGTATTCTACTCTCAGCCTTTATAACAATGAATTACTATGCTATATTATATTGTGTTCTTGTGCTGTTCTTATGCCTGTGTCGGGAAACAACTTTTGGTGAGCCTGCAGGGTGGTGTGCAACATTATATTCTTTAACCATCCAAAGGGGAAGTGGGGTCCCTGCTTTCTGGCACAGTTATTTTGCAGATAATGGGAGGAAAAGTTTGGGAACCCCTGTCTATGGTGCACCCACATTACACACATGCAGCCTGCTGTGAAGTGAAACACACAGTCGTCTTCAAGAAGCAGGGATACACAAGTGTTTCAATAATTTATTAATTACGTAAAAAACCACAAAGAGATGAAACTCTGTGGAGAGAAAAAGAGCTCTAGAAGAACAAGAAGCAGGTCAAGAGAAGAGGAAAGGACTGAGAGAAAAAGAGGAACAGCTGGAGGAAGAGTTATGAAACCTACAGGACAGGATAGACCAGGAAGGGATAAGGGGAAACAAGGACAGACAAATCCTTGTTTTTCTTGTTTTATACAAAAAGGAATAAAGATTTGATGGAAAAAAAGTGTGCTGTAGCTGAAGGAATTTTGAACATTTTGTGTTTTTAGATTTTATACTTTAACACTTTCTCTATGAAAGTTCTTGACAGCGGGCCTCCTGTGTTTTATTGTCTTTTACTCCTTTATTTTTCTTCTGTATTCTTCTGTATTGTTCTTGCACCAAAATGTCAAATTCCTCATATTTTTATGAGTTTTTGGCAATGAACCCAATTCTTATTCTGTTTCTGAAACATAAAAGTTGCAAGGACACTGTCTCAGTACAACTTTATCTCTCCTTCTTTGTCAATAAACCAGTTTACTGACCCGGTTACTGCACGGAAACATTACAGACAAAATGCAAAACATACTTTTTAAGTCTGATTTTATAGAACCAAGACAGCTATCCTTTCTCTGTGAGGTTTTAAAGCAGGCTTTTTCCACACAGAGGTGTGTAATGGCTTTTTCAGAGCACATAAAACAACATTATTACAGATCCAATTTATCAACTGCTGAAACATCTCTAAGAGCAAAGAAAGTACAGCAGGCAGGTCCATTTCTGCCCTCCTTTTTTGTTCTATTTCCCAGAGGCTCAAATAACGCCTTGTTTCATCCTCTTTATTCATCCCTTTATGTCGGTGATGTTCTCTCATGCTCTCTGAGCCGTTATAACTCTGATATGGACCCTCTTTTAACTAAAAAAGTCAAGTCATTTACACAGCTGCTCTCCAACCAGTAGAGTCTGGTTATCTTCTAATAAATAATGACAAGGTACAGACAAAATGTTCCCATACATAGAAACCGCTGCTGGTGGTCAGTCCTCTCTGTGGTGCTGTCCATGGTGCTGAAACCTCTGTGCTGGTGTTTGGCTGCATTTTACTAAATCAAAGGACGCAGATGCTACTCATTTCAAGTAACTTGATGTGCTACACCACTAACACCATCATTAGTGTGGAATATTAATGTTCCAATCACATTTCAAGACCTGAGAAGCTACATTCCAGAAGATTACCTCAAGTTAAAAGTGTCATGCAAATCTAATGGATAGCAGAGCTTACTGAAAACCTGTGAACCAAACCAGCTTTTGGGATTTTGCCTTTAGAAATTAATCTGACACTAGCTCACATTGACTTCTCTGTGCTGAATGATACATATGAGACTTTATTTATTGAATTTATTTGTGAATTTTGTGACAATTTAATTCAAGATTACTGGATTAATACATCTGATGTCGCTGGATCTCACGAGGGGTACTGTAAGATGTTATGTTATTAGAATGTGGAAATAAATTCATTAACCTGACATGCCAGATAGACTGTTCCATATATGCATGGCATAAGATATGTTTCACATCCATCTGGGTAACCCCCCATACATGGTTGCTGGAAAGGACAGAAGTTGAAAAAAATAAAATAAAATTTTTAATTGTAGGGATCCCATCACATTTACTACAGGCCAAGCTCATAATGTAGTAGGCTTGTGCAGCCCTGAAGAGTAAACTACAGTGTTAATTTTGATAGCTATTTTTAATTGTGGTAATAGTCGTAATCTTTAAATTAAATGGCTTTGAATTTTAGCCACATTTTAGTTCAACAATTTATAAATCTAGTCTAATTTGAGTTGACAAAAACTAAGAAAACATTTTAATCTAGTTTTAGTTCATAAAAAGTCCTTACATTTTCATCTTTACTTTTTGTTCAAGCATTTATTCTCTGGCTTAAATCTGGTACCAAATCACTGTAGTGTGTTCTCTGCACCCTGCCAAACCTGGGATCCCTGTCTACAGCTGAAGAGATACAGATGCATTGTATTTTGACAGATTTACCCACAGTGGAGACATTATCATGGATATGAAACTAAATTACATTTTAGTCTAGTTTTAGTCTTCTTGACAAAATATCTGTTTTTGGCTAGTCTTAGTCTAGTATTTCTCATGGATAAAAAAATGTGTAGACCAACATTTTCAGTCAGAGTTTTGGTCAAAGATATTGACACTGATAAACTACATGGTATAAGCTCAACAGGCAGCTGTTATAGTTATTAACTATCAGTGGTGCCATTTGGTAGTTTCAAATTTTGATGAAGCTGGTCAGGAGAAGAGCAAAAACATATTTCCCACCTTGAAAAATCATTCATTAGCTCTCTGATCTTCTTTTAAAGGGATGTGCAGGTCACAACTTGTCCACGAGAGCGTTTTGGAGTTGTTGGATTGTGTATTTGATGAGTTTGATGAGGGAAAGCCGGAATACCATCTGCTTACATTGAGTTGGCACAGCAGGTCAGAACTCGGCAGCACTGATCTAAAAATAGCTTGCACCGACAACTGAAGGTAACAAACCTATTACTTAGACTATAGGAATTATGGCAATGGGTAAATTTGCCAAAATGTTGAAGTATGCCTTTAATAAAGGAGTGTCTGGTTCTGATGAAACAATACATCCATGCTAATGTCTTCACTCTTTGCCATTAATTAAAGGCTCGCAGTACAACTAAACCTGCTATGGTTGGACTCTTTGAATTTATTTATGGATTAATTTCCTAGTGATTGTTGAAGCTTCAAAGGAGGGATAAACCTGATGACAGCCATGCAATGTGGCCAATCCATCAGCTTTGGGAGGTTATTCAATTATTGGCTGCATGTCCTATTGAGACTCCCTTGCATTTATTTAGCCCCCTTATACTTTGACTCTTTAGTGTGTGCAACTGGGCTACTGATCATTGTTTTTTAGTTATATCCACCAGCTTACATTACCTATGGCTCTTTCAGACAGACTATACGATAAACCCAGCAAATGATAAAACAGTCTGACCAATGGGATTACAGTTTGTGGTTTGACAAAATTACTGCATAAAGAAGGAGCAGTAAAAATGTCAGAGCTCTTTAATGTGAGGGGCAAATGGTGATGGATTAACTGCCTGCAATGCTTTTAAAAATCACAGCTTATGAATGAGTCAAGCTTCAGGGAGTTTGTGGCCGTCACTTACTTCAGAACTTTTCAGAATCAAACTTGAGCTGGCTGTCTGCTTTAAATAAAAGCAAACTTTCTCACTGAATGGCCACATGTGAGAAAGCACAGACTTGATTCTGTTCACCGACTGGCTACTGCTGTCACTTTCATTCAAAAGAGAACAGCTAGTGCATTTTCAGAGTTTTCTTTATACACATTTACTTCTCTGATGAGTCTGCACTTCTCCATCTTCACATTACTTTTGCTGAGACAATAAAATATATCAATATACACTTTTGTTATTCATTCTTGTATTTTTTGTGTGGATGTTTGCAGAAATCATTCACCAGATGGGATCATTATTCAAAAAGGGTTTCAGTGAATGGACTAATGCCAACAGCTTAATCACATCATTGGTTTAAATGAGAGGAAGCAGAGACAATGAACATAACGCAGACGATAAAGGAAGTTTCATTCTCATTTCCTCCCTTCCAAATCAGACTTCTCTGTCTCTTGGTATCTCTGTTTCTAACTATATGCTTCTCTTTTTGTCTCTCCCTCACTCTTTCTCCTCTCTAAAAGATGAAACCAATTTTTCCAGCCCCCGCAGGAGACAAATTACTCCTAATAATCCCTTGTTTCCTGAAGAGGGCCTCTTTCTTTCTTTCCCGCTCGGAGAGGAGACCAGGGCCTTAATGGATACGTGGAATTAGGAGCAACATGTTAGAGAGGGCTTGGATAATGATAGGCAGTGCTCTGGTTTTATGTTGTTCTTTTGTAAAGATAGAAGCAGCTGCATTACCACACTGACTCTTCATGACATGGTTGATGATATTCTAAGGAGGGGTTGAATCATCCAAACACATCAGACAAAGAAATAATATGAGTGAATCTTGGGTTTATGGCTATTTTATATATTCCAAATGTAAATATCCCACAATAACAACATAGTGCAGTATGTTTAAGATTTTGTGCTCAGATGTGAAATTGTTTGGGACGGAAATTTTAAGACTATGGGAGAGCTTTTACATCCCTTTGAAGATTATACCTTGAAATTTCATACCTTCTACCATCATACTTCCCACCAAAGATGCTGGAGCTTTCATCTCAGTGACCCACCGCAGGGACCCCTCTCAGTAAAAGACTCCCTAAACCACCAGCCAACTATCAGCACCTGGTCAGCAGCTCTGGTAAACAAATCAGGAGGCCCTAAAAGGCTCATAATAACAACCATTTTGATGCTTTTACCCAAACAAGAGAACAGAGGAGAGGAAAAAGTGGATGTGTTTGGGTGTAGGCTAGCACAAGCAGAAATTCAGTCAGGTTACCAAAAAATCAGATTTTCTTTCTGTGTGTGAGAGGTGAGACAAGAGTGAAGAAATGTAGAGTTAGTATTAAAAATGGCTTCATATTTTAAACACTTACAGATTTCAAAGGCAAAAATAAAGGTTCTATTTATCATTCATTTGTCTATATCTTAGATTACTTGATCTTGACTGTTTCATACTTTCACGTTGATGTAAGCCTAGTAAAGTCTTCCTAGTAAAAAACATTTCACAGGGAGCATGTCCTTATGTATTGTAAACAAAACTATTAAATATATAGATATATTTCCAATTAAATAAAGGGTTGCATGGTTTTTAGTCAGCCGTATTTGTTTCCCTGTGTATTTTACATTTTTTAACACAACCCATGAAGGTTTTCAATGAAAAAATATACCTAAAATCTCCTGTTCGAAAAGACTGGGGGTGATCTGTATTATTACTGATTCCTGATCTCAACCAGTCCTTTAAAAGAAAAAAGGCAGGCAAAAATCCCTAACAGCAGTGCTATTTAAAATGATGGTTTCAAGCTTGCTTTTTGCCGTGTGTGAAAGAGACATGGGTTGCAAAAGCCCTGAACAAAATTGGGTTTTCTCACCAGGGCTTTGCTGTTTGAAGAAGAGCTATCAGGCTAGATTAGCTCTACCTCGGTGGTAATGGAACTGGGAGTATTTTGAAAAGCATCCTTTCCCTCACTTTTGAGCCGGAGGTTCTGCCTTGCTTCAGATGTAGCTGTTTGGATCCGTGAATGTGAAAAGTAATGGTAGATTTTGTCTGATTAGAAATGTTAAAGATTAAAGATGGCTTTTTCAGCGCTTTTCCCTTTTACTGACCTTGCCAGATAAAAGCAAAGAAGGTCAAAAGTTCAATTTAATGTAGACTTAGCTGTTCTCTGTAGATAAGTATTGAAACTTGTCTCTTTTTCACTAAATAGCAATACAAGCCAAAATTTTAGAGACATTTTGACTTGTGTGAGTAATGCTTGCAACTATTTGCTGACAGCTAGTAAACAACAAAAGAAGATGAAGCAGACACAACAAACACAGGAAGAAGAAAGACGCCTGCAGTAATAGCTACAAAGAAGAGCTTTGAGACCCACCAACGTCATATCCTTTCTTACAAGTTCACAGCGCAGTTTTTTAAAAAAAGCCTCTGGATGTGAAAGCAGAGGGTCACAGACATTAGCGATGCTAACTTGCATAATTTTGTGTTGCACTTTTTTTTTTGTTAAAAGGTGCAGTGTGTAAAAATGGGAAGTATTAGCAGCATCAAACAGATTCAAGATCAGTTGTTACAATGATTAAAAAATGGGTGTCTGTTATTTGGTCCCTTCTGTGGTACTGTAAAACATGCCAGATGCAAAAACCCAAGATAGTGCAGTTCATAGAAATAAAAAATAAAAATGTTATATTCAGGTGATTAAACACTAACTTAGCAAGGCCTATGTATATGTACAGTATATTATGTAGTAGTTTAATACAACACTAGAAGCAACAAATGTTAACTGTCACACCTGCCAGTCCAAAATAATAAATAAAAGAAACCTAGAAATATGCATCTGGGACTCCTTGTTGCTATTCTCCTATTTGACTGAACCCCTACCCAACAGGACCCCAACACTGAGGTTCAAGCCAAACCATGACCTCTGAGAACTGTTACACCCCCAGTGTTTACCTGTTTTGAACTTTTTAAAGTAACACAAAAGAATGAGAGCATATTCTGTACTCTTATCTTCCTCAAAGATAAGTCCTCTTATCTAGTTTTTTGTTTTTTATTTAAAGAACTAGCAAAAGAAAATGTGTCATGCAAACAAAGATACAACCATCCTGCAACACAGCCCAAAAAACTGATCAACGTGTAAGTATCCCCTTTAACAAAGGAAGAGTCATAATATTTTAATTTTGGGGTGGTCAATCAAATTTCTTTGGTGTCCATGGCCACCCCTGGCCACCCTCTGGATATACCCTTGTGGCTGAGCGAGCAATTGAATCTGAAAATACATTAATAGGAGGAAAAAAGACATTGATTTAAAAAACATTGATTAACAGTTGAGAGTTTAATTAAGGATTTGGCAATGGATTGTTGGACTCAGTGTGCCACAGTCTCCCTGTTCCTCCTCAGCAGTCACATTTCCAGTCCCCAGGTTCCCTTGCCATTCTCCTCCTCCTCACCAGATGCCCCTGTGTTTCTCTTCCTTTCCCCATCAACAAACCTGGTCAAAGATAAAATCTGCCATGCAGTTCCCTAAAATTCTCAGCCCCACCTGCTCACCTGTGCCCACTTTAATCACCAGCCTTAATCCTCACACAGTTTGGAAGATTAACTTTATAAATCACTGGTTTGATCCTGTTGCTATGTTTTTCTTTTTCTTGTTTCATCTTGTATCAGAAATGCATTCCTTCCTGCCTATCTGATCCAAACCCCTACCCTTTTCTTTTGATAATCCCTTATACAATGAAAAGGGGTGTAATAATATGTGATATTAACAGCCATTCAAACATATAGTTTTTTCCTGAGGTTAAACTCTCTGGATACATTTCATGCTCATTTATATGTTCATGATCCAAAGGGGAAATCCATGAAACTGACATGCCTGCTGTTGCTATGCGGCTTGCAGATGCGTAAGTTGGGGACTTGTGGCTCTCTTTGTGCAAAAGTATGCAGTCATACTACTAAATATCATGTCAAAAGTCATCCAGCCAGTCAGGAGCAGCTGACTAGAGTGTGATTGGCTGCCGTGTTCCCCTGTGCACTGCATGCCAAACTTTTTTTTTTTTTTTTTAAAGATGTACACATGGACTTGTAACGGGGATCTGGCAAAACACGATCCTTAAACTTTTAGTGGAAGGTGAATTGCATCGACCTTTCCACAACTACCTGCATTTGGGTTTTAACTTCCTGTTCACACTACCAACTGGGAAATCCTGCTCTCCAGTACTTTCTCAAAAAGCTGAAGTAATGTGTTGTTAGACTAAACCCCATTATTTCCTAACTTTAACTAAAATTACAGCTTTTATTCCCTCTGTTGTGCTTTCAGAAGTTTTGGATAATGGTTCCACTGCTTCTCAGAGTTTTTCTGAAGTCCCAAATGCTAAGAAGCTGGAACAAAGGAGGGTTTTGTGTTTATTGAAAGCTGTCATTAAATGCCTTATGAGGAAAATGTGTTGGAGTCTCACCAGGACTGACACCTGCCAGTATGACACATGTGTGGGTGAAACACTTGTGCATTCTGTCTGTGGATTTTAGTGGATGATTGAAATTGCAAATGAGACTCTGTGTGTTTGCATTAGCATATACTTTGAGGGTCTCAATATGCCAATTTGCATACATGTCTATAGGCACTGTACCTGCATTTGTGTATGCACATTTGTCAGCCTGCATGCCATTTCAAAACCTGTGAGAGTGAATCCTGCTGTGCATGCGTGACCTGGGGGCTTGTAGCAACAGGGAGGGGGTAAACAAGCTGACCTTTACAGCTTTGATCAACCTGGAGGAAGAGGCTGGGGGTTGTCAGCAGGATCATTGTGAGGGAGAGGAAATAGAGAGGAGTCTATTCCAGTGTCAGGAATGTGTGCTGCTTGGTTTGTCAGTGTGTGCGATCATCAGTATCAGTGCTCATCTATCATCCCTTACCTCAGCCAGCGGTACGATGCCCTGTATGTCGGCATTGCTGATGTAGAGGTGGGAGACTTTCTCTGTTTGCCTGGAGGTTGTCTGTGAGCCTGTCGGGTACTCAACTTTCCAGTGGAGAGTCTGGGTCGGCACCAGGTTGATGACGTTATCCACCTCAAATTCAAGCTGCATCACCTCATATGACAGACTTTCCAATCTGCAGAGAAGAAGAGAAGCAAAAAGAAGAAAACTTGCTGTTCAGGCTGTTTAAAATATCCATTTAATTTTTTTTCTTTTAAATGAAATAAAGAGTTGTGAAGCAGCGGCACCAAAATGAAAGACCTTAAAAGTTAATGCCACAATAATGAACAACCTTATAAGAGATGCTCAACCCTGTCCACTTTCTACTGTCCTCACCAGTCACATCATCATTTCGTCTGTGCTACTTTTGCAGGTTTGATTATAAGATATATATTATAACCAACCAAGGTTGACTTTGCACAAGCTACATGGTGTAAAACAATGGTATATAGTCATGTAGAAAACCCAAGCAGTCACATAGAAAACATGATAAATTTGCAATCTCTTGCAAAAGAAATACACCACCCACAAACATGGAGTACAGTGACGTCTCTGATTTGTGGAGCCCACTTTAACTGTCTTTGTTTATCTGCTACACAGAATTTAACAGTCATTTTTTAACAACAGGAAATGCAAATGGAGAAACAATGGTATATGGTACAGTAGAGTAGAGTAGTTCTCAACTGGTCTAGACTCATGGCCCACCACTACCTCCTTTATAAGATGCCAGGACCCAAATCTCTGAAAAGTTTGAACTGTGGAAACTTGTTGAGACCTTATATAGAACAAAAGTAACTGAGCAAAGAGACAGGATGAAACAATTATTGCTAAAAGGACACAACTACCATAACTGTTTTTTACTCCTGCAGTAAGGTAAGTTTTGGTTGCTTTCTAAAGGTCTAAAAAAATTGATTTCATCTTGAGAAAACGGGCTGCATGGCAATGCAGGGGTTAGGGCTGTTCCCTCACAGCAAGAAGGTCCCTGGTTCCCTGGTCAGGGCCTTTCTGTGCAGAGTTTGCATGTTCTCCCCGTGCATGCGTGGGTTCTCTCCAGGTACTCTGGCTTCCTCCCACCACCAAAAACATACGTTAGGTTAATTTATTACTCTAAATTGGCTGTGGGTGTGAATGTGAGCTTGCCTGGTTGTTTGTCTCTATATGTCAGCCCTGTGACTGACTGGTGACCAGTCCAGGGTGTACCCTGGCTCTAGCCCAGAGACAGCTGGGATAGGCTCCCTGCAACCCCCAACGGGACAGGCGGAAAATGGATGGATGGATGGATCTTTGTTATTTGGCTCTCTAAAATAGCACTAAAAATCCCTCAAAATTAGCTGATTGTCAGTTGAAAAAGGATCAGATAAAATGCATGCATGGTTGTCCGCTTAGGGCTTCTGTACTTACAAAGAATTCTAGTTGCATTTGCTTCCCCAGGCACACATTTGGGACAAACTGGAAACAGTTCCCCAACCCACCTTTGGGTCTAGCTCCACCAGGTGAGAACCAGACATGTTTGTATATTACCAGTCTTTTTTTTTTTTTTAGAAAAAAAGCAGTTTATTTGCAATCTCAGGGAAAAAAACAACACTACTAACGAACTCAGAGTGCCACAGCAACGCCTCAGATTGGCTGACACAGCTGTTGTCTGCAAATTTGGGCTATGAAGTGCTACTTAGTGTACAGTCTTGGAAAAAGTGGGTGGTAACTGTTAAGCTCTGTGGTGTAGAAAGCTGGCATCACATGTGCTACTTGCCACCAGCCCAGCCAATGGAAACATTCAGTCACAGTGTAGAATTTCAGTCTGTTGAGGGCAGTTACTATGCACATTTTAACACAAAATGTAGAGTATGAACACTGTTATCAAATGTTGAGTTTTGAGCACTACCTGACCAACAAGACTTGTATATAAACAAACACGTTTACCTGAAAAAGTTGACTAAGGGTTAATTTATATATATATATAATTTTTTTTTTTTTTTTTTTGGGCTTTTTAAACATTTTTTCACAGAGGAGGCCAGTGGATAGAGTTGGAAACAGGGACAAAAGAACTGGGGCCAGACATATGGGAAAGTAGCCACAGGTCAGACTTAAACCCTGCCCTCCTGCATACATGGGGTGCACCTTTACCCATTAGGCCGTCAGCACCCCTAAGTTACTCTTTAAACTGTGAATGGTACCACTCGTTGAGAAAGTCTGAAAAATAAAATCAAAATACTGGTACTGATCTATAATCAAGATTCACTTTTGTGGAACGCAGAAATAACACCTTTACTATGTCACCAAAGAATACCACTTTAGAAGATTTATTTGAAAACACTACCTTTACAACAACTGCTAAAAATAAAGCAATATTCTCTGTGTCCACTTGGGGTCCTCTTTCTTTGCATGCCATTAATGTGATGTGTGTGTGGTCTGTGCTGTGCAACATTTACTCCATGTCTGTCTCTTTTTAGACAGGAATCCTCCCTCTTGGCCAGAGGTTATTTTTTTTTTTTTATTCAGAGTTTTTTCATGGAGTTTTCTCCTCCGCAACCACACCAAGTGTCTAGGGACAGAGGGTGTTGCATGCACTACAGATTGTAAAGCCCCCCTGAGGCCAGCTGTGGTTTGTGATTTTCTATTATATAAATAAAAAATTTGACATGCTTTGACTTGGCAGTGCTACATACTGGTGGAATCAGGTTAGCGGTTTAAAACCCCAAAGTAAGGTCAGACTTTGGCCTCAGATCGCAAGCTATTCCAAAGTATTTGATACTCACCAGACAAAGTGAAACCTTTTTTATACTGAATAATGAAATAATAACATGACAAATGGAGATAATGCAGTGAGTCTGTAACTTCAGTTCAAACCAATTTTCAGATTCATCCTAACAGACCAGAAATGTCAGAGATATATTCAGGTGACTGCACATGCAGATGCACACAAGGACCTTAAAGTGACAACAGAAATGATTGGGAGCTAATGTAAGGACAAACACAACATTTGTCAGAGTGCATTTCTCCCACAGCGCTGTAACAAAGCACCATGGTTAACACATATTGTTCATTGCATATTAATTCACTTTGCATTACGGTGCTGCAGAGGCATGAGAGAGCACGACACGGTGGGGCAAAGTGATGTGCTCCCCCACGTTCCCTTCTCACCTCTGCAACACCTCAGCTCCTATCTCTAAGTCCACTACAGAGCGCCACATAAGACGTGTGATAGGAGCTTCTGCCTTGTGGTGTGCTAAGAAAATGCAGCAGGGGGAAGTCACACTAATTATGCTCATGTGTGTTTTATAAGTGGGTGTGATAGAGAATAATCCAGTCCCAAAATAATGACACATTATGCAGCTTAGATAAATGCCATTCTGCACATAACCACATAGCATATGCTAATGTGTTAAATGCTGTGTGTTGCAGTTGTGCGTGCAAGGCATCCCCAAACACAGTCAGCTGCTGAGATAATTTTATATGCAGGCTCATACTGTATCCACATTTAAGTTTTAATAGAGGCTAGTTTGCTGAGTTTAGGAATGAGTGATTGAAAACATGAGAATCAGATCCTATAGGTGCTGAAAGAGAATAAACAAAATGTAGGGACAACAAATGTGGGATGCATAAGAAGGATATACTCAATGGGCAAGATTGCATTCCTTGGTTTGATTGAGATTTAATATGTGGTTGAAGGGAGAGGGAATCCGTGGGATCAGGATATATTTTCTTTATGAAATAATCAAAGTGGCTAAGGGATGGAGTCTTATTTTGAATCCATTCGTAGGCAACGCAACATTTGGACACATTTTGCCTCTAAAATTCAACTGAGAGGATGAAAAAGTATATTATGTCTATCTTAAAAATGTGATTCATGTGATGTGATTATGATCTAACTCTGTTCTCTAGAATCAGTCTCTGGTTCCATCCAAACTTAGACTCTAAGAATGACTGCAACTTTAAAAAAAAAAAAAAGCCCAAAATGAATACTTTTTATCACCTTTACTTCTCTGTTCAGATTCTTAGGAACAAAACAATCTGTCAATTTGACAACTTGGAGGTCTACTGCACATTGTGCCCCCACAACTTTGTAGCCTGTCATTACCTGCTTTGCCTCTCTGCCTGACAGGTATCATGTTCCCTCTGCCGTGAGTGTGAATCAAACCCAGTGGTGTTATCAAAACCTAAGTCGATTTCTTTGTAGACCTGAGACTGATGCATCAAAAGCTTGGAGTCAGGGCTGCTGCAGGAAGTCACAGTGCTATGAGTGAGGATTGTGACCAGATACAGAATGAAAAAAACACATTAAATGTAGATTCAAAGGCAATCAAAGGTCTGTTAAACTGCAGTAAAATGCATAAGCACTGCTTAAGGCATTGAAAAAAAAAACTGCAAGTATTAAATAAAAACACTATCTGAAATCTGACAGTACATTTTGTTTGGTCAAGATAACAGTGAAATAAGCCCGCCTACAGTTCACGGTAAGCACAACAATAAAGGTCTCCAGGGTGGGATCTTACAGATAAACATTTAACGGTGTCGACGGTTTCACTGTGACAAGAAAAGTGCAAAGAAATTATTAAAGCTGGAGTTTGGTAACTGAGAGGTGGGACTCTCCCTCATGCCCTGCAGCTAGTCCAACATGAATTAGAAAGAAAGAAGGAAAGCAGCTGTAAATTGATTTTCAGGTCGACGTTTTGGAGCTCCGTCTCAAGCCACACACACAGAAATATATAGGGATTAAAGGTCATGACAAAGCCAATTGCTAAGGGCCTGTGATAGCTGGTGTCACACCATGCATGTGTGTGTGTGAGCGTGTGTGTGTCTAGGGAGATGTGGTGAGTGATGTGTTACACAGATAGATTAAGGAGAGAAAACTGATGGGTGTCAGCTCCCCTTGACCTCTTCTAGATCCTTCCATCACGCCTGCTTTTCTTTTATCTGTCTCCACCCGTCTGTCTGTCTGCCTCCGTCTGTCTCTCATCAAACGCAGTCAAGACATCTTTTCATAGTTAACCCTTCTTTTAATAGAAAGGTTGCTATCCTTTATTTATTTATCATCTATTTATTTCTCTGGTTGTGAGCACCCTCCAAGTGACTCCTCTCATTTGACAGTCACTGACATTGTGTTATGTAGGCTAAGACTATAATATTAAGTTGTTTCCTTTCATGGCTCTGATAAATATCTGCAATATAATTATTGACTTAAATGCTTAGTAGCCTAACGTGATGCTATAGCAGTCTTGTGTTTGCAAGTGGTCAATAAAACATCACATCTTTGCCTACACACTGTAAAATATCTAGTTGTTTGAAGTTCACCCTTTATAGAGCCGTCACTGAAATACTTTTGGCTTCATCCTTATCATATCTGGGCTGTCAGCATTTTTACATTAATAGTGATGCAATTAAGGTCCATAACTAACAGCTTTTTAGAAATCATATTGATCCAGTGCCTTATTCAGAACCCTTTGTTGAGCCACTGTATCATCTCCCTGCAGCCACAATGATGTGAAATAAGTACACAACTTCTCCTTAAATTTTTATTTTGATTCAAAAACCTCAGACAGCCTAGTGGACAAGTGGAAAGTCATCTGCACCTTGTGTTATCAAACTTTTATCTTTTAACTGTTCCTTTATTTCCTTTACAGTCCATTACAATTTCATGCAATAACCTTTGATGTACCCTAAGTTCCTTATATCCAATCAAAATAAAAGCAGGTCTGTATCCAAACAGGAAGTCAGTAACCCTCAGTTTAAGACAGTACTATGACCAAAGTAAAACAGCTTCATATAAATATAGTGGAATTTAAAGGGGACATATTTTGACCTTTAAAGACAAGTTTATATTGGTCTCAGAGGTCCCCAAATCATGCCTGTGAAGTCTGTTGCTAGAAAAAAAAATCCAGTATTGAATTGTTCTATGTCTTAACTCCCCTCTGTTTCAGCCCTGCTCAGAACGAGCTGTTTCTGTGTCTTTGGCTTTAAATGTTTCTGAGCTGTCTGACTCTGCCCCTGACTCCGCCCTTCTGAGGAAAAGGATGTGGCTAAATGGATGTGGCTAAATGGATGTGGCTCTTCTGATCCTCCTCCTGAGAGGAAGATCATTGTGGACAGGCCAGGGGCACATATTTTTGTGAGAAAAGCCTGGAAAAGAGAATTTTGCATAATACGTCCAAATGGAGCAAAGAAAAGGGGGATTATTCACAATGAGAAATTCCGAGATTAATCTTGATCCAAAAAATTAACTGTATGACAGTCCCAAATGTTAATGCATTCTTTTTATGTAATGTTTCAATTGACTTGCTTTTGCAACCTGGAAAACTTGAAGTTTGACACACAAAAAAAAAAAAAAAAAAGACTATGAGTCAGAAGATACACCTTATAACAGAGTTGGCACAAACATGAGCATAAAATTATAAAAGAGCAAAATGTAGTGACTACGTAACACAATGTTTACTGCACTCAAAGAAACCAACATGGGTGTCTGTTACATGAACCTAAGTCTAACATGTAGCTTCTATAAATATAAATATATAAAATCAAGTTTTATGGCTGAACACTTTCAAATCATGTAGTTTTAACATAACATGCAACAACTTAAAATTTACTAGACTAATTTATGTTAACACAACCTAATTCCAATGAGTTAAAATTGCAAATCACCTCTGCTTACAACTCCAGACCAGTAGGTGGCAGTAATGTACATATTCTTAATTAGGAGTACCCCTCTCTATTTTATATCAGTCAAAGGCCATGGTAAAAGGTGTGTCTCTCCTCCTCCCTGGCAAAGTCAACTCAACTCATAATCATATTGTGGCAATCCAGGAAGCAGTCACCTGAAGCAGGGACTTCTGGGATTGTTTTGCAAAAGAATTCCCTCTTCTACTGTTCTATAATGTTCATGTTTCATTGCAAAGTTATAATTATGTATTTAGGGGAAAATGTTTTTTGAAGTATGACACCATGAGTGAGGGGGTTAATGCTGCAGACTACCCTGTCTGTATGTGTCTGTATGTATGTTCTAAATAAAAGCTAGCTGCTATGTTTATTGCACAAGGGCTTGTTAAACTCATTCAGCTTGTCTTGAGCCATTCCTCATCACAGCTTGCCACAATATCATACAAGTTTAAATGGCCCAAGAAAATTATGTCAGTGTGTTACATTTACCCTTAATAATAATAATAATATCTGGAATTTATATAGCGCCTTTCAAGAAACCCAAGGATGCTTTACAAGAACAAATCTAGTTGGCCTCAACTATGGTAATTAAGTAACAGTAACACAAATACATCATGTTGACCTAACATATTTACATTTAGGCCACTCAACAAAATTGTTTCTGGCTAAGTTAACACATTTTACTTGGATGGAAATACTTTCCATAATTTTATTACGTTCACTGAGCAAGCTATTTTTTGAGTGTGCTGGTTCCTGGTAAAGCTTGTATTTTTTTAATGGTGTAATACTGTAATTTGAAACAAACAACCTCCTTTTATGTTATGCTATTTTTCTAGGACAGTTTTGCTCACTATGTCCTGAGATCATTCTTTAAAAAGAAATCTTCACCTAAGTGAGGCTATGATAAATAACAATTACTTTGAAAGAAAACTGTAACACGGTGAGAGCTGTGAGCTGCTTAGTTGAATAACAGTCCTCTGTAAGATAAGAGTGTTCGAGTGCTTCACTGAAGGACGAGCCAAAGAATGCAGTGGTTTCTGTACGAGGCTACACAGGAAACAGACAGCGAAGCCCTCATCAACAGTTTTCAATTTAGGGTTTTTTGGCTCCTCGAGTGTGTGTGTGTGTTGTGTGTGTCCATCAGCAGGACTAGTTGTTTAACCTCTAAGGACACAGGAGCCCTATTTCATATTTTCCAGGAAAAACCTAAAAAACAGCAGCGCTTCAGACACGTACACACCGAGACACAATGCTCTGTCACTCTGGCTCTCTGTTCCTGTCTCTCTCACCCTCACAGACACAGGCACACAGGCAATGCACAAGCAACACATTCTCGCTCTGTGTCACACACACACAAGCATGTCCGCACAACCTCCCAGACAATGTTGAGTGTGTTTAGGTGCGGTGTAATCGCTGGAGCTGAAAAAGCAATGTGTCTGCAGTGACAGGTTCATTCAGGTGTTAGCTCCGTCCCAACCACAAGGCTCCAAAACAATATAACACTGTCCTCTAGTGCATACACGTACACACTCAAGAACACTGTCGGCCTACACTCAAGAGCGACCAGACAAAACCACGACACAAATTCACACTTTCTCACAGTCTTGGAGTGTATTTTCCTGCAGGTGATACTGACCTTCAGCTACTACCCTGTTACTGACACGGTGATGCAGGTTTACCGCTCTGAGTGGGTCAGAGTCAGTAAAGCGACCTTGTGTTTGACACAGGCTTGTTTATTGAGAGAGTAATTCAATTTAACACTAAAGATTTTAATGGCTAGAATACAGTAACATATTAATCTAAAATAACAAAGATTTTTTCCCACATTTAAACAGCTTAAAGGGGGCCAGTATGTATAGGTCTGCAACACTGCCACTTCTAAATTGTACCCCTTGGTGTCCCAGGACATTTTTTGTCATTCCAGGGCTTCTCACCAGTTGCCAGTATGCTCCCTCTCCATGGCTCAACAGCTTTTATGGATGATTTGTCTATCAAATGCATTGCTGTGGCACACTTCTGAAATATGTCTTTGTGCACAAATTTTGTGATTTCATTGTAGAAAAAAATAGCAAAATATACCAAACATACTCTATACTGTGTATATCAGTTGAAGTATGAAAAATTCCTGAGGTATTATTTTTTTATCCACTGACACTTTTTCCTCTTAAAGCACTGCATATAAACAAATCCAGTCATGTTGATGTTGCAGTAGCTCGAGCTAGAGAGGGGTCTGTTCACTTCCTGAGCACTGCTGGGATGTCCTTAACGACACCAACTGCTTAGATACTCTTTTTTGTGCAGCTGCCCCTCACTCTGACATCTCTCCAGAAGTTTCCAAAGGATTCTTGGTGTGCATGTGCATGCTGTGCAGTCTATATGCCTGCAAAATGTTCAACCAGGCGGTGTAAAATTGAATTTCCCCTTGAGAGATCAATAAAAGATATCCTGCTTTTGAAAGATGTTGAATCATAATGCTCCTCTGTCAGCTGTAGTCATAGTAGGGATGGGGGTCATTGATCTTTTTTGATACTGATACCCTTAACAATATTTCTTTTTGATTTGAGTCATTATCGTTAATTACTATTGTCTTGTTGAAAGAGAAGGCAGAATTATATATTCTACATAAGTTAAAAAGACCATGATTCCATCTGTTATAGCTGCTTTGTTTAGCCAGAAAAGCAACTGTATCAATGTCACAGATGCATTTATTCAAGCTTCTTGTCAAAAGAATTTTCTTTTCCTTGATGTTAAATTTAAATGCATCATGACATTTTAATAACATTCACCTCATAGTCAATTTACTGAGCTGAACTTGAATACATAATAATATAACTGTTGCTGACAGAAGGCCAATCTGTGCAGATGAGGAGGATCACTGCCCCTGCAGCAGATAAAGCCAGTGTTAGAGGTCAGAGGTCAGAGGTACTGTATTTTGGTTTTAAATTGATTCACAATGCTGATGTGCTATGAGCTTATGTTCCCATAAGAACTGATGTACCCTTTTGCACCAGTGATATGATAAAATGATGCTACACCACAGAGCCAGTGAGACTTAAAAGCAGTATTTAAGCTACAACAATACTGGTTTTTAAGTGTTGAAAAATGCAGAACCAGGTATCTACGAAAACAGTTTTTTGTTTGTTTGTTTGTTTGTTTGTTTGTTTGTTTTTTATTTTAGCAGTGTTTGTGACTTCTTTGATTTTACTGTGCAGTACTTTGGTAAACTTGAATGTTTTTAAAATATGCTGTATAAATGAAGTGGATTAGACTGGATTGGATTGATCTCCATACTTAGTCAGTTTGCTTTACTGCTGTTATTGCATTAGTATTGTTATTGTAGAGTAGTGTTAAATCAAAGTTGCTCCCTGATGGCAAAGTTATGCTCTGTAAAATGTCTGCTTACAGCGTTATTGATTTTTTGGTAAATTTCTTTTAAACTTAGTTAAAATACAGGGGGAAAAATGACCCTGTCTGGAGCAATATGGCCTAGACTTTGTGCCAGTACTCTGACCAGTCTCTCAATACAGGGCCAAGTTAACTGGTATAAAATATACTTAATAATAAAGTAAGGGAGTTTTGGAAGACTTTTATCTATAAATGTTATACTGCTGGAAAGCCTGTTTATTTCTCTTTTAAATGGTGCAACATTTGTGAGGAACATGCATTTGTGGGATGAGTAGCAGAGCTAAGCATGTGTTTTTTTTTTTTGTATGGTTTTTTTTTTGTTGTTTTTTTGCCAAATCTTCTCTGCCAATGCCAAACAGCTTATTCTGCTGTTGACTCTTGTTTGGTGGATTGGATGCAGGTGTATGTTGTCTGTTCTGGATTGTTTGGGAAGAGTGCTGTTGGCCATATCATCCCGTGAACCTGGATGAATTTAGTAGAAGACAGCTTACAGTTCTGAAGTGCCGACAGGGTGAGGAAATGATCTACTGGGGATGTCATCAAATTGGGACAATCACCCTTTTTCACTTAGGCCAAGTTCAGAGTCAGTGTGTGGTGGGAGACCCCTGAACTGTAGCTAAAGTATGCTCTCCTCCAGCAGTATCTCATTTTGCTGTTGGGTGTGATTCTTCCAGTCTTGTTGCAATTAATCAAGCGGCTCAGCTTTGTTAGCTTGATCATCAGGTGGTCAACCAACAGCACATCATTTAAATGAATGAGAAGTACATGTGTTCCGGAATAGAATAGCTTCTCACAAGTTGCAAAGAAAATTTAGAGTTGTCTATAATTTTTTTTTCCATAGTCAAATATTATCTGGTGTTAATGCAGAGACTGTAAAGCAACGGTTTTCTAAAGAAAGCAACAGTGATGTCCTGGTTTCCTTTTGAACACAGGAGAAAAGGCTGTGGATAATGTGCACTCTGTGGTCCCTACATATATGCTGACCTATCTGATCAAAATAGAAATTATTAAAGAGGTCATACTAATAAAAAAAATAGTCACAACCCTCTTCAAAGCTATTGCTGAACCCCTCAATTTGAAAAGGACTTACCTTTGTTGATAAATGATCAAATAAATAAAACCCTGCTTAGAAGTGAGACATGCAAACAGATGCACATTTTTTGAGTGAAAGTTTCTCTGCCAGTGGAGGCCATACCGGTTTAGCCTATAAACCCAGATAAAATGATTCTCCTGGCAGCAGAGAGTCTTTTGAGACGTTCAGGCTGGACTTACTTCTTACACTCATGTAGCTGGCTTGGCACTTCTGGAGTCTCAGAGCCGATTAGGAGTGATGATTGACTTTTTTGGGTGTTTATCCATTTAGCTATCAATTAAAAGATTTAATTTCAAGGCTGGGTCAACAGAGACATATTTTTATGACGCTCCATTTCTACTGCCCCTTTTTATACATAATAACCTCTGTGTTCTGTTTTGTCATGTTTTGATTTTAGGTAGATTTGTAGGAATTTGTCAAGCAAAAAAGAGTCAAAACCTGATAGACTCATCTTCCCAGGAGCCCTTGCAGCATGTCACTCTTTTCTCTGATAGGACGAGACCTGAGAAGAAACTGCAGGGGGTCCACAGGTAATGAAAGGTCCTGGGACTCTTCCTGCACAGCCATTCCATTGCCATTCAAGCAGCAGACCAGCTGCCTTCCACTGTGTTGCTTTGTGCTTCACCTCAAAGCTTGGCACAGTCAGCCACCAGCCAGTAGAGTACAGAGTTTTATTTCCAACCTTACATGCCATCAAGACAGGAGTGCTGAAGAAAGACCACTGCTGTCTGAAGAAGGACACATAACTCTTTTCCCATCTAAGAAGGATGATAGGAGCTCTACTCTCATCCTAAAGCTAAATGTTGATGCAGCAAGACTTTTAACTTGCTGGGGCTGTAGAAAGAACATACATGGACTGACCTCTGCTCACTTCTGAATCTGTTGGACATCAGACTCTTATCACATACAGTGCTAACAAGTAAGAGGCTTTGTTTTGGTAGAAATAGCAACAGGAAGTGTTTCATATGCATTTTTTGAAAGTTGCACTTGTTATCTAATTGTCTCTGCCTATGTGTTGTTAATTTACTTTGCTGTGTCCATTTATGTCCAGTTTAGTGCCTTCACCGACACGAGTGCTAGTGTGACTGCCGTCAGAATCGAAGTCTGGCCAATGGGCCTCTTTGTGTTAAAGTGACCATAGTGAGTTGTAACTACAAGTTAGTTTCTTTCTTTACCATGGCTTCTCTTTGTTTGAAGTCTCCCATCTTTAAAGTCATATGTAAGCCACATTTGTCTCTTCTCTTGCTCTCTCTCTCTCTCTTACTATATCACACCCATACATTTATTATGGTTTGTTATAAATAGTTTGTTGTAGTTTAGCTTTATAATAGTTATTTGTTTGATTGTCATTGATTCTGACTGATGCTGCTTTGTTAAATAAATTCTATCATAAATTTAAAGAAAAGTCGTCTATGGTTAACGTGCATACACCACAATATTCTGCTGGTTGACAAGGTCATGCATATCTCACACATTCTATTTATCTAAACATCAATCGGCTCCATTTTTGGGTTCAAATTTCAGCTATCCTTCAACTATTCATCAAGAGAAGCAGACCGCCCAGTGATTAGTCCGCTGAGTAGCATAGTATTTCCTGAATTGACAACATTACCAGTAATACTGGATTTTTTTCATCCTTGGCTTAAATTCCTCCTGGAGCTGTCCATCTCATCACCCCTGATGTCTCTTTTATTCTCTCCTTTGCAATAATTGCTTGATTATCTACTGGCACTCAATATTTGTTTTGCTCAAACTCAAACACAAAATCTCGGTTTCAGTCATCATGGTGTCCTGTACTCAAACAAGCAGAGCATTTGAACCTGAAAGTAGGGATAAAACTTAGATATATTAGCTGTGCAGACACACCTGTCATGTAGTGTTTACAACAGCGTAGGCCACTGCCAGGTACTGAAAAAGTACATGTGATGCAGAAGCATAGATCAGGTTTTTGCACACAGAGCAAAGGAACAAAGCATCATTGTGCTGCTTTTTGTTCTGACAGAGTAATTGCATGCTGGTAGACTTTTGTAAAGCTAACCATTGATTAATGTGTTATACTGTCATAATGTCACATATGTGTTTTTATAAGGAGAAATGTGAAATTGGTTAAGCTACTGGGGTGTGTCTTAGTGAGGAGCCTCTATGTGTCCTTGTGCTTTCTCCCGGGTCAATACAAGTCTTTTTTTCTTCCCCCTATAATAAATGACTACCACTTACACACACGCACACACTCACATGTGGTTACCATGAGACACCTTCAATGGCCTTGCAGTAGAAGTGGATACACAGTCAAGGTCCTGTTTATCTCATTGTCATGGCTTCTGTAACAGAACCACATAAGACTCCAACTGTTTCGTACACACATACACTCATTCGCTAGGTTGATGAAGTGGAGTCTCACTTTTAACTAAGCTCACTGCTGCTCTAAATATATGAGACACGCACTGATTATTAACAGAGCATCTGATCTGAGACTGATTGGATTTAGTTTCTCCAGAGAGACATTTAGCTCATGGTTTCCCATTTGGAGTTTGAGTTTTAGAGTGACAGTGTGCATCACTGACTTTAAAATGCATTTCTAAAGCATCTCAGCACAGCTGTTGATTGCAATATTTATTAGAAATGAAAACTTGCATCTACATTTTTAGGGCCCTATTTTGAAAGCGCAAAGCAAGGTGCAAGGTGTTTCAGTCTACATTTTATCATCTAGATGACCCATGTGCACAGAATGAAGAGGTTGGATTGATTTGCTTGACTATACATGGGTTTGTTGTGGGTGTAACATGTATCAGATTAGAGTGTCTGCTTTCTTTCCCTTTAAAGCCATGGATGTTGCCTGACATGTTGATAATTATGAGGTGGATTTCATTCGAATAGACTGACTCTGGCCTGCTTTTTTCTCCTTTCACGGAGCCACTGACACTCAAAATACAAAATGGGAAAAAACAATAAGCTGATAGAAAATTTATATTCTATTGAAGAAATTATTTTTAAAAAATGCACTGAACACAAATGCAAATCCTCTTGAAGTACAAGCGGGCCCTGTCTGCTCTGACGTTGTCACATTTAGTTGTACGTGTTGCTGGCATCAGGCCAAAAGATTTTTCTTTTTTCAATTAAAAAGATTTGTTAAGTTTTTAACAAAGAAAAAACTTCTCGGGAGGACAAATCTTTTTTTTTTTTTTTTTTTTTAGATTATAAAGCCATATAGAACAAGAAAAAAACTCAGAATTTTAGAGTTTAAGAAGTCAAAATTCATAAGAAAAAAATCTTAATCTTAATTTTGATTTTAAAAAGTTACAAAATTTAAGATTTAAAACTAAAAAATTAAAAGTTTTCAAAATGATAAATCTACAACAGTGTAAAGTCAGAACTGACTGACTGGATTTCTGACTTTTGACATCTTTCTGACACCAAATGCCCTGACAGAAGTGCAACTCTATTTGCCATTAAAACGATGTGATTGTTTGGTGGAATAAACCACAGCTGTGTCAACTGGAAAATAGGTGGGATCCCTGTGTTGTGCAACAAGATGCTTTGTGCTGGGTCTCTAATGTTTCCTAGGGTTTACCTCCCTGCATCTCCTCAGCCTCTGCTGCTGACCCCTCATGGTTTGCCCTCTTTAAGAAAAGAAGGTGATCTCTGAAGCAAAAGCTCTCCCTTTATGTCACCCTCAAACACAAACACTCACTCACATTGTGTTGCAAAATGCGGCGAGGACAAGTTGTCTTATCAGAGTGTACTATAGGAAAGTGGCGGTCTCAGGGGAAATTCAAAGGACAATAGAGAACACACACACACACACACACACACACACACACACACATACACACAACAGACATGCACCGCCGGCAAGATGAGAGGAATCATCCCCTGGGAGAATACGAGGCACGAAAGAAAGGATGGAAGAGGGAGCAGGACGAGGAAAAAAACAGGTAAGGAAAATTTTTCTCTCTTTGCTTGGAGGAAGTTGTCACTTACAGCATTTCCCCTCAGCGCAGGCCCAGCCTGTGGCTGACAGCAGGGGTGTATGTGACATAAAGAGAGACAGAGGAGGGGAGAGATGTTTGATAGAAGACAAACACTGCACAGAGGTAAAGGATGGAAAGAAAATGTAGAATAGTAAACAATCAAGCAGTTTAGAGTTTAAAAAAAAAAAAGCAAAATGAGAAAGAAGTTCAGGAAGAGAGAAAACAGACAAAAATTCACTCAAAGGAACAAAGGTAACACACACTCTCTCTCACACAGCTGTCAGAGGTGTGTTAGCTGCTACAGGGAGACGGAGAAAGACAGAGGTAAAGGCGAAACGACGCCAGGCGGAACCACAGGCTCTGTCACAGCCATCACCCACCTTCACCTTCACCACGTGTGTGTGCGTGTGTGTATAGAAGAAAGAGAGCCGGTGTGAGTGTGTGTGTGTAGGGGTGGGTGTGTGTGTGTGTGTGTGTGTGTGACAGCTGGATGCAGAAATGCAACGCACCATCGCAGACAACCCCTGTCAGTTTGGTTTAAGACAACCTCAAAACTGTGTGTCTGTGTGTGTGTGGATTTCACCCCCAACCTGGCAGTCCATCAGCCATTCGCATTTAATTTCAGCACCCCGATGCGCACTTGGGTGCACACACACCACCATTCACCCATTCAACACCCACACACACACACCCACTGAGTGTTCTTAACCTGGTTTAGCCTCCACTGACCAGCTGTCAGATATCGGTTGCCATCAGTTACCAAAGCCTGTGTCGAGGGAAATGGAGAAAAACGTGATAGATGGAGAGTGAGAAGGAGGTCTAAGGACGCTTTTTTAAAGCGTACAGCAGGACAAGCTTAAGTTCACATGAAGGGAAAGAAGAGTTGAAAATACCTTATGAAAACGCACTTTATGAGAAATGAAGATCGGGGATGCTAGTCCAAATCTGTCTTTTATTATAAATTAGAGATAAACGTGATGTAAAATCTATCTGAGTCATACTCTAACAACCTATTTTTCATCTAAAAGTGCTACATGTATTTGTACATTTCAAACATTATAGAATATCCAAAGGAAAAGAGCTGAAAAGAATACAGTCTCTAAATATTTGTTATTAGTAGGTACTTTCTGTTCAAAAAGAGTGGAGAATTGAAGTGAATAACTTCTTTAGCCTGACCCCTTTTGTTAAAAGATGATCTCCAACCTGCACCACCACAGCTTTCATACCAGGCGCATGTGCTAATCTGTGCCTCCCTGCTGTCACAGCTATGTCTTTTTCCAAAGTTTTACCAGCGTTTATCTCCCTACAAGTGAACTGAATCATTGTACAGTTGAACTGAGCTGGGATAATTTCAGAATAAAAGCATTCTGAACAATCGAGGTGATGTTTCTCCTCAGAGATGACAAACTAAGTGTACTGGGTTTATCTTGCCTGTGACTTGCTCTACCCATGTGAAGTTTAAAAAAGACTTTTAGATATCTTAAGCAGCACTTATGACGCCACGATACATAATATAATATACTCAGATTGACCACCTATTTCTATTACATTCTCCCATATTCCAAATAACTTCAAATCTCCCAAATGGTCACTAAATAATTCCCTTTTGCTTGATTCAAGCTTCAAAACTGGTTATCCAAAACACAGAGCTCTTTTTCAAAGACATTACCAATTCAGAACTACGATTTTGAACTAGGGGAAGCATATAAAGCCACTTGTCAAGGCTGGATAATTAGCTATGCCTCACATAAAGATAAAACTACATATCAACAAATAGAAAAATGAAGAACCACCCTGACAGAAAAAGAAAATAAACACAAGGTCTCCCCTAAAAATGACACAATATATCAGGAATTTACTAATGTTAAATCTGAACTAAACTCCCTGACAAATAATAAATTGAAGTTTGCCTTTTATCAATTAAAATGCAAAAAAATATGAGATGGATGAAAGGATGGGCAAAATGTTAGCACGCAGACTCCAGAAAGAAAAACCCTCTATATTGATACCAGCCACAAAAATGGACAAAACAATAACGAAAGACCCCAAGGATATTAATAAAAGATTCAAAGAATTTTAAGAAAAGCTTTTTAGAAATGAAATATCACCATCAAAACAGGACTTAGATAGTTTTTTAAACAAAGTTAATCGTCCTGTATTATCTCAAACAGAAAAATGAACTAGACAGAGACATAAAAAAGTGGAAATCATTGCTGCCATTAATTCTTTATCCAGCAATAAAGCTCTTGGGGAAGATGGTTTATCTACTAACTTCTATAAAACTTTTGTAGTTTTTTTGCTGACAAACTTCTTGCAGTTTATATAGAATCCAAATACTACAATAGTCTTCCACCCAATATGAACACATCAATAATTACTTTATTATGCAAGCCTAATAAAAATCCACTCAAATGTGGCAGCTAAAGTCCAATTCAACTGCTCAGTGTTAATAATAAGATTCTAGGCAAGGTAACTGCATCCAGACTAGATAACATATTACCCAATTTCATACATAAAGACCAAATCATTTTTGTTAAAAACAGACGAGTCAGTGACAAAATGCGCAAATTGAAACACACCTTTCATTACGCAAACAACCTGCCCAACCCTGCGATTGCTGTTTCTCTAGATGCTGAAAAAGCATTCGATCACATCAATTGAAAATACCTTTTCAGAACCTTAGAAGAATTTGGATTAGGTCAAAATGTAATTAAATACATATCAATGCTATATTGTAACCCGATATCTAAAGTACCTACAAATGGTTTGATATCACAACAAGGCTGTCCTTTATCACCCCTGCTGTTTATCCTCTCCTTAGAGCCATTAGCCTGTCAGATTCACTCTAATAATGACATCAAGGGTATACCTGTAAAAAATCTTTATATTAAACTCTTTTTATATTAAACTCTCTCTTTATATGCAGATGACATTCTACTGACATTGCAAAATCCTGAATCTTCACCCATTCGAACTATAGAATTAACAGAAAACTTCAGCCTTCTTTCAGGCTACAAAATGAACTGTGGGAAATCTGAAGTCATGCCATTAAACAAACAGTGTCTTCAAGAATGCTTACAAAACAATCTTTTAAATGGTTCCCCAGCGGCATCATTTTAAGCCAAGACAGTGAAAATATAGTTTCTATGAACTGGAATGCTATAGAAAGAGGTGTCTCTGAGGATCTGGAGAGATGGAAATACACCTTCCCTCTGGGGTAAGATAGACACTTTAAAAATGAATGTCCTCCCACGTTTGATTTATGTCATTAGTGCCTTTCCACTCTCTTTTAAGAAGGCTTATTTCAAAAAGATAAGCTCACTGTTTTCTTCTTTTATTTGGAATGGTAAAAGAGCGAGAATTTCTATCAACAGACTATTTCTTTGCAGAGAAAAAGGAGGTTTAGGCCTTCCAAATTTAGAAAAATATATTGCCATAAATGCAAGATACCCTTTAAAATGGGTGTATAACTATCACACAAAACATTAACATTAACATCTTGGGAAGACAGAGAAACAAAAATAATGATGTCAAGCAAATCTAGAATATCACTTAAATCATTGTGATTCAGTCCAAAAACTTCTAGAAAAATACATAATCCAGTTATTAGGTTCTCCTGTGAAGTGACAAAATTCTTGCACGAATACCTAAATTTTAATGGTCACATCTCCCCCAATTCCCCACTGTGGATCACCAACACCTTCATGATAAAAAAACAAACAACTAGAAAACAAAGAATGGAATCAAAAGGGGGTCCACTCGTGGCACCTTTTTACAGAAGGTGTTATGATGTCCTTTGAACAACTAAAGTTCACATTTAATTTGACAAACAAAGACTTCTGGCTTTACTTACAAATTAGATCACCAGCAGAGAATGTTGAGACACGCTGCCATGACAAAACGTTCAGTTGCCAACAATGTGAGCTCAGCAGGCAGGTGCTGACATAATTTTCCAACTGTGGACCTAGCTGGTGGATAAAACCCATGCTGAGGCCAGTCAGGATAGGTGCAAAAAACATCTTACCTGACAAGATAAGCTTTCAGTGTGGCTCTTTGCTCATTTGAATAAGAAATATAGGTCAGAGCTCTAATCCTGGATGAAATTATGTATGGACCTGTTTTAGAAGCACATTAACGGTGGCTCGCTTCAGCATCATTAGCTTTAGCTAAAGCTTTAGCAACATGAGCTTCAGGAAACATACCTAAGGCTAACATAGCTACGTAGATAATAAACCTATGTAGCTGGCTAACTTGACTGCTTTTTGAGCTCAGCCTTACATAGCTCTGTTATCTATAGCTAAGTTAACTTTAGCAAGGTGAGCTTTAGCAAATGTAGATTAACCTAACAGCAACAGCTATTCAGAAAATGTAGATGGGTAGCTTATGTGGCGGCTGTGTGAACTTAACTTTAGGTGTGTTAGCTATGTAACTCTTTTAGCTATGTAACTCCCTCATCTACATAGCTTACGCAGCTAACAGAGCTACATAAGCTACGCTGGCTGCATTTGGATGTTTTCATGGAGGACAAGCTTTTTTTTTCCTGTAACCACACTGTTTACTCTGCTTTATTAAATGATTTGTAATCAAGTTTTCATGGTCAGGTTTTCTACTTTAATCTTAATTTTTTACTATGCTAACCGCTACCTTAGCCCTTAGTGTGTTTTTCTTTCTAAGATATGTGTCTCAGATGAATGGTCTGTGAGAGAGGTCATTAGAGATGAATGGTCTACAGCCAGACTGTCTTGGATTGGTCAAACCCCTTGTCAGACCAGGCACAATTGTTTGAGATTGGAGTTTTGCAAGATGGATCAGCCTAATGTTAGACAAGGAATGACACCAATCCATCCACTCTGCAAGATTAATAAGGTCTTCTTGTTTATCAAAATCCACAATATGCTGTTTCTGTGCAGCACTGTCATCCTTGAGTACCCTCTGCTTTCCATGATGTTTGAGAGTCCATATTACCGCAGCTGAGCTCTCTTCCTGACAAACAACATCGAGTCATCCTGCCCTCCTCTGCTTGACTTTTTTTACTTAACCTCTACAAGGTTTATATACATTAACGGTTTAAAAACACATTAATTTTCTTTAAATGCACAGTTTAGACTTAACAACGGAGAAAAGCAGTTAAGATGTGTCACCAACCCCACTCTTTACACAGTTAAAATGGATGCATATGAGCCACAGCCAATGTTTTAGATTAAATAAAGGTTATAAAAGTGCAGCTTAGACACCAAGTTTTAAGATAGATCAAAGTCCTACAGCATTCTTGTGTTTACAGACTTGTTTGCAGATGCTCTAACACAGCAATAGAACAAAAATCCACACAGACAAATGCAAATAAGCATTTTTAATATGTGTGAATTGATTTTCCCAGAGACACTCATTGTCTTGGTCTGTCTACAACCCCTGCTGATGTTGTTGCTCCTGCTGTGACCTGCACTGCGTGACAAAAATAAAGAACACAAACACTAAATGTAACTGAAAAATGCAAAAGAGATGAAATATTGCTGGGACATGCTCACACTGTCTCTCTCTTTCAGTTTTTAAAAAATGTAAACTGTTTAATTTCTTCACCACACAGGACAAAACAAGCTCAACACAAAGACTCTTACAACCCACAGGAGGAGCTTGCACAACTCAAACACACATGAAACACACCTTCAATATGACAGCTATCAATGCACAGTAAATGACAAAAACTATGTCCAAATGATAAGTATTTCATGTTTAACTTCATATTTTTGTTACTCTGTTTTTAAAGCAAAAGACCAGGAAAGCTTTAGGTTTGTGAAGACAGTGTGTACTCTTGTTCATGTGTGTATTTGTGTGTCCGAGCTGTCAGGTACACACTCAGGTTGTCAGTGAGAGGACGCCGGGGACTCTGGGGGGATGAGTTTGCAGAAACAAAGGAGACAAGCACACACTTTTACACACACATTATTGTAAACCGTCATACACAATACTCAGTATGCACACACAGGCTGAGAAACACACATTCTTACATTAAACTGTAGTTCAAAGTCTGTGATGTGTTAACACATTTACACACTATACTTCGCTCCTGCATCATTCATTTGAGCGTGTGCATGTGACACACAAAAACGCACACTGCCAAGGTGATCTTAAGAGCATGTAAGAGGGCGGATCGATAGTGCTGAGCGGCTGAAGAAAGACACACTGACACTGACACACAGGTCTTGTTAGTTACAAACCTTTTAGGAGTCATTTCAGCTCGTGCAGCTCTGACCTCCACTTCACTGATCCTACTGTTTCTCCTTGCAGTCACATCGTCATAAATATGAGTGATATTTTCTCAATGTTTATAATGTTTTTTAGTTTTTGTTTATTTACCTATACATCCTGTTCTAATATTGACTGCATAGTGGATAAGATCTATAAAGAATTTAATATAGTTTAAAGAAATATGTTCATCAACATAAACACAATATAAACCACTCAGAAAATGTTTACCATGCTTATGTTTGGTATCTTTTTTCTAACACAATCTCAACTTTAAATATAAAAACTACTTTCACTTTAACCTTCTGTATTGTATGCAGGACATCCAAAAAAAATTTAACATATTTATTTTCAAGAACTGCTATTTAAAATAACTGATCTATTAAAATATGATTAAGTCATCATTTGAAGAATTAGAAATGTTTAGAAAAGTTGGAAATCATCACATTAAAGAGGTAAAATTACATATATCAAGCTAAAAATGAATATCTATAATGTGATTTGTCCACTACACAATCCCCAGGTTTAAAATAATGTTTGTATATGAGTAATCAGAGAATAATAAGAAATTCAATGAATCCCCACATTGTGAGGGATTCTCAAGCAGTACAAATTAAACATACAACAATGTAAAAGTAGGCCAGAATCAAGCTGAAAGTTTATACAGTTATATTCACAGGCATTTTTTTCCAATCTCCACTGTCCTACTCTGTACAATATTCTATGAACATAATTAAAAGGTGAATTACATTACATGGACTACATTTTTACAGAACGAATGATTAGAAGATAGTAAGACTATGGGATTTTTTTTTCTTTTGAAAAAATGACATGAAATAAAAATGTTATAAAGTAACCAGTTCTGTACTGTATGGAACTCTGTGCCCCATGTGCAAAATTATTTTTGATATAAAATTCAAATGATCATATTTCCTGACCTATTCACGTAAAGTAAAAACTGAGAGAAAGCTTAAAAATCAAACTTTCCACACAAAGTGATTGCAAATGAATCATTGTTTTCATGCAAGCTCATGACAATGTCACACCAGCATGATCGTAGACCCCTTAGGTTAAAAGTAATAGTAGACTGGCCATTGTCAACATCAAAAATATTTTCTCTTAATAGCTAATACTAAACTTAAATAAATTTTGTCAACTACAAGTTTATTCATAAAATCACATGAAATGTGCTCAGAACATTGTTTCATGAAAAAGGTGTGTATTGTTTTTCGTATTTAATTTCCTCATCCAAGAAGGTTACACTGTTTATGCTAGAAAATTGAGAAGGCATTTCTACTCTAGCATGCTGATAAAATATCATTTAAATTCAGAAATATATCCAGACATATTATATTGCATAACAGGAAATCGGACAGTCAGCCCTGGTGGATGTGTAAGCTCTTTGATGATTCAAACACAAATGTACATTTGGTAGAAGGGGCTGCAAAAGTTCCACATGCATCATATCTCCCTCTTTGTACGTCTCTATTTCTCTCTCACAGGAAAATCTGTGGCAGGAGGGTAAGTAATGTCTTATTCTCTCTCATAGCGGTGTGCCGATTGCACATAGGCCCTTCTCTGACATGCACAGACCACCCATCAAGCTATAAACAGACATACGCATACTCACAAGCCAACACCATCACTTATTTTTGTCTGCTCGTTCTTGTTCATACCGACCCCCTACCTGGAGCAACAATAGTCTCCTCTCTCTCAATCAAACATGCAGACAAACACGCATACACTCGCTGCAAACTCTTTCCTTTGTCATCACCCCTGTTTTTAAAATCCCACTCTCTCCCTCTTTCCTCAGTTTAACAACACTTCTGTCTCTCCATCACACACACCAGAGGACAAACACAGACCCCCCATCTCGATCTCCACCAGTATAAAACATGCAAATGCTTTTAAGAGACTCTCAGCAGAGGGGCATGAGTCTGTGTCTGCACCTGTGTGTGTATGCCTTTGCATACTCAAATACTCTCCCAAGTGTCATATTTTGTACTTCTGAGTTTTTCAGAAGTATTTTTATATACTTAAGTCATTGTTTTTCTGGCGGCACACAGCAGAAACTGTTAGGAAAGATGGCAGAGGGGAACATTTAGCAGAGTCTGAAGATCTTAATGATGGCACTGGCATTAATTAACCACATGCATCTTGGTCTGATATATGACTTACTCAAATCATATTTAAAATGTTAACAGCACAACTACTTTTCAAGGGAGGCTTCTGATTTAATGAGTGAATCAATTCCAAATTTTGTCTAACATTTGAATATATTGATCTTCTCCAGAACCCACCTTGGAGCTTTCAAGCAATTATGTAGCAGACTGAATTTAAGACTCATGCCTCAATTAAAGGGAAAAAAAGAAATACAATTCATTATACCCGTGTTTCTATGCCTTAAACCACTGCCACTGGGTTACTGGCAGATACCTTTATTTACATTTTCCACATCAAAGATTGACAGTGATTGATACAGTTGTGAGCCTGACTTTTAAAGGACAGCTTTGTCAGATTGTTTCAGGATACGATTGGCAGAGAAATCAGACGAACTGGTGTGTTCACAGGAGTTGCCACGATTGACACAAAATGAAAGTACCTCACAGAAGTGTCCTTTCTTGTCTGCACCAGATTTATGAGTCATTTTAGCTAGGTATTAACAATTTTTGTATCAGTTAAAACCATAAATCCTGACCAAACACTCCATCTAAACTGTAGCGTAGCAGCCCTTGTAGCCACTGTAGTTATTTTTAATGAAGACTGCCTTGCTGCCACTCTGCTCTTTAATTCAACATAAACAACGCTTTGGCACCCACAGGCCCTTGTAGGAACAGTGCGGTTTAGTACTATTTTGATCCAGAACAATGGGATAAAGTTGTCCAGAGGCTGTGTCAAGCTATACTCACACTTAATTTAGGCACTGAGTGACCATATTCAGCACATGAATGTGGACTTTAACCTACAAAAAAGGTTTGGAGGCCAGAAACACTAGCACTGCTAACTGAAGAGCAGTTATGGTATGATGATGTTTTACCGTTGCAGCATGGTTAGAAAGTTAGTTTACAGAACTGGATTTGGTCAAGTGTTAGGGTCTGCGGGCTTAATCAGAGGAAACAACAGTAAGATAAAAGCGCACTAAAATGAATGATTTGGACTCAATGGAATGCTGTTTTCCATTTCAGCTCAGACAGAGACTTGGTTTGAAGAAAGACAGAGGGGAGAAACTTTAATGGAAACTGGCAAGCAGGAGAGATCCTAAGTTATCTGTGGGTGCAGGTGTGTAAACCATGGGCCCATGCCCATTGAGCTACTGTTGTCACAAGTGACATCACAATACTTCTTCAGGACATTTCTGATCAAGTATAGCGGCTTATAAATGCCCGTGGCCTGCATCATTACCCATCCAGAGTTCCCTGTCTGACTGAATGCTGGTGTTTTATGGACCTTCTTCAAATTTTGGAGATAAATTAGAAAAACCAACCAGGCCAGAAGAGTTGGTTAAAAATTTGTCATCCAAGTAAGTTTATGGTTGTAGCTTTATTCCTCGAATGCCTTTTAACTAGACAAGCTACAGTCTACATGATATGTTTACTTGATGAAAGTATTGTGTCAGCTGTTGAAGTGAAAAATGAGGTGAAATTACTAGTTTTAGTTTTAGTGTTTTTCTCTGATGAAGCCTGCAGAACCAAACAATTTAACCGATACATTAAGGCTGAAGATCACGTAGCCAGTAGCTGAAGCTCACATTGCAAAATCGTGCTAAACAATAAGGATATCTGGATGAAAAATAAAATGCTTCAAAAAATGTAGATATAGCATACAATAAAGCTAGCATGGTTTTTCTGGCCAATTTCTACCTTAAACTTGTTAAATCATGTGGAGCAACTATACCTGTCTGTAGCACTGTACAGCCTTCCCCTGTATAAAGAGGCAACGCTCACCATAACCAGTGGAGACTAATGCAACTGCTACTGCCAAGCAGCTTACAAGTATATATTCCTTTAACAAAGAACTGATATGATAAAAACTACTGCAAAAGCTGCATCAGTGCTAATCCCTTCACTGAGTGGCATTGTTTACAGCCTTGCAGTACAACTAAATCACACCCACTTTCACATTGTTTTCTTTAAATAACTCTGATTGGTCTGGTCATTCTCTGACCAGGAACAAGCCTTCCAGGTTAAAGCTTTGCAAGATGGATCAACCTGATAACAGATATGAATTCTGGCCTTTCCAATAGCTTTTCAAAGTTGTTTTTATTTTCCAACATTAATACTAGTTGTCAGGGTATGTTCAGCTATGAGCCATACACTGGATGACTCCTTTGTTAGCTGGGGAAAGGAGGAGGCATTTGAGGAGCATTCAGATTGGGACAGCGCTTGGTGCATTACTGTCATGCTATTAGTCTTCAAATGCACCCTCTGAAGGGTGCAGGCCCTCATCTGGGACACAGCCATCATCTTAGAGTGGGGTTTTCGTTGTATTTGCTTGCAAATATCTATTTTTGGAGTTAAGTGGAAGCTATGCAATTATTAGATGAATCCAGGGTAAAATAGAGTTGGTAGATTCCTCTTCCTATGCTACATGGACTGTTTTCCTGTATAAAGCCAAAGTCCATGGTAGAACTACTGTCCTTTGGGTTTTTCCCCACATATATCACACAGCAGATTAACCAAATTTGGGGTGAGCATGCAGAAAAATAACATTTCAGTGAACAGACTATTTCTAACTCAAAAACATGTTTAAGAATGTGTTTGCAATGCAAACAGAAAGTAAATAATATGTAACTTTGGCAAGCAGGTGTCGACATGAAGCAGGAAAACTCTTCAGACTGAATGGCATCATCAACACACCCACCTACTCACTCCAAATGGTCCAGAAAATTACCTGATTCATTCACAAATCATTTCACTCAGAAATTGAAAGGACTTAGTACTAGGGAGCTGACAGAGTAAACTTTGTTACAGTCCAGGTCAATGGATGCAGACATTTGCATTCTTGCATGCAGCCCCGCTGTGTAATGGCTCGACATGTTGAGGAGTTCCCTTGTAGTTTGACAGGACTTTATCGAGGATATGATGAGACCGGGATGGAAGAAACAAAACAGAAGAAGAGATAAGATGGGCGGAGGAGGTGAAAGATAGAGCAGGTGAGATTCAAAAAGAAAAGAATAGGATAAGAACTCAGTATGAAGAACAGATTGCAGAAAGATATTTCATAACTCAGTAAGGTTCCCAGCGTTACAATCTATTAGGGCTGTTCTGATTTATCTAATTGCTTCATAATAACAAGATGTGAATTATGGTTGTGATGAGATACAGATGATGCACTGTTAACAAGTGAATTCCCTTCCACATATCTCTGAAGGTCTCATTAACTCCAACACATCTCCTCCCACATAGTTACCTCACATAACCCATGCGACTTCAGCCTAGGCTCTGATCAAACGATAGATTGTCGCTCACTTTCCCTAAAAGGATTTTCATACTTCAGGAGAAAAAGAGTGGTTGGTATTTTACAACAAAGTCTTACCTCCCAGCTGGGCCTCACTGAACAGAGTATAAATGGGAAAAGGCGCCGCTGAGTTCTAATTTTAGTTTACTTGCACATCTAAGAACAACAGGAATCCTAAAGCTGCAGTTAAGATGTAGACACTCCTTGACTGAAATTTGAAGATGACTTTATTTTTGGTACTGCAGTGAAGTCAGAAGATAATGTACAACGAGGTCAGCCTAATGGATGATCAAACACACATTGACCTCAGGATATGAAACTTAGACTTCTGTGTAAAACAAATAGTCACTGTTGACTTCCTTTAAGTCATGAACATGCATCAGTACCATGTGCTATTCAGTTGAGTCAAAAATGTAGCAGATGTCCTTTACCTAGGTAAAGAAACAACTGTACATACCTTAGAACTTATTAAACCCCAAAGCACATTCATTTTTCTTCACACAAAATAAACTGTTGTCCTTTAAAAATATAGTATGTGATTTCCACTTAAGCTTAGTCTCTCAGACCAATCCAGAGCTTTCCATTGACCATATCTCTTCTCTCCCCCTTCCTCAGTGTTCTCAGCAGTTGCAGTCATTTATAGGACCCTTACTGTGTTTCCTAGTGGGCATGTCATCTCTGCTTTCCCTCATGGTAACAGGGCTTAAGGCTGGATTGGGATGGGTTCACATGGAACAACGATATAAAACATTTTTGAGCACAACATAAACAAGCAAATATCAGTCCACACAGAGATGGGTTGAGGAGTTTCTGCCACCGTTTTGTACTGTAGGCCGATTGGTGTTTGGTGTTTTGGGGGCAAGAAAACCTGAAGTGAACCAATTGGTATGCGCCAACTGTTTCATCTCAGGGTATACAACCAAGTGCAGATTGCATGATCGTGTTCATGCTGCATGAGCTACTGAGCATATTACAGCAAAATCTTCTGCTTCTCTGCTACCACCATGAGCAACCAATGGTCATGGAAAACAAAAAACAATTTTGGTGACTTTCTGAGGCAGTGTTACAGCACCATTTATGCCTAGCATATCTACCAGTGTTTTCAGTCATTTTTTATGGTTTCATGCTTACATGCACATTTCTGTAACAGAAGATGTTAGAAAAATTGAAATGTGTTGTTTTTGTCTGCATGTTGACAAGGCCTCAGTGTGAACATAGAGCTGATAACAACAAACCCAGGAGAAGTTTGATGAGGTTTAGCTGTTTGTTGGTGCATTTTTAATTTTGGCAGCTGTTTTTAGATTTAGTCTTAGTTTAAGTCTTAAGACAAAAATACTTTCAGGTTTTAGTCACATTTTAGTCCTCGTTATCCCTTTATCCAGTTCTAGTTGATAAAAAGTCTTAATTTGTTTGTTTTTTACTTTTAGTCACTCAACTCTGTGAACAAAGAGCTGAGAGCAACCAACCCAGAAGGAGTTTTACGGTGTTGTTTGAGATTGGAGGGATTTATGCCCTTATATTAAATAGGATGGTGGATAAAGTTGAGAACTGGGGAGAGAGAGAGTGGGGAATAAGGTGTAGGACAGAGACCACAGGTCAAATTTGAATAGTTGTTTAAGTCATTAAGTGATACATGATAACTTTACTTTGGGATATATGTGATAATGCTTAAAATGTTACATAGAATACCTACCAAAATTGTGTCATTTCATAATTAACTAACAACATGAATGTTGACAATCAAGAAGTCATGTATTCAGAAGGTTTTTCACCAAACTTTATTCAAATATTTGTCTATGCTAGCTTGGCTACTCTGTTTTGTTCTGTTTTACTCTGATGCTAAAGTTGCCCTAGATTGTCATATTTTGAAGCTATAGCCACAAACCAAACTAACAATATTTGATGAGTTGTGGGTTAGAACCTGTTGCCTCTTCAGGTGATCAAACACTAAAAATGTAAAAGGTAGACTTGGAGAACAAAACATTAGAGAATAACTGGATTCACACATCAAACTTTGCTTTTCCCTGCAGGCACCATTATGCACCAAAACTTCTTTCCTTTTCTCTTTAAACATCTTTCTCTGACAGTAATTATAGTAATCAGATTTTCCTCCTATCATCAGTGTATGATGTGAGAGTTGGGACTGATATACTGTTACTGTTAAAAGGGAAGAGAAAACCTTTAAAAAAAGTCAAATGCAAGGCCAAGAGGTGTCTCTGTTCATTGTACAACATTAAAAGTTGGGTTGCTACTGGAAAAAGAAAAAAAAAAAGCAATCCTGGACCCTCCAAAAACGCTGAAATACAATTTAAGGTTGAAAAATAGCTTTCAGAACTCAGCAAGTAAGTTTTTGTTATGATTAAAAGACAAATTTTCACTAAATATATATATTTTTTGAGAGTTGGAGTCATGGTTTTCTTCCTCTGGTAGTAATACAAAGCTTGCTGCACGCCATATCTGCTCTGATTTACACTTTATTGGTTCCTATTGCTCCTAAATCCCACTTCAACAATCACACATACACACACATTGACACACAGCCTCACAGTATCGATCTGTGGGGGCTTTGTGAAAAATCTGGTGCAAAAGCAGAGTGACAGCTACCAACAACAACACCCCAAACACACTGACTCACACATTTTAGAAATATAAAAAAACCCTGCAAAAGTGCAGCTGCAGATGTGAAGCCATCACATGAACCACAATCCAAAGTTGATAACCCGTCTCTCTGCACCCACACACTGATGGACATGCACTTTGACCTCCCCTCAGCGCCTGTAATCAGATATTGATTTAATACAGCCCAACGTATCACACCCATCTCTCTTCCTTTTCTCTGTTATTTTTCAGCTTTATGCTTGTCCAGAGAGGGAAAGACACACGTTTGACTTACGGGAAGGGCCATACATGGGCTTTTAGAAATACCAAGGTCCAAAGACTGGGGTTACTAACCGGGTTCAGAGGCATACTACCGCTCACATTGTTTTAATTTCCTTGACCTAAATATCTGCGTTTTTAGATATGTCTATCCATCTAAACACAAGATTTTTAGCCTACAAAGACACATATAAGATATGAGAGCAACTAAACACCAGATTCATCTGACATGCATTTACCCAGGAATTAAGATGGTTTAAATGGGGCGACAAACATATATAACCAAGCAAGAGACAGAAAAATCCCCAATGAAAACCTGAGGACCTCGGACTGAGACCAAAGGTTCACCTTCAAACATGACAATGGTCCTAAGCACACAGCCAAGACAACTCAGGAGTGGCTTAGGGACATCTCTGGGAATGTCCTAGAGTGGCCCTGCCAGTGCCCAGACTTGAATCCAATGTGATATTTCATTTTTTGTATTTTTGATTGTGAAAATTTCTGATATTGTGTTTTGACTTTAACATTATGGGGCACTCTAGATAAGTAAGCAAAAACGTAATTTAAATGATAATACTGTGATATAGCCTAACATAATTGAAATAAGTAAAGGGGGTCTGAATACTTCCTGAATGCACAGGATGTCACTCAGCACCAGATCAGCCGGTAGAAAACCTAGAAACCCAAAATGTAGAATTGTACTAATATGTCAAAATCTGGACCCTGACTGATCGACAGTAATAAATATCCATATACATTGCTTTTTGTTAAAGAGTGTTTTTAGGGTTTAGTTACTCGGCTGAATGTAAGTTTGCCACACAATCACATGTTAGAAACTGTACCTGCATTCTAAAAATGTATTCCTAAATTGGGTGAACATTTTCTTCCATCTTCTGCCGGCCTTGGCATCTACCAAAGATTGAATATTGACAACAAGAGCATTCACTTCATCACCACCCACACGCACACACAAAATCAATAACTATTCAAAGGAGCAAGTTGTTCTTTTGGTGATGTAATATTTTTGTAATTGCTTCGGAAAGTGTGGTACTTTTAAGGCATAAAGCTCGGAAAAAATCCACACGCCCTGACCTGACAGGTAGGTACAGTCATGGGTAGGGACTTTGCCCTGCTGGGACAAAAATATGATTTTTTTTTTTTTTTTTCATTTATTTGAGTCATTCTTGAAAAAACGTGTGGCTATTTGCAGGAAGATGAGAAAAGATTCAGACCATTTCACCCCCAGACAATCACTGAGATATTTCAGTCAGTGTGTTGTGATCTGAGTTTTTTTTTCTGTTGTTTTACCATGTGGAGAGGTTAGAGATCAAGCTTTGGTAGAAAACTACAGGAGCAGGGTTTTATTATCAACGAGTGTGCAACGGAAGGGTTGAAAAACAAAACAATTACTGTAATCATCATAATGTTAACATTTAATTACAGTCACTTAAATATTTCACCATCGCTGTGGGATTCCTGTTGACAAAGTTGCACACTATGTACCTGATATTTACTGCGGATAGAAAATGAAAATTGAGACATTTCGGCTCAGTGGTGTTTTCTATGAAAAGCTATAATCCACTCCAAACTGTGATTTACAAAGAGCCAGAAGGGTTTTAAGTAATCTGCGTCTTGTGGCTCTTTGCTTGAATAGGACTCAACTCCCACAGTGAACATTAACCGTGGCATATGCAAAATAGCCTGCATAGAGTCGCTTTCTTTATTTATTTTGTTTGTAATGGTCCCAAATGAAACATAGGAACGGCTACAAACTACCCTCCAGTGGCCTTCCTACTGTTTAATGACCAGTTATGTTTACTTATTATATTCCCTGCACCCCGGAGAAGAAATCTATACCAATCTGTGTGTGGATATAAAGAATCTCATTTGGTTTATACGTGGGGGAGAAGATGTAAAGAGAACAATTAGTTTAGCTAATGTAAAAGCTTTGGAAAAAAAGTCAACAATAAACAAGAAAGTATTCAGAAAGGGTGGGGATGATGTGAGTTCAAAGAAGTAAGAAAGAAGAAAGAGAAGATGAGAAACACAATATTTAAGAGGAAAAATAAAAGAGAGGATGAAGAACGCTTTGGACTAGTATGATAAACAAATAGACACATAATGTGTAACATTTCGAGAAACACAAAGAGCATTAAAGACCTTTGATGTTGTTAAATGAAACATATTACAGAAAACAAAGCAGTAAGGAGCTAAAGTTGGTTACTTTGCTTCTTTGATGCTCTGACTGGCCTACAGCAGCATGAGAACCAATAACACAATCTCTGACAAACAACAGACACAGTATTCTCAACTACAAAGAGATGCAGGTGGACTCATGAAAGAGGGGGAAAAAAGAGACGAATAAAGAACAAGCACAATGACTATTGATGTGATGTTGACAGAACTTACCGATTTAACCTATCATAATGTCTTGTGGACATTTATGTCGCTCTTTGTGGTTAAGAGCTGAAAAGTATGCTGAAAAGTTTTTCCAGGTAAAATGTGCCCCAGAAAGTTGCCTCAGTTTCTTCTGTCATAAAGGTTTATTTTTGGGCCCCGATATTCCTTTATTTATAATGGAGGACAAAGGATATAGAGGGAAACAGAGGTGAGAGAGGGGAATAACAAGCAGGAAAGGGTCTATTGGTTGTACTGGAACCCAGGCTGCCTGCATACATTGGACTTAATTAGCCTGCAATCTGTGCCCCCAGTATCTTCTTTCTTTGCTGAGATCCTGACTGGGGACCTTCTCTGGAGGTACTTAACAAACAATATTACACAAAGCATCATGTACAAATTTACATTTTAGGGAGTTTTTGAACACATTACCTGCATTTGAGCATAAATCTCACTTAACAATGTCAGTTTTAATTTAAATTAGACTCATTTAAACATATTTATCTTTCTACTATAATTGCATGTCTGTACCTCTGTGTCAGTTTGTACACCACACCGTTCCTCCAATTGCCCTTGATACCTCTCAGAAGATTTCTTCAGTGTATTGGTTCAAAACTAATGCCATGAAAATTCATAGGTTGTCTATTAAATCACAAAACATTGCCCAGGGTCATTATACGGGGACTGCTGCCACATTACATTTACCTTAGAACTCAGATGTCAGAGCTGGGAATGAAGTCACACCTGAGTTGATTACATTCCATTAGCAACAAGCTTTTAGGAGTAAGTGAGTTGGAAAACAACTGGACTTTGTTGAAACACGGCCACAAGGAAACAGATTTGGATGAGATGATACACATACTGCATGATTCCCGATTAAAGTAAGCTCCCTTTAAAACACTTCTCCATGCTCTTATCAAACAAGATAATACAAGAGATGTGTCACATGTTGCTGTCAGAATCATCCACTAAGAAATCATGGTTTAATTGCTGTTTTGTCAGCTGTAGTCTCCAGTTTGAATATTGGTCTTTCTCAGCATAGCCAACATGGGCTGTGCGATGCTTTGTTAAAGCTCCACATAAAAGTGTGTGCACTTAAACTTTGTAAATAAGCCCAAAGGCACAGTTTTAATGTTTCCCATATTGTGTTGTTGGCCTATCACCACACATACTCATCAGTGCGCTGAGATGCTGAGCTATTATGCAGTTATTTCGAGAAAAAACACACCTTTTCAAGCAATTTGGCCTTGAATTATGACGCATCTAAGGAGGTTGGTAACAGCACTGCATAAATAGGGTAAAAGTAAGTCTACTGTCTGCAAGAGCCGATGGAAGTGTGCTGCAGTTTTTATGATGCACAAACTTTCCAGAGATCAAGAAACAATTTCACTTCTGTATGACTTTAAAATAAATTATATATAAATCTATAAATCATCATGTGAAGGTTGGTAAATACAACTTTGAAATTGCTATAACTAAGCCATAACCAGGAGTTAAACTAGTCTGAGACTCCCAGCTGCTTTTTTATCCGTTTGTGACATTTTTATTTATAACAAGGATATGGTTGTTTTCTCAAGGTTTCCTTCATTCAGAGAGGAAACTCGATCAGGGTGGTACTTCAGCAAGCATATTAATATTATCTTTAATTAAAAGGCACTGTCCGTTATCCGGAGTATTTAACATTGATTGGCAGTGTCTGTGTGATCAAGAGTGGAAGCACACACTGCATGGGCGGGCTGTAGAGTCCCACTCAGGGCTTTTGTTATAATAATGGATAAAATGTACCACTTTATATCATTTTAAAATGCTCTTTGTGTTTTGTTTTGTTTTTTTCTTAAAGCAGCAGGCGACACCCATTCAGTGTCTTGTGACCCACCTGTGTATTCCTATACAGTGCTATCTGTATAGGACTTTGATTCCTCATTAAACCCAGTGCAGAGCCAAAAGCCTGAAGACAAGCTTTAATATGGACGGAGCATTTAAAAGCAGATATATCCATCAACAACACTATTCTCTATAACATTAATACAGCTGAAGGAGAGACTTTTGTCAAAATGGAGGCAAAAATAAAGTATTCCAATCACACTTGATGCAGTCAGATAAGTTCAAATTTAAGACGCTGCTTCCTGCAGGAGAAGCAGCTGAAACTTTCTTACCTTCAGTCTATGAATAAAAACTTGTTCCTGGTTTTAGGTAATGCAAAAAGCATAGACACACATACTTGCTTTGGTGAAGGAATCTTTAATGCATAATGATGCCGTGTGTGTAAATGTCTGTGTGCCATGCCGTGTTTCTAATTCATCTTAAGTGTGGAAAATTAAATCAATTATCTGTGGGTGGGATGAAGAGACACACAGAAACTTGCATATGTGCGTGTAACTTCGGGGGAATCCTTTGAGCTTTTTATTTATGTAATTGTTTCTTCTCTGCGTCACACTGGTGTGTAAACCCTTTGTCTTCTCTTAACTCATTCCTATTGTTACCATCATAAATTTTTTTTTACTGAACTTCAAAACGGGAAAAAAAAGCCTCAATTTCTGCTTTTATTCTGTATGATGGATTCCTACACGCCCACACATCTTCACATATACACTCTCTGACAGAGACTCTGAAAGAGGGAAAAGAGGAGAAATGAATTATTAATCACGCTGTCTAATTATGGTACGGGGCCCTGGGAGAGATATGATCCTGGGGAAATCACATCTAACAGTCATTTATCACAACAAATAGAGTGAAAAACACTGGTTAGAGGAGAAGAGAGAGGAGAGGAGAGGGCCAGAGAGGAGCAGAGATAAAGGGCCAACTCTACTATTAAAATATGCTAAGAAGATGCTTGGATAAGGAGGTGGAGGACGAGTAAAAGGAAAGTCTAAAGTAGCAATTAAGAGACACTCAAGGGAAGCACTAAGAGCTCCTAAATGCCCCCTGAAACTGGGTTTACAGGGCATCAAATAGTACCTATAAACACACGGATTAATTTTGTTTTCAAATGGAAAAAAGGTAAGTCAACTTCTTTTTCTTCATGCAATAAAATGACAATTGTTGATTTCTTTTGTATTATTTTATCTCTGGAATACAAATATGTCCTTTGGTTATCTTAAATTAACTTTTTTGCTTATTTTGGAAGGACATTATATTGGTGTTGGCTTCAAAACAAAGATTTTTTCAAGTATTATGGCTTTTAATTATCATACTCTTCAATCATAAGGATTTAAGGCATGCTATTAACGGTACAACACATTCTGATTTAAAAAAGTACTATGTAGTATATAATTTTAAGATGAGTGCCTGCATGACCTTTTTTGTTACAGAATGTGTCTTATCATGGTGACAACCATGACATAGCTGCTGTTATAGAAATAATGTTTATCCTTGAAATACAAAGACTGCAACATAAGCAGACTGGAAGCTGCCGTTCTGTTGCTGTATCTCATTCATGTTTTGTGCTGCTGAGTCAAAGACTATGATTTTTCTCTGCCATAGGCTGTGCGTTCTGCCACCCTTGCTCCCCCAATAACAAGTCACTTCCCCCTCTCACCTTGTTGTTGTTGCCCCACTAGCCATGTCCAAGTCAAGTGGAGATGTGCTGTTAAGCTTCGCCCACCTCCTTGTTATGGCTGACCTCAGCAAGACTACCTGGATGCAGTTGAGCACCACTTCACACCAGAAGTCAGAAAACCGCTGCCATATCTCGTCTTCTAATACCAGAAGTCACTTGAACTGAACATCTTCTTCATTCATTTTGTGTGTCGCCGCCATATTAATATAGGCAAGTCTGCCACATAAAGAAATACAATTATTTAATACATTTATTTTAATGAATCGATTTATGGTCAAAATTCATGCATCAGTTGGCACAGACATAATATACAACAGGAGATTGGCTGGCTGGCCGGACATCGATGTCACCACCATGTTGCCAAATGCAAGTCACAAAGGAAAAGCTCAAACGTCAAGATTAAATGGATTATAATGTATCATTTATAATAAATGATCCATATTAAAATAATAATTGATAGTGAAATATAAAAGCAGAATCCACTTTCTTTTATTTTCTCAGTTAAATGAAGATGTACTCCTAAAATAAAATTATTTTAAATATATAATACAGTTTCATATATGTACAGATATTTTTAAAATTATTTTTCTATATATACATTAATTTATATATGGCTATCTGGCAGCAGCTGTACCCTTCCTGGCTGAGAATCTGTATCTTCAGGCGTGTTTCCTGCATTAGGTTCCTTGTTTGAGCCATTTTTGTCTCTGGAGAACTTTCAAATGTGTTGGCTTTATATAGACACAAAGCCCAGCAACAAAAATTTGTGTCTTTTAATAAAAAGCATGACCTTCATTAGTGGATCACTGATACTAACATGACCTAGTACTCAAAATTTCTCAAGTATTTTTTGGAACCAATCAATTTAAATTTTTCAATGGCTTTTTTAAGGATTTGTTCAGTATTTTGGCTATGACTGTACTAAAAGAAATTGCACTTGAAGACCTAAGAGTGATTCTTAATACAATATTTCACAAATGCATGGGGTGTCCGAAACTTTTCCACCACTGTATGGCAGGATTTTACGACTCCCGATGTGAAGTGGAGGTGCTCGGCTGCATCCAGGTCCCTCTCGACCTCAGAGGAAGATTTGATTGAATCAAGAATACTTTTTGGGACTTTTGCTTTTATAAGTCAGGACAGGTGAAGGGAGGGAGGAGATACTGGGATAGATAGAGGGGGATACAAGCACCAAATAGCGCCAGGATAAGGATAAGAACTTTACAATATTTTAAGAGCTCATAACTTCTTTTATGCTTTAATCATGAGTAAAAGGAAAAGGAAAAGAAAAAGTTGAAGTGTGTCTGAACCTTCAAAATGTGTTGATAATCCAAACACATGACATGAAATGTTAAAGAAGGCCTTAATAGATGAAATAATCCTACTGACAGAGCTTTGTGCCTCCCTCTCCCCATACGAACACAACCCTTCCTCCATCCAAAACACCACCACCGCTTATGGGATTGTGCTTCGCATATATTTAGCCACTAATAGTATACACAGGGGCATCTGAGCCTTGCCATGATGTGCTGGGCCGAGCCGGGCCAGGCTGGGTGGAGCTGACAGAGTGACTGAATCAGGCCAGGTATCAAATCCAGCCTGTCAGCCACGCAGACCAAGGGCCCACTCAGGCCTTTAAAAAAAAAGAAAACACCAAGTCCCAGAAGGCCGAGCTCTTCGCCTCTGTGCTTCTCCAGCCTGACAGCTTGGAGGGAGGTGGGGTTTATGGTGTGTTTTTGCACGTGTGTAAGGAGGCAGAAGTCACAGAGAAAGATAGGAGACAGGTTGGAAAGGAGTAAAAAGGAGAGAAGATGGATGATGGGTGGAGAGAGAAAATGGGAGGTAGTGCACTGACTTAATTTTCACTCTGTCAATAAACCAAAAGACTCTCTAGTCGCTTTCATTTGCATGCAGTTGTGGCTTCAAACTCAACATGCATGTCCGTGAAAGCATGCAGTTTCAGTTCAGGTGCATTGAGACTGTTTAGAGGCCACATGCCAAGCTCCCATCAGGCCCTGAGCCCCTGTATGTCAAATGGTAAGTGGTCTTGCTGTGGTGTGAAACATGCCTGCAGGATCTGTTCCCCTACTCACACCAGTGACCCTGTCAATCAAATGTTCGGGGTCAGGGAGAAAAAGACAGAAACAATAGAATGGAGTATGAGGTGCAAAGGGACATGAAAAGAAACTGAAGACCATAGGGGGGATGAGAAACCCTGCCGTGTAGCATGCGTGTTTGTGTATTTGCATTAATGTATCTAAAATGACAGCTCCTGCCAACATCTATGTCCTGTATAGGGCAGAGCTCGGCTCGTAGAAAGGTCTTTACACACACAGTCAGATGTAAGCACGCACACTCCCACACAGTGTTCCTGGAGTCAATTGGCAAGTAAATGCTTGGACACTCTGTGTGCGTTGATACCTCTGGCGTTGGAACACTTTATGTGGATTAGAGTAGCGGGCAGACAGGTCACTTTATAGAGGAGACAGTAAGAGAGTGAGACTGACACAGAAAAACGCTTCTGAGTGGACTTTTGATTTTCTTTGATGAGACAGCTCACAGATGAAAACTAAGTTAGACTCAGAGGCAGCTCTCACACACATAACAGATGGCCAAAACAGCAGCTGTGAATACAAAAAAAAAAAAATTATATTTCAGGCAGGCTGCCCCAATGGGTGCTTTAATACATACAGACAGTTTATCTTCTTTTATTGTATCTCCCAAAGCCCCCACACATTCATGTGACATATTCATCCTCCAGCCCTGAGATATCTGCACTGTCTGAATGTACAGCTCTCCTACAAAGCAGGCACAGCTCTCACCTTGATTCTCCAACAACCCAACACTCTTCTTTAGATGTGTTTGAACAGTGATGGCTTCTGTCTCTTTTTACCATCAATGCCATTCCTGTCTCAGGGGAATTGTACTTTACAGACAGACTTTAAACACACAGGAACGTGCTGGGTAAAGAGCAGCAAATATCGACATTTAAAGACATCTGTGGTCCACAAAAGCACTATCTGAATGTGACAAAAAACGGTTCCTTAATGCAGATGTGATAACGAGCAGCTGTTATTGTCCATATTTGCATCTGAAGCAGATAACCTCATACTGGCAGAAAGTACTGTACATGGGAGAAGGACAGCAAAAGTCAGAAAAGCTGCCGATTTTACTGCCTGAAAATAAAAAGGTTAAGTGTTACATTGAAATGGGTACGAACGTGAAATGTGGTACAATTTTAGAGGCGATAGGTCAAAGAATCTGCAACAATCTAATTAACTGTGCCTAAAAAAGTATTCACCCCCTTTGTTTTTTTTTTTTTTTTACGATTTTATTGATTTTATAAATCAGCCATGGTCAGTGTAATTTGGCTTCTTTTTTTTTTTTTTTTTTTTTTACAGAAAAAAACTCTTAATGTCAAAGTAAAAACAGATTTCTACAAAGTAATGTAAACTATATAAAATGTTTAAGGTGAGATAAGTGGCTGCACAAAAATTCGCCCCCGTTGTGTCTGGAAGGTTTAGTCACTGGTTGATCAGTATCATAAGCAGCTTTACCATTAGGCAAAGGCAGGCAATTTGCCTGGGGCCTCGGCCATAAGGGGGGCCTCAAGAATTTGGCTAGGTTTGTTTTTTTCTACAATTATAGCTAGCTTGTGTTTTTGCCACTCCCCAGGTCAAGGAAAATTATGTATAGTTTAACATTTAGAGCAGGGAGGAACGTCATAAAAAAAGGCACAGCAGAGCCTATAGCTGCTCATCTGCAGCATCAGCTCTGCTCTCAATGAGTCTTCTCCTGTCCACACCTCTAATTGATTTCTTGCACAAGGGCCTTAACAAATGTCCAATAAAGAGGTTTTTGCCCTGTAAAACCAAACTTCTTCCCCTGAGTGTGAATAAAACAGCTGCTCTCAGGATAACACTGTATCTGAGGAATTATCCCTCAGCCACAAACGCAGACATTGTATCTCGCTTTGGTGAGCGACTCAGTTTAATCTCCAGCCTGATTTAATCCCACATTATAATAAATCTGTATTGCCAAACTAATATCAACTAAATCTATTTACATATGATTTAATTTTATGTCAACAAAAAGTGAAATTATGGTCTTGATCACTTAAGTTTAAACAGAACATCGGTTATAAATCCTGTAGCATATTTAAACATTACAGCAGCCTATACATCAGCTTTGGTTGTATAGCTGTTGCTAAAAAATTGTCCCGCCTGCAGGATGTCTCATTGGAGCAAATCCATCCCCCGACCCAAAACGAGCTTGACATCCCTGTTTTGCTGCAGTACAGTATGATTCAGATGAAAAAAATACTGAAAATAGAGCCTTTTGTATTTTTCTTTAAATAACATAATAAAAATCTCATGTAACGCAGCTGATTTAATGCAGAAATACAAATGAACTGGATTAAGTTTTTAATGGGACCTTGGGCTAGATACACTTTCTAAGATATTGTATCTGAAAACATGAAACCCTAGAACAGGAGAGTACATGAACTTCAGAAGACGATGAAGAAAAGCCACAAGTTGCTGCATAATAATCATTTAAGTACAGAGAATCTTTATTCTCATATCTCCTTGGAGGAGACGTCAGATTTATTTTTGTTTTTTACTTCTCTGTCTAAGGTGGATGCTGTTTGTCCAGCTTGATGTAACAAACTATTCACTAATACGTAACCTAACAAGATGTTGGTTATAATACAGATGATATTACACTGAATTGAGTTTAATGTGTTGTCAGTGGCCACTGCACACTGTGCTGCTTCTGTTAAATCACATTCATATGGCGGTCATCAAAGAAATTGAGGTGAGTGATATGGGGGGGGGGGGGGGGGCTCACATTGATCTTTGCCTGGGGCCTCCAAATCACTAAAACTGCCCCTGAACAGTATTCCTGGCTACCATTACAACATGAAGACAAAAGAACACTCCAAGCAACTCAGGGAAAATGTTATTGAAAAGTATAAGTCAAAGCATGGATACAAAAAAAAAAATTCAAAAGCACTGAACATCCCCTGAAGTTCAGTTAAATCCATCATCAAGAAATGGAAGGAATATGGCACATGTGTAAATCTGCAAAGATCAGGCCGTCCTCACAAACTGAGTGACCGTGCAAGGAGACTATTGAAAGAGGCCATCAAGAACCTATGACTACTCTGAAGGAGTTACTAGCTTCAGCAGCTGAGATGGGAGAGACTCTGAATACAACAACTGATGCCCAAGTTCTTCATCAGTCAAAGATTCATGGGAGAGTGACAAAGAGAAAGCCACTGTTGAAGAAAAATCAGATTGAATCTCGACTAGAGTTCACTTAAAGGCATGTGGGAGACTCCATATTCAATTGGAAGAAAGTTCTTTGGTTTGATGAGAACAAAATGGTGCTTTTTGGCCAAACACTGTACATCACCACAAACACACCATCCCCAGTGTGACGCACTATGGTGGCAGCATCATGCTGTGGGGATACTTCTTGGCAGCTGGTCCTGGAAGGTTGGTAAAGGTAGAGGGTAAAATGAAAGTGGCAAAATACAGGAAAACCCTGGAGGGTAATCTTAGTCAGCAAGGGAACTACGGCTTGGGAGAAGATTTATTAACCAGCAAGATAATGACTGGAAGCATACAGAGAAAGCTACACAGAAACGATTTAAGGACAACAAGGTGAATGCTCTGGTGTGGCCAAGTCAAAGCCCAGACCTCAATCATAGGGAGCATTTGTGGCTAGACTTTTACATGCAACCTGACAGAGCTGGAGTAAATTTGAAAAGAAAACTGGATTCTGTTTGAAGCAATGTTCATCTGACAGTAAGTACCAAACAAGCAAGGATCTATAGAGGAGAGGAGTCTAGGTTAGTTGGAGGTGTTGCTGAAAGACCAGGGTGTTAAGCTTTAACTAGAAAGTAGAGAGGGACTCTGCAGAGGAAATGTTTCACTTGCAGAGCTTAGAAGGAAGAATTTAGACATGGTTGAGGAGGTCTTAGCACCCAGTCGTTTTTTCCCCCCTGTCTACTTTAGATATGGATGTCTCTTAAATGGACTCCATATTAGCCATATTCTCTGAGTCAGCTATAACATGCAAATACAACATTTTAACTCAATTTGTTGACCATGTGTCATTTATGAGCGCCCTTTTACAAAGTCAAAAGTCAAATCTGGCCAGTTGTTGACTGGTTACACAAGCATGTGTGAATGTGTGTCAGTGTGTAAATATTACTCAGGATGTTATAGAAGAGCATGTTTGCTCAGCTGAGCGTCCCTGGACACTGGTGAAAGGTTAAACCTGTGGATGCATACAAATGGCTATTTCAGGCCGTGTGACAAGGGCAGTTTGTTATATTTATTGCAACAATATATACATTTCTTCATTGTAGCTTTCTTTTACGTTTAGTGTATGATTAGATACAAAGACATTACAACATGTAGAGTAAATTCTGTTAGTTGGAGATAGATTTTCTGTTAAAATCAGCACTATTTGGCAAACATATTGCATGTTTTTAGCATACTGCCTCTGTAGAAATGACTATACGAATTTGCTAAATGCTTAACAGGTTTGTACTGTAAATTTCAGTATACACATGAGTAATCTAGACCAAACATGCTGTAAATTTTAGGGTGTTACTGTGCTTTAACTTTTAAGTGTTTTCACATTATTTTCAGATTTTTTTTAACCAGTGATCACAGCAAAGTTGTGTGTTTTTTACATGATATGACCAGCAAAATCAAAGAGTTCTACTGATATACAACATACAGCTTTAAGCTTTTTTGAGGTTTCTATTGTCTTTACTGTATTTTCTACAGACAGTGTATGATCTCCAAATTCATTCAGGGATTGTATTGAACTGCTTCGCACTTGAGCCGTCATTACTGCTGGTGGGACTGTTTTCAGAAAGCAGAGGCTTCTTATTCTTAGTATTCAGATCTTTAATTCATTCAGAGAGTCCTTGTGATTACAGAATAACCAATTTCCTCACCCAGTATATGAGCAATCAGCCCGCCTGTTTAATACCTCTCCAACTTTTAATTTAAAACAAGTTACAGAGGGACCATTCAAACCTCGCCTTTTTTTTAAATGCTGTTGGTAATTTGAAGTGGTGTCTCTTTAATTTTGAAGGAGGGAGAGGCATTGTTCAGGATTTGGAATTGGACTCCACCATGGGAAGGTGGGATTCAAAAGCATCCCCTTCACAAAGAGAGAAAAACAGAATGAGAAAAAACAAATCACAGACAGACGGTGGCAGACAGAAAATGAAAAGTCAATGTGCAGGTGAGAAAGAGGGATGGAGAGGATTTCAGAGAGAGAGAAAGAGAGAGGAAAATGAATGGCCTATCTCCATAAAAGTAGCCATGCTTCTCAAGGTGGGAGCCAGGCAGCTAAAAGTCAACAGCCGGAGAATGGATAGGACTGATTGAATTTATAGAAGCTGCCTCCTTAGATCAATGCCATACACGCACACATCCACACACACTGAGAGAAAGTGCATGTTGGAGGCAGATTTGTTGTCCATCAATAGCTCACTTTCTCCTGACTTCTGAAGAATTAGTGGGAGGGAAAAGCAGCAGCACAGCCCTTCTTTCTAAACTTTGTTTATTCAGGTATTGTTGGCTGAGTAAACATTTTTTCCTACACTCACAGAAACTTTTAATGCACATTTATGCAGTATGAGTTTCCTAATTGAGCAAAGCCTGAACAAGGGTGAAGCCGCTTTACTCCCTGCTTGTTTTTTGCTGGATATCAGCAGTTTACCTTCACTTTACTGGCCTGAATGTCTTAGTAGATCATTTAATGAAGCACGAGAACCTTCAGTGCCACAGGTAAAGCATACTTAACCTCCGAATAATAAGACTGCAGCAGTAAAGACAGAGTCTCTCAATTAATCTGTATTAACCACAAAGAGTTACTTATGTAACAAATAAAACTCTTCCATACTTTGACTTGCAATCCTTTTTTGTATATTAAATATTTGCATTTTGTTTCATCCATTTTTCTTTCCCAGTCCTGAGTTTTTACTGCTATTCTGTGTAGAAGAGCTACTGTGATGACCCAATATCCACAAAGGATTAATAATAACAGATTTGTGATCGTAATTCTGTTGATTAAAATGTTGTATTGTCTTGTAAAGAATATCTTTCTGGCTCAACTTTAGAAAGAAACTAAAAACAAACGAGGATATTCTGTTCATTAATTGACTTCTTATGATTTTTAACATTCTGTTGCTTTAATATTCTCTTGCTAGTGGTGCAATCCTCAAATAATCCTGTAAATTCAAAACATTTTTTCAGCTCATACATAGACATTCAATGTTTGCCTAAGATTACAGAGGATTTCACATCAAACAACAGTGTCTGTGGCAGAAAGAGAAGGCCATCTTTCTGAACCTCTTAACAGTACAATATATACCTTTTTCACACTGAAATGTCAATTTCACTTCAAATAATAACTAAAACAATGTTTCATTCTGGTTACAATACCTCAGATATTTCCAACAGGTTTGAAAAGCACAGAAAACCTTATTTTTGTAATAGTAACAGGATGTGCTTTGTTATGGTTGCTGACATAACACACAAAACAAGTGGAAGAAAGTTCTTTGGTCTGATGAGACCAACATGGTGCTTTTTTTTTCTGCCATCAGACAGATATGATGTTGAATGTCTCTGCTCAGTCTTCATATGTTAGTCAGTGTTTATCATGGAGCTCTGAGATTTCTCAGCAATTGTGGATTTTTTACTCACCATTGGGCAATATATTCCAAAGTCAGCTGGACTTCTTTTACACGTCATCTTGGACATTGGTACGTCTTCATTTAAAAAGCCTTTTGAGCACTATTTCAGATTATCTTTTCTCCCTTTTGATCTTGAAGGATTGCACAAACTGAATTTGTTTGACTTAATGAAATTTGTTGTTCCCAAAGTCTGGACTGAGATTGAAGAGAAGCTTTTAGGTTTTCTGCACCTTCTATTGTAACAATCTGCAGAATAAATTGCAACACTTAGTGATTCTGAATGCTCTTAATCCCTTGTGAAATTTCTTGAACTCAAACTTTCTGAAAATACTGCTGTGGTTCCCAAAGTGTGAGCTGCGGCCCTCTAGTGGGCCCTGAGGGTACTGCATGTGACCAGTGTGAAGCCATTTAAACATAATTACAAAAAACATTAACATGAACATGGCAAAAAACACTGAAACTACTTTTAAATCATTAGAATACTTGATTAGATTTTAATGTCTTTAAAAAGGCCTAAAGGAAAGTAGATTTAATATTAGTAATGAAAATACAAGTGTATCTCAAACAAGTGGAATATCATGAAAAAGTTTTTTTTTTTTTTTTTCTGTGATTTAACACAAGAAGTGAAACTTCCATATTCATATTCTAGTCATTATTACAAGGTGAAATATTTCAAGACTTTCTTTTGTTTTAATCTTGCTGATCACATCTTACAGCTCAGGAAAATCAAACATTCACCATCTCAAAATATCAGAATATCACAAAATCAGCCCAAAAAAAAAAAAAAAAAAAAAAAAAAAGATTTTTAACACAGAAATGTTGACCTTCCGGAAAATTATGCTTGTTTATGCTTTCAGTAGTTGGTTGGAGCTCATTTTGCACAGGTTACTACATGTATACTATGTGACATGGAGGCAATCAGTCCATGGCACTGCTGGGGTGTCATGAAGTGCAGATTGGTCTGATAACGGCCTTCAGCATCTGTATGGTTGAGTTTCTCTTGACATTTCCCCATTTCAAATAAATAAATGATCCCTGAATTCTGATAGTGAGTGGTTTATTAGTGTGAATGTAAAAATAATCAACTTAAGGTTTAGAGTGGATTACGTTTGGACACCTAAACTAAAGAAAGAACTTACATGTAGCTGCTGCAGCGGGCCACAGAAGTTGTATCTGACTTTAACAGATGCCCTGAAAAGTCGGAACTCCCGGTGGAGTATCGTCTTCAGGCGATGGCTAATGGGTTCTGAGATTTATCTCTGAATCTCCACTCTGTGTAGCGCAACTTTTTAGGTTATAAATTTTTAGTCTCCATGTCTAAGCTGATCATCAGGGTTATTTCTCAGACTTGATAAAGCTGCTCCAGTTGCAGAGGAGTAGTTGTTTTTACAGGCTGACTTATACTTCTCCTGACCTGTTCAGTGCCACTTTAAGAGCCTTAACTCCTTAGAGATGCCACATGAAGCCTTTTGCAAGCAGTCTAAAAACCCTGAAAAACTCTCTACACATTTCCCACAATCCTTTTATTTTGAGCGTGTCTACACTACTTAAAAATGGCATTTTAACTGACTCGCCACTAAGAAGCCTAGCGACCTGAAAAGCATTATTCGTGATGAAAAAAAATCAAGAAACAAATGTGACAGGCATGCACACACAAACGCACACTTGTGTTGAGCCTAAGTGGTGAGTCCAGCGCTATTAGTTACTGATGAAAAATGAGGGCAGGCAGGAAGACAGCAAGAGAGAAGCCAGAGTGAGGCGAGCAGAGTGCGGGGGCAGCGTGAGCGGGAGGGAAAGAGAAGAGAAAATTAGAAGAAGGAACAGAGAGCTCTTTGCAAATCTGTATGTGTGTAAGAAAGTGGGGAGAAGAGAGAGGGATGAGAGGGGGAGCCAAGAAAAGATGTGAGGAAGAGAAAACAGGGACTTGGTTGTATAGTGAGGGAGCAAGAAGCAGCGGTAATAAGAGGTTGAGAAAGGGGGGGAGAGAGGAGTCAGACAGAGGGTGACAGATACAGAATGTGAACAAGACGGAGAGAGAGAGAGAGAGAGAGAGAGAGAGAAAACTCAAAGAGTTAGCGATATAGAAGAATAGGAGTGGGTGTTATACACAACTTCATCCTGTGTGCCTACAATGCATCTCTGTATGTCTATATATATGTGTGTACTTTCTTTGAACTTTTCTCGTCTGGCATATGTCTTTGTGAGTCTCTGTATGCCATATATCGCCTGTTTCCACTGCAAGAGCCTTTTAAGGAACCCAAGAACCTTTTCAAGACTTGATGGTTTACCTGTATTTAAACAGAAGGAATAGGGACAGGAGAATTCCTTGAAGATTTCATAAATTTGTCTTGAAAAGGTAAAAACATCTTTCAAGGTAGTTTCTGGAAGCATCAACAAATATGTGAGGAAAAGGAAACCTTTAAACTATCCGGCACACCAGATCAAAAACAGCTGTGAGTGGGAAGATCAGGTTTTGACTGACATCTCTCTGGTTCTGCACAAAACAACAGTGCGTTTAAAAAAATTAGTGTTGTGTAACCCAGACAGAATGTTTAGATTGTCTGAGTCAGAATCCAAACAAGAAGCAGAAGGCCTCTTTTATAAAAGTACTTATTTCAGTCTTATCTGCACAGTCAGTCTTAAATGCTTTGCTCCTCAGTTTTTAAAACTATAATGCTAAAGAGACTTGTCCCTTTAGTTTATGAAACTATTTTATTGTTCAGGGCCAAACTGTATGCTCACTGATGAAAACAGATCATCATCTTCCACAGCCAAAAATACGTAAATCATACTAAACCACTGCAACACATGTATAGGAACCTATTAAATGATGAGGATATTAAATGAAAGTTGACTGAAGGAGTGACCATTTCTTTTAACTTAAATACCTACTTTTACATAACCTGATATGCCAGAGAGACTGTTTCATATATTCATTGCATGAATATGTTTCAAATTCATCTAGAAAACCTCCCACTGAAAGTGTTTAAGAAGGGCAAGACTTTTCAAAATTTTCCCCAAAGGTCATTGGAGGAAAGTTCTGTCTGTCACATCCATGATGGGCCAATCAGAGCAACAAGACAAAATGAGCTAGTAGCTATGCCCAACTCATACTGACCTGAGCTATACAGGCTAGCACTGCCATAGTTTATGAAAAGCGGTGCGTGTCAGTGGCTTAAATTCATACCTAAACCTATCGGAAGACATGCAAAACCATCTTCTCTGCCAAGAGAAGCTAACAGTATGACTCTTTTCTCTTGTTATAATAAAGAAATGCAGTCAGAGTCTGACTCTTTTCTACAGGTACAACCGAGCCAACAGCTACACTGGTGGCAGCCATTGTAAACAACAGGTTATAGTACCCATAAAGATCACAAACTCATACCGAAGCAGGTCGGCGGATGAGCAAAAACACTTTTTTCCTGCATGAAGACCTTTCAGTGCTGTTCTTTGCTCTTTGTTACATAAAGAAATGTGGTTCAGTTCTGATAAACTGCCTCTATACTATGGTTACATCCAAGCTTGCAACACTGGTGGCAGCCATTGTGATCAGCTTCCAATACAACTAGACCCCACCTGCAGCTACTGCCTCATTCTCCTGAAATGATTCTGATTGGTCCAAACTGTTTCAGGCCGGCACAAATGTTGTAGATTGGAGCTTTGCAAGATGGATTAGCCTGATAATAGACACTGGGACTGGCCAATCCATCTGCTTTACAAGTTTAACTTGTACCATTATTTCAATGTAACTTCTTCATGGTGTAAAACTTGGTTATTGCACACAGATTTTTCTTTCCAAAGTTTGTCTCAATTTTTGAACAATCTGGGGGTTCTACCTGATGTCTCGTAAATCCCTGTCAAAAATAAAGTTGCTTAGAAAGTCGGGGTGTAGAACATGGCTACCAATCTAGGTAGCAGTTACTGTTTGCTTACCACTTTAAAACAACCAACCAAGAAGAGATAGAAACAAATGTATCAAAACATGGTTGCAGTAGCAGAGGAGCAACAAGACCTGTCAGCTTCTTTTCTCTCACTAACTTCTCCACACTGTTTTTAAAAATCCTTTGGATGTAGAAACAGAGAGGGTTGAGGACTTTAATGATGCTCATTCATTTTTAAGGCTATATGTGGATATATAGAAGTATGGAACAGCATTCTGTCCTGTGCTTACACAAGCTGGTCTGCAGTCCTCTGACTAAGGCCTTCTTTACACAACAACGTTCTGCTTCATTTTCTGTTTTGGTTTTCATTTAATAGTTCCATGTTTGAAGATAGCTTTTTTCAGAACAATATTTCTATTTTCCCTTTTTCAATTGTATCTGCTTCTTTGAGGTGATTACAACTATCTTGTTCAATGTTAACACGGAAGCTTCAATCCCCTCTCCTCCATCAGTAAAATAGAAATATAAAGGTTCTGAAAAGGCTCAAGCTTCACTCATGAGTAGCGTTGCGCTTCATGAAAAAATCCACGAGAAATTAAAGGTTGTAGGAGCTGAATTTTTCTGTCGAAAATTAATTATTCCCAGTAGAATATGGAAGTTACAACAAGACTGATCTTGTGAAGCATTTTTTTGTGTTAATATGAGCCGTGGAATTTATCTGCCACGCTACGATGGTGATGACAGTGATTATCATGATGAGGTAGATGTAATCATTTCCAAAATTAGTAGCATGATTTTATCTAAAGAAACTGTCATTGATAGCCCTCCAAACGAGAAAAATGTATCCCCTTTTCTAAATCCAGCTGAGTGTAACTTGACAACCTGAATCAGAGGTAACTACACCAGACGTCTCGGGTCAAGCTGCCACGGCTTGGTTCAGAGCGCTGCAACACTTGCACTTGACAACTGACTGCAGCCGTAGTTCGCATGTGCGTTTTCTGAAATTGTCATTTTCCCTGTTTACAGAGACGGGGGGGTTTGAAACAGTGTAAACAGGGCCTAACACAAGTCATGATTTTGCAAGAGTAATACAGACTCAAGCCAATGTTCTCTACCTCTGCATGTTCACCTACAGTCTTTAACATGCTGCTTACTAACAACTATGTGATGAGTCATGGCCGACTACTTTGATCATAAATACGATACCTTTAGAAGGCTCTAAAATACATTTATTTTCATTTTTACTTTGTATTCATCTTGTCACTCTCAGACTAACATTTATGTCTTGTTTGTTATTTTGCATTTTTTCAAATCTGATTTTCTCCTTTTTCATGCTTTATTACACCACAGGCTTCACCTTCTATCACAGGTAGTTCTGAATAACATGAGAAGGATCAAAGTGTAAGCTTCGCTACTGTCAGAATAAAGTAATACATGAGGGAAACTTAGAATAAGGCCTTTAATTTAAGACTTTATGTTTCTTTATCAAGAATGAACCGAACTGTAACCCAAAAACCGAGGCACGAGCCGGACCATGACCACTGTGAACCATAACACCCATGTTATAACAGCTTGTATTCAAGCCAGAAGATGTTGTAGCACCATGACAGTCATGGAAACTTGTCAGCCTCTGGTTTATCCTCAGATTCACCAACAATGAAACTTTGTAGTGAACTGTTTAAACAAAGGTTGTTTACAGTAGCAGTAAGAGTACTAAGTCTTTAATAAGAGAGAGGTTATGACTCACTCCATTTGTAATAATTATAATCCACTAAAATGCTGGATAAAATGTAAAAAAAAAAAAAACAATACTGACTTTTTTCTTCCCCTTTGAGTAACAAAATCTTTTTTTTTTAAATCAATTAGATAATCAGTTATTTTAATTATTCGTCCTGATTTGCAAGTTCAAACTAATGTGGGTTCCTAGAGTAAAACCGTGCACTGAGATTTCTCTGTATGTCCTCAACTCTCCACTTAACCTTGTGCACACGCTTAGAGGATGTGCATGTGATTTTCTGCTTGGATACTTCAGCATTAAGAAATGTAGAGAAGCAAAAGAGAAATAGAGAAGAAACTGAAAAGAAAGGAAAAGAAAAGAAGCACTCAAAAAAGTCTGCAAATTAATCTCCCTTGAACTTCTAAGTACAGGTTTCAAAGGTTGAACAAGAGTGTGTGTAAGACAGAGACAGAGAAAATGTAGGAGGATAAGACACCCATGAACCTTTAAATCAAAGCACAAAGGTTGAACCAGAGCGTGCTTGTGCATTAGGTCTGATTGTGTGTATGTGCGTGTCACCTGGTGCATGCATCTCCTCAAGCACACACTGTATGCACAGAAATAAAGGCAAAAGAGAGATCAGTGACTGTCTGTAAGGATCACTTGTGATTAATCCTAGGGCATGTGCCTTGCTCTAGGGCAAAGCAACCCGACACATCAGCATGACGGATTAAAAGTATCAACGCAAATCCCCTTTTCATGATGGGGCCTGTGAAACTGTGACGGCGCTACAAGAGAAACGCGACACCGTTGTGTCTTTCTCTCGGCTTTCTTTTCCCTCTTTCAGAAACTCCAGAGAGAAGGAAAACTTTTACGGGATTTACTTGCAAAGACGTGGCAACTTTGAGAAAGAAGTCAGAGCAAATTAGCAGATTAGAATCAAAGCACCCTGATGATAGGAAAATGAGCTGGTGAGAAAACTTGTTTGCAACTTCATTATGAAAAAAGGAATTCAAATGTTTAAAACAAAATGTGTGCTGGCCTGTGTGCGCATTCATTATACAATGCTGTGTTGTTCTTCTTGTAAGTCAATAAGCTCTTTCCTTTTTGTAACACTTTACGTCTGTCACTCCAGCATCACCCAGCATCCCACTCTGCTCTTTTCAAAAGCACATTACCAGTCGTTTACCTCCGTTTAGCACAGCATTGATTAACAATGGGATGGCATAAAATGTCACCAAATGCCCTACTATGCCCTTTCTGTTAGCTTCCATGCTAATGTCCTCTGCCATTTGTCTGGACAGGCTAATGTGCTAATCAGAGCGGAAGATATGTTTAGCCTTAGGGGGAGAAGTTTTGGCTACACATTGGCCCATTCCCAGCTAGCTCAGGTCACACACATGACTCAGGAGAGTCTGAATCATGATCAACAACGTTTTCTAAGACATTAAACTTGGTGTTAAAGGCATACTGGGGCTCATTCTTAAGAAAACAGCAGAAGCATATCATTAATGAAAGGAGAGAAAGTTGCTCTTTTATTTCTAATAGGCTCCTAAAGAGCATAAGGCACCAAATGTGTCACTTTTGACCTCAAAGTGCTATGTTTTCATTTTATTAAACTGCCTGAACACCAATAATTCATGTGCTTTTCCCAACATTTCCTGTCCTATGTGTCCCATCTAATGAAAGCAAAAGGCCCCAAAGCTATCAGGTATCACTGAGTAACTCTAATGACCATTCAACAGTCACTGTTTATCTGGCTGCTATTAAGAGATTTGTTAACAGGGCACAGGAAATACCCATCTATACAAACTCTGACCTGTATTCATGGTCAAATAAAAATGTTGGCATACAAGGAGAGTTACATCAAAAGAAGTAATGGACAAACAAAGTTATCGGTATCAGACTTAGCTTAAATGTTCTGTTACCAATAATAATAATAACAATAAAAAATAAATAAATAACATAAAATGAAATAAAATAAAATGTTCTGTTAAACATCAGTAATAGCATTGGCTCAAATTTTTGCAATCAATACGTCTATTAACATCATCAATTACTTCTCAAAATAGCATTGTTCAGTTTGCACAAGATATCATGTTGCTCACTATGAATTGTGAATGTTAAAGAGATATGAACCCCAAGTTTAAAGGGTTTCTGAGTTCGGGTTGTGTAGTTACATACTTGGCGAGAGTAGTGGTATTAGCCTTGAGTCATTTCAGTAAGCACTGCCCCTTCAAACAGGACATATGTGGGGAAGCTGGGCTATATTTCAGTGTCTTCTTGAGGTTGCCTGCAAAAGCCCATAAAGTAACATGCATACTCCATATTAAAATGCTGATTTTTAAAACAGATATAAGCATTATAACAGCCGTGTTAAAAAAACCATAAGACTTTTAACTTGCTGGAACCGAGGAAGGAACTAAATGGACTGACATCAGACTCAAATAACACACAGGGATCACAATTTTGAGGCTCTGTTCTGGGCAGAACAAGCTGTAGGAAGCGTTTCCTGTTCATTCATTGAAGCTGCATTTGCTGTCCTATTGTCTGTTTATGCATTGTTGATTTACTTTGCTGTGTCCACATTTACTGACTGTATCACAAGGTCTCTACATTGGGTTTCTGTGTGGTGAAGTTATTATGCTGGGTTTGTAGACTCCTTAGCCCGAGCTTTTCTCTGTTGTGCTTTGTTTAATAAATTCTATGATAGCTTTTTGTCTCAGATTATTGTGCAAAACATTATTGGCCTGTTGTAGTTTAGCATCTATAATAGTTAATCAATACCAAGATCTTTTAAATAATCTTAATTAAATAATTAATTCTGAGGATGAGTTTGGCTTCTTTTTGTTTTTTGTTCCCTGTAATCAGGCTTGTTCCCCCGTAAATTATTCATCTTGTTCAATAATTTTATTTATTTATATTTCAAGTTATAATCATAATTATGAATATTCAAACTAGCAGTAAAACCCACACAAAACTGAAAATTGTTAAACAGTTCTAAGAGTATTGATGATGATATAAAGGCTGAGAAATTTGTCAGAATTCACCTTTAACTTTTTCATGCTTCACATTCTTAGCAAATTCAAGGTGAAGGACTTAAAGAGCTCAACCTTTTTTGAGAGCACTTTTTGGCTAAGAAATTTTTAACACATTATTTGAAGGGTTTTTTTTGATGTATGAGATAGTTCCACTTTGCTTGACTGACAGCTCCTTATCACGAACCAGGCCTCTTCATGATCTATGTAGAAACCAGAGGAGATGTCGGCTTAGTAGAGGCTGTTGATGGATATCAGAGACAGCAATCTTAAACGTTGACACGCAAGATCAGACTGCTATGTGATCACACATGGTCAAAAACTGCCCATCAGTTTGATAAGAATCCCTGCCTCAGGCTAGGAAGAAGCCTGCTTTTAAGGAATTCACTTTGAATGTTGTTTATATTGGACTTTTGGTGGTTATTTGTCTTGTAAGAGACACGGACTGGAGGTCAGAGACCACAGACCTTTTTGTTTGCCTCTACATCACTCGGACTACAGCGAGACAGCTGAGACTGCTCTCCCTGAGCAAAAACCGGCAGCATTTGCCTGACAGAAAACCACACCTTTTGTTTCTGTCTGATTTTAATGCCGCATAGCACTCCTTTCTCACCCCCTTGTCTCTGGCAGTTTTTCATTGGATCTGACACCGAACATAACCTGTAAAAGTCTTGCCTCAGCAGTACGAGGGGAGGGAGGAGGAGGAGAAGGAAGACGGACGGATGGAGAAGAAAATAGTGAGACAGAGGAGGAAAAAGGGCAGCAAGAAAAGAAAAGGGAGACAGATGGCAAAACAGAGAAATAAAGGGGGGAGAAATGCTTGTTAGCACCTCACCGGCCCAAATAAATATAAGATGACACACCTGACTGATAATTAGTCTCAAGAGCATTAGTGCCTCTGCATGTGAGAGAGGAAGGGTGCATGTAAATGTGGGTCTACAGGCATGTTTGTGGGTTATGGTACAACTCTCTCTATGAGGGCTTCTGTGTGTAATGGAAAGCAGGGCAGAGGCCTTTGCATGTGTCCAAGCTAATGGGTATCCTGGCACACATAATCAGAGCCGTTAATCACAGAGAGAGGGATAGACCAAGGGAAAAAAGAGAAAAAGGTTTCCAGAGATGCTAAAATGAGGTGGCGAGCGGCGAGGGAAAGAGGGTGAAAAGTCAATAGCAGTTGGAAAAGGGAGGATGTGAAAGGGCGAAATGGGACAGGACTGTCATTTCATTTAATAGGTGACCTATTTTATTTGGTATTTGTTGTTTTTTCCTCAGCAATAAGCACTTCAGTACTCCATCTCATGCCCCCCAAAAACACCTTGGAATTTAATTACATGAGGAAAGGCGGAAAGAGATCGAAACAGCAGGAAGAAAAAAAAGGGGGGGCCAAGACGGAGCAGTGAAAGGATGGAAATGGATTTTACTTGTAGTCGACTAACTTGCATCATTGGCTGGGCTTAAGTCGAATCCTTAAGGGAAGATTCAATCTGAAAAACAATCCTCTTAAGTCTTACCTATTGTTCTTGTCCAAAGCAATATTTGTAAACAGAGGAAAATATGCCACAGCGCATAAAAGAGATTTCTGGTTCACACACATAACAGAAAAGTAGTTCAACACACACTCTTCCCTCCTGTCTCTTTAAATGCACATTAGAGCTAAAACACACACTTTTCCTATCATCATAACACCACCCTGTCCTCTGCTTTAAGGCTATACTTTAATGTCCTTGTGTGCTATTTATGGACTCTGTTGTTTGTCCGTTCTCCCATGTGTTCAGTTTGATGTTATGTTGTTTGGTTGTTGCCTTTTCTTCCTCTGGGGGCGAGATATTTTTTGCAACACCAATTAGAGTGTTAATGTTTCACCTGCACAGATTGTACGTCCACGTTTTACAGGTTTGGCCATTTGTTCATGCAAATAAATTAAACTATAAAAACATAATCTCTGAGCAAAAAAAATCAGTAGATGGAGCCAGGGGCTGTTCTTAAACTTGAGGAGGAAGCAAAATATCTCAACTCCTTTCTTGCTGTCAGAAGAGTGAGTGAGTATTAATACAGAGAAACAACATTTTTTCAGTCTCTCTTTATCTGTTTCCCGTTAGTTACTATTAAACTCTTTATGAGGCACGTGGATAAAAGCTAAACCATAAAGTACTAAAACACAAAAAAAGATGAGAAAAGCTGTTAAAGCTGTGCTGCAAAACCTACCCTCATTCATGTCCAGTACAACCAACAGCCTTCAGATAAATACTTTATCTGTAGCATGCATGTTTTTGGTAATAACAGCTATGACTGTGCACCCTTAGAGATGTACATATGCCGCACTAATAAAAATCAGAAAGCCCTGTAAAATCTTTGTGGTTGCTTATTCAAGGGAATGAATTTCTGTATTGGTTCGTATGTAAAATAAAATCAGTCTGAAGATTAAATGATGGCTCAATAAAGTCTATAATCCTAATCCAAAAATGTATTTGAATTGAACTGAATAAAACTGAATAAAACGGAATAAAACGGAAATCTTAAAGTATCATATTGTATCCTGTATTGTATCGGACTGTACCATGCAATATTGGACAATATTGTATTGTACAATATGTTCAGGTGTATTTTATTGTGGGGAATCCCATCCTCTTGTAATGTACCATTCAATATTGAATTGTATCATATCATGTATTGTATATCATTGTTTCATATTATGACTAGAATCATTTCGTATCCTGTCATCTCATGCTGAATGTTACCGTCTTTTATCACAGCAAACACTACCTTTTGTATCATATTACATTGTGTACCATCCTATGTCAAAGCATCAAAAATATCTTATTATTTCCTAAAGCATTATATTAAGGTATCATGCGTTTTATCCTATCACATATCGAATCGCATTCTAATGAATCATATTATAATGTGTCATATCGTATAGAGTAGCCAAATAAGAAGCTATCTTTGCTTTTTCTGAGGTTGTGGTCAGGTTCAACATTTGTGTTTTCTAGCGGATATATTCCTCATCCTTTCGTTGGAAAAAACTTTTTGTTTTGTCCTTAAACTCTGCATGCTTTGTTATCAGATGACGCTTTAGCTTGGCAAACTTTATGGCTTTACATGAAGACACACAACACATTTTGGTGTTCTATTACTGTTCTCAATAAAACCAAACTTGAGATTGTTATCTTATTTTCTCAGTTTAGCTGGTTTGGGCCAAGCATCACTTGATGAGATGGACATGCATAAATGTTTATCCATTGTTGCTAGCTGGTCCTGTACACCAAATGTGTCCTGAGCAAAGTGACTGATGCGTGGCAAATGATTGAGTCACGCAATATGTCGAAATCATATCTGACTTTTTATTGGCCCAAAGTTGACTTACGTAGTAGCCATTGGTTTAGTTTGGTTGTTTTATGGCGTTGTGGTCCCTATATGTAAATGGCGTTGCTTTAATAATTTATTTTGAATTATTTCACTGACCCCCAAGCTGTGGCTTGCAGACCCCCAGGTGTCACTGGACCCCAGGTTAAGAACTACTGAATTTAAAAAGTAAAAAAGTCATCTAAAATATGCAAAAAGAATATTTACCTTAATTGTCATGTTGTGTTAACCTGACATGCCAGATGGATTTGTTTCACACATTCATCTGAGAAGCTTCAAAAGGAAACATTTGAGAAAAGGCAGAGGCTTTGAAAAAATACTCACAGTGTGATTGGACGAACACTCTGTCTGTCACATCTCTACAGGCCAATCAGAGCAACAAAACACGTGACGTAGCAGCTATCGAGCTGCGCGTGCACAGCTACGGGGAATAACCCGAAACATGGTGACTATAGACATGTAAGTACTCGACTTTTGTCATTTTGGAAAAGAAAACAACTCACTGCTGTTCTTTGTTCTTCTTTTAACGAAGAAATGTCATCAAGTTCTGATAAAACTGGTGCTTTAGCAGCATCCACACTAAGCTCTTCTGCCATAATTGAACCTGCCTCTTCTTGCTGCTTGCTTACGTCACGACTCTGATGGCCTGAAAGTGCTGCCCCTCGTCGCTGATTGGTCCTGTCACTTTCTAACCGGGCCTAAACGGTTCAGATGGCAGCTTTGCAAGATGGATTCACCATTGAAAAACAAGGAAATGGGTATATCCATCTGCTTTGCAAGGTTAATGTTGTGTTGTACAGTGCTTAACAAATTTATTAGACCACCCTACCCCTAACCAAAGTAAGGTTTATGGCACAGCTGCCCTAAATTAACAGCATTGGTAATTACCAAAATCATTTTTTTATGTTTCTGCAATGGTTAATACACAAATATATAGAAGCTCTTTATCCAAAATGATAATTTTAATGATAAAATATAATTATAATTGTTATCCATGAATTTTCAAATTTACTGGTTTCCAAAAAACTGAAAAAAGAGTAAAACACATTATTATTTTTTGATAAATATGTAAAATTATAGTTATTTACTTGCGTTCCTGAGCAGAAAAAGTCGTTTTAGTGGTTGAATGTTATGCTTGATTCATTTCTGACTTCTCAGAGAAGCCCAGTGAGCCGGCTCAAATTTGAGTGAATTCAGTTTGAAATCCCTCATTCCTGTTCAAAATGGTAAAACGTGGAGAGCTCACTGAAAATGAAAGAGTCCATATTAAAGCACTTCATGATGCTGGATGGTCTTTGAGACAAATATGAAAAGTGGTCTAATAAATTTGTTAAGCACTGTATTTACAGTATTGTATTGTTTTCTCTATAGATATGTCAATATAAAAACTCTTCATAGACATGAAAGTTAGTTTAGCCCCAAAGAAATCATTGGCAGTGTCACCATTCAATCAACTGTTAACAAAAAGGCTGTTTTTCTTGTAAAGTCTTTTTTGGGCAATAATTTGTTGTTTTAAACTCACAGGGTTGATGTGTTTTTACTAAGGCTGTCAAAGTTAACGCGTTAATATTGCGTTAACTCAAATTACTTTTAACACCACTAATTCTTTTGTCGCACTATTGACGCATGCACATTCTGTGTGACCCTCGACCCATCCTGTTGTTTGCCAGGTCAGGAAGCGACGCCGTCGTGATGCAGTGTAAGCGAGCTGAAATGGAAGAAGGACAGACAGTGACTACGTTTACATGCAGTCACTGGGCTCTATGCATGAACTGCTTCCGCATTTGGCATTAGACCGCTCCCACACTTACAGTCGGGAGAAGAGAATGGGGTATGATGGCAAAATCGTTGCGGTTTACTCGCTGTTTGCATGAGTTACCTGAGCTGACTGTTGAGCTGATGAGTTAAATTTAGCTGAAAACGTACATTGCAGCATGCAGCAACATTGTCCAGAAGTGCTTTTAACCTGTTTTTGAAACATCATTTTAGCATATTTGGATGCCAAGCAGTGATGGTAGAGTAAACACAAACAACAATCGAAACAAAAAAAAAAAAAAAAACAACGAAACGGACAAATTAAGGCAGTATAGGAGGGTTTAGATTCCGTTTTGGCCTAGCACACATCGTTAGGCGGAAGTTGAGAACCGGTCTTATTTTCCACCAGAAATACGCCGCCCCCTGCCGTGCATAGAGCCCATAACCCTTTTATACTGGAATATTAGCAATAACCCAGTTGCGCACGGCCACGTAAACACCAACAGCCCTTTTTAAAAACCGGAATATGCTCATATTCTGGTTTTTAAAAACCCGAATATCACCCCTGGGTTACTCCTTTTCTAACCCGAATATTTAGTCATATATACGCCCATCGGGATATCCCCATCGAGAGGAACATTCATTTGTGTTCTGCGCATGTTCTTTCGCAAGGTATCTTGGTCTTTTGAGTACAGGAACGAGTGTTTCTACAGGACATTTGCTTTAATATTATTTCGCTGCATTAACGGCAGCAAAACACATAAATCTTTCTCTTATTTTTTGTGTAAGTGGATAAAGTATCAAATGAAAGCTGCGCACTTTTCCATACACACACAGTCAGACACACAACATACGCCACGTTAAACACATAAACAACAACAGTTAGCTTCACATCAGCACTGTTAGTCTGTTAACATTAGCCGCTATCATAACTTTGCTGCTTTCAACAGCCAAATACCATCCTCCACCGACAACAACGAAGCATCCAAACACATAACAGTGCTCTGTTAACTGGACAAAGCATTAGAACGCTACATTTCAAATGAAAATGAGTCTTACCGTCAGTTGCTAATATCAGTTCTCATGATGATAACTGTAACCTCTCTGGAGACAGAGCCTTCGTTATAATCTCCAAGCGGTCCATGCCGTTCTACACGATGTGATTCTGTGTTGACTACAGTCCAACTTTATCTGAGGATTGGTCATAGGTAGATTATCGAAGTCCACTACAACTCTGCTCTGCATAAGCCTCTCTCTCTCTGCTGCTGCATCGGCGTTTACGACGATCAGCTATACAGTTCCCTTTGTTTCAGCCTCTTCATTAGTCACAGTGATGACACAAAATCCCTCCATACCACTGATGATATTTAGCCTTTGGTTAACCAGTAAAAGCTCACTTAGATTAAAACTCTGCTTTACGAGAAAGCTCTGGTCAACCGTTCCCACTTTCCCTGCATAGTCCCAGCAATGAAATGAGCAGGCGCAGAGAAATAGATTTGATTTGACGTCATCGTGCATACATAATTAGCCATGTGCTTGCCGTCTGAGGAGATAAACAACCCCAGCTCCGCAGGACAGTAGATGTAGCAAGATTAGGCAACTTTTAGTTTATATTAATGCATTCTCGCAACATTTGATCGTTTGATCGGGATATTCCAATTGATTACAATTACCATGTCTACCCTGTTTGCTCACACATGTAAATGGGTTATTCCGAATGTTTCAGAAACCAGAATATTGACCTTAACCCGAATATTGACTGCATATAAACGTAGTCACTTCTGAATGGCAGGTTCTGCTTTCAGATCATTTCAGATAAGACAGATGTTATTTGCTCTTACTGTCGACATGAACTGAGTTACCAGGAGTTCGTAGTCTTAAATAGCCCGTACCACTCGCTGGCAGAGCACACCGCCATGCAAAGAGCCGCCCCCTTAGCCATGCTGGATTGTTTTCAACAGAGATGCTCAGGCAGGGATGGACTCGCTATCTGGCATATCGGGCATTTCCCGGTGGGTCGACGCACTTTTGGGCCAGTATGATTTAATTATTTATTTAATTACGTTATGCAACAACTCCGGTGGAGGCATTGCCACTTTATACTGGATAACTTCTCCTAAAGGTCTGTTTACCCCCTCTCCCATCCCCACTCAGCTCCTGCTTGAAAGTAAAAGTATTCAGAGAAAACAAATCTTATGCGCTAAAACGATCGACTGGGACTGTAAATAAACGCCACATTAAAAAAAAAAAATAGTAAATCAAGATGCTGTTAAAGTGTCAAACACTCTGCAGTCCCTATAGGAGATGAACTGATGCTGGTGAATATACAGCTATCATGAGGAAGAGGAGGGGACAGAGCAGGAGGGGCTGAGAGTGAAGTAGTGAATGAGCTCTGTAGAGTATCATAATATAAGGTAAAAAGCATTATTAGACTGTGGGTCCCCTTTATTTATGAAGAAAAAAAAGGTTTGAGGTTAAATCTGTAGCTCTTCTATGATTTGAAGAATGAAGACATGGTTAAGTCCTCTTACTACACCTTAAAAGTTCTCCACTGAGACTTCTTTACTTCATGTGTTCATGAGTTTTGAAAGCAGCTTCACGTGTGTGTTCATTCCAGTAAATACTGGACTGATGGCAGTAATTTCTTACTGTCAGCATTTATTTTACATTTGGGAATTTTTAATTTGAAAATAAAAAGATGGTAAATAATAGCAGAAATTGTTTAAATGATCACTTGCTTTTTCTCTTGAGTAGGGCCGATGTGTCCACTTTACTTACCTCTGACCACATCAGAACAGTGAAACACCATCAGAGCTTACTGCTGAGCTCTGTGGAGACTTGACTTCTCCCAGTAATCTGTAGTGTGATTCTCTAACTGTATTTATCCTATCATCCTGTTGTGAGTCCTCCTGGTGTTCAGGGATGTTTCTGTGAGCCTTTATTTCCCCCATGTGAGGCCAAAATTTTCTGCTTTAAGTGTGAAGTATCAGGAATGATCTTTAAGTGATTTAAACTTCACTGACCATGTTCTGTACATCTGTGATGATCAGATCTGTTGTCCTGTGTTAAGCTGCTGAGAACAGAGGAGTTAACTTCAAGAAGTCTTAAGTTGGACACTACATTGTGATATTATTCAGTTCATCTGTTGTCCTTGTTGGTCTTAAGTTTACCGTGTTTTTCTCTCAGCAGAGCGCTTTTGGAGTGTTCAGTATCTTTGAGCTTCATCTAGAGAATTTTTTGGACATTATCTGTCATTGTTATGGGTTGTTAGCATGAACAAACATTTGCATAAAAAAAGCATTTTTGTCCATTTGTGTTGATAAGGGTGTTTAAGTCTTGAGAAATAGTCCTGTATGGTACATTTAGAACAGATAAAAAAGTGTGATTAATTTGCGATTATCTCAAGTTAACTATGAGATTTGTGAGCTTTATCACAATTGAAAATTTGTATCTGTTGACAGCCCTAGTTTTTACTGAATGAGATGAAAATACATGCAGCATTAGGACATGCTCACACAAACACACACACACCAATCAAGCTTCTTTTTATACAGAATTGTCAGGCACACAGCCTCTATGATTGATTGTAAACAATAACTGTAGCCCTTGTAATTTCTTCTTTATGTGTGTATGTGAGAATGAGAGTGAGAAAGTGTGAGTGCTTCATCATGCTGATGTGTGTGTATATTTGTGCGTGCGTGAAAGGCAAGGTAATTAGGTAATCAACAGCTGTGCCTGACAGACAGGAAGCAGCTTGTTAAGGAAGTGAAACAGAGATGGAAAAAGATAATGAGAGGTAGAATGAGCCTCATATAAACAGAAAGAAATGGGGGGGATAAAAAAGGTTGAAACAAAGGAACACAGCGGGGAAATGTGGAGAGGGTTACAGGGATTTAAAGTGGGAGAAGGACTGAGGAAAAGGCATCAGATGTGAGGACAGGTGCTGCTGTCAGCTATGAAACACATGTGAATCTTTTATTGACAGGAGGAACCAATTACAGACAGCAAGACAGGGAGGAAGTTTTTCACTGTCACACCAGGAAGCACAAACAAACCTATGTGGAGTAGTATTATTGTTTTATTTTTCATTGTCAAACACCTGGTGTTTCCCTCTTTGGATAGATGATATGCCAGCTTGTGTGAGGAGAAAGGCAGAGCAGCAGGAGATAAAACTCTGCAGGGCACACAGGTCACTGGATTCAAAGGAACAAACTTGGCTTCAGTGATAAAAGAGAAATAGGCTGTAACTTTCTTTTTCTGAAGTCCTTATTGATGTCCCATCTGCTGTTACTTGACCCCAATCCAGAAAGTTATAAGGTCAAGATCAGATGTAAGCAAGAAATGAACAGTTTGAATGAAACCAAATTATTGTGACTAAGGGCCATTGAAGAAAACACTATTTCTGGGCATTGGTTTGGTAGAAGAGGCACCCAAAGACAGAGGTTACAGTCCTCAGGATACCTCCTATTAGTGTTACAACTGTAACACTAATAGGAGGTATCCTGAGAGGCTAGAGAATGAAGTGTATTTTCTTCCCTAATCCTCACATAAACACATAAACACATAAAAATGTCTCCTTTGAATACAGCCATTGTGAAGACCAATAGGTAAATTTAAGATTAACAAGGATGTTGGTGTTCATTGTAAGGTCAGGAAAAATAGTGTTAGCAAGTATGTACTGTATATCCTAATATATCATGGTCAGCATTTCAACTGGGTATTTTTGTTCTTTGGACTGGGTATTTTTGTGCTGGGCAGGTAATTGTTATAATTTTAGTGAGAAATGTACTGTTTACTGTAACATCAGGTAACACACAGCTGAAATTATGTTTGGCTGATTGTGGGCAGACATCCAGAAATAGTATTAGAAGAGATGGGCTTATATGGGTGGACGTGACTACTGTGGCCTCTGCAGGCCGGTTGTCAAACGTATAAATTCATGCGCGCATACCTTGTCTTTGCTCCTGCCAACTGTTCAGTAAACTCTTCAGAATCTACAGCCAGTCTGTGACCGTGACATTTCTGAATCCTCCTCCTGTTTCAACATAACATTTATTCCACATAACAAATTATTTTCTATCAGTGGAGTTAGTAAATAAATCAGATTCTTACTAATCTGTTAATCTTAACACCGGCAGCCATTGTTTACAAGCTTGCAGCACAACTAAACCCTGTCTGTAACTTCCACCACTTTCTCCTCAAATTAGGCTAATAGGTCTGTTTATCATCAGAGCAGGAACAAGCGTTCCAGATTCAAGGTTTATATGTTGATAGACTTGGAATCCGGACAATTCATCAGCTTTGTAAGGTTAGATAAAAACTATTATGTGGCATTATTACATTTTCATCACAACAGTTTTTCTTAGGTTGAAAAATAAAATATAAGTGTAGCTTCAAGGAGACAGGGTTGATTTGGTGGTGAATGGTTCCAGTAAATCTTTTCAGTCTTAATAAAACTGCTGAAGTCTAGGCCTTGAGTCCATCCATCTCTTTAAAATATATGCTCGATTTATGGGAGAATGGCTGATGACAAGTTTATCTTATCAGGGTCAATAACGGGTTAATACATAACCAAATTCTGTCTTAGTTAAGTACACTGGAGCCTGTGGTTGATGCCTGACATTGTGAATGCTTTCAACAGATTTTAGAGGAAAAATATAAATGTAATTATTTCACTTTCAATTGCTTTCCAAGGTGAACCACTTAACACTGTACAATAACTTCTCCACCATCATGTAAGTAAAAACCTTCCACACAGAGAGGGCAGAGGTGAAATATATAATTAGCGCTACATCCATGGACATGCCTTCAGTTCCACACCTCTACAAGGAAAAGTGATGCTGATATTCAGGTTATGCATAAAGCTCTAATACAGAATACAATTGAGGGCATAATTAAGGTCAGGCGATCATGTTGTAATGTAAGTGACACAAGCACTGTGAGTATGAAAGTTCACTCATGCAGCAGTTTTTAATTTCATGTCCATTTGTAATATTAATGTAATCTTTCTAACCTGGGCCACACTTACGCACTGAAATGAAATCTTGCAGTTAAATCTATCCGCCTGGTGATGCACACATCCTCTGAGCCACAGCTTCAGGAGAATATATATTTAAATGAAGGTGCAAAGACAGGACTCCCTGGTAGTAATTTTAGATGGTGCAATTGGTGTTAAGGTTGGTTGAAATTCTGAAATTAACAAGGCAGATGTGTAAACGGCTCCATGGGTGACTTTTTTGTGTGGAGAAATCAACTGGCACACAGGAAGTGGTTTATGTTTTAGCAGGAGAAACAGGACTTTATTTGGAATAAATGAGAGAAGAAGTGGGTCATTAGTGCCTTAATTAAGCAAAACAGCCACCATAGACGTGGAAACTGTCAACAGGAAGCCCGGGAGACATGGTGGTTTGACGCTGTGATGGAATTTGATTGACAACTGCTCTCCTGAAAACACGAAAAAAGTCAATGAACATGATTTAAGATGCATTCTCTCTCCTTCACCAGCTTAAAGACAAACAATGATTTGGTTCCTTACCTTATCCTTTAGCATCTCTTTTTAAATTTCCATAATCACAAATATATGTTGTGAGTTATAAAGACAAATGTATATCTTTAAAGCAACATATTATTTTTCTTTAAGCCTTCCCTTGTCCTCGAATATCTGTATTGCCTCCTGAGTTATTTCTGTTCATTCTTTAACTTCTAAATAAGCACTGACAATAGAAACACATCCAGGAAACCAATATAGATGCTTGTCTCCATTCACCTATCTCTATTTCACAGTACTTTCAGAAATAGAGTACTCTATTTTACAGTAAAAAACTGTAAAAACAAATTAACCTTGCAAAGAAAGGTTTGGCATTGTTGCCAAAAATCAGCTTCAATTTTAACTGTATCATAGAAAATATATCATGTTTATCTTTCAAAAATACCTTGGTATTAACTACAAAGTGTCTTTTATCATTGAGCCCCCTGGAACTTTTGCACCCTCTTTTGAGGTCCTGAAGCCCTGGATCAGAACGAATAACTTAACTGAGGCCCCGTTCACATGGAAACGAAAACACTATTCTGCCGTTTCGTTTGGGAAAAGTTTTCCGTAAAAACTGAATCATTTCAGGAAATATCAACGTAAAAACGAAACCACCGAAAACAAATGAAAACGATGTAGTCCTTATGCCAAGCCAGTAAGTGGCGCTTTAACCCTGCCCCGGAAATGCACCAAAAGACAGAAGAAGAGTACGGAGCATGTGTATAAAGGCTCCACAACCATGTAATCAGCCATTATTGTTTTGGCCGGACCCGCGCAGGCGTGTTAAGAGAGCTACAGGGCGTAGCGTAGCATGTGACGTAATCGCTTCAAGAAATATGCGGATACGCATCCACACGGAGACGAAACGGCAGTCGTATACGGATTTATGCACTCTGGGACCCGGTTTCAAAAAGTATCATTTACAGTCACCCGAAACGCCGTTTCCGTGTGGATGAAACGCCGATCCGACAAAAAACTTTTGCGTATGCACCTGAATTCGTTTCCGTGTGAACGGGGCCTGAGTCTAGGCAGACGTGAAAGAAGAAAAGCCAGAAGTATTAAAGTTCTTGTTAAAGCTTAATTTTGGAAATAGTTATGGTTTTATTTGACAGACACAAGAGTAGATACCCTCTAAACCCTGATAGCTATCCAGACTTGCATATATTAAGTTAACTCTACTTTTAATCAAGTGTATGTACTCATTACTGGATTTTATCAAGTGATGTTTAATTGCAATGTGAAGGAAACCATTTAACTGTTGTTTCATGCAAAGTCAACATAAAGTAAACAAGTAACATCGACACTGTGCACCTTTCATTCATTGCCACTGGAAGTCGTAAAAGTAAGTCTACTGTGAGTTGTATGAATGTTTGAAATTAAAATATGTGAAAGAGTTAGTTGAAATTACAATGCGTGAGAAAAGTAAGTTAACCTAACAAAAATGTACAAGAAAAATTGATTTGATATAACTTATAATGGCTAAGTACCTGCTACTTCACAAATACTGTTTTTCAGTGAGTATCACTTGAATGCAAGTACACAACACTAAAAATGCTTTTGTAAATGCAACTCACAATATCTAGATTACCTTACTGATGCAAAAAGTTAAGCTTATTCAATTTTTTAAAGTGAGTTTTACTAATTGTGTTTTATAAGAACTTGGAAGGAGCAAGCAAAATGACATGCAGGAAAGGAGACCAGTTGGAACCTGGGACACCCACTTTGGCTGTATTCTCATCGATGTGGCTTTTACAATCCCAAATTTGCCTCTCCTCTTCAAATCTCCACCCTCTAGTCGTCTACCTTTACTCTCAAAGTTGGTCTTTCATGACACCAGGATTCTCGGCCTCCTAGATAACATTTCTGCACTTTCTCCCAAAACTTTCCTTTCTTCTGTTGCCTCCCTGAAGACTGAAAACAATCTCCTGTCCCATATCCTAACAAAGTAAAGCAACTCTTCATCTCTTTTTCTTTTCCCTTTCTTCTTTCTGCAGATCCCTTTAGCCTCCTCCTGGGAGAAGGAGACGCTCAGTCCCCTCAGTTTGTTTGTTTCGTTCGTCCGCTCGAGAGCTCTCATGTCAAGGACACGAGCTCTGTTTTTTGATTTACACGATGAAAAGAATTAATTAAACGGCAGCGGTGGGACCCTGGGGTTCCCCGTTGCATAAGGAGGGTTGGGAGGGGAAAGCAGGGGGGCGGTATGAAAGAATGGAGCTGATCAGAGAAAAAGGAGAGAAAGGAATAGAAGGACGGGTTGTGAGGGAGGATATGCACAACCAGAAACAGGGACAACAGCGAGACAAAGACCAAAAGAAGAGCAGAACAGGGATATCTGCAACATTTGACACCTTTTCTCCATCGCTACTCATCTGAACAAGGGACGGGGAGTTAGCATTATGGCATCACCAGTGTTGCTTGCTCTGTGACACTGTGCATCTCTAAGGAGAGGGACTTGGACATGCCGGGTCCATGCAGGTTGCCTTAATTAGCCACACATCCCACTACGTAGGCTCCCGCGGGGGTTTAACAGGGGCATGGAGGGTGAGGAGACGAAGGATGGGAGGAGACAGAAAGGAGGGATGGAGGAGCGAGGGAGGAATGGGTATTAAAGCGAGGGGTATAAACTGATGGGATTGGAAGGTTATTTAAAGCATGGCCTACAAAAACATTCAACGCAGCAGTGTGTGTGTGTTTGCATGCATGCTTCTGTGTTTATGACCATGCATATGTGTTTTCTTTAGCATCAACCCCATGAACCCTTGCAGTATGTTCAGTATTTCCAGCATATGTGCGAACTGCATGTGTGCGCGTCTGCATGCTCCAATGCTAAAATAGCTGTTTGCGTACGAGTCCGGCCTGGTGATTGAGCGTGCTCAGGTGGCGAGGGTCATTTCAGTGAGTGACAGAATGATGCTAGGCGAGTCTGTACACATAAACCCCATCCATATCTGCAAGGCCTAATTAGCCAACCTGGGTCACCGCTCAGGGCTGTGATAGAGTGGTGAAAAGCACCAAAATACAGGTAATGAACACAAATACTGCCTTTATTCCTGCACAGTCTCATCCCAGCTGTCGCCATGTCCCTTTTTCCTGTAATTGACAGCTAGCGCTTCCCTCCGCTTATATAAAACGTCTCATAACCTGGAGAATTACAGGAGTGTCCTTTGTAGTGGCGTCACTTTTTCATTGCCTGGCTTATGAAATGAAGCTGCAGCCAAAGAAACTGTAAATTGTGTTTTTTGGGGGCTGTCACATCGGGTCCACCTACTTAATTGGACCACAACTCCAAAGCGGGTAAGTTATGGCGCACCTCAGAGACGAGTTGATGAATCCCTAGTGAAGTTACAAGGACTTAAATCAAATTCATTGTGATGACCCATGCTCCCATAAGTCTTACCTTGCAGGATGATGGGTTTATTTTAAGAAGCTTATGCATTGCTGGTTCACCTGCATGAACTGAGCTGCCAACAATGTTCATTATTCCACTCTGTTGGGAATATTTCACCTAAAGTTGAATTCTTCTCCTTGATTGCTTCAGAAATCAACTTTTCAATCCATTATCAACCACATTTCTCTCTCTTAATTCCTCCTCCCTTTACCCCTTTTATTAAATAGGTTGTTAGCAGTCACATGATCCTGATGACGAATGTCAGATGGGGACAGGAAATGAAGAACACTAATGGGAATAGATGGGAGGAGATGAAAGTTGGAACAATAAACTTTAAATCGACCTGCATGCTACAAAAGAGTGATTTTCCCATGGGTATACTGAGTTAACTTTCAGGGAGGTGACTGATATCAGACATGCTGTATGATGTACAGTATTCCCCCCTTATATGGTTTACTCTTTCATTGATTTCATAAATCAATCATGGTCAATACAATTTGGCTTTTTTGACTAAAAAAATTACAAATAAACTTTTACAACCAAAGAACACTCCAAGCAACTTAGAGTGTAATTGGAAAGAATAAGTCGAGGATTGACACAAAAAATCTCCAAGGGTCTGAACATCCCCTGAGTTCATGTAAAACTATTATCAAGCAATGAATGGAATATGGCACATGTGTAAATCTGCCTTAGTCAGGTCGCCCTCACAAACTGAGTGACTGTGTAAGAAAAAGACTAGTGGGAGAAGCCATCAAGACACCTATGGCTATTCTAAAGGAGTTACAAGCTCCATTAGCTGAGATGGACACGTAGACACTGTTGAAGAAAACTCAAATAAGGTCTTGACTAGAGTTCCTGAAAAGGAAAGTGGGAGACCGCATGGTCAACTGTAAGGAAGTTCTTTGGTCTGCTGAGACCAAAATGGTGCTTTTTGGCCATCAGACAAGATGCTGTGTTTGGCAGACACCAACCCTGGCACATCACCACAAACACACCATCCCCACTGTGAAGCACAGTGATGGCAGCATCATGCTGTGGGGATGCTACTTGGCAGCTAGCCCTGGAAGGCTTGTAAAGGTAAAGGGTAAAATAAATGCGACAAAATCCTAGAGGACAATCTTATTCAGTACTCAAAAGAACTAGGGCTCTGGAGAAGATTTATTTTCCAGACAATGACCCAAAGCATACAGCAAAAGCTACACAGAAATGGTTTCACAACAGCAAGGGTGGAAGAGCCAAAGCCCAGATCTCAATCCAAAGGAGAATTTGTGTCTGGACTTGAAAAGGGCTGTTTCATGACTGATCCTTCATGCAACCTGACAGAGCTTGAGAAGTTTTACAAAGAAAAACTGAGTAAAATCGCAGTGTCCCAATGTGCAAGTCTGATAGAGACCTCCACACAGATTCAGGGCTGGGAAAGCAACCAAAAGCGCATCTACTAATACCAAGAGCTATCACTCTTTAACAGCTTTTCTCCCTCATTTGTCATAAAAAGGCTTTTTATTGAAACTAATGCAAGATCAGAGTTTACAGTGCTAAACCATGACAAACCTTTCTGAATCAAACTGGACTGCTTGGTCCACAATTTGAGTAATGAACAATACAAAACATTTGCATTTTGACAGTACTTCTTTGCAGAAATCACTACCAGTCCCCCATCTGGAGTTCTTTGCTTCGACATGTCGTCATCTGCAAACAAGCTTTTCCTCCTGAAATGTTTCACTTTGACACATCTGACAGATCGCATCAACATCCCAAGCCCAGGCTTACAAAAAAAAAAAAACAAAAAAAAAAAACAAGAAAGCCAGGCAAAGTCTTATTCAGTTTCAAGCTGTGACAAAATAAGAAATTCAAAAAAAAAGGAAGGATGTTTGACCTTTTGCAAGCTGAACAGTCTGTTGTGCAAATGAAACATAAAATGAGCCCATAATAATAATAAATAAGAAACAAGCAAAATAGTCATCCTCAGAGTAATCTAGGGGGAGAACAGGAAATGGAAAGGTGGAGAAATAATGGAAAGAATGGCCACTAAAGAAGAAGAAACCCATCAGTAATGCTTCAATTCACTATAAAGATACCAGATGTGATTTTATATGTGTGTAAGAAACTGTATTGACAATTTTGGCCTCAATTTTTTGTGCAATCATGGGAGGAGAGAAAAGGAATGGAAGGACAGGTGGAAGAGAGCGATAAACAAAGACTATTACATCTGAGGTGGTCATTTCCTCTGCTGTTATGATAAAGGAACCCTGCTGACTTTGTGAGAGTTACCTCAAACTATATTTTCCATGAAATAACAACATCTTCCTGGGGAAAATCTTCACCTGAAGTTGAAGTGTGGAAATATACGAGATAAATGTCTTGTGTAAAAAATATGCATGTAGTAAAAAAGAAAAGTCAGAGGGTAGTTAAGGCTTTTCAAATTGTATTGTTTCAAATCTGAATGATATAAAACTTCATCTGATAGAGACTTTTTAAAAAGTTTAGGACTGGGATTATTATGCAAATTTAATAAGGCTTAGGGTATTATGTATTTCAATATTTCATTACAAGGTATTTGTTTTCATCTCAGTGCATTGAGTGGAACAGTTCAGTGGAATTTCTGACAGGTTTCAGGTGTGAGTAAGTATACTGAAGCATAAACTGACTCTTTGTACTAAATCATAGTTGTTTAAAAAAAATCTAACTAATTCGGCTGGTACTTCATAGTCACTGCACCATAATACACACATAATCAACAGTATTTAAACTCTTTTTTAAAGGATATATTAATTAGTTTTTAAAGTGATATATGCACATTTGGATGATCTGCAAACAACTATTAATACATACTGTATGAGGATCTTGTTTGTACAATTCTACACCTTTTGGTTCAGATTGGACAAGCAGTGAACTGAAACTAATGAACTTCAGACAAAATGTTGATGCATTTATGTAAAAAGTGGGAGAGAAACATTAATCCTTCCTCAATAGGTTATTTTCAATCAAGTAATCTGGGATATCTGTTCAGGTCAGGAAGTGATGGACAGTCATTATGGGAACAGGGGAAAGTTAGTACTTTAAAGCTCTGAATACCCTCTGTGATGCAATTACCATCAGAACGTTTCTACACACATAGAGTACGACCCCTACATATTACAAAAAAAGTTTTTTTTTGTTTTTTGTTTTTTTTTCCACAGTTTAACTGATTTTCCTGGCTCAAAGGCGATCAATATCACAAATCACACAATCCTGCTGACCTTCTAGCATCTAGCGGCTCTAGACAGACGAAGGAAGACAAGAGTCCATGATGATGTGCAGTTCACAGACAGGCCTGTTATTTCTTTTCCTCCACCTTTTTTTATTATTTAATCCATATGTAAAAAGCCAAACTGGTCCCAAATGAATAGCTATTTGAGAGCCAAAAAACAGCTCTACTGAGCTGATCCAAATGATCTGGATCTCTTAAAAGAGATGTATTTCCTATCGTAATAGACAAGAGTGGACAGACATCAGCTGAGGAAACACATCACACCCTTTGTTGCCACTTTTAGTCTTTTTTTTTTTTGTTTGTTTTTTTCAGACCCCTTTATAACACTTAGGCCACCCATTTTTGCAAATTCATGCCACTTTTAACCCATTTTTGCTGCTTATTATCAATTTTTGCCACATTTTATCCACTTTTCACAATTTGTTTTGCTGAGTTTAAAGGCCATTTTAAGGACTAAATGTTAAGTTTCACTTTCAATTTCAGCCACTGAATCACTGCTTCATTGGGAAGCAGAAGCAGGGGTGAGGGAGCATAGAGCTGCAGACATAGACTGTACAACACTGTGATTTCTGTGCTTCAACAGATCGTTGATACTTTCTATTTCTTCATGATCTAAGATCGTCCTATTGCACACCCCTAATATCACATATTGCTGCCTTTACATAGCTTTCCCTTTCACCCCCCCATGGACGACTTTGACTAGAGGTGTCATGCTTTTGCATTGTCCACCCATCTGTCTGATTTCCTGTTCATACAGAAGGATTGGCAAGTCTAATGAATGCAGAATTCAAGAAGGGATATTCCTAAAATGTTTAGAAATGTCCACTTTGACTCAAGCTGGAAATGATTAGATTTTGGAGGTATAAGGTCAAGATCTAAAATCACCACTGACACGCGGCTGTACTACACATCTGGCATGGTTATATGGAGTTGTACATTGCAGAAGCATACAACCACCAGGTGGTAGTTCTTGTTAACCTTCACTATGAAGGCTCAATTTGAAGGAAATGTTCATGCACATCCATATGAATGCCCAACAAACTCAATTTCACCCTCCTGCACACTCATTTGAAAACTGGGCCTATAAAACCAAAACAACTGTCACAGGAGTAAAGTTCATGTTGTGACTCAATGCCGGCATGAGGTGCTGTCTTGTAATCAAGTCCAGAGAGAGGGTTCATGAAAAGGTGAGGAGATAATGCAGTCTGTGAACGGCCCTCATGGGGAGTTGTCATAGCGGGGGGGGGGCATTTCTTTAAGATAAAATAAGGTGTGCAGGTGCCTTGACCCTGCAGCCCAGCACCATGACTCAGAGAGAAGAGAACACACACAAATTGATTCTGCATGCTCATGACCGAAACATGTGACATATAAATACCCCTCCTTCACACCTACACACAGACACACTGCAGTAAATGAAAATGGGATATGAGTGTTTCTGAAGGGAATTCTCCATTTCTCTCTCGAGGGACAAACATCGAGAGCAACACTCTCATGCTCCCAATATTTTTTTTCACTCTATTTTTATTTATTTATTTATTTATTTTTATTTCCCGACTCAACTCTCTCATTTTCTTCCCCTCTCTCCCTCCCTCTCTCTTGTTGGCAGACAGCCCTCTCTTTTTCTACACTTCCCCCCTTTTGCTGTGTTTTTAATCCTCATGTGTGCCAACAGAGACTGCAGACATCTTGGCCCCAAGTCTCTGCTACTGTGCGTGAGTGTGTGTATCCCAGGGAGACTGCCAGCACTCGAAACAAAAGCACTCTGTTGAGTTAGTTTGTCTCTACAAACGACTTAAACCATACAACACTTAACCCTGTGACCTGTGTTTTTGCCTCCTTCTCAACAAACTCAAATATGACTGGGAATCGCTAGAGGTTACACCAAGCTTTCACCAGCAAATGACCTCCTAAATGAAAACTTCTGTCATCAGTTTATTCATAAACTACAATTGTAATGGCGATGAAGAGAAGAATACACTCAGGGATGACTGGTTTAAATGGGCTAGCATTGCTGAAACCTCCATTTTTAAAGATAAAATATTTGCACCTATAGAGTCTGCTCTCCTTGAACAGGGTGGCCCAGGTTCAAATCTGGCCTGTGGCTCCTTTCTTAAACATCATTCTTCTCCCTCTCTCTCTCTGAATCCCTCCAATAATCAGGACTAGCATCTCATTACTATGGAAAACACTGAGGTTCCCTATTCCTCATTCAGAAAGGCATGGACTGAAGTCACACCCAGAAGGAATGCAAGGTGTCAGGGGGTGTTAGGAGGTGTTAGGAGGCTTCTGGTTTTGTGTCAGGGCAGAAATATCTCACTTTCTACCTCAGATAACTTTAACGTATTTGATTAAAGTTGATGTAAGAGCTTGTATGTCATTTGTGAAAATAAAAACTGTGTAACATTTGTTTACATGACTATGCCTGTGTTCATTTCAATTGATATAGTCAGGCTATAAAGACATAGTTAGCTCTCACACACACAAAACCAAATCAAAATTTGTGTTTGAATTACATATGACATGCTTTTAAAACATGTATGATCTGACGGCTGTGTTGAAGAGTCACTCATGTTATAAATTAGCTTACCTACAGGTTCAAGCACGCAGCAGTTCATTGTGTTTGTGCGTGCATGCATGCCTGTATTTGGTCTGTTAGCATATTTGCATAAATGGGGCACGTATTTCCTTAATGTTTAATGTGTGTTTACATTAACGTAACATGATCAGAGCATGGAATCTTGCTCTGACACTTCAAAAACATAGCTGTCAGAAAGGATGGCTTTAATCATGATCAACACTGAGGCCTCTGAGAGAGTGTTTCCACTGCTACTTTAGATCTTGTGGTATTAATGCACAACGTGATGTTACATATATATATATATCAATGTGCCCATTAATATAAAACTGTAACAAAATTGTGTTTCAATCGGTGTTCAGAATATGAAATAAACATTAACTGATTAACCTAGAAGACTTTCACTGATTTTACAAGTATCAGAGATAAAGAAGCCAGTGGAGCGTAGTCATAATGAAGGTGTTTTTCCATGATGTGGTACTGGCTTGACTACTCGACTCCATTCGTGTTCTCTAATTCCATTATGGATCATACCTAGTGCTGCTATCTGGTACCTTTTTGGTGTCACATCTGATGAAGTTCCAGGTGAGCGGAGCTGATATTTGATTGTGATGTAAAGACACTCTCACCACTAAGTCAGTGGTTTTTAACTGGTCAGGCATCAGGAGTTTTCTTGTCTTGTATTTGTCTTGTCTGCACGTATGAGTTTGTTGTATGTCCACCAAGGGCTTCCATACAGACATTTTGACACGTTTTTTTCCTGGCACACATTTGTGACCCACTGGAAAGAGTTTCAGGACCCACTTTTGGGTCCCGACCCACCAGTTGAGAACCACAGCAAAAGTGTTAGATGCATTTGCACCATAAGTGAAGATGTCCACTGAGTTAGAGTTCAGACCTGTGACTTTGGCTAATCCTATAGAGTACTAATATGCATTGCCTTGCTAAGAGGTTGACACTGTAGTGTAGTTTATATGTAGTGTGGACCAGTAAAGACACTTCTAAAGTATTGAATTTAACTCTATATGAGTTGAATCATATAGAGATCTATTCTCTTGTTGTTCTCACCAATAAGAAAAGATCAGATTTTACTCTAAAACTCCTCAGTAGCTACTCAGTTCTCAGGACTTTAAGTAAACTTTAAATCAAATACTTTATACTTTCACTTGAGTAGAATTATAGACGTTAATTTTATTCTTACTTTAGTAAATTCTACCAGAGTACCTGTACTGTTGCTTGAGAACAATAGTCATGATTCCCTTTCTGCTGGGAACGTCCTGAGCGGCTTTGTACTGCTCTGTCTTCTTAAACTCTGGACTACTTTTCAGCAGAATTTTGTCCTGCTGCTTGCACACGTCCCTGGGACCAAACTTGTCTTGTTGCTGTGACAAAAAAGTGAGTGAATCAGGTACACTGTCACCTCGAATACCTCTACTGTCGTTGTGTTGGATGTCACAGCAGTTTTGCAGAGCTGTACTATGATGGCCTTGAGGAGATTCTATCAAAGTTTGTACTTTAATGAAAACTAATGAGTCTACTACAACTATGTAGAGTTGACCCAAGCTGAGGTGGTACCTCATAAATAAGTATAACCATCAGAATGTGATGCTGACAAGAAACTTGTTTGGTGTTGACAATCAGTTTAAATGCTTATGATAGAAGCTTGAGCATCAGCAAATGATGCCAATAAAACACACATTCACTCCAGCTATAAAAACAGGGTTCATAAAAAAAAGCTTACAACTAAACTGTGTTTATTGTCAGAGTTTTTGATATGAAGATGTTTGTTTTGAAGGTGACCATGTTTTAAAGCTGAACTTGTTTTAAGCTGGGTGTGCTGTTCTATTGTGTTAAGCTTTCATTCAAAGGTAAAAGGTAAATAATCAAAATGAGACTGAAAAAACTAAATAATTGGTTTCCAGGATTAAAAGATCAAATTCAAAGCTGATAAGACAAAACAAGATAAAAGCTCTCCATGTTCACACATCATCTTTGTGGTTAAAGTCGAATGTTTATTTCTTCAGTATGATGCTCACAGACAGTTTCAGTGATTAAAAGACACTTGCTGCTTTTGATTTTGGTCTAAAAAATCCACTTTAACCTCCTTTAAAGGTAACAAGTTTCCTCAGTTAAGTACTTTTCTACATATAAATTTATTCAGCTGCAGAGTAATATATTCATCGATGGTTCGGCTAGTGGAGAATACTGTGAAATCACGTTTTTTTCTTACTGTAGCTGCTACAGTACAGTGTTCAGGAAGATGAAAAACTTCACTAATGTCGTTAAGCACACACACCCACATGCGTGCACACAGCAGATAAATAGCATGTTCCAGTATGGATTGTGAACAGTGCATTACCCCAGTTGTGGTATTGAAAGCGGCCCATTAGCAGTGTTAATCTATAGATCTAATCATGATCATGAAAAAGAGCTCTGCTCTCATTCTGGCAGCGTCAGCCTGACTCATAAACTATGTCACATTTTTTCCTCATATAACCTGGCAGACAAAACAAAGGTCATTCAAAGCCTGCTCCACTTCTTGTAATTTATTTAACATAAAACCTAATAAGACTGGAAACTAGAGCAGAGAGGGAAGAGAAATTTAATTTACAAGTGAGAAAAGCTCCAGAGAGCAAAAATGACAAGAAATATTACTAATAACAGTGAAAACTCAATAAGGTCAAGTCTTGACATAATAAAAAATGACATAAAATAAAAGAAACATAGCAGGATTTTACTTTTTAATGTAAGAATATTAAAAATGATACAGAACAGGGACAGACAAATGAATAATAATTTGAAATAATACTCAAAATGAATGCCAACAAAAGGCAAATCTTGCTTCAGGGCTCCTCAGTGGCAACAGACACGCACATGCACATCCAGCCATCTCATTATATATCATTTTTTAAAGCAATAATACACAGCAGCACAAGGGCAGAGAGGCAGAACTACACAGGGAGTCAATAATACGGTGTGACGCTGGCTGTGTAATTACAGCTACATGATACCAGAATGGTCAAAAACGGAGAAATACACAAATAATAAATAATTACTGTATAATCAAAATCAATAAAGAAACAAACGAGAGCTTTGTGTACAATTAAGGCACTTTAATGGAAAACATAATTGAGCTCTGTTTGACCACATGATGCTGGCATGGTAATTACAATAATCAACAAATCTTTCTTTTTTAGGTCTCTGCAATCTACATGTTAAATTACTATACATGCTAAATAGCATAGAAACACCCGCCGCATAGGCACACATAAACATACACACTGCAAAGCCACTGTGCGGGTTCTAATTACTGCATCCACTTAGCATGCATCCCCCATTATAACCACACTCTGAACAGCGAGTCATGTCAGATCATATAATATCACAGAGTAACAATAGGTAACAAGAATCTATTCACAGGATTAATTGTCAGAGGTAGTAATCATTCCCGCCTTCTCATTCATAAAAAACACACTCACTGTTTCATGTCTCAACCAGTAATATCTCATTAGAGATTAATATAGATCAGCTCTTTTAATTAGCCACCCCGCCCACACAGGCACAGATAAAAGCTTGCATTCTTTCCCGTTATACGGTTACTGTATGAGTGTGTTTGTGTGTGCGACTCTTCCCCGTAGTAAAAGATGTCAGCTTCATTTCCACATCCAGTTTTCAGTGCTCTTTCATTAGAGTGGTAACACAAGGTACTGACTTCATTGATTCCTGCTTCTCCAGCGTGTGTTTGTGTGTGTGCATGTGTGTACAGGCATGTGGATTTATGTACATGTTTACATCAGCATCGTAATCTGAGCTTTATCACTCCTCTTTGTTTACACAATCACTTTAAAACAGCAGTAGGGTGCACGTCTATAAGCTGATGTGACTGTGTTTGCATTTCTATGTTCCTGTGAGAGCTGCATCATAATCTGCTTTCTAAAGCGTCACTTTCTATGTTTACTTGGAAGAGTTTTTTCCTTCTGGGCAAGAGGGGAAAAAAAGAATGATACTCTTTCACATGTGGATCTTTGCCAAAGCTAAGGGAAATAAGCAGCTGTTTGGAATCACCTCCATCTCAGCACCTCAAACACCAACTGATGGATGACGACAAGCCAGGAAAAATAACTCCTTTACCTTGAGGCAACAATGGCGGGTACATCCTCAGATTCATCAAACACCCTCAGTATTTCACCAGCCATGCTGGAGTGCACCACAGGAGTGGGAATCTATGACTAATCCATTCAAGAAAAATCCCCCTGAAAAACTTTCAAAGTGTTAATACAATCTGTTTCATTTCACCAGTGTCAACATGTTTCCATAAGATAGTGTTGCATCAAACTCACATTAGTTGTTTCCTTTTATAAGTCCTTTTCTGTTTGATTCTAACCTACAGTATATTAACAGGATTTGCATTCTGGTGATTGTTTTCAGTTGGGAGGAAGCTAGAGCACTTGTCACACTGCTGGAAGGTTTGACCATGGGTGCAGCACTGGGGGGAAAAGGGTTCTGATTACCTGGGCCCACAGCTGGGGGGGGGGGTTGTGCTTGGGAAGCCTGCAATAAAAAGTGTTTTTTTTTTGTTTTTTTGTTTTTTTTTGTCTTGGCAATTAGTGTCATTATTGAATAAAAAGCAATTGGTCAACAGACTGAAATTTGAATGAAATAAAATACCGGGGGGGGGGGGCTGCTACTCCCTCAACAATGTCCAAATGTTGCAGTCCAGCACTGCAAAATAATGCAAGTAAATTCAGTTTAAGTATTGTAAAAATATTGCTCATAAATCTTGAAAATATGGTTCAAAAATTCATTTAAGTACATAGATATTTGTAAAAATAACACAACATTTGTTGCTTGCCTAGCCAGTTCAGGGGGGCCCTGTGTGATATCCTTTCTGGGGGCCCAGTATCCCTAGCTACGTCCCTGGGTTTGACCCCTGATTCTGACACTTTTTCTTGCACATCATCCCTCCACTCCCTCCCAACATTTCCTGTCCTGTGCTGTCAAATAAAGGCATCATTCCCCAAAAATAATCAAATGTAAAGAAGTTACTCTGATGACAACTCAATAATCACTGCTGTAACTTGGTCCTTTTTGCATCAATACACCTTTTTGTACACAGTCTACTTCATACACCTTTGCTTATTTAATTTTTTGAAATTTTTCTTTTTTTTTATTACACTTTAAACACTTTGTTTACTTAGTATTGATCCATTTCACATTGCCCTGCATATGTGTTTATTTCCAGTTGAAAATGTTCTATCTTTGCACTACAACCCTTTATGATTTTTTTTTTAAATTGTTATTATACAGCTTGGTATAGATATTTATATTTATTTAGATGGAAAGCAATCCTCTATAATGCAGTCAAAGCACACATCAGCAGTCATAACAATCAAGCTTTGATTAATCTAAGCTGCTTACTGTCCAATATAAGATGTTGTCTCTTAACTCTAATACTCACTGTTTAAGTTGCCATACTGGTTGTTAAAAAAACACGCAAATGGAAAAGAAAGAATTGGTTTGAGGTGCTCTCTTACGACATGGTTCATGTTGCTGTGTGATGAAATGCTTTAATAATGCAGGAAAGAGCAATACTTTCCTTGGATGTAAACTGTGTGTGTGTGTGTATATATATATATATATATAGAGAGAGAGAGAGCGAGAGAGAGAGAGAGATAGATAGATAGATAGATAGCTAGATAGATAGATAGATATGAAGTGCATGCAGGTAAAGATTTGAAAATGAATCAGACTAGAACGTAGACCTAAACTTTTTTCTAATGGCCCACTGGAGGAGATGCCACCTGTAACAAAGAGGAGTTGGACTGTGTGAAACCAGATAAAAAGGCTCTTCCTCTAGGCTGATCTGTAACTTCTGTCAGCATTTGCATAATGCTTCTTAACTGTCAATAACAAGTTTTGAGTTTTCTGCAGCAAGGATATAACTATAAATTACTGTTTTGTTATGTTTGGAATAAACAAGATAAATGTAGCTAGATGCTATACTACCTACTAGAAGCTACAGGCTTTATCTATTGCAGTTGTGGTTTCAGTCCAGCTCCTCTTATTGTAATTTTGATTGTGATGTGTTTTAGAAGATACTAATAATATTCAATAGTTACTATTTTAAATTGAAGCGGTCTTGCAAGCACATCAGAGAGGGTATAATCACTCTTAACACACCCCATATCAATGGGAAATCTGTTGAGTTGAACTTCAGAGACAACTGATAAACAGACCTTTGCTGACTTTGGTTTTGAAGAATCAAGCCAAAATCAACTTGATTACTTTGTGTGTACCCTGCAAAAGTGGAGAACCTGGCTTTTGCTCTGGGACATGCTTTTTTACGTTGTATCTTCAGCACAATTCCATGTGCCTTACAATCAGTTTTTGTTTTTATTCTGCTAAGCAGAAAAAAAGCAACAGCTGGAAAATGGACAAAAACAGCCAAAAATGAGCTTTTGTCTACCTCCATCAGAAATCATTGTCATTGTCGAAACCATTGTCTCAAAGTTGTAACATCTGATAAAAACTTTTAATTGTCTTGTACTCTTAATGAGAGAGCTTAAATCTGTTGTGTCATCAGTTTTATTTCTCTCCAAGGCCAGCCTATGCTGTCTATCTGTCAAGGCTAGACGTGGCTAACGGCTAGCTAAGTGGTGCTAATTGAGCTACGGGCCCTGCAATAATGGTTTAATGCAATGAAAAGTCATTCATCAGCACTGTTCTGTTCCAGCACAGAGACAGGGGGGAGGAAGGAGAAAACAGTGGTGATGACGCAGGAACTTTAGTCACAAAGACACCCAGAGTTTGAGAAACGGATGGCGAGAAAAGACAAAAGTTGTCTGCTGTCCTGCAATGCTGTGTGTTTATGTAAAGTGCCGTTTATACAGTTTCTACTGGCAGATCAGACTGGGACGGACAGCTTCCCCTTGTGCCTGTAACTGTGAGTGTGAGCAGGGTATCAATGAAAATAGAGCACCAGGCTCTCACAGTATTTTTCAGGTTAGATGAAGGCTAAAACTTTCTGTGTTAACAAATCTAATGAAACAATGTAAATGTTAGAAGCACAGACCTCTGGTAAAATGTTGCAAAATATAACCTTAAGTGGCAGAGATCATTGCATTGTGAAAAAAGCTTAGCATATTTTCTCATCAGTGCAGATGACTGTAGTATTAGCCACAGGTGACTTAATCTTATGCAACCTTTGAAATACAAAGCCAGTGCAGAGGAAAACTGCAGTTCATTGAGTCTCCACTTGGGGCTGGCTCCAGAAGCCACAGAAGTCACACACACACACCCCATGTTAAAATGTCCATTATCAGGATGGGACTGTCTCGTTATAGGTTTCATCATTTTTTGCAAAACTGACATACAGTTTTGCTTGGCAATGAAGGCCCTGCCATGTTTTTACTTTCCAATGAATGCAGTGCAAGAAACCCCACCTTATGACTTTTAAAAAGACTTCTCAATTCAAGAAATGTGACCAGAGGAAATGCATCTTGCAATTTGTGCAGTGCGTCGGTTCAGTTGATCTGAAGTAGAAACAGAAAAGAACCAAAAAAAAAAAAAAGATATTACAAAACCAAGCTTTTTCTTCCCCATAGAGCGTTGGGTATCAGTCTATATCGGGAACTGATCCAATACTGATGTAACCTTTCTTATCACAGGCTTTCTGTCTAGCTTTCTCTCCATTATGTGCTACTCCGGTTACCTGCATAATAATCTGTGTTTGAGCATGAACAGTTTGACACAGAATGACGTGATGCAGAACAGTCTGCCATTGGTTGACAGCTCCTAGCTAGCATTCTGGGGAAACAACATGGTGGTAGCATTTGAGTGAGCAGCAATAAATGATTGAGAATGGATTTTAAAAATGGATAAAAAGATGTTCAATGTCAGATCTTCCATTGTGGATTTAATCTCTAAAGTCCCTGTAAAGTTCCAAGCTTGCTAGCAAAGATTCTATGAGGGCTACGAAGGCATGGATAGCATAGATAAAATGTTGAACAGCTACCGCTAGGAGAAAAAAGAAAGAGGTTACAATTTATGGTTCAAAATTTATTAAACTTCTAATAACCTTTGTCACTTCTTCTGACAACACCAGTCTGGATGGGATTTTGACAAATACATACACAGGACAAAGAATGTCATGCTACTTCCAAACTTTGCTGCTGCAGTGAGTCATTTTACCCTCTCCTACATTTGGTTTGTCTTTGCCCCTCTAAAAATGATAGTTCATGCACGTTAACATTTAGCATGATGAAATGAAGCCAAATATAATGTTAAACCAAAATGTTATTGAACTGATATATAAATACGTTTACTAGTCGATACCAATATACATATTTTCAGCATTATTGAACGTGTTTCCAATACTGGTATTGGACTCGGAACAACTCTTAAAAGATATAGGCAGAATCACTCACCAATCCTAGGTGAAAATAGTTATGATGCTATGTCTGATTAGTATTTGTCCTAGGCTGGATTGGGCTTGGGGAAAGGGGTGAAACTCAAAGTCACTCTCGGGTAGAGGACCCAACCTCTAGCTTGGTTGCAAATGCTGTGAGAGAATAATTCAGTTATCTGGCAGTCAGCTGATTGCAGCTGGATTGATGAGTTCAGTTTATAACAGTAGTAAAAGTTTTCAAAGCCTGGTTCAGCATTGATTTTGACTGGAATAGTCCATGTCTTGATGGGCACAACCTTCACAGAAGGTGACTGTTTTTATAATGTTATGGCTGATATGACAACAAGCTGCTGGGGTCAAAAAGCTCAATTCAATGATACAGTGGGTGGCCGGTGGTTGACTGCACTCAGAAGTTGGATAATATTTTAAACAGTTCTAGATCAAACATAAAAAAAAAAATGTACTGATTTTAGAGAGAAAAAAAAGAATTTAAGAAAGAGTACCACATGCAATGAAAGTTCAACAGCTTTTTAACAAAAACTACTCAGTCCTTTTAATTTTCTTCTTGGCTGTCATAATCATTTTTTTTTATGATGTAGATCTCTCAACTTTGGATAAAAATTCATTGGCTGTTGTCCTTGATACTCTCTTGAAGCTTTGAAAGTGTATAACCAAAATGAGTGTTATTTTTTCCTGCATCATTCTTGTCTATTTAAATTATATAATCTGTTCCTCAAATGATTCTGTTCTCCTTACTTTTACTGAAATAAACTGATATTTTTGCACATTACCTTTTGACCTTGGCTGCTGAATCATTTCTTCTCTATATATGACACATTTTTTCACCACTGACACATTCATTTTCATGTCTCATCCACACTTACTATATTTAATGTGCCTGCATTTTTTTTTTAAGATTTATTTTTGGGCTTTTTCATGCCTTTATTTGAAGGAGGAAGGACGGTGGATGGATTCGGAAACAGGGAAGAGAGTGGGGAGAGACATGCGGTAAAGGGCCACAGGCCGGATTCGAACCCTGGCCGCCCGCGTACACGGGTAGGGCCTTAAACCACTCGACCACCTGCACTCCTATGCCTGCATATTTTTGACAACATTGCTAAGAAATTCATCCGCAGCCAGCGCTTCGGGTCAAGCACTGATAGGCTGGTTTGTTAGCAGGAAATAAAGAAACAAGTTCTGTTCACTCTGTGGTGTATTAACTAACTCCTATACACACAGAGACATACACACTAACACAGCCAACCCATTAAAGACAGAGCAATTAACTTACAAGCTCAGTGTGTAGAAGCACAGCATGCTCAATGGCTAGCAGCTCAGTCTATCCAGTCAGCAGTGATCAATATGTTAATGATACACCCACACACAGTGACACAAACATGGTATCTCAGGGGGTTAGAGGTTGGAATTTAAAGGCTCAATCAAATCTACTCAAGTTCCACAAAACTGACCGATAGCACTACAAGTGCTTCGTGTTTTAGTGATGATGTGACTAACTTAACTCTACAGAAAACTTGGGACCTGCATCCGGCAATGTTTTTGCGATAGCAGCACCCATTTCCAATACAAAACCATTGTGTTTCAGCTCTCCGCATTTAAAGCCCAGTTCAGACAAAGATTTGCGACAATACAAGTTGAAAAACAAGCGTACCATCTAGTACGCTGTAGCCATGGTGAGGGACAGAAACAGGCCGCAACATATCATTAACTCTGCAGAGATAGAGACTGGATGGAACCTACCATTTCTCCATGAACTGTACACCTCGAGAAAGCTGAGGTTTGCTGGTAAAATTGCAGCCAACCCGTCTAACCCCTAACATGGACTCTTTGAGGTTCTCGCCTGAGGCAGGAGGCCGAGGTCCAATCAGGAGCAAAACCTCCCAACGTAAGAACAGTTTCTTCCCCTGTGCTGTCAGCCTCATGAACAGTACTCTTACTGAAACCCAGGACAGCAGACAAATATAATGCATGTTTAAACAGATTCTACACACACTTCCTCCTTACATACTCTCTGTGATGTTTATATTCCATTTAAAAATATTTTTTTCTACTATATTTCTTTTATAACAATTCATGAAAGTTTCTAGCCTCTTAATAATTTTCATCTTCATCTATGCTATCTCTTTTGCACCAAACACTAAGTTAAAATTATGTGAAATCTGCTTGGCAATAAAACCTGATTCTAATTCTGACATGCTTTTCCAGCTCAGTCTTGTTACAACTTAAGACAAGGAGGATGATATGTTTTCAACAGACAAATTTCACAACTAAAACCTTGATTTTCTTGTGTATTAGCTAGTTCAGTGCTGCACATCTGGCTTACATGAACAGCTGATGGAGGGGACAGGGGTGTAAATCAAACTGATGTTAAAGAAAGATAGATGTTATCATTTCCAAAATTCTCATCATGGTTTTATCTAATGAAATATTACACTCCAAAAACATATTTTATTTGCATTTATATTCTGTCAAAATGAGAATTCCTTTCCATTTCATTTTTGCCCACTTACAATGTCCAAAAACAAGCTGTTTGCAATATGATGAACTAATCTTGGGCAACACGAGCTATGACAGCTTAGTTAAGACAGCTGCAGCTCTCCTCAGTAGCGCTCTGAAAATGACTTGTTGCATTGCAAATCTTTGGTCCAAACATGGCTCAATGTCCAATGAAAATGGAGAAAAAGTGGGACATCTTAGATGAGCTTTGTCAACACCAATGATGGCAGAAAAACTAAGCATCAGTCCTAATATGATTTTTACCCCATTCTCATCTTTTCAAGCGTCCACGTGCCCCTTGAAACAGAGTTACCAATGGTAGTTACACGATTTTTACCAAAAAAAATGGAACAGCCTTTCAAGTTCAAGATTCAATAGTTATTGATGGCATTTTCATAAGCAACATTACGGGACAGTTCTATATTTCAGTGCTAGTTTGAAAAAAAAAAAAAGACCATAATGCATTGAAACAAGATTACATTAGGATATTAGATGGTTTTGGTACTTTTCTCATCCTCTTTACAAGAAAACTGCTGACATTTGCAAACTTCTTTTTATGCTTGAGCAACTATCTTGTTGATTCTGGGAGATTTCCCAAAACCTCAGAGTGTGCCTCTGGGAAATCTTCATTTGAAGGGTCATGTGTCCTTAACACTTCACCTTGTTTCTCCATTCAAACAAGAATGGGGAACCCCATCCCAGGATGTGGACACACAAAATGTTGAGTAGGGTTGAATGAAGCCTAGTGTTAGTTCTTGCAGGACACAGTGGACATGCGATAAGCTAACAGCCAGTTGATTCCAATTATTGCCTCCCAGCTCCCACAGCCAATCACAGCTCTTTCTCTCAACAAAGAGGTGTATTTAAATATGATGTACTTCTCACTAATCCCTGCTTGCATAATGCTGATGCACCCCACTGCTGCTGCAGGCAAAGCTTAACCTCCTCCACCCCAGCTTCCTCCTTCATAGCATAAAGTTTGTTTCACCCTCATATTCCGATTCATGCTACTATGTATTCATTGCTCTTTAGCTACTTTAATTGTATTCAATATGCATTGTCACAAATGTATCTGTCCATATGGGAGTTTCTAGCCATGCACTTCCTAGAAAGTAAAAACATGCTGCTTGACTAACCCAGGGAGTATTTTTTGAGCATAGCCTCCTCCACCAAGTAAAACTGTATATACATTTTGCAATAAAATGGTAAAATGAGAGTCTTCCTGACTGAAATGGTAGGGTGAGAGGAGGATTGTGACTGAGGCTTTGTGGCTCTTTTCTATTAGATTAAAATTGTCAGGTAAAGAGCTGATATATTGCCGGGTAAGGACATGATATATAGCTTTGTTTTATTTTTTTCTCCTTGAATAAGAGAAAATATTAAGCATATGCAGCTAAACAGGCCATACTTTCACTATCAAGCAAAGCAGAAGTGCTGTGAGGCAAACTTTGGTAACTTAAGCAGAAGAGAAGCTCTCTGAGACTGAGATGTGAATGCTGACAGAGCACAAAAAGCTGGTAGTGGACACAGGACCATAAAGTAGCTGCTAATTTCAGGCCTGCTCTTAATTAAGGCTGATATGCAGATGATTTACAAGTCAACACTTCTCAATGTGTTTTTTGATCAAGAACTATCACAGCTAAAGTATCTTTGGCAGTACTGTTTAGAAGCAGTTTTGCAGAATACTCGCAAATTCTTCCACTTGTGCAACTGAATCACTCCACTTCGCAACCGTGAAAAAAAAAACAATCCAGCTGCTGACAGGAAGAGCTGATGGAAAAAAAGGAGCAGACATGTTAGATTCACTCCTACCTCTCTGCTGTGGAGTACGCCTTTCTCTGACAAATCACAGCCAACGAACTGCTGCCTGGTGCCATTTCCTGTTTGATCTCCCACGCCACCAAGTTGCTGGGTTTCACCGCCAGAAAGTTGATGCCTGACTGGAACCACACCCTGCAGAGACAAAGAGGGAGAGAAGAAAAAGCGAGGTTAATCCGAGGTTCACACCAGCATATCATAAAACAAAAGAGGAGAAGAGAGCAGAGTAGTCACAGTGACAGTTAGGGGGGGAATTTGCTTAAAATTGAATTGGCTGCGCTTGGAGTTTCCCTGCCCCGATTTTCTTGCTGATTTTCTTTAATCCCTGATTCGTGCCAAAGTCTCTTTGTATAAAATGCCTTTTAAAATTGATTCACACAGCTGGGTGCCACCTCCCGTGGATTTAGTGGGAGAAAACAAAGAAATGAGGGGAGAAGTTGTTGTAAAAGTTAACATTTTAAAGGGATAGGTGCCGCCTGCACGGCAGGGATTAAATCTAATACACAAAATTTGCTTAGACAATTTTCTCTTTTGTATGATTTTATATCTCTGCTCCTGCTTTATCTCTCATGGAAAAACACAGCAAAAACATCTTTTCATTTTTAATCCTTATTGATTTTATTTTCTAAGTTCATTCATTAAATCTTTTTGCTCCCTACACTTCCCTTTCCATGCTGCCTGGTCCCTCTAGTGCTACATTACCATCACTTAAATCTAGACCTTTCTCGTCCACACTTTATCATAATCTAGAAGTGTCTTCCTAGTTTTTCCTCTCTTTTTTGACTTTCTGTCAGTTTTTAAAGTCCAGATTTTTCAGTTTATCTTGATGATTTTCTCCCCAGTATCTCCTGGCATCAACTCTCCTATCCTCCAAATTTCCTTCAGGTTTTGAAGTGGTTTTTCCATTTATTTTGCTTCCATCCCTTTTATCCAACTGCCCCTCTTGTTTGTATTCTTTCTTCCTGACACCTCCCCTCCCCTTCCAACTACTTTTCCATCCTTTCATCCGGTTGGTGTTGGTCCCAGGTAAAAACCAATAGCTAAAACCAACCATAGAAGATGAAATAAATATATTGAAGCATCTCTTTTCAGGTAGCAAAGTCACAGAAAACTCTTTACTGCCTGTGCCATTTTGAAACACAGGCGATAAGGGGTTTAGACAATTTTAACAACCTCAATAAATGGACATGTTGCTTATGTTAATGTAGTCCAATGATGCAGTTGAGGAGTTCAGATCTTGCTGTATCAAAAGGTACTCAAACTTTGTCATGTTTAGTCATATTTTAAAAAGTGGGTGAAATTGGCAAGGAGGGGATGTTCCCCATGGAGTTTGCCTATAATTTTTGATGATTAAGTAGTAAATTACCTAAATCTTGTTTAAAATGTAAAAATATCTTTTAAAAACTTAATGTGTAGCCAAGCTTTACCTATAATGCCTACATCACATGGCAATCGATGCCATAACAACCCGACACATAACCAGTTTTTTCCCCAACCTGCCAGTCCAACAAGCACTCAATAGTCACAAATTTTCTCTGATGACAACTCAACAGTCACAGATTTTTACAACATAGAACTTTCATAAGCAACTTAAGGCAGCCTTACACCAAACAACTTTTCCTCCAATTTCAAAGCCGCAGAAAAAATTCCAGAGTTGTAGTAAAATGATGGGAGTCTTGCTAAAGACTTCACTCCCGTTGTCTCAACTGTTAGGTGTAAGGTGGTCATAAGACTTGATTTAAGCATTTTAAAGGTGGTCTTTCTTCAGTCTTTGTGTTACGATAATATCAATTGTGTTCGATATTGTTCTAAGTCTTTAGTCTGGTTGTATGCAAATTTTGTTTCTCAGTGATGTGACTGTCGTCCATGACCAATGGGAGCCTGTGTTGTGACTTGTCATTTCATGCTTCAAAATATTAACGTGAGCATAGATCAATCCAGAGCCACTGAATGTCCGCTCATAACTTGAAAAACTTTTCTGTTAAGAGCTCAGTCAGATCTCTGCAACTGTGTGTTTGTGTGCCTTGTCTGTCAATTCATTCCACAGTAAACCGCCACTGGGATTTTCAAAGTAAAAGCCCAATCAGTATGTTTCTGTGGTGAGACGACTCGTTTTCATACGATGCTTTTATACTGAAGTGTTTCCGGTATACTTCCAAGGTTGTGGCAGTAACATGCAAAGTTGCATAGTTTTTAACTTTCCTTTTGTTTCTACTCAAAGTAAAGGTTTTCAAAACATCGGATCATAAGAGATATTAACTCAAATGTGATCTCTATCTACAACAAAGACTGCTGTTGTGAATTTCCAACAGATGCATGATGGGAAATAATCTCAAAAGGAATTGTATTCTAGACCACCAGTCTTTGCAAAATCTCAGTCTGAGATTAAAAACTCAACGGGTTGCTGACAAGTTGTCTTTAGATGTGAGAGGGTCTCTGATTTCAGTCTTTTCAGAGTCTTTTGAGAGTTTTAACAAAATCGTCTGGTGTAAGGTTGGCATCAGCTGTACTTAATGTAAAATATCATGCACTGTCTCTTCCTGCTTTACTGTATCTTAAATGCTGTAAGAAAGTTCACTGTGGTAAAAGTTTCACCTTATATGCACATCCATTAATTATCAGCTGTAACTTTAATGGCTGTTGTTAAATGCCTCACCTCATATGTGTATTTGCACTAATTATTAATTACTAGCTCAAATACTGTGAGAATGCTCTCTGTGGTTAAATCATCTCAATGCGCATTGCACTAATCAGCTTATCTTTAATCATCTTATCTACCTCATGTAAACCTACCCACATCCTTAGATTTATACTATGAAGTCAGCATTCTTGCACCCTTTCCACATCTTACAGTCCTAAGATCAACGCACACTGACTTGTACATATTTAAACATGAATTTTTCTATAATATTTTCAGTTTATCTATTTTTGTACTTTATGTTTCATTCCTGTACACTGAGAGAAAACCTAGCAAGAGATAGGGGGAGATAGGTCGAGGTGGTTCAGTTATCTACTGAGAATGCCTCCTGGTCACCTCCCTATGGAGGTCTCCAGGGTACATCCAGCTGGGAGGAGAACCCGGGGTAGACCTTGGATGCACTGAAGGAATTATATGTCTAATCTGGCCTGGGAACACCTTGAAATCTCCCGGGAGGAGCTGGAAAATGTAGCTGGGACAAGGATGTCTGGACTGACCTGCTTAGCTCTGCCACCGTGACCCAACCCCGGATAAATGGAAGAAAACAAATGGATGGATGGTAAAACTACCAATGCCTTTCATCCTCCCCTCTGTGATTTCCTTTCTCCCTTGTTTCCTTGCCCATATACCTTACGTCCTCCCTCCTTCCTCCCCCATACTTCAATCTCAGTGCATCCTATTCTTAATCTCTATGTTCTCTCTCTCTCCCCATCCCCGCTCTAATCCATCCCGATGTGTTTTGTTCTATTTATCACCTTGACAAGACCCTCCCTCAGTTTATTAACACACTTTAAAGGACCGCAAACACACACATACACAAGGTTGTTTACTGCTTTTCTTATTAACACACATACAATAGTCTTTGGCACACAACTATGCAAATGCCAGCACAGACGTTCTCTCTAATAAAGTTTTTTTTTCTCGGAAAAGAAAAAAAACTTCCAATCCTCTTTGTCTCCTTTCTCATTATTTCTTTCTGCTGTTCGTCTCGCTTCATGTCTTGCCAATAACTGCCTGCAAATATGTCACGGCGGTCCCTCACCGTACTCTCAGTACATATGTTTGTCAGTGTGTATACCTGTATGTGCCATATATTATTCTAAACAACAGGGTTTTTGGTGTTTGTCACAAGGGAAAGCATCTCTTGGGAAAACTTGAAAACCTACTTTTCCTCTTTTACTTTGAAGTAATGTTCTTGGTTTATATTATCAGGTAGGAAAGTGTTCCCTGGTGATTATTGTAGTGTACGTTTTATGTGTAATATGGCTGAACAAATAAAATAAGGTCTAATGCTCCCTAAAAGTATCTTGCATGTTGCACGTGTTGATGGGGTCCAGTTTGTGTTTATGTTTCCAAATGAACTGCAGAGTAATTAGGTGGGTATTTGTAGGAAAAAGACATCAAAAAAGGGTGATTCTCCAAAAGACTCTTGTGGTTTAAAATACAGTTCCATTATAAAGTATTCACCCCCTTTGATTTTACCATTTTATTGATTTTATAAATCAATCATAGTCAAAATAATTTGGCTTTTTTTTCTACAAAGAAATACAAAAAAATCTTTTGAATGTCAGTGTGAAAACAGATTTCAGCAAAGTAATGTCAATTAGACAAAACCTGTAAGGTAATATAAGTGATTGCATAAATTGGTGCTAACAGTCTCACAGTTAATGAAATGGGGATCACCTGAGTGCAGTGAATGTGTCTCTAGTGATTACAGTATAGAGACACCTGTGTCTGGAAGGTCCAGCCACTGGTTAATCAGTATTCCTGGCTACCATTACACCATGAAGACAAAAGAACATTCCAAGCAACTCAGAGAGAAGGTTTTTGGAGTGTGTACGTCAATGGGAGAGATACCAAGGCAATGAACATCCTCCAGATGTCAGTTAAATCCCTCATCAAGAAATGGAAGGAATTTGGCACATGTGTAACCTGACCTCACAAAGCAAGTGACCAAGCTAGAAGGAGACTAGTGAGAGACTCCATGGTCAAGTGGAAGAAAGTTCTCTGGTCTGATGAGAGTAAAATGGTGCTTTCTGGCCATCAGACAAGATGCTATGTTTGACAGACACCAAACTCTGCACATGACCACAAACGCACCATCCCCACTTTAAAGCAGAGTGGCGGCACCATTGTATAACATCAAAAAAGTAAACACTACAGAAAAAATAAATGCAGAAAGAAGGTAAATGTGTTGTATGAAAGTTTGAAAAACCATCATTAACGATGAACAAAGGAAAATGCAATGCATTGTGGGACATGTAGTTTCTTCATCCTTGTTAGAGAAATATATACACAGTCTTGTACCTTTGCCTTTTGTCGAATGTTGTTTTTGTCCCGAATCAGATGTTTTCCAGTTAAAAGTACTGAGGTAGCTGGTTATCTTTGTTCCTAGATTAAAAATGTTGATACGGAATTTGATGTAACCCAAACAGCATCAGTAACAATCTAACAATCCCTATCAGGTGGAGGTCTGCTGGTATTTCCTGCTCATTCATATCTTCTGTTATAGGAGAAAGAAGGAGAGTCTACTGTTGCCTTGGTGCTTTCAGACACTATCTTGTGCAGGAAAATTCATGAATCAAACATGACAGAAATTCATTCAAACCAGTTGGGTGCAGCTGATTGGCTGTCATACCGCTCTGTACTCAACAACAAACAATGCAGGATTATGCTGAAATTAGGTAAGATTACAAGGTGTACAACACAAATATCTGCTCAAAACCAGCTTGAAAACATTCAGTCTATGTCCAGCTTTAAGAAATAAAAACAAGGCCTCTTTTTAAAATTCTGGTATTCCTCTTTCTTTTCAAGCCTCTCCTTGGTTTGTCACCTCTATCCTCTCTCTCCCATTCATGATCTGTCCTCCTCCTCAAATAAACCAGAACTTAAAATAATTCACTTCAAAGGAACTATATACTGAAACCAGACTGATGCAACCAAAGCAAGCGACAGTAAAGCAATTTTCAAAGAAAAAAAAACATTAGAAAGCGATGCACATAAACATATTTGAATCAAAGTCTGACGGGCGAGAAGAAACGTGGCAAAGACAATAAGAAATGCAGCGCACAAAGAAATGCACCCTCAAGCATAAAACACCCTCATGTACACAAACCTCAATTTTGTCAATCAAATAATACCCCCATTGAGCTTTTTGTAATAAAAGCGTGACATTCATACACACCACACTCATTCTGTATCACCAGACCAGAACCTAAACAGTGACAGGCGTAAAACAGCGACCCACGTTCGCCCTGAGCCAGCAGAAAGTAGAGGCCTGTCATAGATCATTTCAGACTCACTGCCACTGATCACATCTGGCATATTATCAGAGGAGCGACAACCAAAAACAGCAACAATTACCTGTGTCAAAACAGGCAGAAAATACATATTTACTCTTCAATTGTATGGTATTATAACAATAGAGGAGTTATCACAGCCAGTGCATCACATAAGAGGTTTTTCTTTATGTCATTCTTCTTTATGTGCAGATTTAGTCAGAGCAGACCAGTGGGCAGTATGTGTGACTCCAACTTTTCATTGGCTCTGTGTTTTCTGACAAGTCATGAGGGAGTCGTGTAAGGGGGCAAAGAAAAATCTATGTTTAGGTATTATTTACAGAACACTGATCTATGGACCATTTTATCATCTTTCAGCTTGGATATTTTTGTTTAACTTCCTGCTATAAATGACTTTTTCTGTAATTTTTCACTGATTTTATCTATACTCAAACTAGGGGCGTCCAAGCTATGGCCCCAGAGTGAAATGTGGCCCTTGAGAGAGACAAAATTCGGGGATTAAATTTACTGTTTTCTGGAACAAATCTCTCAGTTATGATGCTTTTAATGACGCATAAGCCACCATGGCTGATAGATTTGGGAAATGTACCTCAAAGTCATAACTTAGAATAATAGCTTTTATTTATATAGCATGTATCAAAACAAGTTTTCAAAGTTTTTTTTACAAAATGGAAAGAATCAATAAAACAAGGATAGATTTAAAAAGATCAAAAGAAAAGTAAATTAAACAGGTTGAACACATGGAACAACATATTGCAAAGATTTCATGAATAGGGGCAAATACAGATTAAATGTCACCTTTGGTTGCCAGTCTGGACTGGGGAAAGTTCAGTGATTTGAGAAGGGGCTGTAGGGTGTGGCGATTCAAAGATCACATATAAATCAAAATACACTTCTTCAGGCTTTTCAAACCAACATTTTTCCCCTTGGACTGTCCACAATCCCCCAAAGAATCAGAAATAATCCATTTTCCTCCCCCTCTCTCTTTCTTCACCTTTCAGAAAATGTGTGCTGAAACAAGCCGTTCTCAGATTTTCCCCACATGATGTCATGTGGGGAGTTAGCATCGCCCTCAGGTTTGGTTGGCCCTCCCTGTTTGGAAGAAAATTCCACCCTCCTCTGCTGATCCTCCTCTTAGCTGGCAACTGAGAGGAGGATCAGGAGAGCCACATCCATTTCCTGAGAGGGGCAGGGTCAGGGACAGAGTCAGACAGCTCAGCAACATTTAAAGCCACGGAAACAGCTTGTTCTGAGCAGGGCTGAAACAAAGGGGGGTTTAGACGTACAAAAATCCAACACTGGAGTGTTTTACAGCAACAAACTTCACAGGCATGTTAGATCAACATAAATTTGTCTTCAAAGTGTAAGTGAACCCCTGGCTCAGAGCTAACTCCGCCCACCTCCGTAATTCAAAAAATGCACAGAAAATGAGCAGTTTGGTTCTGAGAGGAGGAAGGGGAAAAGGACGAGGCTTTCCAGGTGAGGCGGGAGTGACAGTGATGTCCCCTTGTCAAAGAGACACAGACTGAGTCCCGCAGCTCTGCTGCCTCATAGCGATCTTTAAAAGTGGGGGAGTTTTCCCTGAGACAGTGCAGGTGCAGGCAGGAGAGGATGGGAGTGGTCTCTGAATGGTAAAGTCAGTTAGAGGCGGTAACGCTCTACCTTTTATATAGAGTCTGTGATGTAGAAACCTACCGATGGTGGGTTTCTACGTCACATAAGCCCCACCTCTGCAGAAAAGATTTTTCAAGGCAGATGTCCGTTTGAGCTAATTAAAAGCCGTAAAATCCAGATTTTTATCAGTTTGGTGCAAATTTCAGCTATAACAACAATATTGATGTGTTTTATCATAGTTCAGTCAGATACCTCAGTGTACAGATGAAAAAAAGTTAAAGTGTTCACTACCTCTTTAAAGAGTAAAATATGTGACCTTTAAAAGTTAATGAAATAGGCTTAAAAACAATTCTGTGTTGATACACAAAACCAAGCATGTAGCTGGCTGTTGACTTTCAATGATGGCAGTAACATCAGCTACTGTACTGAGATGAACTGCTCTGTGTTTTTATATCATTCTAGTATTAGGGGGATGGGGTCATTCCAAATAGCAGCGTGGTGGGTCGCTATATTTGCCTTGCCCAAATTAAACCAAGCCAGGAAAGAGGTAAAAAAAACTTTCAAACAGTCTTTAAAAAAAAAAAAAAAAAAATGTGTGTTTTAACATGTTGACAGCAACCTTATTGCAACATATCTGGTGTGTTAGGACACAGTTTTTTCACTTTATGTGGACTTTAACCCCTTAAAGCCTCTTGTATCATATTTGATACATACTTTTATGATAACTCTATCTAATCAATATGATCAATAAATTACTAAAAAATTCTGAATACAATCTGATGGATGATAAAAAATACCCTCAAGTGGATTATCTGTTACCAAAAACACCTAATGTATCAAATGAGATACAAAAAATATATATGTTAAATTTTATGGAAATTTTGATTTTTTTGGATTTCAGTAGAAAGTGAAATAAACATTTCAGTTCCAAAAAATGATAATTTTCTGGCTATAATTTTTTTTTTCCGGGTTTAAAGGGTTAAGGTCATGTTTTCCAGCCCCAGACCCAGAGAGGACAATGTGCACTGCTTATTTACATACATAAGCAGCTCAAGAAAGCTTCAGCTTGGTGAAACACAATATTGTAGAATAAAAAGGATTTTGGATTCTGTAAACGGTGTGTGTAATCTCAGTTAATGCATCACAAAGTACTACCTAAAACTCTTGGGTCACAAACGAGTGCACTGTTGGTTCAGCCAAAAATAAAGAAGAGAATGTGAAACAGAACCGAGCTGTCAGAGGAAAGTAAATCAGTGTCATTCAGAAGATGAAAGCTTTGCCCTAAAATGCAGAGATGATGTTTGCTGGAAACACCAGATTTATATTTCTTCCTCGGACGATAAACACAGACACCACGACACACACTCACATTCATGAATAGTCATATAACGACAGAAAACAGAACACCACTTTTTTCCCATGGTACCTCTGTCAGGACTTTAGTGTGTGTGAGTCTGTGTGTGCACATCTGTCAACAAGCAGGATGATGGACAAGGCTGCGTCCCTAAGCTGCTTCTGTCAGATCTGAGTGCAGCAACAAAGCCTGACAAGTGTCTGTGTATCTGTCTTTGTCTGTCTGTCTGTTTTTTCAAGGTAATGCAGGAAGACAGGCCAAACTTCTCCTGTCTGCCTCTCACTATATTTATCACCCACTGTTTAATCTTTTATGTCAATGAGGCCGCTCGCTCTTAAACCTGCAATTTAAGACTAGCATCATTTAAAAATCTGTGATGTTTTTTTTTTTTTAGAAGCAAGAGTTTCAACATCAACTGCAGCGTAATACACTTTAAGCTTTATTTACAGCAGAAACATTAACAGGCCATCCATTTCCTCCCTCGCTCCCTGGGTGACACTCATACATTACACACTTTCACAGCTCCAGTCTGCTCCTGTTGGCCATTGAGTAGCTCACAGAGCATTACGATTGATTTTCTTTGCCTTTTTTTGTGCTGGAGCGCTGCCTTGTTTATAGGCATTTCAACACGAGTTTTCCAAGTGGAAAAATAAAGAGCAAAAGAGGAAGTGAAGGAAAAAAACCAACAGGGCATTATGCCAAGAAGTAAAGCAGGCTGTGAATAAGCGTTCCCTTTGCTGTTTTAAATCACAACTTTAAATGCAGAATGTGTTTCTGTCACGGTGATGCCTCTTTTTTTTTTTTTTACCTTTTGGAGTTATTTTTTGTTTGCCCCACAGGGGTCCCTTTACCTCGCTTATGCAGATTGTACCTTTGCTGCAGTGTGGCTCACTCTGCAAGAGCTTTTGAACATGAAAGTTTTACTCCATCTTCAGCTGCTGGCTGGTTTAAGTGTGAGGAATAGAATGAATATGCCAAATAGTTGAATTTTTAAGAAAGTTTTCAATTAATAACAAAAACTGCACTTCATTACCTTGCAATACGATTAGAAATCAATACCAATATGTACGATTTCACCAATATGTGCAAAATATATGCCATCTGCTTTAAACTTTGCCTATTCATCAAAGCTAGAGAAGTTGGTGTGATTAAACTAATACCTATTTATAGCTAGGCTTATCCACACAAGACTAGTGACCCAGGGAACCAATCAATGTGTGCTAGAAAAGGATAATAGTGTGTGCTGCTTAAAAGTAGAACCACTGAAGTCAAATTAATTCTCCTTTTATATCTCCTGTGTATTTGGTATTAGGAGGACCTGGCAAGTTTGATATCTAAACATTATATCTCAACATTAAGTATTTTCCCTGGACAGACTCCAGTACGTCCAAAACTCTGCTGCCAGGGTTCTCACCCACACTAGGCCCTGGCAGCACATCACCCCTACCCTCATCCACCTCCACCGGCTCCCAGTTACATTCCGAATCAAATACAAAATCCTCTTCCTCACTTACAAATCCCTTCACGCTCTTGTCCCTCAGTACCTCTCTGACCTCCTTCAGCCATACACCCCAACCCAAAGCCTCCGGTCCTCAGACGCTGGCCTTCTCACAGTTCCCACCACCAAACTTCGCACCTATGGAGACAGAGCGTTTAGGACTACAGCCCCCATCCTCTGGAACTCCTTTACTGAAAACATCCGCAATGCTCCATCCTTGAACATGTTTAAAAAACTCCTCAAGCACCACCCGTTCACCACATCTTACACTCTCTCCTAAACCTGCTCCCTACATACACTCAACTTAGTGTTTGTCTTTTGTGTTGTCTTGTTTTCCACTCTTCTGTAAAGCAACCTTGGGTCACATGAAAGCCGCTATATGAGTCCAAGATATTATTATTATTATTATTATTATTATTATTATTATTATTATTATCATTATTATTTCCAAAAAATGATTTCCTCATATGAGGACAGACATTGTGTTTTAACCCCTTAATACCTGTTGTATCATATTTGGTACACACTTTCATGGGACCTCTATCTAATCAAAATGATCAGTAAATTAATTAAAAATCTTTTGAATATAGGCAGATAAATGATAAAAAAAATGCCCTCAAATGGATTATAGGTTGCCAAAAATGCCTCAATGTGAAAATGTAATACAAAAAAATATATATATTAGGTATGTCATTTTATGGCAATTTTTCTTTTTTTGGATTTTGGTAGAAGGTTAAATAAACATTTCAGTTACAAAAAATGAGAATTTTCTGGCTATTATTTGAGATAACAGGCTTTAAGGGGTTCTATAACACAATAAAAGCACCAATACAGCCAAGTCAGTATGGGAAATTCTGCCAAACTGGAGCGAAGAAGAGAAAAAAATTAGAGTTGTAAACATCCTGAAAAGAAAAAAAAGCAGTTATTCCCTGAAATGTATTTGCTGTTTTTGATAATCCTAAAGGTACACATTTGTACATTTTTTTCCACATTAATCTTGCTTTGTATCTTCACAGTTTCCTGATATTTTTTGTCTTCCCAATTTGTGACTACTGAAGCAAAACGTTTTCTGAGAAAATAAAAATGATCTTCAAAAAGTTTCTAAGATTTTAAGATTTTGGTTAAATCTACACACAGAATATATTTCTTGAATGAGAATTAGTTAATGCCATATTTTCATTACGTATTTTAAAGTATTATTTTGTAATACATTTCCCTATTTAAAATTGTACTTTTTTTTTTTTTTTTTTTTACAAAAAATGCATAGATTTATTTGAACTGTTTTACAGTTAAGAATGAATTAGTTGTGATCCACATTTAACTAAATATTTGACTAAAGAAATATAAATAAATAAATAAATAAATAAATAAATTTATACCATAAATATATGTATAACAAATATATAAACATATATATAATATATTGATAATAAAATAATAAATAAATATCTATAAATTATTAAAGTTATGAATAATATTTTAAAAATGTCTTTCGTGAGATAACAGCTAGATATTGCCAAACATGCAAGATTACAACTATTTTACACTTTTATGTTCTGGGACTACAGATTGCACCATTTTACCTTAACAGGACTGTGCCACAAAATAAATAGTAAATGATAAATTATATCTTCTGAACAACATTTCTGTCCACAGAAACATATTTTTTAACATGACTGTGTAAAAAAGAAAATGGCTAGCGACCCACCATGAAGTTCCCCTGATTGAAATGCCTTAGAGTTTTTCTCTATCTGTCGCTCTCACAAGTCTTTCTGCTCTTGGCAGAGAAATATTCGCTGGGAATGTATCACATACTAATAAAGATTAGGCTAGACTAATTTCTACCAAATATAAGCATGTTTACTCACTTTATTTGTAATCTGTTGGTTTCTTTCCGAAATCTGCCCAAGCTATATTTCCTCTTGTTACACCCGAAAAAGTCCCGATGTCCTCATTAGAGTACTTCCTGTTCAGCAGTGTTGTAGTTTGTTACTGTTGAACTTGTCAACCAACATGCCATATTAAACTACTCAAGAGTTTTTTACCTTGAACAGTTTTGTGTTGAGACCTACTGTTGGGGATTTTGGTTGAAATGGTGGAACTTCTGATTGTAAAATGCTGTTGTGATCACAAGATGGCAGACAAATGTGTCCACAAACGAGGCTTGCAGGTCTAAGTTCATCAAAATTAAGAGTAAGGGTGCAGGGAGCACACAATGTAATGTCCTCATGTGAGGATGCTGGGACATATGAGGTTAAACTAGCTCAATCCCCCACTATGAAAACAAAAACTGCATTCATGATTTATGTCAGGTAATTCTGCATTTTTCAGGTTATAAGGCCCTGCAATAGTATCTGCCCCTGGTTTGCACATAAACACATGATAACCTACAAACCTGCACACTATCTCTCCCTGACACAGAATCACAATCAGCATTAACACAAGGTCACACAGACCTCTGAGTCACATGTGTGACTGTTTGTGAGGAAATCAGTGCAGTGTGAGTCGTAACTCTGGACACTGGGTTTGAGCATCTGATGATAGAGAGACAGATTTACACTCCACAGAGGGGCAGATGGAGAGGAAGTGGGGGCAAAGAGTGACAGAGAGAGGGAGCCATAGGGGGAGAAAGATGATGCAAAGAAGACAAGAATAGTCCCCAAAAAACAAACAATGGACTAAAAGACTGTCTGCTGTTCTGGTGGATTTATGTGCTGGTAGGAAAGAAGGAGAATTTATTACAACAGACCACAAACTTCTAAAATTTTTATGCGTTCCTACAAAATATTGTCGTGGTGTAAATATTCAGGACATTGAGCAAACGTGGAGTACATCAGTAGCAAATCTTAAGGAAAATTTGGCTTTTATTTTCAATTTATTTATTGTGATTAAAAAATTTGTCCCACATCTCCCTCAGAATTCCCAAAAAACTCTTCCATTTAATATGCAGCACAAAGTAGATTTGGGTCTCATCTGAGACCAAAAAAAGTATTTTATTGATATGTTGGTGCTCTTTGCAACTTGTTACTCCAAACGTTGTGCCATAACCTGCAGCATCCCTAATAGGGCAGCGGTGTATTTTTCCCATAAGGATTCCAGGGCTAATAGATAGACAGGAAGGGCATCCCACATATAAATATGTTTGAAACATGCTTGAGCCTCTGAGTGTCACCTTAACAAGCTGATTTTGAATTGGTAGCAAACTACATTTAAGCCTCTTTTCAAAAGCTAACAAATCTCCAGACAAAGATTAGGGAGGCTGAAAAATAAAGAAAAGATCATGGTGAAATAAGAAAGGAACTGAAAGGACAAAAACATTCAAAGAAAAGCAAAGGACTAAAAAAAGTTCACCAATGCTTTATTGAGAGCTTGATTGCAAACCATGGCATCCCTCACATTTGATCCAGTGTCACATTTTGTACTTTTACTCTTGTAGACATGCCTCTTCAAACACTCAATCACTTCAACTTTTATAAACTACAAGGACTGATTATAAAATAACCTCAGTTTCATGCAGCAGTGTGTAAATTTAAGAAAAGTTTGCTGTCCATATTTAACTCTTTCAGAGGGGGTCCCTCAAGGTTTACTTTTAGGCTATGTACTGTTCATAATTTATATGGCATTACATCTGTGTTATCACATTGTAATACCACCTTTACACTGATGACACGGTTCTTCACTGCTTCACTAACACTGCACATCTGGCCACTGACATTTGCCAACTGCAAAATGCATTCTTCAATCTGAAATTAATTTTGAACCCAGATAAAACTAAAAACATGCTTTTCACTCAATCCTGCTGACAGCACTTCACACAATACAACTCTGGAAAGTCACAATATAGAAAGAGTCATTCAGTAAAAATATCTCGGTATCTGGCTGGAGTTCACATTCAAATTTCACATCAATTCACTCGGTACAAAATTAAGACAGAAATTATGATATTTATACAGAAACAGAACTAATTTCCCTATGGCCTGTAGAAAATAAGTTATTGAAGCAACATTTCTGTCAGTTTTAGAATACAGAGATGTTATCTACAGACATGCTACAGCTAGCTCACTTAAACCCCTAGACTCAAGTGTATCATTCCACCCTAAGATTCACTGCTAGTGACAGTTACTCAGCTCACCACTGCATCCTGTATGACAAAGTGGGCTGGCCCTCATTATCAGTTAGGCGAGACAGGCATTGATTACTTTTTATTTATGAAGCTCTGTCTGGACATCTGCCGTTATACCTCACCTCTTTATTGAAAGTGTCCACTAGCCATTATCAAACTTGCTCAAGTTACCGGATAATATGTTTAAATTTCCAAGAGTAAAAATTAAAATTGGAGAAACATCTCTCAGTTTTTGTGCAGCCCGAACCTGGAACACAGCAAACACTAGAACTAAGTTCAGTTAACACCGGTCAGTTCCGAAACATGATTGACTATGTACATGATTGTAACTGTTTTTAAACTCTGCTCCACTTCCTGTGTCTATTCTTATATATTTATGTCTATTTACATTTATTTTTCTTTTACCTTGTTTACTCATTGTCTCACATTTATTGTTTTACTGTACTCAATACCAGGGGTGTAGCTGGGGATTTTGAGCCCCCAGAAAGTATATTACACAGGGCCCCCTGCAACTGGCAAGTGTTGCATCATTTTTACAAATAACTATGCATTTTAATGAATTTTTTAACCACAATTTCCCCATTTATGAGCAATATTTTTACTATGGTTGAGTTAAATTTACTTGGATTAGTTCGCAATGCTGGACTACACCATGTGGCCATTTTTAAGGGAAGAGCAGGGCCCCCCAGTATTTTATACAGATTTCAGTTTGTTGACCAATTCATTTAGCCATTTTGATTCAATTATGACACCATTAAAAAATAATAAATAAATAAAAACACAAATTTTATTGCAGGCTTCTCAAGGGCCCCTCCCTACTGTGGGCCCAGGTAATCAGTACCCTTTTCCCCCTGTGCACAACATCATTGCAAGTGATAGCATGCTTAATGGCATCTTGAGATTAAATAAAGGTTAAATGAAATGCACATTGTTGGCAGTTAAAGTGGCCTCCATTCATGTTCTTTTGAACCTCCTGAAATGTGCTGTGTTCTCTGAAAGTCATTGTGTCTCCTTCTCATGTAGCCACTGTATCCGTCTTCTGTGCTGTAAATAAATGGGCTCCAGGGAACTTCCTATTATAGCTTAAGCCCTTTTTACTTGGCAAGGCTGTGTAGAGAAGCCAGTGGGCTTTAGAAGGCTACAATCTGACAGATATCTTTAGGAAGAAGTCAACTCAAAGGGCTTTGTAAGTCTACGAAGGCTTAGAGGTGATCTGGATGTGTTCATTCAACTGGCCATAGTAAACAGTTTTTAGTGAACAGAGGATGGATGTAAGCCCCTGTGGTTTGTGTGTTCCACTTGAATGATTAGTGTTGATGTTTGTTTTTCTCTAATAGATTTCAGCAGCAGATAACTATAGTTGATTAAAGTTGCTAATGAATGGAAAAAGCAACAACCAACATCAAACCGAATAAATAGGATGATGCCTCCTCAGAGAAGGCTGCTGGTGTAAAACACCAAATAATTTTGAGTACAAAAAGCATCAGCTTTTAAAACAAAACAAACGGAGTTTAGCATATTCAGTGCTCAGCTTCCCAATCACAAAATAAAACCCTGTCACCAGCAGTGTTTTCTGACAGCACAAAGTCCATTGAAAATATTTAAACTTGTGCCTGTCAGTGTCACTTCCCTCTCATAATGCAACCAAAATCACATAGGGATGTCTAATGGCAATTTTGTCAACAAAAATGATGGAAAGACACAATCAGTCTCTCCTTCTCCAGGGTACAGTTTATATGTCTCTGTCCAGAACTGCTGCTAATGTCATAATGAAGTGCTCTTTATTGTTTTATATCTCTTCATGAAATGTCCCTTAAAGAATGAAAAACATTAAGAATACAGAAAAATTTGGTTCGGGCCTTGTGGGGCTCGGTACTTTGCACAGTACAACGGCCACAATACGTATTGAGCCAGAATTCACCATTGCTCTTCTTTGTTGCAGAAGATATCAGCAAAGGCAAAGATTTAAGGATCCTTCCCTTTAAAACACTTAAATTCAGGTCCTTATAGATCCAATAAGTCAATTGAATTATTCTATTTATAATCACTGAATAATTATTAAATGTCAAAACAATACTATTAAACTTTTTCAACAGGAAGTTGCCCTCTTTGTTGTCTCTCTGGCTGTTTTTTGATACAGCAATAATATTCTGGTTTTTCTCAATAAGCACAATGGTATTTGCAAAATGTCTTTTTGCTTTGCATCCACAAAATGACTATTTTAACTACATCGCACTGTAACTTTTACTATTCGTTATAGTTGTCTCAATATGTTCTAACTACTGACTTTTTTTCTCCTTTTTTGATTTCTTTGTTTTTATCCTTGTGAGGGTTTTATTGGCTGGTTAAATAACTTCTTCATGTTTCTGGGTGTTTCTTTATCCCTTTGTCATTGTGTTTTGATGTCCTGTGAGAAGCACTTTGAATCGCATTGTTGCTGAAATGTGCTATACAAATAAACGTCCTTTGCCTTGCAACCTCTTTCATCCCTGGACATGATAATCGGACAGTGGCCTGGTGCAAGGAGCTTACTGCTAATCAGCCTGGTGTGTTGCCCCATGTAGATGGAGATCGGTGTTGCTGTTCTTTGCATAGTTTGCATACTGCACGATTCATGTCCAGCCCCCAACCTTCAGGTGTAATCCAATATCTTTGCATGCAGTCTTACTACTGTTAGACTTTCTCATCCATATACTGGCAGCTTGTTTTAAGCAAAGGCATGCACTTTATCATGCAGTTGAGAGTCTGCTGCCAGCTGTTGGATCTTTTTTTAACTGCAATGTCGGGGGTGTGTATTTTAAAACTGCCTTGAACTTGAAATAAGTTAATCACCAATTGGAGATGATTTCCATACTATTGTCATGTCTTTTTAAGTTTCTTGGAAATTAAGTTTCCCCAAACTGTGAATGTGCATACTGACATTCCACTCTTTCCCCCTTTATGTCAATTTAAATGTTTATTTACTCCATTGTTTCCCTTCTACCATTCATCACCTGTTCCATCTGCTTTTGAAGAAAAGTGCCACTCTTGAGAGTTTCTCAGCAAGAGTCTTAAGTCAGAAACTAATTGAGGAACTTATATAACACACTCCTATTTGTGTTCTAATCTGAGACTGACAGACCCAAACTTGAACTAAGTACCTGCAGTAACAACAGAAGTCAAGTTTTTGAGTTCTTGAATATCATTGGTAAAGACTGCATGCAAAAACAAGTTTCTTTTCAGTACAACCAAGCTTTTTCTTGTATTTTTCTAAGGCAGTTCAGCCATTGTATTCCTAAACTATCTTCCCCAACCTGAAGTCATCCAAAATTTCCTTAATACTAGCTTCAAAAATAGAGAGCTCTGATATATCCCTATACATTTTGGATTAAAGCCTCAGAACAATCATTCATGTGGTTTTCATTGGTACACATTAAATGTATTTTTTGTCTCCTTGTGAGCTTGTTCATTCTTTCTTAATACCATTCTTTCAGTGATCCATAGCTCGGAGCTTTGCATTCAATAGCCTACTGCTGGTTTCTTGTAATGTTCAAAGAATTCAAGCTCATTGTACAGTTGCACTCATTGCTATGCTGCTCCAGATGAAAGCTTCCGCTAAATGCCTAAAATGTAAATGAAAAATGTAAATTTAAACCCAAAAGGCATTCTTCTTGAAACAAAAGAGCAGACCTGATGCCATATGCTACGTGTCAGAAAACGCTGCTGCATGTACAGCAGCAGATGTGTCGAGGAGACAAAAGTTGAAGAAGACATATTGTTTGTCTGAAGTTGTTACTTGGGCAGATGTTTCAGGGTACGCTGGAAGGAAACAGTAAGAGGCACTGAAAGTCCAGCCTCTGTTCAAGAACATATGCAACCATTTTAAGCTTTATTAAAGCTGTGGAGGGCAACATACTTATAGTTTTTTTCCTTCATCTATCTTATTTCATGGTCTTGTGTTTCAAAATCATCCAACCAGATGGAACAGTTAAGACAGTGTTTGGCACTGTCTAATTCCTGGAGCGACACCCTTTATGTCATCTTTGCACATGACAGAAATAAAGAAGAATTGGTTCAACATGTCAGGTCATACTGAACCAGTATTATTAGGTTTAATGGAGAAATTCATCAACTATAAGAAGCCATAAAGCCAGCATGTTAAGAATGCCATAAGGGTTTGGCACTGCCTCATTTATGGGATTCATGTTTGTGACAGACATGATGGTGTGTTGTGTAAAGCTATTTTTACCAACTTCAATCAAAGAGGTCATGCTGATGAACCACAAAACAGTTTTTGGCCAGTCTGTTGGTTTGGTGGTTTTCTACCAGGATAGAAGCCAAAGCTTGGCAGAAAGTTACAGAGTTGTCTGTAATCTTCATGATTAGATACAACCTTTTTGGTCTGGTTGAGCAGAAATAATCCTGATGTTTATATGGGTCACGTTAAGGCCAATGTAAATTAAACAGTGTAGGTCTATTTCCCCAGGATGTTTGTTCTATATAAAGGGTGTGTTGGTAACATTGGACTAGCCTATCAATGAGGGGATGATGATCAGAAAACTCCATTATCAATTCCAGAATTCTGTCTTAAACTTGTTTGCAGCCATGTAACCTTAATGCTGAATTTCAAATGGTCTGTTTCAGTCTACTGACTAGTATGCAATTATTTGCATTTTCACAGTCAAAGGGGATCTGCTGGGAGGATACCTGGAGAAATGGGGCATGGGACAGTTGCAGGCCTGGACGATGGCCATCAGGAGAGAGAAGCAGTATAGGAAAAAAGCTGACATGGTGAAGCGTCAAACCAGCATACGCTCCCATACCTGACCTAATCTGACTGTCACAAGCAGGGAAAGCTACCAAAACAGCCAATCTATACTGTCCTACTTTTTTGGTGTCCTGAGACACGAAAAAGACCTATCAGACCCCAAAGAGTGAAAAAACTAAAGGCTCTGTTTTTATTTATTCAAATGTATTCAACGCAGAATACCTTATTGAGATTAAGAATCTCATTTAAGAGTTTCCTGGCCAAGAAAGACAGTCCTGAGTCACAGAGCAGAAAGTCATCAGTCAAAACATCTACAGCATGATGCGTCTTCCTCCAGTGCCTTCAATCTACTTATAAAACAATTTCAAGCAGGCATATATTTTCCTGCAGAAGATTCCAGGCCACAGAGCAGCATATCTGAGTCCCCTTGTAACTATCTCAAGGGGCACAGATAGCAAAAGTAAACTTTGTGACTGTGTCACAGAGGGAAGACTGTAACTTGAATAGCTTTACTCCCTCATTCTGTCATACTGTGTATCAGCGGCAATAAATGACAGCGTAAGCAGCATATAACAACATTTTGTACTTAGAAAATTGTGACCAGTACTGTTTATATAATGTGTAAATAACAGCTGCCCCAAGACTGAACCCTGAGGCCCTCCATTTAGAACTTCCAAGACATTTGGACTGAGTTGAACAGCTTTACTCCCTCAAAACAAAATGGCACCAAATGAAGACTTGTTTTGAGGTCAAAAGACCAGTTTTTATTGATTAGCTGAGCCAAATGATTCAAGACTTGGATTTCCCATCACTACAAGTGCAGTGGGATGGGCATTAGCTGCGGAAACACAGGCAAGACTGAGGTAATTGTACCAAACCAAGCCAAACTGAGCTGGGCCAAACTTAATTGCTTGGTGGAAACAGACCATACAGTTGAAACCAGAAGTTTACATACACTATATAAAAAGGCACATAAACTTTTTTTCTCACCGTCTAACATTAAATCAGATTAAACTTTTCCTGTTTTCGGTCAATTACGATTACCAAAATTATTTCTATTTGCTAAATTCCAGAATAATGAGAGAGATCATTTTTTAGACAATTTTTTATTATTTTCTTGAGAGTCAGAAGTTTACATACATTTCATTAGTATTTGGTAGCATTGCCTTTAAACTGTATGACTTGGGTCAAACGTTTTGGATATGCTTCCACAAGCTTCTCACAATAGTTTGCAGGAATTTTGGCCCATTCCTCCTGGCAGAACTGGTGTAACTGAGCCAAGTTTGTAGGCCGCCTTGCTCGCACATGCCTTTTCAGCTCTGCCCATAAATTTTCAATGGGATTGAGATCAGAGCTTTGTGACGGTCACTCCAAAACATTGACTTTGTTATCCTCAAGCCACTTTGTAACCAGTTTGGCAGTATGCTTAGGGTCATTGTCCATTTGGAAAACCCATTTTCGCCCAAGCTTTATCTTCCTGGCTGATGTCTTGAGATGTTGCTTCAGTATTTCAACATAATGTTCTTTCCTCATGATGCCATCTATTTTGTGAAGTGCACCAGTCCCTCCTGCAGCAAAACAACCCCACAACATGATGCTGACACCCCCATGTTTCACAGTTGGGATGGTGTTCTCAGGCTTGCAAGCTTCCCCCTTTTTTCTACAAATGTAACGATGGCCATTATGGCCATAAAGTTCAATTTTAGATTCGTCAGACCACAGAACATGTCTCCAAAAATTAAGGTCTTTGTCCCTGTGTGCATTTGCAAACTGTAATCTGGCTTTTTGATGTTTCTTTTGGAGTAATGGCTTCTTCCTGGGAGAGTGGCCTTTCAGCCCATGTCGGTACAGGACTTGTTTGACTGTTGATAATGACACACTCTTACCAGCTTCAGCCAGCATCTTCACAAGGTCTTTTGCTTTTGTTCTTGGGTTGAGATGCACTTTTCGGACCAAAGCACGTTCATCTCTGGGACACAGAACCCGTCTCCTTCCTGAGCGGTATGATGGCTGGACATTCCCATGGTGTTTATACTTGTGTATAATTGTTTGAACAGATGAACGTGGCACCTTCAGGCATCTGGAAATTGCACCCAAGGATGAACCAGACTTGTGCAAGTCCGCAATTCTCTTCCTGATATCTTGGCTGATTTCTTTTGATTTTCCCATGATGTTACACAAAGAAGCAGTGTGTTTCAGGTGTGCCTTAAAATACATCCACAGGTGTGCCTCTGATTAACTCAGATGTTGTCAATAAATCTATCAGAGGCTTCCAAAGACATGACATCATCATCTGGGCTTTCCCAAATTGTTTAAAGGCATAGTAATCTTAGTGTATGTAAACTTCTGACTCTCAAGAAAATAATAAAAAATTGTCTAAAAAAATCATTTTCTCATTATTCTGGCATTTAGCAAATAGAAACAATTTTGGTAATCCTAATTGACCAAAAACAGGAAAAGTTTAATCTGATTTAATGTTAGATGGTGAGAAAAAAAAGTTTATGTGCCTTTTTATATAGTGTATGTAAACTTCTGGTTTCAACTGTACATGTGCCCTGGCTTGACTTATAAGCACAGATCTTTGTTTTGGAATCCAAACATAGTCAAGTATTGGTTGATCTTATTTGGACAGAGTGTATGCTTTTGTATAGCTCATGGTTAACACTCCAAGGATACAGTTTTAGAATTTAGAGTGGCATTTCCCTATGACAGTACGTTTATACATTTTAATTGTCCAAATGAAAACCAACAAATCTGTATTTCCTGAAACATCCAAGATTCCACCACACAATTAAAAGACATAATATCTACGGTGCAAATACTGTGAGCGAAAATGGGTCTACCAAGAAAATATCATCCATCTTTAAATAGTTTCCCAAGATTTCCTGTGGTTTGAATCCCATCAATAATTCATGACTCAAAGAAACAGCAAAACAGTATAATGGCAGCGATTCTTTAAAGGCATGCACAGATGTTTGACAAGAAATTCAACACAACACCTGCATCTCTCTCCACACATTCTGGATCAGCAGCCTTCGTCGGACATGACTGGCATTCAAATGAGTCAACTGTCAAATCATTAAAATCTTGTTTTCTACTTTTCCCACCTTTTGAGAGGGAGAAGGAACACAATCTGTTGTTGTGTTCGTAAAACTGAGAAGAGGCAGGGTTACTTTTGCACAAGTGACAAGCTGTCAATGAACTAGAGTCATTAAAAGTCACTTTAGTTGCAAAGTGGTAACAAGTTGCAAAGTTAGTGCTTTGATATGCGATTATGCATAATTCACGGTAAATCAGAACGGTAGTTGGATTAATCAACACAGATTTAAATCGATACTTTGACACCCTTTTCTTAAAGAGAGGTAACATCCAACTCTTAGATACAATGAGAAAATATGAAGGAAAATACGTTGTATAGGACCTCATCAGGGTTTTATATGTAAGGTTGCTAAAGTAAAACATCCTTATTGTGCTGATTTTGCTGTTGCATTGTTCTTAGCGAAATTACTTTCTACCAGTTATTTATCTTTCACAGTTAAGCACTCCACTAAACCTTGCCTGTATGTTCTTTTTGAAGTCTGAGTGATGGGCAGACTGTAAGGCAAAGGGTTAAGATGTTTAAAAGGAACAGGTGGAGCTGCACTTTAAAGATGCAGAGAGACAGATGGGGAGCTGTGAGTTCGAAAATTCATAATAAACAACAGTTAAACATTTGAAAGAAGGATGTAAAACAACTCTGTTAAGTCGGTCACAGGTCAAATGTGTCTTCCTGTGTGAACATCTGTTTTATCATACCGTCCAGCCTGTTTTTCTCTTTTTTTTTTACTTTGCGCATCTCTCTTGTTGTCATTTTTCCACTCAAGGGCCGTTTTTCTCTACTTCTTGCTCTTTTTCCTTGTCCTTTATCTTAAATCCACCTTTTTAAGCCGAGGTCCACCTTCATCTATCTTCGTTTCTGTATCTTATTCCCTGCCACTCCCATTTTGCATTGAAACCCCACCATAACATTACACAAACCTTTCCTGAGCAGCCTCTGTCAGTGGCAGCAACACTAACCATAACTGATGAACAGCTCCAAAAGGCACAAATTTATACCTTTGTGGAGACATTGTGAACAACGAAACAGCTTTTGTAGCATGTTCAAATGCCAAATCAAAGTCTTTTTTTATTTGCATTAACCTAGCTTGCAGATCTAGGGGCTTTGTGAATATCAATGCTTGGCTGTGTTTAACAATGGCTGATGAAGCATGGTGGAAGTTGTACAATCAGTTTGACTTTGACACAGGAGGTTGTGATTTGTTTCACACTTACAGTAGAATTTAGTGAATAAGAAGCGCATTATTAGAGTATAAATGCTGAGACATTCACCATCATGAGTCAGCAAATGCAGTGGCTGCCATCACACTGAGAACTATTGCAGAAATACATCATGGCACAGAGCAGACTGGTGCTTCTTTTTTTAACATCAAGACGCTCTCTTTAGCATCAAAAAGAGCTACACAGCAGCACCAAAACTGCATGTTGTGAACTTTTTAAAATAATGAAATCAGTCAAACATACTGACATTTTATAAATAAATGCAACTAATACTCATTTTATGTTTAATTCCTGTACATTGAGAGCGAAGCTAACCAGAGTCAAATTCCTCTTTGGGAGAGCATACTTGGCCAACTAAGCTAATCCTGTTTCTGATTTGGTTGTGAGTTGCACTTGTTAACAGTGTGAGATGCAGTGCACACACAGGCACACACGGGCAGTCTGCAAGCCTTCACTTGTTAACACGCACACCAAAATGCAATCCAAACAGTGATGCAGCTGTTTTGTGGATGCCTCACACCCTGAAGCAGCTGTAACACTAACCGTAAGTTTGTTACTACAAATAAAGAAAAAGCTAAATGAAAATGGTCAAAAAGAATAACTTCGAACCAGTGTTTAGAAGCTAATTGATTTTAATACTCACAAAATCTGTACTTCAACAAAACAGAAATGCCAAATTTGACTTTGCTTTTCACATTGTTCTTGTTGTTGCTTTCAGGTTTGAAAGACTCTCTACATCTTGTACTGGCACTCTTTTCTTCTGCTAATATTCCATCCTGCCAAACAGAAGAGCTGGCACTGACCGTTTACTTTAAGTCCTTATATTTGCATACTGGATTGATACACACATTATAGCTCCAGTGAACAGATTCTAGCTGCTTATCAAACAGACTGAAATCAATAAAGTGTAATTAAAAGCACACTGCCAGTTTTTTTTTTTTTTTTTTTTTTTTTTTAACATCTTCCAAGGCAAACATTCATAATGAGAGGCACTGTTGTCCGTTAAAAGACGACGAGATGAGGTTCATTTTCATAAATTACTTACACTTGTACAGGACAAGATTAGCGAAGATGTAAAGCTTTGTCCACAAGAAGTGCCGAAGTGGAAAACACAGAAAGGTTCAAATTTTAATTTGCATGCCTTTTGCAGATCCTCTAGAAGTCCAGTTTAATTGAATCCTAAATGTCAAACAACTCATTTCATCATTGGAACGATGGTTTTTCTCTTATTGATTTGGTCACTTACTGATTCTGTGATTATAAGCTAGAAAGCAACACTATAACTACATTGTACCACCATGGTGATAATAGTACACCAAAAAGTTACCTTTTTTAGCTAATGGAAATGTTACAAATATTAAAAGTAATGTTTTGTGTCAGTTTTACAGATTTATATTACAGGCTTCAGTATGACAACCAAACAAAAAATTGAAGCTTAATGTCCACACCCTTACTCACAGAAAGAATATGCACAAAATATTTCTACAAACCTCTTCAATTTGATTTGCAAATTTTCAGTATGCATTTTCAACAGAGTCGTTGCTCACAATAAAATACCACCTCTAACAGAAGTGAGACAGCTTCCCCCAAACCACCCACCCACATATCCACACACATATATCTGCTGTCTCTTTGGCTGTCTTTCTCCACAGACACACACTCTCTCTCTCCCTGAGCAGCTGGCTCCCCAGTTATATAAGTTAACTGCAAAAATGACTATTGTGTAATAATGATAAAAGAGGCTATGTGTGTGCAAGTATCTGCTTGTGTTTGATTGAGTGTACAGTACATGAGGTAAACATGTGACTACTCTTACACTACATGTCTCTTTACTCATTGTATGGCTTCTTATGTATGCCTATGTGCACATATGTTGGCCTCACTTGTGTTTTAATTATGCATGAGTGAGAAAAATGCCATCAGTTGCCTTCTGTTCCAGACGTGGTTTTTGTTTTTGCACTGCTGCTCAGAATGGGCCCCAGCACCACCAGCCCTGCAGGAGAAACCATTATAGAAGCCCCTACTCGTGCATCCACCCCGCATCTGTCCTGCAGAGTATAAAGACAATTTTAAAAGACCATAATCTGCTGGAGTTTGATCTCAATGATGCTCAGTAAAAATGACAATCATTTAGCCAGCTGCTGAGACCTCCAGAAACTCATTTCCTGACTGATACTTTATGTTTTTGTTTTGCACTGGACCTGAAAATGCTGCTGGAATTACTTTGCCATCAATGAAGGGTGACTCAATTTATTCATCCACCAGGCAATTATTTGTGCTTTCCAGCATCTATAAAAAAAAGAGACGATTGTTATTATGAAGTTGGGCAACTTTAATCTTCAGAATGGACCCATTCTTTATGAACCATGTGAGCTGTATGGCCCAGGTCACAGAGCTAAGAGAGTCGGTGTGGATATGATGTGGTGCGGAAATAGGACTGTGGAAAGAGTGAAGTACTGTACTGTGAAATGTATTGAAGTCAATGCAGCGAAAGTACAGTAGCTTCAGACAGTTGCGCTAAGCCAGATGTTAAGCACAGCTGGAGAGCAGGGTGATAACCACTGACCATGAATACAGTCATGACTAAATTAGAAATTCAGTCCAAGTGATTCACATGGTACTTTATTGTTACTGAATCTGTGTTTCCTTCTGCATTAAAAAGGGCAGTGTGCTGGAATTGTTGCAAACTATGACTGTATAGCATGCACGTGCAGAATGGAGGAGTCACTGACAACCAAAGTGCCCCTTAGTCAGGCTCTTTTTAATGTAATTTTTATTGAGGGGCAGGTGTAAGCATTTTTTTTTCATTTCATTAAAAAACCAAATAACAAAATAGTTATGCTGTTAATGAAAAGAGCTGGCAGCTGATGGTGGATGTCACATGATCATTTTTCACCTGAGTTCATTTATGATGGATGCAGCTGTGACACACGGAAGGCTGGCTACGATTCTTTAAATGAGACAGACTTTCTAATGCTGCCAATGAGTGTTTTCAGCACCATTAATAATACATTTAATTGAACAATAACTTTTATTTAAACAGGCTTCAGAAGAGCGTCTACGTTTTCCTAATTTGATGCTCTTAAGTCAAAATGAGATTGGAGTGCTGGCGTCAAGTCAGTTTGACGTGCATTTTTGAAGTGCAGCTATTGTTTTAAATGGTCAAATGTGCCAAAAGCATTATGTAGTACATTAAACAGCGTTAATGCATGAACTCTGACATTTCAATTTTGTAGCACCAAATGAGGACACACTTAGCAGCTATTCTGCTCTCCTGTTTTTATCTAGCTGAGAGATAAAGGAAAGAAAATAAGGGAAGTAAAGGCCAAAATGCAAAGAGAGAGATGAGAGGAAAAGGGGAAAGAGAAAACAACTGAGATGTTTCACTCTGCTACACTTTTCACAGTCATACTCTCATCAATGCTGATGAAACCTTGCTACTGTGAAAATTGGTATTGGTAACTTTTCTTTATGTAAACTTAACACAAAAAGAAAGGAAGTTTTTTTTTGTCTATTTCCCTTTAAAATGGTGTTATATTTGTAAAGAACATGCATTTGCAGGATGAGCAGCAAAGCTGAGTATGTGGGTTGCACCCTTGAAAAAAATGACCAAAACTGCACTTCACTGTCAGGCCCATTTGAACTGGTGTTGGCAACACATGCACTGAAACCTGAACATGTGGAGGAACGCTAAGTTCATTGATGAGTCCAGATTCTGTCTATGGCAGTTTGACCATATCAAGATATCAAGATGAGATCCTGCAACTGGTAGCAACCTGATATCTCCTTTATCTTTTGGTGGAGGCAGTGTGATGGTGTGGGGCATAATCTACCTCACTGGGAAAATGAGGCTTGTCATTATCGGAGGCAATCTCAATGCAGAGAGATATCGAGATGAGATTTTGCAAACAGTGGCAATCCCATATCTCCACAGTCTGAGAACGAACTCTATCCTCCAAGATGACCACACTCTCCACCACAAAGACTATATCAGAGACTACCTCCAGATTTGGGGAGTGGAGAGGATGGTATGGCCTGCCAGCAGTCCTGACCTCAACCCCATTGAACACTTGTGGATCAGCTGGGTGTGCTGCTCATGCCAGAGTGACCAACACAACCACACTGGCTGACTTGTGACAAATGCTGGTTGAAGAATGGGATGCCATGCCACAGCAGTGTGTGACCAGGCTGGTGACAAGCATGAGGAGGAGAAGCCAGGCTATTGTGGCTGTGTATGGTTCTTCCATACACTACTGAGGCTCCTGTGTGTTAAATTAATACATTGTTTAACTGTATTTTTCAGACTTCAGTCATCTAATCCACCAAACAAGATTCGATGGCAGAATAAGCTGTTTGGCATTGGCAGAGAAGATCTGGCAAATATATCATGGGCGCAGCCCACATACTCAGCTCTGCTGCTCATCCCACAAATGCATACTCCTTACAAATGTGTCATCAGTTAAAAGGGAAGTAAACAGACTTTCTAATGGAATATGATTTATTGCCAAGAAGCATTGTTACAACAAAATAATCTACCAAACACATGTTCCCTTTCTTTTCGTGCTAAGTTTAATTTTAACACCTGCACCCCTAAAAGTCTCTGCTAGCATCATAGGCTTTACTTTCCTGTCACAAATGTTTTTGAGGTTGGCTGAGATTTTCTGGAGCCTTTTCTTTCTGCAATTGGCATGCATTATTGGCATACTCATGGATTTCTTCCAAGTGTGCTGATTTCTTCCTGCAATCAAAAGACATGAATGGCTAGATGAATCAGATTCTTTGTCAAGGTGTGTTAGCCCTGTGATACACTGGAATCCTTTTCATCCAGCGCCCACAACTTCTAAAAGAATGAGACTCTTAAGAATGAATGAAATAGTGAATGAAGGCTGAGATCTGCAGCAATAAAGGCCATGCATCTGTTGTGGTTTATCAAATGCTTCTTTGATCCCTTTAACGGCGATCAGATTAATTATGGTGCAGGTTGTAAAGAAAACACAGGCATACATTATGATAACTTTTTGATTTAAATCTGTGAATCATCTGCATAGATGTTTCATTTTTGATGTTTTTAATCTCATGCATCTTTCAAATGTTTCATAGCATGAACACAAAGCATTTAAATCCACCAATCTTGTTACTGATCCTTTCTTGGTTCAGTCGGTCCTCTGCGGGGATAAAGCCAAATTGTGACAGTCTAGCTTGCACACAGCTAAGCGTGGGACTTTTACAACTGCTACCTCTGCTTACATTCTGTAAGCAGGACACCGATAATGTTATGTTTTCCGCTTGATGCCTGGATCCTGGATCCTTTTCCAACAAAAAAAGAAAAAAAAAAAAAAACCTCACACATGGAATCAAACCGCCCACTCTCCTCCTTCCCACCACACATGGGATTAGAACGACATATTTCTCTGTAAACAAAGACACAGACAATAGAGGTAGGCTGTTGGCTGCTTTAGTAGCTTCCAGCTAGTCCTCTGGGCTGAGGTCCCAGATTAGCAGCATAGCAACCAACAGCACCACCACAGATTATTTGCAGAAGACCAGAATTCTAAAGGAGAACTTGTACCGTTAGATTAAAGTCATGTAATACTAAATCTGATATCATCAGATAAAAGCTAACCCCATTGAAAACATAGTTCTCTATTTTTCACACAGTCAATGCTTTGTTTCTTTAGCTTTAATGTCCAGCAGATCAGAGTGGGTTCTTTTTGCAGCAGAAGGAGGAAGGCAGTTACTCTGGAGAATGATTAGGATTCCTTACCATCATCTGTATTGCTAGAAAACTTATTAGAATGCTTTGCCCCTCTTGGTCTAAAATTTGGTTGGTTGAAAACAGATAAAAACACCAAAACATGTTGTCTATAAAAGAGGTCTACAACCTGGCCTTTAACATTTGATGAGCATTAGGTCTAATTAATTGATTTTCCTTCCCCCTTTAGTTTCCAGTATGTCCAAGACAATCAGACTGTTGTGATACATTGCTCCAGTCTTATACTGGAGTTTCCTTTTTTTTTTGTTGGAAATTTTCACAAATTTTGCTTTGTATAAGGCTACATATATTGTTGAATGTAAATTGTGAATTGACAATTTTCAAAAAGGTTTTGAAGTAATCAGGTCTTGCAGAAATTTTTAATTTGTATCAGCATTTAAACCTCTGTCAAGAGCAGGATTTTAAAAAATCCTGTATTATGTGTTTTATTCTTTCTCTTTGATGGATATGTGACTGTGGCACAGTCTGTAGCTTGTATGTGGCTAAAATGAAATGACTTTGATTAAAAAATATGTTTAAAAGTTAATTTTTCTCAGTTTATTTGGGTTTAAGCTTTATTCTAAAGACGTCATTCTCAGCTAAGCATTGCTCTATTGTCCTTTGTATCGTAGACTCACTGACACATCAAGCTGTCTTTTAAGTCTCAAACTACCAGTTACGGTCACTCGCCTATTGTCTAGGGAAACTAAAGGGGGTCAGGAACATTGATAATGAACAGGAGAGTGGTTTTGGTGAAAGCAGTTCAAACACCAGGGAGAACATTAGGACAATATGGGCCTCATGCGGCCAAGAACTGCTTACTCAACAGAGCAATAAAGCTCCATACAGCTCATTTGGATGAAAAGATAAAAAGTAAAGAGTCCAAGACTTCAACCCCACATTTATTATGAGTGGAAGAGATCCAAAAACACCTCATCCCTTTTAAGTGAGTGGATGGCAAGACGGAGCCAATCACTGAGGGAGACTTTGAGGGTTATTTGATAGTTTTCTTTTTTATCAGCTAAAGCATTAAAAAAGTGTCTCCCAATCATACATAAACACACAGATACACTTTTAAATGGATAAATGGAGTATACTGACCACCAAACCTGTTTTCTTAGATCAGAAAAAGATACAGCTCTTAGTGTGTTAAGACTAAAATGTCCAACAAAACCATAACGGCAGATTTGATTCTCTGCCACAGCTGGGAACAGCTGTCGGAGTCTCTGTTACATGTCCAAGTATTTATGGAATACTAGTCTGTAGTTCATAGGGAACAATCCTGTTTCCACAGCAGGGACCATGGTCCATCACCAGCACTTGCCAAAAGCACCCGTCTACTTTTCTCCATTTGAGATATATGCCAAGTGTATTTATAGCAGAACCGCTTAGATATCAAGATGAACAGAGTAGATCAACGCAGAAAGTCAGACACAGGAACGTGTGGAGCACCCTGTCAATTTAAAATCAAGCATGTACAGACTCATGGTCAAATAGCCCATCAAAATATCAACACTACATCAAAACAGGCACTAAATTATTCTCAGAAAGGATTACTATTTCATAGTTTGTAAGTTGTTCTCTTTATTTCCCTGCAATCTTGTGAACTTGGAACAGATCCCGTGGATAAGGATGCACAACATTAGAAAGAGCAGAAAGGTTCTTTTTGGCGCTATCAGAATATCTTCACTGACACATCTCTGCATGCAATGCCTGAGCTTGGCTGAGGAGGCTAGTGCAAAAACAAAATGAGAACATACTGAATGCAGAATAGTAAACATTAAGCTGAAATACTGATGTCTTTTGGGCGTCAGTTTAGCTCAGCTGGTAGAGCAGTTGCCCCACAGGTTACAGTCCTCATTACACTGATGACATTCAAATCATGATCTTAGGACTGCTTGTGTATGTTCTCCTTTGTCTCTCCTCTCCCCTTGTTTACCCTCTCTCTTCAGCTGTCCTGACCAGTAAAGGCAAAAAAAATCCTCTTCTTTCTCTATTGTACATCTTGTCTATAACAAGAAGGAAACAATTCAAAATTGCCTTTATTTTCAAAAATGTCTGTTGTTGGGACGCCGAGTTATACAAAAGAATGAAAAAGAAATCTATAATAGTTTCTAATGAAATAAGATTTTAGGAGATGTTATGGAATGACTTTTGGGTGTCTTAAAATCGGCAAGATATTGTCAATTTTTCTGATTAAAATTTGCACAAAAAAAACATTCATATACAAATACATCTCTATGTAGAATCATGAAAAAGTTTTTTTTTTCAAATATTCCATATTCATCTTATACATTTTCTGTTTTAATCTGAGCGATTGAAGCTTATAGCTCACAAAAATCCAATAATAATATCTCAGAATATTGGAATATTACAAAACACCAATTAAAAAAAAGATTTATAATACAGAAATGTTGACCATCTGAAAAATTATGTTCATTTAACCACTCAGAACTTGGTCCAGAGCTAATCAGTCTGTGGCACTGATGGGTTTTAATGAAGCCCAGGTTGCTCTGATAGCAGCCCTCAGCTTGCCTGTATTGTTGAGTCTGGTGTCTCTCATCATCCTCTTGACATTTTCTCAGACATTCTCTATGGGGTTCAGGTCAGGTGAGTTAACTGGCCAATCAGACACAGTAATACCATGGTCAGCAAAACCAGCTTTTGGTTTCTGACTTCACTGTGGGCAGGTGCCAAGTCCTGCTGGAAAAGGAAATACGCTTCTCAGCAGATGGAAGCATAAGGTGCTCTAAAATCTCCCAGTCGATGGCTGACAGCATTGACTCTGGACTTGATAAAGCACAGTGGACCAACAGCAGCAGATGACATGGCACTTCAAACCATCACTGACTGTGAAAACTTCACACTGAATTTTGGATTCTGTGCCTCTCCAATCTTCCTCCAGAATATGGGACCTTGATTTTCAAATCAAAGAAAAATTTAGTTTCATCTGAAAACAGAGCTTTGGACAGTTGAGCAACGGTCCATTTGTTTTTCTCCTTAGCCCAAGTGATATGCTTCTGGCATTGTCTTTCGTTTAGGAGTGGCTTGACACCTGGAACATCCATTTCCTGGACCCATCTGTGTGTGGTGGCTCTTGATCCACACCAGCCTTAGTCCACTCTTTGTCAGAGGTGTCAAGTAACTAAGTACAAATACTTCGTTACCTTACTTAAGTAGAAATTTCGGGTATCCATACTTTACTGGAGTAATTATTTTTCAGCCTTCTATTTACTTCTACTCCTTACATTTTAAAAATAGCCTTGTTACTCCTATTTCAATTCAGCTTGTTTTCATTCCGGTTTGTCATCCGGCAGTTCAAAAAAACACGAATAAAAAACACAAAAACCTATCCAGATAAATCGTGCCATCCGGATAGAGTGAATTTGATTGAGTTTGGATGAGAAGTACAAACATAATACCATTCCGAACACCCTATTGGTTTGTATGCGATCCATCACACCTGCACACACGACACAAATCAGGTCACACTCCAGCAAGGGAATATCACATGACATATGTAGCCTAGTACGAAGACTCAAGAGAACTCGAGTGAAATGTCCCAACCAAGCACCAGCGAGGAGGTTGGTAGTACACATATATGGCTCTTGAATGTATTTGCATTGTACTAAAATGCGTTCATTTTCAATGGGCATAAATGCGGCTGAAACAGGTTCATCCCAAATTTTTCAACATTAACATTTAAATATAACATTATAGTCATCTAACCTGACATACCAGATGGATTTGTTTCAAACATCCATCTGGGAAAGCTTCAATAGGAAACGTTTGAGAAAAGGCAGAGGCTTTAAAAAAAACTCGGAGTATGATTTGGTGAACGTTCTGTCTGTCACATCTGTACAGGCCAATCAGAGCAACAAAACGTGATATAGCCGCTGTCAAGCTGCGTGTGCACAGTTACTGAGGAATAACACGAAACATGGCGACTATAGACATGTAAGTACTCGACTTTTGTCGTTTTTGAAAAGAAAACAACTCACTGCTGTTCTTTGTTCTTCTTTTAACAAAGAAAATTCGTCAAGTTCTGATAAAACTGTCGCTTTAGCAGCATCCACGCTAATCTCCTCCTCCATAACTGCACCAGCTCTTGCTGCTGCTTGTTTACATCACTACTTTGCTGCGCCTGAAAGTACTTCCCACTCGTTGCTGATTGGTCCTGTCCGGGGCTTGAAATTAACTTTTTTGCTCACCAGCCAAGGTGGCTAGTGGTTCTGCAAACTTACTAGCCACTCAGTATTTCCACTAGCCACAACTTTGGTGTTTGGTAACTCTGAGCTATATGCCAAATTTGGTACAAAGGGTATGATATGACACACGTGCTCTACTTTCCCTCACCAATATGATCAATATCAGCTCTCCTCTTAATAAAGCACTTCTCCCTGAACATATGAAACAGCACACTACTGAGATATGGGTCAGACTGTTAGAGACAGTCATCTAAGAGTCAAAACTCTTAGATTTTTATTTTCTTAATGGGTATTAAGTTTATGCTAAAACTAAAATACTGTTAATCAGCTCATCAATAAAAAAAGCTACTGCAGATTACAAGAACATCTCATCTTCACCAGAGAATATTAAGTGTCCAACTTCTACTGTCCTTTGCTCTATACTGTATGGAGGAAACGTTTTCATACGTGTGTCTAATACTAATTAAAATATCTCTTCAAATAATAGATGACTTACATGTGGTGGTGAAGCTCACATTTGGAGAACATTAAACAATGGATGTATAATATAAGAAGAAAAAAAATCACTGTTTAGTTGAATTCTGTTTGACTCCTAAGTGATCAGTTACAGACTTTTATCCTGTTGCCTCTGTTTCTCACTGCCTCAGTGAACTGATTTAAAGTTTCAGAGTTTCTCTCATCCTTTATAACCATTAATTATCGATTTATGGCAAATTTATAATTAACCATGAATATACAAACGTTTAAAAGTTTCAATGACATTTAAAGTATGCGCACCTTTGCGGAGGTTTTTATCACTTAGATTGCCCTCAACAAACAAAGAATATAGATGGAGTATTAATTAAACAATATTTAGACACACCGCCCGCCCTGGCTCACACGAGCGACAGAGACACACAGCTGGAGAGCACGCACACATAAACGGCGCTGACGCACAGGACAGAGAGGCACTTTAAAGCAGAAAGAGAAAGTTCAGGTCTAAGTTTATCCTGCAAATTCTGAAACATTTTCCCTAAACAGATAGAAGCCTTCAGTCTAACCAACACATCAGTGCGAGTGTGTGTCCGTATATGTCTGTTAGTGTCGCGTTTGTGTGTCATGCAGCATTAAAGCCCTTGGCGCTGCATGAAATACGCACGAATGGATGAAGAGACCAGCCACTTTTCAGTTATTTTGGAGGGAAATTTGAGCTTTTATGTGCCGAACAGCCTCTCTGTAACAAGTCTAAATCATAAGGGCTAACAGACAAGCACTTTCAGAGTGAAGCATAAGTTGTGACACTGATAAATTCAACCCGCCATCGTGGCTAGTTAGAGTCATGCTGCTACCCGCCATGGCCGAAATCCACCCGCATTTGGCTAGTTGGTGGGTGTCAATGTCAAGCCCTGGTCCTGTCACTTTCTAACCGGGCCCAAACAGTTCAGATGGGAGCTTTGTGAGATGGATTTGCCAGTGAGAAACAAGGAAACGGGCATATCCATCTGCTTTGCAAGGTTAATAGTCATCATGGCCTTTAGAAAAATGTTTTTTTGGGGAGGTGGGGTCGTGCACTATAGGCCTAAGCTTTTGCCCTTAATGGCATTTTTTCCCCCTTTGTATTACTTTTACTTTTATACTTTAAGTAGTTTTGAAACCAGTACTTTTACACTTTTACTTGAGTAAAAAGCTTGAGTTAATACTTCAACTTCTACAGAAGTCTTTTTAAACCTTAGTGTCTATACTTCTACCTGAGTAATGAATGTGAATACTTTTGACATCTCTGCTCTTTGTGAAGCTCCCCTGACTTCTTGAATCTGCTTCATAACTCTGGGAACAGCCTGCTCTTTCAGAGATGACCTTCAGTGGCTTATCCTCCTTGTGGCAGGTGACAATGATAGTTTTTTGGATAATAGTCAAGTCAGCAGTCTTCCCCATGATTGTTGTTGTTTTTACTGAACCAGAACAAACATAGGCATAGGACACCTTTGCAAATTGGACTTTTAAACAGTATTCTAATATTTTGAGATAGTAGATTATGGGTTTGGAATAAAACAAAAAAAATATTTTACTTTTTTTATTTGATTCTTGAATAAAATCACAGCAAAAATGTTTTTTTCATATTCTAATCTTTTAAAAACATAGTAATTTAAAGCATAGCCAATAACAGGGAGGGTCTTACCATAACACTGAAAATGTATGACCAACAATATAATTAGTTATTCGAGATTGATTAAAATCAGCTACAGTAAATGAGATCTAAAAGTCATGTCGTCAACTTGTGGAAATTGAGCTCGGTAAGCTGCATCTAAAGTCATCACAACCAAAAAATTTCTCAACAAGTAGGCATCCTATTTATTGATTTTATTGCCAGACTCTTAGCCAAAAAAGGAGATAAGAAACATGATACTTTGAAAAGTTACAAAATTGTGTTATCATGTCATATATAAAATATCATTGCTTATTCTCTTGCAAACAGTTTGTGATCACTGCATCAAAATAGTTCATACCTTAAGGTAAAACATGAAAAAACAACTCCATTCTTCTCTTGGTGAACTGTGCAGTATTTATAGATTCTGAACAAACAGAGGCAGAATGTAATCCTCTGTAATGTGCTTGTGGTACCCATTGTCATCTAACAACCACTTAACTATAGGTATCTGCATGAGCCTCCAGGAGCACTTGAACATCTCCTCTCAACACTAACGACATTCAAGTTGCTAGGCAGGCTGTGTTGTAATGCATGGAGAAGTAAGTCTTGGTCTGGAGTCTTCTATTGCTTTCCTAAGCCCTGAAAAGTTGCCCATCATTCACAAGCTCAGAGGTTTGTGGTCAGTCACCAATGGGTATTAAGAAACAAAGCTCAAAAACTCCGTGTAGCCAGTGGCATGATGTGAGCCAAAACAGGTGGCCTGGGTTCAAATATGTCCCAGAGCTCCTCTCCACCCTCTCTCTTCCCAATGCCTGACAATATCCTGTCCTGTCTCTTTCATGATAGCATAAAAAGTCCGGGAATAACTCATATAAAATAATATTTTTTTTTTTAACTACAGCGCTTACTTATGAAGCCACATGTTGGCAAAACAAAGCAAATGACAGGTATTGGAGAATTAATTATAACAGTCAAAGTTGTGCATGAAAATTCCAGTCAGCAGGGTGGCTGTTCAATCATCAAAACTTCAACCTTTACAAAAACAGAGAGAAAAAAAAAACATTAGAGCTGCCCAGGGAAGCAGATTTCAATATGCTAATGCTGAACTGCTGATCTTAAGCAGAGCCAAAAGGTTAAAACAGTCACCTGCTGGGGGAAAGATGCAGCACCTCGGAGTGCCATTACTGTCATCGCAATTAAAAACCCCAGCAGAGGTGCACTTGAAAAAGCTTCCATCCTGTCCTTTATTCCATGCATCGATAACACTTGTAAGATGTCAAATCTTGCATACTGTATACACAAACCCTGCACAGTATGAGGCGGTGTTGTCTCATTCCACAGATTTTTTTTTTCCTGGTTGCTTGTGTGAGTAATTCAGGCATTTCAAAGAGACAAGACAAAAGAACAGATCTAAAAGGAGAGGCTCCGGGAGACAAATGATATGAATTATGAGGTAAATACAGTAAAAATCACCATGAAGAATAAGGCAAAAGCAGAAGGAAGAAAAGAGAGATCAGAGCAGGGACAAAAAAAGGCCACAGTAGGTTTTCAGTTCAATTTCCTCTCTCTTTGCAATAACAGCATTAAATAAATAACAAAATAGCATGCATTTAAATATATATTAAGGTGCTACCACCCACCCCCACCCCCAACAAACCTGTGATGCTTCCTGAAGTCCTGTCTGTGCAAAAGATGGCAGAAAAATGTTCTTATAACCCACAAAATCCACATATTCCGTGTCCACAGCATCATGTGCATGTTGCAGTTTGATCCAACTGCATATCCAAGTGCAAGTGCTTTTATAATATGGGATTTAAACACCTGGCATTAATACTGTGTATCCTGGTGACAATATTACAAAGATGGATACCGCCCAGTTCCACTAGGAAGTGCAAAGAAAAAAAATGCAGTACCTTGAGTATCCACTTGAGAGTGGCTGCAAAAGAAAATGTTCCCCATTAGGGCCCCTGTTAAAATGCCTGGTTTTATATCAGAAATAACCCATTTATCACAGGGCAGTTTTAGTCTCTGCAGCTCATTTTACATCCATGACAACCACACAGGGGGTAGACTTTTAATATGAATCATGTTTGAATTTAATTAATCCTTAAACTTATGGAGCCTGGTAACTTAGGGTGACAGGAGGACTGTGTCCTTAAATATTTACCAGGGATTCTGGAAGGCATGTATAGTCTATTAAGTTCCAAGACATTGCCTAGCTCTCTTATATGAAAAAGCTATTCTATGCCAACTCCTTAAATAGAATCTCATTCTCATTCAGCCAGTAATGAATTAGCCAGAGGTGTTAATTTTGCTTAGCTTTGATAAGTTTTTTTGGCCAGGATCACTCTCTTCTCAAAATTTGGTCACTTCTGGCTTCAGAAAACCAACACTGTTTTTGCCAAATGCCTAACCCAGGACTTAATTTCCCAGATGGAAAACCAATGGGTGACATCATCACAGCAGCATCCAAAAATATATTAAAACTTTGACACTATTGCAACAGTATTCACAACAGCTAATTAAAATTATGAGATAATACTTGCAAGTTAGCAGAAAACACACACACTTAACTAAGGAGGTGAATGGAGAGTTTCTTACACATAGATGATACCAGGGCAGGCTGCCCAGGTAATTTTACAGCTGCCAAAGTGTATTTCCAACACTTTCTATATCCATATCATCACCATCACACACATAGGAGATGGATAAGTCTGCTGACTTCCAGTAAATGCACCATCTAAGGTGCAACATGCTAAAATTAAAGCTTCTGATGCTGTTGTTTTAAAACATGTTTGCCCTGTACTGTCAAAGGCTCCTTTAATAAAAAGTAGTAAAAATTAATCCACTAGACGGTCGCCATGGCACACGACCTTGTTGCACTGCTGTTGCTGTCTGTCTCTGAGCCCAGGTGAGCTAATTTTTGTTTGCTTCCAACTCACACTGTATTCAGTGATGTTTCCTCACTTAGTTTGCATAAGTTCCACCATTTTCCAAACGATTCCTCTTTGTTGTGTTTTGTTGCTCTGGCTAGAAATGTTGGCTACATTGCTCAGCACTGCCCCCAAGATTGGCAGTGGTATTGCAATATCTGGTCTGTATCTGTGACCTTTAAAGGAGAATGTGTAAAATATAGACAAAATGTGAGAAAGCTCCACTGATATCCAAATGTGTTTCAAACATAGAGAACAAATGAGCCTTAAAGTCCCTGTTAAGTGAAATCCATGATGATGATGTCTGATGAAGGGCTAGGGCCCGAAACTTCACATATGTGGTGAAAATCTTCATTTAACAAGCTTCAGAGCAGCTTCTGGTGTGCAGACTTAATTTTTCTGTTTTGCCATTAAATTATTACAACAGAGATTTGTGCCAGAAGAAAGTACATTTTATCTCCGACCTCTGTCTCTGCTCTGCTCTGTCTCTGCCCCTAACCCTAGCCAGACAGCTGCACTTTGACCACAGTTCACTGTGAGGTCAGGGGGAAGGCTAACTGCTGGGGTACTTGTCTAATTTTCACTTGAACCAGATGCAGCAGAAACAAAAATATAACCTGCTGAAGGTGTGTTGCATTCCATATTTTACTTGTCTTTAGTCCTGGACAATTAAAAGAAGCAGACTATGGCTTTGTCTCTCTCAAAGCAGCAACAATTCAATCCCTCCTCTCTGTTTGCGTCACAATGCTAAAGTTTAGTAAAGGGCCCAGCGGTAGACACGTTCTTATCCTGCCAAGTCCGTTACAATACAAGCCTCGAATGCTAATCATCTCTAAAGATTTTATTTTAAAGAGCAACTTCAGGAAATTGAGTATTTTCAGCAACAACTACACAACAAAGATGTTTCATAAGTGGGAGAGACACAACTTTACATAACTCAGAAATTAGATATAAAGAATATCTGAAAGGTTTGGTACAAAATGAGAAAATGAAACTAAGACATTTTAGCTCTACACTGCCTGTCAAAATGTGATTGTTTCTCTGTTGGCTTAAAAAAGAGAGCTGTAACATAGCAGCATAGCAGACTGATGATTTCTCTATTCAGGTTGTAGCATTTTTTAAAACTTAAGAGGATTGTATTTCTCATGTGTGGGCGTGGCTTCAGGACATTCAACTGACATGCCAACACCATCCTAGAGCAGATACTACTGCCTCATTTTCCATGATTTTGAAGCTGAATTTTATAAACTTAGAGATGTTTTTCATCACTGAAATTTGGCCTGGTGGTTCATAACACAGCGGCCTTTCATATAACAAACGTAAAATACTTTACAGGGACTTTAAGAATAAGTGCTGTGATGTACAGTATATCATTAACAGAAGGCCTCCACACATATGAGTATGCTGACATATTAACAGTATACGAGAGTATATTGTGCATCATTCTGACTAGCTGAGCTTGGCCAGTCACAATATATCCTTATAATAACCCAGGACACAGATGCAGCACTATCCTCGTGTAATCTGACCAGCTGTCCATTGAGATTACAACAAAGGTGATCCTAGGGTGACATGCAGCTCACTAACACGTCACACAGTGTCAGTTGACACATTTGATAGTAGCATTAGTGATCCGGGAGTCATAGTGAGTGATGGATGTCAAAAACACTTCTAAATGAAATCGCCTTTAGTCTTTTAGAAAACTTGTCTGTATGCAACATCTCAAGCTCTTTCTAGTTTCCAAACTTAAACCAGCTCAATATATCTTAACACTAGGATCTAAAACATTGTAATTTAATGTTTTCTTACAGCTTGATTGTTACATAAACAGTCAGGCTGATAAGAATTGTGGCTTACTCTTGAAAATAATTTGCAGAGAAACACACACAATGATGATGCCCACATAAGATGTCAGGAGTCAGAGAAAGCAGACAAGACATCAAATTAAGAGGAGTTACATGCTCTATGACAAAAAGGATGATATTATGAGGAAGAGAGGATTGAATGAGGCAGGGAAAGGACAGGAGGAGGAGGACTGACAGAGAGATGAATTAAGAGAGAAGAAGAACTGACAAGACAGCCACAATGACCTTTAAGAGCTGCAGAGAAATGGATAAACAAATACAGTTCACCCAGCATGCTTTGTGTTCGAGTTTTCCTCAGCCTATGTGTGTTACTCTGGCTGTGTGAGTTTGACAGACGTCTCTGTCCGGTCCTGTCTGTCTTTGGTCCAGGTGCTGCGGTGTGATAACAACTCCGCCCCCCTCCCACTCCTCCCTCCTGCCCTGACTAAGTCTACTAATTCAACGCACCACTGACGGAAAGCTTGTTTCCGCTTCACAAGTCAGCTCTTTGGAAATCATTCAACAAAAACATCCAGTGTGGACTTTAAGGAGCTCATTCAAGGGGGGCTTTCCGAATTTATTCGCCACGGCTGACTCATCTACCCAGCAATATGGAGTTAACATCAAAGTGACAAATAGAGGTGGCGGAAGCCTAATGGTGAGAGAAGCCTGCTGGCTGGAGGGTCATATGCTCCTTGATGACTCTTGAGCAGAGGAGAGTGAGTGAAACTAAGTGAAACAAGTCTGCTTAACAGTGACGCTAAGGCACCAGGTCTGCCAGCTGCAAAAAAAAACCAGGACTGATGCTGTACTGAGCAGCTCCCCGGTGGGCATGTTGGAAGTAAATAAGAGAGAAGCACAGGGCTGCTGCTGAAGTACTATATGAGCTCAGCAACTTTTGAGTGAATAAAGTTGAAGAAACACATTAAGTGTAAAGAAACACTGTCAGCATCAAAGGCAAATCGGGAGTCCGTTGGGCAGAAATTCACTGAAGGTGTTTCCAACCAGTGTTCATCATGTTATGAATAATATGACACCTACAAAAAATACAACACTGGTATTATTTTCAAAATATAAACCAATTTAAAAATGTAAGCACTCATAGATGAGGTTCCCTTCAACCCTGCAATGAAAAAGTGTTGTGATAGCACAATGCTCATTTACAGACTGAACAGTTGAAGGTTGTTAAAAAACTGAGCTGTGTAACTTTAAAATCCAAACAAGCTGTTTTCACTTTATTTCTCTGAGGGGATGATACATATTTTTAGTTTTCAGTAAAGAGTATTTAATCATTCACGGGTTTGGTTTGACTGAAGGCTAGCGACCTCGCCCAGCGAGCAGCCCTGATCAGCAGGAAGAGTTCACGGGAGAACTGCGAGTTCACGCAGGAATATTACATCAACGGTGGACTATTTTACCTTTTGAGGTTAATTTATCATCCTTTCCAGTATAAGTCCATGATATTATTGCTTCCCCCATTGGGTGAGTACATTAGGAAGTTAAAAGGTCCATGTTTGCTCAAGGATTGGGGGTTATGTGTAAAATTCTTTGGTTAAGTGTCCTCAAAAGTTAACTTTTCCTAGTCAATGGTGCCGTTTTAGCTCTGTGACCCACTGACCTCTCGGTGACCCTTTGCTCTCGCTGCAGGGTGAGATGTAATGTTGATATAGTGATGATTTACAGTTGGGAGTCCGTGCATCGTGCTTTATTTTGAAAGGACCGGATGTTCTAGGCTTGTGAATTCCATGGTTGGTGCTTTCTGAACGACAGTGAATTTACTAGGTTTGGCAGCTGCCAGTGCTGAAAATAGACCTGCAGCGTATCTGAAACGAAGCGGAGCGGAGTGGCTCTCCAGCCATGTACCGCTGCCGGTTTGGAGCGCCAGCTAAGGAAAGGCTCTGATAGACTAGAGAGGGAGCGTGTGCTCCGCGGTATGATTTGCTGGCGTTCCGCGGCGCACACGCTGTATGTGGAAATTGGAGGTTAGATGGAGTCCCCTTTGGTGGGTCTCCTACTGTCATTGCAAAATTTGTACATTTTGACCCCTGTAATCCTACATTTGGTTTAAAACCTTTTAAAAGACCAATGCGTGAGTAACATTTCAGTAAGCAGAGTCTTTAACTGACCCTTCTTTGTTCATGAATAGAGCTCCTGCTAACTCACTGCCTGAATAAATCATTTGTCTACTTAATAAGATTTAAAATAACGACTAGCTGGGAAGTTTTTAATCCTGGCTAGACTTGTGACTTATATGAACTGGCTGTTTAGTGTGGTGCTTAAAAAAAAACAAAAGAAGAAATGGTGTAGCTCAACCTTTCATTTAACACACAACTAATTTTAACTGAAATTTTGAGTATGGTAAAGCCACAGCTTATGGCCTCTATGTCAAAAATCCCTCAGATTAGAGCTAAATGACATCAATTTCAATGCAGTAAAGATATATCAGTGTTATGTGCATAAGAAAGCATAGTACTTTGCTTTATTTGTACTACTGCAAGCTTATCCGTCAAAGATTTATTAACCAAAAAAATAAACCTAGATTTGTTTTATCTGCCATATGACAAAAAGAGAAAAGGTATTATGATGTTAAACTTGAGTTTACCAAGTTGCTACTATTTCTGTTGTTTGAATTTTGGACAAAAACACCTGAAAGTTAAAATGCACACAAATCTAAAGAGATCTAACCATTAAAAAAAGAAGAAGAAAAAAAAGCTTTAGCCGTATAGCATTGTCCTAAATGGAGAAAATGATTACAACTGCAAAAACTATTGTGAATTGGTCTAGGATGATGGCATCTTGAATGGTAAATGGTCTGCTTTTACACTGTGCTTTTATCACAAGCACTTTACTCATTTGCCCACACGGCTGGTGGCAAAGCTACTTTATAAGAGAGCTTCTTCTGTTCTGTAAAAGGACAATTCAATGTATGGAGAAGAGGATCAGACCAACACCCCCGCTATATGCTGTCCATTAGAGTTTAAGACTCAGTTAAGGTTACACAACATATGCAGCTAGCTGCATGAGTCACCAGATATATACAAATTTCTTTCAAAAAGCCACCACGAGCCTTTAAAAGTCACCAGGGAACCTTCTGAGTGATTGTCCATAAACATGTCAAGCTGCCACAACCTATCTCCTGTGTGTTCACATCCCTGCTTCAGTCAGTGGTCTTCACTCAGCAGTGAAAACTCACTCACTCCCCCTTTCCCACCCCTCCTTTGAGCCATGATGGATTGAGTCTAGTCTTATCCTCCTCCTCTCCTCCCCTGTCCCCACATCAACTGAGCAGGGGAAAAACGAAACTGAGACAAGCGTGGAAAAGTTGCAAAAGTATTCAAAAAGTTACCTAAAAGCTAAACATGCATTACTTTTGGTCCTTGATTTTCCCACCAGTCCAGCATGAGAGCGTTAGGGTCAGATCTCTATCTGGATAATTATAGAGACAGACATTCATTATGTCTGTTCATTATGTCTCAGTATGTCTTTTTTCCACTTTGTGTGGGTTGTTGAGTTATAGCTTCCATTTTCCTCCGTTTATTGGTTACTGTGAAAAACCCATGAGGATCATTATTCTGGTTATTTTCACCACATGAATGCACAGGACACCAATTTGCTGAGAATTATGAAAACTGACTCTGGTTATTGTGGACATTGGTTAATTCAGAGACTGGAGGTTGAGATCAAGGAAAATGAACAGTATCTAGTGAAATAAGATGTTGGTTTGATGATTTAAAGGCATGGAGGGTTTACAGTTTTGCTCACCGACAGACTTGATTTTCAGTTTGAACTTGGAAACATTTGTGATTACATGCTCAAGGACCCCAGACTTTAAATCCACCTGAAAAGAAAGGACAGGCTTTACATCTTCACACATATTTACATATGTGAACTTCATGTATGCTGATGACTCAGTTGTTTTGACGTATGATAAAAGTGCAGAGGAGGGTGCACTCAAACCAACAGAATGTTTAAGGTCACCTCCTAGTTCAAACAAAACTTTTTACAGTTAAATGTGTTAAAGCTATATCATATTCTATTCTATTTATTTATTTAATTTTTAGGGCTAATAGTGGCAATAATGGGTCAACAGAGGCAACATTAAGCTTAAGTGGCAAGAATTGGTTTAAAGGTGGCAAAACCACAGGGAAAAAAGTGGTGGAAAGAGTTTAAAACTGACAAAAATAGGTGTTAAATGGTAAAAATGTTTTAAAATTAGTGGGAAAAAATTATCAGGGGTAAAGAATTTTGACAAAATTGGTTTAAAGTGGCAACAGTATAATTTAAAAGATATTCCATACTTTTTTAGGGCATCTGGAGACCCCCTCTCAGTGTCTCACAACCCCCAAGGGGGTCCCGACCACAGTGTTGAGAACCATTGCTTTAGAGCACCATGATAGTGGACTTTAATATCACATTCAATTAGAGAGTCACTGACCTGTCTTTCACTTAACATAATGTTAAGAAGCTTTTGATTGAGAACCAATGAAATCAACAGTGATGCTGTAGCTATCCACAATAACATTAACAGTACCAATTCTAGTATTACATAATAATTGCTCTTGTGAACTGCGTTGTAAACGTCTATATTATCTTTTTTTTTTTTTTTTTTTTGTATGTTAATATGTTTTTTTATCTTAAGATGTCTAATAATATCTGGCAAAGGGACTACCAATGAAAGTTAGCCTCTAGGCCAGGGGTCGGCAATCTTAGGCACGCGTGCCAACGGTGGCATGCATGCACTTGACCAATGGCACACTTGAAATATGTCTGAAAACTGATTTTGGAAATATTTAAATGCCCTTTAATTCACCGTTTGTCATTTACCTTCTGGTAATTAAAACTCCCGACCATTTTGAACGCATTCCGTTAAGACCCACCCTACCCCACCTCATACTTCACAGTGTGCAGGTGGGAAATAAACAAGCCGTGCTCGCCAGAGCTCAACCTCAAACTACAAGGTGCAGGCCAAACTGTTTTGGACTTGTACGATACATGGGCGTTTTTTATCAGAAAGCTGGCAATATTTTCAAGCGACATTGCTACTAACACTCCCCGCAACTTCAAACACCTAAAGCAGCTGTCCCTGCATGTGCAGCATCAGCACTGCTGAAATACGCAACCACATCGGCAGGCTTGATTTGGACTTTACAACAAGATTCCAGGAATTTCAGCTGTGTGGACCCATGTTTGCTTTCTGAATCAAACCTGATTAGTTTGATGGACATGAAATGGATTTATCAGTGTTGGGCTGGCTGGACACACAGGACATGACGCTGCAGCTGACTGAGTTGAGAACTTCAACACTGTGAGTGACAAAGTTTGCAGAGCTACGGAAACAGCTGGATAGCACAGCGGTGCATGATCACGGGGCGTGCATCTTCAACTGCTGGACATCTCTGCGGGAAGTTTGGCTGCCTTAATAACTTTGCTCTGGCCTTGCTGACGGTGTTTGGCTCAGCATACCTCTGTGAGCAAATATTCTCACACATGAGCGTACTCAGCCCCTCCCGCAGCCGTTTGACAACTGACCACTCAGAAGAATGTGTGCAAGTTAAAGTATGACCCCCAGAGCTCAACAAAGGAAAGCAGTGCCAGGGATCGCACTGACTGGTAGGCTTCTGTTGAAATATGCAACATAAAGCATTCTGAAAAAGGTGTTTTTCTGGCTTATATTTTCAAATATCAGATGCTAATGTTCTCAAAAAGGTGACAGGATTTCGTTTTGTGCTCACAGATTTGTTTGTTACACTTTATTCACCCCTTTTGACATATGCTGCCATCATAACAAGTTGTAAATGAGAGGACATTGTAAGGCATTGTGAAAACTTACCTGCATAATTTGCAAACTCATGAGGAAAGGGGGAAAGTTTTAAGTCTATTGCTGTTTCACAGGATTCAAAATCCAACTCAGACAATAATAAGGATTGTTGCATTTATGTATGGTTCTGATCTCAATTTCAAATTCCAGTTATTACCAGCAAGGATTATATATTGCTGGTGAAGTTCATATTCAACTCAGCTAAATATTTTTCCTAAGAAAAAGACAATATTTCTAGTGCTCATATTTCTCTTTGGCACTTTATTCACCCTTTGTGGTAGTTTGACATGAAGTGTGAATTGTGGATTTCCAAGAAGGATGTAATGCTGATCAAGTTGTTGATATTGATGTGGATATTTTCACAAGAATGGCCTTTAGTGCTCTGTTTGGAACACTTACGGTTTCAATGCCATACTAAAGGAGAAAAGAGGAGTGCTTCAAACGTGCTGTGCATACTGCCTTTATACAATCAATAAATAACAGCCATTGGAGATTTGCTGTGGTGTGGTAATTAAACTTGACACTTACTCCTATGTTGATGTGGCACACTGAGCAGGAATTTTTTTTTTTTTTTTTGTGGGACTTCATATCAGATAGGTTGCCAACCCCTGCTCAAGGCTAACTCAGGCACATTACACTTGCTTGAATGCTGATTAATGTACAATGTCCCTTTTCAAAAAAATAAATAAAATAGTCTGACTTAAACATGAGTAGGTATTTTCTGTGGCCTCACTACGCACAAACCACAGCCTGAAAAAAAAATGACCGACATTCACCTTTACAAACAGTCCTTGGCTCTTGGTTAAGTTGTTGATCTGCACCAGTTTGATTTACAGCTATGAAACCGGCACAAACAAACTGCACTAACTTGACAAACAAACTGAAGTTCAGGTATATTGAACCTATCAGGTAAGATGTAAAAGCACCCTAAAGACTCATTATTCCAATTTCCATATTGCTTTATGATTTTGGTTCAACCTTCTGTCCACTTTAGAGCAGTGGAAATCTTAAAAACCTGCAGCACACCTGCCTAGCACCACAAAACAGTCACCACTAAACATAGTGGAGTATTTGGAAGAAGGTGGAGACCAAAACAAAGCAATTATGACTTCAAATGGCAAAAATCAGAACCAGAAATAATTAGGAACCACGTAGTGAATTTCTATTTAATGGCCATGTGATATATTGGTCTGTACCAACTGGATATCAAAACAGATAATCTGTTTGCTAACGTGATGGCCTTCCTCACTTGAAAGATGAGTCTGTCATGTAACCAGCCATATTAGTTTAAAAAATATATCTTTATCCAAGGAGATTTATATTTCTGCTCTTTTTGTCAGAGGAATTTAATTCCATATATATTACGCCTTGCTAAAGCTTGGACAGAGTAATGTGATGTTTTAGTTGCTCAAGATCACAGTCAGTCATGAGTTACACAGACTCCTGAAACATCTGTGTAATCTTGGACTGCTGAAGTACTTCTCGTTTGCTGTTCAGCTCTAATTAAAGAGTATTAATTCTCTCAAAGCTGTAAAAATGTGGACGTGCCTTGTGAAATGGTTTTGATTTAACTAATAAATACATGTAGAGTATACTTTAATGTAGAAAAAACATATAAAAGCTCAGATAAGGTGTATAAAAATGTTGCATGTTACTCTTCTCTGTACCTGATCCTCCAACTTCCACCCTGCCTGCATGTACTTCTTACATTTAATTCCTATCAACAACGCCCACTCTTTCCTCTCATCCTCTTCGTGCTCGCTTCCCCCATGTTCCTATCAAACTCCCTCTCTTCTTGATTCCTCTGTAGCACCTACCTCCATCTCCTCCTCGCTCCCATTAGACACTCTGTCAGAAGCTCTTACATAACTCCACATTGAACTCTATAGGTGTCTCTCACTGTCAACCCTTCCACATCTCTGTCACAAACTATCTACAATCATTTATGCCTTTTTCAGTATCATGATAGTTTGGCATCAACGGGACTGGCTGTGTGGTTGTTGTCCAAAATGGCTGCCTGTATCTCTAACTGGTTGTTTGGATGGTTGGATACATGGTCGACTGGAAAGATAGATGGTAGGTTGTTTATTTGGATGACTGGCAAACTGACTGACAGGTTGGCTAGGGAGCGGATGACTGGATATCTGTCTGTCTATCTGGCTCGCTATGAGTGTGCAATTTCAGGATGGTTGAGTATGTGCACATGCATGTGTGTGAGTGTTTGTGAGTAAGTCTTGTATTCTTTGCCTGTCTGTCAATCTGTATCACAGTCCACCACTGGGCTTTTTCTCTGTTATCCTCTCAGTGGATGAGATGAGACAAGGGGGCTTATAATTAGCATGTTTACTTTTTAATAAAGAAGCCTGGTGAAAAAAGACACTATAGCTAACTTTTGAGGGGCAGATGTGTGATGAGGTATGAAGATGGAGAAATCCAACGTGAGCGAGGGCAAATAGATAAAAAAGTGATACCCTGACTCGCCAGATAAACTTTATCATATATCCATGCAGGGATATTTCCCATTCATCTGGGAAAGCTTGCTATCAAGGTGTTTGGGAAGGAAAGCTCTCGAAAGCATCAACAAACAGTAAATGCTACCGTAGTTTAGAAACTATGGATTAGTAGGGATTATCTTTTATCCTTTACCACAGGTACACCATGCATTAAGGACTCGTGTTTGTTTCAGGTGTGTCATGCAGCCCAGCCAATGAGCAGATTTCATCTGACCCAGAAGGTATTTTTGGGAGACAGTACATTTTTTTAAAATAATTTATTGAATAAGTTTAAAAAAAATGGGTACAGTTGGAGTAAAATACCTGCCCAAATACCAGTCATATGAAATTGCTAAAATTGGCAGGTCAAATGAAGTCAAACTGATACCTGAATGAAGAGCTGCCTGGAAGCCAAAAGAGCTGGCTCTTTTTGCTGAGCTGAGCCGAGCCAAATGATCTGGATCACTGAAAAGAGCCGTAATTCTCATCACTACCCAAAAGTTGTTTTTGTGAATTTCCACTAGAAGCATGACAGGAAAAAAATCTCAGAGGAATCTTATTCTATTCTTGTCTTTGCAAAATCTTAGTCTGTGACTAAAACTCAGCAAACTTGCTGACAAATTGTCTTTAGATGTGAGCAGTGGTGGGTAGAGTACACAAATACAGTACTTAAGTAAAAGTACTGTTAAATAATAATTACTCAAGTAGAAGTAAATGTACTCATAAAAATAAGTACTTGAGTAAGAGTAAACAAGTACCTTATTAAAAGACTACTCAAGTAGTGAGTAACTTCATTTTGTGTAATTTATTAAAATGTATTGCATTATGACATATTATTCAGGGGTAGTAGTGTAAACTGCACATTGTCATAAATAAAGTAGCATAACTCACCAAAAGTAAAAGAAATAAAAAAAACTTAATACATAAAGCAGCAGTCGAGTTATGTTTGTTAATCACATTTATGGAATGAAAAAGTCCATATAATCAGAAACCAGACTCTCTCATAATAGGTATCTTAATTCTACATGATGATTTTAATCTGACATACATAAATTTGTACCTTGCAGTTCTTACTTTTTAATCACATTATATTTATTTTATCATGTGTTAATGATTTTGGCTCATATTTATGAAAGTAATCTTATGAACTGTCCTCATTCCTGACTTTTTGCCATTTTTTTATTTAATTTTTACTTTTTAGCTCCAATTTATGAATTTTTATCCTGATTATCACTCAACAAATTTGGCCCACTAGCCCCACGTTATAACCATGTTAGGTATAATCACTGATATAAGAGATATGCCACACGCACATGATAATAGTATCACCTGTGACGTAACGTTAAATAACGTCGTGTAAAATCACATTTGTGGCAGAGTTGCAGAGGTGATTGGACACATGGCATCATTTATCACTGACACAACTGTGTCTTTGCAGACTACAAGTTAAAACAGAGATTATACGTTTAGCTAACTAGCAGTGCAGCCTTTAGCTTGTTTAGCTTACTTACCATAACATGCTTTCTTAGATTTGATGTGTTATTTTTTAAGCTTGAGATTTCCACTGTTTTAGGTAGACACAGTAGTTAGCACATTATGTGGCTGTTGTCCCTTGCCGTTTGAAAGGCAGAGTCTTGATGTTGGGCCAGGGATGAACATGGTCCTCTGAAGGAGACGCAGGTATTACATCTTCAGCCATCATCTCCAACTGTTAATAGTTAAGGGGGCGGGATCACTCCTCCGTTTACTCTGTGATGCTGAGGATTTTACCTCACGCTGCTGTGAGAGCTCAGCTGAGTGTAAAAAAATAATGAATGAAAATAAATGATAGACAAGTAAAAGTAGCGACCAGTGCATGCCCAATGTAACTGAGTAGAAGTATCGTTATTAATCACAAATGTAACAGAGTAGGAGTAAAAAGTACTCTGCTCAATAACTACTCTCAGAAGTAGGATTTTTCAAAAAAACTACTTAAGTACATGTAAAGGAGTACATGTCAAGGAGTAAATGTCACGCCTTACCCACCTCTGGATGTGAGAGGGTCTCAGATGCCAGTCTGTTAAAAGTTTTGGTAAAGTCCTCTACAGTCATATACGCCATGACTTTTATAACTCATTTCCTTCAACTACAAAACAGACAAGTTAAAAAAAAGTCCATCCCCATACAGGTCATTCCCGTAAAGGCATGAACAACACTAACAAAAATAGCAGGCTGTAAAGACTTTTATTTTTGCTGTTAGCATTGGCATTAAAACGTGGGGTGGGTGTGAGACTTCGGGTGCTTCTCCAAGTGGACGCTTGAGGAACTGCAGAATTTTGCACTTCTGCATTTGCTTCTTTTTTTATCAACATGCCATCCTAGATGGGCCACCCCAGTCAAAAACACCTGGCTCCACCTCTGCACGTACGCAGAGAAATGAAAATCAGTCTTACCCTAATATAACTAATCAAATATGAAGTTTCACTGATGAGATCAATAATGGATCTGCTCATGGGTGATTTTATCATTTGCCCTTCCAAACCCATACAGTTTCTTTCAGTGTTAACTGAAAGAAAAAAAATTGTGCAGCCTATGTGAAGCAATTCTTGTCGACAAAGGTTTTGTTTTGGTGTAAACAGAGGAAGAGTAGTTACCTCAGCTGTGATACCCTGTAATTGCAGCCTCACACACAAACAAAACAGCAGGACGAAAAAAAAAAAAAAGCCTCAAAATTCAGCAACTGGAAATACAGAAGAAGAACTGTTGCAAAAAAGAGGCATGGTGACTGGAAAGTGATGTCTGGAACAACACGATTAATGACAACCATCAAAGATACACAGTGGCATGCATATAATAACTTCAAAATACCCTTTTTAGATGTTTAAACTCAGGTGTTCTTTTATTCAATCAAATGCCCTCAAAAGGATTGAAGCTTGTGACATTCTCTATCTTAAATCTTAAATGTCCCCTGCAAAACTCATTAAACAGACGCTTCTCTGTGATCCTATCCGCCTCTGTTGTTTTGTCTATTCTCTGCTGGAACAGCCCTGATCTGTTCCCCCTCCCTCCCACATGCCACCCCCATGCAGGAGGACTCATTATGCCGACCAACTCTGCCTCTGTCTCTCTTATCACTCTCCACTGGAGTACTCATTACTGTCACTCGCCCCTCACTTCTCTGTTCCTTTATTTCTTAATCTCTGTCTAATAACACACACTCAGAGAAAACCACACCACACACACTGCACAGTCGTTTTTGTTCTTGGTCTAACACAAAGTAAAATCTGTCCTGATCTCTTTTTCATGCAGAGTTGAGCTTTCTCAGACAGAGGTTTCAAAATGGTATGGCATTATACTTCATCTATTTAGATATAATATATATGTGTGTGACTGATGGTAAATAGACATTTTTGTTCTGTGGATGTTTGTTAGCATATATAAGTTTGCATATATGTCTTAGATTTTGCATGTTTTCATGCAGATTTGAAAATATCATGTATGTTGCATTATATTGAGATTTTGCTGCTTTAAGAAAAAGAAATGCAGTTACATTCTTACTCAAACATCTGAAAAGGTAAATACATGAGCAATAAAACAGACTTTTCTTATTCCTAAGACCAGTGGCTCAACCTTTTCAGCGCTTAACCCCCAAAATAAAGGTGCCAGAGACCGGGGACCCCCACTGAACCTGAAGGTGGTTGAACACAGCCATGCACAATTTGGAACAGTCATGTGCAGACAAGGCCGTCCATAAAGGGGGATAAATGGGAGAGCTTTCTGGTGCCCAGCCAAACTTGGGGCCCATGGAGGTCAGCAAAACCATGGTCCATGGTAAAGTTAAGCTGTAATATCTATATTTCATAATTAACCTGAAAAATAACCACTCATCAAAGAAACAATCTTGGATTGGATTTTAAAAGTAGCAGAAATGGGTTAGAAGTGGCAGAAAAATTGATAAAAATGGCAAAAAAGGCAAAAATGGATTAAAGTTGCAAAAATTGGCATAAATAGTGGTAAAAAGGAGTTAAAATGTGGCTGAAATTGCTTTAAATTGGCAAAAATTGGTTAACTGAGAAATAAATAATAGGCAGATATTTACAGAAATTTGTAGCAAAAATGGGCATATCAAATGGTAAAATGTTGTTAAAATGGAAAAAATTGGGTGTAAAAAGGGGTTAATAGTGGCAATAATGGGTCAACAGAGGCAACATTAAGCTTCAGTGGCAAGAATTGGTTTAGAAGTGGCATCAACAGGAGGAAAAAAAGTGGTCTGAAGTGTTTAAAACTGACAAAAATAGCTGTTAAATGGTAAAATGTGTCAAAAGTAGTGGGAAAAAAATGATGAAAAGGGTTAAAAAATTTTGACAAAATTGGTTTAAAGTGGCAACAGTGTAATTTAAAAAATATTCTTGAATTTTTAGGGCATCTGGAAACCCCCTCTCAGTGTCTCCCCAAAGCTGAGAACCACTGCTGGTTACCAGTTACCAGTTACCAGTTTTATACCTTCTTTGAATCTTCTTCACTGTTGTTACTTATAAGCTACTTTACAGCATGTATTGTTATCCTGCATTGTTAGTCTTGCTGCTTCTTTTCCTCAAGGTTAAATTCAATCATTTCATATAAATTGGCATTCGACTGGGAAGTTTTTGTGGCTTTATGGTCTAATGGAACAGAGCTGTGGGCAACAGGAGAGTTAATCTGCAAACTGATTCTTGGCAGCTAACATCTGACAGGGGGAGCTTTTAAAAGGAAGGTTAGATGCTTCAGTCCAATCTAGACAGTAATGCTGGCTACTTGCATCCTGGGACAAACTTTGATGGTTGAACTGTAGTGAGACATCGCTAATGCTGCACTTAGGCCTGACATGACCCTGAAGTCTGAACATGAACAAGTAGTGGCCCTGTTTTCTACTCTTCAAGTTGCTTTTTTTCAGGCACATCTTTTGCACTCTGTTTAATGCTGCTGTCCTGACCTCAAGCAATTAACTTGCATTATATCAGGCCTTTACTTCATGCTGGCACAGATCAAGCATGGTGTTTTGAATCAGCCAAGCAGCAAATTCACTGGCTTGAAGCTAATGATTCTTTTATTACCAACTGTTTTCCTTCCTAATAAGAGTGTTTTGTGACTTCCTGTTATTTTGGCTGCTCTGACATGTACGTGAAACAACCCAGACCCAGTTCTGCTGCCCCCAACTCAGTACAAAGCACTTTACATGAATACAACACAAAAAAAGTGACAAGAAATAGTGACACTTTGAACCTTGGATTTATCAGAGTCACATAATCCTCATTGTAATTTGACAAATCTCATTGAACTAACAACAAGGACTCTACTCCACATTTACATAAGCTTCTTTAAATGAGACATAATGTCTTATTTCTATCAACTCAACAAACAGGATTTTGCTTGCTGCACTGGCAGCCATTTTTATGTATGACAAGCCATTCAGGCCTCAACTATTGCTTAGATATCTTTAAATACGATGTTTATCTGGGCTTGTGGGGGTGAAGGTGGCTACTGTAAAGTGCACCAAGATGTATTTTGGCTACAAATAATAAAAAAAAAAACAAGAACAACATATACTCAGATAAGAGTTTTGCATTTCAAAAAGTGAGTTTTTAATATGATCTTGGACCTCATGCATAGGGCTGGGTATTGGCTGGATGTACTGGTACCTAAACAGTGCCTGAATCAATATTTTTAGGAGGAGAATATAATAATGATCAATGATATAAAAACTTTTAATAATTGAAAAGGCAACTTTAAACTTCAAATTTAGCTATCTATTAAATCTTAAAATTAATTACTAACCCAACTCAGATAACATTTTTACCAACACCTCTACCCTCTAATCTTTACAAAATTTCTAATAATGTATTTTTTTACAGACTTTCACCCAATATTTTAACTATTTATACTTCTTACAACTACTTTATTTTCTTTTTAAGTACATTCACAAAAAAGGTTAAATTTATAATGATTATATGATGATCTGTTGTCTGTGTGCACACAAACTTCATTTCCCCCCTACACAAATCAGGGTCTGGGCCCCCCAACCATAAAAGGCGCGCTCACACTAGGCCATACTTACTGTGCCATATTCTAACCGTGCTGAAGCCCATTTGACCCCCTCCCCTGGCCCCCCTTTGGCCCACACTCACACTGCTCAATGCATCCAGGCCTGGGCACGGATACGTCACGCGCTGACATCATTATAGGAAGCGTCCACCGCTGATGAATTTATACCTGTTGATGACTCAGTATATGTAAGTGTTGTCTTTTAGGCTGTAAAATACCAACAGATTTATACGATATCTGATCTGACAGTTATTTCAGCTGACACCTGACATCAGTAGCTACATTAACTATACAGAGCCCAGTGAGGAGAGAGAGAGAGAGAGAGAGGAAGCGGTTCATAGCGGAGAATTATCGCTCACAGCATATAATCTGGAGCCTCATCGGAGTTCCAGGCACTTCTGATGAATGAAACCTGGACTTTTTAACTCCTATGAGCCCCTACAGCCGCTCTTCTGCGTGTCAATATACTATCTGAATCCCTGTGGAATTCTTTTACGTGCAATGAACTGAGCCTTTTCTCTGTGTTTGGATGCCTTTCAGTGCTGCACCAAACAAGCTCTCATATCACAGCCTGTGTCCAGAGCAGGATTAAATGTTCAGATAAATGATTTTTTTAATGGTGGCGAGAGCAATTTTAACCATCCAATGAGAGCTGGAGGTGAATGCGCCTCAGGATTAACAAACGATGTTCCGTTCAAACGTCAGCGACCAAGATCACAGTGTCACTTCTATATGACATGAAATAGAATTAGAGGTAAGTTAATTCAGTGGATGATAGTTTGGCGTTATAATTTTATAATAATAGAGGTGAAATCAGCCGGTGTTAAACCCTGGCACACACTTGTCCACATATTTGGCACTCTCCTTTACGCACGGAGGATGAAAGGTGTTTGTTATCCTGTGAGCCGCTGTTTGTTACTTAAACGAGGGAAGAAGCTTTATTTTACAAACCAAAAATCCTCTCACAGTCATTAAAGCCTGACTTTGCCAAAAACTGGTCAGAAATGTGGACTGGACTGGGATCCTGCTGTCTGTAGCATGCAGCTGCTGCCTGGTGGGCTCTCTGAGGCGGTTCCTCTTGTTGTTACTTCACGCTACGTCACATTCCCGCGCTTGTGCTCCTTCATTTGCATCCGTGCCTTGCTTAGACCCACCTCGTCCATCCGTGCCGGGGCTGAGAAGCATGCCGCGACGAAGCACGGAACGATTGCACTCACACTGGCCAAACGTACCAGACTTTAGGCTTAAACGGGCTCAGGCAAGGTACGGATGGCCTGGTGTGAGCACACCCAAAGTCTAGATTCACCTCTGCTCTTACAACAATGAGCACACCTAATGCACATTAGAATAAAGGGATAGTTCATGATTTTTTTTAAGTTGGTCATATGAGGTACTTGGCTACAGTAGTGGCATTAGCCTCCAGTGATTTCTGTGGAAGTTGATCCAGTGGTTATTATGAGCTCAGAGAGATCCACGGCATAATGGCTATAGATGGGAGTATTTTGTCAGCATAGTTTAATGAATTTTACGTAAAAATGGGCCAATAAAATATGTCAGCTTAAACCACTTGACCATCTGGCACAGATGGTCAAGTGGTTTAAGCTGCTACCCATGTACGCAGGCAGCCTGGGTTCAAATCTGGTCTGTGGCCCTTTACCACATGTCTCTCCCTACTCTCTTCCCTGTTTCCGAGTCTATCCACTGTCCTTCCTCTATCTAACAAAGGCATGAATAGGCCCAAAAATAAAAATTAAGTTTCTCTGCTCTCTCTTTCAGCCCGCTGACTCTCCATCTGTACAAGTTCTTCTTCGATGTACTCCGGTTCATACAAATATCCTCTCGTATCCAGAGTAAACGGCACATCATTATCACTCAAGTCAATTGCTTTTATTATCTTTGTTTTAGTTCGGAGTGGTGTTATTATTCCTGTAGAAGCCCGCAGACCCACACAGCTGATCAGAGGTTATTAGTGCGCAGAGGCGGAAGGAGACAAAATGCCAAAAGCTGCATCAGGAATTAGTGCCTGACACAGAAGTTTTTTTTGGGGGGAGAAATGAAGTGCTTTGAACATTTTCGACACAGTGTATGGGCAAGCCAACATATTTTCTTGGCCAATTTTTATGTCAAACCAGTTAGACTACATGAATAAAACGTTCCCATCTACAGCCATTACGCCGTGGATCTCTCTGAGCTCATAATATCCACAGGATCAACTTTCACAGAAATCACTGGAGGCTAATGCCACTACTGTAGCCAATTACCTCATATGACCCAACTTTAGAAATCACGAAATATCCCTTTGACAGCCTGGTGCAGGACAGAGAGGTGTGATGACAGACTAGAGAGGGCAAAATCAACAACAGAAAAGGAGAGGGACTCAACGTTGGTTTAGGCAAAAGCCAGACAACTTTTTTCTCTCTTCATCCATCTGATGCTCTCTGTCTGCAATTACACACTTAAAAACGTTTCATTAGGATGCCGAAAAATTCTTAAAACAAACAGAAAAGACCAAATGTAGTGCTTCAAGTTACTGCCTTGTCTGGTAGTTTATAAATTTACTTTTCCGTTGAAATGAGCTAAACAGTAGACCACGACACTCTCATCAAATGCCATCGCTCATTGATGATCTCTCCCTCTCTCCGCTATGATCATAAACCAGAAGTGATCAATCCATATCTTCAAATAGAGGGATTTTCACAAACAGAATCCCAGCAATTGGCACCACCAATACTATTTTTGCACTATAAGCACACTGTTGCCCATGTACGTGAGCCAATAGGGCCCATGAACTTAAGTCACGTCACTTTGTTTTTAGGGTGTGCAGTGGCCATGTTGGGTGCTGTGGTCGTAAACAAATATAGCTAGAAAATGCTTGAAAGAAACTGCTGAAGATCTCAGACAAGCAGCTTTTTAGGAAAAGAAAAGGCAGCTTTTTGGTTTCATGCTCCCCACCTGTGGAACAGGCATGTTTAACACTTCTACTGACCTGAGGCAGACAGACAATTAATTGTAAAAAAGTTCGTAATTGTCAATTTTTTATCATTACAGTCATGTGAAGTAGTGCTACACCCTGCCACGATGTCACTTTAGTGTGAACACAGAGCTGAGAACAGCAAACCCAAAGAGAATTTCACTCTTTTGTTAGTCATTACTCAGTGGTGTATTTAGTGAGGATGAGTTTGACATATACTATGATAGGGTTGAAAGTTCCCCATTATATTAAAAAAAAAAAAAAAAACTCTAATATTTCAAATAGCCATCTTTTGAAACTTACCGACATCCTGAACCTGAAGTGATCAAACATGCAATCATGTTTGTCCAATCAGATGCAATGATGAGAAGTGTCAGCGGTACCTTCAAATATCTCAAAGAGGCATTTTTGTGTCATTGGCAAACAAGTGTCTGTTACATTACACAACAAGATCTTTGCAGGTGTGTATGTGTTAGTGTATCTGTAGGGGTGTTAGTGTGTGTAAGGTATCTTTGTGGATCGTATTCCACAGGCAGATAAAGATGAGTCCTTCCACTAGGATGTTCTTCAACTAATCACAAGATGACTACTTTAATTAATTAGCCTACCATACAGCACACATATTAAAAACTAATTAGGGGAAATGGAGGGGAGAGAGAGAGAGAGGGACAATAGCCAAAGAAATGATGAGAAATGAGGGGGAAACAGTGATAATAAGACAAAGGGGAAATGGGAAGAGAAGCAGTCAGTTATGGATTACAGCAAAAAATGAAAGCGATGGAAACTGCTTTCACTTTCTAATTTTTCTTTTCTGTTCTTCTTTTACCTGTTCCAAACCCTGCATTTGCATCTACATGCATTCCCCTTGTTCTGCTTATTTCACTTCACGGTTGTCTTCTTTGTTCCCCGCTTTCTCTGAGGGATTAAGATAGTAGAAGACAAAAAGCTTTGCGGGCCCAGGAGCTCTGTGCATGTTCTTGTAGAGTTGCCACCATTTTCACATGCATGTGATTTCTCTTTTGTTAGTGCATGTACTAACCATAAATACACATGGCTGTGTGCCATTTACATGTTCACAAGAGGAATTCTCACAACAGTGTGTGTGCACATGCACCGTGTGTGTGTGAGTGAGAGTGGCTTTCCTCTATAGGGATTGGCATATAAAACACAATGAATCTACCTTTAGAAGTAAGGAAACAGTAGAGGATCAAATCACGTACTATGCTTTTATGAAAGACACAGTTTGTGTGAGAGAGAAGGCGTGTTTGTGTGTTTGAAATGAATCAGCTGCACCACTCTTATAGTCCAAGTGAGATTAGAAAAGATGGAGGTTTACACGGGAGAAGAAAAGATGTAAAAAATAGGCATATGGCTAGAAGCAGCGTGTCTCCGCTTTTCCAAAGGCTGTTTAGTAGACAAATGTGTTAAACTAACATTTATACATTGTTAAATCTTGGCCTTGCTCACTGCTTTTACTGGGAACTCTTGAGGAAGTCTACCCTATTTAATTTATACTGAATCTCACTCACTCAAATGTATAAAAAAACACATTTATTCCTGCTATAGCAGATATTAAATCACAATGACAGGCACATTTTCTCAGCTTGTTTATGTTATGTTTAGAGGCTTAAAAAGTATCATACATGTTTGTCTTTTATTGACATAAAACCCTCCCTCTCCAAAAACTGAATCCATCAAAGCTGTGAAATGACAAACCACTTAGCTGCGCCCACCTCTGTTGCTTACTTGCTTGCGTATTTGTGTCTCAGGCTTTTTTAATTTTGTTCTGCACTTCCAGGCCACCGTATAAGGGAGATCAATTCAAGGACGACCAAGAGACTTTGCAAACTGACTTTGTCTGGTCAATAATAATTCAAAGAAAAAAGGAGCTGAAATAACTTTCGGCTTTATATCTGAATGGAGACCAAAAAAAAAAAAAAAGTACACTAAAGCGATGCACCCAGAGACAGAGGAGATTTGAGCTTTGGCCAGGCTGGTGTACAAATAATTTTTGCTGATTTTGTCCTTTTATGCCTAAGTAGTATGTTTAAACAAAGCCTGTACCTGCAACATGCTTTAACTGACTTTGTGTGACACCAACAGGCGTTAAATAACTTTCCCCTGATTCTTGTATCTGATGCTTTGTTGCATTTGTACCTCATTGCATTCAGTCTGTTTCAAAACTAGCTATAAACCCCTCCAGGAGCTTTTAAATAACAGTATCTGACTTTTACAATTAAACTGTCTTTCCTTTGCTTTAATGTCTAACAATTAAAAACAAGAAAGCCTGTAAACACATCATAGGTAACAAAAAGGTAGATGGGGATTAACTTGGAAAGAAAAGACTGAGAAATTACAAAAGAGAGTGAAAAGAAAGACAAAAAATAAACCATAAAAAATGACACAGGCAAGTAGAAGCGGAGATTTTGCTATGAATAATGGTCCATTCATCAGTGCTAATTTGCTAGGCTAATGTTCTCACTGAGCTTAATGGGGAGATTAGCCGGGCAAATTAGTTCTGATAAACGGGCAAACACAAGGCACGGTGGTCAATCATTAAGTCGGCAAAATACTCGTACTGTCCCCGGCAACGAAGAGCATCTGTTCTTAATGAGATTTTAGTTCAAGTTCAACAATAAAGTGCCCCTCATGGTCAAACTGCCTTGCAATAAACTTGATTATAATAGATAGAGATACAAACAGGAGCAGACATTAGAATAATCAACATTAAAGACAATGACAGTAAGCACTAATTCAGCTATAAAGGTTGAGTGAGAGTGTCATGCAGTTGTTAAGACTGATGACCAGCATGTACTGTCAAAATGACTGTAGCTTTATCCTTTCAGGAGGCAGAAGTGACCCTCTTTGTTAAGAGGGACCAAGCTACCAAAGGCAACAGTCTGCATCACTAAGACATTTGCTAGCAAATTAGCTATTATTAATGTTAGAGAATGAGGTTCAATTTTTGGGTTTACTTTACTTAAATGACAATTTATTTGATTAAAGAAGCAACAGAGCATGCATTTCCCTCTACATACAGTATCTAGTGGTTTCAGGAGCAGTAGGTAAATGTCAAACTGATATTAGAAATTGGCTAATTTCATCACAATGCATGCTCATCTTCTCTGTAGGAAGAAACAACAATCTTCATTAAAATACAGGGACTATCGCACATAAATCAAAGTATGACAAACACTAAACAAGTTAAAAAGCCAAGGACAACAGCAAAAACAGTCTGACAACTAGTGGTGAGATATTCATTAATTAAATAAAGCAAAACATTTACATCTTAAACTGAAAGAATTTTAATGAGACAATCTCCAAGACTCCAACACAAAGATACAAGAGGGTCAGTTCACTAACTGGAATCAGCTGAAATGACTAGCAGCTCCACTTAAAACAATCATGACTATTACTTACATAAAACTTTATGGACCAGTTCAATTTCAAAAGATATCTAAAAATAAAACTGAGACCTCACATGGCCGATACAAGAACAAAAATTGCGGTATTGGCCTTAAACAGAATGTTATATGTCCAGCCTTTGGGGCCAGCCCCATCAGGCCAATCAAGGAACTGCAGTGATGTGAACTTTTTCCTTTGATTTTGAGGAAAACCATTATAACTTGCAATAGAAGTCAGAAATAAAACAAATATGGACAGCATCAATTAATTTGACAAAAATATTTATTGCAATTCATTTTAAGCCATCAAATGTAAGAAAATGCAGCTTTCAATTTCTATAAAGAAAATTATCCACTCTTTAATCAGTATTAAAAAGTGCTGTCACAGTTCTGATAAAACCGGCGCTTTAGCTGCATCCACGCTAAGCTCTTCCTCCAAAATTGCACCTGCTCTTGCTGCTGCTTGTTTACGTCACGACTGCTGCGCCTGAAAGTACTGCTCCTCGTCGCTGATTGGTCCTGTCACTTGCTAACTGGGCCCAAACAGTTCAGATGGGAGCTTTGCAAGATGGATTCGCCAATGAAAAACAAGGAAACGGGGGTATCAATCTGCTTTGCAAGGTTAACCAAAATGGCAGTAAGTATCACATACACCGCATTCCACTTTATTATGCAAATGATATTTTTCTCTGATTTTCCTAAATATTAATGCAAATGACAGTCAGAATATTTTTCAAGTCATCAGCCATTAGAGCATAATTCAAATGTTTTTGAATAAACTTCATAGTGACAAATTATTTTTTTTAAGAATAAAAACCTCAGAATGCACTGTTCCACATTATTAAGCACAACAGCTTTTTAAAACATTTTATAGGTTGTAAAGAACTGAAAATGGTCATTTGTAGAAATTGCAGCATCAGGGGGTCATATTTACTGAAATCAAAGCTATTTCAATCAAAAACATCTTAACAGGGCAAGTTCCATGTTAACATAGGAGCCCTTCTTTGATATCACCTTCACTATTCTTGCATCCATTGAATTTGTGAGTTTTTGGAGAGTTTCTGCTAGAATTTTTTTTGCAGGATGTCAGAATATCCTCCCAGAGCTGCTGTTTTGATGTGAACTGCCTCCCACCCTCATAGATCTTTAGCTTGAGGATGCTCCAAAGGTTCTCAGTAGGGTTGAGGTCAGGGGAGGATGGGGGCCACACCATGAGTTTCTCTCCTTTTTATGCCCATAGCAGGCAATGACACAGAGGGATTCTTTGCAGCATGAGATGGAGCATTCTCATGCTCGAAGAAAATTTTGCTACAGAAGGCACGATTCTCTTTTTGTACCATGGAAGAAAGTGGTCAGTCAGAAACTCTATATACTTTGCCGAGGTCATTTTCACACCTTCAGGGACCCTAAAGGGGCCTATCAGCTCTCTCCTCATGATTCTGGCCCAAACATGACTCCGCCCCCTCCTTGTTGACGTCCCGGCCTCATTGGGACATGGTGGCCATCCACCAACCATCCACTACTCCTCCATCTGGACCATCCAGGGTTGCACGGCACTCATCAGTCAACAAGACTGTTTGAAAATGAGTCTTCATGTATTTCTGGGCCCACTGCAACCATTTCTGCTTGTGAGCATTGGTTAGGGGTGGCTGAATAGTAGGTTTATGCACGACTGCAAGCCTCTGGAGGATCCTACACCTTGAGGTTGGTGGGACTCCAGAGGCACCAGCAGCTTCAAATACCTGTTTGCTGCTTTGTAATGGCATTTTTGCATCTGCTCTCTTAATCTGATGTATTTGTCCATCAGAAACCTTCCTCATTATTCCTTTATCTGTGCAAACCCGTCTGTGCTCTGAATCAGCCACAAATTTCTTCACAGTACGATTATCATGCTTAAATTTTCCTGAAATATCGAATATTTTCATTCCTTGTCCAAGGCATTACACTATTTGACACTTTTCAGCAGCAGAGAGATCCTTTTTCTTTCCCATATTGCTGAAACCTGTGGCCTGCTTAATAATGTGGAACATGTGGAAAAGTGCATTTTGAGGTTTTTATTTAAAAAAAAATAATAGTTATCATTATGAAGTTTGTTGAAAAACATTTGAATTATACTCTAACTGTTGATGACTTGAAAAATATTATGACTGTCATTTGCATTGGTATTTAGAAAATCTGAGAAAAACATCGTTTGCATAATAATGTGGAACGCGGTGTATGTGTGAATGTGAATGTGTCTAGTTTTAATCATAGGACAGGTTGAGACTGTGTTTAATAGTTATCCATTAAGACACGTAGCTGGTTTCTCTAACTGAAACACAGAGGAGTTCAGGGGATCTTCAATTCCTCATTAATAAATAACTTTATCATAAAAGTTTGATGTGTTAAGGTGATGCTGTAATCTAGAATGACTTGAGAATGAGTGCAGCAGTCTAGTAAGTTTGAATTTCCAAGATCACAACATTACAAGCAACTAGTCCATCACATGGCTCAGAGCAACAGCGCCCTGTGATAGAACTTCTCTCCAACCTTTACAAGGTCATGTAGCCCAGAGATGTCCAAAAGCAAAGGAACAAAACAATGTAGGGGCAAAGAACTCCATGAAGGATGTATGAATTGTGTTTCAAGGTCCAACAAACTGTATCTAATCTACAGGGATGTAACGTGTCCAGAATGAAGAATAACAGCCTTATTTTTGGGTTGACATCTTTGGAGATTACACAGCTCAGAGTGGAAGTCACACACATCACTGGGCAGCTTTGATAAGAAATCTTCAGTACAGATTAGTCGAACTGTAAGCACTCATCCATGGCTTTATTTCTGGGATCTCCCGCCTGATATCACAGCTTCCTCCTTGCTGAGATATCCGAGGAACATGCGCCAATACAGCCAAGACACAGAAAAGAAAGTTTCCCCGGGCTGATTTTTTTTTGTCTACTTCACAGGACCTGCAATTTCTGCCACAACACGTAGACGATTACTGTCGTGGTAGGTGAGCAATCATATGTGTCGAAAAATATCTGCACAGTTCTGATGGTGTTCACTGGCTCAGTGGGTACATCCGCCAGCCATTCAATGGATGAATTGCGACTGAAAGAGGAGAGGGAGACAGTCACACTTGATCGAGCATAAATGGGGTTATTCTGTGAGGGGAAAATAGTCACAACTTGCTTTTTAATTTTGCAAGGAAATGTCTGAAAGTTCTGAGAGAGAGAAGTTTTCAAAGTCAGATAATTTACACAAAAATTCTTCAGGAGTTCTACAGCCAATATTTAAACTGTTTGAAAGAAAAATAGCTAATTTCCAGACTAGTGCAACCTAGAATAGAGAAGATGATTATCAGTACTCTTTTAGTGCACAAACACAGGAGACATTCTGTCCACATATAAGCGTGTCAGCATGTGAGGTCTGCATGTGTCAGCAGGCTACAATAAATACAATGTGAATATCTTTAAACCTAACAGCAATCACATTCACAGTAGGACCTCTTTTGTTAAGTTACAAATGAATCATGAGCAGCCAGGAAATTGAGTCCAGCTTTTTATAATCATAAACTCTATTACAATTTTCTACAACTATCAAAGGCAAAAAAGTCACAGCCACACACATACTAAACAACCCCACACAAAGGAAACAGCATTGAAGCCTGAAGGGGGCTGTTTTATATGGCTGCCTATAGAGCAGAGCAAATAGGAAGATGCACTTTAAAGGTTAGGTGACACTGTTAATTTAGTTCTATCAAAGCAGAATGTTCAGCACTGTTCAAAAATGGAGGGATGGAAAATGATGTTCATCATGTGCAAGCCACGCAGAACAGAAAGTCTGCAATGAATGATTATTTCTGCAACAATGGATGAGGATGTAGTGGAGATTTGAACTACAAGATGCAATTTTAAAATCAAAATGGGCTTGCATAGCACATGACCTACACACGTGGACAAAACTGTTGGCATCCTTCTGTTAAAGAAATATCCACCATGGTCACTGAAGTAGCTTGAAACTGACAAAATAATAATAAATACAAATTTACTGAAAATTAACTCATGAAAATCAGACATTGCTTTTGAGTTGCTGCTCAACAGAGTCAATTTAAAAAACTAATTAATGAAACTGGCCTGGACAAAAATGACAGTACCCTTAGCTTAATATTTTGTTGCACAATCTTTTGAGGCAATCACTGTTCAATAGGATTTTCAGATCAGGGCTCAAACAAGGCCACTTTAGAATTATTCAGTGTTTTGTTTATAGCCATCCACGACCTGCTCTGAGACCAAAGTTTTCTGACACTGGGCAGCACATTTGGCTCCAGAATGCCTTGATAGTCTTGAGATTTCATTTTGCCCTGCAAAGATTTGAGACACCCTGTGCCAGATGCAGCAAAGTAGCCACAGAACATAACCGAGCCTCTCTATGTTTCACGGTAGCTACAGTGTTCTTTTCTTTCTCTGCTTCATTTTTGTGTCTGTGAACATAGCGCTGATGTGACTTGCCAAAAATCGCCAGTTTTGTCTATGTCAAAAGGAGATTCTCACAGAAACTTTGTGGCTTGACAAAATGCCTTTTGGCAAATTGAAGTCTGGCTTTTTAATGATTTGCTTTAAAGACCGGAGTCTTCCTCAGTTGTCTTCCATTAAGTCCACTGTGGCTCAAACAGGTGGTGCGTTCTGACACTGATGCACCTGTTGTCAACAGTCCCTTAAACTTCTGAATAACATGTGCGACTGTAGTCATAGGAACATCAAACTGTTTGGATATGGTCTTATAGCCTTTACCTTTAACATACTTGCCCATGATTTTCTTTCTTATCTCCTGGGACAACTCTGTCCTTAGCTACTTTTCACTCATTAAATAGGCAGACTGACTGATTACAAGTTTGAAGACACCTGTGATGCTCATTACAGAGCACACCTTAGTTTAACTTGTCCCTATAGTCAAATTGTTTTACATCTTTTCATGTGGATAAACTTTTGTTGGCTTACATTACTTCAATTATTCTACTTCAGGAAAAAAAAATCCCATTATCTTTTGTTTTTTATGAAATTCATTGACTCCCAAATTAGGCGTATTCATGTAAAGCTAGAAACTTAGACTTTTATAACATATTGAATTAAGTTAAATTCAGTCTTGCTCAGATGCTTTTTCTCAGTTGGTGTGTTTATGTCTGAACAAAATTGGTCGTATAAATCACACTTAATCCTAATTGCCTTGCTACTTCTCTTTTGCTTCCCTAAAAGGAAGGATAAAAAATAGAAGAAAGAGGGGGAAAAAGCACATTTCCAACCAATCCTATCCTTAAAAACAGCTGTATGACTTGCCTTTTAAAATAGAACAAATACCTGACATTTTGAACAGGATAATCCCTGACTGGGTTTGTCCTGCAACAAGAAGAGACCTGCTATATTTTTCATGCATTGTTCATTATTGGCTGCCATATTGACAGGTGTTTGCAGAAATAACATCACTATTTCCCTCTATTTCTCAGCAGCCTGGAGCTGTACAATGATAAAAAATATTCAGCCCAACCTACTTAGAAAAACCTGGGCAACTTTCTGCATTAATTCTTTTTGTAGATTAGCCAAATTAATCTTTGTAAAAACTATGACTCTGTTTCAGTTCAAGAACAAAACAATCAGAGTGAAATTTACATACATTTTCAAGTAGATTTAACAAGACTAATCATTGTTTAACTTGTTTCTTTGAAATACATGTAATTTCATTTAAACTCAGCTTGTAAAATGAATGATGCTTCAATGCAGTTTAACACAATAATTTAACTAATATTATTTTTGATTTTATTATTTGTACCACTGGTGGTATTCATTGGAAACACATTTAACAATGCTTGCAAAGTAAGTATCTGCATGTGTTTCCATAGCTTCTTGATTTTATCTCATTACTGAAATTATCAGAGAATGTTTTTATTTTTACCACAAAAATAAGACAGGCAGTCAAATTCATTTTCAGGAAGTACTGTTTTCACTCATGGTGCAAAAGTATTGACCATCAAAATCAACAATAATCCATCAGAAAGATGAAAAAGGAATCCCAGCAGTGATCTCTGTACAACATTCAACATCTAAACTCATCTGATCACATTTAAACATATCTAAACACATGTAAACATTGCCCTAGGGCTTCATGGGAAAATTCTGCCAACATATCCCCAGATTTGAATCACACTTATCTGATCTATCATCACTGCCATGTCTTCAATTAGCAGTTCATTTATTCCTGATTGTTAGAAAAGCTGTTTATCGCTCATTTGAAGTACCCACAATGCATCACAGGGGAAATTATTCATGAATAATGTGGTATTTTGTAGTTTTGAAACACAGAATGAAACTGAGTAAAGGTAACAAAGTCATGCTTAGTTATGTGGATAAACTTTGGAAAATTGGCTGACATTACCTAAATTATTCTTATTTAGGAAAAAAAATCATAGTGTCTTGTATTTTTAACAAAAGAAACTGACTACAACAGGTGTATTTATGTCAAGCTAGAAATTTGGATTTTTATTGTTGATATCACAGATAAAATTAAGTTAAATTTACTTTTGCCCAGATTCATTTTTCTCAGTGTAGAGGATAAAATTGAATGTCACAAGATCAAGGAAAATCCAGGAGGTGATTTAAAGACAACAAGGTGAATGTTGTGGAGTCAAAGCCCGGACCTAAATCCAGTAAATGTTTCATGTCCAGGTCCTGTGCAACCTGACAGAGCTTGAGCAGTTTTGCAACAAAAAATGGAGTAAAAATTGCAGTGTCCAGATGTGCAAGTCTGAGATCTATCCACACAGACTCAGTGCTGTGATTGCAGACAAAGGTGTTGCTACTAAATACTGACTTGAAGGGGGTGAGTATTTATGAAATTACTTATTTTAACAATACATTTTTATTTAATTGGCATTACTTTGTAGAAATCTGTTTTCACTTTGACATCACAGATGATTTTTGTAATCAAAAAAGCCAAACTTCATTGACCATGATTGATTTTAAAATGCCATCTAGCAGCTACTGTCAGACTTATGAGAAAAAAAATTTATTAATAAAGAAAAATCAGCTACAAACCACAGATTGTCTTCTAACTTCCAAAAATAAACCTTGTTAAGTAGAGAGTGCCGATGTGCAGCTTTTTGCAGCCATTGTGGGTAAAAAATTGGACTTCCTCAATAGGAAGATCTTATTTCAGGAGTGTCCTGGCCTGTTTTCATGACCCTGTGTCCCAGGTGAACTATATAAAAATGTTATTTGCGTTCCAAGGTGAAAGGCTACAACTCTGAATTCTGTTCTGTTAGTAAAAATATCAGTGGTTTAGCCCCAGCTTGCTAAAATAAACAAACTTATCCCCAAACTCCTTTTCACAGCCCCTGGAGGAACTTGGAGGTAAATGCTCAAACACACAGATTAACACACAAACACGCACCGCTTGGTTTAAGCAAGCCTTTCTGAGCAACTGGTGCATCCCCTGCCCAGAGGAATGCACACAGGCTTGTTTCTAAAAGGGGCTCTTCCATCCTACAACAAGGAGCGAAACGAACGGGAAACACAATAACCGGCCAGGCATTTGCATATCAAGCGTCCCAAAATTAGCCTTGGGAGACCCAGACACAAAGAGCGATAGAGGCATGTGAAGAAAGGAGCAAAGCAGATGGAATTGGTGGGGATTTTTGAAAAACGGGGAGTGACAGCTAAACGATTGTATGTGTATATGTGGATCACTGTCATTCACATAAAAGTTCAAAGAGCAGAAATGCTTCAAAACTTAGTTCAAACACACATGCGTGTTAATTACAATTGCTGTGATAATGTCAATCACACATTCTCATGCTGCCAAACAAACAGCCTTCCCTCCTTCACCCCAGCTCGACTCCACTCTCACTATTTCCTCATTTTCTCCTCCTCTTCCATCTCTGCCTCTGTCTGTTTTTTTCTCACCCTCACACACACGCAGAGCCCAAAAACACACAAACAGCAGCGCTATCCCGAGGTTGATGGCTGTCACCTTTGTGTACTCAGCCTCTTTCAGGAGCCAGCAATGCAAATAACACCCTTATGAATATTCATGACGGATTTGAGATGGAAAGGGAGAGAAAGCGAAGGGGAAAACAGGAGAAAGGAGAGGCAAGAGATGGGGTGAGAAAGAAGAGGGGAGCGTGCGGCAAAAAGATTGAGACTGCAGACTGGATTAGGAGAATAAACAGAGTCAGAGTTACTGTTTGGGTTAAGAAAAGGAAAGTGGGTGGGTGTATGTGTGAGTGTGTTTGCTCAGTGTTAACCCATAAACCACATTCAGCGACTGACAGTTTACTGAGGCTTTGCTGACTCCTCTAGGGAATAGAGAAAGAAGATGATAATGCTGTGAGTTTTAGGCTAGGTTTATACAACAATTTCACCTGGATATTATAGACTCTTGTTGTGTTTTGCTGTACATTCTCATGACAACAGCATTTTTGGTGCTTTAAAATTTTGAAAGCTTTGAAAATGGGTCACCACTCCACACTCCAAAATCTTGTGTGAATTCTTCCAAGACAAGTGGAGGGCAACTCCATATTAAGATCCCTATATTTGAATACAGTGTCATTACAGCCCCTGTTGGTGTAATGGCCATGCGACTGAAAACTTGTGTCCATATTGCAAATGTCTAACCTAAGAAATATAATAGAGCAAAGTTTAAAAACTCAGTTCCTAAAGTGTGGTGTTAATCATTTTGTCTGAGACTTTCCCAGCAGCATGGGTGATAAGCATAAAAATAAATAGATGGTTGTCTTGACTTTAAATAGAGGAATCAGTGTTACCCACAAACCTGACTTCATAAGAACATTAAATGTATTACATTTGCTATTGCCAAATCTTTGTTCTGTCCTTAATCATGGGGGCATTGTGTCGTTTTGACCCACATAATTTAACCAAACCCAAGTCTACAGGAGACCTGATGCCTTATTGTAAATCAATGTCACTTTTGGGGTTGTAGCTTATGCTTTAATACCAGCTTTGAAGGGTTATTTTGGTTTTAATGGTACAGGGTACTTAAAAAATGAGCTGAGATTCTCAGTGGGATAAGCAGCATCCAAGTTATCTCCCAGAGTCATCTGCTTTGATGATTATATAGTAAATATGAGTAAATACAGCCTTTAGGTCTGAATATGAAAGAAAATATCACCATGGCTGGTAAATTAAGCAATTATAATTAATAGGTTATTAGTTATTAGTTATCTAGCTATTATGCAAACTTATAATAGGCTGACGCTTGATTTCTTAATTATTCCTGTTTAATCAGTCTTTAGTTTCTCATCAGACCTTTTACTAGTGTTTCAGCCCTGTAATTATTAATTGCTTCAAATGTATTGGGGCTACATTGTTTGTTTTACTGTGATAACAAAGAGGATCTTACTTTGTAAGCTTGATAGGAAATAAAATCGAGCAATTAAAGAAAACTGCCCTGTCATGCTTCCTGTGGGTTTTTTTCCCATTTACTTTAAAGGGGACATATTTTACCCTTTAAAGACAAGTTTATATTGTTCTCAGAGGTCCCCAAAACATGCCTGTGAAGTTTATTGCTGAAAAAACACTCAAGTATTGGATTTTTGCATGTCTAAAAACCCCTCTGTGTCAGCCCTTCATAGAATGAGCCGTTTCTGTGTCTGTAAATGTTACTGAGCTGTCTGACTCCGCCCCTGACCACACCCCTATCAGGAAATGGATGTGGCACTCCTGATGTCACAGACACTTTTATCCAAAGTTTAGGACCTGACTGGGATTCGAACCATCAATCTCCCAGACAGTAGTAGCAGGTTAACTTCCTGAGCTATTCGGCATCTCAGCTGGTAGCGGAAAGGATCCGTAGAGGAGGGCTGAACTTTCCTCCAAGTGGGGGAGGGCCAACCAAACCTGGGGGTGGGTGCTTTCGCCCCATGTGAGGTCACTAGGTGTAAAATCTGAGAACCACTTGTTTCAGCACACATTTTCTGAAAGGTGGAGAAAGAGAGGGGGAGAGGGAATGGATTTTTCTGGTACTTGAGGGGATTGAGGACAGGCCAGGGGCACATATTTGTGTTAGAAAAGCCTGAAAAAGTGATTTTTGCATAATATGTCCCCTTTAAATGCATTTTCTCTACTTTTACTCACAGTATGGGCGAATGTAAAACCAACATGCAAGTACCAATTTACGAGAGCGATGGAGCTGTGAGAGCACACTGGGCAAGAGAGATGTATGTGTGTTTGCCTGTCTGCTGCGTTCACTCCAATTTAACACATTGGATGAGAATTTGGAGTGCTGCTTTTGAAGAGGCAGAGCCTGAAATAGAGAAAAGACCTGATCTCTTATCCACTGGCTGTAGAAGATTTCCGAATGAAAATATGAAAACATGAAGAAGAACGTCTATAACATAGAAGAGACAATGACATGGAGAGATAGTGCACAAATGAAAAGACAAATGAATGAACGTGTTTATGTGGAGATTGGCATTGAATTAATATGACTTATTCTGTAGGAACAGACCATTTAGCTTGACATATGTTTCATACATCTACCCCATCCCACATTAAACCACTTTTTACTTGTAAATCTTTTAATGCAAAAATTTGTCAATATACTTGTTTCTTATCGTTTTGGGAATATGACTTGTTAAATGCAGCCATGCACAATTTGGCAGTACTTATAAGTAAGCTCTGTAGAGTTACACAATCTCAGTTTAAGGGAGATTAACACCAATAAACCCAGTATACTAATGGTTGGCAAGAATAAAAGGCAAAAATACAATACCAACAACCCCTACAGTTTGTTTTTTATTTTACCAACAACAAAGAAGCCTTTTAAATGTCAAAGTGAAAACAGATTTATACAAAGTAATGGCAATCAAATGAAAATAAATAATTTAAAATAAGTAATGGCATAAATATTAACCCCCTTTAAAGTGATTGACCAAATTCAACAGACGTATAGCCAATTGGTGCCAACAGTCTCACAATTAGTGAAATGGGGATCATCTGAGTGCAGTGAATGTGTCTCAAGTGATTGTTGTATAAAGACACCTGTGTCAGGAAGGTCCATTCACTGGTTAATCAGTATTCCTGGCTACTGTTACACCATGAAGACAAAAGAACACTCCATGCAACTCAGAAAAGAGGTTACCGAAAAGTATAGGTCAGGGGATGATAGAAAAAAAATCCAAAGCACTGAATATCCCTTGGGGGCTCAGTTAAATCAATTATCATGAAATGGAAGGAATATGGCACATGTGTAAATCTGCCTAGATCAGGCCGTCCGCACAAACTGAGTGATCGTGCAAGGAGACTAGTGAGAGAGGCCATCAAGACACCTGTGACAACTCTAACGGAGTTACAAGCACCATCAGCTGAGATGGGAGAGACTGTTGCCGAGGTTCTTTGCCAGTCAAAGCTTTATGAGAGAGTGGCAAAGGGAAAGACACTGTTATCAACAAATCATATTAAATCTTGGTTAGGGTTTTCCGAAAGGCGTGTGGGAGACTCCATGGTCAAGTGGCAGAAAGTTCCTTTGTCTGATGAGATCAAGATGGTGCTTTTTGTCCAACAAACAAGATGCTGATGGCAGAGACTGAACACTGCACATCGCCACAAACACACCATCCCCACTGTGAAGCATGGCGGTGGCAGCATCATGCTGTGGGGATGCTGCTTGGCAGCTGGCCCTGGAAGGCTTGTAAAGGTTAAGGGTAAAAGGTATGCAAAATATTGGGAAACGCTTGAGGACAAAATTAATCAGTCAGTAAGAGATCTACAGCTTAGTAGTGGGTTTATTTTCCAGCAAGACAATGACCTGAGGCATACAGCAAAAGTTACACAGCAACAGTTTAAAGACAACAAGGTAAATGTTCTGAAGAGAATGTTCATAGAGAATTTGTGGCTGGACTTGAAACGGACTGTTCATGCCCAACCCCTGTGCAACATGACAGAGCTTGAGCTGTTTTACAAAGAAGAATGGAATAAAATTGCAGTGTCCAGATGTGCAAGCCTGATTGAGACCTATCCACACAGACTCAGTTCTGTCATTGCCTGAATACTGGCTTGAAGGGGTTGAATACATATGTAGTCACTTATTTTACATTGCTATTTTTATTTGATTGACATTACTTTGTAGAAAAATGTTGTTACTTAGACATAAAAGAGGTTTTTTGTTTGTTTGTTTTTATCAAAAAAGCCACATTATATTGTAGACGGTTGATTATAAAATCAGATAAAAAGTAAACATCCAAGGGAGTGAATACTTTTTTTTTATAGGCACTGTTATCCATGAAGACTCAGTGCTGTGATTGCAGCCAATGGCATATCTATTAGATACTGGCTTGGAGGGGGTAAATATATTTTTGCAGTTGCATTCAAGAGGTTTTTTGTATTTTTTTGTTTGGTTGAAAAAGCCAAATTATATTGACCATGACTGGTTCATAAAACCAATTAAAGGGTAACACATCCAAGATTCTGGCCTGTCATTAGTACCACAGTTTTTAGCCATTTATTGATCCATGTGCTTGGCAGTTCTGATCAAAAATCTTTGTTTGAACATGGAACCTTTTTGAAAATGAAAACAAAAATGGATTCCATTTTCAGTGGATCATTTCCATGTAAATATGGCCTCATTTAAAGATAAAAGACACAACAATTGTGTGTACACAGACTGGTTAACTAAAGACAAAAAAGTGCCAACGTCACACAATCAGTGGCTTCATGAATGACTCTCCAGCATGCTTTAATTGTTTAGGTTTTTTTTTTTTTTTTTAAACAAGCTGGCAGCTCATTTATCTGCCTCATCCCAGCTGAAAGAAATCCATGAAATTCTCATTTCATCTTTTGTGCCTTTTTCAAGATTGCATGAAACGCATTTGTCAGTTGGAAAGGTTTGACACAGAGAGCAGCAGAGAAACAAGAACACTAACAAAAAACAAAGAAATGGAGAGAGACTGCAGCAGGGAGACACAAAGACAATGGAAATCATACATCACATGTCATGTAAACACAACAAAAAACTATCAGTGAGATGTGTGATAAATATGAATCTCAAGCAGCGGTGCAGATAAGAAAAAGATGTTCAGATGGGGAAACTATGAATAAATGAGTGTTTACTTAAGACTGCGTTTACACTGACACACAAACAGATGCAAAAATAATTGATTCCACCTCCTTGCTGGTGAAAAGGGCATTCGAGGCAAAATCGATGGTGGATGTTGTGAAATAAAGGCATCCTGGGCATACTGAGCGTGTGTGGGTGTGTGTGTGTGTGTGTGTGTGTGTGGCAACTCAGTGGGGGGAAGAGGGGGTGTGTGTGAGAGGTGTAACCACAACAGAAGACTAGCTAGCCCTTAGAAGTACATCTCCCCTCTGATCCCAGGAAAATCCACTAATCCCTACACACACGCACAAAACACACAAACCAGCGGCCACTCAGAGAGAAAGAATGGGACAATACACAGAGGCCACTTATGAATTCACACCTGAAACAAATGAATTTGGTAAAAGCTGTCACATAAAACCTAACGAAGTGAGAGAAAAACAAGAAAACGAGAGAGAACATGCAGAGAGACAACATATTTGCCTTTTATAATGGCTGTCTCTATCTGTATCTCACACACACGTTTAAACACACACACACACACACAAACATAACATTTATTCTCACATCAGTGATCATTGTGCTAATTAGCGAACAAAACAACGATCCCACAGTTCAAGACAACAGCTCATAAATGAGGGAGATACTAATCACTTTGACCCTCATTCTGTCAGCATTCCCACTGCTGGTGAAAAAAAACCCTGAATGCCTGACTAAACACAGATTATAAACTTCAAACTTCTATGAAAAAAGGTTTGAATGGACTTAAACATTGTGTTAAAGACGTTTGGCTCAAAGAAGCTACATTAAGCACAGATTCATGATCAAGCTTTGGCCTCTTTTTTGCCTTTTGAAGTGATGGTGTAGTGATTAGTGAGCAGAGAGAGGCTAATAATTTGGCTTTTTAGTTCTAGTGAGAGTTTCCTTCTGAACTGAATTGAGATTATTGCATGAAAGCGGAAGGGTTATGTAAGCATAGTGACCAATCTCACTGCATCACTCACCAAAATACTCATACTCTGGTTGGACCATGTTGTATTTTAGTTGATGACTGCATCTGAGGTGTTGAGCATCAAAAATAACAGGAAATAGCATAACAGAAATGACCTGCTTGGCACAAATGGCAGTGACGCTGCAAAATAAGGTGAGCCACTTCAAGGACGCTCACAAACTTGTGAAGACTGGACTGAGAGAAGAGTTTCTCCATACACAGGCAGGGGTGATTTCAGACAGGCCCCCTGAGGCCCTTCCCCATTTAGTTAAAACCAGTCATAGGGAGTGAACAAATCATTTTAGAGCATCTCTTTTCAGGTTACAAAGCCGGGGTATTACAGGATATATAGATATCCAAATCTAGGGCTGGGAAATACAGACCAAAAACATGTCTCAGTATTTTCCAGCTGCATGGCAATACATAATACATACATCTATATTTTTTTCCTGTAAAAACATTAACAGTGGGTTGTCATTAGTGTTCATAGAGAATTTGTGGCTGGACTTGAAACGGACTGTTCATGCCCAATCCCTGTGCAACATGACAGAGCTTGAGCTGTTTTACAAAGAAGAATGGAATAAAATTGCAGTGTCCAGATGTGCAAGCCTGATTGAGACCTATCCACACAGACTCAGTTCTGTCATTGCCTGAATACTGGCTTGAAGGGGTTGAATACATATGTAGTCACTTATTTTACATTGCTATTTTTATTTGATTGACATTACTTTGTAGAAAAATGTTGTTACTTAGACATAAAAGAGGTTTTTTGTTTGTTTGTTTTTATCAAAAAAGCCACATTATATTGTAGACGGTTGATTATAAAATCAGATAAAAAGTAAACATCCAAGGGAGTGAATACTTTTTTTTATAGGCACTGTTATCCATGAAGACTCAGTGCTGTGATTGCAGCCAATGGCATATCTATTAGATACTGGCTTGGAGGGGGTAAATATATTTTTGCAGTTGCATTCAAGAGGTTTTTTGTATTTTTTTGTTTGGTTGAAAAAGCCAAATTATATTGACCATGACTGGTTCATAAAACCAATTAAAGGGTAACACATCCAAGATTCTGGCCTGTCATTAGTACCACAGTTTTTAGCCATTTATTGATCCATGTGCTTGGCAGTTCTGATCAAAAATCTTTGTTTGAACATGGAACCTTTTTGAAAATGAAAACAAAAATGGATTTCATTTTCAGTGGATCATTTCCATGTAAATATGGCCTCATTTAAAGACAGCTCAGTGACAGCTCAGTGGACAAGTCAAAAGTGGTCTGCACCTTGCTTTATCAAAGACTTCTCTATTCTAACTGTTCCCTTGATTCCTTTTCAGTCCAAAACACTTTCCTTACTCCATGGTTGATGTCACAATCTTTGATCTAACCAAAGGGCTCCCGCAGGAAGACTACGGGGAGAAGTTGTGGTCTGACTTAGAATATGTCTTTTCTCAAAATAAAAGACAACTACACAAAGTAGCATACACAAGTGTCTTCTCTTTCTGTTAAACACCTCATTTGGTTGAATTCACAGGTAAACAGGGTCCCATTTTGGACCATAACATTATCATTAGGAAGCACTAGCATTGGCTCGTTCCGTGCTTCTGTTACAAATGAGATGCTAATATGGAAAATGCAGTTTTACACTTCTTAAAATGATTTGCAGATACCTAAAACTGACATTTAAAGCTCTCTTAGTTTAAAATTGCACAAAGTGTGTACTACACAGACTTCTGTGAGGAATTTTGGGATGGGAGTATTTACAACAGGCAGCCAGCAAGTAAAACATCTCGTTTTACTGTCCAGGTTGGGATGTAACAGCTATTTGATGTCAGACACAAAAAAGTTTGGCATTAATGCAATTTGCAGGCAAGACAAAGTTTGTAGAGGAGTTTCTATACATCACATTCAGTCACATGACTAGCGTGGAGGACAAAAAGAATTTAGGAAAAGGGCATCCAGTAATAAACACTGTGGACACAACTGATGGGCTACTGCCCATTAAGAAGCATTACTTCAATGGTTGGGGTTTGGTGCCTTGCTTAAAGCCACCTTAGCAGTACTCAAGGAGTGAACTGGCACCCCTCCAGCAACCAGACCAAATTCCAGACTTGGTACGACTAATATTGAACTGGTGACCCTCCAGTACCCAACCCAAGCCCTAGAACTCTAGACAGAGTTACTGCCACTATCATATTTGTTTCCAAGTATGGAAATTGGAAACTGATGTACCTAGCTGAGCTAATAACCTCTTTTATAACAAATAACCTTTTTTATAAAAACAAATTTGTTATAAGTTCATTGAATAATATTAGCACAGCACTCTTTTACTCTTTCTTTGTGTCTTCATTTTCAACCAAAGAGGTCTCTGTCTTTTTAAAGGGAATCTTGGCTTTTCCACACAGAAGCGAGGGAGTTCATTTAAGTTTGTCCCATTATCTTTGGCATCTTATTAATATCTGTGCCTGAGTATCAGTGTCAAAAACCAATTACAGACTCATCTAGCTCATGTCTTCTGTCTGTTGTGTTCTCTCAGCCATAAACATGTTTAATTGTCTATCAGTATCACTTTCACTCACAGTCTGGGACTCTGGCAGCAGATCTATAATACGTCTTAGAGCTGCAGAAAGTAATTAATGCTCATCAGACAGTCAGAGAAATATTTAAGATGTAAAAAAAATCAGCTCAAAAAGTGTATAATGTGTAACTCCCAACCTCTGACCCCTGAAATGTTGCACTGTGAAAAATAAAATGTGATAAATGTTGAGTGAATGTATGTAGTACTGGGTGAATTTCTGATAACTAGTTGATACAACACACTGTAGTGAGTTTCATAAACTATGTAAGACATATACCAAGTAGATATACAGATAAACTTGAGCCAACATTTTCTACTTCTTTAGCTGAGCTAACTGAAATATACATTTCTATTAGAAAAATGTCCTGCCAACTCAGAAAAAATCAGCTACAAGTATGTTATGTCAATTAAATGACAACATTAAGTTCGGCCCCTCAACTCAAAAAAACATTACTTAACTATTTGGTGTTGGGCCCTCAAATTCCTTTTAACAGTGTGTGGCCAAACTGGATATTTTCAAGTTGAGTCATGATGTGCTGCTTAGTCCGCCCACCTCCACTGGTTACTCTTTGTTTTGAATTGAGGAGTCTGTTCTCTGTAAGGTGTTTTAGATTATAGCAGTAAACCACCATTTTTGTTTCATGGATGAATTCAGATGAAGAGAGAAAAGATGTTAAAAGTGGCTTTCCTTGCTCATGCAGCGATCGACCTCAGAGTGCCTTTAGAGTAATATTGGCATTACACCTAACAACTTTTTCAAGCAATTTCAAAGTCACAGACAAAATTCCAAAGTCGGAGTGAAATTATGAGAGTCTTGCCAAAGTTGAAGTGTGCTACCATCATCTCGGTCATTAGGGCTAAGGTGGTCATAAAATTCGATCTGAGCAGTTTTAAGGCAGTCTTTCTTGAGTCTTGGCATTACGACAATCTCAAACGTGTTTGATATTGTTGATAAGACTTTAGTCTGGTCTTCTGCAAATTGTGTTTTGAATGACCGTCATCAACAACTAATGGGAGGGAGTTTTGTGTGTAAGCATGTTAAATCAGTTCATTTTTCAAAACATGAACATGAGCATATTCAGTCTGAAGACGCTGAGTGTCCAGTCATAACTCAAGAGATGGAAAAACTTGTCTGCACAGAGCTGTCTGTTCTCTTCAGTGCTTTTATTCTGAAGTGTGTCTGGGATAGTTCTTTGGTTTTTGCAGTAACTTACAAAGTTGCTCTGTTTTTTAGTTTTTCTTGGTTTCTACTCCACTTAAGTGATCGAAAAACATCACACACCTCCTCACATCTCTGCCTCCCTCACTGCTGTTTCTTTTTATGCTATGTAGGTTTTGCTCCAGTATGTCAATAAAGCACTAGTTTGTTTAGCTCCGTTGTTCTCTGCATCAAAGTATTTGTGAATTTCCATCAGATGCATGCTGGGAAATAATCTCAAAGGATTCATATTCTGGTCTTGTAGTTAGTGATCCCCTGGTCTTTGCTAAATCTTAGTCTGTAACTAAAAAACTCTTTTCTAGTTTTATCCTCTAGTAGAGGGCCAGCATAACTCAAAGGTGGGCTGAGCTGAGCAGCATGTCATCTTTTGTAACTATTTTGATTGAGAACCCCATACTGCATTAAAACATATACTGTAGTGTGTGTTAAACAGAAAATGTTACTGAGTTTCAGGAAAAAAACTTTGAGGTGCCTTTTTTCTCCAGCATCCGCATGCTACAGTCCAGAATCTGTCTGCACACTAGAAGTCTCATCTCAATGTGACAAAAGAAGCATGTATGGTTATGTGAGACTACAAGCCCTGTGACAGGTGATACAGCGAGGATGCCTGATTCAATTTAGTAAATGTGTGTCACCTGGAGCCCTCTGTCCTGCCATCTCTCCCTTCAACAAGAGCTCAGGATGAGATGGAAGTTAAGAAAGCATTTCTCCTTCTCTTATTTCTCCTTTTATCACCTCTTCTGCTGTGGTCTCTTCTTTTTCTGTTTCTTTTACATTCCTTCTTTCCCCTTTTCTTTCTGACTCCATCTGTCTTTCTCCATGCCTTTCCATCTCCTCAGCAGTTTATCATAATCTCATCACCTCAATGTGATGGAGCACACTTAAGGCTTATTATGTCTTCATCTCTCTCACCCACACACACAAATACACACACTTTCCCAGGAATGAGATCCACTTAAGCCTGATTACATGTCTGACTGTGCTTCTAACATGGGAGATCATCCATGAAACTGTATGCTAGGGCAGAGGGCAAAACACACAAAAGTACAACATTCAAGCACACACATGGAGAGATGCAAACAGAAGGAAGAGAGTCATTTTTGTAAATGGTCACATAAGTGCTCACAGCTCCAATGAAAAGCAGGAGATATGATGTCATATAAAAGTAGGAGGTGATTTTTTCCATTCACTGTCTTTCTTCATACACACATGTTTCAGTACACACACACAGCAGGGGTGGTGCACAACCAGGACAGAGACAAAGCATCTGCTGGGGGAACCAAAGAGGCCTCCTCATCTTTCCTTTATGTGTGCGTACCTGTATGTGTGTCCTTACTACACACACTTTTAAGATACACAACGCTTGGGTGTCTGTGTACGTGTGTATCCTATGAAGAATGGTGTGTGTGCATCTGTGTGACTAAGAGAAATCGTGTGCCTGCAGTGTTAGGAGAGTATTTTTTAACCTGTGTCTTTGTGACCGTGTGTGTTTGTGTATTGTGTCTGCAGGTTGTGGGTCATTGTGCAGTCTAGCCACTTGTTCTTTTTCTCTGCTGTCCTGAGAAGACCTCGGAAGCACACAAATACAAAACTGTGATCCCGTTGCTGATTCTGATTGATTTCAGTGAGGTTGAAAAATCAGCAGGTAATGTAATACCTGATGTTTGGATTGTTCTTCTGAAATGTTGTATTGGGGAATCATGCTTACGCATTACACCAGATTTAAGCGATATCAAATAAGCTGATGTTTCTAAATTAATCTTAGCCAATACCGATACTAATACCAATACCAATATGGATACAGAGCATTTAGACCTCCTTCACTTTTTTCAGTTTCATTATGTTGCAGCCTGACACTCAATTTTTTTTAATTCATTTTATTCTCCTTAAACTAGACTATTTGAGTCCACATGTGGTAAATTGATTTGAGTGGACATGATTTGAAAGGGCACACAGCTCTCTATAGAAGGCCTCACAGCTAAAAATGCAAAACCCTCTCCTCAGTGCAAAACACATGAAAGCCTATTTAGAGTTTGCAAAAAGCACCTGAAGGACTCTCAGACTGAAAAAAACAAGATTCTCTAGTCTGATGAAACCAAGATTTAACTATCTGGCCTCAAACATAAACGTTATGTCTGGGGGAAACCAGGCACCGCTCATCAACTGCCCAATAACATCCCAACAATAAAGCATGGTGGTGGCAGCATCATGCTGTTCTGTTTGTGTTTTTGCAGCAACAGGGACTGGGAAACTGGTCAGGGTTGAGGGAAGCTGAGTGGAGCAAAGTGCAGAGATATCCCCAGTGAAAACCTGTTCCACATAACCTCAGACTGGGCTGCAGGTTCACCTTCAAACATGACAATGACCCCAAGCATGCAGCCAAGACATCACATGAGTGGCTAAGGGACAATTTTGAATGTCCTAGAGTGGCCCAGCCAGAGCCCTGACTTGAACCCTACTGTGTACTGAAATGTGCTATTTCATTTTTTTTTCTTTACAATAACATTGCAAGCATTTCTAAAATTCTGTTTTCACTTTGTCATAATGGAGCACTGAGTGTAGATTAGTGAGAGAAAAAATGAATTGAAATGATTTTAGCATTAGGCTGCAACATAATAAAACTGAAAATGTGAAGGGGGTCTGAGTACTTCAGTATACACACCTTTTTTATTGTAAAAAATCATAAAGTGTTGTGCAGAGTTCACAGTTCACAGTTGGCCCCCTGGAGTGTGTGGCGCCCTAGGCGACCAGCTATACTTGATGGCACAACAGTACGTTTTGCAGATATTTAAGGCCATTATATGATTTATACTGCTGTTATGTACAGCTGATGCATACTGGCAGAAGTTTTCATATTTGCTGATATTTTTATCTTTTTAAGATACTGTCTGCAAAATGTTGATTGTGCTGATAATATTATACATCTCTAGATGTTTAATTTCATTTTTGTAATTTTACACAGAATCCCACTGCTGTTGTTGTTTTTCATGTAAACTGCCTATGTTTCAAACATGTACTCTGCAATATAGCAAACAGTCAAACCATTTATCCACCCATTCATCTATCAGTTATTTATACCAATCACACTCTGGGCTGGTCACCAGTGCCCAAATTCAAATCACAGTTCTTAGGCAAATGCAAATCCCTGCAACCCAGTGAATCCCAATTATGTCCCATATTAAAATGCCCTTTTAACAGAAAATATAACATTCTTTCTAAATGCCCCCAAAATGTAATCATAAGAGCCAATGCTCATATTGATGTTTAAAATAACAGTGTAGCTGATGACCAATGCCAATTTTTTTCTCACTTCTCATAGGTTCATGCTGACACTATTTGAAAATTTGCAGATGTTTTGCCCAAAGAGCTGACACTGGCTGATACCAATAATAAACAAGCAGATTTGTGCATCCTAATGTTTACTGTCTTTGTTTTTAAAAAATGGTTTTGGTACCAGTAATGTTTTCAGTGTCAATAGTTCATTACTTTATGGGTGTAAACTATATAGGGCATTGATATATAACTTCAATCTGTAACTTATCTTCTTTGATTTTATGAGGGATTAGATTATCAGATAAATTTACTTATTTGTAGGTGGTTGATTTGAGCGACATGAAGTCATGATGTAACCGTTTACCACAAGGTTAAAATCCTACATCAACTCCACCGCATGACCTGCGATCAGAAGTCCCAGTATCCATTATGGTGTCTACCAAAACCGGGCTCCTTAGAACAGTGGCTCCCAACCTTTTTTCCATTGAGGGCCCCTTACTTTTATCGTAGAGGAGCTGAGGACCCCCAAGACCCACACAAACGACCAATCAAAATCAAGAAGAGGCATGACATCTGATATCACTGATGTAAACAGAAATGGCGGGGGATAATCAATCTAATTCATCTTTTTGAAGATGGAGTGGTAATTTCATGTTTTCCTCATTATCTGCCATTGAAATAAAGAAAGCGTTAAGCACATCTCTGTTTTTTAACAGACTTTACTGATACTATGGAGAGAAGCAGAAACCAAGGATCATGGTGCTGTTCAGGATATTCAGAGATAAAGTAAACAGAAAAAAAATTGTCATCAGCTGTAGTGGTTCTGGACATCTAGAAATACACATGGAATGTGATAAAATAGAGTTTTGTAAAGTTATTTGTTATAGATTTATGTTAAATGTCTGTATGCCCACTAAGTTAAACCACATTGTCAGACACTTTTGTTATAAGGACTCTTCTAAAGGTGTTCAAAAGTCCTCTTGTAGACATGTAAGATTTCTGCATGACTGCTATTATTTTCATGCAGCAATCTAACCACATCCAAATACTTTTTCCTTCAGAAATGTCCAGCCTTCACAACATTAACTCAATTTTTTTGACATTCTGAGTTAATGATTTGAAAAAATAATGAAGCCTCATTTGGAAAATGGGAGTCAGTTGTCAGGCAGTGATTACAGTGTTCAACATTTAAAGGTTTTGTTTGGATGAATGTGAGTGACTAAATATGATATTTGTATTCTAAGTTTCTCTTTAAAATGTTTTCAATAGTTCTACCCACAAAGGAGTTTATGGTTCTGGTAAATCCACATTCTGTGGCGATGTTGTGTGCTGGGATTTTCTTAGGCTAGAACGATAAAACTGCACATCTGTCATTTGTCAGCTTGAAATCCCCAAAGTCTGAGGAATGATGAGGCAGAGATGGGATGCAGATATGCATGCTTAGTCTAGATCAGGGGTTGTAAACTTATTTTCAGCCACTGAAGCAAAAAAATGTGTTTCCTGGGATACAAGTGCAGGAAAACATATTGCTGCTTATATGAGAAATCATATAGGTGACCTCTTACAGCACACCTGAGAGCCGTTTGAGGTAGCACCCCTCAGATTTTAGACTCAGGATCTACTTAGATTTAATGCCTCTTCAACCTTCAGTCCCGCTCAGTCGTCTTCTTTCCCTCTCCTTTCATTTTCTGCGTTTTCTTCTCTCCTTTGCTCAGTCATGAATATTCATGAGGTTGTTATTTGCATCGCTGACTCCTGAAAGCGTCTGAGTACACAAAGGTGACAGCCATCAACCTCAGAAGGCAGCGGTGTAGAAAGATGAGAGAGCGTATGAGAAATGAAAGAATAAATGGAAATGATAGAAAAGAGGAACTGGTGGGGGAAAAAATGAGTAAAAAAGGGGTGTCAGAATATCACAGTCCTGAGAGAGTATTTGTGCTCCTACCTCAATGTGAACTGTTCCGTGTTTGAATCTGTCTTCATGTAGACGCCAAACGCCACTGTTTTGCCGAGCCGAACGGGGCTGGGTGGCACCAGAACCTCCACATTTTCATCCAGTCTCAGCTTTTCTCCTTTTGCTGAAACCGGGCCAACTGTCAATCCAACAGACCCAGCTTTCAGCATGTCCTGAAGACCCCCATCCACCAGGGGGCTCCACTGTCCCCCGAGGCCCAATCCCAGCACTCCAAGAGGGCCGACGTTTGTTTGACCTTTCCACGGCTCGTTAACAATGGAGGGACACTCCTGACCAGCCCCCTCCACTGGTATGATTGAGTAATACACATCCACTGACTGCAGAATCACTTCAGGAGGTCTTTTTCGCACTTGTGGGGGTGTAAACCAAGCTGGAGGGAGCTCCAGACGGACCACACAGATGCCAGATGGCCCCATGAGCCGGCAGCCCGCTGAGGGTGCTGCTTCACTGGTGTCGCGGATGGCTAAGGCTCTGACACATGGGAGGAGGGCTGGGGGAGGAGGGTCAGGCTCATCCCAGCGCCTCCCTACCAGGTAAAAGAGTACCTGAAGAAGAAATAGAAACATGTAATGTTACAATGGGTGAATAGGTAAAAAGAGGCTCTTCTCATAATAAAGCCTCTGTAGACCACATCTCCCTTTCCTGCAGTACTTAAGTTATCTGAAATAATTTTCCTGCATCTTGTGAAATTGCCAAGTGAGTCTGAAATGGCAAAGAAATAATTATCTACCCTGCCTGATAAAAAACATTTTGTTCTAGGTTTTCTCTCAGCAGACTGAAGAATAAAGATGATGATCTGTAATGATCATATTTTTACTGTATTACCCGGTATATTTATTAAGACAATGGATAATACACTTACAGAGTGACTAAATACTCAAAAGTGTTTTCACATAAAAATCAAGGTACACGGGGATTTAGTTACACGGTTGCTCTGTCCGGCACAACATATTTAACCCTCTGAGCCCTAAGTCTTCAAAGTCTTCATATTTTTACACACAAAAAACCCCTGGGCTTTTAGGAATTTGAGTCATTATTTATAGCACTTCCTGTCTGCAGAGACACAGAGGGCAACATCACAGCCTCTCAGTGTCTCTTTCTCTCCATTATGAGTCATTCAGGCTCCTCAGGTTTCAAATTCTTTGTACTCAGCTGCTCGGCAAAGCATGTGACGGCAGACCAGCCTGCCATTGGTTGTGACAGCCCAGTCACAATGCACTGTGGGATATAGATAGACAATATGGCAGATGGTATTAGCCACTAGTGGTAGGGATGATCGAAAAATGGGTTACAGATTTAATAAAAATAAGTTCAATATCAGAGTTACCAGTGTGGATTTAATATTTAACAACCCTGGAAAGTCATCCAAGTTTGAGGCTCACGAGAAAACGTTCTGTAAGATCTACAAAGGCACTGTGTTGTTAAGATGGCAAAACAGAGGGCTTTCAGAGAAAAAAAAAACAAGTTTATGGTTAAAAAGTTGTTTAACTTTGAAAAACACCTGCATTTTCTTTTCATATACGACAACACTAGGCTCGGGGTAAGGTCAGTTTTAACCTACTTTGTGTGCCTACTGTGTTTTAATTAGGGCGGTTAATGTTAAAGCATTTATGCTTGGGACCAATCTGGAAACCTTAATGTGAAAAAAAAAAAAAAATGAATCATGCAAATTTATCATATGACTAAGTTTGACCACAACTTCCCTCTGTAGTCCTCCAGCGCTGATGTTTGCATGACTGGGGCTGAAGAGGTGAAAGGCGGGTCGACCACAGCCAGCAGCAGGGTTGCCAGGTCTGTGTGACAAAACCAGCCCAATGACAGATAAAACTAGCCCAAAAACAAGCCCAATGCTGATATTCAAAATAATCCAGTTAAAACCTCTGCCATACTGCATATATTGCTTGAGCGCCTGCAGACATTCTGCTTTTCTGTGGGTGGCGTGTATGTCTGTGCCATGTTCCAGGTTTTCCTGCCTCTCTGCAGGTTGTTTTAGTTGTACTTGAGTGTAAATAGAGTAGTTTCTCTGCTACAGATATTAAATAATCCTACACTAGACACAGGGGCACAACTACCTACTTTCTGAGGGGTATGCGGATACATCACAGCGTATGTGGATACAGAGGGGAGGTGAAGGAGCAGAGGGGTGCCTAATCAGAGACGTGCCTCTGTTATTGATCGTATCGTTTACACATGCACAAACAGCTGTTAAATACAGAAAATGCTGACTCGAAATAATTTCACCCCCATCACTTTGGCGCTCCTATGCGCTGCATATAGTGCATACCCACTTTTTGCGCCACAAACAATACATAAAAAATGGGTCTGCTCAACCTGCGGACAACAAAATCTACCCGCGGCAGTACGTTAAAAGTAGCCCAATTCCGCAGTAAAACGGCGGACCTGGCAACCCTGGCCAGCAGTAATGAGTGAGGAGACAGACCTAAGTCTGCTTAAAGGCAAGTTTCTTTTTAAGAACTGGTGGATAAAAGCTTAGATAAATAGAATGTTTTGGTACATACTGCAGTGATGAACTGTCTGTCCACTGAAGCTCAACGAGTCTTAAGCCTTCAGGCAAAGCAAGTTTGCTAGTGTTAGCAAAGATGCTAACAACAATGGCACCAAGCCGTGGTTGTCAAGCTACAGTGGTGGAGTGCAGCAGACCTGGAACAACTACGTTAACTAATGCAGTCGCTAAATGTGTAGCCACAGACCACAGACCATTAACATGGTTGAAGACGAGCGACTTTAAGACATCATCCAGATCCCCTCAGGTGACCCATCCTACGAAACACCTATGAGGAGAACTATTGTCACAGGAATCCATGAACTGCATGGCAGTGGAAAGGCAATGACAGTGGAGCAGATGGCCCAGGCTACATCTAATCATTTACTTTGCAGCAGAAATTATTTTGTACCTGATGGTTTGTCTGCTTAACTAGTTTGCAGTTTATAAATATTATGGCTCAGGGAATTAAGACAATCTAATTTACAAACCATTACAACTAAGCTGAGATGTTAAATAAAGTTTAAAAACTCTAGTTGGTTTGCTAATTCTTTATTCAAACACCATGATTGTACTTCTCTTATCTCAAACCAAAACAAAATTGTTGTATTTTAAATGATTAATCATGATTAATAGGGATGTGATTAACTTGATTTTCTTGACTTTTAATTCAAACACATTTCACCAAGAAAACTCAAAAACAATGTAAAGGATTCCTGTCCTGTCCTGAGCAATAATTTTACCCTTGAAAGAATTAGTCAGATTTGGTTCCCCTCAAATTTTGTTGTTGAAAACGTTTTTTTCTAAACATTTTATTTAAAGCGTTTCAAATAGGACAATGGCAAGACTGTTTAGTTGGCTGAATGAATACTCTGTTCTTTCTGTCGCCAGTACTTTGTAATGGCTTTTATTGCTATACTTTGCAAGACTTTTAGTATCATCTTTAGTAAGTCAGAAATAGATATGTCCATTGTAGAGGGAGGTAAATATACTGAGAGTGAAACACAGAATTTTTAAAAATTATTCTCCCAGAAAGGCAGAATTAGGAGGCGGATCGGCATGAAGGACCTCATTTTCTTCGCATTATCTCCAGCAGCAGAGCTGGGGCCAGGTTGTTTTCTGATTTCTGTTTGGGTTTGAGGTAAAAGCAGATGAAGTTCCTCCAACAAAAGTCTCTCTGTGTCCAAGAGTTTGTTGAGGACGTCTGTATTGACCCTGGTTATTTTAATGTCCAGCTCTTTTTCCCATCTTTGTTAAACATATTGTTGACAAATTTGACATCTCAAGTCCTGTTAAAACTTGATTTTGATCTGTCACTGAGGGAAAAGGGAAATTAACAGAAGCATCCATAAACTATTTTAAAGTGAGAGGGCTGTGATCACAGCAACGGAAAAAAACAGCTGATGTTGAGGGTGTTTTGCGCTGACAGTGTTGGTTTGGTAGGATGGGTGCTGCCAGCTGATAAAAGCGTGTTAATGGACACAGGCCCTTATGCTGCTTCTGACAATGGCTGACAAAGAATAAATGAGGGAAAAAATAATTTCTGGAATAAATATGAGTCACTAGTGCTCAAATAAAAAGAATAACCCATAAGTGAGGATTCCCACCTTAACCTGAGCAGCAATGCTTCCTTACAAAGTGGCCCACTACAAAAGTTTGTTGCCGTTGATCCAGCGTCTCTGTTTTACACTGGTTTTATCCTTACATTTTATGACTGAGGTTTTTATTCCCGTGTTAAGCTTTACCTGTGTGCCAGATAAACAGTCCCTCTGTTTCCTCCCTTTCCATAAAACTTTGGATTATAGACTGATTCAGATGTAAAAAGTACAATAAAATCCAGAGAACTACCAGTACCTGTATCCAGGGCCGTGTTGACCCCACTTTGGATACCACCACTTGACCTTTGACCTTCCAGTTCAGGGTTACATGATTAGTTGTTGGCAGCAGATGCGGAGCTGGCCCCTGCAGCAGCTCCACCGGGATTGGCTGTTCGATACTCATGTTGCCGTAGCTGCAGTTGACGCTGGGCAGGGATTGAGTTGCGACGCCCGGCTCCAGCTGGTGGAGGAAGAAGGGCTCGGTCCGCTGTGATAGGCTGCCATTCCTCATCACCTCTTGATTGGCTTCCCGCAGGAAGAACGCAGAGTCAGCGCCACTCAGCTGGCATTGGACAGGGAGGTAGGTGGGGAGGGAGGAGGAGAAACGGGGCTGGGGGGAGTCTGGCCCTCCTCCTAGTCCTGCTCCTGCTTGGCTCTCAGACACTGCACAGAGACAAAAGAAGGAAAGGGAAGAAGATTAAATTTTATGTATATCTAATTCCTAATAGCAATAATACCACTGATATCAGCATGCAAATCCCGGAGTCACTGACCTGTGAAATTCATTGTATTGCCTACACACTGATCTAAACACATGCTGACATCTATTAGCTTTTGTACATAAATTCACAGAAGAATTACAAGCTGCTGACACAACACAGGCCACAGTATGCAGTGTTTCTTAACAGTTTCTCCACAGGAGGAACAAGCATAAACACATTAGCTTTTAGCTGTGTATACAAGACTGATAGACTCAGCATCACACAGGGCTCTACATTAATGCATCACTTCTTATCCCTCATTCCAAAAGCATTACAGCAGCATACATCAAATATGACATATTGCTCTTTGGAAGTGAATTTCCATATATTTACATTCAGTTTTGTCATTTTCCTGGTGTTTTGCACACAGATAGGGAGTTTGGAGTCTGGGATTACGGGGATATTGGGGCAGTATTTTATTTCCAAAGAGGGTAGGGGGTTGCAATGACTGTGCTGTGTTAGGACAGATTTGAGCCCTAAATCCTCCATCACTCAGAATAAACATTCTTCTTTATTTGTCTTGATCAGCACTATGTAGAGCTGGATGCTACATTTCCAAATGGATCTTTGCAGTGAATTTTGTCTAATCAAGTTACTGTCTTCCTCCCTTCTCATCAATAGTTGTTAGTCTCAAACTTCATGTGTCTCATGTCAATCACTTTCCTCATTGTAATGAAATGATCAGAAATAGCAAGTCTCTGAACAGCATCACAACTTTGTACAAGTTTTTATGCTATGAGGAACATCTTATTGAACAGGAAAGATGGGGACAGTTAAGAGATGTATACAAAACAGGTGCTTGAGTGCATGTATGTGCTTGTGTGTGAGTGTATGATCAGATAATTAGGGGCTTGTTTGGTCAACAAAATAATTTTGTTTGGTATTTTCTTATTGATTCATATGAAGTCATTCAAATTCAATACAAGGTATTTTTAAAGACGTATCGCAAATATTTGATGCCTTTTGTGATGAGACAACAGACAGAGTAGGAATTCAAGGGGGGGAAGTGGGGAATGACATGAGTACTCTGCAAATTATTTAGTGCTTACCAAGATTTAAAAACTTCGATTAAGAAGTGTTAGATAATTTATCTTGTTTTTAAAAGTTAATTTCTTATTTTTAATTGTGTAACTTTACAGTATAATCTTAAATCAAGCATGATCATAGCTTTTTTGTCTCAATTAGTCAGGAAGTCCCTAAGTTAAGTAAACAACTGTTAAAATAAGCTACATTAGTTCTCTCACCCACAGTCTCATCAAAACAGATCTTGTTTCAAGATTCAGTTACAAACTCAAGTTGCTTGAATCACACAAAAAACATCTATAAAAATGCAGAATACTTCTGACTTCAAACACGTTAAAAAAAACGTTGGGAAGACATTATATAGCCTGATTTCAGTAGAAACATTAAGATGGGTGGTCTAAAAATAAGGACTGGTTTTAAGTTTTATGGTTTAGTTTAAACATGGATTTAGACTAATTTCAAGATGAACCAACTTGTTTTAAGACACAGCTTAATCATACGTATACAAATATTAAGTATTTTTTCACAAAATTTGCTAAAAGCAAGAAATTAAAGAAATGAATTTTCTTATATTTAGTATAGTTCACTTATTTTCAGGCTATAGGAAGTTCCGTTTTAAGCAATCTCAGCTTAAAACCAGCATTTTCCACTTATTTTAACCCTTTTGAAGGGTTCTGCTGACTTACTTATTATTAGATTTAACAATCTTATTTCAAGATATCTTATTAAGTCAAATGATCTTGCTGCATGACAGATAATTTCATTTGCTTTGAGTACTTTTCTTCTCAGATTTAGTGTTTTTATTTCATATCAAGCCCCCCTTTTTTTGCAGTGCAAATGGACTAGCTGATAGTACCTGAACCTGGGTCAGCCTCATGAAGGGTTTTAGCCTCTCTACACGCGGTGTGATCTAACCACTTTGCTTTTCTCGTCCTTTGATTTCTTAGAATCAGCTTCTTCGCTCTAGCTGTCAGTTTGTTGCTCTGAATGTGAGAACAAAGTGGACACTTTTGTACCTGCAGCTATAGCACTTCTCAGCAGGGCTAACACAAGATGATAACACACTTTAAATATACAAGGATATTTTAAAACTTTAGAGTGGGGGTTTTGAAAGCACTGTATCATGACCTCAATTATTTTATCAATGATGTTTGTTAAAGCACATTTAAATGTTTTTTTTTCTGGGTGAATCTTAAATTGTCGTCTAGTATTGCTCTTATTTGTTGCCTTTTATCTTTGAAATACCAGTACTCACTCAGGTACCTTGAACCTTAAACCAGCTAGGGCCCAATTGACATTCACTATTATGGAGAAAATCTGAGGAGCTTCTTCTAGTTAACCAATCCCTTGGCATCTCTCTACCTTGAACAATACTTTTATTTAGGGAAATGTTCTTTATTTTTACATTGAAAGTCTCAGCCATGGTAGTTAAATATACCACCACTGTGACTTATTACTAGCACATTAAAGTAACTGTTTCATGGGTATTTGTCAAATGCAGTAGAGTGTGCTCAACTTTGCTTGGCACCGGTTAGAAATATGAGGGAAAAAGCACAACAAAACATATAAAAAAGAATATATTAAATGGCTACTGCTGCAAAACTTGTCATGGAGAAAGTGTATAGTGGTGCATTTTTATATACAAAAATAGACAGCGGATTTCCATTTAAACACACCAAGGAACAAGTGCTGGAACAAAAAAAACACACATACAGAAGTTGGTTTGCGTGTAAATGTGTTTTTGTGTATGTGTGTAAATGCATGTGTCCTCGGGTAGCAGAGTGTGAAAATATAATGAGGGTGGGACAGCGTAGCGCTGTCTGGGGCAAGTCATACCGAGGCAACTTCACAAAAAAATAATAGCAGAGAAATAAAGTGATACCTCGGTGCAACATGAATAAGCAGGCTGGTTTGGTTATGGTGCGTGGGCACGTTAGGAGACGTTTACAGGGAGAGAGACAGGCCGAGGGAAAGGAGAGCAGCGGAGGGGTATGAGTATGGAAACACATAGAGATGGAAGGAAGGAAAAGCAGGACAGTGGAGGAGGAGATTCTAAATGGGGGGGGGGGGGCAAAATGGGGTAAAAGGAGGGGAGATATAGAGAACGATTGTGAATGTGTTACACAGACTGTATATAGTGTTGTTTTATTGTTATGCAGGATGACTAGATAGACTTTGCAACACAGGACAACTTTTCTCCAGTTTTGTCCCTAAAGAAGCTAAGCAAACTTTTGTGAATAAACTGCTGTGTCTTTTTGCTCTAACAGTGTGTACCATGCTCTGAGCTTGCTTACAAGAACAATAAAATGGAGAGAAGAAAGAGAAGATTTTCAGTTAGATTTTTTACTCTTGCTTTTACTTGATATGTTTATTTAGTGGTAATAAATAATAAGAGATGCATGTTTTGTTTGGATGAAGGAAAAACAAGAATGAAAAATCATGTAGAGATGAAATAAAACAATTAAAGACCTACAGGTACAGCTCTATCACCCACAGCCCACCCATCAACCCACCCAGAAACAGCATGCCTTTGTGGGCTTTACCAGCAGTACAAGATTTACTGCCAAGAAGTATTTAGCAGCTTTATGTGAAGAAGTTACACCTGTTTCCTTTACTTATATGTTCTATTGGCATATCATTTCTGAATCATTTACAATACCAAGCCAGCTTTTATTCAGCTGCTGACTTTTAACACACTTTTTGTGGTGGTTTTCGTCTTCTCTGTTTTTTTTTTTTTTTTGGGTGATTTCCTGTTCCGGTTTTGTGTTCATGCTCACTAACTTCACTGTGCTCCTTCTGAGGCTCACCTCCCCCTTCCTGGCGCTGAGGCTGATTAAACACACCTGACGCTGCTCAACAATCAAGCTCCCCTTTAAGACACCTGCTCACCCCTGCCTCAGCACCTGAGTATTGTCTGCTTCACGCTGTTGGTACAAAGGATCCTCGCTGCTCTACACACTCACAAGTATTGAGTAATTTTCCAGTGATTTCGTTGTGATTTTTGAGACTAACCCTGCAAAGTTCTCCATCTTTACCAGTGCCTCACTCCCTGCCTCACGTCACCCCAAACCCAGCGCACTCTCTCTCCTGGAGCCCTCACGAGCACTGACCCTTGCATTCCCTTCTCCCTCCTGCACAATTGCTTTGTCAAATAAATCTGTTAAAACTTCGCCAGTCTGGGTTGTATTCTGGGTCCAACATCCACCACATGTCATACTTTTTCTCTTAAAAGTATCAATCCAGGCACCTTTTAGGCACTTTCTAAAAGGCATTGATGCCAGGCTTAATACAACTAATAACATACAACTTTATCATTGTACTGTTGACTTAGACAAGTCATCGTCCGTATGGTAAAAAGATAGATTTAAAGTAAAGTAAGCTTATTTTTCTGGTTGATTCTTCTATGATCATGATGGGAGTCCTTGAGGTGTAAAAGCTTACATATGTGTCTGGGAGTGTTTGTGTCCACAGGAGTCTTATGAAGCATATGTCCCCCATCCCGTATGGGGACCTCGAACAGATGACGCACACTCTCAAACCACACATTCAGAAAACACACACACATGCTGGCGAAGGTTGACCCTTGGATGAGATCATTAACACCCTATGAAACACTGTATTCCTGAGCTTTTTGCTTTTGTCATTATCATCTAGCTATTTCTCTTAACCTTCTTGTATGAAAGTCATCAAAATGTGAGTTAATATTGTTTCCACAAGCATCAACTTGAATAATGAGCTAAACACACTGTGCCTTCTACGACAACGGTTTTAAGAAGTGAAATGTCTAATATCAGCTCAATAGGAGGCGCTACACAACAACAAGGTTTGGCCCTTTAGAATCTGGCATGCAGACACTGATATGCCATTGGCTACCATTAAAGCTGGCATGGTCTGGATTCTCTGGCATCATCCTTTTGGCAACCACGGCCACAACAGGAGTCCATACCCGCTGTGTCCTGCAGCACACTGTGTCTGTATGTGTGCAGAAGAGCCTGAGTGTGTATGTATGAGTGGTTCCCTGTACCACTCGATAAGTTTTTGTGTTTGTAAGTCATGTTTATGTGCATTTTATATGTTTTGTACATGAAATCATGAATGAAGCTAGGTAAACAGTAAATTTACACCTGTGTACATGTGAGTGTGTGTTAGTGTGTGGAAAATTGGACAGGAACACAGCCAGATGTACAGAGATTTGACAAGGCCCATCTGTGATCTCTCTTCCCCTCCAAAAATGCCCATTCTGCTCTATTTCAGCGAACACACACCCACACAAACAGCCAATAATCAAAACACAGTGGAGCATGTAGCAAAGCAAGGAGAAAGAAAGAAAGGGCTAAAGAAGCCAAAAAAGAAGGGTTTCAAGTTAGAAGGACAGAAGATGTAATTCTGATATTGTGTTGATTAAATATTGTCTTGTATTTTAGATCTAATTACTGACAGAAACACAAATGAACACAATTATGTTTGCATATCTCATGGTATCTGTGTGCAGGTGTCTGTATGAATCTGGTACAAACTCTCTACAACAAAAGCATACTGTTACATGCACATATTATCAACACCTTTTATCTTTTATGTGGGTGCTTTTATTATCAGTGGGTGCTACCTTGGCAGGGTGCAGGCCTGTTATGTGTTGCCAAAACAGAAGGTGCCAAAAAGGTACAGATTGTTTTTCTTGATGCTGTTACTCACAATTTCCCTTAATGTATGAAAACTGTAACAAATTACTTTATACACTTTCTGCTCCCATCCATCTGTTTGGACCTCTGTGCCAGCCCCCCCTGGTTTTCTTGCAGATATATGTCTTCTGTTTGCTTGAAAGAATAACTGTCCTCAGGTTTAGTAAAAGCAAAGCTATTCCTAGCATGCAGTGTTAGTCAAAGTGTTTCTACTGCTGCTTTTATACAACAGCAAGAAGTAAAAGTTCAACAAAATGTCTCAAATTATCAAGTGTTTGATGAAAAGTGTCAGTTTGCTTTTCCTCCATCCAAAGCTTTCATCCACACTAGCAAATTACACTCCCAGAAACAAAAATATAATAGAAAAAATTCAAAACTACTGTGCAGTCACGGCACAGCAGAGAAAAAAAAATCCATCACCGGAGAATTTCCTGAAAAGAATGAACTCCATTGATCACACAGATGGCGCGGTATCTAAGGGAGGGAAGGAAAGAGATAGGGAGAGTGAGAGGGAGAAAGATACAGAGCAAAACAGGGAGATATATGGACAGAGATGTGTGAGATGTGATAGAAAAGGAAGGACGGAGTGGTGAAGAGGAGAGATAATAGGGTGGAAGAGGATGAGGAGGATGTGAGAGGGATGAGGTTTCTATTTCTGAGCAGAGCATTCATCACAAGCATGGAGTTTATTTTGGTGGTCTCTCTATCTCTCCTTCTCTCTGCCTGTCTCTCTGTCTTCTGTCGACACTCTCTCTCCTTACTGGTCTTAATGTTTAAAGTTTGATAAGTTTAAAAGAAACTCAGATGTTTTCTTTTCATGAAGATGACTTAATGAGAGAACTTTTTAGCAAGTGAAAACTGTTGTAAAAGTCCTTTGTGGCTACTTTAAGAAGCCTGGAAAAATAAGCCAGGTTATTCCATGGTCTGTTGAACACATCACTCTGAATGGCTGCAAGGTGTATAATTATTCCTGACAATGGACACCCTCTAAACCAGGGGTTCTAAACCTTTTCAGCCACGACCCCCAAAATAAAGGTGCCAGAGACTGGGGACCCCCACTGTATCTTAAGGTGATTCAACATAGCCATGCACTTTAAGATAGTCATGTGCAGACATGGTCACCAATAAGGGGGGATAAATGGGAGAGCTTTCTGGCACCCAGCCAAACTGGGGTCCATGGAGGTCAGCAAAATCATGATCCATTATAAAGTTAAGCAGTGATAACCATATTTATATGTAACCTGATAAAATAACCACTCTTATCAAAGAAACAAATATATTTTTAATCATGTGTATAGTTAATAGCCATCTTAAAAATGTAAATCCCTTTTGTTGGAAAAAAAAAAGAATTAAATTGGTAAACTAGAAAAGCACTTGGAGAGTGCAGCCCTATCTCCCAATGGTACAGAATCCTTTAAAAAAATTCCTGAAACCAAACAGTGGTCCGGATCACTTCCAAAATCTAATCAGTTCTTCCTTATGCCATTTCTGACATTTCCTAAAAATTTCATCAAATCCCGTCCACAACTTTGAGTTTTGTTGCCAACAAACAAACTAACAAACAAACTAACTAACTAACTAACTAACAAACGAACAAACCCTCCTGATCACATGACCTCCTTGGCGGAGGTAAAACTTGCTAAAATGGGCTAATAATGGCAAAAAAGGTAGGAAAAAAGGTGAAATTTGATTTTAAAAGAAGCAGAAAAGGGTTAGAAGTGGCAATAATTACATAAAAATGGGAAAAAATGGCAAAAATGGGTTAAAATAAAAAAATGGGCTTAAATTGTGGTAAATTGGCATATAAAAGAAATGGGAAAAATGGGTGTAAAAAGGGGTGAATAGTGGCAATAGTGGGTCAACAGAGGCAACATTAGGCTTAAGTGGCAAGAATTGGTTTAGAAGTGGCAAAAAAAAGCAGCAAAAAGTGGTGGAGAATGTTTAAAATTGACAAAAATAGGTGTTCAATGGCAAAAATGTGTTAAAATTTATGGGAAAATTGGTAAAAATGTGTTAAAATTGGTGTAAAGTGGCAGCAGCATAGTTTAGAAAATATTATTAGTCTTTTTAAGGGAATCTGGGGAACCTCTCTCAGTGTCTCGCGACCCCCAAGGGGGTCCTAACCCCAAGGTTGAGAACCACTGCTCTAAACCGTTCATGTAAGCAGTCTACTTATAATAGTAAATCAGTACGTTACAACACATTATATGATACACACCCAGTTTTGCATTAGCTTGTACTTTATAAATGACTTATACCTTTCCTGTAGCCTATTTAAATGACCTGATAACTTTTTAATCTGGTAAAAAAGAAACATAAAAAAGGGAGAAACTCTTTATGTACAACAACACTGACTGCTGTCTATTGGTACATAATCTGGACCGAACAGGATGGCACCAAACATGCTCCAGAAAGTACAGTGTCCCTTTTTATCTACCAGTGCTTGGGTCAAACCACAAAACCCTGAGCTCAAGACGAGTCTTGAGTTTCAAGTGTTCAAGTCCTAGTTGAGTCTGAGCCACCAAAGAAGAATCCCAGTCAAGTCCACTTTCCACTTTAGCACATGAACTCATTAAATTAAATGATTGCTTTTAGGATGATCAAACTTGGCTGTCCTGGTATGAGTTACATGTTGCAGCTAAAATCAAAAACAAAGAAAAGATTGAGGTGAAATCCTGGCTGAGTTGGTGATATTATACCCTGTCTGTGCACTCTTATTGGTTGTTGTGGGTATTTGGACAGAGGTGGTCTGACCTTTAATTGTAAATATCAAACATTTCTGATTCAAGGTTGGGCTCTGACACAGTAGGGAGTGGTAAAATTATTGTTTTGACACCACACATTTGAGGATTATATGGTTGAGTAAGCATTTCCAACAAGCCCAACCTCAGGACACGCCCACCTGATCGTCAGGAGGGGCAAATCTGGCCTTAAAACGGGCTTAAAACCGTGGAAAGTAAGGCTGAGTCATCAATGATTGATTTCAACTTATTTGTCCTTATCATGGACTCAGCATAAGTATAACAGTTGCATCTACTGATACTACGGATTACAAAAGAGATGATCCCATAAGCTATTTCCTGTCCAACTGGCAAAAGCCAGTGGTGGGCATTGTTCATTTAATGTTTATTTGTATAGGGACAAGTATGAAACAAATAAACCATTGCCACACACTACAGCATTTGTAGCTTGAGCTAATTTGCAATACCTGTCCCTAGCTGGGCATTGGAAATTTAACCTTGCAAAGCAGATGGATCCACCCATTTCCGTGTTTCTCACCAGCAAATCCCTCTTGCAAAGCTCCTGTCTGAACCGTTTGGGCCCCATTAGAAAGTGACAGGACCAGTCGGCATCAAGGGGCAGTGCTTTTGGGCGGGGTGGAGTCATGACATAAGCAAGCAGCAACAAGAGACATTACCATGGATGCTGCTAAAGCACCAGTTTTATTGGAATTTGACGACATTTCTTTGTTAAAAGAAGAACAAAGAACAGCAGTGAGTTGTTTTATTCTCAGAAATGACAAAAGTCATGTACTGACATGTCTATTGTTGCCAGGGTTCGCGTTATGCAGTTCTCTATGGAGTTTACTCCTCAGTAGTGGCGCAGCTCGGTAGTGTCTACGTTTTGTCGCTCTGATTGGCCCATAAAGATGTGACAGACAGAACATTCATCCAATCACTCTCTGGGTATTTTTTTAAAGGCTCTGCTCTTTCCTAAACCCTGTCTATGAGAGGTTCTGCCATGCCAGGTTATTTGAAATAATAATTTGTGGAAGTTTTGATGCAAGTTTGAAGGACATTGACATGACTGGCCTGGTAGCATTCTTGTCAAATTCACTGTCAAAATACATTTCTATCAGCTATTTGTAAAACTGCTTTCTTCTCATTAATATAGCTTAGCTCATAGCTGAGCCATAATATTGTCTTTTATACAAGTCTTAGGAATGGCAGTGGCTGTTTGATTATAGGTCAAACCCACAGGTCTACCAAGTGAAAGGAGTAATGGTTTCAAATTTACTTGCAAAATGCATTTTTTTTCAACAAGTAATCACATCCTGAGCTTTCAATGCTGTCCATTTTTAGGAATGAATGAAGTGCATTAGTTTACCTCAACAAACACTGCATGCAGCATATATATTGGAAATGTTTGAAAGATGGCCATTCCAAGGCCACAGGGTCGAATAAATCATGCTGTAGGTTAATTATGGGCAACACAGGATCCAGCTGTCATTGCAGTAAAGCTCTGTTATTCTTAGGATTTCTGCTTCATCCATTCTCCTTTCAGTTTAATGTGCATTTAAGGTAAACACGGATGATTTAACAGAGGCTCCAAACACTGCCACTGTGGTGACAGTGACACAATTATCTAACAGCAAGAAGGTTACAGGTTAACACCTGCCTGTGGTAGTATCCATCTCTCTGGTAACTTTGATTGCTTCCTCCCACAATCCAAAACAAGCAGCTTAATTGCCAACCATGAATCGCCCGTAGATGAGCATGTCTGTTTCTATGAATCAGCCTTGTGATTAAGTGGCGACCTGTCCAGGCTGAGCCCCGCCTCTCGCCTGTGGCCAGCTGGGATCAGCTCCAGCCCCCTGCGCTCTTCTGAAGAGAATAAGTGGAACAGATAATGAATGGATGGTTCCAAATGGGCCTACGCACTGTTTATGTCCATTTCAAACCAGTCACCTACCAGCTTGCTGCATCTCTGGTGCAACATGATTTACAGACAGCTGGATGGATGCCAATTAGTTGCAGGGGCTGGAGAAAGTAAGCAGTTCACCTCGCAGGATTACGAAACCTAATGCAATTGCCCGGCAAGAAACTCACTACAGAAAACTTAACTGTAATGGACATGATGGTTGAGACTGTCAGAGGAACAGATTCAGTTCAGCCTAGTTTTCTGACCATGACATTCATACTTAAATACAAGGTTTGACTTGTCAACCTGGAAGAATGTCTTTTTTAGGCCTCTGTCTTTTCTTATTAATGCAGTTTATCTATAGTTGGTGAAAATTGTCATGCTTTTAAAGACTGTCCTTGCTGACACATTAAAATTAAATAGCCATTTTTCTGGTCCTATTCCCCAACAATTTTAGGAACAGAAGATTCGTCCTCTTTCAAGTTGCCTTAGCTGTTTCATGTTGCTTTAAAAGCCTCAATATCAAAGTGCCACCTGCCAGAACTTTGTAACTGCTGACTAATGCTGCTAATTGGAATTCATCCGAACACAACAAACCTTTGCTGCAGTTTTTATACTTGTGACAAAGTTTCCTCTGAGTTTGTCCTTGTCCATGGGTTGTAAAGAGAATTTTGTTTACCCCTCGGTGAGTAATACCCAATACTCCCACACAGGCACCTGTTGATTGATGCCCCTGTCAGTGGGTCAATGGAGTCACATTTCCCCAGATGTGGTCTGACCACCACCACCCCTCCATCCCATGGCTTGGACCCAATATCTGCCCTTCTCTTTCCATCTGTCTGCCTCTTTTTCACATTTTTTTCTTATATATTAACTTTTGTACTCTCTTCAGCCTCTTGGTTCTCCCTGCTTCAGCTCCCTCTAACTTTGCCATTACACCTTTCTGTAGCTGTCATTTAATGGGAGGACAGGGAGACATGTTATAGATAATGATTATATATAATCACCACTGCATCTGTTACCAGTCTGACCTTGTATGTTTATGATGCTTGCAGTGTTTTGAACAGGCAACATTTTGTGAGAAAGACTCTAGTCTGCTTAATAAACATCACACAGAAAAAAAGAACTAAACTGATCCTGAACTATTTTTTTCTTAAATATTTAGTAAAAATGTCACTGCAGATGCATATCAACCTTTCCTAACATTCACTCTCAGTAACTTGCAGTTCCTTTGATAACTCTTAAGTCTGATTTTTAATATGCTAAGCATGTCTTTTAATCCTGTCAATACCATAAAACAAAAGCCCATCCCAAAGGCACAGCACCTTTAACTACACTTGTGTTTCTGAATGTTTTAAAATAAAGGGAAGGTCTCAGATAGAGGCCCCTATGCATTAGGGGCCTCTAATTAATTTATGGATCAAAAAAAAAGGGAGAAGGCAGCATAGCAAATGTTTGATTAACATGATAATTTTTAAGAGATGGATCAGATCCAATCCAGTATCGGTCTTGAGTCCGATGTTTGTGTTATATTCAAATCATACATTTGACTGACAACGCCTGTCCAATGACTCATCCAAATACAGTATAGTGACAGAAAGATTCATACATCATTAAGCTCAGTCCATATTAGGCATTGTGTTGTAAACAATGCTGCTATAGCGTAGCAGAGAGCTATGTGAGAAATAGCAGCTCTGTCTGAGTCTACTCAGCATCATATTTCACTTCGAGCATTTATCAAATTGTTACAGCTGTAACACCAAGACTGAAGAAAGATTGCTTCAAAAGTGCTTAGATCAAGTTTTATGACTACCTTACCACTAACAACTGAGATCACGGGAACACGCTGCAACTTTAGCAAGACCCTCATGACTTTACTTAGACTTTGACAATTTGCCCGCCACTTTGAAATCGCTTGAAAAGTTGTTAAGTGTAAAGTAAGCAGTAGTCAACCGTTTGTGTCAGTGTGATTAATGTGAAGCACAGTAATGAGCAATGCCACTCTGTCGACCTGTTTGTGGCTCTAATACGAACAGCAACGACTCCTATTACAATGGCTTAAACAACAAGATGTGGGCTGTGGCGTTTAACACAGTCAGAGAAGCGGTGAGGTTGATGGTAAACATGTTGGAACAGTGAAATATCCATGCAGCTCTGTCCCCCACTGTGAGGAACATGTGTGAACAAGCAACTTACAAAGATTTTAGAGGCAGCGTGACCTATTTTTTATAATGTTTAAAGGCTCATTGTTTGAGGTATTTCTTCATTTTATCAACTTCTGTGCTCTAACGTCTAACACAACACTACACTATGATCTACATCAGGAATAACATTTACATATTCATTTATTTATATTGTATTAAAATACAATGATGGTCTTTTGTGTTATTTTCCGACAGCTTAGACCTTTTGCTGTTTTTTGAGTTAAGCGAAACATGAGTCTTTCTGAATATGTAATCCAGGTCAGGATGTTATGTTCCAAATTAGTATTTGCCTGTTCTCCTTGAGAGAGACTACGAGCACAGTTCACTCTACAGTTCAATCAAAAGTTGAAATTAGGGAAGAAACATAATGTTTCCTATCTAACTTTTATTCCCTCACCAGTCTAGTTTGTTCTTTTCTTTTAACTTTACCAAACATCCAGACTCACTTCTCTTCATCATTTTTCCTCACATTGTCTTTACAAACTGTACTTTCTCTCTCCTCTGGAGAGAGAAGGTGAGAGGGACTGAGTGAAAGACACACTAAAGGAGGGATACAGGAGTGGGATCGAGGCCTGTAGATGTGGATTTGTGACTGTGTGTGTGTGTGTGTGTGTGTGTGGTGGTGGTGGTGGGGGGGGGGGCAATGCACTCTGTCTCCTAGTATGTGGGGGGGTGTGTGGGTGTGTGTGTGGGTGTGTTTGTGGCAGCAGATGCAAGGAAGTGTGAAGAGCAATTTCAAATAGTCACTTTTCCACTGAGAGATACAGAAAAGGAGAGAAAGAAAAGAAAGCTTTCTCACAAAGGAAGTGGAGCAGCACGAGCAGATATGAGGAGCAGTGCTCAAGAGCTGTCAAACCCATGCACACATATGTGCATTAAGACTAGACTCTATAACAAACCCTCAATCATGCGTGGAGTGTAGGGAGAAGGATATGAAGCACATGAACATAAAAATTAATTTCATTTTTTAAAGCTACTTTTTTTAATGCATGCTTAGTTCTGTGATGTACTGTAGGTCTTAAATTCAGAACATTTTTGCAAAGCAAAGTACAAACTACAAGATAATCAGGACACTTTTGGGTCCAATTCTCTCCTTCCAACAATCTTAAGCAAGGCGCCAATTTTTTGGTGGCTGCAAAGATAATCTTGTGAGAATCTCTGTGGTGTGAAGTGTAAGACTGATCCAAGCTGCTCAGAACATCCAAGAACATCAGGGCTGCATAGCTTTCATATCATAAATGTCTAACGTGTTCTTCCACTCTATTTCTGCATCTTCCTCTTCTCTCTTTCTGCATCTTTTTATTTTCTCTTTCTGGGTCTTGCTCTTTTCTTTGGGGCTGTCCACATCAAGACAAGTTTCAGAGTATCTGCAGAAGTATTTTATCGTTTCGCCGTTTTACCTGTGTGGCTTCATCTTTTTAACCATATGACTTCAGGGTTGGCCATGCAAAGTTTATTAGAGGCTGAAGACATGGTAGAGTTTGAATGCACAGTCTAATAAAGGTTTTTATTGTGCTGCAATGCAATTAAAGCCAAAACACGACTAAATATAGAGGCTGGGGGAAAAAGACAATGCTGTTGGCATTGTTTCATTGATTGACCTATGGCCATATGTGCTGTGACGGCTACAAATACTCTAATTAACTCTTCATTTTGGTGGGTGGTCTTAGTACTGTGTTAAAACTGAGCCAAAGTTATCACCTGCAGTCCCTCACCCCAGACATGGCAGCCAAAAAATGACAAACAAACAGCAGAAGTTCTTTCAATTAAAACTGAGTTTTGAAGAACAGCCTTGGTGTGTGTGCGTGCGTGTGAGCGTGTGTGTCGGGCCAGGATCTCCTGGCTATGAATAAGAGGATGGGATAAACCCATCGGGCCTTGGTGCCATTCAATTCAATCCTTCAGTGGTCCACAGCCAAGCAGCCAACTTGTAAAAGCTGCTTATAAGGAGGCTAAAGGACTTGCAGCCTCGACTGACTTAATGGACCAATAGGAACTAAGTAGCTAAGGAAAGAAAAGGAGGAAGAGAGGAGGAAATGATGGTGGAAAACAGCAGAAGGATGAGTTTCAATTGAGGAGAAGAGGGCACGAAAATGGGCAGGAGAAACGTAAAAGTCACTGAGAAAAGCACAGAGTGAAGGATGGGAAAAGCAAAGGATGAAGGTGTTGGGAAAACGGACAGGGGAGGTTAGGACGAGGAAGTGGGGGAGGAAAAGGATAAGGGGGAGGGAAAACACAAGAGGAAGAGCAGACTAGTTAATATAAATAAACGCAGAGGAGCACAGTGAATGAGTCCAAGAAAAAGAGAGGAGAAAAAAGAGAAAGGAAAGAGAAATTTATATTAAGGTGATGAAAAGTGGACAAAAAGGCACATTACAGTAACAAGCTTCGTATGCAGCTCTATGTGTCTGACCTTTGTGGTTAAAAGGAGGCTCATAATGTCAACACTAATATCAGCCATTATATATCTGCTGACCACACACACTCACGCTCCACACACACAGACACAGACGTTTGCATGCTGTGACACGGTTTGTGAACATGAGTCATTAATGGACTGTGTCCCAGAGTAAAAAGAGACAGCGAGAGGAGGAGGAAAGGAGACGCTAATGACTGGAATAAGGAAGCAGGAGAGGAACTTAACTGAATTGTAACTGATTTCACTGACTGTGTTTTTAAGTAACAGTCCAAACAAGTCTGACGCACACACTCTCCAGCTGGCAAGATGAATAGCACAAAACTAAAACGGATGAGACAATAGTAGTCTTTTAACATAAAATCTCACTAGAATAACTTAACAATGCGTGTTTGAGCGCATACTTTCCCATTTTTAATCCTATTTCCCCATCATACATGTTTAACTGAAAGACTTTCCTTTTCTTGCCAGATGAGGGTGAGGTCGTCTCGGGGTTTGATGAATGTTTCAACATTAATTTCCATGTACTTAATAGTTCCTGTGTATGAATTCTACTGAGAGTAGACTGATTATTGGCCCAGCTGATTATTGATGCCAATATCTGGCATTTTGCCAATTCAGAATCAGAATTTTATTTTTACCAAAAATCAGTCAAATTCAGTTACTTCAAAGGTGTTACTTTGGCTGAACTGCAAGGTTTTGTCTTCACGCTGCACAATCTCACCTAATGTCTCGCCCACAACACTATCTGACTGACTCACAACTACCAGCCAATCCGCTTTGAGGCGGAGATGGCACTGACACAGGGAGTGTGTGGCATCACTTCCTGTTTCCTGCTACTGTGTTGCTCTGTGCTGTTTGTCATGTTAACAGGGCTTGCACTAAATAGTTTATTTTCCTTTATTTTCAACTTGCAGATTTATTTTTCCCACATTAGGTACATTTTGTTTGTCATAACAAATGCATATTGATTCCAAATACTGCTTAATAACTGGCATCAACATCGGACCCATAAAACAATATCGGTCAAACCTTTATTTCTTGCTCCTTCATGTTGAGAGGCAGGATGTCCCTAATCTTGCTGAGATGGAGGAGCAGGGTGAGGTGATACATGGCCATCTAGGTAGAAATTTTCCAAAGGCACACTCAAAGACAAGTGTTACAGCAAATCTCCAAGAACGGCTTGGGAATTATTGGCAAGATGAAGTGTGTACAAATGCATGTAGTTTATGCATTCATAAGATTATAAAACTACCAGTGTATTATATTAATGTAAAGTTGTTGCAGTGCATCACTCTCTCCTATTCTTATTTCTCATCTTTCTTCAGTCCTGATAATAAAGACTAAGGATGGAGATTCTTCATTTTTTGATATTGATATTGATACCATTATCAATACTCCTTTTTGATCTGAGTCCTTATTGATACCACTATTGATACTTTCTATAGTTTGGTGGAAAGAAACAAATGAGGGCAAATATTTAAACTAAGAGTGGTCTTAGCTGAGTAGTGCTTGAGTGAAAAAGCTGATTCAGTCAGTCACATCTATTTCATATAAATATAAACACACTCTTCATATTTACAACTGTATTCATTGGAGTTTCTTGTCAAAAACTAAATTTTCTCAATTTTAAGTGACATTTGAACACATCAAAACATATAGAATACAGTTGTTTAATGTGCTGAGGTTACCTGAACGTATCATATTTTCTGGTCTTTCAGCTCGTTAAAGTTTGCTTCTTAACTTTAATTCTACACCTCAGATTTCTACAAACAGGACTTGCTACACAGTTACAGAGCACTTTTCAGCAATTATCTGAGCAGCTGAAGAAGAAAACTGTCCTGAAGCAGCAGAGGAGAGTGGTATGAGTGCCTATCACTCCCAGCGCAGTCGGATATGATTGCATGTGACCCGCAGGCGGAGTCTTTTCCCTCCCGCCGACAGTTGGAGGTACCACATTCTGGTTAAATGCGATGCACAAAATTGATGTTCTATTATGTTCCCCTTGCAAGAACTGATGTACTTTTTACACCAGTTATATCTTAAAATGACGTTGCATCACAGAGCCCCTGAGACTCTGTAACAGTACATAAGCTAGACGGTTACTGATTTTAGGGTATTTCAAAAATGCAGAGTCAGGTCCTTAAGGACCCGGGTTTTAATCCACAACCCCTGAAAGACAAGGGGAAACAATCCACACCTAAAAACCACAACACTTCATACACCTGAACTTTTTGGTAAAAACATGTCACTTATAACATAATGGCCCCCGGTGTCTCCTTTCACTGTTTCCATCAGGGCTTCTTTAATTTTGACTGAATACTGGGAAAATTATGACCCTACATTCCTTCTACACATGCCTGGCTGTCTTGTTAAGCCAAATGAAAACCCCTTGCCTCCATAGCATCCAAGAGTAACATCTGATCATGACTAATGGTGACACATTTCTGAAGGGCAAGAATTCCTGTGTGGAGTCAAGAATTCGACACAAGGGAGATGTAAGAGTAAAACCTCTGTGAGACGTGCATGAAACCACAAGTAAAAACAAGAAAATCTCACACTGTCTCTTAGAATAAATAAAAAACTAAAACATGGTTTTGCCTCTTTGCTTTCCAATGCAGCTTTAAATCTTTGGTGCTCAATGGTGCCTTTTTTTTTTTTTTAATTAAAATATGTTATGTTATAATCTGTTAAAGGATGCATTTAGTGTCAAAGTAATGCAAGTTGGAACAGTAAGTAATAGTATAGTAAGGCTGTGCAATTACTTTTGAAAATCGATGAAGTATTCTTAAAAGTTTCAGGTTTCAATTTAAAAAAAAAACTGAAATGAGGACGTGCCAGTTGGACGTGTTAGTTGAAGATGAAAAAATAGCAAAACTCTGAAGCATGAAAGCTTAAAAACGTACAGAAATTCCTGTAGCAACAAATGTTGGATCCACTTTAAAGTAAATACATTATTAATGCTAATCTGTAACAGTGTAGTGCATCGACCATCTAATTGCAGCCCATTGATTTCCACTCGGACAAAATGCCACCACTCCTCCTGTTATTATTTGTTTTTTAATGGTTAAGCTACACTTAAATGCCATGCTAACATGGCTGAAGCAATTACTCTAACAGGCGCACATATTTCTTTGTTTATGTTCAAGGATCAGTTAAATTTGCAACCAAACACCGATCCCCACAAGAACAGACGAGGTTTGACTACTGATGGCAGAAGAGAGTGACAGAAAGCCAACATGAGCACAGCTGTGTGCGTTTGTAGCTGTGGGTGGAGATCTATAGGTGGAGATACCAGGAGAGGGGTAGGTATTATTATGTGATGTCACAGTGGGCACAAATTCTGAACAGACTGTCAGATGTTGTGTTTTCAGACAAATGCAGACCAAAAACAACATCTTATTTCACATTTTGAGGGTTGGTAGATTCTCTAGATACTCAGATATATGTGCAAACATACTTAAATTAAGTTTCTTATGATGTATCCCCATAAATGTCTTAAAAATCCAGATGTGACACTACCTGGAGTTTAAATAAAAGAAAAAGGCTTACAGGTCTATACACAGCAAAGATCATACCTTCTCACCATCGTTCAGCCTGCCCTTGTAATCCATCTCTAATCTGTTTACGGCCCTAATCTGGTTAGACCAATCTGATTAATGTTTGACGGTTAATCAACAGAATACGCTGCGAGTAATCTGATTGCTCACTAATGAGTGACGGATTATTCCACTGCTGACAGACACCTCCCTGTCTCTTCGTCTCTCCCTTCTGCCTGACTCACTTTTTTATCATGTTTTCTTCTCCATCTTTGCCCGCTTTTAGCTCTGTTTATCTGCTGCTGCTTATCTGTCCCCTCCTGTGTCTCACTTCCCTCTTCTGTCATTAGTCTCTCACTCCCTGTTTATCAGTCATTCTCTGTCTTATTGCCATCGATCGCTGCACAAGCCACATGAGCACAAACTTAATTAACTCTGACAGGCACAGGTATTTTTATCACGGCACCCACAGCACACCCACCTGTACACCAAAAAACATGCCCACCCATCCACATGGAGAAACACAAACACACTTCAGATGTATTTTTAAACACCATTTGTTTTTTAATTGACAGATTCTTGACTTTTAGGTGAAAATCATTAGTGCTAATTGTGTCCTTGCTCAACTTTGACATTTTCTTCGCATCATGTGTGCGACAGGAGGGTGTCAGAGAATGTCAGGTCATATCAAGCCCACACGGGACAAGCACACATTTAAACGCACACATGTTGACACGACCTTCCATTCCCACCCCTCCCTGCCCTCCAACGTCATTATGCTCAACCTTTAACTAACCTTACCCGGAAAAGAAAACGTTTAAAGATGAAGTGGTGAATAAATATCCACGCTGATACTTTTTTGTCACCTCTCTATCCTTGTGAGGTCATCCATGTCCCCGTGTTTGTGCACTCTTCAGTCCTCATCAGCGCCTCCCCTCAGGTCATCCATCAAGCGCACAGCTGCGTCAATGAGTGAGTGCCTTATGCAGAGGTGTGAGCCAACACCTCACATCAGCCTCTCATCTGTGCTTGTGTTTGACAGTTTAACACATCTTTCATAATGTTTCAATCATCCAGTTTTTCCTTTTTTCCTCACAAAATTGAATGCTTCTTCTTTTCTCTCTTTGTCCAAATGTCTGTTATGTCATCAAAATCTCTTTTCAGACATCAGTTTTTGCCACCTTATATCTGATTTGTGCATGTGTAAGTGGTGCCAGCATTTTGGGGTTTATGTTTATAATTACAAGGACTCAGTTAAAGAAGGTCACCTCTTTAATCATAAATCAAATGACAGTTTTATGAGGGAAATATAAAAAATGTACCTGAAGCTGACATTTTTTTTTATTTTCTCTAAAAATGTTACTGCTCTAACAGGAATGATGACAGGATATAAGAAATTATAGCACTTTTTAAGTAAGGGATTTTAAGACATATGAATGAATAATGCCAGTCTTAAACCAGACACACTGTAAAATTTAAAAAATCTTGTGGTGGGATACGCATGCTCTTATAATGCACGTCTATGGCTCTCAACTTTTTGCTTGCATTGTAAAGTCCAATCACCAGGAATGACCAGGCTATGCACTCTGCTTCTGTTATCCCTCCTCTGGTGATAAATTGGGGTGGGGGTGGGGGGTTTTAACCCTGCCTCATCTTGGACTGTGAGCATCCAACTCTTTAACAGTGGAGGTCTTATGTCAGCATTCACTGTGGGACTGATCAAAACTTGAGATTTATGAGCTCATGCTGCGGGCCAATAGTTGCACACAGCTTTAGTTCTCATGGAAAAAGGATGTGGAATTAAAGGCAGGCGTGGGCCAGGATTACTGCTTTGCCTGGGCCTATTAACATGTAAAGTTTAAGCTGTTTCTCCTTCTTAGAAACCAATAAGTTCAATACATTTTCGCTAAAATGCTGGAGATGTTTGAGATATTAAGCCATGATAGAGACAGTCTTTTGCCAATGTGACGAGTAAAGAGTATTAATTTATTTACTGGTACTACTAAAGCGTGCAGTTCTCATTGCCCAGTCTGTCCCTCATGGATCATCTGCTGCTCAGCTGAGAAAAGTTGACGCAGGAAAAAATGTCAAGATATTTGAGAATCTCCTCTACTCTCACGGTGAGTGTTTACGTCAGAAATTCATCCATGTCAAGAGTAGCTAATTAAGCTGAGGTCAGCGGTTGTGTACCCACAAACTACCCACAGCAAACATAGCTGCAGGACTCGAAAATCAGGTTAGACTATGCTTGAGAGTTCTCAGTGTACACCTGAAAAAATAAAAAAAGGCCAGTTGTAAGATATAAATAGATTTTTTCCTTTTTTTTCAGAAAATGTCCACCCCTGTGTTTTTTTAACATTTTGCACCCTACTTTTATGTATGAAGATGAAAGTTATCCTGACTGTCAGGAGCAGATTTTACCTTCATCCACATGGAAAACATATGAAAAAAAGATTTGGCCCAATTTAAAACCACTGTTATGATTTAAAAATTGATTAAATCAGCCTGAAAACACAAAGTGAATGTCCATCTCTCTTTTTCAACTGTCTCTCTCGTCTCTCATCTGTTTTATACTCTTTATTGACTTTTGAATGCATGTATTCATTCATACTGGCTAAAGAGTTTGACTTTCATTGCAATGGAGGGTAAAGCAAGTTGAAACAGCAATCTCTGTCTACTTTTATGCTCCCATTTGTTTCTCCATCTCTTTCATAAATCTCTCATGGTGTCTTATTTCTTGATAGAATAAAACGGAACTAAAACCATTCAAAAGGAAGAAGTGCCCTCATCTATTTGGCAGTAAAAGACATTATTTTCATGAGCACATTCAAATAGAGACACACTTTGTCCTCTGTGCCACAGTCTGACTTCTAATTAATCCCTGAACCTTTCCTTCCATCAAACAGCCGTGCTCTCTGCCATCTTCACCACATTTCTCTTTCCTTTTTTCTTTTTGCCTTCGTCCTTCTGATCTCAGTATCTTTCATAACACTCCAATAAAGCAGAAACACCACTGAATCAGTGTTAGAGTTTAACTCCAAGATCAAACATTTGAATATGAAAAGGAACATTTTTAGTGGAAGAAAGCTATTAAAGAGGGGCGGATATTTCAGACTCATGGGTCAGGATTTATCACATGGTCAGCCCGTAATAACAGAGAGCAGCATACCTGCAAGTGGCAGGTTTTAACTTCAACAAAAGCCTTAAAATGCATATCTTGTGCAAATTTGTTTTTTTCTTCTTCACTAAAACCAACTGTGACACCTAATTTGACATTTCTCTCTGAGTACGAGCTATCTTAAAGGAAAGTTAGAAGTTATGACAAAGGAAGGACCTGCTTGGGACATTTCTTCAAAGAAAAGCATATTTAGGGGTGGACTCCAGATTCTAAAAGTTCTCCATACAGTATTATTTTTCTTTTACTTAATAAAGTATTTCATTCTCATCTTCAAAATAAATGTTGACTGTCTATTTCAAGTTATTCTAAAGTCTCTGACATTTGGTTTTAATAGTATGAGTGATGAGTCACATAGCACAAAACTCATCTTACTTTTACCAAAAACATCTATGTGATCCCAACCACTTTTGGAAAAATATTCCGTGGACTGAAGAGGCAAAAGTTGAACTTTTTGGTAGGTGCATATTCAGTTCCATCTGTAGTAAAGCTAACACAGCATTTTATATAAAAAGAACATCATACCAACAGTCAAACATGATGTTGGCAGTGCTTTGTTGCTTCAAGACCTGGCCGACTTGCCATAATTGATGGAAACATGAATTCTGCTCTCTACCTGAAGATCCTGTTGAGAAAGTCTGGCCATCAGTTCATGACCTCAAACTTAAGCGCACTTGGGTTATGCAGCAGGACGATTATCCAAAACACAACAACAAGTTCAACTCTGAATGACTGAAAAAAATGAGGGTTTTGAAGTGGCCTACTCAAAGTCTGGACTCTTTTCGTTCAGACTTTATTCAAATTACCACTGAGGACATGCACTCAATTTCAATGACATCAAAAAGACAATTTAAACAAACTGACAAAAGAAGGAGAGGAAGAAAATGATCTGATTGAGATGATGTTGCAAGACACTGAACAGTGCTCAAAACCCTCTAATGTCTCCAAGTGTGCCAGGATTTCAAAAGGACTGAGAACTGACACTGATTGGTTGAGCCACATTAGGCACAGAGCAACATGAATGTGCAGGGTTGCTCTTGATGCCAGGCCCAAATTTTACATTAGCTGAGAGTTGCTATGTGCCCCCCAGAGCATGTGGGCCCTAATGCGCTGCACTGCTTGCACCGTCAGAGGTTACATCACTGATGCTTGCTTATATCAATTAAACCAAGAGGTTGCCTGCAATGTAGGTTCCATCAGGTTTCCATCAGTCTTTTTTCAATATGATGCTGATGTCTGGGGCAACCTCGATCATGGGGCAGGGAGTGACTTAGCTGGCTTTTTCCTTTGTGGTGTGTTAAATTTGAATTCATACCCCTTGGTAAATTTTCAGTTTTTATTCATAAAATTATGCTGTTGTGAAAAATAGCCAGAGTTAGCCAGGAAATAAAGGTCATTCAGTACGTCATTCTGGTTCCACCTTGGGTAATGTACGTCATTCACAGCCCAGGTCGAAGTCGGCCCATTGTAGAGGTCTTCAGCCAGATCTTTTTGAATGTTTTGAGAGTTTAGGAAATACAATGTGCCACAAGGGAGAAAAAGATTATAGTAATTTACCAAAAGAAGAATCAGACTTCTTCATTTGAATATAAAATCAAATGCTGCCATAACAACTGTTCTGGTTGTGAGAACCCATCATGCTCTGAAACAAACTCATGCCTTTTTCTTTCCTTGAAAAGTATAATTTTCAACTTTCAGAGTAGACGCTAAGTAGATGACAAACTTCAGTGTTCTGACCATGTGAAATGTTTCAGTGGGGCTGATCTTCATTCAGATATGAAGCCTGGTATGATTCAGTCGTATTTCTTTAAAGCCTTTAAGACCAAATCAAGTTTTTTCTTCAGTATGGAAAGCCTATTGGTTGTCCTTTGGTTGCACTCTTTTGACAGAAGTCTGCCACTGTGCCATTACATATCTCTCATTTTCACATTATGGCATCATTGACAATACAAGAGGGGAATTCATGTAAAATAAAAAAGTGTATGAAAAATATTTCACCTTGAGTGATTGAATTACTTAAGCTTGAGTATTAGCAATGTCCTGTCAATGTAAACATGGCTAAAAACAACAGACCCAGAGGGAGTTTGATTTTACTTTAGAGGAAGTCTTACTTACTTAATACTTTATGTTTCACAAGCTGCATAAATGTTCAAAGTGAGGTATGTTCATGTGGTAGTTTTTGTTACTGTACCAGGGTGTCAGACTTAAGGAAGCTTATCCATTATATGATGCTACATATCTTTATTAGTAAATTATTAGCTTGAAATACAAATATTTGGATTTTTATTAGCTTATCATAATTTTTCATGTTATCAAAATATTCATTTCTTGAGGCTTCCTGTGTCAGACTTAGACATTTCTACAGCCGTCAACTCAGAGACACCTAGCACTATCTGGAGTATGCTGCTGATCATTTTCTGCAGCAGATACATGCTTTCTGCCACACTTAAAGGTTGGGATTGTGTGAGCAGCTCTCAGTTGTTTGTATTTGCAGTCATGTCACAGAATTAATTTATTGTTGCTTTGTTTATAATGTATTTTGTGTTCTGGTGTGATCCTGCTAAACCTTGCCTTAGAAAGAAGCTCGCTTTCTCTCAGTACAAGATCTGGATTAAATTATTACATAGGAAAAAACACCTGTGAGCATGTAATTGAATATAAAACAAACAAACTTTGACTAATAGAAGTTTTGGAGCTTGTTGCAGCGTGTTTGTCATGTTAATCAGCTGCAGAGGCTAGGGGCTAACACCCACCAGATGCTGGTGACGTGTGGCTGTACATAACTGCCTACTCGACTAGTATCTCTGGCAGAAAGCCAGGTTTCATTTTCTGGTAGAGTGTGAAAAGAAACAGTGTAGGCTGGTTAAAGATTGGGCTTAGCCAGCTATGGTACTGTGCTGACGGTTCCCTGTTTTAGAAAAGGAAAGTAAGCATGGATAAAGACCGAGCAAAGGCACAAAGAGAGGGGTGAAAGAAGATTAAAGTATGCAACATAAAAAGTAACAAAACAAAAGGAAAACTAAAGGTGTGCTAAAGCTGATAGGAGAGGACTGCATGGCTGTTTTTAGCAGTGCACAACCACACTGCTTCCAGCAGGACTTACTGTTGGAGCTGGCCTCTTTGTAAAGGTTAAACGCAAGAAAACCTCCAACCAGGACAGGAGAAAGGAGGAGCAGCAGGGTGCAAAAAGCATGCTATGTGTTTCTATTCTCCTCTGAATTAGCTTTTTTTGCCATCTCCAGCTGTACTGTAAGGTTGGATTTCTGATGATGATATACAGTGTGAGGGATGTGATTCAGATTTAGAACCTGAGAGCAGGGGCTCCTGTCTGACCCCAAAGAGGTTATTTCACAGCAACTTAAAATACTATAGAAATTGTTATTGATGACAATTTACTGAACTGACAAATATAACCCAACACCAAATTACTCTGAGTATCAGCGTCTACACTATAAGAGATCACATAAAGTGAACAGGTAGTAGAAGCAGACCAGAACACCAATAGTGGCCTTATCTCTTTTACTGACTTGTTACCAAAGACAACATTTGAAATTAAACACTGAGTCAATAATGTTCATCAGCCAGAGTCACAGTCCTTTTCTCCCCCTCATTGTCAACAGGCTTAAAGTCATAATACCTGGGGGTGTCCAGAGAATTGGCCAGGCTTGAAATCTGATTGGCCACCATTGGTGCCACCCCTGAAATCCAACATCATGATAGGACATTTGCTTTAAAACAAGGAGAATTAAAGTCAAAATAATGATAACTAACAGGCTGCTAGTAACTTTATTTGCACCTGTCAATGTAACACATATCCTCTGGCCAATTCCTTATAAATGTGACTTTGGACAAGCTCTTTTACTTTTGAGTAGAAAAATCATATTGAGATGGTTATTGGTGAACAATAACTATGGTTATCAAACATGATTCCTTTGCCTTAAGGGGCAGCCACAACCTGATGACAAATTCTCATCGTTGATTTGCATTTTGCCAGGCCTAATACCCAAAAAAACAAATGGTTTTGTATGGCTGAGGTCATTTTGCTATTATGTGAACCAACAACTAGAGGTTTAAAAAGTACACCTGTACTCAAGTAAAGGTACAGTTTCTCTGGTTAAGATTAACTTGAGTGAAAAGTGAAAGTAAAAGTACTGGTGTACGGTACTTTCAGTCACAGGCGTGAACTCAGTGGATAACTTCACTCATAGTGCAAATGTGTCCAACATCAAAAACAACATTCCACCACAAACATGACCAAAAGAACCCCAGCAGAGATCACTCAACAGGAAACATCCAAACACAACATAACACCCTGCCCAAGGGCTTGATGGGTAACTCTGGCAGCACATTACCCCAGATTTTAAATCTCAGTGGGATCAGTCTTGTCAAATACCTTGAACACTGAAGTCCATTTCACTCAGAATGGAGTTAAAATTACACTTTGGAGATAAAATCAACTCTGAAATGTTTAACCCTGACTAAATGGAGAACATGCCTTGGCTCCCATTGCTTCTCACTAAAGTTAAAGTGAGAGCTGCTTTGGTGGGAGGGGCAGAGCACAGCCTGTGCTTTAAAAGGAGGAGAGGGTGTACTCCACCAACATGACAAAACCTACCAACAAAAAAGTCTGGGCCTGCCTTGTCTATATAACTGTACAGAGAGGTATAAGACTGTAGTTTGTTTTAGCTGACCAATCAGGTTAGAGTGTACATCAGGCACATATCAAAATAGCATGGAAAAAAGATTAAACGGAACAACTGAGTTAAATGATCATCATAATCAATAATGATTAAATCAGAATACTCTGTCATTGTCCCTGTCCCTCCAGCTGCAGTCTTTGGACACACATTGATCAAATCACTGAGCAGTGTCAACCTCCAAAAGAATGACTTCTCTAAAACACAACCTCTCTTCAACGAGGAGAAAGTCTCTCACTCAGGGTTGTATTCTTTGCTATAGAATATTTTATCATTACATCATTATATTTGAATTTTAAAAGGAAAAAAGCTCACTTCCTTTTATCTTCTCTCATATTAAGGTCATCGCATTTGACTGAAATTAGCGAACAGCCTTTCAATCGACTAATTCATCCATCATCATCCCTGTTACCTGTCGTGGCACCTCAATCATTTTGAAGGATTGACTAATCCACACACACCCGCATACACACCCCCACACACATATTCATAAAGAAGTCATACCTTTGCATAAATTCTGGACGTCATGGAGCAGAATACAAATCGTGACCCCTGTTGCCTGTCAGCGGCTGATACATAAGAAATGGATGCCGCCTTCACTGTCCCTTCCTGAAGTGGAGCCTGGAGCCAATTTTATTTCCCTCCACGTTTTTCTTCCTCTCTGGAGCTTTTTGCTGTCTCACTGGTGGCATTTTGGACTCAGATTGTTCACCTAAAGTATGAAACAAGTTGTTCCCTGTGTTCTGGCTTGCTTGTATAATTGCATTGTTTTTCACTTTTGCAGATGATCACAATTTTTTTCTTGTTATTTATTGCTTTAATTTTGGGGCTCTCATCTACATTTCAATTTAGCAAAAGAGGCTTCATCCAACTTTTACTGAGACTGAAATATATGAAAGTAAGCCTTTAGAAATGATTAAGTCAGTGTTGCTCTTTTATGTTCAGATGTGATGGTTTTGCCCTTTTCAGAGATTTTTAAAACAAACTAAAAAAGCATCACATTTAGTCATAGTTAAAAACGTTTGCTGTGAAAAAGTCTTTTTCTCTACCTACCACCTGGCAGTTATATGCCTCTGCAAGTATACAAGCAAAATACAGTGGTAAGTCTAGAGGAAGGGCTAGGATGTTTTTTGGACTTGTCCTTTGACCTTAAACATCTAATCAGAGGTCCTTGAATAACAGTTGACATTTGCACAAAGTTCAAATAAAAGTCCTTGAAGTATTCTTGAGATATCTTTTTCACAAGCAGGAATAAAAACTGAATTCTAGTACAAACATGGTACCAGGCCCAATCGAAACACTGATTTCAGTGTTTTTTTTTTTTTCTGCCACCCCAACATGACCCCAAGCAAGTCCAAATGAAGGGCACAAAATACTTTGCATTGAAATTAGTTTACGGTTAAATAACAATAAAAGCAGAACTCTTAAGGGGTTGGGAGAGATCTAGGATATACAGTGGCTGATACAATATGGGGGAGGATTCTCTCCAATATTGGGGAAATTTATTAGAGAAGCCAGGGGTAAATTTATTTAATAGAAGATACCTACAGATATTGTATGACTACTACAAGATTAAATCAGATGTGACTTATCAAAAACAGTTTGTGTTTGAAGTGTAAAACAGAATGTGGCATTTATACCCACACTTTATGGGAGTGCCAAGTGGTCTTCCCATTATGGCCTTTTGTGTTTTGGATCTTTTGAAAGATTGCTTCGAATGTTATTTTCTGGCATCGACCCATATTGTTTTTCTTGAGACCGATACAGATAATGGTTATTAGTTGCTCATGAAACTGATGACCAATATGCATTTATAGTAGCAAATGGAAATCTTGATAAATAAGTACAGCAGTGACAAAGGTAAGTTTTTCTCTCTGATTACTGTGCACCTTTCACAGTTCATTCATGTACTGACCTATAATGTTGGTGTACCCAACTCTAGTAAAAGGAGGAAAACAATAGTGTAAAAATGTCCAAATACATGTAAATTATGTAAAAATCTTACATAATTGTATTTATGTCAAAGAAAATATACTCAGTGTGATCAAATAAAAACAGGATATCAAAAATATATATTGTACAGCTGGATTATATCTACTACATTAATATTTTTTTTTTTTAACTTGCACATTATTGATTTTTATGATGGACCTTACTAAGAAGGATGCCTTAATTATAATAGAACATGAATGTATAGACTTTCATAGTAAATATCTGAATCAGGGAGGTAACTATTGACTAAGTCATTCAAATCAATATTGTTAATAGAAAGCCACACTTTACCCCTTTTTAATCTGGCTAGAGTAAAGTAAAATGAAAGTATACATGAAGAACTAGTCAAGTACCTCAAATTTAAGCAATTTTGCAGGAATTTCCCTCATCTCTGTAACATTACCAGAAACAGCTTTAGGGCATTACTGTTAATGGGGAACTCTAATATGTTTTGTGAGAGGAAAAAATGCCAGTGTGTTATTGTTCTGTCATCTGGTTAAATAGCACATTCAAGTCATTATAATGAACTCAACATTAAATATTGTTGTCTCCTAATGTGACATTAAATAACATGAAAAACACAATCTCAGACAGATGAGTAATGCTACATTTGCAGTCAGGAAGCTCTTAGAAGTCCCTGCTACAGCTGTAATGCTGTAACATTGAGAAATAACATCAGCTGTGGCTTAATACAATGTTTCAAATCTCCTTGATTTACACTGGAGTCTTACGTTAGCGTAGTCACATTAGTGGCAAAACAAAGTTCACTATTCTGGCATTTTGTTTGGAGTAACTGTGAAACTGGACAGACCTGTCATTGTAGAAACTAGAAACACATTCATAATACACGTTGGGCAGATGTTCTGATTGGCTAGTACTTATGTGATGTCTTAACCAATCAGATAGTGTTATGGACGGGATGGACGGGACATCAAGTGAGACAGTGTGAGGGAGAACAGAGCCAGAGGGGAGGACACACATACAGCAGCAACCCCTGCGTGACCCCCTGCAAGTCCAAAGAAGGACACAAAATGCCTTCATATGATGCTATAACTGCCCATGCTTGAATAACAATGACAGCGCAAATGGCAGCTTATTGATGGTCTACATCAGTATACTGTATCAATTTTTCATTTTGATTCCGTTTCAGAAATGTCCTCTCTGATCTGGATGGATTAGTATTGGTTTATAGTGGAAGAAGGGAAGAATCAATCATAGCAGGGCCTTTGATATGAGAGTTCATCGGTGAGCTCATCTCAACAGAAAAGATCCTTTTGAAATGATCAGACCAGGCAAGACCTCCTGTCTTTTCCACATTTGTTTCCTGGATTTGTCAGCCTCAATAGAAACTCATCAACCACTATCTCTGGTTTTAGAAGTATCGATTCAGGCATTGTTTGGGCACCAGTACTGTTTTCCTAGTATTGATTAGGCAAGGGATGGACATAGCACCCAACGACTTTGACCTTTAGAATCTAATCAGATCATCCTCGAGTCAGGGGGAATTTTTTTGCACGAAGTTTGCAGGAAATCCCCTAAAGTGTTCTTGAAATGTTTAGTTCATAAAAATGGCCTGGACATATGTACAAACATGCTAATTTAAATGCTTTAATATGCTAAATAAAGTTAGATTAGCATCAATGCAGTTTGTGGTCATTTGTTACTGGAAGTCTTTTTCTGCATGCAGTGTCCACACTCCAAACAAGCATAAGAAGCATTTCCTCCATTGCTTAGCTCACCTAGAGCTAATTTAGTTCACTAACATATTGTTGGAAGTGCACTTTGGACTGAAGAGCTGACTGTGCACCGTCAAACCAGCAGGGACTCTTTAGTCCATCACTTGGATTGATGGTGAACATAGGAGTTATCGGACAAGACGTAACAATCTAATTGTAAAACTAACTGTCCATGCAAGTGCATGATAACAAATACAATATCTGAGACAAGGTAACAACTGGATTTTAATTTGAGACAACAAATGTTTAATATAGAATAGTTTGATTAAGTCGAGTTAGTAACTTTGGTATGTGTGGCTTTTATGCTGACATTCAGCAGCACATGAGCATGAGTTGAGGGAGATGGTTCCATCAGGTGTGTATTTGTAAACCTTATTATTTCCTGTACACACAACCATTTTTAAGTCTCAGGCAGGTAATGTTGTGTTGGCCCAGCATTACGGTCATTAAACTTCATTATAGGGACAGTTGGTGCTTACACAGAGGTGTGTGTGTAGAGGAGGAGGTGTGTATGGTCACTGTGAAGGATGGGGTGCCACTTGTGCTTTACTGTAGTCAGCACGCACACACAAATCCACATTAATGTGTATGCAGCCCCATACACTCACAAAACAACAGAATGAGCTCACAAATACACACAGGGTTGATTCATTGTTGCAGGATGCTGTCATGGTGATGTGTGGGGGGAAATAAGGGATAATACAAGGAGTGTTGTTAAATTAAGCAGGTTTCCCCTCAGATACTTTTTAAACCTAAGGATTTGTTATACTTTATTAATCCTGCAAGGGGAAATTCATCCTGTTACACTTTGTTGTTGAACATCATACACAGTCAGATGCTTAACTACGTGCACAAAGAGGATCCCGTGGACATGCATTGATGGAGAGATGTCAGAGTGAGGGCTGCTGGAGCAAAAAAAGCATCTGCTCAGAGCGTTGGGGGTTCAGTTCTTCATGTCTTTGCTTGTAAAAGGGCTACTTGAAAGTACTCAGGAGGTAAACTAGCACCACTCCAGCAACCAACCCAAATTCCCAACTTAGTGTAACTAAGACTTGAATCCACTAGTTTCTATTCCCGAGCTCTTACAGACTGAGCTGCTATCAACTACAATACAATACAGTGCTTTATGACTGTAAAACAGTGAGGAAAGGCCTAAACAACTTCTCTTAAAGTAATTGCACCCTTGTTTTAAGTGTTTTAACAGGATAGAAAAGTTTTGAGATTGTGCTAAAAATAGAACTGTGTTGCACTTGGTCTGAAAAAATAACTTCATTTAGCATTTCCCATATCCATTGCATGGGATATTTTGCACAAAATCCCATACTCAGTGGGGAAGAGCAGGGGTCTCATCTTCATCTGGAAATGTACGCATGTAGATATGCTTCTGGTTTCCCCTTTACACGCAGTCTTGATGGGGATTTATCCTGCCTCCCTAATGCTACAATGATATAAAAATCACAGAGCAGTTCATCTCAGTAAAGTTTGTTGTTAGCTGATATCACTGCCTTCATTAAAAGTGAACAACTAGCTGCATGCTGTGTTTTTGTTTATTGCCAGGTAAATTTCCTAAATCTATCAGCCACGGTGGCCTACAGGTCATTTAAAGTATCATGACAGAGAGATTTGTGCCAGAAAACAGTAAATTTAATCTTCAACTTTCGTCTCTCTGCTCTGGCACAGAGCCAGGCAAACACATTCTGATCAGAAGCATTTTTTTAAATTTGAAAGGATCATATTTCTCATAAGTGGGAGTGGCTTCAGCTCAACTGATGTGCCCACAACATGCTAGAGCAGGTTGTACTGCCTCATTTTTCATGATTTTGAAGCGTAATTTTGTAAACTTAGAGATGTTTTCCATGGTGGTTCGTAACAGTGTGGCCTGTCATAAAACAAACCTAAAATCAAGATTTTATTATCACTTTACAGGGACTTTAAACAGACAATATAAAGCTGCTTATAAATGAAAATGCATATGAATTAAATCAGAGGCAAATCCAAGATTTTCATCAATAAACCATGATGGCAAATGGAAGGAAGACAAAACAGACTACCACAATGTTGCTGCTGCACGTTCTTCTCTTTCAGCACCAAAACATCCACCATTCATCAATCAGGTTTTTTTTTTTGAAAGATTTATTTTTGGCCTTTATTAGATAGGACAGTGGATAGAGTCAGAGACAGGGAAGAGAGCGGGGAGGGACATGCGGGAGATGGTGCCACGGGCCGGATTCGAGCCTGGGTCGCCTGCGTATATGGCGCGCGCCTTGGCCACTCGACTACCGGCGCGCCCCATCAATTTGTTTTTTTAGCTTAACACATACAAATTACACACACTTAAATGTTCCATATGCACGCACTTCATAACATCTGCAAGGAAAACCTTCCCTTCAACAGGGTTGGCTGTGGATCAGCGGTAGAGGGGGTACTCTAAATTGGAATGTTGGTTGTTCAATACCAAGCTATTGCGGGATAAATCAAAGTGACCTTTCGCAAGACAATGAATCCAAAGCCGACCCAAATTGCCAGCAGCAAGTGAATGTTCTGATTAAACCTTTATTGCCCCTAAGGAAATTTGTCTTGCACCAAGAGCATAAAAACTTGAACAACAAAACACACCAACCTCCAGGGGACAGCACATAAAAAAAAATTAAACATAAGTTAAATACATCGCTAAACCATTGCAATGTATCACTATCACTGAAAAGAATGTCAAGCAATTTCAATAAAGTGCATAGTGCAAAGTTCATGTACTGTCAGAGCCTGTTGAGCAGCTGAATGGTACAAATGATGTGATGCCTCTTTTTGTTCTCATCCTGAGCATTCTGTATGCATCCTGAGGTTAAGAGTTCATACTCAGACCAGATAGGATGTTGTGGTCTGCTTGTCTGCTGTAATTTTGTTTGCCAAGTTCACTGTGTATCACTCTGTCAGTTTGGTGATGCTGCACATTTGTACCCTTGTTATGTTTGTTCCTGATTTAACAACTTGATCCATTTTGTTCCTGTTTTACAGACATTCACAGAACATCAAAATTTACCATTTAAACATTACAAATAAACCAATGGGAGCACAGCATTCATGACTATACATATTAATCATTTCGTATTCCATTCTGCATCTGTTAAATTTTATTTATGAAATTTGCTTAAGTTTGCTTAATATATATTGCACATTTTATTTCTGCACTGCAGCTGTTCCATTAGGATAAACCTCCAATGAAGTTTTCACATTGGCTTTTAACGCTGCACACTTGTAAAGCACCACATAAAGTGCTGTAGAGTCCTTTAAACAGGCACCAACCTCTGCACTACTGAAACCATGTGTTATTAGACATCTGCCTTTGCATGAAATGCAAAGAAAATGGAATAGATGGGGGCACAGTAAGAAATAATCTAGCTTGAAACAGCAGTAGCAGAATATATTTTGTCATTTAGGTCTAAGGATGTGTTTTCTGCTTTGTTTTTGGTTGTGGATAGAAACAACCAACCTGCTAAGTTTGGTTTGTTTTTTAACTATGCAAGCATCAAAAAACAGTGTCTAAACTGCAACTTCTCTCTCTTTAAACTCTTTGTCAAAAACAAACACTTGATTTCAGATAAATGTGCACATCCTGTCACAAAAACACCTCACATAAACACACAAACACCTCCAGAGCCACACATGCCGACAAAAGCACACATTTCTGTCACACATTGCTCTTTCTAAGATCTCACCTTCTCCGGTGTGTGACAGAGACAGAGATCACTCTCACTTGTCTCTTTTGCGTCTCACCTGCAGGTGTGATGATGCCGAGTACGAGTGACAGCTGTTTGGGAATGCGTAGTGTAACTGCGTGCACGATGGTGTGTATGTGTGCGAGTCATGACTGCGCTGACTCTGAGTGCCAGATGTCCCACTGTTGTGATGACAGAAAACAAGACGTTGCAGAAGCGACACTAACTTGATAACACACAACACTTGTGCAGGCAGATGTAACCAATTGTGTTACAGACTGACTTTAATTATGGAGCTCATGCTTGCACGATTGTTACTGCCTGCTTGGAAAAGTATTGGAGTAAAAACGTTACCTTCATGTTGCATAGCATGCTAACAGAGGGCTTGTTGTTGCGGTGCTGCTATAGCCTACTGCATTTACAACAGCACAGGTTTGATAGATTAACATTCAAAATTAAATTACCATAAATGGATAAACGAATGAAGGACATATTGATAGATTGACTACAGAAGAGAGTCCGTGTGTTTATGTGTGCAGTCTGCGTGTGTGTATCGGCTGGATGACATTGAGCAGACAGTTGCAGAGGAATGAATGTATAAGTGATGGCTGATTAGCATAAAGCTCAGGAAACCAGCCGTCTCCACCTTTATTGCTTCACTCTGCATTCATTTCACTCCGACAGATGCCAGTTCGAAGCCAAACATAAACAAACATTAATAACCCACAGGCTTTTTGCCACCTTATTTTAATAATGCTCAACTCTGTTATTTTCTCCAACAATATTCATACTAAAGCAGAGTGGGATTGGAAGAGGACTACTAACTGAAAATTTTCAGACTGGGGATTTTTGTTTTTTCCCAATTACGGCTCAACTGATCGAAAACTCGAAAAAAATCATTGGCTACGCTCTGCCAAACTTTGTCTATCAAGGTAGCCGTATACAACAGTAATATTCTTTAACTTCCAGAACTTTCTGCTGATAATAAGCAGCTCTCATCAGGTCTAACCAAGCAAACACTTTGTTTTAGAAAATTGAAGTAAATTCAGGTAATGCTGAATGTGCTGATGCAAAGTTTTGATGAACACAGTTGTGGCTGTCCTCTCCTTACTTTGTGATTCCTCTATCAGTTTGGCTGCAGATTGTTCATCTCTGACTGCCATTTTCACACATCATTAATATGAGACAGCACATACTGTTTCTCAGAACAGACATACATGCTAAAACTTTCAAAATAAAATCTGGTTAAACTTCCATTAGGGTTAGGGTTAGGGTAAAGGCTAGGATACCAAAAGTCAAAAGTCATAAACCTGACCTGCAAAATAGTTAATAAAGCTGAGTAAACAGCCTGCTTACAGGAAAGAAAAGCTTGTTATGTCCTTCATGAAAAAATTCTAATGCAGCCAGCATAGCTTAGATAGCTCCATTAGCTGCACAAACTAAGTACAACACAAAACAAGTTTGCTTTAGCTCACTATGCTGAAGCTAACCTAGCTATAAAAAAAATAGAGCTATGGAGCTATGCTGCTTACGTAGCTAATGTAAATAAAGCTAAGCCAAAAAAGCAGCTATGGAATCTACATAGGTATGTTATGTAGCAATGTTAGCTTTGGTAAAGCTCCTGTTGCTAAAGCTAACTTAGTTACATTGGCATATGTAGTGATGTTAATTACTTGGCTAGTGTACCTATGTTATCTTTAGCTAAGGCTAACACCGCTAAAGCAAGCCACAGTTCATGTACCTACATCTTCTTTTTTACGGTTATTTTAGAGTTTTGCCTTTATTCCAATAGGACAGCTGAAGAGAGACAGGAAATATGAGGAGAGAGTGAGGCAAGATGTGTTTAGTTGAATTTAAAAAAATCTAAAATGGTCTGTGAGAGTGGCTGTCAGAAATGTACTGCCTGCAGCAAAAACCCCTCTCCTTTTCTGTTTCTCTGCTATATTCAATACAAACAGACAATGTATCCATCCATCCTGCCATACTTTTAAGTAGCAGTGTGACAAGACGAGACAGGACAGGACAAGACATGACAAGAATGAGACTTAACAGGATTTTACACTATTTTTAAGAAACCTTTGATAAGAAAATATTTCAAAAAAGATACTTTTTTCAACTGTCACAAAATATATAATAATGCAGGTCCATCTTGAACCGATCACTGTCCAGCTGTGAGAATTTTCTGATGCCACACAAACAAGTCAAAAGTGCAGGAGTCATCTTCTATGGTAATTTCCAGTTGAACATCAAACATGAGGGATGGATGATGCTCCTTGGGTAGGTACTGATATTGTGAGGCAGTTTTCACCTCTATGAGGAATATTTAGATTTTTTTTGTTTTGTTTTTTTTTTGTTTTTGTTTTTTATTTCTACGTAATTTGAGTTTGACTTTCACTATCCACAAAAAATTTGTAGAATGTGGACAAAAAGCTTCAAAGATGTCACGTTGTAACTCTGAAGCACTGAACACCAATGCAGGAGAGATAACCATATGTTATCCACACAGTAATTTTTGTTATTTTCTAACCTTCCTCTTTTGTAAACAAGCAGCACTGGTAATTTTACAAAAACAAGTCAGTAAAACACAGAACTCTATCAGAATATGATAGAGATAGCATTTTGATTTTTAGAACCAAGTGACCAAATTAGAGCAGAGCATTACTTTTTTGGCCATCTCGAAAGGCAGAAACTTTTAATATTCCCTCAGATTTTTAAAATAGTTTGTACACGGTAATCTCATTTATATGAGTATTTCAGTAATCACCAGTATGAAGCTCACTCTGTTTATTAACGTGTTTTTAATCACCCCCTCAGAGATCCAAAAACTTTATTAAAATGAATTGCATTTAACTGACACACATTGCTACACGATTTGGTTGGCAGGCCACTCTTGTTGCAATGTCTCAATAATTGGCAGCCTTGCCCTAAAACAGCAATATATGTGGGGCACAGAGGCCCTAGCAGACACATTAGGTAGACACTGTTTCTATCCACTGTCCTATATAAATAATGGCATGATAAACCTATAAAAATAAAAACCTTTAAAAAATAACTACAGTGAGAAGTATTATCCTAATATCCTTTTATTCTACATTAAACATGTCTCATATTTTAATGTCTTATTTGATACCTTATGTGTTTCAATGCTCTTACTGTCCCAAACATTCTCTTTATAACCTGTTGAACCTGCAGATAAACTTGCTTACCTTGACTTGGCTATGACACTTTCCCACTGGCTTTGATATTTTAAGGAAAAATCCAACATCAGCTTCTTCATCTACAATATATGCTCCAATTCATCCACAAAAAAAACATTTTTCTACTGTTTCCAGTTATTCAATAAGAGAAGAGAAGAAAGGAATAATTCATACATCCATGAAAAATCCATGGCAAGAAGACACTGGTATTGGGGTCGATATGTCAGATGTAATTCTTTTATCCATAAGTCTCTTCAGAGCAGAGCTTCTATCCATTTAATTTATCCATACAACAAGATTAACCTTTTACAGCATCCAGACAGGATACTGTCAGTACACAGCAGCTATAGATTTCTCCCTCCTGTCGCTTCCTGCTCTCTGAGAGATATTTCTAAATCACAAAACTTTAGAGGATATGAAATTCAAAAGTGGAGGGTCCAAAAATTGTATTTCTATTTTTAAATCTGAACTCTTATAGACGTAATGTTCACTCTTTTTTCCTCTAACACTTGTATCAGATTGAAATCAGAGCAATCTGTGTACATATTTGTCCATTTATTGTTCAGGTGCATTTTTTACTGCCTTCCCTTTTGTTTGGGTATTTCTTTCTTCCTGTTGGTTGGGGAAAAAAGTTATGGTTCAGATGTACAACCACGCTCTTAAAAGCAACATAGCACCATGTAAGAGTTCACATGGAAGAACATGGTGACTCCCATCATTTAACAAACCATGGTTCACTTGGTTAATGTGCACCCACTGCTTTGTGGGTATCCGGGGTTGGTGTACAAGCAAAGAGCATTTTGTTTCATGAGGGACCAGGAGGTAGTAACATTACCCTCTACTATTTTGTTGTCACTATTATTAATTTAAGCTGGCCCAAAAGTAGCTTTCAGGGTTGAATAGAGACTTTCTGTAATCAGTGAAAATCTAATCCAAAGATACAGTTTACTGTGCTACACAAAGTGCATTAAATAAAAGCTACAGAAAAAACAGCACTTTTATTGTGAAAAATCAAAACCCTAACAAATAAGGCATGCTATTTCTTAGACTTTTACAAGTTAGTACAGGTCACTTTTTATGCTTTTATTCTTCTGCAGGTGATATCTGCCAAATCCCCATACTGTCTCCTTTCTCGCTCTGTTTCTTTCTTCTCTTTTCTCAAAATTTCTCTTATTTAAAAAAGTGCCTCCTCGCCTCTCTTTTTCAACTTTATTTCCTCCTACTCTGTGTCACATCATCCATCTTTCTGTTTCTCTATCTCAGCCTCTGTCACACCTCCTGCCTTCATTCTCCTCTTCCTCCATCTCCCCCCTCTTCCTGGTAATCCTACCCTATCTCACAACAACAAGCTGGTAATCCTACCTTTCTTTTCACGCACACACATACGTACAAAGGGACAAACACACATACACACGATACAAACGCATGGATGGAAACACGTCCTTGCACGCAGGTGCAAAGAAGTACAAAGGTACCGTTAGATAATGTCACAACAACACAGTCAATGACACCTCCACAGGAAGTCACCCATACAGGTAGAAGCACAGAATGCATACACAAACACAAAGATCGAGTACCAATATATTGACAAGAAAACTCCTACGCACACAGACCTACACAGCGTTGATGTTTTCAAGTCATCAGATGTAACCAGCAGGCCACACAATGTCTTACTGGCTAAGAGCCTGTGGCCTCAAATACACGTCCCATTAATTAAGGTAATGGGAGATACAGGTGATGAAAGAGAGCGCAGGTCAGTGTGTGTATGGAGTTATATTCCTCTGAATGACAGTAACCTGGATGCACTTCGACTTTTTTTAAACATTTCGTTTGAGACCTGGGCACCTGCTCTTCCAACTGAACTAAGCCAGCACCCAAAATGTTGATTTAGTGATGAGTTAATGATCAGCAGTCTGTACCTGGTGTTTTATTTTGAAATTGATCAGACCCTCTGTAAGTTCCTGTTTGGGTCAGTATGCCCACACGTAGATTGCCACTTTCTGGGACCGGGCTCCTCTTAAAATAGACTGGGTGCATATCTCCAGTGGGGAGTGATGCTTCTGGCCCTCACCTGAGATGGACCGTCCACCCAACGATCAGCTAGAAAGGGAGCCGTTTTCTCTGAAATGCACAGAACGCTATACAAATAGATGGACCATGTGAAAAATGGTGGTAGTCAAATTGAGGTTAAGATTTCACTAAAAGGCAGATTGGTCTGTTGAATGAGCTGAGGCCATGCCCACTCACAAGAAATACAATCCTCTCAGATTTAAAAAAAAAAAAAAAAAAAAAAAAGCTAAATTCTGAATGGAGGAAAGCTTTCAGGATATAAGCCTGTCCCTTGACCTTACGTTGAGCTTATGATCAGAGAGCAGCTGCCTGGCTCTGTGCCAGAGAAGAGACAAAGTCAGTTTTCAGGCTCAAATCTCTGTTATGATGCTTTGAATAATCCATAGGCCACTGTGGCTGATAGATTTGGCAAATTTGCCTCACAATGAACAAGAAACAGCATTTCACTGTTAACAATCAATCAAGGCAGTGACATCAGCTAACACCAGGCAGTACTGAGATAAACTGCTGTGATTTTATATCATTGTAGCTTTGGGGGGCGGGGCAACTCCCCACTGTTGCCCCGCCCTGATTAAATTCAGCCAGGAAGGAGGCGAAAAACTTTCCAACAGTCTAAATTCGAAATTCAGTCACATGTAGATCTCAGTGTTTACATGTTTACAGCAACCTCATTCTAACATATCTTATGTGTTAAGTCATAAATTTTGGAGCTCTACGGGGTCTTTTAAGGGTTTCATGCTAATTTTTAGGTATTTTACTGTTTAATAGCTATTTAACTCTGATGGTAATTTAGAAAAACTAGGTCTGTTTCACCAACTCATCTTGCTTGTTTGTAAATTAACTGGAATTGACTTTGGGTCAGCGTTCTGAATATCCAAACTGCCATTGTTGAGCCTGCAGCCTGCATCCATTTTTATACAGGATGACTTTAACAGATTTTACTTGAAAATTGTTCAATAAACCCTGTGCTAGGCTTCACACACACAAGCACAAAATATGTACACACAACCAGGATCCTGTATGCACTAATGGACAGGTGTCAAAATGATAGGGGACTCCCACAGGGGGCACCTGAGCAGGTTAGGGGTTCAGTGTCTGGCTCAAGCACACCCTGACAGTGAGCTGGCATCAGGCCCAATGTTATTCTTTGATCGGCACTGTGACTTGACCCTCTGACCCTCTGGTTGCTAACCAAAGTTTCCACAGGAAGAGCTACTCTGCTGCTCTGGTAAAGGTGGTTAAGAATAGAAAAGAAAGCTGGAGCCAGAGGGGTGGATTTGTTAATAAGAAAAACTTCAAAAAGTTGATCTGTTTGTTTACAAGCTTTTATCACCATCAATCATCTAAATCTCCACTAGAAGGTATCAGATGTTGCTGTTACTGATCTATAGATATCTATAATCTCTGGATATCTTTAAAGCAAACTGACTCGCTGCAGAGCAACTTATAATCTGCTTTATAAGTAGATCAGTGACAATACGAGGCAGATACACACATGGAGACATAGATATATACTCCCCTTTACACACACATAGTGCTGAATTATTAACAGTAAGGATCTGAGAAAGGAGAGAGAGAAAAGGAAGGTTAGCCGTTGTTTCTACTAAATGATTCAGAAGCAATTTATTTCTCTTTTGTAGAGCGAGAGGGAGACCGAGACGGAGATATTTCTCTTATTCCTTTTACACTGTCCTTCATGTGAACTGAAAACTAACTGATTTATGAACTAAATTATGTGGACTGTGTGTGTGTATGTGTATGTGTAAGATGAATTCACACTCCCCTTTAAAGAGGAGTTAATGCTAATAAAAGTTGAATAAATGTGTAAAAGACAGTCCCCAGTAGAGCTAGCTCTGTTCTAGCAATAATATATTTTATTTTGTTTCATGTTGAGTCTTAAAAGCCCCATGAAAACTGCAAAACGTGCTCTACCACCCTACAACAAAGGTTTGTGAAATATCTCATTCTACTTCTGCTCCATCTCTGGATCAGTGGTTGCGCTGGCCTCCTGGAGAGTTGATATTGGCCGTCCTCTAACTTCTAACCTCGACACACTGCATGAACTCAGCACACAAAAACTCACAAAATGTGAAATGGACCATGCTTCTATCTTTTTTATGAGTTAGTGCTTGTAGGTGTGTGTGAAAGACCTTTTTGCCTTGCCAATGACCTCACAGGCTACGCTGGCAGACGCACACATGAAAACACACAAGTCAAAGATCTATGAGCCAGCAGCAACAGAGGACACACAGACATTCAACTGTTCCAGTCCGACAAGATTTATGAACAAATAAAAGACGGCACATTCTCTGCATCGATTCGGCATTCTTCATTTCCAGCTGTATTTAATGTAGTCTTGCTCTGAACACGTGTTAAGGAAAAGACTTCTGAGCAGGAAGGTCACTGACAATCAAAAAAAGGTTTCAGTCCACACTTCAGTACGAAAGGTCAGTGGAAGAGTTGTGCTTTAACCTCTAAAACCTCAAAACCTGAGCACACAGGAAAGAAAGAGGCTGTAATCGATTTCTTTGCCTGAATCCTCCCTGCTGTGATTCATTTCTAGACTTGGTGCTTGTTAACTTCAGTATGAGGGTGTTCTGGGTATTTCTGTTATGCATTCACAAAGCCAAAGGGATGTTTAGAAATGCATTCATATTCATGCTCTGCATAAGAAAGTCATGCAGGTTTTTTTTGTTTGTTTGTTTGTTTGTTTTTTTCGGCCAGAGTTAAGCAGTGAACTCCTGCCAGTCTCAAGGAACTGCTGCATTTTTGCTCTGCGATCATTGAGCTGGGGTGTCAAGTTTCAATATATTGTCTTTTGAGTGACAGACGTGGGGTTTTTTTTCTCTTGACTGAAATTTTTAAAACATAAACACTCCATGTTAGGACACTAACTAGAACAATTGCCTTGTGGTTATATGCCTTCATGGGGTATATAAAAGTGTGAAAGACAGCAAAAGTACAGTGGTGGGTAAAAAGGAGGGCCTGAGCTTTTCTGTGCTAGTTAAGTTTGTAGAATTTTATTTGCAAGAACATAACGCACAATGACCTGGACCCTGTTACCAAAGGCCTCAAAAATCTAATCAGATTGTCCTTAAGTCTGAGCTGACATTGGTATAAAGTTAAAGAAAGTTACACCAAGCATTCTTGGGATGGTATTCTTATAAGGAATGAATATGAGGCCCAATAATCCTGGCATTTGACTTTGAGCTCCAAAATCTAATCAGTTCATCCTTGAGTCAGACTGGACATTTGTGCAAAAGAAAGCCCTCAAAGCACTCTTGAGACTTTGGGTTCACAAGCAAGGGATGACCATGAAGCACAATAACCTTAAACTTTGACCTATCAGATGTCTGGATCCCATGTTTGCTCATCCAGCTGATGTCTTTCCTATATTCTGGTACAGAAAGTGCTGTGAAGTGTGGTGGCACAACTTCTGACTTCTTCCCAGTTGATTCTGGGGTGAGGCAAGCCCCTACGGGTTTAAGTACCTGTAGATAGGATAATGGGGTGGGTAACAGGGGCAGCAAACTGTGGAGTGTCACTTGGCGATGTCCAGATCACTGATCTAGACTTTGCTGATGATGCTGTGATCTATGTAGAGACTTTAGATGTCTTTGTTAGGGCTCTTATCTTGCTGAGTGAAGAGGCTGAAGCATTGGGAATGCACGTCTCCTGGGTCAAACAACGATCCAGGCCTTTAGGGATGCCTTGGATGATGCTGTCGAATCTGTCTTTGAACGGTAACAACTTGGAAGTTGTAGAGCAGTTCACCTACCTTGACAGTGTAATCCATCAATCCACTGACTGCGAGGCTGAGAACAACTGAAGACTTGGACTTGTGCATGGGGCAATGTGTTTCCAGAGCAAGACAGTGTGGCGTTCCCAGTATCTGAGCATGTAGGCGAAAGTCAGAGTCTTAAAATCCTTGGTCTTCCCGGTCTTACAATACTCTTGTGAGATCTGGACATTGACTGATAGCCAGAGGTTCCAGCTGGACTCCCTTATGAAACCTTCTCTTTGGGGCATTTTTGGGTATCATTAACAAGACTGTGTGTCTAATGCTGACGTGCACAGGAGGGCAAGGGTGGGAAGTGTCAGCTGCTTGATACCAGAATGGCAGCTGCACTTTTATGGGCGGCTGGCGCGCTTTCCTTGGCCTGATCCAGTTCACTGCATACTGGGTGCCCAAGAACCAGTGGGCTTGTCTAATACCAGGGGCAGCCAGGGTGGCGGCTGGGGGTCAGCTGGGAGGATCCCTAGAGAGATAGGGCATGGGCTTGGCACAGGCCTGGATAATGGCCTTTAGAAAGCTGGAGTGGTACAGGTTCAAGGTTGAAGCAGCAAAACATTTGAGTATGACAAATATGCAAAATAATAAGAAATCAGGAACGGGGCAAATATCTTGCACAGCATTATGCGTATGTATGGGTGTTAATAGGACTTATAAGTGTTCAGCAGCTAGTCTCAAGAGGTCACTCAGGGAACTGGGTTTGTTTTACACTTTCACAACACTGGAGGAAGCCACTTACAAAATCCTTCATAGCGTATGTTTGAAAAATAATTGGCAAAGGACTCATGCCAGGCTCTTCTGTTGTGTTCCCCACTTCACCACCTAAAGGGAACTTTCCAAGTCGCTAGTGAGTCGCTAAGTAGTTTCTTAGAAATTCTAATCTTGTTGTTGATGGGTTTAGATAACAGTGACTTAAAAGTCTGATTATTCTCATGCAGGCACTGAAGGGTACCTTGCTTTTCTGTGAATGGGGGCAAATGCCATTGACAAACATTGCATTTTATGCCTTGAGAATGAGAATGGACTCACAGCAATGCCACTGGGTAAACAGTATTGCAGAGGGAAAATGGAAATTGCTGTTTAATGTCAAAGTTGAATCTTAAAGATGGTAAATAAAGGCACAACATTCTATTAAATGAATGCATTTCTTTCAATAATATTTTTAAATATTATTTTGGGATCTTGCCTTTATTTAATAGGACAGCCAAAAAGAGACAGGAAATATGGGGAGAGAAAGTAGGGGGAGACATGCACCACACATGTGCAGAGACTGGGAATCGATCCTGCAACTTGGTGTTGAGGACTATAGCCTCAGTCCATCCACTCTACCAACTGAGGCAAAGCTGCACCCGTATGAGAGTTATTTATATCACATTGCTTAATTTTTCTTTATTGGGACTTCAATGCAAACATAAAACTGAAACCAAAGGAGCAGCGTAACATTTGCCCTGGTGCTACCATGTTGAGCCTGTTGAATATGTTTCAAACAGAAGTGTGATAAAAACAAAAAACTCAAATAAGGAAAATTATATTTTTAAAAGCAGAGTTTCAAAATCCTTGAGAACAGGAGAACATTTCAAGTGATTCATGTTTTAAGGTTAACAGGTGGAACACCTCTCCCTGGTATGAAGTGTTTCTGACTCTTTTCTCTTCTGTAAGTCCAAATCAGGCTACTTTAGAGAGGATCACACGAGAACCAAGTGAGACTTTAGCCAAGATTTACTGCACACATTACCTACTCCCCACCCCCCCAATTTACTCACATACAACAGCCAGGTAAAAGGTTTACATTATACAGACATTCAGACATACTGACATTTTTCCGTGTGCATGAAGATAAAAAGAATGTCTGACATGGAGAGAAAAATCCGAATCCAGGTGTTTTATATATCAAAGATAGACATGATTTTTTATTAGCCACCGCCAAAGAATTGACCAAATGGAACCTGTTAAAGTTTATCAGCTTTGCATCAAATTAAAAGGAATCAGATTTCTCCACTAAATGATTTTTTATGAGTGCAGTGGCTCAGTAATGTGCAGGCTTACTGTAAATAACTAATGTAACATTCGGCTTAGCACAGTGTATGCACTGTAAGCAGCTTTCAGTCTGTCAGTACACAACAAACATGAAGCTTAGTCCCATGGCTTACAACTAGACAGAAATCCCATTATCATCTATCTATCCATGTCCATCTCTCTCCTTCTCTCTTCTCCTCTCTCTCATCGCCGTGGTTTTGAAAAAGGCAAAAACCCATTATCGTCTATCCATCTATGTCTCTTTCTATTTCAATGTCTGTCTCATTCCATCTTTTTCCCTCATTCATTCATATTCCCATGGCTGGGAACTGGACTGAAATCCCATTTATTCATCACGTTCTGTCTCTCTTTTTCCCCTCCACTATTTCACTCGTGTCCCCTCACCCCCCATTTTCTGTCTCCATCACCAGATGGCTGAAAGCAAAGTTATCTATTTATCTTCACATCCATTGATCTTTCTTTTCATCATTCCTATACCTCTCTCTTATACTTCCCATTGCAACACAAGAGTAAGGCTGGGGTGTATATCCTTCCATCAAACGTTGTATGATACGTCAGAAGATTCTGAAGAGAAGATCACGAGGTAGATTTGAAGAGTGTTACCTTCTCAGAGTGGGGTTGAAACATAAAACTTCATCTAAAGAACATCTAAAAACAACAACAGGGAATTTACTCCACTAAGATACCATAGAGTCTAATTTTTCACATTTTGAACACCAGAACCAATCAGTTACTTGATGCATTATCAAAACCAACACATGGAATCCAACACACACTGTCAAAAAGCTAAAAAAAAAAAAAATTAGTTCTTTACGACTTAATTATAAATTAGCAATAAAAAGTTTTAAACAGAACTTAAAAGTTGTCCAGTTGGGTTAAATATGAGATATGGAAAACTGTTCTTTAAAAAAAGAGATAATACTTTGTTTTTGAGTTGGATAAGTCTCTAAGTATGTTGTTTTATTTTATCATATACTTTTTCAAAAGGCAGGAGCATAAAGCAAAATTAAGGTATAATTTCTTTATCAATGTATCATCCACATGTACAAGAACAATTTTTATAATTTTTGCACTGAAGTATCTAGCTACATTTATTTAAAAAGTGACCATTACTATGTCATTTATTCTTTAATTGAGGTCTTTCAGTGTCTAAAATATTTCCTTAAGTTTTCAAGAACAGAGAAATTCATGCAGTCTTGTCACTTCCAGCACACATGTTCAATATGGGACTGCTTCCAGCATAACTCTTTTAAGAGCTTTTCTCCCTCATTATGAGAAATGTGAATGATAACAAAACATTGGCTTTCTGTTTAGTAAATACAATTTAAAAGGTGCTGTTTTTATTGAACAGAGTCCTCAATTCAAAAAGGAAGTAAACAGTGTATATTGTTTTGGTTGAGAGCCCCCTGGTAGCGGAATTTTCAATACTGTGTGTTTTACCCTCTCAGCCCAACATTGTCATATGCAGCAAGAAGTGAAATAGGCTATGAAAAGTAAAAAATAACTTTTTTACCATAAATCATTGCCTCTTACTTTTTTCTCCTCTTGAAGCTAGCCATTGTGCTATTCCAATGATGCTATCCATGCCTTTGTAACTCTTAGGGAAGCTTTTTTAACAAGTCTGGAACCTGGATGACTTTTCCGGGTCTTTAAAGATAAAATCCACACCGGTAAATCTGATACTGAATGAAGTTTTATCCGTTTTTAAAATCTGTTTCAGATTATTTCTGCCGCTAGCCACTAATGCTAAATGCCATACTGTTTTTCCTGGAAGGCTTTGTGAGGGACTGTCAACCAATGGCAGGCTGTTCCATCATCGGGTCATGCTGCATCAAACTGCACATGCTCAGATCATGGTGGAGTCAGCAGATAGCTCATAATAGAGAGAAAGAGAGACAATGAGCCTGTGATGTGGCCCTATTTGTCACTGCAGACGGGAAATGGTTTGAATAATGGCACAAATAGAGTCAATACAAAGAAGTACAATCAATTTGATTGAAATTTTTTTTTTTTTTTTTTTTTTTGTCAAAGAATGATTATTTTTTCACTTTTTGGTCCCCAAGAGAGTGGAGAACAAGTCTGTGCGAAACAAAGTGGCAGTCATTAGTGTTTACTTTGTGTCACACATATTAATCTTTGAGTTTTAATTTCCATGTGGCTTTTTCTTTCATCTTTATAGTCCCATAACTTTTATAAAATTTATGTGAAATTACTGCAGCACACATATTCTTGAAGCTCAGGTTGTCCTGACAAAAAAGGGTGAGATTGTGCGCCACAGGGTTGATGTTGACAAATTAAGACAAAAAGTCTAGGTGAGACAAAATGGTTAAAAAGTAGCTTAGGGCTTAAAGGGGTAACTGAAAAGAAACATTTAGGAGCAGTGGTGTACTTATTTTACATCACGGTGGCTGCAGGGGGAGACACTGCAGCGGATTAACCAAAGTGTGTTAAAAGGGACAATAAGGTATGTGATTAATCGTGGTTTAAAAAAAAAAATGCACTTATTATGAATCTTAATTTACTGTAGTTGATGCATGGAAGCAAATGTTCTTGAGTTTAAGGCCTTCACTGATTTTGTAGGTGAACAGTAATCAGACATACATAAACACTTTTTCACAGTTTGTGTGATTTTAAAAAATGTAACCAGGCTTCAGTGAAAGCTCAACCTGAGATTGCTTGTGTGTATGTGTTTAAGTGTGATGAATTATAATCCTCACCTTTCTGACGCATGGTATTCCTCCTCTTTCTACTGTCATCAGGCAGACAGCCACCCTTACTAATGGATTATACTCACTGATTTCCCACTTGGTGTCAAATGGAAGGCGTTGTGCTTCTTCTGCTGCTACCTGAAGGCTTGTTTCACTCGTGTTAAAAGGCTAGTATGCACATTCATTACTATTACAACACAAGCGTGTCTTTTTTGTTAGTTTTTATGACTGTGGGGCTGTGTGGGACCACTTGTTTCAGGGCGTCACCTCAATAATTCACAAGCCTCTCTTGCCCAGAGGCAGCGTGCGTTACATCCGCCTGGCGTATGTGTGAGTTTCTATGCGAGCGCCGATTTTAAGCGTGTGTGCCTTAATGTGTGAGGAGGATGCCAGGGTTCATGAATGTGTAAAAGTGTGTGTACGTTGGTGTGTACCTTTATATGCATGTGTCTGTGAGGGGGTGAGTGTCTGGTGGTATTGTATTACATAACCCTTAATTATAACTGGGAAAGGAAATGTGACAGCTTGTGACCTAATCCCTAATACATGTATTACATTTTCAAAATTCAAAAGGAAACGTGCATGTGAGAGAGTTCGTGTTGGTGTTGGTGTGTAATTCAAAGATGCCAATTAAAGGAAATGTGACAGCCCTGCTCATACACACTTCAATCTGGAAATGTGATGACTTGATAGTGACACGCTGATGTGGCTTCTGTGTCCATGTGTGCGTTACAAGGACAGAGACGGCTCTGTGTATGCATTCAACGTGTGTGTGTGTGTTCCTTCACTGTAATTGTGCTGAATGACAGATCTATTACTGTGGAAGAGTACATCATTATGAACATTAAGCAGCCTTGTGGAAGCCCACACGCACACACTGTGTGATTAAAGCAGCTTAATGTGTGTCCCTTTTTAGTGTATGTGTGGATATGGAGTATAGAAACTGCCTCTTGGCTTTCAAGGCACTCGCTAATATGGCTTTTAAAGGGCTCTCATGTCGTCTCTCTGTGGCTGAATCCTTCACACACACACACACACATTTAGAGACAAATAACCCCACTGACTCACAAGCATACTGTCACCCACCATCCTAACACACTTCCTCTCGCGCTAGTCTTGTAGCTTTGTTAACTCAGTCACTTTGGAATCTATTAATAGCCGTCTACACACACACACAAACACAGACAGCAGGCTTGCCCTCCCTTCACCACTTTTTAATATTTTTACCATGTGCGCCCTTAAACTCTACCTATCTATTATTACTCTCTACTTCTATTGTCCATCCGTACCATTATTCCACACACATTTTTATCCGCCCTCATTCACTGGATCCATCTTTAAACCTTCTGCTCCACATGTGCTTTTATTCTCCCTCTTTCTTTCCCAATAAATGCCCTTCATCTGTCTGCTCTGTTCATCGTTTCTGCCAGCTACAGATTCTGTCATTGATTATGAGGAAAAGCAAAGAAATTATGGGAGAGAAAAGTTAAATATGGCGATGGCAAGAGACATGAGAAGACTTTAATGTTAATTATGAAAGTGTCTGAGACAGAAGGAGAAAGAAACTAAGATCTGGAGTATAATACTGTGCTTTTCTTGCTCAAAATGCTAAATGTCATCCTTAGTAATAGCAAAATATAATCATTAATACACTTTTACTAGTAAGTTGTTTGGTATTTACACTAAATTATATTTCAAATCAAATCGGAAATGCTAAAATTAATCTTTATGCTGGTGACACAATATCATACTCCACTGCACCGTCTAATGGCCAAGCCCTGTCACAGTTACAGAATGATTTTAACTCTTTCCAGCAAGCTCTTGTTCACCTTAAACTTATCCTGTGAAACACCTATGTCCAGTTTAGACTGTTGTATATCTAGTAAAATCAGGTTCTGTCTTTTAAGTCTCACATTTCATTCTTGACTAGACACTTAGGCCTCTGCTTGGTTTTCTCCTTAGGAACAATTCAGTCTCACTGTGAGAAGCTGACAAAGATTGTCCAGGCAACTATACTGCTGGTTTTTGATAATTGAAACTTGGAACGTCCTGTACTGGAGTACCGGTGTATCAAAAATAGCCATGGTATTGCTTTAATAACCGTCATGAGGACAGTGCTGTGTAATGAGCGTACTTTTATAATAATTTCTTGAGAGTATGTGTCTATTTCCACCCGTAGAACCATTGCCTGTATGTGAAGATCCTTTGAAAGTGATCAAAGAACTCCTGTTAATGATGTCAGGCTAATGTGGCAAACAACGAACACATGCAGATATACCCGCGCATATGTCCTCATGTGCAATGGCATGGCATGAATGGCACATGGCTGGCACAGCAGTATGGTCTTCTCTAGTCATACTGTTAAAGCCAAACTGTTAAATGTACACCAGTGGCTGTAATGTGATCCAGAACAATGTGAATTCCAAAACCCTTTAATTCTTCTTTCTGGGTGTAGATCAGTGATGGAAAATGGTAAAGATTATTAATAATTCTGACTGCTCCAAGTGCAGCAGAGCAAGACATGATTAAAACCATCAAAAGTTTTAAAAAATGTTTAAACTTATGGTTATCCATTTTTATGTAAAATGTCAGTAAAGTGTATCAGTGCCTGGAACTATTTTAGGCACTGAAGTAGTCTGTAACATTTTCATAAACTTCCTGTGAAGTGAAACAGCGGCTGGATGGAGCTCGCCAAAAGCACAACATAAAGAACAATACAGGCCTTTCTTCATCTGTTTAACAGCACACAGAACTTACACTTTACAGTCATCTGACATAACTTGACTGTGCAAATACTGTACCAATATCCAAAAAGATCAAAAACTTATTAAACTATAAGAAGAAGAAAGGGAAGATTTAACCAAAGATGAATGAAACACTTTAACACTTGGTAAAACACCCAAGGCTTCACAGTCATACAAGCAGCCTGCTGTTTGGTGCCAAAGAACAGCTCGAGGACAGTCCAACACTGCTTTCAGCTTCCCTTGCTGCTGCATCTCCAGGGTTGTAATTGGGAGCAAAGTGGATCAAATTCTTTAACTTGTCTACAGCCATTAAATGCAACACTTGCCTCAAGCTTGGGAGTTAATCCTGCCAATCAGAAGGAGTTCAGCATCGGCATGCAGTCAGCTTAACAAGACAGATGTAAGTGCACCAAATTAATGCCATTCCAACTGGTTTTCTTAAAGATTTGGAGTGGAAAAAATAGAAGTGCTAATTTTTTGGATGTTTCCCTGGGTCCATAAAGATAGCAGTATATGCCTCAACATTTCTTTTTGAATACAAATCTATTTTAAGACTATCAGAGATGTGCTATGATTGTGTTTATTTTTTTTAAGTTCTGTTTTTCATTGATCAGTAATGAATTTGTGATGTTGCTGTAGATTGCTGCTCACCAATGAGTCAGGGGCTACTTCAGGCAAAGCAAGGTTTTCCCTTGCCACTGTTGCCAAGTGTTTGCTCATGGTGGGCTAATATTGGCTACCTCTAATATATTTAACAGACTGAATGGTCTCATCCTCTTCTGTGTGTAATGTTCCAGTCTAAATGCAGAATAAATGGAAGCTTTCAAATGTCTTGTTCCAAAAAAGATTGGTGATACTGTGCCATTTGAACAATACCATCACTTACCTCTTCAAGTGTCTCTAAAAAGAATTTGACATTCTGGCGACAAAGCTCAAACCAGACAAAGCTCAAACCAGAGTAATTATGATTTAAGCAAAGAAGGAATAAAGGTGACAGTATTATGTGAGGGTGGATGGATGAGTCAACATATCATTGGTTTTTATAACAAAGAGGCTCCCTTTTATAACTTTCTCCATTTCAGACATCAGAGCTTTTTCTAAAGCAGAGCTTGGGTGGTCTTTAACTGTTCACTTCATATTAAAACATGAGGTCTTAACATTGACCTTAGAGGGTGAGCCATTTAATAACAAACCCAAAATTTTCAACCTTAAGAATGTTTAGAAACCACACAAATCTTTAATATGTCAAAGATTTGAATCTGTATGGAAAACATTGAACCCTAAAACAGAGAACCCCAAAAGCCCAACAAAAAGCAACAGTTCAAAAATCAGTTTCATCAACAAAAGGTTTGTTGCATAAAAGAGCAACATCACACAACAAGGTGACACAACACACAGAGGATACAGCATGAACTGGTACAGAGAGGGGGGCACACAGAAACTAAATACTCTGAGTTAAGGGAGGCAAGAAGATGGTTGAAAGACATCACTAACACAGATGTAGCAGACATGGAGGGAAGTAAAGGAAGCAGAGGATCTGAAAAGAAACAGGGTAAGAACCAAAATTAAACAGGAAGCACAAGAGATGAAATGTGAGGATGAAAGTAAAAAGGTCTGGAGATGTGACTGGCACAGAGAGATGATGTAATGCAGGTAGAGAAAACCCAGAAGATGCTACCATGTGTTATTCTAGATGACAAGTAAAACCAATAATCAAATGGCGAGCTTGTTGATAATTGGATTGAGGGGATTTTGTTCCTAAAACCATGAAATATATGAGTGATGGGGCCATAATGTAAAAGAAATTGGATTTTAAATGTTTTCTGCAAAGCCTGTTGAAAGAAATGATCTTTTTAACCTGACCACTGTTACGATGTTGATTTGAAATTACAGCTATTAGGGGAAAGAGATAACTGATGGAAACTTGGACTTTTTTAAATGTCCTATGAAACAAGTTCAATGTTAACAACATTTCCAGATACCATTTGGACTAGAGCAGCAACATATTATCAGCATCACATCAGTATTGGCAGATAGTAGCCTAAATGCCATTAATTGATCGCTGATTTATCAGCCTTGCATAATGGCATAATGACAAAGTAGGTTTGTGTAGTTTAAAGCTGAATCAGTGTAGCAAACTCTGGTGATGTTGGTTTATTTTTTCATCTTAATTCCTTAAACTTAAAGGGTGTTCTTAGGACTGAAATTTTCAGTCTGTCATCAGTTGCACCAGCTATGCGCAGGTCCAAACATAGTCTTGCAAGACTTTTTGAAGGAAAAAGGAAACAAAGAAATCCCTTTAGAGTAAATGTATCCCAATCTTTTATATTTCAAGTTGGCATGACAGACTAGAGTGTTTTTATCATGTCAGTCATAACAACACTGACAAAACTTTCACGTTAGCCATTGGCTGTACTGCAGAAATTCATAGTTTTTCAGTACTTCGTGTTCGTGAGTGAGACTTGGGGTTCTTTACAGTGATGAATGTCTATATTGGTGGCATCAGCATATCAGATATCTGCAAAAATCCAGTCCAGTGCATCCCTATTGTAGACCTCTTGCTGATTAAAAGGAAAACACCCAAGCCACCAAACCCATGCATCAATCATTGGACAAGAAGTTCTTTCTTCTGAGGACATAATGAGACCTACCTTGACATCCAGGTCTCTAGCTTAGGAATAATTTTCATTTTGTTAAGTCTGCTATTTTCTTTATAGTTTCCAGTTATACAGACTCTACATTTGGAGGTTATCGGGCTGACTACATCTTCTGTTCACTGAGGCTAAAAAGAAAAAGGAGGGGGTTTTCCCTGCCTTGTCTGACTCATTCTACATGGACCTTTTTAATGACCTGCCTGGAGCAAAACGTGAAAATCTCTCTGTTGGCCGCTCTGCTCCATTTCTCTCCAAGTTCAGCTCCCTTATTACTTGTTACGAAATCCAGTTATCCAATAATGTCTTGGGCAATGCTTCAATGATCATCTTGTCCATGGCTTCCACAAATTGCTGGGCTTTTGTCTCTTCTTCTTCACTGGAAAAAGGTGTTCTCTCTCCCTCTCTCACACTCACATCATGCATGAGTCAGGTTTGTAATTCTCAGACAGACTCCATGTCACGCTGTCTCTCTTTGTCGTTTAAATTGGTTTAACCAGTTTCCTTATTCCTCTTCTTTTTTCCTTGATGGAACTCTCTCTTATTCTGTGAGAGTAGATTTAGACAGAATTACCTCCCACATCACCTCTCTGTTCCAGACTCTCATTCTCTCACCGTCTCTCGCCCTTCTGCTGGGTTCTGTCGTGTTGCAATCCAATAGTGAGAAGAAATGTAAGAAAATTCTCAAACAGAAGGCCAGAGAATGTGTGCAACAGTGTTTCAATGAACTACTTCTATGCAAAGCAGTGCATGTGTGGTGGGTAACAGGATTACATAATCAGAGAGAAACAAACGTCTTTTATCTCCCTAAATCACTGTACTTCACTGGTGCTCCCATCTGTTAGGCTGGTTTGAGAAAGTAATTCAACAAATATTCTTATTTCCTCTTCTTTCTGAAGAAGTCTTTGCAAGGACAAGTGCACTTGAGGCATGCAACATAACCACACCATGAAGTGCAAAAGACAGTAGAATAACAAAAGAAGAGAACAGTGACCACAGCAGCCTACACTACCCTGAAAGTCTGCTTTATGTGATCTGAAAATCACAGAGGAGACAGGGAAATGGTTGAAAAAGGCGTTATTTCTGCTTTCAGTTTCAAGAGATTCTTTCTTTGAAATCCTTAAACAAACATCACATTTCCTACCACATTTATTTGTATCAGACAATCTTTTTTTCTTTTTGTTTTTGTTTTTGTTTTGTTTTTTTCACCTAAAACTATGTCCAAATGGAATTTTTCACAAACTGTTCTTTTGGTCTGACTGGGCATTTTACAGGTTAATGGCATTACTGGGTCTTTGCAGCCTGGACAATGGAGGAACAGCAGGGTTTTTTTTTTTTGTTTGTTTGTTTTTGGTTATTTTTACATTTCTATATTGCTACCAATTTTCAGCATTGAAAGCTGCTGCCTGCACAATATGCACGACGTGAAAACAGTTAGAAAATACAGGGTCTTGTTTGTTTTGGGCTTTTGCAGGCAAATTGTGTTTTAGGGTACTGAAAATGCACTTTTTGGAAAACTCTTTCCAGAGTGGAGATTTTGTGAAGATCTGTTTATACTTTACGTGTAGACATTGAAAAGGGTGTTTCTGGCTTGTGAAGTCACACTGTATGCCAATTTCTTCTCTGTTTGATGTCACTGGTGTGAGATGTTATCACTTTATCAGTCCAACTTCTGGTTGAGGATATTGCATTGACTCTCATCTCTCACCATGATGACAGAAAGAGAGACAGATGAGATCGTGTCAAGTGTTGCCAGTCGGGGGGACAATTATTGTTGATGGACAGGGATTGTTTTTGTTCACTGAATAAAGGGAGCCTGAATAAATATCTATCGATTTATTTATCTTTTTGTTCATTAATTTGTTCATTTAAGCTGATTGTTATTATTTTGAGGAGTCCACGTGTCTGTCAGACTTCCAATGCCAGTTTATTTCCGTTGCATTTCATGGTCAGTGACTTGAGTTTGTGTCTTCAGCAAATTGTGATTGTGTTGACATTAACCTTTTTGCTCACCAGCCACAGTGGCAAGTGGTTCTGCAAACTCACTAGCCACTCAGTATTTCCACTAGCCACAACTTTGGTGTTTGGAAACTGAGCTATATGCCAAATTTGGTACAAAGGGTACGGTACGATACACATGCTCTTCTTTCTCTCGCCATGCTATGCTATGCTATGCTAAAATTAAAATACTGTTAACCAGCTGTTTATTAGAAAAAACTACAGCAGATTACAAGAACATCTCTAATTTTCATTCTGACAAATCTCCAGCAGAGAACATTAAGTGTCCAACTTCTACTGTCCTCTGCTCTATACTGTATGGAAGAAATGTTTTCATACGTGTGTCTAATATCTCTTTAAATATTAGATGACTTACATTTAGTGCATGAGGCTCACATTTGGAGAACATTAAACAACTGATGCATAATATAAGAAAAAAAAAATTGAGCTTTTATGTGCTGAACAGCCTCTCTGTAACAAGCCTAAATCATAAGGGCTAACAGATAAGCACTTTCAGAGTGAAGCATAAGTTGTGACACTGAGAAATACGACCCGCCATCATGGCTAGTTAGAGTCACGCTGCTACCCGCCACGGCTGAAATCCACCCGCATTTGACTAGTTGGCGGGTGTAAATGTCAAGCCCTGGTTGTAGCAGTTTACATTTTTCTTTCACTTGTTTGCTTTGGGGTTTCAGCTACCTGGGTTTCAGTCATAATTTGATTTTTTTCTTATAATTTTTTTTTTTATATCATAATTATGACCTTTTATCTCATAATAATGAATTTTTATCTTGGAATTTAGACTTTTATCTCATAATGATGACTTTATTATCTCATAATTCTGGTTTTTGATCTAGTAATTTGTACTTTTTATCTCAAAATTTTGACTTTTTATTTAATTTTTTTAACTTATTTTTTCAAAATTATGACTTTTTATCTCGTAATTATGACTTTACTATCTCATAATTTTGACTTTCTGTATCATAATTTTGATTTTTTAATTGCATAATTATGACTTTTTATCTTTTAATTTTGACTTATTTTTTCATAATTCTGACTTTTTATCTCATAATTTCGACTTTTTATCTCATAATTATGACTTTTTATCTCTAAATTTTGACTTTTTATCTAATAGTTATGTTTTATTCTCTCATAATTATGACTTTGTATCCCATAATTATGATGATTTTTTTTTTTTTAATCTCCTAACTTCTGCATTTTTCTTTTTTAAGTCATGGAACTGGGATTCCTAGATTCGGCACACAGCAGCCCCAAAATATTTTGTTTCATCACATATAGAGCATCATTGTGAGCGACAATCAAGAACAAGTCTGAGAAAACTCGTCCCGCCTTGTATGATTTGTTTGTCTTTTTTTGACTTGAATTTGACTGAAACACGAGATACTTGTGCCCTATAAAGAGGATCAGCGCTCAGTGAAGAAATCTCTAATCCATTACTATTGCCTCCACAAATCAACCATGCAGGCCCATGGGTAATAAGAAACCAGCACTTCTCAGGGGTTGTCAGGTGGGAACTCTCCTTCGTCAGTGTTTTGTCCAGTTAGTCCCACGACACCTCCAGAGGGCTGAACAGTGATCTCCAGCGTCCCAGAGCCACCCCCCTCCATGCTGGCTCTCACCACCCACCATGCCAACACGCAGACATCATCTTACCTATCTTACCACATGGCCCAAACAGCCTCAACAGCATGCCACCTTCAACAGACCCAGGCTCCGTACATGCAAGCTCCAGGTAGTGACAATGCCGATACTACCTTCCTTAACACCACTCATGATCATGAGAATAAAAGTTTGTCAAGCTCTTGGAACGACATCCCTGCCTTATGATGGTAGTCAATGACAACTGACTGAAAAAGAAAAATTTTAGCCCGAAATAGCAGACGTACATCAGCTACCTGGTGGGTCGATGCTGATAGCAATAGCATCAAGCTAGCACTGTAATGTTTAGATACACAGACAAATACAGTTTAGTACAATAAATTTATTCCAAGTCTTTGAAGATGTAGTCCAGCCCTGCCTTCTTCCTAATGTCATCATACGGGTCGAGTAAAGTCATGGTAAGTCACTACTTTATGACTCTGTGGTCACCTAATCTGACATATGGAGCATCGTAACATACAAAAAATCCTGTTGTCTGACATCAGCTGATGATACAGAGATGCCTAAATGGACAACAGAGGGCACCACTACTTCATATAACACTTCAAAGATACAAACCCTGATCATGATTTCTGATGAGACCCAGTTTGAGTTGTTAGAAGAGATTTCAGAGGTAAAGCTAGACATTTTAATCTTGTCAAGGACATCTTCTCTGTCTCTGAGTGAGCCTCTTTGCCCATACAGTGAAGGACAGTGTCTGCTGACATGGCCCGCTCTTCACAGCATCTACCCGTGTGTTTTTGTGATTTCATGTGAACATGTTTTATAGAACGTAGCACGTGTGGATGAGATTATCTTTTAAAACAGAGGAGGAAAACCCTCTGGTTTCATAAATTTGTGCCTACATGGACAAAGCCTGAGTTTGACATTGTAGATGAGGCGTACGATGGGTTTAAATATCACATGTTGAAAAGCAGAGAATAGGGGGCTGTTACAAACGTCATCAGACAGCATGAAGACATTTTTTTATAGGTGTTCTAGTTGCCTCTCTAAGAAGTTCATGCCAAAGCCTGCCTTCATAGACAGAACAAAAAAGAGGAACTCAGCAATTTCAGTGACTGCACCCTTAAGGACAGTCTTTCCTACCCTGGGTAGAACACATGAAAGGTGACACACCTTTGCGAATTCTGACAAAAGAGAACTTCCTACCTTTTCAGCTTTGAGCACCAATCATTGTTGGCCTTATTGTGGGTTGCAAAAAGTTGGGAATTATTCACTATCCAAAAGGTGTACAGAAAAGTCTTTCTCTGCCTCTTTTACCTTACTTTTGCTCACTTTTGCCTCTCTCAGCATCCCATCCATCTCCTCCAGCTTCAATTTCGCCTGCTCCTCTCTTTAACTTTCTCTGATCCCCTCTCTCACAGTTACCTCTTACAGTAACTGACGCTTATTCTCTCCCTTTTAGCCTTTTCTCTCTCTCTCTCTCTTTTTCACCTTCCTTTTCTAAATGGAAAGTAAAAATCAGCATTTCCTGCTCCACACTTATCGTATTATTCAGCATTTCTTTATGGGACTTCTTTTCTATTGTCTCCTCTTCCTTGTTGTGTCTCCAACTTGACTGATCAACCCTAATACATTTTCCTATTTTGTCTTTCTTATGTCAAAATTAATATTCTTTTGCAGGTATCTGTTCTGTACCCATCAATTTCCTGCTTCATCATCTGCCATCGAATCTCTGTCTTTTATCTCTTGCCATCCTCATCTCCTTTATACTACTCCTCTGTCTCCCTCTCCGTCTCCCTGGCTCTTGAGTTGCAAAGTCAGGCCTGAGTATGCTAATAGGTCTGAACACAATTATCTCAGAGATTTACAGAGAACGAGAGGGCAAGACTTTTAGTTTCAACAGATTTTCTCCATCTCCTAGCATCAAATTCAACCTGAAGATTTGTCTCTTCCTTTCCCATACCTTCGACTCTGACATTTTGTTTTCAGCAGGTCAATATTCCTAGCCATCTCTACTCGTGGAAAATGAAATAAGGAGCATGAATCAAAGTCATCATATATGTGTGAGAGATGTAACATATTGCAGGGAACAGGCAGCAGATTTAAAATTACCAGTTAAAACCCTCTTTTTATCCCCAAAGTTATCACACCTTTCAAAATGATGGACCAAGAAAACTGTATTTTACTCTTATATTCACTAGTTGGTTGTAATGTTTAATTTGTGATTTATACACCTTAGAATTTCAGCTAAATGTTTTAACTCAGCCCAACAGTAAAACATTTTATGGCAACATTGGCATTTGAAATGTTTGAGATGGTGCAACTCAGTGCATAGATTTCAGTTTGCCACAGACTTAGTAGCATGGAGCCAACCAGTCCATGGCACTGCTGGGGTGTTATGAAGCCCCGTTGCTCTAATAGCAGCCTTCAGCTCATCTACATTGTTGAGTCTGGTGTCTCTCATCTTCATTTTGACATTTCCCTAGCGATTCTCTATGGGGCTCACGTCAGGCCAGCTGGATAGCCGATCAAGCACAGTAGTACCATGGGCAGCAAACCAGTTTTTAGTAGTTTTGGCTTCACTGTGGGCAGGTGCCAAGTCCTGCTGGAAAAGGAAATAAGTATTTCCATAATTTTTTTCCGCAGATGGATGCTTGACTCTAAAATCTCTGGACTTAATAAAGCACAGTGGACCAACAGCAACAGAGATGGCACCTCAAACCATCACTGACTGTAAAGACTGAAAACACTGGACTTGAAGCACCTTGGATTCTGTACCTCTCTGATCTTCCTCCAGACTCTGGGACCTTGATTTCCGAATGAAATGCTAAATCAACTTGGTGGCTCTTGATACACTGGCTCCAGCCTCAGTCCACTCTTTGTGAAGCTCCTTGTGAAGTTCTTGAACTATAACAAAGATTATTCTCTGGACAATAGTAAGTCAGCAGTCTTCCCCATGATTGTGATTATCTGTACTGAACCAGAGCAAAACAAGGCTCAGGAAACCTTTGCATATTGGACTTTTCCACTATATTCTAATATTTTGAGATAGTGAATTATTGATTGTATGAACTTTAAGCCGTAATTTAAGGCAAATTTAGGGTAGATGTTAAATATATCAATTTGGCTGATTCCAATGTGGATGCTGATGGTTTTTTTTTTCAATTCTTCTTTTGGTGTAACACTTCAAGTAGGTCAACATTTACTCTCACATTTGACCTTGAAAACAGATCAGAGTTGGTACAACAGGAGGAGCAGCTGGATATACAAGATGCCAGCATAAAAATGATTGGACACATCAGATTAATACTGGAAACTGATATCTGTTTATGCCACATATTTTGGCAGATGTTTGTACACAGGGCCAAAATCTGCTGATACTGATGTGAAACCAATGTATAGATAGACAGGTAAAGTGGCCTGTATAGAGATGTGAAAGATGTTAAGTAGCAGAGTTTGGTGACAGTGATAATAACTCTGGGCAAGCACAGGTTAAAAGAAGTATTGGGACATTTCAAGTGAACAGTCAAAAGGTGGAGAGTGAGAGAAAGGGGACATGAGTGCCAGATGAGAGGGAGATAGAAAAGGAGGGACGAGGGCTTGAATGTTGGAGAGTGACCGAGGAGAGCAGGATGAGAGATGGAGAGAAGGTCACGAGGTTTGTTTTTTTGTGAAATGCATCCTCTCACTGTTGCTTTGATGTAAGAGCCCGACCACTTGTTCAACCAGGAGAGGAAGTCATTTTAATTTCAGGACATACTTTATGCACTGCTATACAGCGCTAACCTCTGTAGAAGCTGTGCTAATGCATCTATCCTTCACTTCAATCAAACCAGGACGATATAAGCCCTCAAACAGTAGCACTAACAAAAACCTCCTTTATAAGTTTATGCTTCTTATGTGTATAGAGTCTGGAAAAGAGCACTGCCTAGGTTTTTCAAACAGCCTCTCCTCAGGGTGTGTTCGGGTTGCAGCAGCTGTTCAGCACTCTGTTTAAAATGGGACTTTTGTGCCTAAAGATAGGGACTTAACTCCCATGTGTCTATGTCCCCATCAGACCCAGAACATATCCCACTAGAGCTTTTTACCTTGGCCCGTCTTTTAATTTTTTCCTACAAATATTTGAACCTGCAGCACTTTGCAACAAACTGTAAAATATCAAGATCTTGAATTATATGAATGTGACTGATTTGTTGTAGCCAAAAACTGCTCTGAAATGCTTTCTTGGATGGGTTTTACATGCTTTGTATCTGAATTTTGCAAATGAGACTCCCACGTTGTGTGGAATAACATTAAATAATACATCAACACACAGCAGTCCAGTTTTTATAACTTGAAAGTTAAATTGTCACTTGTTGCTGATATGCATGCTTTAATTGTTGTAATTTGTTCTCTTATTGGTCGACTCTAATGCCATGACATTAAAGATGGTGAATTACAGGAATACATTTAATGATAGTTTTGCTCTCCTCTGAACACCTTAGAAGTCAGCAAGGGCACAGCATTCACTGGTGAGCATTGGTTTCTTAATCAAAGTCAGTATTCATCCCAGCCATTTGTCACACAGGAGAGTGTTACCTGGAAACCTCTTTTCATTATGGAATTATCTGCTGACATCAATGTTTGGTGTTTAATACTCACATTATGTAGGTGAGGTTTGTCATTTACTCTAACTTCTTAAAATTTTTGATTGACATCATCATGGCACTGCATGGCAGACACACACAACTGCGCTCTTCTTTATACAGCAAGGCTAAGCAGACATTTGTATTTTACAGGAAAAAAAGCCATAATGTATACACGATACCCAGGAAGGCTGCCCAAGCATATTTGCTGACTGTTTTTTACATTTTTAATTTTTTTATTAGTATTGGATCACCATTCATAAAAAGTTACAATCTTCCTTGGATCCATGAGCGTATGCATTAAGGTGGTGTCTAAAAACTGAAGATGAAGGTAAATCAACAGGTGATCAGAAAGACAGAGACCAGGAAAGAAAAAAAGAGAAAGAAAAAAATCTGCTGTTAGGGGTTACCCTAACCCTAACCCTGTTGATATTTTGATAGAGATTACCTTTTCAAGTCATTAACTTTTGCACCTGATGCTGTAAATGGTTAACCTGACACGCCATCTGGGAAACCTTCAGTACTAAGCACGTGACGTAGCCGCGACCGAGGTGCGCGTGTGCAGTTACCAGGGAATAACGCAAACCATGGCCTCTGTCACTTTCTAACCGGGCCCAAACGGTTCAGACGGGAGCTTTGCAAGATGGATTCGCCAGTGAGAAACAAGGAAACGGGCATATCCATCTGCTTTGCAAGGTTAGTCAATGGTGGTATTTTGCTCTTTATACGTTTTGGATGATTGCAATGTAACAAAATAGTCCTCATCCATACATGGATCACCCATTGTGATGACTAAATATAGAGTGCAGTTTCCTATCAATTATCTAGACTATGGCGCTCGGCCATTTTTATCACCTTAGTCTAATTTGCCCCATCAGTGTTACATATCATAGAGCTGACATCCTGTCAGGCTGCTCAGCAGTGAACCTGTACGTGCACATGAGCCATGCTTTGCTCACTGAGTGTGGCACAAATAAACACTCTATACTGTGTGACTGAACTTCAGACAGTGAGGAGACGAGGTCTAGAAACATTCCAGATGAAAAAATTTGTTCCTCTTCACCTTGTATCCATGTAGGATACAAGGTGCAGGGACATGTGCACTCATGTCATGTGTCTCTCATGTGCAAGTGGGCCACGTAGCACACTACCTTGATGTCTAAATCAGTAGGTATTCCAGTAGTATTCTCATCTTAAGTGACAAAACTTCAGTGTGCGAGCGTATGATTGAGCAGACTGTGCTTCAGTCAAACATTTTACTTTACAGGAAATATAAGAAGTATTTAAAACAAATAAAAACATGAGAGAGAAAAAGGCAGTGAGTTAAAGGATTTCACTTTTAGCTTAGTGAATCAGTCACTGATTTTAGTTGGAGAGAATGAAGCTGCTGTAAATGTCTCTGTTCCTGTGGTTTTATTCTTTCCTGAGTTACATTAACAAGGGAGGACAAACAGAATGTTAATCATGATCAACTATTTATCTCTAGACTGTTCACACAGAAATTAACATCATGTATCATTTATAAAGATTTGGTTGTGTTTAGTCTAACATACATAAAATATTAACTCCACCATAAATCATTAGGAAAAACTAGACAAATACAGGAAATAAAGACTGTGACAAATTTTTCTGGTGGAGATTAGTTTCAGTTAAAATCAGTGGTGGTCATGTGACCTGCTGCAGATTGTCAAGTTTTTTAAAATAAACCTTTTATAGACAGTGGATGTTTTATCATGAGCATAAGAAGAAAAATCCAGGTAAGGTAAACATAATCTTTAGATGACAATAATATTAATAATGATAAGATTTTTAAGCAAAGAAAAACTTTTTCATCAAAAATCTTTATCATGAGGTCAAACAAAGAAAAAACTGAAAACTGGAATCAGCCAATCAAAATATAATCAGAACACCTCTGATTTTATTATTACGAGAGAAAATTGTTTATGAAGAACGTTTCCATAGATTATGCCTCTTTATTTTGCTTTAAAAATGCACAAGATTGGTGCATTTAACTTCAAAATATCCCAAAAATATCTCCAGGGGGAGCATGCCCCTGCCCCCCTAAAAATGTCCAGGGTCCCCCTATCATAGTCTCCTAAAATCCTGTGGGAAACACTTACATGCACAGGTAAACAGAAGCGGTAGGAGGTGGGGGTAATTTGCCAAGGAGTTTTTACTTTTGAGTTATAGACATAGTTAGTCTTACATGGCATTAAAAACACAGATGATCTTCACAATAATTACAAAACACCACAGTTCCCTACTACTTGAGGAACTCTGACAAGTTTTAATAAAAGCAGAGGGTGTCTGTGTAATAAATAAACAATGACTGTTTTTTGTCTATTAAAAATCCAAGGGCTAATTACAGACTCGCCTATCCAGTGCAAATGTCCGGAAACAAATATTGGCATTGGAAAGTAATTATCTAATCATTACAGGTAATGCTAATCATCTGTTCAGTCATTCATTGTCATTGAGCTTACAAACATCTGCTCAATTTTCTCAGCCTATAAAGGCTGACAATGAAATAGCTGCAACCCCCTTGGTTAAACATATATAAAGCAAACATAGCATCAAGGTGAAACACTACCACTAATGAGAAAAAGAGGGACTGTTTTTTGACAAGACTTCAAGGATTCTGTTGTGAATTCAAGCTACTTTTTTGTAGTTGCCCAGTTTTGAAATTTAGATGGAGGTCATGCTGTCTTCACAGAAGAGAGACTTTTGCATGGGTTGCCATGAGTATGCCAGATTAATACATCCAAACACCAAAAGTGCGAATGCTTCACTTTAGAGACCCCCCCTGTACCACAAGCTCCCTTGACTGTTCTAGCAGCTTAAAAAAGAAGAAAATTCTTCCTCATATTGCTCTTTGTGGTCAGGCCAAAGTACAGCTGCAGTTTAGCTCAAAGACTCAAACACATGCAAGCACACAAGACAAGTTAAAGGGCCACTGCAGCATCCCAACCTGCAACTCTAACATCTCCATGTGCATCGACGACTGCACCAGTCTTATCCCACTTGTGTGATTGTGCCACACTCTGCATAAACTCTGTTGCCATGGTAATATTCACAAAGCCCTGATCATTTATCCTGACATATAGGGACATAACGATGAGAGCAGAAACAGCTCATCTTAAAACTGGTGAACTAAGTGTCGGCTGTGATATGTGCCGTTCTGGCTGCATGTATGCACTCAACCTGAGCATTACTGACAAGCAGATACATATGAATGACTTCAGCCCTTATTAAAGATGGCAGCTGAGAAGAGAACATGGCTGTCATAGATTTTTTTGGAGAGCAGACAGAAACGAATGGCTGGGTTCAGTTGCAGTGGATGTAGTGGGGGCTGGCAGGGTCAAATGTGTCGGCTGTGGAGCGCCAAGTCACTACAGGACAGGCCAGGCTTTACTTATATCAGACCAGTGCCTCTGACACAGACATGAAAACACAGATATTTGTGGAATGGAAAAGCCTCTGACCCAGTTATTCAATATGCAAAAACATACCCACACACAAATGGCAGTTTTAGATTTTTCAGCACAGTGGATGCTGGCCTTGTCTATTTGCAACATTCACACATACATTTAGTAAGAGCATGTATTTACTGACTTTTGTCAGTCAGTTTTTCTCTTCTGAAACATGGATTATTTACTTTTCCTCATGGAAAATGGTACCACCATAAATTCATCTTGATAACAATGCTCATCTTTAGAGATTTTCACTGGTTAAGAATATACTAACCACCTACAACAAAGAACAAGCCCACAAAATCGATCGTTTACCGTTAGTTCAGGCAGACCATGGAGTCAAGTGCTGCCAAAACTGAGATCAGCTAATCTCATGCAAGTGCTCATCAGCTGACGGCCAGCTGATTTGCTCTAAGCACACTATTAGCTAATAACTCTCTGCCTTATATAAACTGCTCTAGTCCGGTTACGCTCTGCCACTCTCCCTGCAAGCTGCTCCTCCAACCCTTCTCCACCCCAGCTCCTCCTTTATTCCACTTTTGACTTAACCAGTGTCAATCTGTTGTGCTTGATACCTGCTCTGCTCTGTTTTCGTTTTGTTTGGGGTGTTTTTGCTGTTTCTCTCCCTGCCTTGTACTTTCCTCATCGGCAGAGGAAGAGCAGGAGCATGTGCTGTTCCTGCTTAAAGTTTTCTACGTAGGCTTGTGGAAGGGCAGGGGGATCCCAGGACAGCCACACCGCAAAACACAAATTACAGTTTAAGTGCCATACAGAAATATTCATAGGCCCAAATCATGTGTTTCTCAACAAAGTGGTCCTGACTGAACCCAGTTTTTTACTCTTAAAGCTAGGGTAGTGCCGCCCCAATGACGCTATCCATGCCTTTGACTCTCTTACTGCAGCATTTCTAGCAAGCCCAGAACTTGGGTGACTTTTTGGGATTCTAAAGATTAAATCCACACTAGTTAACCCAATACTGAACGTCTTTTTATCCATTTTTAATCAATTTCCAGCTTGAACGCTAACCATCATATTGATTTCCTTCGTGAGGGTCTGTCAACCAATAGCAGGCTGTTCCATCGTCACGTCTTGCTGCCTGAAAAGAGCATAATGAGAGAAAGAAATAGAGAGCCCGTGATGTGGCCCCTTTGTTAGTGTTTTTGTTTTTATATTAGTAAAACCCACATTAATCAGCTGGAAAAGAGGCTTTACATTATGTTTCTATTTGTTAAAAATGTTCTAAGTCTAATGTAGGGCTAATTCGCTAGTCTTCCACAGCACAGTTCAGTCCAGAAAGTTTACACCAGTGTCAAATCAGCACTCGGTATTGGCTGATGTCCAACACTATTGGAATTGGAACTGGGAAGAAAATTGTAAATGGAACATCTACTTTAGACAGCCCTAGTCTTTATATAATGTGCTGCTGATGAATATTGTCAAAAACACAAGCCTACAAAATAAGGCAGGGTTGGGATGATCCCTCTGCCATCCCTACTGCCCTACAGCGCTATTCCATGGAAAACAACACAAACAGATAAAGAAAAAAAGAGTAAAGCCGCTGTATAACTTGAGCTCTACTTTTGAACTGAACCACCAATGAATAAGTGCTTTTCCTGGGATACTGACCAAGAAATTATGGTGATTATTTTGCAAGTGTGGAAACTGCACAGAAAAAAATCTTGCCAAGAGGTTGGGCACAAACCCCTGGCATCACCAGAAATAAAGAAAACTAACATCCATAACCAAAGGCACCATCTGTCAGATGGTGATGGACAATGATTTCCTATTGCTGTGCATAAGAAAAGAAAATAGGATGATAAAGGTGCAGGTTAGGTCCTGTTGCCCTCTAAAGGTAAGTGGATGTCAACTATATGGATGCTTTGTGCAGCTCACTGAATATCCTGTGACCGCTGAAGAGCACTGGAGAGACACTTTTAACCATAATTACTTTATTCAGTTTTATACTTTTTTAAATCTGTGATTCTGATTGGAAAAGTAGAAAAACTCTGTGGATAATTCAGCTGCAATTATAAACCTTGTGAGCAGTGAAAACTAGAGTACACTATGCTAACGTCAGCAGAAGCTCATCAGCTCTTCCTGACTAGTGTTGAGAGGGTTGGAGAGAAACTGAATTCGAAAATGCCTTATTCTGAGAAATTTCAGAATTTAATTTACTAGTTTGTGAGAGAAAAGAGCTTCGACAGAACTTTAGTCTCTTTTGAAAACCTCTTGGACTATAAACATAATACAAATCCAAGCTACACAAACTGAGCTCTTAGAAGGAAGCTGAGCTAAATTTAGAGGCATAAACACTGGGATGTATTAGTAGAGAAAACACTTTTAGGACTAGCTAGTTCTTGCAGGAAGGTTTATCAAGTGCTATTAATAAACGTTAACAATTTGATGTAGATCTGTTGCTAAATCCAGCACATTTACCTTAAAACGAGGCAGCTTCAGAAGTCAGATATTGACTCTTAGTTGCTGAAGAGGACAGCAGACAAATCATGCATAAATATATAAACAATAACTTCCTACAAAGCCCTCTCACAAGGGCAAAGTACTCTCATGTGGAGAGAAAAGTGCTTCTAAGAAAGTTTTCCACCTTAGAGAGGAGGAGGAAACAGTATGGAGCAGGGTAAGAGGCACTCTGCGCCACACTCTTGACTCGGCTGTTTGAAAAGCTGAACCTGCAGCTAAGAAAATCTCAAAGCTCTTTTCTTTGTATATCTTAACGTGCGTGAGCGTGCACACGCCTGTAAGGATGCATTGATTAGGCGTGGTAAAATCAAAGCTGAGCTTTAGGTTAGCAATCGATCAAACAAGCCGTCTTTTTTTTTTTCCTTTCCCTCATCCAAGAAGAGAAAAAGCAGTTTATTCTAGAGAAATGAGGAGTCTGATAGACTAGGGGCAGAAAACAGAGAAGACATACACATAAATGAAAAAAAAGAAAACATTTAAAGATGCCTACTCAAAGAAAGAATGGTAGAGAGAAGTAAAACACTAGGCTTAAGCAAAGAAGTGAATCCACTAATGTACAACTGTAAGTACACACATAATGACACAAACACACATCATTAGTACTATAACACAAGACTGACAAAAACACAAATATATCGTCGCAAACCCAAAGCACACACACCGACACACAGCAGGTTTTGACAGCATCGCGCCCACACAGCCAAAACACAGACATGCAGATAGGCAAGCTGCAAACACAGAGATGGAGGTGGTATGATGAGGAGAGGAAAGACAGAGAGAGGGAGGCAGAGGAGGGAGGCCGATGGAGACGAGTAAAGGGGACGATCGAGGGATGGGAGGGGGCCGTTGGAGGTGAGAGACACAAAAGAATGAGAATAAAAGAGGAGGGAGAGATGAGTGATACCAAGATGAAAGGGACTTCCTCTGAAACATGGAGCCACCAAAATCAAACACTTCATCCAATTATTACTCATCTTCAACTCTGTGCTCACACTGGCACGCACACACCCATCAAGGTTCCAATTCAGATTAGAATTTTATATATGCATTTATAGCTTCTTAAGTCACACTATGGATGGAGCTATCACACTATAGATGGGGAGTGATAATGTTAATTAACAGTCTCAGTCTTTATCAGTACTGCTGTTACTGTCCTGTTATTTTGCGGAAAGAAAAGATAATTAAAAAAAATAGAACTGGCATTGCTTTTTATTCCTAATAATAGACTGTGTCTGTTGAATTTGAATTTTCGCTTTCTTATCTTTTGACCAGATCTAGAGGACATTTTATTTATCTTTGTTTAATATTTTACTGACCTGACCTTTAACACATCATTAAGCCATCCAATTAAGTTAGCCATCCAAATTTTGTCCTGCCAATTTCACCATTTCACAAATTCTTTCCAAACAGTTCAGGTGCACTGACCATGGCACTGCCGGAGTAGAATAAAAGGAATGTTGTCTCAAGAGCTTAAGAGTTGTTAAGAAGGTATTTTTTATTTTGGTTTAATTTGATGGACAGAAATGTCATTTTTGGCCATGGACTACAGCTGAATTATACTGTAAAAAAGTGACATTATGATATCTGTTCTTTCTGATATACATACGGCAATATAAAAACTGCAGGAGTTATTACAAATAAATGCAGTGAGTTTTTACCATCTTTCATACGGGCAATTATAATCTGAATCTTATAATCATATACTAATTATTTTGGATGTAAAGCCCAGAGGAAGAGGAATAAATAAACTTATACAAAAGAATCTGTTTTGGCTTGAGCTATAGCTATTTGCAACATGTTTCTTGGAAATCCAAATATAAATCAGACATTTTTACCAATAAATATTCAACAATTACGACAACAATTTGAAGGTAGCTGATAGCAAATATGATAATCATCTGAGTTTTAAAATTTCAACATGCTCAGTAAAAAAAGCACTGCTTGTTTATAAACAATATTTTTACTTCTTTATTGCCATAAATTCAGACTTTTTAAATGTTTTTTTTTTCTAAAAGCTCATAGTGCAATAATGATGGAAGTACAATTTGTTGCATCCCACCTTGCAAGAAATTAGCGAGCATCATAAATTGTTTATTGCCTTCTCCTTACCTTTGTCTTTGGCAGAATAATCCTAATCTTTTCAAGCTAACAACAGACCATGACATGGTTCTTTGTGTAAGTTGTAGTAATAGGTCAAGTAGGGCTGTGTAAAGTACTGAACAATAGGTACAGTGCCTATAAAAGTAGGATCTTTAATCGTCTTATTATTTATATATCAGTCATTGTCAAAATAATTTGGCATTTTTGACAAAATAAATTACGAAAAAAAACTATTTTATGTCAAAGTGAAAACAGATTTCTACAACGTTATGTCAGGTGAATAAAAAAATGTAAGGTAAAATAAGTTACTGCATAAATATTAACCCCTTTTAAAGTGACTGACCTAATTCAGAGGTCCAGTCAACTTTTCACTAATTCTCACAATTAGTGAAATTTGGATCACCTGAGTGCAGTGAATGTGTCCCAAGTGATTGTAATATAAAGACACCTGTATAGTCAGGTATATGTATAGTCACTGGTTAATCAGTATTCCTGGCTTCCATTACACCATCAAGACAAAAGAACACCCCAAACAACTCAGAGAAAAGGTTATTGAGAAGTATAAGTCAGGGTATAGATACAAAAAATTAGGGATGGGACCGATCCAATCCAATATCGGTATTGGGTCCGATATGGACGTAATTAATAGATCCAAGTGACCGTACAAATCCGTCCTACAGTTTGCGGTAGACCATGAATGCACCGCAGTCTAACACGAGACAGTCTGTGTCTAACTGAGCTAGAATTAGTTAGGATGTTCTTAGCAGTATAATTACCTAGTCGATTAAATGTAAATCCATATTTAGAATAGTCAAAACTAGTCTAAAGATGAGAGAACACAAAGAAGAGAGGGTGTGACTTTAGCCTGATAATACTCTCTACAGTGTGGCTAGCATTGAAAGCTAGCGCCACCCGCCTTTGTTCCTCTTTACAGATTCATATCGTGCTTTGATATTTGGCCTCTTTTCACTTGTGGTGAGTAGTTATACATGAGCTTAACCCTCGACAGCCCACATACCACTTTATTTCCATTTACTACTTTGGAAAAGTGTCATACCGCGGTCTTCCTACCACACACTAACAGCTTAGCAGCCACCGCCTGGATGTTTACATCCGGGGAAAGGGTCAAAGAAGAAGGCTGCTGAAGCTACAGCAGTCTCTAGTGCCGGGAGGTTCATTAATGACAGTATAGACAGGGATTTCAAGCCTGTTTTTTTTTTTGGATAATGTTGATATTTATTTTTTTGTAGTAGTTCAAATAAATTTGTATGGAATACATTTAAATTCAATTCTTTTTTTTATTATTATTTGCTTTTTAATAAGAGGAGCTGGGTGGTTTACTACAGCCTCATGTAACCTCACACATTATACCAACAACAATAATAATTATTAAAATATATATATATATATATATATATCGGGATGAGTATCGGTATCGGCACATATTCATCGGAATCAGATCGGAACTGATAAAAGATTGGATGGATCAGTGCATCCCAACAAAAAATGTTTCAATGCACTGAACATCCCCTGGGGTTCAGTTAAATCCATCACCAAGTAAAAAAGCACTCTGAGAGCGCAGACCTCCGCCATTAGCCCTATCTCCCAATAGTACAGATCCTTTAAAAAAATTCCTGGATCCAGACAGTGATCCGGATCAGTCCCAAAATCGAATCAGTTCTTCCTTATGTCACTTATGACATTTCCTGAAAACTTCATCAAAATCCATTCATAACTTCTTGAGTTATGTTGCTAACAAATTAACAAACTAACTAACTAACTAACAAAGCCTGCAGATCACATAACCTACTTGGCAAAAGTAATAAATGGGAAAATTATGACACATTGTAAAACTGCCTAGATCAGGCTGTTCTCACAAACTGAGTGACTGTGCAAGAAGGAGACTAGTGAGAGAGGCCTCCAAGACACAAACAACTGTTGTTTGAGTTCTTCCCCATTCAAAGCTTTAGGGGAGAGTGGCAAAGAGAAAGTTGCTGTTATAGAAAACTTGTAATAAATCTCAACTTGAGTTTGCCAAAAGGCATGTGGGAGACTCCATGGTCAAGTAGAAGAAAGTTCTTTGGTCTGTTGAGACAAAAATGTGCCTTTTGGGCATCAGATACAATGCTGTGTTTGGCGGACACCAAACACCATCACCACAAACACACATCCCTACTGTGAAGCAAGGTGGTGGCAGCATCATGCTATGGTGATGCTTCTCAGAAGCCAGCCCTGGAAGGACTGTAAAGTTAGAGGGTAAAATGAATGTGGCAAAATATAAGAAAAATCCTGGAGGACAATCTTACTGAGTCTGCAAGAAAACTAAGACTTGTGAGAAGATTTGTTTTCAAGCAAGCATACAGGTAAGGCTACACAGAAATGGTTTTAATGACAACAAGGTGAATGTTGTAATGAAATTAGCATGGTTCAATACTTTTAACAACCCCAGTTCAAACATACAGACTTATCGCTTTAATGCCAAGTCTGCCAAGTGACATTTAGTTTTATTCAGAAAGTACTGTATGAATGTTTATGAATCAGTAATTTGACATGACTGAACTTGAGATATAAGTTATGTTACAGTGCCACAAAACTTAAACACTTTCAGACTTACAGACTTAAACAAGACTTATATATTAATAAGCTCAAATGTTTTTGGTTTTAGGATGTTAGTTCACTGTGAGTCCGCCAAAAAGAAAAATATTTTCATCCTTTGTTCTCAAGCAGTCTTCTCATTCAAGAATATTTTTTCATTTTTGGTTACATAAAAACCAGAACTAAATATAAAAGCCAAATAAAAATAGAACAGAGGGAAGAGCTTTGACCTGGAGGGATTTTCATTCAGACATTTCTTTCAATGTTTTGTTATCGAAACGTAAATTATTTGAAGCCGTATTCTAAAAAAAAGCAGCCCTTGGTTTCGAGTGCTATTTCACTCTAGAGAATTCTTCCATTTATCCTCCGTCTCGTCCTCCATTAGTGCAGCAGACAAGACTTTATTTAAGTGTTAGTCTGCAAAAAGAAGAAGATGTGTTTTAAAAAGAAATCCTTGTATCTTTCAGTCAAGTAGTTACTGGAATAAATCCTATAAATTCTGACAGCTTAGAAAAAGCAAAATGACGTTTTGGAGTAAAATCTCTGAGGGATGAAGCCAAAGCGCAGTAGGAGCAGAAAAAGCACAGAACAAACAGTGGGATTTCTATGACTGCTAGGAATGTGTGATTGAAATGACTTCAAAGTCAGTCCTACCTGCAGAATTGTAGTGGATAATCAACCTTATGTAACATTCAGGGATATACTATTTTTTAATATGACACATCAAAGCTCATTATCAACTTTCAAAAACCCACACAAACAGAGGATCGCACTGCAGATGCCTGCCTTTTGAGGGCGGCATCCTGTTCAGCAGTTTCCCCTACCTCTCCCCATTCGTCCCTCTCCATCAGTCAAAATGAGCACCGTCCTGTCTGACTCATCTGCGATGTTGCTCTACGATGCCAGCTGAGACATCCATCCAAACAGACGGACTGACAAACAAGAACACATAGGCTCAAGAGGACGAGGAGCAGAACGGATACAGGCTCAGAAAAACTGGAAGTGCATGCTTGGATAAACCCAGAACCACACGCTGAACTCCATATGAACAGAAACCACAGGGAATAATGACATTAAGAAAGTTTGTAGGACTAAGCTTTAACACACGCATGAACAAACATTAAAAAATAGAGCTGCAAGAGCCAATTTAAGCTCCTGATAGGATTTTAAGGCTTATTACAAAACATGATAAAATTCATATTGATGTCTCGAAACAGCAAACAGGACCACAAGCAACAAGTTGATCATTTCCACCGTGTTCATTGTCTACAGATGGCACCAAAATCAACACAAACTAAAATTCCTTAAATACTCCTTTCTAAATGCTTCTGATCAGAGTGTAGCTGCCTGGCTCTGTGCCAGAGCAGAGTCAGAAATAGGGGATTAAATTTACTGTTTTCTGGCACAAATCTCTTTGTTATGATACTTTTAATGACCCATAGGCCACTGTGGCTGATAGATTTAGGAAATTTTCCTCACAATGAACAAAAACACATGCGTGGCTTTTTTAGGTTTCTTTACACCAAATGATTGTCTTATTACTCTTTTAAATTACAGTTAGTTGCAGCTCTAAAGCCACTCTTTGGCAAACTTTGACTCTAAAATAAAGTTGTGATTTACATTTAAAAGTTACTAACGCTCCATTTGACTCAAACAGAGGAGGTCAGGAGTGTGACTTTTAGGTGGAAACAAGTTGGAAAGGGTGACAGAGAGATTCTGGGATCAATACCAAAGAGGAAAACATGGCTGTCTCTGAGCACAGAGGCAAAACATTCACGGTAACTGTTTTTCTACCCTTTAGTAATGCTCTACAGTTTTGTTTTCCTCATTCAGTGGAAATTTGCTCATTGATACCCACACAGTGTTTTTGCCAAGATAATATAGTAATCAACATTTCCTTAAATAAATGTGTTAATACTTTTAAAGAGCATAGGATGAGGTGTTAAAAGGGTTTTGGATCTGCAAAATAAATCTGTATTAACAAGTGCATGTGTGCACCAATATACTAGTGACTCATGCTTGTGTAATGTGCAGTCCACCTGGGGTTTCTTCAACGAACACCTCACTTCTTGCTCAATCTAAAGATTGCTTTCACTAATTCAAGCAGTCATGAATGCATAACCATTACATACGGGTGAATAAGCATTAGTATAAACTGCACAGCTGTGCTTCTATATAAATGTTCCAAAGAGCCCATGAAGAAGAATGAATAATAAATTAAACATATGTATATTTATATAAATGTATGCTTAGGGAGAATGGGAAACAGAGCTGAAAAGAGAGCATAAGAAGCATAGATATAATGGATATTTACAGGCATGTTGTGTTGGTTACAAGAACCAGAGCTATCAGTCCCAGAGAGGTAATGCTCTGCCACAGAAGTGGGAGATTTTAATGAGCGAGCACTGCCAAACCACAGTCTGTAGGTGGTTTGTTGGCAAAAATCAAAGTGGATCACTGAAGCCCAAAAGACCTTTGTATTCAGTGATACCAGGACTGACAGAGCTGTGGATGGATGGATGAATGGATGGATGGATGGATGGATGGATGATGGATGGATGATGGATGGATGGATGATGGATGATGGATGGATGGATGGATGGAAGATGATGGATGGATGGACAGACGGACAGACGGATGGACGGATGGATGGATGGATGGATGGACAAAAGAAGTGATAAACTAGAGCTAAACTGTGTAATCTGGTTCTAAATTAGTTTTGTTTTAATGCTACATTTTCAATCACACATTTTTTTTTTTAATCTAACAGCATTTATACCTGTTTCAATACCACAGTGACCAATATCCAAGTCCGTATCCCAAAAAATGTTTTACCAAATATTGAATAGGCAGAATCTTGATGTTTAAACATACATGTGCAATTCTGACATTGTTACAAAGTCCATTTGAATCAGAAAAGCCACTGTACAAGCCATTTGTACAAGCCACTCCGACTCTCTCTCTCTCTCTCTCTCTCTCTCTCTCTCTCTCTCTCTCTCTCTCTCATAGTAGATTTGGATTGAAAGTATTACTGAAGATCTTTTCAGTGATATCTAGCTACAAAATAATTGAGATTGTAGCTTTTTGAAACAGGCGGTATCGAAGATAACAGACGTAATAACGATTCTATAAATTCTACTTAAGAATTGAATATCAGTCATATTCTTCAAACCAAGCATTTGGTAGAACTTTGGGTTTCAGGGAAAAAAAAAAAACTTCTGGGTTGATATCGCACCATTCTGCATAGCTGTTTGTCAACAGCACCTTGTATGAGGGAGCTTGACTGTCTTCCTTGTAGGACTACACGCTGATATCTTTCTTAATAAGAACATACTACATCAACTGTCCTCTTGATTATTTTCTGTACCGCCCTCTTAAAGTCACAGTAACTGCAAACAAAAGTCACATGGATGCACTGGCATGCCATTCCTTAAACTACCTCTATCTTTGGTAAAAGTGATCTTGGGAAGACTTATCACCTAAAACTCAAAAAATTATAAGCATGGAAGATCAAACTTGCATGAAAATAACCATTGGTATAGTATATAGTGCCGATGGCTTGATTGATGGCTTCTGAAAACAACTTCTGAATTTTTATTTCTGTTTTCACCAGGATAAAATTGCAAAGAAGATTGATTATTAGCTTATCACACAGGGAATATAACAATTAAATAGAAATAACTAAAGAGAGAAATAAGTGTTGTGCATAGGACTGTCAGTGTTAATTAAAGTGAGATTAAGCCCTGACATTCATGTTGTTTTTAGGCACATATTAGTAAAGCTAGCAGGGCAGCAGCTGGGTACTACTCACTGTAGTGTCCTCTTGACCTCACAGTTCTCCACTCCTGGAAGGAGTAATTGCCATCACCTAAACTTGGGATCACTGGTCATCAGTGGGGCATTTTGTACATGCACTCCTGCATGTGTAACACTGTATTTCATGGAATATGAACTTCAAAGCTGTATCCTACCTAAGTCAGTGATTCCCAAAGTACAGCCTATGGCCCTTGGGGGAGCTGAAGCTATTTGGGGGCAAGGTTAAATAAAAACCATGTACACCATTTTGCACAGCTAGATATGAATGGTGAATTTTGTGAAAGGACTTCCAGGTAAATGGCATGCTGAAGGCTATAACAAAGACAAGAAAATAAGATGCGTCTCATCTCACCCTTGGCTTCACCTCTTCAACAGTGGGTATTAAAAAAAAGAGCCGAACGCATGCAACTGCTCTAAGTCATGGAGTCAGAGCACACTGATGTAGTAATGCAGCACTCATTTAAATAATAAATCTAAAAAAAACATCATAAATTACCTCTGACTTAAACTGGTAAGAATTCACACTGGCAAATGTAAATAATTCCATTTTAAACATGAGAATAAACTGCTGTTAAACATCAAATTCAGAGCTAAATCCTGCCCTAGTGTTGTATACTTGGCGAGTCCTAACAGTAACCATCATTTTTTCAAAGTCTCTCTGAAAAGCACATTTTTTACTTTGCTCTTGGTTGGGTTCCTTACAGAAAGTCAACCACCTTGAGGTGCCATTGTAACTTTGAGATACAGAGAGCTGTGAAGGTCACAACAGTGCTCCATTCAAGCACCAAATGACCCCACGGCACTATGGGAAAAGAGTGTAATCAGCAAGTGTGTGTGTCGGTGAGAAAGAGAGAGAGAGAGAGAGAGAGAGTCTGTGTGGACCACTCAGGGACAGTTTTGCTTTTTACACTAACACCTCCAACCACCATCTCTTCCCAGCTCTCCCTAGGTTTACCCTTTGGGAGGGCACTTAGAAAACTGAGAGATGTTGAGAGGAAGGAAGGATGAGAGGAGGAGGCCGAGTGAAAGGGGAAGAAAACAGACTTTAACGACAGTATTAAGAGATTTCTTATCTGAGATTATACTATTATAAAACATTTTGAAGTAAGTACACAATTTTATGCATCTGCATAATAGAAAGTATCCTGTGGTCAACTGAGCTGTTTGTGACCCTTTCATTCCTTTATGTTTGCTGAAAAGACAAAGAAAGTCATAAAAGAGCACTGAATCCAATGAGAGCCTGTGTAACATATTTTATGTCACAAAATTCCACGTATATTTAAAATCAATACTGACAGTTCTTGAAGACAGTATTTACGTGTTTGGCCTTTGTCTTCATTCACACTAAGCCCAAAGATTCAGCTGAGGTGCATTTTCAAAAAATGCACTCAGAACATACTGGCAGGGCTGGGAGGGAGGGGGAATAAGACATGCCCACTCCCCCCTTCCCGCTTTCCCTTATCAGCCACACCATCATCCAGTCTATGCTGCTTTTCAGATTTGATTATTAACGATAATGTCATAACCATACAAAGGAGACAGAAATGTCTCCAACTGGTTGATCCCACCCATTCCCCTGAAATTTCCTCTACTAGTGAATTCTCTAGTTATTTAACTAAAGGCAGAAAACAAAAACATACGATCCAGTAGAAGGCAAAAGCAGGTGTACTATCCTAACCTGATACACCAGAGTGGCTGTTTCATATACCCACTGCATGGATTCATTTCACATTCATCTGGGAAACCAACAATACAAAGAGTTTGGGGAAGGGCAGGATGTCTCAAAAAATCCTGGAAGGTGATTGGATGAATGTTCTGTCACATTCAAGATGGGTCAATCAGAGCGGCAAGACAACATCAGCTAGACATGCACAGCTCAAGCACTAAACTGAGCTCTTCGGGCTAACTCTGCGGTAGTTTATGAAAAGCAGAGCCTGTCAGAGCCAAAATTCATGTCAAAACCAGTAAAACCTGTGAAAACATTTTTCTGCCAAAAGAAGCTTTTGGTGGACATTAATGCTACAGCCACACACAAGAGCACAGTGTGTGCTTGCTCTGCCTCTTTAGCTGTGCAGAAAAGCAGAAAAGCACTTAATTTACACTCATTTCTGAATACTTACTCCTTTAAAGAACTCTCCTGTTAAATATACCATTTTTAGGAAGGGCAGCTGTTTGCAACCCTAATGTCAAGTTTGAAATATCTCATGATTAACGAGCCTCCTTAAAAAATGAAATCTCAAATTATGTTTGAAAATGTCTTGGTGCTTCAACTGCTACTTAACTTTGGAGCGGCGCCTGATGAAGCTTCTTGCTTTTATCATTTCAGAAAAATGTCTTACATATAATCTATTTTGACTTGAAGAGACATGGAGACAGTTTTACATGCTTTTCTCTCATTATGACTCAATTATTGTAACAGCCTTGGAACCAAAAATACATTGGCAGAAATAAGCTGCCATGCTTTCAACCAAAACAAGAAACCACATCATTCCTGTTTTATACTATCTAAACCAGCTCTGACACACGTGGTCACGTAGCCATGGCATTGATAAGTTCTACATCTATCTGGGCAATACCCCATAGGCAGTGTTGAGGAAGGACAGAACCTTTGTAAAAATGTCGAAGGTGAACAGATGAAGAACTTGTCTGTCACATTTATTACAGGCAAATCAGAGCAAAAAAAAATTGTAGCAGGAGAAAAAAACTGCAGCTTTAGCTGCATCCATGCTAATCTCTTCACCCTACGCCATTGTTTACAGATATTCAGAAGTTTCGGCTAAACCACACCCAGAGCAACAGCTTTTCCTACTCAAATGACTCTGATAGGTCAGGTTGTTCTCTGACCATGAGCAAATGGTTCAGCTTGAAGCTGTGCAGGATGGATCCGCTGCATGACAGACTCCAAATCTGGCTAGTCCATCTACTTTGTGAGGTTACCAGCTACCTGGTAACCTTGGTTTCAATTATTTGAAGATTTTACTCATTACTCTTAAAGCTCATCAAGGTTATTCTCCCAGCCACAGTATATATGTGACCCTTTAGAACCACACAATCCAACATGTACACAGAGATGAAGAGCAGAGCACCAGCTGGTCATTTAGTTTTTCATGTAATCTGAGGAAAATTTTAAGATTTTTTAAAATAACTGATTCGAGTTTTTCAAAAAACAAAAAAAAAAAAAAAAAAAAAAAAAAAAAAAACTGGAATAGACCAAAATTCAGATTCAGCAGGTCACGTCTTGAAAACAAATCAATCAGAATCTACCAAAGAAATTGCAACCAATTCATCTTTACTCTCTACAGCTCTTTCAAAACAAAATGTCAGTCTATTTTTCACTGTAAGTGGTTGCAGTATAATTGTATAATTGCAGTATAATCAGGATTGTGCAGAAATTCTGCAGGTTTTGTTCCATTCATTAGAATTTATTTTGGTTTGCCTGTTTGATTGACAGCTGTTGCAGCCTATCACACTCAGCTTTGATGATTGCCTCTGACACCTTGAAACAGCTCCACATCATTACCCAAATTAGTATTTCCCAGCTTGAGATTATTGCAGAAATACCAAAACATTGTAAAATCCCCTTCAAAGAGATGTCACAGTTGTTAGCATTGTTGTCATTATCTGTCTGGTTAACTATCTCAACAGGAAGACAGGTCAAAAAACTTCCAGGTCTGTTTAATCACACTTTTGAGATTCTCTCCTGACTATCATGGTGATATAAACGTCCCAGTTAATATGGTATGAATCATTTTATATATAACTTTGGTCTCCAACTGTCTCTCAACATGATGTCTGCTTTACAGTCAGCGTACAGAGCAGGTAGTCTTAACAGGACCAGTGCATGACTCACAGAGTGAGCGGTGAATTTGACCTTGGAGACACCTCTAAAAGTTTTTAATGGATTCTTTTAAGTATTTTCTCAGGAAGACGAGGCAGGCAGAAGGTGGAAAATAATAAAACGCCAACAACAAACACAAAATAAAAAAGAGATTCCGTACCTTATGAGAGCTTTCTCTGGGTGAGGCAAGGACATGGAGGGTGCGCCTTTGTGCATATTTGTGAATGCTCGTGCACGGTTCATGCTTTTGCTCATGCACCATTTTGTAACTGTACATCTGGGAAATTGTCATGACAGGTAGGCTCCTAAATGGGTGTATGCATTGACGTTTATTTGTGACAGATTTAAGTGTGAGACTTAAAGCAGAGAAACGTGTGTTCTGTGTGCATTTGTGTGTGGCTGGCTCTACCCTCCCTGGGGCTAGGGGTACCAGATGTACTGAGCTTCATCATCCCGGCTAAAAATACACATGCGCAAACATGCATGCACACACGCACTAATTCACATACCAACACACATGAAAAACAATGTAAACACAGCACACATAAATGACATGCCTCACTGATTAGCTCTCTATCCTCTATTTCTGTATTTTAAACAGTTTTTATCACTCTGGCTGCTCCCATCTGTGAGCCTCGACTGTTTCCCCACCTATCTGATTCTCTCTCTCTCCCTCTCCTTCTGTCCGTCTGTCTCTTCGTCTCTATCTCTCTCTTTTTTGGGAGATAAGTTGCTCAGTGTTTGCATTCACATATCTGTTTCTCTCAGGACCTCATTCCCTTTTCACCCATAATCTCTCCTCAACATCTCGCTGAGTTTGTCAGTCAGTGTCAGTGCTCTCTGCAGCTTTCTTTACTCCCTGTTCATGGAGAAAAAAATCTTTTCAATGTCATGTTTAGCATAACTCATACTGGCTTTAAAATGTCATAAAACAGTGCATACCTATGTCATTTTTCAAATTGATCAACACTTAAAATGTTCAATTTGCTTTCTGCTACCTGATTTGGCAAAATTAATTTCTGCAATTCCGTGTATAGATTTAAGATATATTAAAAGCAGTGGTCCCTGATTTTTTTCAAGCATAGACATTTCCTCATTGCATCAAAATACAGTGACTTTAGCTACCTCTGGGGTGTCAAATCTAGTCAGAAGCTCCATTCATCTTTCAATCCTTAAGTCTCAATCAGGCTTGTACATCTGAACACTGAAATTTTACTCCATTCTTCTTTGCAAAAATGCTCAAATCCTGTCGGATTGCACAGGAATTGGGCATGAACAGCCCTTTTCAAATCCAGCCACAAATTCTCTATTGGATTGAGGTCTTGGCTTTGACGCGGCCACACCAGAACATTCACCTTGTTGTCTTTAAACCATTTCTGTGTAGCTTTTGCTTTATATTTCAGGTCATTGTCTTGCTGGAAATAAATCTTCTTCCAAGCCATAGTTCTCTTGCAGACTTAAAAGACTGACCTCCAAGATTTTCCTAAATTTGGCCACAGTCATTTCACCCTCTACTTTTTACAAGCCTTCCAGGGCTGGGTACCAAGAAGCATTCCCACAGCATGATGCTGCCACCACCATGCTTCACAGTGGGGATGGTGTGTTTGTGGTGATGTGCAATGTTTTGTGTCTGGCCAAAAAGAACCATTTTGGTCTCAAGAGATCAAAGAATGTTTTTCCATTTGACCATGGAGTCTCCCACGTGCCTTTTGGTGAGCTCCAGACAAGCTTTAGTTTGAGTTGTTTTTCATAGTGGCTTTCTTTAGCACAGCAATTCATGGTCTGGTCCCAGTAACTACGCTATTTCGTTTGCTAGCTTGCCAAGAAAAATGCGTTATTATAAAAAAAAACAATCTATCCCAAAATATCACAGCAAAGCCAGCTGTAGGTAGAACAACACAGTACAGAGAAATGAATTAAAATGTCTGGTAGCCTTATTTAAAGTTTGCACAATTCATTCTGCTGATGGATTTAATGACCCACTTGAAGCATGCCTGTTAAATCAACAACATTTCCCCCTCGACTCTATTTTGGACTGATGCCACTGCAGTGTCAAGAGCTCAGCGCTGCCCGAGACAAAGGTGATTAGTGGCTTGAAATCAAACGTTCCCATCTGTGATTTTCTGAACAACCCTGGCTGAGTCCTCGTCATCTTCTGGCAACTTGAATATTTCAAGAATTCACAAGATTTAGCGAGGAAAAGGAACAGGACAGTAGCCCTACATGATGTGATACACTTTGTGCTGTTACAGTTTTTGCTAAAGAGGAAATTATGAAATAAAGAGAGAATAAAGGAAAGGACAGGAGAGAGGAGAAAGAAGAGAGATGAAAGAAAAGCAGAGGACAGGAGGCGAGGAGAAGAGGAAATGAGACTAAATGAAAAGAGCTACTGAAGGGAAGGAGAGATGAAAGGAAATGAGAAAAGAGGAGGAAAGAAAAAAGGCAACAGAGGAGATGAGAAGGGAGAAAAAAGCAATGGAGAAGAAAGGAGGCAACTAGAAGGCCAGCTTTGATAACACAGCAGGAGGCTCAGCAGGTAGAAACTACCTCCAATGTTGTCTTAATCACCTTTTAATCTTCCTCTACACCACTCCACTTGTTAGCATGCAGTAACGTGGTCTAAGACAAAACAGCATTTAGATAATGAGAAGGAAATAGGAGGGAGATTTTAGTAAAAGCAGAGAAAATGAGACAGAGATACAGAGCAGAGGCACAGGAGAGCAGAGACCAGACAGTGTTATAAGAACAAAAGGATGTCTGCAGCAAAAAATAACAAATTACCTCACAGATAGGCAATGCATTCATTCATAAATTCATTCATTTAAGGGCCTGTGATAGTATTTGTCTTAAACTGTCATAGTCTGGATGCCATGCTTCAATGAATGCACTCATAAGACATTTAAGTCTGAGTGGAAAAAAGGGGACTTATTCAAACCCTCATCCAGGCAACAGTCACTGTTTGCTAACCGCTATCAAAAGACAAGTAGAAAATGAAGCACACAACCAAAAGACACTGTGAGAGAAAACTTTAGCTTCAAGAAACATGTTATACATTTATAAATAATGGACAGCTTAACCCAGAGGTGACAATCAGCATGACAAGGCAAAAGAAAAAAACAGGTGTCAAATAACTCTGCTTTTTTTATGGAAAGCATCTGGAACAGACAGCAAAAAGAGCCAAGATCATAGCCAACACATTTTTTTGTGTTTGTCTTGTGTTTTCTTCAGAATACTCACATGATGTCACCATTATGTGTCTTATCTGCTGATCTTACTCATATATTCATGTAATATCTTGCTTACCATGCAGTAAAACAATCCTAGGAGAAACAGGAAGATCCTTCAGCGTATGTGAGAAAGAACACCAGAAAACATGGGGAAATGTAAACCATATGATGGAAAGGACTGCATTTGTTCAGAGAGCAACAAGTACCACCAACGGACCTGGAAGGACACCAAATTTCAGAAATGGACCCATAAGTCTGTAAGCTGGGATGCGCGGGCTTACATGTTCTTGAAATATACTTGCCATGCAAGTTTTAGTCCCTGTAAAGGGATAAAAAAAATTCTGTAATTTATGTTTGTTAAATTTCGTTCATGAAAAACATCTCTAAACTTATAAAGTTAAGCATCAAAATCTCTGTCTCTAGATGTGGGTGTGTTGGCTGAATGTGCCAAAGCCACACCCACTCACGAGAAATATGATCCTCTCAAGTTTGAAAAAAAGGCTACAAGCTGAATGGGGGAATGATCTGTCTGCTCTGCTGGTATACAACAACTTTTTTTTATACCATCAGAGAAACATTTCACCTTGCAAAGCAGATGGATACACCCATTTCCGTGTTTCTCACTGGCAAATCCATCTTGCAAAGCTCCCATCTGAACCGTTTGGGCCTGGTTAGAAAGTGACAGGACCAATCAGCAGCGAGGGGCAGTACTTTCAGGCACGGCAGAGTTGTGACGCAAGCCACCAGCAACAAGAGACCAGTGCATCTGCAGCGGAAGAGATTAGCGTGGATGCTGCTAAAGCACCAGTTTAATCAGAACTTGACGAAATTTCTTCGTTAAAAGAAGAACAAAGAATAGCAGTGAGTTGTTTCTTTTTCAAAAACATTAAAAGTCACGTACTGACATGTCTAGAGTCGCAATGGTTCACATTATGCTGTTCTCTATGGATTTTATTCCTCAGTAGCAGCTACAACATCATGTGTTTGTTGCTCTGATTGGCCCTTAAAGATGTGACAGAACGGTTATCCAATCACCCTCCGAGTGTTTTTCAAAGGCTCTGCCCTTTCCCAAATGCTGTATATCAGAGGTTTTCCAGATGTGTCAACAATCACATTTAAGTGAAACCACTCTATTTCCTCATCTTACTCTTCAAAATAAAAGTCTTCAATGATGATTAGCATTTGAGGCTTATGCGCCTTGTTTCAACATATAAATGTCCGTATACAGACAATGCCTCCTTGTGTCCAACGCAAGGAACTGCACTTTGTAACAGTTAGATTAATTGCTGATAAACTACCTGTAGCCGCAGCGCGATTCCTCCCCCTCCCCCTTCCCCCCTGGCTTGCTTTCACGCAAGCAACATCGAACCGTGCCCGGGTGCACTTGCGTATTTACTCGGTCTGAAACAGCAGGTGGCGGTATGCACCTAGCGGGTTTACAACCCTACAAAGGAGGAGAAAGAAGAAGAAGCTACCATGGCAACCACTGGGGTCATGACCTGAGCGAAGATTTTTTTTTTTTTTTTTTTGACCCAGCAAAAGTTCATCCTGCAGCCATGGATGATTAAAATCACTTTTAAGATGCCAACAACATCGCTCTTTGTATCTGCACATCTACTGCAGCTCAGAGGATTAAATGAGCTCGCGTTGTGCAGATATGGCGTTTTTTTGAGGTGACAGGAGACTTTGATTGCCTTTGCATCTCCTCTCACTGACTCCAACTTGTCTTCATCTATAAGGTAAGTCACAACAGACCGTTTATTGGCTGGATTCTGATGATTTCTGCCCTTTATTGAGGAAAAGTGTCAACAAACTGCCACGCTGTGGATAGAAGTTTAGTTTTTACTATGATGTCATAAAGCAGATACGACGCTCTGTCCTGTATCCGAGCACGGTTGCATTCACATCTCATCCGAACCATGCCAGAGTCCACTTGAATCGTGCCTGAGACTACCTCCCCAAGTGGGCCCAGGCCGGTGCCCAGGTGTGATTTGTTTGCATTTACACTATCCAAACAAACCAGACTTTGGGCTCAAGTGCACTCGGATCCGGGACCGGGCCCCTAGTGTGAAAGCCACCTAAAATATTGTCTGGTTTTTTGCCGTTAAGCAGCTTGGAAGCCGTGTGGAATTACTTTCATATAAGAACATATGAATGGTCAAACAAGTTAAGCTAACTTTATATGTTAAATAACCCATTTTAATCTAATTTTCACTTTGTAACATTTATTTGAAATGTTTATATATTTCAGACACTGCCAACAAGTTTTTACAGCACTTCATATTGGCTGATAATTCTTGATGTATTTCATAAGATGGTAGTTAGTATGACTTCACATTATATCAAGCTGAGGAATTTGACTTGTTGTAGCCTGTTAGCTAGCTGTTAGCTTGGTCAATTAGCACACTGCCATACAGTCTCTGTGAAATCTACTGCAAAAGTTCAATTTTTTTTTTTCCAACAATACTCAAGGCACACTCTGGAAAAAAATATAACAGAGTTTTGCAGGTAAATCAGCCATCATGGAGATTATCATAGGCATAAATGGTTGGCTGTTGACTTGCCTCTGTAACCACAACTACTGTATGTAGTAACAAGGCATTATTGTTACAGACTAGGCAGGAACAGAACGTGTCTATCGTCAGATACTTTACAAAACTTCAGCATCACGGCACGAACAAACAGGAGAGATTGAATTGTTGCTGCTTTGAGAGAGACAAAGTCACTGTCTGCTACTTTTATTCATCCAGGACTTAGGACAAGTGAAATATGAATTAAAGCATGTAAGATGTTTGTTCCTGCAATTAGACTGCCCCCTGACCTTATCGTGAACTATGACCAGAGCCTGCCTGGCCCTGATCCAGAGCAGAGACAGAAATGTCACAAATCTCCATGTTATAGTGTTTTAATGACCTCTAGACCACTGTGGCTGATAGATCTGGCAAATTTACTTCACAATGAACAATTACACAGCAGACACACAAAGGCCAACTACTGCCTGGCATGTAAACTACGGCATTTTTGGTGTTTTTTGCCTATCAGTGAACATGACAGTTTTTATCAAAATGATGCTGTCTGGACTTCTTTAATAAAAATTCAAACAAACAAAAAAAAGAATTCCATTTCATTGGATTGTTTTCCTGCAAATGTGGAGTGTATGTGTAAGACAGCATCATATTTCCAAACCGTTTTTCATATTGCTCCTTTAATGTGGACATCTTATTTTGACTCGGCCTCACACTGCCCATTAAAGGGTTTTTTGTGTGCATCTATGTGTGTCTTAAGGTAAGGCCATGCAGTCCTGTGGGAGCCAGTAACAGAGTGAAGTTCCTGTGTGGCTCCAAATTATACCAAGAAATTGTCAGGCCTCACACACAAACACAGCAGCAGAATCAGCGAAGTGTGGGAGGAAGCTGAAGAAGCCCAGCTGATGGCAAATCCTTAAAATCCATCAGTGTTTGGGTCTCTAGGCTTTTGTTTGTTTGTGTGTTCACATGTGAATGTGTGAGCGAGTTTGTGAACATGTTTCTGTTTGTGTGTTTCTGTTGTTCCACTCCACTCATGCTGTATCCAGGGATTCACTGTGTTGTGTGTCTGTGTGTGAGGAAAAGTTCCACCTTAATTACTCTTTGTATTGTTTCTGAAAACTGTATTGTATTGCATACTGTTTTTCTGGTGACAGATAATGATGATCTCAATAAAAAGTAACCGTGTAATTAAATACAAGTATTTTGGTTCAACAATGAGCACTTTTATCTCCATTTTGCAGAAACTTTAATAAAGACGTAGAGAATCCTCGGCAAACTTCTAAATCCGGAGCCTTAATCCAGCATTTATTAGCACAGTTGTGTACACTTGACAGTTTAACGTCTGCCTCTTCAAACACGATTAATATGCATGAGGAAACTCAGAGAAGCATTAAGGCACGATGAAAGTTTCAGTCCTACAAAATGAAGTCATGTAGGATCAAATTTACAGCAGTGTTAACCTTTGTCACCCTAACTGTTCTCCACTGACTTGAGTTAATCTACTCTATTGGATGTTTCTAAGGGCTCATTTCTAAGTGGATATAAGGGAAATTATAATTCAGACTAACCTGCAAGTGGAATGTTGAAACACTGAGCACAATGTGTCTAAAACAACTAAAATTGGGACATGGTCTGCAGATAAACATTAGCTTGATCTGCAGTGTTGCTAAATTTAGGAGTGTTAGCACTGCCAGCCTTTGATCCTCCATCCTCCCAGGTTAATGTCCACATGCTTGCACTGAATTTAGCTTCACTTTGCTCCAGTATATATAACAGTGTAAATGGACACAGATACAGCTTGCATTAGCTTTTATATTGTGTTCACACCAGACGCAAACAATGGCCTATTCCCACCTATCTGGCTGCACAAGTACAGGGAGTTTATTCTCTTATTTTTTTCAAATCCACAGAAAAATTTCACAGTACTCACGCTTTAAATCACGCAAGGAGAGGGGCTTTCTTCTCCCACATCCGACATTTCAGTCCGTTATCAATAAACACGACTGAGATTGATATACTGAGGCGATTGCTGCTCTTTATCTGCTGTAGAAATACCAAGAGCGACGAAGACGCCGCCATGTCTGGGTCCATCGGATGTCAAGTTGTGAAGTAAAAATTTGCTTGTCTAATGGGGTAATGCTATCTTGGGCAGTGCTAACCATGGGCTAACTTTGCGGTAGAAATCAAGCTGAAATTAAGTGACATTCCTGTGCAAGTATTACAGGCAAATTGTGTCCTAAGTTTCTCCTCCATTTTGCGGAGGTTCTCCATGCCAGGTCATTGGCCATCCCGGCACAAGTGATTTGCCTGAGTTCAGACTTTATAACCAAAGCAAATGGCACGTTGAGCATGGCATATATTCATCCCATTCATGCGCATTACTCTCATTTTGCACAATTCGTGTCGCACACTAGTAGCATTCACACTACCCATGGTGAACTCAAGTTTACTTGTATCTTTACATTGACTTCCCATGTAATGCTCAAATGATTTTACTCATGTCTGGTATTAACACAACATTGGGCTGTCTTCATAAGCACCAGGTCTCACACGCCTGATATGGCCTATTTTGGCCATGAGCCTTGCACGTCTCTTAGCCAAAATAGATACAAAATGAATAGAGGGCCATTTCTACCTTGTTTTCACAGATAAACATGTACATATCGGTAGAATATGTTTGCTGTGTGTTTTTTGATGACTCTGCTGAAGCCAAAACACTATGGTCTCATTAAGGATGTATAAGGCCACTTTATGCTCCAAATAAAAGTCTGGTCTAGCATTTCTGGGGAAAACTCAACTGTCTTGTACAGAATATGTTTATTTTGCATTTTTTCCTGTCTTACATTCACTATGCTTGTTTATATCCTGGTAGAAGAGCAAAGACAGAAGGATCACTGGTTGGATTTACAGCTTTAGCTAATGGCAAGTGGCTGCATTTCAACAAGCAATATGAGGTTCAGTGTCATGCCAAAGGGCACTTCAACGCATGGCTGCAGGTGCTTGGGATCAAACCCTTGACTTCTGGCTGAGACGACGTACTGGAGGACTGATCCACAACTCCTCCTTAATCAAATCACTCACTCTGAATCTTTTGTGAATGCTCCCTTTCAGAATTTTGTAGCCTACTCTTTCTGACACAGACCCCAGGACACCATTTCCAGATATAAAAAATAACGGCAAAGAAATTAGAGAACATGTTGCTGATGATCTTGTTTGCTGTCATAAAAAGGCAAAAATATTTGTTTCAGTCGCTTTCATAGCCTGCTAAAACAAAATCCTCAGAAAAGCTTTAACAATCATCTGAAATATTTCACTACACTGATAATACAACATGTGAGATGACTAATTACTTTGACAATTTATTTTTTAGATTAAACTTTCCTAAATGGATTAAGAATTTCCTAATTTTTGCTGTTAAAATTGAACAAATTATTCAAACAAGATCAAAGAGGAGAATTCCAAAACTTCTTGATAAGTTTTCATTTTCTTTTCGAATGTTTTTTTTTTTTTTTTTTTTCTCTCATGGGCCTAAGTAAAAAACTTAGCTGCCTTTACCGAGAGATAAAACAACTTTGAATATCTGGGAATAATCTTGATATGCTGTAATATCATACATAATCTCCCCTAAGCTTCTTTGCAGCGTCACGTCGTCTTACAGTCACTAACATACAGACCTTCAGAGCTAATCCAAGCAGTGATATGCACAGCTCTGGGCCAACCAGATTTGTTGGCCTGTCTTTGCACCATCACGAGTAACACAAGCATCTGGTTGCACTCATCCGTGTCCTTTATGTCAACACTTCTTTACCTGTTTGCGGTACATGGGTTCAAGCACATGACTTATGTTCACCTTCATGGTTGTGTTTGGTTCAAATAGATTCAGCTTGTGTCCTCCATACGTACAGAACCTTTACTGCCTCTCATCATTCATAATTCTTAAAGAAATAAAACACAGCCTAAGTCTCTTCCCAGCACGTTTTTTTTAAGTGGCTAGTGTAACATATTTCAAGTATATTTCACCTACACAAAACTGCCAGACTTGTCCCAATGCATTTAAAATGACTTAATGCCTTCTTTCAGTGCTGCAATAAATCCTGATTTTCTTCCCTATCGTATAGTTACCATACCTGCAGTCATATGGTGTATGCTACAGCATTATGTGATGCATTAAATGATCCACAAGGGACAAATGGATGAGCTTGTAATATGTGCATATGTCCTCGCGGGTAAAATACCTAAAACATCAATCCTGCAGAGAGAAAAAGAAACCAATTTTGTCACCCTGCAGCCACATTTTTAAACTAATGGAACCACAGAGCATTACCAAACAAGCATTGGCTGGAAAAGCAGGAAACAGTTCCAACCTATAATAAAGCCAAAGTGTAGGTTGTGTCACAAGCCAGAGGCTGTATTCTCAACATTTCTACAAGGGTTTTCCTATAATGGACTGAAAACCTTTGTCTAATTTCAAAGAGTCAAATAAATGCAGGCTTCTGTGGCTCAAAATTGGAGGATGCCAGTGCTGCACAGTATTTTGAGGATATACCACGTTTGTCAGCTGCTTATTAGTCAGTTCACATAGCACATAGACGGGGAATAATGGCGGTTGCATATGCTCAGCTTTGATAATTTTATAAAATTTTCCTGTTTGAAACTGGTTTTTAAATGTTAACAAAATTTAGCACCAGAAATGTTATGCAACATTTTTAAAAGGCAAACTGGTGGTAGAACCACCAGGGGCTCAGCCAGTGGTAATTGTAAATTGCCCACCACGTAAGACCTCCCTGGGGCAGTCAGCTTTTTCTATACAAGGCTCCCAAATATGGAATACGCTACCAACTGATGTGAAATTAACACAAGACACAAAGACTTTTAACAAAAAATATTAAAGAGTGGCACAAACAAAATCAGAGATGTGAGCACTTTAAACTACTCCATGTTTTGCTGTAATTTTATGCAACTATGATGTAAAATTTTACTATTTTGTCTTTTAATTTTGCTTTTTTTAATCAATTGTAACTGTCTTTATGAAATTATATACAAACTTAATATTTCTACTTTTACCTTCTTTCATTTTCTAAAAGCCTAACTAGGGACAGGAGATGGAAATTAGCAAAAGCTATAATCTCTATTTGTGAAACATCAGTTACTTTTAGCTTGTTTGTAACAGGCTGAAGTTGCACTATGTAATTTGCATTGTCCCTATCAAATAAACTTAATAAATAAAATAAATGCATTTTCTGCTTTCCTGGTATCCTAATCTGTCATGTGATGAGCGAGACACTGTCCATTTTCTCAGAAGGTAGAACGCCAGAATTAGACAGTTACAGGAGCCTTGTGGTTGCCTTGTGACAGTTCAGCCGCTTAGTCTCTCTTCTTTGGTATTACAGAAAAGTCAGTGTACTATGGACACTTTGAAAAGGATGTTTATTATGTTTTAAGTTGCATTAGTTAGCAGAAAGTGTCTGTTAATGGAACGCAAAGGATGGTGGGTATAAAGGGTCGATGGTTGCTGTAGTTCCTACTTCCCTCCACTCTGCTCCACAAAAAAAAAACCTTCACTTTTTTCCCTGAAGACCTATCATCTGAAACGTCACATCCACGACAGCATGACACTTCTGTCACTGCAATATTACCAATACCCTTCCATATCTAATTTTAACTATATTTTGGCTTCACTCAAAAGTGGTTATTGCTTTCTCCATCTTAATATAGTGTATGGGCAAAATAAGCTAAGGTTCAAGTACCAGTTGGGAAAAGGGTTTCAGAGGATAATGAGTGTCGGCTTGGTTGATTTGAGTATGTTCTTGCTAATTTGCTCTTATGTTTCATGTCTTCCGGTTTTATGTTGGTAACTTACTCTGTTTTGTGTCAGGTCTGCCACATCATGCCCCTCTCTCCTGTGACTCTCCACATCTGTGATTTGCTGGTGTATAATATACTCCCTCTTGAGAATATAATCTCTTTTTTCTCTTTCTTCTGTGCCAGTTTGTTTATTCCTCTGTGTCAGCATCACAGCATTCCCTTTGTGTTTTCCTGCTCAGATCTGACTAGTTTATTGAGTTTTGACTTGGCCTTTTCCCTGCCTGTGATGGATACCTTTACCTTGTGTTTTGAACTCCGTCTTGGTGTTTGAGTCTTGTTTGCTTTAGAGAAATGATAAACTAATAATCTTCAGTAATGTTTTGCATGTTTCCATTTCCACTCAATGGGGCTTTCAACATTAGAGATGTTAAAAGCAACCCGCCATGTTTTATGGAAGGTAATTTCAAGCCAAATTCTGAAACAAAAGTCAATGGCAATTCCTGGAGTACAGCCATTTAACCATTTTCTTAACCTGCCCACCCACACAAACACTATCCCGCTTCATTTATGAATAAAAACAGAGCCTTATTCACATTTATTAGCTTTCAAACACATGAAAAAATGGCAGACTGTGTTGCAGCACAGAGCAGAGAAATGTGCTAATATTTTACTGATCAGTGATGACAGCCAATATAAATGATGGAAAAAATTGACTTGACAATCTGTGTTAAGAAATATGTATTTAAACTGTTTGTTAGCGCTATGCTAACACATAATAGAAATTGCCATTAACAAAATAGTAGACAGCCTTTCTGTGGAGTAATTGTCGGAGGTAAAGAAAGAACAAAACTATCATACTCAAGTAAAAGTACAGAAACTTTGTTTAAAATGAACTTAAGTAGAAGTGCGGGCATATAAATCTGCCTGAGTCAAAGTTATGTATTTAAGTCAACTTTAAATACTGAATACTTAGTACTGAGTACAGTAAAATATGATCTTTCCTTGCAGGCGATAACATGAGAATATGAATCTAGGTCAAGTAACACCTTTATAATACAGTGAAATGCAACAGCTGTATTTGGATGTGATGTGGAATCATTCTCTCGTCATATGCTGCTGACCATCATGTGTAGTTAAAGCCAAACAACCACCAGTTTTATGTTGTTGACAGAGAAAGAGCATCCTCGTTTTGACGAGTTTTGTTTTTTTACTTACTAACTGATGCTTTTTAAAATGAAGGGAAAAACAATACTTCCTTCAAAATATACTTAAAATGACTGATTTAAAAATATATCTAAAACAACAACAACAACAAAAACCTACTCAATTACAGTAGTACTCCAGATAATTTAACTCAGTGGTTCTCATCTGGTGGGCCACGGCCAGTGAGGCTGTTTTCAGTGGGTTGTGGAGGTGTTCATGGAAAACTGTGGCTTAAAGTCCTAAGCAGAAATACATTTGCATTTTTCACTATTTTACTCCATGAAAAATTAGGATATTTTGGTTATTTTCTCAAGATCTTAACCTGTTTAACTCCTTTTCTAGGAAAATAAAACTGTTTTCCTTATTTTGATGTTTCAGTTACTTAACAAACTAGAAAATGCCCTCTCTCGTATCTCAGATACTGTAAGAAAGCTCACCGTGGTAAAAGCCTCACCTCATATGCATATTTGTACTCATTTATCTAATAACTGTAACTTAAAAAACTGCAATAAAATGCTTCACTTCATATTTGCACCCATGAATCTCCTTACCGTACTTATTACAGTCAGGGTTTTCTATAATGACGTGCTTTTCCTGTCTCCTTGTTCAGTCAGATTTTGTTTCAAATAAGATATAAACTACAATATTCATTGTTAAATAAATCTGATTTGTGAAATTTTGGTCATGATTTCTCATTCAGGAGCAAACTGGTTATGCCCAACCCGTTTCTTTTATTGTTTAATGATGGTAGCAAACAGCTTTCTGGTGGCACTACAGCCACTGTCTTGTAGCATCGCATTACAACAAGGCACCGGTGAAAGTTACGGATAATAAACAGTTTAAAGATTGATCATAAACGTTTCATAAAATTCTTCAGTTTTCATAAATTAACAACTATTCAGATGTTCCAAAATCACACTCATTCCTACCTCATTGGCCCACTTGTACTTTAAAGGCTCTTTATTGTGTTTCTAGTTTTATTAAGCTCAGAGGTAACAATGCTGCACACAATCTTTTTCTACCCTTGGAAAAAATTGATTTTTAGATAATTAAAACCGTTTTTAGAAAAATGCAACAAGCTGTAAAGTTATGAAAAACCAATGGCAATTAGGCAACAGAGAAGTCATTTAAAAGGTTGCCTCAATGTAGAGTATTGTAAAAAGACAGAAAACAGAGCACCAGACCAATTTCTGAGGTTTAACAACTGAAACATTAAATGAAAAAAAAAAAAAAACACAACACAACAACCCACAATTATTGTTGTAATAAACCCAGGCAGGACTCAGTATAATGAGTTGTTTCTATAATGGCTGCATCTCTGGATTCATTTATTACAACACTGATGAATACAAATAACCAGGGGGCACTTTGATGAAATCTAACAGAGAAAAACACAAGTTGAAGGGAGACATTTTTCCACAAGACACTGATGTCTCAGCTCATACTGCCCATGCAGCAAAATCCACCGTGGACTCTGACTGTGTGAGTGTGAGTCAGAGGGGGATGATTCAATGACACAGTGACAGCTCAGGGTGCATGTTAAGTTAGAAACCAGCAGACTGTTAAGACATTGTCGCTTCGTGTGTCTGTGATATTATAACTGTGCATGTGTGTGTGAGTGTATCATGGTATGTAAAGTGTTTCTGTCTGTTTCAGCATGAAGCAGCAGTCGGCATGTATGGGTGTGTGTGGGTAAATCTGTCTTCTAGTCCTGCTTGCAGCCTGTGGAGAGGATGAAAAAAGATTTAATACCTCCGCCAAGGTGATGCCCTACAGTGCTGCCTGTCATATACACACTTTCACACACACACACAGTGGATTAGCTTACCTCCTCTGGTGACATAGTACAACAGTCCACAAGCATGTCCTGCAGCCTCCTGGACTAGGCATCGTCACACAAATACACATATTTTCAGACACACACATTGGCTATGGAGTCCACTGCACTACCCAGCACTACTAACCTCTAAAATGCATAACCACACAAACTTTGACAGACATTTTCAGGCCCATGTGATTCCCCTGCACTCTCTCTCACCTCAAGCCATTCCCTTTCACTGACATCATCCCTCTATTTCTTTTGGTTTCCCATCATGTCTCTCCTCTCTTCCTGTGCCTGGATCACCCGGTCTTGTTCACCTTCTGTTATCATAATCCCACTCTTGCATTGTTTGCCCATGGGCAGGTTCCCTTTTTCCCAATTCACATTTGTTTTTGTCAACATGTTTAATCATTTACTCTTAAGCTGCAACAAGAAATTAAGAAGGGTATATGCTGCCACGTAAATCCACCTACATCTGTAAGAATTGGAGTAGGGGTGCAATACAAGTTTTTTCACAGATCTGGAGAATTTGTTTCATTTTGTTAGAATTTTGAGTTACATACTCTTTAAATTGATCAACACAGGGTTAAGATTGCAGCAACACACCTTTTTGTCTTCTACTTTTTTGCCACTTTCAAAATAGAAAAAACTCTTCTTTTGGTCTTCTTTTAAAGACGCATTTTTGGGTGTTTTTATGGGCAGTGGATGGAACTGGTAACAGGGATGAGAAAGTGGGAAATGACATGCAGGAAAAGAGGACTCAAACCTGGAGCCTTTGCATATGTGTGACACAAATAGGGGCATTCCCAGGCAACCATTTTCTTAACTGCTAAATGTGCATTTAAATTGGGTTCAACCGACTAATCTTAAGATGATAAAATGCCTAGTAAATTTATTACAAGGTCACTGTATCATCGAATATATGATGTAAGGCTGGTATGTTGAGTAGAGGGTGGCTAAAGTTAGCAGCAAGCTCTGCCAGCTTTGGTTTCTCTGCAGATTAATATTGTGCTTAGTGTGATTATGTGTCACTTTGGTTGAGTAGTTATAAATGAGTATTACCCTCAGCAGCCTACATACGACTTTGTTTCCATTTTGTAGTTCAAAAAGCTGCCATACCCAGCTGTTCCTCTGAGTTTCTTACTGCTCAGCTTCTCATGTTTAAGTCCAGCTGAGAGCCAGAGGAACGCTCTGGCAGGAAGGCAGTGGACATTAACTGAAACTACGGGGTCTACTAGTGGCCTATTTGCCAGGGATTTCAGGCCTGGGTTTAAAAAAAAAAAGGTGAAAGAAAATTCAAGAAAGTCTTGCTGACTGATCATTTCTGACATCCACTCTCACAGACCCTTCATCTTAGACGCTGTGTATCTCAGAATGGAAAAATATGCTAAAACTTTTGAAATAAAATCAGATTAAATCTCCATTTAGGGTAAGGGTAAAGGTTAAGGTAACCGTTAGGATGCTAAAAGTAAAATGTCAAAAACCTGACCTGCAAAACCTAAATACAAAATGTTCAATGAAGTCGATTAAACAGTCTGCTTACAGGAAAAAAACTTGTCTTAAATTAAAACATTCCAACGCAGCCAATGAAGCATGTAGCTCTGTTTCTGCATAAACTATATAAAGTAGATAATGGAGATACATAGCTAACGTAGCTAAAGCTAAGCTCACAAAGCTACTACATAATCTGCTTATCCATATTATCCGTGTAGGTATGTTAGCTTTAGCTATATTTGCTCAAGCTTACATTGCTGAAGCAAATTTAGTTATCGATAACGCAGCTATGCAGCTAAGTTACATAACTGACGTAGCTAAAGCTAAGCTTGTAAAATAGTTATGCAAGCTATGTAGGTATGTTTTCTCTGTAGCTACCTTAGCTTTAGCTATGTTTGCCAAAGCTCATGTTGCTAAAACTAATTTTGCTACATTGGCTTATGTAGTAACATTAATTATGTAGCTAGTATAGCTTTGTTAGCTTTAGCTAAAGCTAACAGCATGCCATCGTTTGTGTAACTACTTCTAAAAATCTGTACATATTTTAATCCCAGATTAGTTTTATTTATGAAATGTTTCTACGTCTGTAATGTTTGCAATGTCGTTATTTAATAAATGCAGCAACCAGACTTTGTTTATGAATAAAGCTGAATTTCAAAAAAACATCTAAAACTTGAAATGCGTGGTGCCAGCAAATTATGGCGCTTCCTTTCTGATATATAAGGTGTCTCAGATGAACTGCTAATTGTGAACATCCCTAGGTACAACCTAGCCACAAAGGCCGTCTCTTCCTCTTCATAGGGTTTTTATGCAAACATGACAATGAAAAATATACCCAAAGTAAAGTAGCGAACAATAACAATATCGTTGGTCAAGAGTTTGAGGCCCAGGGGGAAACAATCAAGGAAATAAAGTTCTAATGATTTCCAGGGTTCAAGTCATGGGTCATCAAAATCATTGTAACGCTCACCTCAAAATGGCTATAACAAAAAGGTGCAAAGAAAATTCTGAAACCAAGATGAATGCACAGATGCATCAGTTTAATGTTGGTATCAGTTTATTTCAGCCCTGCTGGCAAACATCAGCCATCTGCAGCTGATGTTTATCTGTTGTGTTCAATCAATTCAATTCAAACATCCAGCTCAAAAGTCCGTTTTAACTGGACAGGAGATAACCTCTGATGGCAAAACATGAAAGACACTCTTTACAAAAGGACATTAAAATTGATCTTACCAAAAGTTGATGGAAAATAAAAACTCAAGGTAGAAATCTCAGCCAAGGAAACATTTCAAAAGAACCTAAATCTACTGCTGTCCCTCTTAAATCAGTGTGCAGAAACTAAACAATGAAGGTTTTGATGCCCAAATTAAATTTAGCAAATGCAACAGATGTTAGATAGTGATAGGCATCTCAAAACAAACAGTGACCAGAGTTGTTCTTTGGTGATGTGATGATGTAATGTGGGATCATATGAATTGTTTCTGAACACCAGTAAGGAAAAATCATGCTAAGTTTACAATTGCAATACCCTAAGAAACGATACCTACTCATTCTACTGAAATAGCAACAACTTTCAGACTTCTTTCCTTGTGTCTTAAAAATCAGCTGTTTTTTTTTTTTTTTTTTTTTTAATGTGTGTGTTTTGTCAAAAGAAAATACAGCAAATAAAAATTAGGGGAAACCGGGTATGGCTGTAACACTTTATGCTTCAGCATCTTTAACTCACTGAATTTTTGAGTTAGAGTTATCCAACTTTAATACAAAGTACCCACATTTGTGTACTACAAGTGGCACCAACTCAAATCTCTGCAAGAATATTACAGACCACATGAGGTGATGTCAAATACATGGTGATCTTTTGTTACAACCTACCCCACTACTGGGGTAGGTTGTAACACATGCTGGGGTAAGTTGTAACAATTAGACAAAAAAAGCAAAAACAGAGGCCACAGCAGGGCTGGTTCTGTGCATAGGTGATACAGGCATTCGCCTAGGGCACCACACTGAGAGGGATGCCATTATGAGCCCAGAACACTTTGAATAGTTGAAACCAATGTAACAGATCATCAGCTCCTGCACTCCTGTAACCTCTGCGCCCTTCATTCATGAAACCGTCCAGCCCAAATAAACAAGTTTATAGCCTGGTTCAAAAAACCAAACGTGTCTCATTAGCTAGTGTCTTCATGTGCTCTCACTGTACGGGGGGTGAATTTTTTTTGTACCATGATCGTTTGGATTGTATTTAGGATAAACCTCACTTTACGCTGATTGGTGCGTCTCATTTGATTGACAAATAGTTCGACAGGCAGAGGCTCCGTTTCTGTCAACCAGAATGCTAGCTAGCAGACTGACAGGAAGTCGCGCTTAGTGGGCGGGCCGTTAGGTTGATCCAAAGTTCGGTTGAGACCGCAATTTCAATATGGAAGCATCCACGGATTAGCTTCAAGAGCTATTTGAGTCCACCTATTGTAAGCAGATTACTGACGTCACACGGACTTTGTCCAATTCTTTCCACAGTCTAGGGTCCAGCCACATCCCGCCGCTCTCTGTCTCTCTCTCCACACACGCCCCCGGCCCACACACACTGGAAGCCCAGCAAAACTTTAAGAGAAAACAAGTTTGCTTTGTCTTCGTTCACACTGCGCTCAATGGCCAGGACGTTGAGAAAGAGCTCTGCGTTGGACAGCCAACACCCTACATGCCCATTCCTCCTGATTTAGTAATTTAGTGCAGTGATTTGCAGTACCTGTTTAATGTTACATGGCAGATCCCATGTGCCTTCGTGACTGATTTGACTGACTTGCCCTTCTTTGTGACATCATCAGATGCTTTTTTAAAAACCTCTGCAGGCACATCTCTGTCAGTCTTTTTTTCCCACTGCCTGGGCATTCTGTAACATTATTTAAATCAAGAATGTGTTCTTAGTTGTATGTAAGGGGATGGTTGTAACACTTTTTAAAGATGTGTTACAACCCACCCCACCCCTGTCAGCCATTGTTTAGCTAGCTGTATTAGCATAGTGGTTTGACATTAGCAGGGGAAAAATGCATCACATTTTGCCTGAGAAACTACAATTTGTTCTAATATAAGTCACATGGTTTTATCTGCAATAGTATAAGTACTAAACATATAGTTTTGGTCAAAAAATTTACTCTATAGAATCTGCATGCACCTGTTTCCAGCCTTGACAATCACCATGTGTGATTGGTGAGGAAGTGGGTAAATACTGAAATGATCACATGAGTTCTATCTTATCCCTGATTGGTGGAGTTGGTGGTGTTACAACTCTCCTCATGTTACAACCATACCCAGTCTCCCCTACTCATAATTTAATACTTCTAAATGTTAAGCTGTGCTCAGACTGGTGCGAACATATGACATGTTGCATCTTTAGGTGGTGTTTTACAGTCAGATTTTAATAATTAAAATGCAACAGTTCAAACATTAACATAAAAAAATATCAAATATGTCCTGAGAAAATATATTTTGGGGTATTGCCTTTCTACAAGAGAATCTAGTTAAATAAAACTAAAAATAAAATCTGCTTGATACCATTGGTTGAGAAAATAGATTTCTATTATTGGGGCAAACTGACCGCTTTAAAAATGTTGGGGAGTTTCAGGTTTGTTGTACTTTTCATCATCCAATAATGATGCAACTCTGATGAAAGTGAAAACACACCTAGAATTATGAGACTCAGGCTCACAGCCAGCAGGCTACACTGTGTAGTGATGTCACTGTAAGACACATTTGCATGCCTCTGCTGTAATGTTGTATTGCTAACAGCGCTAAAGACAGGAAGTGAGTCATTAGTTAGCGGTTGCAGCAGGCTCCCAGACAGGCCTGTGGAGCTCTCCACCGTCTGGACTTTAAAAGAAACTCCTCCATAAAAACCTCCCTGCATCTCTTCCTTTTCCCTGCCAGGGGATAAGCAACTCTCCTGTCAGAAAATCCTTTAATCTTGACCCACGCTGAAGTGATGACCCACAGACACAAACTGGCGATCTGCTGGAACTGCCGGCTTATGCATGCGCTCAGGTGCGGGGGTGTGTGTGAGATCAGGCAGGGAAAAGGATTAGAAATGGATGCAAAGCAATGTATGAGATGGTGGAATGCAGCATTCTCTTCACATTCCTTTAACTATGACTCAAAGGGCAGATCAACATTCACTTTATAGGAACATGCATAAAACATCATGGGAAGAAACACATGAAACACATACGAACAGGCCCTGAATGCACGGATATAAGCAGACATGATTGTGTAAACGCAAACAAACAAAGCAACAGGCCCAAAATAGAGCGGCAGAGGAATAAGGGAAGAAATCGGCGAGACGGAAAGAAGGTGGGAGGACGAAAGAGTGAAAAGAAAGGGTTAGAAACAGTTTTTTTCTTCTGCAGGCTGCCAGCACAGATTTACACACTCTCTCTCCTTCTGCCGGGTTTTCTCTTTCTCTGTTTCCTCATTTTGTTTCTCTTTTCCTTTTCCATTTATGTCATTCCTCTACTTAAAGTTTCTTTTCATAATCTTTCCTCTGTTTATTCATAATCCCCTATTCTTTTCTCCCTGCTTCCCTATTTTCGATAATCTCATCTCCCTTTTTAACTTTAATTTCCTCCATTCTCCTTTCTATTCTCCCATTTCTCTCTCATTCATTTCTTTTTCTTCCTCTTTCCCTCTATTACATCCCATCTGTTACTCATTCCCAACCAACCACCTCTTTTCGCTTTCATCTCTTTTTCTCCTGCGGTTCAGTCAGGAACACTCTCATCATACATTTTTTCCATTTTTTTGCAAAATGCATGTACAGTTTTACTTGGCGGAGAAGGTTCTGCTCAAAAGATGCTCCCCGGATTAGTCAAGCAGCATGCTTTGACTTTCCATGATGTGCATAGCTTGAAACCTCCACATGGATGAATACATTAATGACTATGCAGACTGAATACAATGAAAATTCTTCAAAAGAAATTAATCAATAGTAGCATTATTCTAAATATAAGGGTGCAACAAGCTTTCTGCTGTAAAGGAGGAAACTGGGGTGGAGGAGGTTAAGCTTTGCCAGTAGCGGTGTGGTGCCACAGCATTAATGCATCCAGGGTTTAATGAAAAGGACATCATATTAAAATGGACCCCTGTGTTGAGAGAAAGAGCTGTGATTGGCTGTGGGAGCTGTGAGGCGGTAATTGGGATCAGCTGGTCACGGCTAGGCGTATAACAACCAACTCCTGCATGAACTAACGCCGAGCTTCATTTTCTCCTCTCCATTCCTTCCCTTCACCACCCTTGTTTCCCCATCTTCTTACTCCAACTTCTCTGTCTTTCTTCCTGTGCAAAAATCAAATCATAAATACTCATTTACATACATAGAGTGTGTTTCCATACGACTCAGTCCCCTCACACAGCAGTCTGTGTCTGATAACAGCTCAGAAACCTGTCATACCATGTAACCTACTTTGCTATGTGTGTGTCAGTATCTGTGAGTGCACTAGGTGAATGATAAATTAGGCTGACTCTGGCCTGCCATCTTTTAACCACAATTAGAAAGCAATCCTGACAGACTGTCAGACTCAAGGCTAGCAAACATAGACTCACACACATCCACACACACAACTGTCGGCACCCAGCAGCTCGCAGACAGACATGGGAGACTGACGTATTAGCCGATACCATACCAAACCATGCATACACACGAACACCTACACACTAACGCACACTGTGATGCATGGCCATCATTACCCGCACCCCTCCTTTGACAGCTGTTCCCTCAGCAGCACGCCCTGCGATGCTCCTCCACTACACAGACATAAACTCTCACCAAGCCTCTGAGAGTACAGGCACCACATGTTAATCACTAGAGAGGTCAAAAGTACACACACCCACACTCACTCACACATGCAGGATGTACTATAGAAATCCATAAAAACTGTCGGATGTCCTGCAAAAAAAAAAAAAAAAAACAGCTGGTGAGTCTGCAGTGATAGCCATTAAAAAGTATCCCCCTTGTCCTGCAGCTACCTCGCTCCAGTACTGCAGAGTGAAGCACTGGGGCAACATTTCACCTTGTGTTACCTCCATGAGCTGATCACTTGCAAATGCAATGCAGTGCAAATGATGTTGTGACATGCAGATAAATTGATGGCACCACATCATAGACAAAAGTGATAAGCCAGTTTGGTTCATATTTTTGGAGTGGCAAACTTTGAATTCATCAACCTCTACCTTTACAAAGTTCATATAAAGTAAGATGAAAAGTTTTGGAACTTTTTTGTGGACAATATTTCATGTCTAAAGCTGGCTACACTCTACCATTTTTAAAAACTTGTAAAATCACAGGTATAAGGGCAATTTCAACAGAATTCAAACTTGCACAAAATGCACACACTACACGTTTTGCCCAGACTGCAATACCACACACCTGTCACTTAACCTTTCACGGAGGTAATTCCACAGACACAAGACCTAAAAGAAATAGGAATGATCTAATGTGACTTCAGGAGATAAACAAATATGGAGGATGATCAAAGTCCTCAGTCATCTGTCCTGGCTTGTGCTCTGTTTTGCAAGAAAAAAAAAAAAGAAATGAATGAGTGAAATCCTTGCTCAGGAGAAAGTATATGATGTTCATTTTTTGCCAGTTCAAATAAAAAAAACTGTAACAAGACAAGCAGAAGTTTGCGTCTCAGCAGTCTAAAAGCCGTTCAGTTTAAACCACTGCAACTGGAACTCTCACAGTTGCTCACTTTAAAGTCATTTTTAATGTGGCAGCAAAAACTCATTGCACATATTACATATTTCTCACTCAACTTTTCTTTAACTAAGACACCTGCAGAGAATAATATTTTTTCCTCTGACAAATGTAGCTACTAAAGCCTTGAATTTCTCATGTGTTAGAGAATACAGTGCTGGCCGTCATCCTTATAGGCTCAACTAAGACGGGGGCAAGAGCATGTATCAGGCTGAAAATTTTTTGTGGAAAAACTAAGAAAAGAAAAAGATGTAATTATTTCCAAAATTCCCATGATTTTTTTCTAACAAGATATTCTTTTTTGAACAGTATTTTTTGGTATTTACAGCCCAAAGCCAGATTTCCATTCCTATTCATCTGCTTGCAACATCCAAAAAATACCTTTTGGCAGTCTGACAAATAGAGTTGCTGGTGACATCATCAGACAGCCTGATTCACACAGCTGTGACTAAAACTAACGGTGTTGTAAAATGGACTCATTACATTGTTAATCTTTGGTCTGAATTGGGCTTCAAAGTGTGCAACATCTGGTTGGTGACTGGACCTGGTCTACTTGCTCTCATAGGTTCTTTGAAGATGACATCATGCAGCAGCTGAAAACATCCCTTGGGCAGAAAGAATTGATTTCTACATAAAGAAAATCTACCAAAACTGGCATGTTTTGAGCTGTTTACAACGATGCCAAGTGTTCAAGGTGCAAAAATATAAACATTTTTAATTCTTAAGCTACTTTTGTGTCCCAAAAGTACTCAAATATTCAAGCTTTTTTTTTTTTTTCAGAGTCCAGAGAAAGGCCGCCCCCCCCCCCCCCCCCCACCACCACCACCACCAAAGCCTGGGCAAGCCGCTCCATAATCTAGTGTGTCACCAGGTAAAACAAGTTTTCCACCTGTTGTTAACATTCAGTTAACATAAAGGGTTTCTCAGCTGTATGACTCATTTTTGTAAAGGAAGAATAATCTGTAAGTTTTTCTGCAAGCACACACACATAAAAGTACTGTATTATGTAATACTATTTCTACAGCATCAATCTGCGTATGCACAGAAAACAGAATTCATCCTTTCCAAAAAAAAAAAAGTGCTTTCTTGTCTGGTCATAAATTTCTGCCACAAAGTGCTCCTTTATTTTTCCACATTTACTGGGAGAGAGAGTGAAAAGGAGAGGGTGAGTACAAAGTGATACTGCCAAACTGGAACAATCAGAGAAGCAGCTCTGCCAAGTAAACGACAGAAGGGTAGAAAGAAAAAGTACTTGTCCTCACTTTCACCCTAGCTAATATCGTTCGCATGATTCTTGAGTGTATCTCGGGATTTTCTTCTCTTTCACTTAATCTTATTCTCTCTTCCTTCCGTTCCTCACATTACTCCTTCACTTCGCTCTCCTCCTCTTTATCCTCTTCTTCATTTTCCTCGTCTGAGTCACTTCCCTGCAGATTCTTTAGGCAAACAGTATACAATTCACTGATTTCCACAAAAGCGCCAAAGATGAAATGCCCTTATATTTTTGCAGCTTAATAAGCCATGCATTTTTCAAAGACGAACTGTGCTTTGATGATTTATTTAAAAAGCAAAGCAAGATGACAAACAGAATGCTCAGTGGGGCAATGATTTGGTCTGTCTCCTCCCAGCAAGAAGGTTCCTGGTTTGAACCAACCCCTGGCCAAACAGGGGTTATTCTGGAGATTACAGTGGGTTACCTTTAGGTACTCAGGCCTCCTCAAAAAGTCAGAAGGCTTTGTTTTATTTTTAAGGACAATCCTCTTCCTCTTTCCCAATGACAGAGATTAACCCAAGCCTGGCTACACAGATAACAGATCAAAGATGACAGTGAAGATGTACTCTTAATTTGATTTTAAAAAGTCACAAATCTCAAAAAAAAACAAAAAAAAACAAACTGGTTTTAACTATTGGTGATGCTGCAAACATCTTTGAATAACTATAAAACAGAAGGGGATCAGGGATTAAACCCTGAGGAACTCCACATTCAGTAGACGCAGTTAAATATCATTGCCAAAAATAGTGAAAAAATTATGTCACATTGTTTCCCATGCAACTAGTTGACTATTCGCACCACCTTACCCTAACCCATTTTAGCCGACAATGCTAACTCTAAATTTTAGCTGGCAGTGTTTTAAAGTCATTATATGGTTGACAAAAAAAAAATGGAAAACAACCTAAAATTAAGTTCTAGCCATTAAACAGACACAAGAGTTTGTGTCTTCAGACAAAGTGTCATTTTTTCCTGAATACTTTCTTTTTTGAGGTTCTTCAATGATATAATCTCACACTTCCAATCTAAATGTTTTAGGTCATGCAACTTCATAAGCAAAAGCTCAAGCCTAGCCTTCACTGGACTCCTGAACAGTTCAGTAGAAACCTTTACAACAGTCAGCCCTGTAGAGTGTAAGGACCGCTGTCCAGGGTCCTGATCCTGGGTAGGTACACCAAGCTTGTGGGATCTGTCTTTGGTACTCGCTGCTGTTAATACTCCTGGACTGGATCTCTGTTTGTGTAGTAATAGCCAACAGACTTCTCTAGTAAATTTAGATGGAAATATTTTACCACCTGTTCTCTTGGCTGAGTTTCAACACCTACATGTAAATTCACATCAACTTAGTCAAGAATGTCTGGAGTTATTCTGAAGAGAACCAGCTAACTATTTAATCATAGGCCTAGGACTGTAAAGCATAGAGCCTTGCTAGTTTGTCTTTGTCCTGAAATCTTTTCTACTAGCACACCCTTTTTCTGCATCCCTATATACTGGAACATTTTTCCTTTTCCACCTTTCCCCACACTCTGTCTTCTTCCTCTCTTTGCCCCCTTGTTTCTCCTTTCCTATCTGACGTCTGACCTTCAGTTCTCTCTTCTATGTCTTCACTGTCTTCTCTCTCACACTATTATATCATGATGTTGTCTACACTGTTAGCAGCTTTACCTCCCCCTCTCCTTGAAGATTCAAAGGCGAGTCAATCCTCGAACACTTCAAGAAATACAGGAAACTTGGATCAATAAGCTCCAATGTTTTTGGTTCGCCTCCCCCACTGTCTATACTGTATGTCCACTGTCTTCAGAACTTTTTATTCAAGCCTGTACTGTACTTTCTTCTCACTTCAGACTTAAATATTTTTACTCTTTCCTCTGTTCTTTGTCTCTCTTCCAGAGTGCCTCCTTCCCTGTATCTTCACTTCTGTTCCTCTCTCTATGCATGCCAATTGTTATTGATTTTAAACAGTTTCCAACTGGGCCTTGACAAATTGCAGCTGACAGTTGCCACAGTCTTGTGCATCTTTAAAGTTCGACATAGGATGTACTGTTTCAAGCTAGAAATCTACCCTCTGCGGAGAAGAAAAGCCTCTAGCGGTATCATAGTCAGCATTGGGTTTATTCTGAAAGCTCCATCTTAATGTTGCAATATGAGTGTAACCTACTCTGTTACAGAGGACGTTTCTGCACATTCTAAGTTTCTACCTTACACTAACACTTGTCTTTGCATTGTGTTTTTACAATGTTACAGTGCCATTTAGCAGACACTTTTATCCATTCAAGAGCAAGACCAGCACAAGCAAAGATCTAGACAAGAAGAAACAACATCACTAAGTGCCACAAAGTGCTTCAAGTCCAATTGAACACATGTGCTGCCATGCAGTGTTAAAGGCAATGTACATCATGTATACAAGTTTTTATTTATTTATTTTTTTTAATAAACATCAACAATAAAACAACTTATAATCAATGTGAGATCTTTCATCATCACCATCAATCAAATTGTCTTCTCAACAATTAATGACCAAAGTACCACGTGTTGGATCACTCACAAAGAGCTGAGAATAAAAATCCCAGAAGTAGGATAGTGTGAGCCAACTGTAGTTGGGAGACTCATTCTACCACTGGGGAGAATAGTCCAGCTAAGTGTATTTGTCTGTGTGGTTGCAGTTACTGTGCAGAGAAGAAAACACTGGGCTCTAGACTCTGTGTTATGATCAAAACTTGACTGCAGCTTATTGTCATCACACAAACAAAAGTCACACTCCTCTCTGCTTTTCTGTTCAAACTCTGCATCAGCTTTTAGACTGGTTCAAGTTTCTGCAGACAGCTAACAATAATCCCCACGCACATTCACTAAGTTAAGTAGCAATGAATTTACTGTGCTGCGTCCAAGACACCGAGCATTAAAGTCTTTGAGGTGAGCAGCAATAGTAAAATTAATATAATAAAGTATCTAAAGTTGTCAACAAGTCAGAACCAGTTCTACCATTATTATTGTAGGGCTAAGTCGAAACCCAGTCAAAGCCTGGTTCTTTATTTTCAAAACTAACTTATCAATACTGCTGTAGTAGGATCCAGTGATTAAAATGGTACTCCAGTGTTGAAATCTGTGTTGAAATCAGCAGAATATGAGTTAGTTAGCTCACTCATTGAGCTGACAGAGATTGTATCATGATGTGTTCAAGGTCAGCTCAGTTAAATGACCATCAGGGGAATGTAAATAAAGTGTTAGAATGCATTCAAATGCAACACCAAAAAAAAAAAAAAAAAAAAGAACGTTCAGTTCTTGGTGTGAAACTTGGTTATACAGTTGTGAGGATAAGATTTTTTTTTAAGCTAAATGAAAAAGAGAAAATAGTTTGAATCATGACCTCCTTGAGTTTTTAACTCACAGCTCTTCACAGCTTGTACTACTTTCCTGAAAAATAAATGAAATTTTGTCTCATCACCTCACAACAGAAAATTGTCAAGAGTGGTATAGTAGTGTGTTCTATTAGTGTATCAATGTCAATAAAGATAAATACCCACCATTTCTTTGTAGAACAGCTGTAACATCAGCAAGTTTGGTAACGTCAACTGATAGATTCAATGAGAACACAGTTTTCACAGATTTAGCCTTTTAATTTTGCTCTCAAAGTGCACAACATTTATACATTTAACTTTAAAACATGGTAACCCCCCCTGAGAGTTCTAGTTTGGAGAAAAACAAGTTGTTCTCTAAACTACAAGTGTCGCTGGATCTTTCTGTTTCCTCTTTAGTCATCTTGGAAGTTGGTGAAGCCATGCTAGAAATACCTACTTCAGATAACACTGTGTAAGTATTATAACCTTGGCTGATGTAGAACCTTTAATCATTTCCAACAATTTCATTTGCTGTCTTATCCTTTTCATTTATGCAGAGCTGAATTCTTAAACTGATCTGCAAAGGAATTCTGTGAGTGTGTCATAGGTTTTCAGCCTTCTCAAGGATACACTGCTTTATTTTACTAAATAACTCCTCACATCCAGCAGCTTGCTAAAAGGCTCAAACTGAAGGTGTGTCCAGTATTTCAGAATCAGATTCTGAGCTTACATGATCTTTCCATGGAGCTTTAAGGTTCATCCTAAAGCTCTCACACATCACTGTTTGTCGTATGAACGCGTTAATTTGCCTTCATATAGACTAAGACACTGGCATATTATTATCTGCAAGGCTATTATCCATTTTATTCCTTCCAACCGTCTCACCTACATCAGCCTGGAAAACTCTGGAACACTTAATCTCCAGCTACAGGATATTTTTTTCCTTCTTGGTCCAAGAATCAGGACTAAACTGGGAAAAAAAGGCCTTTTTAACTTGCTGCTCCCTCTACCTGGAATGATATACAGAAAGACCTAAAACTTAGTGAGCTGGTCACACTGGGTCCTTCTAAAGCCCCCAGACTGTGCTTTTTTTAAAGCAAGTTGTATGTTTCTGGCATGCTACACTGTGCGACAAGTTTGACATGTACAGACCGTACGATGATCCATCTAAAGTCAGTCAAAAAAATCAATGACGCCGTGGTAATCATAGCATTCATATGTTTAGGGAAACATCTAAGATCAAGATTTTTTGGTTTCTTTGTCGGCGCCGGTGTCATGTTTATCATTATGTTATTTCTTGCTGCATTCCTATTGGTTGGTTTGTTGCCGAAGGTCGTTTTAGAGCCACGACCAAAGATTTCACCACAATTGGTCATCTTTCGTAGCATATACCAGGCTTAAGAGGAAGTTAAATGACGTAGAGGCAGACACATCTGGCTGCAGATGTTTTAAATTATGTAGTTGGATTGTAAATTATATTAAACATTTGATATTTCTCTTGTAATTTCTTGTCTTTCAACGTATTAATGTGTTTGATGTTTATTGTTTGCTTGTAACTTTGACTGTGCTGCTGCCTGTCATGATCGGGGCACTCTTGAGAAAGAGATTTCAGCCAATAATCTCATGTTGTAGTGTGTTTAAGCATTTATTATGCAACATAATGTTTGGCTTCAGGCTCCGACTTCATCACTCCTCACAGATTTTACATACAGAATTTGAGGAGTGATAACAGCTTAAACCCCCAGTCGGAGCCAAAAGGTGGATGCTGGGGTGGAGCTGGGTTGAAGACAAGATCACAGTGTTGATCCAGGCGCAGCGATGCAGCATAGAGACCAGAAATCTTGCAGCTTAAATAGCCCACTGATTTAGGAGGATGCGAGTCATGTGATTTGATTAAGATGCATGTCAGGTGTGAATGATTGTGCTCGAGATTACTGACAGAAGTAACTTGCGAGCTTCGTTTCATTTTTAATCTCAACAAGATTTTTCTCCCAGTTAAATACGTTTTTTAAAAATCAATGCATCTAGCTGAACAACTGTCTTTTACTCTAACAATTAAAAATACAACAGCTACATTATTACTGATACTGGAAATGTATTCATATAAGAAATATTTTTTTACTTAAAAGCCAGCATCAGTATAGCAGTTTGAGGAGGTCAGCTGCTTCTGTTAAAACTTCAAAAATAAAAAATTTCAAGTGTTAAGAATCTAAGTAAAGGTCAGCTTAGATAGAAACCTGACAAAGCTTCAACACTTGACTTTAAAAGTTTTAGAGTGTGGCTAAGAAAAGGCATTTTGAATTAATTTAAGGTGTTAAAGCATAATCCTAAAAAGTCCTGAATCCCCTACTGAGAGTGAATTATCTTTAAAAGCTAAAATGAACTGCTCAGCAGAATTGTCATCCCAGGTTTATGTACACAACATTTCTTTCCTGCTCCTCGGAGCGTTATTATTAAACAGATTTAACGTATTTTTGAAATTCACCAGATGGTTGGAACAGGTGTCACATTTTTAGGAGCAACCTTGTGGCCAGAGATTTGTCTGCTTCAATTCTGGAGCAGCTGTAAAAACTGCACTCTCTCTTTCTCTCCCTGAACAATTACCAGAGATGAATCTTTGAACGGAGTACTTAACCCTCGGCTGCTCGTCTGGAGCCGCTCTGTGGTGAACGGTCAGAGAACGTGTGGTTATTCAGGGCTGCTCCCAGGTGTGATTGTGTGTAAATGGATAAATTTAAAATGCAGCATTTGAAAAAATCATTCATGCACTTCTAAAGAAATAAAGAATGAGCGTTAGCGAGGAGTACAAAACACTAATTTATCAGCTTGTTAACTTGTGTTCGACTTGTGTCAACTTGCGGTAAATAATGAAGGAGGGAAATAAATTTTGCATTCAAAGTCCATCAGGCTGCCTTCTGGGGGAAACTCACGCTTCACGTGATCGTCTCTGTTTCCTTCTTTGCTCACTCTCATCTCAAAGTAAACATAACAACAACCATGAAACAGATGAACACAAAAGACAACAACAACACAGACATACTGTCTCTCTCTATCTTCCTCTGACTCAATGTCTCTCAGACACAGACTCATATTTGGAGAGAAAAGCAGTGCTGTGGAGTGATGGATGAGGAGAGGAGCTGTGTGGGTGTGGCTGAAATAGAACTAATGACAGAAAGACGAGCGAGTGAGAAAACAAGAAAAACAAGTGGGAGACGAGAGAGAGCAGGAGAACTGGAGAGATAGAGAAATAAAGACACAAAGAGGCAGAGATGACTAAGACAAGGCAGACGGAGGAGAACAGACGACATGAGGATGGATGCAGACTCGGTTGTTTGTCTGGAGATCATTTTTGTAACTAAAGACTAATTTTTTGAGCCATTTTGCTATTATATTGGTAGTATTTTTTAATGTTTATGATTGGACGTCAGGTCTGATATTTTGAACATATGTCATCAAAATTCCTATTTCATGTTTCTCATTATTCAGTAATATTCATTCATTTAGAGCCAGACTCAGCTTAAGACCACAGGCCTGAGGGGAAGCTGTAATTGAAACTAACACTTGCTGATCTCTATGAAGGCATTTTTTGGTCATTTCTTGAAAGATTTTGGCACTGAGCTCTTAATATGTAATTGTAATTGACTATTTATAGGATTAGGACATAGCCAGCATGTCACCCATTGGTTTCCAGAGATTAATTCTCCATTAAAAGGTGTTAAAGACAACAATAAAAAATCCCAAACTTCTCAAAATAAATGTGCCTACATGGGCTCAAGTATCCTGATTATGAGTCTTACACCGGCTTTGATCATATTCTTGATAAAGTTTTCACATGCAGACAGGGAAACCTGGTAATTCATATCCCTGTTTACATGACAATTATAAGTACCCTAGTTTCTACTGACTGCATCTTATGTGCATGTGATTATCATTTTTTACAACACAACCCATGGCATTTAGAATTGGGGGAAAATGGCAGCAACCTGGCTTATTGTTGATTGGCTTAACATCATATGGCAGATGTATTCAACTCATTTTCAGGAGTGGGAGGAGAGAACAACAGCCTGTCCCAGCCACCGTGGCTACAAACCTGCATCCCTGCAGCTGGGTCATGAGAAACCTGAGTAAGTCGATGCTTTCTCCCATCTAAAACTCTGATTATATTTGATTATTTCATTACTGAGAGATAAAACTCAGTTTTAAGTCACTCCAGAAGTAAGACTCTTTTGTTAGTGCCGCTTTGTTTTGCTTATTTGTCACTTGGTTGAGGACAAGCCTGTACAGGTAGTTGGCTGCTGTTAGAAAACAGGGTAAGGTTCATATGAGGTATGGCTATTAAAATGAGATTGGTGCTGTAAAACAGTTTTATGGAATATAAACATTTTCAGTGTCTTTCTTCTTTAGTACACTCCCCTTCTGCATCAACACACTGCTGCAATCAGATCTTCCTCTGGTCAAAGCAGTGCAGTAGGTCTTCTTGATTCACCTTTGACCCTTCTGGAACCCACTCCTCCTAAATGATACCATTAATGTCAAAGAGATTAGAGGATTAAAGTTTCATCACATGTTATCACTCCAAACAAATTTGCTTGCATTTTTCTTTTTGATCAGAAGTTTTGGGTCAACTTTGGCACACAATTCTGTCATGTTCAAATTTCCATACAAAATTTGCTGAACGGTCTTTTTATCAGGGGAGACCAATTCTGCTATCATTCTTATACTGAGTTGTTGATCAATCCAAATGATTTGTTCAATTTGTTGAATGTTTTCAAAAGTTTTTGATGTGAATGGGCGCCCAGAATATTCATCGTCTTGGGCATCCTCTCTGCCTTCACAAAATCTTTTGTGCCATTCAAACACATGTGTATGAGACATGCAGTGTTCCCCTTACACCTCAGATAATGTACCGAAAGATTCAGCTGCTGTTTTGTTCAATTTCACTGAAAAGTTTGCGTTAAAGCATCGCTTAACTTTTAAGTTAATCATTTGATGACGCCTTGGCATGAGCACGTGTACTTAAGTCAGTAGCTAGCAGTGAGTTTAAGACACCACTTATTGGAAACTTAACGCTGTTGAGCAATAATACCGAAACTTTAATATATGACACTCTGTGTAACTATGAACCCCATGGTTTTCCTCATAAGTGCTGTCTCATTATCTAATAGCCATACCTCGTACATGATAGAGTCACATGTTTCTTTGAGCGCCATGCCCAGTCCACTTGCAGAGGTGGTCTCAGGAGTGGACTCAAGCATGGTCTACAGAAAATGTGAATGCAAACCGTACTTAAGTATGGGGTACTTGCCAGTGAGAAGGGTTGTAAAAGCAATTCTAAATGTTTACTGTCTCTTCAAAAACCATCGTAATCATGCAGTACTGGCCTCTTTCATCCTCTGATTAGTGCGGTAGATCTGGAGGAAGTAAAAGAGTTGTTGCTGGTACCTCAAAAATCAAACTTTAGGCTCTGGCAAAGTATGAAAGCATCCTGTCCCATGTGAAAATGTTCCAACAGAACTTGAAAGACAAACTCTGAATATATTTTATAGAAGCTCTGGTATTAATACATTTTGAAGGAATTTACCTGTCCACATTCAGAAGTTAGATTAAAACAGGGGACTAAATTCAAAGGGCTCTTATTAGTTTGGGTATTATGTGACATCTAAACACCTTTGAAGGAGTTGGTGTGACGGCAACAGGATATTTACTGGTGGATTGTCTTAAAAGTTTTTCAGTTCTTTGAAATAAACCAGTTTTTACCTATAAACACACACATACACTACCAGCAGCTATATACACACATACAATCTGTGATTCTGGCTTTAATTACCTCTCATAGGAGCATCAGATGGCAAACAGCTCTTAAACAGGCTGCTGGGAGACAAAGAAAGAAAGAAAGAAAGAAAGAAAGAAAGAAAGAAAGAAAGAAAAGGGGCTGTGCATATATGAAAATCAGGTGTATACTTGTTAATAATGGATGAAAAGACAGCTAAAGTTAGGTTCATGCGTGAGAATGAGTTAAAATAGAAAGCAAAGAGATGGAGAAGGGTGTATGTAGGCCAGGAGATACAGGGAGAGAGGGGAGGTACATATGGAGGAATCCTCCTCTCCTTCAGCGATGAGCAGAGAATGAACAGATGTCCAACAGAGGAGAGAGGGAAGAGAAATAGCACGATGAAGGAAAAGGGAGGCGGTGAAGTGAAGCTAGAAAGATGAAAAAGGGGAAATGTGGGCTGATAGTTTATGTGAATCCTTGGCAACAACTCGAAATTTCTCAGGCTTCACTGTTTGTTTTCCTCTTTGACTTTAAGAGTGAGAGGAAGGGAACGCTGTGAGGAGATTGTACAAAGAGCGAGATCAGAGCAGAGAGCCACAGGCTCTGTCTGGTCTCCTGCTGAGCACCACTTACAGGCTATAATCCCTCCCTGGTCTATCTGTATGTACGTCAGATTTACAGTTATTAACAGGATGGAAGGGCAGGCAGGAAGACCTTCTTCAAAGTGGAGCCGTTCGGTTCACACCACCTGCCTGGCTGAGATCTCTAACTGAATCCTTATCAGCTGCTACTACAGCTGATCCTGACCTCTGAGAGGGAGAGAGAAACATTTTCAGCATGGAGTTCAGCAAAGTGTGACACTGTTGTAATTAGAGACATTTCTGTCTTTTAACGGCAGCGAAGAAACAGATGGTGAAGCACTTCCCTGTGGAAGGTACTTTTTTACAACATTAAAGACATAAACAGCATACGCTTATCTTTAAAAACCACTACAGACCGGCGTTCTTTAAAAATCATTTTTGGCTTTTTTGTGATGGTTAAGCACTTTGGATGGGTTTCTTATCATTTCTAAGTGTATTATCATGGTCCTTTAAAAGAGAGACCGACTGGAGCACAGGCACAGAACTGAGATTGAAGTATTCAGAATGTAGTGTGTGTCACATTAATAAACCAGTTTTAAGATAAAATAAGCTAAAAATCGCATTTGGATGAATGCACGCTATACTGAAAGAATTCATAAAGTTACACTTTGCAGCTAGCATGCTACTTTGTTTTGGCAATACTGCAGCGCACCACAAACGTGTCCCTACACCAGCAGAGCATGAATCAGCTGTTTGGGTCTACAGTATAAGGCAAGGCTTGAATTCTGCTAAGTATACAGAGAATCAGTGTAGCTTTCTTGCCTGCACTCCAGGCAAGAAAGCTAACACCTGCTATTGACAAGTGTCTCATACAACCTCACCTAAAAAACTCCAAAATATTCAATAGGATAAAACATTCTCATGTAGCAGGTCTGGGCTGGAGATTAGATTAAGAAATAATGATTAAAATTTTAACTCTGCTAATTTTTGTCCATAAACGCCTGATATAAAAATAATCCTATGTGTTTAAACAATACTTATCTGTGGTTTAACAGGTACACTGGATGTAACCTTTTGCAGAAGGTGGGACAAAAATTCAGCACCAAAGCAATACTGACTTGTTTCTTCAGCCATAAAAGGTCAGTTTAAATGGTACAATCAAAAGTTCCTGTGTGGACTTTTAGTTTGTGTTGGTTTTTGAGTCCCCTTATGGACAAAACAGTTCATTTTATTTTGTTATTAATCTTGTCTCATACATGTGTAAGTTTTTTTTTGTCATCAGGAAAACTCTTCTTTTGGGTAACAGCCTATGGCAGTGGTTCTCTTTTTTCTTGGCGCCCCCCTTCTCCACTTGTATCTGAGGTCAGACGATGGTCTGCTGTCAGATTACACTATCACAGAGCCATTAATTTTTGCCAGGACTTGTCGTACAGACAGACTACATGGAGAAATGCAAAAGATAAACTACTTTTACCGTACTATGCTGTATTTGTTTGTCTATCCAAACATTCTGAAAGCTATGCTAGCTTGATGTTAATCAAACAGCAGTGATTCTGTGGGTTGCTGATGTGTGGGTATTATTTCTAGCCAATGTCTCTCTTTTTCAGTCAGTTGTGGTTGCCAAGGATGTTGTTGCAAGAGTTACATCTTACAGCACCAACTCCATCACTTTTATTTGCTTATTCGTTTGGTTAGTTTACACCTCGACTGCTGCATGTGCAAAGTACTCTGTGCTCTTATTGGTCAGCATCATTGATGTCATGGAACAAATCATAGAAGGCAGGAGGTTGTGAGGTGACTCAGATGTGGTCTTGATTGTTTTTCACTATGAAACACTACATGAGATGGAACAATAGCTTTTCGGGGTCAGCAGGTCCTGAATCCCTACAACTGTCGGGTTGGGCTGAAGCCGCGCTGAAAACATGAAGTCTGACCTTGGCTGAAGAAAACTTAGACCCCACACAAAACATGATGATTTACAGTTAAAAATCCTCTACAACTTTAAATTTTCATTGATTAAACCCTTTTAAAATAGGCCAACACATGTTTATTTTTCTTACTAAAAGACCGTTGTATTAATTTAAGTAACGCTCTAAGCGCTAAGATATTTTTAACCCTTTTGTCTTGCCTGGATTTACTGTCTTAAAAAGCTTGTAAAATATCAACTCTGAGGTGTACAGTCAAGCTTTAAACATCTTTTTTTAAAGAAAACCTCAGCTTTCAGAATATATATGCTGCAGTAATGTCACTTGAATTTTAAAAAGTCATAGGATTATACACAGTGAACGAAATTGCCTTTTTTTCACAGACTTGTTCTCTCATCTCTTGGGGAACAAAAAGTGAAAAAATAATAATTCTGTGACAAAAAGTCTTCGAAATTTGCACATATTTAAAAAAGTCATTGTGTTTTCTTGTTATTCAGTGCAATTCCTGTCTTTAGTGACACAGAGGGCCACATCACAGCCTCTCTGTGTCTCTTTCTCTCCATTATGAGCTGCTCTAGCCTTCAACTCCAGGATATACAGGCGCAGTCTGACAAAGTATGATGTGACGAAGGAGCAGCCTGCCATTGGTTGTCACAGCTTAGTTGAACAATATGGCCGACAGCATTAGCCACTAGTGGCAGAAATGATCAATAATGAATTAAAAAATAGATAGAAAGATGTTGAGTATTGGAGTTACTGGTGTGGTTTTAATCTTTAAAGATCCTGAAAAGTCACCCAAGTTCCAGGCTAACTAGAGAAGCCCTTGTGAGAGCTACAAAGGCATAGATAGCATCATTAGAATGGCAAACGCAGAGCTTCCAGAGGCTTTAAGTAAACAGCTATGACTTATGGTTTAAAAGTTCTCTAATTTTAAACAACCTGTGTCTCTTGTTGTCTTATACAGCAACACTGATCTCAGAATGTTAACAAATGAGATTTATGATTTCAGCTAGCATGTGCAAATCCAATTTTGTCAACCTCTGAGCAAGAGGGTCATTGACCCAAGGTTTAGAGCCAAATAACCATGGTATTACTAAGAAGGAAGAATCTCTTTTGTATTCCTTTCTGACACCTACAGCTTATATGACTGCATAGAAAATATTACATCTTACTGCTGATAGACTTGTTTGCTTTTGTAGGTCATTCAGAGTCATCAGTGTTAATATCAGTTTTTTTTTTTTCAAATCAGTTAAATACTCCTCACAGGAGCTTTAATCAGGATTCAGTATCACACAGAATAAATTAATACATGTAGAGTAAAAAGAACAATCAATACTGTTGCTTAACAGCGAGGATAATATTAAAGTGAAGCTTGAGTTCTTGTGTTTCAAAAAAAAAAAGATGAAATGATTTCATCTCATCCATAATGGAATATCTCCTTTTACATCAAGTTTTCTGTTCAAGTTTCCCATTTTGTCTTATTCATTAGGAGAATGTAAGTTGTCTTATGTGTCTTATGTAAGTTGAGCAATTATACCATGATTTTCTTATTTAATTAGCCCACAGGCACACTACCAAATGTTTTCTTCCATTAAATGAATAATTTTTCAGCCCAGGGCAACGTAATCTTCATTTTCTCTGGTAGAGGGATGCCCAAAGTCAGAGCAGACAGGAGGAATGCTGGAGAGAGGTTCATAGGGACAGAAATAGAGAGAGTCATTGGTGTCACTACAGCTGCTGATAGAGGGGAAACAGCAGAAGGATGGAGAGGAGGGCGGTAGAACAGTAGAGTGATAGAGAGGTGGAGGTGGGAGTCCTTATCAGAAAAAAGCAGGCGCCTTTATCTCTATGCCCTCCAGACACACACACAAACATGCACACGCACTCACATGCGAGGACAGAGGACCACTGACTGCCAGCATGCACCCATGCAGACTCGCACACTGCTACAAAGTGAGTTAAAAACACAAGCAAAGCACAGACACAGAAGCTCCTGTCAAAGACAGAACATGTGTAATAGTGACTCCATACTGGCTGACTACCAAACGACACACTCACAAACACACAAACACGCACATGAACTCAGCTACAGGTGAGCGACAGGCGCCATTTACACTCAGACAGCCATGCCCGCCTCCCCTCCAGCTGCCATGGCAATGAATACCATTAGCATCCAATAAAATGTCAGGGGGCATGCCCAAGTTACTCATCACACACACACATATATAGGAATACACACAAGTACCAACACACACAGTCAGAAATGTCAGAGGCCCGTGCCCAGTAATGTATCTGATGGAGAGAGAAGGCAAATGTCAGCTGTTCCTCAAAATGGCAGCCAGCAGATGTGTTGGCTCTACGACTGTGACTGTGGACAGAAACTGCCAAACACAGATCTGTTTGTCATGATGTATTATCAGCGTCGCATATTAAGCTCAACATCTACAGCAGGGCCTTAAAGAAACAAGTTCTGAGAGGTTTTTGGCTTCTGTACTGCAAAAAGTCTGTCCTTACAACTCCAACTAGTTAGCATGAGTTCAGAGAAAGCTTCAGGCGTGTAAAACAACCCACTACAATGAAGTCAAGTCAGCACCGTGTACAAACATAGTTGGGGTGATTGTTTTTCAAGGCTTAAATTTAGGCCTGCATGATATGATAAAAATTTGTAAGGTGGGATGGGAGGATGTATGCAGATGCTTACAAATAAGATAATCAACATGAATAATCGCAGTATGGTGTTCAGTAAAATCAGCATTCTCTTTTATCTGAATTGAGTTTTCATTAAATGTTCAAAATCAGTTGAAAGATGAAACCATGGACTTTGATTTAACGTTGTAATTAAATGCTTATTTGCACCACCAATTGTAAAAAAGGTCATCCCAACAGTGTGTTTAGTGTTTTAGTATGGATGATTTGTGTTTTCACTGTATATGATATTGTTCAAACCCATCTTCTTCCTCACTATTATCCATTTTTCTGAGATTTGTACATGTTGTTGATGACTCTCACTAGCCAGACTTTTCCTTCAAGCATCTCAAAAGTGAAAGATGTTTTCAGTTATTCCAGCAGACAGGGCTTAAACACAGCAGGCGTTCAGTAAAAATTGGAAGTCGGACAATTGCTTAGCCTGTGATCAGTCATGGTCACTTTCTGGAAACTGCATTTACGCACGATTTGAAAATAAATGATGTTGCTGATGGAGCTGGAATCCAAAAGAGGAGCTTCATTATAAATGAACTCCTCATGAGTCCCTCAAAAACTCCACGGCCATCTGTCAACAGAAGAGGGGAAAAACTTTTCTCTCTCATTCATCAGAAACGGATGGATGGAGGGATGGAAGTCGTGTGATCCCCGGCCAAGCCTTTCTCCATCCGCCCTCCAACCCCCCGCACAGAAATCTCAGCAGCAGCCACTGGCAACACTCGCCCAAGGTCACAGGGACAAAGTCAGGGGTAGAGAAGAGAGAGAGCGAGAGCCAGGGAGTGTGTGTTAGTATGTGTGCAGGAAGGAGAAGGTGTGTTATGAAATGTGTTCAGCTTGTTCCTGTAAAGGCATAAGGAGTTTAAGATAACGTACAAAGGTGTAGGTGCTCACAGGGGTCTTTGTGTGTGCATGTACAAAGCACAGGGGGACTTGTGATAACTTCTACAACTCCTGTAGCCGTGTGTGCACAATTGTGTGTGCAGATTAAAGATGGCTGCTGACTTTGCCACAGCACAGCAGGCTAAGCAACATGACGATAAATAATCGCCTCCAAACCACTGCACTAATGAGCCAAAGACACAAACATGCACTCTCACATTCACACAAAGCTCCCTCTGTAAACACACAAACATGCACACCTCTTTTCATCTTACTGAAAAGCGATTCATTCTTTGACCTGCAATGAAAGGCCAAAGTACACAAAATCCAGCCAACCAGTGTGCTTTTACCTGAGTATCCCAGTTTCCCATGCTCCCTTTAACACTTGTGGTACATGCACATTTATTCTGCAGTTACAAGACACACTTTAAGGTAAAAGGTTTATTGTTTGACCTTGAATGAAGAGCCTGAATGCACAAAAACTCAGCCAATCAGTGTAGGAACACAAACATGGATTCAGACTCAGATGGCTAAAACTTCCCTGCACAAACTTTGAAGACAGCACTCACAGAACAGTATATACTGTATCTATATCCACATCAGACCCCGGGGGTGTGTGTTGGCTGTGGCGAGTGATCCATCAGGATCCCCGCTGCCTCACAGAGGTCAAACCCATCAACCCCCGAGACCGCTGCCAGGACGACACACACTTCAGCCAAGAACCAATCAAAACTAGCCTCTCATGCTTCATAGCACAGCAGAGGTCATCCCAGTACAGGACAGAGTGGAGTTTAGGCACATTATATTCGATTCTATAGATAAATGTACAAAAAAGGTCAGAAAAGCCAACTAAAGACTGAGCAGGTTGAGTGTAAAGAAGCCAGCATGTTAGCATGGTAATTTTCTCATCCTCTAGTCATCTCAGGAGTAAGAAGGTGTGGTTGTAGGGGAAAAACACTTCATCAGATTTTTATGATTTCTATTAAAAAGTTTTGGAAGCTTCTGGATGGATTTCTACAAAAAGTTGGTCAAACATTCATGTCCCCTGAAGGATGAAGTTAATTAACATTGGTAAGTTCCTGAATCTAATTTTGTGGCAATGGCCAGTATTTTCCTTCATTAATACACTGGTTAGAAGAAAATGGCTACAAAAAAGACATATCCATCAATCATTTTTGTGTGTAAGTTGCAAATTTGCAATTGTTAGCATGCTGATACACCTTTTAAAAAAGAAAAAAAAAAGTGGCTTACATAATAATTGCTCTACCCTGCTAAAGTCAGACCCACACTGTGTCATTTCAGACAACTCAGACACAAATTTTGATCACATGACTTGAAAATCAGGCCAGCTTTCAGTCTGAGCATGTGTCATTTGTCATGCAGTGTACTGGGGGACATGATGGCAGACCCACCAGCTGCTCACAACCAGTCACATGGATTTCTGGCATGTTTGATATTTTGGTCATAAGACCCCCCACACAAGACCAGTCTGGAATTACGTTTCCCCCTTATTTGACAGAGAAATTAGTTGATGGAAAAATCCCTACTTTCAACAGAGCACTGGGTTACAAAAATGCTATTGCTGTGTTGAAGCTCTTGAGAATCTGAGAAAGCAATCAGTCAGAAAAAACATGTCAAGGTTGGTTTCACGCTCCTTTGCACAAACTGATTATCACCTAAGATAAGCAGGAAATTTGTCCGAATACAAACAAGTACATAGCATTGACATTTTCTCCTCTCCTTACTTCCAGTCCCTCTCCAGTCCCTCTTTTATTCTCCTATCCGCTGTGTTTCGCTCTAAGTAGTTGCCCCTGAACACATCTTGCTTTGTCTGTTAAACCTGTTCAAGTCTTTGTTGCCGCTCAGACCGCATCAGCCGTGTCTCCTCACCTTCCTCTCCTCTTTTCCTCCTCACTGCCTTTGGGTAAACATTTGTCAGTGTAACGCCAGAGTCTCAGGTAAAGATATGCAGATTAACTCTCACTCGTTTGCATAACGAGCTCTTATTTGCCAGTCTAATTATGGTGGCATGCCGGGGCCGTCCCAGAGCTGCCCTCAGGGTTCATTAGAGGAGTTCGTTAAGAGGTTTGTTAACAGGCAGCTAATCGCTTCCTCCCTCTTTGACAAATAGTGGAGCCTCAAAGTCCTGAAAGACTCCCACTAAGCACACAGTCATGTTGGTTTAAAGGAGAGACACACAAAGGCACACACAGGTTTAGTTAACACACTCACATAAACACACACCGTCCTTTCTAACAGATTTCTCTAACACACAAATCACTGGCATACTTACTCTTTACTCAAGAGACACAGGAACCGGTCGATGTATTGAAGACATTTCTGATACAAGTTTTCTCAAGGGACCCCCCCCCACACACACACAAAGATTTACTATATTTGTTAACTTTAAAGCTTTAAAGCTTAGTTAAGGGTTTTTATGTGCTTCATTTAAAAAAAAACATGCATACAGAGAAATTTTCAGACTGTAAAAAACAGCAGTATCAATATTTATCAATGATGATCAAATAATGTCTGAAAGACTACTAAATTTGCAATATCAGTAATTACTCCATACATTTCTGCACTAGGTGGAAATGGCTCTAAATGGGAGAGACCAAATTGAACGTGTTATAATCACTTTACCTGGCTGACCTTTAACAGAAATGATGCTAATCAAACACGACTCCAAGCAGTATCACTGCAAATAGACATGCATTGGTTGTGTTGTGCATAATTTAATTAGAAGCTCGGTATTTATCATTTATTTTGCATACAGCCAGCAGACAAGTCCAATATATTTTCTGAGGGAAGAGTACTGCAGGCAACCAGAACATTATTTCAAGCAATAAAAAGTTTATAATTATTTGTACATGATAATTTAAGTATTACTCATACTTTACTCATGCATTAATAAAGTATTTTTGTGTTAAAAATTGTATATTTGTTAAAAATGGCATATCAATGAGTTGATAGTGCTTTGTAAATGATGAGTCAAGGGCAGACAGCATTAATGCATTAATAGTGACTAATGCAGGTCCATAATTATTGCATTTATTTTTTCAATCATCTGCTCTATTTTCTCTTTTAGCACATTTTGGTGAAGCCACTGCACAATGTCCCTGCAACTAGTATAGTTCTGATACCAGTATCTGAATAAGTCCAATACTGCTGAAAGTGCAGGTATTGGTATCAGTGAGTACACATGCACCAATCCGTTGATGCGTTTTGTTCAACTTTATATCTTGCTATATATATTTTTCAGATATCAGTCACCTCTCGAGGACGTCACAGACACTGTTGACTACGGCAAGTCAACGTGGACAAACCACAATACAGCAAAGAAGACAGAGATACAGAGATACAGATAGATATTAGAAAGATATTAGTTATGAAAACAATATTGGTTTAAAAAAAAGCAAAAGAGTGGCATAAAAGTGCATTCTTCTGGTATAGCAACAGCAAACAGGGAGTCATGGCCATTCAAGACACTTTAAATGTCAAAGAATTAAAATATTTGGGGTTGAAAGCGGGTGATTCAAAGTTAAAGAGAAAGTCACGGGATAATAGTGTTACAATGCTAGAGTTAGCTTTCAAAGTTAGCTTTGTGGACTGCGGAAGCTTCCAGCCAATAATAATGTGTCGCGTCATCACAACCAATCAAAATGTGCCATGTCATCAGAATGTGCAGACCATTGACAGATCTGCCAGCCCAGACACATCTTGTACCTACGGTACCAATTCTTCTTCATAGCTGTAAAACACTGCGAACACAAACTACCTTTTTAAGAGCAGTTAAGAAGAACTCACTGGAGATGTGTGACAGAGCTAGCAATGTGGCTGAATTTTAAAAGTCTGATGAGTTAAATGGCAACATGAACAGTATCCAAGGCTGCAATTTCAAGGGGAGGCTGTTGCCAACTTAAATATGAGCAACCTGATAAAGCATTTGAAGACATATCATGTGAAGTGGCACAACGATTTCACATCCAAACAAAGGAGGGAAAAAAAAGGAGCAGGAGAACTGTAGCAGCAAAGTTTGGATGCAGCACTCAACAAAAGTGAAAAACTTCCCAAAGACAGAATAAAAGCAGTGAAGATAACACAAAAACCCAAAATGCAACAGAAAGAGTTTGAAATGCAAAATGTTTAAATTTCAAAAGTGAACAGCTTGTTGAACATCTGAGGCCATCACAAGTGTTTACAAATCCTTTGGATTTCATTCATACTTTAAAGTGTGTAGGTATAAAAAAGTGTTTTCCAGATAATTTTAGTAATTTTAAACAGACACATTATTGAAGAAAAAATGCTTCCAATAATCAAGTTTTGCAAAATATTGTATGCCCAAAGTTACCTCACCACGATGAAACATTTTAATTCCTATAGCACCTGAGCCAGTTGGTTAAAGCAGAGGGAGATGGCAGTTCAGGGTAAAAGCTGAAATTGTTTAATTTACTGAAACTACTGAATACTCTTCAAGTACTGACATGTTCCCACTGAACCAACTGGTTTCACTCAAAGTTTTGTGTAGCCTTGTTTAGTTTTATGCATGATCTTCCAAACTTTGTCAGCTGGTCATACAAACAAGCACCTGGCAGTCCCTATGAGCCGATCTGTTAGATTATTAAACTTTTAATCCCAAAAGTTGAGCTCTAATAGGATCAATGGTGTATCAGAGTTTACACTGAACAGATGGAGAAAAAAGAAAGAGTAACACTGGAAAAGTTGGAAGCTGAATGAAAAGTTACATTTTGACAAACATGTTAGTGACAGTATGTGATAAAAATACACTGAGTTTATAGCCTTGTAGGAAATGATCACATGTGTTAACATGGAAATCATTGAGAATAATTAGTTCTACTGGATCTGAAAACATTAATGAGGATTGTGCTTTGGTCATAAACACATTCACACAGCATGACACAAAGCATTGTAGAGTACGGAATAATAGGAGCATTATTCAAAACAACTAAGACAGGGTCAAATTTGTGGTTCAAGTTCTTCCCACAGAGGAGGAATGAGCCAGTCTGTAAGATTGTGTGGTAATCAGAGAGTCTTGTCTCTGTCAGTGAGTCACTGTCTTTAATCAGCAGGCTGCCACTCTCTCCTACAACAGATGCAGCTTCAATCGTTCTTTTCTTAAGCACAGACTGAGGCCAAATCTCTCCAAGGTGTCAGTGTTCTCCTCAGGCTCTTAATTCCAGCACTGGATTTTTTTTTTTTTTTTTTTTTTTTTTTCTGCATCTCCAAGAACATGCAGTCTGTTCTGGCAGTCAGAAGAAATGTCATTGTAATTTCAAATCTCAAAAGAGGAAGAAACAAAGAGAGCAAGTTCAACTTGGAATAAAGTGCCTTTGTACATAAATCTGATGTAATCCAAGTTGTGAATCCTTTTTCATTTTCGGAGAGCGGCTATGTTACTAACATCTGCAAGTTCATGACACAAAAATAGTAAAGAGAAGTGACAGGGTTTGTGAGTGGCGACACTTCTGATCAGTTCAGATGATAATTAACACCTCTCTAGCTTTAAGCTCTGACATATTTGGCTTTTTTAATAAGGCACAAGATGAGATCACTCAAAAATGGTAAAACTTAGATCCCTGTGGATGCCTTATTACATGTAATTCAGTCACTGTTGAGTCCAAGAACAATTATATCAATCAAAACAGATGAAACAATAGCACAACAAGAAATTAGGGAAACATGGCATCATTACATGTTTTGAGGAACCCACTAGCATCTTATTAATGGGTGCCTTTAAGTTCATGTTTCTTTGTACACTATAGGTTTTTTTTTAATAGATGACAGTAAAGCCATATATTCTACAAGGAGGTTCCAATGTGGTCCACTGTTTTCAGTGTTTAAAATCTTGAGTCAGGTGTTTTTTGTTTGCAGGCTCACTGAATTCTCAATTGAAAATATTGTAATTTTTTGGAACAGCACTGCGCTCATGTCTCTTCCTCACTAGCCAATCAAAATCAAGAAAAGGTGGGCCTCATGATACCATTCATGACAACAGCAATGCCAGAAGAGAAACTGATCTGACTCATTTTTTAAAAAGTTTCCAGATCTGCTAAACATGCCAGGATTGGATCCCTTTACATTGTTTTCATGTTTTGTTACTTGTTTTGATACTTCTTTGAAAAAACTGAATAAAAAAAAAACGCAGTTACTTAAAATGTTGCTATAATACGTAGAAATTAAAGCAGAAGTCGACTAGCATAACCAACATAAAACACTGATGAGAAGCTCTCTGAAACTGACGTTCTGGGTGCTATTAGTCCAAAAAAAGCCAGCTGTGGACACAGGCTTTAAGGATTTTTTATTTGTACATTTTAGTAAAAGGTTATTATTACACCATTCAGGTGCCCTGGTGTCTTTTTATTTTAACAGATTCTTCGGTAGGTGCTGAACTGAACCCTAATGCTGTTGAACTGAGGTGCTCTGTTGCATCTTTCCAAGGGAATGTTTGTGTACATTTTCAATTGGCAGGATGATTTAATAAGGCAATTATATTCTATTAAAAATAAGCAGTAATTGGCAAAACGCTGGCATAAAGACACCGATGTTAACACTTGTATTTTCACCCATAAAGTGCAGAGAAAATAACTTGGTTTTACTTGGATTTGATGTCTATGTTTCACTATTTATCCAATAGCAGGCAGCTCACGCTTTATATTTACATCCTTACAGCAGAGTGAACAGCTGTAAGTTCTCATTGTTTTTTTTTTCCAGTTTTTCCATTTCTGGTTGGAGTTTGAGTCGTATAGACTAGGGCTGACAGCATCAAGTCGATTGGTTGATTAATTGGTCGATGACCTCATGTCCAATCAAAATCTAATTGGTTGAACAATCGCACGTGCTACTTTAATTGGAAGAATCCTTTTTTTTTTTTGCAGGAGTGCAAAAGGAGGAGAGGGGAGACGTCATGTGTTTTTATTTTTTCAGTTATCTAGTGAAATATAATTTACAAAAAAAAAAAAAACTGTGAATATAACTATTCAAACATAATTTACTCGTGCCTTTAAGGGTGATTAATTACAGGTTAAATACCCAGAAAGTCAACACAACATCACTAGGACCCTCCCACCAAAGCCCATGAAGCACATTTATACTCCGTTTTCCGCTGACAACATGTCGAAAAAGTCAGCGTTGTGGCAACATTTTGTTAAAAAAAGATTATTATTTAATTACAGCATAAGGTGGTTAGATGGGCAAAAGTCATAAGATTTTTAAGTTTATTTTGGGTTCATTTTAAATTTTAATTACCACCTAAATGCACTGACTACATTGTCAGTCATACATTTGATGTAGAAATAACATGTTTTTTTTTTCTTTTTTTTTTTCTTTTTTTTGGGGGGGGCCATCCCACGACCAATCCGTTAATTGATGATCTGGTGCGATTTTAGTCAACCAAGTTTTTCTTTGGTTGACTACAGCCCTTGTATAGACTTCATGGTTCACAAAGATCGAGGAGAGAAAATGTAAATGCATGTTTAGAGGACATCAGAGCATCTTTGTAACACGTGTTTGAAATATGTTCAGGAGATCAGAATTTGACCAGGTTTTTATCTATAAATATAAATATATTTTTGCTGTCTGTTTCTCTTAACATGCAATTTGTGTCTGTTTTGATATCTTTCGTACTGTTTAAGAAACCCATAAATATCTGTTTAAAGGTTACCTTTAGTCCTTAGTCAGGTTCCTTCAGTAATCTTTCAGGTACCCCTTAACTCCTGTTTAAGGCTTCATCAAATCTTCATCTTCTGTCCAATTCCAGCACAGTACCTCGGTAACGCAAAGTTTAAGTTGCAAAAATTGTTTGTTTGGTTTTTGCTCCATCCAATTTTTCCTGTTGTGACACAAACATGATTTTACAGCACAACATAACTCAAGGTTAAACATGATCATCTTATTACCAGCATTTTAATTCAATTACTGAATGTTGAGTCTGGTTTCTAGTATGGCACCCTGGCTGCCCCCTCCTCTTCCCCTGGCAGGCCTCAGGGACTGATGCCTGAAATCCTTACAGCGTCTTCTTTGACTGGCAAAGCGCAGCCGAGCTGAGCATGTTAAACATTATGTAGATGGAGTCCTGGAGGCGCTGAGGGCTTTGTAAATAGTGGAAATCTTCACTGTAATGCTGGCCTACAGGCTAAGAGCAACACAGAATGAAATGTTAAATCTCTCTCTGTCCCAAACACTCGCTCTCCAGCTTTTTCCTTCGCCAAACACCCGTCCCTCTCGTTCTTTTGTTTCACAAATCTGTTCATCTTGTTCCTTTCTGCGTCTTTCCCCCCCTCTTGGCTTGTAATTTGTTCTTTGCCTCCTTCCCTTGCAACCTTTTTTCTCCTTTTCTGTTTTACTCTGTCTCTCTCATCTTTTTCCAATCTTCCCCACTTCCCCTCTCAACCCAGAGTCTCATTTCACACTGCTACTTTTTCATCCTCTTTTCATCTCTCCCTCACTCTCTTCATCCCATTTTTTCACAGCGCCCCGATCGTGGCCTGGTCTGGCCTTTTAATGTCTCCCTCTGCTTTTCCCTCTTCTTAACTGTTTCCATTCTCTCTCGCTCTCGCCTCTCGCTCAGACTGTAGCTAATGCCATCAAGTGTTTACAGCGGGCCCGAGCCAAACATTTAAAGCCCAGGGCCCCTGAACTATTTACACACAAATATCAATAAGAAACAGAGTGCAAGTACCTGTATACCAAAACATGAAAACAAATGCATAGGAGAAAGCTTTCCACGAGCAGCACCCCTTTTGCAGACGATGTGCTGATTTACTTTATTGTCTTTTGTTTTAAATCTTTTTAGTGCTTCACCTTAATTTGGTGTAGACAAGATGTCCACTTACTCTAGAACAAGCTTAAAACAAAACATTCACTCACAAGGCCCTTCATCTGTCTTAAATGTTCCTGAATGTATTGATTTTGCTCTGCCAACATGATAATATGTGCTTCTTTTGCTTTGTTTAGCACAAATGATGACTTGAGTGTAAAATTTCTGCTTTATGAGCATTGCATTGTGATACACACTTTGTTTTCCTTTTCCATTTTTGACAGCTTATTGTCTTTAATTTGACATGCTGAATTTTTCTCTTGCAGCTATGAAAAATCTTTGGCATGTTCTTCTCAGTCTGATAAAAATCTACAGATGCATGTCTCTCGTGCACCAGATATGTGCAGAATTTGTATTATGTAAATCCATTTTATTGTCTTTTATTAGTAGTAGTTTGCCAAATCCAGACCAGTTAGTCATGTAAAGATGAGTGCCCTCCAGCCTGGGTCGTTCTGGCTCTTATAGCCCATGTCAGGCTCGTGGTGGCAGGAAAACTCTTAGTTTATGCCATTTTGTTTTTTCCTCAATTACAAAAAAACGTTCACATCAACCCAGAGGAAGTTTTTTTTGAAGGATTGGACCCCTCTGTGCTTTTGTTTACTTTCCCACCAGTCAGTCCAATTAATAAAAAACTGTATTCCTGGCACAATACAAAGATAAACATCATATAAACTTTGGGCCCACAGCTGTCAAGACAGATAACAAACAAAGCTATAACAACAAACCCAGGGATAAAAAACAATCATTCATTCACTTGATGTTAGCTTGAAGCTATATTAATAAAACATTTATTTTTTATTTGCTTACTGTGGATATTAAAAAAAGAAGTGAAAACACTGTATTTCAAATCTTCAGGAGACTGGCCTGTTCTAAAATAGAAGTAAAAAGTTTTTGACACTAACTACTGCTGAGCCTATGGCTTTCAGCCTTGTTTTCCCTTCTTTGCACGACCTGTACTGTGGATTATCAGTTATTCAGCAAAACATATCGCTTGAAATTGGAGCAGTGAGAGGTACTGAGGACTGCTCTAGCTCCCAGCAGATGTAATAATTTTGACTCAGGTTAAACAATCACATCATTGTGGTGCCTGTACCCGCTTTAATGATACTGATGTCACCTGAATGAAAATATAAAGAGCAAACAGGTCTGCTTCAGCTGTTTATCGGTGGAATTGATACAGGGGCGGACTGGGACAATAATTCAGGCCAGCGCCTACTGAAGTAAGAGTGTAAAATAATAACACAAAGTCCCCGCATGTGCCCACACTAAGCTTTTTTTTTGTTTCTTTTCCCTACAAAAAAAAATTTCTGTTGTGTTGCAATAACCTGTACTCAAGTTACATAAAGTTGCTGACCGTGCTGACACTGCTCTCTTCACCACCTTTGTAAAGAAAAATCCAAAAGCCACCCATAATTTCCAAGCTATCCAAATTCACTAATTGACATTTTTTATATGCATTGGCTATGTTCATATAACAACCAACATACTCTTAATCTCAATTGGATTTTACCTGGTTAAATAAAGGTTAAATGAAATAATATAATACAAGGATTTCAATACTTATAATTCATTATGTTGTGTCTATGTAAGTTAACTATATTCTAAAATCTGCAATATCCTTTGTTTAAAACTTAAAACATTTATTTTATTAAGTCAGTTTTAGCCCCATCAGCTTCCACAAAGTGGAACTAACCTCCTCATTAAGCTAGTCGCGCTGGATAGGCTAAGGTTGTGTGTCTGTTGTCACCACTAGTGTTTCATTTATTACGTGCTCCCTTACTGACGAACATGTCAGTCATTTTACAGCACTTCGCTGCATCTGTAGCCAGTGCTTTAAAATTTTTGAGCCTCTCCCTTTCTGCTCCACCTTTCCTCTTGGGTTGGCGATCTCGCTCCATTTTTCAGTGTTGTGTAATGAACTGTTCATGGCAGGTTCACTGGGCAGTGTTAATGTTAAAAAATGTAGCCAGTTCAGAGTGTGACTGTAGGCGGAGTTCTAAGATTTTTGGAGTGTTAGTGAACATATCAGTTAGAGAGACGCAAGAGTCTGCCGAATGATGAGAGACGTGCGAGATTCTAGGAAGTCACAGCAAGTAATGATTGTTGTTTTGGCGGCAGCTACGGACACACTAGCCTGTGTACTTCTGCGAAATTAAGTTGCAGCAGAACTGACTAACGTCGCACTGTCTGCTTATTGAGGGATGTTACTGTAGAACTACAGACGTGGGAGGAGGGGGCCGGGGTGTAACTTGGTGTGTCTGCCTGCACTCAGAAAGAGAGAGGAGGGGGTGTGTTTGTGCTCTACGTTGCTGCTCAATCTGTGTGACCTTCATTGAGGCAGATACCCTGAGCTGCACAACGGATTGTTTATTAAAAAATTATGCACAACCCGATACGAGCCTTTGGTCCCGACTCTCAGCAGTCGCTGAGCGGGCCAGTTCAGTGCCCAGGCCACCGGAAATGCTCCCAATGGCCAGTCTGCCACTGAATTGATAGGTCAAAGAAACACAAAACTAAAATTCCAGAGGCATGGTTGTGTGACCAGGGTGAGAACTAAAGTCAAAGATTAGCAATCAAAGCTGACATAATTGCAACACTTTGGAAACACCCCTTAATTATTTCTTCTAAGTAATTCATTTTAATGGTATGAGTTACATTACATTAACCTGAGGCCTCATTCTGCTTGTTTCACTCTTCTAAGTACTCCAGTTGTAGACACTGAATCAATCTTGTACCAGGTTGCTTTTTATAAAAGAAACTTTTTCTTTTTGATATTTTGCCAAAAACTTCCAGCACTCTCAGTATCTGAGCATATGGATGAAAGTCAGAGTCTTCATGTCCTTGGTCCTCCTGGTCTTACTATACTCATGTGAGGCCTGGACACTGACTGTTGGCTTGAGGCACTGGCTAGACTCCTGTGGGACAACTTCTTGTATTTTTTGGTATGGCTGGCAAGGCCATAGGTCTGATGCTGATGTGCTCAGGAGAGCAGGGATGGGGAGGGTAAGCTGATAGATATAGAAGCAGCAGCTGCACTTATACTGGCACCTGGTGTGCTTTCCCAAGTCTGATCCAGCTCACCGCACACTGGGTGGCAAGGACCTGGTGGACACTGAAAGACATCGGGGTGGCTGTGTATGTGGTGGAAGGGTCAGCTGGGAGGATACCTGAAGGGATGGGGCAGAAGCAGAAGCAGAAGCCAGGAGGATGGCTATCAGGAGGCCAGAGCAGTACAGGGTCAAGGTTGATGGGGCGAAGTGCAGAACTGGCATATGCTCCCATACCTGACCTGACCTGACCTGAGACATCATTAGTTCTAAGTCAAGTTGTTTAAAGGTATAAAATGTGACATTTTAAACATTTATAAAGCACATGTCAAATATATCTTAACTAGATATTTCAGTTGTCAGTCTGTTTTTTGAGTGTGACCGCTGTAACCCTCCTCCACCTTAGCCACCTCCATTACATCTCATCAGTGTCCAGGTCCAGCTCCTTCATGCCATCCTACATCCCTTTCATCGCCACCTCCAAGCCATCTCATTGGTGTCCCAGTCAAGCTTCTCTGTGAATCCTGCATCCCTTCCTGCTACTTCCAAATCATCTCATCAGTGCCTGGGTTGAACTCCTTAGGTTCTGCTCCTCAGAAGTCTAATACTCATCTTATCTAACTCCTTCCATCACCACCACAAGTGTATAGACTCTATAGGGGGGTCTCCTATCCTGCTGAGCCTCACTACTCCTTCAAATCCATAAAGACATTTCAGAATTTCAAACATTTCCAAACATTTCTAAACATGTGAAGAAAAACATTTTAAACTTGTATAAGATTAGATATTCATTTTATACCTGTATTGAGTCTCCTCTGATTGATATGACTTTATAAAATAAAAGAGTAAACTATAACTGCCTCTGGGTTTGTTGTTCTCAGCTCTGTGTTCACAAGGAACTTTGAGCCTAAAACATGCTTCATGTTTTGTTTTGTTTTTTTTCCACACATGTGGGGCAGGAGAGGAGAAAGTAGTGCTCTCAGGGTCCGAGGAGGCATGGCCAAAGAAAAGTATAGTTTTGGTTTTAGAGACTGGTACTGAAGTAAAATTTCCAATGACATCTATTCCGAAAATCAAATATTATACAGGCAGGGACAATATTTTAATCGTTAAATAGCCTACCATAACATTGTTAGATTTAACCCCATACCCTCTAGTGAGACAACATAAACTGTCTTGGACTAAATAAATGTATTTTCTGCACGTCCCCTGCCTCTAGCTAACTGAACCAGTCCCATCAGATTCATGCTGGGTTGTTCCAAAAAAGCTTTTCACACGCCTGTAAGATGTCTCATGGTGCTTTTTGTGTTACTGACAGTTTGCAGATTCCTGACTTCCATCTGAACAAAAGGAATCCAGTGCATGAGTGTTTTAAATGTTAATGTTATTCAAAAACAAACTTCATTTGAACCCTTTCTTCACAAACATAGTCAACCTCTGCCAACACACACACAAATATAGACACTATATCTAAAGGTAAAAGACACTCAAAAAGACACTGCTCCTTCCATCTCACTGGGCCAGGAGCAAAAAGACATACAGTACAGGCTAATTGATATCTGTGCTCGTCCAAAGTGAATGTCACGCTCTGCTAACACAACGCTCAAGCTGTCTGTCTTTTTACTTTCTTGCTGGTCGCGTGCGGTTTCAGGTTTGAAATCAATTTGGCTGAGATGAAAGTTTTCAATTTCATTAGCTTGATCAAATGGAGCGCTGTTAACAGGCGTTGGTAATAGAAAATCATTTAGGGGGCGAGCGGCTCAGACACTCTCAGAGGACTGGTTTAGAGCTGCTCAGAGAAGGGGAGAGGGGGAGATGGAGGGATGGAGAGGGGGAGGAGGAAAGGAGGAAGGACAGGTGGGAAAATATCGATGAGAAAATGAAGAAAAATGTGAGAAGTATGAGGAGAGAACAGAGAAAGAGATGACAAGGGGAGAAATATTGCACTGTAGGATAATCCAGATCATGGTGGCAGAAGATAAAATGATGAGAAAAAGAAAGAGGTAAAGAAAGGCAGAATGGACAGAAAGAAGAAGAAAAATGTGAAAAGAGGGAAGAGGAAAGGACAAATAAAATGTAAATTAAATATATAAATGATTAATGACCGATTACACGAGTACAAGTGACACAACAAAGGGTAAGGAAAACAAGATGCAAAGGAGAAATGGAGAAGTAGAAAGAAGACAGATAAATTTGTCTCTTCCTCTCATGTGGCTGCAAAGCTCTGGCCCATTAAACTCCTGTTATTGCTTCTCAGATGTTTGTCAGAGAAAAATAGTGTTGCAATGAAAGAACATAAATAAACTATTAGCCCTCAACAGCTTATCAAGGCTACAGAGAAATACACACTTTGGAAAACAAGTTAGAAACAAGTTGTTAAAGGTGATAAATATAAAGACAACTTGAAAAAAAACTCAAAACTATTGATCAGAAGGTCAGTAACCACAGGGTTTTCTTTCAGATTCAAGGTTATTAAGGCACTGGTTGGTTTGCAGTTTGGTTGTGGACTCACTCGCTTCAACCCGAGACCCATTTCCCACATGACATTTCCCACCCTTCCTTTTCCTACTTTCCTACTCTATCTACTGTCCTGTACTAATTTAGATTGACTTAAAAGCCCACAAAAAACAAAAATCGAATTAGTTAGATCACTGAAAAGTCATTTTTATTAATGACAACCATTTTTACTGTGTTTAAGAGACAAGCACACATACAGACGATGCAGTACAATACAATAGGATACAATACAATTTGATACAATATGCAATATGATTCAATTTACCATCCACACGGGATTTGTCTTAACCCCCAAGTACTGCACATGTTTCTGCCCGGATAGAAGAATCAATAAATCCAAGCAACAGCATTGAACATAATCCAAATGTGATAAAATGGCACATACCACAGCAAATCAGAGATTTCTGTATTTGCCTTTAAGGTCCATCATATGGAGGTTGAACTGACAGCCTGTTTAAGCTTGTTGGGGGTTATTATTTCTCATGACACAGGATAGGAAAGGGCATACTGGCGACAGCCCATTTTGTGGAAAATGCAAAGCTCCCATGAGGAAATTATGCTGTTGTGAAAAAGACTGAAATTAACAGAGATGGTTAGAAAAGACTTATTGATTATTTCTATATTCTGATTTTTTTAAAGGTCACATATACCCCCTTTCAACCTTATAGCACAGTCCTCTGTGGTCCAAATGAAATGTCTGCCCCATGCTTTGGTCAAAATAATATGTCAAGTCAAGAAAAAGAGCAGGTTTTTGACCCTGTATAAACCAGATCTAAATAGCCTTCTCAGTGCACTCAGTTGTTATGTCTGTCTATTTAAATGCAATGAGGTATTTTTTAATGCCAATCCTCTCTTCCCTGGAGTGTGCTGGCAGGAATACAGCTATCTGCTTCCATGGCTATGGATGGGGATACTCGGTTTGGAGTGGTGCTATTATAATAACACCCATTATGACGTCACAGTGAGCGCAGATGCTGAACAGACTTTCAGATTTTATGTTTTCAGACATAGGTGGGCCACAAACAGAGGGTTGGGTTGACTTATTTCACATATGTGGGTTTGTAGATACCCAAATATATGACCAAAATGTTTTTTCATGATAATTTCCCTCTGATGCTTAAACCTCAGCTATGGGGTAGGCGTCAGATGACCCAATTTAATCTAGAAACAGCCTCTGTTTACCATTTCCACATCAAATATTTATGAGTGACATTTGACTGCTAAGGGAAGTCATGGTGATACCTTATTTTTACAGGAAACACTACCTAATCATGAACTGGAAAAAACAGTGGGGTTATGACAACTAACACTGTCCACAGGGGGCGCCAAAGTTGACAGAAACTAAAAGTTTCTCACAGGAGCTTTAAGTCAGAAACTTTTAAGTGTTAAATTCAAGGTGTCCAAAACATTTCATATATATATATAAATCATGCAAGGTATTTGACACACAAAAATATACACTTTATGGTAAAATGTATTTATAATATCAGTGTGGAACTGGAGAGTTTGACTCCAAAACTTATCCAACCCTGTTTTTATCCTGTACAAGATTTTAAAATAGCTTTTGACAATGATTTGATTTAAATTGAGGGAACAGACAGAAAAAAAGTCCTGCTCCTACCAGGAAATCGTTACAGCCTAGTCTTTACTCTCTCCCACAGCGATAAACAGACTCACAAAGTACTGCACTTCATAGCAATAAATTACATTCAATCAAAACTCAATGAGAAAATGAAAGCTAATGTTAATCCATTGTTAGTCTCCTCTGAGTCATTGTGTCATGATGATAATGATCAGCCATTCAGTCTCTCTTTCACTCGCACATAAACACACACTTGCACACACTTTAGACACATTGAGCGGGCTAATCAGCCAAGTGAGGCTAATGTAGGAGAAAATGTGTTGCTGATTAGTTCAACCTTAAAGCCCTAGACATAGCTTGTAGACCTACAGTATCAGCTTCACACACACACTCACATCAGACACGCAAACGCACAAAATTAGCACAGCTATTCATGCTAATCTGAGGGAAAATGACTTGCTCATTAGCAAGACCCTTAAACCTCTCGACAGGCCTTTGAAACCCAGCCGTCTCATGGTCACAGAGAGTCTACAGCCAAACGCAGGCTCAGACACACATGAAGTTGGGCTAAATGCTTAAACTTATCACTAAGTCCCTTAATAGCAGAAATGTGGCTGTGAGATCAGAATACACTACTTAGAGAAAGCCCTCAGGCTCTTACAAGCAATGCCAAGAATAACCCTGTTGTCTTCAGTCCAGTGTAAAAAGACCCACAGCTGATCAGGTTCCTTCTATGTCTCATTTAAATTAAGTTTAAGTGTCATCACTGCAACCCTGGCCTCAACAACAAGCCTAGAAAATTGAACTCTAATGTGAAAGGCCTCTGTGGGATTTAGATGGAGGGTCACTGGATTGTCTACAGAGGCGATATAATCAAACATTTTGTCTTTATGTTAACCTGTCAAATATTTGGCATTTTTAATAAGTTAATCTTTGAATTTCTGTAGTTAATTGCAATTAATCTCCACTTTTGGTAGCATTGTGAGCTTTATATATTTTCATTTAGATCTGTTTTTGTTTTATTTTGGATTTTTCCACACTCTTAAACTATAAGGGTGCCTTGGCTTCTCAATCACAGGGCTGGCTTATAGAGACAAACAACCACACACCTACGGGCAATTTAGGGTAATCAATTAACCCAATGAGTATGTGTTTGGACTGTGGAAGGAGGCCAGAGTATGTGCAGACAGGCAAGACATGCATAGAGAGTTTAACAACTTTCCTTCCTAGTTAAACAGAAAGATGCTGTTGACCGGGATTCAAACAGAAACCTTCATGCTGTAAGGGAACAGCACTTACCACTGCACTACCATGCCACCCCACCACCACATTAGCCAATGAGTAGAAAATAACATACATAACATACACCCTGAAAGTCTTGAAATTTACAGTTTTTGTGCATTTGTGAAAGGGCTAATAAACAACAAAACAGTAGGTCCTGTTGCAGTAACCGATGAATCACTTTTTTGAGTTTTTTCTTACTGGCACACTCTAAAGTGGCACTTTAAACTCTGAAAAGCTAGAATTGTCTTGTTATCGGCGAATTTACTTTAGCCTGGCTGCAATGTTAACAAAAAAAGAAGTTGATCTCATTAAAGAGTCCACCTGAAATGTGTGCTTGGATGCTTTTGTCTGCCAATTGCAGCCACTGGTTAAATGATGTGTTGGAACAAAAGTTGACCCAAGTACAGAAAAAAACTGAAAAGTCATTTTGCCTTTCAAGTTGGCACTAAAATACTGCAGGATTGACCACATTAAAGTGGCTGTAAGAGCTTGTTTTACCTGACCAGAGGTCAGTCTGGAAACAGCCTGCAAGCACACTTACAGTGTGTAACCCCCTACCCTATCTCTGCACAGCACACATTTTTACATTAGAGTTAAGGGCAGTATTTCTTCTTTTCTACACCTTTTATATACATGCACAACTAAAAGTTGCACAAAAGTCTTCCCCTAAAATCTTCCTGACTTTCCTGTTTATATCACTAAATATTGAAGTTCTGCATGATTGTCAGTAATGACACCCATCATGTGTGCAACCATGTGCAAAGAATGTATTACTTCAGAGACCGTCTGTCTGATTCACCGCTCTCAGACACAACATAGACACAGACCTACACCGTTTTGACATTAGACATTATAGGACTAAATCTGAGCAGACAGCAGCCCCAACTATAAATTAATCCTTTCGATAGAAGATAGTCAAACTGACCTCCCTTCACAAAACGTCCTTCATCAGTCAGTCTGAAATGATTCTCACACTGATACTAAAAATGAAAGCACTTTGATTCACATGAATCTGGTGAATTATAATGTGTTGTGGAAAAGAGAGCACTCTGGCCTTCATCACTATCATATTTTCAAACTCCTTCTATTACAAGCTACTCCTATCAAGCAGCAGAAATAAACTGCAGGTTTAAAGGACAAAAAGTTTCCATGAAATAAAAAGTGTGTTGATGAAGTATTTCTATGTGAGCTAAGGAATTAAACTGGAAGCATTATACGGTTTCTGTCACATAAGCATGAATGAAATCATAAACTGAGTCAAGGTCATACAGTTGCTTTTACATCTGTATCCAATAAAAGCGTCACCCACAGAAACCTTGCACACTGAGTCTGATATTTTTATTTTTTTCAACTGCAAGAATTAGTAGTAAACCCATGAAGATGATTTCTTAGGTTCTTTCACTCCTTGAAAAGTAAAAAAGATCAGGTTCATCTGCTCAGAACCCTGACAGAGCCTGTGTGTGACAGCACTTGGCCAAATACCAAAAAGCTTGTTAGAGAGACACAGCTTCTTTATTCATGTTTTTTTTAAAAGAGGTTGTGAGTAAAAATGTTGCCCTTAATCAATTATGTGCCATGGTGAACATGCATAAAATTAATGGGCACAACACAGTGAAGTTTCAGTGTGTGAGAAAGTAGTGATGTGGCATTCATCATTGAGCTGGTACAACGAGCCGACTCTTTTACGTGAACAATAAGATCCTGGTCAGTACAGGCCATTTTTATTATTATTATTAACATTACTATTATTATCATATATTTTGTGTGTGTATGTGTGTTACTTGATTGGTAGAGATGATCTTTTCCCCACACTGCTCCACCACAGCACAGCACAACAGCCCAGCCAGTGAGCAGATGTCAATGTATTTTCAGGAGCAAGTAAATTTAAAAAAAATTAAATGCTTTTTTCATTTATTACAAAAACAGTATAATTGGAGTTAAATACCAGCACAAATATCAATCATATGTCATGACAATGCTAAATATGGCAGGTCAAATAAAGCCAGACTGGTACCAGATGAAGAGCAGTTTAAGGGCTGAAAGAGCCGGCTCTTCTGGTGAGACGAGTCAAATGACCTGGATCACTAAAAAGAGCTTTAATTCCCATCACTATGAGAGAGAGAGGCAGAGAGTAATAGTCAAATGGCCACTTAAATGACAGGGATGATGCAAAGGGAAAAAAACTTAGAAATGTATGTTAAAAAAAAAAAAGTATGACAGGCAATAGTTTCTGAGTTGGTGTGCAAATCATGAGATCATAGTTCTTTTAAAACACTGCACAATTTTCAAAGACAAAACAGGCTTGACGTAGCCTTATAAAGCCAATTGATCTGACAGATTCTGTGTCTGTCATCAGGATGATCCATCTTGCAAACTTCCAATCTGAAACAAGTATGCCAGGTCTGAGAAACAAAACAGCAACATCTGAAAAGAAAAAGGCGGTAGCTACGGGCGTGGTTTAGCTGTACTGCAAGTCTGTAAACAACAGCAACCAGTGTAGCAGTTAGCTTCGATGTATACTCACCAGCCTCAGCATTAGTTTTTTTTTTACCAACTAGCTCCACTGATAGTTAGCAATGATAACAAGTTCACTTCAGAATTGCAGAGGCCTATTAAGTCACACATTTCAACGCTATGATTGGCCTGTAATGAATGAAACAGGCAGAACATTCGTCCCATCATCCTGCCAGATTTCTTTCAAGGCTTATCCCATGCAATGTGGCATGGTCTATCTGGCATGTCTGGCATGTGCAAGGGCCTTTAGTCATTATTCTTATCAAGTTGCACATTATCCAAATATCCTTGAAAAGGAAGTCAGAATGTGATTGCACATCTTGGCTCCCTAATAATCAGCCCTTCTGTTGCTTCTATCATGTGTACGCCAAAGAGAGGGAATGTTTGTCTGAGTGTAGTGAGTGCGTGTCTGTGTTTGTGTATCTCAGTGTAAATATATCCACACTCAGCAGCAAACAGTATCCTTCTTGATGAGATTTTCTGATATGGAAGGAAGAGACATGGAGGATGAACACAATCCACTCTGAAGAGAAGACAAAATCTCTCCCACTCTCTCTCTTCTCTGCTGTGTCTTCCCCCTCCCTCTGTGATGAGAGGAAGAGCTGGTCTCCTTATGACGACGAGAGCCTGTTATTTTTCTTATCATCCAGCTGTGTGTCTAAGTGTGCAATACACACTTCCTGCTCATCAAGTGACATGGGAAAAATCCTCTTTTATTGCAGGAAGAATGAAGATGGCACAAACAACTAGTAGAAAGCAAGAGAGTGTAATATACCCTTGGTTTCCTTGAAGGGCTCTGTGCAAATGGAAAACATAAGATTTACAGCTAAAAGGTGTGAAATACTACAACTCAACACACCTGTCGCTATAAAGATTCTGCTTGTTTTCTTTACACTCAAGACCAATTGCAAGATGCAGAAAGCTTCAAAGAGCCAGCTGGCAAAGGAAAAAACACTATTGTTTGTAGTGGTGTTACACATTATTCGCCCACTGATAAAGAAGAGATACTCATGGCTGATAAAAGGTGGGAAAAACTGGTCAGACTGCTCTACTGGCCACTCAGAAACCAATAAAATGCATAAATAATCCCTTAAACAGTCAACTTTACAGGGTATTTTTTAGTTTTTGTGTTTGAAGTCAACATTGCACAAAAATACACACAAAAAAAGTATTTTTCCTTCAAGATTACAGACATTTGGTGTATGATTGTCACTTTAACTGACAGATAAGCCTACAAAGATGTATAAAACTGGATCACATTTAATGTTTTCAGCTGCCAGGGCACATTCACACTCATACACCTGCTCATTTCACCAAGTATCTTGTACCAATGTCGATCAAGCTGGTCATCTTTAGAAACCCCTCTATGTCAGTGTATATGCCTCCACTTTCCCCCACATATGGCCTCGCAGGAGCACAGTTATGCTCTAAACGTACAGCACACTCATGAATCAATTCAGTAAAAGGCTTAAAATATCATGACACTGAAAAAGGGGCACAAAGTGAAAAGTGCCCCATGTCCTCTTCTTAGTCCACCCACTTCTGGTTTTTGAGCATCTTTGTGACCCTCTGTACTGCATCCAGCTCCGCTCTGCTCGGCCCACGCACTGTCACTGCCGCAAAAAGGCTGTGGAAGCGTTTGCGTGAAGAAGCAGAAAGAGAAAAGGCTCACACCAAAAGCGTCAGATTTTTTTGAACATCAGGCTGTTTAGCAGCATCACACGCTAACATTTCCCGCTTTTTTACCCCCCTCTCTCTCCCTCCCTCTCCTCTGGTCTAGCGTTTGAGTAAATGTTAAAAGTTCACATCTTCCATCTCTGAAATGTCTCCCGCTCCATCTGAAATCCTCTGTTACTTCTTCTTTTTAAGAGGATAAGCTCCCTCTGCATGTGGGTGTGTTTGGACAAACCGTGTATGTGTGTGTGGCATCTTTAAGTGTGTATGTGCACACACGTGCAAGCATGCAAGTCTATGCCTTAGTGAGTCAGCGAGCCAGTGAATGAAACCAACAATGAGACACAAAGACAGAGAGAGAGAGAGAGAGAGAGAGAGAGAGAGGTGTATAGAAGGACATGGTGAGACTTCCTCTGTGTGTATACGCCTGTCTCAGTGATTTTACGTCAGTAATTATTAATGCTCTGTATTGCATGAGTAATGGTGCATAGTGCTGACATTCTGCTACAGGTTAACAGTGGAGTGCAAAATACGCTCCATCACACAGGCCGACACATCCACTTTGAACAGTGGAGGGTTTTTTTATTACAGATTTTGACACTTAAACGAACAATCCCTGCCGCACAACTGCTCCACACACTTACAAATCCAGGGCAATGAAAAAGACTACCATGCAGAACCAAGGTACAGGTACTGAAAATAGAAACTATTTTACTTCCTTTGATACTATCTCTAACTTTTCTATTCACTTATACATTTACACTGAAGGGTAAGACCACAACATCTGCTTGTAAGCTCCTTATCTATTTATTTTAATCTAGCAACATTTTTTCACTTTGTTTTGTTTTCATGTTCACATATCTACAGCGATATTTTTACATATTTTTTTTTCTTCCCACATATTTTTAACCAGATTTGGTAGACTACTGTCAAATTAAGACAGTTGTTTTCTTGTACACAATGACAATCATTATCCAGCCATCTATGATGATATAATAGCTATATCTGTATTTTTTAAGTCAACCAAAGACAGAGAAGTATTTGTCTTTGGCACAAACTGCAGGTACTGATATTTTAGAGGAATTGCAAGGTATAAAAAAAAGAAATGAAAAATGAATGAGTAAAATCTAAGATAATCGGGCAATCTATTGAAAAGGTTCATGAAATAAAGTATCTTAGTTTTCTATTAAATTCCAATCAGACATTTGAGAAGCATGTGAAAATGCATGTGAAAGGCAAACGTATTATTGCTCATTGGAGACCACTTCATGCTGAGAATGCTCTTATGCTCTTAAGTTTTTGCAAAACCTCCTGGTCAGAAGCCTACAACAGTCAATCCTCTGATGTTGATTTACAAAAGAGCAATTCAATTCTTAGATAGAAAGCCAATATGGTAACTTCACTATCATGCTCTAAAAAATGAATATGTTAAGTTGTGATAATTGTATTAAATTTGCCAACCTAAAAATAATTCATAAAGGTTTCAATCATCGTGTGCTGAGCGGCCTCATCATTCCAGCCATGTTGTCATGTCATGCAAGTTAGCTCTGGCTATATGATAGTATATTTTGAAAGTAATTACATGATATTTTCATTAATTAAAAAAAAAAAAAAACAATTGTAACTGGAGTAAAATACCTACATACATATCAATCACATATCATGACATTGCCAAATTTGGCAGGTCAAATGAAGCCAAACTTGTGAAGGGCCGTTTGAGGCGCAAAAGAGCCGGCTCTTCTTGTTGAGCTGAGCCAAATGATCCAGATCACTTAAAAGAACTGCGATTCCCATCACTGTAACACAGCAATATGGAGACAGAGAAGTTGAAACTTAATCAGGTGTAAACTGTGTGTGTGGTTGAGTTTTTTTAAATAATGGTACTAAATATACCATTCCAAACATATAGATCCATGTGTATGGATTATTCAGAACATAGCTGTAGGGTCAGGAAAATCACAGGAGCTTCCTGAGAGAATTTAAAGGCCAGGAGATGGCCTTGGACTAAAAGAGAGATCACTGGAAACTGGGAATGTTGGTGAGTATGTCCCGATCTAAGTCACTTTAGTTGAAATATATTGCTGTATTCCTGTCAAGCTTTAACATTTGCTAGAGTGCTGAAAATCTGGAAACTTGTTCAAGAAGCCACCATGAGAGCTGCAGAGAAAACAGAAAACAGTTCATTCAAACATTAGCAACGCTTGCAGCTAAATTTCACAAACCTCAAAGCTGGAGATAAATGAAAAAAAAAAAAAAAAAAACTTCCCTCATGTGCTGACTACATGTTTGATTTGCATGAGTGTATGTTAGAAATTCCCCGTTTGCCCACCCACAGCAGACCTCCTGCAGAGAACAGAGAGCAGAATCATGACCCCCCTAGTGACTGCTCAGCCTCTGAACCTCCTACAAACTAAGCTGATGTTCGCCTTTTCAACGAACGCATGCCGCCAACGACAACAAACCTGGAGAAAACCTGGATGATGAAATAACACGGTGATGTAATTACAAGGAAATGGAGTGACATGGAAATGGAAACGCCACTGAGGGTAGAATGCAAGAGTGCCACTCATGGGAACAACTAAGGGGATAAAGGGTAAATAAATAAGCCTTTGATTAAATGTTAAGAGACATCCAGCACTTAGAAGAGCACAAATTAAAAGAAGCAACACTTAAATACTGTTGTTTGTCCATGACTTTAGTCAGATGTGAGTTTAACTTCAGCTGCAGACAGCAGGGTGCACACAAGCACAGGTGAATAACGGCCTGTGTGACTAATCAAAGAACAGGCAGGAAAAAGCAAGGAAACACTAGGGTAAGAAACAAGAGTGAATCCAGCAAAACAAGCAACAGGAGAGAGTTGTTTTGCTTTTTAATCAGCCTTAGGTGACCATTACACCATTAGAGCCAGGGCTCCCCAGTGGCCAATAACAAGCATGCAACCACAGCCAAGTTGGAAGAGACCTTTTCCTTATGCATGTGAGAGAGACGGAGAGAGAGAGAGGAGAGGGAGACTCCTGGCCAGATTGGCTACCAGGGGAGCTACTAAACAGCAGTGAAAGAGCAACATGCACTGTCAGACAAAAGCTACAGACCCTGGGTGAGAGAAGAGAAGAGAAGAGAAGAGAAGAGAAGAGAAGAGAAGAGAAGAGAAGAAGAGAGAAGAGAAGAGGAGAGGGACTGTTTGGTTGATTTCATCTTTGGGTTACTCAGCCGTTTTGGCGGCCACAGCTGTTTTCCTTCCCTCTCCGGTCTCTTGTCGGTGTTGCCGTGCGCCGCGCGGCCACAGCGACAGGGACCGCCGCGCTCCGGAGCGCACAACGCAGTGACTGTTAACTGCTCAGTGAGCCGTGAGTGATCGGAGCTGATTAAAAAACCAACACAAACACACACACACACACACACACACACACACGAGCACACCTAGCACGCGCTCAGACACGGAAAACACTCACGGGAATGTGATACTAATGCTGAAGGACTGTCATCTGTGTGGAAAAAAAAACAGCAAACGGAGGCGGACAAGCGCGCACTCAGAGGGCTCCAAACCCAAAAATATCTGTCAGCCTGCTTCTCTTTATGCTTCTTCATCTATGTTTTTTTTTCCCTCCCGGGACTAAGTGGGTGGTGGTGTTATACCCGAGCTGAATTCAGAACATCTCAGCCTTGATTTAATGTTTTTAACCAAGACGAAGGATCGCCATCTGAGCACATTATAACACGCTCTGATTTACAGAGCCTGCCTAAACTTATATGAGTGGTCACATTGTGTTGTTAAATGGCACGCGCCACGTGTCCGAGCAAAATAAAAGCCCTTTAACAAGTCCGGGAGTGAAGTCAGCACTTTTCACAGGGAGACACGTGTGAGAGATCTCGACCCCTCTCTTCCTTTTCTTTTAATTCTCACTGAAATGCGCGCAATTTAATGATCAGTGCTATTTCTTTGATTTAAATGACATCATATTGTAAGAAACCCCACGCAGTTCGCCTCATACAGGGAATTCCAAACCTAAGCCTCAAGAGCGCAGAAGAATACGCACAAAAAATGTTTAATTTTCCCACAATAGACAAAGAAAACAAACTGAAAAGGGATTCTTTCAAAGAATAATTATGACACAAGTCCTCCCTAAACCATGAAAACACACATCGGCAGTGCCAGCCGCCGTCTCTCTGGGGTTCGGGTGTCCCGGATGGCACCAGTTAGTACCATCTGTCATCTGACGCTCCGGCTTAGTCAATTACTTATTAGTCCACGCGCACGCCATATACAAGAGATGTCAAGGGTGAGATGTGTTAATCGATACACATTTGGCTTAAGAATAATAATAGTTCCACCTTTGTTTTCGTGTTTTTATGTTGTCAAACGTAACATCCGATCTGTGATCACCACATGGAGAGCACACTTATCTAATGAATAAGAATGCAAGCAGTCTTCATGCAACTTGATGAAGTTTGGCGCCTTTTAGAGACTGCCACGTTGATTTCTGTGGAGATGGAGAGGTGAGTAAACTGAGCATGGAGTCGGAGTTCCCTTCATCTTCATCCCTTTTGCAGACTTTTTTTCTCCCTAAAGCGCACATTTGCGCACCACAACTACCATGAAAACACGCCGTGATGCAATAATTACGCATTAAAGCAAAGTGCCTTAGCAAGGCAGACATCAGTTTTTGCTATTTTTAACTCAAAGAAAGGAAGACTATACCTAAAGAAAAAGGAGGGAATGGATAGTTTTAAGGGGGGTTTCCGTAAACATAACCCTTCATGGGACACTTCCACAACAAGCTCAACATGCGTAATTTGTTCCAGTGAATGATTGATTCCTGACACCTTATCCAACTTTTGAATGGAACCACGATGTTTCAAACAGGCAACAAGTTTCGCCAACATTTGCATCCCTTACCTTTCCACAGGAGGAGAAGCAGCAGCAGCGTCTTCCAGAGGCAACAGTCCAACGGCGCGCCTCCCCGTCTCCACACTGTCTCCATCCCTCCTGTCGGTTAAACCTCCGGGACTGTTCACAAAACGAACACAATGCTTTTTTAAATCTATTGATCTCTTTTCGTCCCCCCTTAAAAGATCACTACCGCATCGGTGCCATAAATAATCTCAAATTGACCAAAACTGCGCTCCCGCTGCGCTTGACCTAAGACACGGCAGAGACGAGGTTTGGAGGGAACTATAAATCCTTCTGGAGTCAGGATTGAGGGGAAAAAAGAAAGCCCCGATGGGAAATTCCGGCACAGGATGGCTTCTTTTTAATCCTCCTCTTCAGCAAAGTCAGCGGCGTGTCTCCTTCAAGCCACAGCCGAGGGATGAACCCGTTAGTCCCCAGTGATGAGCTTCTTCCACCAGTGCGCTCCTCCGTGTTATTTATCCAAACGGGACAGCAAAAGCTCACTGCCTCTCCCTTTTTCACACTTTTCTGTCCTCTAAAGTTCAAACAGACACGCAGAGTGGACGGAGAACTCCCATATAGGATCAAAAAGTCCACTTTACGCGCGCCATTGGAGCAAAAACAATGAAGGGAAAACTCTGTCACTTAAGGCTCGTTTATTAAACAAAATCCAAATTCGGCTCCGTGCAGCAGCTCCGTCCGCTCTCCTTAATTCTCCTTCCTCCCTCTGTATCTCCCTGCGACTGTCCTCCTCTTTGCTGTGCGTGTGTCGCGTGAGTGTGCGCGTCTGGGCTCAACTTGAGAGGCTGTGTACACTCGTCCGCGGGATGGAGGGAGGAGAGGAGAGAAGAGGAGAGGACCGAGGAGGAGGAGGTCTGACGCTTCCACCAGCCGGCAGAGGAGAGGGAGGAGGAAGAGGAGGAGGAGGAGGGCCGGTGAAGGCTGTGGGGCTGAGGAGGGTGGGGGGTGAGGGCGGGATTTGGGGATTTGAGTGACTGTGGAGCAGCCAATGGACGGTGGAGGAATTTATCTCGACTTTATTACATTTTTTTTTTTCTTTCTTATGTGGGCTATAGTAGGTTTTATTTTCATAATAAAATAGTATTTGTAATTTTTTTTTTCCATTTTATTAAAAAACATGTAGGCCTACTAAACAGCTAGACTAACCCCAAAGTGTGTTTTTGTGTGTTTCAATAAAAAAAAGAAAGAAAATTCAAACTCTTTAACACTTTAAATTCAGGGCTAACAAAGAAATTTGAAGCCAGTAACTTAAAAGAAACATTGAGACCTGTTGAAACACACTTTGAAAAAAAAAAACAGTTAAAAAAAATCACAAAGAAGCCTATTTCCCTCCATTTTCGAATGTGTCACTCATGTGTGCATTCGTTCACGTGCTGTTTATCCTCTCAAAGCCTCAGTCTGCATTATTCATACACAGACACGCGCTACACCTGTTCCTTCTGTAATGGATAGACAGGAACTTTTCACGAGCGTCGCTCTGTATGTGTGCTGTATGCACGCGCGCCCTCGCATGCGCCACATCCGCCTCCAGTGGCGTGTGACAGCTTGTACGAGTGCAAAATGCGATCCAGCAGGCACCTTGTAATAAAACTCATTCACTTTCTATTGATAGGACGAGCGGGAGTGTGTCAGGTGTGTGTGTGTGTGGGGGGGGGGAGGCAGGACAAGGCAGAAGAGAGAGAACATTAAGGTCTTCTTTGAGTCCGAGACGATATATCATAAGGCCGCGTGCCTGCTTCTCTTTGTCAGCTAAATGTGTAAAAGCTAAAGAGATGACATTGTGACTTATTGAATTGCAAATCAGGCCGTCGGCGGGGAGATGGGAGGATTTCCGGAGATGGAGATACGTGAGGCTCGCTGCCTCTTTTTCTGTCTGCCTGACTTTCTGCCTGTCTTTCTCTTTGACTCTACGGCCTCTACTTGAAGCTAACGAGGGGCGACAGCACCCCCTAGCGTCCCATTTAGGAAGAAACGCAGCGGTGGCCCTAACTAGCACACATTTATCCTTCATTTGTCTTTAATTAGCAGTTTATGTGAGAGCTGTAGCCCTTTACATTTATCAGTGATGTATCATACATTATTAGTGTGTCATTTTCTCTGTGTTTATGCTCCTTTTTCACTTTATTTGATCTCTTTCCCCAGAAAAACACACAGTTTGGCCTCCCATTAGAAAGCAACTATACTTTTTTAAAGGCAGCCTCCATCTGTCCACATTATAGAACAAACAAAATCAGTGCTTTTCAAAACATTTCTCTAATTGTCCCTCAATAGCGTTATTTCCCTCCTCCCAGACGCAGCATTCCCGTGACTTAAGCTTGAAAGATCCTTTTTATAACTGAATGATTCCTCTCGGGGGGCCCCAAAGGGAGCAAGGCATTAGTTCAGCAAGCGTGCGGTAAAAAGTAATATTTGTACAAATACAGTGTCTGTATACCAATGAGGCCCCACTGGCTGTTTTGGGGGAATTTGACAGAGAATAAAAAAGAATAGCAGATAATCCCTCCATGTGTCTAGGGACCTAAAACAAAGACGGCATCTTTCAGAGTGTGAATGAGAGAAAAATCTGCCAAGAAGAATATTGAAAACTGGCTCATCTAGACATTTCTTTAAAATATTCTCTGCACTTGACAGCCCCCCCAAAAAGACAAATATACCAGCACATAACTCTCAAGCCAAATTTAGCTGTAACTATTTGGTATTATTTTCCTGTCCTTTGAAAGTTATCTCACTTGTCATTATTAGAAAAATCAGAGGCAGCAAATGTGCATTAAATCACAAACAAGGGAGGGACACATCACAGATTGCACTTGTCGGGAAGAATTCAAATACAATCTGGGATAGATGTATGATAATGAAAGGTCTGCCTTTCTAAAAGTGGCTCTCAGTGTCATTTGACCGCTTTCAGCCCTGACCACACTCACTGACCTGTTCTACTTTTACACTTCACTCACCATGAGTCCCATGCAGCTCCAATCCATAATTATACAAGTCCCACTTTTTTCTGCATACTTTCTGGACTCTCTGTGCACTTTGTTTTCAGTCCCGAGAGGAACTATTTAAAAGAGTTGTTCTCGTTTTAAGGGCTGTTAAAAAGAAGGATGACAGAGTGTGAGCCTAGGGAAGAAATAAAACAAGGTAAAAGAGAAAACAGTCCCAAACTTAAATAATGCATTTTCCATGTTGTTACTGAAGCAGACAGCAGCTCATAAATATAGACTTCAAACTTACTACTTATGAGTTAAAATAGAACTTTGGATATGAGAGAAGGTCAAAGACAGCTCCATTCAGAGATTAAAAAAAATGGATTTGCATCTGTAGTCTTTCTGTGAATCATCTGCACAGCTCACCTTCATCAGGATGCACTTTAATACTCATTCATAAAATTAATTCTAAATCCTTCACGAAAGGTCTGTGTCCTTGCATATTTTCCCTCCTTTGAATTCAGAACTATTAATTCAATTATACATTCATCATTCAAGTAAAATATTTGCAGACACTTTGAAGTCTTCATGACCACGCTGCAAAGAGCGGAGTATTGTGATTTTTTTGTGGTAATGTTTGTTGACACATGGCTGCCAAGGGTCAGCTCTATACCAATACCATCATTTAAAAGGTATGCTAAAGAACCCCTGGACGCTGAAGGCATGTAGTGAAGTCACACAGTATAAAATTCTTGTCGTACTAAAAAAAGTCCACTGGGTTTCAGTCTGAAAACTGTGTTCACTTTGTAAAATGTGTTCAATATTCTTAGTTACAAATCTGATGATGAAGAGTATTTTTTGGGGGGAAGTTCAAATAATGTTTTTACAATATATAACTTTATGCTACTATTCAACCCATTTCAAGATATTAAAAAAAAAAATCCAAAAAAGTTGGGACAATGTGTAAGATATGGGTAAAAAAAGAATACAGTAATCAGCAAACCCTTATGACCTATAATTGAACAGCACATAGACTCTAGAGGCGTTCCATTACCATTTCGTCCTTCCCAATACCAGAGCGTTGGGTATCAGTCGATACCAGTGTAAATTTTCTGCATCACATGTGCTGTTGAAAACTGGCACAGTGTTTTAGCCCTACAGTGAACTCAGAACATGGCTCAACAAATAGAAAGGTAATGCTCAGTCTCTCTGTGACTCTTAAAAGTTGTTTTTCCTGCTAATTATTGTGAGTGTTGGTGCTAAATATTAAAATAATAGTGACACAGAGGGCACACCACAAGCTTTCAATCTGTCTTTCTCTCCATTATGCTCTATTCAATCACTACGATAAAGTGTCCTATCCTATCATAAAGATGGACAAAAAATAAATAAAAAGATGTTTAGTATTAGATCTATTTTTGTGAATTTAATTCTTAAAGTGCCTAAATAGTCACCCGGGTTCCAGGCTCACTAGAAACGTGATATTTCTAGTCATTATTTCTAGTCACTCATTATTTCCCAACATTTTGAAACTATACACATTTTTTAATTTGACGCTGCAACATGTTACAAAAAAGTTGGCACAGGAGAACGTTTTCCACAGTACTACATCACCTTTCCTTCTTACTACACACTTTTCACTAGGGATGAAAGACACTAACTCTCATTTAAGTTTTTAAATTAGAATCCCATCCTATTATTGCCTGATCTATATCTTAAGTGTGAAGTTTCTGTTGTCATATTTTGTGCGTTAAAATGTGCCATACATAGTCAACAGGGCTGCAGGTATGACAGTCTGGTACCTTCACTCCTCTACTGTGAAGCCATGCTGTTGTAACTTGTTCAGAATGTGGCTTGGCATTGTCTTGCTGTAATAAACAAGGACATCCCTGAAAAAGACGTTGTCTGGATGGAAGCATGTGGTGCTCTGAAACCAGCATGAACCTTTTAGAATTATCGGTGCCTTCACAGATGTGCAAGTTACCCATGCCATGGACACTAACATACCCCATGTCATCATAGATGCTAGCTTTGAACTCTGCATGTTTAAAAATCTGGATGGTCCCTTTCCTCTTAAGCCTGAGGACCAAACTGACATTATTTCCAAAAACAATTAAAATGTGGACACAACAGACCACAGCACACTTTTCCACTTTAGGTCAGCCCATCTAGATGACCTCTGGCCTAGAGAGATCAGCAGCATTTCTGGATGTTGCTGATATGGCTTTCCCTTTATGTGATAGTCTTAACTCACATGTGTAGATGAGCTAATGTGCTGTGTTAACAGGCAATGGTTTTCCTGATCCCACATTCTGGATGCATACTAGAATGATGCCGGTTTTCAATGCAGTACAGCCTGAGGTATCAGAGGTCATAGTCATCCACTGCTGTTTTTTTTCCTTGAAGTGCAGAGATTTTTCCAATTTCTCTGAATTAATGATGATATTATGGGCTGTAAATGGTAAAATATTTTAATCCCTTTAAATTGCACTTTGGGGAGCATTGTTCATAAACTGTTCAACTATTAGCTTTCTTTACCCATCCACAGCACTATCATCTCTGACCTTTTTAACTACTTACCCGTGGAATGGTCCAGGTATTTTTTTAAATTCCACAAATTTCCAGACTTTTTTTTTTTTTGCCCTTGTCCCATCTTTTTTGGAACATACTGCAGGCATCAAATTAAAAATGTGTGTATATTTTATTAAACAACATTTTAGTCCAACATTACATATCTTGTCTTCAGCTCTATTCAATCGAATAGGTTGAAAATGATTAGCAAATCACAGTTTGTTTTTAGGCCCATTTTACAAGACGTCTCAACATTTTTGGGAATTTGCACTTCTATCACGAAAAAAAAAACTTTATAATAATAAAATAGCACAATGCTACTGCAGTGCTTGCTATTCCTACCTTTATGGGCAGATACAGAAAGCAGAAGGGGTTAAAAAAAAAAAAAAAAAAAAAAAGGTATCAGGCACTGGAAAGAAAAACAATGAAAATAAAACAAGCATTTTACTCGTCACCTGAAACACGCTGAGCTCCGATCAGATGCAGCCATGGGCACATCACTTCACAGCAAGTGTAAGACCATTGTCTGTCTCCCATCACTGTCAGTGCACTGCTGCGCTGAGCCCACCCGGAGGTCACGGTGGTCATCTCTGCACCCGTCTCAGCCTCCCTCCCCATGGCTTCTCTGTGGTCAGATGACCTTTGAATTCCAAATCACTCCATGTCTTCTACCACAGCTGAAAGCTCATCTAATGAAAGAAATCACTGCTGCTCCTAAAGTAGAGGGGCCTTCAATTCAAATATAGTTTACTGTTTTTTCGTACCATCTAAATCTTAGATAGAATCTATTGATACTAATTATCCCATTCTTGTAGGAAATCAGCATCTATTTTCCCATTTAGAAAGCAATCGAAAGATCAGCTTTTGTTTTATTTCCTAGGATCCTAGAGAGAACAACCATAGTTTTGAGGCTGGATGATCACAGGGTCAAATCCAGGTTTTTTAAGGGCTTATTTTGTCATAGCTTTGAGCCTGGGTGACTGAACGACTTCTTCAAACTCTATGTAACTTTAAGTATGTAAGTTTGGTAAAATCATCCACTTTCTCCATGAAAAAACAGGAAAATCAAAGACATCCTGCTAAGGGACACAGGCTGAGTCAAACCTAATTTAAGTCAAGTCATGTTTGATCCAGCAGAAGCAGGCCTACACAGTGCCGTGTTAAAGGTCCAGCCCAATGAGCATCACATTCTCAATTTCACGGTTTTGTTTAACAAAGGGCACGGCCAGATGAATACTCCCTGCTGTCAGCATAAAACATCCCCGTGACTGTTCAACAAAAACGGCGTCGGACACAAATGTAACGCATCTGTCACAGTTTCATGTTCAAAAGCATTAGTGGAATTTCAGGCTGATTTGTCGCCTTTATGAATTCAATAATACCTTTTCAAGAGTACTGATGACTGTTGAGATTCCAGTCCTAAATATGTGCTACTGAAAGATAAAAATATTGATATGTGGGGGAAGAAAAGTTCCTTTATACATGATTATAAGGAACAGGAGGCAATAGAGGATGTCTGCAGAACCTATTTGAGAAGACATCAGTCAAGCAAGTTTATGAGCCAGCCCCCCTGTAAAGGTCTCCAATGGTAACTACTGAAAACTCAACTAAATATTTATACCAACAACAGGAAGCATTTGTCATGTAAATAAATTTACAGTATTTTGGAGCTGACTCAAACTCTAATGGGTGTTAATTGAAGTATTCAAAATGTCATGAAAATAGAGCGCTTCTTGTATTCTTAAAAGAGGAACTTGCTGTAAAAGCTTCCTGTTTATCTGCCAATTAGGGAATATAGCATCTCAAATTACTACTTACAAAAATGATGGACTCATGCCCCTAAAACTCACAGGAAACCAGAGTTCAAATGAATCAGAGCTTCATTCAGCTGAAATGCTGTGTCTGAAATCATTGCACTGGATCTGTTAGATGTCTGACATTGCACAGTATCACTGCTCTGTGCTGCCAAGTGGACAGTCTATGGTGCTGAAAATGCAGTAGAGATTAACAGTCCAGCAGTTTCTCTTCCATCAGGTTCAGGGCTACACATTTGTATGAAAAAAAATGAATGAATATCTACTACTGCTTGATAAGCAGATGTATCAGCTGGGCCACGAATGAACCTACAACTGCAGTAGAAGTGCAAAACTATTATTGTTGTCTGTTCAGAAATAACTAAAAAAGAGACATGTGCAACATAAACAAATATTCTTTAGTAGTCTACATGTCTATATGTATGGTTGTGTATTTGCATAAACACCACTTATTTATTATTTAGCCTGTTTGGATAACTGATATTTGGAACCAAAGGGCATTTATCATGAAACATGAATACAAAATTTACTTCATGTGGCAAAAGTAAAATTGCATGATCAAAACAATTGCGGAAAATAAACAATTTAGTCCTAGCTCTACCAGCATGAGAAATGACACAGTAGACACAGTAGAAACAGGAAAACATGAGCTGGTGCAACTGTGTAAGTGGCATCCTGGATTAAGTATTGATTGGCTAGTACTCACGTGACATCTGTCCAATAGGACTGTGTTTTATACAAGTCATTCAATAGTACATACAAATGTCATTCAGTAAGAACGTTTGTGTTTAGGGCTATTTTATTTGGATTCAAACAATGAAAATTATTAAAACTGACCATATTTCTTTCCATATTTCTTCTTTTTCTTGGCCTTTGGGGCCAAAATTTTCAAGCGTTGGGGGGGGGTCAAAGAAAAAAGGATGGGAACCACTGGTCTAGATTATCAGCATGGGAAGGGTTCTGGTTTAGATTTGCAGAACATTTGGCGTTTAAGCTCCACCAATCACTTGTCAGCAAGCTTTGGTGTACACGGGAAAGACAGCCCAAGAGGACACCAAAAGAAAGGCAGAATGCTGTGTTTTACCATTATATATTACATCAGTGGCATTCTAATAATCATTCATTTGTCTCTATTAACAGATGTCTGTTTTTATTAAAAAAAAAAAAAAAAAACTGCAGCTTACAACCAAATTTAGATCCATGCTTTCTTGTTGTTCTTGCCAAATTCTGACCCAACCACCTGAATGTCACAGCCAAAATTGAGACTCATCAGACCAGGCAACGTTAATCTTCTACTGTCCAATTTTGGTGAGCCCGTGTGAACTGTAGCCTCAGTTTTCCGGTTCTCAGCTGATAGAAGTGGCACCCGGTGTGGCCTTCTGAAGACCATCTCCTTCAAGATTTGACATGTTGTGTGTTCGGAGATGAAACTCTGCATATTGTGGTCGTGACGTGTGGTTATTTGAGTTACTGTCACCTTTCTATCATCTCAAACCAGTCTGCCATTTCTCCTCTGACCTCTGACATCAACAAGGCACTTTCATCCAGCTGGATATTTTTCCTTTTTTGGACCATTCTCTGTAAACCCTTAAGATGGTTGCACATGAAAATCCCAGTAGATCAGCAGTTTCTGAAATACTCAGACCAGCCCTACAGGCATCAACAACCATGCCACTTTAAAAGTCCCTTAAATCCCATTTCTTCTCCATTCTGATGCTCAGTTTGAACATCAGCAAGTCGTCTTGACCATGTCCATGCCTAAATACACTGAGTTGTTGCCATGTCATTTTCTGATTAGCTTGTTGTGTTATTAAGAAATTTAACAAGTGTACCTAATAAAGTGGCCAGTGAGTGTACTGTCTCAGGTGATGATAGATGATAATCACTGAGGGGTTCTGAGAGCTGTTTATTTATTAATCTCTGAAAAACTGATTTGGGGTCAGACCTCTTGTATATATGCAAGTTCATGAGAGAAACATCTGCTTACTGTGTCTGATATGACTTTTATCCTTTTGCCAAAGTACTGAGAGAGATGATGAGAGAGCGAGTGGGGCGACTCAGGGCTCCACTCTCTCTCTCTCTCTCTCTCTCTCTCTCTCTGAGGTCAAATAGCTCTTGTATTAATTCTGTCGACAGCTTGTTCAGACGATATGCTCCACTCCGAGGGTGGAGGGAGATGACCGCCACTGAGAAACCTTCCTATTTACTTCTAATTCTCTCTGCTGCTCTTTCACTCTCGTTCTCTGTCCCTCTCTCTCTGGTCAGAAAACCACAGCCATCTCTTTGCTCAGTGAAGCAAACTGAATACATTAGAATCCAATTAAGGCTGGTGAAGAAGAGCGCTCAGGCTTAGAGAGTGCAGCCGTGTGTGTTTGAGAGGTCATGTGTGTATGTGATCATATATGGCAGCGTAAGCGTCAACCAATATGTCTGAGTAAGGATTTAGGAGGCTGAGTTTGCTTCTGTGAAGGCCGTGTTGTGTCTGTGTGTTTTGTGTGTAGCTCATGTTGTGTCATAGTGCTGTGAGTCGGCTTTCCATCTCAGTGTTAACACACAACATCACTGTCAGGCCCGGTAAATCAGGGATGTAATATGTGTGAGAGCTTATATGTGTATGTGTGTAACGGAATCAATAACTCTGTGTTGCATTACACACTGCCCTTGTTCAATTTGAAATCTGGGATGGATACAAAAGTCCACGCACACACTTCAGTAACACAGAGAGAAACAATCAAACCACTACAGGGGAGAAAACAGCCGGTATGTTGATACTTTGCTTAGTCCAAACTCAGTCATCATTCAGCATCTATAAACAACTTTTACAAAATATGCACCGACACTGTAGTGACTTTATGTTTATTCACAAAAACCCCCAAATGTGTATTTTCTGGGGAGCTAGTATACCTCATTTCTGATTCAGAGAGGAGCCTTTTATTGGGCAGAAGAAGTCACCTGTTGGACAAATTGATTTTTTTTATGACCAAGCATGGGAGAACATGACTGCTAGCGGTGCTGGAGTCATTCATCATCTCTAGGAAAGAAGAAATGTTCCAGTGACATTTCAAGAGGAGGGAAGGGAGAGGAGGGAAAATTCAAATACTATGAAAGAAACAGACACAAAGAATTATTTAGTAAATCAGGATCATCATGGGCTCAGAGTTTCACAATTAGTACATAACAATACTTTGGCTATTAACATCGTTAAAGCATATCTCTCTGTCCTCGCCCACTTATTTACCTCTTTTACCCCTCACTTTCCGTCTTTTTCATTTTGCTCTTCCTTTCTCCCTCCTATCATCTTTTTTTCTTCGACAGTAATTACTCGCCCATTGCTCTATATAATGAGCTCCTGATATGTACAACGTTTCTATATAGTATGTTCATATACAAAATATTTTACTCCTTATGACGCAAAACATCTGAATGTTCCTGGTTTTGCACTGCTATTATGTAGAGAAAGTACTGAAAGCTGACTGTAGACAAGTCCAGTCAGCTTTATTTACATAACACATTCGAAACATCCAGCATTGACCCAAGTGCCTAATAGGATAACAGGTAAAACATGAAACAAGAATACGTCGTTATCAGATTATATCAAAATAGACAGTAAAAAAAAAAAAAAAACAACAAAAACTTCAGAAAATTACAGTAAAAGTTGTAGCTAAATTTAAAATCTGTCGGGATAAAACAATGTCATCTGGAAACAAAAGCCTAAGAGAAGCGGGTTTTGGCAGCTCTAATATGGAGGGGTAAACTACTCCACAGGTACAGAGGAGCCACCACAAAAGCTCCATTGCTAGGGTTGGGACTCTTTTTTTTCCATACTTCAAAAACAGAAGGATCTGGGATCAACACAGCAAACTGTACCTACTGAGCCAGTCATTGCTTGCTAGGCTAACTTGTGGCCCAAATGTATTCTTTGAAATGCATTAATGTACATTTATAGTTAGACCTGTACATATGGATATTATCTTCTAGTGGGCTATTGCAATGGCAGGGCCCTTAAATAAACAGTCACCCATAGCATTTATCTGAGGCTGAGAAGATGAGTTATTTTTCATTTTGCCGATTTTCCAAACAAAAGCTTGTTTTTTTTAATTATTTGGTCTTATATTGACCTAACACACCAGAAGAATGTGTTTCACACATCCATGCAGAAATCTTTCAATACTAAGCATTTAGGAAAGGGCAGGGGATTTGAAAAAAAACTCAGTGTGATTGGATGAACATTCTGTCTGTCACATCTTTACGGGCCAATCAGAGCAACAAACCACAAGACGTAGCCGCAACCAAGGTGTGCATGTGCAGCTACCGAGGAATAATGCGAACCATGGCGACTGTAGACATGTCAGTACACGACTTTTGTCTTTTGAAAAGAAAACAACTCACTGCTGTTCTTTGTTCTTCTTTTAATGAAGAAAATCTGATCATTCTGGTGCAGCATCCACGCTAATCTCTTCCGCCATAATTGCACCGGCCTCTTGTTGCTGCTTGCTTACGTCACGACTCTGCCGCACCCAAAAGCACTGCCCCTCGTCGCTGATTGGTCCTGTCACTTTTTAACCGGGCCCAAACGGTTCAGACGGGAACTTTGCAAGATGGAATGGCCAGTGAGAAACAAGGAAACGAGTGTATCCATCTGCTTTGCAAATTTAGTCTTTATTCCTTGTTATCACCATATCTTTGTGTATTCAGTGCTGCTGGTTTTGGTCTCTGATCTGGAAGTTTAGGAAAATGACATAAAATTTGTTGTAGCTTTTCCTTAAAATCTTGCTTTTCATATTTCATATTCAAACATAAAAGAACATACTCGATGATGTCCTGCAGCCATCTTAAATTCTACGTCTAAAACATTTTCCTTCATTTAATAGTCATCTTTTTGAATGTCATCTTTGCTGTTTCTCTCACTTGAGTTGATTTGAAGACTGGTTACACTAGAGTGTCTTCAGACATCTCCTGACCCCCCTCTGTCCCAGCACATGTAGCCGGCCTCTACATGTGATAAAGGTTAGATTTAAGTGTTGCAGCCATGATGACAGTGTGCTCCTTGTGTCTTCTCTACAGCTTCTGTCACCACCAACACACAACACTCACCAGCAGCCTGAGATCAATTACAGAGAGACGCCGACACCCCCCCCCCCACACCTCTCCTCCTCTACAGATGCAATTTACTCGCCCACCGTAAATCAATGGAGACAAGTGGGGCTAATTTAGACCATTTGATGTCAATTTGGCCTTGACCCCTCCCCATCACACACGCAAACTCAGGCCCTCTCCCTTTCAAACACACATACATGCGCTTGCACTCCACTTAATGACTCGCCGCATTGGAGTTTATTACGCAGAACTGAGAGCCACCTCTCAGTCTCAATGGCGCACACAGACTCGTGGACATCCACACGCAAAAGCACTCTTTCCAGTTTCATGCACACATTTATTACACACCCACAGACACACACTCACACCGCATGATGCAGGCCATAACTCTTTGCCCCACTGCCTGAGATTTCCATATTGGTTCTGTCAGAGACGATTTTGTTTACAGGGTCCTTTGGATGAAATAACAGCACTGGGCTCTATCAATTATAGTGAGAGAGAGAAAAGAGGGAGGGGGGTAAAGAGGAGAAAATGTAAAGGGAAAGAGTGAGAGGGTATAGAAGATCAAGATAGTATGGAGGAGAGGCTGAGAGGGGAGGAGAACGATGGAGAGATGGAACAAGGAGGAGGCTGAAAGAGGAGGGGAGCAAAGGGGACTGAAGAACAGAGATGGATTTATTTTCTGGACGTAAGTGGCCAAAAGTGTGTCAAAGTTATCTCTGCCCTGACTGAGGTCTGTGAACCGAAGCCTGGAAACTGTTCAGAGGCACACAGAATTGCCAAAAATGTCACGCAGGCCTCTACACACTCACACAGCTGTGCACTGGAGATGTCACGAGATATTTAATAGGAACTCTATTTTTGCTTTATAGAAATATTGGGTGTTTTACGCCATACTGCTATAATGCTCTGTTATCTGGATTTAAGCCAGCACAAAGGACAACTGGCATATTAATACTACACAAAAGCAGAGCATATAGGCACTTTTTTGATCTAGCAAATTGGGACAAAGTTGTATGGGCCATGACAGGTTAACCTAATTCGTCAACAGGAACAATGCGTAACCAGCATAGGCATACAGCTAGCAGTGCTAATGTGAGACTGAGAGTAAATTGCACAATTGTATTAGTGTCAAGGCAGAATCACTAAATATTGGATGAAGGCTGAGTGAAGTCAATTAACAAACTAACTTTAGATCAACAGACAAAGAGGTGGAGCCGAGGCATTTAATAAGTCTCCTGACAAACAGCCTCTCTTCAGGCTTGTACACAGAAAAATCTGTAGTGTTGAATTCTCAGTGTTAAACATTTCAGAGTAAATTTTACACCACAAAGTGTAACTTTGACTTCATTCTGAGTTAAATGGCCTTCATTGTTGGAGTTACATGACTAACTTTTTGGCGCAACATTTTTTCAGCACTCTCAACAAGAAACATTGTTTTGCTCCTCATCTGAAACTTTAAGTCCAAATCATCTCCAAACAACTGAGCCAGAGTTTTTCTTTTCGCTGACTGGGCTCCTCCTCTCCTGCTCCATCTCTCTTGCATCCAAGTTGTCTTGCTCCAGGAAGCTGCAAGGAAGAACCATATAGTGTTAGTTTAGCTACATTGATACAGTCATGGACGAAAGTATTGGCACCCCTGGAATTTTTCCAGAAAATACACCATTTCTCTCAGAAATTGTTGCAATAACAAATGTTTTTGGTATATGCATGTTTATTTACTTTATGTGCATTGGAACAACACAAAAAACAAAATCAGAAGAAAAAAGCCAAATTTGACACAATTTATACAAAACTCAAAAAACTAGCCGGACAAAATTGTTGGCACCCTAAACTTAATATTTGGTTGCACACCTTTGGGAAAAAAAAAAAATGAAACCATTCGCTTCCTATAACAAGCTTTTTACACCTCTCAACTGGAATTATGGACCACTTTTCTTTAGCAAACTGCTCCAGGTCTCTCAGATTTGAAGGGTGCCTTCTTGCAACAGCGATTTTGAGATATCTCCATAGGTGTTCAATGGGATTTAGATCTGGACTCATTGCCTGCCACTTCAGAACTCTCCAGCACTTTGTCTCCAACCATTTCTTGGTGCTTTTTGGCTGACCACTGAGGTCAGCAGTACACATGGCAATGTCTGTTTCTGAGTAAGTAAGTAAGTGACTGAGTGAGTGACGCTAATTTATTTAGCCATAGAATACAGAGTTGCATTTGCTTGTACTGAATGCCGTCAGTGATGGCTGCCTCCACTGTGTTAACTAGAGCCACACATACAGAGCTGCGCTATGGGCGGGGTTTACTTTTGCTGAAAACCCTCTAATGGCTGCCTACTGCTCAAAATACCCAGATATAGCTTTAGCATAGCCTCTGTTTAACCAGAACTGGGCCACATTTCTATATGACAAAGAAGAAAAACAAACCTATAAGCTTTTCATGTTGGGAAAGTTTTCACTCTTCTGCTAACCTGCTTTGGCATGACTATGTGATATTTAAGGGGGAAAAGGTAACTTCTTGTGTGAATGCTTGCGTACGCTATGAGAAGGGATTAGCTCTCAATTACAGAGAGACAACAACACAGCATGAGTGTGTGATAGTTAAGGGGAAAAGGGTTACTTGTTGTGCTTGTATACAATGGCTGCTAGCCGAACACTAGCTTGGCCTTTGCCAGATCGACATATTTCTTCATCACAGTAAGCGCTGAGAGCAACACAGAAAGCTTTCTGGGACAGAAAACAATGTTGTCGCTCTTCTGCCAACCTGCTTTGGCATGGCTGTGTGATAGCTACGGAGAAAGGGTTAGTTGTTGTATACAGCTATTGAGTTATTGTGTCCCAGCTAATGATTCTACTAGCAGGCCTGCTAGTCATTATCTGGGACTGAGCCGCAGCGGCGCTTTTGTCTGAACCAGTCAATGTGTCTTATCCAAACAACCACAGAGAGCAACACTGAAAGCTTTCTGTGACAGAAAAAAAATGTTCTGGCTGCTCTACTTCCGGTCTGTTCCAGCATGGCTTTCCGATCATGGCGATGGGCTTGTCCTGTCCTGTCCACCGTTAACTGTTAGCTTGGATGTTGCAGTAGGACCGCTGCAGTTTACTCTGACATGGACCGCTGTTCTTGTTAAAACCAGAGCGCCACACTGACGGCTTGTCTTGTGCAGAGAAGGTGTTTTTGCCTTTTTCTTGTAGTGTTGTCTTCCCTTTGCGAACATAGCAAAGAATACTGAGAGCATATACCCTCATCACAGTTCTCTAACTGCAGCTGAGTCGCTGTGTGTGTCTGTGTTTAACCAATCAGATGCAGTTTAAGAAAAGCAGTAGGGGAGGGGGTATGATGCCACTCAAGGCTCATCTCCACACACACAGAAGGAGACAGAGAGAGAGGACAATGTGTAGCTTTTTATATTTCAGTAACCACTTACTATAACTTTGGCTAAAAATAATATACTACTAACAATCATAACAAATTCACTCTGGCAGAACACACATTTCAGTCAGGCATTTCAACAGGCATCCCAGATAGTTGCGGTCCGCCATATACTTGGTTTTTACCTAGTCTTGTTGAGTTATGTTTCTGGTCATTGTCCTGCTGGAACATCCATGACCTCTGACGTAGACCCAGCTTTCTGACACTAAACCCTACATTTCGGCCCAAAATCTCTTGATAGTCTAGATTACATGATTCCTTGCAGACAGTCGAGGCACCCAGGGCCAGAGGCAGCAGAACAACCTCAGCACATCTTTCAACCTCAACAATGTTTGACTGTAGGTACTGTATCCTTTTTTTTTGTAGGCTTCATTTCATTTTCTGTAAACAGCAGAATGTCAAGTTTTCCCAAAAAGCTCTAGGTCTCATCCGTCCACAAAATGTTCTCCCAGAAGGACTGAGGCTTACTCAGGTACATTTTTGCACATTCCAGTCTGGCTTTTTTATGTCTCTTTGTCAGGAGTGCCATCATCATCTCATTCAAATGACGACTTATGGTCCGAGCTGACACTTTTACACCCTGAGTCTGCAGGACAGCCTGAATTTGTGTGGAAGTTGACTGAGGATGTTTATCCACCATTCCAACTATCCTGCTTTGCATTCTGTTGTCAGTTGTTCTCTTCCGTCCACGTCCAGGGTGATGAGCCACAGTTCCATGGGTTATAAACTCCTTGATTATATTACGCACGGTGGACAAAGGACTTTCAAGACTTCTGGAGATGGTCTTGAAACCTTGAGACTGTTCATATTTTTCCACAGTTTTGTTTCTTAAATCCTCAGACAATTCTCGGCTCTTCTTTCTCTTCTCCGTGCTTGGTGTGACACACACAGGCACACAACACAAAGGCTGAGTCGACTTTTATACATTCTAACTGGCTTCAGGTGTGATTTTTATATTGCCAGCACCTGTTACTGCCACAGGTGAGTTTAAATGAGCATCACATGCTTGAAATAAATGATTTACCCACAGTTTAAAAGGGTGCCAATAATTCTGTCCAGCCCATTTTTTGAGTTTTGTGTAAAATTGTGTCAATTTTGGCTTTTTTTTCTGTTTTTTTTGTGTGTGTGTTGTTCCAATGCACATAAAGGAAACAACCAACCAAAAACATTTTTGATTGCAACAATTTCTGGGAAAAATAGTGTATTTTGTAGAAAAATTCCAGGGGTGCCAAAACTTTCGTCCATGACTGTATATAGGATACTGTCTTAATCTATATATCTGTGAAAAAATCAATATATTTGAAAAACTCAATTAAACGACCAGCCTTAGTTGGAAGGAATGGTGTACAGGAAATCACTTGACTTTGTCAAAGATTTCTAATATAAAATAGCAATCTTTACTACTTATGAAAAGTGCATTGCAATGAGTCAGTAAATAAAATTGAAACTTCTAATTCACACACAAAGTGAAAGGAAACAACACTCAATCAAAATTTCCATTTTATTTTTGGATATTAATTACATAAATATTAATACCTCAGTGTTAATATGAGGATTCAAATTGTTTTGTTTAAAATGATCCACTGAGAGAGTGAATTTCTAAAACTACAAAGAAGTGTTAAAGTAAGCTAAAATAACACTGGTTAGTGTTAAGAACAGTCAGTTTTTTGTTTTGTTTTGTTTTTTTTTACTCCAAAAAGACTTAAAAATGACAATTAATGATAAGGTGTCAACTCTCCATAAAGAGTCAAATCAACACTCACAGTAAAAGTGCCAGTGTTAACTTGGACTTTGTTGATATGAGTACGCTGGTTTTGCTGTGGTGTCATATCAGGGATGCCCCTAATTAAACATAACTCACATATTTCTTCAAAATAAGTTAGAAAACACTTCATTACAGTGTGTGCCTATTGTTATGCCCCATCAAGGGGCAGGCAAGGACAAAACATGATAAATCGCTGCTCCCAGCCTAACTGTGCGTGTAAACGTACTGAGAATATGCAGCTATATGACTAAAATATCAAATTCATCTGACCAGTCAGGAGCAGCTAATCAGGCCAAGGTCAGCCCTCATGTCCCCAAATACATGGCATAACTCAAAAAATGCGACATTTTTCACACAGATTTGATGTAAAACTGATGTGCCTTAAACGTCCCTCTTTGACCTTTCCTGGAGGTCTCAATGCACAAGACACCTCTCTAACTTCACCAGCAGCTGGCATCCCTGAGACCACATCCATGTTTTATACAGTCCATACTCAATATTGATGTTTTGTTTTTCAAATACTTCTCTGCTACAGCATTTAAAAATGTGTGTAAGCTCTTCTGTAAGTAAATGTTGATATTCACAATAAACCTTGTGTGTATTTGATTTCAATCTGTCTACTCTGTCCATCCAACTGTGTGCTTCCATTAGTTTGTGTGTATAGGAGGCACAAGAAGGTACCAGTGTTGGACGAGAGATTCAGAGCAGATCTTCTAAAAGATTCCTGATGATTACTCAAGCATTCACACAAACTGCACACAGTTTCTCCCTCTGTTCCTGTTTCGAACATGTAATTTCTGTGCTCACAGACCACACAGACATGGTGACAGAGTAAGGGATATAGAGCAATACTCTCAGTGTGTCCTATTTCAATTTTGTTTATTGTAAGAATAACAAATAAAAAACTCTAACACACTCTCTACTGTTGAATCAGTGATTTAAATGGAACCATTCTTCTCCTCAAATATACAAAACCTGTCAGCCTTCATACATGTTTCCCTTGAGTTCTGTAATTTTCTGATTTAACAAGAAAGACATGAGTCAATATATAGAACATTTGTTCATACTTTATAATTCTTTCAACAAAACATAACTCAGTAAAGTAAGGGTTTTTTCCCTCAATATATTTATTATTTTTCAACCTCAGTTTCTCAGAAATGTATTCAATCAAATTATCAGCAGATATGAAGTAGTATCTGCATTTTTCTCCAACAAACAAACTTTGTTGTCATGATTTTGTAATAAAGAAGAATATGTAACTTGATTATGTCTGAAGCACATACTCGAGTCAAGTCTGATAACTGTGTTTGACTAAAACTGGACTTTTAAAAGGCATTTCGATGTATTAGTCAGGGTAAAATGGCACTAAATCCAATTTGTTGAAGTTTGACTAAATAACCCAAATAAAAGGACCAATATAAAATGAGAAAATCAGGCACTTCCAACAGGAAAAGTGTAAAAAGTGAGGAAGGGAAAACTTAAGGGTTTATATATATATATATATATATATATATATATATATATATATATATATATAATGGCAAGATCATTTTAAAAGCCAAAATGTTAGAACTACAGAGGTCTTCATCAGGGCTAACAGACAGGTTTTAAATGATTTTGCCATTATAATAAAGACTTTTGAAGTATTTCCTTCCTCATTTTTTACACTTTCCATGTTTAGAGTGCCTTGTTTCCTCTTTTTTTATATTGATCAGAATTTCCCCCAAGAGCACCCAAGGTGAGCTCGACAGAGGTGATGGCATACAACAGGAGAAAGTTAGTGCAACCAATATGGCAGCACCAGGGGAAGGACTTCAGGAATGCAAGCAGGGCACAAACAACATGGACATGGCACATGGGTTTTACAAGAAGTGCTAAATGAAAATTAAATACTGTGGTAATATGATGAAAATGAAGTCAAGGCTAATGCTAAATCAGCTAAACAGCTGAAAAAATGGTATTGATAAAAACATATATTGCAATATATGGTATCACAATACTCTGTGTTAGGGGTGTCAGCGACTAAGGTTTTTCATAGTTGAATCTGATTCGTCAGATTTTGCCTTTAGTCAACAAATAGTGGACCAGCGTTTCTGCTAGACTTTTTTGTCCTCAGACCGGCAGTCCTCAATAATTCCGGCCATTTAGAACAACTACCGGACATTTGCTTTAACATTATTTTGATTCCTGCAGCAAAATGCATAAATCTCTCTCTAAGTTTTTTTGTGTAAGTGGTTTAAAGTATCAAAATGAAAGCTGTGCGCTTTTCCGTACACATGCAGTCAGTTACACAATATACGCCCATGTTAAACTAGACTTGCTTTGCGGTCATCGTGCATGCATAATTAGCCATGTGCTTGCCGTCTGAGGTGATAAACAAACCCCAGCACCGCAGGACAGTGGGTGGGGTCTGATTCGACTATGAGGCTCATAGTCGAATCAGACTCCTCCGAAGCGAATCGTCGAATCGTCGACTATTCCAGGTCACTCCTACTCTGTGTATTGCTAAATTTTGGAAATCACAATGATATTGAATCATGGCATAAGTACCGTGATAATATCATATCATGGGGCCACTAGTGATTCCCCTACTCGTTAGCAGCTGGCTAACTTGTCAGAAGGAAGGACGTTCAATAGCAGGTAAAAGAAAGAGACATGTTGGAGTCTACCATACCAATCCCCATCAATAAATTGATTCTTCCACCGTGCATGTAAACTGAGACAATGACAGTAGTCCATTTAATCATCCTAAGTGAATTATAACTTTAGCTTAACTGCTCATGTAAACAGAGTGACTCATCTTTACTTTAATGTGTGTGTTTTCAAATATTTGTGATCACTTTTGATTCACAGAAAAAATGTACAGGAAAGCTACAGTTGTATTTGCTTCACACGTTGGTGTCTGTCAGCAAAAATGGAAAAGCTTTGGACACATGTCAAGTCAAATAGGTCATGCAGAAGAAGATTGACAGATTTCTCATCACTGAGCTATACACATGAACCCGTCTTACACATGAATGGATGAAGGTGTTTGCTGATGATTTACAGACAGAGAGAAATATGTCAGAAATAAACCACATGATTAAAAATTCATGCATAGGCTATTAATCCTTGATAATGAGATGAGGGACTTTGGATGAAGTGAGTCATGATTGCCTTAATATTTGCTAGTTTATAGCTGCAGCCTGGTAGAGCTCTGCTCAGCACCTTTTGACCTAAAACTGAATACATGATTTGTAAATCCTTCCAGCCTATACTCATCTGAATACAGTACAAAGACAATACACTTTAAACTTTTTATATACACAGTGCTTAACAAATTTATTAGACCACCACCCAAAGTAAGGTTTATGCCACAGCTGCCCTAAATTATTGGTAAAAATTGGTAAAACCAAAATCATTTTTTATGTTTCTGCAATGGTTAATACACCAATATGTAGAAGCTCTTTAACCCAAATGATTTTTTAAATGCTAAAAAATACTTATTATTATCCATGAATTTTCAAATTTACTGATTTAGAAAAAAAAAACTGAAAAAAATAGTAAAGCACATTAATATTTCTTGATTAATATGTCAAATTATATATTTTTTTACTTACATTCCTGAAAAGAAAAACTAGTTTTAGTGGTTGAATGTTATGCTTGATTCATTTCTGACTTCTCAGAGAAGCCCAGTGAGCCGGCTCAAATTTGGGTATAAAAAGTGAATTCAGTCTGAAATTTCTCATTCCTGTTCAAAATGGTAAAACGTCGAGAGCTCACTGAAAATGAAGAGTCCGCATTAAAGCACTTCATGATGCTGGATGGTCTCTGAGACAGGTGGTCTAATAAATTTGTTAAGCACTGTATATATATACAGTTGCACGGAAAAGTATCTGAACCCTTTGGGATTTCTTAGATTTCTGCATAAATTGGTCATAAAATATGTTCTGATCTTCACCTAAGTCACAACAATAAACAAACACAGTCTGCTTAAACTAGTACCACACAAAAAAATGATATGTTTTCATGTTTTTGTTGAACAAAACATGTAAAAATTTACAGTGCATGGTGGAAAAAGTATGTGAACCTTTGGATTTAATAACTGGTTGACCCTCCTTTGGCAGCAATAACCTCAACCAAACGTTTCCTGTAGTTACAGATCAGACCTGCACAACGGTCAGGAGGAATTTTGGACCATTCCTCTTTACAAAACTGTTTCACTCCAGCAATATTCTTAGGATGTCTGGTGTGAATCACTCTCTTGAGGTCATGCCACAGCATCTCAATCGGGTTGAGGTCAGGACTCTGACTGGGCCACTGCAGAAGGCGTATTTTTCTTCTGTTGAAGCAATTCTGTTGTTGATTTACTTCTATGCTTTGGGTCATTGTCCTGTTGCATCACCCATCCTCTGTTGAGCTTTAGTTGGCAGACAGGTGGTCTTAACTTTTCCTGCAAAATGTCTTGATAAACTTGGGAATTCATTTTTCCGTCAATGACAGCAATTCGTATAGGCCCTGAGGCAGCAAAGCAGCCCCTCCACCATATTTCACAGTTGGGATGAGGTTTTCATGTTGGTGCACATAGCGTTGTGTGTTCCTTCCAAACAACTCAATTTTGCTTTCATCTGTCCACAGAATATTTTGCCAGTAGTGCTGTGGAACATCCAGGTGCTCTTTTGCAAACTTCAAACGTGCAGCAATGGTTTTTTTGGACAGCAGTGGCTTCCTCCGTGGTGTCCTCCCATGAACTCTGTTCTTGTTTAATGTTTTACTTATTGTAGATTTGTCAAGACAAATGTCAGCATGTGCCAGAGATTTTTGCAAGTCTTTAACTGACACTCTAGGATTCTTCTTCACCTCACTGAGCATCCTGCACTGTGCTCTTGCAGTCATCTTTACAGGACAACCACGCCTGGGGAGAGTAACAACAGTGCTGAACTTTTTCCATTTGTAGACAGTCTGTCTTACCGTGGACACATGAACATCAAGGCTTTTGGAGATACTTTTGTAACCCTTTCCAGCGTCATGCAAGTCAACAATTCTTGATCATAAGTCTTTTGAGAGCTCTTTTGTGCCAGGCATGGTTCACATCAGGCAATGCTTCTTGAGAACAGCAAGCTCAAAACTGGTGTGTGTTTTTATAGGGCAGGGCAGCTTTAACCAACACATCCTATCTTATCACATTGATTGGACTCCAGGTTGGCTGACTCCTGGCTCCAATTAGCTCTTGGAGAAGTCAGTAGCCCATGGTTCACATACTTTTTCCACCCTGCAATGTGAATGTTTACATGTTTTGTTCAATAAACATGAAAACATATCATTTTTTGTGTGATATTAGTTTAAGCAGACTTTGTTTGTCTATTGTTGTGACTTAGATGAAGATCAGAACACATTTTATGACCAATTTATGCAGAAATCTAAGAAATCCCAAAGGGTTCACATACTTTTCTTGCAACTATATAAAAACACACTACAAATTTGATGCCTGCAACATGTTCCAAATAGTTGGAACAGAGGCAAGAAAAGATTGGGAAAGTTAATAGTAATGTTCCTCAATGTGCAATTGGAAGAAATTTAAAGATTTCCCCATCATCTGTCTACAGTCCACAATGTCATCAAAAGATTCAGAAAGGCAGGAGAAATCTCCGTCAAAAGGGGGAAAGGTTGTAAACTAACATAACATGATCTTCAATCCCTCAGGTAGCACTACATAAAAAACCACTATCATTCTGTGATAAATGTTACAACATGGGCTCTGGAACACTTGAGAAAAGCCATGAACACATCACTGCATCTATACATGTAAGATAAGTCTCTAGCATGCAAAGCAAAGCCATACTTCGACAACATCCAGAAGCTCTGCTGACTTCTCATCAAGTTCATCTGAGATGGATTGACCTGAGGTGGAGAGTGAGCTGTGGTCTGATGAGTCAATATCTAAAAATGATTTTGGTAACAACGGTCGTCAAATTGGTCTGCACAGCAGCACATGGGTTAGTGAAGTTTCCTCACCAAAGAAGGTTCCTGGTTCACTTCCTGGTCAGGCCCTCTTCTGTATGGAGTTTACATGTTTTCCCTGTGTATGTATAGGTTCTTTCCAGGCATTCCAGCCTCCTCTGACTACCAAAGACATGCTTGTTAGGTTGATTGGTGACTCTAAATTGGCCGTAGGTCGGAGTGTGAGCATGCCCGGTGGTTTGTCTATGCATGTCAGCCCTGTGATTGACAGGCAACCAGGCCAAGATGTACCCCAACTCTCGCCCAATGACAGCTGGGATAGTCTCCAGCCCCCCAATACCCTAAGTGGGAAAAGCGGTGCAGAAAATGGATGGCTGTCAAATCCTCCAGGCTTAAAAGGAAAAGAAACACCCAGATTGTTATCAATGCAAGTTCAAAAGCCAGCATCTAGGATAGTGTGGGGGTGTATAAGTGCCCCTGGCATGGGTAACTTGCACATCTTTGAAGGCACTACTAACACTGAGAGGTAGTCACAGGTTTTGGAGCAACATATACTTCCATTCAGACCCTATCTTTTTCAAGGACATCCCTCCTTATTTCAGTGTGATAATACCAAGCCATATTCTGCACGAGTTACATCAGCATGGCTTTACAGTGAAGGAGTGTGGGTACTAGAATGGCCTGTATGCCCACTGAAAATATATGGAGAATTCTGAAACGCAAAAACAAACAATGGAAACCCTGCACTGCTGAGCAACTTCAGACTTACCTGAAGACAGGATGGGGAGGGGGGGGGTCCTCAGTTCTTCATTACTTAGTGTCTTCAGTCCCATGACAGGTAAAGAGTGTTGTTGGAAGAAATGGTGATGTAACATTGTGGTAAACATGCTTCTGGTGCTTGATTTCCTGCAGCACGTTCCAACTCTTTTGGAACGTGCTGCAAGGATCAAATTCAACAAAGTGTGTATATTTAAAACAGAATTAATGAATTGTATCATTTAGAACATTAAATATCTAGTCATTGTGCTGTATTCAGTTGAATATGGGTTGGAAAGGATTTGTAACCTGAGTGTCAACATTGAAATATGAGTTTTGTTAAATAATAATGTTTTCATTGTACTGATTAGCAATAGAAAGAAATGCAGTTTGGCTCTGTTCTATGCAACAATAAGACTTCCAAAGACAAGGCATGTTTCTGTCCTCTATGGTGACACAATGGTACAAATGACTGCTTCCTCTGAGAGTTAGGAATCAATACTTGTTCATAAAGGCACATGATTAAAGAAAAGCCCACAGACAAACTGAATAACACATTTGAAAACGGAGTGAGGAACAACAGAGAGTGTGTCTGAGAGAGGCATATCACACATTTTAACATATCACAGATGCACAAATTCTGCTGAATAGCTTCCACAAATATACACACAAATACACACCCAAAAACACACACAATGTCCTGAGCTGGATAGCAATTCAAACAAACATCCAATTTGCTGGGCAGATTACCCAGGGGGCTTTGGTGTTTGCCACCTGAGAGGGGATGGGAGGTGACTCATCAGGAAGATGCTAATATCAACTTTTACCCACACGAACACACACACACACACTCACAGTAAATATTAATTCTCGGCAGAAGCCCGTCGCAACTGGCAACTTAATTACACTCATTTCACCGTGATCGGCCCCCACAGGAGCACATAAACACACACCAGCTCACAAACACACTTGGCAAAGACAATTTGGCCCTAACACTGTGAATTAAGAATATTGTCATATTGGATCATTTCCCCTGTGATAGTGCTTTTATGTGTGTGTGTTTGGGGGGGGTCTGCAGTTATTATCTGCAGAACCTTAATGCCATTCAAACATTTTTTTCTTCTGTCTGCAGTACTTCATGTCACACTTGAGAAATACTTTCCTTGACTCACAATGACTCACTTCTACACCCAGTATAGATGAATTAATTTACTGTAGCAACACAGAATGATAATGCGCTTCAAAAACAAGAAAATGGCTTGTTAAGAAACCCTGCAAAGGTTGAATTTGGAGTCATTACAGAACATTTTGGAGCATGCCAGGGAAATGACTCTCTATCTGTTTGAAGTTCCATCTCCAATTATCTAAATCTTTAATTACGAGTTTGAGTTAAATCTCCTCCAACTTCATTGGAAAGGATCATTCTAAAACCAAATACTCTTTAAAGTGTGTTCTCTGAGTTAGGCTGGGATGAAGTGTTTAAGTGCAATTTATGCTAATGTTCTACTTGTACCTCATTATAATTTAAAACACTAATTCTGTATAGCTCTTCACTACAACAGCACTCTCCAAAGCTTCACAGGCCTAATGGAACAAAGCCACTTCACTCGAATAGCAAGAATTTCATTTAAAAGGATGGGAAATGGAGGCTCCTTGGAAGACATCCAAATGAGAAGAGTCCCTTTTAGCAAAAACAGAAGTCCCCAAAAAATATACAAACACACATGCTTATATAAAAGCACAAAGGGTGTTCAGTTTCTTTTGGGGAATAAACCAACTTGATCTCTTGCATGGCTGAAATTCTGATTTCAGATATGATGACAACCTTTTTTTCTTACAACAATTTTTGAATATTTTTTGGCTTATCTCTTGAGCACTAAAATGAATCTTTGGTAATATAAGAACAAATTGAGTTAATGAAAAATCAACTAAGTGGTTAAGGTTGTAAAAAAAAAGTCAGCTTGGGTTGCACTCTCAAAGTCGGAAAACATAAATTTAAGAAATACTAGATGCCCAGCTGAAAATTTCCAAAAACAGGCAAAACTGAGGTTAAGTGTTTTTTTTTTTTTTTTAACACAACTAAACACAGGTTCGTTATTAGCAGTGCTAGCACCACTAGACTTCCTCCTTGTAGGTTAATTCCTTCTGGGGTCACTGTCCTGCTGCATAACCCAAGAGCGCTTGAGGGCATGAACTGATGGTCGGAAATTCGCCTTCGGGATTTTCTGGTAGACAGCAGAATTCATTGTTCCATCAATCACAGCCACTCATCCAGGTCCTGAAGCAGCAAAGCAGCCCCAGACCATCACACTGCCACCATCATGTTTGACTGTTGGCAAAAGTTATTTTTATCAAATGCTGTGTTATTTTTATGCCAGATATAACGGCCCACACACCTTCCAAAAAGTTCAACTTCTGTGTCGTCAGACCACAGTATTTCTCCAAAAGTCTTTGAGATCATCAAGTTGTTTCTCGGCAAATGTGAGACGAGCCTTTGTGTTCTTTTTTGTCAGCAGTGGTTTTGGCCTTGGAAATCTTCCATGATGCCATTTTTGCCCAGTGTCTTTCTTATGGTTGAGTCATGAACTCTGACCTTAACTGAGGCCAGTGGGTTCTTTTGTGACCTCCTGAATAAGTCGTTGTTGCACTCTTGGAGTCATTTTGGTTGGCCACCACTCCTGGGAAGATTCACCACTGTTCCCAGACTTCTCTATTTATTTATATTTATTTACTTTTTTCCAGACTGATAGATTTTTATTTCTCATTTGCTCTTGAGTTTCTTTGGATTGTGGCATGATGCGTTTCTTTTAGAGATCTTGTAGCCTACTTCATTTTGTCTGACAGCTTCTATTTAAGTGATTTCTTGATACAACAAATCTGGCAGTAATCAGGCCTGGGTGTGGCCAGTGAAACTGAACAAGGGGGCAATTACTTTTTCACATAGGGCCAGATAGGTTTGGATTGTTTTCCCCTGAATAAATAAAATCATCATTTAGAAACTGCATTTTCTATTTGCTTGGGTTGTCTCTATGTGCATGTTTGTTTCTCTTGTATCTTTTAGGGACACAATATATCAGTACAGATACTGTGAAATTGCATAAAACAGTTGCAGAATGAGGAATTGTCAAAAGGCCTGTGCGTTTTTACATTCAGGGCTGATAAGAAAAGACTTAGTGTTGTTTGAGATCAGTGTATGAATTTGTTTTACAATTTATGTTTTATAATTTATTTCTGTGGTTAAAACTGCTAATGCAATACATTCATTCCTCTCTGTTTAAGCAGATATTCATTGCACAGAAAAGTTGAAAATGTTCAGGCTATTAAGTTTTGTTTCAGTCTTTTAGTTGTTTTTGGACTTTCTGGGCCCAAACAACGCAAGATGGAGGCTAAGAAAAGAGAAGGAGAAAGACAGATGGAGTTAGAAAGAGAGCAAACATAAAAAGGTAAAGTGAAGTGGAGATGGAGTGAGATGGAGGTGTATAGACAGAGAAAGAGGCAGACAGGCAGATGGAGGGAAGGGTGAGCAAATACGAGAGAGTTAGCAATGGATGGATGCTGTGATAGCAGTGAAAGTGAGCAGGACAGGAGCTGTTTTGAGCTGCTTGTTTGGACAGATGGCTGTCTGTGTGCTAATTACAGACTGAGTGCTTGACACTGTGAACACAATCAAAGAGGAAACTAGCTTTATTTGTTCAGCTTCACCCACACATAGGCATACGCACAAAAAAGCGGCAACTCACACACACCAAACACCAATGAAAACAGTTTGCCAATGCCACAAAGAGGCACAAGCAAACAGACACAGAAACACACATTTTTACCCACAACAGGGCATAAAGAAAGCAGCACAGAGGCAGCGCTCCATGTATGCACACTCTTATCAGAAATGCACAAAGCCAGTGAATAGCCATGCTTGGCACTGACACTGGAGGACAACCAGATCACATAGACCTTCTCTTGTGTCATTTCTCCAGCAAAACTCCTTTAAAATCCTTTAAAAGTAACTTTTGAGCTGATGGCGATTACCCTGTTCATTTACTTTTTATCAAACCATCACTTAACTTCTGTTCATGTGGAACTGTAGACATTTCCGTCTATCTAGACAATAAAATATGACACAATTAGCTGATATACTAGAGACAACTGCTTTTTATTCAACCAACATAAACCAAAATGACCATGTTACTGAAAGTTGTTAGATGTGTTTAAACTCTGGAAATAAAAAAAAGGAAAACATCAACATAAAGCGCCATAGTACTAACGAGACAGTACAAAACTTTATTCTGCCTTCTCGTCTTGGTGAATTTCCCCACTGACCAAAATGTGCCACTGAGAGACAAAACAGCGAACAGTAGCATATGTCTCCAAGGAGAGGTCTGTCCACAAGTCTGTAGTAACATTTCATCAACACATTGCAAATCAGCACTCAATTCTGCTGCTCTTTCCCCATGCATCTGTTCCACTCTCATAGCTGCTGTTAACCATGATAGTGGTTTTACTCAAGCTCAGCAAACACCATCAGCTCACCGAGTTGTTGTAGAGCAAGTTGTAGAGCAGTTCACCTACCTTGGCAGCGTAATCCATCCATCCACTGACTATGAGGCGGACATCAACTGCAGACCTGGACTTGCACATGGGGCGGTGGGTTCACTGATCCGGACAGTGTGGCACTCCTATCCGAGCATGCAGGTGAAAGTCAGAGTCCTTTGATCCTTGTTTCCTCTGGTCTTTACTACACTCTTGTGGGGTCTAGACATTGACTGACAGCCAGTACCGACTGGACTCCTTTGTGACAACTTCTCTTGGGCGCATCTTTGGTTACTGTAAGATGCAGATGTCCTCAGGAGGGGAAAGATGGGAAGGGTCAGCTGCCTGTTACAAGAACGGCAGCTGCGCTTTTACAGGCACCCGATCAAGCTCACCGCACAATGGGTGCCTAGGACCCGGTGGGCTGGTTGAGACACTGGGGGCAACTGCATGTGTCATGGATGAGGCAGCTTGGAGGATACCTGGAGAGATGGGGCATGGGCCTGGCACAGGCCTAGACGATGGCCACCAGGAGGCCAGAGGAGTAGGGGACCAAGGTTGATGTGGCGAAATGCAGAACTGGCAGATGCTCCCATACCTAACCTGACCTGACACTGTATGAGTCAAGTTAAGAAGGACTGTGGCAAATGTCAGTGGAGTTTCCTTGGAAGGTCTCACACATGAAGGTTAAAGTCAGACCTATTGTCTCATTTTGCACTTTAAATAGCTACAGACAGTGACAAGACCGCTCTCCCTACCTCTCACACACAGCAAACAGCATCACCAGCAAACACAACTAGCAGCTAAATACTAACAAATATCCCATGTCAGCTGGAGGTTCCACAGGCAGGCCTATTTCCTGCTTATTTATTTTGTTATAGTTGTGGACAGATATTTCCACTGTTTAATTGTGACTTCAGATGCTGTCTGACAGCAAAGTAAAAGTGTCCCAAAGTAGGGGATTCTGCTCATGGCTAAGCTCTAGGTTAGAGTTAGGGGTCAGGGGTGCAATAACACACCCAAAATATCAAACATGCCAGAAATCTATCCAGCCAGTCACCACACTACATGACAAATTATGCGTGATCACACTAAAAGTTGGCCCAACTTCAAAGTGAGTAACGTGACAAAAACTTTGTGTCTGAATTGGCTGAAAATCCTACATTGTACTCCGAGCTTTACTTAAGGTCATGCAAGCAATAACCTCACTTAAAACATGTTAAAATTGTTGAATGAAATCCACCAAATCCAGTCAACCACATTGCTCTGTACTTATCTTGCTGAATTTATCAGGATTTCAGTGCTTAGTTTTGTTTCTGCTCATGTAATCACATTTTTGGAGAGACAAGAAAGATTGCTTGACTCCATCAGGCCCAACTTGGGGTGGAGTGTCTTGCACAAGGTGTCACAAAGTTCAGGCAGGCAAAATCCAAAAACAAAAGGAGAAGGACCCAAAATGCAGATAAACTAGGAGAAACTGGTTTAATGAAACAAACAAACAAAAGAACTACTTACAACTAAAACACTGGAATCAAAATCAAAGAAACAAAACAAAATCCACAGGAGCATGAGGGAAGCACGAGGAGTAACTGACACGAGGAATACATCTACAATGAACCGACACAGACACAGGGAGACAGAGAGCTTAAATGCACAGGGAGTGATTAGCAACGGAGGACAGGTGTGGACAATCAGACACAGGTGGAACTGGTGAAGGTAATCACAGTGGAGGGAAACTCAGGCAGGAAGCAAAACTGAAATCACACAAAAGGGAAGGCAAACTACAAAGTAAAACAGGAAACATGGAACCTAACACAAGAAGCACACGAGGACTGAATGACAAAACTAAACACTAGAAGCTGAACAAAGGAAACACAGGAGGATACAAAGAACCAAACACAAGGAGGGAAACTAAAACACAGGGAGGAAAACTGAACTTGAAACACAGGGAGTAATTCTAAACATGGAATAACTAAACAAGAAGCACAGGGAATAAACTACACAAGAAACACAGGGAGTAAAACTAAACATGAGACACAGGAATTAACTAAACATGAAACACAGGGAATGTAAAGCTAACATGAAGCAGGGAATTACTAAACATGAAACACAAGGAGTAAAACTAGACAAGACACAAGGAATAAACTAGACATGAAATACAAGGAGTAACTAAACATGAACATGAACTAACATAAGGCACAAAATACACAGAAACACAAGGACTACAAGAAAAACCCAAGAACTAAACACCAGAAATATACAAACTAGAAAACCTAAGTACAATGTAAAACTAGAAACATGGAAATCACAGAACAAGGAAAACACAAAGGATCAAGAACTAAACTGAGCTATACAGAATAAACACAGGAAAACACTAGAGAATCTCAAAAACATAACAAATCAGAACCTGGATCATGACACAAGGACACTTTGGCATGCAGTCTACAGGAGCCGGAGCATTCTGACAAAAAATTACATGACAAAAAAGAAGAAGAAAAACGATTATGCACATCTCTGTCCACACCATGGTTTAGAGCACAGTTCAGTCATATGACACATTTTCAGTGCTGAAAAACATCAAGCCATTACTCACCAAGTTAGTCATCAGCAAAAACAATTTTGGTTGGTCATTTATCCAAAAAGACAGCTATTACTTGCTTTTGAAAATATTCTACATGAATCATCTTCATTATTACCTTATCTCCTGTTTTTGCTCCACATTAGCTGCACTGCAGATAAGACAGAGTGCTTTCCTGGTGAGTCAAATCACAAGACGCCTTTCAATAAACCTGAAACATGCTGATAACATGATTGTGAAATTTAAGGAATGTGAAGGAAAAGACACTTTATCAGACAACTTTTGCGCAAAGTTTGCCACATGTATATTTCCACTTCTAAATAGTACAGTAACTTAGTGTGTCGCAAAGGAATGGGGACTTGTGAGGACTGACATTTTTCAAAATTAAGAAATGAAGGATTTTGGATATCAACTTCGTCAACAACAATAGCAGAGGTAAAACTAGAGGTCCATACTGTTTTTTTTTTTAAGGTTACATTTTTCACGTGTGGAGCAGAGCATCTTTCCTATCTTGTTTTCACCTGTTTAGTTGAGCTCCCTTGAATGCAACTGAAGTCACATCTAAATGAAGGTCAAGTGTTGTTAGAAAGCTTTTATACTGGCAACAGTAAGCCCCATTAAGAAGTGCTTTGAAGTTGAGATCCTAAGTGCTTTCAGTCCCAAAATGCCATCAGTGGTCACAGGCCATCAAATTTACCAAAAAAATGTACTTTCTCAAAAAAGCCAAAAAATGGCTAAACTGCTCCTAAGCAACAACAAATCATGAAGTAGATTTATTGGTACTTGACTTTGTACATCAGCAGAGCCCAGCACAATCCTGTCTCGCCTGCTGAATCTCAGAATAAATAGAATATTCAAGATGGCAATGTTCACGTTTGAATAAATACTCATACACCTGTGCTCATTCAGTTTAATAGCTGCTGAGATGGTTCCCTGCACTAGAAAAGGATAATACAGAGTCAGTAGGAGATGAGGCTCCTGCCTCTATACAGCATGTGTAATCAGAGGATGGATGCTAGAAGAGGACATCTGTTCAATTAGGCCTGTTTAGATAAGCTGTCAGGATAAATCATTTCCTGTCTGTTTAGAAAGCCATGCTTTTACTGAGTTCACCTTAATTTCTTCTTAATTCTTCTGAGGGTTTGAGGATGTCAGTCCATTGATGAAACATACAGTTATCCCATAGGTGTTTCCACTCAACAATATTTCTGATTCACCACAGCCAAAACCAAGACAGAACATCAGTCTCAAACAGTGTAGGGTCAGTGGTCAGGACACTACGCCAGGAGACCAGGGTATGAAAAGAGTCAATGTTCACTTCTTTTTAAGAAACTGACCTTGAGAAAACATCCTAATTATTTTGCATATTGTGTTTGGTTACCATTATATCAAAGATATTTGTTACTTATTTGCAATCAGTGATCTCGGTCTTACATCAAACCAACTTACTCTTGTACCTGAACCTAACCAGGTAGTTCTTGTGCCTCAGTCTCACCAAACTGCAACCCCAGTTTTACCACAATGTTGTGATGCTCATTTTTTAACGCAAGCTTAAACACATTATTGGAAGTCTAACCATATATAAATGCATCTGATCGCTAACTTGAGTCATTTCCAGAGTAACCAAGAGTGATGCTTTGATTATTATCTTTTGAAGCTGGTGTATCTAAAAGGCTGAGTCAGGACATATTAGGAAAAAAAGTTTAAAAATACTGTTAACAATGGCTTCTTTCTATAAAAGAGTTGACGCAGCTAATATCATAAATAATAATAATAATAATAATAATAATAATAATAATAATAATAATGCATTTTATTTATAGGCATCGTTCAAAGCACTTACGGTCACCTTTCAAGAAAAGTTTAAAACAAGACAAATAAACCAGTCCACAAAATACACACAAGTTAGCAATAACTTAAAACAATGAATTAAACAGTGTAGGTCAGCTGAAAGACATCAGTCAGACTAAATATGCCAGTTTGAAAAGAAGAGTTTTAAGACGGGATTTGGAAATGAAAAGAGAGTTAATATTACAGATGTCTGGTGGGAGGTTGTTCCAAAGTCTGGGAGCAGAGCGACTAATGGCTCTGGAGCCCATAGTGGTCAAGCGGGCGGGCAGAACTGTGAGGTGGAGAGAGGAAGAGGACCTGAGAGTGCCAGAGGGGGTGCAGATGTGAAGGAGGTCAGAAAAGTATGGAGGTGCAAGGTTATGCGGTAGCAAACCAGGAGCCAGAGTAACCACTGAAGAATTGGAGTGATGTGATTGCTGGATGGGGTTCTGGAAATTATGTGCATGACAGAATTTTGGACTGACTTAAGTTTTGGAGGGATTTCTTGGGGAGACCAAAGAGGAGGGAGTTGCAACAGTCGATCCGGGAAGTGACCAGTGAGTGAGTTACAATAGCAGCGGAGGTTGGAGTAAGGGAAGGACAAAGCCGCTTAATATTGCGTAGATGGAAGTAAGCAGACCCGGTAACATTATTGATGTGAGGTTGGAAAGATAGCGTACTGTCGAGGATGACACCCAGACTCTTAACCTGAGGGGAGGAAGAAACTGTGGAATGATCAATTGTGAGGGTAAAACTGTCAGATTTGGTTAAAGTGGATTTAGTGCCAGTAAGAAGAACTTCGGTTTATCACTGTATCAGAGAAGGTAAAGCAAACAGAACTAAGTAAGCTTACAAAATGGGTTAATAACCTTAAACTGAACTGAAAGAGAAAAAAACAAAGTGAGAAACCAGCATTTGGCCATAACAGCTCTGTCCTTCATCAAGTCAACAATGTAATGCAAAACACTTAAAGCATTCAAAGGACAAACATCATCAAACCACAGTAACATTGCAGGAAAGAAAACCAAGAGAAAAGAGCTCACTTGCTCCACTGCAGCTGTCAGACTACATGGATATTCTGGATTTTCCTCCACTGATTGTGAGCCATCCAATGACGATGAAGAACCATATCCGTCTGAGGTGGCTATGAAACTGATTGACGGCTCCAACTGTCAGTTGCCAGATTAAAAATCAATTTTATTTCTGTCTCCTGTCACAAAAACTGAATCCACTCTGGTGTATTTCAAGATGATGATAACCTGTCTGGCCCTGCTCTGCTCAAACAGGTGATTCAGTTAAAGCAAATTAAACTTCTGTTCATATAAAAATCTAGGCAGGGCAAGGCTGAAAATTTGGAGCAGAGGATTTTTGTAACTTCAGCTTAAAAAAGGCAAATTTTAGTCAGGCTAAAGAGTTAATGCTACTTTGCTTTAGTAGAGTGTTTGAGCTCCAACACACTGAGCATTTTATGCTAATATTTTGTACTATTTAAAATTTTAAAGTCCTGAAAACATCAAATACTCCAGTCGTTTCTTTACCTGTCTCTGTCATTTTCCTCCCACTATCCAAGGCCATGTGTAAGCATGTTGTAACTGCACAACACATTTCCCCTCCATGGCTCAGTCACCTCAAAGCAGCCTCATTAGCTGAAAAACATAACGGGTGGGGCGTTAACAAGCTTAATGAGGGTCTAACGAGGTGTTGGTGTCTGCCGTTACCGTGGCGCCTGGTCACGCTTTGTCAAGCGACCATAGCAAACACAGAGCAGGGCTCCAGATGTTCTCTTAGTTTTATGTTTTGTTTATTTTTGCAGTTTGAATTTAGAAAGTTGTCATTTTAGCTCAAATTCAGCACTAGGTAACATAACCTCTTGTGTTAACCTGAGATGGGGAGTGGGGATCCCAACCACGGGTTTCCAGGGGGTGCTTGTGGTGGTAACTCAAGGAAAGGTGTAAAAAATTCTGTAGAAAATATGATTTTTAAAAAAAATGAAAAGAAAGAATGAAAAAATTGCATTACTTTCATTGAGGTTAATCATATTCCTAGTGTTACAGGAAATACAAGTAAGCAACAGAGACCCTTTTTATCAGATGTTGCTGTAACACCAACTTGTTACTCACAATTAGTCTAAGGGCATTTTTTAGGAAATCTTACCATTATTAGGAGAAAGAAATGTAACCAGTTACTCTCTAAAAATGCTTGCCTCATTTGCCTTATTTTGTCATAGCATTTGTTAAGCATTTGCTAATCCTCTGTGTATAGGTATGGATTTATAGTAAAGTGGTACATAGATCCTGGCTCTAATAACCATCTGCCATCCTGTCTTTGCAGACATGTGAAGGTCAACTCAAATAATTCCCTTAAGAATTTAGACAAGTACTCTGTACTTTCCAACATTATGGCCAACTGAGAACTTACCCTTTCAGTGACCTGTATAAAATGGAACAACTCACCCAAGACATTAATGTATATGCACTACAGGTTATGGTGATTATGTAAGTAGAAGCATAGTAGTAGAATCATTATTTTCAGTTCTTATACAGGCAGGTACAGAAAAACAACTCTTTGAGGGTTTCTGGTTCAAAATAGCACTTCCCTAATCTGCACTTTTAAATCTAACAAGAAGGCAAATTAAAAAAAAGGTAAAATACTAGCAGTACCATTTCCAGCTGATCAAAAAAGAAAAATGAGACTCTCCCTAGAAAGAAATCATATGTAATTTGTGGCAGAGATCTGGCTATCTAATGAAGCAGCAAAAACTGAGCAGCAAGACAATTATACAGGTTTTACTGAGGTATAAATTTTTCACATAGTTAAAAAATAATAATCAAAAGCCCATGTTATGCAGAAAAATGGGCCTTGAGCACAAACAGTAAGTCAATACGCTGCAACTGAGACACCGTCCGGGATTCAAAAGCCACAAAATGAGTGACATCTGAGGTTATTTATCTCTCAGTAGCAGTTGTACACTATGGATGTTGTTTGTGACGTGTTTTTCTGCTAACTCTGAAGTGAATACTGTGATAGTTGGTAGATTAAAAGTACTTTCCACATTAGTTCAATAATGATTCAAATGCCACAGCTGCTCATAAAATACTGCTCTAAATATTGTAAAAGCTCTTCATTACTATTAGGAAGATACAAGAGGGAAAAGTGTAACACAGGATGTATGAGTCAACCTCAAACATGCACTGACCATAACCAAAATATTCAAAGGTACTATTGGCAAAGTGACACTTTAATTTGTTAACTGCACTAATTGCAATGTGATAAAGGTCCATAAAAGTCCATAAAAGATAAAAGTCATTTGCACACAGGTTATCAAAGATTTACCTTTTTACTGTTCCCTCATGTCCTTTTCGATCCATGACAAGTTCATTTTTCTGTGGTTAAGTTTGTGTCATAATCTTTGATATGCATGAAGTTCCCAGTTTTCTTTCAAAATAAATATCTGCATCGAAACAGGAGGCCAATACCCTTAGCTAAGACAGTACAAACACATAAAATGAAACAAAAACAGTCAAATGCAATATAGAGGAATTTCATAATGTGAAAAGAACGTTTAATCACAATCAACAAGGCTTTAAACCTAGGGAAAACACTGCCTTGCAATTTAATCGGGTGCAGAGGACTTACGTTTCGACCTGCACTGTCTTCATAAGAGTTTAAAAGTGGTTTGTCCTCTGGATCTCCAGACTCTAAGCGTTCCACTCTACCCTCTCCTGTGTACGGTGTCCATTTCAGGACATCCTCAGGTCTCAAAACTCAGGAGTCAGATCTCTGATAAAAAGCATCAGGTCTCAGGAAAACATCAGTCAGACTGAAAGATAAATACACCTAGATGCTGAATTGTTGAAATTTTACTAAATGCATTGATTTATATGTTTTCCAACATCTTTTCCATTAACTCACCCCAACATACAGACTTTTAAACACCAACTCATAAACTCGCTTGGACTGTTATTTAATAAAAAGGAAGACCTCCTGAAGGCACAGGAAAGAACAGGCAGAGGGTCATCCAAAAACAAGCATGGAAAAAGAGAGTGAGCCAGATAATAGGTCTAATGCCCTACAACTAATAATAAATAACTTAATGAAGCCTTTAAAGGTGTGATAGAAAAAAATAGGCATACTCTATGTGTGCACATTAGCAGCAACCCTTGGGGCTAATTTTATAAACTGCACCTTTAATTCTATGTGCAACCCAATAGTGGAGTTTCTATCCATCATTTTACACACTTTTAATTTGACCATAAAGAAACCTGACTGAAAATGCTGCAAATTTGAAAACAAAACAAAACAAAAAAAAACCTTTGTTCCACATACTTGGATGAGGTAGAAAGGCTGGAATATTGATAACAGGAAAATGCAAATTTTGTAGTGGTAAGACATTTGGCAAAAACATAGTGACATCCCTAGATAAATACCTTCATGTAAGCACTTGAAGCGGGTACTGTTTTTTAACTAGCTTCCAAAACACAGGCCATCAAGTGTAATGCAACATGGTTATAAGCACAATTTCTGAGGGTTTTTTGTTTGTTTTTGTTTTGTTTTGCATTAATAGCACTTACATCTTCTGGATCTGTTAACTTAATAGTCCTAATGAAGAGAATGCCTATACTCCTATTCAAAATATCAGAAAACATTTTTAATTCTGTGATATATTTTGATGATAACCCCACTAATGTCTCAAGGAATGTTTAAATAAATAGAAATAGAAATAGAAGTAGTTTAAATAATATTAGAAACTTCGTATTGATCTTTGCTAACTTTACGAAATGGTCAGCTTCAGTCACTAAAGAACAGATGGATGAATCAGTTAGCAAATAGATAAATGAAAGGATAACATTGAGCACATCAATTATTCCTTAGTTTTGAGTTCCCCTGTATAAGTGTGTTTTTCTGAACACAAGGTGAAGGCTTGGTTTGGAGTGTGAGTTGAAAGCAAATTGTTTTAAACGTGTTCGCTTTTCAGTGACTTTACTTTGAGTTTATAGACCTCATGTTGTTATTTGGATTGGACAAATGGAGCCCTGTTTTGTCTTAAGCAAAGGACAATATGTTGGTTAGAATATGACTGTAAATGTGCATGACTTTGCTGAATTGAAAGAGGGATATGAGCAGATGACTTTGGATTACTGCTTTGCCCAAAACGCAGGTCTAGAACTGGTTCCCAGTTTCACCCATGGGTGGCTTAAATGTTTGTTGACAGTTAGTCCCAATCAGTTTTCAAGGGAACATGACTGTTTTTTCACTGACAGCAAACTGCAAAGACAGAAGAACATGAGTACCACACAAGTAATGCTTGTCAATATAAAAAAAAATGTGTTCTAATGCAAAAGTAGAATGTAACCGCTTATAACAACACCGTGCAGAGGAGCATGTAAAATTGTAAATACGGGCACATAAATTTAACTAAGTACACAACAAGAACAATGGAGGAAGGTCTACAAAAAATCAGTACACAGAAAAAATATTAGTCTGAGTTCAGCAGAATGTTGGAACACTACACTGTGTCCTAACTAAAGCGACACAAGCCTGATTAATGACTCTGATTCCCATTGTAGTATTCTGGCAGGACTCAAGCAATTCCCCCCAGCGACCCCCAGTAACCTCTTCCCACTTCGTGGCTGAGTTGCTGTCATTCCCAATCGCTTCCACGTTGTTATAATACCACTGACAGTTGACTGTGGAATATTTAGGAGTGAGGAAATTTCATGACTGGACTTGCTGTACAGGTGGCATCCTATCACAGTACCACGCTGGAATTCACTGAGCTCCTGAGGGCAACCTATTCTTTCACAAATGATTGTAGAAACAGTCTGCATGCCTAGGTGCTTTATTTTCAACACCTGTGTGGCCATGGAAGTGGTTGGAACACCTGATTTTAATTATTTGGATGGGTGAGTGAATACTTTTGGCAATATAGTGTATGTTCCCAATAGTTAGATGTTTATTTTCATGAAGAACAATGGTAATAAAAAGGCGTTCAAAACTAGCAGGCTCTACAGTTGAAATAACACATTTTGAAACAAGATCAGATGCAACACCACACCACCTCCTCTGTCAGCTCTACAGAGCACATAATTATCAATGTTAATTTCATCATCTTTGATCATTTATGTAACCAGGTTTCAGGGATTGTGATAATGTTCGGTTTGTGGAAAGTAACCCAGACTCTGAGAACATCAATTCTGGGGGCAAGGCTCCTTATATTAAGGTGTATGACCTTTAGACCCTTTGTTGAGTTAAATTTATAGGAGTAAAAGGTTTTGGAACAAATAAGACTGGAGGGGGACGGTGAGGAGGAGGGGAGAGCAAGAATAACTGACAAAACAGAAAATTGACAAACATACACACAAACACACTGAAATAGTATAAAAAGGTGGCAGTATCACAAGAAAAGACAAGAGCCATGGTCTTATGCTGCAAAATAGGTTCTAATAATAAAGAGTAACAGGACCCCCCTATTAAGGGCATTCAAAGGATGTCTGAAGTCCACAGTTAGTTGAGAGAAAATATATAAATTAATCCAACTAGTCCAATATCATCAGACAAAATATATCGCAAAAGAAATTCACAGTAATAAGAGAAAATAACAACAAAGGGAATATGCCTCTTTTTTGGTCCATAAAATAAAACAAGACGGTATTTGATTTACGACAGATGCCTGCGTTGAATCCCTACAACAGATGGCGTCACCAGCAGTTTACGGCAAACAAAGTCATGCATCAGTGTTATATCTCAGGAAGGCAGAAACAAAGTTCAAAGTATAGTCTTTACATACAGTGCTTAACAAATTTATAAGACCACCTGTCATAGAAACTAGAAAACATAAATATTTTAGAAATCTTTCAAAAACTTGTTTAAAACTAAAAACTAAAACTAAACCAATTTGAACAGGAATGAGGAATTTCAAACTGAATTCACCTTTTTATACCCAAATTTGACCTGGCTCACTGGGCTTCTCTGAGAAGTCAGAAATGAATCAAGCATAACATTCAACCACAAAAACTCATTTTTCTGTTCAGGAATGCAAGTGAATAACTATAATTTGACATATTAATCAAGAAATAATAATGTGCTTTACTATTTTTTCAGTTTTTTTGTAAATTAGTACATTTGAAAATTCATGGATAACAATAATTATTTTATTTTAGCATTAAAAATACCATTTGGGTTAAAGAGCTTGTACATATTGGTGTACAGAAACATAAAAATGATTTTGGTAGTTACCAATGCTGTTAATTTATGGCAGCTGTGGCATAAACCTTACTTTGGGTGGTGGTCTAATACATTTCTTAAGCACTGTATATAACAAAAAAGAACGTAAGCAGAGTTTGCCTGGAGAAATATTATCAATGTTCCATTAACTCTGTAAAAATTAGATAAATGAAAGTCAAACAAGCCAAAGTAGTGGGATGAACTACTCACAAAGCAGTCACAGAGAAAAGAGCGAGAGGTCCAGGAGGAACATTTCTACTTCTTCAGGAGACGGAAACAGTCTGACTTTCCCTTCCACCATCACTCTCAGAGTACAGGGGTACAGCAGAGAATATTTTAAGTCTGCGGCACAAAGTTTCTTTTTGACCTCAACGAACTGACAGCGTTTCTGGATGAGAGCAGCACTGAAGTCAGGATATAAGTGGACCCTAGCTCCCATGTACACAAGCTCCTTTTTCTCCCTGGCCAGGTGTAAAATCTTTACCTTATCCTGAAAGTGTAGAAACTTGACCAGGATGGGACAAGGAGCTGGATGTAGAAGTTGGGGAGTGGTGAGCCCTCTTGATGATGGGACCGTATGAAACTTTTCCTTACTGAGATGTAGTGGGATTAGTTGGTTGATTAAGGCAATCAGGTCCTTGCCTTCATTCCATTCAGGAATATTGATGAAGCATAAATTGGAAGACTGGCTTCTGTTCTCAGCATCGTCGACCTAATACTTCAGGTAGGAAATTTCCTTTTTCAAGTTGCTGTATATGTTTATGCATCAATGTTGTCTTCATTAGATCCGACCCGATGTTCAAGCTCGGACACTTGATCACCCATTGTTGATAGAGATCCTTGAAGACTGTTGAGACTAGCCTGAAGGAATCAGATTTTTGTGCCGAATTGAGCCAATAGTTCAACTTTGATCCCTTGAATGGCGTCCCAGATTGTTTGGAGGGAGACCTCAGTGTGCTCCACTGTGTGAAGCCGAGTCAATTATCAACTAACTGTGCAAAAATATGACTTCAAAACAGCAGGAGGGGTAAATCAGGTGAGAAAAAAGAGCTGTTGAAGGCCCGATTTAATTAAGCAGACTGAAACCTTATACAGATGTTCAGGCTACTTGGATTTGCATCTTGGATTTGACCAACACTGGATTACGATTTACTTCCTGTTTAAATAATAGTCGAAGGAACTCAATCAAAAGTTGAGGCAGCAACTTGTTATAGTTTTGCTTTTACATCACGAACGGCATAATGTTAAAGGTGCAGTGTGTAAAATTGCAGCGCTCACTTATGGTTGTAAGCGCAGCAATCAGTGAATCAGAAATGGATCTCTTATTTGGTACCTTCTGTGGCACCGTAGAAACAGGCAAGATACAAAAATTCAACATGGCGGACTCCATGAAGGGAACCCTCCTTATGTATGAAAAAGTCTTATTCTAAGTTGATAAAAGATAGAACAATATTATATATTCAGGTAATTAAACAATAACTTAGAAAAGCCTGCTTATACATTTTATGTTTCATTTTTACCAACTTTGTTCCATGAATCGTTATGAGGGTAAATATTACACACTGCACCTTTAAGAGTCACACAGGGGAATGATAGCTCTTCACACAGGATGTGCAGCAAGAACAACACAAATATTACTGGAGCTATGGAAATTGCGTCCTTTTTTTTCTTGACCTTTTTTTCACTCCAGTTAGGAACCTGATAAAAATGAATCTGCGACTCCCTTTTTGTCCTGATCCCAAATTTAGGACAGGCTGATTTAAAGGCTGTTTGAGATGATAGAAAAAAACTCCTAGCTTCTTGGCAATGGAGAAATCACAATATGTTTTATCAATATTGTAAAATGTCTTATAAGTGCTTCAATTTCTGTTTCCTTAATTTATTGTTGACAGACAGTTAAAAATCTAGTTATGAGAAAACTTTTCCACAGATTCAAAGAGAAACTTCTTCATCTTTTGTTATTTGCTTTTGTTTTTTAGCGAGTGTTTACTGCAGTAAGACAGACACTTCTGTCATCTGCCCGCCTCTGCGACACGATCGCTGCTGACAAGGCCGCGAGCCTGGCTCAGACTGAGCCGCTAATCCTGCAGTAAGAGCCGTTAAACCTTCACAGCTGCGGCAGGCAAGCTGCCACCTGAAGCCAACTGGACCGCCTCATGTCCCACACATGGAGACACATGCACACAAACATACACATCTATCATATATAAGACAAACACCATGCAGCTTCTCTCTTATCCCATCTCCGCTGCTTCTTACTGTGAGTCGGTCACCTGTTGATGTATACACATGAATGATAAGGCTTTGTGTGTGCATGTGTGAGAGAGACAGAGGAAAGTTGTTCTACTTCATTTTTGTTGTGCTTCAATAAAATTAAACTCATTTTTTCTATCCTTATTGTGCTAGTGTGTGCATTTAAGTTTGTGAGTGCAAACTTGTACATGTTGGTTTACGAGTGTGTGGTCTCAAAAATAAAGGGAAAGGGAACAAATAATGAATAAAGAGGCAGAGGGGTGAGATCAGGGGAATAAGGGTTTGATGTTTATTTATTAATTTGTAATACACACACATATACACAAACACTTGGACTCAGACCAAGAGGGCACCAGCTTGTCATGAATAATCAGTGAGTGCTATTGTCTGCTTAGTTGTGTGTGTTTGTGTGGAAAAGAGAGAGGGATGCTTACCAGCCCTTCTAATCCCACTCAGCAGGAAACATCCACTCCTGGGACGGGACATTTTGTCTGGTGTGTGTGTGGGTGCTTTTTGTGTGTTAGTATGTGCCTTCCTTCAAAGTGAAGTAGTTCGGGGATTCTTGTGTTTCTAAGTTAGATTGAAATCAGCTCATCGAATCACTAAAGATTAACTTCAACAGAACACACACAAACTCACGTGCTCCGCTTATGTTTTAGCATCCTGTCCTTTTATTGTAATTATGAATTGTTCTGAGTGCTTTGCTACAAGCTGATTTCCTCACTGGTGACAATAAGTGGAACAATTAGGTGTTCTGAATCTTGATTATGACCTGGACTGATCTTGAAGCAATCAGGAAAGCAAAAACAAAACACGGACTCACTTTTGACTCCTATCTACATTTTTGTGAATGTAATTAAACTATGATCAGCGTACAGGTGACAAAGGCTGTTTCTCATACTACCATAGCTTGTGGGCTGCAAAATAAATTGCAAATTCATTGTCCAATATAAGCACATGCAATTAACATAAAATATGGTATAAAACCTACACTTTCAATATCTATTTATTCATCTGTGGCTATACTGGGTGTAGCTTGTGTATATACTAAGACATGCAACAGAGGCTGCCCATAAGTGGGGATAAAGGGGAGAGTTTTCTGGTGTCCAGCATTAAAGGAAGCCCATGGAAGTCAACAAAATGATGGTCTGAAAAATAGCAGAAAAAATGGGTGAAAAATGGCAAAAATTGGAAAAAAGTGCCTAAAAGTAGCATCATAAATGGTTCCAAAGCATAGACTGTAGAAAGAATTGGACAAACCCTGAGTGACATCAGCCATCTGCTTAAAATAGGTGGACTCAAACAGCTCTTGAAGCCAATCCGTGGCAGCTTCCATATTGAAATTGCGGCCTCAATGGATCAACCTAATGGCCCGCCTACTAAACGCGACTTCCTGTCAGCTGGCTAGCAAGCATTCTGGTTGACAGAAACGTAGCCTCTGCCTGTCGAGCTATCTGTCAATCAAATGAGAAGCGCCAGTTAGTCCGCAGTGAGGTTTTTTCCTAAATACAATCTAAACCATTGTGGTACAAAAAAAATTCACCCCCCGCACAGTGAGAGCACAGTAAGACACTAGCTAATGAGACACGTTTGGTGTTAGGAACCAGGCTGTAAACCAGTTTATCTCTAGTGTCAAAACTGGCTGTTTAACAGGTGTCCAGATGGGACTTCTGGTGTTCCTGCAGCCAGCCTAAAGTGGACACTTGCAGTATTGCAATTTTTTGCACTTCCACATTGGCTTCATTTTTCAGGACCGGAGGTTGCCGCTTGATCCAAAGTGGCAAAAATAACAGAAAGTGGCAAAAATGGTATAAAAGTACCAAAAAAGTAGCATCAAATATGTGTTAAAAAATGGCAAAATGGATGTCAAGTAGCAAAAGGTGGTAAAATGGGATTAAGCTCCAAAAAGAAACAGGCAAAAATGGGCAAAAAGTGGTAAAATAGCAGCAAAAATGGGTGAACGATGGCAAAAATGGGATAAAACTTTCATACAGTGAAAAGCTTCATGGAAATGGTTTAAGGACAAAAAGGTGAATGTTCTGGAGAGACCTACAGAAGCAAAAATGTCAACCCCGTCTCTATAGTACTATTCTTTATACCAGTTATCGCAACTGATTTATACACAACTAATTTGCATTGCACTTCTTGATTTTATTTTTTAAATCACAATTTTATAAGAACATATTCTGTGGGTTATTGTTGGATATACAGGGTGTAAGAAAAATCCTAAAACAAAGTCTAAAAAACACATGGATGTCGTCATACACTGGTTATTAAATCATGTTAAAATCCACAGCAAATGCTAAAAATGACAGTTATAGTTACAGTTGTCATTGCTGCTTAAAATACACCTCAACTTATTATTTCATGTATAACATTTATAAGCCTCTTAATATTGTTATCATCCTGTATGCATAGCTGCTCATTGTTTTTTTAGAAACTTTGCTAAATGCTGCTTGTCTCAAAAGATGATTTTTTTTACACTCAACTAGGTCTTTCTGGTTGAAAAAGGTTAGAAAATAAAGTTAGAGCTACATCCTGGCAATTGGATAACCTCCATGAGTTATCCAAAAGGCAGACAGTGAGGGTACAGAGAAAGGGCTTTGGTGTTAATGTTAGCCTAAAACAGAAATGTTATATGCAAGTGATTAACATGAGGTCCTTATACCTTGGTCTTTAACCTATGACCTCCAAGATCTAATCAGTTCATTCTTGAGTCAGAGTGCACATTAGTGTAAAGTTTGAGGAAAATCCCTCACATTGTGCCAGAGATCTTGTGGCATGGCCCAGCCAGACAGACAGGTGGGTGGGTGGGATCCGCCATCACCGGCAGGAACACATAAAATTACACCTGATTAATATTTTCATCCCAAATCTGAGGAGAAGGTATTAATCAAACACAGCATCTTTTAGAAAACAACTTTTGACTGATTAAGATGTGATAATGTCAGAAATCATATCCCAAGAAGTTTTGGTGCTGGTTTTTTGCAATCCACTTTTTCATTAAGCTGTTAGCAGGTCTAAACAGCAGAGGGATACAGACTCACTCAGAGACTGTATACATGCATGAGGCTGTTTGCATGCAGGCGTGCATGAGGAGACGAAGAGCTCATCAGTCTTTGTTAGGAAACTTCAGGTAGCATTTGTGTCTCTAATTAGATGTGTGCAGTTCAGAGCTTGTTTGGAGCAGATAACAAATTAGAAGATTAATGAGCTGATGAGACGTGATTGGATAAATTGACAGCAGGATAATGTGTGATCATTTTATCAGCCAGCTAGTTAATCAGCTGGTCTGTTATTCAGTCAGCCGTTAAGTCAAAGATCCAGTTAGCTCATCAGTGAAAATGCCCAAATGACTGGACAACTAAACTGTCACTCTTGGTTTCCCACACTGTTTGGTGGAAATGTTGATTTGAAATAAAACTCACAGTGTTGTTTTAACATGAAGAGATAGATTATAGAGACTTTACTGGAGGTTAATTTCTGTGCATTTGAGGTAAGACAGTTTTCTATGTCAAACCATATTTTCTTTAAATACTTGTGACTTTTTTAAAATATTAAGTAATTCGTAATTCTGTCATATGTTGTTTATTGGCTAGTTTTGGTGCAGTTGCTGTTTCTCTGTGAATTTTTAATACAGAAGTTGGGCACACAACCACAAGAAATTCTGAGGTACAATGCATGTCCTGGATTTAGAGCAGAAAACTGATGTAGGTGCAGACAGAGTTGAAAACAAAATACAAACATGGCTTCAGTGTTTTAAATCTGTGTTGGAATTCATTGTCCACAGTCGTACTTTACAAAACAATTTTTAGGCAATAAATCATTCCTTCCACAGCTGTTGTGGCTGCAGCAGAGAGAGAAGAGGAAGCTGGTCCACTATGACCCCACATACATATAATTTAAACTGTGGGGTCTGTACTGTTCATAACTACTTGATCATGCTGATGTGCTGCATGCAACATAGCTACAGAGGCAGGGGCAGGGGTAACAAAGGAGCAAAGGCAGCAGATATGGAGCTGAAACACTAAAGCTGATTGAACAATGGAAGTTAAAGCTATCGTATGTAGACATTTTGCACTGAAATGTCTACATTAATTAAAATATGACGACTCCTTCGTTAGATTTTAGTTTTCAAACATTTTTTAAAGATAGAGAAACTTGTAACTTTTAAAGCTGCAACAGTCTGGGACAGTCACGAGCCAAGAAGTTTATCATTGCCTTGGTGATGGTGGATGTTACATCAAAGACTGTAACATGAAGAAGTGTGAAGCTGCCAATCTGTTTGTAACGGACCTTTGTTATTCTCAGCGATCAGCTGTACTGTTAATTAAGAACTCTGTTCAACAAAGAAATGGAGTCCTTAAGTTGTATTTACCAAACTTTAAACCACTGTTTTCATTTCAAGGATGAATTCAACTAACCTGACATGCCAAACAGGCTGTTTCACATGTCCACTGGATGACATACATAATTCACATCCGTCTGGGCAACAGCCCATAGACGGTGTTTTGGAAGGGCAGAACATAAAAAAGAAAAAAAAAACAGAGGGTGACTGAATGAACATTCTGTCTGTAAAACTGATTACAGGTCAATCTGAGCCGAACATGTGACATGCTGGACATGTGCAGCCTGAAGGAGTAAACTGTAAAATGTGAGCTCAACAGGCAACCGTTCATGATTAACTATCAGTGGAACCAGTGGTGAATCAAACTCGTGCCAAAGCTGGTTGGGAGAAACATACTGTCCTCTAAGAAAGGCTGTCAGTGCTGTTCTTTGCTCTTCTTTTATCATAACCTCCACCAATTGTTTAGTTTATGAGTTTAAGAGAAAACTCCATAAAGGTCCCGCGCTGATTCTGATCATGAATTAATAAAAATCAATCTTCGTCTTAGAATTAAACAAATATTTACAGCACAAACCGAGTCAGGTGTGGGTCAGTCAGGAGTTAATTAATCTGGATTTTGAATTTTGCCACGTAGATGAAGCTAATAGGTGCCTGTTGGTTATTTTAGGCTCTAAAGTAGTCTATAACTTTTCAGAAGCATTCAGGAAAGTAAAGTTGCAGCAGGATAGAGCTCACCAATGTCCCGCAACATGGAAATTAATACAAGTAAGGCTGATCTTTATTGGTTTAGAAATTGTTAGACATTCTTAGATACAGTATCAAAATGGTTAAGGATGATTATTTTCATGTTTCCTCTTATTGATAAGGGATTAGAGAGCATAGGAGCTATAACAGAGAGAGATAAAGGAGACAGAGGTCATTTGGTCCTGATGTAACTGCTTACCTGTAACCTGACACACCAGATGGATGTGTTTCACACATCCATCTGGGAAAGCTTCAATAGGAAACATTTGAGAAAAGGCAGAGGCTTTGAAAAAAACTCGGAGTATGCTTGGGTGAACATTCTGTCTAGAGCAACAAAACACGTGACGTAGCCACGTGTGCGCAGCTACTGACGAATAATGGGAAACATGGTGACTACAGACATGTAAGTACTCGACTTTTGTCGTTTTTGAAAAGAAAGCAACTCAATGATGTTCTTTGTTCTTCTTTAAACAAAGAAATGTCTTCAAGTTCTGATAAAACTGGAGCTTTAGCAGCATTCATGCTAATCTCTTCCTCCATAACTGCACCAGCTCTTGCTGCTGCTTGTTTACGTCACGGCTCTGCTGCGCCTAAAAGTACTGCCCCTCGTCGCTGATTGGTCCTGTGACTTTCTAACCAGGCCCAAACGGTTCAGATGGGAGCAAGATAGATTCGCCAGTGAAAAACATGGAAACGGGAGGATCCATCTGCTTTGCAAGGTTAGCTTACCTGTCAGTTGTTATAACAATGCTTCAACTACAAATCACAGCACCCCTGTAATCAATGTTTTTTTCTTTAGGCTTGAAGCATTTTGTTACAGGATTAAATAAAGCACACCGGCAAATGCTTGTATAATGTATAATCAAAATAAACACCTCGCATTGACAACTTATATCCCAATAAAACTTGGGGAAGGTTTGACGATATTTAAAAAATGGAGAACGGCCAGTTCTACCAGCAGCCATCGTTTACAGTCCTGTAGAAAAAACTAAACCTCACCCTTCACTACCATCTCGTTCTCCTCATATGAAATTAATTAGTGAATTCATTCTCAGACTAGGCACAAACTTTTCAGTTTGAAGCTCTGTAAGATGGATTTGTCTGATGACAGACATGAAATCTGGTCAGTACATCGGCTTTGCAAGGTTAAAACTCCACACAATAAGGGAGAAAAGCTGTTAAAAGTGGCCTTCCTGGTTCATGCTGTAATCTCCTTTAAAAACATTGTAGGATCACTCAGTATAAGACTATTGAATTGCAATCAGTGCATCACAGCATATTTCATGACCTTGATTAAAATTAAACATGTATTTGAAATGCACATTTATATCCCCAACACTAATTCTAGAAATAATTGATGACACCAGAGGGCTGAGGCAGAGCCCAAACCTCCCTCAGGCATGGAAACATTAGTCAACATTAAAATCCAGGAAAAAACCCTAAACCCTGTCTACATGCTCCTCATAACCCTCCTCCTCCTCATTCCCTTCCCCCCCAGATCCATCCTACTCTCCTTGGCTATTTCTGAGCCAATTAAAGGTGTACCTCAGCCCGGTATTCGGATGGCCGAGCAGAGTGAATGGCCTTCAAAATAATCCTTGAGAGAGGAGAAGAGGATAAATTCACAGCAGGTCATGGAGGAGTAGAAGGCAAACATGTGTGAGGTAGACTGTGAGAGGCAGGTAGAGACATGGAAACAGACTGACACTCAAATGTGATACCGCTACCAAGGCCAGACTCTGAGAAATATTTCATTTTAAAACTAGACTTTTGACAAGTTTTCTGAATCTACCAACATTTGTTCACCAGACACAAATACAAACAGTGTATCTGCAGAGTAGAAGGGTCCTGGTGGGATTTATTTTTAACTCAGATTTTGCACTAACTGATGTACTACACTGTGATCTGGACTACAGAACCACGGCCAGTTATGATTCACATTAAGCAAAATGTTTTTTCTTCATCTGAGGGATTCACAGTTTTTTAAAGTGAGTTATGACAGTGAAAGTTTAAGGCATCTAAAGGGGTTACCTGTCTCACACAGATCTCACTAAGACAGCTTACAGCTAGAACAGCTGTCTTATTTATCATAAAGAAGACTTTTTGTGCCAGTTCTTGTTTGCTGTACTGTGTCAAAAAAAAAATTGTACTCAACCTAATTCAGGGCACTTAATTTTATTCAAATTCAATAAATCTCTGTCCTTACACTGGTGTTAATCAAGGTAGTTAGAAAGCAAGAGTGAAATCTTTCACCAGATTATATAAAAGTCTCTTCAGGACAACGGTGCTGCCTCGCAAAAACAGGATTTAAATTGAATCCAGAGCTGTCATTAGCTGACTGTTTGTTGAGCCTTTAATAAGTTTCTGTCATCTGCCTGCTTATTAGCATCAGCCGAGATAGTGAAGGTACATAAAGATTTGCAGTTTCCCAGGAGAGGCTGACTAAGGTTGGAAAACACTCCCGCATGATGATTCTTTAGCCCTTTTTAATATCTTAGATGGAGATGCAATCGATCCACAATCCCATTTGGAGTGCTGAGGTGAGGATCTTCCCACAGCGAAGTGTTATATAAAGTGGATTAATAACTGCTGCCTTATTAGACTTTCAATAAAGATTTCTCAGCCCAATTACAGGACACTTAATGCCGAATCCAGTGTGTTAGGATGCTATGCTATCAGACAGTTTGTACTTCTGCTCCTGTCTCCAGGATGTGTGTGTTTCTGCAGAGAGAGGTAAAGGTTAAGGCAAGGCATGCGTCAGGAAAAAAATAAAAACTAAAAAATCACAGAAAGAGCTCTAAAATAGAGCCTTCATGCACCAAGTAGCAGGTTTCCCTGCATCTAAGTCATTAGAATCTATGTCAAACCTATGTGTGGTTAAAGACAACAAGTATGAAAACCTGACTTGAAACAAATGTTTGAGCACATTCACTACATTGCATTTTCATATAAATATGAAATGCTGATATGAATTCCATGCCTCAATAAGTAATACGTTTTTGCTATACCTGCATTTTGCCTGCCAGTTCAAGTGGAATAAAGCTGGGGGAAAATTCTCATTGCTGATGATCCCTCCCCTTCAATTTCATGCAAATATGCACATCCTGTCCAGCTCAGTATGCGACCGAATGTTGATGCAACACCTCTACAATGCACACCATCTATAACCCTCAAAGGCAGACAAGAACATATAAGGAGATGAATGCTGTCTACTCAAGGCTTGATATGATGGTTATTCCTCTGTCAGCAAAAATGGCCAGTTTTAAATGCCGATACTGTCTGGTATACATGTAAAAATGGTGTGTTGGCAGCCTGGTTTGGGATATTTTGCACTTGGTGAATTTTGACTAAGGACAAAATTGTGTGTTCATGTGACCAAAAAGTGGTCACATGAACACACAATTGGGGGTTATGCAAAGGGCCCTTAAACTTGAAATCTCTCACACTAACAAAAAGCAGGAAGCCCAATGGCCTCCAATGAGAAATCTGAATGAAATCAAAAGGAAAAAACTTGTTAAAAGTTGTTGGTAATTGACTTATTTCAACATTTCCTGATGACTTTGTGGTCCTAATAAACACCCTCAAGGCCTCTTCATTAAAATGGCAATAATTTTTTCAATTCTTGTGATATTTAGAGGAAAATCCTTGATTTAGCAGAGTGTTTTAAGGCTTGGGAACCTCCTTGTCAAGCTACAACCACATTGGGTCTAACAACAAGCAGAAAAGAGGCATCAATTTGCAACTGTCAACCATGACGACCAAATATGGTCATTTCTAGTTTTGTAAAACTAAGATGGGAACTTAGCCAATCATATGACAGTCATGGCAGAATGTCAACTCATAATGTGCGCCTGAATCGCTTACGACACACGACTATCGCACATGATTTATGTGCTCACATGATACAGTCCGATGGTCATGCCCGACCTAAGTGCTCACACTGTACCTGTGAAGTTGGAACAGACTATGACAGAAATCTGCAAAGTGTCCATTTTAGAAAGTTTCACATCGAGGATGAAGTGTTTCCAGTCATGTCCTTTCTCTCTCTCTCTACCTCTTTCTCCCTCGGTCCCAAACACACAAACAGCATCACCTCCGTGTCTGCTGCAGGTCTGTGGATCTGTTCGTTTATTTCCTTTATCATGGGGGGATGGAGGGGCATCAGAAAATCATTCCAGCTGTTGTCATGGTTATTTAGAATGCTATCTAACAGTTTACAAAGGACAAAAAAATCCCCCAAAGTTGTTTATTCTGCTCGCTTTTCTGCTCTGACTGTGGGAATGTCTGGAGTCGTACGACCACAACATCAAACATGTCAGAAAACCATCCAACCAGTCCAATGCAGGTCCTTGGGTTGTAGTCAGGCTGTGGTCAGCCCGACTTCAAAGTGAGTTGTGCAACTCAAAATTTGTGGCTGAATACGACGAAAATCATACAGTTATGCCTGGGTTCATAGGTTAAGTTTGAGGTTAAGGGCAGGAATTGTTTCTGATGGAAACAGGACATCCTCCATAGGTCAGACCATCTCATTTCAGAAGGCCTGACCAGTCAAGCAGGCTATGAAGGCTAAATCCTTTGTAGAATGGGTCAAAGGATGCTACTTCTGAATTGGGACATGTGCATATCAAAAATTTCTTCTAGATAAGGAAGTTCTGTTTTGATTAACCCTAATCTATATAAGCAAAACAGCAGCATTAAATATTGATTGTAGGTGCTAAAAGAGTAGTCTGGTGTACACTGTGTGATTTTCCTGCGATTCAGCCACGAATTTTGAGTCGCACGACTCACTCTGAAGTCATACTGACTTTCAGTCAGACCGGGCGTTGTTTGTCGTGCTGTGTACAGGGGGGCACGACAGCTGACCACTGCCCAACTACGACCCCATGACCTGCTCCCAACAGGTCAGAAGGATTTCTGGCATGTTTGATATTTTGGTTGTAGGACTCCAGACACTTCACAATGAGAGTAGAAACACGAGCAGAATAAACAACTTTGTGGGATTGTTTTCCTTTGTAAACGGTCAGACAACATCCTAAATTACCATGACAGTGGCTGGAATCACTTTCTGATGCATCCTTGCTATGATAAAAGAAAATAAATGAGCAGGGAATATTCCTAGCCGCGGACCTGCTGCTGACATAGCGGTGATGCTGTTTGTGTGTGTGAGACAGAGAGAGAAAGCGGGAGAGAGAGAGAGAATATGACTGGAAACACTTCACCCTCAGACCCTGAGACTTTTTCAGAAGGAAACTCTGTGGGTTTCTGTCACAGTCCGTCATGACTTCAGCTGAACAGTGTGAGCACTCAAGTCATGTGCGATGATCGTGTGTCGTTAACAATTCATTCGTACAGTATGGGATGACATTCTGCCACGACTGTTGTATGGTGGGCTTTACATGGCACAGTCTATACCCAGCTTAAGTGAAGAAATCGAAACAGACAGACAGAAAAAGGCACAGAAGATGATACAAGACTAAAACCAAATATTATGTTTCTCTACTGGAGAAATCAACTAGCCTGGCTCAGCGCTTTATGTGGGTCTGTGTGTGTGTAAATACACACTGTGAGCAAATGTAAAGTGTGTGTGTGTGCGTTTAGTCATTGGGTCAATATCAAGAGTCGACTCTTATCCCTGTGTAATCCAGCTACCCTGATAAAGGTGTTTTCCTATATGTGTGTATATGTATGTGAAAGTGTAGATACACACACATTTAAAGGACGCACACTTTATCCCTGTGTAATCCACCGACCCCAGTAAACAAAAGTGGAAAGCAATACCTCAAATATGTTTAAGTTAAGAGTTTTTTTTCTCTGTTTAGTATTTCCCTCCCACTTACATCTCTCCTCTCCTGGTGAATGTGATCACACAACCAAGGACACAGATCAATGCAGATGCTAATGGACTGAACCGTGGGAAGATTTATCCCTCGTAATAATTCACTCTTTCTTGGATTTTCTTCACTATAAGGCATGGCAGTCAGCCTTTTAGATAGTGAAGGTCACCTTTACTTTCTTTAGGGCAATGTTTTAAATAAAACTGATATGAAATTGTGTTGCTTTTGTTTGGGTTTGATTTTCAATGTAAATAATAAAAATGATAATTACTTATATAGCACTGTTATAAACAGTTGTTTACAAAGTGCTTTACACTCAGCAAGAGCAAGAACTCAGGGAAAAATAAACATCAACAATCAAAGCAGAAGAGGAGCTCTGTAAATTCAAACAAGAAGGGAAGAACATGATGTGGATACAGAGGAAAAACAACAAAAATGAAATAAATGAAAATGACAGGTAGATCTTGAATGGCAGTTACAGTAGAAGATTATAAAATCTAAAATATAATGAAGACAGTTAAAAATATAATTCCTATGATAATATTATTAAAGATATCATAGGATGTGGGGGAAAGAGAGAGTCAAATACATATATTGAAACAAACAACCAAACAAATACATGAAGATGACAACATCACATCAGTGGGGATAAAACAAAGATGAGATTCAAAACAGAAGTGTAATAGAAACGAGGACAGGTACGTAAAATTTAACCAAGTAAACACGACATTATAAAGTAAATGAACACAAGATAAGAAAGAAGGGTTTAAAATTATGAAAAAAGAAAAAAAATAGCTGTGAGCACTATGGGTTAAGAAACAGTTTATTGTAACATATATTTATAATAGGTACGATTATGTATTTGGTGAATGTGTTTATGATGAAATCTGTTTGTCCTCCACTGACTTTATCTACTAACTTTCTCTCTCTTCACTGTCATTATGCACACACATGCATGTCACCATTTCCTCCAGTTGTCTCTATGCCTGTGTTATCTTCTGTCAATACACCTACGTTTGTAAAGGTTGAAGAGTTTCTCTTGTAATCTGCTCTTGGACGAGGTTTATTCAAGAGTGTAAATAACGATCATTAATAACGCCAATAGCGTCAGGCACTATGAGAAACATGCACGCGAGGCATAAAAAGACAAAAGGATCATCCACCAGTTTATTAATTCTGGTTGAACTAATTTGAAAATGATAAAATGATCGTCAGGTGACCCACGGATTGGCTGCTCAGTCATAGTCCATAAAGGAGCCAAGCTGATCCCCACACACCTGTGAGGGGCGGAGCATATTTCTGCCTGCTGTGTTGAGAAGATCAAGGGGGAGTTGGTGCGGACATGAGCCCAACAGTCACTAATTTTAACCACATTTCTCACCAGTGTGTCAATTTGCAGCGTGATATACAGTGGATTGCAGTATTTTCATGCATTACAATTGTCAGACTTGTTGCGAGAATTTAATACATTACGCACAATTGCTGCAATCTCACGCCAGAATTGAGCCCTCGTTTAACTATCTCGGACGTAAAATAAGCAGGACATCGGTTCATACAAAACTATAGAGGATAAACTAGTTGCATTAGAGAACTCTCTCTCATGATACTGAGTCAAAGCATTCCAGTGAACATGTGACCGCAGATCTGACACGGGGAGGAGGAGGCAGGGCTCTCTGCTTAGTGAGCTTGCTAAGCTCTGGTCATAAAGTCCGACAAGCAGAAAACCAGGACTCAGAAATTACATGCATTCATGTAAACTAGATGAATAACATGGGGTTATTTAGTTTGTTTAACCTTCGCTCCCTTGTAATTTAAAGCATGGTTGAGGCCAGTATGTCCAGAAATCGGACATGCAGGTAAGTGTTAATAAAAGTCATTTTTCAACATTTTTTTACTTTCACTGCTTCAAATCTCTTCAACAACTTCAACCCTGACCACTGACAAAAAAAAAAAAAAAAAAAAAAACGTTCAAAGTTACACTTTTTTTATGCCAATTATTGTACAACATGTCACTGTTATTTTTTATGGTAAAAAAAACACAAAAAAAACATATTTCCCACATACAATTATCTACATAAAAAAAACTTTTTCCAATAAATACAGTCTGGGCCATGTCAATGATGATCAGTAAAATTGATTTTGATGCATTGAAGTTTTTTTTGTAGTGTTTCACTTCCACTACAAAAAAAATAAATTCAAAGTTACACCCTTTTTATGCCAGTTATTGTACACTATGCCTATGACTTGGATTCAGTGAGATAGTGTCCATGCTAAACAGATGAGTCTATTGGAGCAAAAAACACGCCAGTTTTACCATCCTTTCTTGAGCCTCCTCCTCTACCAAATCATATGCGAGTGAATGCATTTGTTCATGTTAGGTTTATTTTATGTACAGGCATAAAAAATCAGAGGAAATATGTAGGACATGAATCACGAACACACGCATTTCCACCTCTAACCAAAATGTGCGAAATATGCTCATTATGCGCATATATAAATTTACTGCATATTTGAGATATGATATTTTCTTACCTTTTGATCGAAAGGACCTGTGTATCCTTATGCATGTCCATCCACTTGCTATGAAGTGAGGGCAAAGTTGAAATTGAAATTGAATATCCCCCTTATTTAGTCTCAGACTGCAGAACTCGGAAGTAGCATTTTCGACCGTAAACACTCCACTTGTGACATGTCCGGTTGTAAACATAGACGCAGATTCGCACCCGAGCACACACGTAGGAGCACACAAACTTTTCCTTACACATGTAGCCCACTCTCAGACATCCATAGTAGTGGCATGAATCGTTTCATTTAATTCTGATGATGTTTAGTGGATAAAATAATGCTTCAAACACTTTGAGTCCATGGAAGAAGTCCTGCATGCGCGTTGCTGAAGGGGTTAAAATGGTGCACTGGCATCTGCTGGATCACTGTGGAATGGTGAAATTTAGAGCCCTGGTGCTTGAGTGACTGCATAGAAAAGGTTGCTATATGTTGTTTTGGTGTCATAGACACAGTCAAAAAACATGTTTTTAGTAGAAGTTTATTGTCCAGATTTTGGACAAACAAGGATAGAAGGAGCGATTTGGTGTCAATAGAGTTCTATGGGCAACACATTGTTTGTTTGTTTTTTAATATGAAGAAAAATAATAACTTTGGCCAAATTTGATGCCTCAATCTATAAAAATGTGACTATCAACTCAAAATAATGATGATAAAAATGATGAATGCCCTCAAAATGGACATACTAGGATCTGAGGGTTAATAAAGGGACCAGGTTGAGACCTGCTCTGTAGGAAAGGTATCCTTAAATGGCTTCTGTTGTGATCAGGCGCTATGTGGAAAATACAATTGAATGAAAATTAACTTGACCTTCAAGGGGGTGTGGGGTGCTGTAGGGGGGGAGATCCACCCCCCTAATATAATAGTAGGGAAAACACTGGAATCACTTCAGCAGGGAATGTGCAACTGTATAAAAAAGAGTGGAAACTGTACCTCTCTTCTATTACTTAATTCTCAATCTTCCATTAAAAAGGGAGAATTGTATTGTCTAATTAAGCCTTTCCCAGTTCTTCTTAAAGACTAACAAATATCTAAAATGTGTTTTTATCAACGTTTTGAAACGCTTTGTTGTGTGTGAAATGCAACCAAAATAGATTTTTTCAAATCCATGGTGCTTTTTTCTAGTTTTGTATTACATTCCAATATAATGTCAGTGATTATTTCTAAAAAGAAGTATGAACTACTTTTCTGGGTAACTTTTTTTGTTAACAAAACTCTATTTCTCTCCAAGGAGTTGAAGCTTTGCTGTAGTTTCACTTCCTCCAGCGTGAACTTGCATTTTAGAAAGCAATACTTTCAAAGTCTCTTCTTTCCTCAACATCCGTTTTTTTTTTTTTTGTCTTCTCCCATGCCATTCATTCATCAGTCTATCCATCCACCTGTCTCTTTCTGTCTGCCGCTTATAAATGGATCCAGCTCTATCTACCTGTCAGTCAAATAAGAAATCTCAAAAGTCACTGATCTGATTTTGACAATAACTGAAGAAGCATGTGCTAAAATTTCCAGGTATAAATGTAAAACAGAGCTGATGATGAGGATGCAGACACAATTTTACAAATCAGAAGTCTTTTAAAGATATTGATTATATGGTGGACTAGGTAGAATGGCTTTGTTGAATTATTTTGCGCACACATTAGTAAAAGTAACTGCAAACTAAAATCATTAAAACAGTTTTATGTGCTCATAGTTTAAGAAGCTGGGCAGTTGTGTGATTGAGATTTAGTATACATGTTAGTGGACATGTCAACAAGGAGGCTTATAATGTCTTCATATGTAAAAATGGTACACATTTATTAGGGACCATTTTAATTAATGTAAAAGTTTGTAAATTATTGTATCTGTATTCCTATGGTTTCTATGACTGCCACATTTTTATTTGGCATGGGCTCTTCCACCTCTAATCCACTCTGATTTAGTTATGATGTTAACAGATGTTTAATGAGGTTAATCCAGATGGAATCTGAGTGTTTTTTCCATATTTCTTCTTTGACTGAAGAGGAAAATCTATTATATCTAAGATATTTGGGTTTTATATGACATATCAGTAGGGATGGGTAGTCAATTTTTCATGCCAGACATAAATGCAGCATTGCACGCACGAGAGTAATGACGTCGGTAACAGCTGAATCAACAAAACCAACATGGCTGATATGAAGTGGTTGAAGGTAGTGCTCCACTTTTCAAAATACGATGCAGGTTATGCTGCAATATTTGTGACATGAAGATCAAGGTTTGCCACAGCAAAACTTCTAATCTGAGGAAGCAGTGTGATGACTGATGATTCGGATTGACTCCCGCTGTTTCCTGCTCGGTTGCCCCCCTCCCTCCCTCCTTCTGTCTCTCTCATACCGAATCCTCACTTTGAACACCATGAGTTACTTGTTTATCATATGCACATCAACTATGGAAATATACTAGATAAAGGTATACCTTTGTTCGCTCAGTCACCTAACAGATACTGGATTAAGTCACGGTACGGATTGCCTAGTGTGAGTGCGTCCTAAAATTTGCTTTCCATCTCTCCAACTTGGCGCAGCTGGTGCCGTATGAAGCACTCTATCAGGATGGATGGATTCAGAGTGATTTTGAAAGAGCGACAGAGCCACAGGCTTGTCCTCACTGCTTATTTTCATCGCAGAATGAAACAATTTGCCACTTTCTATTAATTTTTTGCAGTAAATACAAATAGAACATGACGGACTCATGGTGCACAGTTCAGGTGTGTGACTTTTTGCATTTTAAGGCTTCATTATGCTTCTGCATAGACTGCTGCATGATTGATTGATGAGTGAGGAGCAGACTGCTCTTATCAGAAAGATGACATCTTAGTTTTGTTGGGAAAAGAAATGCATGAGGAAAGAAGATGTTCAGTACACATAGTTCATGATAGAGGAAGTAGTTTGTTTACTTTCATTTGTAATACTTTAATTGGTAAAATTGTATACCTTTATTTGTTAATTTAGTTATTTTGACTCCACACTCTACTGTTCATTTGTTTTAAACAAGTACCGACGGAATTTGGTTGGTACCTATAAAAATACTGAATTCAGTACCCATCCCTGGTTACATTACAAACAGTGTTTGATGTTGTTTTGATATTTGATAGTGTGTTGACATTGAGAAAAAAATGTCAAAAATTCTGAAGTTTTGAGGTTAACGTCTATTATTGCATATTAAGCACACACACACAAAAGTACTGAAAATGGGTACTGTTGTGTACCGGTACCGGTTCACAGGTACCAGGAATCTGTAGTGTACCAGTTCAAATGTGAAATGCACCCATCCCTACATATCAGACAATAACAGCATGTTCTGAGTATTTATGGGCCCATTATACATGCTAGACACTTTGTTAATGCTTTTAACTTTACAACTACTATTATGAGAAATGCTCCTAGCTATGTTGTTCGTTGTGTCACGTTGTTTGAAGCTGCCATAATAAAAAAGATGGAACGCTGACTAAAACATGACGGAGGAAAAATAACTCAAGTAGCCATCAGTTTCGTTTGACTGGCATGCTCACACAGACGTGGCAGGGGCAAGCAGTCATTTATTGATTTGCTGCACCTGAAACAAGTTTTACCACTCCCCCTAGAGAATGGTCAGTGTAAGAGCACATTCAAGAACAACAGTGTTCAACACCCCCACTTGCTCTTAGGCTGACTAACAGCATACAGTTGTCATATACAATTACACAGAACACAGTTCATATATCTTCATGTTTAACCCTTCACACCAAAAATAAAACACACAAATCTATCAAGCATGGCTTTAGTTACAGGTTTGGTCAAAATATCTGCTACCATGTCTGCTGTTGGACAATATTCAATAGATATCTTTCCATCGACAAGTGCAGATCAAACAAAATGATACTTGATATCAACATGTTTACACCTTTGACGGCATACAGGGTTCTTGGACAACGCAATCGCCCCTTGATTGTCCTCATAAATTGTCACTGGTGTGTACTCACATCCATTGTCCATTCCATTCAGTAACTGAACAAGATACAGGCTCTCCTGTGTAGTAGCTGCTAAAGCCATGTACTCAGCTTCACATGTGGATAGAACAACTGTGGATTGTTTCTTAGACTTCCAAGATATAACAGGACCTGTTTCAGACAAATTAAAACGGTAACCAGTTGTACTTCGCCTGTCATTTTGATCTGCTGCCTAGTCAGCATCACTAAATATAACAAGATTAAGATCCACATCATTTCTCTTGTAACACAATTCCTGGTTTACAGTTCTCTTTAAGTACCACAATACATGCTTTGCTGCTATCCAGTGTTGTTCTTTTGGTTCTGATAAGTGTTGTGACAGCTTACTGACAATGAAGCCTAGATCTGGTCTAGTACACGTCATTACATAGATCAAACTGCCAACCACTTCTTGATATCTCTTTGGATCAACAGGTTCCTTTTCTAGTTCATTTTTATTTCACCATCTCCCTGTGCAAAGTCAGTGCCCAGGAAATGTTTGAGTTTATCAAGATCTTTCATTTTAAAATTTTCTTTCAACATTTCTTTCACACTTGTGAGTGTTTGACTATCACTTGCTGCAACAATGAGATCATCGACCCAGATTATCTGTATGGTTTTCTCGCTTTCAGTTTGCTTACTGTAAACACAATGGTCAGCTGGGTTTTGAATAAAATCATTTTGGCTCAGGAAATCATGTATCATTTTATTCCAATTCCGTCCTGACTGTTTCAAACCGTAAAGAGATTTGTTGAGCTTACAGACAAGCTTCTCACCTGTTTCTGACTTAACCTCAAACCCATCTGACTGTTCCGTATATAGTTCACAGTCAACAGGGGCATGCAAATATGCAGTTTTTACATCCATTTGATGCATTTCCAAACCATATTGAGCTGCAATCTGCATTAAGCTACGGACAGATGTCATATCAGCAGTTGGAGAAAAGGTCTCGTTATAATCAATCCCCTCAACTTGACTATAACCTTATGCCACATACCTAGCTTTGATTTTGTCATCTCAGTTTGTGGTAGGTGGGTTTCAGCGGTCTCCCTACACAAAACATATTCACTCAATACTTGATCAGTCTGAGTGTGGCATTCAGTGACATTCTTTGTTAAAAACTTCAACCTGTTTTTGATCACTTTCCCTGAGTCTGGATAGAAAACTAGATATGCAGGGCTATTCTTGTCATAACCAGCAAAAATCCCTTTCTCACATCGAGAGTCCAACTTTTTCTTGTTCTGTTTGTATGCATAGCACACCAACCCAAATATTTTCATTCTTTAAAGATTGGGCTTTTTTCCTGTCAGCATCTAGTATGGAGTCTGTCCTACACGTCTGTTATAACATCTGTTGCGGATAGCAGCAGCAGTCTGGACTGCATATGTCCACAACATTTTTGGTAGGCTACTCACAATTAACATGCATCTTGCAATTTCAAGCAAAGTTCTCCAACTCCTCTCAGCTGTCCCATTCTGATGGGGTGAATAGGGAGCTGAGGTTTCATGTCTAATGGCATTTTTACTGAGCAGGGACTGAAATTCACTGGATGTAAACTCTGCCATTATCCGATCTAATACATTTGATTTTAACATAAGGTGCAACATCAGCAATGAACTTCTCTGTACCTTTGACTGTTTCACTCTTAGCTTTCAAGAAATATGTAAATATTGCTCCTGAATAGTCATCAGTGAATGCTAAGATATACCTGAACCCATCTTTTGCTGTTGGCTCTATAGGTCCAGCTAAGTCTGTGTGTACAAGTTCAAGTGCAACTTTTGCTTTTTCATCTGCCTCCCTATTCCTGCTCTGAGCAAATTTAGCTTGTGTGCACACTTCACATTGCAGGTTAGACATTTCAGATTTTCCTTTAATTTTCATCTGTGACACTTACCAACTTTAATACATCCTCATTATTACAGTGACCTAGAATTTCATGCCAGGTCTGGACATCATAACACCCATGACATTCATCAACATCATCTGTAACAGTGCTTAAATAAAACAGTCTATCATACACCTGAATGTCAAATGTCACACCGTTCTTGTGAACAAGACACCTGATGGTCAGGAAGGCAGCATATTGGGTGTGTTTGCATATCGCATATTGGATTTGGGTACCTCTGCGTGCTCGCTGGGTGGTGAAAAACCTCCTTTCCGCATTGTTTTAAAAATTAGGGTCCCAAAGTAGGCTTAAAGAATAAATGGGTCTAATGATTTTGAAAAAACAGCAATGTAACCTTCTGAGGTAGCCTAATGCATCAATAGGCCTAAATAATAACAGTAGTAATATAGTAAGTAAATCTTTAAAGGAATGCAAAATTACCACAAATCAAGGATGAATAGTTTGCATTGGCTCAGTCTTTGAACTCAAGCTTATAATTAATAATGATAAAATCAATAATAGAGTTGTGATTAATAATTCAGTAAAATAATTTTCTTGTGTTACATGGGCCAGACACGCCTATCGATCAGGCCAGGTGGACCATGTAGTTCCTAGACAATTAAAAATGTCATAAGTTTGTAAAATTTCCATCAGAATGTAAAACTAATGTAAAACTACCTTATGGTAATTCTTTTTTAAGGAATTGATTTGTTTGTCTATTGTCATAGGATAGAAAATGTGGCTCAAGTGCCCAAAGTACAAATTATTTACAGTAACTACAGTAAATGCAATTTTCACTTTTACCCCTGACAAGATAGTAACAGGGTGGCATGTGTAGAGGTGTTTTTTTTATTTTTGGCTTGTATAACAGGCCAAATGGATCACAAGCTCCACTTTTTTACAACTACTATACCTTTTCTAAGGAAAAAAAACATCCTACTCTCACATATGTGAACCAACCAGTCTCTCACTTTTCTCTCTGAGTCTGCTGTCACTTACAAGAGCCAGGATTTTACCAGGAGTTTAACTGACGTTCTCTGAAAGTCAATGATGACTTCAGGACCAGGAGAGTTCACTCACATGCACTCACGCTGCATTGACTGAACAAGAGTCAAGCTGTGACGGAGAGAGAGTTTTCTTCACAAAGCAGGGAGCCTGAACAATTGCACAAAAAAAAGGCAGCAAGATTGACAGGTGGAATTGGAGAAAAGTCAAAATGTTCATGGCGTTCAGCCTGTCTGGTTTATATTTGTGACTTCAAATGTAATACATCCCTTCTTCACTCCCGTTTCTTCTAGACTTCCCATCCTGTTTGGTTCTTGTTACCCAACTGTGCCATCCTGCTTCACCTGATTATTAGGCTTTCCTTTCTTTCTCTCGTTCTTTTTCCTCCCTGCTTTTCTTGATGTTCTCTCTTCTTCTATCCAGCTCCTGCCGTCTCTCCCTGCAGTGGTTTGATGAAAGCAGACAGAGACATGGAGAAGGGGAGCTTAGCTACATCAGATGGTGCTCGTTTGTTTTTTGCTGCAAAAAGGAGCAACTCCTTCTACTCTCTGAAAGTAGAGAATTGGGACAGCTAAGTAAACACCTAAAGAAAAGATAAAAAAAACTTTCATGAAGACCTAAGATTATTTCTTACTGTGTTATTAAACATATTACTTAGGGCTGTTTAAATTCAAGAACTAGGTCAGATTGACTCCTGTCTGTTTGCTCACTTCTTAAAGAGGTTTTAATACAGGTAACCAAGTTTAAACATGAGATATTCTGGTGTTTTGCAACGAACACAAAACTAAGTTTGGATGTGGTGACGGAAGACAAATGCAAAAAAGAATACCAGCTATGTTGAACATGTAACTGAAATAACTAAAAGCTATACAGGCTTCCAACACGCTTGTGTATCTCAAGAGAGCAGAGCAGAAACTTTTGAAAACTGCTCTCCCCTTATTGGGAGACAGTATATTTACATGTCATTAGAGAAAGTCTTGTGTTAGTCTGACTAAGAACAGGCTTTTACAATGGATGTAAACGTATAAAGGCAGGAAAGAGGCTTAAAAGATAATCACAATATTTCAGGGACATATTCAAATAATGATATAACAATAAAGATAAAAATAATCAACAACATTGGTGGTTGCATCCTGCCAGAAGCAGCATTTTTCAGTCTAAAGGCATTTTCCATCCTTCTTTTCAACAGAGCTACTATCACTGATGACAGACCATCAAACTTAACTCAGTTATTCCTTTAATATTGGCCCTGACAGGTCAGCAGTGCAGACCAATGGGCAGCAAAAAAAAGCCAGCACTGTCAAGTGGGAACTCCCTTCACAAGAGTTTTGTTTAGTTCGTCTCAGGACACCTCCAGAGGGTTGAACAGTGAGCCAGTTCCCTCCTAGCTCTCACTGCCCACCATGATAACACTAAGACATGAAAGTAACTCTCCTGGACTCAAGTTTATGAATGTTTACATAGGTTTGATTTCTATTTCAAGGGGATTTTTGTCACAGATACTTGTAAGACTAACAGTAAGGACCAGGCCTGCTCACAGAAATGGACGCCCCTTTGGAAGGACAGGTGAAATAACCCTACCTAGATGTGATTTAATGATATCATCGTAAGCTTATCAGATCAGCAGCAGTAGCTCGTCTCCAGACTAACATCAACCACCTTGACCAGGCTCAGATCAGCATTTTGAGCTGACCGAAAAAAAAAAGTGTTCAAGTTGTTCAAGTCTTGCCTAGGCTGTTTAAAGTCAGGCATTATAGGCCCAACCGTGACGTTAAGCGGGCCTGCTCATAACATAAAAAAAGGCTCACACCATTTTGAGAAGAGGGGGTTTGCATTTCAAAACAGGTCCCATTTTACTGAAGCAACAATAAAGACCTGTGTTATGTCGTAATCAGTACTGGTGAGTTATAGGATTGTTCAGATTCCAATACCAGTATTGGAAATATGTCCCATACTGCTGAAAATACAGGTATTGGTATTGGTGAGTACACGAGTTTGTGGACCGATCCAATACCGTTTGGTTTAGCTTTATATTTTTCTTTGTTTAGCCACGCTAAATGTTAGCGCTATAAACTGGAAATCATTCCTCTTCGCTGCCGGAAAGCACGTCACACACGGGCTACCGTTTTCAGAGCAGTGTAGGAGAACCAGAGGACACACTGCAGCAGAAAAGATAAGTGACTGCGTGACAGTTTTTCTCTAAATTTGATCATTAAAATGCCTTCCAGCCGGGCGCTGTCATACGCACGGTTAGCTTCAAACTCTTGAAGCTAACCGTGTGTCGTCCCATTGACGCTATTGATGCCTTTGAACCTCGTGGCAGCATTTCTAGCAAGCCAGGAACTTGTGTGACTTTTGGGGACTTTAATGATTAAATCCACACCGGTAAACCTGATATTGAGCTTCTTTGTATCCACTTAATCGAATTACGATCATTTATTACTGCTAGCCCGAATGCTAACCGCCATATTTGTTTGGGTCTGTTGCAGGCTGTCCCGTAATCACGTCATGGTGCCCGTGTAGAGCACAAGAGAGAGACAGAAAGAGTGTGATGCAGCCTCCTGTATTATTATTTTAATATTTAGGAGTAAAACTCAATAATCAGCAGAAAAACAACTTTAGTGTCACGATGCTGTATATCATGATTCGATTTGTTGAGCCATGTTCTGAGTCAAATATAGGTCTAAAATAATTTGCTAGATGGTACAGTCAGTCCAGAAAGTTCATGCTGGTATCGGATCAGTACTCGGTATCAGCCGATACTCAACACCTTGGTATCGGCATTGTATCGGGAAGGAAATAATGGTATCAGAACATCCCTACTGGTGAGTATCAATATCAAAGATAAACTGTTGCTATCATTGCTTTAATTAAGGATGAACTGTGTTTTACCATAGACCTCTCCACGTGCCTACATATAATGAAGAATTTGTTTTTTATAGTTAAAACTCAAACAATGAGGTCACAGTCAGGTCAGCTAAATAAGTCAGTTTTGGATTCACTTTGCCCCTTCTGCCACAATTTTCCTATGATTAATATTTATTACTAATAAACATGAAGCTCCTGTGGGTAACTCTGTGTTGATTTTGGTGCCCTCTGTGGATAAGGTGGTATTTCTCACTTCTTTGCACATGTTCTCTTGTGCACTAACTAGCTTCATTTTGCACAAAAATGTCATCATACTTCCGTCATTTATCAATAATCAATTTAGTGGTAATCATAAAAAGGCTGTTTTGGCAGCAGCTACGTAATTTATCATCAATTTCCTTACATTATATAGAAATAATTAATAAATGAGTAAGTCTCAGGTCTGACAGTTGCTTTGTATGCCATATAAAGACATCAGTATTAATTTCAGTTTGTTTCTCGCAGCCAAAACTCCTCATAATTAATTTCAGTAGGAAAAAATAACTCAGAAGGTTTTCAAGGGTCACAGCAGAGAGCTCCATGAAACTTTCCCTGATTTGTATTCTGTCTCTGTTAGTCAGCCTATGACCTGACATCTTTGCTCTGCATCAGAGAAAAATCCATCATCCTTTAGGGTTATCAATTCTTTGAATTCCTGTATACCCATTAGGAGTTTTTAAATAAAAATGATCAAAATCTTTGCTTTGCTGGGATTACTTCAGTGCATATCTTTGTGAATAAAAGCTTAAACTGAACTGGGGAAGATGTACTAATTTATCTGATCAGTTTTATCCAGAAAGAAACATTTACATTCTTCAGATATATAAAGTGGTGTTACATGATGATCTACATTAGAGACTGTAAATAAAAATGGACGAGGTAACAGCTGTCTGTGAGTGAAGTCAAAATATTCAGCGCTCCCCCTGCTGATCTGCTGCTGTATAGACCTGAAACCCCACCTCCTCTATGTTAACCAATGGGTTTAACAATAAAATTGAAAAAAACTGCTGTTGACTGTACCAATCAGGGTCCCTGACATTTTATCTGTGAGTTTGATTTGTGCCACATTGTGTCAGTTCTCTGGTTCAGTTAGCTACTCTCTGTGGATGTCTTGGCTCTAAATGACATTACCAGCACAATATGTAAATGTCCAACCCAGGGGTATTTTGGCTTCACTTTTGTCCTACTTAAGGAGATAGAGATGTATTTATTACACTGAACCAAACAAAGACTCAGCTAGACAAGACTCCAAAAACACTCATTTTTAAGAGTGTATAATCATGCAAAGGTTTGTACACAAAAGATGCAAAAACACACAGGCAACGGTCTGAATTGGCAGGCAAAAACAAGGTCTAAAAACAAAAGAAAACAGGTCCGTGTCTGACTGAAAAACATGAGGGGAATGCTAGAATGCTGACATGGAGGAGGAGAAATACTGACTGGAAAGAAAAGCATTGGGGAGACAAAATACCTCGGGGGAAGGGAGACAGGTGAAACACAAGTTAATCGTAGAAGCAGTGGACAGGTAGGGATGGGCAGGAAGAGGCAATCTGAGAAGAGACATGCAGGTAAGTATGCAAAACAAAACAGGAAACACAAGTCAAGAAACATAAGTAAGGACCCGTAGACATGACAGTATGGTTTTTGTTATTTTGCAGTCAGCGGTCTACAGTCACAATAGTGACTGCTTGAAATGCTGCAAAGCCACCTAATGCAAGTTCAACCCTTTCCCACCTGCTGTTCCCTCTTCGCTCTGCTGCCATGTACAGGGGTGAAAGTATCGATTGATTGTATTTCTCTGGACCGTTCCATACCTCGCACTTATCCATCATGACAGCTTCACACAGCAGGTATCCATCCATCAATACTTGGCATTTATCCCCAGGCTTTTCATACCCATCTTTCTCTCATCTTGTCTTTCTAACCTTTTTCTGCGCTTTTCATACTTCACATTGACATTCTGAATGAATGGATGTGGCAGTGGAAACGAGACGAAAGAGGGTTAAACTGAACTCTATGTGAAATCTGACCCTGTCATTACAGTTTGCTGCAGAGCTTTTTAAACTGTTATGCACTCATGTGTGGAAGCGCTCTGGATGTCATAAAATTAATGTTGTCGAGCTGGTTTTTGTACAGTTTGGGGTCAGAGAGTTTATCAAAGCTTTTCTTGGACGATCTATAAAAAAGAGATATCCAAGCCCCAAGTTACAATGTGATTTATCAGCCCTGATCTCAAAGGATTTATTTATTACTACCAATAACTCAATTTTATCTGTTCATAAAGGTTGTTAATTTGGACAACAAGAGAGACTATATTTTCACCCAGTTCTACAGTACCACACAAAAATGTCCCTGTATTATAGACCAGAACACAGCAAAGGTAACAGAAACCTTAAAGATGGCCCAGCAGGAGTGGACTCGTCTACACAGAAAGCTGGAGTTAAGCAAGACATCTGCCGAAGAGCACCTTGAAGCTCTTTATTGTTGAAGACTTAGTAGATTCTTTGGGGACTAATTTGGATTAAGTAAGATTTCTGTGGGGTTTACAGCAATGGAGTGGGCTGCAATGTAAAAAAGCATCACACTGGGATGATTGGAGACATGAAAGTCAGGGACCAATAGCTGCACATCTGGGAAGATGGAAGAACCTAACTTCCAAGGAGAAGAAAGAAAAAACTTTGAGGAAGTTTGGCATGCTTTCACAGAAGACAGTAAAATGCCTTTTAGGATCATTTATCACTGAACTGTTCATGGTTTTGCACGTCACAGGAATAAGGAACTGCTCAGTAGGTGGGCCAAAAAGACTTCCAACTGCCGTACAATATGAAGAAATTCATGGTCTCAACTGACTCCTGAGAATTTCAGCCAGTTTTATTTTGTATACCTTTTTCAATTGAAAAACTGTGGTTGTTAAATGGGATGCACGCCAAACTTTTGAAATAAAATTTGATTAAACTTCCCTTTAGGATTAGGATAGGGGTTAAGGCAAGGGTGAGGATAGCAAATGTTAAAAGTCAAAAACCTAACCTGCTAAACCTAATTACAAAACATTTAATACAGCCAAGTAAACAGTCCACTGGCAAAAGCTTGATCTCCATGGCAACATTCTAACCCAGGACACCTGACCCAAATATGTGAACATGTAAGCCATAAGGGTAAGCACTTCATTATCTTAATTACTAATTGACTGGCCATATAGTCACCATTCAAACTTTTCGATGTAACTTTTTAACCACAGTACCGACTTGTGGGGAGTCAAAGTTAGTGCAATCCGGCCTACTTTGTAGAGGAGATTTCCATCACTGTGGAAGGGAAACAAATAGAAAATCAACCACAGATAAGTTTGTAGCAAAACTCGGAGTAGCAGTCCATTACTAATCTGTGCAGCTCCAATTTAAACTGGAATTTTAATGGATCTCACCGAGTGAATTAACTGTCAACCCCTGTAAGTACGCAGTGTACAATCAAGCCGTTAACAGCATCATTTTGTGGTTTGTGATGTGCTCTGTTATGAGACTACAGGGATGAATCACACAACAACAGACAGCCCTCTGGGGGACGGCGTGGCACTTAGCATTCATGTTCATCAGATGGTTATTATTTGTGAATTTGGTAAACACTTCAGCTTTTCATTTGTCAACATTCCTACATTCAGCCCACACTGCTCATTTCTGCATCACTCCCTCCCTCGTCTCTTCTACAGACTGACAGCGTGCCAACAAAACATTTTCTCATGTTTGACTGACTGAAGGAGGGATAAATAAAACGCTTGAACACTGGATTGGTGAGACTTTTTACACCCAAGAACTGGACTTTAACCAAGTCTTACTTTTTCTATTTTTACTTTTCTCTCTCTCTCTCTCTGTTCTGTTTTGAAATGCAGCTGACTGGCAGGTCTGAGCGTTCGCACTAATAAAGGTTACAGAGAGTTTTAAAACTGCCAAGTTTATTTCTAAAGTAGACGTCTGTCAAAATGACTGGCTTCTACACACTCCCAAAATACACACATGGAGAGACAATTACTGAACGTACACTTTTCTCAGTTATTTCATCAGACTGACACTTGTTTATTCTTCATCCTCAAGCTGAGGTTCACATGATGAGGGGGTCGAGATAGCATCAACTGTAGCTCCAGTGCTGACTTAGTAATGTACAAACCACAGTTCAAAAAACTTTGGACACTGTAAATTTTGAAAAAAACAAACAAACAAAAAAACATAAAACAGAATACAATGATGTGAAAATATTTCAGTTGTGTACAGACAAGATGCTTAAAGTTGAGATTTATTTATTTTTAAAATACTCACCTCCTTAATTTGATGCCTCCAAATTGTTCCAAAAAAGATGGGGCATGGGCAAGATTGGAAAGGTTGTGTAATACTCACAAAACACCAAGAACATTATTCAGGTTAGAAGGGTTTCAGGTGATGGTACCATGATTGGGTATACAATACTTATAAAAGGTATTTATCCCCTTGGATGTTTTACCCTTTTAGTGATTTTACGACTCAATCATGGGAGATATCATTTGGTTTTTCTGGAAAAAAGAACAGAAAAACTCTTTAGTATCGAAGTGAAAACAGATTTCAACAAAGTAATGTCAATTAAATAAAAATGTAATGAAATATGTAATGTAAAACGAGTCATTGAATAAATATTCACCTCTTCAAGTCAGTTTTTAGTAGATTGACCTTTGGCTGCAATAACAGCACTGAGTCTTTGTGGATAGGTCTCAATCAGGTTTGCACATCTGGACACTGCAATTTTACTCCTTTTTTCTTGATATAACAATACAGTAAGCATGCTCCCATCCCAACTTTTCTATCTGTTGCAGGCATCATATTTAACATGAGTATATTTTTTAAAAATCGATTTATCATTGAATATCTTGCATTTTTTGCTGTACTCAATTGAATATAGCTTGAAAATAGTTTCCCAGTCATTGTTACCAGTTTTCCGTTACATTTAATAATACATAGCAATGTTTTTGTTTTGGGGTTTTGCAGATGTTATTCCCTGTGTTTGTTCAAACTTAAAGATGAAGCCATGCACCACAAAGAAACTGATGAATCCGGTTTGATTAGCGTCTTAAAAATAAGAGTGAAATCAGACTCCCTCTAGGCTCGTTGTTCTCAGCTCTGTGTTCACACTGACTGTATGGGGCTTTCTTCAGCTTATTTATATTTCACTTCAAGGCTCAAACATATTTCCTGTTTTTGTCTCATGAAAAATAAAGCTAGACCTTTAAACTTGTCATTCTGAGATACACTATATTACCAAAAGTATTCACTCACCCATCTAAATAATTGAAATCAGGTGTTCCAATCACTTCCATGGCCACAGGTGTATAAAATCAAGCACCTAGGCATGCAGACTGTTTCAACAAACGTTTTTGAAAGAATGGGTCACTCTCAGGAGCTCAGTGAATTCCAGCATGGTACTGTGATAGGATGCCACCTGTGCAACAAGTCCAGTCATGAAATTTCCTCACTCCTAAACATTCCACAGTCAACTGTCAGTGGTATTATAACAAAGTGGAAGCAACTGAGAACGACAGCAACTCAGCCATGGAGTGGTAGGCCATGTACAATGATGGAGCGGGGTCAGCGGATGCTGAGGCGCATAGTGTGCAGAGGATGCAAAATTTCTGCAGAGCCAATCCCTGCAGACCTCCAAACTTCTTGTGGCCTTCAGATTAGCTCAAGAACAATACATAGAGAGTTTCATGGAATGGGTTTCCATGGCCGAACAGCTACATCCAAGCCATACATCACCAAGTGCAATGCAAAGCGTCAGATGCAGTGGTGTAAAGCACGCCGCCACTGGACTTTAGAGCAGCGGAGAGGCGTTCTCTGGAGTGAAGAATCACGCTTCTCCATCTGGCAATCTGATGGACCAGTCTGGGTTTGGCAGTTGCCAGGGGAATACTTGTCTGACTGCATTGTGCCAAGTGTAAAGTTTGGTGGAGGGGGGGTTATGGTGGGGGTTGTTTTTCAGGAGCTGGGCATGACCCCTTAGTTCCAGTGAAAGGAACTGTGAATGCTTCAGCATACCAAGAGATTTCGGAAAATTCCATGCTCCCAACTTTGTGGGAACAGTTTGGGGATGGCCCCTTCCTGTTATCAACATGACTGTGCTCCAGTGCACAAAGCAAGGTCCATAAAGACATGGATGAGAGAGACTGGTGTGGATGAACTTTACTGGCCTGCACGGAGTCCTGACCTCAACTCGATATAACACCTTTGGGATGAATTAGAGTGGAGAGTGAGAGCCAGGCCTTCCTGTCCAACATCAGTGTGTGACCTTACAAATGCACTTCAGGAAAAATTGTCAAAAATTCCCATAAACACGTTCCTAAACCTTGTGGAAAGCCTTCCCAGAAGACTTGAAGCTGTTTTGGCTGCAAAGGCTGGACCAACATTATATTAAACCCTACAGATTAAGAATAGGATGTCACTGAAGTTCATATGCGAGTCAAGGCAGGTGATTGAATACTTTTGGCAATACAGTGTATAACAGCATGATAATCCTCTGTAGAAATGACCAATAGACACTTGTTACACATGATTTAATAATCTTACTTGCCACACCAGAATGATTAAAAATTGCATTATAAATACACTTGAAGTGGAAATGGAAGAACCAAATAGAGTCAAAAACAACAAATACATTTTATGAACCCAGGATAATGTTTGCAAAGTTTGGCTTATTTCTTGCAATGGGAATAGCTGCATATCCTGCATGCGCACTACAGAGCAGAACATCTGCAGTGTTTTACCAGGTTACAACATGAATGCTGCATACAGAACTAAAGTGCAAAGTGATTACTGAATTTGACTCCTGTCTTGTACGACAGCTCTTCAGCTCAATATTCCAAAGGTTCTCTGTGGATTTCTCTTCTAAAATATAGAAACTGGGTATTTTTCATGATATCTCCACTGATTGTATCAATGTCTGCTAGCCTGCGGCCTTTCCTTTCCTGCTTTTTCATGATATATGCCACTAGTCAGTCAGAGGAAATGGAATTTACATCTGTATCTTGATGGTTATGTGTGTGCAAGAGTGCAACAAAATTGGGACCCACTCATCAAAACATACACAGCTCTGTTAGGTCAGAAGCTCCACAGGGTGCCTTTAAAGAGAAAGGTATCTTATCTGAGGAGGAAATATGAATATGGATTGATTTAATATCTATACCATTTTACATGTTTAAAATAGAAACAGAACCAGTGAGACAGACAGAAAAAGTCCTTAAAAACAAGAAAGTCCAATAAGAAAAGTGCTACCTCTGTGTCAGTAAGTAATGACACAGTTCTTTAGAGAACAGCGACCTCCAAGGATGCAACATTTCCCTGAAATTAATACCTGTGATTCACATTCTGGTCAAATTTCTCCCAACATGACACAAAACCCAGCTGTTTTTGTTATTTCTCACCCGTGCTTCTCAATAGTGCTACGAGTGAGCAAACCCACTCCATTAATTTTTAATAGCATTAATTAGCCACACAGCAAGAGGATAGATTGAATAAATTACTCAGCTGTCATATTTACAAAGCAAAAAAGGCAGTTTTTCTTAGCGTTACAACCAACATGGAAAGCAGACATGAAACAAATAAACAAAAGGTTTTTGAGATAAAATGAATACCTGCTGCTTTTTAGACTGACACTGATCTGTTTGCATGATGCCTTGATAAATCTGGCAAATGAGAGATTTGTTAATTTAAACCTTGATGTCTTGGGTGGAGTGAAACAGAATCTGAAGTAACAGAGTCAAAAGATGGTTATGATTTCATAATGCCAAACACAACATATGGAAACACAATTTGTGTGAGGACAAAGTTCAGTAAGTTTAGTCTGTTCTGGAATTACTAATTCATTTCATCAAGCTACATCCTGACATGTTACAACCGTCAGAATACCTCTCAATTTGGTTAATAAGTGTTTGAGTCACTTTTTAAATTCATAATTATAAGGCTAACCTAATTCAAAAGTCAAAAAATATATATTCTAATATACACATTTAATAAAGCAATACAGCCCACATAATTATGGTACGGTGTTGCTATGACCACAGCTGAGGATGTAAACATTTACAGGGATTTTCAGTAAACCAACAACAGGCGGCACAGAGATATGACTCTTCACTGGCTGGCCTCACAGGCTGTGCACATCACATAACTTACAAAGCTGAATCCAGTTCAGCATTTTCTTGCACAACACAGTAGGATAAAAGCAGCTGTTTGATGACTTAACGGAGAGCAAGCCAAGAACGCTGAATGCCTTATGTTTTTAAGTTTCTGTCTGACAAACTAAACCTTTCTTGTTCCCTTGTTAATATATATATTCCTTTTCATACCATGTACACAGCTCAGGGGGCCTTTGCACTGGAAATTCTCCTTATAACCCATCAGGATGTGTCCCTGTAACTGGGATATTAAATAAAGTTCATTTAAAAACATTATCATTTTCAGGTGGTTTTCAGGTCCATTACAGCTCCTCATTAATAGTTCTGCAGTTCAGGAATGTTCTTGTAGAGGTCCAGTGAGTCAGGGTTGGAGAAAGCTCCTCTCTGAGTCACGTCCCTGCCAGCAATCACTTGTTTCACAGCAACCTCCACTTTCTTACCGCTGATGGTGTACTATCGAAAGGAAGAAGAAAAGAACTGTCATTCATGGTGGAAATGACTTTTAAAGATTTCACCACTGTGACAGGAAAATCAGATGGTTTTATTCATATCAGAGAACTATTTCTCTTACAGGAATGTCTCTGGTCTCCAGCAGCAGTGCAGGGACATGTCGGGCAGACAGTGCTTTTCTAATGGCCCCTCTAATGTTCCCCACCAACTCTGGACTGAAGGGCTTCCCAGGTGCCATCTTTAGGAACAAAATAACTCGCTCTTCTCCGTCTGAGTTGTACTGAGGTACGCAGAGACTGTCTGACACTTCCTCAAATGCCTCCACTACAGAGGAGAGGAAAGGAGAGGGCAGAGTAGAGGGCAAGGAGACACAAGTGAGGAGAAAAGATGAGAGGCACCAATACCAGGCTTCTTGGTTTTATCACTTGTTAAACTGCAGTTACCTCAAATTAATTTTCAGTGTGAAAAACACAGTGCAGCTCTAAACTTTCATGTTATGTCACTGGAATAAATTGCTACTGGGCTGAATACTTTCAAATCATTAAAAATCCATGAAAATAACTTCAGATTCTGATCAAATAGAAATCGTATTAATTTACAAAGGCTATTTTTTTTTTTTTACTTGTGGTCAATATTAATGGACTTCACAAGTTTAAGTCTTTCCCTTTAATACCAGCCACATTAAATGGACCTCATGGAGTAAATGCACAGCTATAAAAATTGAATCTTTTCTCCTTAGATGCCATGTCACCTTACTCTGTGGTTGATCTGTTAAAAATGAAGTGCTATACTTTCCTTTGAGGTAAAAACAAGAGGAGGAAGAATGGGGTCAGGTTCAGATTATAGTCCTCACTGACTGAAAACCTAAAGGCTCTTTGACATGAGGCATAAAGTATGCTACTGTACTAGCACAGCTCCATTTCAAGCTGAATTACCATTTACTGCTTGATCCCTACTGATTTCTGTCACCAGTACCTGCTTTCTGCCACTCAGCAGTTACACTGGCAGTTTAAATAATTTTGAGACCTCAGGCAATGAGTATTGTGACGCTTACTTACATTATGCTTAAAGCACGTGAGGAGAAAATTGTATAAGCATCTCATTCAGTTATCAAAACCAAAAAACAACATAATAGTACTTGCAGTACTTGCTCATAACCTCTTATTTGAGCAACAGCATGGCTAAAAGTCTTCATGTTTAAAAGTAGTTAAGGTGCCCTAAGGCAAATTATAATTATTTAAAACAAACAATTTATACTTGCTACAGGTTTTATATCAGTCATGACATTTTTTAAATACACCAATTTTACCTCACAATAATATTTTATATTTCTTTATGTGAAGACTAAGCAGGGTTTTTCCAGGGGATTGCAACATAAGGTCCCTTGGATCCTTCCTTCCTTATTTTTATTTGGAGTACTCTTTGTAATTATTGAAATAATTTCTTATCTTATGTATACTTCACATTTGATGCTCATGAATTTTTCCCATGCCTTAAGGGCCCCTTTGTGCATTAGGGCCCCAGGCAATTACCTACCCATGCCTTAGAGTGCAACTGGCCATGAACAGCCTGAACTGCAGTGACTCATGCAGACGATGACATCACATACATACCTTCTACAAATAGAGGTTTTGCTTTTGTGATGTACTGTTGCTCAAAATCAAAATACCAACCGTGTGCAAACTTAGGCTTTCACAACATAAAATAATGTACTATAGAACTAAAAGTTAAGACTTACCAATGTTGTATATTTCTGAGCTGCCAAATCGGACTCCATTGGGGTTCAAAGTTCCATCACTGCAAAAATATAAAAGTTCAAGATTCAAATTCTAGCACCTTCTATTGAAAAGATGTCTTAGCAAACAAATAGCTAGAAAAAAAAAGTCAGTACCCTTAAGAAAGCAGGTCAAAATTACTTTGTACATAACAGTGCCTATAAAAAACCCCCTTGAATATTTTACCTTTTGTTGTTAAGTGACAACATATTTCTACAAAGTAATGTAAATCAAACAAAAATAGCAATGTAAAATAAGTGACTACATATGTATTCAACCCCTTCAAGTCAGTATTTAGTAGATGCACCTTTGGCTGCAGTCACAGCACTGAGTCTGTGTGGACAGGTCTCAATCAGGCTTGCAAATCTGGACTTTCAATTTTACACCATTTTTCTTTGCAAAACCTTTCAAGCTCTGTCAGGTTGCACGAATTCTCTATTGGATTGAGGTCTGGTCTTTGACTCGGCCATTGCAGAACATTCATCTTGTTGTCTTTGATTCATGTCTGTGTAGCTTTCCCTGTATGCTTCAAGCCATTGTCCTGCTGGAAAATAAATCTTCCAAACCGTAGTTTTCTTGAAGACCGAGTAAGATTGTCCTTAAGGATTTTCCAAGATTTTGGTGTATTTATTTTACCCTCTACCTTTACAAGCCTCCTAGGGCAAGCTGCCTGCCACCACTGTGGTTCACAGTGGGGATGTTGTGTTTATGGTGATGTGCAGTGTTTGGTGTCTGCCAGACATTGCGCCTTGTCTGACAGCCAAAAATAACAAATCTGATCTCATAACATCAAAGAACTTTCTTCCATTTGACTATGGAGCCTCCCACATGCCTCTTGCTGAACTGTAGTCCAGATTTAATGTGAGTTTAGTTCAACAGTGGCTTTCTCTTTGCCACTCTCCCATAAAGCTTTGAATGGTGAACACCCTGGGCAAAAGTTGTTGTGTGCAGAGTCTCCCCCATCTCAGCTGCTGAAGCTTGTAACTCCTTCAGAATAGTCATAGGTGTCTTGATGGCCTCTCTAACTGGTCTCCTTCATGCAAGGTCACTCAGCTTTTTAATGGATGGCCTGATTCAGGCAGATTTATACATGACATATGCCCCCCATCCCTTAATGATGGATTTAACTGGACTCTGTGGGATGTTTAGTGCCACGGAAATGTTTTTATATCCATCCCCTGACTTATTAACCTAGCACACAAGATAGATTTGTTTCACACATCTGGTAAACTTCTCATAGACTGTGTTTGGGAAAGAGCAGAGCCTTCAAAAAAAAATTCAGAGGGGGATTGGCTGAACGGTCTGTCTGTCACATCTTTACGAGCCAATCAGAGCAATAAAACATATGACGTCGTAGGTGTGCACCGCTACCAAGGAGTAAACTCCATAGAGAACTGCATAACACGAACCATTGCTACTGTAGACATGTCGGTACATGAAAAGAAAACAACTCACTGCTGTTCTTTGCATTTCTTGTAACATAGAAATGTTGTCAATTTCTAATAAAACTGACGCCATAGCAGCATCCACGCTCATCTCTTCTGCAATAAATGCACCGGCCTCTTGATGCTGCTTGCTTACATCATGACTCCGATGCGCCTGAAAGTACTGCCTCTTACTCCTGATTGGTCCTGTATTTTCTTACAGGGCCTAATCTGTTCAGATGGGAACTTTGCTTGATGGATTCGCCAGTGAGAAATGAAAGCAGGTGAATCCATCTGCTTTGCAAGGTTACTGACTTATACTTTTCAATAACCTTTTCTCCGAGTTGCTTTGAGTGTTCTTTTGTCTTCATGGTGTAATGGTAGCCAGGAATAGTGATTAACAAATCACTTCAGACACATTCACTGCACTCATGTGATACTCATTTCATTAACTATGAGACTACTAGCACCAATTGGCTGGACCTCTGTTGAAAAAGGCCCGGGATGAATATTTATGCAATCAGTTATTTTACATTACACATTTTTATTTAATTGACATTACACTTTAGAAATCTGTTTTCAATTTGACATTAAAGAAGTTTTCATCTTTCTGTCATAAAAGCCAAATTATATTGACAAGGGGGTGAATACTTTTTATGGGCACTAACTATTCAGAAAATGAGTTAGTGCACTTGTGTCGATTTTCTGCAGCTGTAGCCAGCTCATGTGCATATTTTCATACTTTCAGTTTTAACCCAATTAAACCAGGAAGACAGCACCCACACAAAGTGCTTTTTTGCATGAAATCTAAAGCAAAGGCTTCACAGGCCACCAATGGTTATGAGCAATATAATGTGGTTCTGCTATTTAATTTCCAGCTAAAAGTTATTTTCTAATTCCCATCAGAGGAAGTTCAAAGGATTGGCATCTTAAATTTAATAACAGTAATTTGCATTAATTATTGTTCAACCCTGTTCACTTGGAAAATACACATAATAGATGAATCAATTGCAAATAAATTCATGTAAAAAAAAATATTCCAAAATTTGGCAGCCTTCCCAAGAGTGGAAAAATAACTAATGGCTGACCTTCTGCCCAGCATGACAATGCCTCCAGTCTTCGGGTTAATTTTACAATAGTCTCCATGGGCCCACACGCCTGGAGAGAGAGAAAAATAGGCTTATTAAATACAAATGTCTGAGTTAAAAATACTGAATAATGACAAACTGAAGAGTAAAATACACACAAAGAATAGAGTTCAATATAATATTATATAATTTGTAGTGTCAAAGGATTGAAGACAGGTGATGCTTGTTAAATATATGGCACTGAACTGCATTGTAGCTGCACTGTTTGCTGTATGTTATTTTGTATTGATGTTTCATTTTTATACTCTTACCAGGATAAGTAGAAAAGTACGCTTTATGATATTTGCTCCCATTCTCGTCATTCCAGAAGTGTGTAGGTGCGCAGGGAATCGGCTTCAAACACACAAGCTCCCCACTCTCTCCCCATACTGGCTTACCTGTACATACACACGCAGAATTTAAAAGAACAAGTATAACTGTAGACGGCTAAAATGTACCAAAACACAAACCTATACTAAGGGCACACACTCTCAAACAGAAACTTACATAAGTCATTCTCAGATTTAAAGGAAATCACCTGGTAATATATCCTCTACTGATGTCTTGCTACTCTGCAGTGTGTGGCTTCACACAGAAATCACCTCTTCCCTCAGGACAGTGTTACAGGCTTACAGGCCGACTAAAACAATCCTGAGCTCTCCCTACAAAACTGCCTTTAAATTATTCTTCAATCCACTCTCCTTTGAGGTGGTGGAGGCATGCCAGAGCAGCCTGCAGCAGGGATCGGGCGCTGGGGAACAAGGGACTAAAATCAATGAGAAAAAAAACAAAGAGGACTTTAAAGACTCCCAGCAAGACAGCAGTTCCTCTATTTTGTTTGGATTGTAAATGATACAATGGGGTTTGCCTTAAGTTTTGAGCAGTATTTAGCCAGGGAAAGTTCCCTAATTACTTTCATGATTTTTCAGCAGCGGCTAGCTTGAAGTTTAATCCAACTTGTCCATCTCTATTTGTTCTGGACGCTAACAAGCAGCTCCAGAAGCATATGGGAGTCTCAGCATTTTTTAAACAAGCTTGTGATTCATTTTCCTTTAATAAATTTCCAGAAACTCAAACTAGCATCTTTCTCACACATTTTTTTCTTGCTTTGAGTCAACTTTCAGTACAGAGAATAGAGTTTGTCTAAACAGGGAGAATTCCTTTTTTTAAGCAAAGCAGTCACTCAAACGTGCACACCCTCTTACCCTCAAGGCTCCAGGCTTCCACTGCCATGCCAAGGTTTCTTGTTTGGATCTCACCCCGATACACTGGGACTGTTGGGTTCTGACCCATGAAACATGACACTATGTCAGTGCCACCTGGGCAGAGAGATGAGAGATAAATAAACACAGACATTCAGCTGGTTGATTTTCAGAAATACAACACCTCAGATAAACTTTTTCATTGAAGTTATTTATTGATGCTCTATAGAGCTCAATCTCCAAGCATGTTGGCTCCATGGTGATCGTTAATTATGAATTATCCATATCTTTTCCAGCAGTAACGGTTTAAAAAAAGGGAACAGTCTATTGTAAATCTGGAAAATAAGGGTACATTTTGTTTAAAACATATCTAGAAACTGGATTTTTTCTTAAACATTGGTACTTTTCAATACCACTTCTCGCTGAAATTTCTGAATTTGTATCATTAAAAAAAAACATATTTAAAAGTATAACATTTTTGACAGTAGATTCCTAAAGTAAAGCAGACTGACCTAAAATATTTCTAAACTTGATACCGGTATTCAGCTGATGTTTGACCTCCTAGAATGGCAGTGTAGGCACCCTACTGCACCTCTACTGACCTATATAGGCGTTTCAACACATTCTGTCATAAAACTGTCATAAACACACATGCACACGCAAAAACACAACTGCAGCATCCATTAGTCTCTCCCCACCTTCCAATCATCTACTATTCCTGACACAATCTATTCATCTCTCTTCCTATTGTTCTACCTCTACCTCCTGGTAAGGTTTCCTTTCTGTATCACAGACGCCATCCATCCATCTTTTCAATTCCTCTCAGCTGGTCCCTGCCCTTCTACCACTCCTTTCCTCCTCACTCGCTTTTCTTTCTGTTCTTTACACTCATCCTCTCTCTCTCTCTGTCTGTCTGTCTCTCTGCCAGGTTCTTTATTGGGCTCTAATTGGCTCCCAGGAGGAAGAGGAAACTTTGTCTTCTGATTAAACACACACGCTTATAGTGGGAAGACACAGAGTTATTTTATTATTACACTCGCTTTAATGGCTGGGTACACACAAAAACACACACACACACAAACACACAAGGCTTATTTTAGACCAAAAGCCACAGCTGCCTTCTTGGGATGCCTTCCACTGTCAGCCATTTAGTGTTTAGCGTGTGTTTTTTCTGTGTGTACAAACAAAGGCAAACTGATGTTTCCAACAGCACTCACTTTCTTGAACAGTACAGAGAAGGATTATTTGAACTCCCAGCTTTGTGTGTTTATATTTGTGCGCATGGGTAAACAAGTCTTCCATGCAAAGGTGTGAGTGCTTTGAGCATCCTCTGGTAGAGTTTGGGTCCAGAAGAGGCAAAACTACGACTAAATGGCAACTGGCAAATTTCAATATGTAGTCAAATATTTAAAAAATCAATCATAAAATATAATACAAAATATTTAAAAAATCAAAGACTTTAGTAGGGATGCACGATAACAGATTTCTTCGCTCTGCCGAAATTTCTAAATTAATTCCAGCTAGGGATGGGTACTGAATTCGGTACTTTCATAGGTAGCGACCGAATTTGGTCGGTACTCCCGATGACTGAGTCACATCATAATCAAGCGGTACCATGTTTTGGTACCTAAATGCATCCTTGTGACTGCAAGAGAGTGGAAGAGTAGAAGAGTAGTCAATTTTCCATGCCAAATGCGAACGCAGCATTGCACGCACAAGAGTGATGACGTTGGTAGCAGCTCACTGAATCAACAAAACAAGCATGGCTGATAGGAAACGGTCGAAGGTAGTGCTCCACTTTTCAAAATACAATGCAGGTTATGCTGCAATATTTGTGACATGAAGCTCAAGGCTTACCATAGAAAAACCTCTAATCTGAGGAAGCAGTGTGATGATTGATGATTCAGATCGGCTCCCGCTGTTGCTTCTGTTTCTGCTTGTCCCCCCCCCCCCCCAAAACCGAATCCTCACTTTAACACCGTGACTTGCTGGTTTATCATGTGGCTATCAACCATGGAAATATACCAGAGAAAAGGATACGTTTGTTGGTCAGCCACCTAACAGACACTGGATTAAAGCACGGTACAGATTGCCTTGTGTGAGTGCATCCTAAAAGTTGCTCTCCATCTCTCTAGCTTGGCACAGCTGGTGCTGTATAAAGCACTCTGTCAGGATGGATGGATTCAGAGTGATTTTGAAGGAGTGACAGAGCCACAGGCTCGTCCTCACTGCCTATTTTCATTGCAGAATGAAACAATTTGCCACTCTCTATTAATTTCTTGCAGTAAATACAAATTGAATATAACGGACTCAGTGTGCATGTTTTTGCGGATGAAGGCTTGGTTATGCTTCTGCATGGAAGGTCACATGATTGATGAGTGAGGAGCAGACTCTGCTCTTACCAGGGAAAGATGACATCTTAGTTTTGTTGGAAAAGGAACTGCATGAGGAAAGAAAATGTGCTATACATGTAATTCGTGGTAGAGGAAGTAGTTTGTTTACTTTCATTTGTAATACTTTAATTGGTAAAATTGTATACCTTTATTTATCATAAGTAATTTTGGCTCAATACTCTATTGTTCATTTGTTTTAAACTTATTTGCCCTCCATGGACCCCAAAGCACATTTTTCAAAGAGGGAAAATTAGAGGAATAGGAGGTAGTAAGGCAGGGTTTTGTAATTGTGCAAGACAAAGAAAAAAACACTGGGTAGTTAAAGTAGTCTAGGTTTTCCATGTTGGAGTAATTTGTAAAAACACTTGTCATGTTGCATTACAAACGGTGTTTGATGTTTTGATGTATTTGATAACTGATAGTGTTTTGATATCGAGAAATAAATATCTAAACTTCATAAGTTTTGGGTATGGTTATACAACATTTATTATTGCATATTAATCACCCACAAAAGTACAAAAAATGGGTACCGTTGTGTACCGGTACCGGTTCACAGGTACCGGGAATCGATACCATACCGGTTCAAATGTGAAAGCTACCCATCCCTAATTCCAGCTGATACTAGTACTTATATCGATACCTTTATGAAGTTCAGACCTAAGATTTCCATCCTTAAAAACACACTATAAATTTAAAAAGGTGGATAAACAAAGAAAAAGACTTTAGCTGACATGAAGTCTGCTGGTCCAGCCTAAAACTCTTCAAATTTATTCATTCATGTAGGCAGAAATATCAATATCTGCAGATACAGATAATTAACTTTTTAGATACGATCTGGAGATACTGACATTGTGCTGATAATATTGTTCATCCATGTATTTAACAAACCAAAGATATAATTTTTTTAAATGAAAACTATAATCAAAAACTCTATCATGAATTGTAATGGAAATAAAAGATAAAACAAATGAGGCAGATTGACCTATATTAATGAAAAGAGGTGAAAGAAGGAGCAAAACTGGAGTAGGGGAGTGACATATGGGCATTCAGGCGGAGGTATATTAGGATGGAGGGAATCCAGCAGTGAAAGTGTTAAAAATTCTCTATGAGGGCCAACAGGGATCTGACATCCCTGCTGACAGCGTAACACAAGCATAGACGCACACAGAACCTGAAAACACAAAAAATGAGGGGGAGGAAATCATGCACACAACACTGGGAAAAATATTTATTCTACTGTAACTCATGCACATTTGAAGACACATAACCACACACACAGTGACACACAGGGTGACATCGGCAAAGGGGCCCATCACATATGTCAGCGCGACCAGCAGTCAGTCACATATGCTGGGATAAATCCTATGAACACACACCCATACGCAATACACATGCACAGTGTGTTGACCTCGGGGGTCAAGGTTAGGGCGGTAGCAGCCAACAGGGTAGCAGCCTGCTGTTGCCCTTGGCGACAAGGAGGACGATACTGGCTGAATCCCAAACTTCACACTCACGGGCTTTGAGGCATGTTCCTGGTTAGTGTGTGAGTGCTTAGTGCTGTCCCACTGTGAAATCATCAAGTTTTGAGCAGCACTGATGTGGACTTCTCAACCACAAATTACGCAGTATAAGTCTGTGTATATGCAGACTTTGCTGTGGGATTTACCCAGAGCTCAACTGGACATGATTGTCCAGCCCTCTGCTTAAAGTTAACAAATATAAGCTACAATGAAGTGTTCAATGCAGTTTGAAATTAAAGTAAAGACAGTATAAAGATGATGGAATGAGGTTGAAGTGAAACTTAATAGGTAGGATGAATTGTTTTTTTCCTAGTCAAATATTTACAAAATATGAATATCTTTGTTTTATTTACTTTTGAAAAAAATAGTCTGTAATAAAAAAATACAAATGCATTTAAGAGCTAGGCTTCTTCTCATTTTTTAATAGTGCATCGGTGCCAACAACATATGATGTAATCACAGCATGTCCCATTACTCCTTGTTATGTTGTCTCAATCCTTCATTGACTCACACATTCACACCTGATGCCTTTAAAGAAGGTTCAGTGCTCAGGCTCTGAGATGGAGACTGGGACTGGGTCACTGACTTGGGTGGGATCTGCATCATTACAGTCACACGCAAGCACTCATATCACTTCCAAAACCCTGTATTCCATTGTGTTACAATATTTGGTCCATTTTTCAAATACTTTATGCACATTAATTCGATCAGTTATAATAACATTGTGCCTAAAATGCTGAGCCACAGGAAGATAATGGTTAAAACAAAATGTGATGTGGCTGCAAAATCAAGTTTTAATGAAATATCTTGTCATGTTCCTGATTGTAAACATGCCAAGAGTTTTGTTAAAAAATAAAATAAAATTTTAAAAAAAGCACTGCTGATGTGAAATCTAAAGTTAGCTTAGCAATATAAACATGTAGTAACAATCTTTTAATAAAATGGCACACTGGGTTTAAAATTAATAATTGGCCAGTCGATTTAACCAGGAATTATAGCCTATAAAAAATAATCGATAGACACTGATTTTAACACTTGTATTTTCACTATCAAGTAAAGGGAAAAAGACTTAGTTATACTGATGTCTATTATCTAACCTGTAGAGGCCTCTCATGCCACATGCTCCATATTTACCTCCTTATAGCAGAGTGAACTAGAGCCCAGAGCAGCGTAGTTGAGCAACAGATTTGTTGAAGAGAATGGTTTCAATTGTAAGTTTATACGTAGTTTGTGAAGTAAACAATAACTCCATATGTTTCCTGTTTCAATTCAACCTGCTTGTCCAGGAGTCATGATTTGCCTCGTTGTGTCAGTCATGCTTATCTGTTTATGTTTGCAAGATAAGGTTAGGATAACCTAGCTTAATATTAGCTAGCTTTAAACTTTAGCCAAGCCGGTAATGACAGAATGAACATAATGGTTTAATTTCTCAGTAATATTACACCCACATGCTGCAAGACAAGACCAGAGCAAATTAGAGTAACAGGAGTTACAACTAGCAGGGGGTGGCTGGGGGGACTTTTCTGGTTGGAGTTTGGGTCACAGTTTAGAAATATGGAGGAGAGAAAATGTGAATGCACTTGTATAGGACAACAGAGAGGTGAATTTTAAATTGTGTATTGCCAGTGACTTTTATGGCGATGCTTATCAACTTACCTAAAGATAATAAATTCATCATTTGTAAATACACTCACTGACCACTTTGTTAGACATATCTATGAAATGTAATGCACACCAATAATAAACATCTCTACCATGAATTCTACTTCAGTAATTGTTTGACTTTGTTCATGTTGACACTGTCATAGAGATGATTCATTCTTCTTTATTTTTATTACTGAGATCATAATGATTGTTACTGTTGGTGTAAAAGGTGTTCCTAATATTTTGACCCTATGGTGTTTGAAAATAGTCAAATGTTCTGTAGAGATCAGAAACTGCTATTTGTGTTTTCTTTTATTTATTGATAATAATAATTTAAAAAAGTAATAGGCGGATGTATCAGTATCAGGATTTTTTTTCTTCCCAAATATCACTATCAGCCCCCAAAATTTCTTATCGGTCTGGCCCCTTTTCAAAATATTTTCAAAAATTGGTCAGAAAAACTGCTAAACCACAAGTTGACAGACCACAACCAAAAAGACTGTTTCACTTACTGTTGCGACAGGATTTGTCTCATACCCATCTGGGAAACTGCCCATAGTCTGTGTGTGGGAAGGGCAGAACTTTTAAAAATTTCTCGGGGGTATTTGACCAACTTTCTGTCCGCCTCATTTATTAAGGATCAATCAGAGTGATGGAACATCTGTCATTGAGGGCAAACACAGCTCCAGAGAGTGAAAAAGATACAAAGATACAGTGGCTGCTATTGTTGTTAGTTATCAGTTAAAAGGAACCCTGCATGACCAGACAAGTTCATCTTGTTGGATAGATATTTGTATGTCTCATATACTTATTGAACTTTCTAACTCACAAGATATCTGCATTTTGAGTCATTTGAGTTTATAAATTAACCAGGAGACCGCCTGCGCTGGCGCCGTGACGTCACAGTTCCATGGTGTGATCCTCACTGGTCCTATGCAGTAGCCTGTTTCAGACTGGCAGCCAGTGTTAGGGCTGCATCTCAGAAACACAGCATGTCTCACACACGGAAGATTCTAAAACCTTAGGTCTCTCCTATTTTATATTTGCACCACAAGCGGTTATCTGTCCATCTAGACAGGAAAATGGTAAATACAGAGCCATATTTACCTTGTTGTAGCAAATATTTACGTCCACACGGGTAGAAAATGTTTGAAATCTGTTTCTTGATGAACCAGATGAAGGCCACAAGCTAAAACGTGTCTGTTTAATAGAGTTGTTCCCCGAACTTTTACTCTTTATAAAGCTTTCTGTTTCCACATGGTTCAGGTAAAGATAAACACAGAACCAAAGGACTTCCGGATTGCGTCTTTCAAAGTAAAAGTCCACTTTAGCATTTCTTCGGAGAAGCTCCGTTCGTATGTACATAATACTTTTATTTTGAAAAGCTCCCGGCACACTTCCACTATATGTTGATGTAAAACTTAGAAGAATGACAGAGCTTTGACAGCAGGGAGACAAAACCAACACGCAGCAAACTCATGGCAGCAACAGCTGCAACTAACAAAACCGTCTGAGAAACGGTTACTGCTTGGCAACGGAGAGGAGCGCTGCGTAACTGTGACGCCACACTAACGTGACACAGATCAAAACATGGCAGTCGCCTGGTGAGTTTATGAGCTGAAATGAACTCAAAATGTAGATATGTGGGATATTTAGTGAGTTTTTTAGTTTAATATACATTTGAGACATACAAATATCTATCCAACAAGACGAACTTGTCTGATCATGCAGGGTTCCTTTTAAGCCTGTTGGTGACAAAAATTGTGATGAAGCCAGTTGGTAGAATAGAAAAAACATCTTTCCTCCAAGAAAAGCTTTCAATAAGGTTCTTTTCTCTTCTTTCAATAAAGGAAATGTTGTCCAGATCTGATAAAACTACCACTATAGCTACATCTGGGCTAATCTAACCCTTTATTGAACAACGTCCTTACAGATATTGTTATGTTCATAGTCATTTAATGTCAAAACTGCCAATACCTACTATTGCATAAACATAAAATGCTTTTACTGGAGTGTACTGGGCAGAAATGTTGATGAGTGGGCCTAACTGTAGATCCTGAAAGAACTGCCAAATGCACAGTGAGATGGAAAGGGCACTTGTCAAGAAAGGGCTACAGAAGAAAAGAAGAAGGTGAAAAGAAAGAACAAAAAGATACTTTCAGCTCTAATATGTAGCTTTGTATTTTCTGTCTGTAGGCCGTTTTTCTCAGTGGAGCAACAACCATTTCAAGTAGCACTCAGACAGTTTTCCTGACCTTGACTTTCACTTTGCCCATCTGTGTGGTATTTTGGTGCCCAGCACAGAGTGCACCATGAGCATGTGGGAGGAGAGGTGCAAACGGGTGGGGGGTTGATTCAAAAGAGGCAGTGCACACCAGGAGGGGTTTTTTTTTTGGAAATGTTTTTAAGACTTTTGCTGAGAAATGAGAAACTGTCTTGTTCTTTTGTAACATAAGTCTGTAGTCAATCTGATAGTTATTTCCCTCAGAGCAAACAAAATTCTATAATGCTTTAATGAAAAAACCTTTAGCCATGTTTCATCCTCTTTAAGGACTTCCATATTCCAAACATTCAAAAGTAATCTTTCTATCAATAAAACAATTGCTGTAATTTACAGAAAGAGATGTTTCAAACCTGTTTTGTAGTCTTTGTTTTTTCATATGAGCTTTGACAGCATTGGACACAACAGGTGGATGAGCGAATGCTAACATGTGTGCGTTAGTGAGTGAGTGTGTCTCTGCTCTGCCTGCTGTCAGACAACAAACAGGGAGCATTTATTAGGGGTTATATCTTTGTTTTTTTGAGCGAACTAAGTGAACAAAGTGCTCAAACACAGTTTGTTATGTTAAATTTAACCGCGGCAGTATGCAACAGCTACAGAGGTGAAGTTTCTAAGTGATGTTATGTGCTGCCAACAGCTGATAGATGAGTGACTGACACACACGGTGACATGAGAACAAGACAGGATCAAGCAGCAATTGATTAAATTTACAAAGTGACATCACTATGAGAAAATCAGCATGCAAACAAGAACTCAATAAACACTGTATCCCCTCAGAGGCTCTGCACTGGTTTTAAGAAGCAGCGTTCACACAGTTATGATGAACTAATAAAGCATTTGCTGTGTGTGCGGCCTCAGTAGCTCACGCAGTGGGGGAGGTGGGGGTGGGAGCGGTGATACCAAAGGGTCACAGATCAGCTTTGTTTCTTCACTAACTGCCAAAACCAATAATTTAAAGTATCAGGAGTGTGTTTGTGAACTTTGTAATTTCCAGTTTGATTTTGTTTTCTGTCATGGCAGCTGCTGCTCCTTGTATTGGTGCAATATTGACCTCAAGAGACTTTTCATCTTGACGCGAAATTTTGTTGATTGAATCTTCTCGATCTCAAGGCACAAGATCTCGTCACACCCCTTGTCACTTGGTATCTAAAACGCATTGTTAATCCCCATAATGCTTTGTCTTAATGACCCCAGATATTTTATTTTAAAGCATGTAGTAAGAAAAATAGGGGTGTGTTGAGATTAAAGTGTTACAAGATTTCTCATTGAGGATCAAACTGTCTCACAAGATCAATAGGCTGCAGGTGCAGAACAGCAGCTATTGCAACATAATCCAATACTGAACTGGAAAATACTGACAAAGATGCCCTGACACTTTGAATTGTTTCTTTAGTAGCTACTGAAGAGACAGAGAACAGCTGATCCGTCTGTCACTTCTCCAACCCCATCCCCTGCGCGTGTGCCATTTCAGGCTGCATGTGATCCACAGATTGATAGAAAATTAATCATAACAGTATGAAATAAATGTTCTACTACCAAACATCTGGGCAGAGTCTCAATGAGAAGAAAACATCCTTTAATTATTGCATGAATGCATTAAGATTCTAAGGCAGAGGTGGCTCAGAGTGTTCATATAAGTTACTCTGATTAATGCTGCTTTGACTTTTCTCCATTTCAGGTCTGTTTGTCACAAATATATCAGCTGTTTGCTGCTCATCACATCGATCAGAACTTTGAGGTAAGGAACCTGATGGCTCACTGTACTCTGAATTGGTAAACTCAGCAAAACAAACTCAGTTTTAGAGTGCATATTTCACTCAAAAACCTAGAGATATAGAAGCATGGTGTTGTCTTTAACAGGCTGCAGCAGGCAACGTAGACACACAATCTCATCCAGTCAACAAGATGTAAGCTCATATGAGAAAAAAGATAGCAAAATGATAAAAAAAAATACTTCTGTAGATTACAAAAAGGTGTTTTTAACAGAAATATTTCTATTTAGTCTTTGAAATGTTGGTTTTCTTTTATAAAGGATTAGAGACAATTTTATTGAAAAGATGCCTTTTTTTGTATTTCAGTCGAATGTACTTAGACTTTCAAAAAAACTTTAAAATAAAAAGAGAGTTCACATTTATAAAATTGCTTCTGTTATTATCCAAATTGTAGCATTACCTACCAGCATTGAGTACACTGAAGGATATGGCACTCTAAAATGCTTGGAGATTCAATTTGAAGTGCTGTAAATGCAGTTTGAGTCATGACTAGACAAGACATAAACTATACGTGAGAAGTGATATTCAGTATAAGAGGATTACTAGTTAGAAAATTTTTAAAAAGACCATTGCATTTGTGACTTTCAATTGAATAAAAGGCAAATATTAAACTCATATTTATATAGATTGTTATTCTGTTGGCTGCAACAGCTGATGCAGGGTGGGTGTAAACAAAGGAACAAAATCAGCAAAGCAGTAAGAGGTAACACTTTGTCCACAGGAGTCATATGATTGGACACAAACTGAAATGTCCTTACAAGAACCTTAACAGTTTATAAACTGATTTAATTTGGTAACAACAAAAAAAGTGCTCTATATTTTCAAATTTCAGTTGATGCTTTTGTGTTCAGTCTGCTTGCTTGTTTGTATATATGCCCCTGGGGCTACATTATGCTCTGTCCATCAGGTTTGGCATCCACAGAGTGTGTTTGTGGTGCTAAAATGCTAAAGTCTTCTACCCAGTGTATGTGGGTGTGTGTGTGTGTGGGTGTGTGTGTGTGTGTGTGTGTGTGTGTGTTTCTGTGGGTATGTGTGTCCGAAATACGTCAGTCACCCTGGCTGTGCTAAATGTTAAACGTTTCAGGACTCACAGAGGGAGACAGATAGCGTTCTATTGCCCTGTCAACATAACAATGGGCGTAGAGAGCCTTCTTGTGTGTGTGTTTGTTTGTGTGTCATGGTGCTGTGGGTGGCGAGGAAAATGCACAGTTCTATAGAATGCATTGTTATTTTTGAATTTCCTTTGCATGCGTCATCCCTTTTGTGTTGGTGTCTCAGATGCTTTGTTATTCTTCTTTGACTTTTTTGATGCAGCAGACAACAAAAACATTTGGAAAAGCTCCTACTATTTGTACCCATAGAAAGCAGCAATTTCAACAAATCAGACAAAACGTGTTCATAACCAGTCACCTGAGATGGAGCCCAGCAGCACGTTGCTCTTGATGCAGCGGTAAACATAATCGTAGCTCTGAGGTTTGAGAGGAGATCCAGTAGAAAGGATGGTGTGGAGGGACTGGAGGTTGTGGGTTTCCGCTGAAGGAGAGAAAAGTAAACAGAATAACAATCAAAGATAAAATGACAAAATATGATCAAGTACAATAAAATTTCAAGTATAATATGAAACATCACCTTACTGGGCTACATTTGTCATCATACTAATTAAGATATCATTCTACCCATTTTCTTCTTTCTTTCTCCAGTTCATCCTTGTTCACAATTGAGTTAAAGAGCATTGTGGCAGCATGGGAGCACACATTAACAAGAGCTATAGTGGCTACCAGTGGCGGGCTGCTGCCTCACAGTTTAAACTAAAAAATAAAAATTAGTAATGACTTTAACTATTACATCCAGTGCCAAATAATGAGTAGGGATGGGAATTCATAAGATTTTATTGATATCACTGCCATTATTGATTCTTCTCAACGACTTGGTTCTTTATCGATTCCTTCCTGTAAATTTTCTTTTTGGATCTCTAAAAATGTTAAACATCAAGCGTTTGGGAGGAGAACAAGCTAAAAAATACAAAAACTCTCTTGTTGGAAATGTCTCAGTTAAAATAAACGGCTCTCTGGATTTTCAATCTCTGATCTTGAACTAGAAACCAATACTGCTGCTCACTTTCTTTAAAGACAAAACCTTAAAATAATTATAACTATAAAATTAGTCCCTGGATCCTAGATCTCTAGACATAGGATGCAGAGAACAGGAACCTGTTCTTGATTCCCATCCCTAATAATGTGGGATTTTAAAGTGTTAAGCTTGCAAATTATTTGCATCCAAAACTGACTTGTTTATTTTGTCCATTTTACATCTGTTCTCTCAAAGCTTATGGATAAGGATGAAATGTTGCAAAACTGCCACCAATCGTGGGGCAGCGTTGAGCAATGTGGCTAACAGTTCAACCCGGAGTAGCAAACACAGCAAAGAAGACGCATCTAAAAGAACTTGATTGAGTTTTCTGAGGAAATATAAACAAATAATAAGTTAGTTATTTGAAAATACTAACACATCGATTATGTTAGTTCACATGGATACAAAGACAGACAGCTATAAAAGCATAGCTGAGCAGAGGACGCACGGTTCTTTCTTAAGTCTATGGGAGAGATGGAGCAGCATCAAAATAGCTCAGTGAGAGATGACAACCTCTGGTGTATTCATTGTTCAATATCCACTCCGATATAATAAGACACACGTCAGTATAAGGGTAGTGACTAGGGCTGAACAATTTCTGAAAATAATAAATAATGATTATTCCTTAACTTTATTTAATTCCTACACAAAGGCTAAACAATTCTTTAAGAATGTCTAATTCTTATGATTTTGACTCGTTTTGCAAATTGAATATGAATTGGTGCATTGAAGGGTTTTTGTCATTTTTATATTTATTAAGAAAAACTTCAAAAATGAAGATAGGATAGGATTTTTTCTAGGGATGGGACCGATCCGATCCAATCCAGTATCAGTATCGGATCCAATATGGACATAATTAATAGAATGGATATCTGACTGATGGCGCTGATCCAAGTGACCAATCCAAATCCGTCCTACAGTTTGCGGTAGACCATGAATGCACCGAAGTCTAACACAAGACAGTCTGTGTGTAATTGAGTTAGTATTAGTTACGATGTTCTTAGCAGTATAATTACCTAATTGATTAAACGTAAATCTATATTTAGAATAGTCAAAAGTAGTCTAAAGATGAGAGAACGCAAAGAAGAGTGGGTGTGACATTGGCTCTCTCTACAGCATGGCTAGCATTGAAAGCTAGCGCCACCCACCTTTGTTCCTCTTTGCAGATTAATATCGTGCTTTGATATTTGGCCTCTTTTCATTTTGGTTAGTCATGCGTGAGCTTAACCCTGGACAGCCCACATACCACTTTATTTCCATTTACTACTTTGGAAAACTGTCGCAATGCGGTCTTGCTTTAGATGACAGACTTGCTTCAGATGAAACTTTTGAAGTATGCTTGGGGTCATTGTCTTGTTGGTATATAAACCCACGACCAATCAGATTCAGTCCAGAAGGGATTCCATAATGCACTAAGATGTTGTGCTAGATGTTCTTGTTCATGATTTTCACTAATTTGCCCACGCCGTATCCATAAATGGAACCCCATATCATAATGGAATCTCCACCGTGTTTCACTGTGGGTGCAATGCATCTGGCATCAATACATCCTCCAGCTTTTCTGCGAACATCAACATGACCATGCTGACCGCAGAGTTCAAACTTGGACTCGTACATCCAGAGTACCTTCTTCTAGTCATCAACAGTCCAGTGTTTGTGCTCCCTGGCAAATCTGAGGCGTTTCTGGGTGGTTGCAGGCCTCAAAAATGGCTTCATAGCAGCTATTCTTCCCGTTAAGCCTAGTTCCGTCAGTCGTCTGCTTATGGTCATTCTGGAGACTTTCTCAGACTCTGATCTAGAAGCATTCATCTCTGCCTGAACATCAGCAGTGGTCTTCCTTCTGTCTCTAGTACTTAAAATCTTGAGGTGTCTGACATCTGCTTCAGTTAACTTTGGTTTCCTGCCTCTTCCTTGGTGCATTTTGTAAGTACCAGTCTCGGCAACTGACTCCAAAGCATACTTGACCACACTGTGAGAACACTTTATGTCTTTCCCTATTTGTCTGAGACCATCCAGCATCATGAAGTGCTTTAATGCGGACTTTTTCATTTTCAGTGAGCTCTCCATGTTTTACCATTTTGAACAGGAAAGGGGAATTTCAAATTGAATTCACCTTTTTATACCCAAACTTGAGCCGGCTCACTGGGCTTCTCTGAGAAGTCAGAAAGTAATCAAGCATAACATTCAACCACTAAAACTCATTTTTCTGTTCAGGAATGCAAGTAAATAACTATAATTTGACATATTAATCATGAAATAATAATGTCCTTTACTATTTTTTCTTTTTTTTTTTTGTTAATCAGTACATTTGAAAATTAATGAATAACAATAATAATTATATTTTTGCATTAAAAATATCATTTGGGTTAAAGAGCTTCTACATATTGGTGTATTAACCATTGCAGAAACATAAAAGATGATTTTGGTAGTTACCAATGCTGTTAATTTAGGACAGCTGTGGGATTAACCTTACTTTGGGTGGTGGTCTAATAAATTCGTTAAGCACTGTATATATATCGGAATCAGTATCCGTATCGGCACTTATTTATCGGAATCAGATTGGAGCTGAAAAAAAAGTGGATTGGTGCATTTCTAATTTTTTCTAGACTTTTTTTTTTAAATAAATGGCACCTGAATGATTGCACATGTCATGCTTAACATCTCTGCTGCAAAAAAAAAAACAAGTTAAAAACTGGTATTTTGACACATATTTCAGGTCAAAGAAATATTGCACCTTTTGCAATTTGAAAATTGCAGCAGGCCATTATGTGATTCAATCTAATTTTCGATTAACTGCCCAGCCCTAGTAGTGACGGTTGTAAAGTTCAAAACACAAAGATCTATTTTAGTGCGTGCATGGAGCATAAATGAACCTTCAGAATGATAGGGGGTCATATTTGACATTTTTATCATATAATATTCAAGTGTAAAAATGGTCATTTTGACCTTCAGTTACAGGTCTAAGCAAAATTGAAATTTCAGTTTGATCCTTGGAAAATTTTTAAACAAAGGATTGTAACAAAGAAATCGCAATCAGTGCATCTCTGGATAAAATATAATTAAGATTTTTTTTTTCCTGCATAAAGAATAGCAAAGGACAGTCAAATAATTCAAACATGAGAATGCACTTGTTCAGCAGTGACTACATGCCCCCTTTAACGTTGTGCTAATGCAGATCACAAGCCTTGTGTGACACAACACAGGAGCTTACACGAAGCCTCTGTCCCATAGTCCACACATGCACAAGCATCATCACACACACACAACCCAAATGCCAGTTACACCCTGCAAACTAATAAGCTTCCAGCATCCGACCCTCACCCCATAAACACACATACATGCACACACACACACAGTGGTAACTCTTGCTCCCCCCTACTACGCCTCCAGGTGTCCGGTCCAAATGTCAGCCCGGGGAAAAGGGCCCCTCCGTTGGGGCAGCCACTGAAACAGCTTCCCCTACCCCTCTAAGCCCAATGGAGGCATGCTTACATGCACACACACACCTTTGCAAACACACGGAGAGGCACAAATCTCCGTCTGCTGTGCTCTTTTTCTTTAATAAGCATCCAAACACACAAACAGCCAGATAGATCATGTGTCTGTACAATTGAAGGTGGTAGGGTAGAGATTGTTAGAAACGGACAAACAATTGGTATTTAGTTTTTTCCTGCCTTCCTCTTTAGCCACAGAAATGGGAGTGGGATTAGCTAATTTATTTACAAGTATCAAAGAGACATGCACTCCCACACAAAGTAGGAATCATGAATAAAGATTTGTGGTGATTATAAGTTGCACTGGGAACTGAGACACACTGCAACAGGTTATGAAATAAACATAAGTTATAAGTGCTAATTTGAGAGGAGAGGAGAGGAGAGGAGAGAAAATGGAGACAGAACATTTTAGAACAAACAAGAAAATGCTTTTTACAGTTGTTCTAAAAAATAATTTAAGAAGGAAAGAAGAGCAGGATTACAATTTGAGTCAGGATGCTAGGATTGAGAGAAGGTTACTTGAAAGCTTGAATGTGTAATCTTTTAAACAAATTGCAGCTTGCACAACTAGTTATCAAAACTCAAAACGAGCACTCCATGGAAACATGAAGTTGCTCCATACAAAGGCTTAGATTCTAACAAAATGTATAAAAGAGCACAAGTACTTTCCAAACTTCTACTTCTAAACTGTTATTTTTCTGTCACAGAAATAGCAGAGAGAGACAAAAGGGTACACACAAAGGTTAGCAGGGAGGCTAACAAGGCACTGATTATGTGTGGAGACCTGGTTCTGTCTCTAGAGAGCTGTGACACTAAAAGCAATTAGTCGCTCCTATCCATGACTCATAGGAATTATCATAACAGCACTTTTATCCATTCTATTCTATGTCAAACACCAGAGCAGGGGGCAAACTGTTGATTCAGGCAGTAAATGGCTCAAAGGACGTTAGGAGCCAAACAGCCTCACTATTATAATCATTATTGTGTCCATCTGCTCGTATTGTTCCAGGTTCCATTCGCAGAGACGAAGTGAGTGTTTATGTGTGTGATAATGTATTCTGTCCGAGTTGTTACTTGTTATCTATGTGCGTCCATGTGTGTCCCTGGATATCTATGTGCTTTACCTGCATGTGTGTCTGTGATCAACACTCACCAGGTCTTAGGTTCCTCTCCTGCAGCACAGACAGCCATTTGGCCCCCGTACCAAAGATAGTGATGCTGCAGACAACAAGATAGACAGGGAAAACAAGAAGGAAGAAAGTGATTATTTCAGGCACACAATGAAGAACATCTCTGAAATACTCTTTTCCAGCCTTCAAATTATCAGCTTATCATGACCAGAAAATGTCGCCCATTATTTATGGAAACAAAAAAACAACCAGTTTTGCGTCAGTGTTCTACAGTGACAGCCCTCCTACATCTGTGTTCTCTATTCTGCTCATTGACAACATAAACTTTAAAACAACAGAACCAAATTAGTCAACAAGATGAATCACACTTCACTGGTGAGTATAATATTGTCAAAAAGTTTCATGACATTTTAGTTAATCATTTAAGAGGCCTCTTTGTCAAGATCGACTTGAAGTGTTGGATAGATCACTGGATCCACAAAATGTGACAAAATGCAACATCACGAACTTCCAACATTTTTATGGGGAAATCTTATATTTGCAAATCTAAACACGTCTTTTGAAACAAACCACAACTTTTTCGAAACCTATACCTCCCTAAACAAAGTATATGCACATCAAAATATGAGTAAGAGTTGTGGTTCTTCCTTGAGTCAAGTTTGCTACATGGGCCAAAAGGTGTAACTTAAACCCACAAAAAAAACATGGAAAGAAGTACAGTCTGTAACTGTCCCACCTGGCAGTGAAAAATTTTGCCAGGGTTGCACTTCACTTACAGTATGACCATATAAATGGCACTCTCTTTGCTAAATAAAGGCTGCATAATAGTGAAGATATTTAAGTGAGTGGATCTGCAGCAGAAAGTAGTGATGAAATAATGTGAAATTGACTGAAACAGTAGGTAAACAAAATGTAGCAGGAGAGGAATGCTGTTACCGGTGAATTACAAACACGCGTGAATGAAAAGGAGAATTTAGTTTATCTTGCAAAGTAGATGGATTTGCCAGCCTCCATTTCTGTCATGCTTGAAATAAAATGATTCACCCACAGTTTTAAAAAGGTGGCAATAATTTTGTCCAGCCCATTTTTTGAGTTTTGTGTAAAATTATGTCAATTTTGGCTTTTTCTTCGGGGGGTTTTTTTGTGTGTGTTGTTCCAATGCACATAAAGGAAATAAACATGTATATAATAAAATACATTTGTATTTGCAACAATTTCTGAGAGAAATGGTGTATTTTCAGGAAAAATCCCAGGGGTGCCAATATTTTTGTCCATGACTGTACTACGGCATTTTCAGTCATTTCCAGTGGTTGCGTGCTTTCGTGGACATTTCCTGAAACGATCTCGTATTTACTGGAAACTTTTTCAAAGCAAAACAGAAATACATCGTTTTTGTCTCCGTGTGGACAAGGCTTTAGAAAATGGGGATAAAGTTGTATGTAGGCTTTCAAGTTTTCAATATTCCAGAAGTAATGAGCAACAAGGATAAAGAAGATCGAAGACCAGCGGTGCTCATACTGCTTATGTTACCTACATTCTGTAAACCAACTCTTACAGAATCTGTTACCAACTGCTGCTCTCAGATAACTAGTGCTCAACTTTGACTGTTTACTGAGAGGTTTCTTACCTTTGGAATAGTTAACTAAATGCAAATAGAAATTGCTTTTTTTTATATGGGAAATTATTCACCTATGAACATCACTAGGTCTAAGAGTCTGCTCTTTTGTTCAAATGATGGGACCTGACTTTGTTTTAGAAACAAGAATGAGGCTGAATTGATGTTTACTCTAGAAACTCAGGCAAGATCTGGGTTTACTGTACTAAACCATGCAAAACTGTATTGAACCAAACTGTACCACTTGAAAGGCTTACACACGTTTACAAAAATGACTTTATGCAGCTATTGAGCTGGTGAAGATGCATCTAATGAATCATGATGGAGCACAGATGATGGAGTCAATGCAAGTATGCCTGCAGTGCTCAGACTCAACTGAAAATGCTCCATTTGTTGCCCTGTATCTATGCATGACAAGGCACAATTTCAATGTCGGCATGCTTCATGTAAAAATACAAAAAGAGCAACAGCTACTGAACAGCCTCTGCCCTTAATCCCATCTGCTCCAGTGAAGCTACTCAGTAGCTCGGTTGTGCTAAGAAGCTCCCAAGAGAGGCGAGTGTGTTGCAGTGTAAATGTGAAGTAAGGTGACTCTGAAACAGAGCGCAAGTGTGTGCTCAGCCAACCTTACATGGATAGATAAGAAAAAACAAGAGAAAAGAAACTGATTGGGAATTGACTTTCAGCTGAACAAATAAAAAAAGAAAAGCAAAGATGGTCAGTCTAGCATAAGAGGACAAAATGTCTTCTTTGTGAGTGTTCAACAAGGTAACAGTTCAGAGGAGAATGTATTGACAGGATGCTTGCAGACAACAACCCTGAAATGAAATGACTTTGGAGGGTGGCTTTCTTCTCGGTGAATAGAAGTCCCCCTGACAGCTGACAACAGTTGGACAACATGTGGAAGGCAAGAAGTGACAAAACGTCACTTCAGTGTTCCCCTGCAGTTTTCCTTTAAAAACAAAGGGCCTTTTAAAGTCTGCCTCTGTGCATGGGTGTGTTTGTGTCTCAGTCTGTCTCGTTCTGTCTTTTCAAGTTATTTTTGCTGACATCAAATCAATCAAATTGCCTTCTGTCACTATGGTAACCATGGATGTCAATCAAAGCACATCAAAATAAAATCAAAACAACGGTCTGATGTTTGATTGGTCAATAAAAAGGAATTGGTCTGCAGTGGAAGATGGGATTTTCTCTTCAAGGTTAAAATCGATTAGAGATAATTAGAAGCTGGTGAGACGTGCAGGTAGAGGACAGTGGGATGGGGTGAAAGGGCAGAGCTTCCAAGCAATAATATCAGATAATGCTGCTCAATTTCACTGTTGTCTGTGTGCACTGACTGAAAAGTCATCATATTCAATTCAGAACAAAGCTGATAATAAATGTTTAGAGAGGTAAAATATGAAATCTGCAGATGGACACCCATCCTTTTATCAAAATGCTTCATCGTCATAAAAATCCTTTGGGTGTCTCATTTCAACAACTTAATCACAAAACGTCATTCTTAGTAGCCTGTTTTCATTTACTGTACATTTAAAATGTCCATTTATTCAGGAACGGTAAACACGCTTCATGTTTATGCCAATAAAACACATTAAATTTCATTGTTAAAAAAATCTACCACCATGCAGTTAAGTCACTGTATGGTCATTTTTTTCTTTGGGGAGAATATCAAATTACCAAATAATGCAACACTGCTTTATTTAGCTTAATTTATCTGTATTCCTTATGTGAATTATTTTGAAATGTATTTTTATTTAACTTTTCCTCAATGTAGGCCTGTTATGTGTTCTGGGAAACACCCCATAGATGGTGTTTTGTAAAGGGAGAACACAATACACAAGAGACAGGCAGCAAAAAAAAAAAACAAGGTTGTTTTTTAAAATGAAACTGCCACATGTTCAATAGGAAAATGATCCGATGTTGCAGTAATTCTGTTTGCCCGCTGACTCTGAAAAGTTTGTCTGTTATTATTCTTGGAACAGAATCCTTTAATGCATTTGTCCAAGTCATTAAAATATACAACTGACTGTTAAGAGAAGCAGCTACAGCTCCAATTCTCTCCCTGTCTCTCATCTTCGCTCTAAAACCTGACTTTTAACACCGTGATATGTCCATGTATGATGCAGATATCAGCCATTGAACACAATTAAACAAAATTAATAAAAATAAGACAGGTATAAGACTGTATAATTTAAAATAACAGTATGTGTATAGTATTCTGGATAGCTGGGTGGATTTTGTATCTGTTTACCAAATTCACCAACATCCATCAGATACAGCACATGACACAAAAATTGACTCAAATACAAAATTCCTATTTTCCATCTACTCACAGACTCTCTCTCTCTCCATGTAACTGCATAACTCTGACCCCCCATATGCATCTGGATTTGATCTTTGCTGGTGTCCAAAGAATGGGTCGCTGTGTTCGGATTAGACGCAGGTGGCCAGGTGTGGCTGCTAATAGGATGTTCTGTATGGAGGGTGGAGGAGAAGCTGTGAGTCTCTTGTCTGTGAGCGTGCGCCTGCATGTGTTTATGCACCTTTGTGTCTGTTCCAAATGAGACCTGTTACTGGAAGGTAATAAGTCAATAAGAGACACTCGAAGAAAATCAGACATAAGAGCACCTCAGAGCAGTTATTACATTAATGTGTCTCTGTGCTCTTCCTGATGGAGCAATTCAAGTCCCACTTGTTGGTGTGTTTTCTAAACTACTCATGCAAATGTTCTCTATCCTCGTAATATAAAAATGAAGCACTACTGTCCTCTCAGGTGTCAGGGGCTACAGAGAACATTTTAAACCACTATCTAATGGAGCCATTGTGTACTCCTTTGCAACCTTACAACATCATTTATGAAACCAATAGATTCTGCATTTACAGGGGAAACTTGATGTTACTGCCTAGTATACAAGAGGTATAACATTCAAACTCCCCATTATGTCAACTTTATGTGCTGATGTTCCCAAAAATATGTTTACTGCCTACCAAGACCAGTGTACAGTATATTTTTCCATGTACTGGACTGTGATACTAAGCCATTTTCCCTTGACTCCAATTATCATTTCTGATGGATAACTGAAAAGAAAGTCATATTCAAATGATATTCCATCAGTGCTTCGCTCTTTCTGTGTCGCTGTGCTAAAACCACATACCCCATACTGTACACTACCACATATTCAAACAAACAGACGCCATACTGCATACTACATTAACGGTTAGTAGGCAGTTAATCCATACTTAAAAGCCCATCATCTCTGCATCACATGACTTTATCATTTATGTACTGGCAGTTTGTGCTTCGTAGCTAAGCTAGCAACAAGCTAGCGTGACTGTTATTCTGTGAATAGACTTCAACCAAAAAAAACATACGTTCCTTTTTAATACACTTGCACAGATGTTGGATTGTATCTATCAACATTTAAAGCATGTTCTGTCCAGTTACTTTTATGTTTACGCCATTCATTGGCTAGTGATCTCCCCTGACCAGAAATGCATAGTGGAATGCCACTGCGATCCCATTATCACAATGGTCATTCTAGACCGCTAACAACAACAAAGTATGCGGTTTCACAAACAGTCTTTGACTTATTCCACTTAGTATGCTGCATTTGGAGCATTAAATAACTATGGGTGTTGTTTTGTTTGTCAGCAACAATCTTTGTTCAGAACCGGAGGAAGACATAAATCCCCACTGTCAACACGAAGACACAGTTTGAAAGAAAGAAGATTTTTATACCCAAATGTCTCAAACAGAAACTAAAATGACGTATTTTCTAAACTATTAGTATAATATTTCCCTGTAAAGAGGATTGTTTTTTACAAGCATTTGCAAAATAGCACATTGTCATAGTTGGTACAGGAGTACAGGAGGGATTTCTGACAAATGTGCTCAACATATAATAGACATAAGATGGCAGCGACAAGGAGATCCACAGGGAATACAGAGTAGTCCTGCCAAAAACATAAAACCTGTCACAGGAATAAATGTGGTAACCTTTAGCTTGCTAACCTGACACGCCAGATGGATTTGCTTCACACATCCATCTGGGAAAGCTTCAATAGGAAATGTTTGAGAACAGGGAGAGGATTTGAAAAAATCTCGGATTATGATTGGGTAAAAGTTCTGTCTGTCACATCTCTACGGGCCAATCAGAGCAACAAAACACATGATGTAGCAGCTATCAAGCTGCGCGTGCGCAGGTACTGAGGAATAACACGAAACACAGTGACTACAGACATGTAGGTACTGGACTTTTGTCGTTTTTGAAAAGAAAACAACTCACTGCTGTTCTTTGTTCTTCTTTTAATGAAGAAATGTCCTCAAGTTCTGATAAAACTGGCGCTTTAGCAGCATCCACGCTAATGTCTTCCTCCATAACTGCACTAGCTCTTGCTGCTGCTTGTTTACGTCTGGATTCTGCTGCGCCTCAAAGTACTGCCCCTCGTTGCTGACTGGTTCTCACACTTTCTAAACAAGGCCCAAACAGTTCAGATGGGAGCTTTGCAAGATGGATTCGCCAGTGAAAAACAAGGAAACGGGCGTATCCATCTTCTTTCCAAGGTTATTAGTTTGCTTCACATGGAAACACTAAGGTCCTGCATGGTCTCAGTAAATCTCTTTCTTCCTCTCAAACATTAAAAAGGCAAGAAAAGTATAGAGCATTTAAAGTTTTGTTTCAAAACTGAGCCAGAGTTTGAATATTCACAACCATACATGGATAGTCATGTAACTGAGATAACGATGATTCAGGATCTGGTATAGGCAAGGTTGAAATATAAATAAATAATCAAATTTACTCACATTAGTGTCATGGAGCAGCTTTTCTCTTGTTTTTTTTACAGTTTTTAAAATCAGCTTATTTGTTTTACTCAAGTATATTTGTGGAAAATATTGAGCTTCACTACATTTTAATAGTATCCATCATGGAGTAAAAATAAAAAATAAATAATTAAAAAGGAAAAAACAGTGATCCAAGCATGGACCTAGATAAAAGTCCCTAGATGTTGAGGATACTACTGAAAAAAATTAACAAAAAGATTTTTTTCTATGAAGGAGACCTTTCTGAAATTAGATATTCCAGTAGAGCTGTTTATGGTTTACTTTCAGAGTTCTAAAACTCCAAGGCTCATTGTGAGAGCGGCTTATCAACATCTCATGTGTTGTTGCATCATAGTTTTTTATAAGGACAAACAAGCATGAGACTGATTGTTTCTTTCCTACACTGAGAACTCTTTTCTCCTCTAGGCTTAAAAAATGAAAATGAAAAATGCCAGCTCTTTTTTTAATCAAACATTTGATTCTTCTTGCTTTGTGATATAAAACTTCAAAATGTCAGTGTGGCACTTCATCACTGGGCTGATCCATTTTTTTGGTTGTCAAGACCAAAGAGTGTCTGATGAAACATCAAAAAATGGTTTCTATTGATGTGAATCACTGAGTTTGTACTGTGTATAAAAATATGTATTTTTTTGTTAGTACATAAAACGCAAGATATCTATTAGAGCATCATCAAAATCCCATTCTGACATCAGTTCTGGGAGCAGTCAACCATTTTTATACAAGATTGTGCAGCATTTTTGATTATAAAACACACAATTAGGGGTTAATTGTATCCTTTATTTGTGACCTTTTCCTTTCCTACAGAAACATACTTACTATAAATCATATGTACTGAAAGATTCTCATTCTTTTTCACTCCTTGAAAATGTCATTAGTAAAAAAATAAAAATTTAAAATTGTAACTATCAGTTCTTAAGAGTCATGTGGCCGTGGGATTCAACAGTTCAGATCTATAACTAACCATCCGAATTCAAGGCAGTGTGGGAAGCGTCAGCATTACTTTAACACCCTCAGAAGCGCTGACAGATTTAGCCCCAATTAAAATGTCCAACCTCTATTCAGAAGATGAGGGTGTTAAAAAACTTCATGTCAACCTCTCCCTGAGGATTTTTCCACATAGTGCTGGGATCTGGAAAATGTGTCTGAGGTAGCAACATCAGCACTTAATTGGTTCAAAAATGTCCTCGATATTTTAAAGGTTCAATCTGTCTTTCTGTCAAAGTAGCAACCTTTCATTAAAATCACTTTATAATACTAATTTTTGATCACCATATTCTGATCTTGTACAGCCTTACACAATAGTGACAGACCAAAAACAATAAATGCTCGACCATAAATGTATAGTTTTCTGCTACTGCTTATATGTGATAATTCATCTGACAAGTATAACTGTGGAAAGAGCACATTAGCATTGGGACTGTACTCACAGATCTTGTTCACAGTTGATGCAGTAGAGGCATTTTTCTTGGCACTTTCAGCTTTTTATATTTCACTTATCCTGATTGGTGTCGAATCTTTCTTTCCATACTTTTCTTCCTCGCTGAAGCTAATATGACATCTCTGCGGCTCTAAAGCTGTGTCTGTAGTATCACTGCTTAAAATCCCTCTACTTCTGCTTACCAAAGAGGATTTATTTCATAATTTAACCACAGGTTGACTGAGTGTGCTCAGTGACACATACTGACATCGGGAAGATGCTTCTTATGTCACAGTCTCCATCTGTTAGCTGTAGTAGTTAAAGGTTGATCAAGGATATGCTGGATTAGGGTTTAAGAAAATAAGAGTAACCATCAGTGTTACCCAGTGTTTTGTGGGTTGTGTTTATCATTTTGCTGTCTTGTGTTTGTTTTTTGTTGTTGAATTTGAATGGGAGTATTATGATGAGAATGCAGAGCTAGAGGGGATCAAATTAAGAGCAAATGATAGGCTGACTATAATGTTAGTGCCTCCAGGGTGCATCTTATCTCATTCAGTTTAAATTTGATGAAATTGGGGATATAAGCATGATATAACAGTCTGATTCTGGTTTGCAACGCTCATTTCTGGTTGTAACTGTGGTAATGAGTGGAATTTTTAAAAAGCGTATCGGTTGTTTAGTCCCTTCTGTGGTACTGTAGAGTCCATGGAGGGGACCTCCCCTATGTGTGAACAAAGGCTTATTCTAAGTTTACTACAGAAAAAAAAAAAACTTTTTTTATATATTCAGGGGGTTAACACTTATTTTAACATAGGTCTATTTAGAAATACTATGTTCCATTTTGACCAAGTTTGTTCTGCTAAATGAGAGCAGGCCAAGTAACATACCATATCTTTAAATGCAATTAATCACAAAATTTCTGTAGTTAATCAGGATTAATTCTGGTTTTATTTATCAATTCTATTATTTTGCATGTAAATTTTCTTTTTTGTTTTATTTTGGATTGTAATACTGTCTTAAACTAAACACTGACTTTCTGTCTGGTTAAACACCTGTTTTTATTTTGGTATTGATTTTTTAAAATTTAGTTTTAGTTAACTGTAATGATTGTTACATTCTAGTTTTAGTTATTTAGTTAGTTTTAGTCAACTATAATTGCCATGCACTGAACGAGGTTTTTTTGCAGGTGGCCTCTATACAACCTGCTGTTGTTAGCAGAAAAGTCGTCTCCTGCTGACCACTACAGAAGCATGATAGTCTGATTTACTTCTGCAATGGCTTCCCTTTTCTAAATGAGCTAAAAGAACACAAAACACTGATCCAAACTGTTGTGTGGTCAGTTTGGATCAGTTTTTGGTGGCGAAAGAAAAACTGTGTATTTAGAGCATCCTCTGTCATCCATGCTAAACCTTTAAACCCCTCTGTTTTGTTTGAACATGATGAGAAGACTCCTTAATCATCTCATTCTTAGGAAATATGTGCATCCACTGAATATTTAGCGTTAACTTTTGAATCATAGCCTAAAGTCATCAGTGTGATTTATGACATCAATGACCCGAGAGGCTGACCAGAATGAGACCTAGTGGGCTTCATAAAAAAAGAAGCAAACAATGGAAAATATATAAGCTCGCCATCTTCCCAATTAAACTTGGAAAATTAATTGTCTGCCTGCACACCTACACTCACACACCATTATCCTTGACCACTTCCTCTTTTCTCTCGCCGTCTTTAGAGGACAATGGAGGATCAATACTGGATTTAACATGTGCTCTTTGTTATGGTGATAGTGGTGGTGGGAATGGGAGAAGGTAACATGACATCTATTTAGTTATACTGCTGTTACTATCCTCTATGCTATAAAATAAGTAAACCTACAATTTGTGAAAACATTTGGATGAAAAGGAAACATTGCTCTAAAACTACTCTAATTGGGGATTAAACCCCTGCGCCATTACGCCTCAACATGTGCTCTGAAAAGGAAAATTGAATTTTTTTTTTTTAATTCATAAAATGAATTACCATCTTATTTCTATTTCCACATTATTCCATTTTATATGGTGAAAAATTTCTGGAGATCTGGAAATCATCATATTTTACATTCTCAGAGCACAATATGGTTTTCAAAAATATGAAATTAACTACATCACCCAAAATAAAAACACAGCTGCAGCAATGAAAGTAGGAAGGACTGACAGAAAAAAACAGATTGTGAATGTGCAAAACAAAGTTTACAAAATCACTAGGTGTACAATAGATCTAAAGAAAACAGCCACTGTTTCTTTTTTCCTCAAAAGTGACTACTTTCTCATATTAAGTGTGTTGGACAGTTTAAGGCAGTATACTTCAGATGTAGCTCTGATAGTTTATAGAGCAGTAGAAAGCTCATAAAAATTAATATGAAAAAATATTACTGAAAGCACTAAGAGTGCTTAATCTTATATTTAATTTCTACAGTAATTAGAAAGGCTTAAGTACTTAGTCTCTGTTCTAAGTAGGCTTTACACGATCAGGATTTTTGGGGCCGATCACCGATTAGTGAACTTAAATAAACTGATCACCGATCCGATCACATGGGGGAGCAATATGTCTATTTAAATAACTTGTTTATTTACTGTATATACTCATGTACTGTTTACTGAGTATCAACAAAAGTATTCTCAAGCATTTTTGCTAGTGTTTAACAATCCTTGCCATGCCCCAAACTGACAGAGATGCAAGGGTATGCTGCCTCAAACATTCATATAACTCCATGAAATTAACAGTCACACTAGTGCAAATAAAAGACAGTAATGTTGCCCCTCAAAACACTCATATATACTAGAAAAGCACTTGGAGAGCACAGATCTCTGCCATTAGCCCTATCTCCCAATAGTACAGAATCCTTCAAAAAATTCCTGGATCCAGACGGTGATCCAGATCACTCCCAAAATCTAATCAGTTCTTCCTAATGCCATTTCTGACATTTCCTGAAAATTTCATCAAAATCCGTCCATAACTTTTTGAGTTATATTGCTAACAAACTAACTAACAAACTAACAAACCCTGCCGATCACATAACCTCCGTGGCAGAGGTAATAATAACTCCATGAAATTAAAAGCCACACTAGTGCAAATTAAGGGTAGTATAAGTAATGCTGCCTCAGAACATTCATACACAACTCCATGAAATTAACAGTCATACCACTGCAAATAAAGGGCAGTAATGTCCCTTACTGTCTAAACTAGTTTGCTTTAGCATCCATTTCGGTGTTTGTTTTTCTTTTTCCACGCTCCGTTTCTTGAACTCAGCATGCTCCTCCTTGTGTTCCTTATCCAGGTGCCTGATTAAATTTGTCGTGTTGAAACATTTTGCAGATTCTCCCCCACCAGTTACTGTAGACTGCAAATAGCTTAAGTTTTATCTGTCTCAGACACTTTGAAGAAGTCCCACACCACCGACATGTTTGTTTGAATCCGACAGCTAAATGATTCAAGATTCAAAAACTTTATTGTCGTCACGTGACATAGTGACAGGGCTCAAGGAAAAAAAAAAAAAGCTGTTGGATTCAAACAAACATGTCGGTATTGTGGAACTTCTTCGGAGTAAATGAGACTGATAAAACAACGAACGGGATCATCTGCAAAAGTTTTCAACACGACAGTGACGTCATTGATCGGATCGGCGAATTAAGACATTACAGCTGATCACACGAATAGCATAAAATGCAAAATATCGGCCAATCCGATGTAGCTGATCAGATCGGCAGAAAGCCTAGTTCTAAGATGACAACTTTAATAAAGCATTTTAAATAAATTTCATGATAAATGGAGGTTAGAGTTAGTTCATGCAGGACATGGAGGTCATACAACCTGCTGCAATCAGCTGACGCTCAGCTGATTTACATTTTACAGCCAGTCACAGCTCAATCTCTCAACAAGGTAGTCCATTTAAATATGACGTCCTTCTCGCTGATCCCTGCTTCATCAATGCATACTGCATCCTCACTAGGGCTGCAGTAATAGATTCTTTTCGTAGTCGAGTACTCTATCGATTCTTCTGACGATTAATTGAGTACTCTAATAAGAAATATTGCATTTTTTAATCAGTCACTTTGGCTTTTTTTAAGAGAAGTAGTACTAGGAAATGAGACAAGAAGCTGGGTCCCTTAAATTAACTACTTCTATATTAAAAATTGGTATTATTCTTTAAAGAAAATATATTTTACAAAGTGCAATGAAGTTCTGATGACAGTTTACATTTCTTAACGTTACAAGGAAGGGAAGTTATATAATAACATTAGATTATGCCATATTTGGGGTTTTAGGGATCCTCTCCCAGGAAATTTTGGGTGCTAACACTTTATTTCTTCTACTGTAGTTTATTTTTATTTTCAATTTGCCATTAAAGTAAAAGGACACAATCTTTTTAACATCCTGTACTTTATACATGCGTGTAATATTTCACATTATAGCAACAATAAAGCTCCATCATTCAGAAAGTGGTCTGATGATGTCTGAAAGATGAACCTTTAGATTACAGGTATATGGCTGGTTTTTCAAAGCGTGTTCACTTTTACCTTTTCACATTTTTGTTTGTGAATTCATCCACCATAAAAGTATGACCTTTTAAGACCATCCACTGACATGTAGAACACATTTTAAGGGATAAAGCGGCTTCTGTGACCTGTTGAATCCTGACTATATGATGATGAATTTTGACCTACTTAGTCTCAGTCAATGTCTGTGGCAGTAGCCTGTTTCTATTTAATTGGTGTCAATTTATCATCAATATAAGTCTTATAAAATTATTTGGGATGCTGACACTTTTTGAAAAATACTCTGCAATCAAGACGTCCATGCGCTGAATTTTAAATTATTTATAATTAAATGTATGACGTGCACTCGTGGAAGAGAGAGAGAGAGAGAGAGGGAGAGAGAATAGGGCTTGAATTGTGATGCCTGACGGTGCTCCGTGAAACCGTCAGGCCAATAAACCAGAAGTTTATGAAATTCCCTTAAGTCTGCAGACACAAACTAAGCGCTGTCTCACTCCAGCGAGTCATGCAGCAAGATCAACTCGGAGATGTCCGTAGGTTCAGGGGCGCCGGCATAGTGCCATATCTGCCAGCCGCAGGCAGTCGCTGCGTAAAAACGCAGGACGCATGCCTGTTAGCATCACTGCATCAACTTCTCTTCCTTCGTGATTTTCACGCATCGTATCATGCATGTTGCGTTATAGTAACAGCGAAAACAAGTACATTGTGCCACACAAATAGCCGTCTGTGTAAAACATAGCTCGCCGTGCAACCCACGGCGTGATGTCTAAGCTACAGTACAGGCGTATATGGATACATGACTGATTTAAGCGAAGCCTCGATGCAGATAATTTGCCTCGGGGAATTTTTTTTTTTGTTTGAATTACCCGAATAATTCGAGGAATCGTTTCAGCCCTAAATCTCACATATTCATTTTTAGACCACCTTTTTAGTACTAGAAAGACAGAGTTAACCCTTAAGATACCTTTGTAATTGGAAGGATGGCACTTAATTTAGTTAAGTATATAATATTAAAATCCCTCTTCACTCCTTGCTGTGTGTGATGTCTTTGTAGTTGTTCTTTTGTACATGTGGGTCAGTCCAGGACCATGGGGTCAGTACAGGACCATGCCCTCTTGACTCCAGAGTCTGATAAAGGATACATTCAAAAAGCAGCAGGAACACCCAAGGAAAAAAAACATATCTGAGTAAAAACTCAGAATAACAAGGCTCATTTATGTTGGTTATTTTTTTCTGCAAAACCTTTCCTGCAACCACATGAGGGAAGAGAGGAGGCCCAGTGTTCATCGCAAGAGCATAGAGATGGTGTGAGCAAAGAAAAGCTTTGCTTTGGTCTGAGAGACTGATGCACAAGAGCAAAACTGATTGGACATTTACTCTAAAAGGACATTAAATCTGTGGGATTTAAGAAAGAGGGTTGGCCTTGTGCCTTTGTAAGATGGAGGAAAATTTAAAAAAATTTTACCCAAAGCACAATACATTTAAAATATACATAAAAGTGGAGCAAATTCTTATCTATTACCTACCCAGCTTTTGGTCCTTGTCATACAAAGACCTCCATTCAACCTCTTTTCTCCCCTTCCATTTAAATAAGATGTAATTTATTAGTAAGTAAATAATAAATGTTCATTGGATGATCAGCCGCTGAGGGTCTCTCATCTCAATGCACATAACAACCAGCAGAAATCTTTATTCATGGCTATGCTCTTGTGCCCAAGTTGCCAGTTAGGTAAACACATTATCAATTCTGCGATAAAAACTAAATCTCCAAGGAAAACCCTACCCTTTGCTTATGCTCCCCTTTTCATGCTCCGTCTGCATATCTGAATCCCCCTTTTAACTTTCATTGTCTGCATTCGCTCGTTTTTCTCTGCTTTATATTCCAATCAAACGCTGTCATAAATGGAAAACCCTCACTTCCTCTTATAGAAGTCATGCTATTTTCACCATCTAAGGTGGAAATGCAGCATGGGTCTATAATATACAGATGCAAATGAGGATATTTGAAGTATTGTTAATTAGGTGTCTTAACATGGTTTGCTGATGTTGCATAGATGGTCATTATCACTTAATTTTGATGTGAATAGATAAAAAAGCATCAAAAGAGAAGAGCTTCAATGGTCATTTTGAGTTGGGATCTGCTTGCTACAGAAAACTAGAAACAGCACCAAGATTCAGTGGTCTGTAGCACATATGAGTGAGTGTTTGTGCATACATGTGTGGCTAACTCACCCCAGCTGGTCTGTCAGGTTCCACAGTACATTGGGTGTGGGCATTAGTGGGGAACCGTCATACAAAACCACTGAAGCTCCAACTGCCAGAGCGGACACCAGCCAGTTCCACATCATCCAGCCGGTCTGTGGACACCACACACAGACACACACAAAAATAGAAAACACAGCGGTCAGTTTATCTGGTGCAAACACTCCTCTCTCATCAACGAGGATAAATGGAGAGAAAATGTACAACTCCAGACTGAGAGCTGCATCTGTTGTTCTGTGTGTTTTTTGTTCATGCTGGGCTCCTGACCTGGTATCATTCCTAGTCCCTCGGTCACTTAATCATTAAGTTAACTGACAGAAAATGGGTCAATTATTCAGGTGATCAATAAATGATTGAGGCCATTTATCAAGCAGTGATCAATGTCATTGGTACAAGCTTAAGAAATGTGTAAATATTATGCATTGTGGTTTTAATTTTTGGCATCATTATGGGCTCTACAACCCCAGAAGGTCATATTTAAATCCCTTCTGTCAACCCAGAAAGCACTTGCAACAATTGTTAAAAACTAATCTACCTGTAAATCAAAACAATCAATGATAAATTGGGGGCATTTTAAGAGAAACATCCAACATTCACTAACAGAACATTGACGTATTAAGTTAGTGTTCCCTTTTCAAATTTAAAGGTTAATAAACACAATAAACCTCTGGACAACAATTCCATAAACCATCTGTTTTATCTGAAGATGTGTGCCCATTTCTCTACCCTAGGGATGTACATATACATGTAATTCAATAGTCTAGTGGTTTATATTGCTGACTCTGTAACAGGAGGTTGGGGGTTTAAGTGCCAGTCAGGGCACAATGACTATCCAGCTGTTCCTTAGTGCCAGGAACAGCTGACCCAGATGTGCATTGCTTAGGACCATCTTAGATGACAACGTAAGATGATGACACTGCTCATACTCGTGAAAGATTACAGACACCAGAGCTGCTTGATCACAGTACAAATGATCACAATCAGGCAATCATGCACTCTGGATCTTTCCATTCAAAAATTTTGGTCTGAGATCATGAGCAGGTTGTCTGAGATCCTCAGCCTTCCTCTCCACACCATTATTGCATTACTTGGTGACATCTCTACACTCACCATACCATAAACCATTTTATATCAATATAACTAACCACTGCAAAAAAAAAAAGGAAAAAAAAACATACACATGGGAAAGACCAAATTGAAATATCCATAGCACACTAGTTTACCTTACTCAAAGACCACTCAAACAACAGTCTCCATGAAAAACAACATCCTGTCCTTTGAACATTCAAATTTGTACTCAGTGTCAGTGAACGCTTAAATATAAGTACTTGTTTGTACTGGGTCTAAAAAAGTGCAATTGGTACATCCCTGCTCTACCAAATGGCATACAAAAACAACTAATTATCCAGTTATTTAAATTTTGCAATAATAATGTTTTTTAGAGTGAGCCTCTTTATAAAAATAGGTTTTTAAATCAAGGTTGAAAAAGCACACAAAAAAATGCCATCTTTTTAAGGATGTTGTTGAGTTTTTATCATCAAAAAGAGCTGAAATCTTTCAGGAACGACTAAAAAAATATGCACAGCTCTGACCTCCAGCCCTCACTGAAGCTCATTAGAAAACCCCTGCTTGTGTATGTGCACATGTGTGCATCTGTGACCAGGCTCATGATTATACACCAGACTCAGTATTCAGCTCCTGCTTGGAACAGAGAAGAGATAACAAGGGTGGTGTGTAAAGTTCCCCTGGTGCAAAATACGTTGGCACCAGGTTGATGTTAATTTGTGTTGAGAAAAGGTTGCACCTACCGTGGTGTAGTAAATGATGACATCACTGCTGGTCATATTGCCATGGAGAATGTGTTCTTTCAAGTGTTGGATGAGTGTGCCCTATAAAAACAGAAAGACAAAGAAGAAGACAGAAAGACATAGGATGTACTGAATTATTTAAAGGTTTAAGCTGATGTGGCCATTCTTGACATTGCTGGTTTTTTTCTTGATTGCAACCCTTGTTGATAAATTAACCATTTATAATTAAAATGACAGTATTTTCAAAAATATTTCTCCCCTTCATTCTAAGTTGTGCATAAAAAAGCTCATAAAACAGAAAACACAAGCACTTCTTTCAACAAAAAGGGCAATTTTTGTTAAGTGTGAATTCTTCCAAAGTCACAAACCCATCACAGTCTGACAGGTTATTATTTCTGCTGGTGAGTCTGAACAGCATGGGTGTGCGATATTGCCTGTGTTTTAGTTGGGTGCTAATGTTCCCAATATAAAAACAGGTGCTTTGTGTTTGTGTGTGTGCGTGAACATAATCTTTGGCAGAACCGAGCTGCCATACCCGTCCTTTGGTGCATGCCATCTTGCCACTGACAGCATGTTAACAGAGCCGTAACAAAGCAGAAAGCACAACAGTGTCGAGGCTAATTGGGAGAGCCAGATAGGGCTGCCAGCGTCACAAAACAAAATGTTTTCACCAACGCATTACTGTCCAATTATCGGCAGCATGGGGAGAAGGAGAGAGCACAAAAGAAAGAGACAGAGAGAAAAACAAAAGAGGAAGAAAATAAAGAAAGCTGGAAGAGAGAAGATATAACACCAGGGGGAAACTTTCACTAAGAGTCTGAAAAGGCAGACTGGGTGGTAAAGTTGAGAAAATACAAAGTGAAGATAGAGAAGCTAAGCAGTCAGAAGGTAAAATAAATCTAGGAACAGATTAAATCAGAGAAAAAATAGATCTGGGTGGGTCAGAGATAGAGATGGAATATTTGAATGATATTATTTAAATACACTCACTCAAGTGTTCACATGTTAGAGTGTTTTAACTTTCTTCCTTTTTTATAATCATTTATGTGACGCTCTCCTTTATTCAGGTATAGTATGTAGAACACAAATATCATTCATTCACTCTCTTTCAAGTGAATAACCTTTCTGTGACGTTCTGATGGAAGTTTGCTGCCACCTAGTGGTGACAAATGACAGCTAAACCAAAGGAAAGGCATGCAATTTCAACTAAAAAGCAGGCCTAAAGTGACTAAACTTTTGTTGGGATTTGGTTAGAATCATTGTGCTTTTTTAAGAAGGTACTGTTAAGTTTAAAGGAATTAAAATAATCTTGGTAAAGACATGATGGAGATGTTTAAAAGCGACTTTCATACATACAACCATGTCAAATGTGCACAAAAACAAGATCCACTAATAACTTTCATATTTATATAACACACTGAATTCAATCAATTGGTCTTTAAAATATGATAAATATCTCAAGAAATCAAATTTAATTTCCTATAGTATTTTCTATATATTTTTTTGTTATAGTTGTTTCTGTATTTCATTCTGGTTATAAAATGTAGGTAAAAATACTTTACACTATTCATAATGAGAATTAATAATATAAAGTAGTTATTTCTAGGTTTAAAAAATCGAATCAAATTAAATTAAAGAAATATGTGGCTGTTTCTAATTCTCAAACAACAGGGCGAATTCTTTTTTACACTGTGTAGTATGATCACACTTTTGTAGCCAATAAATGGGCTTTGTGGTAAAGTTGTTATGTTTAGCTTTAGATTTAGTGATTTAATTATCTTTTTTCCTCCTTTTTATGAAAATAAATGTGGTATTTGTGAGAGCATCACCCTCTTTGCAAATCATCCACATGTGTATTTATATAACTGGTTTGGACTGGATATAAAACTGTACATGTTTGCTATCCCAGGAGAGCTTGGCAAACAGATGTGACCAGTGTGTGCTTAAATTTGTGTGCCTGTTTACATGGCAGCTGTGCTCCATCTAACCCTTCTGGAGCAGAGAAACTCACACAGCAACAAAAGTGTCTCTTATTCTACTTAATTCCATAAAATAACCACTCACATTTAGTATGAGTATAAACAGCAATACAGGAGAGCTCACGGGTTAGGTTATTTATAAAACATAGCAGTTGGTGTGACAAATTGTGTTAGTGACAAAAAGAAGGCAAGTGATCAGTGATTTTGAGCTAATGAAGACCTTTGTTCTTCTTACCCCTGCAGAGTGGACCATGCATTTAGGAGCTCCTGTGGTGCCGGAGGAGTACATGATGAACAAAGGGTGACTGAATGGAAGCTGCTCAAACTCTAGCTGGGGAAACTGGTCGCCCTCTCCACGCCCAGATGCCAAGAAATCCTCTATGAATACACTTCAGAGACAAAATTTCAGTTAAATAAAAGGTTAAGAAAAACAAATCTGATACTGTGTCTTTAAAATCTTTCTCTCAGATTCTCTGGTTTATCACTAAAGTACGGTTGTGTTTACAGACATACTCACCTGTTGGGGATCTTGGAGAGGTCAGTCTCATGTCTGGAGCGAGCATAGGGAATCACGACTACTTTTTTCAAGTCAGGCAGACCTGCAGACAGAAAGAGACAAAAGCTTTGCTTTTTTCCTTATCACTTTACCTTGTGAAAAGCCATGAGGGTTCCCAGAGGGGTTACAGGATTTATTTTTTCCATCAACATGACACCTTTTGTTTCTTTACAGAGCCCACTGATAGCTCTTTTTAGTTAAGAGCTTAAATATGCTCAGCAACTCTCTGGACAGTTCTGTGCTAGCAGGTGAAGAAATCCTTTATCATCCTACTTTTGTAATGCGGCATCTGTTGTGCACTTGTGAAGCCCAGCAAAGCTATTTTGTCTGACAAATTCTGGTCTTAACCTTATTTTTTTCTTTCTGCTAGAAAGAAGAAATTCTATTTTAGTTTAGCTGCTGTAAAGAGACAAAAACATAAAATAGTGCCACAATATAATAGTCCTGCTACATTTTGAACAGGCTTATCACCCATTAATATCATTATTCTCTATAGTGAATGAACTGTCAAGTTTAAGTTAGACCAAAATATCTATTTGATGAGAAAAGTTGCATGGCTGCACACCTTTGACGACACTGGTCAGCTTTTCCATGTGATCATGTGTTTTTCCATTGTAAACCACAGCAGCAACAGAGAAGATCAGTTTGGGTTGGATTTGAGAAAATCTGTCAAGGACACCCTAAAGCAACAAAAAAAAGGGGACAGAGAGAGAGAAAAGGTTGAAAACAGATTAATATGAAAGGTAAAAAATGTATAAAAACCTCAAATGTGCAGAAAATACGAAGGCAATGAGACTACTAACAATGCAATATACTCATTATAAAGGAAGCACGCAAATGATGTTGTTGTCAGTTTGTCTCATTAGAGACAAACTGAAATCAAATACTCCTTTAGGGAAAATGGATACTGATTTCAACACAAAAAAAGAAAAACTCCAGAGAAAGTGACTAGAAAGGCTTAATGTCCTGCACACTTCTATAGACGCACTTCTGTGCTTGACCTCATGAGGCAGCAGAGCATCAGAAACAAGAGGCAGACAATATGACAAAAAAGCCATTGACAAAAAAAGGTGCAACAGGATAAGGCTAATTAAAGCCTCATACATGACCAAGATCTGGATTCCTTGTTTTCTGTATGCGTATTTGTTTCTATATGAATCTGTTCTATCCCTTCATATAATTCAAGTCTGTAAGTGGGAACAAGCACGAACTGTAGATTGAAGAGCTATTAACAGATTTTATTAAAGATAATTTATAATCAGAAAGACAATTCAGCTTGTGACTATTACTTCCTTGTGTAGGAAATCTGTTTCTATTCAAATTAATTTTGGTTATTCAAATTGAGTTTAAATGGACACATATAAACAAGACAATAATACAATAATAGTTACAGATGGAAACCCTTCAATTATTCAACTATGAATATAAAATTAAAGCAGCAAACAACCCTTACATTGACTCCAAAGTCAACAGATGTGGAGCTCCAAATTGCTCCAATGCTTGCTGCTGCTAACATGGCCTCCAACGCATGAATACCATTAGGAAGGTAGCCTGTAGTGGGGAAGAAAGCAGAAAAGAGCAGGATTACAATCCAATGCATGGGATTCCTTTTAAAAAATGACCAAGAAGTGTTGCAGAGTTTACCAAGAGGATCTGGCTGCAGACCTCGAGCAGACCTCTATGGTGGGGTGTTCAGCAGCAGACCTCTAAACTGGGGCGATGATGTAGGCTATTACCCAAGCCGAAATTGCAAGACTTGGTAGAATTTTTTTTTTTTTTTTTTTTTTTTTTTAATAAAACTGTCTCACAATTAAAACATTTAGCAACTAGAAAAGCACTCGGAGAACGCAGACCTCCGCCATTAGCCCTATCTCCCAATAGTACAGAATCCTTCAAAAAATTCCTGGATTCAGACGTTGATCCGGATCACTCCCAAAATCGAATCAGTTCTTCCTTATGCCATTTCTGACATTTCTTGAAAATTTCATCAAAATCTCTCCATAACTTTTTGAGTTATGTCGCTAACAAACTAGCTAACTAACAAACTAACAAATTAACAAACCCTGCCGATCACATAACCTCCTTGGCGGAGGTAACAGCGGCTCGTAGATTTCCATGACAACGGCTGAGGATCGAAATTAACGGTAGAATTTCACTGAAAACTGATACTGAACATAACTTATTTTTACAGAAAAAATAAAACATACTATTGGATAAAAGAGTTTTGTGTCTTTAGTAATAAAATAGTGTATATTTTGGAGTGTATCATCACTTATTTTTGAATAAAGATGGTCTCATGTCTAGTAATCCTCATCAGTGTTAATTTTGGCAGCCATTTTTACATTTAGTTTTAGTATTAGTCTTTAAATGAAATGCATTTTAGTTTTAGTTCCATTTTAGTAATTTGTACCTTTTTAGTTTTAGTCTAGTTTTAGTCGACAAAAACTCAAAACATTTTAGTCTAGTTTTAGTCCATAAAAAGTCCTCACATTTTAGTCTTTACTTTTAGTCCAAGCATTTATTTTCTTGCCTAAATCTGGTACCAAATCATGGTAGTGTGTTCTATGCACTCTGCCAAACCTGGGGTCCCTGCTTTCTACAGCTGGGAGACGGAATAGCTACAGATGCATTATATTTTGACAGATTTACCCACAGTGGAAAAATATCACAAATTTTGAATGTCCAACGAAAATTAAATTAAATTTTAGTCTAGTTTTAGTCATTTTGACAAAAACTAAACTTAGTTTTTTTTTTTCAATTTTAGTCATCACAGATCTATTTTCAATAGTTTTCGTCTAGTTTTTGTCATGTAAAAAAAGGCTGTTGACGAATAGTCATCATGTTTGAGAGCAGCAACTGTCATCGCCCCAGTGTGGAGGTCCGCGACTCGGGCAATGTACGTCATCGCCCCAGTGTAGAGGTCTGCTGCTGAATGCCCCACCACAGAGGGCTGTAGCCAGATGCCTCTCGAGTTTACAGTAGGAAACCACATAGTTGGTAACATCAATGAGAAAAAGACTGACTAAGAGTGAAAGGGGGGGGGGGACACAGGAGAGACAAAACAATACAGAGCAAAGCCATCAAGACAACATGGAGAGAGAGAGAAAAATATGAATGTACAAAGAGTGGGGGAGGAAGAGATGAATATCAGCCATGGTGGTAGGACTATTTCATTTTTAACAAGCTGAGCTGACATCATAACTGCTGTCATGATGTGATATATGTGGGGATCAATCTAGGAAATGGTGTTCAAGGACACTACAGGTCTTTTTACTGGACGGACAATCAGCAGAGAAGGAGAGAAAGAGAGAAACCATGAAAGTGAAGAACACTAAAAATTAGACATGACAGTTATATTTAGCATCTACTGACCATACATTGCCATGTTAATTACAGGAAGTGTAATTAAAGAGAAAAGCTTTCTCTTGTATGCATCAGATTTATGTTTTAAGGGCTACATTTATAGAGAAGTTATTTCAGCAAGGGAAAAAAAATCAGAAGCACATATATATTTTTAATCAACAGAGGACTTGCAACAAAATAAATGTCTAGAATCTTAGTCTGTGAGACCCAGGTGCAGTTTTTTGTGTGTATGCGTTTCTGTATTCTTTTATGCTGGAGACTTTTTTCCTAAATTACATGTAAAGTATACGCATCATTTTTAAATATCTTATTAATCATGAATAAAATCAAATCAAAATTTGGTCACAAAAATAGAATTATCTCATTCTAGAGATGAGAGAAAATTGTTTATTCAAACAAAATCAATGGATCAGTCAAACTCAGTGCACGATCTCTCATGCTACCTGTTTAGTTGATAAGATAATGCGATATTTTATCTTTCATAATAAAACAATAAAACAGCTGCTAGTTTCACTTTAGCAATCTCAGAGGTAATAAAAGCCATGCTGTCACTTACTGTTAGTCATGCCTAATCAGGCTTTATTGGTTCCTATGCTGACTCCTCCCGCTACAACCAGGACCTCAAACGTGGCCGGATGACATCATGAGCTGACAGATCACCAACCTGTGACACCAGCTCTACAGGCACTCTCAGAAATTGTTATCTTCTTGTATTGGACCAGGTAAAATAGTGTCATGGATCATAATCTTACTAAACTACCTTGCTTGACTACCTCTGTAGATACAGCCTAAAGAGACTTTTGTTATCGTACCGTTGATGAAGCTTCCCTGCCACTTCACTGCTGTATTTCATTACCATAAGAAAAGTTAGATATGACATTTTCGTGAATTTAAAACTGTTGTACAAAGGCTTTTCAAAGGTACACTTTAGTGCTTTTTTTAAACCAAGTTATATGAAACCAAATAATTGTGTTAATCCTTGAATGCCTTTTCATTATTAAACAAAGCTAATCTGAGTAACTAGTGCAGTGTTTTCATCCTATGTTTTAAACCAGTGGTTATCCCCTTCACTGCCCATATTAATTCAATACATTTATTCAAACTTCTGCGCTGTACTGGCAATCAAAACTAAATCTGCTGCTTGAATGACAAAGTCAAACCTCAAAAAGTTAAAGCAGCAATTAGAAAAAAATCTAAACTTCGAGAGAAATACAGAAAAGATAAAGGTAGGAACACTGAGATGTGAAGAAGAGATGTAGCAAGGGCCCGCATTAACACCACAAGTTCAATGTTGTGGAGCTAACAAGACTACCATTGCAAATCACAACAGCCATGTTGAAGTATATTCACTAGTTTTAAAGAATAGCTGTTTGTATATTATACGTTTGTTAGTCATCAGGAGATCTCTAGGTGGAGTCTTGATTTTGTGGGATTTGTCTTTTTAATAAACAATTAAGTACATCATTTATTTTGGCAGCTATAAACAGACGACATGAATAATACATGAAATTCCTCCACATTCTACTGACTCTTGCAGTCTTTTTACATAAATCATTTCATTTTAGTCAAGTTTCCTATGTAACATTTCGTAAGGTTTTAAAAATAAGTTTTTATTTAAACTAACAAGCATAAACTGAATCTCTTGTACTTTATTCTTGCCATAACATGCTTTGCTGTTAGCAAATATGTCCACCAGGCCAACATTTTTCTCTCATTAAAGCATAATTACACAAGCTACAATTTCCTTGTAATTCAAGTCACTGGATTTTAATAAGTTGTAGCATTCTCACAGTTTTACATTGTAATGCACCTTCATTTTTCATTTAATTTAATCCATGCATGACATGGATCAGTGAAAGGCTGTGGTTGCAGGGTGTGTGTTCAATTATATTATTTAAACGTCATTGATCCCCTTTTGCATGTACAGTAGGAGGTGATGATACAAGCTTGGTAACAGAGGGCTGACGGTTGAGTCTAATGGGACCAAGATGGAAGGATATGTGGCTAAAAAGTGCATGAGAGGAAGAACACAGAATGTGTGTATGCATGTGTACGTGTGTGTGTTCATTTCCTGTTTTAAGGCATGTGGCTTGTGTCATCAGCTAAGTGCTTATATATCTCCAGGATTAGAGACCCTGACAAGACATTTTAGTTACAGCCAAGGGACTAAGACATCCCTGACCCATCTACACACAAGAAGAGAAAGCATATTTAAACACAAAGATTCCTGTTAAGATAGGTAAGGGAAGTATGAGGGGAAAAAAGAGAAGAGAGGGATGTAGAAGCGGGATCCTTCTCTTTCATTCTCTCTGAGGGTTTTCTTGACCCCTCTCCCTTTCTACCCGTCTCTCCATTCCTCCTGTCTTTCTAATGAGATTCCCGCAGAGCTCAAGTCATTAAGCTAATGGATTTCCCGAACTGCAATCTCCATTTTCCCTGTGAGCACACACACAAACTTACATCTACACCCTGGTCATTCCTGGACAGAGAAGCTCAATATAAGGTCGTAGCCATGAGGACTCAGGGATGTCTCAAAATAAAAGAAGGAATCATGGGAAATAAGAGGTGCATGAATTTCATAATTTAATTTTTACTGATTATGTCAAATTAAATTCTTATGGCTGGCTTATGTCTTCCAGTACATTACAATCTTTAGATTGCCAAATTTCCTTAAATACAGCTGTGGTGACAAAAGAAAGGAAATCCAACTCACACATCCCTTCCTTTGGCTCAGCATTTTAACAGTATACTAAACTACACTAAAAGGTTTTACACCATGTGTTACACATGGTGTAACATGTGATACTTCAACATTTTGGCAAATTCGCCCATTGCCATAATTCCTACAGTCTTGGTAATAGGTTTGTTTCCTTTAGTTGTCGATGCAAGCTGTTTTTAGATCTGGGGGGACCGATATACCAGCTGCACAGCTAATGCTATGGAAGCAGACGGTATTTTTTGCTTTCCCTCATCAAACTCATCAAATACACAATCCAACAACTCCAAAACGTTCTCATAGACAAGCTGTGACCTGTACATTCACCACTTGAACCATCTGCTTCTATAGCATTAGCTGTACAGCTGGTATATCGGTCCCCCCAGACCAAAAAACAGCTTGCACTGACAACTAAAGGAAATGAACCTATTACTAAGACTATAGGAATTATGGCAATGGGTGAATTTGCCAAACTGTTGAAGTATCCCTTTAAATCAAACAGGAAAAAGATGAGTTACCTGAAGTATTATAAGTCATTGTCATTTGAGTTACAACTGTTGGTCAGTGTTTGTGAAATTGAAGCTTCTAATACTGACGCAGCACAAAAACCTTCAAACCACTGAGTTGAGAATTAATCAGAGACTAGGATGGATAACATTTAGCTTCACATTGACTTATGCTATACCTCTGTATTTTGTTACCAAACATAACATTGAGGCTTTGCATGGAGCCCATCCCAATAACCTAAGTTTGCTGAAAAGTGTGACCCCTAATGAAAAGACTAAAGTAACTGAAGTGATTGTAGTTGTGTGAGGGAAAAGTGATATTATTATTTTGTGCTAAAATGGTTCCTGAAAGTGACAAATTTTAGCAGGGAGCATCATCGAAAACATATCAAATTTGATTAAATCTCCTTTTACTGACTACTGACAGCAAATGGGGAAACATGTTTTTGGGCGGGGGGGGCATCATGTTTTTAAATATATTTTTAACCCACATGGGTTAGAGTCATATCTAACCTAGGGTGAAAAAGAACACTTCTTGTACAATGGAAATCTATTTCTCTATTAGAAATCAAAACAATTTCATTGCCACCACAGGTTTTTTTCCTAGCTTTGAAATGTCTGGGCAACAAATGTTTCTGTTCTGACATATAAAAAAAATTGTGATTAGCAATACTAGAGTAACTAATTTCCAGCTAAATGAGCACTTCTGATAGCTCAGTGTGCATCTCCACAGCCTGCAAGCCTGCAACAAGATACAAAGGTTTTATTGAAAAGCATTTTGCATGGGCATTGACACATATTCTACTATTATTTAATGCCCCATCAATCCAATTTCTTTTGTTAACCCAGGATTGGGTCGCATTGGCAGCCCGCCAAGCAATTCCACCCACATGTCCTTCTCCCCAGCAACATTTTTCAGCTTTTCCTGAGGGATTCCGAGGCGTTCACAGGCCAGATGAGATATATAATCCCTCTAGGGAGTCCTGGGTCTACCCAGAGGTCTCCTCCCTTTTGAACACACCTCCACAGGGAGGGTACCAGAAGGCATCCTGATCAGATGCCAAAACCACCTCAACTGGCTCCTTTTATGAGGTGAAGAAGCAGCAAGTCTACTTTGAGTTCCCTATAAATGTCCAAGCTCTTCACCCTATCTCTAAGACTGAGCCCAGCCACCCTCCAGAGAAATCTCATTTTGACCACTTAAACCCACGATCTTATTCTTTCAGTCACTACCCAAAGCTCATGACCATACACGCGTGGACAAAATTGTTGGGACCCCTCTGTTAATGAAAGAAAAAACCCACAATGGTCACAGAAATAACTTGAATCTGACAAAAGTGATAATAAATAAAAATTCAATGAAAATTAACCAATGAAAATCAGACATTGCTTTGAATTGTGGTTCAACAGAATTATTTTAAAAAACAAACTCATGAAACAGGCCTGGACAAAAATGATGGTACCCCTAGAAAAGATTGAAAATAATTTGACCATAGGGACATGTTCAACCAAGGTGTGTCCTCTAATTAGCATCACAGGTGTCTACAAACTTGTAATCAGTCAGTCGGCCTATTTAAAGGGTGACAAGTAGTCACTGTGCTGTTTGGTTACATGGTGTGTACCACACTAAACATGGACCAGAGGAAGCGAAGGAGAGAGTTGTCTCAGGAGATTAGAAAGAAAATTATAGACAAGCATGTTAAAGGTAAAGGCTATAAGACCATCTCCAAGCAGCTTGATGTTCCTGTGACTACAGTTGCACATATTATTCAGAAATTTAACAAAAGAGCCCAGAACAACCTCCAAAGACATTAAAGGTGAACTTCAAGGTCAAGGTACATCTGTGTCAGATCACACCATCCATCGTTGTTTGAGCCAAAGTGGACTTCATGGGAGACGGCCAAGGACGACACCACTGTTGAAAACAAACCATAAAAAAGCAAGACTGGAATTTGCCAAACTGCATGTTGACAAGCCACAAAGTTTCTGGGAGAATGTCCTATGGACAGACGAGATAAAACTGGAACTTTTTAGTAAGGCACATCAGCACTATGTTCACAGACGCAAAAATGGAGCATACCAAGAAAAGAACACTGTCCCTACTGTGAAACATGGAGGAGGCTCTGTTATGTTCTGGGGCTGCTTTGCTGCATCTGGCACAAGGTGTCTTGAATCTGTACAGGGTACAATGAAATCTCAAGACTATCAAGGTATTCTAGAGAGAAATGTGCTGGCCAGTGTCAGAAAGCTTGGTCTCAGTCGCAGGTCATGCGTCTTGCAACAGGATAATGACCCAAAACACACAGCTAAAAATACCCAAGAATGGCTAAGAGCAAAACATTGGACTATTCTGAAGTGGCCTTCTATGAGCCCTGATCTAAATCCTACTGAACATCTGTGGAAGGAGCTGAAACATGCCATCTGGAGAAGGCACCCTTCAAACCTGAGACAACTGGAGCAGTTTGCTCATGAGGAGTGGGCCAAAATACCTGCTGAGAGGTGCAGAAGTCTCACTGAAAGTTACAGAAATCGTTTGATTGCAGTGATTGCCTCTAAAGGTTGTGCAACAAAATATTAAGTTAAGGGTACCATCATTTTTGTCCAGGCCTGTTTCATGAGTTTTTTTTTTTTAAATAATTCTGTTGAACCACAATTCAAAAGCAATGTCTGATTTTCATTGGTTAATTTTCATTGAATTTTTATTTATTATCACTTTTGTCAGATTCAAGTTATTTCTCTGACCATTGTGGGTTTTTCTTTCATTAAAAGAGGGGTACCAACAATTTTGTCCATGTTTGTAGGTGCGGGTTAGAACAAAGATCGACCAGTAAATTGAGACTTTTGCCTCACAGCTCAGCTCCCTTTTCCCCATGTCAGTTCTGTATAACGTATCTAATACTGGCAATTCTTCACCAATCCGCCTGTCGATCTTGCGAGATGATACTGTATATGATGGATTCTTGTTTTCATGTTTAACTTTCTACTCTAACAAGCACTTTGGTCACATCTGGTTATTTTTCAATGTGCTATAAAAATACAGTTTCCTTGACTTGATTACGGTAGGTAAACATGTTCTACATCAGTTTAAACTTCACTTGCAGCAGCTGCACTGATTAATGGCATTTAATAGTGTTAAGTTTGTAGGTATAAATGAGAAAATCTCCTCAGCCAGTCCTCCCTTTACAAATACAAACTCTGAGAAAACAAATTATGACATTCAGAGAGAGCTGTGACCTGTGCCAACATACACATATTCACACAGAAACCGACACATGCAAACACACAGCTAAGGCAGAAGGTCTTATGTTCAACTACTGCTGCAACAGGATGTTACAAAGGCACAGGGTAAAGGTAAAAGAAGAAGATGAAATAAAGGAACTGAACAATTAAAATAAATATCTATGAGGAGTAATGCATTTTTTCATCGATTTGGTACGACAACACTTGGCTGATTGAAAATTCGCATTAAAAAGCTGGTCCCATTTCTCCATTCTCTTGTTTTCCCCTTGCTGGACTGAAGGGAAGTTAATGTATGACTCACCTACAACCCTGTCTCCAGTCTCAATGCCCATCTTCCTCATGGCAGCAGCAAACAATGCCACGTCACGCCTCAGCTCCCCAAACGTCACCTTCACAATCTCATCATTTGCCTCCGCTGGTTTTTGAATACAAAACAAGAAAAAGTGAGCAACGGAACAGCAACAGAGTATATAATATAAAAAAAACTAAGGAAATCTAAGTATACTGAGACTAACTACAAATGTTCTTCTTCACCTTTTGACAGAAATTTCATTTAAAATTCTGAATTTATTTTGACAAAAAGGAAAAAGAGGAAGGTAGAAATGAAGACATTAATAGAGATGGATAGTGTGGCAGGCAGAGCACAGACAGGAACAGTCTTGTTGTCTCTCTAAGTAATACTTTACTGACATTTGCAGAGGCTCCATCGTATTGTGACCAATGAGCCTTGTCATAATTACATTAGAGCTCCTGAGGAAGGTTGTGTGCATGTGTGCCTGTGTCTACACAAGTGTGCACAATCCCTCTCTCTCAAACGCACACAGATAGGGCAATAAAGAAGGGTCTATCCATTAGTATGTGACAGTTTTGAGAGATAGAGGAGAGCAGCAGTTAATCTAATAACACAGGGATTTGTGCAACCTTGTGCACATCCTTGCATCCATTCTGTACTCCTGTGCACCCTCAGCTTGGTTTCTCAAGTCTCTATTACTGTCATTCTGATAGCTAATATGCAAAATAATAACTAAGAATAAAACAAAAACATAAGTAAATGCAATATGTTGCAATTGAAAAAGGTCATTTTCCAGTCAAGAGGCGAGGTAAATGGTGTCAAGGAGTTTATTGGGCAAACAAAAAGTATCCCTGCATGAGTTGGTCTATCAAATGTGAATACAACGAGTGCTGTGTTGTGTGGTATCTAGAATCAGCTTATGTGTCCATTAAAACTGAGCCCCACATGCTGTTCTCTTTAAAAATATTTTATAAGTATCATACTTCATATACATACTTGCAGCATAGAGAGCTACTTTGTCCTGGTCTGCATGTTTGAGCAAGTTCTCAGCGTAGTTGAGCCGAGCTCCTTTAAACCACTCTGGAGCATCTGAGATCCGTTTGGATACATCCACAACCTGGTAGACACCCATTAAACACACATACAGGAGAGAGAAAGGAGAGACAAAGATGTGACACAGTACTGTCAGCGTCCCAGGGAATTAATTTAACAGCTAGAAATGAATTAAGCTATAGCTTTAAGATCTTTTTTTACACAATAAAAAGCATACATGTCTAATCCTATAACATCTGGATTGAAGACAATAATTTATTGTAAAAAGAATAATTAAAAACTAAGATTTAAACTAAGATTTAATGACCATGTGTATTAAGCATCACTGCCGTAAAATTATTGATTGACAGACTTCATCATTTTCTTTCTCTTCTTCTATTTGATGTCTCCTTCAAATGCAAACATAAGTCATTAAAAAAATGAACATGTGGCCAATGCGAAATGGAAAGTGTCATTAGGGTTGTGTTACCAATATGGCAAGGCTCCTAAAGTTCAGACACCGTTTATTACAGCACACATCAACCTAGATGGCTATATCCTGGAAACTGACAAAGTAGAGTGCTTTAAAGATGAAAATACTTAAATGAAAATTGTTTTTCATATAGGATCAAGAAAAAAACTGTTACAAAATGTAATGTCTGTGATTGAGCCAAATTTCTAACACATACTATAAGGCACCTTAAAGACTTCGGACTTCAAAAAAGTGGGGAAAAAACTTTATTTGAAAGCCTTAAGTGAAAGTTACAAGAGTCCCATGAAATAGCATGGCATCTTGCAGGAAAATTCATATTGGTTTACTGCCTTTACAGGATTTAGTAACTGAGAAGACACAGCTGACAGCAACTGAATTTTAGTTATGATCTAAACATTTGTCCTTGAGAAGGCTGTTAAAAAAAAAAAACAGGATTTGCAGCCTATCTGGTAATCTGCTCTTGTTTTTGACAAGAAAGACCAGCTCAAGTTCATTTCCTACTACATGCAATATTTTTTTACATACACCCCTGAAATTTTCAAGAAAATGTTCAGTTTGTTTGTCAGGCAATGGAGGGGCAGGGGAGGGGAGATACTGGAGGGCAGAAGGAAACAAATGTTGGTAGAGCCTTGGTCAAAAGTTCAGCTCCTTGCTCAAATGTTACATTTTTTCAGGAATTTTCTGCAAGTTGGGTTATAATTTAGATGAAGTTCAGGTTCAGTTCACTAACGATTATTGGTGCAGGTCATTTATGTGAAGAGATTAAACACTGAGATGTTACATTCAGTCGAACTATCATATGTGAAGTAAAACAACAAACCACCTACCATTAATCTCCAAGCACTACAGTGTTTGAGAAAGGAGTGAGTTTGAGGTGTGACATTAAAAGACCCAAAGCACGTCAGAGCACTAAGGATAAACCAGGAAGTTCAACAACCATAAAAAGGAAACTCTAAAGGTCAAATTATTATCATAGTCCATATTTTACAAGAGAGCTAAAATCCTAGAAAAAGTGATGTGAGGATATGTTCAATGATGTTCAACCCACAGTGTTTGCACCCACCTCTTCATAAGGTTTGGAGCTGACAACTCCACAAAAGCGCCACACCTCTCCCCAGAACTGTGAATAACTGTCCACAGACCACTGGTACAGATCATTGTAGTTAACTAGAAGACAGAGCGGAAGTAGTAAGTACAATTTTACAACAACAAATATGAATGACTTTTGTTTATTGTGGCTCAAACACTAAGTGTGACTTTGCTACAGTTGCTACCATACTGGAGATTAAGGAAACTAGACTTGTGCTGGCATCCTTTAAACTGATATTTCTTGACTTATTTTAGCCAAAACTAATGTATACACAACTTTTGTTAAGAACAGTAAAACCAGAGTAAGGTATTCTGGCACAACTTCCCCAACTTTCAAGGTGCATGGAGGATGATAAAAGACTTTACAGAGTAGACTGATGCATTTCAGCTTCTGGCATTCATCAGGGTCAGCCTGGATCATCAGGGTCATCACCCTGATGAAGGCCACAAGCCAATATGTGTTGTGGTGACAACTGTTACTGGAGCTTAAGACTCTCCTGTTCTTAAGTGTAAAATTTCAAACTAACTGAACTTCAGACCTAAAACACAAGTCATTATAACGCATTTGAAAGTTTAAGGAAGAAGGATGTCAGAGAAAATTAACTTCAGCAGAGGTAGGTTCATTGTTTTGTGTTCAAACTGCACTTTCTTACATTCTGCAAATATGTACAGCTGATATATTTGTTGGAAGCATCAGCAGAAATGTCAGATCTGCAGATACTAGTAATTAATTTATACTGCTATCATGCTCCCTGCCCCATCATCTCGATAAACAAAAAGCCAGAAAAAAAATCGTTCTCTTACTTTAAATCAGCATCGTAACTAAAGTAGTTTACTTGGAAGGACCCACTCATGGCCTCCCCATCTTTTTGGTTTCTGACCATTTATAACTCAGGGCAGTCATTTTTAATATTAACTTAAAGCAATAAGTAAAACGCTTATGTTTCGTTTGCAACGTTTCATTTTACTGGTGCAATTACAGTCTTTGCCTAAAAATTAGTGCATAAACTGAATAAAAGCATATAATACTCCAATAAGCAACACGAAAATTAGAAATGATAAATGCCCTTGAGGAGAGATGACTTTAAGGGGTCAATTTCGGTACCGGTGTTCAGACAGTTTTGAAAAAGAAGATATGAAGAACAGTATGATATAAATTCTCACACAAAGATCTGTATTTAACAAAATCCCTCTCTCATCCCTTGAAAATTATGTAACATCTTCCTCTCTGCTCTACGCCCGGCGGGTTTTTCAGCATTCCTCACGTTGACACACTGTCAAATAACAATTAAAATACACCACCTCTGGTTGGGAACTGAAGGTAAACCAAACATTAGCAAAACTACAGAGTAATAAACAGCTAATTATTGTACAAATAGCGAAAGGTGTGAGTACAAGGAGAACGGGCAAAATTATTTATAATTAATGATTTACACCTGCAGATATGTGTTTATGCTGAATCACTGGCTCTTCAATATTCCCTTTAAATTACCAAAGGCTGCACAGCAGAGCTAGCTAAAACACTGCATTACAAAGGAGCTTCAAACAGCAACAGTTTAAGGGGAAGAGACAGCATACATATGAACAGGTAGCAGTGAAAAGGGGCACTGATTATGTGTTTTTATTGAGCTCAGATAAAAAACTACGCAGGCTCAATAAGCTCCATGTTATAGTCATTCAAACACACCCCTCTGTCTCCTGCTCTCTGTCTGTGTCTGACTCCTCCGTCTCCCTCCCTCCTCTCCTCTTCACTCACCGAGATTAAGCCCGTATTCCCCGTTGATCTGTATCCTGAACTTGTCCATCTGTGTGTTCTTCTTGGAGTCCGGGTACCACAACACCTTGCTCTCCATATCCATGATTTTCTCGCTCTTGCCTTCCGTGTCTTTGGACATCTTTGCTGCTTCTCCTTTGTCGGCTCCCAGATAGCTGTCCGCGCGAGTTCACGAGCGCCTTGTTTAAGCTAACTGTCCCCGAAGGTGAGGGCTTGTGTCAAATTAGATCTTCGGCTAACTGCTTAGTTTGAATGGCTTGGCTCTCACGGTGTACAACAGCTAGCAAGGTGCACTACCAAAGACATGCGTGGGGCTGCTAAAGAAAACTGACTGACCACGCCCCGGCGTCATGACGTAACAAAAAAAAAGTAGAGTTCAAGAACGTACAATGTTCAAAACTGTTGTGAACGTTGTTGAATAACCTGCTATTAATACCGTTCAAACGACAATCTGAACCAAGGTATGCTTTTTTTCAGGGACCACAAGATGTTTCCGACTGTATCAGTAACACTGAATACTGACACTGTCTGATTGTCTTCAGAATGGATAATTTGCACAGACGAAAGTTAATTGTTTTAATATACAGCCCCAATTTTAGAATAAAGTTAGGGTGTTGTATACAAATATAAACTTATACAGAATGCCATGGTTCCAAAACCCGATATCTAACTGAAAATAGCATAAAGACAAATAAAATATAAAATGTATAAAATGGGAAATTTCTACCATTTCTTTATATATATACAGTGCTTAACAGATTTATTAGACTACCTGTCTCAGAGACCATCCAGCATCATGAAGTGCTTTAATGCGGACTCTTTCATTTTCAGTGAGCTCTCCACGTTTTACCATTTTGAACAGGAATGAGGAATTTCAAACTGAATTCACCTTTTTATACCCAATTTTGAGCCGGCTCACTGGGCTTCTCTGGGAAGTCAGAAATTAATCAAGCATAACATTCAACCACTAAAACTCATTTTTCTGTTCAGGAATACAAGTAAATAACAATAATTTGGCATATCAATCAAGAAATAATAATGTGCTTTACTTTTTTTTTTTTGTTTTTTGCAAATCAGTAAATTTGAAAATTCATGGATAACAATAATGGTTATTATATTTTAGCATTAAAAATATCATTTGAGTTAAAGAGCTTCTAAATAAATATTGGTGTATTAACCATTGCAGAAACATAAAAAATGATTTTTGTTTTACCAATTTTTACCAGTGCTGTTAATTTAGGGCAGCTGTGGCATAAACATTACTTTGGGAGATGGTCTAATAAATTTGTTAAGTACTATATATATATATATATATATATATATATATATATATATAAAACACAGCCTTTTGCAAGTATTTGAGATCTGAGAAATTCAGCTCCTGTGATTTTAAAGGCAGAATGTTCACTCACGTTATAAGCTAAAACGTCCCTTCTTCATTAAATTTGGGGTTGTTAGATCCCTTATTTTAGTAAATTTTATAGAAACAGGTATTCATTGTAATCAGAACAGTTTCAGATCTGTTTATTAATGACCCCAATAACAGTGGTAAAATATTTTAAGGACATTTTTTGTGCATTTTTATGGTTTCACTGAGTGAGGGACCCCACATATGAAAATGATTTAGAGATACTTAGACAAAAGTGTCACTAAAGCAAACTGCAAAGTAATTAATTGTCACCACATTTTATAGACACCTTAATACTTTTTAACTGTCAGCCTATGAAGCCTACAGTTATTTTGGCTTCACTGTATATGTAGGATATGTAATGTATAGTATTTTAAGGCTCTATTTCCAAGTCACTTACTTCAGACAGTGTTACTCGAGGAGCGTTTCTCTGATGACCACTCAACAGTCACAGAGTGTCAGAGAACAGAACTTTAATTTAAGAAGCACCTTAGCCCTACTTATTGTATATTATGCACTGTCTCTCACCGCTTTACTGTATCTCAAGTACTGTAAGAAAGCTCAGTAATAAAAGCCTTACCTCATATGCACATTTGCACTCAGTAATCTATAAGCTGTACTTACTGTAATAATAAGTTATTATTATCTATCTACGTACTCAAATGCTGCAAGTAGCTAATTTATTCACTGTTACTCAAACCCGAGAAGGCTCTCTGTGGTAAAATGTCTCACGTCATATGCACATTGCACTAATCAGCTATCTTAAATGATCTTGTCTACCTCATGTAAATCTGCCAACATCCTTGCATGTTTACTCTGATCATATCTAGTCAGCATCCTTGCACCCTTTACACATCTTGCAACCATACTATCAATGCACACGGCCTTTTTTAAACTAGAAATAACACCTGAGAGCTTGTACATATTTTTATCATACTTACTATACTTCTCAGTTCATTTATTTTTTGTATTTAGTGTTTAATTCCTGAATACTGAGAGCAAAGCTAACTGGACTCAAATTCCCTGTAAGCATACTTGGCCAATAAAGCTGATTCTGACTATAAACTCTTATCAACTACATTTATTAGATATCAAGATATCCAAGAGTCTGTTTTTAAAATGTGGCTCTTGGGTGGTATGTAACAGTGATCATATACCAGGTAAACTGAATGGTGTCTTTGTTAGATGTTGCATTAATATTATGTGGTGAATCAATTGTTATGTTGTGGAAAAAAACACTCCATCGATTCTTTTAAGCACAAAGTTTCTTCCCGTAGAAGTCTTGAACATCCCCCACACGAGAACGCGCAATTCCGTTTTGTAGTCAAATCTGTTGTGCACGCGGTAAACTTGCTTGTCAAAATAAAGGATTCTGATTGGTCCTCAGCAAACTGGTTCCACATCAGCCGAGGGATCACTCTATGCTAGAAGCGTATCGTCACAGTTGGAGTGGCGCGTCGTTTGATCAATGACAAACCGGCTTCAGTTCTTCAAGAGAGAATTATTATTCAATCAGAGAGCGAGTCCTGTGAGCCCTATAGAGGTGTGCCCAATCAGCGAAAGGGTTGAACGACCCTCCTCACAGTCTGTTGGTGTCATCACTGGTGTCAAAGAAGACAAGCTCAGGCAAAGTTTGGAGCCTCACTTTACAAATTATGTTGCAACGACCCGTACATGAAAACTGTCCCGTTTGCAACACAATTCTGATAATATGTAAGCTATGCAAATGTCAATTACACGAAAAAAACAAGATGTATAATCTTTAGATACTTATTTCTCAAATAAAAGTCACAATGCAATACGTGAAAATGAGTGGGAAACCCAGTTTAAATTAGTCCTACAACAGCCCATTATCTCTGGGATATCAACATTCACTAGCTCCCTCTCTCTCTCCCATGCCAACACCAATGAATCTTTTTTTTATATCTATCAATGTTGAATGAAACAAACTGATTAAAAGCAAGCCATCTTTGTGGAGCATGTTGTAATTCTAACAAAAGGAATAAAACTACAAAGGGTCAAAAATCTATTCATCTATTTTTAAATACGTTGTACTAAAGGGCCACCCCAGCCATCTAACCAAATCCTCTTTCCATTTGATATGCGACAGACACAGCAGTCTTATAAACAAGGAAATGTATGGTCTGATATGTGATGTCATCTGAGGAACAAAGAATAACAACAATTGTTGAGTAACTAATCACTGCATGCCATATCACCATCTCAGCCTTAGTTTTGACCTTACTTTTATCAAAGAGGTTTGCAGTACAAGAACTTGGTTAAAGTGTTAGCCAAAACACTGAAGGATTTTTTATATTAAACACTGAAGTGTAGGGTTTCATCTGAATGTTGCTTAAGTATTCAATTTGATGACTGATAACAGGCTAACCAGACACTGTTGAAGCTATGCTTGAATTTAACTTGAATTTCCTTTGGGATCAGTAAAGTATTAATCCATCTATGTATCTATGCTCTGAAAGCTCATGTTAATATAAGTATGATCTTTCATAAATGCTAAAAGTTTCCACAGTCACCAGCATGGGCAGAACTAGGGGGTGGCTTACAGGACTTAAGCCCTGAATGTTTTCTCAAAAGCCCCAAATCTTTCTGATAGTTATTATTGACAAATCCAACAGAAGTTACATTAAACAAATGTACCCTACCAATCGCAACATGAAAACTGAATTTTAATAGCCTAACTGCTGAATCTGAAACATTTTCTCAACTTTAAAAAGCGTATATATTAGGCCTGTTAATAAATAAAAGCGTTAACCCTCGTGATTAATCTGGAAAGCTTAACGCATTAAAAAAAATAATAATGCAATTTAATTAAAAATACAAGTAAATGGTAGTAATCTAAATGTTAATTTAAAGATAATAATATTAATAATTACAATATGTTTTATAGTAAAAAGCACTTTCAAAGTGTTGTACATAAAGTTAAAATAATGAAAATAACACTTGATAATAAGAACGTTTAAAAATCTAAAAATTACTAAAACTAAGGGTAGTGATGTGATTAATCATGATTAGTTCTGTTAAATCAATTGACAGCACTAGTATATATACTTAAATGCACAAATATTAATATTGTGTCTGCATTTCAAATAAAAATCTCTATAGGTGGAATCTTTCTATGTTTTTTTAAATGAATAGTTCCAACTTTATGTTTACACTAAATTCCCACTGTACCTGTGCTATGTAACTTTGAAAATTAAACAGCAGACATTTTCTGCTCTTTTTTAGAAAGCAGAAGTGAAAATTACTTTATTGTGTAGTATTATTATTTAAGAAGAATGAATGGCACCATTTTTGCCAAACTTCTGTTGGCATCTTATATCATGATTTGTATTTTAAATGACTGGAAGATAGTGCAAAAAAAAAAGAAAAAAAAAAAAAGAATAAAAGATAAAAAATAAACCTGTGGAAGCATGCCCCCTGACCCTTCTACATTTGCCCTCTGCCCCTGGTCACCAGTGGACATTTTGTAAGACATGATGCAAACCTTTCATTCCTGGGTTGTGTTGATTTTTGGCAGCAATTGCATGTTCCTAATTTAAGCTATAATGATGCAAATGGATTTAAAGAGAAAACAAGTGTTAGCAAAAGTTAAAAAAAAAAAAACTCTCCCTTATGAGCTGTACATTGCATGATACATTAACATGTTCTGTGTTTTCATACATAACTCTAAATCTGGATCCCAACATTTTGCTTTTCACTTTTGTGTTTTTGAAAAATCAATAATTCTAGTTGTAGACTTTCCAACTTCCTACCTGTGAGGTGTGAGTTAATCATCCAGTAGTTTTTAGCCCTTTTTTCTGATTGCAAATTAGCCTCAGCCAGGCAGAAACTTTCAAGTTTTTAGCCATAAATGTTCCAGGATCATGTACTAAACCTGCCACCAGTGTAATGAGGGCCGAAGTCTCTGTTCATGGGAAACCTGCTCTGCCAGCAAATCTTAACCAGTGCCCACAGACTTCTGTCTTTATTATTTCTGTTTACATGATGAGATGGAACAAAGTTCCACACTGCTGTGAATAACAGAGTGTATTATACTAAGGTATTGCAAAACTTTGCGTCCTAATTCAGGGTTAAAAAAAAATAAACTACACAGATAGCTCAAAACAAGCAATAGGATTTCTAAGACATGAACGTAGATTTATAAGGGATAATCATTCATTGCTCTTAGTTAATTTTTCTGTGGTTTTGTTTCTTGCTTTTAAAAACTGGTACTCTCTGACATTTTGCTTGACCTGAAATAGAACCTGGCATGATTTTTCCCAGTTCATGAACTCATATTTGCTGCTCTCCTGCCAATTTTAAACTTTGTAACATCGAACACTTAGATCTGTCATTTTTGTCATTGTGCAATTCTTTCTCAATGACTGCTCTTTGGATCCTGAGATATTTAACAAGTAGCCGACACTGGCATACGACAGTACAATGAGCTTATAACTGTGGTACAACCTACAATAACCCCAACTGCACAAAAGACAAACTTTAAACAATAAAGTAGGAGCTGAGGAAATGTTGCAGCAATTTTTAGAATGAAGAAAAAATAATATCAAAATTACAAACTTGTACTGATGTTTTTTAGGTATGACAAACAGTTAGGTTTTTAAACTATTATCCTGCCTCTTCAATAGAGATGAGTCTGCTCCTGTTACAGGTTTTGCTGGGATCATGACAGCAGGTGAGATAGCGGTAAGTTCTACTTTTTAAGTTGTACATGTCATAATGATATTTAAGTGGTAATAAAAAAAATAAATAAATACGGTATGACGATTTTAGTCTTTTTATTCCAACTATGGGGCGGAACAAATTTGATAAATTAGACAGCACTGAACATCAGTGACCAGCACTGATGTTCTTAAACTGGTCAACAGTCAATATTAGGCTAACACAGTAATTCTCAAAGTGGGACCTGTAGCCTTTAGGGAGGCCCAGAGCTATGAAGGTATTCCAGTAAATGGTAGGGCTAACATAGCATCTGAAAGACACAGGGCATTAGGCAAGAATAATGATGTGTCACACTCAGCTTCACCTGTATAATGATTCTCTCAATGAGGAGATGAAAAGAGCCATAGTCATTCTTTTTGCCACATCCTACCCGTGTGAATTTGGGTTGTTCAGTCCAATTTCATGTCACTTATTTCAGCCCTGAAAAGAGTTTTAATCAGCTTATCAACTCAAAACACCTCCAGAGGTTTCCCTAGCCGTTATTCTCTGGTTCATTACACACAACCACGGTCATAGGGAAGATTGCTGACTTGACAGTTGTCCAGACTAAATCATTGACACCCTCAAGAAGGAGAGTGAGTCACAGGAGGTCACTGCTGAAAGGGCAGGCTGTTGCCAGAGTGTTGTACCAAAGCATGTTGATGGAAAGTTGACTGAAAGGGAAAGTGTGGTATAGGCCGTCTTCTCTTGCTGCAGCAGACGAGGCACATCTGTCTCTAATCAGACATAAAAGCCTGGTCTTTACCTCACTGCTCTTCCAGATAATTCCATCCTGTTCTGTAGTGCTCTCTACAACTTTGTAAAATCATTTGATAATGACCAGTGTCTCTGTTTGTTTTAGGCCTCTATGGGTGCCTCGCTGCTGTCTCGCTAATGTTTTTTGTCAAGTCAGTCTTGTTAAGTCAGTCTCCTGCTTTTGAGATCCTAGTTACCAGAACTCAACAGAGGAAACTGAGCACTGGCACAGAGTCCAAGGTACTTGAAGTCCAGTGTGAAGTTTCCACAGTCAGTGATGGTTTGGGGTGCCATGTTGTCAGCTGACCTTGCTCTGCTGAGCTTTATCAAGTCGATGCTGTCAGCCCTCTAGTGGGAGATTTTGGCACCTCCCTGGCCAAAACTATAAGAAACTGGTTTGCTGACCATGGTTTTACAGGTTTTGATTGGTCAGCCAACTGGCCTGACCTGAACCTCATAGAGCAGGGGTTCTCAAACTTTTGGGGGCTTGGGACCCCTTGCAGTGCAGAACATGGACCCCCAAGGACCCCCACATAACCCTCACACTGATTAAACATATGTTAACTGCCATTTGTAGATGCTTTATTTTAAACCTTTAAACCTAAATAAAAGTTCTTGTCAAATTGAGTGTGGCTTCTTACTTTTTGTGATCCTTTGAGCAGCCAAATAAGAAGCCCTCTGTGCTTTTTCTGAGGTTGCAGTCAGGTTCACCATTTGTGTTTTCTGGCGGATGTAAAATCCTTTGTTTTGTCTCAGTAGGCTTTGTTATCAGATGACGCTTTAGCTTGATGGACTTCATGGCTTCACATGAAGACACACAACACATTTTGGTCTTCCGTCGCATTTCTTAATAAAACCAAACTCGGTGTAGCTTTCATCACAGTTTAGCTGGTTTGGGCCAAGCATCACTTGATGAAGTGGACATGCTTAAATATTTGTCCATTGTTGCTAGCTGGACCTGCTCACCAAATGCATCCTGATAAAAGTGACTGATGCGTGAGGAGTGACAGGTGTACAGGATATCTCACAATCATATCTGAGTTTTTATTGGCCCAAAGCTGACGTATGTGGGAGTCATTGGTTTAGCAGGAAGATGAGAAACACCAGACTCAACAATCCGGACGACCTGAAGGCTGACATCAGAGCAACCTGGACTTCCAAATACCCCAGCAGTGCCACAGACTGATGCCACATTATATTGATGCAGTAATTTGTGCAAAAGGAGTCCTCACCAGGTGCTGAGTGCATAAATTAACATAATTTTCAAGGTCAACACTTCTGTATTATAACTCAATTTTTCTAATCATATTTTTGTGAGCTGTAAGTTGTAATCATTAAGATTTAAACAAGGCATTTGTGAAATAATTAATTTTGTGTTTTATAAGTCTATTATATTTAGGAGTTTCACTTTTTGAATTGAATTAAGTGGGGAAATGATCTTTTGTCGTTATATTCTTTTTTAATGGGCCTGTATGTTGTGTGGAGGGGCTTCAATATTCTGCTGACCTATTTTCCACCAATGATATTACACACATGAGTGATATAAGTATCAATGATGCAATTTATCAACTGCTTCTACAGCTAAAGGCTCACACTAATACATGCAGTCTTGAGATAACTGGCAGTACTGCACTATGGAGTCTAGAGCAGGGCATTTAAAAAAAATATATATATATATATCCAGTAGATGGCGTACTTGTGCTCTAAATTACAGGTGAATATCTGTGTGAATCTGCGAATCTGTATTTTTAAAAATCCCACAATACACAAAGACCTAAGCCCAGTTACAAAAAATCTGAACAGTTCTACAGTATTAGATCACACACATATTTTCGTGGAATAGATTCTCAACCAGAGCGATAATGATTCTCTGATTTGACCAAGCCAAAGGCTTATATTAAGGATAAAAATGTCCTAAAGCAGCATTATTCCCAAAGCCAATTTAGCACTTATTGCTAACCCAAGTTTAAACAAATGTTGATGTCTTTAAAGGGACTTTTAGCTTTTCCGCATTATCAACAATCACCAACGTTCGAGAAATGGAACACTCTTCATTTCCCGGTAAATTCAATGTTAGGCTAGGCATGTTTTCTCGATGCAAATTCTGTTGATTATTTACGTCAGAACTTTAGCACGTAGTCCTCAGTTTCATACCCAGCCAAAGAAAACGTTGCATCTTCATGGCTGATGAATTTTGCCTACTTGACTAGCTTGTTCAGCTTGGCCATGTGTAAAATTTAAATAACAGTCCTCAACCCGTTACGACATGCCAACATTTCACACTTAACAGACAAGCATTAGTTTTGTTTCACAAGTTTTTTTTTCTACGTCAGATGACTGAGTCGTGCTCTGACGTCATCATCCTTCACGGAAGTCAGCGCGTTGATGGTGGCGGCCTCGTCAGCCTAGCATCAGGAAGAGGATGTTTGCTTCAAGTCAGGGGATAATAGCACCTGTTTCTATGCATTTATAATCAATTAAGCCACCTTAGAGTTTTTCTGTAGAGCCTGCTTGGAGGTAGACAGCACATTCCTTCACCTGGAGCCGCCCTCTGTGAGCGTGAAGCAGGGCGCTGGGTAAAATGTCCCTGTTCCAGTCGGCACTGGATTTCCTAGCCGGGCCCGGCTCGGTTGGGGCAGCCAGCCGAGACCAGAATGATTTCGTCGGACAGGTGGTGGAGCTCGGAGATATGAAACTGAGGATCAAGAGGGTTATTGCAGAAGGTGAGATGGTGTACCTATGCCAGAAATGTTGATACATGTTGTGCGGGTAGCTAACTGAACTAGCAGTTAGGCTAGCTAAGAGACTACTTCTACTGTAGTGAATGACAGTACCGTGTTCCACTGCAGGGCTATGAGTCACCAAAAACACCAGTTGATAATTTTGTTTCAGGCAGGTGATGTCCAGATTTTATGATTTGTTAAACACTTATAACTTTATGTTGTTTTCGTTGAGCTGTAAGTTACAGTCAGATGTTACAGCAAACATGAAAACAACGTTTCCCCGTCTAAGAACTCTCAGCTACTTATTGTTAGCAACATACCTCTAACCTTTTCATCGGGCTTGGTGGAAAGACCTGTTTGTCCCGAGAAAAGGTTTTTCTAACAGCGATCCATCCTGTGGAAGAGTTTAAAGTGGAACATTCAAGTAATACATGGTTAACAGGATACCACGAGGACTCATTTTGAATGTTAATTACCCAAACAGTCAAACCGACGCATCTGCAGAGCTTTGCAGAATACTGTCTTCTGTTAGGGATTTGAGTCCTGCTACTTACTCCCCTTTACATATGTATTTACGATTGATTTTATGAGAAGAGGTTAAGATTTTTCTTAAGCATGCTTAAATAAGTCTGGTGTTTATTTTTTATTTCCAGTTAACTGCTGTCTTAAATCAAAGATGATTTTAAGCCGTTTTGTCTTTTTTATCTAAAGGAAGCCAAAGGTGCAACAATGAGAACAAAGCAGGTAAAATACAAACCAAGAAGACCAAGATTAAGCTAATAAAAATCATAAAATCTCTTAAGTGCCCACTCATGTTTTCCCACATAACTGCCCCCATATTCTTTGCTGTTAAATTCACAGGAACGGCTTTCTGTGTTGCATTGCTATCGGACAGTTTATCCAAGATTGAATCTGAAAGGTCTCCTCTAAAAGGACACATGAACTCACAGCTCAGGTTTCTCTTCTCTGGTGTTGAGCAGGGATTGTTACCCTTGGCGGGACAATCTTGCTACATCATCTGCCTTAACTATTCACTGGTAGAGCACAATGTGAACAATTCAGATTAACTAACCTCAAATACATTTTAAATGCAATAGAGAAAATATCTATAGATTTACATTGGTAGGCAAGGAAAATTACAATGAGTAGTTGAGTGTACAACATAATTTTAGCTTTATTAGACCAGCAGGTTAGGGGTGATGGCTCATAGCGTTGGTTCACTTGGTCTTGAATAGAGATGCACCAATTGTGATAATCAGGGCAGATGGTTGGATGAACAAGATGATTGGCGTATAGTTTTTTAAAATGATGTTGATGGATTGAGCTAATCAGAGAACCGGTTCTCAGTTCCTATCCCTATTTTTCATTATGTATTGCTTTTTCTTCACGTGTTACAAACTTTGTGTCTCAGATCTGTCTCAGAAAGTGTGCAAACTCACAGTACACTTGTTTTCTAGCTTGCAAGAAACACCCTATACACATTTGTGCACTCATCACTATTTGCTGATTTATCAGTGTTTGTTAACATAGGATGCACAATAGTAATAAACTGATGTCATATGTCAATAAGCTTAACATATTAATTTTAGTACAGAAGAGACTTTTGGTTCTTAAAAAAGTTAATGTATATATTTTTATCATGAAGTTGGCATGTGTTTGACATGTTTTAGATAACACTCTAAAATATTCAAATTCTTGTAGTAAACTAGTTGATTTAAAAATTTTAGAAATAACAGATTTATTATCAAAATCACTTAATGCTAAAAAATTTCTCTTCATCAGAACAGCACTGTTTGTCAGCTGTACCTTCAGCCCCCCTTTATTTGGAAATTGATGACTGTGTCTAACAAATAGTTTCATCACTTTGAGCACAAAGAAACAGTGTTTGATGGGAGCGGTATTTACTGTAATTCAAAAGAGCACATTACCATGTCCAATTTTCACAACTCTTATGCATTCCCGATTTATGAGTACGGACAGTGCCTTTCTTTAAAATGTAGTTATGCAGGCTTTATTAAAGCCATTAGAGCTGATGAAAACATTCAACCGTTGAAGCTTAAAAAGGATTTCCAAAATTGATTAAGGGAGTGATTGTCAATGTCTTTACTACAACCTATGTTATCAAACAGAGAAATGCACACAATAATTCACTATGATCATATGTTTCATCAAGTTGAGGTGATTGCCAATTCGTGGTCCTAAATGTTGGTAATGAGAAGCTACAAGAGGCATAAGAATTATAAAGTCTGTGATAATTTTACACAAAAAATTGCCTTTTTCCAACTTGCATCCTGCCATTTGAAAGGTATCTGTTGTATTCCCTCGCTAAGATCTCTGGTAGAGGAGCACAAAGGACGCCTGTATCCTATTGTTCTGTTTTTTAAGCACCATGACTGGCTTTTCTGTCTAACCGGACTTTGGCAGATAGACAGAGATCATTAAAGGTTTCTTTGACTTAAGAGAATGTGGATAGTCACAGACTTTTGTCAGTAAATTTAGGCCAGTCAGTGCAGAAGTTTTGATTATTATCATGGTAACATGACCAGAATTTCACATCCACAGAGAGATTAAAATGTTCACATAATGAGACAGGGTTTCCTTCTTTCTTTGGATTTAATACCGTCTTTTAGCAGGTGAAACATTGGAAACACCAGTGGTTTCTTTAGCCAGAGAGCGAGAGTGGATAAGCTGCACTGTATACACTCTGTTCCTGGTATGCGTTGGTTATCTGGGCAGAGGAAATGGAGCCTTTCACATTTCACTGGCTCCTTTTTCCAGTATGAACAGAGGAAGACATTCGACCCCCACAGGGAAGGTGTGCGTTCTTGAAGAAAAGTGACTAGAAATTCTCATAAATGTTGTTTAAAGGGCAATGAAAGATGTATTTGTTTGAGAGTTTGTTGTGTGAAGAATGTTTGCTCAAAGGAAATGTATGTCCTAGGCTCAAAAAGTCAATAAAAGCAGTTTTCTGTGCTACTGTTGTGTGACCATTAGATTGCTAGTTTCAGTTCAAGTCAGGGTTAAAAAATCAGGACCTTCAAGAGAAAAATCAGTGCACACGTCTGGCCATACTTCCCTGTGTACATAAAGCTTTAGAGATTAGAATGTGGAGTGTGCTTATTCAGGTTTTCACAGACCAAAGCTTGGTCGTTGATTTACTCATCACTATGGTAACCCCTTCTTGGTCTTGTTGGGACTGTGGTTTGCTAAATCCTTTTTTGGTGTGCACATAGAACTTGAGTTCACAAACCCATGAGCCACACTGACTTCTAAACCCTGAAAGTACAAAACAAATCATTCAAAAGAAAGAACATTTGAGTTACTGTATATATAAGTATGATTTATTTGTATTGGTATTTATGTTTTCATGAAATTATAGAAGCAATATACTGACTTTTTGTTGATTTAACCTTATTCAACCCTTAGCCACTGGGCTCATGGTAGCCCTGTGAAAGACAAGAGATCACAAATGATTTTGTTTCCTCCCTTACATTAGATTAGTTCTGTATTACCCACAGTTCAGGTTTCAGCCACACCTTGCTAATAAACTAATAAGCCAGTGAGGTATGGCTTATTAGCTGCCTTCAAGTGAGACTGGATAGCTAACTTGTGGTTGAAAGTGGCATTTTTTCTTTTCAGCAAAGCTCTATAGCCCCAACTTTACCATTGCAGTTGCCTGGTGACCTGTAGATAATATTGTGATTTACTTGTCAACTTTCAGTTTTAAATATTTAATGTTTAGAGGAGAACAGATTGTAAAAATTACTCAGCATCCCCACTAATTAGGACAAATTCCAGTACAATGTTTAATATAACAATTTAGCTAATGGCTGATACTGGTGCTGATGTTTAAGATTTTAACTGTTTCTGTTAACACACAAAACTCTTCAAACAGGTCCCATCTTCTGTCCTATTAAAAACCTCTTCTCTAATTCAGAATTAAGTTGTGCAGAATACCAGTATTGAATTAATGTAAAACAGCAGATAAACATTTACGACTAACAACTGTTCATGCCCACATTACTTGCTATGGGCAGATATCAGTCGATACCAAAGTTTCACTGGTTATTCTTGTTATACTAAAATGTTTGGAAGTGTGTGGCAGGGTGCGGTTAGAGGTTTTAGAAAGCAAAGTTATATCAATAAACCATGTATGAGAAATCAGCTATTGGAAGTCAGATATTAGGGTATGGTCTATTTAAAATACAGTCATTCATTTCCAAGAATCATCAAACACAGTGCTCTATATCACTGTAATAAAATTATTTAAAAGCCCTCATAGCTGTTTGGTATTCAGTTAACTTCAGCACCACATTTGCCTTCCACATCATCGAGAAGTGCTCAGAAGTTTTAGTTGAGACTATGTGAATTTTCTCAATTCTTTTGTCACCTTTGGTTTGACAACACAGAATTCCCCAAACACTGGAGTAAGTAAAAAATAAGATTCTGTTCATATGAATAGGAATGCACAATATCATGAGCATCATATCAGTATAGTAGATATTAGCTAATCTGTATCGGCAGATATGAAAATTTCCACCAAAATTATTTACACTTCTTACATTGGCTGTATGTACAGATAACTTAGTGGAGTTGTAGACTGGACCAACAGACCTACCTACAGTTCCTTTGAAAAGTATTCACCCCCTGGATGTTTTACCATTTTAATTTCATAGATTAATCATAGGTATAGGTCTCAAACAGGCTTGCACATCTAGACACTACAATTTTTCTCCATTCTTCTTTGTAAAATTGCTCAAGCTCTGTCAAGTTGCACAGGGGTTAGGCGTGAACAGCCCTTCTCAAGTCCAGCCCAAATTTTCTGTTGGACTGATGTCTGGGCTTTGACTTGGCCACTCCAGAAGATTCACCATGTTGTCTTAAACCATCTCTGTAGCTTTTGCTTTATGTTTTGGGTTAGGTCATGTTGGAGGATAAATCTTCTCCCAAGTTGTAGTTCTCTTGCAGACTGAATAAGATTGTCCTCCAGGATTTTCCTATATTTTGCTACTTTAACTTTACCCTCCACTTTTATAAGCCTTCCATGGCCAGCTGCCGAGAAGCATTCCCACAGCATGATGCTGCCACCGTGCTAAACAGTGTGGATGGTGTGTTTTGTCATCTGCCAAACATAGCATCTTGTCTTCTGGCCAAAAGCACCATTTTGGTAACTCCTTCGTAGTCATAGATGTCTTGGTGGCCTTTCTCACTTGTCTCCTTCTTGCACACTCACTCAGTTTGTGAGGACGGCCTGATCCAGGCAGATTTACATATTTGCCATATTCCTTGCATTTCTTGATGATGGATTTAACTGAACTCTGGGGGATGTTCAGTGCCTTGGATTTTTTTTGTATCCATTCTCTGACTTAAACTTTTCAATAACCTTTTCTCTGAGTTGCTTGGAGCGTTCTTTTGTCTTCCTGGTGTTATGGTAGCCAAGAATACTGGTTAACCAGTGACTGGACTTTCCTCATACTTTAAAGTGTGTGTTCTAAGGGCTGAAGTTTGTTGCTTGTTAGCTTTATACTTTAAAATGTGTTTTAGGGACTGAAGTTTTACGTCTTAACTACGTTCATATATCGTACTGGCCAATATTAATTCGCAAATATCAGCATATCGGATATCGCCAAAAATCCAATAGCGTTCATTCATCCCTGCATATTGCTGTGCTGTGATATTGACCTTCATCATACACTGCCTTGTAAAGCAATGTTACCACTGTTTGGTTTGAAAGTTGTATAGTTTTGTTGGGTTTTTTGTGACTGTTTTTCATTCTCTTGTTCTCACTTTATGTAACAACACAGCTTAAAAAACCAGACCTTGTGGCTGAACTCTAGATAGTGATAGCGTCATCCATTGCATCACACCATTCTGGACATAATGTGCCAGTGTGATAAAATGACCATCATTACTCTTGCACATTTAAGGGAAACAGAACAGCCACTACAAATCAGGCTATATGACTCCATCATCATTGTGCAATTTCTACAATACAAGATGTTGATGTATCATTTAAGGAGCTTAAGAGTGCTTGTACTGTTTGTGTAGATGTAATCACTGTTGACTTCTTTGTTCTGCCTTTTTTTCAGGTGGATTTGCTTTTGTGTATGAAGCCCAGGACATGAGCAGTAATAAAGACTATGCCCTTAAGGTAATATAAAGATTTATTAACTGACAAAATTCTCCTTATCACTGCTTGTCACATGTTGAGCCACTTTTCACAGTGTCTGGGGTGTCTTAAAAAGTATTAAAAGATGATAAATCAATTAAGCAAAAATGAAGGCTGTTAAACGAATAAAGAAGTCTTAAATGCAAGACTGTTAACTCTTAGCTGTTCTACTTTTAAGTTTTAACTGCAGTGCAAAACTTTTAAATCAGTACTTCTATACTGTGGCCACCTATGAAGAAAAATCAGACCCTCCATTGCCAGCTGCATTATGGTTTCAAACCAATGTCTTTTTTTCTCGTGGTCTATAATATAGACTTTATACATAATCACAAAATGCTTCAAGAAAGCTTAATTTGCAGATGATTTTTTTCTTTTCTGTGTTGTCACATTTTTATCTTACAGTCAGTACAAAACACATACGCTAGTGTTGCTGATGTAACAGGTTAGAAATTGAAGAAGCAGTAGGGTCTTTAAATGTATGAAGAGGGGCTTTAAATTTAATGTCAGTCTTTCTGTCCAAACCCTGCTTTCACACTGTACCTTCTCTTATTGCACATTCATCCATTCATATATTTGCTGAGAGGCGTAGCAGTGTTTATGAATGATATGCTAAATCAGTGGTCCTGAATTGGTAGTTTGGGACCCAAAAATGGATTGCAGAGCTTTTCTCCATGGGTTGCTAATGTGTGCCTGGAATAAGTGGCAAAAGTATTACGATGAACGGAAGCCCTAAAGGGACAAACAGCCGTATTTTATTTTTCTGTGACAACAAGTAAAGTTTGGCTGTTTTCTTCAGATCTCAAAGCCTTTATTTCTTTATTTGGGCAGGGTATCAAAACTTATTTTCTTTTAGTAATGTGTTAATTTCTCAAGATCTCTAGAAAGAGTGTTAGCAAAAATCTATGCATGGATGTTCTCCCAGGGCTTCTGTATTGATGTGCTTTTTCAACATATTTGTTTTGTCCCATCTCTTTTTCCAATCATGTTTCGCTCCATGTACAGTCCAAACAGCAGCATTTTTTCCTAAAATGCATTTTAATGGTTAAAGTTTTTCTGATAAATAATGGTCATGATTTCTCATACAGGAGGAGGTTGTGGGTTCTGAGGCCAGACCTGTCGCGAGTCACTGCAGTTAAACATTACCTCTGTCTAGATTTTCTTTTGGCAGTCTACATGATTCTTTGTATTCTACATGTAATATAAGAAATAAAAGGAAATAACTGCCTGTATTGTACTGGTATGCAGCATGTACCACATTATGACTGGACTTTAACATCCTTGTGAATTTCACAGTATAACACAGGGAGAACTTTTGCCCTTTTCTTATTTATACAGTACGCTCTGAAAACCACATATTTTGAAAGAGTATAATGTGGAAACTTCAGCTCCTGCCATGCAGTCAGTCATTGTTTAGGACTAACTTTACTGGAGATGGCACAGATATAGTTATGTATGGACCATCTGCTATCTCTTTTATTATTCTGGCCATCTTGTATGCATGATGCCTAACTATGCTTTTGTGTTGTTTTTTTAAAGTTAAGCAAGTAATTGCATTTACATTGAAATTATAAGAGTACACAACAGAAATTAAGGTGAAGCATATAGCTACTCAATAGCAGCATCAATTTGATGGAAACAAGCCATAGAAAACTTGATGTCATAAATATTAGACACACTGGGATGGTGTTTTCTTGCCAGCATATATTATGCGTTCTCTCTGTCACGGTCTGAACCCAGAAAGAGTTGTGAGATGGTTAAAAAAGCCATTTAACTTCAATAGAGACCAGATAATGTGATAATGTCGTATCCTGCTTTTCTTGGCATCACCTCCACTCTCATGTTAGGTATGCTTTATTAAAATTATGTAGGGATTATGTGTCCCCATATTTCAGAACAACAACAAACCAATGGTCTGTGTGCATGCTTGTTTCAGAGGTTGCTGTCCAACGAGGAGGAGAAGAACAAGGAAATCATACAGGAAGTCTGCTTCATGGTATCCTTTATCGTTTCCAGACTGTCACAGAAGAAGATCTTTTTTCTCTAAGACCTAAGAGCTTTTATGTTTTAACATCAAGCAGAAATAGAACATGTGGCAAAGGCTTTCACTTCTCACACAAAACTTTGCAAGATTTGGAAATGGCAACACCACATACTACTAGAATGGGCAATAAATACAGCACACTAATATTTAAACTTAAAGCAAAAAGTAAGGAAATTTGTGTTTGGTACACTATTTCTTTGTTGTAACAATGCTTCTTAGTTGTAAATCTTATACCGTTGAAAAGTCTGTTTAATACCCTTTTAAATTATGCCACATTTGTAAGGATCATGCATTTGTGGGATGAGCAGCAGAGCTGAGTATGTGGGTTGCGCCCATGAAATGTGCCAAATCTTCTCTGCCAGTGCCAAACAGCTTATTTTGCTGTTGCTATTGCCTTTTGTTTTGAGCTTCTGGTACCCCCAGGTGCCTGTGAGCATGGGCCCTGCTACAGTGGTCAGCAGATGTCTGCGTCAAGATTTGGCATGCCACGTTTGACTGACCAGAATCAGAATCAGCTGTTTGGCAATGGCAGAGAAGATTTGGCACATCTTTCATGGGTGCAACCCACATACTCAGCTCTGCTGCTCATCCAAATTTCCTTACTTTTTGTTTTAAGTTTATTTACAGTGTTTCACTTTATAGTAGCATCATATTTACACAAAAGTAGACACTTATTTTGGTAACCAAATTAGAGGACTTTGTAAAAGATTAAGGAAAGTATAATATATCAACACATTTAGATATAAGTTAACTTTTTTTCTCGCTGTACAGATCACATTATAGCACAATATTGGTGAAGTCCTAGCCACTGTGACTGTATTTATTTATTTATTATGATACATTCAGCTGTGTTGGGAAGTCTTTAATTTTATAATGTATGGGTTTTCATCAAAGAGGTTACTCAGACAGTGAGCCAAACAAACAAACCTTTTGACCCAGAGCTGAAAATGCTGGGAAATCTTTTGTGTAGTCAGTCAGTGTCTGTTTCATGCTGTTCAGCACACTGTGGAGGCACAGGCTGTTTGTTAGCAAGCACTATGTATTCAGGTTCTGCCAAACCATTCTGTTTTAGAACTCGTGCCATGAATGCTGATGTGGTAAAAAATATTTTTGAAGTTTCTATCACCCAACCATGCACTCTGATGCTCTAAGGTTTGAAAATGGATGGAATACTTGTCCATTTTAAAGAGCAGGAGATGTACCTTGACCCTTTTGCTCTGCAGAAAAAGCTGTCGGGTCATCCCAACATGGTTCAGTTCTGCTCAGCTGCCTCCATCAGTAAAGAGGAGTCAGACACCGGGCAGGCAGAGTTCCTGATCCTTACTGAGCTGTGTAAAGGTAAAAACACAACATTCATCCCCCCAGAGATACTTTTTCTCAAATGTATTTTGCTTACTCTTCCTTGTTCCCACTGCTGAATCAGAGCTGACTCATTCAGTTGTTAATCTGAAGCAACAGAGCCAATTCTCTGTAACTTTTACCCAAAGGCTTTGTGTTGAAACAGTTTCTCGTCTGCGGCCTTTTCCACTTCCTGATTTACTTCCTCTCTGTTCAGTTTTTCTGTTCATTTACGACAGCTGTTGATTCATTCAGTATTTATTTCTCAGCCTTGTAAGATAAGAACTCTTAATTTACCCCTGCAAATAATTAATTTACATTTCAAACATTTATTTGGTGTTTATAAAGCTTGTTTTTATTTTTTGATTAAGTATTTTATTGCACAACACTTTAATCTAAATCATGAGTCACTGCACACAACTCACATTTAAAACCGACTGGAAAAGACGGTGTTACTATCACTTTGACTGTAGATTCATTCATTCATTCATCCATTTGTTTATCTCTTCACTCTTAGGTCAGTTGGTGGACTTTATCAAGCGGGTTGAGCAGAGAGCTCCCCTGTCATGTGACACTGTGCTGAAAATCCTCTACCAGACGTGCCGCGCCGTGCAGCACATGCACAAACAGAAGCCTCCAATTATACACAGAGACCTCAAGGTTTGACTGTCCTTGATAACTGTATGTGTAAATAATCTCTCAATAATCTGATGAGTGATGTAGTATCTTAATGTGCAGATATCCAGAATGACTGAATAACAAAAGAACTCTTCCATAGAGACATATTTTGTAAAAACAATTCTGTATTCTTACCAACAACATCTGATAATTAAGGAGCTATTTAATCATTATGTGGCAGTTAGATGTGTCTTAGTAACCCACTGCTTTCTTGCTGTGCTGCAGATTGAGAACCTCTTGATTAGTAACCAGGGCACCATCAAGCTGTGTGACTTTGGCAGCGCCACCACAGTGTCACATTACCCAGACTACAGCTGGTCTGCACAGAAGAGGTCCATGGTGGAGGATGAGGTACAAACATAAACATGCAGAGACACACAAAAAAAATCAGTTCAGTAATTTTATTATATACCCCTTTTTTATTTTACCCTATATCCTATTCTTTTATAAAGTAGCATTGTCCAAGACAGCATTACTAAAGTCCTTCACAGAGCAAAATTATAATGAAATGAATTAAAATCACACAACATGAAATATGGTTTATAAGTGGCACTTGTAAGGTAATACGGATAACTTTATTTGTATAGCACTTTAAAAAACAAGAGTTTACAAAGCGCTTTAAAATACAGAAAAACAAAGCAGAGAAACCCAAAACAAAAGAGAAAGATGGCAAAACACCATCAGATACCCTAACAACAGCAAGAGAATGATCAAGGTAGAAGAATCTAAACAAAATCGAAACCCAACCTACATATTAAGCATTAAGAACAAAAAACATTAAGAAAGCAAAAATTGTAAAGGAAACATTACTGAAGTGATACAAGTGTCAAAAGGGTTAAAACAAAAACCAGTAAGATCAGCTGAATAAAGAATTTAAGATCATTGTTAATAGATAATCAAAACAGTAAGAAGAATAAAAGGAATTTAAACATGAATGATGATAGTTAAAGATAATAATAAATGGATAAGAAGAGTGAAAGGTATTAAAACATGCTAAAATAAATAAATACAAATATAATAATGATAATGACAAACCGATTTCAATAGGGCTCTCACACCCTCGGTGCTAAAAGGAATAAGAAGAAGATATCACATAAAAGCAAGTCTATAAAAAAGTTTTGAGAAATGACTTAAAAGCGGTGACTGTTCTTCACTCCTTTTCTCCTCAGGCAGGTTGTTCCAAAGTCAAGTTGCCCTGATAGAAAAAAGCCCCATCACCTTTAGTTTTAAGTCTCGACTTTGCAACGACCAGGAGGTTCCCACCTCAGAATCTAGGGGTTGTCCACGTACGTGGTTAAAAGTTCTATTATACAGATTCAATCCTGACCCTTTAGTGCTTTAAAAGTAATGACTAAAGTCTTAAAATCAATTCTTAAACTAACAGGGAGCCAATACAAGAGTTTACAATTAAAAGTTTGATTCGGTGGTCTCTCAGAGGTAAACAAAAAAAGGTTTAATCCTGCCTTAATCCTGCCTTTCTATGTTATGAATCCTAGGTGTTCAGCAAAGAAAAAATGTGCAGTTTCTGTGCAGCTGGATGGCTCTTTCAGTACCTTCTGTTTCTTTCCGTGTGGAGGTTGCAATCCTGCAAGCTAACAGTACAGTGACTGAAGCCTCAACCACAGCCAACACTGATGGTTGTACAAGCCCACAGCCAATGAATTGTGCTGTTATTAATTTCTGCTGGTCACTTGTCTTTTCAATCATACCAGCACTCCAAAAGGTTTTTTTGCTTAATAGTAAACTACCATTTTCATTAAATACACGGTTACAACATAATGAGAAAGAAACTGTTCAGGAGTGCTGCTGCCAGCCAGTTCCATGCCCTATTGAGGCAAATATTTAATCCTGTTGAGTCACATGCAGTGTGATGATGGGGACTGATATTGTGGGAATAACAACATAAGTCTCAGCATTTTATCCTGGTATAAAGCCAAACTCTTAGATAATGAACAGTTATCAAAAGTGTGTCTTATGCACAGACTTTTATGGCTATCAAAGATTGAGCAGTGTTCAGCAACAGGTTTTGTGCAATCATTGGTCAAATAGTCTTTAGTCCTGTTTTTATAATCCTCCATGTTTATGAGAGAAACATGATTGAATAAATCTGTAGCTTATACCAATGAGAGGGAGTGAACACATAAAAGTACTTTTCCTGGAAACTTGGCAAGTTCAAGATAACATACATAGGAAGGTGTCTGCCCCTGGATGTTTTAGGAGTCAAAAGGGAACAAAATGTACTAATGCATCACTCTATGGTTGTATAAGAAAGACGGACTAACTCTCTCAAAGAACCTGCAAGAAAGCAAAGAAAACCAATGATAAATTGCAAGAAGCTTAACCATTAATCATTATTTTTCAGCCAAGAAAGGATTCAATTCATAAAAGATTATCTTTTAACTATTCCTCTTTCACTATACCAAATTAAGTCCCCCCAATCATAGCTCTTTTTGTTCACTTAACTGGGTCTTGAAATATTTGGTTCAAAGTGAAAATTTGTGACTGATTGCTTTTTTGTGTTTTATAAGACTGTAAAATGAATGTTGAGCCGCTGCTCAAACATTTCACACTACCCTATCTAAGGCACTATCAGTTTGTATGTGTCAGAAAAAAAACAACCTTGTGGTTCTGAATGTGTTTTCTTTATTTCTCTGTAAAAATAAATTCTTCAGGGAAAAAAAAAAACACCCAGAAGACATAGTTGATCATTGTAGCACAGGCGTTTTGATAGACAGGAACCAGAAGGCTTTGATTCAATTACCAGCTACAGGTCCAGGAAGCACTGATCAATCAGGTTAATTTTATTTATGTCATAAAACCAAACAGATGCAGAGTCTTACACAGGAGCCTTACCAAAGATGACCTCAGTTTGTTGGTCCGCAGAGACCCTGGCTTCTGTTTGTTTATTTATTGGTGAGCTGTTCACAGGCCAGTACTATAAAACAGATGCTTTATTTAGAGCTTTTAATGGTGCCCTTTGGTTTAGATATGTTTTAAATCTTTTTTTCAAATAACCTTTCATACCCAAAATGTTTAGAAAAAGAGTTAAATGCATCGCTGTCATTTATTTATATTTTCAAAGAAACAAAAATAATATCTTAAATAAACATTAGTCAGATAAGGCTGGCCACACACTACACGATTTTTAAATCTGAAATGATTTTTAAAAACATGTGAGACCACAGACACGAGGACAGTTTCAAACGATTTTACATCTTTAATCCTCCGAACACACACTGGACAACTCAGCCGGATGGATCACTGGAGACAACACACCAGCCAACCTGCGAACGATCTCCGATTAACACGTGATTTCAGAAAAAAACAAACAAACACAAACTTATTTGTCTGTTGATACCCTCTTGCTGTCCCTCCACAACTGGCTGCCCTGCCATACGTTATAGGTGCAGCAAAAAATCATAAAACAAAGGAAAGACTCGGGATGAAATCCTGGCTGGAATGAAGCTAAAGTTATGTTTATAGTTGGGAGCAGGGAAAGTATGTAGGATCCAGCTGGTGACGCTACCACGTCTGCACGCTCTCATTGGTTGTTGTGGATATGCCAACAGAGGCACCACGACCTAGAATTGTAAATATCAAACGTGTTTGATATTTACAATTCTGGGCCTGGGAGACTACAACGCGATTTGGAGCAGTAAAATAATCGGGTTTATAATCCTGTAGCGTATGGCTGGACTTAGTCGGAAGATTTAACAACAGCTGGGTTATTTGATCTGGTGGTATCATCTGCACCACGAAAGGTGGTCCAGCAGCTGTAATTTAATCTCTTTTTTCTCTTTTGTGTAGATCACAAGGAACACCACTCCAGCATACCGAACGCCAGAGATGATTGATCTCTACTCCAACTTCCCCATCAATGAGAAGCAAGACATCTGGGTGAGAGCTTTTGCCTTTTTTATTTTCATCCACGCATTTCACAGTTTCTGTTGGATTCAACAGCTGTTACACTTAAGATTTAATCACTTAATGAAAGACAGACTGACATCAAAATTAAGAATCATTATTTTACTGGATGATGCAGGTTTGACTCAGTGCCAAAGAATTTAGATTTAAGCAGTGTCAGTGAAATGGCAAATAATAATGCTAATAGTAATAGTAGAAAAATAAATCAGAGAAACGAATGCTATATCCTGAAGCCTTGGGAAAAAACTTATGGCTTTAAAAGAGGCAAAACAGTGGATTGTAATTTTAGACACTACCGAAACACAAAGGATTTTGTAGATCCAGTTTCTCCCACTGAGCTGTTTGGAAAAAACATTTTATCCCTTGCCGGTCATTTTTTTCCCTTTTTAAAGAAAGATGACTTGCAAGTTTCAAGATTTTCCTTTTCTCTCACATGCAGGCCTTGGGATGCATCCTCTACCTGTTGTGTTTTAAGCAGCATCCATTTGAAGAGGGGGCTAAGCTGCAAATCGTCAACGGAAAATACTCCATCCCTCAGAACGATGTCAAGTACACTGTGTATCATGACCTGATACGTATGTATCTTTATTCAACCTCATCTTTTATTTCCTTAAAGTCTACACAGTTAAATCTTTGGGTCAAATTCATAGTCCCCTCTAACTGACAGAAACATTCAGGAAAGCATCTCTACATGGCTGACTTAATAGTGCCTTGCTTCAGCTAATATAATTATCACACAACTCCACCTGGTGGGCAAATCAAATTTGGCCACCGCCTGAAGTTTAACTTCACTGTTGTACAAGTGGTCAAGAACTCGTTACACACTTTTTTTTAATGATTTTTTAATTTTTTATAATGTTTTTTTAATGGCCAAGTGGTAGGCCAACATGTTATTCTCACCCTCATAAACATTAACTATTACTTAAGATTTTTAATATTTCATTATTTTCACACTCTATCACCCTTCCTCCCCTCCTCTCGTTCAGGCTCCATGTTGAAGGTGAACCCTGAGGAGCGTCTGTCTATCACAGAGTTGGTCAACCAGCTCCAGGAGATAGCAGCAGCACGCAACGTCAATCCCAAGTCTCCCATTACAGAGGTAGATATGCGCATGATTGTGTTCTTGTCATTGAGAAAACGGGAAAAGTAGTAACACAGCTAAACTTCTTTGAACCTTCTCCACCATTAATTGAATGTGGTGTCTTTAGCCTATTGGCTGTGCTTTGTTGTTCTGTATGCTGCTTTTCAAACCTTTATCTTACAGAGAAAGTCATAAGTTTGTGGATTACAACTAAAGCAAACAGATGGTACAGTTTTTGGAACTTTTCTGAAGTTAACTTTGGCATAAACAACCTGATTTAGCAGCACATCCATGATGTCTGCCAGACTGTTGTCAGGACCAACACACAGCTTCTTCTTCCACTGTGTTTGTGCCTTAGCATGCCCTCACTTTGCTTATTTGGTGACACACACAGTTGCAAGCCCAAAGGAGCCTGTATTCCCTCCAGGCTCCTCTCTTCCCCCGCTGGCAGCACCCTATTGGCTCCAAAATGACAGAAAGACTTAGAGGTGAAAGAAAGTGAAACACAATGCAGAAGTGATACTTTAACTTTAGCGTTACAGGAGTTTTTTGTGTTGTAACTATAAAAGCACTTTTTCATCTACCACCTAGGGTAACTAATCCAGCACAATCAGATTGAAGATTTTAGCCAAGCTTTTTGAATAGAAAAGCACTCTACACTGCATGGTAGAAGGTCATGACCAACTAAGCAGCCACAGCCTCTTTTGATTCGTGCCACAAATCCACAAATCCACAAATCCTGCTACTTATCACCAAATCCTCCACTACAGTTGTGATTTATAGGATGCAAAGCTGATTTCAAAGTCAGAAAGTCTTTAATTGTACAGTTTTCCTATTTCTTGTCAACAATTTTGTTGTGTGCACTGTCCACATGACTAATGTATTCTTGAGTTTGCTCTCTGAGTAACACTTCTTTGGTGTTTTTCTTTGTTGTTTTGGTAATTATCACTGATTGCTAACATCAGAATAATGTATTTTATGCCTTTTAAGTGCAACATGCTCTTCTTTTTTGTGATATTATGCTGTAATTCAGCACATTTGTCAATGAAGTTGTTTAGTATCACAACCAATTTTCTTACCAAACGTAATCCTGTTGATAAGGATGGTAAATGTGTGCAGAGGGAGGGCAGGTTCGCCGATCGCTGATCTGATTAGGGTTAAGAAGGGGTTTCTCTGCTGGACATAAGGAGATTATAATCCTCCTTCTTCTCCTCCTACTCTTCACTCTGCTGCTTCTGGGCACAGACATATGGAGAGGCAGACTGACTGTGTGGATGACAAAGAGAGGAGAGGACCTGTGAGATGGAAGTGAAATATTGAGAGGGAAACAGTCGGTAGACAGTTGGAGGGCAAAACAAGCACAGGCTGTCTGGCTGCTTTGACACTGATCCAGACTCTCTTGTTCTTTGCTAAGAATTATTTCTAGCACATCAGATTTTTTTTACCAGCAGTTTTTATGTGTCTATTTTTTGGGATTATTCTAAACCTTGGATTTTACATGTACAGACAAGGGCTGTTGTCTTATTGCCTTCCTGGATTAAATATATATTTTCCTTTCTTTTGAGATGACATTTTTTTCAAGAAAGGTGTATGTTTTTGCATATGACTTCCTGCTCATCTGCCTTTAAACCCAATCCTGTTGGTGCACCTTTCTTCTATTTGTTTTAAGTTTTTTTTGGTCAACATTTTGCTAATTTTGTTGACCTACCTGCAACAATGTTGAGTGCGTACTACTGTTGGCGCCCAGTGTATGACGGCTATGAATGTCTGCAGCTTCTGGAGCAGAACGGAGGATTCGGCAACAACGGAGCCCAGCCGCCCATGCAGATCCACAACGTCCACAACAATGCAGGTAAATATCTGTGCATGTGCATGTATGTAATGCTCTCTGTGTTTGTATGGTGTTTCTTCTTCTCTAGTATGTTTACACTTCAGGCGTGGACTGGAGTCTTAAAACAGAGAAATACCATGATGTTCTCAGTTGAAATGTATCTACTTATTGATGACCTTAAGGCAAAACTGGAAGTCAGTCCTTGAAATATGCATACATTCGTTGTACTTCTTTCTTAATAACCAACAAAATTAGTTATTATTAATGTTTTAAACTGACATAGTGTGATATGATACACTGTGTTCTTGATATATGTTCTCTATGCTTAGAAATATACTTGACATAGCTAAAATGCTGTTGTTTTGGCTGCATTGGTTTCTAATTGGTTTGGAGCATGGCCTCATAATAAAACACATTTTCATCATTGCGATATGATCGTCCCACATAAACTACATGTAAAAGACTGCCTGGAAACAAAATGAATTACAAAAAGTTTTATTCACACCAAGATACTAACATATGGCCAATCAGGTGGATTCCTGCATACACAGGTGAGGCATTTACGCTATTTGGTCAGCCAGATGAAACCCTAGTCAATAACTACTCCAAGAAGCATTTGTGTCAACCTGGTGTTCACTGCAAGGAGCCTGTGCTACAAGCACAGGCACTTTGCATTACATTAGAACATCAAAATGCCTAAATACATTGACATAGTAGCTTAAAGACTCTGAAGTTAATGTTAATATTTCTTATTTCACACCGCCATCACAGTACTGAATAATGATCTTACATAACAGTTTTTTCCTGTTATCGCCCACACCTAACCAGGAGTACATTCACACGTGTAAACCAAATGCCCCAGACACCACCCATATTCCACCCATATCACTGTGAGTCACACAAGGCAAGGAGTAATCTGATTAGTTCACCAATGGCCACCCTGCTGACACACAAAAAAACACGCAGCACACTTGCCCCAGTGGGCTGTGAGGTAAATACAAAAGTTTCTTACTTTTCGGAAAAAGGGGAAATTCAGTCAAATTACTTATACATGTTAACCACTTACAAAACCAATTGACTAGTGTGGTTAATATATTATTTCTGGTCCTGATTCTGTATGACATGTAACATATCTTACACTCTTATCTTTGTTTTAATTTAAGTCATCCTTTGTCTCAAGAGTAAGATCTTTGGTTGAACCTGGTTATCACCCACTGCTGCTAAACAGCTAAATTATGCAAACTGACTGGTTTGTATAATTTGTAAATTTATTTTAGTATAAATCTGAAACAGAAATAAGGCCATTAAGCACATTAAAAGAACTGCAGCTGCCGACTACGTATCTATACTTGTGAAAAGTTTAGAAATCATCATCATATTCTTTATTTTTTATTTTTTATTTTTTTAAGATTTATTTTTGGGCATTTATTAGATAGCAGAGGACAGTGGATAGAGTCGCAAACAGGGTCAAGAGTGGGGGAGAGACATGGGGTAAAGAGCCTCAGGTCAGATTCAAACCCAGGCCACCTGCGTACATGGGGAGCACCTTAAACCACTAGGCCACCTGCTTCCCTCATCATCATATTCTTTGATTCTGAGAGTATGACTTCAATGTACCTGGTGAGATAATCGTATTTGCGTCGTTAATTTGTACGTTTTCTCTAAACGAGTGTAATGGGCTTATCATTTTCCCATCCATACACACATGCAGCCTCTCTCCATTAAGAGGATTTCTTCAGTACCAGTCAGCCATCTGTTGAAAGACAGAGTACGTTTGCTCTTTGACTTGTGGAGTCGTCTTTTTCTCTTGTTAATTCATACCATAAGAGCAGGGAAATTTAAGATGATCAGCTTCTCTGAGTCGTGTTTAGTTATACATTCCCAGGAAGTTCCACAACACCTGAAAATAACTGTTTACATGGCAACATCAAGGCTAATTGAATGCTGGCAATGGACCACTTCTTTATGTTGTGTTCATATGCCTGAATGACATTTTATGCTCACTGGAGCTAAAATTTTGTACTCTTCATACCACATCTACCAATAAGAAATATTCATTTTAATTAAGGCTGTACAATTGATCAGAATTTAGATTAAATCACAAAATGGCCTGCTGCAAATTTCAAATCACAGATAGTGCAGTATTTCCAGTCCATAGTGTACAATCATTTAAGTGGCAATTTTTTAGAGAAGATTAGAAAAATCTTAGTTTTCTTGTGTTGTATATGTTTTTTTTTTTATCAAAATAAGAATGACATAAATTATCCCTCAGTACAACAATTCATCTTGAATTTGCAATATGAGTAAATAATCATAATTAGATATTTTTTTCAAAAACCAGCAGCCCTAGTTTATCAAATAAATGTATCTATTTAATACTCTGTGAGTAATAATATGAATTAGTTATTGCTTGTTCATTAAAAAATACACAGGATCAGGAACTTAAAAATGATTGCATATTAAATCGCAATATTGCAATCGCAATCATTCAGCCCGAATTTTAATCTTTAATATCTTTGTTTTTCTTAAGGTATTTATTGCACCTCAATAAATAGATTCTTTCTAGTTTATTACAGACATTTTTTTAGCAATTTTGCACATAATACAACTCTGAGCCCCTTTCATGCAAAGATAGTAGGAATGATTTTTATAGCTGTTAAACAGTGAAACTGTACTCTGTAGCTAGTCTGAATTTTAATAAGAACTCTGTAAAAATGTCTTCATATTTCTCACATTTAGCATCCTGTCTTTACCCACAATGTCTGTAGGTTTATATGATCCTGATCAGTCTGGCAGTGGCCTCTTTGATATCTTAAGAGGAGGAACTGAGCGCTTTTTGACAAACATCAAAGACACTTCCTCTAAGGTCATTCAGTCAGTAGCAAGGTAAGGCAGTTTCCTCTTGTCACTACAGTAATCATTATTGCATTTATTACATTTTTAATTTCCAGGTAATATTTTCTCTCTCAGTTTCTTCTGCATTGCGGAATCCATCCTAATTCCCATCGGAACTGTTTTATTTAACTTTGGAGTTGCCTGAATATACATTTTCTTTTTCTTTCTTTCTTTTTATGAACCAGCTGTTCAAACTTGTTTCTAAATTAGCCTAAACTATCCCATCATACTTATTGTTTAGGTAACTATTTGTGTTATGAAAATGAGAAACTCGGTCAATTGTATAATCTAAACTTAACAAACAGACCATGTGTGCTCATTGGTATTTTGTACCATTACATTGTTCAATTACCAGTCAGCATGTTTTATTACAAGTGCATCTAACTGAATTAGATATAGATTTTTTTTTTTTATGCTTTTAAATTTGTAACATTCATATTCATTCCTACCCTTTCCCTAGATTTACCACTAAAAGGAACATTTTGTTGTTTTGCCCTGTGAATAGGTCTAGATGGTAAAGTTTGCAATTGTAAATCCTTAAGGAAAGAAAAAGAAACAAGATCACCTCGTTTTTTTTTAGAAAAAGGTGTGATTGTAATTTTGTGGGTGGTTTGATTTTATTTATTTATCCTTTTATTTTAACATATCAGTCCCTTTAAGATCAAAGATCTCTTTTTCAAAAGAGACCTGACAAAGTATAGCAGCAATATAATTTCAGAAGGCCAAAATACTCAAACTTGCATGGTTCACATTAAAGCAATAAGTGCATTAATGGTAAAACATCTGCTAAAACAGTGGCAAACAGAAATTCACGAGGGATTTAAAAACATTCAGAGTCACCAAGTCTTGCACTTTGAATCTGCAAAAATTGGTAACTTGAATCTAGAATAACTGGCCTTTATTGTTGATGTGGTAGACAGTGGTCTCTTACTTAATGCTGAAGGGTTAAACAAAGTGTTCCTTTAATATCCCCTTTTATCCCTATCATTTAAAATGTTGATGATTCATTTTGTTCCATTTGTTTGGTCGTTTTGTTTATTTTTGTTGTTTTTTTTTCCTCTGTCCAAACCCCTCATGGTCCCACTTTGTGTCCATCACCTAGCAACCCAAGGTAATTACGGGTCGGTTAAGTGCGTCATCTCATGCGATGCTCTGTGTGTTTTTTGTAGTTTGTGTTTGATTTAGAGGGAAAACCCCATCAAGCTCTTTGCTGTGCAGTGTCTGTCATCACAGCTTGCTGATCCTAACATCACACATTCAATAATTCAATTGAATGAATGCAGAGCAGAGTGTGATATAAACTGGCGGAAGATTTTATGTGAAGAGTGAATGGAAGGGTTGAGTGATTTATACAAAAACAATAGCATGATAAGAAAAAGGGGAAATTATCCCCTATGCATTTAACAGAAATATATTTTTCCTGTCCTATACCATTTGACATTAGGTATACAGTACATTAAATTTTAAAAAAATTCAGTCCTTGTCCGGTGTAGCAAGAAATCTCACTTCTTTCATTTCTCTGTTTCCTTCACTAAAAAGTGGTAGAATTTTTTTTCTCAGTTCGGGTCTTAAGAAGGTCTAAGGTTAAATTTGATTTTCAAAAGATTGTAGGAACACTGTACCAAAAATAAACCTCAGATGTCCTCTCAAATAGGCATGGTTGACATTTATGAATGAATGAATGAATGATGGAAACAAGGTTGCCTTCACTGCTAACTAAATCACCATTTCAGCTTGAGCATTGTTTTTTCTACCATCACGCCAGTCCTGACTCAACAAAGTTACAGCAGTGTCATCAGCATAGAACGATAACATTTGTTTGCTTCACATACAGTTTGTATTTAATACTCCATTGATTTTTAGTGTTACAATGTTATATCTATCCATTTCTTTTGCCATAAAATCCAGTGAGTTCTTTCAATTTACTCAACTGCCAATATAATTAAATCAAACTAGCTGTTGGCAGAAATAATCTTTCTCTGTCTGCCAGATGCATGTGCCCCATCTTAAACTCTCGTGGATAGCCTTCTTCAATATTTGTTATTCATAATTTTCAGTGTCTTTGATTGTGATGCATAATCAGGTGTTAATTCAAAAACTTTCTCCTCTGAAACTCTGTGTTCTCATAGCCAGAGGCTCACATAAATGTTAATATAACCTAATGAAATACTGTATTATAACGTCTCATGTCTGACTCCCTTTTTTCGTTACCAGGCTAGTTATTAATCCCTGTAATAGCTGTGAAGTGTCCCAGCCCTTAGTCAAATATTTTTTTCCTTTCTTTCTGATTGTTGTAGCAATCTGTGCTTTTCCCCTCCTACTGTGTGTTTTACCAACTCCATCTATAAACAGCTTGTAATTTCTGTTGCAGTTATGCCAAAGGAGACCTGGATATCTCGTATATCACCTCCAGAATAGCAGGTAGGCGCAATGCCCTACTGAAAATGTCTTAAAAAATTCCTGCGTGATTTTGACATTAGACTGTTTAAATAGTTAAACGTGTTTTTAAAACTTGTGTTTTTGTGTTTGTAGTCATGTCCTTCCCGGCAGAAGGGGTGGAGTCAGCGATAAAGAACAACATTGAAGACGTCCGTCTGTTCCTGGATTCACGTCACGCTGGTCACTATGCTGTGTACAATCTCTCCAAACGATCATACAGGCCTTCTCGATTCCACAACAGGGTATGAAGCGTTTAATCTGTTTTGAGTTACAAGATGTATTATTGCCACAGTTATTGATATTTTTAAAGAGAGCTTACTACTTCCAGTTTACCTTTTTTACAAGATGCTTGCTGTATTTCGGCATGTTTGCATTGACAGGTTTCAGAGTGTAACTGGCAGCTGCGTCGTGCTCCCAACCTCCGCAGTCTCTACAGTGTGTGTAAAAACATGCATCTATGGCTCAAACAAGACCAGAGGAACATCTGTATAGTGCACTGTCTGGTAAGTAACCATTTGCCACCTTCTTAATGACAAAGATGACCTACAGCTTAGTTTGTAATGAATCTTCAGACAGGGAGAGAGTGTAAAAGAAAGACTTTGTCTGTGTCTGAATTGGTTACCTTTTCTGTTTGTAGGATGGGAGAGCAGCATCAGCAGTCGCAGTTTGCTCCTTTTTGTGTTTCTGTCGCCTTTTCACCACAGCTGAAGCTGCTGTCTACATGTTCTCAATGAAACGCTGCCCACCCGGAATAGCACCCTCACACAAAAGGTATAACAACACATGAAATTTACAGTATAAGCTACAGAAAGGAGTATTGTTTGTGGTCAACTTAGTTGAAATAAAGGTAGACCCAACATATGATGCTTTCTGTCTCTCTCTACAAACTCTTGTTCCTTATATAATACCAAAAATGTACCTGTACATGTCCTAAACCTGAATTCTTCTGTTGCAGGTATATAGAGTACATGTGTGACATGATGGCAGAGGAGCCCATCATCCCCCACAGCAAGCCCATCGTGATTCGCTCTATTGTCATGACACCCGTGCCACTGTTCAACAAGCAGCGTAATGGATGCAGGCCGTTCTGTGAAGTTTATGTAGGAGATGAGAGAGTCCTTACCACGTCACAGGAGTACGACAAGATGAAGTAGGTTTATTCATGCACAGCTTTGCCTTGATAAAAGGACTGTCTTGTGTAAATGTGATAATTGTTATATTTATTCTCTTTTAATGTATTATTTGTTATATCCAGAGATTTCAAGATGGAGGATGGAAGAGCAGAGATTCCACTCAATGTGACAGTACAAGGAGATGTACTGGTTGTGATCTATCATGCACGGTCTACACTGGGAGGACGTCTACAGGCCAAGGTACACACATAGTTTTGCACCCAATTCTGCATCTTTGTGCAAAGCTAGAGCCAAAAAATGTGCATGAAATGGTGATGAATTTAGACAAAATGTAACTTCAACACTATTGTGTTGTAGATGGCATCCATGAAGATGTTCCAGATCCAGTTCCACACAGGATTCGTCCCCAGAAATGCAACCACTGTGAAGTTTGCCAAGTATGTACACAATTGAGACAAGCGCAGATTTTGACAAAACAAGATCATTGTTAGTTGTTTCATGCCTTTCTTCTCCTATAAAATTATATAAACAACAAATTAATTTTAAACTCTCCATAATTTTGTCTTCCTTATCCACCTGTTTTTTCTGTCAGGTATGATTTGGATGCCTGTGACATCCAGGAGAAGTATCCTGATTTGTTTCAGGTCAACCTTGACATCGAGGTGGAACCAAGAGACAGACCCAGCACAAAGATCCCTCCTTGGGAGAGCTTCCAAACAAAGGGCCTCAACCCCAAAATCCTCTTCAGCTCTCGTGACGAACAACAGGAGATCCTCAGTAAATTTGGTAGGTGGGATTACTTATAGCTGTCAGGCTCTCGGGCAGAAAGTGTTAGGAAGTTCAAAATCAGAAGAAACCTGCATACTAAACCCTACTATCATTGAACCACAATCTTCACAGGTAAGCCCGAGCTGCCTCGCCAACCTGGTTCATCAGCGTTTTATGACTCAGAATCTTCCCAGCCAGCTCAGACCCCTGAAGGTTCCAGTGCAACAGAGCCAGAGTCTCCTGTGAGCACAGATAGCAACGCTAACAACTTCTTCCAGACACTGGATTGGGAAGGTACTGTACTTCTGATCTTTTGATTTAAGTTTAAGTCATTTTCCCATGGAACTCTTCGGTTATTTATCCAAGATTTGCCTCTCAGAATGTGTCAGATTTCCTCTCACCAACTTCTTGTATTTGCAGATGTGCGTGGCTCTCAGGATGACAGTCAAGGAGGGGGGTCTACAAATGACCAGGAGGACCTGAGTGATCAGTCAGAAGGAGAATCATGCTCTTTCTCCGCCCCAAGTGGAGAGCCGCTGTCACGTGACACCAGTGAGCCGCTATTTGATGCTGACTTCCAGGTGAGGACAGTTCTGATTAGCTGATTACATAATTTCATGTCATCAATACACAATGGCTTCCTTTTCTAATCCTCCCTATCAGACATGTTATAATGCTATATTTTCAATTCCATTAACTTGAAACATGCAAAGTATATCATAGCAAAGATGCATTTTTTTCTATTTTTTTTTAAACATCTCTATGTTGCTGGTTTTTCGGAGATGTGTTTTCTTTTGACAACTTTAAGGCTGAGAGTTGAAAATAAGGTGTGCTACTGCTTTTGACTTCCTGTGTTTAATGAAGAGGAGATTTTTTTTTACTTAAAGCTGCTTTATGTAATGTTTTTTTTTTCTTTTCATCCTAATGTAAAACTCTGATTGAAAAAGATATAGCCTTAAAGAAAGAAAATAACTTATATTTTACTAACTTTGATTTTTATAACCACTGCATACTAAAATTTTCCACTGCAGTGTGCATCATTCGTGGATAATTTACCTGAAAACTAGTTCTTCCTTAGCTGCTTAAAAACCAGTAGTTGTGAGTGCCATGCTGCATTATTTGTGTCTGTGAGGTCTGCCTTTTGGAAAAACAAGAAGGAGTAAATTTTTTATGGGGGACAGTTACTTATGGCTTTAGATCATTGAACTGGTTGATGTATTTGTTCATATGAAGGCAGCTTGGTTGGTTTATAGATCTGAGGCTTTTTTATTGGTGTCTGAAAATACTGGTACTTTAAAACCTTAAGGTGCAATCAAGTAAATCGCAAGGTCTTTATTTTCTTTTTCCACTTCAAATCATTTCATTTTGTTTTTTTTCCTTGGTACCCCCCCCACCCAACAGACCCCACCTCCAGCAGCCCAGGAATCTCCCATGGGTGACACAGCTGACCTCTTAGGGTTGAATGCTGACCCTCAACCTCCTCCCATGTCCTCAGCCTCCTCCACTGCTCCTCACCAAGGAGTTCAGGGAGGAATGAAAGCTGCATCAAGCAACAGTGACCTCCTTAACGACCTGTTTGCACCCCCTGGTGGTCAGACAGGAGGAATCCAGGAAGACTTGTTCTTTAGTGGACCAACAAGTGGGGCCACACCTGATTCAAAACGTAAGAATAAAGGTTTAAAGTGATCTGAATTATTAAAGATTCCTTTCCAGTTCCTCTCAATGATTTTTTACCTGGCTTCATTTGTGTTGCAGCTATGGGGGACCTCTTTGATCCCTTTGGGATGGGGTCTGGCTCTGGTGTAGGTTCCAGTGTCAGTTCCTCTCGGCAGGCCTCTGGGCCAGACCTGTTTGGAGACCTGTTGGGTTCTGATAGTTCAGCTACTAGCGGTTTCAGTTCAGTTCACAGTAATGCTACCCCTGCTTCCAACACAAGCCTCTTCAATCTCAGTAAGTCTCCTTCTTACATTATGTCCCAAACGCCAGCGCCTTTCACTGATAATACCGTCATTAACACCTTATTTTGACACTGCATCAGCAAACCTTCTTGTGTCTTCAAATCTTACTAGTTTTACAAGTAAAACCACTCTTTCTTACAAACATTTGCAGTGGCTACAGGGTTATATTTGCTTTGTTTGTACCTTTACAGATAAGCTAGTGAATGATGCACCGAAGATGACATCATCAGCCAGCCAACCAGACTTGCTGGGCGGCTGGGATAACTGGGCAACTGGCACCACTGCCAGTATGAGTGCCACCACCAGCAAACCAAACTACACAAATACAAGTAAGTGGACGAACACTGAAAGCACCATGAATGGTCATTTTTGGTCAGCAGTCTTGAACCGATGATAAAGATGACAAGTATCCCAACTAATATTCTATACTGTGTCTGCAGCTTCTGGTATGTCATCCATGTCGAAGGCCAAGTCTCAGACCTTTGATCCTTTTGCTGACTTAGGAAATCTGGGGTCCAATTTACCAGGTAAAAGGCTGTTATGAAATAGTGAGGTTTAAATTTTCATGTGTCTGATGGTGAAAAAAGCATTGAAGTATAACCTCAGTGACTGCTGTGGTACATAATTAAAACCTTTTAGGGTTTGAGACACAGTATTCAACTTTCCGCAGGCTGTTCTATGTATTAAACACACAGACTAGGGTTTTTTGTTAACATGTTTTTGGATATTTGGTGCACTTTAATCATAGGAGAGTTTTGAGATAGGAAATACTAAGAGAAAGGAGTTGGGAGGATGCAGAAAATGTCAAGGGTCACACTCTAACCAGGGAGAGCTGAGAGGACTGCAGCCTCTCGGACTTAAAATCTTAATAAACAAACCAAACCCAAGATTGTTAACAAATACTTCAAATCCACCTACAATATATTTCACTACCAAAACACAAAGATTTGAAATACTATTTCTGAAAAATGGGTTCAATTTTAATATTTAAATGATTTATAATTTCTTATTTTTGCTTAATATACACCTAGGGTTAAGTATAGTGAGCAGAAATGGATCAGGATCAATTCTGTAGCTCTCGAAACCTCTGCAAAGCATTGATTGAAAATATTAATCACATAAATTGTATGCATAGTGTTCCTTTGAAACCATTAAACATTTTATTCACTGCACTGTTTGCAGTAAATGCAGAGCTCGCAATGCAGGATGAAGGTTCAGTATCTTACTTTTTCAAACATTTTGGGGAAAAGAAAAATATTTATAGAAGCCATCTTAAAGGTACAAATGAGACAACAACCAATATGCTCAAACCAATATTTATAAACATTTACACAGTTATAAACTAATACAGAGGTTTTCAGAGTTTGGCTGAGTGAAACTCCACTGAAAGAACGGACTGTTTTCTGCACCCACCCACCTAAAAATAAGTGAAAGAAAAACATCTGTACAACTCTGTTTTCAAATAACTCCACCTCATCTTAAAAATGTTTTGCAAGCTTTTAAATTATTATTAACTGCATTTTCTTAGGCATCCATCTTTCCAAGGCAATTGATTTATTGGTTCTGACAATTAATTAAATGTCATTATTGCTTTATTGTTATCATTGCAAATTTAGGAAAACAGAGAGGCTGCAACTATGCAGGGTATTGATACATGTTTAAAGGAATAACTGCAGATCATTAGCCAGTCTTGACTATTAGTTACTTTAAACCATTGTCCATGCAGAAAACAATCACCCACATGTGTTGCCTTGCCTTCACAGTGCTGAGTGTCACACTTGTTTGTCCTGTAACTGCAGTTCCTTTAGCTTCCTGTCAAAAACTCCTATGGTGTTGTCACCAAACTTGGGCGCTTCATTTTGATATGACACCAGTGTTTACTCAGCCTCCTGCTTTCATTAGCTTGCACATTGTTGCAAATTAAACATTGTGGCAGTTGAGCCAATTAACCAAGGAGCAGCTTCCTATTTTTATCCTGTATCACACAGTTCCAGTGAACACTCCATGACTTAAACAGGCGTGGGCAGATGAATTTAGTGTTGAACTTAAGGATGAGATATGGGAAGAATGTCTGAAGAGTATACATGATTGTTCAGTAAACAAAAAATAGGAAATATCTTTGAAAGAGTGGAAATTCACTTAAGGGCATATGGATTTATACCTCATATTTAAAATACCTACCTTTCTCTATTTTATTTGCAGGATCCTCCAGCGGTAACTTTTCAGGACCTTCTTTCAACACAAAGCCTCCTCCTTCCTCCACGTCTTCCTCAACTAAGCCTCAAGCCCAGCCCTGGCAGTCTGGAAGACCAACCTCAGCTCAGAACAAACCGTGGATGCACGGATCAGGATCTGGTTCTGCACCAAAAGCATCGTCTCAGCCTGCAGGAACACAGCCCACCAAACCTAATTACAACCTCAACTTCTCCAGCGTCATTGGTAGCAGAGAAGAAAGAGGAGTTCGTGGGCCTGGGTTTGGTAAGAGACTTAATATGTTATTGAAATTAATTTCTGTGTAAAATGTTCTTCAAATTAATCACCATTAATGTGAATTCATCTTAGACATGGTAATACGCAACTACTGGAATTTGAATTGGGAACTCGTTGCAGAAATTGATGAGCAAGCTTATGAGGGAAAACTAAGCTTAACTTGGATGCTGCAGTCCTGTCATTCAGCTACAGAACATTTCACAAGTTTTATACAGATCTTGTGTTTCTGTCATTTTTTCCATGATGTAATAGTGATGTATCATAAAGTCTGCTTTATTTAACACTCTCCAAATTGTAAGTTCTCTGTGCTTTATAACCACGCAGGCCCCAAGCCAAAGGTAAAAGAGGACGATTTTGAGGAACTGTTGTCAACTCAGGGTTTTGCTGCTAAGCCTGATAAAAGGGGACCAAGAACGATCGCCGAAATGAGAAGACAGGAGATGACAAAAGACATTGATCCACTTAAACTACAGGTAAAATATATCTGGGATGTGTTATTTTTTTAGACCAACAAGGTATTTTGTGGCAGCAGATAGTCTGATCCTTAACTCACAAAGTAACCTCAGTGCACAGAGCAGTTTTGCTGCATTTCTTCCTGTAAAATTAGATGAAATGATTGTGTGTCAGTGGGGTCTTAAAAAGTATTAAAAGTTGATAAATCAATTCAGACAAAAATAAAGCTTTTAAAGAATAATAAAAAGTCTTACATGCAAGACTTTGAGGTCTCTTTTATAGTTTTTTTTATTGCCTATACATCTTAAGAGGTTGTAGGCTACTTCTCCCTCTTTTTTATATTAAGATTTAATCACACATGAGATTTTATGGAACTCTTCCAGATCTGACCTGAATTCCTACCAGAATAATGGAGATAAATTGTTGTAATGAATATAACTCAGTTATTGTGAGCTATATGTTGATCAGCTGCAACAGTAAAGTGATCACTGATACATCAGTGCTTTACATCAGAATTAATGATTAGAAGAATCCTGAAATTAACAATTATACCTTTATTTTTTGATACCTAATTTAGGCTTTTATTTTTTGTTTGTTTGAAAGGCAGTGCTTATGAATAGATACTTCTAGATTTTAGGATAGCTACTTTTAATATAAGACCTCCATTCTGCTAACTTGTGGTATCTGGTTCTTTTTCTCCTAGACTTTTCTCAGAATGCTCCAACAAAGATTCATTTTCATACAGCATTTTCTTTTCTTTTTGTTACATTTTTTTCTTACTATCAGCAAAAAACATACATGCAACTGTGTCGCTAATGTAACTGGTTAGAAACTGAAATGCAGTCGATCTTAAAATGTATGAAGAGGGTCTTTAAAAAGGTCTTAGAAGTATTAAATCCAATATCAGATTTTCTGATACCCTGTATGTGGTCATGTTACAGATCTTGGACTGGATTGAGGGGAAGGAGCGAAACATCCGAGCGCTGCTGTCGACCCTGCACACAGTGTTATGGGAAGGAGAAACCCGCTGGAAGCCTGTGGGCATGGCTGACCTGGTGACACCTGACCAGGTGAAGAAGTACTACAGGAAGGCTGTGCTCGTTGTCCATCCTGATAAGGTACAGTAAAACGTGCTGCTTCCATATTTAGTCATGGCAGGGATATTAGAACTGATAGCTCATGTTAATGCACAATGTTTATGTTTACCTTCTAAATATTCCTACTGTCTCTGCAGGCTACAGGAATGCCTTATGAAGATTACGCTAAGATGATCTTCATGGAATTAAATGACGCCTGGTCAGAGTTCGAGAACCAGGGATCCAAAGCACTCTTCTAAAAACTTGATCTGGACCCACACAGACCGTACTGGACTGGATTCGGCCTAGCAAGAGTTAGACCGGGCAGGATTGGACAGGACTGAGCCCACATTGGGCCTTAGGGGGCGCAGAGCCTCTGAGAGGTGTCCTCTCTACCATTCCCTTCACTCCCTTCGTCCTTCCTTAGGTTTGTTTTTTTTTTTTTTTTTTTTTTCTTTCTGTTCACAAAGATAAGGAAAAAGACCTTCTGCCTCATGCCTGGCTGTGGTGAAAATTCCTTTACTTGGTTCATAAACAGCCAGGTGTATGAACATTGTGATAGTTCTTAAACTCACTGCCTACCTGTACCATTGCGTGACTGGTGCTTCAAACATCAAGAAGGTGGAATGGGTGACAATCACAAGAAGAGGAAGAAAGAAAACACAAAGACCTTTCAAGTGAGGTTATTATGCCATTGTTGTTAAAAAAGAATGATTAAATGACCCTACACTAACAAACTGCTGGGATGTTTTGGCCATTGCTCGTAGGTTTGTCACTGTGCCTGGCACTTTTGCAGTCAAAAAAGAAGTTATTTACTTGAGGGTAAAAAAAAAAAGAGAACATGGCAATCTTGTACATTTTTCAGCATGCCAGCAAAAAAGTGGACATTGCAGTTATTTGAATGTTACATTTCTAATCTTAGTTGCCTCGTCTAATAGCTGATAATTCTTGGAACATACCAGCCACAGCAACCAATGGACAAAACAAGATCTCTTGCAGAAAAAGACTGAAACAAAGACAGTGGATCCACTAAAAATACCTTTGAATACTTGTTGGGTTTTCTCTTGAGCCATCTCCTCTGAAGACTATTGCCTGCTGAACACTACTTGTGCTGCTTCTATCATAATTGTTCTTGCTGCACACACACACACACACACACTCCTCTGACTGAGAAAGTCTGCATCCTGAACTTCTGAGTTAGGCGCTGGACTTGTCGTAGCCCTGTATAAACCCAGTCAGGCACTCTGTTGTTGTTGAAGTGCTCTTTTAATTCCACCCACTCAGGCTATACTGTGTAGCTAACTGCATGCTCTCCTACACTGAACCTCTGCACAACAAGGAGGGAGGTGTGTGTGATTTAAAGCAGGGTAGTCCAAAAAACAAACAAAGACACGGGGTGGGGGGCTCCTTTTTTATTAAAGTGCTCTTTTTCTTGTAGCAGAAACAGAGAGGAGTCTTACCTGCCTGATTATGCTGTGAGGCAGACACCATGCCTTCACAGCGATTGCATTCATTCTTCATTGCTGTAGTATTTCAAACCCTCTCTGTGTCTCTGTAAGCCTCCAGAGCAGGCTGAATTGGACTTAAGTGATCAAAAAGTGAAGGAATGAAAAGAGAATACTTGTTTTAATCTTTCTCGTATTGTTTTTTTTGGGTTCTTTCTTTAAGCTCTAAGCTTTTTGTTAATCATCACTTCGTTGTAAATATGAAATTATGATCCATCAAGTGGCTTTGTTAGAGTTAGTGAATGAGTTTCATGCTTGGCTTTGTGAATGATTGTGTGAGTGAGTGTTTGAGGATTTTTTTTTTTTTAATCATGCTTTCTTGTCTGCAATCACAATCGTTTCTTTCTTAATATAACACTTGTTTTGTTGTGTTTTCCAAGATCTTTCCAACTTCTGTTATTTTTATCACGTTACCTCATGGACCAATCAAATCACCTTTTTTATTTATTATGAGTTTTCTGGGAGGGTTAGGGGTTATAATGACATGTATTCACACATATGAACAGCACAATTAAAAAATTGTCAGATAATATATGAGGAATGTGCTGAGTGTAAGCAAGACAGTTGATCGCAGTGAGCCTCTTTGTTGCTGTTTTCATTCCAAAGCGTCTATTATTAATATGAATGTGCTTTTACAAATATATATATCTATATCCTCTTTGTTGTTAAGCGGTATGTGTTTATCATTTGTCAGTTCAGTCTGTCCTTTTGTTAACCTTTTGTTTCATTGTTCTTTCTGCAGAACTGAAGTTTCTGTTTTGCATTCGGACATTTTGTTATAATTCCTATTCAAGGGGCCAGTGAACTGAAGTAAAATACAAAAATAAACTGAAGCTTGAAATTCAGTGTAAACTCTGACAGTATGGAGAAGAGGGATTGCAAAACGAGACCACACATCAGCAGTGTTTACTGTACCAAATCACATCTTAACTAATATGAATGTAGATTTCAGCAGAAAAAAAGAAAAATTAAAAAGAAACTTTGATCTGATTTGTCTTGTTTTTTTAATGCACAGCTGTTGTATACCCAGTTATTGAGATAACCAGAATGAGATGTTTTTTTATCTCGGCAGAAACTTGCAGAGTCTATGGTGTTTTAGAACAACTTTCAGGGTTAGTTTAGACTTAAACCACTTTAATGTAAACTCTAGTTTCTGTTCAGTAATCTTAATTATATGAATAATCAACAGCTTTATACAAGCCTTTTTTTAACCCTTCAATGCATAGTGGTCGTGACAGCTTTTCAAAAGCTGTTTACCTCTAAATTCGTGGGTTTTGATGAAATGGTTTCACATTCACTTCAACCAGTGTTGGCATCACCTTACACTACCACCCAGTGGCCAGCTGTAGTACATATACCATAAAAATTCAAGGCCCGGGGGCCTGATCCCACCCACAAGATTATGGCATATTTTGATTATAACTGACCTTTATCAAACCTAAACATCCTTAAGTCATAAAGAACTGAAAAAGTAAAGACTAGAAATAATGTCAAGCATGTGGAAAAGAAATTAATTTCTGGTTTCACACCATATTTTCAATTTTGCATCTCACAATTTTAACTTAAACTTGTGATTATTATTTGTATGTCATATTTGGCCATCTTAGGTTCACATATTTTAACCTTTTCAACTAATTATTTTGAATTTTCTATCATGTTTTGACCTTTTCGACTCTCAGCTTTTACCTTTTTAATCCCGTATTTTGACATTTTAGACTCACAATTAAAATTGTAACTCATATTTTTGCCTTAACATTATGGTTGTGACTTTCAGTTTCATATATTTGCCTTTTAAAAACACTGTTTTGGAAATTTGTTTTTTGACCTTTTGAGTAAGTTTGACTTTATCTCTGATTTTAAGCCTTTCAACTTATTACTCAACTTTTCAACTTTTATAATTTCAGTAAAAGTATACCCATACCAGTACAATCCAAAACCCTCAACAATGGATATAAAATTACCATGTTTTATCTGTTAATTGGTTATTTACTGAGTAATATGCCCAGTTCTGTACCTGCGTCTTTTGTAACGGTGGGAAATTCTATGGGAAACACCAGGCATTGTATTACTTTGTAACGTAGCAGAGAGCAAGTTTAGAGAAGCAAGGGAGAGAAGCTAGATTACCAACATATCCATGTGGAAACAGGTAAATGTTAATCTCCTTGAACTCTTAAACCTGCTCTTCCTTGCAGGAGAAGTCCACAATCATACATTTGAGAGAGCAGCAGAGTGCATGTTGTCATCCTGAATATTAAACTCTTTTCCCCACTCTTGTGCAACTAGCTCATAAAGTTGAGTTTGTGGACGACTGTATGTGCACTGACTATGTGATCACAGTGCGTGCGGTTGTGTCATTAACTGACTGGGCCCATCACATGACTGGAAATTCAGTCATTGACATTTTTATGGCATTTTATGCATGCAAATTACTGTTGGGATGTTAAAGGAACTTCTATCAAAAGAAATCATTGCTTCTGCAATACATTTTCTGTCCCCTTAAGATGCAATAAGTGACAGCAGTAGTTTTACTTCTCATTTCCTGTTGGCTAGAACAAATCATCGCTGGAATTGTTATACAACCAGAGAATATTTTCTTCCTACAAAAATAGCATATCTGAATTGAAAGGCAACAAGGAAAATAGAGCCAAAATATGCAGCATTTTACGTAACCTTCCAATAACCTTTCATGACATGATTTTTATTTCATGTTTATTTTTTTTAAGCGTTTAATGAATCAAACTGTGTATAGAGAGTAAAACACAGAGTCCTGCATAATGATGAGTTACAGCTTTATTTCAAAGGTGGATAAAATCAGCCCATCAACAGCCCTGCCCAACGGTTATACCCCTAACCAGGTCACATAACATTTCCCCTCCAGAGCACAGACTTTGAACACAAAACTGTATCACATCATATGGTCTATACAAAACAAATTTTTAAAAAAAAGGAGAAAGTGAGACAATAGGAACAGAAAAACAAGACCTCAGCTCATCCCCTCAAACTGTCATTCTCAAGGACTGATGGCCGTGAAATCGAGATCTCCAAAGCTCCGGGATGGATGTTAGCATCACACTGAGCTTAAAAACGGCACTTAATGGAGGCAGTGAGGGAACAGGAGGACAGAGGAGGAAAGAAATGAAGACAAAAGGGAAAGGTTACAGATGTGTCTCTTTGAGGGTGAAAAAGGCCCTGTGAGTGAAATCTGTGAGTTTGAGATGAGAAACAAAATAACAGAACAAGTGTTCCCTCTCGCCTTTTTAAAATAGGCTCAGGGAAAAGAAAAACATGGCCACATTCAGCAGATCTACAGTTTTCACATGCAGTGAGTGTCTGAGTGGAAGCAGATGCTCTAGAGAGATGTGACCTAACAAGAAACACCAGGCTCTGCCGTTTATCTTGATTTTAGAACTCCTCATCTCTTGAGTGCACCTGCTTCCACTCCTGATGCAACTCCACTGCGCATGCTTTTGGGGAGAAATACAGAAAAATGAGTCAAAATGTGTTTGTTTTCATTTCCGCACACCAGTGAAAACAGTCTGTTCTGCTGCCTTCTTGGCATTTTGACATCTGGTTTTGATGTTTTGACAGGAACAAGGGCCGGAAAGGCACTTCGTAGTGTGGATGTCCCTTCAATTTCCTGGCAGTTCTGTCGTAAGCCCTACAAAATAAAATAAAAAAATGGTCTGTTGGCTGACTCCCTGCAAGCTTTGAGTCCTCCTGATGACCAAAGGGGAATCTGAAAGACAAAGAAGAGGACACTCAGTGCCTGCTGTGAGTCAATTAAGATTTATTTACAGTAAAAGACCGACTATGGTGAGAAGCTTACAAAGACAAAAAGATCCTCCAAGCTGTTCGATATGCATTTAGCCCTCAATAGAAACCTCTGGAACAATGTGTCCATTTATTGATGTCTCCACTGTCATCTCCTGAGCAGAAAAGGGACACAGGATCAGGTTAGTACACTTTCATTTCACCAATATATGCTGATAAAAAAGAAAAGACAATTTTTAATAACTGGAATGTCTATTCCTTCTTAAACGGGTGTGCTTTGATGTTTGTTTTTGTGGGTAACTGGGACATTGGCTTATAAAGATATGGCATGTCTGTGCTCACAGCTACCAGTGATTTTTTTCATCTCTAATAATCGTTGTATTTTAAGAAACTCGAGAAAATAGCAATAAATACATCTTTTAAGCTCAGTTTTACATGCGGTGGCTGTGGATTAGTGGTAGAATTGGTTGTCTCAACCACAGAGTCAGGGGCAAGACCTTAAGCAAGACACCTAATCTCAAGTTGTCACCACCATTGTGCCAGTAGTGGGATGAGTTTATACTGATGGACACTTTGTACAGCAGCCTCTGCCATCATTGTGAAAATGGAAGTGAACTGGTAGAAGTAACGAGCAGTCAGGTGGCTAGAAAAGCACAGGCTTGAGTTCATCTAGCATTTACTCAAAACTCTGTTTCTTCAGTCAGAATTTAAAGTACTTAAGAATTGCACGCTTGCACACAGTCCATTTGCAAAAGAAACAAAAAAGTTTCCCATGTTTTGGAAGTAAAACATGGCTAGAAAGTAAAATGGTTCACATGCATTTTATGCACCCATCTTATGTGATAGATTAGTATTTTTTATCTACAATAAAAAACAAAATGAAAACATGCTACACTGATTAGCAAGTAAAGCCACTTGTAGCCCATTATAACAGACCTAATATTTGATGAGTCCCATCTCTAACAAAGTAAACAGACATTTTTAATAGGGGACTTTGAAGTGGCACTTGTGTAGGCCAGGAAAATTTCAAGAGGTCCCATGCAGCCCCTTGCTACCCCTCTGAACACGCCCCTGCTCCTTAAGATTTTTTTCTCTTTAAAATTTTCGTACCGATGAGCTGAGCTGCACAGACTCCACAGCAAGTTGCATCTGACAAGGCATGTCACAGATTTCTGTCTTAAACTCTTCTGACATCACATCCAGACACTTCTGTGCGGCGGTGGCATCCTACAATGAAAAAGTGAGGGGAGACACGGTCATTACAACCAGAATATCTAAACGACAGTCAGTGAGAGTTATCACAAACTTCAGATAGGTTTCTGATAAACATGTACTTTACTGATCTATACAACAAAGACTAACAGTGACTTACAATGATCAATTCCTCCTCAGGGGCCACAACAGGCTCAGGCTCTGGCTCAGCGGGCGTCACAGGTACAGTTTCAATCTGGGCGATTGGGATGTCGCTCACTTCCTCAATTTCCTAGATAAAGAAAGCAGAGAAGCCTTTGCTCTAAAAACTGAACTGCACATTTGCACAAATTCATTTTTTATGTCAAACTTCTCCAACATCACAAAGAGTGCATCAGAGTTCAAATTAATCCCTTTTTAATGTTTACTTTAGAGTTTAAAAAAAAAAATCATAAAAGTAGCAGGATGACAGTGATGTCTTTTGGACTTTAAAGATTTTTCATTTTTTTCTAAACATTGAAGGGTCTCATGATAAATTTCTCTAGTGTTGTTCTCACCGGCTCAACAGCAGCAGACTCAGCGATGGCGACCTCAACTGCTGATGCAGATTCTGTGACAACAAAGTCATCAACCAGACTCTCAGGGATTTCCTGTGTGGCAGGAGGAGCCTGAAGAACAAAGGAGAAAAAGATAAGATTTTAGATCTTCTACCAGCCCACACAAGACAGAGAAAGGCAATAATTAGCAATATCCCAGAAGAAAAATTCCTCTAAAGTCTCTGAACTTAATCATTAACGTGAATAGAAATAGCTGGTTACCTCTGAGAGGTTAGCAGATTATCTTAACAGTATATCTTACTAATGACTGATCTGTCAGAGTGGCTTTTTACCTCCACGACTTCAGGTACGGGGGCTTCTACCTCTTCCACTGGAGCCTCAGGGAGGGTGACTGGCACCTGGTGAGACAGAAGATTTAACAATGTCATTATCCAGCTGAACTATGGAAGCCATGTCAAATTTTGATGGTTAATTTGTAAATAACTGTTCTGAAGCTGCAAAAGCCAGATAGAATGTTTTATTATTGATATCAACCTTATGCGTTGCTTAATGAAAAGAAGAAAGTTAGTTCTCACCTCTGGGATTTCTGCATGTGGGGCTGGGGCCTCCTGATTCAAAATGATAGAAAATGTCTTTAGATTTCATTTTCCAGTAAAAAAAATTAATGGGAATAAAAAAAATAACATGTAAATGAAGAGACATGCAAGAAGAAAATGTTAAATTTTTAGACGCATGCTTTATGACCCATCTAATGAAAAATGACTTTTTGAGCAACATGCTTTCAAAAACAGAAACATCGCTGCATAGCCTTTTTGATGGATATTCAGAAGAGCATTTACAGCTGTAGCACTGAATAAATAATAAAGGGCGGAGAAACTTTCATGCCACATGCTGCACAAAGATAAGAAATCCACAAGGTAAAATGTGAAGGTAATCAAGAATTAAAAGGGGCACCATTTCATAGTTTTGTGCTCTTTAAGAAGATTTAAAAAAGGATTCCAAGGAAGAAGAAAGAAGTATTTTTGTTCAGTGTTGCACCTCTGTTATCGTTTCAGGCTCTGCAGGAACTTCAGGTGCTTCTTCAGCCAACACTTCTACTTCTTCAGCTTCATCCTCAGCCGGAGCAGCAGGACACACGGCCACCTCTGCAGGCTCAGGTACCACCTCGATAATCTCCTCCACAGTTTCTGTCAGCTCCTCTTCTACGGTGGGCTCTGTTTCTTCCACGGGTTCTTCAGTCACTTCAGTAATGAGCTCTGGTACGGGGACATCTTCTGTGGCGGCTGCCTCTACCTCGGCTTCAATGACTTCAACCTCCTCTGCCAAAGCCTCAGCCACCACTTCAGTCTCTGTCTCGCAGACAACAAATGTCTGCACGTGCAAATCAATACAGCACACGTTAAAAAAAACAAAAACATGCAACATGCAACATGGGGACAAATTACAGCCTGGCTGATCTTTGCTTATAAATACTATGTTCCATTATATACCAAGCTTGTCCCATTAAATGCTACTAAATATTACACACTGTACCTCTATGTGAAGTAAGTATCTAATCTTTAGTTTCAGTAAACAATGCATTTGACCCATGACATTATCAATTGTCAAATCTGATTAAGCCATGGATGAAACGTGTTTGTTGAAAATAAGGACAAAGAGGCAACTTAGCCATCATGTGTGCAGAGAATCCCTTTACTTTCAATCAAGTTGATGTTTCCTGTCATTATCTACACCAAGTTATGAGGCATGACAGTGCTGTGCACAAGGCGTTTACATCCAAATATCTATCTTGATAGGCCAATGTTGCCTGATTTTATCTGCAAAGTGGTATATATCTATCAAACAGGCAATAATTTGTCCATATGAATTAATGTTAAATAACAGATGAATGACAAATGTCTACACATTAATGATGAAGACTCTAGGATTACTAATGTGAAGCCATGCGGTCATCCAGGAGATCGGTTCGGCTTACCTGTGTCTCTGTGGTAATGATTGAAGTCTCCTCTGTCACAACCTGAGAACCAAAGGTAAAAATGTGCTTTAGCAAATTATAAAACTAATTATCAGGTGAATCAAAAGGCATACAGATATTTTTGATCTACTTCATGTCTAATCTTTAAAGATGAAATTTTACTGATTGAATGTACCATTTCCCACTGTGTTTTTACAACTTTTAAAAGAATCTGAAAAGTTAACATAATGTGAAAGCCCTAGGAGCTTTAATTTTAGATTGTTTTGATTTCTCATTAACATCATTACAGGCTATTGCAATAAAGAGGCTTATGTGATGAGCTGTTAGCAGATCCATAAAACCTTATTAAGAATGCTTTATCCATTAAGAGCCCATGAAATTCAATCTAAACAGCCACCTTCTGTTCTTTTCCCTCTGGAAATGTTCGAGTAGGTGAGCTATAACTGGTGTTATATAAGAGAAAGAGGCCGGAGGCAGAGACTGGTTCTTATTCGTTAGCTGTGAGTCTAAAGTAACAGAAACTTTCAGAAACACTTCCCTGTTGAGATGATTGTCTGTTGTGCTATAAACTTTTAAAACCAAAGTGGAAACTGAGTGTCTTAATGAATGCATGGACTGTTTAATGCTTTATATAAATGCTTAAATGGTCAGAAAACACTTGTACAGTTGATTGTTTTTGTGTCTTTATGGCAACACTTAATTTTAATGGGTCCTAAATACCTAGTAATTGTAGAGAAATTACCTAGTAATTGTAGAGTAATGGGTATAATATTCTAGGAATAAGGAGGTTATTACCTAGTTACAACTTGGAAGATAGTCTTTTCTCCTTGAAGTCCCAAAGTGAAATCCAAACTTTGTGTCTTAACACTCTAGATATGCTGAAATAAGTGAAATTTAACCGAGTCTTTCCTGAATAATTTCTAAGTAATTTTTGAATGCCTTCATTCAGTTTAGTTTAGCTTATTTCGGTCACTTTAAACATGAAGACCAAATTACACACACAAAGTGAAAATTTACAATCATTTCATAATTTCCCAAAAACTTTCTTCACAATGTTTAATGAATCATGTGGCCATTTCTGCACATTAGCCCACTTAATTAAAGAGTTCTTTCCCCATAATTCCCATGTAATTTAATTAAGTAATGCATCTCTTCAAAATTTAAAGTAATTTTTAGGTCTATGAACGGATTCCTTTATAATTTGTGGGCAATTACCCACAAACTATTTGTGAAATATGAAAGTTTCAAAGAAATTATGAATGAAGGCATTCAGAAATAATCTAAGAGTTTGAAAATTATTCAGGAAGGACTCACTTTAATTTGGTGAGCCAAAATAAAGAGTATCTGGAAAATGTCCAGCAACTTATACAAAAAAAATATCATCTTATTCCTAATTACTTGGCATTTCCACCTCATTAACAGAGAATTGCCACAATATTATTAGTAATTATTTAATAACTGATTTTTACTTGGTAAAACTTCTTTAATATATCATATTTCCAAGTTAGTAATTTTAAAATAGCAAGTTATTACTGGGCAATTACCACCTTATTCTCAAGAAATTGCAAGACAATGCTTATTACTATAAAATTAATAGGTAATTATCCCAAAATAGTAGGCAATATCTAGTTAATTCTGCTTCTGAGATCTCATGGGTCACTTTAAGCCTCCTTTGTGAATAAGCTGTTCAAAAACCATAGTAGGTTTCACTTTAATGGCATTACCCCTCTAAAACCAGCTCATACCTGTGTAAAAATTTGCCTCTGGCTTCTGCTTGCCTGAAGGTTTTGGTTTTGATAGCTAGCTAGCTAGCTTAACAAATTTATTAGACTAACACCCAAATTAAGGTTTATGCCACAGCTGCCCTAAATTAACAGCATTGGTAATTACCAAAACTATTTTTTATGTTTCTGCAATGGTTAATACACCAATATGTAGAAACTCTTTAACCCAAATGATATTTTTAATGCTAAAACATAATTGTTATCCATGAATTTTCAAATTTACTGATTTACAAAAAAAATGAAAAAAATTGTAAAGGACAGTATTATTTCTTGATTAATATGTCAAATTATAGTTATTTACTTGCATTCTTGAACAGAAAAATTCATTTTAGTGGTTGAATGTTATGCTTGATTAATTTCTGACCTCTCAGAGAAGCCCAGTGAGCCGGCTCAAATTTGGGTATAAAAAGGTGAATTCAGTTTGAAATTCCTCATTCCTGTTCAAAATGGTAAAACGTGGAGAGCTCACTGAAACTGAAAGAGTCTGAATTAAAGCATTTCATAATGCTGGATGGTCTCTGAGACAAATATGACAGGTGGTCTAATAAATTTGTTAATCACTCTATCTATCTCTATCTCTTATATATATATATATATTAATATATATATATATATATATATATATATATATATATATATATATATATATATAGAGATATATAGATATATATATATATATATATATATATATATATATATATATATATATATATATATATATATATATATATATGTGTGTGTGTGTAGGTGTGTGTGGGGGTGTGTGTGTGTGTGTGTGTGTGTGTGTGTATGAATGCAGGTTTCATTTACCTCTGTCTCAGCAGGAGCCTCTACTGGAACCTCAACTGGGAGTGTCGCCTGTAAAGGATAAAAACAGAGCTTGTTAGGCTTCAATCCAGTGAAACAAAACGGAGAAGGCAGAGTACACCACTCATTAATAATGCACCAAAGGAGACATTAACTATCTTTTAAAACCAATTTAAAAATTTGTTTTGCTGCAGACATTATCCTGTTTTAAATGTCACGCTTTAGGAGAGGCTCAAACCAACACTAGCTCAGGGCAAAATTATCTTAACAACAGTTTGTCAGCCAAACTTTTGCTTTGATGGCCTGGGGGTGTTTGAAAAACTATGCAAGAGTCCAAAAAAGGAAAAGCTGCCAAAATGGAGTTGTCATAACATCACACCAGTTACCTAAAAATACAAATGAAAGCAGACAAATTGTTCTTTGTGAATGTGCAGGTGCAGTCCAGAAGACAGGGAGGGACATTATGCATCTTAAAGGAATAGTATAACCAATTACATAATGGAAAGTTAGCCCACCCATTTCTCACACTCTCCTATAGTCCAGCTTAGGCTTAAAAATATAATTATTACCACATAAAGCTGCGTTTGTCATCGGATTCTCACTTGTTCTTTCTAGCTGGCACTACTTTAGAGCCAAATGGTATTATTGCCTAGAAGAACTCAAAAACTATTTTTTTTAAATACATGGAAGTCTGGAAAATGCTCAAACAATGATGAAATCGTCCCTTTTTGTATTTTTGCCACCAAGTTACTTGAACATTTGGCCCAAATGGCCACTGGCTGCACCCAAGTATGTTGAGCCAAAGTGGCATCACAGGGGGCAGCACATAAATATTGTAAATCATAACAGTCTGACAGTGAATTATTTAAACTGTCTTGTACCAGTCCATCTTAATGTAGGACAAGTCTGGTGCACTCTTCTTCTCTAGGAGTCATACATTTGCCGGAGTCCATTTAAATACAGAGGAGAGCAAACTTTCATAGAAGACAGTTTAAATGTTGACTCTCCATTACCTCCACCAACTCCACCTCTTTCTATATGCTTAACAGGGAGGTAACGAATTCTGTGCTGTGGGGGTTTTAAAGACTACTGAACAAAAGCCAAGCAGGCAGAAATGCATGTATGGTTGAGAAGGGTAAATACATACTCCAGCTATAGCCTGGGGTAGGGAGGGAGGAGGAGGAGAGGGATAGCAGAATACTATAGGTCTTCCTTTACTTGACAGGAAAAACACACTCACTCACATAGATTTACACGTGTACATTAAGTGTACACACCCCCTCCTGCACATCCCGGCACCAGAACACTGTGTACAAAACTGATCTGAGCACAGATCTAACTTCAACTGTCCCACTAAGATACAAATTCACCACAAACCACAGCTGATCTAGGAACAGCTTGGAGAAGGACATTGTGTTCTAAACATTGCAATGATCACGTTGTTCAAGCCAACAAAATCCCATAACTTGTTTTTATGACCTTTGACATCCAATTTAGAGCTTTGGGTAAAACATTTCCTATTGTGACAGACGTAATTAGGACTAACTTGCTAATTTAACAGCAAATTTAGTTCAGAACATAGTCCACATGTCTCATTAAAGCACTTTATACTGAAAATGCATACAGAAAATGTTGCAAAAGTGTAGCAAAGTCCCTAAAGTTGCCAGGAAACATGGGGGGTGAGCTGCACGTGTGTGCATTTGAAGAGGTATGTTGGACACTTGGGGGATGGGGGATGGGATGGCAGCATGCTTTGAGATTAGGTGACAATATTTCAACTAAGTCTGAAAGACAAAATAATACAACTTTCCAGTTTTACAGCTTTTCCCTCTCTCCATCTATAAGTTCAAATGCAATTTAAGAAAATATCACACATTTGTCAGCCAGAAGTAGCTTTTTCATCGTTAACTGGCTAAGAGAAAATACCCCGACATCATGCCTTCTATACAAGTTTGTCACCGACTTTTAAAGAGCTGTGGCAGCTGTCTGTAAGCCCCTCTTCAACACAACAAATACCAAAGGATAAACTACACAACTGCAAGCAAATACACACTAGGATACACACATGTACCCCTCTATGTCCAAACATGGAACTAAGCATCTCAATACACCCCCCTTCTGTCTGCTCCCAGTACTCCCAGCAACAACTCAATGATGGATGAACAAGTGCATGTGCAAAGAAGACATGGAATCCATAGAATAGGATGAGAAGAGAGGCAGAGGAGGAGAATGGCGACGGAGGGAGAGAAAGGAAATGAAGTTGTGGTGAGGAGGGGGGGTGAGGAGGGAAAGATGGATGAGGGAATGGAAGTGTGTGTGTGTGTGTGTGGGGGGGGGTTGAGGGCAGCCAAAGCGCAGACGGAGCACGCTGGTACAAAATGTTCAGACACACCCACCGCCACAGAAACACGAAGCACACAAAGCCAGTTAGGTTGGATTTGGGTTGGTGGGATTTTTTTGCACTCACCTGAGTCTCCGTGGTGACAGCCAGAAGCGGAGGGACCGCCTCTTTTTGGCCCCAAAGCCAGCTGAACACAAGCCCCATTTGTGCGTGCTCTGATTCTTCTGATCAACTATAAACTATCTGGCTGAGTGACATCCAAATCCAACTCTAGCCTGACATGTGGAAGACTATTAAATGTGCAAGTATTTCTTCAAAGTAACCCCTGTTTATACTGCATGTGTTTGCAGCTACGACCAGTGCTGACTAAATTGCAGATTTGCAGAAAAGGGCATCTGTGTTTGTGAGCGTCTGAGCTGAATCTGGCACATCTGCAAGCAGAGAAGGAGCACAAGAAGCGAGGCAAGAAGGGAGGAAAAATGAAAAGGTGGTGTGGCAGCAGTGAGGGAGAGGAAAGGAGGGAGGGAGTGTAGGTGGGAGCAATGGACAAAAGGAGGGAAGGAGGGGGTGGATACGGCCACAGCTTCTCAACCATGCATTAATAGGCAGTCTATCCACAACAGAAAGGCTTTTATTGGTCCTGTACAGCTCAACACTTAAAGGTTACAACCCTTAACTCAAACTAATCATACATGTGAGCTGGATGAGATAACTCAAAGGTAAGGGTGAAAAGTTCTCCCAAATGTCCACAGATAACACCTACTGTCTCCTCTTACACCCGTCCTGGGCAGCATACATGTGATAAACATACATGTGCACCATATGAGGCCTTCACTCAATGACTGGGTGCAAAGACCAGGATTTTGTGTGTGTGCATGAGTGTGTGTGTGTACATTTCCAAGTGTATGTACAACGAGTGTCGGCACACATACGTACATGTATGTGCAGCCTGTGCGTAAGTGTGCACTCTGCCTGCCTGGAACAGAACATTCTGTTCCCAAAGTGTCTTCACTATGCATGAATCATGAACAAAGACCATTTTGCTAGTTTTACCTTGCAAACAAAAATGTATAGATTTTTCAATGACCATCACACATAAAAGGTATTACACTGAAGTAAACAGCTCAGTGTAAATAAGAAAGAACAAACTTGGAGCTTGTGGGGTCACAACAATGCAAAGTGAACTGCTTAAAATCATGAATTTTATATGGTCTCACATTTTAACACATTCCTCCATTGACACAATTAAAAACAAACTTGATAACATGTATTTTACAAATGTGCACACTAGTTGATAAAGCCTTTTCTATCTCAGTTATTCAACTCTTGCAGAACAGTAACAAAATAAAAAAAATTATGTAGAAAGCATTTGCTAAGCTCCCCAATGATATATTCTACAATCTCTCTCTCATTCTCCACCTCTTTGCTTAATGGAACATGTTGTTCCCTCTGCCTCCCACCCCCCATCATGTCTGCCTCCCCTCTCCCATAAGGACCCAGCAACAGCACACGTGCCATTTGCCCATACAGCATCCAAAAAACCCTTTTAAAGCCGTACCATTTACAAAGGCAGACACTTTAAAGTGTCCTTTCCTTGCACAAGTTGGGCAAAATTTAACCTCTATCAAGGCATTTCCCTAAAACAGAAAATTAGCCCTGCAAGCAAGTGCATTCATTTTAAAGATGGTGTATGCTAAACCTGTGCAGCTTTTCCCTAGAAGGAACCAACCTTAAGAAATTTCATAGAAAGTCTAAGGCCATAAAACTAAACTTGGAGAAGATCCAGACAAGGCAATTCCCCTATGAAGAGCTCCTACACCCAAACATGACATTTTGACCTTCTGAAAGAAATGTATACGATGCATTGTTTCCAGGCAGGATTATTCCATGTGCTTATTGATTAACTCTAGGTGTCCAAGGACAGCCACTCTTTAACACCAAGAAAAAGTCTTAAACATCTGTCTCAGTAGAAAACAAAGCCTTTCTTACCTCAACTGGTTCTGTTTCAGGAATGATAGGTTCAGCCTCTGGTACAATCTCAGCTTCAGCTTCAACTATACAAGGCTCTTCTGGTTCTGGAGTCTCAACAACTGGTTCTTCTTCAATGACCGGTGCTGGGACTTCAACCTCGACTTCTGCAGGAGTCTGTTCCACCACCACAGGTTCGGGCTCAGGCTCAGGTTCAGGAACAGGCTCTGGTACCTCTACCTCAGCCGGGACGGGCTCTACTACAGGTTCTACCACAACTGGTTTTGGTTCTTCTTTGGGCGCTTCCACAATGGGGACCGCAATGGGAACGGGCTCTGGGATCTTTACAGGAGCTGGTTCTGGAGCTTTAACCACTTTCTTTGGGGCTGCTGCAGGGGGCGCACTCACAGCAATCCCTGGGCTCGCTTTGACCGGTGGGTTGGCTGCATGCTGCTCTTCGAGGGCTCGCCGCTGGGCCTGCTGCAGGGTGACGAAGACACAAAATGATTGGGGTTAATGAGGGAAGCTGGCACTAGTGAAAAAAACTTCATCCCATGGGTTGCCATGATCAATATGTCATCCTAAAAATCACTTCACATAGGTGTTTTATGTGGACGCTTACCACAGAGAGATGGCGTTTGTTCAGAAATAACAAGTGAATGAGAGTTTTGTGGCTCTGAATGCAACTGAGGCCCTCAGCATGTTTACATTTGTTGTTGTTTTCCAACACCTTTCTGTCTGCAGGAATACCAGGCATGCCACCACAGCCAGATGCAACATGTTTTTCAGCTCTGGACAAAAAACCCTCGAGCTTTTGATAGAGGTTTTAGGAGTACAGACCGCTGGAGGCATAGAGGGGGGGGCTGGATAAATGGGAGTGGGCCAAGCAAAAAGCTAGTTAGATAATGGGAGCTAATTAGTTGAATCGGAACGATCCTGACAGGTTTGGTGAAGCGGGAACAGAAACCGTACGAGTCAGCAGCACTGCTGGGTGCCCCGCGGGCCAGACAGTGGGCCTAATCACATTATAATCAGGTTATAATCAGGTTACAATCACTCCCCGAAAATGCTTTTGTTAGGCTGGCAGCCAGTAAGGCATTCACAGTGCTGTAAGCCAGCGAGGCATGTGTATGTGGGTGGATATGACAATGTCCATCCACCTAGTACCCATCAAAACAACCCCTCCTTTTGTCCAAAATTATTTCCCAGTCTCGAGTTCCAATTTAGTGTACACCTTTCAATTAATACAGGCTGTTAATGTTGGATCCTTTGTGCAGTTCAAAGTAGGCACAGCCATCCTTGGTGTGATATATTCTGTTTTAATCACAATTTGGAGAGCTTGTGTTATCTAAAAGAAGCAAACATCTTCACGTCTCCAAGTGTCTGATAGCTCCTTCCTTTCCTGTGCTGTGATATTTTTTAAGGGAACTGGTGATAACAGTGAGCTGTAAGTGACCCTTATCTCTCCACAGCAGACTTTAAGAGAATCAGAGATTGTGCAGACTCAATCTTGCAAAATTCCTCCAGTCAACACACTACCAAATACAGTCGTATAGAGCTGAGGGTCAGGGACTGGCCAGCGAGAGAGGCTTAAAAAAGGAGGATGAGGTGACTGAGGAAGAATGCAACAAACTGTTCACCTAGAAGTTCTTCAAAAGCTTGAGTACTGGGCTTCAAGTGAGCTTTAAAAAAAATTAGAAATCAACAATAAAGTTTGGTTTTAAACAATTTGTTATAATGACTGCTAAATAGATAACAGAGAGCAACTTTAGTGACCTTTGCTCTCTGAGGAATGGGGGCTTCTGTGTGACTTCTTCACTAAGGATAGACCCCTCCCCTCTTTGACACACCCACTGCTTCTCTCTGGGCACTAAATGTTCAGAGTAAAATTTCTCAAAGTTACCTAAGAGGAGTGAGGAGGGGGCAGGAGTCCCACACATGTCAATCATCATGGAAATGGCTGCTGCATTAGCAACTTAAATAATTAATTTTTGTGTTTAAAATAAATGTATAAATAAAAGGAGGACATTGTTTGGTTCAATGACAATAAAATACGCACAGAAAAAGGAGAATCTCTGTAGCATCATTGTACCATTCTTTGCAGAGCGAGCCCAGAACGCACGAGGCGCGCGGGACTCTTGCCAAGAACTTCATTTGTCTCGCTGATCTTGGAGTACCACCAGAAGCACGTGGAGTGCTTTGCTATTGCAACTGACTGTAATATTTCGATATTGTCTGTTTTGGTGCATTCTTAAGGTTGTTATTGTTTTGGCACAGTTTCCTGTCTTCGTGATCTTTTACGCACGGAGCATGGAGCGCTCCTCGGACTTCGTGCGTAAAAAGAAAAGCAGCACCAAAAAGAATCGATCAGCAAGCACATGATAAAAACAGACTAATGTACAAAATTCCCCCGACTCCCAATAGGATAAGCGGTATAGAAAAAAAATGGATGGACGACGTACAAATTAAGAAACCGTCGTGTTCGTTAATTTTGTCACCTACTTAATTATGTTTCAGTTGTTGATGCACGTGATACGCATTATTAGATCTAAGCTGCATTTGTGCACCAATTTCACTCAGTATCTTAAGTTCTTTTATTTATAACGCATAACTGTTGGCAAAGTGAATAAAAACAAGTGTTTTCCTCAGAAATAAGCGCTGGAGAGATGCATGTCATTAAAAACTATTTTCACACAAAAAAAAAAACTACCCAGTGGTAGTCTTGATTAACATTTTAAGATAGAAGTAGTTTCCATAAAGTGAAACTCGCTTTCATTTCTAACAATTCCGACAGATTCTTGTTCTAATCGTGCAGTAGGATGAAAAGAGGCCGCGCCACCACTTACCACCCTCCTCATGCGGCGCTTGTTCTTCTTCCTCTTGCTGGGCATTTTGATGGACGCTGAAGAAAACGACACGAACCGAAGAAATGGAGCGAGCAAAGAGGCAGAGGGAACAAAGTGGATCTTTATAGAGCCCCCGGTCTCGTTGTTACCTTTGAACCGAACCTATGGGAGCACTGGGATGAAAGATGGTGGGCGTGGAGAGTCACGGACAGAGGGACACGCATGCAGGCGTCTCCCCCCCACCTAAAACATACGCACGTGCACGATAGCTCAGTGAGATGATTGTGTCAGAGTTTGGCTACCTATTGGCTGGATGGTGGATGATGTTATGTAACCACTCCATCACAGCAAAGAGAGAGAGGAAGAGAGTGGACCATGAGCTCTCAGGGTACCACGCCCCCTTTTCTGGAGCGGTTGGGAATACTTTTTGACTCCAGCACATGGCGACTACACCACGTGCTCAAAAGTAATTTACCCCTTATTTATATTCCCTTTTCTTGTTTCATGAATTTTCAGCCATTTTACTGTTGAATGGAAAACTTAAAATAAGCTTCCATTTAACAAAAAAAACCTCTTGAGAGAAAATAATCAAAAGGCATTGAAAACAAAGTGTTCCTTCATGGCAACTCTAGAAGTCCTTATTCAGAATTAATTTAAATCAGAGCAAGATAATAGTTGTCATTGTGCATGGCTCATACAGAGAAAGAAAGCTTGTAAATGTGTTTACACCCACCACCCCCTACATTGCATCTGCTATAAGCACCCATTGTCTCTAACTTGCATGGACTAAAGCAGGATTACAGACATTATTTTGTTATTTCATGCTCAAATCTATGAAAAAAATCACTGAAACCTCATTTACATGCTCCTATGCGTCAAACTGAGAGGAAGGTGTGAGGTCAGTTGTCAATTTTGGAAAGGAATTTCAGTGTTTGGTGGATGTTGTTACATGCTGATGAGCTGATGTTGCACAACTTGGATTTACTACTACACAGTGTACAGAGTGCAGATGGATAACAGGCATACAGCACTACATGTTACAAGCATGTGCATGCTGAAATGGTGATCTGTCTATTAAAATGTACTGCAGCTGCAAAGAACTGCTGCAACGCATCAGGGGTTGGAAGTAACCAATTAGATTTACTCAGATTTTTGTAATTGAGCAGTTTTTTCATGTACTTGTACTTTTTTGAGTGCATTTTGAAAAAAGTACTTCTATTTAAGTAAGTTTTAACTAAAGTAACTACTTTTACTTGAGTACAATATTCATTGTGTGCACAGTAAAAACTGATGTGTTGATATCTCAGGTTTAAACATTTCAGAGTTGATGGTAAAGTGTAATTCAACTCCAGTTTTGATCCCCCAGTGTTAGTTCAACTCTATAAAGAGTCAATTGATCTAAGATCTGCTCACTGCAATTTCAAATCTGGGGTGATATGCGAGTGGATTACCTCCATCATGCCCCTGAGCAGAGTGTTTAGATGTTTTATACGCGAGTAGTTGTGTTTAGATGTGTTTTATACGTTTAGCTGTGTTTGGATGTTGCCTGTTGTACAGTGATCCCTGCTGGGCTGTCTTTGATCATGTTTCTGATAGACTGTTATTGTTTTGGGGGGGGAAACACATTTGTACCATGGGTGAAGTTATCCACCAAGTTATGGGTTCCCATCTGTGACTTTAGGTGCTTATTCTTCATCAGTATGTGTTTCCTTGCTATAAGGTTGACTCTCTGCTTTATTCTTGTCAGAGGAGACCCACCTTGCCACATATTTTTTTCAAGAGTTACTGCAGCTCTGTCATATTGTAAAATATTTAACACTTTCACAAGTGTAGCTTAACAGTATGGCATGTAGCAAATATACACATTTTTATTATAAAAAGTTTAACTCTTAATGAGTTTAATTAACATTGTCAATTTGACTGTTCATTTACCTAATTATAGATCTGAGACTTTACCTGAACAACCTGTGTGGAGATCTATTCCTATATTGTTCTTGCGAATAAGGAAAGATCATATTTTACTGTACAACTTCTCAGTAGCTGCTCCGTTCTCAGTAATTAAAGTAAACTTTAAATTAAATACATTTTACTTTTACTTGGGTCTATTTAGTAGCACTTAAGAAAAGTTTAACCAGAGTAAATGTACTTCTACTTGAGTACGATAGTCATGTACTTTTTACACCTCTGCAAAACACACAGCAGGGAAATTAAATTTTTGATAAAGATTGTAACAGAAATATCTAAATAATCTTGATAACTAACATACTACTCTGGTTACAGCAAAAATGGCTTTCAGTCAGTTTATCTTTACAATGCTCCTTTAACCCTGATTGTTGTGAAGAATTGAAGTAATTTGCTAAAATTGTTTAATTGGTTGGGGAAAAAAGACAAAGCATGAGTGTGCAGCCTCAGTAGCTTTCTTTGATACAACTCATGTTAGAAAACATGATGGTCATTACAGAGGAGGAGCAATCTTCTCACCTAAATCAAATCAGTCCATCCCCTTAAAAGCCATCCTTTTAGTGCATGACTCATACTCTGCTCTACACTTTCATCTGCATTAGCCCGTCTCTCTGTGCACCATACATATAGACAGATTTACCACTTACTCCCTGTGATCATTATAGAGGTTAGCTTGCAAGTTGGAATTGTCATTGGTCTTTGAAAAGGAGTGTAGGACTTGTAAGGACTGTAGTCTTTTTTCTAGACTGTACCTGAATGGTGTCAGATTTAACATTTCCTAATATGCCCCTCTGCATAAAATGCCATCATCCAGTTATTGATCTAGAGCAACAAAATGAAATAAAGTTAAATGTAGGAAACAGAGTTGTTTGTTGTGTTTGCAAGCTGAAAACCTTTGGGGAGGATCAAAAATTTGTATGAATTTTGACCTCTTAAGACCAAGACAGTTGATCATTCTTGGTTTATGTAGAAACTGTGTGTTGTCACTAACTTTTTATGATAATTGTGCTGTAAACCTATTTCTAATTACTCATATATACTTAGTTGTCAGATGAATTTATTATGCCTTATTTTTTCATATTGTCTGCCAATACATCCATTTATCCAGGCCATTCTCGAAAGCAATTTCTTAATAGTGCTTTTTCTACAAACTTTGCATGGATGCACTACCTGATTTAAGTTTAAACTGATTAGATTTGGGAAGTCACGTTATCAAAAGTCAAGGTTAGTGAGACCCATGTTCTTCCATTGCTTTTGAATGCAATATTCCAGTAATGTTCTGCAGTACTGTCTTCAACTTTGGCACAGAAGTCCACTCTGACTTAACCTGACATGCCAGATGAGCTGTTTCATATGTATCAATTGCATTTCCCATTTATCCAGGACACCTCCCATTGAAAGCGTTTGGGAAGAGCAGGACTTTAAAATTCTCAGAAGGGGATTGGTAGGTTAATAGTGTAGGTTATTGATAGGTTAATTATGGCGGTTTCTCAAAGCCAAGGAAGGATCTTCAAAAAGCCATTTTTGAAGGATACTATGTCATTGACTGCTGCTGGAGGACTGTTCCGATGTCGAGGATCCTCAAAATGTCTTAAAGGACTGAGTCCTTCAAAAGAAGAATTTTCAAGGATGCACATATGCATCCTCTGCTCGCAGGAATTACCCACAATCCAATGCGCACCATTTTCCTTCTCTTTAAAAAAAAATAAAACCGCGTAATATCAGAGGGAACCCGGGTCCTCAAGCTCTTAATACACTTTCAAATGTCCTGTTTCCATCATTTATATGTTGTCACCATTATTTTATGGCATCTATTGTAAAGCTGGATGGGTAAAAGTAGTGCCAATGGTTACCCACTGTAGTATTTCAAGAATGTTTTGAGGACTTTTCTCAAACGTAATTGTCCATTCTGACTCAAGGATAAACTGATTGGATTTTAAATGTAAAAGTCAAGCCATTGGCCCTTATGTTGATTCCTTGTTTACAAGATTATTAAGAATCTCTCTATCTCAACCAGTCCTTCTTGACTCACCACTGTATTTCAATTACAGGGCAATTATTTATCTCATGGATGCTTAGAACGACCGGTTCTAATTGTATTCTGTCGCTGTATTTTGCACTTTGGTGTCCATTTTGTTCACCTTCTTAATTGGAGCTGGAGCTGTGTTTAAATAAATGAAAAGGCCTTGCATTTGTGTACGCACTTAAAAAAAAAAAGCTGACTGATTACTGAACACAATGGATAGCAATAGACATTAATTGGGTTGTCCTGCTATTTTCATGCATCTGTTACAGGAGGCTACAGTTACAGTTTAACAGGCAGACTGTCTGTCACTCAGAGTCAGACGCCACATACTCTAAATGGCTCTGTCTGCTTGATTTACGGCTTGAATTTTGCAGTCATGTGCAGATTTTGCACAACACGAGTTGCTACATACTTACTGAGCGGCTGTAGGGGTATGATTATATGCAGGAGGCGAAGCTGCAAATGTTAATAAGCTTGAAACAGTTTGGTGTCAGTAAAACACTCACCTTGTGAACTTCTATTATATTCAGATTTGGTCAAGTTGTTTGATTTGATTAGAGTAAATTAGATCCAACTTTAACCACCTGTCATGGCTTGGCTCAGGTGGTCACAACAAAGAAGGTAGACAACACCATGGCAAAGTTTTACACAAGTCTATTTTTCAAAGCAGAACAAATCAACCAATTCTTTAATCAAACCAAACAGACCAAATTAGACCAAATTGGGCAGAAGTATATAAAAAAAAACCCAAATCAGACAATTCGTTTAACAAAATTTAAGTCAAATTAGACCAGATTCCCTAAAGTAACTTCAAATTAAATATTTACACCATGATGTATGTAAGTCAGTAATGTTAGCGGTGTGTGATGTGAATGACTGTAGACAATGTGTGTGTAAATGTTTTAAAGTGCAAACCTAACTAAAGCTTGACCTAATCTGACATAGTTAGACCAAAATGTGGTATACCTATAAAATGTGTGGAGGCCAGAGAGAGAGTGTGCGTGTGACTGCGGGAGCTTAAATTACCTCTACACACTGAGCCCAGGTGTGTGACATTACTCTAATCAAGGAGCTGCAATCTCAGGCACAGGTTGGAGACACTCAAGCTGACAATACTAAACATCACATGATGTCATGGACATCACACATGCAAAGACTAACAAAACTAAAAGTAAAAAATGGGCAGGGTGCAGAGAAATGTAAATAAGGTAGATCACATGTTAAATGCTATAGTACAAACTCGAGCTGTGCGAAGCATGCAGAAGTTGGAGCAGGAAAAACCTGCCTATATGTCCTCCTTTCTACTTTCTAACGATCATCATATGTTAAGCAGTTAATGATTTACACAGAACAGTAACACGTTTAACTGCTCAGAAAGGATTAGCTGCAGGACAAATGTTTAAAAAAAACACTTTTATTCAGTTAATTATGACTCTCATGTCTCTATTAAAATAGTTCCCCTCCCCTGTGGTACCATCAGAACATAAAGCATGAGGGAGAAGTATTTAAAATACCTGTTACATAATTGTTTTACATTGCAGGCAGCTTCAACCTTCCTCCACCCATCCCACCCGCCTATATGACTCACTATAGTGTGGAATTTCTTGGATGGCTATCATCCCTCTGATTTAATTGATTGGGTCATTGTAAAGGAAGCTCTGGCAGTGAAATAAGTCAAATACATAAGATAAGATTTGTGTAAATTAGGATTCTGTCTGGTAATGAATTAAATGCAATTTTATCAGTTATCACTCTAACTATTCTGTATAAATAAACTTAAAGTGGAGATGTTTTGCTTAAACTTGTTTGTTGTTGCATACTCTGCAAACATGGTAAAAACAACCTGAAACCTTTCTGCTCTAACAAGAGGTGAGCCAGTAAACCATTACCTGAGTGAAAGAAACTAGGTCAAAGGAGAACTTTGACAAAAGACTCTCTTCAACATACACAATGACTTCTGGAGTTACCTGATTGCCAAAGTAGACAGCATAATCTGATTTTCTTTATCAGGTAAAGGGCATTATTGGATTATGAAAAATCAGATGAACAAGCCTGGTTTGTTGCAAAATAATCTCTTTTATTCTGTGCATGCATACTGTTTAATCTAGTTTCTTTCTTTCTAAAATGCCAGTTGAGTATTAGAGCAGAAGCAGAAGAAGACAAAGTGAGGACTGGAGCTTTGGGAAGCAGCTCTCTTTGGAGTGAAGGTAAAATTAATTTCATGCTCAGTGAAATAAAGGATGTAAATATCCTTTATCTCATGGATGGGAGAAAAGAGAATAGGTAACATACTTAAATTGTATAGGAAAATGGTGGGTTATATAAGACGCATATAGCAGATTCACTGTCACTGGAAACCACTAGACAAAACAGAACACAGATCATTTTCCCAGCATAGAAAAAGTCTGGTTTATGCTTCAAGTCTTCCTCAAAGTGGCCCAGGTCATTTTTGAGCACCACATACTGCCACATTTCCTGCTTGTTTGTGTACAGGAAACTATGAGCTGATAAATATTGAGCAGCAGCTGATAATACTGGAGTTACAGCAAAGAAGGAATGCGAGGAGACATCAGAGGAGATGGGAAGTAGGGTTGCTGAATCAGCTGAATCAATCAGCGGACAGGAGGATGCTTTGCCATTCTACTGCAATTTGCAGCCATTTATCTCTCACTAGGGTTTACTAGAGACTGGTGGTCACCCAATGCTACCCAGCGGGCCAATCACAGGGCTTGTGGTCTGTGTTATTTAAAGACAGTTATATTTTTAAAAAGGTGTATGTGAAAACATGTATGGGCCTCTGCATAAGGATCAGGTTTGTAAAGAAAACCAAATATTGACAGAATCATGTAAAAGTTATTTTCTGGCAATGTATTATTCAAGTGTATCTACACCAGGGGTCATCAACATCCATACATGGGTCAGTTTATGTTTTAAAGGCTGGACTTTCAAATGAACTGAATTAAATAAATATGTTGGTTTAATTACATATTATCGTATTAGTGGTTGTATTTCCATTAACATTTAGGCATTAACAATGAGATCAGCCCCAACCATCTATACTGCAGCCAGCCACAAAGAAGGAAACAAAATATTTTAGCTCCGTATTTCTGGGGTTTCTTTGTTGCTCTTGTTGTTCTTTGTGTTACGATATAAAATCACTGAACACTTCATCTCAACACAGTCTGTTGTTAGCTGATGTCACTTTCTTCACTGAAAGTTAACAGTCAGCTATATGCCGTGTTTTTGGTCATTGTGAGGTAAATTGCCAAATCTACTAGCTAATGTGGTCTAGTGGTCATTAAAAGTATCATAACAGAGATTTGTGCTAGAAAACATCCTCAACTTTTGTCTCTCTGCTCTAGCAGCTGCTCTCTGATCAGAAGCTTTTTTTTAATTTCAGAGGATCATATTTCTTGTGAGTGTGTGTGGCTTTGGCTCATTCAGACCATCCTAGAACAGATTTTACTGCTGCATTTTTCAGTATTTTGAAACAATTTTATAAACTCGGATATGTTTACCATGACTCAAATGTGGCCTGGTGGTTCATAACACAGTGGCCCGTCATACAATAAACCTTAGATAAATATTCTTTTTATCACCTTACAGGCACTTTAATTAGGACTTGAATGATGAGTAGGTGTTTACCATGCTAATGATGGCAGACAGATAGATTTCTGTAAAACAGGTCAAACGTAAGTCATTCCTCATAAAAACGTCCGCCAGTTGATGATCACTGATCTAGATGCTTAAATCAGATTATATCCCAGTTATCAGATTAATGCGATCAAGAAAACATACTAATTGTGTTTGACCTCTTTATTAAAGAGTTTAACTTGATTTAAAGTCCTTTCACCAAGCCAAAACTCCAAGAGTTTGCATGAAAAATTCAATATGAAAAAGAAGACTGAATCACTGAGTTCACTGGTTTTTTGTGCGACTATGCTCGGGGAAGACTTGGTTTGTTGTCAGTCTCTCTGAGCTTGTGTGCTCTCGTGTCAGAGGAATTTTCTGCTGTCAGTTTGGCAGGTTTGTCAGGTCATAGTGCTGAAGGGTCAAAACTAGGGTGGGCCACCGGGGAAAAAAATAGCTTCAGAAAGTCTTGTCTTTGACAAATCCTTACATTCAAGCCTCTTTTCAAAGACACTCCCCCAAAACACATGAGCAAGTCGATGCTCCAACAACCTTTCTTCATTGTTGTTGTGTCACTAGATCACAAGTGTTACTGATAACTCCACAAACTGTATATGTGCAGTAAGGTATAGGTAATCCAGTTTCTTTTATGAACAAAATCATGAAATTATCTGACATTCATATTAGTCAGTGCTGCAGAAACTATAAAAGTACCTCTTTAGCTAGCAGATATTCGAAGATTCTTTAAGGGAAGTTCGTGACTGTTTTCGCAAATACAAGCACAAAAATACTGTAAAATATGACATCTTTATAAATGCTATAATTGTTCAACTATAATGCAGGAATGTTTTATGACAAATTATCCCAACCCTGAATGCAATGATGGCAGGGGCGAGTAAAATTCAACTGATTCTATGTGAATATACTAAACTCATGACAGAATTTATGGAAGCCTGAAGATGACATGCAGTCATACATTTTGTTTCCTCTGTGTGAACAAGATTTTTTTCTGTTGTTTTCTCAAGAACATGTGAAATTTACTTCTTACAACCACAAAAAGCACTGTAATCCTAAAATATTGACACGAAAATGTTGTGAAAGCAGCAAGAAAATCCCCATTTAGCAGGAAAAAAGAGCAATATATGTCTGCTTATGGCTTCCATATGAGATAATAACCATCCATATCTTTAAAAGGACTGTGAAGGATCCATGAGGATGGTGAAATCTGTATTTACAGAAAAACAGACAGACCCTGCTAGCAGTGATATGTACAATATTTTCTTGCTAATAATCAAGTTGATCTTTTGCAAGATACCATGCTGACAGTCTAGTCCCGGTGAATGAATATGGAGACCCTCTAAAGTGAAAATAAATCTGTATTTATGTTCGTTGTATGGTAGGTCACTGTGTTATGAACCCCCAGGTCAAATTTCAGTCAAATAAAACATCTCTATGTTTATCAAATTAAGCTTCAAAATCATGAAAAATGAGGCAGTAAAATCTGCTCTAGGATGGTGTAGGCATGTCTGTTGAATGAGCTGAAGCCACACCCAAATTTAAAAAATGCTGCAATCTGAATGGAGGAACGCACTCACTGCATTGGCCTGCCCCTTGACCTTAGATTGACCTTATGATAAAAGTGCAGCTTCCTGGCTCTATGCCAAAGAAGAGACAAGTACGTTTTCTGGCTCAGATCTCTGTTGTGATGCTTTAAATGATCCATAGGCCACTGTGGCTTAAAGATTGGGCAAATTTACCTCACAATAAACAAAAAAACAGCATTTAACTGACTGTTAGCTTTCAATGAAGGCAGTGACATCAGCTAACAACAGACTGTACAGAGATGAACTGCTCAGTGATTTTATATCGTAGTGTTAGAGGGGCAGTGTCATGTGGGCTACTGACATCACCAGTCCACATATTTGCCCCGCCAAATTAAACCCAGCCAGGAAAGAGATGAAAAGCTAAACCCAAAATTCAGTCATTTATAGATCTCAGTGTTTTCACATGTATACAGCAACCATATTCCAACCTATCTAGTGTCTTTAGACACAATTTTGGATTTCACTTTTCAGGTCCTTTAAGTGTCAAACAGACCATCCCTGCAGCTTGACAAATATTTCAGAGGTGTGTGATTGCTCTGAAATGTTGCTCAAGAGTCTCTTCTCTTTTAGGTGTGAAAATGCACTCTGACACATTTTCACAATACAAGACAAAGCTAGGAAAATTCTAAATCTTGCTAAATGCTTTAAGTCAGCATGAAGTTTTTTTCTAAACAGCCAGAAAACAGGAAAGATATATTTCCCTTTTAAACAGTTCAATGACTATTATGTTGAATGTGTGATAATACTGAGAATTTGTTGTCTGATTAAGGAAAGAATGGTTGTTTTTAAATAGCTGTGTTTCCCCCACACTCACAAGCACAAGTATAGCACCCAGCAGGCGCACACTGGAATGTCGTTCGTCAACAAACTCCCCTCCCCAGGTCAGCGACAGAGTTACCACCTTTGTCATAACAATGCACACACAACACACTCAGTCAGAACATTCACATGTAGTTGGAAAAAAGTCTGTTTATTGTGATGATCTGACTAAAACAGGAGCTTTAAAAAGCATGAAAACATTTCTGACTGAAAACACACAAAAATGAAATGACACCAGTATTAACTTTCAAATTTAAAATTTAGTCTTAGTCTTCAGACAAAAGTATTATTTACTGTTAGTCACATTTTGTCATTTTTAAGCTTTAAAGTGTTTGGCTAGTTTTACTCGAGGAAAACTCAAACAAATTTTAGTCCTGTTTTCACTTTGGCAGGAAATCATGGAGTGAAAAACACAGCAAAGTGTGTTTTCAAAATCCACATGACCACAACGCATTTAGTTCAAGACATTTAAATAGTTTTACAAAGGCGCTTAGAGATTCATTCAATAGTTTTTTAAAATTCTATTAATGCATAAATCCTTTGGAAGTCATAATGGTGGAAAATTTAGTTTCTTTAATTACTTTTTGACAGGGGTGACTCAAGATTTTTTTATTTATCAAGGGTGCCATGACAGAAAAAAAGTTGGGAAAACACAGCTTTAACTGATTTAAGAGACATCGATAAAAAATTCGGACATACCTTATATATATATGTGTGTCTGAATTTTTCACACGTTTAACAAGAAACCCAATCTCATGTTCTTTTAATTATGTTTGCACACTGATGCCGAAACTTTCACCAACTTTCCACCTAAAAGAGACTGAATTAAAAGTCGCTCTCCAACCCTAAAATTAGTGATTTCAACTCAAGTGACAATAATGTGCAGTTTACTGTGGATACAAGGGGATACTTTAATGAGCAGGACTACACAAAGGAACTTAAGGATTTAAAGACATTTTTTGTCTATTTTGCACCATATAATTCATTTCACCTAAATAGTACAGGTTTGTTTTGAAGGAGAATGTTTACCTTGTTTTTTATTCTCATCTTGTGGAGTGCTTTTTACTAATCTTTTAGCAGGCTCATTGTCGCCGTGATGCACAAAGCACCATGCTTTCTCCCTAAAAGCCAACTCTGCATAAAACAGGTTTCTTAGGAAACCTGATACCCTCTAACATCTGAACCCTGACCTCTTTCCGTCTTAAGCTACCAACCCCCATCTCTTCTTGTGACCTCTGACACTCTTGAATTCCACAAACAGCAGCCCATCTTCAGCATGGTTAGCATATTAATGTTGTGATGAAGAAAGTGCCAGTCTTTGTGATTTAACATCATAGATGTCACTTCAGAAAAGACCTTCATCGGCTTTGCCTGAATCAGGTTTTTCAGAATTGTTGTATGTGTGAACAAACAAAGGAAAACTCCCAGGGCTGAAAAAGTTGAGTCAAACTGCAGCCGAGTCACTCGAGACCTCCTGAAAGGGGGAGTCTATCCCCATGAGACTCTCTATAAGAATACTCAGCTTAAGAGAAGAATTAATGCCTGGGATACAGAAAAGTGCTATAACCAGTTGTTATTCTATACAAAAGACTTTAAACTTCTGTAAGGAACTTTTGGTTTGTGTAGCACCCCCTGTTGATAAAGCAGGACATCCTCTCTCTTTGCTAATGTTGTGTAAGAGTTTAAATTAAATCTCTGTCTTATAACAGCCAGATGTATAATTTTTTCTGTACAAGATATAACATTATGTCTGTGTGCGCAGCATAAACTTCTGTCTTACACCTAACTCCCTGGCATTGCTTCCAGACATTGAAAATAGCTACACAGAAATAGTTAGTCTTGTTAATGATTGTCTTGTTTGATTTTGGAGGCCATAAAAGGCTCTGTTACGTTGCGCTACAGTTACAATTCAGCTGGACTGTTGTTCTTGTCCTAATACAGGCACAGCAAGAGAATTGGTTTACTGATAAAAGGATGTCCACCTTCACTGCAGCAGGTGGCAGTATGCTCCCTTAGGGGGTTACACTCTGGACCTTCTTCCTACTGACCATGCAGACAAGTTAGAAAGCAGCTAACTGGTGGTCAGAAAACATTTCTCTCTATTGTAAGTCATTCAGGCTCTCTCCTCCAGTTTCTAAGTCCGTGCACATGTGTTGTTCGGCAAAGCATGACCTGACGGCCTGTCATTGGTTGTCACAGCCCAGTTTAAATGCTTTCTGGGATACAAACAGATGATATAGCAGCAGGCTAACCTGCTAGCTGCAGGAATGATCAAAAAATTGGTTATAAATGGATAAAAATACATCCAATATTGAAGTTTGTGGTGTGGATTTAATGTTTAAAGACGCAGAGAAGTCACCAAGTTCCAGGCTCCCTAGAAAACATTCTTTAAGAGCTATGAAGCATCATTAGAATGACACAATGGAGGTTTTCCAGAAGAAAAAACAAACAAACAAGTGGCTACGATTTATAGTTTAAAAGGTTATTGAACCTTGAATAACTCGTTTCTCTTCTTTTCCTATACAACACCGGTCTCAGAGGGTTCATTGCCAGTGAAAAATACAATATTAACCTTACATATTCACACTTTACAAGAAGTTAGTCCACAGTCGTGTACGTCTATCATGTGTCATGCTAACTCAAGTCGTATAAAGTCAACAAAACATAGTCGCTGCCTCCTGATAATTCTACATGACACTACAATCAGCACAAATCCCTCTTCTAATAAGGGGGCATACACAAAAAAGACCTTTCTTTTCTGCTCTTTAATACATGACAGATGACAGCAAGTTTGTAAAAATCATACTAAAACAGCAACTCACAAAAAATATGCCAACAAGGCCTGAGTAGGTAACATTTCCTCCACCATACGTGCTGCCACAAGCCTATTTATCTCAGCTTTTTTGTTTACCTGTTGTAGAAAATCAAGTGTTGGCTGCTTGGTAGTTGTCAGCATTATGCAGTTATCTTGAGCCTCACATGGGCTCTGGGGGTCTTCAGCCTCTAGCTTTGTGCCAGCATGCTGCCATTGCAGGTAGTATAAAAAATTTGATGCAGAGTTCACAGAAGTAAAGAGAGGTTTCTGGGCACAGTTTTCACTTATTTTGTGCAACAAATTCAAAACAGTGCTCATGTTTCCGCACAGCTAAAGATGTCCTTATATGAGCCGATCTGCCGTTTCTTTCTTCCTACTCCATGGGCTCGAGCTGTCATTCACCTGAATCAGCTAGTTTACAGGTAGGAGGATTTACAGTAACGCTAGTGACGAGATCAATATTTTAAAGTAAAAGTAACATATTTACTAAGTTAGCAGCAATAATGTGTTACACTACTGTGTTACAGACAAATGTAATGTGATTACAGGAACAAGTTACCTCGCACTGCATTACACCCAACACTGGCTACAACACAAATATAATCTCACTGTGTTACCTCGGTCAATTTCCAGTGATGAAAGCACAGCCAGTAACTTCTCTGTGTTTGGCTTGGTGGGATTGGTAGTATCAGTCTGTATGGACTTGGGAGCATAGGAGAGAAAAAGTGTCAGAAATTCTATAAACCTAAGCCTTAAGTGGACATAGGGTACATTTATACATGTGGTTTTCAGGTTTTCCTACAATGATGAGACATTTAAAAAGATTTCCTCTTATTCCGCTTCTTTTCTTAGGACAACAAAGCAGTTTTTTGCAAACAAGAATTCCTCAAAAATGTAAAAAATTCCATGCTGTTTCTAGAAAATGGAGTAAAATAAGATGTATGCATGCATGTTCATGTGCTTTTAAGGTTTATTTTATTTATTTATTTATTTATTTTTTTTGGTTCAGTATGTGTTTTGTTTTTTGATTTTTTTTTTTTGTTTCTTTTTTTGTCATTAAGGGTCCAAATGTTTATTCAACAAATTTGAGTGATTAAACATTTTCAAAAATCTGGGTCGCAGTTTCTCTTAAAGACCCTGTAAAGTGAAATCCAAAGTTTTTGTCGTAACACAATAGATATGTTGGAATATGGTTACTGTAAACATGTGAAAACACTGAGATGACTGAATTTTGGATTTAAACCATTAGAAAGTTTTTCACCTCTTTCCTGGCTTGGTTTCATGTGGGCGGGGCTAATATGTGGGCTCATGATGTCACAAGCTCACAGTGGGGAATAACTTCGCCCCTACTAACACTATAATATAAAATCACAGAGCAGTTCATCTCAGTACAGTCTGTTGTTAGTTGATTTCATTGTCTTTATTGAAAGATAAGTCAGTTAAATGCTGTTTTTTTTTTTTTTGTTCATTGTGTGTTAAATTTGCCAAATCTATCAGCTGCAGTGGTCTATGGATCACTTAAATTATCATAACAGAGATTTGAGCCAGAAAACTGACTTTGTCTCTTCTTCTAAGGTCAACAAGAGGTCAAAAGACAGGCTAATAGCGTGAGTGCTTTCCTCTCCAGATTAAAGTATTTTTTTTAATTTGAGAGGTTCGTATTTCTACGTAGTGGGCATGACTTCAGCTCATTCAACAGACTAACCCACACCGTCCTAGAACAGATTTTACTGCCTTAATTTTCATTACATTGAAGCTCAATTTTATCAACTCAGAGGTGTTTTATTTGAATGAAATTTGACCTGGGGGATCAAAACACAGTGACCTGTCACACAACAAACCTAAATACAGATTTACAGATGCTCCACTGCATGGCATGTGACCCCACTGTTCAGGGTGTCAGTCTTTCAGACCTTTGTTTGTGTGGCGCGTATCACGGTAACAGACTATATAAGTTAGTTCAGTTTCCTTCAGGATAAATAAAGTAAAAAACAAAAGGGTCATCAACCCCAGCTAAACTCTTCATTACTATCTTCTTGTCAAATCTTGTCTGGTTCTTTCTGGTGCTGGGAAATTGGTAAGATATTGTTGGAAAGTTTCAAAAGGCAGATGACAAACAAACATGACTATAAAATTGCCTGTGTCTAATATTCATACATTCTGTGTCCTTCCGATTTAGGTGATAAGATATCAACTTTCACACAAAACCAAGACAATCATTAAAGTCCATTTATTTATTCATTTATTTAAGTCTTGCATGTTACTGTTTCTTATATCCTAATATGACATAAAAATAGAAGATGTTAGATTGTGCTTATCAAACTCATTGAACAAACTGCGAACTATCCTGTTAACAGTGTGAATGATTTTGCCTTAGCTTGGACTTGTTTCTGATGTTTTCAAACAGAATACAAGCTTATAAGCATTGATAGCTTAGCGTGTGTTCATAAATAGCCTCTAGCTCTCTGGTGACAGTGATGAAGTCCAGACAAAGATACCAGTGTGGGGGAAGACTCAGTGTGAACGTCATCCACCAGTGTTTTGCCAGGGACTTCTTTAGTGTGTATTCCTATGCCAGAACAGTGTTAAGGAGAGGACAGAGGAAAGGTGTAAGGAGACAGATTGGTCACCCTACTATAATAGCAACAACTGTGCGGAGTTATCATTCAACAGAGAGCTGACTTACACAAACACAGGCCGACAAACATTCCCTGCATACCTCCAGCAGCTCTGTCGCTCTGACACTCTTTTATTTGACGGACACGCTCACATACACAGGCATAAAAACATCCCGTCCGATTCCTTTTTATATTATCTGTGCTTCTCTCTGCCTCTACAGCCCTCGGGGGGTTTCTCAGTCTAAATCTATTCCAGGATCCCACATGTCTCTACCAGAGCTGCAGCATTTAAACTCAGAGACACCGGATCACTGAGGAAATCTGGTACCTTTATACCATAAAGCCAGAAATAACTTTAAGCTATGGCCGTTATGATCTCTCTTTCTGTTTGTTTCTATCCCTGTAGCTTTTCTTGTTTTTTTCTGCCAGCAGGACCTTCGACACACTAATAAACAGACTTCTGTGTGGCTCCTAGTGGACACACAGTGACCTCTTAAACTGCCCCCATGTGGGTTATTATCTGCACACAAGCTCTGGTAGAGGCCATGCATCATTCGAGCACAGAACAATGTTTTGAATTGTAGAACAGATTACACTACAATGTAGACAACACAGGCCATTGTATGAACAGGACATCAACAAAGAGCAGGCATGTCGCTCAGAATAATCCATTGAATTTCAGTGTTGCCATAGAGTAAAAGTCATTGGTAAAAGCTGTTCAGAGGAATTTGGAGAAAAATGGAAAGTTTTTTGTAAATATGTACCATGCATTAAAGTGTGTCCACTTCTACTGAATGTACTTAGAGTTAACTTATGGTATGTTTCAACCAAGACTCAGTTCAGTCAGCCATCTCATGTTTGTCACTATTCAAGCATTTATTATGGCAGCATAGCATTTTGGGTGTTAGGCTCTTACTTGAACACTCTTTGCAGTTTTATTTTATGTGTAGAATTGAGAAGTGATGAGATAACATCTTAAACCTCCCGTTACAGCCTACAGGTGGATGCTGGGGTGGAGTTGGGTTGAAGTGGGAGCGCAGTGCTGATCTAGGGCAGAGCTGACAATTGCAGAGCAGAGGAAGAGTCTGGAAATCTTGCAGCTTAAGTAGACCACTAATTTAGGTGGATGTGAGTCATGTGATTTGATTAAGACACATGTCAAGCGTGAATCATTGGCTTGAGATTACGTCTGAAACAAGTAATGTGCTTCGTTCCAGTTTGGTTTGGTACATTTATCTGCATTTCCCCAACCCTAACCCAAATTACAGATACGGACCATCCTACTTTTTGCACCCTTCGGTTGGGGCACCAAACAGACTCATCTAACCCTAACTTACTTTATTGGAATACATTTTCAATGTATTTGGATTATATAAATTATTTACTTGTATATTTTGGCATCTCAAACCCCTAAAAATATCAGGTGGCGTGACTGTCTGGGTAAATTAACAGATTATTGACTCTTTTAAAATAGTTTCGACTTTAAGATCCAATCAGAATACTTTGGCATAATTTTTTGGTTGAAATCTCAGAAATAAACAAATACTATTAAAATGTGTCAATATAAAGGTAGTAGGATCATCCTAAAACTTTTGCCCCGGAATTTGCAAGTTCTTAAATGTCGTCATGGCGCAACCATATTCATGGTAAATTTATTTTGAAATGAAGGGGTTAAAACGGATTGTGTCAAAATTCATCATCTATTGAACTCCAGCTGAGAGTCATGGCCAAGTGAAATGGTTCCTTTCTTTTCAGTTTCAGGTGGCGTATATACTTTCCATGTCAGGTGGTACATCTAATGTAAAACTGCTAAACTTTATTTTACCATACAGCTCTTGATTTTATCTTAAATATACATGTGGTCACTTTCTAACTGGAAACAAACTAGCAATATCTGTTGATTTACAAGTCACAGTTGGGATTATATGCTCCTCCGATTCTTGTCCTTTCTTTTCAATTTTCCCAACTTTTTTTAAAGTCCTGGCATGGCTGTACAAGTCACCCAATACGTAATAGTTAGATTCGGCCAACCCATGATGTTAGTATTACAACAATATAATAGTAAAAGAAAAAAAAGATTTGTGATCATGGCTTACACTTTCAACTTACTGAATCTCTTGTACTGTGTTCTGCCATCTTGCTTCATTTGCAATGCTGCGTGTGGTTGCATGGCTCTTTGTCTCCTTATAGATGTGGCGAGGGCCTCACGTGCACATGGGTCTGTGTACAGTTACCAATACAAAAAACATGAAGAAGAAGAAGTAGAAAAAGAAGAAGAAGATTACAACACAGAGAGAGTGTGACTTTACTCTTAACACAGGATGACATAAATTTAATATATTACTAAATGACCAATATTTTTGCAACTTTATTAATAGTTTAAATGTCCCACATGTCAACTTTAAAGGCTGAAATTTTGTTGTATTACCATACCTCAGCGAGCTCCAGCACAAAGCAAGGCCTGTATAAAATGCAGTTGCAGCTGCACACATTCAAATCTTAAAGGGACCATTAGATGCAGAGTTAATTCTTTGTGCTTTTTCAATCTGCAGGGGGTCCTTAAAGGGGAGTGAAGGAGAAGGAGGAGGGATCAGGAAGGAGGAAGAAACAAACAAGGAATAATTAGAGAAAGCTATTGTGTGACTGATAGAAAACATCAGACCTAAAAAGGGGATCCATAAAAAGAAGAGTAAAAATAGAGGAGGACATAGATATTAGAAATGAACAGACAGAAAATTCAGGTTAGATGGTGCACATGGGTTTCAGCGGTTATTGTTCTGAGAGCACGTGCACAGATAGATCCATGGGGGGTAGTAAGCCCCTGATCTTTGCCCTCAGGCTTGAGAAATGCCATTTTGGCTGGTGTTAATTGCATTAGGCTGCAACTATCCTGACTTTTCATTTGAAATTACAAGAAAAAAGTACACCAACTGTAACAAAGATAAAACCTTCCTCAAAACAAGGCCATAGCTATACTTTTCTGATTCTTACCCAGAAACAGTTCTTTACAACAATGTGTTAAAAGCCTAGTATTTATATTTTAGCTCAGATCTGCAAAGTATATTCAATATGTGGAACTGCTTCTAGAATTGGCCCAAAAAGAGAGAAAGAACAACAAGTACAATAAAACATCTTTAAAGCTCTTGCATGAGCTGAGAAACTCATGCCATGGAATTGCATTCCTTCTCATTTTTTTATAGGAAAGGGAAACGTTGAAAACAAAGGTTTGCAGGCTCTATTTATTACGTCTACAGAGCCTTCAACCTCCTCCATGCATGTGTTGGTTGACTACATTAACTTGTGCCATCAACATGAGCACTTGCAAACACCCTTACACTGCCCTCTAGTGTTTAAACCCACAAATGCCTTCAATTTACTACACAACTTAATATTTTGATGTCGGTACCCAACAGTTGGTGTGGGAGTGTGTGTGGGTGTGGGGGTGTGGGTGTGTGTGTGTGTTTGGGGGGGCGGTTTCTGGGGTCAAGCCAATCTGGGGGCCCATGGAGGTCAGCAAGATCACAGTTTGCTGTAAAGTTATGCTGTGATTTTATTTTTAACCTGAATAATGATCACTCAGATCAAAGTAACAGTGAATTGTATTAATGGATGCTGAAGTACAAGTATAGCATTTTTCAAATATACTCTCCTTTTCTTAAAACAAAATTACCTTGTTACTGGTAAAGTTAGCAATGTGGAAGGTGCACTAAACCAAACCATTTGGAAAGAAAAGTTAGACTAGACAAAGCTAGGCACAAATGTCAGGATGCCAAAAAATAAAACAAAATTACAAAATTCTGAAAAGAGGCACAAAAAAGTCACAAAAATGGCCAAAAAGCACAAAATGGGTAAAAACTGGCAAAAACAAGTGGCATAAAGGAGCAAAACAGTGGAAAGGTGTAAAGTGGCAAAGGAGTGGCATTGAAGGGCAAAAACACAAAAATGGGTTAAAAGTGGCAAATGATGGGGAAAAAAATGTGCGTAGTGGCAAAAATGGGTCAGAAGTGGCTAAAAAGGGTGAAAAACTGCCAAAATAGCTTAGAAGGGCAAAAAGAAGCAGCAAAAATATGCAGAAACATATTGAAAAAGGTCTAAAATGAGGTAACCATCAGCCAGGATGTTAGCACCATTTCTACACGTCTCACACACATGCATTGATATCATCAATAAATCACAGCTGGGGAGGGCCCATTTTCTGGGTTTTATCAGGGGCCCAGCCAATGCTGTGGGAAGGCCAGGGTTCAGGAATACAATTTAAAGATTAGGAAGAATGTTGAAAAAAAAGAAATGAAAAAGATGAAAGAAGTTCAATAAAGACAAGGCTATTTTCAAGACATTTGCAGAATTTAAAACCTTGCATTTAAGTCACCACTGAGAGGTCACTGAGTATAATTTTATGTTCCTGTGTAGATAATTGAATTTGCCTCCCTCTAACTTTAGTATGTCAACACTGTAGTGCGTTTCCTGAAAAATAAAAATTAAGAAAAAAGGAAAGAGATGGGAAAGGGGGAGGGGGTCAATGTGACTGCAGCAGACAACAACAGGAGATTTTTTGATTTAGGGCTATTTTTCATTCTGACTTTGGAAAGTGGCCATAATCTTATAAAGAGTAGACCCACATGCACAGTAAACTGATTATCTGAATTTAACTTGCATAATGAAGAAATCATGCAAACAAGATTATCCGTTACACTTTACTATGATGGGGTGTACCTTAAACCACTCAACCATCTGCACGCCCACAAACATGCCTAGATTTTGCCCAATTTTTCAGTGCATGTAGACCGTTTAATCTGGTAGGTTTTATTTGATTACATTCGTATTAGAGTAAAGTTTGTGAGTGGAAGCAGTGGAAGAAACAGTAAACATAGTGAGCAGCAGCATTAGGTGTCATGGTACAGCACATAATGCTCAACCAAACAAAGGATATGAATATTCCTCATCCAGGTGGGAAGAGACAGAGAAAAACTTGAGAACATGTCTATGAAAATGGCCTAGGTTGGCTTTACAAAAATCATAGAACAAATTCACTGCCTATTGGAAATCACTTAGACTAGGTTACTACAAAATTAGGGTACAAATCAGTCTAAGTAGGCCCAAATCAGGGATGTGTACCTTTCCCTATATTAGGCTTGTGGTAATGTACTTGTAAAGGAAATCCAGTTGACAGAATAGGCCTTTCCTGGACCCTGACATCTTTGCTGTGTTCAAAAAGACTTGCTAAAAACACACATAAATAGCATAAGAATAGCTTTCAGTAATAACATAATGTTTAGACCCTCAGAGCTAAGCTGTTCTAGAGTTCAGTCTCATGAGTAAGAACAGCTGCACATGTCATGAAATTATGCTGACTCTAAAACAAGCTCAGGAGGAGCTTTAAAGATGCTCTCAGATGTAGGCTCATGTGCACATCTACATAGACTCTCACTCTCACACATGCTAGCTACACATAGGCTGCATATCACTCTGCACAGTGTAGGTGAAGACATTTGTAATAGGAGAGGACTTCCCCTGCAGAAGCCAGCAGTCGACACCAAATCCAGAGAAACGACATGTCCTTGACCTTTTGACATATATAGCATTTCAAATCATGTTTATATGTGGGCTATGGCACACATGTTGGACCATGTGTGGCTGCATGTCAACCAGTACATATGCTGTTATTGACTGCTACTACTACATAGTAGTAGTAGCAGTAGTAGGCACTAGTAGGAGCTGCAAGTAGCCAGGATGTTGATGAATCATCAAGAGTCAAAGGGAGGAAAATCATATTTTCAAATGCAAAATCAGACAATGTCTAATGTTAAGACGTCTGATTCGTTTCACTTTAGAGGAAAAAGCACGGACTGTATAAACAGATGGACGACATGAAAGCTACACAAAAATGAATCCAAAACAGTTAGAGCTCCCTCTACTGACTGACTGCATTAGAGGCCTTAAACCCTCCTCTATGTTAACATGCAGTAGTTTCAACTGGACAATCAAAATACACATCAAATTAATATTTCCCGAGCACAGTTTGTTTCATTAGGCATAGTTCTTAATAGATAGTTTTCAGTTGTGTGGTCATTTCTATAACTTTCATTTTTGTAACTTATTTGATTCTATATGAAGTGTGTGATGCCATAATTGACCAGTGCTGCTCCAACAGTGCCTGCTAATCTGACAAGCTGAGAAGAGGAAGAAAATTAGAATTTGTTTGTTTTGGTTTGTGAAAGGGGCAGATCAGCCCTCCTGCCCCAAGAGCCAGTCCCCATTGTGAAGACTCTGGCTCTAAAAGATGTCACCAGTGTTGTAATTTGGTATAATATTTGTGTTAGAGGAAATGGCGGAAACACATTCTCCACCTAGAGGACATTTTCTTTGATATTTTCAAGTGCTAAATTAAAAAAAAAAAAAAACAATGCAAAAAAGGATCTGATTTGTGAATCAGGATTGATTTAACTTGACATGACTGAAATGGCATTTTGTTTAATTAGCCAAAAGTTAAAGTTGCCTTAGCTAACAGTTTATGGCACTGTAGTACCTGTCTAGGATGTAGTCAGCTTTCTGGGTCAGCGTATTTTCAAGCAGTTCAATTTTCTGGTTGAAACGAGCCTCAAAAACAAGGAGAAACACTTTGTCGTCATTTTTTTTTAAAAAGAAAAACAAAAATGGAGCAATTTTCCTGATTATTCATTGTTGAAAGAAATTCAAAAGGAAGAGGAAACGTGATCAGGAGGGAAACATTTCAAAATAAAAGCCCTCATAGCCATCCATTGTGTTTTACAGTGTAATAATAGGCCTATTTTACTTACACAGTGTCTTATAAATTATCTTAATGGTACTGATTAATTGATGGACTAAAATATTATCTGAAGAATTTATGAACAGATAAGCCTGGACTGCAGGATTTATTTATCCATGCATACTGCATGAGTCCACTTTTCTTTAACAGTTACACCCTTGTTTTGTCCTGTAGTCTTTTATTAAAATGTCCTGCTTTCCCACTGGGTCACCAGACGACCTTTTTCCTGAAGTCTTTCATCAAAATAAAAATTTTTCAAAAGGATTGAAAAAAAAATTATACACATTTTTAAATTGTTTTTTGTTTTCCTATTTTAATGAGTGAAATAAAAAAATGGGAAAAGAGCTCATTTTTTCTTTCTTTTTTTCTCCCCATTTTCCTCAAAAACAAAAAACTGAACATCAAGAGTTTGTCCAGATTTCTGAGATTCATTTTAACCAGGAAATGGTCCTGCCTGAAAATAAACTGACCCTTTGGCCCCATTTTCAGCAGGTATGTCAATTGCTAACTGGAAAAGGAATCAGGAGACACAAAACCAAAAAAGTAAACAATTATTCTGCATGGTAATTAGGACAATTAATCTCACTCCATCAGTAAATCTGTGTGGTATAAGTGAACTGCTTCACCGTTAACTCCTTATCTTGAAATTAAGTGACTAGGTTCCGTTTTAGACTGTCAAAATGACCCCTTGCATCATCTGTCAGTGTTACGCTAACAGCATCATCATTAAGAAAAAAACTAATCTTGTACTCTTGTTTTAACACATTACAAACTCAGTGAAGTTTTGTTTCCCTTTGTTTAAAAAGTTTATGTCTTATTATCATTACAACAGAGGGCTCAGATACACAGATGTTTTAATTTTCTGCAAAAAAGATGCCATCAACATTTTCTAAGTACACAGGGATGATATTATCTATTAAGATAAAGGCTATGCAATTTCTAGTTAATATTTTGTAAACCTTTGCTGACATAGACTTTGGAGTGACACAGTTGTTCTGATGCTCCATTCAGAGATCTGTCAGTAGACCAGCTACTTCACATATATCACAAATTTGTCCTGAGAATTACATAAGTTTTAGTTCTCAATACTAAAGTCTGCACAATAGCTTTCACCTTAAAAACTGTTGCAAAATACAGCTTAATGCTCAAAGCAAAATACTGTCCTACTAGAAATAAGCTGAGCCAAAACTAAAATGTGACTAACAGACAAAAAAAAAAAAAAATAATACATTCAGTTTGAACTCCCTGAGAATAAGTTGTATCTTTGACACTGGGAAAAATTACAAAAATAAATGACATTAAGTTTTAAAAAAATTATATCATTAAGAACATGTAGTTCAGCTGTGTCTCTAAAGCCACAGCTCAATAAATCCACTTCATCTAAATTCTACATTCATTAAAGTTAAATTATGCATTCAAAATTACATTATACACAAAATATGAGCTATACATAGCATACATCCCATAAAAACTGAAAGGCTTCATGTAAACTTGTCATTTTTACTAGAAAAATAATATATTTTCAATCAGGATCTACATTCAAATACAAGTATAAAAAACATTGATTCTATGAAGGTGATGAAGAAAGTAATATTGGCAAATAATAAACTTCTGTCTGTAATCATTTGGCTACTGTAAAAGGATTTACGGCTCCAAAGTTCAAGTGACACATGAGCAGAAGTAAAAGCTACATCAATTCATTATCTCCCGACTGTGCGAAGATACAATGACTTGGCAGATGTGAGAGTAACCAGTTAATTAGAAATATGTATTAGCAATAATTCCTTTAAAGAGAAAGAAGTTCATACTTAAAAAAACCATGAGCCATAAAAGAGTGCTTTATAGATAACCACATACTGGTGGCACTAGATTTATAATAATACCTGAATTTAAAGTGAAGAGTATATAAAATTAGTAGATGCAGCCTTCAGACAATACATCAGATCCCTCAACCTCTTTTAAATGACATTTTCCAATATTTTTTGTCTTAATGTCATTTTTTTGATAAAATATGATGTTCTGTGTTATGTAAACAAGACTATACCTTCATCTCAGCTAGAATTTCACCCTATACTTTTCTTTTTTCTTTTTTCTATAAAAGTAGCATACGCCAGGACAGCAAAGAATTTTGGTTATCCTCCATGTTTGTTTTTCTCATGAAGCGATGTTTTATCATGCAAGTTTTTGCAAGATCTTGTATGTGGGGAATCTTTACTTTGAGATTGTTACCACAAACAGCAGGTGAGTGGTCTCACACAGAATTTCAGGGTGAAAAATCCTTTGAAAATGTCCTGTCCTGTCTGTGGTCTTCCATATTTTTTAAATCATTTGAGACTGGATAATGGTCTAGTGTGGAAACAGCCTAAATCGCAAAGATGCTGTGGCTGTATCACAATTTCAAAAAGGGATCATGAGTGTGAAGAAGAAGTGACAGTTACATAACTCCTTATGTACAACCCATGGTTCAAGATAAAAACCATAATGCATTAATGCTTTTGCAGGGTTTGAGTTTTTTTTACATTGCATTGATGTAAAGCAGACAGCTTTTCAAACAAACAGGAGCAGAATTATATTCTCTTGGTTGGCAGTTATGGCCTAATGCCCATCTTAACAAACATTATGCAGGGATAAAATCTATTTCTGGGCCTTAAGTGTTTTATTGCCGTGGATAGCATGCTGTATAACCATGGTTTTGTTGCTTCGGTCCCTTCTGTCCCATTATCATAACCTTTAGGGCAATAAAAACAGAAGCTCAGAATAAAAAGTATCTTTAAAACTAAAAAAAAGTGCAAGCTCAATCAAGTCCAGTGATCAAGACTGTTCAAAACCTCAACACAGGCACAGTGGAAGAGTCCAGGCTTATTGTTGTGACTGTGTTTGTGGTTGAGCCGTGTCTGTGTGAGGTGGAGGTGTGTTGGGATACACAGGAGTGGAGCTGTACTCTGTGTAAGCAGGGGGGAGATCCTCTGGCTTAATTCCCAGCTGGAAAACAAAAGATAAAACAAAGTTGAAACTTAAATAGCGAGAAATGAGACTGATGTTGTGTATCATTTTTAAGAGACGCTACAAATGCATCCATGTCTGACTAGTAGGGGTGAGACGAGACACTTATCTCACGAGACGAGACAAAATTTGGGGCCGCGAGACAAGATGAGATTTTACACTTTTTTTTAATTTGGGTAAAAAAATACATGGGTGGATAATATGTCCTTTAAACAAATGAAAGTCATAATTGCAGTGCATTCAGGTATATTCAAAACTAACTAAACTAACTCCCCTTGTTACTGAATAGGCTATCAATGCTTCCAAACAGTATGTCTTATTTAACTCAGACTCAAACTGTACATTTTAATGCGCTCCAAATCAAACCTTTCATTTCAACAGTCTACATGATCTTTAATTTACTACACTATGCACTCATCGCTACAATTACAATAATTATATTCAATATCATATTTAATTATATATAATAAAAGCTTAGATTATTTTGAAAGTATAGTTTTGTGGTCTTTTTTTTCTCATATGAGCTTTGACAGTGTTGGACATGACGCACAGATGAGCGTGTTAATGTGTGTGCGTTGGTCGGCGAGTGTGTCTCTGCTCTGTCTGCTGTCAGACAACAAACATGGCACGTTTAACTAAGGCTAGAACTTCGCATTTCGGAGCTAACAGTGGACTCTATGGCACTCAGACAGAGTTTGTTTAGCTAAGTTTACCGTGCAGTATACAACGGCCCGTCGCGCTACTCATGTTAGGCTTCCAACTGATGATAGGAGCTGCCAACAGCTGATGGATGTATGACTGAGAAAGGGTAAGACGAGAAGTAGACATGACGACTGAATCAAAGTTACAAAGTCACAAATACTGGCACTATGAGCGAGTCTGCGGCATACACGAACTAAATAAACGCTATATTCTCCTCATGGAGACTGCACAGGTTCCCAGCAGCAGCATTTAATCATTTCACACCGTTAAGATGAACTTATTATGCATAGATGGATCTTGTGCAGCCCCAAGTAGAACACATGGAGGAGGCGATGGGGGTTGGAGCAGTCATCTTCATGAATCACGGATCAGCTCAGTTTCTTCATTAGCTCTCTCACCAACAGTTAAAGACTCCAGGGCATCTTTGTGAGCTTTTATAACTTTCAGTTTGGTATTGTTTTCTGTAAGGTGAGCTGCTGCTCCAAGTGTCTGAGCAATACTGATCTCATGAGATTGATTTTTCCGTGACGAGGAATCTCGAGGCATTTTGATCTCGTCACACCCCTACTGACTAGTAGTTTCATATTTTGCTTTTACCTCGCTATATGAAGGTGGTGGCCCGTTGTATGCAGATGTGTTGTATAATGGTGGGGATTGGACTGCCTGGCTGTAGCGAGGTGCCCTTAAGCTGTCTTCACCGTCCTGCTGTGACACGCTTCTGGGGAAGGGGATGAAATATATAGAATGAGGGTGCCCATCGCGCTCACTTCTTCTCTGTAGCTCCATCTCTATCTGTTCCTCTCTTATGCGGCTACATGCCCTGCAGAAGGCGGTGCAGAAGATGATGGAGAGACCGAAGCCCAGGAAGCCCAAGAATATCCTTAAAGAGATTGAAAAGGAGGAAGATAAGCAAGAGGATGAGAAAAATTGACATGGTTGTATCTGATCTTTTTGCAAGATGTTTCTATGGTATACCGAAGTATAATTACTGGCATTTCATAAGAGTCAAAGGCTTTTATTGACAATTTCATTAAAATTATGCAGAGAGTCAATATCTTCAGTGTTAACCCTTCTTTTTCAAGACCTCTACAGTTCGCCCTGGCATGCTGTCAATCAACTTCTGGGCCACAGCCTGACTGGTGGCAGCCCATTCTTGCATTATCAGTGCTTGGAGTTTGTCAGAATTTTTGGGATTTTGTTTGTCCACCCACCTCTTTAGGATTGACCACAAGTTTTCAGTGGGATTAAGGTCTGGCCATGGATCCAGAATTTGGATGTTTGTTCCCTATCCCACTTGGCAATCACTTTGCCTTATGGCAAGGAGTGTCATCATGTCAGAAAAGGCATTCTTCATCAAACTGTTCTTGGTTGGTTGGGAAAAGTTGCTCTCAGAGGATGTTTTCGTACCATTCCTTATTCACGGCTGTGTTCTTGGGTAAAATTGTGAGTAATCCCACTCCCCTGGCTGACCAACAACCCCACCCATTAATGGCCTCAGGATCCTTTACTGTTGGCATGACACAGGACTGATGGTAGCGCTCACCTTTTCTTCTCAGGACAATCATTTTTCCAGATACCCCAAACAATCGGACAAGGGATTCATCCAAGAAAACGACTTCACCCCAGTCCTCAGAATTTCAATCCCTGTACTTTCTACAGAATATCAGTATGTACCTGTTTTCCTGGAGAGAAGAGCTCCTTTGCTGCCCTTCTTAACAATAGGACAACCTGCAAAAGTCTTCGCCTCACTGTGCATGCAGATGCACACACACCTGCCTGCTGCCACGCCTGAGCAAACTCTGGACTGGTGGTGCCCCGATCCGGCAGCTGAATCAAATTTAGGAAACGGTCCTTGCGCTTCATCACAACAATCAAATTGAACCTTTCTCCTTGAAGTTCTTGATGATGTGATAAATGTTTGATTTAGATGCAATCTTACAAGCAGCAATATCCTTGCTTGTGAAGCCCTTTTTGTGCAAAGCAATTATGACTGCGTGTTTCCTTGCAGGTAACTATGGTTAACAGAACAAGGATTTCATCACCATCCTTCTTTTAAAGGTACAATGTGTAGAATTTGGCATTTTAGCGACATCTAGTTTTCAGATTTTAGAATGAGCTGTTACCAAAATGTCACATCACTAAGCGACGAGAGCCTGTGAAGACCAAAAAGTATTGCGAGCTGGACATCATTTACAGCAGTGACGAGGTGAGGGTTTATTCATTCATTTTTGTAACCATTATTTTTATAGATTATAGGTCAGTCTTCTTCTCCACCTGCCTTCCAGGTAGCTTTCAGGACCTGCGGGCAGGTTCGTATTTAAAAATCGCGTTTCACTCTTTCTGTCCCCAAAACGTTGCCGTAGACAACATGGCAGTTTGTTATGTCAGCCTCCGTGAGGGCGACCAGCGGTAATGTAAATTGTGTTTTGTGTGATTGTGTTAAGTTGTTTTTAATGCGTGTGAATGCCAGTTTTTATGCTTGGACGAGGTAGAGAAGCTGGTTCATCTATAAAAGGAAAATGTGACTTTGGCAGTGGAAACACAGTCTGGCAAATAAACAGTGATGTATCTGGATTAACATACTGTATTTAAGCAGGGAGCCCAGACTTTCACTAGAATTATTTCAAGCACACATCGGGAGAATTTTTTTTTAAAACACTCCATTTCCATGGGTAAATCCTGCTTTGCTTTCCTTATCTTTTCACGAGCTTCCAGTATGTTGTCTTTTGACAATAATGCAACACAATGTTGAGCCCTCTTCTTCTGAAGGGTTTTTAAAAATATTTCAGAAAACACATTTACAGAAGTACAGGACAGAATCAGCAAAACGATATTCAATAGAGGTCCAGGCAATTGGTGATAGTAGTCTCACAATTAGTGAAATGGGGATTACGTGAGTGTAGTAGGTGAAGTTATTGTAGTTTATAGACACCTGTGACTAGAGGGTTCAGTCACTGGTTAATCAGTACTCCTTGGTACCATTACACCATGAAGACAAAAGAACACTCCAAGCAGAGAAAAGGTTACTGAAAAGTATATGTCAGGGGATGGATACAAAAAAAACAAAAAAAAACAGGGCATTGAACATCCCCTCAGAGTTCAGTTAAACCTGTCATCACGAAATGGGAGAAATACTAGTGAGACTAGTGAGAGAGGCCACCAGGACACCTAGACTACTCTGAAGGAGTTTCAAGCTTCAGCAGCTGAGATGGGAGAGACTCTGCATACAACAACTGTTGCCTAGGTTCTTCACCATTCAAAGCTTTATGGGAGATTGGATAAGAGAAAGCCGTTGTTAAAGAAAACTCATATTTAAACTGGATAAGAGTTTGCCAAAAAAAATAAAGTTCTTTTGTCTGATGAGACCAAAATGCTGCTTTTGTTCCATCAGACAAGATGCTATGTTTGATGGACACCAAACACTGCACATCACCACAAACACTCCATCCCCACTTTGGAGCATGATGGTGGCAGCATCATGTTGTGGGGATGCTTCCGAGCAGCTCTCCCTGGAAGGGTTGTAAAGGTTGAGGATCAAATTGAATGTGGCTAAATAAAGGAAAATCCTGAAGGACAAAGTTATTCAGCCTGCAGGACTATGGCTACAACCAAAAGCATACAGTGAAAGCCACACATAAATGGTTTAAAGACAACAAGATGAATGTTCTGAAGTGGCTGAGTCAAAGTCCAGACCTCAGTCCAATAGAGAATTTGTGGCTGTTCATGCCTGATCCCAATCTGACAGAGCTTGAGCAGAGATTAATTTATAAAATCAATGAAAGAGTGAAACACCCGAGGGGGTAAATGCTTTTTATAGACACTGTAATGGGTCTGGCGAGCAACTCAGTGTGTATGTCAACAAAACAAATCAAAGGGTCAAATGAAAAATCCATCTACTATCTTGACTGTTCAGCATCACTGAAGGCCTCGAGTCATCCAAGCTGAAAGTGGTAAAAAAAGAGGGATAAACACTGATACTGGCTGCCAGTCAGTCACGAGGCTGACATAAAGAGGAAAAAAACATTTACACTCACACCTACAGGCAATTTTGAAGTAACCAGTGAACTTTATGTCTTTGGGCTGTGGGAGAGTGTGAGAGTACCTAGAGAGCATGCACAAGGAGTACATGCAAACTTTTGCTGTGAGACAACAGCTATAATCACTGAACCACCAAGCTGATCTAAACTAAGAACCAACAAAAAACAGTCCAAGAGAAGCTCCTTACTCTAGAATGGGAATGTAGTGGAACGGCATCCTCAAACTTTGTGGAGAAACTCTCAGTGGATCCAAATGTAGATGTAGTCAGAGTAGAAACCTGAAAGTGGGAATGACAAATATAAACTTTTACTTTAATCACATTCCATAAGAACGGTTAACCTCAGCTTTGCTGAGAAACTCATTTAAACACATTTGCTTTGAAAGGATTCCTCACATTTGTCCCACTGGTGCTCTCTTAAACTTTCTTCTCTATTCATTGATCAACGGGGAAATATGCTTTGAACTTAACACCCATAAATGTTTCGTCCAAGACACCAAAGTCCAATAATATTTTTTGCCTATCTTACCTTGTAGGTGCAGACAATATAGACCTACAAAAGCACCTCATAACGCAGGAGTTTCTATATTGCCAAAAGTATTCACTCACCCATCCAAATAATTGAAATCAGATGTTCCAATCACTTCCATGGCCACAGGTGTATAAAATCAAACACCTAGGCATGCAGACTGTTTCTACAAACATTTGTGAAAGAATGGATCGCTCTCAGGAGCTCAGTGAATTCTAGCGTGGTACTGTGATAGGATGCCACCTGTGCAACAGGTCCAGTGGTGAAATTTCCTCGCTCCTAAATATTCCACAGTCAACTGTCAGTGGTATTTTAACAAAGTGGAAGCGATTGGGAACAACAACAACTCAGCTCTGTCATTTTATGTGGTAGGCCACGTAAAATGACAGAGCAGGGACAGCGGATGCTCAGGCACATACTGCACAGAGGTCGCCAACTTTCTGTGGAGTCAATCACTACAGACCTCCAAACTTCATGTGGCCTTCAGATTAGCTCAAGAACAGTGCGTAGAGAGCTTCATGGAATGGGTTTCCATGGCCGAGCAGCTGCATCCAAGCCATACATCACCAAGTGCAATGCAAAGCGTCGGATGCAGTGGTGTAAAGCATGCAGCCACTGGACTATAGAGCAGCGGAGACGCATTCTCTGGAGTGACGAATCGTGCCTCTCCATCTGGCAATCTGATGGCCCAGTCTGGGTTTGGCGGTTGCCGGGAGAACGGTACTTGTCTGACTTCACTGTGCCAAGTGTAAAGTTTGGTGGAGGGGGGATTATGGTGTTGGGTTGTTTTTCAGGAGCTGGGCTTGGCCCCTTAGTTCCAGTGAAAGGAACTCTGAATGTTTCAGCATACCAAGAGATTTTGGAACATTCCATGCTCCCAACTTTGTGGGGATGGCCCCCTAACCCATTGTGACTGTGCACCAGTGTACAATGCAAGGTCCATAAAGACATGGATGAGAGAGTTTGGTGTGGATGAACTTGACTGGCCTGCACAGAGTCCTGACCTCAACCAAATAGAACATCTTTGGGATGAATTAGAGACAAGACTGACAGCCAGGCCTTCTCGTCCACTATCAGTGTGTGACCTCACAAATGCGCTTCTGGAAGAATGGTCAAAAATTCCCATAAACACACTCCTAAACTTTGTGGAAAGCCTTCCCAGAAGAGTCGAAGCTGTTATAGCTGCAAAGGGTGGACCAACGTCATATTAAACCCTATGGATTAAGAATCGTATGACACTGAAGTTCATATGCAAGTCAAGGCAGGTGAGCGAATAACTTCGGCAATATAGTGTATCTCGTAATGTTTTATTGTTCTCTTTGTTAAGATACTGTCTAGGTTGATGTTGTTATGCAATAATTTGATGACCAATTTCTTCCTCTGTGCTTGGACACCTACCGCGTAATAATCATCTGTAATACTGAGGTTATTATGTAAAGTATAAGGAGGTCAGAGGCCTTAATACTGAGGCTTGTCATAGTAAAAACATCACAGTCTCATAACTCAAAACCCCTGAATACACATCTGAACTGCAGGAAAATAACTGCTCATGAGGTTCATGTGAAACATGGGGGGAAAGTGTCTGATAAATACAGAGAGATCCAACTGAGGCAGGTTTACCACTGGTACTGCTGACCAACAGTACAGCCAAGCCAATTTTGATAAGTGTCACCTTATTCATGTTATTTTTCCTTAGTCTGAGCTTGACTTTCAATCATAATTAGATCATAACTTTCTAATATAATCAAGGAAAAAGATACATTTCTATGAAGACTAACTTCATATTCACCTGAAAAGGTCTAAGCTCTAACTAAGAATAAATTATTTTAAAATAAAAGAGATTTTGTCCTCTTTGGTAAACAAAGGTTGAATACATATTTCCATTTGGTCTGTTTTAAAGAGAGAACCAGCACTCACAAAAATCACATGAGAGGTGAGGTCAAAATTCACAACACATGATCAGTGAGCACATCGCCACAGGGGCAGAGTGTATAAATATTGACTGAACAAACAGCTCCTGATAAGTTTGATTTAAGATACACCATGATGAGGTCCAATTTAAGACAAAGAAGCAAAAGACAAACTTTAGTCTCTTACCTTCGGTCCGGATATTTCTGTCCTAAGGTGTTCAACTGCGAGGTAAAAGCTCATGGGAGCAGAGTACAGTTTCTATTGTGGGTGTGTTGGTGAGGGGGAGGTTTGTGTGTAAATGGTGTGTGCACACATGCACGGCTGTGACTGAAAAGCCCAGTATGCACATCAACCTCTGGAGCCGCTAAACAAGATTAAATATTCTTTGTTCCATGAGAAGTAAGTCTGTGTTTCACACATATATATATATATAAGAAAAAGTGTAAAAATAAATGTTATTTTAATGTATTTGGGTGTGTTTTGTCAGCTTGGCTGTGTTGTTTTATTATCATGTGCTAAAGGTCCATCAGGAGAATTTATGGCAGCATTACAGGATTTAAAGTGACAGGTACCTCGCTTCAAACGGCCTCAGCTTGGAGGCAACCACAGACATGAGGGTAACAGAGAAAACAGCGAAACAGACTTTGACATTTTAAAGGTCCAAAAGTAAAAACAAAACTAACCTGCATGTTCTGAAGAGTAAAGGAGCTCAAGAGCCCCCTTTACCTGAGGCCCCTCAGTGTTGACATGAGCATAAAGCTGGTGATGATGAGTCAAAGCATAAAATCCTGTAGGGGAAACAAAGCAGAGTTATATGTTATATGTGTATGTGAACACAGATACAGTGTTAATTTTGTCAAAACATAAACCTAGCACAAAAATTAAGCAAATTTGTGTCTGTTGTAGCAGTATAAGATGTATTGGCAAGAAGCATTGCAACAACAATGACATACCCTACCAAACACAAATTTCCTTACTCTTAGCGCTAAGTTTATTTTCTCATTAAACTAACTAATAAGCCAAATTGTAAAATTAGTTTTATTTTTAATAATGTTAAATACTTATATTTATACACCATCTGCCTATGATGACAAGTTACAGGTACATTTGACAAATTTAACTGATTTTAAAGTCCAGAGCTACAATACAAACATTTGAGTGTCATTTAGTCTCCTTTATTAAAGTTAAACTTACTGTAAGTGAGGTTTTAGCCAATGAAATTAATGCTTGAAACATGGACAGTTTTTGGCCAGGAAGCTTGGGAATAAAATAATAAATTAGAGCAAAGATTTGTTGAACTTTCCTAATACTGATACATTTACTTTTTCCCCTCCATTTCTTCATTGTTGATAGGGGAATTTATATCAGGGATCTTTCTGTGCCTACATTTGATATAAAGTGGTAGTTGAGCATTTTGCTGTTTCAGTCAGGTCAGATTAAGCTCACTGACCAAAACAGTTATCAGGTTTCATGTTCAACCACCACAAACATCTGAGTCAAACAGGAAGTCTGTTAAAGATGTGTAATCTTCAACTAACAGCAGAGATAACCTCTAATGACATCACAATGACATCATCAGAGGTTATTACGACAGACTTGACAGATCCACTTCAGACACATTCATTTTGAAATCACACCCACTGAAATCATCTATACGCTTTATTGCCAGAAGTTATTCGCTCACCTGTCTTGACTCGCATATGAACTTCGGTGTCATCCGATTCTTAATCCATAGGGTTTAATATAATGTCGGTCCACCCTTTGCAGCTATATCAGCTTCAACTCTTCTGAGAAGGCTTTCCACAAGGTTTAGGAGTGTGTTTATGGGAATTTTTGACCATTCTTCCAGAAGCGCATTTGTGAGGTCACACACTGATGTTGGACGAGAAGGCCTGGCTGTCAGTCTCCGCTCTAATTCCCAAAGATGTTCTATCGGGTTGAGGTCAGGACTCTGTGCAGGCCAGTCAAGTTCATCCACATCAAACTCTCTCATCCATGTCTTTATGGACCTTGCATTGTACACTGGTGCACAGTCACGTTGGGTTAGGGGGCCATCCCCAAACTGTTCCCACAAAGTTGGGAGCATGGAATGTTCCAAAATCTCTTGGTATGCTGAAGCATTCAGAGTTCCTTTAACTGGAACTAAGGGGCCAAGCCCAGCTCCTGAAAAACAACCCAACACCATAATCCCCCCTTCACCAAACTTTACACTTGGCACAATGCAGTCAGACAAGTACCGTTCTCCCGGCAACTACCAAACCCAGACTGGTCCATCAGATTGCCAGATGGAGAAGCATGATTTGTCACTCCAGAGAACACATCTCCACTGCTCTAGAGTCCAGTGGCGGCTTGCTTTACACCACTGCATCTGACGCTTGGTGATGTATGGCTTGGATGCAGCTGCTTGGCCATGGAAACCCATTCCATGAAGCTCTCTACGCACTGTTCTTGAGCTAATCTGAAGGCTACATGAAGTTTGGAGGTCTGTAGCGATTGACTCCACAGAAAGTTGCCGACCTCTGTGCAGTATGTGCCTGAGCATCCGCTGACCCTGCTCTGTCATTTTTTGTGGCGTACCACTGGCTGAATTGCTGTCGTTCCTGTTGTTCTCAGTCGCTTCCACTTTGTTATAATACCACTGACAGTTGACTGTGGAATATTTAGGAGCGAGGAAATTTCAACACTGGCCTTGTTGCACAGGTGGCATCCTATCACAGTACCATGCTGGAATTCACGGAGCTCCTGAGAGCGAAACTTTCTTTTACAAATGTTTGTAGAAACAGTCTGCATGCCTAGGTGCTTGATTTTATACACCTGTGGCCATGGAAGTGATTGGAACACCTGATTTCAATTATTTGGATGGGTGAGTGAATACTTCTGGCAATTCATGTATCTTTACATAACAACAGTGCTGCAGATTGGCTTTACAACTGTCTGAGTCTATGTGTGTGATGAAACAGAAGCATACATTGGTGAATGAAGACAGTAAAGTTTCACAACAGCAGAACAAAGGTCATATCAGTGCACAACTGTCAGGGCTTCACATGCAAGAAAAAACATTAAATAAGAAACATACGTAAATCAAGTCAAAATGACTTCACTGACCCATTTTTTATTCAATCAGCATGTTTTTTTTCCACACAAAATTCCTCTTTTGAAATGCATAAGAGGGATTTTACAGAAGTGTAAAAGCAAGGCCACCATAAGACTTCACAATAAAAACACACTACTCATAGTGCGCTTGCTTTCACTATATTTAACATATTTCCATCAGATCACAAAATGATACCAATAAGGAGCAGTGTTCACTGAATTCATACCAACATCAGCAATAATTCAAACTAGAGCAAATAGTGCAAAACAGAATTCTGTGTTCAATCTGTTTTAGGTAGAACCACTTTGCAGCATTTTTTACTAAAGGCGTCACGCTCAGTTTTATTTCTCAATAGGGATTTTTTTTTCTGCCTCTGTTCTCGTGATAACCGAGCCAAAGGGGTATAAACTATCCAAACTATATATAAACTATCTAAATATCCACTTTGACTTAAGGATGAGATGATCAGAGAAAAGGGTTATTTGGCTTAATTCTATTGCTTATGAACGCAATATATAAATAATTCTTTGAGGGATTTATTTTCTACCTTTGCACAAATGTGCACTCTAAAGCAAAGATAGTCTGATCAGATTTTGGAGGTCAAAAGTCTCGGTAGTTAGGCCTCATGTTCATTACTCATTCATGAGATTCGTTTTCATCACACTACCACTTGCTTGACCCACCACTGTGCTTTCACCATATGGCACTTTTTAAAGGGTTTTTTTAGATTTTCATGACTGAAAAAAGGAGAGGTGTGGTGCCGAAATGTTTGCTAAAAAAGACAAAATCTATGTAAATTTCTTCTGTGCAACATTTTAAAATTTGCACTAATATACAGACAATAATCATGTTGCTTTCTGCAGTGGCAATGCAGCACAAAGGACAATAAGCTTTCCAAAAGTAGACATTCATAGGAAACTCAGTTCATTTAAATTTGTACATCTTCAGATAGAATAAAAACACATGAAAATGAAAAACACAGACACCTCTGATCTTCAGATGTTATGACAATGGTGGAGTGCTTTCATGGGAAAACTTTACTCCAAGAAAATACTTTTCAAACAAAAATCATAAGAAACAGTACTATATGAAAATTCTTAAAGGAAAACTATAGTTATTTGAGAACCTGAGAAACAATTTTATTTGACAGTGCTTTGTTTTTACTCTGAAATTTACAGTGATTGCTGCACATGGACACAGGGGTTTGCACTGTTGCCTCACAGCAAGAGGTTTCCTGTTCGCTCCCCGGTCAGGGCCTTTCTGTGCAGTTTGCATGTTCTCCCCGTGGGTTCTCGCCGGGCACTCCGGCTTCCTCCCACCACCAAAAGACATGCTTGTTAGGTTGACTGACCACTCTAAAATTGGCCGTAGGTGTGAGCATGCCTGGTTGTCTGTCTCTATATGTCTGCCCTGCGATCCTGGCGACCCATACAGGGTGTACCCTGCCTCTTGCCCAGTGACAGCTGGGATAGGCAGTATAGGAAATGGATGGATGGATGGAGTTTACAGTGATGGTACCAGCAGGATTTACAAGTCACTAGTGTTCACAAGTTTTGCCATATTAGTCAAGTCAGCTACTAATTATGATTGATGTGTAACAGGATTTAAGGGATTTTCATTTATTTATTTAATTTTTACAAATCTTTAAGAGGAAAGTCAGGAGTCGCTGGTGTTAAAATCGATGGTAAACTGTATTTTGTCCGACTTTCTTAAGTCATCAGATTTATGATTCAAGACAGAGTCCATGAGATGCTTTAAGTCTGTTGTTTTGTTTCCAAGAGTCATGTGTGGTTTGTGCTTTAAGCGACACAATTGTCTAACTCAGACTTTTCTGTATCACGCAAAACTATAAATCTTCATGCACGTCTCTGCGTTTGTGTTTGTCAAGCCAGGCCTGTAGCAAAGGGATGTTGGTGTCCATCCAGCGAATGTTATCCTCAATGGTCTCATAGGCCTGCCGGATGCACCTCATCTCTGAGCCCGTTTCTTCAATCAGGGAGCCGAAGAAGCTTTTCACCTGAGCACAAAAAATGTAGAAGGCTTAAAAGCATGTAAAATATTTAAAATAGCATTTAAAAAGTGATGCAATAAGGCTAATTCACAATCCTGCCTAGAGCAGTTATGTTGCTTTTGTGTAGGGTGACTAATGCCATCATTTTAATTACTTAAAATAACAAATTACTCAATGAAGAATTTTTGCTTAATAATTTAACTTTGGAGATTGCTCCTGTGTCCTTGAAAGAAGTTACCCAAGGCTTAAACTATATACAAACTTAAAATCATGGCTACTAACATTTTCTCAAGTTTGTATTTCAAGTGATCCTTTTAATTCAGCAAGAAGCTTAAAAAAATAGATTAAGTGACAGGAGCCAAAAGTGCAGTGCACAATAGACACATAGTCTTGCTTACCTCATCCAACATCTCCCTGGTGGAGTACTGACTTGTTACTCCAATCACTAAGTGTGATATGGTGCTGGAGCCCAGGTCAAACCTGTGGCAACACATTAGAGGAAAAATTCTGAAAGTTCGAAATACCCAATGCAGCTCATGTTTTGTAGAAAACAACATTTCAAGGCTCTACTGATCAGAGGGAGGAATAAGAAATGTCTGTTTTTGTCGATACCTAAAAGAAAATGTATGCTTCAGCAAAACACTCAGCTATGTGGAAAAAAATGTATACTTAAATGTACTGGTCTGACCCCAATTATGTTAAGTGACTGACAAACTTGATTCTGATGTTTTTGTTTAATATGAAGTGCTTTAAAATTTCACATTACAAAATAAATGTAAATACTGAAGGAGCCTGTCAAATAGAGTGTGTATGGAAAATGTGGCTGACTGACTTCTTGATCATGGTGTGCCAGTTTGCTCGGAAGAAGTCCCAGGCCAGTTTGTAGCCTTGAGGGTTCCTGCTGACAGTAACAACTACGTCTGAGAGGTCCTGAGTCTTCATCACTTCACCTTTGAGGCTCTGCTCCATCATCCTGCAGACATAGGAGGTTAAATAAGGGATGGCAGGGCAATATTCAAGAGAAAATAAGAGGTTGATGAAATGGTAAAGCAAAAGGAAATGTAAAATCAATAGGAGATCGGTGTGGAGCTGAGATAGATAATTCAAAGGAAAATAAGGTACATGAACCCACCACTGGAGCTTGTCCTTTAAAGGACTGTAAGCCATAGCAGACTTCAGACGGCTTCTTACAGACATTTGCATAGAACTGCGGTACTTCTCAAAGAGGAAGTCCCACCCCTCTGGTGTTCGAACTCCAATCATAAACACTGCCATGGTGACATCAACAGGGAGACTAAAAAGGAGAAGAATCAAAGAAAGGATCACTCCCTGCATAGAAAAAAAACTAAAGTTTAGATAACTACATAAATAAATACTGTATTTCCAAAGACTGTTAGGGTGCTTTAAGATGTTTGACCTCATTTGTCCATCAGAGTCCTTCCACTGATTAAAGAGTTGGGTCGCTTTGGTGACACAGGGAGCGTAGTTCCTGACACAGGCAAACAACAGAAGGTAGCTCCTGAGCACTCGCTCAGACACTGATCCAGAGTCAGACCACTCCTGACGGTCAATCAGGCCCCTGAACAGATCAACGATGTAGCCCTGAAAAACACAAGCAGTCATTGTGTCAATCAGCGCTACAGAAGTGATGCGAAGTAAGAAACTGAACATTTTGGTTTTTTACAATTCACAAGACTTTTAGGAGGTAAGATTTAAATTCAACATTGTTTTAAATAACCTGAAGTTTGGACAGAAATGAACAGTTAAAAGAAATCCACTGCTCTGCTGTCAGTAAATAATATAGACCAACAGGCAATTCCGTTACCTAGTTTTAATCAGTCTTGCCTCTGATGGCCTTGTTTGCATTTGTAGGTCATAAAAAGTTGTCATAATCAGTTTTATTATCCGTTACAAACTCCACACAGGTGCTTATGTGGTTTTCAACCACAGGCTGGACCAAACAAACAATATGAAATCATGACTTTACACCCTGTTATCTTGCTTTTCTCGTTAGTTTGGACATTATACCAGCAATATATCAAGAAGTTTTGAAAATAATTTGCAGATTAAGCATATACCAACAGCCCCAAAAACAACTTCTCCAGCTTCAACAGTAACAACTGTAGCTCAACCTACTATGACCTCTGCCCCCGCAACAAAAGCAGCAGCTCCACCAGCTTTTATCAAAAAATCAAATACCATTGACACAGAGGTCTTTTTGAAAGTCCTTGAGTTTCACTATCAATAGTTCATATTAGAGTCAGCTCTGATAAAAAATAATTGTTCCCAAAAATGCAAACCATGTAGCCATATATCCATTTTTTGCTATTACAAAGCTCTAAACAAGTAAAAAGACTTAATCATGAACTAGAAACTGTAGACTACATATTTATCTTTACATTTTTAATAGATGTGTATTTGCAGCGCCTATTTAAAGTATTCACCCCATTGGATGTTTTACCCTTTAATTGATTCTATAAACCAATCATTGTCAATATAATTTGGTTTTTTTTGGCAAAAAAAATACAAAAATAATTTTTTGATGTCAAAATGAAAACAGATTTCTACAAAATAATTTCAACTTAATAAAAATTTGTGAGGCTGTCCTCACAAACTGAGTGACCGTGCAAGAAAGAGACTAGTGAGAGAGGACACCAAGACACCTATGACTACTCTGAAGGCGTAACAAACTTAAGCAGCTTAGATGGGAGGGACTTTGCATACAACAACTATTGCCCTGGTTCTTCATTAGTCAAAGCTTTATGGGAGAGTGGCAAAGAAAACACTTTGAAGGAAAACCAATTAAATATTTGATTAAAGTTTGCCAAAAGGCATGTGGGAGAATCCATGGTGAAGCGGGAGAAAGTCCTTTGGTCTGGTGCATTTAGCCATCAGAGGAGATGCTATGTTTGGCGGACACCAAACACTGCAAATCACCAGCAAAACGTCATCCCCAGCATGATGCTGGTGGCAGTTTACAGACAACAAGGTGAATGTTCTGGAATGGCCGTGTCAAAGCCCAGACCTCAATCTGATAGAGAATTTAAGGCTGGACTTTAACAGGGCTGTTCAAACCCGATCCCTGTGCAACCTGACAGAGCTTGAGCAGTTTTACAAAGAAGAATGGAGTAAAATTTCAGTGTCCAGGTGTGTAAACTTGATTGAGACCTAGCCACATAGACTCAGTGCTGTGATTGCAGCCAAAGGTGCATCTACTAAATACTGACTTGAGGGGGGTGAATATTTATGTTGTCACTTATTTTACATTACATATTATTATTTAATTGACATTACTTTGTGAAAATCTACTCTGACATTAAAGAGGGGTTTTTGTCTTTTTTTTTTTTGGTCAAAAAGCTAAATTATATTGACCATGATTGATTTAATGTCAATAAAAGGGTAAAACGGCCAAGGAGGGTGGATACTTTTTATAGGCACTGTATATTCTGACGTTGTTTTTTTTTTTCTCTGAGAAGAATTTCCTTTGTTTTGCTTGCTGGTTAACAGCAACATTTTGGATTCATTTCATATACTAGTATGAGCTTGACTCTTTTAAAGCTGTATGATGACTTGAACTACTTTGGGTGACATACACAGGGTTTTGTCTGTTTTGTGTCATGACTTTAATGTTAAAATGCCTTCAACAACCTTCATCTGGTTCTCCAGAGCAGCCATGCTGTCTCTCTTCTCCATCAGTTTGTAGAGGGGCACGAGTTCCCCAAAGCCCTGAGTCACAGCCATGATCTTTGTCTCTCTGGACAGGTACAGAGACAGATCCAGAGCCGTGTCCAGCCTCAACTTGCCAATACTGCGAAACACAATTCAACAGAGCGAACATTACATCAGAAGACAGGTTTGCAACAAAAAATCAACAAATATCTATTTGTCTTATTTGTTTTTATGGGACCTGTTGGAATGAAATTAGTTTAAACCAGTCCTTTACTTATTCTTCGAGATGCAGAACAGACCTGACCAGCTGGAAGACGTTGTGTATGAGGCTTGCACGGTCATTGCTGCTCAGTGCTGTGTGGTTGTGTAGCAGAAGTTTAATGATGGAGTTCCAGCCCTCGCCTGCGTAATGGACCATGTAGTACCCGCTCATGTCCACATTAAACTTTACCCAATCCACCTCTTCAGGCAGGTACAGAACATCTATGAGGAGGTGGAAAGAAAACCATTAAAATAAAGACATTATATGGATGAAGGCTCTCTAAAGAGAAATGCAAGACACTGCTTAAGCATGCTGAGTGACACACTTACCGGTCTTTGTCTTTAGAAGGAAGCGGTGGATGGTGCTGGAGGCGCTGGTCATGTAGGTCAGGGGGATCTGCCAGAGGAATCTATCAAAACCAAAGTAAAATGTAATGGTTAAAACTTGAACATGAAAATGAAATTTCTTGGCTGACAAACTGAATGTTTTATAATCATATGAAAAATGTTTAATGAAATGTAATGTTAACAGAAACCGTAAAGGTCACAAGACTTTCAGTGCTGCACAGTTTTCCCTTTTTATGGGGCATAAAGTTAAAAGAAATGATCTCAGAACTTTTACAGCAGTTGCACTGAAACATCAAAAGCATGTGAATTGTTTAAAAATCCTTTCCTTGAATCAAGTCAGAGTATAGACATTTATTTCATTACTGTAAAATAAATGCATGAGATATTTTCGTAGGCCAACCTGGGAAGGTGGCTCTATGTATGTTTCAGTGAACTAAGGCATGTAGGTTTATTTGAATATTAATGAAAATAAGTGGCTTTAACAAGTATTTTATGCTGTAAAAAATATCAAAATCTGGTAAACATGTTTACCACAGACCTTATTTCTAGCATCTTACCTAAAACTCATTCATAAATCCCACAGATTCCAAGACCATGTTACCGGAAGTGCTAAAGAGCCTCTAATGTCTGAAGTTACACTGTTGATTTGTTCATTTTACCCTTCAGTGAGGGAGGGGTCGTCCGTCTTCAGATAACGCTCCTGACTGAGCCTGACCTCCCGGCCTCGGACATCCACAGTGACCAGTGGGAAACCTTCCTGCAGTGTCCATGTGTCCATGATGGCCTTGACATCCAGCTCATCACCAGAGAACCATTTCTGAATATTCACACATTTAGATTCATAATAAATCATTAAAAATCATAAATAGTGAAAGCTTTCAGTTATTGGAACATGAACATGAGACCACTCTGGAAACATCATGACAATGTGATGCTTTCAATGCTTTCAGTAAGTAGTGAAGTGACAAGAATGTAAAAATGTAACATAAAACATTATTCTTGCTGGGAACTATCAAACTAATCCTACATAGAATTTGTGATCAAATAAAGTTACTGAACTTTCTGTAACTGTGCATAATGTATTCCTAGAATCTGTTTGTTCAGTCAGAGTGCTTTGTTTAACCTGTTTGCTATAAAGAATGAAAACCTACCGATGATCCAGACTGAAGGCCACGCTTGGAGCAGAATTCTTTATGTTTCTTTCCTCCTTCATCCATATCATCTGAGTTGCAGATCTGGTGGGGGAGCACCACATAGACAACACTGGTTAACACATTTAGCACAATGTAGGAGCCAATGTGTAGGTGTATAATTGCTTATGTCTGTGAATGGTTTTGTTTATGTGTTTATTGATATGGACAATAGATGGTGATTACAGGTCTTGTGGTTTGCTTGGTCGGGTGTTTATAGGTCACAGGGAACAGGAAGTTGGCTGAAAGAGGTGGTGGGAACACACAGATCCAACCATAATTGTGTTAATCTAAGCAGCAACATTTAACAATCAGGATTTAAATCATCACATAACCATTGAGTTCAATTTTGTCTGTTTCAGCATTTCGCAATAAATGGGAATGTCACCTAAAGGCAATTTTCATTTTGGACTTTGTTTTATCAGGATCAGTTACTCAAAAAAAGTAATTCATTACATAATACTAGTTACTCTCTAAAAAAGTAATGAGTTACATTACCTAGTCACAACAAAAAGTAACTAGTAGTTATATCCCTTTTGCACGACTCATCCCCTGAGATCTTCTGTAACTTTACTGCAGATGAAAAATACAACGTTAAACCTTACATACAGTTAAAGTATTGGAACAGTAAGGCTAATTCCTTTATTTTTTGCTATAGACTGAAAACATAAAATTGTATTAGGTTGGCTGGAAAACAAAGATTGGATAAGGTCTTACTCAAGTGCCCGCAAAAATTAAAGACCTCTCACTGGTAAAAATCTAACTTCTTAAGCTTTTTTTATGGCCTTAAACTTCAAATGTGTAATTTAAGACTATACAGACTATATTAGTATATATACTACTATAAGACTATACTTTTCAAGGATGTGCAGGAGCACTAATATATGCTGTCATAAGCCTACTGATCTCAGGTTCTGTGATTTCCTGTAGCTGTTGGAGCCTTGGCTCCTTGGTAGGTGTTGGTATCATACAATCATCTTGAGCTTCACACAGGCTCTGGGGGTCTTTACCATAAACTTTACTAGCTTTGTTTTAGTGTGTGGCCTATGCAGATGTTTGGAAAGACTTCAAAGAAAACAGAGACTTGTTTCTGACCTGGGCACAGTTTACTCCTCATTGCCTCTTTCTTGTCTATTTGAGCAACAAATGCAAAGTAGTGTTCATATCTCCACAACCTTATTTTGTACCTCCCTCCTCCATGAGCTCGAGCTAACGTTTCCTTCATTTGAATCAGTGGGTGCTGAATCAGCATGTATTAAAAAGGATGCTTGATTAGTTTTCTCCTTGCTCCTGTTTTACATGTAGTTGGGAAATGTAATGTGATTACTAAGTTGGTAACAGTAGCATGTTACAGTACTGTGTTAAAGACAAATGTAATGTCATTACACTAATGCGTTACTTTGTACCACATAACACCCAACACTGATGAGGATGTATGTTAAAAACTATTCCACACACCTATATAGGTGACTAATATATTATTGGTTGTTGGGACATTGGATTGTCATTACATCCATAATACCAAACACATTACTACAACTGTAGCACTGATGATTTAGGTTTAAATAGATGTGAAAAAACATTGTGCCAATAGCCTATATGCCCACAAAAAGATTTGCACCACAAGCCAACTAAAAGCATAACCACAAAAGTTTTTAGGGATGCATGATATTGGACCTTTTCAGATATCTGACATGCCAATTTTTTTTTTTTTTAAGAGCAGGCTCAAGACACACCTTTTTAGCTTAGCTTTTGATTAATATTTATCTATATTATATTTATGATATTTATTTATTTTAGGCCTTCAATCTGTATTTATTTATGAATTTTATTCTTTTCCTACCTTAATTTCTTAGTTATGCTATTTTATATTTTAGTTCTTAGGTTTTATTTGTACTGAGGTTTTACTTATTTTTATCCTTTTATCATTTTTAGGATCTCCAGTGTTTCCTCTGGGGGAGCCCTCTGCACCGGGAGCGGTGGTCGGCTATGGCTGCAGGGGTCTGTCTCGTGGGTTCCTGGTGGAGGTTTGGTGTCTCTGCCTCATCCCTCCTCTGGGTCCTGCGTCGGTGTCCTGTAGCTGTGGGTGACTCGCTGCTCCTGGTGCAGACGGCCCCTCTGATGGCGCTTTCTCAACTGGTTCATCTGTACTCAGCCTCTTGTACTCAGCCTAATGTCCACTATTTTTGTGTGTGTTTGTGAAACAGTGTGTGAGTGGGTGTGAGTGGGTGCACATGTAACTGTTGTCTGTAGGGTGGTTGCGGGTGTGTGGGTGTGAGGGAATGACTCTAATTGTCTATATTACGCAAAAGGTGGGGGTGGGTGGGTTTGAGGGAATGTTTTTAATTTGTCCATGTACAGCACTTTGAGTTACATGTCATGTATGAAAAGCGCTTTATAAATAAAGTTTGATTGATTGATTGATTGAATATTTCTAATCTCATTTTAACCCATGATGTTATTGATATATATATATATATATATATATATATATACAAACCTTTTTATTTTATCCTTATCTTAAATAAAACAAAATTCAATTGTTTTACCAATTCTGTCTCATATAAAACTCACATTAGTCAGACTCTCCCACAGGTGGCTGTTGATGGTGTTTTGGTAGCTGTAGCGCTTCAGGTATCGAATGATGCCAATCTCAAAGGCATCAGGAGTCATGAAGTCCCGCAGCATATTCAGAATACAGGCTCCCTGGCCAAAAAATAACAACAACAGAAAAAATAATTAAAAAAAAAAAGAAAAAAGGAAAGAGAAAAGCTGATTCTTCACTTTTTTGTATTTTGTTCCTTTACATTATCTTGGAAAATTACTCTTTTATTTAAACAATGTTTTACGGAAATCAATTATTTGCCAAGTTTAAATATCTAAGTGCTTTAATATATTGAAAAAGGTTCTTTGTATGATGCTGACCTTGTCATATGACACATCATCAAACATCTCCTGGATCTGTGTGGGGTTTTCCACATCGGTAGAGACAGGGTGAGAGGAGCTTAGGGAGTCCACCTCCATGGCCTCAAAGCATTTCCCCAAAAAGAAGTCATTCTGGGAGGAACAGTAATTTACAGACACATGCATGTTGACATTTTAGAATAATCCAAAAGTCTTTGTCCTTGTCTTGTCTTTTTTAGATCATTTTACTGTGACCATTTCCCTTTTTTTCAAATACAGTACTGCGCTGTCGCTACATTCTCACATCATTTTTTTCTTTAAATAACGCTTATTACTTTCAAATGTGACCTAAAGAGACAGATTTGGAGTATGAATAAGAGGTTAGAGGTTGCAGTCAGTTCTCACCACTTGCAGCTCTGGGTAGTTGATGTCGAGAGAAATGAATTCCATGAACTTTGCAAAACCTTCATTAAGCCACAGGTCATTCCACCACTCCATTGTCACGAGGTTGCCAAACCACTGGACAGGAAGATGAACATGTGGGAACAGATTCATTTGCAAGAATCAGGTTTATAAAATTGGGTCTTGTTATACTGCCAAATACATCTATCTTGATGAAGGAAAGCTACCTGGTGTGCAAGCTCATGGGCGATAACTTTGGTGATAGCCAGTTTATCAGAGGCTGAGGATCTGTCAGGGTCAAAGAGGAGGCCCGTCTCTCTGTAGGTGGTCAGACCCCAGTTCTCCATTGCACCCGACTGGAAGTCAGGGATAGCAGCCAGGTCTGTAGACAAAAACAATATGCAAATAAAAAATTCAAATATGTACACACCTCATCAACCAGTCGAACATGGTGTTTTCTTGACTACTGATTTATATCTATCCATTTTTGTGTTATTTCTTTATTTGTCCAGCTTCTCTGTTCAGTACAGCACTGAACAGAGGTGAGTTTCATACATGTAAAATGTGTGTATATACAACATATTAAAATATATGCTCTTATATTTCAGAGCTAAAATAACAGCAGTAAAGTAATTGGTTGGATCATTTAAGCTTTTTCGAGTTAGCTTTTTTTTCTAAAACTCACAATCAAAATTGCATTTCAGTTATGTTTGAGTTTTAAGATAAAAGTTGACTAAACTACATGTTTAGAAAGGGCAACTTTGCAACAGCAACCTAACCAAATTTCCTTTGTGGTCTGTCATTTTTCTGATATTTCACAGAAACTATACTTTAAGGGTTATAAGTAGGTATGAGTACCAAAGTCCAGTACCAACATGGCACTGGTGCCGGCTCATCTGATACCTACTGAAACAGAATCCAAACATGGATTTTGGTGCCGCATCACTTTGATGCACCCCCACCAGTCCAAATGAAAGGCACAAAATATTCTGGACTAAGTAATTCATGTAGTTCTACACTTGTTTTAGTTCAGCAGAGCAGCCTTTAACTGCTGGAGTAATGTCTCTGCTCTGCTCACGTTCATCTTTATTTACTTCATGAGTTGTCTTGATGCAGCGCCTGTAGAAGAATACTGGGTGAGTCTTTGATTCCAGAAGTCACAACTGATTATTTTTCTTATACTATGCCTGTTTGGCATCTTTTTAAGATACTTGAATTATTTAAGGCTATGGCACCTGACAGCTTTTATTCACGTGCCCTCTTCAGTGTTCTAATTCATTCACATGAGCGTGCTCTAGCATATCGATCTCAGCGTGCAATGTTTTGCACATTTTGCAGATGCTTTTATCATTATGAGAGCAGACAGAGACGCACGCAGCAGTGTCTCTGTGGATCAGATCAATGAAGGAGAGATAAAAAGCTGTCCAACTTTTATCTTGGTCAAAGTTTATTCCCTTTTTTTTCTCTGTTGTTGCCCTTTGTGTCTCATCATTGATCTCTCTGTTCTGTAGCTGACTGTCAACCTGACGTACTTAACGTGCTTTATTAGTATCAGAGAATCTAGACTTTTCAGCTGGGGGGCCCTGGCCCTGATTTGTGCAGTAGGGAAATGAAGTTTGTGTGCACACAAACAACAGATTGTTGTGTAATACTGTAGTTTTTAACTTTAACATTTAAATTTACTTTAAAAGACTAAAATAGAAGAAAGTAGTATTAACAAATAAGTCCTTATAATTTTCAAGTAACATTTGCAAAATCTAGTAGGACTAACACATTTAAAAGATTCTTAGAAATAGGTCATTAAAAACTTTAGCAAAGAGGGTGGAATCATTAGTAAAAGTACAATTTATCTGTGTTGGTTCAGGTTTTATTCATTAATGGTAAGAATTTGTTCAAGTGGATTTCATAATTGCAAATGCCATTGCAGTTAGAAAAGTATTTTAGTGCAATTGACCGTTATTGTTTTTTTTTTTTCTCCAAAAGTATCAATTCAGGCACCGTTTGGGTACCGGTACCATTCTAAAAGTATCAATTTAGCACCAGTATCGGAAAATCCCAAACCATACCCAAGCCTAATTATTACTCATTCAGCTTCAATTCCTGGGAAACACTCTGCTCTGACTTAATACAAAACAGTAGTGAAGTGTGGTCATGATATTTATAGATCCAGAATACTGGATGTTTCTTTTTGTCTACATCCACATTTACTTAACTAAAACTGCTCACTAATGCAACAAATAAAAAAGTTTTAGTCGTTAATGATTTCTACTATCTGCCCATCTATTGTTTTAGAAATTTAAAATGGCTACAAAAGGCAACAACCGTTGTGTTCTGAATTGTACATTACAGTTATGTGTTTCCACTGACCCTGTTTAGGCAGAGGGTAAGGAATATCAAAAAAGTCATCATAGAAGTCCAACAGCTTCACAGCAGCATCCAGAGCAAAGGCGGTCTGGTTGATCTTCTCTGCTACAGCGTACACTGTAATCTGATGGAAATCACAGCAAAAAAATGCAATAAGGACAGAACACCTGAAAACTGTTGAAAACAAATCAACAAATACTCCAGGAAAGAGAAGTAAATCATATCTAGGATAGTGTTTGTAGTATTCCTCCTTACCTTGACACCATGCTTGGTGATTTTGCTTACGGACTGAAAGTCAGACACGATGTAGGCCACCAGGTAAGTGCTCATTTTTACAGTGGTGTCAAAGTGATCCTCAAGCAAACCACCAGGTAACTCTACTGTCTTCACCTAGGGCACACATGTGTGTAAAATAGGGGGTAGGACAATATGTTATTTATTAATTATCACAATGCTGAGTTATTTTGCTAAAGTCTGAGAGCAAAACCGTCTTTACTCTGTTATCCTGTTTCTTATTTGTTATAATTCCTCACTTCTACTAAAAGTAAATAGATTCAGCTGCATTCATACTTACAATGGGCATGTTGGATATAGCTATGTGGTGTGGTTCTCGTATAATCCGTATGGTGAAGTTGGCTTTGAAGGCGGGCTCATCAAAACAGGGAAAAGCTCCACGTGCAAAGGTAGCTTCAAACTGTGTGGAAGCCAGGACCCTGAAATTGTAAATGAACAAAGGTGAAATTAAAGTTACTGACTGACGATGCTTGTAGCTGCTATGCAGCATTTACAAGAGGTATTTCTGCTGTATAATCATAAATATATATATATTTTCCATATTACAAACAGCATATTCATGTGTTGTCAAAGAAAACAAAATAGTATGTTATCTATGCTCTTACCGGACCTCCCCGCTGCTGGTGCAGTAGGTGCTCTTGTAGAAACCATGGAAACTGTCAGACAGGTTAGCTGAAAACTCCAGCTGGACTTCATACTTTCTCCCTCTTGTCAGCACTGAGTCTGAGAGTAGGGCAAGCTGGTGGAAACGAGGATAGTCCAGCACCTGCAGAGGTCTCACACCTTCAGGAGCAAGGAGCAGCACGTTGGATATCTGCATCTGCTTGGCATGGAGCACGATGATGCTGGTGTCTTCACGCACATCCAGCTGAATGCGAACAACACCGGTGAAGTCGAGGGTGGTGAGGTTGGGGTGGATGGTAAGGTCATAGTGGATGGGGAAGACGGTTTTAGGAAGTCTCATGCGGTCCCAGGGGAAGGGCTGTCCATTGGTGGAAATGGGGACATCTTTAGCTTGGTTTTGATTTGGCAACTGAGCTCCAAAAGAGGGAGGAAAGGGGAGGAAGAGCAGCAGGAGGAGAGGAGATAACATGGTGATGAAAAAAGCAGGATGCCCCCTCTCACCTGTAAAACAAACAGGGAACAAATGCATGATTATGTGAAGCAATACAGCTTCATACATTTTTGATAATGAAAAGAAAAGCCTAACCCTGTTTCCTTGGATCGGTGGGCACATAAAATTGACCATCAAGGAAACATTTAACATCGAATAATTAAACCTTAGATGTTGCCTTCTTTATTTCCTTTTTTTTACCAGTAACTCAAAAATGGTTGCAACACACAGTGTTAATTTTGACAGCTATTTTCAGTCTCAGTCTTAGTCTTTAGATGAAATGCCTTACAGTTTTAGTCACATTTTATTCATTTCTACCCTTTACAGTTTTAGTCTAATTTTATTTGATGATGCCAATAAAGCAAATTGAATTTGGCCTGAATACTCAAACACTTTTCTCTCTACAGTTGAGAGGCAGAACAGCTACAGATGCTTTAGCTACACTTTGACAGATTTTGAATGTCCGACGAAAAACTAAATTACATTTTGTAATCATCTTAATGATAACTAAACTTCAAAGTCATCAAAGATCCATTTATGGCTAGTCTTAGTCTAGTTTTTCTCATAGAAAAAAAGGCTGTCAACGAACAATTTTAGTCAGGGTTTTAGTCGACAAAATTATCACTGCAACACAAAGACATGTCACAATGACAACGCACATACCTGCTGTGTAAGCTGGAAGTGCAACGCTTTCGATTTTACGCAAACTTCCATTCATCTATGTTCACGTATTTTAACGCAATTTATTTCATACGCAGTTTCATTACGAACATAATTGTGATTTAAACATGCATATCTCACATTACTATTATTTCTAAGAGAGAACTTTAAAGCGAAAAGATTGAGCTAACTTACAGTGTCGTCTTCAGCACACGTACCATACGTCTCACCACAGTGAAAGAGAGTGAAAGTGAAACAGACGAAACTGGAGTTGCATGCTGGGAAATGGGCAACCACAGGAGGTGTCAACGGCTTTAGGTTGTCGGATACATAACAGATACAGGTGAAGATATGACTGTAAACTGAACATTTGACGCCGTTTGAACTTCAGGGCACGCTGTCATGTCTGCAGCTTTAACATATGATCGAAAAAAACATGAACTAAACGCCTCCTGGGAAAAAAAAAGTGGAAAAAAAGAGTCTGCAACATACATACAAAACATACTTCCCATTAACGTGAATGTATATTCCCGCAAATGGTAGCAAAATGATTTTAAGCAGGAAAGCTACATTAGCTGTTAAAGTAGGAAACAGATCCTCGAACAGGAAGTTCCGTGTTATACTGGATTGCAACGCCACGTTAAACCGCTAGATGGTGTTATTGCATTACATAACCACATGTCCCCTTGGGCTCATGGTAATTTTGCTCTGACTAGCGATAGTTTTAGCACTGGACATCCTCAACTTAGGCCCACATTTAAATAGGTATTTAAAAAAAAAAAAAAAATATATATATATATATATATATATATATAATTTAAACAAGTTAATTCAAATGAAGACCTAAATAATTATTTTTCCAGAGAAAAAACAGGATTCAATGTTAAATCTCATGTGAGGAGTTTTTGACTGGCTATGGGGTGGACCCAAATGAATAGTTAGGGCTTTTTTGATGTCCAAAACAAGCAAATTGCTATTTTAATGCCTGGAACAGCAACAAAAAAGAACTCTTCTAAAAAAACATTTTGGTTTTCCACAGCAAATATCCACCATGAGTGATACGTTTAGCTGGTAAAAGACAGCATGTGATACTTTGTGGAAAAATGCTAACTTGCATGTACAGCACAAGATTAGCAAAGAAACAGGTGTCAGTCTGTCCACATAAGGGAACTAAACTGATATAATGATGTTCATATTATCTTATCTGAATCCAAATCACATTATCTCTCTGGTCAGCCCTGATTAAAGTGTATACCAAGGTTCAACACAGATTCTTCACATACACACAAAAATAATTATCATAATTTCCCTCAGCATTTAAACAACAGTCTAAAGACACACTAAGTGGGAATCATAGGTGGAGCCAAGGGGCAACATACTGGGATAAAGCCCCAAATGTTTTACTCAAAACATACCTTTGGGTTTGAACTTAACCCAAAGGTCTGAACACATCACTCATATCTTAACCTCTCTTCTCTGGCTCCCATTAAAATGACCAGAGGACAACTTGCATTTTATTGAGGAATTTTTAATTCCTATTTAAGAATTTATTTCTGTTTCTTTTTATCATGTAGCTGTGTCATTTCATTATTTTATTATGTTATGTTTATCTTTTTATTACCACCGCCAAGGAGGTTATGTGATTGGCAGGGTTTGTTAATTAGTTTGTTATTTTCTTAGCAACATGTCAGAAATGGCATAAGAAAGAACTGATTTGATTTTGGGAGTGATCCAGATCACCATCTGGATCCAGGAATTTTTTAAAGGATTCTTTACTATTGGGAGATAGGGCTAATGGCAGAGGTCTGCGCTCTCCAAGTGCTTTTCTAGTTGTTTAAGGTTTCCATCCTTTATGTTGTGCGTTTTTTTTTTAAGTACATTGAACTTGTGCTTGTCACATGAAATGCTAAACTTTTCTTCACTATAAACCAAAAGGAGATTGCAGACAAACATACCAAGTAAAAAATATATATATATATATATCTAAAACAATTTTGCTAGGTAAAAAGTTAAATGTTTTAAATGCTTGTTTCTTTTTTGATTAACTGATTGTTTTCAAGGGGGAGTACCACAAATAAACTTTACAAACCATATTGTGTTTGTAGCTTAGTAAAACATGGGGAAAATATCTGGTTGCATGTTTGTCAAAATTTGAAAATATTTTTCTAAATCTGCTGAAATTGTACAAAACACAAGAAATAAAAAATATTAGTTTTGATACAGTGAAGTTAATGTGTCACATCCCTTTCATAAAATGGATAGCATATTACATAAAAAATAGGTCACCCAAACAAAGACAATATCCACATAATACTGGAGTATAATAAAAGACATACATTTTATTCAAAATGCTTAAACAGTTCAAAATCAAATCATATTCTTACTGTTAATACTTGATTACACTTAATTATATCTGTATTATTTTAGAATGAAAATCTCACCTTAGAAACATAAGGTATTGACCAAATGTAGTCCAGATATTTCCTGAACTCTGATGGTTTATGTGTGATGACACTGAAATTACACTGATGGCGCCTTACTATCATACACAGGGATAAAGTCCATCCCACCTACAAACATTAATCAGTAAACCTCGCAGTGGCAGTATATCTCTTCCTCCTGGGAGGTCATTCCAGCATTTGAACTGGAGTTACAGAGAACATTTGGTAATCTCTCACATAAACAATCAGAGTGAGCATACTACCAGGCACAAGATTCAGCTTAAAGGCAAAAGTGAAAAGAAGAGATTGATTCCTGAAAGGAGAATGATAAAGAAGGTGCTGATCGGGCTTCTATGTGGTGCGGTCGTTCTGGCTGTGGGGATCCTCATTGGAAACTATGGTATCGCAAAGAGCAGTAGCTCTGCGCCATCCTGGGTGAAGGATGTGGCAAAAGATGTGGACGAGAGTCTCATCAAGAAGTTCCTGTCTGAGGTGGACAACATCAAGATTGGGGAGAACCTCAAGTGAGTTCTTAGAACATTAAATTAGTTGGGCACTCATTCCTATGTGTAATTTTTGATAAAAAAAAATGTTGAAACAGGAATCATACAACAATAGGAGAGAAAGAAAGGATTGCCGAGCAGTCATGTGGACAGCTTTTGTGTTATATTTTTACAATATAGTATCTTAAAACACTAACAAGATGCAATATTAGAAATTTAGCTTTACTGGGATCTCATACATCTGCCTGAACATCTCTGAAACATTTCTTTAAAAAGACACAAGACCATTGAAGCTAAAACATGCATCATTTTCACCTCTTTGGATTCCCTATTACCCTTTTTGATCTTCCACAGTAGTACATCTGAATTAGTATATTCAGCCTCTTCCCAATGGCTTCTACCTTTACAGGGAGCTGACAAAAGTGCCCCACATGGCCACCACAGCTGGAGATGAACAGACCGTGCAGTATATGCTAAAGAGATGGCAGGACACCGAAACTGGTCTAGATGAGGCCTGGAGAGAAGAGTACATGGTCTACCTGTCTTTCCCTAACCCCGATGAACCCAACAAGGTCACTGTCGGTGAGTTGCATCATTCATCTTCCATATCAGCGTAAGCATTTTAACTAAATAATCCAAGAGATATGAGGAATGAACTAACAAGTAACTAAAAAAAACATTAAAAGGCGTGGTTTATCTGTTGTTCTCTGCAATCTCTCTCAACACCAACACCTACAGGAAGCTGTATTATCTCTTTTGTATAACTTTTAAAGGTGCAAACATTAAGGATGTTAAAGTCCACCACTGACCCAATTGTATTCACCTATTTCCAAACTAAACAGTGGCTGTGATTTATTGTCAGTTGACTCATCTGATGCTGTGCGACACACTATCAGAGAAAAAGAGAAGGGTTACACTCCGGACCAAAGTGATCCTGAGGTGGTTCAGCCGTATGCTGCATACTCACCTGCTGGACATGCACAGGTAAATACCTGCATCCAAACAGATCTAAAACACTGTTTAAAGAACTCTTAAAGATATCCCACACATCCCTGTAGAAGTCTGCAGTGTTGATACTTTTAGGGGTGGAAAAACTACATTCATGTCTCGCAAGAAAGCCAGACAATACAGTTTTACCACAACAGATGTTTCCAGTAGTTTACAGAACCAGGATAGAATCATAAAAGACTTTAAAACTCTGTGTTTATTTGAATTCCCCTTTCCATACAATATTTGGAAAGTAACACTATAGAACTCACATGATTGTCACATCTCTGTGTCACATGGTAATTTACCTGTCATAACCTTTGAGGACTATCTCTGAACTTCCTGCCCAGTTTGACAAGGACAGAAAATAATCACAAACATATAAGTATGATTTAAGATCTGTGTTTGATGCACATTGCTGGTGATAATCTAAGACTTTAAGAAGTATTACTAAACGTCTGTTTTTAATGATGTTAATGCACCATCATAAAACGTAGATGTGAAGCTCAGTGAAAGTTCATACATGTCCAAACACTGAGAACTTTCTAGTAAGGATATGTAGATAAGCACTGAATCTCTGTGACCCTGGTTCCACTATGCTCTGGGTCATGTCTCACATGCTATCTCATGTTTTGCTTGAACTAACCGGAGCCTTCTGGGTGAGGTAACATTTCTTTGGTAGACAAGGTCAGAACATAAATGTTTTTGAAAAAATTATCAGCCGTGCATTCTTTCTTAAGGTAACTGCTGTACATAGAACAGACCGTAGGTTAAACAAACATTTTCAAAATTGATATTTTTCTCATGTTGGCTGAAGCTCCATTACAGTGATATTATTGGTTACTGAGTGGTGCAGATATGAAAACAACAAGACCAAAGTGTTTGGCACATAATCACGTACTGATAGGATAAGTAGTTTTAATGCAAACTGAAATAAGTGTAAATAACTACCTGTGAACACTGCGGCCATGAAGGCCAGAGATTTTTAGGGAAAGAGGAAACTGCAAGAAAAAATTGAATAAAGGGGCACTCCAACAATCTTTTTTTATTTGAAAACAAACCACAAAAATGTGTAGAAAGGAAACTGAGGGAGAAGCTTTGTGAGTAAGCTTGGCAATGTGAAAAAGTTTTGCCATGAAAATAAAAATAATTTGCATTTTTTATGGAAAGAGTATTATTCCATCAACTCTATACAGTCAACGATCAATATCAAATCATTCCAAATCATACCATACCAGTACAAATACCAAAAACAATACCATGATATGATACAATAGGATATGATGAAATATTATTGAATGTAATTGGCCACAAAATAAAGTGATGGGCATTAAGCACAACACGATATGATATGATATGATACGATATGATAATATATGATATAAAATTATTCAATCATTTCGACGTGAAACAATGCGATACAGTATGACACGGCATGACACGATACGATGTGATACCACATGCTACCATATGATACGACTCAGTACGATACAATACTGCATGAAACAATATGATATGATACAGTAAGCCACAATATAATACAACACAACACCACATGGTAGAGTATGAAAGGATACAATAGTATATGATACAACATGATATGATCTGACACCTTACAATACGATATGACATGATACGATACAATAAAACATGCTATAACACAACACAGTATGACATGACATGACAGAATATGATAGGAGACAATGCGATACAACATGATACCATACGATATGATATGATACAACACGCTACTATACGACACGATACGACACGACTCAGTACAGCATGAAACGATACAATACAGCGTAATGCTATACAGTATGGCATGACACGGAATGGCATAATACAAAGCATTACAAAACAATATACCATATAATACACCATATGATTTACATCTCTACATTTGGAGTACACACAAAATTCTTGTGCCCTACTAAAAGTATTCACACTCAGTGAAAAATTCCTCCACATGGACTACGAGAGAAAACAAAAAGACAGAGAAAAGTGTGGTGAAAGAGCTTTGCTAGAGGATGGGAGAAGCACACACAGGAAGGTGCCCTGACTGGGACTAGAACTCATCCCCAACTGACTCTTCTGACGCTCTACCTCCCCTTACTCCCTTGACATGTCAGGATAGATGCTCATGTAATCTTTGTAACATTTTTGTATTGCTTCTTGACATTTTCTGCTGGTTTCAGGGGAAACTGGTGTATGCTAACCAGGGGAAAGTAAGTGACTACCAGGAGCTGAATAAGACACTGAACCTGAATGGAACCATTGCCATTACCAGATACGGTGGAGCAGGAAGAGCTGCTAAAGTGAGTCTGAGCTAACAGGTGGATCAAATCTTGTTGTACCCTTTTGTGGCACTTGAGCTCTGAGGGATTAACAAGTATCATTAGAAAAGTCAGTATCACTGATTTTTAAATGATTTCTTTTATGAGTCCTTAAAGTCTGGAGGATGATAATTTATTAGACTGCAGTTTTTGCCTGTAGGTCATGACCCATGATGAGGAAGCACAAATAATCATGCAAAGTTAAATATATTACTAGGACTGTAAAGGACAAATTATCCAGTTACCCTAAATAAGCTGAATGTTTAAGTCTAACGTATTTTATTAACCATAAAAAGTTACTTTGAAAAATAATTTTATAACTGTTTTTCTTACACAATAAACCTCAAAGTGCACAAAATTGTCAAATGATGAAATTTATAAAGGATTTTAAAAGAACATTTAACAAAAGCCATGTATGTCCTCATCCAGGCCATCAACGCGGCACCCTTTGGTGTCATTGGTGTGCTCGTCTACACAGACCCTTTAGACATCAATGATGGTCTCATGTCTGACATCAATGAGACATATCCACACTCCTGGTATCTGCCGCCCTCTGGTGTGGAGAGAGGCGCCTATGGTACTCACTATGGAGACTTGCTCACACCCTACCTGGCTGCTAAAGGTAACCACTAACATGCGTAATCAAGGTTTAGTCCAGGACAGTGGTGTTATAAATATTTTAAAGAAGCTATTTTACCACCTTAATTTTATGTTTTACTTTATTTCAAAACATGTTAGAGGAGACCTACAGAATTCCAACTGAAGACATTACAGGGATTCCTCCCATTCCTACACAACCAATTGGATTTGAGGATGCCTACATTCTGATCTGGTTTGTGATGGGTGACATGGCTTATTAAATGATACAATCCAAAATAGCTGTTTGGAAACTAACGTGGTTTGCACCTTTTCAGTGTGCTTGGTGGGGAAGCAGCGCCATCTACATGGCAGGGAGGATTCAACTGTACCTACAACCTTGGAGGCCCAGGGTTCAAAGATGAATCCACTTTTAATGCAAGGTGGGCAACTGCAAGACAGCTTGAGCCATTATGCATTTTGATCTGAACAAATGCTTCATTTTTTTATTCTCAAAAGGCAATAGAAAAATGGGCTGCAACAGAAAGCAGTTGAATTAGTCTCTTTCAAATGACATGAGTTAAGTGATGATGGTAATAGCTTTAATTTATGAAGAACTTCTGGTGGGACACGAGGACGCTCTTTAAGACAGATGAAATCAGAACACTAAACAAGGACAAAAATGTAGTAAGTACTGAGAGATGAGTGTTTTAATGTACTTGTATAGGGCCATTTTACAACCAATGCTATCTCAAGACACTTCACAAAGAGGGCACACCTCAACCACTGGGTCCTATCCTGGGTTGTCAGAATTGGATTTGCATATATTAACCAAAATCATTATACAACACTTATTAAATAGGTTTAATAAAGCTCCATTGGACGGAAAAATCATGCACGGACCTGTTTTATCAATAAACCAATCAAAATTGATGTTGATTTTTCTATAGCTATGTATCACTTCCTTTATTTGGGTCTTATTGGGGAGGACTCAGCTTTTCTTAGATACAAGTAGAGGGGGCTCTAAGGAAACAAGAATCTATACCCTGGTCTAGATCACTGATCTAGACTAGGGGTTGCAAACTTTACAGCCCACAACTCCAAAAATAAAGGTGCCAGAGACCGTGGACCCCCAGCATACTTTAAGGTAGTTGAAGTATCTCTAAATCCAGTCGTGCCCATTCAAGAGGATTAAAAAGGATTTTAAAAAAAATTCTTCGATTTCAGTATGAATCTTACCAAATGACCATGTTTTTATTTGACATTTAAATAATTCTATTCATATATTTTTACAAAAAATTGATAAAATATACTTTCTTAAAAAACTGAAAAATATTCTTTGTTTTTTGGGAGGCATCTGGTGACCCCCTTTAAGTGTCTTGTAACCCCCTGGGTAGTCTTGACTAGATCTAGACCATTCTTTTTGTTATATTATAGACAATAATCCACCCTCAGCACAGCACTAAGCAACATTTAACACAGTTACAGTGGCAAGGAAGAACCTTTAACAAGGCAGTAAGCGTGAACAGAACCAAACTCATGTCTAAACTATGTTGGAGTTGTAAAAGGACAGAGAGAGGGAGAGAGAGAAAGAGAGAGGAGAGGGGTGTAGAAAAATAGCAACAGGAGAGCAACTACAGTGAATAACATGGATTTATGGCTGTCTTGGCCATAATCCATAAATAAATACATGAGTTCACCCTCTATTATTTGACCATTACTGAAAATATGATAAGTTATTCTGTGCCGCATCCATGTCTCATAAACGTGTCCTTTAACTTTTGTTTAAATTAGATTAAAATGAATTAAAAACAGATTATGATCTTTTTCTGACTATAACATTTCAGAGCTTTTAAAGTGAGTAAAATCAAGAGATTGCGGATGACTCTGTCATGTTTCTTTTCACTTCTGAATCTCTACTCCAGTGATGTGAAACTGGACATTTACAACTATGCAGAGGTGAAGAACTCCTCCAATGTGATGGGCATCATCAGAGGGAGTGTCGAGCCAGGTGAGACTGGTCACAGTGTCCAAATCTGCCATCAGATTTCCTCTTTTTTTAGGTTATGATTTCTCTGTCTGCCCTGTGTTTATGAGTAGACAGGTACGTGATCTACGGGAACCACAGGGACAGCTGGGTTCATGGTGCCATCGACCCCAGCAGTGGGACGTCGGTAATGCTGGAATTGACAAGAGTGCTGGGCCAGATGGTAAAACAAGGTCAGTACAGTAAAGCTGAAGGAGTAGTATAATTGATTGTGATGGATTAAAATTAATATCAGGGGCTTTCTGTGGAAGGAAAATGGAGGCCTCGCAGATCTATCATCTTTGGAAGCTGGGGAGCGGAGGAGTTTGGCCTTATTGGGTCTGCAGAATATACAGAGGTAATTTGCAATGTGTCAGCAAGATTCAACATACATTTTTATCTGAGCAACATCTAAATGTTGTTTGTTAAAGCTTTGAAAACAATAAATGAAAAAAGCTCACTCTTTAAATCTTACATGATCGCATAAGCATTATGATGGCAGCTACATCATACAGCAAAGCTGACACTATTAGGCTTTTTACAAAGTTTTAAAATGCTGATAGTCTTTATCATCTGCATACAGTTGAAAAAATCATGAACTTGTCTTTTTCACAGCAATACTTCACAAAGCTCAGTGAACGCACGATTGCTTACATAAACGTGGACATAGCTGTCTTTGGTAAGAAGATCCCTTTCTACCTCTTGAGTAAAATGTCAGTGAAATGTATGCAACAACACATAAGAGTAACAATCATCATTTTGAAAATCTTGTAATTCTTGTAATGCTCTGAGCTAACATTACATGAGTCTTATTTTTCTGTGTACCTTTAATGAAATAAAGTGCATGAATAGACCTGTGTCTGAAAATTATACCTTAGTGTGTCCTGCTCTTACCAAACAATCCCATTACTTGCTGCCTTAGCCAATGCCACCCTCAGAGCCTCAGGGATGCCGTCACTACAAAGTGTCATCTTCAAAGCTGCTAAACAGGTGAGCTCTTAAAAACATATCTATTAGTTCAAGTGTGTCTCTTCAGCCTTGTTGTATTAAAATAGTCTGCAAGACAGCAGGATACTCTCACATGAGGCTGTTTGTTCCTCAGGTTGACGCACCTGGCACCTCCATGTCTGTGTACGATAACTGGAAAAAATATTCCAACCGGACAAGCCCAGAACATGGAGTCATTCCCAGGTAACAAGAAGTAACTTATCACCTTCTGGGGGATACTAGCTGACCATGGATTTCTTTCTAATTTCTCCATCTTGGTTTTAGATTTTGCACGATTCATTATTTGTTGGTCTTTTACAGACCCATCTCAAAAAACGAGTCCATAATTCTGTATTAGTTTTAGAGAAGAATAGGCTGATGTTTGGGGGGGGAAGTAGAACTAGGGATCTTCAAAAGAGATGATTGGCCTTCATCAGTATAATGTTGACACTGATGCTGTGAGACTTATCTGTTTCACTAGCAAGGACCACACCATCAACAGGATGCAATTTGTTCCATATTTATAAATGATATTGAAGTGATGATTCTTCATTAGATTATAGTTAATGTCTTAGGGGATCTGCAATGGCTCCAGGACGTGATGAATCATTTTTTACTTGAACCAGAACTTGAACTCATTTTGTTTTTTCAAGTTGTTCTTTCTACACAGAACATTGTTTATGTGTTGTTTGGTCCTGATTTGTACAAGTCAACATGTCGATATTGGAGCTGAGTGTATGTTCCAAATGGAAATCTACAGTCTCTTTAAGAAAAGCTGCTCCTTGTTTTCTTTCCTTGTAACAGGATGGGTTATCTGTCAGGAGCGGGGAGTGACTATGCCCCTTTTGTCCATTACCTGGGAATCTCCTCCATCGACATGTCTTATACTTATGACAGGGTAATTAACCTGACTCCTTTTTTCTATTTTTGCTGCATTTCTGACCTTTGTGCACCACGGACTGAATAAACGAACATGGCATTGTAACAGTGACATCATCTAAGGGTTTGTGAACTCATATTTGAAGCCCTAAGTATATCACTTTGGCTGTTGCCATCTTGCTTTTTTGACAATATAAATGACCACATATGGATCGAGACTGGATAGACATTTCTAAATCTCCATCCTGGTTAGCACATTTGCACACTGTTTGCAAGTCTTGTACTAAAACTCTCTTATAGTGTATTTCAGTCTAAATGGGACCATAATTTACTTCATAAACATCATGCTGCAAACAAAAAAGTTAGACTTAACAATGACACCATAGACACATTGGTAGAAATTTTACTGAGCTACTAATAAATGAAAAGTTGTTCTATATTTCCATCTGGTTACATTTTTAAACGTCTTTCTATATATTGCCTACAGTGTACATGTAAATAAAAACTATTCCAAATGTATGTCATTAAACTTACTTTTTTCTCCTTTGAACAGACTAAAACAAATGCTCGGATTTACCCCGCTTACCACACAGCATATGACACCTTTGACTATGCTTCAGAGTTCATTGATCCAGGTGAGCAGTGATTTCTCTCATGCTCAAACATATTGAATGGTTTTGTACTGAACATCATGTTCAAACAAAAATCCCAGATGTTACATTTTACCATCATAGTACGTCTGTATTTCCCTTTCAGTCTTTCCTCTGTTTCTATATCTTCTGTGTAAAATCTTCATTGTACCACTTCCTCCTCTCAGGGTTCTTCAGTCATCAGGCGGTTGCCAGGACAGCAGGAAGCATCCTTATTCGTTTGGCTGACAGCCTGGTATTGCCTTTTAACTGCACGGACTACTATGAGGTTCTCAAGGCCTACCTTGAGAAGGCAGTGGACCTATATAAGACTAAACTGCAAGAAAAAAAAATTTCCATGGGTAAGTGCATGGGAGCTGACGTGTTTTCACAATTCAAAGTTGTGTGCACACATCGTGGGTCAATGCATATGGAATAATTACTTGACTCACTCCATTATGTCTAAATGTTGTAGAAATATCAACAACTGAAACAACAGAAGCAGAATCTACTTCTTGAAAAAGTGCACACAGGAATGGAGAGTTGAAATCTTGTACCATGACGCTGCATTTCTGATTTGCCTCTTGTTGCAGAACCGCTGGAAAGTGCGGTAGCCAGCTTTAAGGAAGCAGCGTCTCATTTGGATAAGGTGATTTTCGACTCAGACTTGGCAAATGAAACGTAAGAGCACATATCAACACATTGTGATCTCATTTGCCATTTAAAGAGGTATGAATGCCATGAATATTTAATCTCTTTCTCTATTCCATAGACCACTGAAAGTGAGAAGGATCAATGATCAGCTCATGCTGCTGGACCGGGCTTTCTTGAATCCTCTTGCTTTTCCAGATAAATATGCATTCAGGTAAGAAGAGGTTCTTTCCAATTGTAAAAAAAAAAAAAAAAAAAAGTCATGTTAGGTATTACTGTGGGCAGCAATATGAAAGGATAGTTAAGGTTTCTGTTAAGGCTGTTATAGGCTGAACTGTTACAGGCAATCATGTCCATTTATGAGTTGTATCCAAATAATGCAAAACTGATAGCATTCCAATAAGCCTCAACTGTTAAGGCTGCTTATCTCAAGGCTAACTCCCTGATCTTTGTTGGGTTAAACCTCATGAATATTTTAGGCTAGCTCTTCTTTTGTTGAGCATACTTGAAAACTGAAGAGATTAGGATAGCTGTTTTCCCCAAGTAAACACCAGCCTTGCAGTATATCTTAAACTGTAAAAGTACACCTTGATCAAAATTCATTAATGAGACCCTTTTATGGCTTTGACTGCAAGAGTATTGCTGGTAAAAAAAAAACCATAATGCTGTGCTCCACCTTTTTAAGTGGTATAAATCAAGGGCAGCGGACAAATCATTATCATTGACAAGTCAATGAGTGGTGAAAAATAAAACTTGTCTGTAGCCTATTTGATAACCTATTAACTAGGATAAGACAACAGCCATCTTCATGAATTCTTTTAGAAGGGGCTGAAAGCTAGCATCACCATTATGCTGTAAAAGGTTTAGTTTTTTGTGCTAAACTGTAGCATATGGTCTAGTTAGTAATTTCCATCCTTGCTCACATTATTTTAAAATAACTTGATGTTAGCTAAATAGTAGCTAAAGCAATGAATGCTAATGGTTCCATTTTGTTGTAGTACCATAAAAAAGGCTATGTGTTTTTTTTTTAACAACAAATGTAAAGTTATCCATGGATTAAGTGCTTTCTTACATTTTGAATACAGAGAATTAATGTTAGCTTGGCAGTACCTGAATGCTAATTTGTTCTCTAAGGCAGCTGATGAACTGCAAAGTACCCTCTTTAACATGTGTTACAGTATCTTTAGTTGGTATGTAGTTTTATTGATGACGATTAAAAATCCCAAAGCCCACCTAGGCTTACCTCAAGGAACATCAGGGGCACAGTATTTGGGAACAAATGCTCCGCTCTTGTTGTCAAGGTGTAGTTGCATATTATGCTACATGCGTTAGCTTGGAATTTCCATCCTGCTAACATTATTTTAGATTACTTAATGTTAGCTAATTAGTAGCTAAAGAAGTAGCTGAATGCAAAGTTGTTGTCTAAGGCATTAGCTCTTAAAATGGGGTATAAAACCCCCTTGGGGGTTGTGAGACACTGAGGGGGGTTACCAGGTGCTTTCCAAAAAATACAAACATTCTTTAAATTATTTCAAATTGTATATTTTACCCCTTTTTAGAGAAAATTATATGCATAAAATAATTAGCTTAATGTAAAATATCAAAACATGGTCATTTGGTGAGATTTATGCTGAAATAAAAGTAATGCTTGATAGACGAAACATAAATCAGCACACGCCTATACTTAAATGTACATGGCTGTATTCAACTTTGCTTTAACCATCTACAGGTACAGTGGGGGTCCCTGGTATCTGCCACTTCTATTTTGGGGGTTGCAGGTTGAGAACCCCTGGTCTAAGGCAACAGTGAGCTATTGAATCAGTTGTTTTTTTAATATGAATAAAGAGTTCATTTAAATTTTCCTAGTTTTTCAGAGACTAATTAGAAAGTCATCATCATGATTTGACAGATTCTCAACATAAGCTCTATAGTCTTACACAGTACTCTAAAAACAATTGTTCTCAAGGCACACCTAAGATGAACCCAAAGTCCCAAGGGACACTACTATGTAGTCATATCCATGCAAAATAGCCTCTTTTCCATGTGTAACAGTATTTTTAGTTGATACGTAGTTTTACTGGACACACCTGGACTTGCCTCAAGCTTTCTGTTCACTTTGCAAAGATCTAGTTTCAAAAATATTTTGACAGATATAGGATGCTCCTAACCTGACATGCCAGATGGATGTGTTTCACACATCCATCTTGAAAACCTTTGATAAACAGCGTTTGGAAAAGGGCAGAGCCTTTGAAAAAAAACTCAGAGGGTGATTGGATGAAAGTTCTAGCTGTCACATCTTTACGGGCCAATCAGAGCAACAAAACATGCGGCATCGTTGCTGCTACTGGGGTGTGCTTGCGCAGCTACCGAGGAATAAACTTCACATAGAACTGCATAACGCGAACCATGGCAATTGTGGCAACTGACATGTCAGTACACGACTTTTGTATTCTTTGAAAACAACTCACTGCTGTTCTTTCTTCTTCTTTTAACGAAGAAAGGTCTTCAAGTTCTGATAAAACTGGCGCTATAGCAGCATCTATGCTAATGTCTTCCGCCATAATGGCACCGGCCTCTTGTTGCTGCTTGCTTCCGTCACGACTCCACCACACCCGAAAGTACTGCTGTTGCTGATTAGTCCTTTTACTTTTTAACCAGGCCCTGGATTTGCCAGTGAGAAACAAGGAAACAGGCATATCTATCTGCTTTGCAAGGTTAGGATGTTCCTAGATTAATTTCTAATTTCAAACATACTGCTGCATGGTAATGCAGAAGTAAACGCTGTTGTTTCACAGCAAAAAAAGTTCCTGTTCAAATCCCAATTTGTGCAGAGTTTTCATGATCTCCCATGCATGGGTGAATTCTCTCCAGGTACTTCAGCTTCCTCCTTAGACATGCTCATTCCATTAATTTGTGATTCTGTAGGTGTGAATGTCAGCTCTATTTGACAGGTGACCAATCCAGGGTGCACCCTCTTGCCCAATGACAGCTGGAATTGGCTCCAGCTCCCTTGACTCCAACCGTACAAGTGCTGGAAATGTCAAACACGGCATGTTTTGCTTTGAGCAAGAATGAGTCAGATGAAAGATTATGACTCAGCACACTGACCAACTCTTAGCATGCTAACAGATAGATTTTAAAGGATAACTATGTTTGGAGCTATGCTTACATTAGTATGCTGACTTCTTAATTGTTGGTATAAAATGCTGCTTGTATAAGTACCTACTTCAGGAATAATTTAAGTACAGAGCTGCCAGTACCGTTTTTCATAGATGATAATTGATGAAGGATTGATGTGTCATGGTTGCTTGTGAAGTCTACCTATGATTGATCCCTTTCTCTCTCTCTCTTCATTGTCCTGTTTGGTAAACAGGCATGTAATCTGGGCTTCAAGCAGTGCTGGACAGCCAACTTTCCCTGGTTTGGCTGATGCCTTCACCAAAGCTGAGTCATCAGGACAATCCAGTGACTGGGGCAAAGTGCACTACCACCTGTCAGTTCTGAGCCAGGCTATTGAGGGCGCCGCAAACACACTGGTGGATGTAATATAGAGAAATAGAGGGAGGAAGAAACTCTTTTATCTCAGGGATTTTTTTTTTTTAAACACAGGGAATTGAAGCCAATTAGAGATAAGGCTGTGTGCAATGGTGGGACTTTTTATTGGATGATTTAAAGTGATCACTGGTTAAGCATCTCCAGGAACATATGAATGTCTTCTGTCTTTGTCACGTGTATGAAATACTTTAAATAGGATGAATATTCCTTATTAAAGTGCTCTATTAAAGTTTAATTAAAACCATGTTTTGTGCCACAATGATTTCTGCAGATTTCCAATTGAAGAAATCCATCTGCACTAAATAAACTACAATCAGCAAAATGAGAACAAATACACAAAACTCCAACGCAGACTACTTAGCAGATAACATACATATAAAGATTACCCAGGTAAAGCCCATGAAATATTTTTTTTTAGATTTTATTTTGTATTGTGCTCATAAAGCAAACACTTAAAACATTCACAGGTTATTGATTGTTTGTAAAACCATAGTTTTGAGTTTAAACCTCAGGAAAGTAGCCTGTACTTCAATTCTGAAAAAGCATGCCTGAACAGTTTTTAATTTTGTAGATGCGTCCCCATTTGTCTTATTGAAAGAGCCAAGAATTAACATTTCTTAAAAAATTATGATAAACAAATACAAACACAAGATATTTCCCCAAAGCAATAATGAGTCACAATAAATTTTGGATCATGGCTTGCTGATATTTTTTGATGGTAACATAATTTTGATGTGCCTAAATCAGCTTCCCTGAGATGAGCGCCATGCCAATGGACCATCTGTCAATGAGAAGATAAACAGACAGGCACTGTAAAACTTTTAAGCATGCAATATAGATCTCAAAGTTTACAGTCCAGAAGTCTTGGGTCAAGGCCATCTTCTCATGTAAATGGACACACAGAAGGATTTTATCTACAGTACGTTCAAGTGCAAAGACAACTCAAGTCTAAACATTAGCAAACAGTGCCTATAAAAAACACACACCTCCTTGGATGTTTTTGCCCTTTTTTATTTTATAAATCAAAAATGGTCTATATAATTTGGCTTTTTTGACCAAAAAGTGACAAAAAGCTCTGTCAAAGGGAAACAAGATTTCTACAAAGTAATGTCAATTAAATACAAATATGCAATATATCACTGCTTAAACATTCACCCCCTTTAGGTCAGTATTCAATAGATGTACCTTTGGCTGCAATCAGAGCACTGAGTCTGTGTGGATAGGTCTCAATCAGGCTTGCAGATCTGGACACTGCAATTTTATTCAGTTCGTCTTTGCATAACTGAACAAGGGATGTTTAGTGCCTTGGAAATGTCCTTGTATCCATCCCCTGACTTATAATTCTGAAAAACCTAACCGAGTTTCTTGGATCTTTCTTTTGTCTTCATGGTGCAATGGTAGCAAGGATTACTGATTAACCAGTGGCTGGACCTTCCAGACACAGGTGTCCTTATACTAAAACCACTGGAGACACATACACTGCACTCAGGGGATCCCCATTTCACCAATTAGCATTACCTTTGTTGATTTAGGTTGGTCACTTTGGGGGGGGGGGTATTTATGCTACCACTTGTTTTTACGATACATTACTTTGACATTACTTTGCACATTAAAGACTTATAATTTGTTTTTTTTGCCAAAAAGCCAAATTACACTGACCATTATTGATTTAAATATTCAGTAAAGAGTAAAACATTCAAGGAGGTTAATACTTTTTATAGGCACTGTATATAAGCTCTCCCCAAAAACATTACATGACTACCAGAGTGAAAAGACACCAGATCATTCCTAACCAGGGTGGAGATGTAAAAATGTGAATGATATCATGTCTCTAGGTTCATTACATAAACAAGAAAAAACATCCTTATGGTCTAAGGGCCTAAAATGCACTCTCTTGCAGCCTGCTGCCTTGGTTGGCCTTGTTTGGGAGTCGCAGTGCTTGCTGCTGCCACCAGGGGTCACAAATGCCTTTAAACAATCAATCAGCTTACTTAGAGTTTTGCATAAAGATTGTCTCTGTCACTGAAGTGGCAACAGTTAGTGACAGGAATTCCAGCACTTTTTGGTCATCTAGATCATCAAGCTCTTCCAGCTCCCAAATAGAGACCATTTGAGATAATTTGAGATTTACTTAAGTTATGTTAAATGTAGCAATATTTTGACCTGTAGATTATATATGTGCATGCATGCTTATTTGTGCCTATCCTAATCATTCTTTAAAATTTAGAGAGAAACAAAAAAACAAAGTTAAGGGCAACCTTCTTGCTATCCCCTTTGACACCCCTTGCATAAAACATGTTAAAACATCAGGCGTGAATCTTCAGTACATGGCGTGTCTGTGGCAGAGTGGTGTGAGGAAAAGATAATCCTTTCATTCTTCCTCTTAGATAACAAGATACATAGAAAAAAAGGGAAACTGGTTCTTAAGTAGGAGCTGGCACCTGTTGTTAACATAAAAGAGCTGGGCTCTTTGAACCTGCTCTTTTGCAAACAGCACATCACTAATAATGGTGGATACAAACCCAAGATATTCTGCCCTCCAGACCGAATATCATTTTCTCAAATTCAGCTGCAGATCATGCTGAATAATACCATTCAGCCTTTATATTGAAGTGCAAGATGAAATACGTGAAAAGAGTTGGTAAAGAAAGAAGCAGCATGAAAAACTGTTACAGCTCTATTTCCTGTTCAGGCTGTGGTGTCGATACAGGTCTCTCAGGGTTTGCCTTTTTTCCTCCTGGTTAAAGTTTATTGAGTTAGTCACACCCATATGAGCCACTGCAGAAGCCCAGTGCGGTGTGTAAATGAATAACAGTCTGTCTATGTGGGTTGGTGGATGAGAGAGGTGGATGAGTTCATTTATTTTTAATCTTTATGCTCCTTAAAAAGATGGGCTCCTGGATATTCTTAAATTGCAAACACTGAGAGATGGAGTTTGGCAGTTCTGAAGGGTTTAAAAGATGCCTTCAAGGCAACAAGAGACGCCTCTGAGCTTTAGAGGCAAGCTGCAGATCTATCAGTCAAGGCAAAATAAATGTTTATATGATAAACAAAAAAGGAGGAGGAGGCTTGAATGCAAAGCAAAACACCTTTTATGTTAAACTGCAATTTTGTATTCAGGCAGTAATCCTTCTGACATTCTGAACACCATGCTGCAGGACTGACTGTCTGATTTGTGCGTGAGGAATACACTGAGCTCTTCCTCAGTATTTTTAGCAGTGAAATATTTACAGAAGATGGACTATTTTTTTCAGCAGTGCTCTACTTGACATTCACACAGTTTGACATCAATATTTGCAAAACTGCCCAGAACAACCAAAGTCTGTCTGTTCTAGCTCACTGAGCAGTTTTAGCACTGAAGTAGAAGCCTTTTAAACTTTAAATGCCTCTCCCATGCTGATTTTTACAGCTTCAGGAATGGAAATCAAACCAAATCTTTGCTTCTTTTGAAACTTTAAGTTATCTCTTTTTTTTACATGGTTAACAAGAGGAGCTGTCAGAATGCTACATCAGTTTCTGGTGATTAACTTTGTCCTCAATTTGTGCCCCTGATTCAAACATACTAACATTAATTAAAGAATACTTTCAAGGGCAATTAAACAAACTTTTTTTCATTAAGGATGCTTTTCATTGCACATCATCTCATTTGTTATTCAACGAGCTAGTTATTTTTTCTAAATAGGCAATTCTTCTAAAAAACTAGACAGGATCATCTTTGGAGGGGCACAATAACACTTTTAACGCTCAAGGTAAGGAATTTGGCTGTGTTTTTATTCTAGAGGCTGAGGAGATGTTTCAAGGCCAAAAAATAATCCTGATGATGTCATGGTGATGTCACACAAAGTTACTTTACAACAGAGATCTTGTATTGTGTATGAGGTCCTAAACCTACATATTTGCCAGTCTGAGAGGTTCCTAGCAACAGTCCAAACCAAAAAACATCTCAGCCACAGTTACTAGACACATGCATAGGGGTCTTAATGAAAAAAAAAGCAATGTTGCATTATGGGAAGTGTAGTATTAGTGTTTTTTGGACTGGTGCTAGGAACCGAGGAATAACATATTTGCATCTCTGCTGCTTTAATGTTTGACAAAAAAAGTGCTGGATTAAGTGAAAATGAAAGGATCAATGCAATAACCTGAATATACAAATTTAAATATGACCTTTAAAAAATAAGACTAATTTTTTATACTTGCTTATGCAAGAAAGAAAATAAGTGAGACAAAGACAGGTGCTACTCGCCAGTCGCGGAGTTTATTATTTTAAATATACATAGACTTTTTTTCCCCCATATTAAATACCCCTCCACCCTTCCCTCCCTCCCTCCCTCCCATTCTTTCCCTCACTCTCAGTTTTTCACTTTCTCCTTTCCCTGCTCCAGTGAGAAAGCTCGTCTGGCTGAAAAAACACACTCTACTTTGTGCAGCATATTGCTTTTTAAGACATTTGCGAAAAACATAAATTAAAATCTACTACAACTTGTTGTCTTTTTTTCATTTTCTGCATCAACATCAGTCTGTTCTGAAGAGAATCTAAAAAAGAAAGTTTTAAAAAAGAAATCAGCACAGTGTCCCTCAGTCTGGCTACATTTAATGAATCCCCTGTGTTCATGTCATTGTATGACCCTCCTGGTTTTAAGTGTTCACAGTGGTATGTACCAAGATTTGTGAAAAAGTGACTGGTTCAATCTTTTCTTCAACATGCTCTTCAACAGAGTTTAGTCAAATTATATGGGTAACTTTTTCTGTTTTGTTTCAAATTATAAGGACATCCAACAAGCTAGCTGGTTCAATTTCAGCCTTTACTCTCTCTAGTGTAGTGCCTTTTTATAGCCTCCACTTCACTTGTTAAAACTGTTTAAGTGTGTTTTATGTTAGGAGGGGGTCATTCTTTAATGCAATCCACAGTCAGCAGAGTACCTTTACTTTATGGCCTTTCGTCAATCAAAGCTGTGAAAATTATTGGTCCGATGAGGCGGTTAGAGCTGCAGGCAGAGTGAAGGACAGTGTGATACGGCACTAGAGGAAAATTCAGGTGTTTCAGTCACAAGGCATGCATGTTAACACTGAAGAGTCGCCACCACAAGTGTAAAATATGTGCTGTGTGTGAGTCTTCTCAGTCTGTTTGGTGTGTGTCAGTGTTTGTGCAATTCTATTTTAGATTTTGTCAAAGTCCTGCTTTTGACTGCATGCACGCTCCTGCATTATTTCTAACAATGGAAGATACAAGGAATGCCCTGTTTGGTTGAGTATTATCTTTTTTTATTATTTTAAGGGAACAAATGCACAAAAGCAGGACTTTTACTCTCACATAAACTATCATTTGTGCACGTGTGTCTCATGTGCATGTGGTGTGTCTCATCAAGTCTCATCAAGTTTTGTGTCCATCATTCTTGCAGTCTGTCTGTTCCTTTCCTCCTTTTTTAGGAAGCACAGGAGGGGTTGTATTGACGTCAGAGAGGGTCAGTTGGGTCAAGCCGAGGTCACACGCGGGGGGAGTATTTAGGGTTTCTTGGCACCTCGGTGAAAGATTTCAGCTCATAAGGGATCCCTGTGTCCACTTCGATGGATTTGCGGGAGAATAGCAGCCGTATATCATTGTGCAAGTAGATCTTCCCAGATTTGGAGCTCTGGAATCTGAGAGGAAAGGACAGAAAAAATGGTTCTAACATTACATTTTCAGAACGTTTAAACCTTAAAAATAAATAGTTCACAACTATTTAATAAAAACGTTGCAATTGCATTACATACCTACAGGAGCACAAAACATATCATAGAGAATATACAGAACACTGTGTTTTTCCACTACAGTCCCTCTTTATCATAACATTCCTGCTTATAAAGTATAACTTCATTCAATCTTTTTCATGTTATTTTCTAAATTTAGGTCACATTTAAAGACATCACAGCATAGTTTAATAAAGTAGAGCTAACAGAACAGTAACTTCAAATGGCAAAGTAAACAAAAGAAAGTCTTACCTGAGATGTATCAGGTAGCAGAGAATCTTCTTCCTGTCTTGAACTCCACCCCCTGGTGACGCCTCGCCTCTCCCCTCCAACCCCTCCTCTACAGGCACCAGGAAGATTCGGTGGCGTAGGAAGGTCATGTGATTGACAGGCATGTCGCTGAAGTTGTATGTCACCAGGAACATCTTCACCACAGTTTTGTTGGGATTAAATAAGGTCTGAAAGCAGATGTCAGATAATGTCAGCATATTAAGCATAATTAAAAATGAAGAGGCCATCTTTAATGGTGCTTTTCCATATATGGTAAAAGCCCAACATGTCTGCCCTCAACTTGTTTGTTGTTGGTTTTTTGCATTTTAGGGATCATATCTAGTACCTGCTACCTTTTATTTATTTATTTATTGTGTGTGTGTGTGTGTGTGTGTGTGTGGGGGGGGGGTCACCTGTTGTGAGGTTCCAAGCAAGTATTGTATTGTATACAATAATCTCAATGTACTCCATTATTATTGCGCTCAGCCATGCTATGACAGTCCCATCTATGTTGAGGAGGTACTACTATTAAAGTTTATACTGTAAAGGAAAACTAAGCGCTTGGTACCAAATCCAAGAAGAGCCAAGCTGGTACCACATACAAAAAAATGCACCATGTCCCTGAAACTACCCAATAAAAACCTGTCTATAGTTTTATCCTTGCAATGACAACTACAAAACTACGTATGCTTCAATATAATATTTTCAGGATATCCCATGAAAGAATTTTCCTTTAATAAGCAACGGGGTCTTTTCACTTTGTGGGAGTGAGATGAGGCTGTGATAAAAAAGACAAACTTACCACTTGTATGGTCCCTGCTTTGGGTATGCTGTATCCTTTCTTTCCTAGAGGCTCGAGAGATATCACCCCCTGTGAGGGAGAAAGACAGACATTTGCCATTTATTAAACTAGTGGCTATACTTTGATTTATTCTACTAAAAGTTAACTCAAACATCAGGATCAGAGACAGAAAAAGTAGTATGGCTGCAGTTGATCCAGAAACATCCTCTTATATTATGCATAAATTAAATCCAGAATAGCAGAGGACTGTCTTGCTGACTAATGCTGAAATACTGGTTTTAATCGCAACAGCAATGACACAAAGAATCTGTTTACATTTAATGGCAATTAAAGTTCAAAGAACTGAAACAAATGAGGCTTGACATTCACCAATTTTTACACAACAACTCACAGAATGAAACATGAAGCCACAAAACTGACAACAGCTGGTATCCAAATGGTCCAAAACAGACAAGTCTTAAACAAAGCATGAAAGTTGTTCACACTTATTGCTTACTAAGGACTCTATAATATTCTTTTATATAGGACGTTTGTGAAGAATGTGATGTATTCTGGATTCAGTGCTGTTGTTGACAGTTGTGGAAAAAGGCCTCATGATATATGCACAAAAACCACACCACATATTTTATACATCTGGCTCTGAAGAGGGAAACCAACATCAGCTGGCACCAATCCTATATTTATTTTCAGTAACTGTACAGATCTCTTTGTTTTCCTTTGGATAAGCGTTGTTTTCATACTAACAAACAAAAACCTCTCTTGTGCAATAAAACTGTCTGTTTTTTGTTTGTTTGATTGATAATGTTTTTCTTGACCAAGTTTTTCCCACAAGCACACATAAAAAGAAACTGACCAGGAAGGGTGAGGGTGCACTGTGCTCCGAGATGTCATAGTACGTAACCTGCACAGGCAGGGTGACGTGCTGTGGGCAATAGGAGCCACTGGCACCAATCTCTGCTGTGAAGCCTTCAATCCGGCCAGATGGGGAGAAGCGTCCCTTCAGTATGGACTCCTGGAAAATGCCAAACACAGAGATGAAGAGAAATTAACATAACTCTAACTCCTGATGCACTCTGAGTTTAGCATGGACCAACGCCCTGCAAGCCAACTGAGAATTCTTTAAAAAAAAAACAGATTTATTTATATTTGTTCTGATTAAAACCAAAGTAGTGATGAGCACAGTTAAGGACACATCTCTTGCCCAGGACAGTCTAAGTAATTGTCACCAAGTTTTTGGGTTTGGTTCAGTGTAGTTTGGTACATTAAATCCTGGTGTTGCTTGCTTTTCCACAGCCAACCTTACCCTTACTTAATACATGGGGAGTAAGCCAGTATTGTGTCTAACCCCATCCTAAGACAGATAAAAATGCTTGTTAACCCAGCAGTAAGGTGCCAAAAAAGCCTTACGTTGTAATGTTGTACTTGACAGCATCCTAATAAGAGGTGTTAAAATACAATGCCTAAAAAAGTATTCACTCCTTTGATGTTTTACCCTTTAACTGATCATATGAATTAATCATTGTCAATATAATTTTGCTTTTTCAACAAAAAAAACCCAAAACAAAAAAGTTAAGTTGAAAACAGATTTCTACGAAGTAACGTCATTTAAATAAAAACATGTCATGTAAAAAAAAAATTGACTGCATATTCACCTCCCTTCAAATTATTATCAGTAGATGCACCTTTGGCTGCAATCACAGCACTGAGTCTGTGTGGATAGGTCTCAGTCAGGCTTGCACATACATGTATGGACACGGCAACTTTACTCAATTCTTTGCAAAACTGCTCAAGCTCTGTCAGGCGTGAACAGCCCTGTTCAAGTCCAGCCACAAATTCTCTATTGGATCGAGGTCTGGGCTCTAATTCAACATTAACCTTGCTGATTTAAACCATTTCTGTGTAGCTTTTACTGCATGCTTTGGGTAATAGTCTTGCTAGAAATTAATCTTCTCACAAGCTGTAGTTCTCTTGCAGACTGAATAAGATTTTCCTCCAGGATTTTCCTATATTTTGCTGCATTCATCTAACCCTCTACCTTTAGAAGCCTTCCAGGGATGGCTGCTGAGAGGCATCCCCACAGCATGATGCTGCCACCACTGTGCTTCTCAGTGAGGATGGTATGTTTGTGGTGATGTGCAGTGTTTGGTGGCTGCCAAACATAGCATCTTGTCTTGATGACCAAAAAGCACCATTTTGGTCTCATCAGACCGAAGAACTTTATTCCACTTGACCATGGAGTCTCCCACATGCCTTTTTGGTGAACTCTAGTCAAGATTTAGCAAGATCCCCATTTCACTAACTGTGAGAGCACTAGCACCAATTGGCTGGACCTCTGTTGAATTAGGCCAGTCCCTTTAACGGTTTGAATACTTATGTAATCACATATTTTACCTTGCATATTTTTGTTGAATTGACATTACTTTGTCAAAATCTGTTTTTACTTGGACAATAAAGACTTATTTTTGTATAAAATAAATTAAATCACTTATCAGCAATAATAGAAGGATTCCAATCTTACAGTAACAAATTGAACCATCTTTTTGCACTGTCTGCACTGCATTTATTTGTGAATGTGCAGTAATACAACATATTTTTACTTTACTACTTGATACTGTCTTGACTGTCAAGTCAATAACGATATATCTTTTCTTACATACTTTTAAATATTTATCTTTATAGAGATTTATAGAGATAAGATTATAGTCATGCTCTTCTTCCTCTTTGGCCTTGAATGTTTGCCGGTAACAAAGTGATAGAGCAATCTATTCAAGTTAATTATTTGTGTTTCCAAATTAATGTTGATATCCAACCAAAATCAGGGTGAATTCTTTGAGGAGGAAATGTCCCTCTTCTTACATACATATAACATAAAAATAAGAAAAATCTCACAATAACATGTAGTCCGTTGGAAAAACACTTTAAACTCTAAGCTTTACTGTTATGCTACATTTACACATTGTGAACAACTTTAAAAATTCACAAAGGCAGACTTTATGACTGAGCTGATATACTAAGAGACCCAGGAATCACCAGCCTCCTCCACTCACATCTTGGTCTCTCAATACACAAGTGACACAAGCACCATATATGACCTGCAGTGTTTCCAGAAGTTATCAAAATAATCCTAAAATTTGTACCTCAAAGTTGCCGAGAAGTGCTCTGCTGATGGTCGATGAGGGCCAACTGGAACGTGTGGAGTGGCTGGTGTGTGTGTGTCTCCCACTGCGGAGCTGCCGACTGAGTACGACCACAAACACACACAAAACAGACCGGTGGTTAGTGGTTAAGATGACACTAATTTTGTCTTAACCGACATGTCACATGCTTCTGAGTGTGTCTGAGTATTCAAGTCCAGACAAAGTACCCTTTAATTTAGAATAACATAAAACCTACTGTGACTCCCACCCTCTATCCCTGTGTTGACTTTGTTGCAGTGAATTTGAATAACATAATCCATAGAGTGCATGCACCAACACACACAGACTTTAATCCAATACACCTGCTGAAGCCAAACTGTATCACTCTACGTATATCCCCTTTTAAATCCTTTTTTAAATATCTTTAAATCAATAATATAGCTTTATCAGAAATTGTATGGAGCGCTCACCTTTTCAGTCGAAGGCCATTTTTCAGCCGTCTCCCTGATCTTGTGCAGTCTGTGGCAGTCTAAGTAAGGAGAAGAAAAGTATAAGTCCTCTTCTTACATTCAGATTTCTGTCAGCACTTAGCAAGAACAAAAAAGCCAATATCTTAAAATATTGTAGTTAAAGTAAAATTCTCACTAAGCAAATAGAAAAAAAGATCATCAAATCAAGTATTGGGCTTGTCTGTGTTAAAGTGAGAGAAATTTGTAGTTTTAATTGGTTGTTTCAGGTTTCCTCTTACTTACTGAACACTGACTGTTGGACGTTGCGTCAGATGAAAAAACATTCCCCATTTCCAGGCTACCATTCATCATAAAGCCCATCCAACTGTCAAAAGACTCATCGCTAGCCAAACTTTTGCTACCTGCTAGCCATTTGCTAACAGCAAACCTATCACTCATGGCTAGCTTACTGGGATAAGCTAACCTTCGGTTACACTGGCTTTCTAGCCTTAACTCTTTGTCAGCTTGTCATCTCAGTGTCACAATCGGTTGAATCCACATCCAGCATCCTAAATGATCCTCCTGGCTCCACTCACCGTGTCACTGTGTTTTCTAATCTTTTATCACTGAGATACCCTTGGTGAGTATTCACCCTCGCTCCCTTTTCAACTGATTCTTCTTCTGACCTCTCTGTTTGAATCGTTGAATCTGTTTCCCTCACACATACACCGAACAACTGTAGTCACCTGGATTCCCACGACTATATGAAACCTAACTAGTGAACTAGTGAACCCCATTGTCCCCCGTAACAAACTCACTTTCTGGCCTCCCGGTGTTCAAAAATGGTCAGTTCCCTTCCAGAACCATTTATTTTAAGAGGATGTATGTGTGGACATGTGTGTGAGAGACACAGCGCACTCATGTGGGGGGAAACAATAAACCCTCCCTCAATGGGCTTTATTCTGGAGCTACTCAGCCTGTTCCAGCATGGTGTGATCATGAACTGGCCTTCACTGCATTCTTTCACTTTTATTTATTCCCTTAGTTTGCCTTTATTTATGCCTCAACATCTTTTCTAAGACCGTCACGGCTAACAGATGTCTTGACACCATCTTTAAACAGCTTTTCCTTTTTTCAGGATTCAAAGCTATAGAAGCCTCAGCATACGGTAGACGCTGTGTTTTCACTTTAAAAGCATGGTATTTGCATGCAAATGTGCACATTGTGTTTTTTATTGTATGCTGCAGCAAAATTATTCAGAACTCCTCTCTAGAGGTAGTCATTTGGGGATGGAAAATTGTGTGATCTTCTTCTGTGTTATTTCTTTATTAAAGTTTTATATGGAATAAATAATACAGGAGTCATGGGAATATTCATGTTAAGTTGTATATTAAAATCGTATCTACTTGGTAACATTTAGTCTGAGTTTGGTTAAAGTCTATGCATGACTTGTTTTTGGCTGATCTCTTAGCCACTGCACAATGTTTGCTCAGCCAGCTTGTAAAGCAGCTAACCTATACACCAAGTGTTGCTGTTTAAAAAAAACATAGGAAGATAGGGGAACAACAAAATATGCATTTGAACATAATACAACCCAACGTAAATTTCTAATAGAGGTGCATCTGTGTGTGTCCGTGCATATGCTGACCTTTGGCCGGTCCCATGCAGAGGGCAGCAAATGGTTCCAGTAAGGTGCAGCTTTAGCATCAGTGCTGCGACATGAGGTCGGGCCCAGTCCTGTAGCCAACAGTGACAGCCTGCTTCTCTTTGATGTAGAAGGTCCCTCGTCTTCGGAGCATGACTCCCCTGTGTCGCTTGGAGGAAGCAGCCTCTTTTTGGCTGGCCAGTGCCCTCCAGCTGAGAGACGGTGGCCATTACTGCTGGGAGTTTTCTCCCATGAAGCTAGGCCATTAGAGGGGGAGGACGCAGTCTGGGTGGCACTTCGCTCAGGTGGAGAGGATTCAAGTCCAACCTCCCATTCAGTGGCCTCCCCTGGCTCCTGCAGCTCTGTGTGGTGTGGGGGGGAGAAAGGGCCTGGAGGGCTGGTGGGGCTGGCGGGGTTGGGGGTCTCATAGGTTGACACGTCATATAAGTGAGGACTGGGCTGGCCTCCAGATGAGCCATTACTATAGCTCTCATTTGAATAGGTTGGTGTGTGGCTCCCATTGGTCGTCTCAGTTCTGGCTGAGCTCCCGAGGGAATAGCCCTGGTCAGAGAGGTGGCCATGTGGGTCGCACATTGGGGGGGATTTAGGCGAGAGGGGAGAAAATACATCAGGAATGGGCCTGTCATGATTGTGCTGTGTTGGGCGACGGGAGAGGTTGTGGACTGGGGAGAGGGAAGGAGACCTGGGTGACAGTCCTCCTTCAGAGTCTCTGTGCTCCATCTGTGTGCAAGAAAAAACAGAACTTAGCCCAGCAGGGCCTGTCACTAACCCCATCCCAACTCCTTGAGCTGGGGCAGGCCCACACAGCACCCCTCCCTCCAACATATCTTTATCTGTGCAATCTCCTAGGTGGGGACGCTTATGGATCATGTGGGGTTCCTCTAGTCCCCTTTTCACTGCCAACCGGACTGGTCTCTGTTGAGTATCATTGTGAGATTCTGTGGAGGTAGAAAACCCCCCTGACTGGGAGAAAATGGAGAGCTGATAGACCTTTTGGAGTCGCAGCTCCTCCTGGCCAAGGTGCCTGGGTGCCCCTGGTCTGATGCCGGCATCCAGCCCCTGTAAAGGGGCAGTGGGTGGAGGCAAATCCCCCTCCTGGGCTGGAAGCTCTAATGGAGCCTTTTTGTGGGCTAACTCCACGTGGATGTGCCGCATGGTTTCTAAAGGATAAGAGTCCTGACAAAGTTTTTTTTTGCAGCAAGGTCAAGTTGGTCCTCACAAGTGTCAGAGCAAGATGTCCACAGGATAAGGAGGTCCTATAGTTCCTGCTCTGATGTTGTCAAACTGTGGGAATCAGGAAGCAGAGCTGCACAGCACCTGAAAGGGGAAACAGAATCTTTTTAGGATAGATTTTGGTAAAGTGATACACTATAAGAATGAAGTAATTTTGGGCCCAGCAGCTTTTGTCTGTGTGATTCACATTATTGGGAGGTATGAAATGCCTCTGATCCTGTTTTTGAAAGACTGTCTTGACACTTTTAATTACGTAGCTATGATGTCATGAGTTTCCTATTTAATGGTTGTGTTTAAACAAGGTGAAGGTGGCACACCTATTCTGACCTTAGAAAATATTCCTACCTCAAAAGCAGAGGGGAAATCAGGTTCTTCTATTTATTAAAAATAAAGTTTAAATGAAGATGAAATCTCAGCTCTACTTTCAAACAGGAAGGACTGACAGCTCTGTAATGGCATTAAGGGAAATTTTTAATGAATGCAATTGAAAAGAGGAATAAGCTTGAACTGTGTGAAGTCTAAATAATAATCCAGTTTATTTAAAAAAAAAACAAAAAAAAACTTAACTGATCAGCATCTCACCTCTGTGCCTGTCCTGTCTGTTTCTGCCCGTGTAAACGACTTGCTTCTGGCCCAACATCTGGAGTTTGTGTCTAAAATAGTCGACTAAAGGAACCAATCTATCTCCATGGCAGTTGCCATGAAGCCACACCAACATCCCAGGAAAGGAAATGGAAACAATAAAGACTCCAGGAGGAGCAGGAGTGAAGGAGCTATGGCCTGAGAAAAAAGAAAATGTTCAGAGAAAAAAAAGTAATGTACAGTTAAATAAACTCATGATAGACATTACATTTTTGTATGTAAAGTTAGCATAGTGTGCTTATTCATACTGCACGTTTGTCCACATGCTTGTGAATGGTCTTAAATAATATATTTTCTTGATCACAAAAACTTGCAAGCACATAAACAAAGTCAAACAAAAATGACTTGAATTTGTTTTTTTATGTAAAATATTAAAACAATGGTCAGCAGACAGGATCCTGAGGCTAAACTCACCTGAATGAAAGAGTGTCAGTGATTCAGGAGGTCAATGAAAGGAAATGTCTCTGAATCAAAATCTGAGGTAAGTCTGCTAAGGATCCATTTCTGATTGGTTGATAACCAGACATGCCCTCCTTGGTCACCTGGGCATAGGTTTTGGCATGGCTGGGGCATCATGATGGAGTCATTCCAGCTTGAATCCCTAAACAGACAAAAAGACAAAGAAACAAAAAGAAATCAATGGTTAAGTCGTTTGCTTCACCTCACTGTACAATATTCTCACTCTCTTTCCCCACTGTTTACATAGCAATAGTTTAGTAAGGACTTATATTCATACTTTTATATACATAGTTTTTTTGTAAGAGGTTTGTACAGTCCTTACACTGTATATTTGCATGTTATTAAATTCTATTCCACTATATTTCATTCTATTTTTGATATTTCTGTCTTGATAGGAATGTGGGTACCTAATTTCCTCTCATGTGCCATGTGTTACAGAATGACAAAAAGCTCATTGAATCTCTAAATGACTATTCTTCCTGGAAACACATTAGGTGTTGGTGCAGCCGAGGAAACACCAAAGCCTCTTTTCTTTCTGTCTACTGACATACACTATACATCAGTGGTTCCCAACCATTTTCCTTGAAGCCCCCCTACTTACATCAAAGGTGAAGCTGACCCACAAGGAAAAAAAATGGTTGACACATTGTTGCCAGAAATCAACATCCATTTAAGTGTTTCGTTGATAAAACCCTAATAAAATGGTTCTACATGTGTTTTTCTTACCAAAAGACCTTATATAAACTGTTTAGTGAGCGTTTTATCTTGATTTTACTTAATGTATATGCAAATCTAATTTGACATCCTCAGAGTAGACCAAGCCTCACACACCCCTGAGGACTTTGGCAACCCCCGGTTGGGAACCACTACTGTAGATGACAGCATTCATATTATACCAACATAGCACTGTTTTAGTGGTGAAGTTCATTGTTGATCTCAAGAGGAAAATAACATCAAAGTAAATTGAGTGGAATAAGGAGAAAGAGGACAAAGTTAAGAAGATTCAATAGTTCCTGTTAATTTTTTTTCCCATAACCTAATACCGCACTTTGAGTAAAAAATACAGACATTTGGTGGAGGATCAAACATTACAGTAGATCAAACAAGGAGAAGCCCCTTGAGAGACGATATTTAAGGGTCTAACTTGGCACTAAATGCTGATAGGCCAAGAGAAGAGGGACGTATACCAACCCACTTGGACCAGAACTTGGGAATGTTGAAACTGGGGGAGTCACAGTGGGCTGTTGTTATGGCAACCAGTAGCCCAAGGATAACGGCCCCTTTGTGTTTGTCTACAAAGAGGGAGAAAGAGACGCAGAGCTAGAGCGGAGAGGATGGACGGTGGGGGGTGTAGGGGGGCAGGGATAGACCCACAAAGATGCTCCTCCAAGAAAATAACTTCAGACGCACAAGAAAAATGGCTGCACTCCATGAGGTATGTACAGCCAGCCAAAAAGGTTCAACATAAAAGGCCTTTGTGGTGTTAACCTAAAGCAGGCAAAAGAATTTCCACTCAAGTGCTAAGAAATTTAATCCAAAGCTGGAAATTTTAAATTTGACAGTTGGAGGAGTTTTGGAAAAAGCCTGGAAAGCTAATCTGACAAACGTCCAGCTGGTACCCACTTCAATCAGCAAAGAAGGCAAATGCTGTTAGTTCCCTTTTAGACCTACATTACATCAACCAGTGAGACCGCTCTTTTTGTATTTCATTTGAAACAACATGGCAAAACCCTGATGGCACAAGAAAAGAACTATTATGATCAGAAGTGGTGACGTATGTCCAGAGATTAAGCAAGAGGAAGGAAAACGTCTGTGTTGAAAAGCAAATCTTAAGAGACGGGAGTTTTTTAGATATTATCAAACGTACCTGAAATACATATATGTGGGTTAAACTGTAAAAGATGCAACAACATAATTGCTGGCAGGTGTTGAAATTATTTGGCTGACAAGCAAGGGATTAAAGGTGAGATATAATACACCTCTTATGTGTTTTAAAACAGTCCTGTTTGGTCTAAATTAAAAATCTGCACCATGCTTTCAAAATATAAAATCAAGCACACAGGGATGTTCCGACTTTAGTACAGCTATGTGTGTCCATGGCAACTGGTGGAGTTACCAGGTGAAGGGAAGGATTATCAGGACTCCCATTTTAACTTCACAAGGAGCACAGATTTTGAACAGATAATACATTTTACTTTTTTTCAGACATAGGCTGACCAAAAATTACTGGGTTGAAATTTCATATTTTTTGGGCCAGTAAATAATCCCAAAATCTAAATGTATGTACAAATATACTAAAAAAGTGTTTAAGATAGTCTCCATTAAAATAAACGTATTGTTATCCAGTTTCCTTTTGTAATTACGCCATTGATTTGGGACAATAAACACCCTTCAACTTCAACAAGAATGGAAGAACATCAGTCAAAGACGACAAAAGCACACTAGGACATAAATAAGAACAAAAGATGGATAAACCCATCATTACCTTCTATATGCATGATGAGCAACAGTATTATAAATGGTTACAATCACATAATGCTTTCCCAACAAAGAGTGGCACAGAGCTGATAACTGTGTGGATTGAAGACTTTCAGTACCTGTCATTACTCACATGACATTGTACTTTTGCTGTCATAAAATTCAACGTTTGAGAAAACCCACTTTATGTGCAAAAGCGTGACAGCCTCTCCAAAATTCACAACAAAATTTACAGTAAGGCAGAAAAATCCTCAATCTATATTTTAACAGTCTAATTAAGGAATACTTGGTATTTATTGAAAAGTGTTTGCTACAACACAGAAAAAACACTCAAGAAAAAAAAATGCATGAATTCAGCTAATGTGAACAAGAGGACAAGGTACAGTTTAAGAACCAGTGTGCCCCATCCACGACATCTGGAGAACAAAAACCGTATAACAGGGGTTTATTTCTGTAAAGGCACAGTGTGTAAAATTTTGAATTTTAGAGACAACTCAAGGTCAGACTGCAACACTCACGTTTGATGATAACCTTGTCAAATAGTAAAATTTTTAAAGACCCATGACTGTTATCTAGCCCCTTCTGTTGTATTGTTAAAACATGATTGCGCAAGATGGCAGAGTCAATGCATTAGTAAATGGTTAATTCAAATTAGATAAAAATAAAACAGTTGTTATATTCAAATGATGAAAAACTAATTTGAACAAACTTATAATTAGTTAGTTCCCTTTTATACCAGATTTATTCCTTTAACACTCTGGTATTTTGCTCATACTACAGCCAAAACAGAGCTGCTCCAGTTAAATGAGAATTTCTAGTTCATATCATTACCAAGTCAAATTACAAAAAAGGCAGCATGATAAGGATCTTTAATCAACACAATACAAGGAATCACCTTAGCCTGTTTTGTCACCCCTGAAGACAGGTGGTGTCTCTTGGGTAAGCACCCAGTGGCTGATAAAACAGGGAGTGGGGGATGGGGAACGTATGATAGAGCAGTCAGCACTGAGTATTAATAGTCCTTGCCTATATTAGAGCTCACTGAGAGTACCTAACAGGTCCCTGTTGGTCCCACAGGATTTCTGACCTTATTCTGAACCAACTGAGCCAAAGGTTGTTTGGGACCGCCTAACCCTTTCTGAAGGCTTGACCCAGGAGCAAACAGAGGAGTAGAAACATTCTGGCTTTACCCCAAGAAAGGCTTCAAGTTTCTGGGTGTGTTTTCCAACACAGAATTAAATACTCCATAACTGCATTGCTCAAATTATAGTGGTTTTAATATAAAGGCACCTGTGGCCTACCAGTGCTGGCGGATAAACGGCAATTCTAAAAACAAGAGGACTTATTTAGTGGACTAATACTGGAAATAAAAAAATCATAGTATCAGACAAAATCAATGCCAACCAAGCCATTATACTAGCATTGATTTGTGGAGCAAGTGCTAATCTAAAATTGATACCCCACCATAATGATTGAAAGCTGCTAACATGAGGCATGATGAACATATTACACATTGTTGGCAGGCAAGGTGTAATCTGAATGCAACATCTGCAGCATCTCTGGAAGTGGAACAGCAAGCTGAGCAATCATTCAAAAGGAGACAGGGCGAGAGAAGAAATGGTAAGATGACAGACAAAAGAATGAGAAACGCCCAACAACAGAGAAGCTGCCAGACTGAGACGGAGACAAAAAGAAACAGAGAAAGGATGAGGAGATGAGGGAACAGAAAGAGAGAGAGAGAGACTGCAGCCCAGCAAGAGACCTTGAGGATAAAAATACAGCAGGAGCAGGTAAAGTCCCCAGTGTAAGGGCTGGCAGTGTATTCATGGCCATAGTACATAAACCTGCTGCTCTGGGACTTTTAATCTTATAGTCTTGGAATTAAGCTAAAATAATTTGCACCTCCATTTGCAGATCGCTGGACTGTTTTATATCAAAATATGTTTCAATCAAATAAATTTTTAGCTTGCATTTGAAAACACTCCAACCCATCAGTACAATATATAGGCATAAAATCCACATAGAAAGGGTCTTTATCAGGGCGCAGTTGGCCTAGTGGTTTAAGGGGCACCCCATGCACGCAGGCTGCTGAGGTCCAAGTCCAGCCTGTGGCCTCTTTCCTGCACATCTCTCCCCCACTCTCTCATGCCTGTTTTTGACTCTTTTGACTCCACTTCCCGTCACTACAAATAAAGACATAAAAAGCCCAAAAATATATCTTTTAAAAAATAAATGGTGTTTTTTCATTCAAAATGCATCTCAATGTTGACTGCTATATCAATAATTATCGATTTTACAGACTAAAAGCTGTATTTTTGGTAGTAAAAATACTAAATAAAAACTGGTAAAGCTCTAAATAAAAAGACTCAGAGATATTTAGTTTAGAATAAACTCCCACACATATGAAACATGGACACATATGGACAATAGCTTCTGAAACAGCCAAATAAAGCCAGATGACAGGGGTGGCCATATTGGAAAGGCCATCTCGACCTACTGTAACTTCTAATAAATCGAGCAACAGGCCAATAGAAAATGGAGCTGAAGAGGGCCTTACATCTGCTGGCAACAGCTCTGACATGCCAACCTGTCAGTTAATTCAGTCATACCCTGCTAGAGAGATGGAGGGCATCTTTTCAGGTTAGTCTTGCTTTGTGTAAGTTTGTGCCAGTTTGGCTCAGTTGGTGGGGCAGGAGCCATATGCAGAGGCTGTAGTCAATGCATTTCTTCCCCCACTCTCTCTCCCCATCTTTCTTGTTTCTCTTCAGCTGGCCTATTAAGAAATAAAGAAAAAAAAAAGCTAAAAAAACGTAGTCTTAAAAGAGGGTATTAATGGGGATTCCTTGGCTTATGTATCCAGCCTCACATGAACTTTTAAGGAACTAAATTGTTTTGAATGTGCTTTTGCATTTGCTTCTATTTTCAACACTAAAAGTCGCCAACTAATCAAAACTAAGTCATATTCAAGGGTAGACAAACCACAATTAAGTTACTGATCAGAAAATGTGCCTTTTTTCATGTTTTTTGAGTGATGGTTGAAGGCTGTTGCAGCAACTCAGAGGTTAAAACTAAAGCAAAAGTCAGTACATAAAGGTCTAACCAATAGCATCACTCAACTCAGTCATGTTAAAAGGCCCGGGTCAAAAGGTTTATTTCACCTTTGACTTAAGGCATGCTTCTTGTTGAACTGAAACGTTTCTTACTGCGGATGGACTTGTCCCTCAAACAGGTCATTTAGGTTCTGATGTGAGTTGAAATATGTGCAAGTCTGTGAGTTCCTTTAGGTGAGGAAGACTGTGGTCAAGAAGCCAAAGGCCAGAGTCTTGGGTCAGATGACTCATCAGGAGGACAAGGGGCTCTCAATTTCACCATCATGTGAGGATATGTTAAAAGGCTAAAACAAAGCCAAAAGCTGTTGATCTACATGTAGCAAATGATGACAACCACACTCTATAACTGGTTCTACAGAAAAGCATCTTTAGTACTACTTGGAATGGGACCCAGTCACTTGGGTGACAACAGGAGCATCAGTATGAGTACTCCAAAGACCCTATTGCTCCATGCAAACTCTAAAAGGTTGCTCAAAGGTGGAATGAAACAGTTACACAAAACACATGTTTTTATAAACATGCTATTGAAAAACACGTTGATGGCCCTAACCTTAAAACCCACTCTGAGTGAAATGCATGGCGGTGAAGGGGGCAGAGTTCATAGCCAGCAGCACTCCTCAGAAAATACCCTGACACATGACCTGTGCACATTCATCACAGCACCCATGTGCTACATGCATGCACAACACACAAGGCAGCATCACCCAGTCAATTGCTAAAGACTATAAGGTTTCCTTTATACTTACTTGGTTAACAGTTTTATCAGAAATGTCAATAAAACCTACCACTGCATAATCCTTTTTTACTACTGCAGCACTCCGCCACTAAGAAAAGTTTATGGGAGAAAAAACAGCTGTTCTATTCACAGCTGTTTGCACTGAAGAAGACTTGCCCAATTCCTTTCATGTTTAGAGACACTGTTCTTTATTATGATATAAATATTTTATTGATATTAAGCTGTAAGTGTTTTCATGATCCAAAGCTTCTAAACCTCTACATGGCTCTTGTAAACATGTTTCATTAACATGGTAACTATACAAGTCCAATGCACCAAATATTGACTGTTTTTTGTTAATGGTGATGTTTATAATTACCAATAAATTCAGACAAATCCTACACACTGTCAATTGAACAAACATATTTGCAACAATTCCACTGATGTATTTATGCAGTTGGAAAGTGGCCTCTTTACTTGCAGCAGCTTTTGGGTTGAAAATATATAAACTAGAGTTTTTCTTAAAGATTCAATACTTCTTTAATTGCATGGAGCATTCAAACAATAAAGACAGTAGAATCATAAATTTTCACCGTTCTGATACATCAACAGCTATTAAGGCTGTAGATGCACACAGCAGTAAACCAAGAGGCTACTAAGAGAAATTCCAAGCATTTTAAACAGCCTCCCCCCAAGGGTATACTTAAAATAAAGTTAAAAATTTTGAATCAGTTCTAGGTTCTAAGTTGCTCACAATAGGCTAATATGCTTTGGACAGTTACGTGGGACACTGATGTTCCCGTTTTGTGTTTTTTTTTTGTTTTTTTTTTACAGAGGAGGATGTAGCCTTCAGGGAGACACTGTGCACTGATGCAATTCCACAGTAATCCAAATAGCAAGTTTGACTGGTTTTTTTTAATTTGTCTCATCCTCAACCTACAAAACTATATCTATTAAAAGGCAGCCTTCTGTTAAAAAGTAGTCTCAGAAGATGTGCAGATAAAAAAGGACAGAGATGAAAAATGTGTTTGATAATAAATGATCAAAGTATCTTGCAGTGCATAAAACCTGACATGAAGTCTTCTGCTTATCAAAAAGAAGTCTGCCAGCATTCAATAAGGTTTATTTTCCACCATCATACACACTATGTCCCATGATTTATTTCAGTAAACGGACATAAGCTACATTTTATCTTGAATGGGCCTGTTTGTGGAAACTGTCGTCTATCAACTCCACTGCTTACTCTTTGTCCTCTTCTCACCCTTTAGGTATGATTGCATCTGCATGAAGTTAGCAGTCTCCCAAGTGCCCTGATCGTCCCATCAACTCTTCACAGCACTCCACCTAGGCTACTCCCAGGCCTGTACTGCGCCTGCAGGCTGATAAACAAACACACACTCATTCTCTTACTAACAAAAAAGTTGTGAGTGTTCATGCAAACAATCACCTGTTGATTGGATTACATGGGCTGTCTACAGTTTGGAAATCTGATGTCGCTGCGCATAAGGGGATGGAATGACAGCCATTCCTGTTTGTGAGTGCTTTTTAAGGATGAGACAAAGACAGAAGGCAGGATGTGACAAAGAAAGACAAAAAGTGCCAGAAGGAGACATAAACCTCTGAACAGAGAGTAACACCGAATACACGCCGGACTTTGGCCGTCTAAACTAAGCTGGCTCAGTGACATAGTTGCTGAGAATGCTGTTTGACACGGGTCTCTTTTTGTCTTCCCCTCCCTCCCTCTGCCTGTCTGTCTGTGTACGTCTGCTGGCCCAATCTGTCTGTCTGCATTTCATGTGGCCATTTTAGGAGACATTGAGTCACCACTGGCCCAGTTGACAACAATATGACAGGAGGAGCATAAGTACACTTGACTTAACAGCAGAACAACTTGTGACACTCACCCTCTTTAGAAAGCCAGGGGTTTATCTTGCTGTCTCGCTTTTGTACTCCTTTCTTCCTTCCTCTATTCCGTCTGTTGGTTTGATGGGTGAGACTGCTGCCTTTTCTGTCAGTCCTTCTTCTGTTTCCACTGCCTTCTCTCTGCCTTGACTCTCCAGTTTGTGGTCCTTGTGTGCTGTCTTCCTCCTGTAAAGGTGGTGTTGAAACAATCAGAAACAAGTCAAGTTTCTCTGCCTTCCTCTGCTTGTTTTATCAGGAGGGCTGACAGCGCACACTACCTTCTCTCTCTCTCTCTCTGTTGCTTGTTTTCTTCCTGTCTACCTCTCTCCACCCTCACACATCAAAAACCCATCGACAACTTGAACCCCCCACCCATCTCTGGTGTTTTCCCTCCCTCTCCTTTTCTCTCGCAGGCTCCCCCTCCTGCCTCTCTTTCTTCCTTTCTCTCATTCGCGCCCCTCCAAAATATCCTGAATACAAAAGCTACTTCACATGCTAGCGTTCCCCCTTTTCCCCTCTCCTCCCATTCCTCCTCTACCTCACCCTCTCCACTCTTCCTCCATCTACTCTCAGGCCCCTCCTTTCAACCCTTTTTCGCTCTCGCTCTCTCAGTGTTTTCTTTCTGTCGGTTTCCTCTCAGCTGATAGAGCCGTGCATGCTTTGCTCACTCAGCAGTGAAGGCATACAGAGGAAAGAAAGGTGGCAGTGGTGGGGGGTGATGCTGACAGCTCATTGGCTGGAGAAAAGGGGGGTCAGCTGTAATGGCTGTGGTCCTGATTGGCTGGGGGTGAGGAGTGAAGGGTGGGAGGAGGTGTGAGGATTTGAAACCCCACCCACCTGCTCCTGCTCGGCCTGTTCTGCCGTAAAACAACCAAAGAGCAATCACTGTGTGTATGTTTGTGTGCTAAATGTGTGTCCTTCACATCTTCAAGCATGTTATGAGTGAACCGTTTAACTTGTGTAATCTTCTTCCATAGTGTGTCTGCTGCATGTGTGCCTTTGTCTTAGAAAGAACAGCATTTTATGATAATAAATTAATAAATTAAATTAGCAATTAATAGCTCAGATAATAAAGATGTTAGCATATATAAAATCATCCCCCTTCCTTTGCTGATTTATTTTCTCACACAGATACTCTGTTGTGTAGAATTGAGCATTACAGTTAACCAAAAACTAACAAAACAACTAGAACTATCATGTAATATCATTCATATCACCAAAACTGAAAAAGGGAACTTTCCCAAAAAATACTAACTAACTAACACTGTTTGTTGTGATTAGAAAAAATCTAGAATAAAATAAAATTAGAGAAAAATTTTCCTTTGACACAAGCATACTGACTGACAAGTTCTTTATGGTTTGTCTCAGTGATTTAGATTTTGGATGAGTTGTACCTTGCAGAAGTCAGAAATGTATTTTTCTTAAAAAATACTCTTATTTTCAAATTAAGAGGGCACCTTGGACAATGACCTACGGACTAATGCAGGAGTTGTGAGGTCTCAGTTTTCAGAGTTTCTGAGTTGACTTTAACTCTCAGAGTGTAATTGTAATTGCCTTCAGTGTTGGAGTTAGTTGACAGTGTTGATCCATTCAGGTTTAATCCAACTCTGTAAAGACTCAATTAACCTAAGCTTCGCTCACTGTCATTTCAAATCTGCAGGGTGGGGTTTTCCCATCATACAGAGTGTTTAGATGTGTTTTATGTGTTTATAGGTGTATTAATAGATGTGTGTGTATTTATGTTACCTGTTTTACAGTTATAACTGCTGGGATTCTTTTGCTGTTTCTGGAGGATTGTTGTTTCTGATGTTAAATATGTCTTCACTATGGGTGAACTAATTCATTGAGCTGGTAATTTCCTGCCTTTGGCAGGATATGGTTTATCATATAGGGCGGTGTGCAGATTTTTCAACTAGGTTATAGTCTAGATCTAAATCTGTGTCTTTGCTTCTTCCTTGCCATAAAACATCTGACTTTGTCACTGATATTATACAAGGCTGCTATCCTTAGTAAGTATGGAAAGAGCAATGAGCTGTGTTGATGATTATTATTACAAATACTAAGTACACCTTAGTGTGTAAAAAAAAAAAAAGTGTTAAAAATTGACACTGAGAGATGGTTAAAATATTAACAGTTTCCAAATGTTATATTTAATAGTGGATCTAGGACTAGCGGTAATTATATAAGCTCAGAATTTATTTTATTTAATACTGTGGGAATAGGGTTAAAAATACTAAAATGGTTATCCTTTACACAGTATCAGCTTCCATATCCAGCATGAAACAAATGTTTCAAAATGAGTAGGAGGAAGTTTCCAATCAGTTTTACTTCACTCCTTATCTACATTTAAAAAAAAATGTCAGTTCATTCCAGTTTTTGGAGCAATATATTGTGAACTACAGTGTCAAATACTTTTAAAAACCAATTAACACTCCAATAGCAAACTTCCTATTGTCTATACAATTTACAATCTCTTCTATCAATTCAATGAGTGCCAGAGATGTTGATCTATTAGACCTGAATCCTTATTGGCTATTACTCAGAAAAAAGTGTTTATGACAAGACTAGAATATTTCATAGAGAAGCACAAACTTCTAAGAGAAAAATGACCAAAAAATCTAATTGACCAACTGTAAAAACTGATGAACACTTAACTGAATTTTAAAACAAAGTCTCACACCATAATAATAATAAAAACTTCTTCAAAATCCCAAACTATTATAACCTTGGCATGGAGTCTAAACAGCACCTATAGCATACACAAACACAAGCACAGAAGGCTTATCTGTAGCTGGAGTACAGATAAAGAATGAAGTGCATGTGAAAAGTTTATCAGCTGAGCACCAGGAGCAGCTCTCAGCTGTATGTCTGTGTGTGTTTGTCCATCTGTTAGTTAATAAGGAGCAGCTCACTGACGAGGCCAGAACTATTTCAGAGTAGTGTGGTGAAAGTATACGCAGTGCCAGCAAGTGCACCACACATTTGCTTCCCTGACTCACACAACAATTGTGGGTGGAGATTACAGAAGTCAAAGCCCTACACACAGTGTGAAACTTTTAAGAACATGCTTCTCGTTCACAACTTTGCCTGGCCCTTTTGTTACAGACTCAAACACACCTTTCCTTATTTAGGAAACCAGAGTTATCAGATGTGTGCTGGTCAACACGTGAGACAATCCTATTGATAGCTCCCCGTCTCTTTGTGTCTGAGTCATAGTCTTTCTTCTCCTCTGTGTCTACTTCTCTCTGTGTACTGTAGCAACCTGGGTGTTTCCAAAACAAGATGGAAATAGTGTGATTAGAAATCACCACTGCTTTATTATGTTGTTTTTTCCTTAAAGAAGAATGAAGAGGATGTGACACATTTTGGCTTTTTTTCTCAACCAGATCAGCGTTTTGAGTTTATATAGGGTCATATGTTTGATGCCCTGCAGATTTAAAAAATGGGTTAGCGTTGTTCAAGTGAATTTTAAGTTTCTGCACATCTACATTCAAATATGTGATATTAGCTCACTTGGGCTTAGAGACAGACAACTACAAGAGCGGAGGATGGTTGGAGTAGCACAAAATAAGTTATGGAGCTGTGTGTGAGACAGTGAGCTGTAGTGGATTCATTTTTTTCATGTCTCTCCAATGTAACAGATGTGGTTAAGTACAGTATGTCAGTAGTGACAGTTCAAATGCACCCATCTACTTTCGTACATAAAGGGATATGGATGGTTTACATGGATGATTTCTGTCTGTGTTTTGTGTTCATTTCATCCTTATTTTATCCGTTGTCTTACATTTACTGATATGGCTCAACCTTGCAATACCACCATCAACTGTGGGGGCAGTGTGGAGCAATATCACTGCAAGTTCAGCCAGAGCAGCAAAACATGATGAAGAAGAATGTGTTGGGGGAGGGGGGCAAGTTTGCTGTATCTTGTATGAGTTGTTAGAAAGTACAGTTGTATCTATGACGTTAGCTCACCTGGGCACAGAGACAGACAGCTACAAAACAGCTGGGCGGAGGACAGAAAGTACACCAACTACAGTTCAGGAGGTCCTCTTCAGACAGCAACACCTCATGGATATATTTTTTAGCATTCACCTCAATAAAATGGACATGTGAAAGTACAAGGGCGGCTGTAACATTTAAAGCACACAGATCTTTTTTTTGTACAAACCTAACATAGATTATCCTCAATAGTGTCAGTCTAGGAAAAGCAACTTGCAATCTGTAAGACGTGCCAGTGACATTTCAAAAGGTGTGGCTACTAACAACTGAAACTCTTTCATTCACAATGCTCATTTGAAAAAATAATTTAAAGAAGTATGAAAAATTGACTGACATCAGAAGTGGCCATAATCTGAAATGTTATTTTTCATAGCAATATTGTCATCAGTATCTGCCCTGACTTTCACAATTCCTTTCTCATCATAATACAATGCATATCCTTATTGTGAGACTGCATTTTCCTCTAAGAAGAAAAACAAGAATTCTGAAGTAAGTAAATCGTGTTTCTTTTCATTACTGCCACATTTAACCGTCTTTTGTACCTGTTGTATGGTGAGTTCTCTTTATGCTGTAACTGCAATAAATTCTACCTTTAACCTAATGTTTGAAGCCTCTAATGCTTCTGCTAGACAGAAAGTCAGAGTTTCCTGTTATGGTAGCAGGTCTCTTTAATGGTCCACCCCACATGCATGCAATCACAAAGAGCAGCAACCAGAATTGTTTTTATATTGCCTAATCAGCCATTTTATTTTCCTTATAGATTTAAGGGTCATTAAGCCTGTTTTAAGTTGTAGAATATGAGTGGAAAATGCTCAAAGTACCCCCGTGCTATATCTGGCAACTTTTACAATGTGAACTATGTTTCATAACCTAAAATAATCCAGTTTACTATCACATTTTTTAAAAAGGCACCAAACAAATGTCAAATTTTATGAATTAAGCTTGAATCAAATCAATCACTGATTAATTAATTGTCTCAGCTCTATGTGTAGAAAATCCTCATGAATGTTGCAGTGGGTGATTTGTATGAAAGTATGTCACAGTTGTTTTGGTGCATCTGTGTGATCGCTGAGCAGAGATGATGTTTGAATAACAAGACACGGTCCCAACGACATACCTCCAAATATAGAGAGGTGGGGAAAGGGGAGGGTGAGGAGGGGATTGCAGGCAGAGAAGAATGAGACAACAAGAGGAAGACAAACTGACAGAAGGATATCTGAAATTTAAAATGATACTAGGCCTGTTAGGACACAGATTTGACTGCTGTTTTTAACAACAGAGTCAGTAAAAAATGTAATAATGAGCATATTCTGCTCCAACCCTGCACTGTTATTTAAGATCTTGTGGTTCAGCAAACACACACACATAACACACATTTACACACATACTTCTGTTCCTTTAAGGGCCCATGTTGTCTTCCATATATGGGCAAAAGGGGTGTGTCTTATCAATGAAGACCTCCTCCACTCAAGGGCACAGTGAGTGCAGCTGAGGAGAAAGAAGCATTGAAAACACTCGCCCACATTCCATCAAACACACGCATCGATGCAATCTCTGCTAAAGACCATGACACTGTTTATTTTGATGTCTATATGACAACGGTGGGGTTAAACTCTTAACTACAGCACGTGGAAGACTGCAAAACACACACTGACACATGAATGCCTGTTTTTCTGGGCCTCTCAAAGTGACACCAGCTGTGTTTTTAGGGAGATTTCACCCACCAGCTCCACACAGCCACAGCCTTCAAAAACTGAAGAGCTCTTTTTTGACTCAACTAACCTGAGACTTCCTTCATCAGTTTGTCACAGTTTTACATGACCAGCTTTCGAAAACAAGGTCCATTTCACCCTCCTCTTCAGGAGGAAGGGAACAAAAGGAGGAGAGGAAGAGGGGAGGAAGGGTGGGAAAGGAAAGTGTGTGTGGAGGGGGACTCTGTGTACTGGACATGTTTAAAGAGGCACAAGCACACGTGTGTGTTGGTTTCTATGTCTGCTGTACAGTCAGAGAGTGTGTTGGTAGCACAGTGTCAGTGGTGTGCCGGGTTGTTCTGTGTTGACTCAGAGCCGTTGCGTTTTGTGATGCAATGTTTCTGATTTTACAGTAACAATTAAGCGATTGGATGTGCAGTAAGAAGACAAACATATCATAGTAGCTGCTGTTTATAGTCACAACAATGTGTGGCGAAAATTTACATTTTGACCTACTTTGAACATTTAGGCTAGGTTTTTTAACTATTCGCTTTCTGTGTGACTAAACAAATAACACTTGTTTGTTTATGCTGTCTGTCTTTTTTCTGTTTTAGCAGGTTCAGCTATTTTTGACAACATGACAACAATAATGACATCAACTGCAATTTACACCATATTTGCCTTTAGCTCTGTATCTCTGAACATCCTTCTTCTTTCTTCAGAACAGAATCTTTGATTAAGATGCAATTACCGAATTGACCAATCCCATTAAAGATCCCAGAATCAATCAATTATCAAATAGCAGATTCCTTTTCCCATCGAGAGTGATTTCTTTTATTTACATTTCAGAGCACTTAACAATCTGGTGAGATGAACTCTCTCTAGAGGGGGAATGTTTGAGCAGCTGTGTGTTGACTAAAAGATCGAAAGTCTTTAAAGAGACATGTCTTTTTTTTTAGTCTCTGCATTAACCCTTTAACTCCTGAGCCTCTGGACACATTATTATTTTAACTATAAATGGCACAGAAAGTGTCTTGTAAGTGATTTTGCCCATTATTCTGGAGTACATTAATATCTGACAGTTGTGTACAATGTACTGCATGTTTAAAAAGTGTTTTTTTTTTACTGTTTAAATTAAATCTGAGATTCTGGGCTCTTTTCTTATTTAAACCATAAAGGGGCCCAGAAAATTTCCTGTGAGTACATGCTTTTGCCCATTTTTCCACAATACTTAGAACTTTTAATATATGGCATTTATTTACATATTATTTCATGTTAAGTGTTTTAACAGTTTAAAATGAAGAAACACAAAAAACAGGGAAACTTTATGCTCGAATCTTAGTGGGAAAAGGGGAAATTAAAGAAATAACCACATGCTGGCTGTAAAGCACAGTTTCTTAGCTTTTAGAAACTGTTTGAATTTTTCCAATAGCACAAACAGTCATGCAATTATGGTCATGTTAAGTTTGCTTCAACAGTGCGTCGCCGACAATGCACAGGGAGTAAAAGGGTTTAATTTTCTTTCAGAAAAAAATATTTTTCCTGGGTTTGTGGATGTGCTAATGTGCTTTATTCCTGTACCCATTTAAGCAAATTAGCTTAATTCACTTGACCAGTAAAAGCCTTATAGCCTTTATAGTTTTGACTTTATTTAGATTTTACAGTTTCACACTTAACTTATATAAAGGGACGAGAAAATGTTGGGTGGTTTAACAGTTTATTTATAAAATAAATTGATTGAGTTTAGGTTTAAATAGGACAGATAAAGATAAAAAGATTTAGAGAATAAAAGTGCTTTGGTCTGCCCATTTGGGATTCACTATATTATCTGCATGATATCAGAATCAGCAGGCATCAGAGTAAAAAGGTAATCATCAGTATAAGCAGAAAAATTTCCAAAATCTACAACCCTTGTATCAGTTGTAATATCAGTAATATAAACCTATGGTAGAACAATGCTTCTTAGCAATAAATCTTATACTGTCAGAAAGACTGTTAATCTCGTTTTTAAATGGTTTCACATTTGTAAGGAACTTGCATTTGTGGGATGAGCAGCAGAGCTGAGTATGTGGGTTGTGACATGAAAAAATTGCCAAATCTTCTTCTTTGCCAATGCCAATCAGCTTATTCAGCTATTGACTCTTGCTCTGTGTTGTTTGGTGGACTGGATAATTTAAGTCTGAAGAAACAAAATGTATTGAAAATGTAATAATTAATTTATTTAACAAATAGGAGCCTCAGTAGCATGCAGAAGAACCATAGACAGCCACAAAAGCCTGTCATCTCCTCCTCAGGCTGATCATCAGCCTTGTCAAACAGTGCTGTGGGATGGCATCCTATTCTTTAACAAGCATTTGTCGCAAGCCAGCCAGTGTGGTTATGTTGGTCGGTCGGGAGGAACAACAGCATACCCAAGCTGATTCCACAAGTGTCCAATGGGGATGAGGTCTGGGTTGTTGGCAGGCCACCCCCCCCCACACCCCCCACCCCCGGTATGTGGAGGGTGTTGACTTCTTCTACCAGGGCTCACTCCAAAATATACCGCAACCCGGTTTTGTGGAACACCAGCTTTAAGTTGCCCTATAATATGGGCCCTATCCAGATCAGTCAAATGTGGCATGTTGATTCTTATAGCAGATACCTACAGACCATTAAAGCAGGGCCCATGCTCACAGGTGCTGACAATCAGATGCCAATCAGGCACCTGATCGTCAGCACCTAGGGATACCAGAAACTCAAAACAAGAGACAATAGCAACAGCAAAATAAGCTGTTTGGCATAGAGAAGATTTGGCAAATTTTTCATGGATGCAAACCACGTACTAAGCTCTGCTGTTCATCCCACAAATGCATGTTCTTTAAAAATGTGGCACCATTTAAAAGGGAGATAAACAGGATTTCCAATGACATAAGATTTATTGCCAAGAAGCATAGTTACAACAAAGGAGTAATCTCTACCAAACACAAATTTCCTGACTTCTTGTGCGAAGTTTATATACAAATAAGTATATAAAGTTTTAAGCAGGACCAATGGACCAGCTGAAGTCATTTTTTTTGTTCAAAGTGTGTTTTAAGATCTGAAGTTTGTTTCTGTGTTCATTCTTAAACTTGGCAAGATGTCTATATGGGTGTCAGTTAGAATTAATTTTTAAATATCAGAATATTGGATAACAAAAAATAATCCAATATTGTGCATCCCTAACTTCAAACAATTCTAGATATATCTTCTGCTTGACTGTACCGTATATATTTATATATTAATTCAATATGTAGGGGCATTTCACCAATTATGAAATTCCACCAGGCAGTCTGGTCTGGTTCACTACAGTTTGGCACAGTTTTGCATTGTAAACCCTGATCTTGCATGCATGTCCACAGCTAATATCCATCCAACTTAGCTTGCAGCGAGAAGAATGTCTGTGATTTTAAAAGATCTGAAACATGCTCTCGAACTGGAGCTGGCTCCTGTCATTCAGATAAAAGAGCTGGCTTTTAGAACCAGCAAAACCATTCGCAAATGGCACATCACAATGGATCATAAGTTATCTTTAATTGAGTTGCCATTTAAATCAAACAGTGCCCAACACGTCTCATCTATTACATATCATATCTCTGTTTTCTTGTTTATGACAAATGAAGGGTGAAAAGGAGCTCAGCTCAGAACAAATGTGGCATGTTCTGTGTTAGTCAATTGTTACTACTGTTGCATGTGAGAATACTTTTGATCAATTGATGGACTGTAGTGAGTCCATCTCTAATCTTTAGGGTCAGATAAGTACCCCTAATACCACGACAGAAAGGGCCAAAACAGTATGACAATATAAATCACTTCTTTTGGTGCCTTCCCCAACCTTTACTGAGAAAAAACAAAAATAATTGCATACTATGCCAAACCAAACTGAACCAGACTGTTCAAACACAGCTTAAGTTCTTCATAAATGGTCCTCCCTGTATCCTTTCTAAAAATAGGGTGTGATCAAGTTTAATTTCCACACACTTTTAATATGTGTGGTCCTTCAACCTGTAGGAGCCAATATTTACTCTGATATATCATAATTTCTACACGGTGTCTAGTCATAAAAGTTTTGATAAAAACTACACAATCAGCTCACCTTTGCTAAGGAAAGAAAAGGGAAAACTGAGCTGTGACTGATGTGCAAGGAGAAAGACTCAGTGTAATGGGAAGAAATGCAGAGATGGGGAGGAGTATGGCACCCTGAGTCTTGGTGACAGGCTGGGCCAGCTCAGAGGATGGAATGTTCCGAGGAAATATGCTGCCTATTCATGGAGGAGAGGAAATAAAGCTCTCTCTCTCTCTTTCTGTCCCTCACTTTGCACCTCCCCTCTCAGTCCTCACTCCTTCACCCTGACTGTATTTTCACCCCTCCATCTCTTTACCTCATTCTCTGCAACCCCCCCATCCCGTATGGCAAGTATAATTTTCCTCTGGCTGTTCTCAGTTTAAAGTAATTCATGTTTTCCTTTAGCTTTCACAGCATGGGGCTGTTGCACCACTCAGACTGGTAGCAGCTGAATGAAGTCCTGCCTACCATCTGGGCAGTGAAACAAAAAGATACTGCAAAGAAATGACTCTCTTTTTAATTGGTTTCTAAAACTTAACCAACAATACTGACATTTAAAGAACCAATCAAACTGATAGATCTGTTTGCAACTAAATCAGTTTTGAAAGAATGTAATGGCAGAATTATAGAACTCATCTACATGCATTTACGTTTATGTAAACAGCTCCCAACAGTGAAATATGATATTTAGTAGATAGATCAGATACTTAACAACTACTCTTGAGGCAGGTGTCAGACTGAATATGACTGAAGCTTGCACACATGCACTTCACTGAACATGGACAAACGGATAGAGCAGCCAGCTCATCCATTTTTGTAAGGGGGGTTTACAGGGTGAAGCTCACATGAGGTCTGGCTGGGGTTAATCCTGAGATCAGTCCAACACTAACACACATACAGACACACACATGCTTGAAGTCAGTAAGCAGTAGCTAATAACAAGGAGCCTTATTACAAGAGTTGTTGCACTGTGTTTGAGTCTTAGAACGTCCAATGTTGACATCCTTATCACCATGTAAATATCACACTGATGCATCGATGAACCTTTAAATCTACAATTTATGTCTTAAGCCTGGCTTTCTTTGAACATTTCTGTCACATTAGGGGGCTAAAATGAGCTTTGTGATCAGCTCCTGTGCTGCAGTAATGCTAGCAGCTCTGTGAGGCTACATTGCTCCTGCTATGACATGAACAGGTAGAAGCATAATCTGATAAAAGGACCACAAATGCCCTTGTTCTGATATTCAGCCATCAATTCTCTATACCCCTTAGCACGTTTGTGGTCATGGGGGCGGTAGCCAATCTCAGTTATAGGGTGAGAGGTGAGGCACACCTGGTCGCCAGTTAATCACAGGGCAGGATTCAAACCAGGAAGCTTCTTGCCATGAGGCAACAGTACTAATCAACGAGACCCCATGCAGCCCCTTGTTAAGTACACATTGTGATAAAGCTTTTTTACATGTGTCGATTTATGTGAATTGATTAACAATCATTTTGAAGCGTTTAAAAAAAAATTAAACCTATTCAAAACTGGCATTTTGCAACTGAGGCAAATATCATATTTGCGTAAAAAACAGAATTCAACCACAAAAAACTGTATTTATTCAAGTTTCTCAACAAAAAAATATCTTCAAGTTAATGATATTTTATCTAACTTTGCTACTAAATAGTCATCACTGACCCACCTCTAATACATCATAATGTCAGGGTATGTCTGTTGATTACAGCAGCTATGACTAGCACTTATCCTTTAGGTTTAAACAATGATTTCAACATTGAATAACCAATGCTGTTGACCAATATTACTGATTTTATGAAAACAAATTTAAAAATGATAAATGGAGATACAAGGTTTTGGCCTGGCAGCAGCAAAATGAGACTAACTGCAAAGTTTGAGGTACCTTTTTTCAAATTTTGCATTTCATTTTGAAATAGAGGTCCCAGAGTCTGGAGGAAGCTCAGAATACAAGGTGCTTGAAGTCCAGTGCTTTCAGTTTCCACAGTCAGTGATGATTTGTGATGCCATATCATTTGCTGCTGTTGGTCCACTGTGCTTTATCGAATCCAGAGTCAACACTGTCAGCTATCTACAAAGAGATTTTAGAGTACTTCATGTTGATTTCCTTTTCCAGCAGGACTTTGCATCTGCCCACACTGAAGCCAAAACTACCAGAAACTGTTTTGCTGACTCTGTTATTACTGGGCTAAATAGGCCAGCCAACTGGTTTGACCTGAACTCTATAGTGAATCTCTGTGGCTGAAGGCTGGCAAAGCAACCTGGGTTTTATAACACCCTAGCAGTGCCACAGAGTGATTGGCTCCATGCCATGTGGCATAATAATTTTCCACAAGATTGAGATTTTTGTATTATAATTCCTTTTTTTTTTGGTGTTTTGTGATATTCTAATATTTTGAGAAAGTGGATTTTTTAAAATTTTATTTCTGTGTGCTGTAAAAAAATTCTTGAAATATTTCACTTTGTTTGAGATGTATCTAGAATGTTGAAGTTTAACTTTCAAATTCAATGACAGCAAAAAAAACATCATGATGTTCTAGTTTGTTTTTAGATTCTCCTGTATTTCAATCAAAATTGGCCAATTGATCAGTTGCTGCTTAATTAGGATCTCACTAATGGTAATATATAAGAGTTCCAAAATACTCTGTCAATCAGACTCTCCATAAATCATCTCTTTCTGGTTTCTACATTGAGTTTATTCAAAAGATGACCCATAACATGCAAAATGTCTCTCCAATATTAAAGTCTGTGTAAAGAAAAATCAGAAATCCTTCCCTCAAAGTTTTGCAAGTTAGCAATACCAAGCAAAGTGCCTCTTTCCTGTCTGAAATTTTTTGGGGAAGAAGCCCATTTATGTGTATTTTCAATATATGAGGTTAGTATTCTCAGGTTCTGACTCAGATTTTTGGTCTTATGTCTCAACATGTTGGACCGGGCAGGTCCAGCAGAGCAGCCAGATGAACCCTCCATTGTCAGGGCGTAGCATTTCTGACAGCTGAGAGGCAAAACTTCCTGCCAGCAGGCGTGGTCTCAGCAAATTTAAAAGACACACAATCAGCATCTCAGAGGGGAGATCACTGCGTCATTTGTCATGATTGTGAAACTTAATTTTACACGCTTGGCTATTTTTTCCATCTCTGAATTTGACCCATAATGAAATATTCTTCTGTTGTATAACAAGCTTATTCTGTTTTCAAGCTTTATAAAAACTGTAACATGCAAACAGCTGCCAGTGCGATTTTTCTTAAATACCACCAGCATACCCTCTAGATAACATTTTCAGTTGTTTTACTTGAAGTAATCCAATTTTACACAATGATTTGGACAGTTGTGGAAACATTATCAACAAAAGCATTATTATCCACCTTAAGGAGGTTGATCACACTGTGAGTAACCTCGTTTGCCTGCAATTGGGCACTCGCCATAATCAATACACTGAGGAAAAGTATCCCCTTGTTTCATTTGGCCACAGATGTACTTTGCAGTTAGTCTGATGAGATGCCCAGGACTGGCCAGGCAAACACAAAACTATTTTTACCCACAGCACACAAATGCACCACAACCACAAGTGTACAAATAAAGGAACAGATATGCCCCCAAGATAAACAAAAAGCTCTATGGCTTTACTTCTTTTTTAGAGCTTTGTGTGATAAGCACTCACTTCCATTTGGTTTATTAACTCTGAAAACAAACTAACAAAAACACACACACAAATACACACAGATCCATGCCCCTTGCAGGCATTTTCGTGCACCACAGCTTTAAAACTCTTGGGGAAGGCAGGGGACGTACTAATGCTTTCAGGCCTGCAGCAAACACATAATTGTGTGCTCTTTTAATACCGCAATAAACATGGTTGTGCAACTGGCAGTTTAAATAGGTTCCAATATGTTTCAGCTCAGATATAACTTTGCAGACATCTATGCAAGAAAAACAGTATCACAATCAAAACATGCAAGTCCAGGGCTTTCAAAAGTGACAGATGATGTATGCAAAAGCCCCGGCCTACAGCCTCTACGAGATGGAGAGATGTGAATAAAAGCAGCCGTAGAGGGATGGGAGGGAAGCTTTGATGCGACTGGAGGGTAAGGAGACAAATGACATCTTACTGGAGAGTAATGAACAGAGCCAAAGAGACAAGGTCGAAAGGGAGAGGGGCAGAGAGCGAACAGGTCTTAGCTTGATAAGCTCTGTGCTGACCTGACCTATATAATGAAGTGAGATACATCTGCCTTCCAACATCGTCTCTCTGATTCTGAAGCTGGTATGGAAGCCATTTCAGCACACTCAATGCATACACAGAATTATATAAGGTATGTTAGGAGTTGTTAAAACATACATTAGGAGCAAGTATGAAGTTAAACCCTCTTATAAGGCTCCAAGCACTGTGTTTAATTATGCTTATTGCATCTGTTTTACACCCTGGCTTTTTTTTTCACTTAAACTCAAGACTATTATTACTGTTTGGATGTTTAAACCTCATTAACCCCTTTTACCAGAATAAATTAAAACAAAATATAAAAATGTAGCTATCAAATATGAATGCAGCAAACTCCTGCTGTAAAGGCAACATATCCCATGTTCAGCTCATTCAAAGTTACATTTTCATAAACTATTCGATGGTCACTGCCTCTTTTGAGTTTAATGAGAAATGATCATTTTCCCTATTAATGATGACAATGATTTGTTCTTTGCAATGCCATCAATGAAAAACAATCACAATCCAATGTGTGAGTGGTTTTTTCCCACAAACAATCCTTAGTTTACAGATTTTCTGTTTAAGGTCTGTTTAATAAAATCAATACTGATAAATCCTAATGAACTATACAAGATAAAGAAGAGCATCAGTGACAAGCTCAGCAATTTTTTATAGTTATTACTGATGCCTGAAACCACTGCTGCAGGGTGTCAGACTAAGTGAAGAACAGCATGGTGCCTTTCTCTGCATTTTCCATGGTTTGGATTGTTACTTATAATAGAATTAACTGTTAAAAAGGCAGTCAAAATGAGATTCCTCAGGAGGGTGGCCAGGCTCAGCTTTTAGAGACAGGGTGAGAAGTTCGGACATCCGGAAGGATCTCGAAGTAGAGCCGCTGCTACTTCAGCTCGAAAGGAGCCAGTTGAGGTGGTTCGGGCATCTGATCAGGATGCCTGCTGGGCGCCTTCCTGTGGAGGTCTTCCGGGCACGTCCAACTGGGAGGAGACCCTGGGGCAGACCCAGAACTCACTGGAGGGATTATATATCCCATCTGTCCTGGGAGCGCCTTGGGATCCCTCAGGAGGAACTGGAAAATGTTGCAAGGGAGAAGGATTTCTGGGCTGACTTACTTCGCCTGCTGCTACCGCGACCCGACCCCGGATAAGCGGAGAAAATGGATGGTAGGATGGATGTTTAAAAAGGCAGGATAACGCACTGGTGGCCTTGTAGGTATATTTATAAGGCCTGTCAACCAGGGTTTGAAATTAACTTTGCCACTTCTGCTGGTGGATTTGCAAATCTACCAGCGACTGACACTTTTAGCCAGCTCCTTTATTTTAACAAGCAGCATAATGTGATGAGGAATAGTATAAAAATCAAGAATAACAATATTGGAATGACAGGCTGTTTAATAAAGGGAAGTATTCCAGTTATTCAAGAAAATACTGGCAACTGAGAGGCAGGATAATCCGTTTGTTGTTATAAGCTTATATTAGAAGAGTTATCACAATCATTAAGGTTGTGCTGGAAAGTGTGAGTGTTGTTGCTCATTTTAAACCATGGGTTTGACCAGTTTGTCATGTACCTGATTATGCAAATATTTGCTGTGTGACATACGGGGGAAACTGGAAATTCATGCAACAATTTTCCTGTATTATTAGTGTAAGACTTGGAATTGTTAAATATTTTGTGTAAGATTTCTGCAATCTCATGCCAGGGTTAAGGTTTTGTTAAATTATCATGGACTTAAGATATTGGTTTAAAGACCTAAAGCAGGCAGACCAGCTGCAGCACTACTCATATAGTCAAATCATCAATCATGAGTCAAATCATCCAAAGTGGATGTGGCTGCAGTCCTCTATGGTTGGGTGTTTTGGGTTCATCTGTTGCAGACCTCTACAACGGGGTGACCTTGACGCAGGAAGTCATGATACTTTTATTGACCTGCCCCAGTGGCCAGAAAGTTCAGCAAATTTTCAAGACACTGCTGAAAAATACCCACATTTGGCTGGTGGTGGGTGCTATTTTCCCATCCAGGTGTGTACAGAGGCCGATGTCCTTGAAGTGAGCGGTCAATCTGGCCTCGCATGTCATTCTGTACTCTCTACCCAGTTTTCAGCTCTGTCCACTCTCCTTTCCAAGCTCAAAACTCAAAAACTCATTTTTGCAGAAACCCTCAGTTCAACATGAAAAGGGTAACTCTTGTGCACAGGTCTCACAAAAATCAGCATAGAGCAATAGTTTCTCACTGGAGCTTTACAGTAATATTAAATGGTGAATTGTAAAAGCTCATTTTAGAAGTGTTCCAGGTCTGAAAATGAGTTTTATTCACTGTTCAATCTGCCAATCATTTTTCACATAAGAATTAGTCATTCAAAGTTCTAATGTTAAAAATCAGTGATGAATCATGAAAAACGTCATAAAACCTGTCATCAAATAGCTTGCCATATATTCAAACACTTACATCTAAAAGCATGGCAAAGAACAACTATAAATATATAAAAAAGGGAATTATGTGTATGTATCTGCACATACAAGACACTGGAAGTAGAAATTTAAAAAACTGCATCCATCAAATCAATTCTAGAAGTAGTTTTGAATTATTTCCTGCTGATAAACAGAGTGACTACCTGACATATCATTTCAAATACTGTAAGCCTATTACATTTCTGCTTTAATATGGATTAAATGTAAGTCCACAAGTAAGCACAAAGAGAGCCAGGGCTAAAACTCTCACACCATACAGAACTGGATATCACAGCGCTTTGCCTCTCAGGGTGTAATGTCAAACCATGTTGATTTATTCAGCAGGTGGTACTGTCGCCTTGCCATCTTCTCACTCTGTTGACTTGTTAGCTGTGTTTAAGAAGGGTCAGGAGAGAAATTCAAGACTGTTTCTCAAAATGTGGGATTCTGGTTTCCTATTTATAAAACATGAGTATGACTAAAGAAATTAGAGAAGGGAGTGCAATCTTTTCAAAAGATTTTTCAATCTGCATAAAGTAGTTTATAGCAGCATGTAGGCTAACCATTAGGTTTTTACCAGTTCTGCGGTTTGTCTAAATGCAGTGATTCTCACAGGAATAGATTTGCTGAAACGCCAGTTTATTCTCTGTCCTCATAAGTACCCTTCTTTGGCAAGGTCAATCAGAGGCAGCACTGCTGTGTTGGCTTTTAAGCACCACCCCTGTCTATATGCTCACTTACTCTATTCTGTCCACTACTGGCATTATCTCCAGGTGGTGCTAGAGTGGCTGTTATTGACAAATTGACACTGTAGGTTAGTAAGAGGACTTACTAGTCCCTCTTATTGACAAGACTGTTAAGTGGACTAACTGACCTTTGAAGGTAAGCCTGACACTTAGTTTAGTTAGTGTGTGTGTCTAATGAGAGGGTTTCGGGGTTAGAAGTGTTTCAGTCAAAGCTGCAAAAGGTTTATTTTAGAAATAGGCTGGTAAGTAGGAAGATGTTTCAAGGATTTAAACCATGCAGCCAAGCACTTTAAAATGCACAATCTTAAATGTCTCTGTCTGTAATGATATTTATGTCTTATTACAGTAAGAATAAAGCCAATACATGCACAGTTTATGTACCCTCTGACCTGTCCTCTTGTTAGTTCGATCACCTCAGCAAGCATGCAGTATTGATGATGTGACTTGATCAAGTAACTTAATAATAACTTAACAATCACTGTAACTCAAATACTGAGGCTCTTTGCAGTAAAATGCCTCAACTTATGTGCATATTTGCACTAACTAATCTATTTACCTATTTACTAATTTGATCTATTTACCATGCTCAAATGCTTTAAGTAATCAACCCATTCACTGTGCCTCAAAAACTGTAAGGCCCTCTTAGGTAAAGTCCTCACCTGCATATTGGCACTAATCAAGTATCTAAAATTATCTTATCTAAGTCATGTAAATCTGCTCATATCCTTACATATTTTATACCTTTGATCATGTCTAGTCAGCATTCTTGAACCCTTTGCACAACTTACGACCATAAAATCAATGCATAAATATTTCTATATACCTTACAAGAGCTTCTACATAGCTAAAGTTTAATTTTCCTGTTTTTTTCAGTTTGTTCTTCTTTTGTATTTGATTTTAAATTCCTGTAAACTGAAAGCAAAGCTAACCGGAGTCAAATTCATTGTTGAGCATACTTAACCAATAAAGCTGATTCTGATTGTAATCAAAACATCAAACAAAATGTTTGCACATTGCATACTTTCCTTGTATTGTGCAGACCCAAAGCTAATAGGACTTGTTTAATTTTTTCCCCATTAAGATGATCTCTTGTGTTTACCCTTCAGTCTACCAGCTGGTGCCACGTTGTGATGATAACGTGAGGCTATATGAGACTAAATGTATTCCCAGTGACAAACACACTCTTACAAATCTACATTTGACAGGAGCCTACCTTCTATTACTCTTAAATCTCACCCATAATGGCTAAATAGCTCTTCATTTAAGAGAAGTAATTGAGCCATAACAAGAATGCAAGCACAATTCATGCAAACACACACACATATACACACTGAAGATCAATATGGCCTCAGAGCAGTGTTGAGTGCTGGATCTAACCCACATAATCATGTGTAATCTCTGACATCAAATCCTGCAGAGACACACTGGAGGGCTGACAACAAGCCTTCATCAGCTCAAAGCATTTAATAGCCACCCCCACTTTCCACGCACACAAAGCATCGGCAGGTTCAGGCACTAGAAAGGAGAATTGCAACCATGAGCCATAACCACTCAGTCATATAACCATAAACAGGCACAGAAGACAAAGAATTGGATACACAGAGGACAGCAGCATGAGCCTTAACCTTTAGTCTTAATATCACTGAATGTCAGTTGAACTACACATGCATGAAGCTGTCCACTGTCTGTGAACTGAGGGTAAGAAGAGCTACTAGCAGGCTAATGTTTGTCAGTGGCTGTAACTTTGTTAGTCTGGGTCTAATCTAGTCAGGCCCTTACAGCATTAGAAGTCTCGAGTTAGTGTTAAGTCCACCATCATGCACTCTACTTCTGAATACCCTAATAAGTTACTGATGGCTTCATATCTTATATTAAAAGCAACCCGCCACCCATGACCACACTCTTGCTTAACTTGTAAGGTGAGCAAGTAAGAAGTGAAGCATGCATGTCCCTGAGGTTGACAGATATTTAAACGCATTGAAGTAAGCCAAAAAAAAAAAAAAATGGTCAAAAGGGATTCCTGATGTTATGTTTTTTTGTACATGAAAAATATCCAACACTCATCTCTGCTGGGATTTCATCCCTCCCTCCCTTTCTTTTCTTCTGTTAAGAGAGGATTCTCTAAGTTTCCTTGTCTCTATTGAGATGATTTTAAATATCTTCTCTTTTATAATCCCAGTGTAATTTAGTGCACTCTAGAACTTAAGTCAAAGACTGATTTTGCATTGGGGCAAGCCCAGACCAAGGACCCAGGCCAACATGAACCTCGCCTTCAGGGTTGGTTACTGCAAAGATCTGCATGACGTCACACTCAGCTGAGGACAAAGCCCACTGGTTTCTCCCAGACAGAGAGGTGGGGGGTGGCTGTCAGAGCAGCGCAAGGACAAGTAAGAGAGGGTGAAAAATGTGGACTTGCAGATGGATTTTGCAGCAGCAGTGTGGGTAGATGTGTGCGCAGAAATATACATACATGTGAGACAGCTGGTGAAATCCTATATGCACGTGTGCTGTATGGGTGATGTAGAGTGAATGCGACTGCATACACGTGTGCCTAATGTGTATGTCAATGCCATTATGCTCTGCTTGGCAGGACAATGGGAGGCATTGCAATGCAGCTGCATATATAACACTGTAATAGCTGACCATACTTACACTCCATAGATTTTCTACTTTCTGTGTCTTCACCAATGCTTTCTCTACTGCATGATTTAATGCAACTCCCATGTGAAATCCAATGGAACAATGCACCCACTTCACCCAATCCTATCCTGTCTCTCCTGTAAGCTTTATAGTGATCATCATCATTCCTCCTCATTCCTGAGCTCTAGCTATAATCTCAGATGTATGCTAGTCTAGAGCTGAAGAGCCTTCCTTTCTGCACATCCCATATGTGCACAATGCCAGGAGTGGCTGAGTGATGACAAATACAGACGCACAAATTTTCATGAGCATATAAATACGCCTATGCCTTTAATTAATAAAGAGGAATCTCTAGCATGTAGTCCCCCCTCTCTTTCTCTCTATCACACACACACACACACACACACACGCATATGAGTGTGTTGAGTAGACAAAGCAGGGGAACGCCCCCTACACCCTGCAAGCTACTGTCAGGCAGGTCATCAAATGAATTAGGCTGGATTCCAGTCATTCTTCATTCAGATTCATGGATTACTTCATTAATAAATTGACTGCTGCGACTCTCTGCAATTTGAGAGTGTAAATATTAAACCCGAATCATCCGGGTATTAATAAATAACCAGAACCGTTGGACAGTTTCCATAAACAGCTATCTTTCAAGTGCACACATAGCATAAGATTAAGATGGGGCTAGCTATCTACATTTGTAGAGCCTACTCACCTCATATATAAAGAGGGCACTCGAGAGGAAAAATACAGCCTGGCAGCTCGTACTGACGCGTCCTTGTCGTCTGGTAGTTTGGCCTTTTTGTTATCTCTCTGCCGTGCTCACTGCTGCGTTGTCGAATTCCAGCTTGCGAAAGAAAATCGTCTTCGAAGCCAGAAACGCCGTTAGTAACGCGTCCTGGACGCCTTTACGTGGTTTTAATAATAGGCCTTTTTCAGTCTTGTTCTCCCACTCTGTCCTGCCACATAGCTCGCTAGTTGGCAGACTATGTCCCTTCCTTTCTATGCCTGTCTTTTTTTGTGCTCGCAGCTGTTTTCGTTGTTTCTGCGTTAGCTTGAAATTCTTCCTGTCTCTTTAAAAGACAACGTTTCCGGGGTTTGCTGGCTTTTATATATGGGAGGCGGGGCTTAACAGCCAGCTGAGCGCCTGTCATTTAAGCGATTGGACAATTCTTTACTATGTAGCCAATCACCATTCGGGGCTTACACCTTTCTTTAAAACATGCAGATTTATTCAAAATACAGCTCAGTGATTGGACAATGGATTAACTAGAGGCACGCCCAGTACACGTGCTTTTTCTCCCCTCCCATTCTTTGGTGCAAAGGATGGCCGTTCTGCCGGAGCTCTGGCTCTCAAAAGATACTTTTCTTTTAAACAAGGTGATGATATGACATGTATCTGAGATAAACTCGAGACACTTATGTAGTCGTTCCGCACCGACAAAAGCATTGGCTAAAACTTCTGACTATTCAAACAACTTTTAAATTCGTTCTCAGATTTACAAATGGCAACCCTCTTTCTTTTCTTCCCTTTGCACTGAATCAGCTTTAGCCATGTTGTCACAGAGCTAAGAATAGATCAGCCACACGTTGTATCCCCATATTGCCTTGCAGCTGTACTGAGCTCCACGCCCATCTACCCAGAGCACACGGGGGCTGGATTATACAGAGCATTGGAGAGGATGAGGCCTGGACGGATAAAAGAAAGGCCTAGTGAAAGCTCGGGGTGTGGAATGCAATGATGTTGCATCTATTTACTGCTTTATTGCACAACATTGTAGACAACATCGCCCCAAAATAAGTTATCAGGTAATGTCATTGTAAGAACCACAACATCCTGCTGAATGACATTTATTTCCCATAATACTTCCATTCAGCAAAGCAGAAGTGGTTCATGATGCATGCCTCTAAATGTTGTAACCTGATATTTATTATGGTCCATGCCTTTTGACTAAACTTTAATAAATAGCTTATAAAGCTTCTAAATCATAAGCAAATCCCCCAAAACAAATAAAACTAGCGTCCTACATTTTAAGGAATTTTTAGAAAAAAAAAACAGATTAATGATGAATTTATAGCACTCTTACTCTTATGTGTTGTCTCATTGAAGGTAGAAATAATTAACAGTCACCCTTTTTTGACATGTTTTTATTGCATATTTAATCACATTTAGCCCCAAAGCGACACATTCTCAGCCATTTCTGAGTAGGGAAATGAAAGATCATTTTAAGTGTGGTTTCACTGCAAGAGAAGTGATGTTTTTTAACACTGGGAACTCATGTAATCACTACATCTTTGGATCATACGTCCTCAAACACTGATTCCTGTATTTTTTTTCCGCATCTTGTGTTAGCATCAACAGATGGCCTTTATGTCATCTATTCCCTTTGTACGCTGGGGTGCCTGCTCCCCCTACTGTTTACTTTCAGAACAGTCCCGTTAACAACAGATCACCAGAGTTCTAGAGAAACCACTAAAACCAGAACCTTGTGAAGAAATAAGGGCAGGTTATGTCCTTTTGCTGAGCTTTAGATTGATTTTCAGGTTGCAATAAATAAAGTGTGCTCTAGTATGAAAAAAATTTCAGTGTGTAGCGGGCAGTATTGAGTGAGTGTTCCTTTTTAAAATGGACCCATTATGTTGAAAGAATACCTTTGAGTTTGGTCGTTTATCAACAGCGTCTAAACAATATATCACATGCTTCATAAATATCTTTTATGCAAGCTTTGTCAATTAGTAAAAAAAAAAAAAGTCTTATAATGCTTCCCACTTTAATAAAAAAGCATTTACTAACAGGGGGCTTGAGTTGGTCTGAACATATTAACCAATGACCACTTTCAGGAAGCTTTAAATGAAACTTAATTACCTGTGAACAAATATATACACTCACACACTCATGAATTCTTGCACATCACCCTCAGTTTTAAGCGTCAAAATTTGCCAGCTGTTCTGTAGATTTAGCTTTTATTGACGCCTCTGTGCTATGCTCCCTCTTCCTCTTCTGTCTCTTCTTCTGCCCCTCTTCTTGTCTAAATTGGTGCCTGTTGAAGAGATTTAGCAACATTTAACATGGGGAAGAAAGAGAAATATAGATACCTTCATTTAAAAAGCATGAAACTGGATTGTTACTCATGACATCAAAAGCTTATTTTGTATTGTATGTATGCCAAATGAATGGGGCTAGATGAGCGGCATGTTAGTATGTATCCTGTCATCTTACCTGGACTGCCAGCGTCTCCCGCTGTTCCACACTCTACCAAAGGAGGGCAGCCAATTGGCATCTGTTTGTGAGCTGTGATCAAAGTTTGCTCCCACTCTATTTGGAGGAAGTTTTTTCAGTTTTTCTTGTTCCTCTGGAAAAAGACAAATAAGAACATATCAAAAATTCTACACTCATCTTAAAGGATGTTTTTGAGTTTTTTTCTATGAAGATTAGATGCCAACAAGTTGACAATACTTGAGTACTACAAATCTCACAAGTACAATTATGTTTTAGGCGAAAGTGATCCAGCCAATGCCAGCAAAAAAATCCAAGTATTTTTCAAGAACAGTGGGGATTTCCTGGTTATTAAAAGGAATGTGACAGCAATCAAAGTGCCACTTATAAACAAAATAAATCATACAGTTCACAAATAAATTTAAAAGAAAACAAACATCTGTTTCTTTTTTACTCTGTTTGAGGAACTCTTGGAGTGAAGGGCCAATCTCTGAATGTGCTGCACCTCCCGAGGTTCCCTCCAGGGGATCATCCTGTAGCCAAGGAGGGACTGCACCTGTGACACACAGAGGGTACATGACTACTCTTCATCTTAAGGAGAACTAAACACACAAACACCAAGAAAAACATATTTCTGCCCAAACCTGAAAAAATCTGAAAAATACAATAAGAGATTACTTGAAGGTTCAGGGTCCCTACATGCTGTAAAAGAATCAAATTTAATACTTAATAAGATTGTTTTAAGACCTGAACTGAGAAAAATGAATACCACTTTTTGCACACTTAAGGGTAAAAAAAAAATGAAAGGCTTATGAGATTTCTCATAACACCAGACCTGGACTGAATTTAGTGAGTTAAAGAACTGTTTGAGAAATGTCAAATGGCATAGGGCAAAAAAAAAGGGTCACAAATGCCTAAATTTGATGATTTCTGGCACCTTTGTGTCTCTGTTCTGCCAATATGCTGTGTCGATATTGATCATAACACATTTTAGCAGTTGTACTAAGCTGATTCCACACAGTTTAACTCATAAAAAACAGAACCGTGTTTTTGTTGTGGAAAACCTGTCAAAATAAAACTGAGCTGCATGGATTTTTAAGCAGGCAAGCTAATAGGCCAGATATTAGAGAGCTGGACTAGTGTTTTACAACATGAAACATGGTGTCCTCAAGCCTGATTTATGTTCTGAACCTATGGCATGGCATATGCTGTAGCATAAGCGTAGTCCTGAACCAGAGCAGAGGTCTACACATGTAGCTCCGCATGTACCTCCAGGTTAGAAGAAAAGGACGCATGGAAGGAAATTTCCAGTAAATACTTGATTTTTAGATATGCCTATGATATAGTTGACAGACTTAACTGTAATACTAGAAACTATTTTTTATTTTGTCTGTGATTGAAGACAACTAAAACATATGCAAACACAATACACTGCCAACAGCTGAACGGATTAAACAAAAAAGCATCAATGTGTGTTTACTTGTCTTTTTGTGTTGCAGGATGTTTACATTATATACTAAATATGGCTTGCTAAGCTTATTGGAGGAAGAACTTCACATATAAGAGCAATGGTTAAATCAACTGTCTTGTAATTGCACGGCTAACAAGATAAGATAAAGACCTGTATCTGATAAATCTAAGTCTCAAACTGTGCAAATAGGCAGGCAAAACAAAGCTTTAGAGCAGAGCTTTAGTAACATGAAAACATTCACTTTACTTTCAATATTAGAAGTAGAACAGTTAAACTCAACTGTTTCTTGAAGTTATCTGTGAGATTTTAGGTTTTTATAATCCAAGTTAACACTTTTATCCCCTCACACTATTGCAGACACTTCTTTGTTACATACTGCACACTCAAATGTCACTGTACCTGTGTGAACATTTCCACTGTTTGTGGAATCCTGCAACAAAGATAAGAAATGATCAGGCATTTTGACCATTATGTGGATAAATAAATTTTATATATATATGAACTTAAACATTGCCTTCATATGTTTATTTTTCAAACTACCTGATAACCAATGAAAGTCAGGCCTTGTCCTGCTGCAGCCCTTGGTACTTCAACCATTGACTCAATGGAGCTGCTCCCCACCTGCTGGGCGTACCCTTGATATTCGACATGAGAGCTGTACACAAGAGGAGTACCAAACCAGGAAAAATGGAACCAAATGCCATTTATGATATGACGCAAAAATGTACAGATAAAAAAGGTAGACAGTTTTACCTGACAGCATTCTCTGTAGATATGCCCGCACCGTTGGATCCTTTGATCTCTGGATCTGCATCATGCTGATATTGATTCAGGAAAAGCCAACAGTGGTTCATAGAGGAAGTCTGAGCACTATTCAAGTGCTACATCTCAGCTTGTATCATCACAATCTTCATGTCACTTTGTATTCATGTCATTTGGTTTATATTTCACCTCAATCCAAATTGTACCATTTTTAACCTTGGCCTGTCATCTCAACTGTAACCTGATGAGGAAATTACCCTATTCTTAAATCACTAGAGCCACAAAATACATGGTTGCAGCAGCCTTAACTATTTTCATATTAAAACAGGACCTCTCTTTTCTTTAGAAGTTAAAAGCATTGAAATGGAAAATTGTTATATTTCTCATATTACATGGAACTCTATCATGAAAATACAACAGTGTAAGCCACACTGATGGATACAGCCACTGCATCCCTGGAAAACAAACCTCTAAAAGAGACTGAAGGACCTCTTGACGATGCTTCTCCTGAGCCCGTATGTGATCAGCTTGCTGCAGCAATAAAAATAACACATAAAAAGTAAATCAGTATATCGCAAGACTGGTTGGATTTCATAAACTGTTGAGCCACTAATTTGGTTCTAACCGACACATTTCAAAAACTCCCAAACTTTTCAGCCTTTGACCCCCAATATAAAAGTGCCAGAGACCAGGGACGCCCACTGTACCAGAAGGTAGTTAAAGCAGAGTTGTACACAGCTGTGCAATTTCAAGAATATCATGACTTAAATTTGAAGGGTTTTCTAAACATTTCTTTAATTTCAGAATAAATCTCACCAAATTACGATTTTTTACTTTACATTTAATGTTATGCAGCTATTTCTATAAAAATGGGTACGATCTACAATTTGAAATGACCTAAAAACATTCTTTGTTTTTTGTAGGCATCTGGCAACCCCCTCTCCAGTGTCTTGTGACCCCCTAGGGGGTCCGGACCCCCATATTGAGAACCACTGCTCTAGAGAACCCTGCAGGTAAAGGATTATATTACTTATTTGACAGAGTATGTTTGTAACCAGAGAATAGACAAGAAAAAACTCTTGTTCATGCAGTGCCCAGAAGATTTATCCCCATGACTTTGAAATTCCTCCCACTGACATGACTTCTTATGCCATACTTGGGTGATCAAGCATGGCCCCCCTTGGGCCCCACTTTGGGAATCAATGGCTTAGAGTAACTTTTAGTTTTGCAGAAGTGTCAAGATTAAAGCTGAGCTTGTATTTTAACAGGAACCTGCATATTAAGGCATAGAGTTCTTACTCGGTTAACATTTCTGTCTTTTATCTGTGTACAAAGAAAGGTTTCTACATTTTGAGAAATACAAAAATGTAGGTGCGCATGATGTCTGCCGCTGTTGTTCAACATAGAGAAGAATGTCAAATGGTTGCATTGTTCTGCTTCTTTCATCTTTCCAATAGTACTGACCGTGATCTAAAGTAGATTTCAATTACTTTTTCTTTCCTCCTCACTAAAACTGCACTTGGGTAAAAATCAAAAAGGTTTTGAAGGAAGACACTCTATCAAAAGGACAATGCACATTTTACATCACCACACAGAATGCACTGAAAAACACTGGCAGCCTACACACAAATCTATTTTTCAGTTTCCTCAAAATGTTAAAATCTATTGTGTTCCTTTGTACAACATGCCTCTAAAGACATCTAAGTTGATTTCTAATTACAAACATGTCTTTACATGAAGGGTTCTTTGAGAAAATATGAGACACTTTAACTTACCTGTTTTATGAATTCATCCTCGTTTTCCACAAATGATTCCAATGCATTAGCAACCTCAGTTTTAAACCTAAAAAAAAAAAACAAATAGTAACATTAGCCGATTGTTTGTTTCTCTACATATTTACATTGTTAATTCAGACTTTTGCTCACCTTTCAGTTTCCTCCTCTGTGATGATAAACTTGTCCCTAAATTTGGGATCAGCTTTATTTTCCCACCAGAACTTGTGAATGTTTTTCTTGTGTTCTGGCCTGCAGATAGATTGAAACAACACCTTCGGTATAAATGACTATTAAATGACTGTGGTCTGTCCTACCTCTGGATCACACAACAGTGCAACAACGTTAACTGGTTTAAACTAACTGTTGAACATAGGCCCTAAGATCAGTTTTTGCAAAAGCAGCAAAGAGAGCTTGAAAGTATGACATTGTGTGTGATTTATATGTAGAATCTTAAAAACAGATCAACCTGGAAAAATATTTTTACTATCTGAAATCTTAAAGTATAGACACGCTATCCGTAACTTCAAATTGAACAACACTAGGATTCCTATGGGATAATGGGCTGGACAGAAACCAAAGGATCTGTAACCTCTGTAATGATAATTGTCTAGGTAATGACCATCTTTTTTTGAGTGTAAGAATGTGCATTTAATGGGTTTTGGAGAAAGGTTTATACCGAAGTATTATCTAAACCGTTCCTGTTTATTTAAATGCATTTTCTGTTGCAAACAGAGAAAGCAAGTTATTTGTAAACCTGGTGCTTTTTTGAAGAATACTCTTCTACAAGTAATGTTTATTGTGTTTCAGACATGCTATGTGCTATCCTTTTGTTGTTTGTATTGTGTGTTCTTTATAATGTGATCATTAGCTGAGTCACGTAAAGAAATGAAGGGGGGAAAACAGTCTTTCACAAAAAAATCACTTTTTTAGATTGGGCAACATGAGCATCTGTAATATGCACACAAAATATGCAGTTTGACATAATTAAACAGTTGTTTTTTTTCTGATGTAGAAGATGGAATGTGTGTCCTTTGCCTGTTTTTAATTTCCCAACTTTCTTTCATTTTTTATGCTGTTGATTCAGTACAACTTACGTGGCCATGTGTTCTAACAAGCCCCCGTACAGCACAGTCATGTTGCCATCTGTCACATTTCTTTCAACTTCAAGCTCACAGCAGTAGCACCAGAACGTCTGCTTATGTTGAGTGCAGTCAAACTTCTCTACTTGGGGTTTCCTGAGTGTCCTGCGAGCCTCCTTCACCTAAGGGACAATAACAAACAGGATATTTATGTTACACATAAGTGATACAGCTACTACAGAGAAATCCTCATTTCAAGTGGTGTAAATGTTGTTTGGTCATTGTGTGAAATTTCAAGTTTGAGGCACTTTACCTCTTTCTCCCTCCAAAATATTAAAAACAACCCTTCTTTATTCTGTAAGGATTACTGCTCTCTGGTCATAAGCTTCAACTGATTTAATGTTTAGATTCATAGGGCCACAATAAAGGAAATTAGAGCAAAAACCGTTACAGAAGAAATTATGATATGCAAATTTCACAAACTACATTACTTAAGACTTCATAAAACGTGCAAATAAATTGAAAATAAACAAAAAATCTGATATGTCTGAATCCTAATGTAATACGTATAGGTGTGTGTTTGGACTAGACATAGAAGATGGGTGTACAATGTCTGATAGAAATATATGAAAACGAATTGAAGGATATCAGTCTATCACACACTTTTGATTTCTACATGAATGTTGTTGTTTTGTTGGGGAACAATTGTGACATAAAATAAATTATATCAATGTCAGTAGCACGACATGCTCGTTTTTACCTAGACGATAGTAAGCAGTTAACGTCAACACAAGTCATATTTAGCAAACTGAAAAAATGTGCGACAAACGGCGCTATTCTTACCTTTTCTAGGAATTTCAGGAGAACCACTCTGAGTCTGCTTTGGTGGTTTTTCCCAAAGATGTGTCCCTTACCGTTGAACGTTGTTTGCCTACATATGGCACAGTAATGTGCACCCATTTAGACCGTGTTAAAGGACAGAATGAAGGTTCACATAATTAACTTAAGGTTAGAGATATTTTTACTATGATTACGCTCAGAATTGTATGTATTCCGTGTTGTTTTTTTCTTTATTTACTTGAGAAAACGATTAGCAAGTCCAATAAGATCACACAACAGGAAGTTGTACGGTCTCGAAATGTTTCCCCCAGAAGAAGACGGGACCTCAAACCAGCACGTGCCCGCCACCTAGTGGACGGTATTGTAGGACAGAAAAAAACAAGACTTCCTTCTGTCCTCTCTAGGCTTTTTCATGGGATTCGATTTATGTCAGCATTTTCTTCAGATCAGAACAGGAGTGCTAACTGAGCCGTTCAATCAGTGCTAATACAGCACTTCCCCCTTTCCTAAATCAGCAGAATATGTTGAACAAGCTCAGGATGAAGATGGCATTGAACAGCTGAGCTTTTGGTAGACAGGGATACAATTTTACTCTTACTGTTAACTAATATAGCTAAATCATTTATTCAAGGTGACATTATTATTACAGTTTCCAACTAGCATTTTTACAGATGTAAGGCATAAACAGAATGTATACATTATTCACTCCTGGAAAAAATGCTAAATATTTTCAATGGGTAGTCACGTATATTAGAGGCAACATGCTTTTTTCACAGTAGAACAGGCTCTATTCTAGCACAAAGATGAGTCTTTTCTTTTGGTTTATAGTAATAACACAGTTATAGCTGTTTCTGGGAGAAAATCTTGGAGAAATGCAATGTAGAAAAACAGCCAATAAAAACCTTTCTAATATTATACACACAAGGAAAATAAAATTAATTATATTGTAATATACATATTTTTACTTAATCCAGCAAGCTAAACAAGATACAAGCTTATCCAAACTGAATTTATAGACCAGAGGGAGAAAAAAAGTTACTGAAACAATAATAATTTTTTGAATATCCTTCTTCTACTTCTGAATAAGCTCTTTCTCTATCACATAAAGTATGACGGGTATGTTAGCTAGCTTGTAATACTTAAATGGCAGTGACAAAACATTCTGCAAAATGAGAATTAAGATATTTCCACTCAAATACAGGTTATCTTAAAAAAAAGAATACCATAAGAAAGTTCCTTTTATTCCTGTTTTCCGGTAATTCAAGAACTGAAACTTCTAAATATTCAAGATTCACCATTTCAAAGGAAAATACTTCAAGACTTTGTTGTTTTGTTTTACTGTTGATGATCATGGCTTATGGCTCACAAAAGCAAAAAAAGAAAAAAAAAATCCACTATCTCAAAATATCGGAATATCACAAAATTCTAAGTAACGGATTTGGAATTCAGAAATTTTAACCTTCTGGAAAAATATACTAATTTATGCACTCAGAAATTGGTTGGAGCTCATTTTGCACTAATTACTGCACTGATTTGATGTGGCATGGAGCCAAGCAGTCTGTGACACTGGCGTGATGATGAAGCTCACGTTGCCGTGACAACAGCCTTCAGCTCCTCTGTATTGTTGAGTCTGGCGTCTCTCATCTTCATCTTGAAATTTCCCCAAAGATCATCTACAGGGTTCAGTTTTTAGTTTCATCTGAAAACAGGACTTGGACCACTGAAGAGGTCCATCTGGTCCAGTCGTTTTCTCTGTAGCCCAGGTGAGGAGCTCCTGCAGGACACATCTATGTGGAAACGTTTGATCAACTGACTCCAGCCTCAGTCCACTCCTTGTGAAGCTCCCCCTTGTTCTTGTATCTGCTTTGCTTCACAGTCCCCTGCAAGCTGAACTCATCCCTGTTGTACCTTTACTTATCACACTTTTCCCTTCCAGTTGACTTACCATCATATGCTTTGATACAGCCTCTGAGAACAGCCTGCCATTTCAGCAGTCAGCTTCTGTGGCTTACCCTCCTTGTGGAGGGTGTCCATGATTATCCTCTGGAAAATTATCAAGTCAACAGTCTTCCCCATGATTTAAGTTGTGTATACTGAACATGAGTGAGAGAGTGAGGGCTCAGGAAACCTTTGTAAATTGGACTCTTTTTTTTTTTTTTTTTTAACAACTGTTTAAAGTTTTGAAATAGTGGATTTTTCATGAGTCATAAGCTGAACTTATCAAGATTACAACAAAACATGTCTTGAAATGTTTCACTTTGTATGAGATGAATCTAGAATATATAGAAATTTAACTTTCTGAGGTAAATCACACAATATTTCTTTTAGATGCAACTTTTGCCTTAAAGCAGTGTTTTTTTTTTAAATCTTTTTGCCCAAGGCACACCTATGATCAAGCCAAAATCTCAAGGCACACCATATCCATAATCACGCAAAATAGCCTCTTTAAAACATTTGACACTCGCTTTATTTGTTGTATAGTTATAGGCCTACTGATACTGTGTGATGGTATCAATTCTCAAGGCACACCAGTGTGCCTCGCCACACCATTTGAGAACTACTGCCTTTAAGCTTTACACTCTTTAAAAGTAGTATTTCGTTTTTTAAATTCAATTTTCTGAACAGACATTTATTTTTGTGGGACAAAAACTATTAACTTCCGGACAACAATGTCGAACTAGGATATGTAATTACCCTAGAAACAGAAATTGTTTTCCCTCCTTGCGGAGTAAAATGGAAAGGGAACTGAAAGACCGGGTATCGAGTGAGCGCAGTCGGGATACTACGATGTGACACCAGCCGGAAGTAAATAAACAAGGCGAGAGCGGATGGGAGCAGCGTCTTCAGTCTCTTCTCCAATGCGGTCATTGGAATAGCTTTTATTGTTGTAGACACAAAACCACAGCTTAGGATAACCATGTCTTCAGTTGAGAGTTTGAGAGAGTTTGTCAACGAGCGACTGAGTGCTGCTGCTGAAGAAATATTCGGAGTTTTTCAAAGAACTATCGTCGAGTATGAAGAAGAGATTCATCGTCAGAGGAGACTGCTGGATACAGTTTTAATTCCCGAAATAAAGTTACACAGAATAGGCGAGTAAATATTTGTACAAAACCAGAGGGTGTCCAGAATATAAAGCCTCCTCTCCAGTTTTTAACTATACTTTACATAATTATAACAAGAGATGTATTGAAGAGCACGTCTTTTAATACCCGTTGAAGCCTTTTTTCATTCTTGCATCTGTATCTTTCCTTGTCTCTCCATTATCGTTGATTTACTATGTGTTTTGTGTCCCTCCAGAGCTCCCTGAGAAATCTGTGTGTAAGGAGGAGGAGGTTCTCTCTGGTCAGCAGCTCTGTAGTCAGGAGACGGACTCCAGCCTGGACCAGGAGGACCCAGAGCCTTCACAGGTGAAAGAGGAACAGGAGGAACTCTTCATCAGCCAAGAGGGAGAGCAGCTTGAATTGAAGCAGGAGACGGATGCTTTGACATTGACTTCTACTTATGACGAGAGTGATCAAAGTGAGTCTGAATTAATCAGTGACAAATGGCTCCTCTCTCAGGACTCACACAAAGCTGACAATCAAGCTTACGAAGACGGAAAGCTTGAATTAGTTACTGGATTAGTAAGAAATCCTGAGCCAGAACCAAACACTAAACATGAGGAAAACAGTTACAGCAATAGCTGGTGTGAACCCAAAACACAGACACACCTAAGCATGCAAACAGAGGAGAGACCTCATTTGTGCAAAGTATGTGGGAAAAGTTTTAAGTGTAATTCAAAATTGAATTTACACATGAGAACCCACACAGGCGAAAGGCCATACCTTTGCGTGACCTGCAATAAAAGATTTGGTGATATTGCAGGATTGCGGAGGCATTCAAGAATTCACACGGGAGAGAAGCCGTATCCATGCGAAATATGTGGGAAATATTTCAGACATGGTAATGCCTTAAAGGTCCACATGAGAATCCACACAGGGGAGAGGCCGTACCTTTGCAAGACCTGCGGGAAAACATTCTGTGACTTTTCATCTTTGGCCAGGCATAGTCGAATTCACACAGGCGAGAGGCCCTTTACCTGCAAAACATGCGGTAGAGCTTTCCAACATAGAAGTTCCTTGAATACCCACATAAAAACACACACAGGAGAGAAACCTTACATTTGCAGAATATGTGGATGTGCCTTCAAGCAGGCCAGGACATTAATGGGTCACATGAAAACCCATACTAGCTGAATACTCAAACTAATTGGGTTACATATAGTACTTTAATGTTTTTCTTATGCAAAAGCATGATCACATATGCACATGGAGTTTCATATAGTGCCTATAAAAGTATTCAACATGGGCTGTTTCAAAGGTATTCTGTTCATCACTTCATCTGAAAACTACCTTCAGGAGTGTCACACATAAACAATAAAGTAGTTATTTAGAAACAATGTCTTCTCTCGGATGGTCTCATTTGAGTTTGTAGACAATATAGAGATAGAATTTTTTTTGTTGTGCTTTATAAAAATTTCTCACAGGAGTTTACATGAACTATAGTTATCTGGGCATCTCCGTGGTTGCTTTTGACATGATTCTTTATGTTTATCTCTGAATACATTTCAATTAAAATTGCAAGAGAGATTTCAAAATTGTTATCCAAAGCAGTAACAGTTTTAGATAAAGTCAAAACAGAATAACTTAACTACTAACACTACTTACTTTAATCTCATGTCAAAAGAGCAGAAAGAGTTCAGGTAACTTTTAAAGAATGTCAGAGTAAAAACAAGTTATAGTTATGTGAACATGAAATGAGTTTTTACATCACAGGTCTCATAGAGGTTGAATCGTTACTAAGTTCCATTAGAAACATCTGCAGGATGGAATTGGATACAGCTGTGGACTTTACTTTGTACTGAGAGTGTAAGCTTCTTTTATTTACCTGCAGGAATAAGAAGAAATGTTCAATACTTGTTATTCGGCCTGTTCTGATAATGTGGTGTGATGTGTTGTCCATACAGTATGTCCCTAAAATAAAACCTGTTTTCAAGTTGGACACATTTTTAGGTTCATATAGTAAGGACATATTGCCCAACCCAAAATAACACCTGGTCCCATCCTGGACACCCCATGGAAATTGGCCTGTTTCTGACACTGCACCCTCACCTCCTCCAGCCAAAAAGGAGTAAAAGAAAACAGAATGTAGGCTGTGTTATGGGTTGTGAAAATGTTATACAATTTTAACATAAGTAAACCAGTATTTGCCACTTTGAACCAGTGTTCTGGCCCATTTAAACCACTTTTCATTTATTTTTTCTCCACCCATTTCTTTCGATTTGAACACATTTTTAACCCATTTCTGCTACTTTTAATATCCAATATCACCACCTTTTCTGACCATTTTTGCCACCTTAAACCCCCAAGTAAAAGTGCATTTACTCTGGTTAAAACTTACTTGGTAAAAATAATGATTTCAAAGGGTACTTAAAAAAGTATAAATACAGAAAAAAAACTAATATTTAACATTTCTGGCTAACAAAACATTTTTTAAAAAAAGGTATCACTTCAACCATAAGGTTCCTCCACTCCCGCTACCCGGACCTTCAGAGTGTGACACCTAGCGGAAGTAAACAACACTCGTTAGCTCGGTGCAAACGTCAGATCAAGTTGAAGGCGACAACAGTGGTCATTTCAGGTCATTAATCTAAAACTACAATGTCTTCGGTTGATTATTTGAGAGAGTTTGTTAGCGAGCGACTTACCGCTGCTGCTGAAGAAATATTCGTAGTTTTTGAAAGAATAATTATCGAGTACGAAGGGGAGATGGATCCTCGGCGCAGACCGCTGGGTGTCGTTTTAAAACCTGAAATAAAGTTAAACAGAGTGGGTGAGTAGTATTTAAAGGTCTGACTATTTTTTTTTATTCCAACGTCTGTTGAATTCTTTTCGTTACTGTCGCAGTAGTGTCATATTTCTTGTGGTCTGCGTGCCTTTATGTGTTCTGCATGCCTCTAGAGCCTCCACAGCAACATGTCAATACAGAGGAGGTCCGTGCTGACCAGCAGCTCTGTAATCAGGAGAGGAACTCCAGTCTGGACCAAAAGGACTCAGAACCTCCACAAATAAAAGAGGAAAGGGAAGAACATGAGGAACCCCCAAGCTGTCAGGAGGGAAAGCAGCTTGAACTAAAGCAGGAGATTGATGCCTTCATTTTTAATCCTCCTTATGATGACAGTGACCACAGCGAATCAGAAGTGGATGCCTGCCAGAAGGAAATCTCTCAAAAGTCTCATGTATTTAAGAACCAAGACCAGAAAGGAGACAAGTATGAGGAACTTGGATCAGCAAGCAATGAAGAGCAGCAACCAGAGACAAGTTTGAGTCACATGTACAGTACATACAACACTAATTTTCCTGAAATTCACCCTAATGCACTCGCAGGAAAAAAGTCTTTCCAATGTGGCACGTGTGGAAAAGATTTTTCATGTAAGTCCAAACTGCACCGACACCAGAGGACCCACACAGGTGAAAAGCCATACATTTGCAATACATGTGATAAAGGATTCTGTGACGTTTCAGTACTAAGAAGGCATATGAGTGTGCACACAGGGGAGAAGCCATGCTTTTGTCCCACGTGTGGCAAAAGATTTAGTGACCTCTCAGTACTTAGAAGGCATATGAGCATCCACACGGGTGAGAAGCCATTCACTTGCAAAATATGTGGAAAGGATTTTAGACTTAGCAGTGTCCTGAAGGTCCACATGAGAACCCACACAGGGGAGAAGCCACACATTTGCAAGACCTGTGGGAAAAGATTTTGTGAGCTTTCAGTTTTAGTCAAACATATGAGAGTCCACACAGGAGAGAAACCGTTTACTTGCAAGACATGTGGGAAAGAGTTCAGACAGAGCAGTTACTTGATAGTCCACATGAGAACCCACACAGGAGAGAAGCCATATGCTTGCAAAACTTGTGATAAAAGATTCAGTGATATTTCAGTATTGATAAGGCATATGAAAACCCACACAGGAGAGAAACCCCATCTTTGCAAGACTTGTGGTAAAGGATTTAGTGACCTTTCAGTGTTAAAAACGCATATGAGTATTCACACAGGCGAGAAGCCGTTTACCTGTAAAGTATGTGGGAAAGACTTCAGACTTAGGTGTGTTTTGAAAGTCCACATGAGAACCCACACAGGTGAGAAGCCACACCTTTGCAACACCTGTGGTAAAAGTTTTAGTGACCTTTCAGTATTGAGAAGACATATGAGTATACACACAGGGGAGAAGCCGTATGTCTGCCAAACATGTGGGAGAGCTTTCAGGCATAACAGTTATCTGACTGTTCACATGAGAACCCACTCGGAGGAGAGGCCTTTTGTGTGCAAAAAATGTGGAAAAGACTTTAGACACATGAACTCCTTGGTGAATCACATGAAAACCCACAATGATTAGAAGCAACCCTCCTGCAACAGTTACAGAAAAGGCAACATTCTGCATTTCAGCTGGCAAGAACCAAGTTCACTCCTGCTGTAGCACTGTATACACAAAGAATCACAGAAGTGACGTGCTGCATTAATGCACCACTAGTAAGAAAAGTTTTACAGAAGGTTTTTACATATTTTGATAAAGCATGAAGGCCAATAGAAACAGAGAGCTCAACTTCATGAGTAGGAGTTCACATACTCGATGACATACTTTTAAAGTAGCTATAAATTTGTAATTACATGTACAGTGTTCTCTGTATTCACTGAAATGTCATTATACTAGTGTAAATGTTCACTTCATCTATTTTTATGGCAATCTCTGTTTATGCGAAATCATTGTGATGGATTATTGTCAGTGGACCTCATTCACCAACAACTCTGAAGAAGACGTTTGTTCTTAAAATCTACTTAAGCAGTAATGAAGGAAATTCTTTCTGAAGTTTTCTCATCTGTGACTAGTTCTTAGTGAAAGAACAAAATCAAAGAGCACCCCAGAACACTGGCTCACATTTGAGTGCTAATATGACTGTAAAGATAGACACAATAACATACATTTAAATATTGTACCGTATTTTGATACATTTAGCTCTTATATATTATGAAATATGCACAAATAGGTGACTTGAATATAGTAAACTTTTAATGTAATTATACAATTTTTTTTTATCTTAACTAAAAAATATGAAATTATGAATATAAACTTGTGACATTGGTATGAAATGTTATCTAATACTTATTTAAAATAAAAAAAACGGACCTTGATTTATGCTTTTGAAGCATATATTTAATATCCACTACCAGAACCAAATATATTTAAGAGACTTAAACAAGTTTACAATAAATTATTGTATACATTTTTATGAAAGAGAAATGTGCAGTCTTTGGTGATTAGACTCTTATCGTGATGACTTCATGTACTTGAAGGGGTAGTGAGGCAAACAGCAGGATTAGGATACCCCACGGTGGAGTCTAGACACTTGTGGTGGTGTGGATGAGGGATGCCGGATCAAATGAGGAGTAGACTTCTGAGCAGAAGACCTGTGAGGAAATGGACTAGATGCTGCTGAACTTAATAGAGGTGGCTGGGGTGGAGGAGGGTTGCAGCATCCACACTGAAATGACATACTTACTGTGGAAGAGAGAATGACAGATTTAATATGTGTCATTATGATTGGTCAAACAAGGTCGTGACAGAATCTGATTAGCTGAGTACTTAAGAGAGTGAGCGGCTATGATCAGCTGATCACCAGAACAGGAAGAGAGAAAGAATGCAAGAGGGGAGAGATCTGAACGAGTTGTGACTAATGAATGAGTAGAACACTCTTCCAGCTTGAACTTTGGCTGAGCTCCATAATTCATCATGTTTTGGTTTCCTTCGGAGCAGCCCTACATCCACTTTAGAACGAGCTAGGCCTAAGTAATTATTTTACTTATAGTCCAGTGCATGATTGTTTCAACAATTCTGCCCTTTAATTTGGACATTACTGACAGGTTGGTACTTTTCATTCCTAAAACCCTTTTGTGTTCACAGACCTGCAGTCTTATGCCCTTACATGGGCACAAAAAGAGCATTTATCTATGCTAATAAAGAAAAGCGTGCATCCAGCTTACGAGAACATGAGCTACAAATGGAGCTGTTTAACAACACATCATGAATCTGACGCAAGTTTCTCTTATAAATGTTCTTAAGAACAAATCTAAGTAAAATCTAAAGAATATACTGGTGAATGAGGCCCACTGTGAGAACTAAGAAGTGTCTGGGATTTCATGGTTTATCACGCCAAATCATCTCAAAATTCTATACTTTATTTCTGTAATAACACAAATATAAGCCTAGTTGTTTAAGTCTTCTATGAGGATTCTTTTTTGACTTTTTTTTTATTGTTGGTTACACTGTTTCTTAACATTTTGAGTTGCAACACCTGTACACCCATGTAAATGTACTGAAATAAACGTGCAGTTTCTATTATGATTGAATGTCAAACTTAAATGTAAAGTTTCTCTTGCTATGGGTTTATAGTGAGATTTCTGTCACTTTATTTGTATGACAATCATTGTCTCATAAATGGATATAAAGATGTAGGTGTTACACTGAGTTCCAGTCAAAGCCATGTGTTTGTGGTCATCAGTGGTTTCCAAAGTGTCATATTTTTTCATCAGTCTGAGGATCGTCTTTGTGTTAATGTCACAGCAAATCAAAAAAGCTGTTAGTTGAGTAGTCCTTGTGAATGAAACCTCTGTAAAATCTTTGAAAGAAGTCAAACTTGACATGTGGCTATGCTTTTAACAATCTGATGTAAGTGCAGAGGAAGTTCTTCTGAATGTAAATGTGCCTCCTTTAATAAATGGAGGAAATAACTTGTCAACTTAAAGAATGACACATTTTTCTGATCATGGCTAAGTAAATGCCTTAAAAACAATTGTTTTTCAAGGTGGTTTCTAATGCCTATAAATGAACTTGAAATAATAGCAGAGATTTGGAAGCAAACAAAAGTAAAGAGCCAAAATCACAAAAGACACTTCAAAAAGACATATTGCTGCAAAGAATGTAACTAATATGTGTTGAAAGATGAAACACTTGGAGTAATAAAGAAATATCAAAATTGTGTCACATTCGTTGTGTTTTTGTTAAATATTCACGTCACTGTAGTGTAAATTCAGTAAACATGGTTATCTCTATTTCTGTGTAGGTGGATCTGTGTTTTTTTCTTTATTGCATTCATGACATGGTATGGATACTTCTTATGATGTAAAGATCAAATAACATTACTAGGGATAACAACATTTATTATACTGTGATAAATGGTTTTAGAAGTCCAAAAAGGGTCAGTGAAACAACAAAAGCAGAGAAATCTCCAGCTGTAAAGGATGTAGTTATGTGAATGGGCAATTTCTGAACATTTTAAGGGGGAGATTTATTGTTTTTTACCTTTGCATTTTCTATCTGCTTACTCTCCCATTTTTATTCAACTCATTTTATTTCATGTTTTTTCTATTTCATGCTTTTTAAACAGCCCACATGCACTATTACACTTTTGTACGAACAGTTAGAGTGACAATAACCATCACATTGAATCTTTTTTTAAATACATTTTCAGGAATACGTGTGTAAAAAGGACTACCGCCTTATTTACATTTAAACTTAACTGAGATATTGCTTCAAAGAAAGTCCTCCAACAGAGTTTTAAAAACTCCGGTCGTCTCAATAAAAGCATCACATTTAAGTGTTACATGCCACTGTAATAATTCTAATGAGGAAGTAAGAGTTTCTGCAGAAGTTAAAGCCCCATGATTTTCTTCTTTCTGTATTGATCTGCCCTGTGGTTAATATCTCTCTGAAGACTCTCAGGTAGGAGAGAAAGATATAAAGTGACTTATTTCAACTTTCAGAGGCTGGACTCAAGAGAAAAAAAGTGCTGGAAAAAAGTAAAAATTTCAAAAATAGTTATTTGTGCAAAAATGCTTGAAGTTGAATCCCAAAATGGGAATACAAATGTTGAAAGAAGCATGAAAATTTAATGCAGATGCTGTAACGAGTGTTATTTGAATGTAACAGCCTTTAAATACTTAATGATTGGTTGAAGAGGTTTTCAGATTTGTACCCCTACCTTTGCAAAATTGAGTTGCATATATACAGTATATATATATATATATATATATATATGTTTTGCTTTTTCCTGCTTTATTCTGTTTTATTTCTGTCCATGAACCAATAATTCCTAAGATTTGCCTTGACCAAAAACTACTTAGAAAAATAGCACAAGATGCATCTCCTTTTGAAAACAAGCCAGTACTTTTAATTGTATTATGCTCTGCTAACATCAGCTCAATGATTCATGTGGTTGCTTTGCAACCAAATCAAATCAAAGGCAATAATTGCATTAAAGTTTTAGAATGTTTTTTGCATGCATTCAAGTTAACACATGAACAGTAGATATCTGGACAAAACAGAATTTTGATGAGCAATTTCACATTTACTGTATAAACTGCTAACTTGTATTTCTTTTTGTCAATTAAATATAAATCCAAATGTATGTGATTATGTATCTTTAAGTGTGTATTTTATGACCATTCTGTGAAACAAAACATTCCCAGACAATCATTGTGCAAAAATGTTGTTTAATCAGCACTGAACGTCATGTGTGAAACCAGAAACAGTGTTTTCTGAATATTAAACTGTAAAGTATGTTGCTTCATGCCTGCACTGGGAATTCTATGCTGCCGTGTGTCACTCATGGGATTTCAAGGTGCAGCTTTTTCAAACTGATATCAAATAATCAGCCTCTCACCAGTACGTGTTTTTAAGTCTCTTTAATACTGATCGAGACTTTTTTCCATTCTTAGACTTTTCCAACACACATGAAGAAGTGTATAAAAAAAGCACACATACAGATTTACATTTGATAGTGTTGCTATATGTTCATACTAAACACTGATGTCATTTTCTCTCAAGTGTTCAATCTGACCTCTTTACGCTGAAGGCATCAAAAGCCCTTTTCACACTTGCAGCTAATTTCAGGGTAACACACCCAGAACATTTCCGGACTTGCCCACACTTGTCCCTCACAGCAGGAAGTTTGCCTGCAGCTTGCCTGTCAGGAAAGGGAGGGAGGAGGACACAAGGACCAGCAATGAAAATCAGGGTAAAGTCTGAGTGAAAACTTAGCTGTTTGCATCTCACCTATTTGAATTCAGGAAGTTTTCAGTTGTCATTTGTGCAAGTGTGATTAGGGCTATATAGTACTTTAAAATACTATGTAAGGTACACAGATGTTCAATACTTTGAAAGTTTAAACAAAATGTATATACATTTGGCACAAGCAAACATCAACAAGGTCATGACAGTACTTCAATAGCCACTATTCTGCACTCACTTTGAAACCAACTTTTTTCATTGACCTGGGAGTTCATGGTTAGAGAACTGCAGCAGATGTATGTACAGGTAACTTTGACAAAATGAATGGAAAGATAGATAGATCTCGACATACCATCTAGTATAGTAAGCACTTCACATCCAGCTAAAAAGATGCAACTTCATCAGGAGTGTATAACATATAGTAGGCAATGATAGTACCATCTCTGTTGATAATGCTATTTAGGTGTTTTAGTTTAAGGTTTTCAAGCTAAACTGAACAGTGCCCCACATATTTTCAAATTTTTATACATCTTCAGTCATTATGCAAGTTTCAGGATTCTCACCATTGTGGGTTCTCATGTGGCTTTTCAAGTCGCACTTACGGAAGTGTCCTTTCCCACAGATCTTGCAAATGAACGGCTTTTCTCCGGTGTGGGCTCTCCTCACGTGCACTATCAGGTTTTCATTAAAGCTGAATGCTCTCCCACATGTTTCACAAACAAAAGGCTTCTCACCAGTGTGGGTTCTCATGTGTGCTTTCAAAGCTGACATACAAAAGAATCCTTTCTCACAGGTCTTGCACATGTACGGCTTCTCACCTGTGTGGATTCTTGTATGTTTTTTGTAAAATGACACATCGCCAAATCTTTTTCCACAGGTTTTGCATTGGTACGGCTTCTCACCAGAATGAATTCTCATGTGGACTTTCAAGGCACTATCAAGTCTGAAACTTTTCCCGCAAGTTGTGCATGAATACGGCTTCTCACCTGTGTGAATGCTCACATGTCTCTGCAAAAGGGACACAAACCGAAAAGCCCTTCCACATGTGTCACAGACATATGGCTTCTCACCCGTGTGTTCTCTCATGTGAGTTTTCCAATATGAAATGTTGGAGAATCTTGTGTCACATACTGTGCAAATATAAGGCATATCACCGAGGTGGATTTTTGCATGTTTTCTAAACATTGACACATCACTGAACCTTTTTCCACAGGTTTTACAGAGGTAGGGCTTTTCACCTGTGTGAATTCGCATGTGGACTTTCAAGGAACCTTTCAGTCTGAAATCTTTCCCACAGGTTTTGCATGAAAATGGCCTCTCGCCTGTGTGGATGCTCATGTGTCGCTGCAAAAGTGAAACAAACTTAAAAGCTCTTCCACATGTATCACACTTAAATTGATTTTTTCCTTTTTGAGTGTTAGAGTGAATATCCGACCAGTTAGGGTCATTTACATTGTTACTTTCCCTTTTAAGTAACTCATATTGAGTTACTGAGTGTGAAACTATATTTTCTGTTGATCCAGAGACTCCAGGCCAGTCTCCTTGGTGTTCTTGGCCTTTAAGTACATGAGAGGTCTGAGAAAGCAGATGATGGTCACTGTTCAGCTCTGTGTCGCTGTCAACACTGCAGTCATAAGTAGGAGTGTAAATGAAGGTTTCAATCTCCTGCTTTAGAACCATCTGTTCTCCCTCCTGACTGGTGCAGAGTTCCTCCTGTTCTTCTTTAATCTGTGGAGGTTTGTGGTCCTCTTGGTCTGGACTGGAGCTCCTCTCCTGGTTACAGAGTTGCTTGTCTGACGGATCCTCTCCTACCTTTGAGACATGTTGCTGTGGGAGCTCTGGACACACAAAGAACAAGATACAAGACAACATTACCATTAAATTCAAAGTATTTACGATAACGGAAATACTACAATTTACACCAGCAAGAGCATTAACCTTCATCCATCCATTTAGATTTAAACCCGTTTGTGTCCCATTGGGCCAAAATGGCTCATTTCATACATTAGGCTAGAAAAATACTACACGTTAATATTTTTACTTACTTCTTCAAGTTATTTTTTCCCGCCTACATCTCTTCTTAACAATAAAAACAAAATTAATACGTCTCAACATTTTTAACCCTTTTTGGCCAGGTTCTGTCAAAGCAAACCCTGATGGGGAAAATGTAATTAGTTATTTACAATGTATGGCATGCTAAGTCAATGTTTTTGGTTGTCAGAGCCTGGTATATACTACTGATTATCAGCAACATTGGTTTTAAAGCATTGTTAATTTTTATGCAATACAACATATAAAAGTAACCTGACATTTGTATCACTTTGGGCCAAAATGGCTCATTTCAAATATCAAGCTATGAAATTATCATACATTCAGTTTTTCTTTTACTTTTTAATTTTTTTTTTCCCCAAGCAACAACTCTTCTTTTCATACAACTTAAAATTCATTAGTGGCCAGGTTCTGTCACAGCAAACCCTGGTGCTCTAGATGAGAATAACAAGATAAGACATTATTCTAAAAATTCAATGTTTTCCCCCCATTGACCACAATAGGAAAATAGTAAAAATAACAACTTATACAAAAAACATACTAAAAAAAATCCACAGCATTTATTGTATGCATGTTTTATGTTCTAATGGCTCCAGGATCAAAAATTCAAATTGTAATGGAAGTAGATTGGTCCAAAATGGACACTGTAGACACTACTGTCAGGTTTTTTGTACACAATGCATGATAGGCATGGGGTATGAGTTAACACCAAATTATTCGAAATGCTATTAAAATATAAAAAAACGTCAAAGCTCATGTCGGAGGCCTAAACACTCAGACAATGGTGTCGAAACGAAAAGTGAAATTGTCCCAAAAATAGTACAGAGGCACACATGAAGAAGCAACAGAGAGCACAAATAAAATCAAAAATAAAAGTTTACACCAGAGTATTTATATCAAAGGAAATTAAGAGTATGAAGTTAAACACAGTTGATATATTCAAATTGGAAAGTTAATGACTAGTTAAACCTCAACACTTTACCTGTCTTGAAACAGTATGATAATTTGTTTAAATATGTAAAAGTAAGATACATAATACATTGAAAACATTCAAGGATTCATCTGTAAACAAAAGGGGGAAATGTGGACATTAGAGCAAATCATTACAAGAAAAAAATTCAACAACCGTAAGTACATATAAACCAAAAGACTACTTATTTGTGAGGTTAGGAGTTATTTATACCTATTCCTTGTATCCTTATTTCTGGTTTCCAAACGATATCCAGCAGTCTGCGCTGGCGATGAATCTCTTCCTCATACTCGGTGATAGTTCTTTTAAAAACTCCGAATATTTCCTCAGCAGCAGCAGTCAGTCGCTCGTTAACAAACCCCCTTATATACTCAATTGAAGACATTTTAATTGAATATTAATTGAATATTAGAGAGGTGTTACGAGGAATTACTATAGGATAACCCAAGAAATACATTCATGTAAGTTACACGACAGAACACTATACAGTTCCGGCGGATGTTTTTCTTCTTCTTTGGTAGATCCACGGCGGTTGCCAAACAAGCTCTGGTGAACACTATCGCCTTCTGCTGGCATGATTGTCAATCGTACTGATGATTGGATTGCCGCTCTCTCATTGAGAAGGCAGCCTTTCGCAACCTTAAACCTCACTGCGATGCGGACCTGTTTGAGACCTGAAAATCTTCTGGGGCCTACCAAACCTTCGTTCAGTCTTAGCATGAGACTCGAAGCTTTTACCTCTTTAGTCTCATTTCACAAATAGAGAATTTCGAAGAAAATGCCTAGTTTTAAAAGATATTAGTACCACGAGAAAGTGTTTGCACAGTCATTACGAACAATTAATGAACCATCAGTATTTATTTAATTTTAAGCATCTGCAAAGGCACCTTTATTTTCTTTTCTAATTTCAATTTCTTAAAATGTAGGCAGCGACTCTGTAAACCCTTATAGGGACGTTTATGTAGCATAGTAGAATAAGGTCACTAGTTAATTTGGCACCAGTTAAACCATGACACCTGTTCTGTTCATCACACAAAATAAATGTGAAAACATGACAGGTAAGTTAATTCTTCTGGCCGCACTTTGTTACCTCTTGGACCCCCTGGCCCGCACTTAGGGAAACACTGATATAGGGAACTTCTGAAATGAGTCAGGATTACTGACATGCTGTGCTCACACAGGTATGGAAACACAAAAGTGCCATAGAGTTTAAAAGATATTTTTGGTTGCACCACAGAACTGAAAAATCATACACAAATCCACAGAGGTGAGAATCCATTTCAGCCATTCAGATGTACGCTCAAAAAATAAATCTTTGGAACTACTTAGAAATACTTTAACTGGTAACACGCAACTGAATAAAGTTCATTCAATTCACGTTAAAAAGGTGCAAGAAGGCATAACTTGAGTTCCAACTTGTTAACTTGATTTGAATTTACATAATTTAACTGCTTGTTACCATTTAAAGCAGTTTTAGCTAGGTCAACAATTTCCTGTAGCGATGTATTAAAAGGTCACATAAAAACACATACAGGCAAGAGGCATTATTCTTGTACATGTAAGAAAAGATTCTCTAGGTGATCAATCATGAACAAGCACATTAGTCTTTACACAGTTGAAAAGCTATTTCTTATCATCATGTGGCAAATCTTTTACATAAAATCTGTCTGTTCAGTCTGCATACGATACACACAGGTAAGACGCCTTATTCCTAAAGTACCTCAGTGATTCTGTTGATTCCAGATTTTAAAAGGCAAATTTGAAGACACACAAGTGAAAGCCACACCTCTCCAAGAGCTGTATGGACAGATAATGTATTGCATCCGAGGCAACGCAAGTAGCTATGTGTATGCACACATGTAGATGGACTATGGAATAAAGTTTTCCATTTTGAGGTGATTCACACTGTCTTACAAAGACACGCTATCTGGTCAAGATGTGTAGAAGTAACTTTACATTTGTCTTGAATTAAACCCCATACAAGTTAGCATACATGTGGTGGCCTTGCATTTGTAAGATATGAATAAGATGACTTGTTCTTCAGGTTTGTGGCCAAAACACCCCAGAACTAGATGCTAACACTCAAAGACTTGGCACATTCTTACTAAGTATGTGGGTGCTCATGGTGTTCCTTTGTCTATTTACCAGCTTTCCCACACAAACACTGCTCACCTGACACCCCTATGTTTGTGAGAATTCACAACTCAGGCCTGGGTAGAGATAATGGGACTGGGCACAGAACTTGAAGAAGAGACAAAGCACAGTATTTCTGAGAAAGAAAAAAAAAGTTTGACTGAAAATGGAACAAAATAAGGTACATTCTCTGCAGAAAAAAATGATGCAACATGTGTGCAAATGAACAATCGTAGTTTCACCCCAGTAAGAGGTAGTTGTAAGGTGTACCTTTTCATCAGTGCAAATGCCTTTCTGATAAATTATTTTTTATTTTTACCAGCGTAAATCAGTGTAATCCTGTGAAACTGAAGCTGTGATAGCCACTACTATGCTGGGTCACGTTCTTTCGTGATTACAGTTGGTTTTTATGTTGTTGTCACAAGTCTGAAAATGTCACTCTGGGGTGGACAGTTATCTTCAAATTATAGGGAAACATCCAGATGGTCTATTTCAGTGGGAAATTGGACCTCAATGAACAAGTATTATTTTTTTGTGACAGGTACGGCATGGAAGATGGCAAATGTTCAGGAAACTGTCAGATCTGGGGTTTTCTCCCATCTCATTTAAATTGGTATTTTTCTCTGCAGCCCTTTTTCTTGTAACTAAGAGGGTAATATGCCACACTCCAACACAGTAGACGGCGGCACTGCACGTGGAAGCCGAGCGCCACTCTTCATCGAAGAAGAGGAAGTAGGCAGGTAGGGTTTGTTTGACAGCGCTGAGCTAGTCGCAGTGAAGATAGCCGGTGTGAAATCAATAACAATGTCTTCGGTTGAGTGTTTGAGAGACTTTGTCAACGAGCGACTGACTGCTGCTGTTGAAGAAATATTCGGAGTATTTAAAAGAACTATTATCCAGTATGAAGAAGAGATCTATCGTCAGCGCAGACTGTTGGATATCGTTTGGAAACCTCATATACAGTTACATAGAATAGGTATGTAAAACTTCCATGCTACATTCACACAAATGCAGGAATGCACGTTGTTTAACAAGGTGCGTGTTAAGAAAAATTCCAGCTTTGAATTGGCCTTAAACGACCTTGTGTGTTTCAGTGTTAAATTCCTCTCTGTGTTATCATACAACAGCAGAAAATGTGGACGCAAAGTAAGGGCCTAAAAAACAAGAGTTGGGCTTCACATTGAAATAGTTCAAATTGTCAGCTCTTAATTTTTGCTAAACAAATACAGCAAAGAAAACATGCTGCAAATAAAAAACGTACCATTACAAATACAATAAGCTGACATGCTAGCTTAACCATAAAACCAAGTAAACATAAGAGACAAAGCAAATATCCAGCAAACACAACTGCAGTGTTCCACTTTTTGCTGCATGTTTGTTCTTGTCATTTTATAAAATTATTTCCAAGCCTAATCCCTCTCACACAACTGTTTCGGATTGCTACAGTGCTTGCTAGCCAATACAGTGCCTATAAAAGTATTCACCCCTTTGGATGTTTTACCTTTCAATTGATTTTATCAATATAGTCAATATAATTTGGCTTTTTTTATTTAAAAAACGTGTTAATGTCAAAGTGAAAACATATTTCCACAAAGTAACATGAATTAAATAAAAAATGTAGAGTAAAATAAGTGATAACATGAATATTCACCCCCTTTACTGACCTAATTGAAACATTGTCCAGCCAATTGGGCTAGTAGTCTCACAGTGAAATAGGGATCACCTGAATGCAGTGAATGTGTCTCAAGTGATTGTAGTATATAGACACCTGTGTCTCGAAGGTCTACTCACTGGTTAATCAGTATTCCTGGCTACCATTCCACCATGAGGACAAAAGAACAATCCAAGCAACTCAGAGAAAATGTTATTGAAAAGTAAAAGTCAGAGAATGGATACAGACATTTTTCTATGGCACTGGACATCCCCTGGAGTTTAGTCACATCCATCATCAAGAAACTGAAAGAATATGGCACATGTGTAAATTTCTCTAGATCCGACCGTCCTTATAAACTGAGACCATGCAAGAAGGAGACTAGTGAGAGAGGCCACCACAACACCTACGACTACTCTGAAGAGTTTCAAGCTTCAGCAGCTGAGATTGGAGAGACTCTGCATGCTACCGGTGTTGCTCTGGTTCTTCTCCAATCAAAGCTTTATGGGAGAGTGTCAAAGAAAAAGCCACTGTTGAAGAAAACTCATATGTAATCTGGAATTGAGTTTGCCTAAAGGTATGTGGGAGTCTCAGTGGTCATATGAAAGAAAGTTCTCTCATCTGGCCCTGGAAGGCCTGTAAAGGTAGAGGGTAAAACCAAAAGAGAATTTGGGGCTGGACTTGCAAGAGCTGTTCACACTTGATCACCTGATCCCTGTGCGTCTTGACAGAGCTTGAGCAGTTTTGCAATGAATAATTGAGTAAAATTCCACTGTCCAGATATGCAAGCCTGATTGAGACCTATCTACACAGACTATCGAGGTGAATCTATTAAATACTTTCTTGAAGAGGGTGAATATTTATGCAGTAACTTATTTTACACTACATATTTTATTTAATTGGTATTACTTTGTATATACATGTTTTTTTTACTTTGACACTAAAGAGGTTTTTTTAATATGTTTTTTGTCAAATAAACCAAATTATATTGACCATGACTGATTTATAAAATTAATATAAGGGTAAAACATCCAAGGGGGGTGGATATGTTTTATGGGCATTGTATGTTGTTTGCTCGGGTGGAGTGATACTCCAAGTAAAAAGTTCCAGTTATGGTATATCAGCACTTATAGAATGCCTCTTGTCCAATCAGAACGCTCATCTGGAACTAACTTTTGTGCAATGTCCTTTATACTGTTTGTATCTGTGTTTCTTCAGAGCTCCCACAGCACCATGTCTGTAAGGAGGAGGAGGTTTTTGCCGACCAGCAGCTCTGTAACCAGGAGAGGAACTCCAGTATGGATCAAGAAGACCCAGAGCCTCCACGGATTAAAGAGGAACCAGAGGAACTCCCCACTAGTCAGGAGGGAGAGCCCCTAAGAACAGTCCATGCTTTCATTACGAAGCCATTTGCCTGTGGTATTTGTGGGGAGTCATTCAGTCAGAGATGTTCTCTTAAAAAACACAATACAATTCATACAGGGGAAAAGCCACATACTTGCAAAACCTGTGGCAAATCTTTCAGACTTGGTGCTTACTTGGCTCAACACGTGAGAACGCACACAGGTGAAAAGCCTTTTACTTGTGAAACATGCAGCAGATCTTTCAGTATAAAAAGCAACTTGAAAGCTCACTATAGAATACACACGGGTGAGAGGCGGCACTCCTGCAGCGCTTGTGGGAAAAGATTTTATAAAAGGTCAGACTTGAATAGGCACTTTAAAATTCATGCAAAACATGATAGATCATTCAGATTTACTGCTGACTTGAGAGTTCACATGAGAAGACTCCACACTAGTCAGATACCACACCTGTAAAAGAGCTGCAAATTAGATCCTTTAGTTTGATCTTCTTTCTGCATTAACCACAAGCAGACAAATAGCCGTGTGTCAAGAGAAGTGTGGGAGATGATCTCTATAAGTTGAAGCAAAACAGTTTTCCACTGAAGGTTGAGGCCATGGTATCTTGGTGTTGAAGATTTTTTGTCATTTGTACTTTTTCAGTCAAGAGAGACTGCATTTTAAGTGAACAATTATTTATTGTAGTTTTAGAAAACAAGAAATGTGCAATATCTTCTGCATTTAGACTCCATCTGGATGTCTTTGTGTATCCTAAAAGCAGGATAGGAAAAAACCCTTTCAGAGATTAGACACTGGTGGTGAAGATGGATGAGGGATGCGATGTGGGGTGGCCATTTGAAGAACTGGACATGAAGTGACCGGGTTGGAGGAGACTCAGACTGATTTACGATGAAGACAAACTGACAGCAGCAGAGAGGAGGGCGGGGTTGGCAGCAAGTTGATTGGTTCATAAAGGTCATGTCTGGATGTGCTTGATTTGGTACTTAAAACCCCCCATAATCAGCTGATCACCAGAGCAGAATGAACAAAGATCGAGTGAGCAGTATCAGTGAATGTGGAACAGTATTTCTGCTTTACCTAGCGCATACCTTCATTTCTGTCAAATTGCTTGTAAATTAAAAAAAAAAAAAATTGAAAAGCAGTGTGACATTGAAACTGTGAAACCTTCAAGTATGGTGTTTGTTAAACTATGATTTCATCCTGACAACAAAACTTTATTTATGCTGCATGGAAAAAAAACTTTGTATTACTATGTGTTTTTTGCACACTTTGCACTAGATTTAGATTTTTACAGTAGCTTTTGATTTGTCACAAACTGCGATGAGATGACTGTTAGTGATATGCCTTTATTTATAATAATAAATCTAGTAATCAATGCTCAAAGTAATGAAGTCAAATCATGTCTTTTTTTTTACCTCATTCGTGCATTTTTAATAGAAATATTTGCAACGTGTTTGCCTTCTGGACAACTGTCAAATCAGCAGTCTACCCCAGGATTGTGGTTATACTGACCCAGAGTGGGAATGAAGGCTATGAAACCTTTAGGAGGTGGATTTTTTTTCACAATATTCTAATATTTTCAGATAGCGGATTTTTGAATTTCATGAGTAAGCTGTTATCAAGACTGAAAAAACAAAGTCTTCAAATGTTTCACAGTATGTTTGGCGAATCTAGAATTCGCGGAAAAGTAACTTTTGAAGTAAATCACGGGGTAAAATGAACCTTTGCATGATATTATTCTTTTTAGCTATAATTGTATATGCATTTTTCAGGTTGTTGAAATTCAGCTTTCAAAGATCAGCATTAAAAGACGGAGAAAAGCACGGAATAAGTTACATTCTCTTAACTTATAATTGAATCGAGTAGTTCAGAATAGCAGAGGAGCGGGGTGTTACTTATTTTAAAGAAATTAAATAGCCTCCTAATCTCCTGCGACGGTTGCAAGCGGAACTAAACATGAACGGGGATTTGATAGCGTGACACACATCGGAAGTAAACAAGCAGGAGGGCTGAAGATGGAGACGCACGGGGGTTGTCTTGATCAAAAAGGTTCTAAAGACGGCAAAGTTTGCCAGTTAAGGCGGAGTTATGATGCCAGTTTTAAGATGATGGTCATAAATGCAGCAGAGTCATTAAACAACAACCGCCAGACAGCGAAGAAATACGGTATTTCAGAGTGTCATGTCCGACGATGGCGAGCCCAAAAAGAGCTTCTTCAGACCGCTGACAGTCAGAGGAAAGCTTACCGGGGTCCGAAAAGCGGTCGCTTCAGGGAGATTGACCAGAGAGTGTGTGAATATTTCAGAGAAAAACAAACCGAAGGCATGCCTCTATCTAGAGCCGTCCTCAAGCTGAAGGCCTTGCAGATCGCAAAGGAGCTGAACATACCGAGCACCGACTTCACAGCGAGCATTGGCTGGTGCACGAGACTGCTGCACCGAAACGGACTATCACTGCGGCCCAGGTCAAAGTCGAGTCAGAGCCAAACGATTAACTCAATGGAAAAGGACTCATATCCTCTGGATCAGATAGACAACGCTGAGCAGACATCTGTGATTTCTGACATGCAATCATCTGTCACATTACACGAGAAAGGTAAGACATCAGGATTATGCTAAGGAATGGTCAATTGGAAATGGGCCTGTTGTTGGCAATAACTGTTGGATTAAGACTACCCTTCTTAAGAAGATGTTTAATAACAGCTGTTTTGATTGATGAAGGAAAATATCAAGAGTTTACTATCTCTTGCACCTGAGGGGCCAAGCAGTGAAAACATTTTTAATTGGTAAGGATGGGATCCAGGCAGCATGTTGAGGATCTGAGCTGCTGAACAATGTCCCTATCTTTATAAACCTGGGCGTGTCAAAGTGGGACATGGTTGTATTAATAACATTAATAATATTGTTCCTGGTTGTGTTCCAGCTCGAGCAGTATCATCTTAATGCTTTGTTCTGTATCCCCTCAGAGCTCCAACAGCACCATGTCTGCAAGGAGGAGGAGCCATTTGACCAGCAGCCCTGTAAGCAGAAGAGGAACTCCAGTCTGGACCAAGAAGACCACAAACCTCCTGAAATTAAAGAGGAACCGGTGGAATTTAGCACCAGTCACGAGAGAGAGCAGCTTGAGCTGAAACTGGAGACTGACACATTGTTGTTGACCTTTACTTGTGAGGAAAGTGACCAACAGTCTGTCCTTCACAACTCACATAATCCTCATACAGGTAAATAAAAAGTCTGTAAATGTTCCATTTGAGGGAATTTTCTAAGTGTATATTATGATTGCTGGGTGTATCATGAGCTAAGAAGCTCATACTTGCAAGAATAGTGGGAAAATCTTCCTTTTTACCAATAGTGCCTTAGTTTGTTTATTTCATCAGGATGTTGAATACTCTGTGTGCCACTCTAGGGTTCCTACTGCCCCCTAATTACACATCAAAACATAACCGTTTAGTTTAAATTGGCCTTCAGGGGCTTACCTAATTTAATAAAACAAGCAGGAGAAATAAAACCAAACACAGCCCTGATTATTTCAGTACATCCAGCTACTAGCTAGCTCACAACATTATCAGCCTCTCAGTAGTATCTTCTTACTTTTGTTTTGCTTCCCTCCAGAGCTCCCACTGCAACATGTTTGTAAGGAGGAGGAGGATCTCTCTGACCAGCAGCTCTGTAACCAAGAGAGGAACTCCAGTCTGGACCAAGAGGACCACAAACCTCCACAAATTAAAGAGGAGCCGGAGGAACTCTGCACTACTCAGAAGAGAGAGGATCTTGATCTGAAGCAGGACATTGAAAGCTTCATTTACTCTCCTCCATACGAGGAGAATGTTGACAGTGACCCAGAGCTAAATGGTGACCAAAAGCTCTTCTCTCACGACTCTCATGTACTTGAGGACCAAAATCTCCAAGAGGACTGGTGTGGAGTCTCAGGATCAACAGACAATGCAGTTTCACTGTCAGTGATTCAGTATCACATAATCAAAAGTGAAAGTGACAAAGAGACTGAAGACTTTGAGTTGACGATTACTTGTGAGGAAAGTGACGATATAGAACCAGAAGAAAGATGTAACAACCAGCTCCTAACTGACATTCAAGCCTCAGAATTAATGAGAAAACCAAAAGAGATTATTCAAAAAGGCATAAATCACAACCTTGAATTGTCAGAAAATGACAATAATTCCCTCACAGGTGAAACACCTTTCAAATGTGACTCATGTGAGGAAACTTTTAAGAATAAGTCAGAGTTAAAGACTCATGTACGTGTCCATACAGGTAAAAAGACACACACATGCAAGAGCTGTGGGAAAATATTTAGTTTCCTGTCAACTCTGAAAATTCATACAAGAATCCACACAGGTGAAAAGCCATTTTCTTGCCAAACGTGTGGAAAAAGTTTTATATATAACTATTTATTAGAAAGCCACATGAGAACACACACAGGTGAGAGGCCTTACTGTTGTAGCTTGTGTGTGAAAAGATTTGCAGTGATGTCAGAATTGAATAGACACATTAGAACTCACACAGGGGAAAAGCCTTTCACTTGTGGAATATGCAGCAGATCTTTTGCAGAAAAGCGTGAATTGACAGTTCATATGAGAACACACACAGGTGAGAGGCCTTATTCCTGCAGCACCTGTGGAAAAGCTTTCTATCGGGGGTCGCACTTAAATCGACACATTAGAATTCATATAGGAGGAAAACCGCTGACTTGCACAGCCTGTGGCAGATCATTCAGAGAAATAGGTGACTTGACAGAACACATAAGAAAGGTCCACTCAGGCAACAGGCCGTATTCCTGTGATACATGTGGGAAATCCTTTGGCAATAGATGCACATTGAATAGTCACATTAGAATTCATACAGGCGAGATGCCGTTTGCTTGCAAAACCTGTGGAAAGTCTTTCAGAGCAAATGGTGATCTTAAAGTCCACGTTAGAAGAGCTCACACAGGTGAAAAGCCTTACCTTTGTGTGATCTGTGGAAAAAGTTACTTTGATTCATCTAATTATTCACGGCACATGAAATCGCATGTAGGCACATAGCCTGGTGTTAACGCAAAACTATTTTTCAAGTAGCAGGGGATTTATTTTGTCTTGGTGTAATGAAGGAATAAGAGACGTTTTAGTTTATAAATCTCGATTGACAATGCATACAAGGTAGCATGCAGGCTTGTAGCCTTGGATTTGTAAGATTAAGATGTGTGTGAGATTCTTCAGTTTCATAATCCTAGATTAAAACCCCCTGGGCTCAGCTGTTACCCTCACAGATTTGGAAGACCATTATTCCTAAAAGTAAAAGTACTCACAGCTGTCTCTTGTCAAATTGCTAACTCACACACATCAGCACTGCTCACCTGACATCTTTTACATTTGTGAGGCTTCACTACTTAAGCCCTAGGCCGGAGATATACCTGCTGTTTACTAGGGGTGAGGGGAAAAATCCATACAGCATAGTAATGACATATTTTGAATGGCAAAATTGTACTGATTAATGTTGATTAATTTTTTCAGATTAATTTCTAAACGACCTGAGGTCAATGGCGCTAGAAAATAAAATCAATTGCTTTTTCAACTTGATGGTTCTGTAGCTCCCTTTATCCATTGAGGTCAATAGAGGAGACGTCATAGAGCAGGAGAAAGTAAAATAAATATGGGAGCACCACAGGAGGGCATTTGGAAGTATCCTTGTGTTTAGATCAATAATATAAAAATTAAAAAAAATTAAGCTGGTGTGAAGAATTCAAAATTCAAGCTCATGTCTTAAAATTCGTCTCAACGATGCTACAGAACAGAAATTTCAATTAAAATAACTTTTTTTGAACCTAAAACTTTCGGCCGTGTAATATATTGGAGGTGTTTCAGTGTTAAAGCACACCATCTAGGTGTTTTGTTATATGACTGATATGACCTGTTGTAACCATTGGTTGACTATATTAAATTATGTTAAAGCAGTGTCCAAATGTATCTACAGTTTGTTTCTGAAGTCCTGTTAGAACATTCTGTGGTTGTGAAGATTGCATGGGAAATCTATTCTGATTAAAAAAGAACAAAAATCAGCACTTTAAATAAATGAATAAATCCTTTTATGTTTTGATTATTTTTTGCACATCTTATTAATTTTGTGAGAAAATAAATGGTCATTTCGCTCCACCATTTTTCTTTAATGTCACAAAGAATGTCCTTGTGTAGATTTTGCATTGACTTCAAACTTGAGCTTATGACATTAGACTAAACAAAAATAAATTCAATTGTTGAATCTAATTTCATGTTCTCTAGTCCCGCTGTTAAGTATATTGATGGTTCCTTGAATTTGAAGGCTTCTTTGAAATGCCACAAAATAAATGTCTCGAAATTTTTACTATATCACAGTCAGAATTTCGTTGCAGTATCCCACAAGACCACCTCCAGCCGTTACAATTATAACATTGTAACCAAAAACAAACACTGATGTCTGTCGATACAACACGCAGCTCTGGCATGCGTTACAGGTGAAGCAAAAATCATAAAACATGGGAAAGACTCGGGATGTCGTTTGCGACAAGGCTCCTCTCGGGATACGCCCCCACGATCGTCGGGGGAGGCAAATCTTGCCCCAATTTGGCCTTAAAATCCTGTAGTGTGTGGCCGGCTTTTATGTACTGTAAATTCAAGCATGAACGTGGAACGCAACCTCAGTTCACGTCTTCTGCCGGAGCTTAGCGAGTGTTACAATAACAGGAAGTACACAGTGCGCTAGTGGCGTTGTTTTCGTATCTCGCGGATAAGTGTGTGGTCCTTACCTAGGATATTATTGAATTTGTGTATTGGTTTGAAGATGTCCTCGGTCGAGAGCTTGAGAGAGTTTGTGAACGAGAGACTGAGTGCTGCTGCCGAAGAAATATTTGGAGTTTTTCAAAGAACTGTCGTCGAGTATGAAGAAGAGATCTATCGTCAGCGTAAATTGTTGGATATCGTTTTAAATCCTGAAGTAAAGCTACCCCGGATTGGTGTGTAAACTCATCCTGTTTTCAATACAGGTTCTCATTATTATAAATTACACGGAAACCATGCAACTTTAAAACACTGGCTGAGGTATAACAACAACGTAGCACGTGTTTGTTGTGTACTGAATATTAGGGATGCACGGTACTGGGTTTTTGCCGATATCCAATATGCCAGTATTTACAAAAATATTTTCAGCATTTACATATACTTAAATGCAGGTAAGACCTCAAATTTCAGACCTTAAAAACCACTTCATCTTGAAGATAAAAAAATAAACACATTTCAATCCGTAAAACATGCTTTAGAATTTAAGGAGTGATGATGAATGAAGAAAAAGACATCAGCATCAAATATCTGCCAACACTAAGAGGTAAAAAAAAAAAACTACACCACTATTGTACTCAAGCAAAGAACAGATACTCTGTTTAAAATGTACTTAAGTATAAAAGTATCAGGGTATACATCCACTCAAATTAAATTAAAATGTATCTATTTTAAAGTTTACATTAAGTACTGAGTAGCTACTGATAACTTGTATAGTTAAATTTATGATCAGTCTTTATCAGAACAACAAGAGAATAGATCTCCAACCAGGTTGTTTATGTAAAGTCACACCTGTCTAATAAAGTACAATATACAGCAAAATTGACAGTTTTAATTGAACTCATATTGAGTTAGATTAACACTTTAAACAGTGTTCAACAGGCAAAAACATAGAACACATGTAAACACTCTGCCCCAGGGCATGATGGGAAACTGCGTACACATCTCCCCAGATTTTAAATTGCAATAGACGGAGATTAGATCAGTTCACTCTTTAAAGGGGTTAAACTAACACTGCTGGATCAACACGGTCAACTAAAGGCCGCCTCAGACTACGAGAGAGTCTTTCACTCTACAATAAAAATAGATAAAGAAAAAGTGATAGTTGCAGTCTTTTGCTTGTTAAAAAGGGAAATAAGACACAATTATGGATTGGATTATGGATAATAAGTATGGATGTATCAAGGACAATATGGACTGGCTCTCTGTCAGATAGGACCTAAGGTATACATGTGGTAATGTAAATTAAAAAAATAAATAAAATTTATACATTAGTTTTAGGGAATAAAAGTGGATAAAAAGTAGTTAATCCTGTAAATAATGATGCAAAGATAAGGAGCAAATGTTCTCCTGTAATTAGACGTTGGGATTCACGTTGTTGATGTCAGGTCAGGGTGTCAAACTAGACGATGTAAGAAAAATTCTGACATGCTAGTCTTGGTAAATCGTGGTCATGGGGCTTCATAGACATGTTGTTAATTATGCCACACTACAAGACTGTTTGTTGTTCCCGACGCTCTAAATCGATTCCAAGTTTTGACGATGAGCTGCGACATTGCAGTTAGGCTTAAATCTGGCTGAATTTGTGTAGTCTGAGCCAGCCGTAACTCAAACACTGAAGACCGCTTCATTCAGAATGGATTTAAAGTTATGCTAGAGGAGTTAAATCAACTCTGAATGGTTTAACCCTGAGATATCAGCACTACTACTATACTATAGTTTTGCTGTGTGCAACAACTGTTTTGGAATGTGATGTGGAATTCTTCCCTTGCTATGTGCTACAGTCAACAGAGGTAGAAGAAGTACAAGAGCATTGTACTCAAGTAAAAGTGCAGTTACTCTGTTTAATACTTATCTAAGTAGAATTAAAAGTACTGATTTTAAGGTACACACAACAAAGTACAAGTATATTTAAAAAACTACTAAATTACAGTATGCTGAGTAAAATGTAATTAGTTACTTTCCATCCCTCTGTATACTGATAGTATCGTACATCCCTACTGACTATCATCACTGCTATAATCCCCCTATACAACAATACAGTACTCCCTCTAGCTACTGTGTTCCCATGGTCATCAAACAGCTTTTTAGTTTGAATAACATTTATTTTGGGGATTGAATAAGAGTTGGCTCTTTGATTCGGAAATAATAACTAGAATTATTTGGACAGACAGTCTGCTGTGAAGTTAACGTACATTTTTTAGAGCATCTGGTGAGAGTGTAGTGATTCAAAAAGTCAAAAATTCCAGCCATATTTTGCTCTTTATCAGCCTGTCATACATTGCCTGAACACCAACTGTTGTATTATATGCTTCATACTTTCTGTTTTTCTGTCCTTCCAGATCTCCCACAGCAGTATGTCTGTGAGCAGGACAAGGTTCTCTCAGACCAGCAGCTCTGTCACCAGGAGAGGAGCTCCAGTCTGTACCAGGAGGATCCAGAGCTTACACAGATTAAAGAGGAACAGGAGGAACTCTTCATTGGTCTGGAGGGAGGGCAGCTTGAACTGAAGGAGGAGACTGATAAATTCATGTTGAATTCTACCTATGAGGAAAGTCAACACAGTGATCCCAAACCAGGAAGTGACCACCAGCTCATCTTTCACAACTCACTTTTAGCTGATCAAGATCTCAGACTAGGCCAGCATGGAGACTCGGGATCAGTTCTTAATTCAAGACTAGAATCAAAGAATAGACCTTACCAAAGCAATGGTCACTCTGACAATGTATACATCCCAAACTTTCCAGATTGTCACTGTACATTTCATTTGGGGAAAAAGGTTTTCAAATGTGACAAGTGTGGGAAAACTTTTAAACACAAGGCTGGATTTCAGGCACACTCAAATGCCCACACAGGTAGGAGGCCGTATCTTTGCAAGACATGTGGGAAAACATTCAGTTGCATGTCAGCGCTAAAAAATCATTTTAGAATCCACACAGGTGAGAAGCCATATACTTGCCAAATTTGTGGGAAAGATTTCCGATTTAGTGGCGTCTTGACAGTCCACATGAGAACCCACACAGGTGAGAAACCGTACATATGTAAAACATGTGGAAAACAATTCAGACATAATGGTGAATTGACAGTCCACATGAGAATGCATACCGGGGTGAAGCCGTACAACTGCATCACCTGTGGGAGATCATTCTACCGGAAGCCTGAGCTGACTCGGCATGTAAGAATTCATACAGGTGAAAAACCGTACCCTTGTAAAAGCTGTGACAGAAGTTTTAGGACTAGTAGTGATTTAACAATTCATGTGAAAAGAGTTCATGTTGGGGAGAAACTGAAGAATTGTGACATCTGCAGTAAACGTTTCTTTAATGCTTCTGAACTGGAAAAGCATATGAGATTGCATATAGGCAAGTAGACTTATATTTAGACAAAAATGTGACAGTGTGGAGCATTATTTAGTTAATGTGATATCAAATTAATTTTCCATGGAGAGAATGTAAGTATGTGATTGTATTTGAGACTTCTGTTTGTTTATGCGGGGACAATGCCAGAATCTTGCTTTGATTTAGCAGTATGTGTATGAAACAGTAGCTATGCTTTTATGGGCACCTGATGCACTTTCTTAGGCCTGATCCAGCTCACTCCATAATGGGTGTCCAGGACCTGGTGGGCTGGTCCAGATGCCAGGGGTGACCGTGTGCATCATGGAGTGGGCAGCTGGGAAGGTGCCTGGAGAGATGGGTAAGAACCAATGCTGTAGTGCACACATATTTTGGTGACTAAAAGAGATGTAAGCAGAAAGAGAATCCATTAAAATCAAATTGAGTTTGGTATGGAAAAAAGAGAGGTTTATTTTTAAGGCCATATCACTCAGTCCTAGTCATTTGACATGCCAAAATGGGAAGGAGTGTTATAAGAACAGGGAGACCATTACAGCTAAAAAACACAATTCAGGTTTTAAAACGTACCCTCCACCCTGATGTAACAAAAGGGAAACCTGTGATGTTTATGCTTTTTTTAAAAATAAATTTTAGCCATTCTTGTATCAAGCAGCATTCAAATATTTTCTGATGGTTTGTTTTTGCACAGTCAAACAAGAATTAAGACTTTTGAAATTATTTCTTTTGTTTTAATTAAATTTAAGTAAATTATTGTAATACCATATTTGCCTTCATATTGGTAGGAGCATGTCTTAAAAAGACATTGTTTCCTTCTGGTTGATAAATCCCTAAATATAATTATTTTAAATCCTAAGTAGTTACCATTTATGTCATGCATCTCATTTCACACTCCTGCTCACACATACAGATGAGGATGAAATTATTAGCCCCCTATGAAAATTCTACTTTACAAAAGTATTTCCCAGATGCTGTTAAATGGAGCAAGAGTCTTTTTACAAAGCCTTTCCTTACATTCTAGTTTTATTTTGGATGCTAATATTATGTTACTTTGAACACAAACAAATTATTTCACAAAAACTACCAGCCTCTAACTTAATAGCCACACCCATACTAATAGTCAGTTATGTCTCCTTTTTGTTGGATAACAGCCTGCAGTTGTTTGTTGTAGTTTTCATTAAGTCCCAGACATATCCCCTGAGGAATGCCCACCCATTCTTTGGCCACCCTCTCAGGCTCCTCCAGATTTGAGGGTCTTCTGGCAGGGACCTTGATCTTCAGTTTGCCCCACACATTTTCAATGAGATTCAAGTCAGGGCTTTGTGCAGGACAGTCAGTCACGTCCACTTTAGTCCTCTGTAGGTAGTTCTTTACCAGGAACCATGTATGTTTTGGGTTGTTGTCGTGTTGGAAGACAAAGTGACAACCCAGACCCATTTTAGTTGCTGACTGCTTGAGTTTTCCCCCCAAAATCTTCACATATTCTTTATTTCTTAATGATTCCTTCCACCTTTACAAGATTTCCTGCTACAGATTCAGAAGCATCCCCACAGCAAAATACTCCCACCGCTGTGTTTCACTGTAGGGTCAATATTCTTTGGGTTATGTGCCTCTCCCTTCTTTCTCCAAACACAGGTGACGCCATTATGGCCAAAGGTCTCTAGTTTGGTCTCATTTGGCCAAAGGACATAATTTCAATGTGCATAGTCTCTCTCCAGGTTGTCCTTAACGAGCTTCATTTTGACTTAAAGGTGCCTCTTCTGCATAAATGGAGTTTTTCTTGCTCTACAGCCTCTCAGTCCATTCCTGTACAGGGCTATAGTAACTGTTTTGCACTGAAGTTTTTAAACTATGTGTAAATTGGAAGATAAACATTAGTATTGACTTGATTTTACAAGCTTTGACCTAGGTAGTCTTTGGTATTTGTGAAATAATTTTGTTTCTGTGTGCAAACTAAAAATAATGTAATGTTCCTAAAAAAACAGGGGGGTAATAATTTTGTCCTCATCTGTAAGGTCACAGTGTTGAAGTCTAGTACTGTTTAAATACACAGAAGAGCTTCTTTGCCCATTTGTGTCAGCTTGTAAACAGCACGTTGGGTAACCTAAGCATTTAAAAGGACTGTTGACATTACAAATAAACGGCCAGGAATTAGATATCCTAACGTGTTACTTAAAGCCGCGTGATAATGGGTGCTTGCAGAGGTAGTTGTCATGGTTTTAGCCAGAATAACTTTATTTAGATAAAACAATTTGGGGTAGGAAGAAATGTGTTGTAAGAGCAGCGAAGTAGGGGAGTGCTTTATTTCCGTTCATGACACAAAAAAGAAACGTTTGAAGGACACCAAATCCCCAGTAGGTTGACGCACAGAACATAAAATCCCCCTGGACATTTATAAACTGAGGTCACGTCGTTTCTTGATATTTTTTTTATAGATATAAAATGCATCTTTTTAAAACGGAACAAATCTGCAGCACGTTCACTGGCGGCACTAAAGAGTGTGACACAGCGGAAGTAAACATTCACGAGCAGCGTATTTAAACCGGTTTGAACGCAGTCGCTTGAAGACGACGGGATTTTGATTTCAGCGTGGTTGTCGAAAAAAAATGTCTTCAGTCGAGTGTTTGAGGGAGTTTGTCAACGAGCGGCTGAGTGCTGCTGCTGAAGAAATATTCGGAGTTTTTACAAAAACTATCATCGAGTATGAAGAAGAGATTCATCGTCAACGCAGGTTGCTGGATATGGTCTGGAAACCTCATGTTAAGTTACACAAAATAGGTGAGTTTCATGTATCCTTTTAACCCAGTGTCTTAAGGATGCTCAGATTTTCTGGGACTGCAGTGGCCTATGTCTTCCCATGTGGCACCAGAGTTGAATATTAATACTGAAGCTGTGCGTTTCTCCAGAGCCATCACAGCAACATGACTACAAGCAGGAGGGGGTGTTCTCTGACCAGCAGCCCTGTACCCAGGAGAGGAACTCAAGTCTGGACCATCAGGACCCAGAACCTCCACAGATTAAAAAGGAACGGGAGGAACTCTGGACCATCGGTGTGTCAAAGTTAACTTTTTCAAAACACCAGAACACATGAGTTCACCACAGGGCTGGGTGATATGGCCAGAAATTAATATTGCTTCATTTTTAGGCTATATCATGATGCTCAATATATATCATACTATTTTGAAATTCCCTCTAAATTACTCTGTTTAATTCAGCCATTTGATGCATCAAGTGACATGATGATGACTGTAAAAGACCCGTCTGTACAGTCTTTATTGTGAAAGGAAAGTTATACAATGTTTCTTCGGTTATTCTTACTATTGTCCACTATTGAAAGAGATTATTTTTTTCCTCATTAAGGGTGAAGCATACCTACACAAATACTCACCAATCTCAAGATGCAGTCGATTGCCAAAACACTGCAGTCTTGTCCACCCTTTCAGGCTGACACTTTTGATTACACTGGTCCCATTATCTGTGCTGATGCACACTGGATGGGTTTCCAAGTTCCATGACATGAGAGCATCTTTGAGACCTTGTGCAAGAAGCTCTTCTATGTGATAACTGGGGGAAAAAAGCTCAACTGGAGGCACAAACTTTTAAACTCCCATTTTTCAATATAATTTTCTGTTAGACTGAGATAAAACTTGCAGGTGTGGAGGTGGATCACATTTGTGGATATCTCTGTACTTTGCTCCATTCAGCTTTCCCTCAACCTTGACCAGTCTCCAAGTCCCTGCTGCTGAAAAGCATCCCCACAGCATGATGCTGCCATCACCATGCTTCACTGTTGGGATGGTATTGGGCAGATCCACAGCATAGTTAAACTATAAAACAGATGAGTTCACTTGTACTTAATTGTACAGAAACCTTGATGCATTTGCATGTTCCACTACAGTCTATTATGGCTAGTGTTTTATGTCCCTCTAGAGCTCCCATTACGACACGTCTCTGAGGAGGACTTTCTCGCCGACCAGCAGCTCTGTAACTTGGAGAGCGACTCCAATCTGTATGAAGAAGACCTGGAACCTCTACAGACTGTGGAGGAAGAGGAGGTACTTTGTACCAATCAGGGGGGAGAGCAGCTTGATCTGAAGCTGGACAGTGAACACTTGGAGTCATTTTGTGAGAGAACTGACCGCATTGAACTGGAAATAATTAACCCCCACAACTCTGATGTGGCTGAGAACCAAGCTCCCAAAAGAAAGAAGCGTGGCAAGATAGGGTCAATTAGAACATTAAAAGCAAAAGAAAAAAGCAAGAGGGACAGAGGAGGTAGTCGCAGCAGTGAAATATCTGTAAATAACTATAATCCTCTCACAGGGGAACCCTCCTTTAAATGTGATACATGTGGGGAAACTTTCAGGTTTAAGTCTGGGTTAAAAACACATCTGCGTATTCATGAAGGTAAAGACACGTTTAAATGCAACTTTTGCAGGAGAGTATTTAGTTGCAGCTCACTGCTGAAACGTCACACAAGGACCCACACAGGTGAAAAGCCACTGTCTTGCAAAACGTGTGGAAAAGCTTTTAGGTGGCATGAAAAATTGAAAGCCCACATGGCAACCCACACAGGTGTATCGCCACACTCCTGTAGCATATGTGGGAAAGGATTCATTAAAATGTCATACTTGAAGGATCACATAAGAATTCACACAGGTGAGAAGCCGTTCATTTGCAAGGTATGTGGCAAATCTTACAGACTCAGTTCTAGCTTGAAAAACCACATGAGGGCACACACAGGGGATAAGCCACACTCTTGCAGCATCTGTGGGAAAAGATTCGCCTGGGAGTCAGAATTGACATGTCACTTCAGAACTCATACAGGTGAAAAGCCATTCCGCTGTACAGCATGCGGCAGATGTTTCACGGCTGTTAGTAACTTGATAGCCCATGTGAAAGGAGTCCACACTGGTGAGATGCCACATATTTGCACTATCTGTGGGAAACGATTTGTTTACGCCTCTCAGATGAAAACACATATGAGGGCCAAGCATGCTGGCACTTAGACTTGGATGTTAAACAGGGTTCAAAATGAAGGATACAATGAAGTCTGATACGTTTGATTTCTTAGTTTCCCTTTTCTAATTAAACTCTGTTGGCTTAATGTCAAAAGTCATGCTGTTTGAAGTTTGTTTTTTACATGAATATTTAATTTAGGAATTACATCTGTATTTTTTGGCTTCTGTACCCTCTGAGTTTTACAATTTTGAAACTGAAAGTCCACAGCTGGATTGTGAAAAAACGTTTTTTGTTTGTTTCTGCTTGTCTTCACCTAGCCACTCCAGCTAAATGTATCTTTTTTCAGAACTCTCAAAAATAAAACCATTAAATTCTGCTACAATAAGATCAATGGTTTTATACCACTTCTTGAATATTTGTCAGTCATGTTACTGGGATTGAAGTAGTATGGATGGCTCAGTGGTTTAAGCAAAACGCTGTGTGCTGTCCAGGTGAGTCCATGTATACCAACACGACAATCCTTTCTAGCAATATGTGCAGTATCAACCTGGCAGACAAAAAATGATTTGACAAATTTTAATCACATGTGCGCCAAGTCTTTGGCGACTGGACTCCATTGTGATGACTTCATGTACTTGAAGGGGTAGTAAGGCAAACAACAGGGGTAGGATACCCCCCATGGAGTCTAGACACTGGTGGTCGTGTCGATGAGGGATGCAGGATCAGATGAGGAGTAGAATTCTGAGAAGCAAGAACAGGAAACAAGAGGTGGCTTAAGGGAGGAAACTGAGGTACGCATGATGAAATGAGCAGAAGATCCGTGAGGATCTGGACCAGGTGCTGATGAACTGAATGGAGGTGGCTGGGGTGGAGGAGACCTGCAGCATCAACACTGAAACAACAGGCTGACTATTTAAGAGAAAATGACAGATTTGAAGTATGACAGGTGCATGACAATTGGTCAAACCAGGCTGTGGCAGAATCTGACTGGCTGAGTATTGAGTGAATGCTAATAATCCGCTGATCACCGGAGTAGGAAGAGCGAAACAATGGAAGATGGAAGAGATATGAACCAGTGCTAAATAATGAATGTGTAGAAACAGTCTTTCTGCTTGAGCTGAGCACAATTTCTTTGTTATAATAAAAAAAAATAGTACAGTCTAAATATTTGTTGTAATTAAACTAGTATAATTAAATATTTTTGCATTATACTTTAGAATATCAATATAATTTCATGCGGCAAAAAATATGTTGCACTTGAAACTGCTGATGTGCTTCAAACATGTTTTATATATTTGGATGTACCACTTAGCTGTCTTTGTAAACAGATGAGTCTGATTGTGTTTTTCTCTGGCAGAAAGATCCAGGGTGCTGTCTGACAGTTCTGATATGAAAAACATGTCATGTAATTTTATACTAACTTTTTTTTTTATAGAATAGAAAACTCAGATTAGTATTTCTCTGAAATAGTTGGATTTAGTATTTTCATGTTTTGTAGAACTATCCTGCAAAAAGCATTTTGTGAGAATACCACAGTTGTCTTTATCCTTTGAATTCTTTCTTGCAATGAGTGAACATTGGTGGGCGTTGGAGTAATGGTGGGAAGAGGATGAATGGTGGATTCATCTCTAAGTGGCAGGAGTAAACACAAGTTGGTAACACATCAATAACCTTTGTGCTGCACATACCGGGGCCTTACAATACTCATAAAAACTCAGCTGTTGTTACCATGTGTCCATAAAAATAATGTGCACATTAGTTTACAGCTAAAATTGTCTCTGCTTGGTTATTTTATTTTCAGAACCTTTTTTTTATTTAATTGCACTTCAAATATCATTTACAATGAAGGCATACCCTTAGTGATTTTACAGTTTAAATAAAGGTTTAATTATTTTTTTCATGAAAATAAGAACAATCCTAACAGAATTGAACAAAACCGCTTCTATTGGTTAAAAAGGATTATATTATTCCTTTGTGGTTCAATTAAAGGTCGTATTTAATCCTTGCAAATATTGCATGAAGTGTATCTATGAGAGCGGAACTGAATACCTGCTGTATGTCCACCGTTGGGACTTCATAATGTGACACGTAGCGGAAGTAAACATGCAAGATAAGGCTTTTTGAACGGCGATAGGCTTGGAGACGCTTCGTAGCTCGTAGTGCAGTTTTTACATTGTAATAAAATACTCAAGATGCCTTCAGTTGTGTTTCTGAGAGAGTTTGTCAACGAGAGACTGACTGCTGCTGCTGAAGAAATATTCGGAGTTTTTGAACGAACGATCATCGAGTATGAAGAAGAGATCGACCGTCAGCGAAAACTGCTGGATGTCGTTCAACCTCACATACAGTTACAAAGGATAGGTGTGTTAATATTGTATATATATTCATCAAAAAAGAGGCCCTAATTTTTATTCCGTTGTCTTAGTAAATGTGTTTTTTTATGTCTCACCGCCTTTTCAGACTTTGAAATCTGGGTGACGCCAGATTTTTGTCTTCGCCGTTTGTTCGACGCTGCTCCCTTCATTAGCTCAGCGTGAAAACCTTAGTTTATTCTATTTTGGGGATATATTAGATATATTGAATAGAAAGACATCTTACAGTTTACATTAACGATAAATCTTCGAAGAAGACGATGCAATTGAGTACACAATGAACCAAACATCTCCCCAGGGAGCCTGCCGCCTGAGGCATAGTAAGGGACCGTCTGTAAAGTGCAATACAGCCCTTCCCATTCCTCAGTGATCTTTTTCTGTTTTTCTAGTACAAATTCAAAATACAAACACAACACCTAAGGCTAGTCTACATACATGTCACGATTTTAATTTTGTAAAGAATTAAATTTAGTTAGCATTAAACCATTGCCTTGGTCATTTTAACGGCTTGCTCGTTTATGATTATAATTTGACGTCAAACCACATCTTGTGTGCTGTTGAGATTTACTTACAAGTTTTACAGCTTTTGATTTCTAGAAGAATCCCTCAAGATATTTTTATTCCTTTATCAGGGAGATGATGCCTTATATATGCTTACTTCAAAATGTAGATTTCAGTAGCTATCTTATTAGGCAAAGTTTGTCTTTGTTATTTGTTATTATTAGATTATTTAGTATTTAGTAAATATAATGACCCCAGGCTGCTTCTAGTATTTCTTTCACATGCTCACAGTTATTGGTTTCTAGACAATTTTTCCATAAGTGACTTCATTATTTGATGAAAAATGCCCTAATATGCATATTACGAAATTGTGATGTGAAAGCATTGCTGTTATCAAATGTATAGCTTTTAAGCTTTCTGAATGGTTTCTAGTTCCCTAAATGGAGATATTCAACTATATGTAATCTAATCAACCTATAGCATTAGGATATTCATGATTAATCATGTTCAGGTGAATGCTTATGGATTTTTCTCGAAACCAACAACTGCGAGGTTTTCGAGAGAATATCAAATTCATCAAAAGTGCAGTTTTATTCAGCTTACTCATAAAAGACAGTTATTAAAATTGATGTTTTGATATATGCATATTTAATGCACGCAGAAGGTCAACAATATTGGAGGGGTGGTAAGAGGTTTTTTAACTAACAGCTGTGAAAATTGTGAGAGCATGTCAAATACACATTTCATTATTCGGAAATATGCTTACTTTAGATATATCCTTGATAATGTAATTAAGAAATTTATTAAGAAAAATCTCTAAAAACTAAAAGCTGTGAAGTTGTGACAGCATATTAAAGACACAAAAGTGTAGTTTTAAGTCAGTGTGAGCAAGCAAGGTCTTGAAGTCAACACTGAAATATCAAGGGAAAATGTTGATGAAAGAGTTATGGAATGAAATGTTCTTCACAGGGTAACAAGTAGGAAAGTTATGTTTATGTCAAAGACGGATATAAAGCATTTGCTTTGCAACACTTGGAATTACTCGTACCATAATTGGCAATTTATTTTTGGAGTTATGGTACTAGTTAAAGATCTGTCAGAAAACTAGAAGTTATGAAAGTAGTGAAAGCCTGTTTAGGACACATTGTAAGCAGTTTGGAGATAATGTAATAATAAATGTATAAATAGGTGAAATTACAATCTTATTTGTTGGGCTTCTTGTTCCTTTATTGACAGAGCAGGATGGTGGATAGAATCAGAAACAGGGATGAGAGAGCTGGGGAGTGACATGTGGGAAAGCGCCAGGGGCCGGATTTGAACTCCAACGGACTGCATACATGGGGTGCGCCTTGAACCACTAGGCCATCTGTGCCCCTGAAATAACAACCTTTAAGTTTACATTATTGTTGCAGTAGGTTATTGACAACCATATTCAACATTATGATTGGGTTCATAATATTTTATGTAAAAAAAAATATATTGAGCAATGTAAAGTTGTGTATTGAACTTTTGAGATGGTCCCTTACTTCATATGGCAAAAGGCAGTTCCAGACAGTTTATTGTGCTCTCAACTGCATCATTATCTTAGAAGATTTAGAGTTGATCTAAACTGTTGAAGGTCTTACAAAAAATGCTATGTTATACATCCCCACACTGGAATAAATCAAGGTTTTGACAGTGAGCTAATGAAGAGAATAGCAGAGAAAATGGCCAATTCAAATATCAAATTAATGTTACCATGGCTGTGTTATCTGCCCATGTAAGGGCATAAGACTGCAGGGCAGTGTGCAAATACAGAAGGCACACATAAGTCACAGGGGAAGCAAATAAACTAAAAATAATCTTCAATTGTACTAAAGTGGATATAGTGCTACTCAAAATCACACCAAAAAAAGGAGATATAATTATATTTTTAGCACCAGTAGTAGATATTGAACAAGGTGGAGGGTCATTTTTTTCAAAGTGAATAGGATTTGATTATTTTTTTCTAAACCTGATGCTTTAAAATGATGGAACATCATTTATACCCACAGATGCACTAACACCAGTCAGTGAAAGTAAGTTTTTATTGTGTCTAATGTTAAAATCCCACACATGTGCTACATTTAAATTCATAATTTAACATTTTGCAGCTAAGATCAAACATTGCATGTTTAATTTAGTATATAACCATTATTTAAGTTATCTATTTTTACGTATGATTTTATTATATTAAAGAGTTAAATTGCTTAAAATGCAGTAAATAGAATGAAAAATTCTATTTTATTGCCTCATTCTTAACTTAGCACATTCATGTGTAAAATTAAACTTTTTATCCTGTCATATCAGCACTTAAGTGTTTGTAAGAGTGCTCTGAAGTGTTTTTAGATTTTCTTTACTAAGAAGAAATCTCAGCTAAGAAAACTTTGGTTAAATTTGGGATCTTCTTTAAACTGCGTTAGAGGGTTTTAAGAACTTTTTTTTTTTTTTTCTCAAGAATGGTGAATGAGGTCCATTTAGTCTTCTGATTGTTGACAGGTGAACTAGTTGCAGACTTAAGGACTGTGCAAGGGTTGAATATGTTGATATATAAACTCTTTCAGTTGATGGTGCACGGTCTCTGAGTGCCATCTGTACTGGAGGCACTTTCCTGACCTATGCATATTTTGTTTTTCTCCCTTCAGAGCTCCCGCAGCAAAATGTCTGTAAGGAAGAGGCGGAGGTCGCTGCTGACCAGCTCTGCAACAAGGAGAGCAGCACCAGTCTGGATCAGAAGGACCCAGGGCCTCCACGGATTAAAGAGGAACAGGAGGAACTCTGCACCAGTCAGGAGGGAGAGAAGCTTGAACTGAAGCAGGAGAGCGAACAATTTGAGTTGACAGTTATCAGTGGGGAAAGTGAGCACGCTGACTCAGAATTAGAAAGTGAAAAACTGCTCTTCACTCACCATGCTTTTGTTTCTGAGAACCAAGATTTCAAAACAGACCATTATGATAGCTCAGGGTCAACTGGAAAATCAATACTAAAAATTAAATTTGACCAAAGAAGTAGTCACAGCAGTAAATTATCAGAATATCACGTAGGTCGTGAGAAGCCATATGCTTGTGAAGTGTGTGGAAAGAAATTTGCCTTTAACAATTTATTGAATCTTCACATGAGAGCCCACACAGGCCAAAAGCGTTACTCCTGCAGCACATGTGGGAAAAAATTCTGTTGGAGGTCAGAGTTGAAAGTTCACAACAGAGTTCATACAGGAGAAAAGCCGTTTCGCTGCAAATCATGCAGCAAATCCTTTCGATTGAAATACAACCTGACAGTTCACATGAGAACACACACAGGTGAGAGGCCACACTCCTGCAACATTTGTGGAAAACAGTTCTATTGGAGGTCACACCTGACGAGGCACATTCGCATTCATACTGGTGAGAAGCAGTTTGGTTGCAAAATCTGTGGCAAATCCTTCAGAGAAAACAGTGACTTGACAGAACACGTAAGAACCGTCCACACACGTGAAAAGCCACACTCCTGTGAAACCTGTGGAAAAGCCTTTGGCAGTAGAAGTTCCTTGAATAGCCACATAAGAATTCATACAGGGGAAAAGCCGTTTACTTGCAAAACATGTGGCAAATCTTTTAGGGTTAGTGGCAAATTGACAATTCACATGAGAAGAGCCCACACCGGTGAGATGCCGTACTCTTGTACGATCTGTGAGAAAAGATACTTTGAGTCGTATCATTTATCACGTCACATGAAATCAAATCACAACAAATAGCTATTTTTATGCAGATGTGGTGGCGGGTGCTTTAGATCATTAGATATCTGAACCTCTCTAATTGAATTCAAAACAGTTTTCAGGAGAGAGGGGCACAGTTTGTCTTGGTATACTGATATACTCCATTTTTAACCCCCATGTAGTCATTTGTAGTACAGTATTTATCACATTATGATCATCAATAGTGGTGCTTGATCTTAGAAAATTTTGAGAAACTGCTAAGCTGTGAAAACCTCTAATGCTATTAAGTAAACTATACTGTCTTCCTGACAAGTCCATATTATTGCTGCATAAATATAAACTTTGTATTGTTATGTATTCTGTGATTGTTTGCACTTCATTTACATTTTTCAGTAGGCTGTAGATTTGACAAACTGCACAAACTGAAGATGTAGTGCAGTGAGCTGTCAGTGAATTAGCCTTTATAGAAGTAATAAATCCCACAAACAATACTCAATGTTACGTGTCAGTTGTGCTTTTTTGATAGGATACATTGTTATATGATGATTAAAGAGTGTCAGATCAATTTTGTAGAGAATTCTGTTCATCAAGAGTTATAGATGTTTTGGCTGACCTCATAAATTAATTCATAGTAAGGTTTGTTTTTTCAGAGGGTCATTGTGAAATATTAATTTTGGAGGCCTTTTTGCTTTTATTTGGAGAGGACAGTAGAAAGTGTAGGAAATCAGGGAGAGAGAGTGGGGAATGACATGCAGAAAAGGAGCCACAGGTCATATTTGAACCTTCACTGCTCACTTGGGAGACGTGTCCATACATGAGGAGTGACCTAACAATTACACCATCTGCAGCCTTGTTGAAGTCATATTTTAAACCACACTTTGTTTTACATGAGTACACCCACCGTACTCGGCTTATACCAACACAGAGATGAGCTATCATTTAAAAACAGTTGCATTGCTTGTTGTTGCAGCAGTTGAGATGCATTTTTATTAACTGTGAGCATTTTTTTTTACCACGTCTTAATTGTTCTTATAAATGAACAACCTATCTCTAATTCTATTTTAACTGTTTCTTTCACTGAATGCAAAACATTGGTAGGTTTACTAATTGATTGATGTGTATAAGTGAGTGTTAAATGTTAACATGATAAAAAATTCAGCTATTCAAGCTTGTAGCTCCTTCAGAGTAGTCACAGGTGTCTTGGTGGCCTCCCTCTTGCTTGCACAGTCAGTTTGTGAGGACGGCCTGATCTTGACAGATTTACGCAGGTGCCGTATTCCCTCCATTTCTTGATGGTGGATTTAAGTGAACTTGGGGATGTTCAGAAATTGATACTTTTTGATCCATCCCCTGACTCATACTTTTACCTTCAATAACCCTTTTTTGCTGAGTTGCTTGGAGTGTTCTTCTGTCTTCATGGTGTAATGGTAGCCAGGACTACTGATTAACCAGTGACTGGACCTTTCTTCAGGCATCTTCATATTACAATCATTTGAGACACATTTGCTGCAATCAGGTGATCGCTGTGTCACTAATTGTGAGACTGCTAGAACCACTTGGCCAGTGCTCTGTTAAATTCAGTCAGTCAGTTTAGGGGGTAAATGTTTTTGCAGTCACTTAAAAGTAAGGGTAAAACATCCAAAGGGTGAATACTTTTTATCGGTACTATCTTGTTGGGTGCCAGCAAATAAGGGGGTTGAGATGAAAAGAGGTCACTGAGTATGATTGGAAATGAGGTGTTTTGGCTGAAGATAAAATTGGTTAGCTATACAGAAAGGAATAAATGAAACCTATGAAATACATTATCACCATGATGAGACTTGGGGTCACACTGGATTAAATAAAACAATGTATGAGTGAAAGGTGAACAGTGACAAATGTGTGCCACTAAAGCTAAAGAAAATGTGGAAGCTAAGTATTACAGTCAGCCTACCGTGCAGCTGAGGAAGACAGGCTTCAGGAGGAAGTCAGAGCACCTGGGGAAAAGGGGAGAGGAAGAAAAAAGAAGGGGTCTTATCATGGCGGAGACAGGCAGGATTTAAAAGTCACTAAATTATATGATGCTACTGCTACACAGTCATGGAACGCTGTTGGAGGTACACGCTATAAAACGGTCTGCAACAAGAGCAAAACAGAAGGAAAAAACTATAAATACCTGCTGCACGTTCGCTGTCGGTGCTAGAAAACTGTGACACACAGCTGAAAAAAACACGCACAAGCGGCGTTTTTAAACGCAGTAATTTGAGGACGACTCGGTCTGTTTTTGCTTTCTAACACTTAAATTACAATAACATCTTCACTTGAATGGTTTTGGGAGTTTGTCAATGAACGACAGACTGCAGCTGCTGATGAAAAATTCGGAGTTTTTAAAAGAACTGTCATTGAACATGAAGAAGAAATCTACCGTCAGCGCAGACTGCTGGATATGGTTTGGCAACCTCACATCAAGCTACACAGAATAGGTGATTTAAGTAAGCATAACAGAATTCATACAGGGGAAAAGCCATTTACTTGTGGAACATGCAGTAAATCATTCACAACAAAAGGCAAATTGACAGAACACATGAAAATACACACAGGTGAGAAGCCATACCCCTGTAGCACCTGTGGAAAAACCTTCATTCGGAGGTCATTGTTGAATAGCCATATTAAAATCCATACGGGTTAATAGCTGTTATTTCACAAAACCCCCTAGCCGTACTTTCAGTTCGTGATGAAGGGAGAGTTCTTGTGAGATTAGCACGCTGGTGAGAAGTCTAACATTTGCAAGTTCTGCAGAGATAGTTTTTTTGATTCATGTGATTTTAAAATGACACTTTGAATCACATGCGGAGTGATGGCTGCTTTCTCTTATTCAGTGCAAATCAGTGTTCAAGTGATAGGGGGATCACTTTTTCTTGCTGTATTGTAACTTCATTTTCAACAAGGTTGTCTATTTTTTTACCATCTGTTTTTCATTTTTCAGCATTTAACAGGGACTTTTTTTTTTAAATACATGCAAAGATAAAGCTAAGAATTTATTCATGTTGACAACGTGACACCTGTCAGTATCTTTGTTGCAGTACTTTTCATTTCAATTTTTTGTATTTGGCCAAAGATTTTACTGCACAAATTGCAGATGATCCACATGGCTAAATAAACTAAAAATAAACAATCTTTTTTAAATATTATTTTATGTTCTTACAACAGATGTTTTTGTTACAATGATGATGTGTGTGTCAAGTGTGTGTCAGGTGCAAAACCAATAAGTTCTGTTATTCATTCAGAGCTGCAGATGGGTTGTGGTGTTATGGTGAAGAATGGTTCTTTAGAACACTTGTCCCAAACCTGGGGTCGTTTACTCTGAGGTTGTCAAAACTAGATTGCCATAATTACAGAAAGAAAGGAAATTTGTGTTTGGTAGATTATTTCTGTGTTGTAACAATGCTTCTTGGCAATCAGTCTAATACTGTCCACAGCCTGTTTATTTCCCTTTTAAATGGTGCCACATTTGTAAGGAACATGCATTTCCTACATCACTGTCTTGCTTAATCTGAAAATAAGAGTAGGCAAAAAAGAAAACCCCATATCAACTCCGCTCCTAATCAATGACATTCGTCGGTAGGTGGCAGTATTGTACCTTTAGCTGGTTTTCCAGCCGCCAGTCACAACAAAAGAAGACTAAGGCAGCGGAAGTAAACAGAAGCTGTATGTGAGATGTCCCTCTATTCTTACTGTACATAAATACCAACTCTATAACTTCGTAACAATGTCTTCAGTTCAATATTTGAGAGACTTTATCAACGAGCGACTGACGGTCGCTGCTGAAGAAATTTTCGGAGTTATTGAAAGAACTATAGTCGAATACGAAGAGGAGATCAATCGTCATCGGTGCCTGATTAATGATGGTTGGAAACCTGAGAGGGAATCACACAGGACAGGTGCGTAAAAATTAAGTTTTTTATTAAGAAAAATCATATATTCTCTGGTATAGTTTTCTTGCATGTCTGCTTTTTTCCACTTAACCCTCAAAGGGAGGTCTAAATACTGTTGTTCTGCGTCCCTCCAGAGCTCTTACATCAAGACGTCTGTAAGGAGGAACAGGAGGTTTTCTCTGATCAGCAGCTCTGCAACCAGGAGAGGAACTCCAGACTGGACCAGGAGGATCAAGAGTCTTCGCAGATTAAAGAGGAACAGGATGAGATGCGCACCGGTCAGGAGGGAGAGCAGTGTGAACTGAAGAGGGAGAGTGAATTCTTTGAGTTGACTCTTGTTAGTGAGAAAAGTGACCCTGAAACGAAAAGTGACAATCAGTGCTTCTCTCAAAGCTCTAATGATGCTGAGTACCAAGACCAGACAGCACTGACACCTGAGACTACAGAGCCAGATCTCCAGAAGAGTTATCAAGAAAACAGTAACAATGTTTACAACTCAGCCATGGCTTCTGTTAAGTGTTTTACTCACACAAGGACAAAATCTTTCAAATGTGACCCATGTGGAAAAGTTTTTAAGCACAAATCAAGTTTCGATATACACCAAAGAATCCACACTGGTGAAAGACCATACCCCTGCAACATCTGTGGGAAAAGTTTTTCCCGAACGCCTGACTTAAATAGACACAAGAGAATCCACTCAGGTGAGAAGCCATATCCATGTGAAATATGCGGAAAAGGTTTCCTGCTTAAATGTCTCGTGAAAAACCACATGAAAATGCACACAGGTGAGAAACCTTTCTCCTGCAACAGCTGTGGGAAAAGATTTTCCCGGACACCAGACTTAAAAAGGCACATAAGGATCCACACAGGTGAAAAGCCGTACACTTGTGAGACATGTGGGAGACCTTTTAGGTACAGAAGCGACTTAATAGTCCACACAAGAAGAGCCCACACTGGGGAGAAGCCTTACGTTTGTAACACTTGTGGGAAAAGATACTATGATTCATCTCAACTGGCAAAGCACACAGCATTGCACTTAGATAAATAACCTTGTGTTTTCAACACTGATGGGAACTGCTTCAGCTTATGTTAAAGTTACATCTCTGTAATTTCCTATAAAGGAGAAATGAAACACCTTACTGTGTAGAAGGAACAAATTTTAACAGTGTCATTAAGCTATCTTAAGGGATTATAGTTGTTTTTCCACAAATCTCATCGAGAACATGTCGAACTTTAACTGTCTTTTAAAGTGCAGGTTACAACACAAGGAAATAAAATGTCTGGAAATAAATGCTTCTGTTATGTTTTTGTTCATAATTCAATTCAAGAGAATTTAAAGGGGAGATGAGACACACAAAAGTACATGCTTTGTTTGGACCTTTATGCTAACAAAAATACAGTCGTACTTTTAAAAGATTCTAGTTTTGTGCCCACTTTACTTCTGTGGCCATTCCATGTGCTCAAAGATAAAAGAAGAGACCAAGATGGTATTTTTTTAAACATAAGCCAACCATTAAAATTAGTGCCTCCAAACGGAAAAAATAAACAGCAGAGAAGTCGAACTGCTACTGTTACCTGTGGCCTCTGCATACTGTGATGGTTTTTGACGCTTGTATTCATTATTCTTCATGCCAAAGAAAACAGACAAAAACCTCCATGTAACTTCCCAGCCCATTTCAGATCCTTCCTCAGGAGGAATCATAGGAGAGGGTGCAAAATGAAATATAAAAAAAACCAAACCAAAACAAAACAAAACAAAAAACAAGGAAAAAAAGGAAGGGCTGCAATTACTCTTCACTGACATCATGAAAGCTCATAGTCATCTCAGACCAAAAGATGGATAACTGACAGTTAAATCAGGAGATACTTAATACGAGTTTAACAATTTATTTACACATTTTAATGCAAGAGAAATGTGTTAAGTCTTTGGCCATTAGACTTCATCTTGATGACGTCACGCACTTGAAGGGGTAGTGAGGCAAATGCCAGGAATAGGATACCCCCTTATGGAGTCTAGCTTTGCACCATTCAATTTTTTTGTACTTATAACAAAAGAAAAAAAAGAAAAAGATACAAGTGAATGTAGTAGATCAAGTTGACAAATGATTTTGGGGACACTAAACCATAATTTCCTAAGGTCCTGTCCCTACAACTAGACTGGTTTAGCTGCAAGTTTTGACAAATAAATCTAGTACTAAGAGGCCCCCATGCATTAAGTGTTAAAAATTTAAATGATCAAAAATAAGGAGTAAAATAAGGATCAAGACCCAAAACATGATCATGTACTTCAACATCTAACCAAGAAAAACAGAATAATGCTTTTGTAGTTTACAAGTAAGAGAAAGAAGGTTACAGATGAGCTGGAGATTCATTCATACACAGATTGCAGCCACTGTCTCTCACTTTTTATCTCTCATGCAAAACGTCAGTGGTTAAACATGCTTTGAACAACTAAAGAAATTCTGATATGTTGACCCAGTGTCACTTTGACTTTGTTGGCAGGGGTCTCTCCTCACCTTCTCTCTCAGGTTGGCTTATATATGGGCTAGTTATATACAGTGAATTTAGAATTTTTTTAAAATCTGTTTTAATTTTGTACAGAAGTAAATGTTCAGTTTAAAATTTGTTCCCATCCCTGTGCCAGTGGTTCCTAAAGTGGGCCGTGAACCCCTCCAGGGGGTTTGCAGTGTCATGACAGAGCTGATGACCTCAGCACTGAAGACGAGGAGTTGCTCACTGATGTAACCTCAGATTCAACAATGAAGTTACAGTTCAAGTCCAAGACATTGTCTGTGCTTTGGACCAGAATGGAAAAGGAGTACCCACTATCGGCAGAATAGCCACAGTCACACTCTTCTCCTTGCAAAATCGCACTGCCCTATGCATATATATTTTAAAATAATAGGATAAAGGCACGTGTTGTTTTAATGCTTGTACCAATGAATGAGGCATACAGTCCCCTCCAAAAGTATTGGAATGGTGGGCCCAATTCCTTTATTTTTGCTGTAGATTAAATACATTTAGGTTTGACATTAAAAGATGAATATGAGACAAGAGATCAATATTTCAGCTTTTATTTCCAGGTATTTTCACCTGGATCCAATGAACCACTTTGAAGATAGCACTCTTTGTTTTAACTGTTTTAATGTGAGTAAAAGTATTCCCACATGTGACTGTTAAGTGTGTTTTGTTGCCCAGATGTGTCTTATTACATTGATTATTCAAATGATAAATAGTGCTGAATGTCTATGCTTAGTTTCAGATTTGGGTTTTGCCTTTGGAGGCTGCATTTATAGTTGAGAGTTGTAATTAACATGAAAACCAGAGAGCTGTCTATTAGTGAAAAACAAGCAACTGTGAAGCTGAGAGAAGATGGTAGATCCATCAGAGCCATTTCACAAACATTAGCCATAGCCAGTACAATCATTTGGAATGTCCTGAAGAAGATAGAAACCACTGATGTATTAAGTAACAGATGTTGAATGGGTAGACCAAGGAAAACAGCAGCAATTGACTACAGAAACATTGTGAGAGCTGTAAAGACAGACTATTAAACAACTGTTAGTGACATCAGCAACAACCTCCAGAGGGCAAGAGTGAAGGTATCACCACCTACTGTTCACGAAGACTTCATGAACAAAAGTACAGAGGCTACACCAGAAGATGCAAACCCCTCATTTGCAAGAAGAACAGGAAGGCCGGGCTGGAATTTGCCAAAAAGAACAGAGACCACCCTCAAAACTTCTGAACAAAGTTTTATGGACTGATAAGACAAAGATGAGCCTTTACCAAAGTGATGGAAAGACTAAAGTTTGGAGAATGAAAGGATCTGCTCCTGATCTCAAACACAAGCTCATCTGTAAAACACAGTGGAGGTAATGTCATGGCTTGGGCTTGCATGTCTTCTTCTGTGACAGGCTCATTAATCAACACTGATGCTGTAACACATGATGGCAGCAGCAAAATGAACTCAGACGTCTACAGGAACATTTTTTCTGCCAATTTCAAGAAAGATGCAACCAAACTGACTGTGAGATCCTTCATCATGCAGCAAGATAATGACCCAAAACTCACTGCCAAAACAACAAAGGAGTTCATCAGAGGAAAGAAGTGGTTTTAGAGTGGCCAAGTCAATCTCGAGACTTAAACACTATAGAGCATGCATTTTGCCTGTTAAAGAGGAGACTGAAAGGAGTAACTCCCAAAACAAACAACAACTGAAAGAGGCTGTGGTAAAAGCCTGGAGAAGTGTCAAAAAAGAAGAGTACAAAAGTTTGGTGATGTTAGTGGATCCCAGACTTGATACAGGTATTGCAAGAAAAGGATTTCCAACTAAATATTAAATATTATTCACTTTAATCTGCTTAAAGTCTCTCTGTTCCAATACTTTTGCTCACCTAAAAATCTGGTGTTCCATTACAAATAAAGCTATCTAAAGTTGTGTATCTGATCCAGATGTAAACACCTGGAAATAAATGTTGATCTTTTGTCTCATATTCATCTTTTTGTGTCCAACCCAAATGTTTTCAGTCTACAGCAAAAATCAAGTTTTGGGCCAACCATTCCAATCCTTTTGGAGGGGACTGTAATTTAATAGACACAGGTAAACAGAAGCCAGGACTTGTTTTTAAACTAAAACGTTAAAATGAAATAAAAAAAAATCAAATGCTTAAAAAAGAAGTCATGGCTGTGTGCTGAAATTGTATTGTAACTGTAATTTATTTTAACATTAAAAGAGAAATGTTTCCATTAAAAAAAAAAATCGTCTTATTACCTGCCGTTGCTCTTCCACACTAAAGGGTGGCGGTAATGCGCCATCACGTTGTCTGCAGCCGACATGAAAAAAAGAACGAGGAGTAGAAGAAGAGAGGAACCTGTATTGTTCAGCTAGTACTTGACGCCGCAGCTTGTAAGTTTATTCTTTAAAAATGGAGATGTCTTCAGTGAATTGTCTGAAAAGTTTCGTGAACGAGAGATTGACAGTCGCAGCTGAAGAAATATTTGGAGTGTTTGAAAAAACTTTACTTGTGTACCAAGAGGAGATCGTTCGTCAGCGCAGACTGTTAGATATCGTCCTGAAACCAGACATAAAACTACAAAAGACAGGTGTGTCAAACATATATATTTGAAGTTGATTTATATTTGTTTTATGAAAACCCAATAAATGCATCTGAATAGATACTATCTAAATGACTAGCAGTCCATGGAGGGTCAGCGCTGTAATAAGATCACGCTGTCCTTTGTGTTTCTTATAATAGTTGGAGTTGCACAGAAATATATACCAGTTTCTATGTTCATATATTTTATTAATAATTCCCAACCAAACATCAAAACGAGCAGCTAAACTGATGTGACCGTTAATTTGGTCAAATATATCATGCATATTCAATGAACAATAGTAATCATAGCATCTCACGTGAAAACGTCATATTTAGTCCATGACTGACACTTCTTTGGCTTCTACCATAGCAGAGGTAGCATTGTCGTTATGAAAATGAGGAGTACATGCTTTGTTTACCTTCAGATATCCCAAGGCCAATCGAAGACGAGGGTGTTCTTGATCAGGAGACCAGTGCCTGCCTGGACCATGGAGATCCAAAGTTTCAGATTAAACAGGAACAAGAGGAAGTCTGTTCCAGTTATGAAGAAGAGCAGTTTGCACTGCACCAGGATACAGAGGCCTTTAAGTTGAGTCCTGGCTGTGAGGGAAGTAACAACAGTGAAGACCGGACTCTACTGTTGGATCCTGATCTAACTCAAAGTCCCACAGAGCAAGAACCTCAATCCAACTATTCAGATGAATGGATACAATCTGAATCTGACAGAGTGAACTTTTCAGTCACAGACCTAAATGTTGATCAGCATTTAGGCACAAGAGAAAAGCAGCACATGTGCTGCATTTGTGGGAAAAGTTTTAAAAATAATTCAGAATTGAAACTGCACATGAGAAATCACACGGGTGAAAAGCTTTTCCGTTGCATGTACTGCAACAAAGAGTTTGGATTCAACTCATCACTGTCCAGGCATCTTCGTGTGCACACGGGGGAGAAGCCTTATGAGTGTAGTTTGTGTGGAAAAAGATTTAACGTCAGCACAACTTTGAAAGTCCACTACAGAATCCACACTGGTGAAAAACCGTATAAATGTAAGATATGTGAAAAGGCTTTTACCACCTGCTCAAACTTAAAGAAGCACATGTCTTTACATCAGTAAAGTGGGGAATAGAAAACTGTACTGAAAAGCTTCCTGAAATTACAATGCTGCAGGCTGTGACCCTCTGTATTCAAACTTTTAAATGAATGCAACTGAATACTGTGGCTGGTATTGTCTTCTAGTTTTGGCAAGCATCGAAAATGTTTGAAAATGCACATTCTTTCCTTGACCTACTAATACTTAGAGCTATCTCACAAAGGGATATTGTAGAATTTACTTTTATTTAAGGTCATGATGTGTCATTACTTACCAGTGATGTGCTGTTTGTGAATAACTTCTTTTGAGTGAGGCTCCTGTTTGAGACCTGGCTTACCTTTTGCCTTTTTGTTTTTTAGTAAACAGCAGAAAAAAAGGATGATCTTTTCTCCACGCTGCTGGGCACTAGGCATACTAGGACAGGTGCTTGATAGTATAACATTGAAGTTTCTGGAACATACAGTAAATCTTATTAAATAGTGTTATTTGGGGATTTATAAGGTATAATACATAGTTTTTTGGTTAGGGTAAAATGTTCCATATCTAGAGTGTGATTTATTAGGAGTCATTACTGTTTTTGACTGAATGATGTTTATTTAATCCAGTTTTTTCATTTGATTTAAATATATAACAAAAGCTTGCTTGTGAAAAAAAAGTTCATTTTTTTTTATATTAAAAGATGTATTTCATATCAGTATTTTACTCACTTGTAATCTGTGGTCTGGTGTTATTTTGTAATTATATATTTATATTTTTATAGAGATCGGTGTGGATAGTTATTTTTCCAAGAATAAAACCTGGTAATGTGTCATATTAAGTCAAGTAAATTCAGGAAATGTCTTGCCAAGCAAAAGCACTGGGAATATCCGAGCCGCACGTTAATGCAGCTTGGGCGGAAGTAAAAGGAGAACTGTGAGCAGAAGTCAAGCTAGCATGAAGAGTTTTTCAAAGTTTTAATGAAAGAAAGTGAATAATTTTTAGTTCAACAATGACTTCAGTCCAAAGTATAAGGCAGTTTGTCTGTGACCGACTAACTGTGGCTGCTCAAGAGATTCTGGGAGTATTTGAAGAGAAAGCAGAAACGTACGAAGCAGAAATCGCTCGTCAACGGAGGCTGTTGGAGTCCGTCCTGTCACCCCAGATCAAGTTATGTCGGACAGGTAGGGGAATTTAACTATTTTTGATGTTAAATCTGTTTTGTGTAAGAGATTTTACTGCTTCATTTGCTGATTGTGTCATTTTAGCATATCTTACAGCGACCGCACAGTCAAATCAGTCTGAAAGGTGCAATGGTTTATTTGGTTTCCATAGAAAAGTGTGGCACATCACTACAGAGATAAGCAAGTGTGCTTATCACAGATGAATCCAAGGCGCAGTTAAAGATGCTTACCTGAAACCTTAGATTAACGTAGACGTGTCTAACAGTTGTTGCCATCTTACATGCGGAAGTCTGTGCTGCATTATGGTTCAATGCTCTGGGATTCATCAACACATGAAACCTGACAGATCCTAAACCTTAGACAGTCCTAAACCTAACCTTACCTTACTCTAACACAGTGGCTCCAAAGTGAGGGTCGGGACCCCCCTGAAGGTCGCGAGACCCCATAGGGTGGTCTAAACATGCCTTACAGAAACATAGAAAAAAGGTTTTATGTTGTAATTGAACCAATTTTTGTAAAAAAAAAACCAAAAAACAAATAAACAAAAAAAAAACAAAACAAACAAAGTACGAAAGAGTCCAATTTAAAATACAACTTAAGACATGGAGGGAGAGTTTATGCTACCATTAAAATAGTATGTAAGACATCTTTGAAATACAAGTTTGTGCATGACAGCACAGGTCTGTCACTCTTAAAAACACACAGAAACACACAATTCATTATCCATTAAGTGCCAGACTCTGCTAATGGATATTATTTCTACACTATCATGTAACATAATTGAGCTAAATAGTATCTTCTCTATTTCAATAAACAAATTAAACTAATGATGCATTTCAGATGTGTTATTTTACATTGGTAAAGAATTTATAATCCTTAAATAGCAGGTCCAATCAATGGTGATATCACAGCATGTCTAAAAAGTATTAAAAGGTGATAAATCAATTTAGCCAAAATCAAGGATTTTAAAAAGTATTACAATGTCTTTAAGAAAGAATATAACATTTTAAATGTAATTGTTTTTACATTTTTATTGAAATCTACAGAGGTTCTAAGCTTAAACAGTACTATTATACTTAAATGGGCAATACCTTTTTTTCTTTAAACCTAAAGATATGCTCTTCTACTTTATAGCTTGAATTGCAGTGAAAAACTTGTAAAGGTACATCTAGATTGTGGTATAGACTTTACTTTTAGGCTACTAAAGTAAAAAAGACCTTCCATTAAGTTACCTTACGGTACCTTTTTTTTCTCATAGTCTAATCTCAAAATTTCCCAAGAAAGCTTATTTACATTCTACAATAGGAAGTACTACTGACATTTTTGTTTCTTTGTTGTCACATTTTTTTCTTACTATCAGCACAAACATGTACGTAACTGTGTTGTGAATGTACTGGGTTAGAACATGAAAATGTGATAGTCCTAAAAGGAGTCTTGAAAAAAGTCTGGAAAAATTAAGATTTAATGTCATATTTTCCACATATACCCTGTGTCATTATGAAGTATTTTTGGCCCTTTCTATGGAAACTGTCTGTTTGTTTTTACAGTTTTTACCAGCAGTTGTAGACTGTCTTTATCAAGCTGGTTAATAAAATTTTATGAACAATATGTCATTGTCCTGTTTGTTTTCTCTTTCCTCTAGAGCTCACACAGATAATAGTCCATAAGGAGGAGGAGGTGCACCTCAGCCTGCAGCAAAACCCTGACAATGTCACAACCTCCAGTTTGGAACCATCACATCCTCAACAGATAAAAGAGGAGCTTGAGGAAGCCTGTGTCACACCACAGAAACAGCAGCTTGCACAGAAGAAGGACAATCATGCCCCCCCAGCCTGTGAAGAAAGACTTCAAAGAGAACAATCTAAACCTTTGGACCCTGACCAAAGTGCAACACATAAAGATCTGCAACCCAGTGTCTCAAACAAATATATATCGTCTGAATCTGTCAGGGAGAGCTCTGCAGTTTCTGCGCCAATTAGTGACCACCAGCTTCTGTTTCACAATTCTCATGAAGCTGGGGGCCAAGATCAGAATAATAGTAATGCAGAAAGTGCAACTACAGTCGAGTCTATGTCAAACAGTAATGGTAAAGAGGGGAACTCAACATCAGGTACAAGTGCTGAACCAACTCCAGATAAGAACTGTGACAACAAGACAACAAGAGCTGATGCCATAGAGCCACGCCATGAAAACACAACTTTAAGAAGACACAATAAAACTGCACCAGAGAAGAAAAGCATTGGAGAGAGCACAGCATCAGCTACAAGTACTGCACCAACTTTAGATAAGAGATGTAACAAGAAAACAGCTGAAGGCATAGAGCCACACAATGAAAACCTAACTTTAAACAGACAAAGTAACACTGCATCAGAGAATAAAAGCAGTGAAGAAGGTACAACACCAGCTACAAGTAATTATACAAATACAAATCTCAGTAATGGGGATAAAACATCAGCTGCAAGTGCTGAAACTTCACCACTTGAGAAATGTAACAATACGAACACAACATTAGGTGGAGATTCTGAGCTTGAGCTGCATAATAAAAATGATGATAGAAGTAAAAAAATAACAGTTTACAATGAGAAAACAACAAATGAGAAGCAGAACTTAGAGGATACAACTTCAAGTAAAAATACTGAAACACCAAAGAAGAAACGTGCCAATGAGATCACAAAATCAAATGGAAGTTCTGAGGAAAAGTGGAGCAATAAGAGTACCAAAAGGAGCACAATATCGACTAGAAGTACCAGGCTAACTTCAAATAAGAAGAATACTGAAAAGACAGCTAAAGATGCAGAATTTACACCAAATGAGGAAAGTAACACCAATGAAGAAATAGTAAATGGAAACAGCAATACAACACTGAAGAGGCAAAGCTCAGATGTGAGACCAATCTCACGTGGGGCATCACAGAAGAAAAGTAAAAGTGAGAAGAAAACATCAGGCCAAAAAATGGATCTGAAACTGAGTGACAGGAAAGCTTCAAGTGCAACAGCAGCTGCAGCACCCAAGAAAAGACCCAATAGTGAGAACATTTCTACTTCTGTTGAAATTGTTGGACCAAAATTAGCCAAAAGAACAGAACCAAGCCCAAAGAGGAAACCCAGTGATAGACAAATGACATCAACAGTTACCAAGAAAACACAAAGTGAGAAACAAAAGGTTGGGAGCAAAACATCACTCATAAGGAAAGAGTCTACAAAAAACAAGAAAACTAACAATGGAGAATCAAGGTCTGCCAAAAGCAAGGAGTGTACACCAGACAAGAGACAAAATGATGGGACTGCATCATCTGGTAAAAGCAGTGATCTACCTCCAAAGAAGAAAGATAAAAATGGTAGTCTACAGGATAAGGATAATCCTTACAAGTGTGACATGTGTGGTAAAGTCATGACCAACACTGTGAACTACAAATTCCACATGAGATCACACACTGTGGAAAAGACACATGGATGTGAAATTTGTGGGAAGATGTTCAGGCAGAAATGGGATCTAAATAAACATATGATGGTTCACACTGTTGATAAACCGTTCAAGTGTGATGTTTGCAGTAAAAGCTTTGGTATGCAGTGCAGTCTTGATGTGCATAAGCGAGTTCATACGGGGGAAAAGCCGTTCAAATGCAGCGTCTGCGATAAACGCTTTACAGCATCCTTGAATATGAAGAAGCACATGAGAATACACACGGGTGAGAAACCGTACAGCTGTAAGGACTGTGGAAAGAAGTTTGCCAATGGCTCTGTCTACAAAAACCACCAGCGTGTTCATACTGGAGAAAAGCCCTATAAGTGTTCAGTGTGCAAGGGCGAGTTTGCTACAGCGACGACTCTAAAAAGGCACATGAATCGTCACACGGGGGAAAAGCCGTTTAAGTGCAGTATTTGTGGGAAAGCTTTTGGTCATAGATCAGATGTGAAAGAACACGAGAGGATACACACTGGAGAGAAGCCTTACAAGTGCACTACGTGTGGAGATAAGTTTTCCACTTGGTTGAAACGCCACAGACATGAAAAATTTCACAAAAGGGATGAAAAAAGCTCCTCTTCATCCTAAATACATTTCTGCATTCAACACACAGTATACAGTTGAAAGGTTAAGGGTTTCACTTCATAGGTACTCGAAACATCCTTTGTTTTTCTGCCTGAACTATAATGTCTCCTACATAGCTTCTATGTTTACTAATCTCATCATCAAATCCAGAAAAACATATGATTATTTTTTTCTGTGTAATTCTATCATTATTATTTCTGTACATGTACACCAATCATAGCATCAGGTTAATCCATACGTCACAATACTTTACAACATGTTTAGCTATATTTATGAGGGATGCCACTTCCTTGGCCTCTTTGATAGTTATGGCTACATTGAGATGCTGAAACTTAAAGAACTCATACAGTTATTCATCATACCTTCAGATTTCCATTAGCCACCAATCATGGATGAGGATGCCCTTGACCAGAAGAGGTGGGACCAGTGGCAGCTCTCGTAAAACTTTCTTACTACAAAGAGTTGCTCTAAGTGACATTTCTACATTTTCTCCTCTATTAATCTAAGTTCTCCTAATTTCCCATTGCAGTTTTCAGCTCTCACAAAGGCTAAGTTGACTTCCCTTTAGTCAATGTATAGTTAATTTTATTGAGCTGATGGTTCCATGGGAGGATTCTGTGGTAGAAGCTTGTGAAAAGAAAAGTCTTAGATGTGCAGGTTTAGGAGCAGAGGCTGAACAGCAAGAATGGAAAGATAGGACTCATCCAGTGGAAGATGGGTGTAGGGAGTTTGTCGTGAGGTCAGCTGATTCATTAGAGAGCTAGGAGTGCAGGGACAGAATCTGACATTTAAAGAGATGTCAGATGATGCAGTTCAGGTCAGACAGTGGATTTGAATTAGGAGGAATAATGCCAGTTGTGGGCAAAAATAAAGATGGAGGAAACCCCTTAACTCCTTATTTTTTGGGGTGAATTCAGAGAATATGTCCTGGTTGTAAGATGTTTATCAGAATTTCATCATTAGGAGCAACTCTTTTTAACTTAAGACACTTTGCAAATACTGCCTCTGGTTCCCCTTTTCCCTTATTTTGTTTATATTTATAAAATAATTTAAAAAAGGAATTAACTTTTGTCCACACTGTCAGGCAACAAAAAGGAGCTTGATTTTTTTTAACATTAATGTTTTATACCAAATATGTAAAATAATATTTTGGGGATTGCTGTATATTGCAAGTAAAATGTAAGTAGTTCAATTGAAATATATATGAACAGATTTACTGGGTCAAAACATTGACCCATGAAAGACCCTGAGCTGAGCCAAATGGAAGGGATCTCTAAACTGAGCCCACAGTCCCAACAATAAGCGTAAAACTATCACGTTTTCCTCACTCTGGTTATTAAAATATTTTCAGGAGTAGATTCCATTCAGTTTAATTTTTTTACTTTCAGTATTTGTTCAAAAGCCATAAATTGACCTCATGGTCACTTATGATTTGACCAGGAACAATAAATCAAAGTCTGCAAGGTTTATACAGTCATTGCCATTTTTGTCATATGGAAAATTGGTTTAAGAAAGCAGGATGTGCTGATTTTATGAAATGTTATAGTAATAAACACATTGCAGATTGATGTTTTTCCTTTTTGTCATTTTTAGTATGTTGTAATTGTGTAACACTTCCTGTCTACATAGGGCGAACTCGATCAGTTCTGGAAAGTTATTTTCTCAGAATAACCCCTGATAATGCGTCCGGTAATTTAGACAAGATAATTAAGGATAAATAAGGTTCTCTAGCTTCAACAAGAAGTCCAGGGAAAAAAACAAAAAACAAAAGTTCTTTATATATCGTCTATGTTCAGTTCTGTGATAAACAGCTCATAAAAATGGAAAAGTCAAAGGAACAGAGATAGGGAAACATCGAGCAACACACGAATGCAGCATAGGTGGAGGTAAATAACGGGGAGTCTTGTTATAAGAAGTTTTAGCATATCTGCTTTAATAACTCTTAGTTTAACAGTCAGTCCAAAGTATGACAGTTTGTCTGTAATCGACTAACTGCAGCTGCTTAAAAGATAGAGTATTTGAAGAGAAAGCAGACACATGAAGCAGATATCGCTCGTTATGGTCTTGGTGAATACTCAATTCTGATTGGCTCTGGAAATTCCATTTGTGTCCATTAACTTCTCATATATGGACACTGTTTGAACTTCTCAAGTAGAAGACCCGTAACATAAGACAGTCTTATCCCCTCTATCCGACGTACCCCTTTTTTCCAGGCTCACCTTAACTCTGAGAGGTGAGATAGGCTACACTGTGCATGATGTCAACAAAAACAAAATTGACGTTTTATCATGAAAAAACAAAGTAATTAAAAGTAATCTATGTGTATGCAAGGCTCCTGTACACCATATTTTTTTTGTAGAGCATTTCTGAGGTCAGACACTGATATTGGACAAGAAGGTCTGGCTCACAACCCCTTTCCAGTTCATCCTGATTGGATTGATGGGGTCAAGGTCAAGGTTCTGTGCGGGCCAGTCAAGTTCTGACACCAAACTCATCAAACCATGTCTTATTTGTCCTTGTTTGTACACTGAGGGACATTCACCTTAGGATCTCTCTTAAAGCTTGAATACTTTATTAATCACTTTTATCTTGAATTGATTCTAGTTTTAGCTTTATGGGGGAATTCTTAGAAAACACCATAATCAAAAATTAGAATTAGAAGTTTTGACAGCCATAGGAGGAACTAGAAAATAATGTTGATTAGCCAGCTTCTCTCTGACTTAGAAGGAGTTAAAAACTTTTTTTTGAGACACAACAGGAATATAGTTTGTGTCCAAGTTGCTTGTTAGAGAATACAATACAGCCACAAACTGCACATATTATTCAAATATTATAATGACAGTCGTTGATAATCTTGAGCTGTGTGGTGGGCTTGTTTGTGTCAGGCTCACTGTGGTTAAATGCCTCACCTCAAATGCACATCACACTAATTGACTCTCTTAAATGATCTTATCCTCTTGTAAATCTGCCCACATCCTTGCATGTTTTATACGCTGATCATGCCTAGTCAGCATTTTTGCACCTTTTGCACCTCTCACAACCATACAATCAATGCATATGGACTTGTTAGAAATAACACCAACAAGAGCTTGTACTTATTTAAACTTAGTTTTTTTTAATGCTCTTCCCCTTTTTTTATTTTTGCATTTTTTGTATTCAATGTTTATTTCTTGTAAACTGAGAACAATGTTATTGAAATGTATGATGCTTTTTAGCTGTGCTAATGCATGTCTGAGTATGGCTTTAGGTCTCATGCTGACTTGAAAACAATACTGTATTCTATATGATTTTTTTTTATTTTAGGGCCTTCTGTATATATAAGCTCTTTTTGATGAAAATATGCTTTTTGTTTTTCCAAAACCAAATGGTAAAGATCATGTTAAGAATTGAAAAAAAAAGTTAAACTGTCATCTCATTTTTCAAATCTGGGATTGTATGTTGTGCTGCACTTTATTAATAATACGTACATACAATAAAACATTTTTCTAATACTTCTTAGAAGCATTTAGAAACAGATATGGACTGTGTCAGTTTATAGCTTCACATTTTGGAACCAGACAAAATTTACTGTTATTTCTAAAACACAGAAATGTTGACATTACTTAAATATTTTCATATTGCGGATTTTACGAGCTAAATGATGGACAAAAGTGCTAGTTTGTGTCTAACCTTTAATATTTGACTTATGGGTGGGGAGACTCTTTTTATAAGTGCTACATCTTCATAATCACACAGTTGTTCTGTAAACACTCCAACTGAATGTATTGTGAAATAACTAAACAATCTTAAGACATTCTTTATTATGTCTGTCTTTCAATGATGTGGTTGTAAATGTGATGCTTCAAGATAACTTTTAAGAGAGAGCTGAGCACCTTTTCTTCAGTTGCCTCAATTATTTGATGGTTGGTAGATATGGTTTGGGTAAAACAGAACCTGCCAACTATGGAATTGGTAATAAACATTCTTGCAAAGGAGAGTGGGGTTACTTTAATCCTGAGAAGTCCAACAGGTCAGAATTCAAGGTTTTGACCACTGTGGAAAATTCTTTACTGTGGGACATGACTGATGAAGATTATAAGGATGAAATACCTCTCTACATGCAGTGAATGAAAGATAGAAGCAAGCTTGATATTAAAAAGATAATTTCATGGCTTATACTGGGTTACTTTTAAATATCCAAAATTGTCTCCTCCTGGCCTTGGGCTAAGACTGGGTTATTTCAATGGTCATCTGCCATAGTGACAAAACATCAAAACATTTTGACTTGCAGTGCTTGCACAATGCCAAAGGGACAATGCATTTTGAGGGCACTGACTATTTATATGAGAATAGAATTTAGTTTTGACAAATGAGTGAACTGTTTTGGGATAGATATGAGCTTTTGCAGGTGTCAACCATGGTGCTGGCTGAACCATCCAGGTTATTTTGGCAAAAGCACCAAGAGTGTTGAGAATGTCTGGTCTGTTTTAAGGAATGAGCCAAAGCAATCGAGAAGGATCTTTGCATTTTTGGTGGCACTGACTACTTATATGGGAAAGGAATTTAGCTTTGAAGCATGAGTGAACAGTTTTGGGAGAGAAATGAGCTTTAAATTTCTGTAGAAGTGTGGCAAGTGTATTATGTTCCTTAATGAAGTGGATGTATTTGTTTAATTGTAATGCCCTTCAGTTTGAAATTTAAAGTTAGTAATTTAGAAAAAACTATCCAATCTCTTGTGAATCTTGCTTTTTAAAAACAACCCATGCTGATCATTGGCCTTCTGCGAAAGGGAGGAAGGTTTGCAATTGCAATCCTTTTCTGCCATCTAGTGGTCAAAGATGTACTTGCACATTAAAGGTTTTTATTGAAAACATCTACCAGTGCATCTCACTAGTACCGACCACCTACCCACAGAGGTAGGCAGGCAGCAGCTTAGGCAAGCTGTTTATAAGGTGGGTGTGTAGGGTCAGGGGGGATGGCCAAAAAAGTCAATTTTCTTAAATCAACATGGCATGAAAAGTTTCAACACCCAAAAAAGGAAATCGGAGAGTTCTGTTTGTGTTTAAGCCAGACCAGTTTTATAGTTTACCAAATTTGGAGATTTGTTTGAAGTCACAAAAGTCGCTTAATTGGAAACAACGAAAGGTAAAGTTGGGGTGATTATTAGTGAAGGGAATCTGGACTCTTTTTAGAGATCCAGGTCATTTGGCTCCACTTACCAAGATGAGCCAGCCATTGAAATTTGTGTTGGTATTCTACTCCAATTATGCTTAATTATTTAATTAATGAAAGCATCATGAAAGTATTTTTCAAAGTTTACTGTCTCCTTAAATTTACAATGTAGGTCAAATCAAATCTTCTCACTGGCTGGGCTGTATGACAAACCTGGTATAAAACAAGGCGTCAAGTTCATGTCCCTTATGCGTAGTGTGCATGTGAAGGCACAATGTGGGGAGAAAGGGGAAAGATTATTCCTATAAATCAATCAAAAAACACACACACATAAACACACACACACACACACAAACACAAATATAACAATAAAAATAATATTATTAATAATAATAGTAATCAGACAAAGAAGAAGAAGCAGAAAGAGAGTGAGTATAAAACGACTCTCTAACGAGATCCCGGGCTTATCATTCATGAAAAAGAGCCAACTTTTTGTACAGGTTCGTCCACAAACAATCCATCATTAAGAAGCTCACTTAACAGGATCAATAAGGGGTTCAAGCAGGCTCACATACAAAAATTAAGTTTTTAATGGTTAACATAATCAGCATGGGTATGACATGAGGTGTATTTATGTGTTAATATATTGGCAAACAGCCCACCCGGAGGCGTAATATTTGACCAGTTTATCATGAGGACAACGCATGCGTGAAGAGCAACACCACTAGATTCTACTACAAAACAAAGGTAATCACACAGACATGCTTCAGATTCAACACAGCGTGCCTAACCTTAACGGTCTACAACTACATTTTCACAGCTCATACTTGCAGTGGCCTTTTTACTGCTACATCAAAAACGCAGCGCTTCGGCCCTTCAATGCCTTCATCAGCGTGTTTCCGCTTTGCTAATTACAAACTTGGGCATGCTATAAGTAGCATTTAGCTTATGACTGGTAGTTTAGCGTGTTAACAGTCTTACATTGTTGTGTATACTGTATATTATTTGTGGATAAATTTATATTTGCTCTCTATTTCTTGGTTCTGCAACAAAGACCAATGCCTAGATGCCTTGCAGCAAGAGTCTACTCCTCACCTGCAGCTTTGGACCACAGTGTTTTGATCCCACAAAGATGTTAATGACGAACTTCTTAAAGGTAAGAGTTTGTTGCTTGGGCGTTTACGTGTTTTGTAAGCTAATATCTTGGCTCTGTTCAGTGAGTTTTTGTTGGCTTCACGGTGAACCTGTTGCTTGCTGAGTACTTTTGCTTGTGTGAAATGTCTGGCTTCTGCTTGCTGCTTTAATATTAACAGTGGAATTCATTTCTTGTGGCTGAGTGTTTTTACTCTGCATGTTTTTGGCAGCTGTATGATGCCCTCAGGCTACTGATATGAATGGGCCAAATGCTGGAATGAATCCATGATGAAGCTGGTTGGACGCTGAATAAGAAACGCTATTGATTTAGTAGTTGCACGGATGTTTAGGCTTGGTTAGAGGCATGTTTCTGCTCTACAGTTTTTGGAGGCTATCCACTGCCTCACAGCAAAACTGGTCACCAGTCATCTTTCAGTGATTGAATTTGTCAATTTGAATGACAGGTCTAATATTTTCCTGCCTCCAATCATGTATCCCTATATTATCTAAACACAGGATTTATGAAACATTAAAATGGATTACACACTGGTTGGGTTTACACCAGTTAACTGTGTGACCGTTTTATGTGAAACACCATATTTTGTCTTTTCAGCACTAGAAAATAGTTGTATTTTAAACATCTTTTTTCCATTTTTGTTGTTGTTTAATAGAGCTAAAATGCTACCAAATGATGAGCTGGCCAGAAGTCGAAGGACTGTCTCTTATTACTGACTTTGACTAAATGACTGAGACCACAAAAAGAGCCAGGACTCCAATCACTATGAGAGATGCTGGATGGATGTTTGCCATGGAAATACAAGCAAGATCAAGGTTTACTGTACCAAACTGTGCTAGACTGTTCTGAACAAAAACCTGACTGCTCTGTGGTAATGCACCATAAAGGCCTGCCTCGGCTCCACTTCTTTGCTTATAGCTGAATATAACTTTTCCGTCAGTAGGCTTCAAACGTTTTGCCATAACGTTGCCAGCCTCGCCCCTTTCTGGGTGAAAATTTTCTATTACTTATTGGAAGCACAAAACACAATGCAGTAGCATTTTATCTGGGTGCTACCACTGTATTTGATTTATTACTTACTCTCAGGGCTTGTTTTCACTCAAACGGGGATGTGGTCACTGGAAGTGACATTAGATTGCTCCTAACAACATGTGACGTTGGTGAAGCTACGCCATGTTTTATATATTGTATGCTTTAAAAAAAGAAATAGGCCTACAAAATTAAAAGAAAACAGTCAAACCCCAGTATGTTCAAATATGAACCATGTGTTGGAATCTTTTTTTGTGAAGATTTCTGGATTAGATCCCAAATTCTCTATATAAACTCATAATAAAACCAGACTCCTTTGCAGTTTTTCACTTCCACACTTCTAATTTAAGCTAAGCAGAGTGGAACAGTGTGTCACAACATTTTCTTGATGAACTTTTGTTTTTTAGCAAATCATTGTGCTGATGAAGTTCAAAGCTGATTTGTTCTGGTTTGAAGATGTCTGAAAAGCTTCTTTACAAAAACACCAGAGTGCAAAAGCCAGACATTGTTTGGCTTTCTTCAGTCAACACTGTCAGTCAGCATCAGCATCAGTTCTTTTCAGACACGCACACAGATTCATTCAGAGTATAAGCCTTATAAAGGATGCCTATTTCGATGTGAATTTCCTTTCTATATCATACTTTCCAACAAGGCTGGTGGGTTTAAAATGGACACATAAAAAGATTAAAAGGATTCTGTATATTTAACCAAATTACATTAAAGCTGAAATGGATTTGCAATGAAACCCTGCAGCTCAAAACCTCTGTCTGTGAAATCCATCATGATTTTCACAAGCTTTCTCCGCCGATTAGCATTGGCTGCAGCGTCGGCTTGCCCTGCAAATCAAAACCATATTCATCTGGCCCGACACACTGGTGTGCTCGCAGTATGTGTCTCAGCGGCTAACCCTGTGATTTATAAACGTTTACTTCACCACAGCGGCCAAATCAAAGGCCTGGGAAAAGGGAACAAATTAACAGAAAGGTATTTAGCTTTTCTAAGAAACCTTTATTTTGAAAGCCGCAGTATTCATAAAGCCACAGTGCATAATTATGTTTTTATAGCTGTATAAACTATGATGTTACCTTGTAATTTCATGGTCACAAACTTAGCAATTTAGAGACCCCAGTTTTTCTTTGGCTTTGTTTGTTTGTATTTTTGTGTGAGAAGTTATGCATGTTTTAAAAAGCTGAGCTCTCATTTTCTCAGGATGTGGGTTTTTTTTTTTTTTTTTTTACAGCCCTTACATTTGTGACTGAGAAGTGCATGAATGTGGAGAGACAGGTGTGCAGCCGATGCTGGCAGCAGGTTTGTTGACTCATAAGCCTCTAATTATTCATCACACACCGGTGGCTGCTCTGAAATTCTGTATTTAAATTTTGCCAAACTAAAGGTTTCACTCTAACGTGTCCTAGAAATGCAAGTCTCATTGTTTAAGGGACAAACTGTGCTCTGTGCTAAAATACGCTCACAGGCAACAAATCCACAACAACAGATTAAATTAATGTGAGTTATTATTCTTTGACCAATGCTTTTGTCACTCCTGTGTTTGTGAAGTAGGAAATCTGATCGATTGCAGTCATCTCAATGCCTTTATATTGGTCAACAACGAAAAAAAAAAAAGGCATTGGACAGTGAAAAGCCAGAGGGATAAACAGGCCATATGATATGGCTGTATATGTTCTTAACAGATGTTTATGGCTTACAGCCCTCACCAAGCTTATAATAGTTTTGGATTTTTCATTAGTTTCTATTTTTATTTCGTTTTCACTTTCTATGTTCGATTTCAGTTTAGTTTTATTAGTTCTGACTGCTGGTTTGTTAGTTTCTTTTTTATTTTGCAAAAATGCTTAGTTTTAGTTTAGTTTTTATTAGTTTTATCATTAGTTTTAGATTTTTGCGAATAGATGCCGGGACTGGGTGAGTGTAATACATTTTTGAAAACATATTCAAACAGGCTACTCTTCACTTATCATTTTATTTACTTAACTAGAAAAGCACTCGGAGAGCGCAGACCTCTGCCATTAGCCCTATCTCCCAATAGTAAAGAATCCTTTAAAAAATTCCTGGATCCAGACGGTGATCCGGATCACTCCCAAAATCTAATCAGTTCTTCCTTATGCCATTTCTGACATTTCCTGAAAATTTCATCAAAATCCATCCATAACTTTTTGGGCTGTGTTGCTAACAAACAAACAAACTAACTAACTAACAAACCCTGCCGATCATATAACCTCCTTGGCGGAGGTAATGTTTGAATGATGTTTGAATACAACTCCACTGTGTGAAGTCTTAACCAATCAGATCAGGCAACTTTACACTCCACAGACTTGTGTGTAGGGCTGTAAAGCTTAGTTTTTATTTAGTTTCAGTTAATTAAAATGATTTTTGAATTTTAGTTTTAGTTATTTAGTTTTTTTTAGTTAACTGTAATAACCTCGGCTCTCACAAATCAAAAATCCACTATCTCAAAATATTAGAATATCACAAACCATCAGTCCAAAAAAGGATAATACAGAAATGTTGACCTTCTGGAAAATTATGCACATTTATGCACAGAGTAATTGGTTGGAGATCCTTTTGCGCTAATTACTGCATCTATGTGACTTGCCATGGAACCAAGCCCAGGTTGCTCTGATAGCAGCCTTCAGCTCATCTGGATTGTTGAGTCAGGTGTCTCTCATCCTCCTCTTTACATTTCCTCTGAGATTCTCTATAGGGTTCAGGTCAAACCAGTTGCTCGGCCAATCAAGCACAGTGATATCATGGTCAGCAAACTAGTTTCTGGTAGTTTTGGCTTCACTGTGGACAATGAAAGTCCTGCTGAGGTAATCAGTATCTCCATAAAGCTTCTCGGCAGATGGAAGCATGAAGTGCTCTAAAATCTCCTGGAAGATGGCTGACAGCATTGACTCTGGACTTGTTAAAGCATGGTGGACCAACAGCAGCAGATGACATGGCTCCTCAAACAATCACTGACTGTGGAAACTGAGAACACTGGACTTCAAGCAACTTGGATTCTGTGCCTCTCTGATCTTCTTCCAGACTCTGGGACCTTGATTTCCAAATTAAATTAAGATTTTACTTCATCTGGACCGTTGCTGAGTGGCTTTGGACAATTGAGCAACAGTCCAGCTCTCTGTCTTCTTAGCCCAGGTGAGACACTTATTATGTCTGTGGTTCAGGAGTGTCTCGATACTTGGAACACGACACTTGTAGTCCATTTCCTGAACCCGTTTGTGTGTGGTGTCTTGATACATTAATTCTAGCCTCAGTCCACTCCTTGTGAAGCTCTCCTAAGTTCTCGCATCTGCTTTGTGTGAAGATCCTTTGAAGGCTATGGTCGCCTTTGTTGTTTGTGCACTTTTTCTCTTTCTGGTCAACTTTCCACAAGTATGCTTTGATACAGCCTCGGAGAACAGCCTGCCCTTTTAGCAGTGAACTTCTGTGGCTTGCCCTCCTTGTGAAGGGTGTCAGTGAATGTCCTCCGGACAATAATCAAATCAGCAGTCTTCCCCATGATTGCAGTTGTGTGAACCACAGTAAGAGAATAAAGGCTCAGGAAACCATTGACAATTTTCTTTTTTTAAATTATATTCTAATATTTTGAAATAATGGATTTTAGATTTTTGAGTGAGCTGTAAGCTTTAATCATCAAGATTAAAACAAAAAAAAGTCACAGAATATTTCTCTCATTGTATGACATGAATCTTGAATAAATGGAAGTTTAACTTTTTGAAGTAAATTATGGGGGAAAAATGAGCTTTTACTAGATATTCTATTTTTTTAGATGCACTTGTAGATCAGGGTAGGGCAATGTGAAAATGTAATGGCCTACAATCACAAAGAAATAGGGAAGGTTAACCACTTGGGGGAATTTAAGCATCACAGCTGCTCAAAGTAAGGGACAAGGGAAATCTAATGATGGATTACTTAAATCTAAGTTAAAACACACAAAAAATTTAAGAAGAGTAAAAAGACATTACTAACAATAGATTGCTCTCTTTGTACAACTTCATCTGTGGAAACCATTTTCTGTGTAGAAAATGTGCACAAAGTGATTGAAAAACCCTAAAGTAGCATATGAATGAAAAATATTTAAAAGATGTATTAGAAAAAAAAATACAGTGATTGCTAGGGATGCATGATGTTGGATTTTTGCCGATATCCGATATGCTGATATTTACATATTCATTTTAGTAGTTACCAATATTTAAATATGTTTTACATAACTGAAAATTCAGTCCTTTGAACATAATTTGAGGTTTGAGGATGAAAAAAAAGAAACAAACTTTTTTCTTTAAGTTTAAAGAATGAGGATGAATAGAGATAAAGGCCTCAACATAGGTCTGTTGGTCCTGCCTAGAACTCCACTAATCTATTAGTATATATGGCCAAATTTTACATGATATACAGTGCTTAACAAATTTATTAGACCACCTGTCATATTTGTCTCAGAGACCATCCAGCATCATGAAGTGCTTTAATGTGGACTTTTTCATTTTCAGTGAGCTCTCAACCTTTTACCATTTTGAACAGGAATGAGAAATTTCAAATTGAATTCACCTTTTAATACCCAAATTTGAGCCGGCTCACTGGGCTTCTCTGAGAATTCAGAAATTAAGCATAACATTCAACCACTAAAACTAATTTTTCTGTTCAGGAATGCAAGTAAAAAACTATAATTTGACATATTAATCAAGAAATATTAATGTGCTTTACTATTTTTCCAGTTTTTTTGTAAATCGGTATATTTGAAAATTCATGGATAACAATAATAATTATATTTTAGCATTTAAAATATCGTTTCAGTTAAAGAGCTTCTACATATTGGTGTATTAACCATTGCAGAAACATAAAAAAATGATTTTGGTAATTACCAATTCTGCTGATTTATGGCAGCTGTGACATAAACTTTACTTTGGGTGGTGGTCTAATAAATTTGTTAAGCACTGTAGACATAGATATTCCCTGCCAAAATATCAGATGTAAATACTGGCAGAAATTTTAATATATCTGCTGATTCAAATATCAGGGCGATAATATCATGCATCCCTAGTGATTGCTCAAATATATGCTAGTGTGACTATATTGGGAATGAGGGGAAAATATAGTTGCATGAAATAAAATTTAAATTGTTTTGGTGCTCTAGAGGTAATTAAAACCCATCAATTGACTTAGATAATAATATTTTAATGCTGTTTAAACAGTTACAACTACCAGTGACACCCAACCAAAACTTCAAACATGTCTGTATTTTTACATTTGGAACAATTGTTACACACTCTATCTGCTATTTATGAGTACCTATGCTTGTCCAGCAGAGGGCGGCAGTTCACTAACTGAGTTCAGAAAGCGTCACGTCAAAAGTTTCCCTCTACTGTTGTACTGAGAGGTGCTCAGAGAATCAGCTTGCTGGCAGGATTTAGATTTAAACCCACATGTAAATGAAATTCTGATTTTGATTTAAAACCCCAACTGTGGTTGGGAAAAACTGAAGCAGATTGATAAAATACAGGAAGCCAAATAAAGATTAAAGCAGTATTTTAATGCTCATATGATTCAGCACACTCAGTCACAAAGTGCTAATTTGGATGACGAGTTGTGTCTTTGCTATCAGTTTCCCGACCGTGCCGTCACCTGCAGATAGTGTTAAAGCAGCTGTGAGGAAGCAGAGGTGAGGCAGAGCGCTCGTAAATCTTCTTCTGCTCACAATAGTGTTGGCTCGCTGACCGGGTGACAGCACTTCAAAGAGAAGGTCTGTCTAAATGAAACGGTTGCCTTCACTGATACAGGTTTGGCTTGGCCAGCTGTTTCAACTGTGGGTTTGTGTGGGGGTTTAGTCTTGAGATTGACAGCAGTGGCTCACCAACCCTGTAGGAACAATGATCGTCACCGTTTAAGATAACACCAACATCTGTGTTTCCTCCTGATGTGTTTCAAGGACCAAACTTGTATTTTTTTTTTACATTAGAGCTAATTTTCTGTTAGTTATTTTTGTAGGCCTACCAAAGTATTAGCTACTTTTTTAGATATCATGGACAACTGCATCTTCTGTAAGACATCTCTAGAGATAGTAGTGTGGGAAATTTTACTATCACTAATGAATCAGAGTTGGACAAAGGAGGGTGTAACAAAATATGTAGCGATATGTGGGGATAGGAGGAAATTTTGTACCATTTGATTTCAAGTGAGTCATCCAGATGGAAATCACATAATAATGTCTAAAAAGGTGGTGCTGCATAAGGTCAGATGTTTAATGAAAGAGAAAATGTTATAAACCATGAAGGAATTTTTCCTTATTTAAATATAAGTTGAATCAAAGAAAAATAATGCTTTTGCTAGAGACAGTTCCTTAACTTTAGCTGGTGGGAAATAAAGAATTTCTCCTTGAAAGTTTTGAGGGAATAGCTGGTATTAGCATCTATTTCTCCAAATGGAAACCTCACTTTAACAAGTGCAGAATCTGACTTCCACTTGTTCTGAAAGCCGTCCCCTGACCATGTGTTTGGGGGCCTGCAGGGTTTCTGAGCATTCCTGAAACAGCAGCATCCTTCCAATATCTTCCTGGTATTACTCATTCTTTATGAGATCTTTCTGTATACTGACTTTGATCTCTCTGCCTTACCATCAGTCTCTCTCCCACCCACTCTCATCTCACCCCTCTCCTTTCTTTTCTACCCTCTCCTCCTTTCTCTACATCTCTGTCTCTTCCCATCTCTCGTGTTGGTTGTCTTTCCGTGTCAGAGACTAAGCAAACAGAGTCGTGTGTGAGCGGCCTCATAACTCCTCCGTTCCTGAGAGTGGGAGCTCTCAGACCAGCGCAGCTGTGTCTTCATTTGTCGGCCATGTTCGGCATTCTCCAGATATCTCCAGGGGGCTCCTGGGCTTTTTCTGTGTTCTAGTCTGACCTTTTGCCCCCGGAGAGGCTGAGTGAAAGGGAAGCAAAGTGGGACACACTTTTTATTAGTTAAAGGCACTAATCAGAAAAGTTTGGCATGACTTTGGTTGAAATCAATCAGATTTATTTTCCACTATCACTATATCCAAGACCGTTATGGCAAAAATATTTCTGAATATTTTAGGTCTATACTTCTCTAGTGTACATCAGTGAGAAGAGTAGAGGAACTTAAAATCATTGATTGGACTCAGGGTCTTCTCTCACCGTCTGTTCCAAAGGTCAAGACTGAACAAAAAAGTAAAAAGTTTGCAGCTCTTTTTACTTGGAACAAATTACATAAAGACCTGAAATGTAATGAGCTGTGCTCACTGAATGCTTTAAAGAGGAAGTCTGGCTGTAGATGTTCTGCCTGATACATTTCTGATTGTTGTTAATTTTGACAGCTATTTGCTTTTTCACTCAATATTTCAAATCTTTAAATACATTCATGTACTTTACATGAGATTTGTATGCATGTGTGCTCATTGTTTGTTAGGAACTTTGCTACTCTTTGGAACCCCCATGTCAGTTTTTGCTATTTTTGTTCCATTTTTTTCCATGCAAAAATGTCTGTAGAATCTCAACCCTTTATGCACAATCAAGTTATAGACATCTATTTTTCAGGACAACCTAGACTATCAGGGTTTTTGTGCTGCAAGGATTTCAGAAGCTTGCATCAAAATTAATAAGCCAGAAAAACCAAGTAAAATGGAAACTGAGTCTCATCTAACTTAAACTACAACATCTTCTAAACAAACACACAACAGAAACTATTATTTAACTCCATAAAACCAATTCACTTTTTCCATCAGGTATTCCATTGTGTAAAATACGCATAATTCCCATTTCAGGTGAGATAAATTAATCTTTTCATTTTTGGGGGGGCTGCAGAGGAATGTTTTTTCTTAACTTTCAAACTTGTAGATAACTTTTTGTTCCCTTTTTGATCTTTGGCTGGCTCTAATTGGTTGCTATCGCCAAGAAAACAATAGAAGAATATTTTGGAGAATCTTGGTTGGCCGACAGGAAGTTTTAGTCTTTTACTTTCAGTGACAAAATGTTATAAATGGTCATATTATCATGGATTTAGCAATGTGGATTTGTAGGATTAAAACTCTGATTAAACACCCCTCTTTGAGCCTGGATTAAAAACATTCTAGTAGACATCCATACTCCAGGACCTGCCTGTAGATTGGCAAAAGGTACGCTTCTGATCACAATGTACACTTTAAAGATCCATCTTCTGGTTTCTTGGATAATGTAAACAACGCATGCGCCACTACTTGGGATCATCAGTGATTAACTTTGCTGCTGCCCGTCTTGGCTTGGACACTCCTGGGGAAAAAAAGCTTTCATTTAACCTTTATTCAAGAAAAGAGTTTTCTTGAATAAAAAAATAAATAAATAAATAAAATCACATCCAACCTAACTTGGGCTGCAACTACATCAGTCATTTTGTTTTTAAATGATATGTTGATTGTTGAGAGCATTTTTCTGTAAAGAATTCCACTCCTTATTTCTAAGAAGAACCAGTAATGGTATCTTTAAATGTTTTGTTCCCTTTTATAATCAGCCTGAAACCCAAATATAGTTTGATAAACAGATACTGTTTTTTTTTTTTTCAGGACAGATGATGACTATTGGAAGTTCAAGAGAACGATAACTCATGTTTGGAATTATTGCGGATTTATTATGACAAACAAATTGTACTGAATGTAACAAAAGCAATTAGATGATTAAAAAAACTAAGGACAAATTAAGAATTCAGCACAGAGCAACACAGCAGATGCAGGATGTCACAAACTTACTGTGTCAGTGGCACTCAGGCTTCAATGCTGATTGGCTGGTTCTTTGTATGTTCAACCAGATAGTGTTGTGGGTGAGACGTTAGTTGAGACTGTGGAGAGTTATAGCAGAGTCAGAGGGGAAAACACACTTCATAGTGGAGACAATTTTTGATTAATTTGTTTTATTGGTTGTGGGTAAAATATAATGTGGATACAGATCATCAGCAAAAAGCCAAATATCGGCTTCAATTATCAACTAGGCTGAGGATCAGTTGACCCAATATTCTTAATAATATTGTCAAAGACTAAACCATCTCTTGTTTAAAAAGTACTAAGGCCCTATGATTTCTGTGTTAATGGAATTTCAGACGGAATCGCAGAATTGGCTGATAAAAATGGAATTAACAATTTAACGCAGAAAATGCAGAAATTGAATGAATTTGACTGAAAATGCTGTGTTTTTTAGAAAGAGGAATGTATATCCGAGGAATATTCCGGAGGATCACTAAAGTGTGGCACAAGTTGTGCCTCACTTCACAAACACTCACCCTGCCCCCTCCTAAACAATAACAGCATGTCAAAGCAGCTGCGCAAAACACCGGCAAACACCATGTAGCTCAACATGGGGCAGTACCGTGCGACATAATGTTGCACCTTAAAGAAAACTCATCCGTGCTTTGAGTTATTTTACCTCACCACACCAGAGAGTCACAGAGAGAGTGAGGAGTGTCTAATACTGTAGAGGCACACAGCTAAAGTCACAACTTAAGGACCTGCTCACCTCTCGAGGACTTCAAACTCGAGTCGGGCGGACTTGAGATTTTATGAAGTCCTGTTGTCTAAATGATGTTACATTTGAGTATCAATTAGCTTAATAATTCCTCCTGGAGATACTGTAGTACCCTTTGGTTGCTTAACGAGCCAATACGTGTCTGCATTAACGTAATGGTCTGATATGAGGCAGACGGACAGCGAGGATGGAGGGAGATGAGTAGAGAACCGTTACAGTCAGGAGTAAAACACAGTGCAGCATCAAACTGCATGGACTGTTACAGAGTGTGAAAGTAAAGAAAAGTTTAGGTAACAGGTTTACTTTTAGCTACTTAACTTTAATGTGACCTTCTTATTAAGTTACTATCACTCCATTTCCATTATAAACATCAGTTAGGATGTGATTGTACATGTGGATGTGTCTTAAAATGTTGGAAATATGTGACTGTTACACTGGTTATATTTATTTTATATCAGGGTTATCCAAACAATGGCTCCTGGGTCAGCTGTGGCCCTTTTTCAATACATTTAAGGTTATTTCTATTTATTTAGTGAACATTTTATTCATTTACATAAACAAGACACACTTTTTATGGTAAAATTAGTGGAAAAGATAAAAAACGGAATTCCAAAAATTTGAAATGGAAAACAAAACAGAATTTGGGAAAAAAAGAAAACAGATTTCATAGCACCCTGAAATACCCATTTCTTTCTTTTATTAGTAACAGTAAATAATTTTGGCTCTGTAACTGATCAAATGTTAACAAATGCTTGGATCTAATTGTCAGTGATTGCAATGAAAAAATTTCTCACTGGCAAAATATGAGCTTCTAAATGTGTTTGATTTTTTTCTTTACTAGAATTTGCTTACAAACATATTGGTGATATCTGTATTAATCCACTACAAACTGTTAAATGACAGTAATCTATTTTGAATTTCAACTTTAACAATCCATGTCGTTAACATTTTCTTGATACATTCATCATTTTTTTGGGGTGTAAAACTTGGAAACCTTGACCTACCACTTGAAAGTTTCCTAAAAATAAACTTGTTTTGTTAAACCAACACTCCAAACTCCCAAAAGATATATATAACTATCCTTATTTCCTGTTGGTGAAGAAGCTGTAGTTTGATTTATTTTATTTGCATATTTGTGCATTAAATACTCAGAAATGAATGTGACTACTACTGAGTAGTTGATATTAATCACTGCCATAGCTTTTAGGCTTTCCTGCCTTAATTGGAGAGGCAGGACAGTGAATAGAGATGGAATCTAGGGGGAGAGTGTAGAGAATGACATGTAGGAAAGGATTTCATCCTGGGTTGCCTGTTTCAAGGACAAAAGTCTCTGTACACATAGCTCACAGACATTAGCACTAGGCTGTTGTCAAGTGTTTAATTTTGACAAAGTGGAGATTGAAGGTTGCAGCCCTGGCAGTTTTAAAGAAAACCAGTGTGCCTGCAACAGTTTGGAGCTTGAAAAGGGGAGAACACAAGAGAAGGAAATGTAAGGTGATAGAGCTGATAGCAAATGGTGAAGATCCTTGACCAGGCTGGTGTCATGCAGCCCAACACAGATAGTGGGAGGGCAGCATGTGTTTTCTTCAGCTCAGTCAAAGGAGGTTCACACTCCCCCTTCTCTTTCTCCCCTCCCTTCTTTCAGTCCCCTTGACCCCCTACTCCTTCACCTTGTAGGCGTGAATCATCTGACGCGCACACATCTCTGTTCTCACTCTGCCTCCCCCTCGCCTCCCTTCTATCTCTCCATATCTTCTTCTTTTAATCAGGGCCCTTCTTCTCTTCTTCTTCACTCTCCCTCATCTGTTTCTCGGTGCATCTGGAGAACATGAGCTGTGGAAAGACAACAGACAAGTAATGGGAGAAGTGTGTGGGTGAGTGTGTGTGTGTGTTATGTGGGGATGGTTGTACATTTCTGCATGTGTGCGCAGAAGTGCAGATGACAAAGGCAACTGTGCATCTTCCTCAACTGAATCCAGACTTTGAGTATTTTCACATGAGCTTTTGGTTCTCTACTCACACTGAACCAACACCCACAAAACCACTGACACTTGAGTCACTTCACTGTTCTGTTTAACAGAACAGAGACAGCTCAAATTAGTCAGTATACACCAAATAAATCAGACGAACATGAGACATTGTCTTCTTTTTTAAGGTTCTGGGACTAAAAGAAAGATATTACTTACAGTAGCTGACCTCTTTATTTACAAATGTCCACATAAACTTAATTATGTCAAGATGACTTTTGGTATTCACCGTTAGTAAAATATATAGACATATAGTGTTGTTTGTAATGAGGATGATAATTTACCTGAAACTATGTGATATTTTTGGAGGCTAACTGGTTCTGAAACCAGATCGGTGGACTGGTATACTAGCTGTTACCTATTTTCAATGCTGCCATTGATATCTATGGTAGCTCTCAAGGGCAAATGATGTGCAACTGATTCACAAAACCATAAACTGGTGTGTCCTAGAAAACTACAATTTCATGTAAAAGTTCTTTTTTGTAAAGATTTACTTAAAAAAGTTAAGCTTTTATAAATTCTAGATCAATCTTATACAAAGTGAAATCTTTTAAGACTCTAATTTGAATTTTGATGATTATGGCTTGAAGCTCACAAAAATCTAAAATCCACCATCTCAAAATATTTGAACATTATGGCAAAGTCCAATTACAAAGTCTTCCTGAGCCTTCATTCTCTCACTGTGGTTCAGTACACACAACCACAATCATGGGGAAGACAGCTGACTTGACTCTCAACCTGAAAACAGTCATTTTCACTCTACACAATGAAGGTAAGCCATAGAACTGCTGAAAGGGCAGGCGTATCTTAGAGGCTGTATTAAAGAATATTCATGGAAAGCTGACTGTAAGAGAAAAGGTGCACAAGGAGCAGGGATGAGCTAAACCTTCAGAGGACTATCAAGGTGGATCCAGAAGAACTTGGGGGAACTTCCCAAGGAGTGGACTGAGGCTTGAGTCTATCAAGAGCCCCCACACACAGACTGGTCCAGGAAATGGGCCACAAATGTGCTCTTAGCATCAAGCAAATCCTGAAGCACAGACAACATCAAAAGCTTCTCACGGGCTAGGTTTAAAAAGAACGGGACTGTTGCTCAGTGGTCCGGTCCTGTGTTCAGATGGAAGTGAATTTGGAATTTCATTTGGAAATCAAGGTCCCAGAGTCTAGAGGAAGATCGGAGAGGCACAGAACCCAAGGTGCTTGAGTCCAGAGTCAACACTGTCAGCTGTCTTCTAGGAGATTTTAGAGCCCTTCATGCTTCCATCTGCTGAGAGGCTTTATGGAGATACTGATTTCCTTTTCCAACAGGACGTGGCACCTGTCCACAGTGAAGCCAAAACTACCAGAAACTGGTTTGCTGGCCATGATATTACTGTGCTTGATTGGCCAGCCAACTGACCTGACCTGAACCCCCAAGAGGAAACTGAGAGACACCAGATTCAACAATACAGACAAACTCAAAGCTGCTATCAGAATAACCTGGGCTTTATAACACCCCAGTAGTGCCACAGGCTGACTGGCTCCATGACATGTCTCATAGATGCAGTAATTTGTGCAAAGTGAGCCCCAGTCCAGTACTGAGAGCGTAAATGAGCTTAGGAGGTCAACATTTCTGCATTGTTTATCCTGTTTTTGGACTGCTGGACTCTTGTATTTGACCATGAAAACAAATCAGTTTGTTCAATAGGTGAGATCTTTGATTCAGCGATTATGTGTACTAGATGCCATCATCAGATTGATGGGACACAACAGATAAATCCTGCCCGCTGATATTTTTCAACAATGCAGATATTGCCGATAGCGATGTTGAATCGATACATCAATACACCCCTTGGTGTTCCTGTGGCAGAACAATAATTAAGCCGCAAACTGCTTTATGGAATATCAGAAAGACTAAAGCCTGAATCTCAGAAACAAGGGTAATACCCTAAAATGCTTGCTGGTGTGTCTATTTTGACCAGAAATCTATGACTTAACCACGATTTTTTTTCAAATGACTATAATATACCAAATCTTGGTATTCAAAAAGATTAAGCCACAGTTTTTGTTTTCAATAATTTTGAAAATCTCAGAGAAATTGCTTTTTTGAATAGTTGCAGATGATTTTAACATGTACATAAGGATTTGGATTCTGTAAGAGTATTGGACACTGATTTAAATTTGTATAGATGCCATCCAACCCTGACACATTAAAGTTCAGCTGTCTTCTTGCTGAGTACATAATCACTAAGATTTTGTTGGTTCTAATACTTTAGATTAATCAACCAGATATTAGTCAATCATTTAAACAGAAGCAAGTATTGACCAGTGACATTAAGATAATAATGTGTTGCAACATGCCTTTTGAATAAATACTAGTATTTCTGAATATTATTAATTTTGACTGTGTGAAAAACTGAGGTGTATGAAGTGCCATGTTGCACAAGAATTGGTATTTTAACCTTGTAGGACCATGTACTGCTAGTGAATGTTGGGTTTGTGGTTCATACCAGACAGATGCCAAGTGTTTGGGTTTGCAGCGCCTGCCAGTGACCATCGGATACACAGTTCAGCAACACTGCAAGTAATATGATGACCTGCCGGTGTAATTCGCTAAGAAGTAACATCTGTCATGTAAAAACATTGTCAGAAGTGTAAACAGATGAAGACTGTATTGGTTTCTGTTGGAGGCAGTTTGGTGGTTTGTACTTTCAGCACACCTACAAAACTGCACAAGCCACCGACCACATCTCTTCCATCTCTGGCCTCAGTTTCCCTGAGGTTTCCCCATCAAGTACCTTTGCTAGCACCTTGCAAGCCACAAAACACCAACTGACTCTGGGAAGTGACAAATTGAGGGGTTTTGGCAGTCAGCTGCTGGTAAAACAGGGCTGTTTACATGGGAGGATCCCACAGAACCACAGACATGTCTCCAACAGCCAATAAGACAGAGAAGAGCAGGGAATGAACAGAGAAAGGAAAAGAGAAAATTTCAAAGGACGTTATTCCTGCCAAGATCTTAACATTTAGGAATGAAGGAAGGTCAAACCAAGGACATATTGGATAACTATGGATTTCCAGAAAATATAAATTAAGTGCTTGCAGCTTTTCAGTAAAATGCATTGATTCATTTTGTGCAAGGGATAGCATTGTCAGCATATTGCTGGACTGAAGTAGGGGTGGGATTAATGAAACACACATTAATTAATGATGGCTATGGCAAGTACTGGGGTACTTGAACACTTGTACTCATTCGTATTAGCTAGTGTTGTTCTTGAAAACATCTTCTGATGCACCTGAACACATCATCAGTGATGTTTCCTGGGGTCATAGGGTGTTTCAGGTCTCGCAACATCAGACACCGTCACCCAGGCGACCCAGTTGCGGTTGATCAGGCCGTGGCTTGTGTTCAGGTGGCATTCACCTATCCCCATGGATCTCCTCTCCAGATCCAGAGCCATCTCGAGGCTTTCTCAGCTGCTTCGGTGATGTTCTTGATGGCTCTGGTCCTTGCTCCTCCTGTAATGCCCTATTCACTGAGGGCTTTGTGAAGTGAATGCCCCACAAATCCTCTGCAGCCTACTTCAATGGGCATACATCTCGCCTTCCAGCCCTGCTCTTGATAGCTGATGACCAGATGGTTGTATTTGGTCATCTTCCTCTCATGTGCTTCTCCCAAGTGGTCCTCCCACGGCACTGTCAGCTCCATGATGACGACATTCTTGGTGCTCTCTGAGACCAGGATGATATCCGGCCTTAGGGTGGTGCTGACGATGTGCTGGGGGAATTTCAGCTGTTTCTCCAGATCCACTGAGAGCTGCCAGTCCTGGGCCGTCGCCAGGATCCCTGCTGCCTTTCTCTTCTGTCCTGCCCTTGGCTGTTCCCCTGCCTTGACAAAGGTCGTTGTGCAGGTGTTGTTGTGGACTCCGCTACAGCTGTTAATCCCCTTGCTGATGGATTCTGCAATGGGTTTCAGTACATGGTTGTGGCATCAGGTGTAGCAGCCTTCTCTGAGTGCTTTTGGGCAGGAGCTCAGTATGTGCGTTCCCCTTGCTGAGCACAGTGGGCAATTTGGGGTCTCCACTTTCCCCAGTTGAAGAGGTTAGCTGGGCTAGGCAGAACATCGTACACAGCCTGAATCAGGAAGGTGATGCGGTGTGGCTCAGCTTGCCAGAGGTCAGACCAAATGACTTTCCGGTCCATGACCTGCTCCCACCTGGTCCAGGCCCCCTGCTGCCTCAGACCAGCCACTCTGCTCGTCCTTCCTTTCTCCACTGCAGCCCTCACCTCCTCCTGGATTTGCCTCCGTCTCTCCTTCCCCTTGCTCTCCTTGTGCCGAGATGGTATTGGGACCAATCCCAAACCCGCTCTACTATGGGCCACCACCCCCACCAGATCTTTATGGCACAGTCGTGACTCTGCATCTAGAACTGCAGACTGAGCACTCTACTCCTGCCTGGGCCACCTTTGGGTCACTCGAGTCTCTATACATCAGCACCTCTCATGTCCGTGTAAGCTTGAACTCTTCTTCCAAAGACTTAAGGGGCAATCAGAGCTTTGTGGTGCTCCCATAGAGGGCGATGTTGCTGAGGCTTCTAGGCAACCCCAACCATCTTCTGAGAGAAGTGCTCACCTTCCTCTCCAAGGTCTCCACAGTGGAAATAGGGACCTCATAGACAAGCAGCGGCCAGATTATATGTGAAAGGGTGTCAATGAATCAGATATTCATGGTTCCCAAAGGATTAATTATACTGCATTTGGGTATCACCAAGTGTCATCATGAGCCTTACATTTGTGGTTTAAAATGAAATGTTCATTTCGCTAGGCCAAGCCAAAATAGCACAGATGGTGCTATCAACAAAGGCTAGTAGTGTGGACATATTTCATGATTGTTACACTAACATCTTGAGTAACTACAAGTAGTTTATACTGCACATAAATGCAGCTGTGATGTTACTAAACAATGCAGTGCTACAGGCTAAATCTATGCAGGTCAGACACCAGTGACTTTTTTCAAATGGAGCGTATAGCAGTAGTTCAGGCTGGCCATGGAGTCAAGCGCTGCCCTGATTGAGATCAGCTGATCTCATGCAAGCCCTCATCAGCTGACAGCCGGCTGATTTGCTCTACTGGCTACAACATACTGTACATGCTACTGGCTAATTGCTCTCATGCTGCCTTATTTAAACTGCCTTTGCCTGGCTATGCTCTGCCACTCTCTGCAAGCTGGATTTGCAGTCCTCCTCCACCCCAGCTCCTCCTTCATTCTCCTTCTGACTTAATCACTGTAATTCTGTTGTCATTGATGACTGCTCTGCCCTTGGTTTTGCTGCTTTTTATTGTTTCCTTATCGGCATAGGAAGAGAAGTGTGAACTGGTCCTGCATAATCTTTCCATGTAGGCTCTTGGAATGGCAGGGGAATCACAAAACAGCCATACTGCCAAACATAAATAATAGCAATAAACACCAATTAAAAGCTGTTAATAAAGAAAAATATTTAAAACTGCAAACAAAAGAAATGACTGCACAGCCTGGTCGGTTTAGCACATACAATGCTGCTTTTAGTAAAGGAAGCTCTACAGTGACAGCAGAGGATGAGTTGTGCTACTAAAAGTGGTACACAGATTGTGATAAAAAATGCAGTTTATGTCTTTATTTGAAGTTTTTTTACAAAGTATGGCAACCGTGATCATGCCTTACACAGAGGTGATCCCCAGTGTCATCTTCATAATGTGTAGTATAGTAATATATGTCTTTAAGTTGACAACAGTACTGGTATTTGTATCTGCAGATACCCAAAGCCCAGGCATCAGATCTTTATTAGACTTAAAAAGTGGTATCACTGCATGTAGTCCTCAGCTTATTTGAGTTGTTAAATCCATGTTGGTGCCATAAATGTGCCAAATTCAGAAATCAAAACAACTGTTCTTCATCCATCAATCTTTAACTTTATGGCTCTAACACTAAGCCTCTTCAAACCAATAAATAACTGAAGGCATTGTCTTCAGTCACAGCAGAGCTGGGCTCAGATTTCCTGGCCAGGACAAAACTTTAAGACGCTCTGACAGAAACGTCCGAAAGCGGAGAAACCCTATCCAGCACTTGTCATTGTAATTCAGGAATATTATATGATTTAGAGGGTGGGGAGCACAGGGGCTATGGAAATACAGGACTCAGTGGCAGGGCACACAAAGGATGTCTGTTCTTTCACAATGGAAACCTTGTTGGCATTTTTTACCACTTTGGAGAAAACCAAAGAATAAACAACAGTTTGCTGTCCCTGCCTCTGACCCGATTGCATCTCTGACAGCTTTTTCCCAAATGGAAACAGGACAGATTTAAATCCATTGTAGCCCAATCGCTGTTGATGATGTATTGAATTTGTTCAGTCAACAACTCTATGGTTCCATTGTGAAAATGAGGGGCAAAATTACAAAAGTCACTGCAAAAAGGGGTGGTACAAAACAAACACACTGCTGTTTAGTGTTATTCTGACTGGTGTAATGCAATTTCAGTGTTGCTGGTGCTATATGTAAAAAAATACAGTGCCCACAGCAGATTCCCATGCCAGTTTGACTCCTCACAGTGGCTCAAAATGTTCAATAGACATTTTAAGGGGTCACTACTCTTTCTGTACATCCTAGTCCTTCTTCTACCAGAAACAGGAGTCTCTTTGCTCTGCAGGACTGTGTGGGTCAGTAAAGGAGCAAAAATAGACTCCTTGTGTCTGCTTAAAGTTGAAACTTGCATGAAGGGAATGACCGCCGGCACACACAGTATTCTACACACGAATCTCTAGTCTTGTATTTAACTATGGATCCACAATGGGCATCATAAACACAACAAATCTAATTCCTGTAAAAGTTGTAGTTCTGAAAACTTTATTACTATTAATTTCAATCACTAAACAAGCTCTAATCTCAACTATGCCCGTGGACATTCTTATAGTAGCAATCATCTCATGTTTACCATTAACTTGTAAAGGATTTTCATCCATGACTGGAGCCCCCTCACCCCCACCAAACTTTACAGTGCAGTTCTACTGACCAGAAACACAACATCAACTTTATGAGGTGATAACATCTCCTTATTGTGTTTACAGCCTGTTACACTGCCCCCAAGTGGTCAAAAAGCCTCCAAAGCAGTTTTATTTAAAGAGACAAATTTTGCATCATGTGAGATAATTCAAGAACATTGTAGACTCTTATTTGCACATAACCATTTTTATATCCTGCTTTTATTAGTTTTGTTAAAATCCAGAGTGAACAAACACAAATGTTGTTGCTGAATTTGTTTAGCTAAGAGATCATGTACAAGCTTTAACTGGCAAAGTAAACGTGACAGCTGCCAGATATTGTATTTGAACATTGTGGTGATTGGCTGTTTAGGTTCCAGTCATAAACATTCATTACTTGACATTTATCCCTCTGCCAGGGGCAAGTGAAGAGTTTAATTTGAGCAAAGCTCCATAGGAAATGAAGAAGATGAGATGGAGGAAGCAGAAAAGCTGCACATGACATTCTCTAGGCTGATTTTTCAGGGGATCAGGCCTGTTCCAAGAACTGAAGCTGCTCAGTTCTCATCTTTTGAACAGCTCAAAATTTAACACTTTAACATTTTAAACAGCTGGACATGCTAAACTAATGTTAGTGCAGGGAACGAGTTCATTTAAAGACAGAGGTCTCTCTTTGAAGAAGTGTCACAGAGCAAACAGCAAGTGAACTGTGGAGGATTTATGACCTCTGTAGCTCACCTCTGCTTCCCCACAGCTGCCTTTACACACACTGCTGGTGACAGCTCCGCAGGAAGACCAAGAAGAGCCGACACACATAAACCAAAACCTCTTCAAAAGCTTTAGTGGGACCTTCATCGCATCAAGAAAGCTAAATGTAAAAAAACAACTTTTGTTTAGGAGGAGAGCTGACATGTTTCACTGGCAGTTTTCTCTGGAAACTTTACATTAAATAATTAATGAAATATCTTGAATAAGTCACATGTCAAAACACAGCAGGACAAAAAAAAAAACACATAAGCTATATAAACATATAATTCTGAAAAAAGAACAAGGAGCTGTGAATTTCTAAAAAACAAAAAAAAAAGAAAAAAATTCAGTTTTCATAAAATAAATAAAAGTGCAATGTTCTTCCCGGTTAGTGAGATCCCTATCTCAGAATTTGCAAAAACAAAAACAAAAAAAAAAAAAAAAAAAGAAAAGAAAAATCTCAGCTCTGTTTTTCAGGGGATTTTTACTTTGTTTATCGTGAGTAACATTTTTTTTTTCTGTTTTCTGAGGTTTGAGCTCATTTTTCTCTATTTTTTTAAATTTCTCAATATTCATACACAGACCAGTGTCATTCAGGCAAGAAAAACAAACAAATCTGATTATTCTTTTTACTAGGACTAAAAAAAAGAATTGTTTTTCTAAATAATTTTGAAATTTATTTTTTGTAATTTTAGATCTTTATCATCTCAAAAAAAAGGAGAAGAAAAAAAGATGTTTTACTTCGAAGATTTTGATTTTATTGTCTCAAAAAACAGATTTAAATTGACCCTTCACTAAGCTCCTCCCTGAAACAGCCACTGTACAATCCTAGGTTAGCAAGCATAACTATGCACAGGAGGCCTGGCATGCTTTCAGCAGACACTGGTGTACTGAAGCGGTGAGCTTATGGGACCTCCAGATCTTTTCAGTGGGGTGTTCAATATTTTAGGAGTGGCATTACACACCACCACAGCCAACCATAAGTGGGGCTTTCTGGGGCCCAGTCGAATGGGGGGACCATAGACGTCAGCAAAATCATGATCCATTGTAAATTTAAGCTGTGATAACTGTGATGTTCTATCTTTTCACCTGAATAACAACCCCTCTTATCAAAGCAGCACATACTTTATTGATTTATTTTTTATGTCTTTACTTTTTATTTATTTATTTAGGGTGTAGTGTACAGCCTTCTTCAAAACGTCAACGCTTTTTCTTTAAACAGAATAAATATGGGCTATAAGTGGAAAAAATGTGTTTAAAGTGACACAGATAGGTTAAAAGTGACAAAAATGGGTTAACAGAAGCAGAAACTAGACAGTTACAAAATGGCTTGAAAATTGTAAAAACAAGCAGAAAAAGTTCTGAAAGGGGGTTAAATTTTGTAAAAATATTTATAACATAAAGTTAAATACAATTAAAATTGGCAAAAAAATGGCATAAAAAGAGGTGAAAAGGGTTAACAGCCACAAAAATGGGTAAATAGAAGCAACAGAAGGCAGAAAGTGTCAATAAATGGGTAAACAGTGGGAAAAAGGGCAGTAAAAGTGCTGGAAAGGGTACAATCAGTGGCAAAATAGGTCAAAAGTTGCAAAAACAGCAGAGAAAGTGGAGGTCGGGGTAAAAAGTGATGAAAAAGGGGTTAAAATGTGGCAAAAATATGTTAAGAAAAGGCAAGTTGGGTAAAAAGTGCACTAAATTGATGGCAAGTGGCAAATAAAAGTGCCAAAATATGGGTTGAAAAATTGATTACACAAGTTCAAACAGTACAAGTAAATAACAACATTAGACCCAGCTCAACACTCTTCAGCTCCAAAATGAAGCAACTGTTAGCCAGGATGGTAGCACCAATGCTACTGATCCAACACACATGCGTTGCTATCATCAGTAAATAACAACTGGGGAGAGCCCGTTCTCTGGGTTTGCCAGGGTCCCAGCCAGATCTGTGGGTCTGTCGGCCTGCGCACCACATTTTTTTAAAGATAATTTTTGGGCTTTTTGCTCTTATTTCAACTGGACAGCTGAAGAGAGAAAGGAAATATGGGAAGGGAGTTCAGGGAGGAAGCCATGCACCAAGCAGCACAGAGGCCGGTACTCGATCCCACAACCAGTGCGCTGAGGACTATAGCCTCTGAATACGGGTGGCTACTCTACCAGCTGAGCTAAACAGGCACCCATTACAGAGCACCAATGCTAATAATTTAAAATGATAAGAACATTTGTTCCTGGAGACAATAAGCAGCTTTTTAACAGTGTGATGGAAAGACACATCTCTAATATTTTCTTGATTTTGACACAGGAACCTAGAACAACGAAGTATTGCTCAAGCCAATTAACTATTTCTCCACATTAAACTATCACATAAAATGCATTTATTGTGTGGCAAAATTGTCTGAATTACTTATTTTTCGGTGGCAACCTGAAATGGATGAAACCTCTTTTTTAAAATGACTTTAGCCTGACAGTCTTATTTTGTATAAAAACCATGGATGGTATTAAAAATGGACAACATGGAAGCTCAACGATAGTGAGGCCAGTATGGGTCATGAAGCTTGCTTCCTCCAATGTTAACAGATGGGACATGGTTCAAACTAAACAATCAAATCAAATCAAATGCCAAGATTGTCCAAAAACTTATGTCTCATGAAGAAATAGTTTCTCTCCTGATTGCTGATTTTTTTTCAATGAGAGAGCCATTTAACTCAGAGGGAACAAGCCCTCATTCAAAGGACCCGTTTAATCAATTTGCTGCCATCTTGATTAGCCAACAGTCCACCAATCTGCTCTGCAATCAGCAGCAATTAGCCTGGCTTGGAATAAAATCCCCTCTTCAACCCCCTTTGTGCATTTTGTCTAACTTATCTGTCTGGTCTGTGCACCAATGGCAGTGGCTCATTTTAGTTCCTGCGATTACCTTTGGCGTCATCTGAGCCGCTATCTCCTGTCCTGTGTAAAGAGGCCAAAAAATGTGGAGGCATTGAGGGGGGACTAATGGGCCAAATTGTGAAAAGTCCAGATGGCAGCAGAAGAAATTGGTCTAAGCTGACAGTTTATCCAGGCATCCGACAATTACAGCCTCCTACTGGAATAAAAGGCAACATTTGGATAGCTTGTTTAGATCTTAGCAATAGAGAGGAAATGTCAAAACACACTCTCACACTCTAATGGAACCATATGGCAGCCATCTTATTTGAAAGTCTTCAAAACATGCTGTAATGAATGGAAGAAGGAGCATCTGCATTCAGATTTTTAAGATTCATGACAACATTTTTTACTATTTCATAGATATATAGTTGGATATATTCTTACATCAAATCTACAATATAGAAATGTATAAGATTAATTGTTGAACTGGACAAATCTTCACTAAACTTTAACATGATACTAGCAAAGATAGAACGTAAAAATACATGTTTTGATACCACAGCAAGAAATAAATAAGTCCTGGGCACTCCATGTTTGGTAATTCATTATTTTCAATTATTAATGATTAATAACAAGCTGTTTAAATTGCACACAATTCATGCGTGCTGCATGCGCAGTGAAACGCTCAGGAGTTTGTCAACGGTACGTCTCCTTGAATTTTTATGGCATGGATGAATACTCTGCACTGTGATTGAGATACAGACACTCAAATTCTAGAGGAGATGAAGTTTTAAAATATTAAGGAAAAAAAAGATCCACAGATCCTGCACCTGATCCTCTTCACCTATGTCCATGTTGGATTTGCAAATCCACATGGATTTGCGGGCTCCCGCTTGATTGTCTCACATGCATGCGGGCTGGGTAGCAAGATACTTTTATTTAATAAATATTACAGTTATATTCCCATCTTATGTGACAAAACCTCAGTGTATGAGTGTGTGAGAAGACTGAGCTTCAGTCAGACTTATCATTTTACAGAGAATATTAGGAAATATCAAACCCCCAGAGATAGTCCCCCACCATAGTCTCCTTAAATCCTATGAGAAACACTGACTTACAAATAAATGTATTTGAAAGGCGGTACCCTTGCATTGCCAGGTAATTTTTATAAGATTTTTTGCCTTTATTTAGATAGGACTGCTGAAAAGAGGCAGGAAACATACAGAGAGAGAGTGGGGGAAGACATGCACCAAACAGCGCTGAGACCGGGACTCGATCCCATGACCAGTGCTTTGAGGACTCTCCCAACTGAGCTAAACTTGTGTCCAAAGTTAATATTTTTGTATTTTCTCCAGACAACGCTGCAATGCAAACTGTCCACAATAAACTGTGGATTATTGTTCCAATGATTTATGCTCTTTACATGCTAGGATAGGTGTTTGTTGACAAATTAAGTATCCGACTTTGTGTAAGGCAGGCTACAAACTACAAGGTAATCTAGCCAATGGGCTCTACTCCCTCCTCCCAACCAAAGTTAGCCAAGGCCCAATTTTCTGTTAGTTTTAAAGATGACCTTGTCAGATTTCCCTGTGGTGTGGGGTGTGTTAGGAGTGATTTCCCCTTTTCCAATCTGCTAAGAAGATCATCAGGGCTCACCTATTTAAAATAGTAAATATTATATTCAATCAGGCATCCTGTATGGAAGTGGCACTGAGGACAGCTGAACACAACTCTGTGGATTGTCAAGTTGGAAAAACAACAGCCAATCAGAAGGCAAGCTGACCGAAAAAGGTAGCACAACAAACATGGCCATGGTGATGATAAACATGGACCATCAGAAATGGAAGGCCACCTGGTTGATTTGTGGCAGCAACATGATTGTTTATACATCTTGTACAAGTTAACACAATCAGTTGTGCTAATGTACAGTATCAGGTAGCTAACTGCTAGCTATATTTAGCTTGTTTGCTGTTAGGTTGTGTTTGATCTTATGAGATTTCAAATTTTGTGAGGGAAGACTCTGGTTGTTAGTGACTGGCATCTGTTAGTGTGGTGTGCTGTGTTTTTTATCTGGTTACATATGGAGCTATTATTTTTGCAAAAGTATTTGCAAATACGAACAAAGATCTGTGCACACATCTGCAAATGCATAGGCAGATTTGAAAATGCGTACACAAATCCACAAATGTGTACAGATCTGCAAATACGTGCACATATCTGCAAATATGTGCTCAGATTAAATGCATGCAAAGATTTGCAAATTCGTACAAAGATCCACAAATGGGTGCACTAATCTGCAAATATGTATACTTGCAGATATGTACACGCATTTGCGGATCTGTACATACATTTGAGGATTTGTACATGCATTTTCAAATCTGCCTACACATTTGCAGGTTTGTGCACAGATCTTTGTATGTATTTGTAAATACTTTTGCATCAATAATAGCTCCATAGTCACACATCATTAGAACAAAACTGATAAATCTCTCATTATTTTTCTGTGTGGGCTCTCACATTTTCAAAATTGGTTAAGAATTTAATTTTTTCCCGACATGTACAAAGAATGATACAGTTCACTTGAATCGTCAGATACTCTTGAATTATCTTCTCCAAAGTGTCAAAAGGCCAATCCAACCATGCTTGATAGTAAGAGTGGAAAGTTTGACATTCTAGTCTTGTTTGAAATGGTATCTTTAACGAGCCTACAGCTGACTCTACTTTAATCCTATCAATATTCCAAAAGAATAATATATAATCTTAGATATAATGCCTATTTTACCTTCCAGGCAGCTGATAGCTTCATTTCATGTCAGCACACAATCTGAATCTACTTGCAGAGACTTGACGCTTGCTTAAGTTGTATGAAACTTCCTAGTGGGCACCATGTAGTCTTTGAATGTAGTCAGCAGTTGTTGCTTGAAATTGCTTAAAGAAACTGTATAAGAATGTTCCTGCTAAATTTAAATGCTTGTAAAACTTGGGAAAAGGAATCATTGATTGATTTAGCTTGATTCGTAAAAAACTGCAGCAGTTTGGTGTGGTCTAACTAAAGCTTTTTCTGCAGCGAACTCTTTAATGGGGAAAAATGAACATCTTGTTGACTTCAACATAAATTCTCTTACAGTACTTCAGATTGATGACTTCAGAAACGTATATAGGCTACAGAAGTGTGTGGTTGAAGGTTTTAGTGCTCCAAAAACATAAAACTCTGCAGAAAGCTTCCATATCCCTCATTAATTTGCTCCACTGGCAAGTGATAAAAGACTCTGAACATTCATTTTGAGCGTGTTCGATTCATAGAAAACAAAACAAATAAATGGGGAATGAAAAGCAGATGGTTTGGTGTATAGTACAGATTCAAGTCCCAAACATCTGCTGCAAATAAGCTAGGAAGACATGGAGAGAAATAATAATTATGCGTGAAACTCAAATATAGACGTGACTATAGCTTGATCAAAGCTTTGCTTTTGTTTTACCACATATTGATGCAATAACGTGTCCAATGGTATTAAGAAATAAACATCAAAAACTCATAGCTTTTAATAATGTAAGCGTGACTGTCATAGTTGAACATATAAAGAAGGGAGTTGTTTTGGATGACAAATGATCTAATGCAATGACAACTCCTGCAGGTAAAGCAGCAGGTGCACGCTTACTAAGAAAACTTTGAAATATGATTCTACGACGCAACACGCAAGGTGGGACTTGCTAAAAGTTTACAGCTGTATGAATCACCACAGAATCCATCTTGCTCTTTTTTAAACCCGTGGAAAGAAAAACCCTTCTAAGGAGCCAAAATAATCCTTGGAACCAAACGAAAGTATCTAAGTAATGAAAATTCACGGACAATTTGATTCCAAGTACATGCTGATCCATAGTAAAAAAGTGATTTTCATGGGTGAGCAACACAACAACTGCTGGGAATAATCCCCTGCTAAAGTGATCCCTCTATCTGTGCTTCAAAATCCTGGTAAACGGGACCCGGAGCGTGATGAAACCCAAAGATAGAATGACAGATTTATTGCACCCCAGATGTGCCTGATTTATATGCATTGTTTAATCTCCAGATTCCAACCACATGAAGGCCCTTTATTTGCAGCTTTAATTTATAGAGCAGAGAGAATGCAGGGTAAACTTTTTCTCTCTTTGTAGAAGATGAGCCAGCACTGTGACTCAGGCAGAAAAACAGATGCTTGGACTCACATTGATCCTATACATAGCTGTGGAGAAAGAGTTCGTCTTTAAACAGGCTAACAGCATGTGAGCGTCAGATGTCACTTTGCCTTGCGTTTTTTGCATGCTTACTATCCAAACTGCATCCATTAATTATCAACTTCTCTACTCTGTGAATTTTAATCTCTCCTCATCATCAAGTCCCTGAAAAGTGATAAAAAGAATCCATATTTTAGGTTTGTTTTATGGCAGGCCACTGTGTTATGAACCATCAGTTATGAAAAACATGTCTAAGTTCATAAAATTAGGTTTGAATCTTAACAAATGAGGCAGTAATATCTGCTCTAGGGTTGGTGCGGGTGTGCTGGTTTAATTCACTGAAGCCACACCAGGTCCCGAGAAATATGATCTTCGCAAATGTAAAAAAAATGCTACAGCCTGAATGGAGGAATCATCTGCTATGCTGCTATGTTATAACTCTTTTTTTTATCCCTAAGAGAAACAGTCACATTCATGTCATAACAGGCAGACGGTTGAGATACAAAAACTCTCTGTTTAATTTTCTCATTCTGTATTTAACTCTTCAGGTATTCCATATATAACATTTTCTGAGTTTTGTGAAGTTCAGTATCTCTCTTGTTTATGAGTGTCTTTGTTGTTTACTTGCTGATGAAAACACTCCATCTCCTGATTTTACTCTACTTGAAGTAAAAGTGTTCAATAATGATTATTATTGTAGGCTTTTATTGTGACAGACTTGGCAGGAACCGAATGTGTCTATCATCACTTACTTTACTGAACTTTAGCTTGCAACATTACTGGACTAGAGGGATTGAACTGTAGCTGCTTTGAGAGAGACAAAGCCACAATCTGCTCTTTTTAATCATCCAGGACTAAAGAAAAGTGAAATATGGATTAAAACATACCTTCAGCAGGTAAGATGTTTGTTCCTGATTCATCTGGTTCAATTGATAAGTAGACAAGCACTCCAGTAATTAGCCTGCCCCCTTACCTTACGATGAACGCTGGTCAGAGTGCAGCTGTCTGGCTCTGTGCCAGAGCAGAGACAAAGTCTATTTTCTGGCACAAATTTCTCTGTTGAGATGCTTTTAATAACCTGTAGGCTACGGCGGCTGATAGATTTGGGAAATTTACCTCACTAAGAACAAAAACACAGCTTGTACAGTGCCGTGAAAAAGTATTTGCCCCGTTTCCCATTCCTGAGTTCTTTGCATATTTATCACACTTAAATGTTTAGGATCATCAAACCAATTTTTATATTTAATAAAGACAACCCAAGTAAATAGAAAATGCAGTGTTTGAATGATTATTAAATTTTTAAGGGGGAAAAATCCAAACCTATCTGGCCCTGTGTGAAAAAGTAATTGCCCCCTGAACCTAATAACTGGTTGTGCCACCCTTGGCAGCAATAACTGAAGTCAAACGTTTGGAATAACTGGTGATGAGTCTTTTGCATAACTGTGGAGGAATTTTGGCCCACTCTCCTTCACAAAATTGTTTTAACTCAGCCATATTGGAGGGTTTTCCAGCATGAACTGCCTGTTAAAGGTCACACCACAGGATGTCAATTGAATTTAAGTCCAGACTTTGACTTGGCCACTCTAAAACCTTCATTTTGTTTTCTTGAGCCCTTCAGAGGTGGACTTGCTGGTGTATTTGGGGTCTTTGTCCTGCTATATAACCCCTAGAGTGCTTGAGCTTGAGGTCATGAACTGATGGCCAGATGTTGGCCTTCAGGATTTTCTTGTAGATAGGTCCTGAAGCAGCAAAGCAGCCCCAGACCATCACCCTGCTACCACTATGTTTTAGTGTTGGCATGATGTTCTTTTTTATCAAATGCTGTGTTATTTTTATACCTGATGGAACGGGTCGCACACCTTCCAAAAAGTTCTACTTTTGTCTCGTCAGTCCATAGAATATTTCTCCAAAAGTCTTGGGGGTCATCAAGTTATTTTTTGGCAAATGTGAAACAAGCCTTTATGCTTTTTTTTTTGTCAGCAGTGGTTTTGGCCTTGGAACTCTCCCATTTTGCCATTTTTGCCCAGTGTCTTTCTTATGGTTGAATCATGAACCCTGACCTTAACTGAGGCCAGTGAGGCCTACATGTCTTCGGATGTCGTTCTAGGTTCTCATGTGATCTCCTGGATGAGTTGCTGTTGCACTCTTGGAGTAATTTTGGTTGGCTGACCACTCCTGGGAAGGTTCACCACTGTTCCCAGTTTTCTCCATTTGTGGATAATGGCTCTGACTGTGGTTTGCTGGAGTCCAAAAGCCTTGGAAATAGCTCTGTAACCTTTTCCAGACTGATAGATTTCAATCACTTTGTTTTTTTCCATTTGTTCTTGAATTTCGTTGGATTGTGGCATGATGCGTTTCTTTCTGTGATCTTGTAGTCTACTTCACTTTGTCTGACAGCTCCTATTTAAGTGATTTCTTGATTCACCAAATCTGGTGGTAATCAGGCCTTGGTGTGCCCAGTGAAATTGAACTCAGCTTTCCAGAAACTGTGGTTCATCACAGTTAACTCATGACTTAACGGGGGGGTTACCTTTTCACACAGGGCTATATCGGTTTGGATTTTTTTCCCCCCCTTAAAACATTAAATAATCATTCAAACACTGCATTTTCTATTTACTTGGGTTGTCTTTGTGAAATAAGAAAATTGATTTGATGATCCAAAACATTTAGGCTAAGTGTGATAAACATGTAAAAATCTCAGGAATCAGAAAAGGGGCAAATATTTTTTCACAGCACTGTAGCTGGCTGTTGAATTTAAATGAAGGTATCAGTTGACAACAGACTATTGAGACAAACGTCTCGATTTTATGTATGTCATTGTGACATAAGGGGGGTAACTTTCCATCACGAACAGTGATGTCATGGGACTCTGCCCAAATTAAACCAAGTCAGGAAAGAGGGGAAAATTTTTCAAAATCCAAACCTCAGTCACACATAGATCTCAGTATTTACAGCAACCTTATTCCAACCTATCTGGTGTTATAAGACACAAATTGTGGATTTCACTTTACAGGGACTTCAGTATGTTTTCTCCTGCTTTTATTTCGAAGTTAAGGAAACGGAAATGTGGTGATAAATGTTTGACAGTATATACAGTAGCTCTGCCCCTTTGTTAACACAATTCAAAAGACAATATTTCAACCAAAGATATGGATATCATTAACTCTCTATTATCTCTGCTTTGTAAAATACGCTATCAAGCTCTGTGATTAGGTGAAAGAAAATATTCTTGCAGAATTTGACCAGCACCTTGACAGTCTCCCTTGTTCCATGTCCTAAGAATGTTTGTTTTGAGTAGAAGCTCAGAGGTTCACTCCAAAGCTTGATTTTAGAGCTGGTAAAAGGCAGGACTGTCACACAACTAATTATACATCATAACGTCTCCTACTTTCTTTTTTCCCACCCCTTGGCGTCACAGGCCAGTTCTCATTACCAGATCGGCTGAGCACAGAGCCTCAGGCGGCTGTTTTTTTCCCAGCGAGCTCGGGTTCCTGTGTTGTGGTGGGAGGGTCGGCAGAGGCGACACAAGCGAATGTTGCTGTTTATTTCCATTCTGTCATGTGTGTGAATCTGATTACAGGTCGCTAAGTCAATATTTAGCTTCTGCGGACGGCATCATCGTCGAACGGTTTATTTTTTCTGGGCCCCGCCACATCTGCTGCCAATGTCATGAGCGGTAGCCGACGTGTGCCGCTACCAGGAAGCAAAGCAAACAATGAGTGTGCAGTCCTGGCTCAGTGAGTCAGGCAAAAGAGCGGTGAGCACAGAAACCATGATTTGCAACTAGAAGTCAGACTGATTCGAGGATAGCAGGGCAAGGAGCAGTTTGAGGGACGCCTTAATGAATCTGATGAGGGGTCAGGGAAGTTCATGGTGAAACACTAATTTCTCATGTCAACCTCGTACATATTAGAAAGAAAAACAAACCACACAATTACAGAAGATTGAAAAGTCACAAAAGTACAGTTGCCCACATGAAGCTTTATTTTAATTGACTGCATGCAGTGTAGATTTTGCAGAAACTGCTGGGACAGTAATTGCATTTCATGCATTTTTTCGTTTGATACCCTTGTCTGAGAATCCTGCATGGGGGCTGCAGCTTTATTACGAGCCGAGAGGAACTCTAGGTCGAGGCTTCTTTTCATCTGGCCCTCAGGCAAGAAGGATTTGATATTTATTAAAAATAGAGAGCAGTATATTTCTCCCAGTCGTGACTTCATTACCCCAGGTTATTCCACCAAGGCAGACCACACACAGTCAGTAGATCTGAAACACCATCTCTGTGTGTTTGCATGACCTACTATTTGAATTTGTGGGTTCATAGAATTGGGACTTACTGAGCCAAAGATGTGCGAGTTGAGACTTTTAAAGACTTGGAACGGTTTCTTTGTTGGCTGTTACTTGAAAAAAATTTGCAATAGTAAAGTTTGTTTGGACTTGTCCTTTTTTTTACAACTCTTTCAGTGGTATCAACTGTACATTCCTCTTCATCAGCATGTTTTAGAATGTAAATGATCTTACTGGTTTAATGCCTGGATTTTGAGTTTAACCTCTTGTTTAAGACATTAAGGACAAAATGTCTCAGCACACCCTGGATTCCTGCCATGTGTAAGGGGCCTATACTTCTTTTTTAGGTAGGCGACATACATGCATTATGCATACTGTGGAAAAACATGAACAACTCCCCCAACTTCCAGCACCCCTCCACCCCTTAAATTCACTTTCGTCTGCAGAACATCTGGTGTTCATTGAGAGGAGGAGGTTTTGGGGGAAATGAACTCCGACAAGAGTGTAGATTTGGGTACGGCCCCCTGCTTTAGGTTCCCTCAGATGGTTAAGATAGCCCTGCAGACAAAAATGTACTGGTTTGTCTCACAGACGTTTACCTGTTCCACCCTTAAAACAATATAATGCTCAGTTTTGTGGAACAGTTGAACCATTATTTTTAAAAGAAATGCTTATGCAGCATTAAAATACCAACAAATACCGTATCAGTAGACCACCAGTCAGACGTGTTCATTTTGTTCACATTCAAAGTTTGCATAAATTTAATCTCTATAGATGGGTTTTCCTTTATTGGTGCCACATAAAATCCTCCTTTTGCATGTAATGACTCATGCAGCACTTGAGTCATCACTTTTCCATTAAAGTAACTGTGGACCGCAAACAGACTAGTTGTATTTGCATCATAATAAAAAAAGTGAGTCATCAAGTTAGTCAGAGTGACCAAAAGCAGCTGATTAAATGAAGTCAGTAATACAATTTTCCCTGAATACATTGGGGGGGGGGGGGGGGCAGCAATACAGTGGCAGTTTAAGTCCAAGATGTTATGGAGAAATGTCTAAATTTTGGATTGGAGGTGAAAAGGAGTAAACTAAAACTAACTAGATAAGTAAAACTAAAATTCAAAAGTCATTCTAGTTATATGTAACTAAATAAAAACTAAGCTTTACCAAAAAAAAAGAAAACTAACTAAAACTGTATAGTGCACTTCTAAAACTAACTAAAATAAAACAAAAATGGAGACAAAATATCCTTAGTTTTAGTCTTTGACACAGCCATACTGACTGACACCTTCACCAAAGTCTGGAGTGTGTAAATTTGCCTGATCTGATTGGTTAAGACGTCACACAGTGGTAGTTTTATGTCTGGAGTTGTATTCAAACATCATCATTAAGTAAATAAAATGATAAGTGAAGAGTAGCCTGTTTGAATATGTTTTTAAAAATATATGACTCTCACTCAGCCCAGACATCTAGCTGTAAAAAACTAAAACTAACATAAAAACTAAACTAAAACAAAGCATTTTTGGAAAATAAAAAACTAAGCCAAACTAACAAACCAGCAGTCGAAACTAATAAAAACTAAACTGAAATTGAACACAGAAAGTAAAAACTAATGAAAAATCCAAAACTATTATAACCTTGGTGCCAAATAAGCCCATGAAAGTCACAGGAGTTATTCAGGATTGGGGCTATAGTGTGTGTATATATATATATATATATATATATATATATATATATATGGTATAAATCTTAAAGATGTTGTTCGTCTTTAGAGAGTCAGATCTTTAAAACTCCGTTAATGGGCATGATTGTTGTTATCACTACAAAGGTTTAACAAGGTTTACTGTGGTAGTAAACTCCCAAAGGAAGGAAATTTGTTTGCAAATATCGTGACTGACAGTTGTAAGTTTACATATTTTTACATGTTGATCCCAAAGCAACGTAACGTATTGTAACATGACATATCGTGTCTTGTAGTGCTGTGACTTACCCCTTGATTTACCACCCTACTTATAGAAGCTCATTGTCTTGTCACTCTTTGAGTTATTGTCTGATACTCAACTTAAACACTTATTTTTTAGTTGTTGCTGTAGTTGTCAAAGTTTTAAGGTCACACCTCTCACTTGAAACACATGCTTCAGTATTTTCTAGAAGGGTACTTCCCTACATGCCTTAAATGTCTTCATGTTTTAATCAGTCACCTTTCTCCATTGCTGCTCTAGTTTTTTTTTCTCTTTGTTTCTCTACCTAAATTTGAGAGTCATGAGCCTGGAAATCCTTGTTAAGAGGAAATAAGTATGAAGCAGCGCCCGGAGCAAATACTTTCACAGTAATACACTGGTAGAGGCTGCATGTTGGCCTCTTTATGAACAGAATTACATCTGTTTTTTGTTGGTTGGGGACATTAATTATAGCCCTCTGCTGCAGTGTATGCAGTGTGTTAGTGTAACTCATAGTGGGACAAAGCACTGCATACAGCACACACTCTTTGATGTGCTCTCTTTGTGGCATTCCTCCTGAGGATTAAAGCCTCATTTCTTTGTATTTATGTTTGATAAATTCTAGAAATCAGTAAGTAAGTACCTTGAGATTGGACTGCACTGCATCTGTAGTTAACCTGACACGCCAGATGGATTTGTTTCACACATCCATCTGGGAAAGCTTCAATAGGAAACATTTGAGAAAAGGCAGAGGCTTTGAAAAAACTCAGGGGGTGATTGGGTGAACGTTTTGTCTGTCACATCTCTATGGGCCAATCAGAGCAACAAAACACGTGACATAGCTGCTATCCAGCTGCGCGTGCACAGTTACTGAGGAATAAGGCGAAACATGGCGACTATAGACAGGTAAGTACTCGACTTTTGTCATTTTTGAAAAGAAAACAACTCACTGCTGTTCTTTGTTCTTCTTTTAACAAAGAAATGTCGTCAAGTTCTGATAAAACTGGCGCTTTAGCAGCATCCACGCTAATCTCTTCCTCCATAACTGCACCAGCTCTTGCTGCTTCTTGTTAACGTCACGTCTCTGCTGCACCTGAAAGTACTGCCCCTTGTCGATGATTGGTCCTGTCACTTTCTAACAGGGCCCAAACGGTTCAGATGGGAGCTTTGCAAGATGGATTGGCCAGTGAAAAACAAGGAAACGAGCATATCCATCTGCTTTGCAAGGTTAATCTGTAGTCTGATCATCTTAAAATCAGACCTGTTACTTTGCTATGCTTTCTATGTGAAAAACATGTTCAGGCTCAAGCAAGATTGCACATTAATTTCTCAGTCATTTACCAAGATTCTGGCATCCTGAGGCGTTGTTTTAAACCTGTAAAACCTCAGCCACTATAAGGAGACATAGTTGTCACTATGACTGAACTAGTTCATAAAGAGTCGCCCTTAAACAGTGAATTGCTATACCACGAGTGTCCACTAGAGGCTGGCTGCAGGAACACCAGAAGTCCCGTCTGCACACATGTTAAACAGCTGGTTTTGACACTAGAAATAAACAGGTTTACAGCCTGGACACTAGAAATAAACTGGTTTACAGCCTGGTTCAAAACACCAAATGTGTCTTATTAGCTAGTGTGTTATTGTACTCCCACTGTACGGGGGTGAATTTTTTTGTACCGTGATCGTTTGGCTTATATTTAGGATTAAAGCTGATTGGCACATCTCATTTGATTGACAGATAGCTCGACAGGCAGAGGCTCCGTTTCTGTCAACCAGAATGCTAGTTAGCAGGCTGACAGGAAGTCGTGCTTAGTGGGCGGGTGTTAAGTTCGGCTGAGACCACAATTTCAATATGGAAGACTCCATGGGTTTGCTTCAAGAGCCATTTGAGTCCGCCTATTGTAAGCAGACGACTGACGTCACACAGGGTTGGTCCAATTCTTTCTTTCTTTGGTCCATAACCGCGTGTGGCGCATGGAGAAAATAGAAGAGACATCAAATCTCTAAATTCTTCGTGCCTGAGCGGGGTGTATCAGGTCTCACATGTCCAGTTAGAAACAGGCTTAAGACTAAAGCCTAAAACTCATTGGTGCCATAATGGCATGTCAAATGCCTAATGTCCCTAGCACAGTGGCAGCAGTACATCAACCTGGAGTACAGTATTGTTCCCTACTCCAGTCTGCAAGGTGACAGAAATGTACCTGCCCTAGTTTCCAACCTGAACAGAGCAAGAAGAGGAAGAAACCCTGCTTAGTATCACCAGGGTAAGTTGCCCGTTGCACTTGTCTTAGTATAATTTACAATCCAAATAATTAAATGTCATTGATAATCTAAGCATTCAAGTACAGGTATAGCAGCTTCAAACAAAACTGTTACTACGTCAGCCAAGGTGTACAAAACAGCTGTTCTCGCAGGAAATACAAAACCCAAACTGTGCTGACTGTGGCTGGCCGTGCTAGAAAAGAACAGTGGCTTGAATTGACGTGGCGAGGCCCATCCAGGCATGCATGGCCACTGATTGTATGTTTGTACATAAAAAAATAAAAATAAAAAAAAATTGGGGGTGGGCATTAGGACATGTGCCATTTGGTGCCTGGGGTCTGGGGTTTAAAAATGTGGCTTTCAAAGCATAAATTGAATAGAACAAAACCAAGAAACTTAAAAGGGAAAAAGGTTGATGTAGAACTGTACTGGGTGTTTTTGGGCAATGGGACTCTGCTTTTTTTGAATTATTGTGATAGTAGTGTATGAACACTACTTACAAAAAAGTATGAAATATATAGTTAGTAGGTGGCCACCATGGTCTTCCGATAAAATGCACTCATTTTAAAAACAAAACAGTGCTCAGATAATTGATTATTGCTTATATACCAGCTAGCTAACTAAGCTAGCCAGTTTACTAACTTAGCTAGCTAGGTAGCTAATGTTGCATCCAGTGCCGTCAAATAAACTGAAAAAGAAACACAAACAGAATGTTTGCAAGTCAGTTAGCTAAAGTTAGCTAACTATCATGTTATGTAAATAATAGGAAAATGTTTTTATCACTGTTTGGTTTCTAGGTTAAAATTACATTAACTGAAATTAAACATTAGACTCTCCACATTTGAAAATAACCTTTGTCATAAAGCTAAGTTTCATTTAAAGGCTAGTTAGCCTTTAAATTGTCAGATATTGAAGCTTTCCTGCTCTATTATGACAGTGCACTATAATCACTCTCAGGTTCCTATCAGTCCAGCGCCAACTTTCTGCCTGAAAATATCTGTGATAGCCTGCTTTTGGAAAGCAAAAGACTAAACAACCAAAGCTCACTTTTAAGGAAGTCCCCCACACATTCAAAAAGATATTAAAGTGATAGAAGTGAAAATACCTTTACTTTGTTTTTGGAAAAACTTAATATCCTAGCTTTGATTTTTAAGTGTTCCCAGCTGCTCTTTTCTTTTCATTTTTGGCCTCTCCCAGCAGGTCTGCAGCAGTAACAAGGGTGCCGCGTTGTCCCAGAGTCCTAAAACTTTATCATACACAGAACACAGGATCAACTTGCCAACGCAGGCCTCCAAGCTTTTCCTTTAATGACCTCAAATATGCAGCGATTCATATGGATGTGGTTCACTCCAACTCTGTTGGAAAACTACATCCTGACGCAGGAACCCTAACACTGATCACAGTGGACGAGGCGCCCAGCCAAAAATGCTGCACCGATGCGAGGTTTGTTCCTGGTCAGCAGGCCCTGAAAGAGGGGATTTGAGAAGTCGTTTTCAAGTTTGGTCAAAGTGTGCACTGCTGTCGCTTTGAGTTAATTTATCACTTAGGGGTTCTGAAGGTTACGTGAGTGGAAGGAATGCTTCGTCAGCAGAGTTTTACAGTGTTTGGAGAGCACAGGTGAGACCCTCAAGGCAAAATCTCACTGACTTTCATCCATGATGCTGAACACAAATGCCTTGCCAAAAATTCCTTCTCATGTGATCATCTGCCGTTAACCGCTTACACTCTGCATTAAATGATAGAAAGTGAAATATTTGGGCCTTTAAGTCTCCTAAGATAGCAACTTAAACTACTTTTCCTTCAGTTAGGTTGTAACTTTTAAACATTTTCTGAGTTTGCTTGTATTTGTAAAAACAGCTGTTAAAGAAGCGCTTAAACTCTCTTCAGTCTTCAGTAGCTCTGAGGGCGGAACTCTCTGGATTATCATCTAAGCCCTCAAACAAAGCTGATAGCTGTGTAAATAAACGTTCCTTTTTTCACACTTGTTCCGTCTATTTGCTCTACTTTCTGGCCATGATACTTCAAATAAACAGCTCTGCAAACTGCAGTGGCTCTGCTAAGGGTTTGTGATTTATCAGTCCGTAGACTTTTGGCCCTACTCAAAAATAGTAAACAAGGAGCAATTTGAGTCTGGTTGTCAGCCAAGCCAAATGGTTGTATTATGATAACAGGCCTATTTCCTGTAGTTAAGATTTTTGTTTAACATTAGGCCCTATTCTCAGCCTGCAACTGGCAAGCAGCGGCGGCCCAGTTTCGACACTCTTAACCTCTGCCTCAGCCGAGCGACCAGATGTGGTTCCCTTAAGCAAATTATTAGCGGTTCCTAGCACACACAGGTTCCCTACTAAGTGTTTCCAGCTCAGATTTGGCAGGAACGGAGGAGACATTCCTGTGGAGCAACATCATATTTTCCCCTTCAGCAAAGCCATAGCAACTAATTATTTATTGTTAAAAAAAAGAAAAAGTTTCAAAACCCAGCTGATATGTTATCATTACTCATTATTTTCTCGATTGGAATACTAGAGCCTTTTTTTTTACACTGAAGCTGTTAGGAAAGATGAAAGTGGAAAGACCCCAAAATGTACAGGAAAAAAAAAGCAGGAAAGTGAGATTACTTTGTGATAAGTCATGCTTATGTTTGTTTTTATGAGGAAGAAAAGTCACACAAGAAACATTTGATTTACAGAAACGCTCACCCATTCCATTCTGGTACACTTAATTTGATCCTCACTGTAAACTGGCTCCAGACTTTACAGGACTGGAAACTGAAAGTTTAAACTGCTGGGATTGCTTTTAGGAGACAACTGAAGAAAATAATCAAGGATTGAATGTCATGAATGTGTTTATTTTGTGTTTTTCCAGTAGTTTTTTTCTAGGTGTGCCTTCCTGTTTATATTCTAACCACAAAATATATTGTAATGGAAAGATATTCTAATGATATTAGATGCTGTAACTTGAGATGTATCAATTGTCAAAATTAAGACTGGTACAAATATTTAAATAACAACTTAGCCAATGCCTGATAATGACGCTGATGTGGCTTTTCACGGCAGTGCATTCAGAAAGTATTCAGACCCCCCCACCCCCACCCCCCCCACCACCACCTCCACCACCACTTTTTAAAATTTTGTTATGATGGAGCCTGATGCTCAGACGTTTAAATTCATTTTTTCTTGTTAATCTACTCTCAGTACCTTCTACTGACAAAGCAAAAACATAATTTTAGACATTTTTGCAGGTTTATTAAATAAAAACTCAAAATATCACATTGGCGTTAATATCCTGCCCTTTTCAAGAAACACTTGAAATTTATCTTATCTCATTTCTCTGTATCTTTGCCGAGACGTCTCTACACCTTGATTGGAGTCCACCTGTGGTATATTCCATTGATTGGAGATGATTTGGAAAGGCACACACCTCTCTACTGAAGACCTCATAGCTAACTATGCATATCAGAGCAAAAGCCAAGCAGGCTTGTGAAAGTCTGCTTGACTTTCACATGGAGATTTTTTTAAACATGGGCCCTTCATGTGTTTTTCACTGAGGAGAGTCTTCCACCCAGCCACTCTACCATAAGCCCAGATCAGTGGAGGGCTGCAGTGATGGTTGTCCTCCTGGAACTTTGTTCCATCTCCACACAGGATCTCTGGAGGTCAGTCAGTAGCTGCGTTTCCATTACCTTTAGAAATGCACAGAATCTAAATAGTGCAATAAAAAAACTGTCAAGACAACCGCTCTAGATGTATTTAAAACCATACCAACACGCAACAGGTTTTGGGCATCCAGCTTCCTTGCAGTGGAGTCTCACGAGATGAGATTTTATGAGTGTGAGTAAAAAAAACAAAAACAAACAAACAAAAAAAGCATAGCAAAGAACTGCTGAGAAAAAAAATGTTTAGTTTTAGGTTCTTGATGTTGGGGGCTAACATGCCAGAACATAATTTTTGTCTCAGTCTAGCCCTGGAAAGAGCTTAGTAGCATAGCATAAGGGTTTTAAATTACAAATAAGCAATGAAAAAATTATCCTTTAAAAGTGAAAAAATAATTGTGATTCATGATTGTGATTCAGTATTGATCAAGATAATCATAATTATCATTTTGTCCAAAATCATGCTGCCCTGGTATAAAATCAGTCTGGAATGAATACTGATCCCTTAAAGACAAACCTGACTATCAGGAAGATCATAACTTCAGTTCTTCTTTTAAAATCTAATTTCTGCCAAAGAGAGAAATTGACAGTTTGTTTGGAAGATTTTTCATCAGAAAACATTACTTGTAAATGCACTTGACAAGATAATCAAAGAGTTCAAACAAACTGCTATAGAGGGTCCCCAAAACTGACATAAATGAATGAAATACAAGGTCCTGGCAGTAGCTACCAACCAAATCCTATTAAAGCTGACTTGATTCCTTTTTCTTCAGGTATTTTCTGTAAATAATGGAAGTTCATTATTGTACATTTTAAATGTACTTCACCTCTTAGAGGAAACTTTCTAAGTGATGTGCCCCTTATCTTCTGTAGCATGTAAACCTGCTCCGTCCAACTGCGTCAGAGCCCACACCTTTTTATAAAAGCGAGTGCTGGCAGGGAGGGCAGCCGACAGCTAAGGAAATATTTACAGTAAGAGAACACTCACACATGGTGGTTGTGTCTCTCTCGCCTAAATTGATGTCAGTTGGAGGTGGTTGGTCTCCAGAATGAACATAAACAATTGGCTGGAGTGGGAGCCCGCCTGCTGCGAACGCCAAACTCCTCTACACGCAAACACACATCTTCCAGCTTTGTGAGAGAGCGGTCACGTAAAAGTCATCACAGTGGGAGACATCATCACGCAGAGACAAAGGGAGCTCTGTTACACAGTTTTGATCTGTTTCAGTTTACTGATCAGGAGCTTTATGGTGTTATTGTGAGGAAGGAAAATAAATGAGCTAAACTCATATAAATGTGTTTGGACTACTTCACCTTTATCAATCAATTATGGTCACAAGCAAAATCACATAACATTGAACTGTCAATTCATTTTGCTCATAATTGACTTGTGATTGTGATGCTATTAAATAATAGTGACTTTTTCTTTAAATTGTAATTACTTATTGTAATTTTCATCAACTGCACTAAAAAGTAGTTCTAAGATTTTCCTGACAGCAAATGTCTCAGCTACCAAGTTTGAAAAACTATGAAACACTAATAGAAAGCATCAAGCTTCTCCCGACCACCCTCAGCATGAGTGTTATCCACCAACATATTTTAAAGGCTTCTTGTTAAGGTTTTATATTATGGCTGACGGACAACAATACTGCTCTCACACATATAAAATGCAGTTACATATCTGTTTATCTAAAGGCTGGCTCAGACTACACACATATAGGCAGATTTTGGCCCGACTGCACCGTCGCAGCTCATTGTCAAACATTGGGCCTAATTTCATCGGGAACAACAAATGGTCTAGTAATGTGACTTAATCAACGATGCCTCCAAGATGCTGCCACGACCATGACTTGACAAGACCAGCATGCCAGAATTTTTCTCGCATCGTCGTCTAGTTTGACACCCTGACCTGATGTCAACAATGTGAATCCTGACGCCTACCAATATTAGAGCATTTGGTCTTTGTATCATCATTTACCAGAATGACATCCCCACATTTTCTCCCACCAAGGATTTATGTGTACATACTGTTATTTCCTAGACATTTTATCACATTTATATCTCATATTCTGTTTAAAGGAGAGCCACTGCATTTGTCCTCTTGATACATGATTGTTTTCTATAATTAATGATGCATCCATAATTGTTTCATGTTTTTTGTTTTCTTCTTATACTTGGAGACGGTGGTGATGTCAGCATATGAGGATCACACCTACTGTGTGACCAGGATGTTGGCCAAGACAGGTCAAGATTTTAGTTTCATAGTCAGACAGTGCCGTCATGAACTACCAAAATAAAATGAAATGAAAATTATCAATTTGCTAAAAACACTTAGGGCAGTGCATCTGGGATTAGTTTTACATCATGTGTCCATGTTAAATAGTTGTTAAATAGATAAATAAAAAAATTCCATCATTCATAATCTATGGCAGGGCCAGCCTGACGGATCCAGGTTTTTTACCGGAGCTGTGCATGTCTACTACCTTATTTTGTCTTGTAGCTCTGATTGACCCATCATGAATGTGTCAGACAGAACCTTTGTCAAATCACCTTCTAAGATTTTTTTGAAAAGTCCTGCCCTTCTCAAACACTTTCATTAAGAGGTTTCCCAGATGAATGTGAAATACATCCATACAATGAATATATGAAACCGTCTTTCTGGTGTGTCAGGCTAACGTTTCCTTTTGCGGTGAAATCAACATGTTGCTTGTTTCACAAAATGTGATAAACAAATGTGGTTTATATTCAGATTGGCCTCACTAGACCGGCATTAACATTGGTGTAAGTTTTTATTTGCTAAGAATAGCAATGTGAACATTACATGATGCTAAGACTGCTAGCAATACTACTTTAGCAAGTTTGCTGTTAAGGATCCTTATACAGTCATGGATGAAAGTATTGGCACCCCTGCAATTTTTCCAAAAATACACCATTTCTCCCAGAAATTGTTGCAATTACAAATGGTTTTGGTATACACATGTTTATTGCCTTTATGTGCATTGGAACAACACAAAAAATCTTAAGAAAAAGACAAAATTGACATAATTTTACACAAAACTCAAAAAAATGGGCCGGACAAAATTGTTGGCACCCTCAACTTAATGTTTGGTTGCACACCCTTGGAAAAAAATAACTGAAACCAATCGCTTTCTATAACCATCAACAAGCTTCTTACACCTCTCAACTGGAATTTTGGACCACTCTTCTTTTGCAAACTGCTCCAGGTCTCTCAGATTTGAAGGGTGCTTCTTGCAACAGCAGTTTTGAGATCTCTTCATAAGTGTTCAATGGGATTTAGATCTGGACTCATTGCTGGCCACTTCAGAACTCTCCAGCGCTTTGTCTCCAACCATTTCTTGGTGTTTTTTGAGGTTTGTTTCGGGTCGTTGTCCTGCTGGAACACCCATGACCTCTGACACAGACCCAGCTTTCTGACACTAGGCCCTGTTTTCTGTAAACAGTGGAATGATGTGCTTTTCCAAAAAGCTCTACCTTAGTCTCATCTGTCCTCAAAATGTTCTCCCAGAAGGATTGAGGCTTACTCAGCTACATTTTTGCAAACTCCAGTCTGGATTTTTCATCTCTTTGTCAGCAGTTGGGTTCTCCTTGGTCTCCTGCCATAGTGCTTTATCTCATTCAGATGATGACGTATGGTCCCAGTTGACACTTTTACACCCTGAGTCTGCAGGACAGCCTGAATTTGTGTGGAAGTTGACTGAGGATGTTTATCCACCATTCCAACTATCCTGCGTTTCATTTATTTGTCAATTTTTCTCTTCCATCCAGGGTGATTAGCCACACTTCCATGGTTATAAACTTCTTGATTATATTACGCACAGTGGACAAAGGACTTTCAAGATCTCTGGAGATGGTCTTGAAACCTTGAGAATGTTCATGTTTTTCTACAATTTTACTTCTTAAGTCCTCAGACAATTCTCAGCCCTTCTTTCTCTTCTCCATGCTTGGTGTGACACACACAGGCACACAACACAAAGGTTGAGTCAACATTTATACATTCTAACTGGTTTCAGGTGTGATTTTTATATTGCCAGCACCTGTTACTGCCACAGGTGAGTTTAAATGAGCATCACGTGCTTGAAATAAAATGATTTACCCACAGTTTTAAAAGGGTGCCAATAATTTTGTCTGGCCCATTTTTTTGAGTTTTGTGTAAAATTATGTCAACTTTGTCTTTTTTCTTAAGATTTTTTGTGTTGTTCCAATGCACATAAAGACAATAAACATGTGTATACCAAAACCATTTGTAATTGCAACAATTTCTGGGAGAAATGGTGTGTTTTCTGGAAAAGTTCCAGGGGTGCCAATACTTTGGTCCATGACTGTAGCTACTTACAATTGCCAGAACACTGAATATTGTGAGGATTAGAAATATTTTGTCTCTTTTTACCTTTGAGTAGATGTAAGTCATCTGTGAAGATGGGTTGAATTGCTAGCATTGCCATCCGTAGAGTTGACTCCATGGAAGTCTTTATTCAATAATTGTCCTTTGGTTAATCTGATCAGATGAAAAATAGTCCTGGATTACAATGTGGATATCCTGAGTTGCTTTAGCAAAAACTCCTGACACACCTTTAACCCTAGAGAAGTTACGACCAGGACAAAACTTTGCCTAACCAGAAGCAACCCAGCAACGGCTGCTATGAGATGGTCAGCATGGTGCCACCAGACCAATCAGAAAGCCTACAAGGAAGGAAAACTGTCAAAAACTGTTTTAAGTGATATTTCTTTGAGGTAATAAAATGAGGGGAATTAATCTCTTTGTATTTCTACATTTTGTTCTGTTGTTTCAGTGTGGTGATTTTTAACTTTCTAGTAGATCAGACATGCTTCGTGCCTGTCGACTTTTGTTTAAATGTTCCACATTTTGACTCTTGTTTTTTAAATGTTCTGATTGAAGTGGTGCACAAAAATGCAAGATAAAAAGCCCTTTCTGTTGTCTAATGCTAATCCAACAGCAGTTTACTTCTCCTCATTGAGTCATGTGCTTTTAAACTTGCACTATTCTTGTACAGCTGCAAAGAGTTTGTCTTGATCAAATCTCAGTGTGAGGTATCAAAAAAGGAAAACCCTGTTGTTGTTTTCATTTTAGTATCTAAAAGTGTTTTTCAGCATAACTGATTTAACTGGATACCTCTGACATGCATATGCATCTTACAGAGATGCTTCTGCTATCTTTCTGGCAGGAAGACTCTCAGGGCACAGACTGGAGCTTCCTCTCTCTAATGACAGTGTTCCCTATGACTTCCTCTGGGGACTCTGTGAAGGATGTTTCGTCTTAACTCTTCAGATGACCCCAAACCAGAAACCCCAACGCTCGTTCTTCTGCCTCATGAAATATGTTGTGGACTCAAACCTATCCCCAGTGAGCCATTTATTCAGCACTGAGTGTGCTGCTTGAAACCCTTGTCTCTAACAGAAAATGCAGGCTGGGCTTGATAGAGCATAATCAGAGCACAAGTGTTTTTTTTTTTTTCTTAACTTGTTTGGGCCTTTTGTTGATTTTGCTTTCATCTTTTCTTGTATCACCTTTTTACTATGGTCACATCTACTGTGTTTTTGTTGTGCTTTTATTACCTCTGCCAAGGAGGTTATGTGATTGGCAGGGTTTGTTATTAGTTTGTTTGTTAGCAACATAACTCAAAAAGTTATGGATGAATTTTGATGAAATTTTCAGGAAATGCCAGAAATGGCATAAGGAAGAACTGATTAGATTTTGGGAGTGATCCAGATCACCGTCTGGATCCAGGAATTTTTTGAAGGATTCTGTACTATTGGGAGATAGGGCTAATGGCGGAGGTCTGCGCTCTCTGAGTGCTTTTCTAGTTGCTATTTTTTTCATATTTGATACGTGTTTTAAGCCTGTACAGCCTTTTTTATCAACTGAGGTTGTTTTAAATAAGCTTGACTTGACTTTTATAAACTGCAGATATTCTTATAATTTCTTTAATCCCAACTTTTCAGGACTGAAAGTCTTTTCTGAACTGTGTCCACCTTCAGCCTTATACAGGCTGCAGGACAGGGCTGAGTGATATATTTTACCTTTCTAATAACTATGTCTTCATTAAATGCAGCAGCCACATTGCAGGATGTGTAATGCCAGTCATGTGACCCACAGTTTGTCATGCCAAAACTCTTTTTTGTTTCCATAACTAATCTTCAATAAAAGTCTGCCAGATATAACCATCACCATTAGAGAACTGACCACAGTGCAGTGTTCAGGTTCAGGTTACTTTATTTGTACCCGTAGGTAGATTTGTTTTGCAGTCAGTGAGATTACAACATCCATTCCAAAACGCAGATCACAGGACAGAAGCAACGAAGAAAGCAAACAGGAAAACAAGAAGGTTATTTAAAACCTACAAAACATAACAGCCCACCCCCCACCCCAACCCCTGAAAAGTGAAACAACATGCCAGAAATAAAGGTAAAACATTAAAGTGCTCAAGGTTCCATCAATAAAGCAGAAATAGACATAAAAGAGGGTGAAGTAACCTCCATTAAGATCAAATTAGAAACTCAGCAACTCAATAGCTTTCATAAAAGTCAGGGTAAAAACCTAGTTTAAGATTCAAATATATAGGAATAAATATATAAGTGCATGAACAAATAAATGCATGGATGTGTGCAAAAAGGCTACAACTTGTTCAGCTCAGCTCAGTGTTTGTCTTGTGTTTTAAAATGTACGGGTTACAGACGATGACGCTGCTGCCACAGACACACAAACATGACACCCAAGTATGGAAGCCCATTTTTTTGCCACCAAAAAGGCAAATTCTATAGCTTAAGTAATTGTTTATGAAAAATCTCTACTCAAATGTATGAGAAAAAGAGAGTTATGAGACAAAAGTAAAAAATATGAGAGAAAAAGTGAAATTTATGAGATAGTAACTCATTATAATGAGATAGAAGTCAAAATTATGAGGTAAGTCATGATTATGAGATGAAAAGTCAAATTAAGTAAAAGTAAGTCAAAATTATGAGATAGAAAGCCATAATGATGAGATCATTTCCCCTTTGTATTCCTTTTGAAACATAGGTCACTGATGAAACGTTTCCACCCTCGTCTGTCTTGGGCCATCTTCTCCAGTTGGGTCTACATTAGTCCCATTTTCTTTACTTCCTGTTCTGTGCTCCTTCTCCAGGTGTTTTTGGGCCTTCCTCTTCCTCGTTTGCCCTGGGGGTTCCATGTTAATGCCTGTTTGGTTATTGCCACTTTGTTTCTTCTAAGTGTGTGTCCAATCCAGCTCCACTTTCTCTTCATCAGCTGGGCCTCTACTGTTTCTTGTTTGGTGCGTTCCCATAGGTCAACGTTGTTGATTTTGTTTGGCCAGAAGATCCCGAGGATGCGTCTCAGGCAGCGGTTGATGAAATTTTGCAGTGTATAAGTGGTATCATTGGTGGTCCTCCAGGTTTCAGACCCATACAGCAGTACGGTCTTAACGTTGGAGTTGAAGATTTTGAGCTTGGTATTGAGTGCAATGTTTTTGGTTTTCCAGATTCTGTTTAGCATGTTGAAGGTTGTTCTTGCTTTTCCTATTCTTGTCTTGACGTCATCTTCTGTTCTGCCATCCACAGCGATTACATTTCCCAGGTAAGTGAATTTGTCGACTTCTTCCAGAGTTTGGTCCCTGATGGTTATGGGGGTCATGCTTTTGTTGTTAATCCGCATGATTTTAGTCTTTGATCCATTTATTTTGAGTCCAAGTCCAGCTGCAGTTGTTTCTAGCAGTTGGGATTTGTCCTGCATCTGTATGTGGCTGTGCGAGAGTAGTGCAGTGTCATCTGCAAAGTCAAGGTCCTCAAGTTGTTCTGTCAGACTCCACTGGATGCCAGTCTTTTTATTGTGGGTTGTTTGTTTCATGATCCAGTCAATGCATAGGAGGAAGAGAAAGGGGGAAAGTAGGCAGCCCTGTTTTACTCCAGTGAGCACATCCATTTTATCTTGTGCACATCCCTGGTGGAGCACTTGGCATTTCATACCCTGATATGTGTTCTTGATGTTAATAATAATGATGAGATAAGTCATAATAATTTGATGAAAAGTTGAAATCATGAACAGGGGTAGATTTGAAAATGACAAAGATATTAGAGTGTAAGTGTTTGAAGTTTAAATTGATGAACGTGAAGTGACAATTTATCTGGTAATATCCTAAAGAAAGTTCACAAAATATACCACTGAAGGACAAAACATCAGCATAATTTTTTCTAAAAGTGTCCAGCCTTACTGCAGGAGGACTCCCTGTGCCGTCAATAATGTGACTCTTACTCCCTGCCCTCATTTGCTCTGACAACACAATAAAGCCCCAAAGCCCAAGGACAGATTTTCATGGTCTGGTTGTATTTACATTTGAAATTGTTCAGAGTGTAGCTTGTCTCTGAGGCTGCTGGAGTGTACACTGTTTAATCAGCAGACACCACATAAATCACAGGAGGTCTGGACAACCATGCTGCACCGGTCCCGCTGAATCAAAATTAGATCTATCATGAGGACGGTTCAGGACTTTGTTATTAGAGCCTGCTTATACTCATACAAATGCTACATCACATTAATGATTATCACTTTATTTCTTTGGAAGACCACAAATAAAAAACATCAAACATCTGTAGCTCATCAGTAGAATTACATGTAGCATATTTGATCAAGGGTCCGTTTATCCATGTTTGTGGAAACAATTTTGCACCAAGTGAGTTCAGATGTTCAAGACATAGAAAAGAAAAAAAAACATTTTTTAGTGTCAGTTCAAAAAATGCACATATTTTTTGATAATGTTAAAACCAGAGTTTGAAATGTGCTTTGTAGGATTTACCTGGAACAGGTGGCATAAAGGTGCAGTGTGCTAAAGGTGGTTCTCAGCTGGATGTGCACAATCTAGGAAGAAGAGCACATGTATTAGTGTTGGCAGTGAGGAATAAGGATTATTGGGATAAATCTAAGAAAGGACGGTAAACGTACCATAATGGATTTACCTTGAGTCTGCAATGTTTCTAAGTGATGTGTGCTAAATATTTTGGGTAGCAGGAAGTGCAGAACCTAGAAGACAAAAAAACAGATATTAGAGTCTTTAGTGGAGATTTGACCAAGTCTGATAGGTGTGCAATCTATAGTAAGGTAAGGAACAGGCATTAGTGTCAGTAATGAAAAATGAAATTAACTGTAGTATAGGCATCTCTAAAGAAAAACTGTAGTCGATATAGTTAGAGATACAGAAGAACAATAGCTGTGCTACCATGATACAAAATGTACATAATGTGAGAGCAGTTTGGATTGAAATATTTGTCATCTGCCAATTTTGTGTGCTCAGTGAAATTATGATTCAATTATTTTTACATTTAAATGTAGGGATTAATGCGTATGTACTTTATCCTTTATCCTAAAATATACAGAAATTTTGACAAATTTTGAGGTCCAGCTTATGGCTCCTTCCCTGCATGTCACTCCCTTTGCTTTCCCTATTTTTGTCTCTATCCACTGGCTGTGTAACAGCATAAATCTTAAAAAGTAGGTTGAAAAGCTAATGCTTTTTCTGAGTAAAACCATTCCTTAAAAATGTTTTATCCCTTCTAAATAAAACCTGCATGCTGTGACATGGAAAAGAGTGATAATGTATCAGTAACAATGACTAACAGACCAGACCACCCCCTACTGTTCCTTGACCTGTGCCACAGATACATTCAACTCTCCAGCATCCATCTAACAGACCAGCATGGCTTTATTTAGACGGCTGCAGGTGGATTTGATGATAAGGTTTGAGATGTAGTGTGCCATTTGAGCCACAACAAAGATAAGTTGTCTTCTGTGAACTTTGAAGGGTCTGTTTCTGTTTGAGCTTCAAGGTCTGTTGCCTTTCTTTATCTGCGGTATGTTGTGCTGTTTTTGTCTCTTTAAATGTTGCATGAAAACTTAGAGACCTAATTTATGGGAAAAGGTAAGAATGGGAGGAAGAAATTATATATCTTGCATGGTGTGTTTTACAATGATTAAAGCAACTCAGTGTCTTGTGATTAGCCCAGTGGTGTTTAATATACGTTTTTGTTCGACTGCAGAAATATGAATACATTATAGAGACTTGGGGTAATTTCCCCAAAATATTGTTGCAATAGTAAAAACTTCTGCTGTTTTATTTCCAGCCTATAAAGTAAATAACAAATCAATCATGTCAACACTCTCTACTGGTTTCATTGTTTTATTTGCCAGATTGCAATCATGGCTAGGTTTTCTCTTTCATTGTGCTTTTCTGGCTTTCAATTAAAACATTGCAGACTTTTAGTGTTTTCAAGAGGAATTTGAAGCAAAATAAATGAGAGAAATAATCTGCAATAACAGAGTAATGCTCTGAAATGAATCAACATCTGAAGCAGTTTGCTTGACTTTTATTTCCTGATATTCCATCATCTTTGTCATCACCATCAAAGAACACAGTTTAACGTCCAACATTTTCCATGACTGCATGCCATTCCTCCAGGGATCATTTATTTTTCATTTGCTCCCATGACCTTAAAGCAAAGGAATCACATTGTTCCAGACCATTAAAAATGGACCTTTTATTTCCAGTCTTGGATGTTTTGAAATGTATCTTATCTTTTTTGCTTGCCCAGCTTTCTTCCCTCTGACGTTGTAGAGATACTGAAAAAGACATGGACCACCTGTGTCCTGACTCCCACTCACAGGTGGGAATCTAGTGTTTCAGTTTAAGTTTAAAAGTGATTATTGTGTCTCTAAACTACCCTGTCTACACACTAGCATGTCAAATAAAGCTCTGAAGAGGGTGAAAATAGCCAGCGATGTAGCCGTGCTGCGGATCCTGAGGCCGCAGCCTCTCGGCTACCCGCCTGCCGCTTGATGTTTAACAAGCCGGTCATTTAAACACGGCTAATAAAACAACTCCTGCTGGGGGAGAGGCTCTTCATAAACCCTTGCTGCACAGTTCCCTCTGCAGCCCCCTCCCTCCCCCCTTTCCTCCTGACCAGTGAAATCTCAAACAGGCACTTATGCAGGCGTCATGTTTTTAACTATAATTGGAGTGATAAAAGTGAAACAGCCGCCACATTATAGCTGTTGTAACTCATGTCCAGACTTAGGTAGCATATAGAGGAATTAGCATGCTGGAGAGCAGGAGAGTTAAGTTGTAGCAGTGAGGGAAAGAATGCATTTATTAGATCATTTTCTTCATGATTAATGGAGCTGCATTTTACTCTTTAAAATGAGAGGCAAGATTTAAAGGAAGAGTGCAACATTTTGGAGAATGTTGTATTTTTACATGCTTGTAAGAATGCTTTTTACTCTCCAGTCAGTTGACATTATGTATGTTTGTTGGATATAAAAGGGAAGTTTAACAGCTTAACTTAGCATAAAAGCTGGATGGACCTGGGCGCAACCAGCCCCTAATGTGTCCAACCATAATTAGGCTTCATCTTACACAGACAAAAAATAAATGAGCGGTTACATTTTTGTTTAACCCGTGGCACGAAAGCCAAAACCAATAAACTTATATTCATATTCGTTGAGTTCAAATTAAGTTTGGCAGTTTGGAAAAATGTTTCCTGCTTAAATGTTAGCTGAAAATGTGAAGTAGACTGGACTTTAGTAATGGCTGCCTCTAAGTTAAGAGAACAGGGGTAGAACGATGATTTTTTTCTTATTTGAATTAAACCTGGAAAGCCTAAGAATTGCGTACTCTTGAACAAACCTACCTACCTTTGTCAACAGCTACAACAAATAATTTATGATTAATACTATCAACTATACAACACGTTCCTCACATAAAAATAAAATATCTTTAGCCTTATACCCATAATGTTTGTTTGTACTAAAATGCCAATATCTAAGATGAAGTATTTTTGATTTCCATTTGTCATAGGGATGCGTTCAATTAAACGTCTAAAACCAGATCCCTTTAAGGTTAACACCAGAATTTCTTGTCTGTAAAATTGTTTATTAATACCTTTAATCATTCCGGCCCACTGTAGCTGCAGTTAATAGTTACTGCCATGCTAATGTTACATTCTTTAACCAAATGTAAACAGCAGTGAACTGATAGCAATGATAGCATCTAGTCAGAACTGTAGGATCTAGCTCTACTTTGATCTAGAAAATGTGCATAGCTGTGTCAGGTTATACGCACGTTTAACTGAAGCATGGTCAGAATGATACTCGGCATAGGAGTGTGGACATTAACCTACACAGAGGATTGAAGATGCTAGCACTGCAAACGTTAGCTACATTCTGTAAACTATACTATTAATGTTGTTTACGAACTATTTAACTATGTTTCTGCCTGTTTTCTTGATTTAAGACAAGAAATTATAGTTTGTGTTTTGAAACTACTCACCAAAGAACATTACTAATTTGTTGATACATATTCCATCCATCCATCCATCCATCCTTTCAAACATCCATCCATCCATCCATCCATCCATCCATCATTCTCTCATCCATATCCATCCTTTCATCCATCCATTCATCTATCCATACAAATATCCATTAACCATCCATTGATTATCAATTCATCCATTCATCCATCCATACATCCATCCTCTCATCCATTATCCATCAATCATTTCATCAGTCCATCCTTTCAAACATCCATCCATCCTTTCATCCAATCATCTATCCATCCATACATCCTTTACACATACACATTTTTAATAGTCTACTGTTTTATCATTTCTGCGAGAATATTTTCCTCTTTTCTACTTAGGGGACCTTTAATGTTTTTCAAGTCCCCTCTGGGATTATTAAAGTACTTAACATTCTGAATATGCAAGAAAGAGTTAAAACACTGTTGCGTTATTGCATTGTATGTATAAAGGGCATCCTATCTGTGCAGCTAAAGAGAAAGCTGGCATCACTGTCATGTCATAAATCCATGATCAGATCATAAGACTGAAGATCAGTAAGGCCAGAGATGATGTGTTGTGTCCCCTGATGTTATTTCACCCTGGATTAGACTGCAGTGAGTGTTGTTTTCATTTTTTCCCAGAGCTGTCACACAAGACAAACATGAGAAAAGTAGAAGTAATCAGACTCATTTGGCAGAGCACTGTTGACATTCCTGTGAGTTTCTCGGGTCCTGGCCTTGTGGGGTCAATCTCCTCCTGGGACTGCAGGTCCTGGTCACATCCAGGGCAGCAAGGGAACTTTTCCTTTTATCACTTTCAGCCTGTAAAATCTATTCAAGCCCATTAAGACTCAAAAACGTTCTCTGCAGAGGGGAAATCATGACCCAGTAGATCATAATATGGTGTAATTACACCAGTGTTTAAGATTTGAATAACCTACATGTTTCTTTATTGTATTATTTTAATTGTTAGCAATAATGTTGTAATATATTGTAGTTCTAATCGAGGTTTTTGTCATTTGTCGATGATATATTGTCATCATCAACAGCTACCATCTGCTGCATGGTAGACATCTGGGTTTTTAGGTCTGACTTGGATGGTTAGGACATTATTGCTAATAATCTAATCTGCTATGAAGAAAATGAATGGGATTTCTAGTTCCAGATCACACTTATCTATGGTGTCTTCCCATCCAATCATCTGTTTTAAAAAGAAAACTTCAGCCCAACTCTAAAGCATGTATCAATGCTTAGCTGAGCCACATCCACATTTAACACGTATCAGCTCACTTCAACACATTACTTTTTAATGACAGCTATTCTATGACTACTGAGGTAATTTTCATGTTATGTTCTTGTTCGACCCCGAAATTGCTGATATCATTAGAGCACGGCGCCAGCAGGCTATAGGCTAAAAGCCCTCAGGGCAGAGAGAGTGTGGGGGGGGGGGGGGTGGCGGCGTGTTTTATGGGGGGCATTCCTAATATTAGGTTGCAGATGCCAAAGTGTTTGAGTCATTTCAAACTCAAGTCTTTGGACAAAAGCTGGATTCCAATCCTGGACTCCAAAACCAGCTGATACTACCTGCAAGAATCATTGTTTTTATTTCAACATAAAGACAAAACAGATTTTATTTTCATAGATGGACCAAAGAATCTTTTTATATGTTGTAATCCAATACAGTGCTAAAGTTAAAATTATTTCTGATTTACAAAAGAGAAGAGGAAATATTGTCCAGATGTACAAACATAAAAACAAAAGATAATAACTTAGATAAATATGAGTCAGTAAAAGGGGATTTTCTTTGGTTGTTATCTTAAGGAAAGTTAAAAGTGCAGAATGTGATTTTATTTATTTATTCAAAGAAAAAAACATATGTGGGTATTTCATAATGGCTATCATGTTGCAGTGCAGTCTGAAGCCCCCATCTGCTTCTGGACCCCTACCATAATACAGCCAGGCTGCAGCTGCATCCTCTCTCTTTCTCTCTCTCTCTCTCTCTCTCTCTCTCTCTCTCTCTCTCTCTCTCCCACTCGCTCGCTCTCTCTGCCCAGCTGTCACTAACAGAAGTGAGGGTATCCTGTTTCCTTTCAGGAATTTGGCTCTAAGTTAAAGATCATGAACATGAAATGATAATGGATGCTGCAGATTCTTCCACTTTCTTGACCTCCTTAGACACACAGCCAATACATGGGAAATAAATAATTTGATATTTCAATTCAATCAAATTCAATGGGCGTGTTTGCCTGGAAAACATTGTCAGTTTGCATTGCCAAAGCAGTGCAGACATTTATGATAATAACAACAGAAAAAAGTATCATAATATGTATCAAAAATCTGGGTTCAGCTTTGAATTATGATTAAAAAATGAATAAGTTCTATATTCGTTAGTTATTTTCATGTGTAGCTGGTGTGGTGTTAGAGGCTCTTTCTTTGGTCACATAATATGCTGCACCAGTTCATAGCCTCGCACTTCACCCAGAAGATATGGAAATTTGTGTTCATTGTTCATCCTGGTAAATTATTCATTTTTTAGGTTTAGAGAAGTGGAGAGAACGTGTCTTTGATGCCATCGTATAAACAGGTGGTTAGAAGTGCAGCTCCGTTTCCACTTCCTGTTGGCTGCAGTGGGTGCACAGTCATTCCTCTTTATGGATTTAGCTTTGTCTGTGGCATCCCCCCTCGATGGCGAGGTTTGGCATATGGAGTCTGTGCATGGTCAAACATTTCCTCAGCCCTGGATCAATCACAGTGCTCAAATACCATAAGGGCCAAATTACATTCCAGTTTGCTTTTTTGGCTGATTCTTCCCAGTGAGTGAAATTGTTTTCTTATTGTTGAATAATTTGGTTTAAGCTGGTTAGTTTTGTGTCTGGTGACTCTGTACCAGCTGTTTATTTGTTAAGTTTGATGTTTCATGTATCGTCTCCAAACCATTGGGTCCATTTACCAGATCCATATATTTTGGCACTTCAACTTGCTTGGGCACTCAATGCCTTATATTCCCCTATGGCATTGGGCTTAATTTTGTCCGTATAGCTCCTATAAACATATCAGAGGGCCAAACTGTTACACAAGGCAAAATGTATCTGCACTTTATTCAAACCAGCCACAAACACCACGCTGATGTCTTTTATGCAAGTGGTATGGTTCTGCATTTTCATCTAAAGAATATGTGCTGTTTTTCAGATTTACTTCTTTTGAAGCCGTCATGACTGTCTAAGTGTGCATTTCCTTTGTGCTGAATTCTCCAGAGAGATTTGACAGATTCAGAGATTACACTGACACTCAAAGAGCAGGTGGACTTACAAGCTCACTGACCTAACAGCATTGCCTTCTTTTGTTAGAGGAGTGAATGCATTTATAATTACATATTACACTTAGAATATTTACACGAAGCACAGCAGTCAGGTAAATGTTTGGTCTTTCTTCTCCAAGTTACCTGCACTACCACCTGAGCTAAACTAGTGCCAAATAACAGCAATATTAGGTGAGTGTGCTTGCTTTGGAGGGCCTTCCCTGTCAGTCTTTCTGGGGCTTTGACACAGTCTATGTGCTGGAATAGATCAAAACCTCAGGCATCTCTAATATATCAGATTAAACAACTGTTAAAGGTGTTTCAATTTATAACCCCACTGTTTTGAGTCCAAGATGGTTCAAAACAAAGAAGTTGCAGCAAACCCTGTAAATCTGTATGCTCACCACTACCTCCACTAAAAAAGGTTAATTCAATGATGAACATGCTACTGCTGACAAGTTTTTCACAATGAAAGTCCCCACTTGTTTAATGTTGTTGGAATGCATGTATTGTGAACATCCATATCAGGAAATTAGGTTTTTTCAAGTATTTAAAAGCTGCATCCCCATTGGATGATCGCTGACCGCTACAGGATTGCCTCACAGCTAATACATTTTCCATGTTTTTACACCTCTTATACACACACTTGGACCACAAACCAGTAAAATCTCCAATGTATTAGAATGTGCCGAATCAGATTACTGTGATGAGGAAAGGGAAACAGGGTTAGGGTTTGGAGTAACCCTTGAAGATACAGGATTTTTGTAATGTTATAACTGTTTGGTCATTCTTTATAAATGCTATATAAGTTAAGAAAAGTACCCCAGTCCCTGTTAGTGAACCTCTATATCTCTTTTGATCAATAAATAAAGAAGAAATCAGCACTGCAGCACTAACCACCCTTGACCTCATCCGCAATCTTTTTCTGTCTGTCTTAAATGCAGGCGTTGGATTCCCATGGAGGCGGCTCCATGCGGGTGTGCAGCTGCTGGTAGACTGAAGTTACAGGTTAAAAGAGTCATTAGCAGCAAAGGAAAAAGCTACAGCATACTGTTTAAAGAAGGGGCCAAGCTTGTGTTTGTTTTGGTGTGAAAAGTGAGGTTGAGGCTTCGTATCATTTCTTTGATTTGAGTCCATCAAATTTAGCTAATGTTAGGCGATACCTTCTCTTTAAAGTTTTTCCAAATAGCCTTCTAAGGCCAACATACTCACTTGTTACATTAGCCATAACTTGTCTTTTTGTAGGCTTACTCTTATAAAATACGATGAAGTAGAGTTGCCAGTCAAAAGAATGCTTTCAAGGTGCAGTGGCCATACGTCCCGATTTACCTGGGACTGTCACGTTTTCAGGCTCTGTGTCCTTTGTCCCAACAAAAATCTATAAAACACTAATATGCCCCATTTTTTTTAACAACCCCTGTCCCAGTTTTATGCAAGGGAATACAAAAAAGCAACACTTTCTCTGTTTGTCCGTGATACTTCTCAGAAGACTCCTTGGATGTACTAGTTCAGAAATGGTGCCGTAAAAAATCTGAAATATGTAAAGTTTTTTGATAAAATCCTAAAATGTCATAATTCAGGGAATTCCCCTGTCTTAAGGCATGACAGGGCACCACAGTAATATACAAAGTTTGGGGGATTATGTGGTAGAACTAAGAAATAGGGATTGTAACTTTGGTGGTGCGTTGACGATGATGAGAGATCGTTTAATCCGTGGCATAAATTAAGGCCCCATCCACACGTAGATGAATTCAGGAGTAAAAAGGAGCAGAAGTTTTTTGTCGTATCAGCATTTCATCCACACAGAAACGGCATTTTGGGAGGCCGTAAACTATACTTTTTGAAACCAGGTCCCAGAGTGAACAAATCTGTAAAGGCTTACTGTTTTGTCTCTGTGTGGACAGACAACCGCATCTTTCTTGAAACGATTACGTCACACGTAGCATAGGCCACTTACCCGCCATGCACATATTAGACCAAAACAATAATAGCAGATAACGGGGCTGTGTTGGTGCTGCAGAAGCTACTGAGCTTATTATGGCTTTTACATCAAATCTGATGCTTTATTACCACCACTGTGAACAGCATACACCAGATGTTTTTAAATTCAATGCGGAGAACAACCAGGAGGGCAACTAGAAGAAAATTTGTGTCAGTTTTCTGTGATCTTCTTCTCTCTTTTGGTGCATTTCCGTGGCAGTGTTACAGCGCTGAGCACAGGCTTCAAGGTTCAAGGTTCACTTTATTATCCCTGTGAAGGGCAATTTGTTACGCAGCCAGCAGTCAAGACATACATTCAGATCAATCATAAAAGCAGCATTGACAACACAATAAATAGAAGCACAAGAGACTGTGTGCAGTACAACAACAAAACACAATAAAAACCAAGAAATAACACAGGCTTTGGCTAACTATTTAGAAAGCTGATGGCAGTAGGGACAAAGCTTTTTAGCCTTTTTGTCCTGCATGCTGGCAGGCTGAATCTGCGACCGGATGGTAGCAGCTTAAACTCTGAAAATAAAGGGCTTGGCATATATACTACAGCGTTTCCAGTGGTTTCATGCTTACGTGGACATTTCCTGAAACAATCCCGTTTACGGAAAACTTTTTCAAAAGGAAAGGGAAATATAACGTTTTTGTCTCCGTGTGGACAAGGCCTAAGATAGGATACAACAGAGGCTGCTGTCGGAGGATGAACTGACTTTAGACAAAGCACTCAAGTTTGCATAAGCTATGGAGGTGGCAAACAGAGACATTGTGGATTACATGGCATGGAAGAACCCGGTAACCTGGCCAAAAGCTGCAGGTTTGCCAACGAAAAATGTCACAACTGTGGAGGAGTGGGACAGATAAAAAGAGCCTGCAAAAATAAAAGGGGGTAAAAAAAAACACAACACAGTTTAAGAGGGAGAAAAAGAAGTATGACGTGGTGAGATTGAGGAAGACCAATCAGACAAGAGTTAAACGTAAATAGGAAAACAGTAACATTTAAAGTGGACACAGGTTATCTATCATGTCAAGGAGGGCATTTTAAAATCTCCCACTTGCTCAGTGCAGGACTAAGCTCACAACATACAGGGGCCATAAAGTGCATGCATTGGGAGCAGCTAAAATTACACTGGAATATAAAAGCATCACCAAGATTATGGTCGTAGTGGTAATGTAAGGCTGTAATGTAATGTATGAGCTGTAGACTGGACTAGGGAGCTTTGCGTGTGCTGATCTGAAGAACTTAAGGACCAAAGATTTGCCTCCTAGTTGGAAGTGAGAGCCTGTTGCAATGGCATGAATGTGTCATTCAGCATTAGTGAGACTATCTTCTATGACTCAGTTTAACAAACCAACCACAAATGTTAAACTTCTTAAATAGAAAAGCTTCCTTTTGTGTGCCAAGAATCCACTTACTGGAGCTTAGAGGTAGTCCTGATCTGCAGAGATTCTGGACCAGTTGCAGGTTACTTTAAAATGAGCAAGAAGTCAGCCAGTGGAAATCTGAGAACGGTAAAATACTTAATCGAGTCACTCTCCAAGTGTCTAACACCAAGATTGTGAAGCTATAGTGTCAGAGGTGCTTGAGTCATTCTCACATCAAAGCATGAGCTATGTAATGAAGCAAAATTTCTTCTTTGGTGCCTCAGTGTCTGGATTTTACTATGTGTGCTTTGATTTTCATGTAATTCACTACACATTTAAAGCAAACGGCTTTCTCATGGCTGCTTAGATCGCAACCACATGACAAGGACACCCTGTTGAAAACTTGTGTTTTAATGGCAGCATAGCAGATTACAAGAACCTGAATAAACTGATAAGCAAAGCAAAATATGAATGATTGCTTTGACCCTTCATGTATGTTGTTGAGCCACCTTTGGTTTTGACAAATCTAGAGAGCCATAGTTGAAGCTCCACTTTAGTTTTTACCATGAGAAAATTGCAGAAAAAACAAAAGTATCATTAAAAACCCTGGAATAATCAATGCCAGAAGCAAGTCATTTCAGCATTAGGAGCTGGAAATAAACATTGCACTTGACCTTTAAAGTTATGTGGACTCACTGGAAAACTTACAGATTGCTGAAGGCCGAAAAGACAATTCTCTCATAAAATAAAGAGGCTGTAATCAGAGCTCTGTCTGAGTTTGTTTCTTTCTTGGCTTCTTGTCTGTCAGGTCGCAGGTTAGTTCATCCAGACATCACGAGGTTCCTTGTTTTGGAAAGCTCTCTCACTCTATCTCTTCCTTCTTTTTCAAATATCTGATGAAACTTCATGACAAACTGTTGCAACAGCATAGCTTTTTGGAGTTGAACCTTGTATTGGTCCCTGCAGAAGTTCTCCCTAAACAGGCCCCTCAACTTAATTTGATCCAAGCAGGAGAGAAAAGCAGACACAAATCTGCCTGTGAAAGTCAAACTGAGAAACTTTCACTGTAACTTCAGAGACGCTATTGTTTTCATACTTTAAAATGGAATCCAATTACTAAAGTATTTCTTCATAAATGAAAAAAATCTTTGCTTGCCTTTCTAGTCAAAAACATCAAACTGCATTGTTTTATGGGTGGAGGATGCAGTTATTAGAAAAATATGGAATGAGCTAACTCCCTTTTTTTCATTAAAGTGTGTAGAAAAAAAAAGTCATCAATGAGTTTGGCTTAGGTTTGGATTATCCTCAGTAGTACAGAGACAGAGACACATTTATCTTGGAATTGTTTCACGTTGACCAAAATGTGTACCATGCCTATCTGAACATCAGAACCAGACTCCAGGAATCAGTGCCAGAAGTTCTCCTGCAAACGACTCCCATATGGTTTGAACCAAAACAACTCCTTGGCCCTGTCTGAATTTATACAACACTGCTGTATCTTTGTGGACTACACAGTAGTTTGACTACATGCTTGTTTAAATGTGTTTGCTTTAGAGTTAACACTCCTTAGCAAAGTCATTTTTCACCACATATGCTTGAACTCAATGTGTTTTCTGTGTAATTCTTTAAATGTCACTCTCTATGGAGTATTGCGGCTTGATTTACTTCTATCTGTTTACTTTAGTTTCCTATCAGAGGCACCGATTGTTCACTGATTCCAAAAGAAGTCAAGGAAAGGCAGCACATTCATTTATAGCACTGCTTAGATAATGGCAGCTTCCTTTGGTTTGTGGAGTTATTATGTGGTTTACCAAACACTAATTTAGATGCTTGCTTGCAGCATCCCATGTTCCTCAAAAAAATGATAATTGACTCAGTTGTGCTAACTTTCTCAGGCTCATGTTTTATGCATCAGTGCTTTTCCCTGTCTGTTTTTGTCATTGATACCGAGCTTGGCCTGCTGCGCTCTGCCCGGAATGGCAAGAAGGCTTGAGTTTCCTTCCAGCACGTCCCCAGTCCATTACCCAGAGGGTTGTGCGGCTCATTCCATGGCTTAAACAAGACCTTGAGGGGCCTGCATTGGTTTGGTGTAGATGTGCATCAGTGGTTGTATGTGACTGATGCCAACTTAAAGTGAGAACTTGTGACAGGAATGGTGCCCCATCTCCTGCAGCTGTTTACTTTGGCAAATGTCTTGTCACCCAAAATTGAGAGATACAATCTAGTAATTTAAAAGAATCTGTTACTTCTCGTCTTTGGTTGTCTGTGTATAAAGCAGTAGATGAAAGGGAAATCATTATGTCACAGTTTTAATCAAGTGTTCACATGCACAAACTAGATAAAATAGATATATGTACCCAATATATCAATACTGGATAGGGATATGCACAATCAGTCAATCATGTGATTAAATGTCATCACCCCTTCTAGCTGGCACCAGAATTTCTAGCTGATTAAACTAAATGAAGGCCTAGTGTTAGTTCATGCAGGACATGGTAGCCATACGCCCAGCCACGATCACCTGATGGCCAGCTGATCCCAGTTATCGCCTCCCAGCACCCACAGCCAATCACACCTCTTTCACTAAACACATCGGTGTATTTAGATATGAGGAATCCCTGCTTTCATTAATGCTGATGCACCACACTCCTGCCGCTGGCAAAGCTTAACCTCCTCCACCCCAGCCTCCTCCTTTATAGCATAAAGCTGCTTGCACCCTCATATTCAGATTCATGACGAGAGTGTTCCTGACTATAAAAGTTCTACTTCTTTCTTCTGAATTGTGGTGCTCTTAAGGAAAATGTAGGCCTGTATACTTGAAAACAAATTTCTTCAAATGCACTGATGCTTCATTTAATCTAGTACTTAGTGACTTTCCAGCACATTAGCATGTTCCTAAAGAATGTTACTATACTATTGTAAGTATTTATACCCATGAGCGTCCACGCTAAGTGTGCTTGAGCGTGCCAGGCTCTGTAAAATTAGAACGTCATATTGAGTGCTGACAGAAATGCTGAGAGCAGGGCAGCAGGGCAGGAATTTTGGAGACGACCTGGCCTATCTGTCATGAGGTGCAGCTGCTCCTGTCGGGTAGGGGGAGGGGGTAGGTGGGCGGGGATAGCAGAGGATGTGTAAATCAGCTCCTGCTTGTCCCCAAACTCCAACCAGAGACCTGAGAGAAGCCTAATGGAAAAATCAGGACACGCATAAGGAATCCTTTGGACTCTAAGGGTCTCAGTCTGGAGAGTTTTTCCTCTGAATGCCTGTGACATATAAAACTTAGAAGAGAAAATGTAGATAAATAATATTGTGAAGTTTGACAAATCATTTTTATTTTTCTGTGATTTTATTCATTCAGCATGCTGTTGTCTGATGTGCAAATTCTTACTGCCAACTGTTTCTTATGCCTAACTTTGCTTTGAAGTGAAAATGCAAATGCATACTCACACTAAACACTGTTATCGCAAGTTCAAAGGATAGCCTGGGTTTCTTTCTTCCTCTGTGGAGAGACTTACTCAACCCGAGAAAATGCTTTAATGATAAGACCTGAATGTGCTGGATAGTTTGATATCAAGAGTCAAACCAGATGGCCTTGACTTTTCTGTGCAGGGAACAGTTATCTGGCAGGGTTAAGCAGGGGTTGTTTTAAAGTTAATGCTTCTCACTGGGGAAGGTTTTTAGCTAGCAGAATATTGAGATCAGACTAAGAAATAGTTCTAATAGTTATGGCCAGCTGAAGAGAGAGGAAATGTAGAGAGGAGAGTGAGGTGGACATGCACCAAATAGCCGAAGCCCACAGTCAAATTTGCTTAAGCTTATGGTGTGCCTACTCTACTGAGCTAAACCAGCTCCCTGCTTTTCAGGTTTTCTGGGTTTATTCCCCAGAAGAGCCAAATATTTCCACAGCCTCTCAGTATGGCTACAGAATTGCTTAACCTGCCTTTGTTTGTGCCTAAACTCTGCAGCTCCCTTAAAGTTCTAGAGTATTTTGGCATCTTCAAGCTTATGGTTTGTTTAAAGGTGCATATTTTGTCATGAAGCTCATTCAGTAGTCACACACAGTTATTTTAAGTAGTAAAGCTCTGACTAACCCATGATACAGTACCTTCCAAGCACCACTCAGCACTAGTAGTGGTGTTTTCATGCATGCAGCTGCTGAAGATTTTACAAAATTTTTGGGATGAGTTGCATGTGTATTGAAATTTTTCCTCCCAACTTTATCTGGAATTTTCTCTGGCAGCCTCCTAGTAGGGGCTGCACGGCGGCGCAGGGGTTAGCGCTGTTGCCTCACAGCAAGAAGGTCCCTGGTTTGCTTCCTGGTCAGAGCCCTTTTGTATGGAGTTTGCATGTTCTCCCCATGCATGTGTTGGTTCTCTACTCTGGCTTCCTCCCACCACCAAAAGACATGCTTGTTTGGTTAACTGATCACTCTAAACTGGCTGTAGGTGTGAGTGTGAGCTTACCTGGTTGTCTGTGTCTATATGTAAGCCCTGCGATTGACTGGCGACCAGTCCAGAGCGTACCCCGCCTCTCGCCAAATGACAGCTGGGATAGGCTCCAGGCCCCTGTGACCCCCAATGGGGGTGTTACAAAACACTGATACACAAAAATTTTGTTAGATTTTGCAGCACTATACTGTATTGATTTTTCATAATGCTGTATCAATATTCTGTTTATTTATAATTCACTTTGTTGGGGTGGTGGTTTTTAGGATGTGACTTCAACCTCTGACTGCTAGTTAGCAGCAGACGTTCGGCCATTTAATTCTTCCCTCTTCTCTGTTTAGAAGAATTAACAAAAGCCTTCTGACCTGAGTGACCCGTTCGCCCATGCACATCCGGCAGTAAAGAGTGACTTCTGCTGCATTCAAAGCAGATGTGTGGACTTGTTTTGGCTTTCAAAATTTTAAAGACAGTACATACTCTGACACGAGTCAAGCCATCTTACTAATAGCTTTAAAGCTACTTAGTGAAAAGCTCTGACTAAACCACTCTGCACTTCCTTCCATTAAAACAAAGATAGCGACTGGCTGATGAACACAGCCATGCTTCAACAGGTGAAAACCATGTCAATATGCATATTTTGCACACAAACAATGGCAAAGGGGAAGTGTATTATCTGAATTAATGTGCCCTGTGATGGCTGCCATGCCACACAAAAGGGTCTGCCATGCTAAAGGAAAGACCACAACTGCACCAGATTGCAGTGCAGCTACATTTGGAGATGAGTTGAATTGAAAGTAGCACGACACCGCCTCATGACTGTATTTGAAAGTGTGCATGGCATTAGAGTGCCAATAAAGCTGGCACTTTGCTATACAGTACCTGGTAAGAGAGAGGACCTCTCACTAAAAGCTTTTCTGCTTGGAAAAACAAAGTCACAAAACTCTTCATTTACATGTTAAAGTTGTAAGACTACTTGCATTGTCCAATGTAATCCTTCCTGATATTGAATTAACAGAACTGCTTGATTCTTGAGGGACTGTAACTGCTGTCAACACCTTTGTCAGAGTGTATTTAAAAACCAAACTGACAAATAAGAGCTTTGTTTGGGACTTTGTAAGTTGTTTGAGTAGGTTCCGTCAAATTTTACCAGCATAGTTTCAGAGCATTTAATATTTCCGTGACTTAAGAATCATGGAAACAGTCCTCTTATTTTTATAATTATTATCACAACTTCAATTCTAATCAAAGTGTGTATGGCTAGCCTAACTGTGGTGATAACAAGAAACAGAGAAGTCCTTTCTACTTTGAGCTTTTACTTTGAAACTTCAGGCTTATCATCGGCACTCTTGAGTATTCTCAGGAATACGTCTGGAGGAGGTAGATAAAAGAAAGCAGCTTGGGAGAGAAACATCCTCCAGTTGACATTATCCAGCCATCTGAGCAAGGGACTTTTTCAGATAGTTCAATGTTGACTGATAAATCAGCCCGTGGTGTTCTCCTTTATCTTCATTCAGGGCGGACAGATCGGGACAGAAAGTCTTCACAGGGTCGCCCAGAAGAAGGAGCAGATTGTTCGGCTGCTGTCGCACACGGATCAGAGGTCTGCTGTGAGCTGGATGGATGAGTGTGTTTGCACTGTCTATATGGGTCCAGACTGCCAGACTCCATACATAGAGACAGACAGGGTGCACGGCCGGGTCCAGGAAATGACCGCGATTATGCCAAATGTCCCCTTTGCCTTAGTGTCCCTTGTGGTGATGGATATGGTATGTAATAGAGAGGAGATGTGACTCCATAGAGGCTGCTCAAAAGCATCAGTCATTGCAGTCTCATCTATGGTAAAACAGGACATCAGTTTCTGTTTTTTTTTTTTGTCTTTTAGGTATTCTTGACTAACCTGCCTTCATATTAAGAAATGACTTCAGTTTGTATATTTGAATAAACATCTTCCTACAAAGCATTTCCCATGAGGAGTTTGGATAACCTTGCAAAGCAGATGGATACGCCCATTTACTTGTTTTTCCACTGGCGAATCCATCTTGCAAAGCTCCCATCTGAACCATTTGGGCCCTGTTAGAAAGTGACAGGACCAATCAAAGATGAGGGGCAGTACTTTCAGGCGCAGCAGAGTCGTGATGTTAAGCAGCAAGAGCTGGTGCAAATACGGAGGAAGAGATTAGTAGGGATGCTGCTAAAGCGCCAGTTTTATCAGAACTTGACAACATTTCTTCATTAAAAGAAGAACAAAGAACAGCAGTGAGTTGTTTTCTTTTCAAAAAAGACAAAAGTCGAGTACTTACATGTCTATAGTCGCCATGTTTTAGCGTTATTCTTAGTAGCTGTGCACGCACAGCTTGCTAGCCGCTACGTCACGTGCTTTGTTGCTCTGATTGGCCCGTAGAGATGTGACAGACAGAACATTCACCCAATCATACTCCGAGGATTTTTCAAAGCTTCTGCCTTTACTCAAATGTTTCCCATTGAAGCTTTCTCACATGGATGTGTGAAACAAATCCGTCCGGCGTGTCAGGTTAGAGTTTGGAGGTGACTGAGTAAGAATGCACTCAAAGGTCATGAAAGGTTTCTTGAGCAAGCCACTGCACATCCACACTCGTCACATTCCTCTTTACTCACAGAGTGACCAGAAGCTAAAAGGGTGAGGTAACAGTGAGGGCTAGTGCACAAGGTCATAAACCCTTGGCCGACACAGCAGGACACACCTGGCTTTTAATGCACCAAGATGCTATGAGGAGTTATGGGTGCACACCTGGATCCGAAATGTTTGAGCAGCAGTTAAGCAGCTAAACTTAGTTATGACTTGTTCACAGTGCCATTTCAAACTGTGACATTTACACCCCTAAAGACTTTTCATTAACTGGTCATGATCTTTGTCCGTTGTCTCTTACAGTCAGTACTATTGTACAATAATGTTAATTAGAGTCCTTTCTATCCTGCTCCTGTCAGCTCCCACTGGATTTCTGACCATGACTGCCCACTCCTGCAGCGCTTGCCATCCACTACAATCTGCATCCCAAACAGGTTTGCCCAATCCCACCCACATCCGAATTTAACAAACCATGTTAACTATGTTTACTATTCAGAATGACAGACAGCACGTTTAATTAAAGGAATGGCAATATTGTTTGTTCACTTAGTTTCTTTTCTGACTGAAGGAACAGTCTAAGAAAACAACCACAATGCTCACATCCTTGACATGCGTAAAGGTGCCACACAGGGATAAATGAGCAGTTGAGAGTCCCAGACTGATTAAACTCTATAGCTATAGCAATGTCAAAGTAATATTTTCTGACTTAACTTACGCATGATTTATCATCATTCATTTTCAAAGTTTCATCTTTATTTTATTTTGAACATGTATGAAAAAGAAAAAAAAAGAAAAAAAAAACAATCAGAGATGAAAGTCATACAGAGGGGAAATTGTTTCCTGATCTCTGGAGAGTTTGTGTGTCAAAAAAAGCAGCACACTCTCATCAGCTCTCACAGACAGTAGACTAATCTTTACTATATTCCATGCTGTTACTCTTCATCATTATATGCTTAGTAAAATAAGGCCAATTTGCATGACAAATAACTGCATAATGGCTTAACACATGCGCCAGTGCCTGTTTGCAGAAATATACCTATAACATAATAAGGGGACCATTAAAGCTGTGCCTTTTGACTTATTTACAAAGTTTTAGTGTGCATCACACCTAAGGAAGCACAGAGACAGACCCACATTCAAATATATTTACATAGCACCGCCAACTACAACTGACTAATAACAGTAAATAAACTGTGATTTTTAACACCAAGGTGTGACACATCTTTTATGTTATTGTTTAATATCAGCATGGAGGAGTGCTTTAAAGAGAGTTGCCTTGTGGGTGGATTTCAACAAAGTCCAGTTGTTTCCCAGCTTTGTCACTTTCTCTCTAAGTTAAAAAGAAAAAACAGACTCAGGAGCTTGTCATAGTGTCCATCTTTTATTGTGTGTGTTTGAAAGTGAGGGCCATCTCCTCTTCAGAATTGTGGTGGACTGTGCATATGTGCTATACAAGGGAAGCTATTTGGGACAGAGGCAACTGAAAGAAGAGACACAACAATTTTGGATTTGACAGAAAATCTGTACATATTTATGATTTATTTATGGCACCGGTTTTGAACCAGTACATCCAAGAAGTCCGCTGAGAGGTATCGAGGACAAATGGAGCCACGGTAGGGCGTGCATGTTGAGACAAACATACAGACACACCGCCATTATAGTAGCAAGATTTAAGGCAGCAATAATTGCTCAAGCCAACACAATAGTTTATAGCAGGATTAGAAGTTTGTTTGTTGCTCCCTGAAGAAACAGAGAAGCATCTTGAATTGATCTACCTCTACTCTTCACTGGGTTTACTTTCTCTGATTGGATTCTGTAGAAGTGCACTTCAGGCATGTCTCTTTGCCAGTAGTGCATCCAGCTGAACAACTGTTCATTTAGAAAGATAAAAACGTTTTACAAATGCGTAAGGAGACTGGTGACTTCTTAACAGGTTGCAATGATTGACCGCCAAATGGGCGGTTCCATAAGTGTGTGATGAAAAAACTGAGTTAGGAGAGGAATAACACATTAACTTATCATCTTTCTGTATGAATTCTCAAATACTCGTACATTTTAATAGATGACTTACAAGATAATTAATAAACGGACTCCATTTATTTAGAAGCTCTGTTTTCTCCCTTCAGTGGCACCAGTCTGCTTTTCCGTAGCTGGACTCTTAGAAAAAATTTGAAACCAACGTCAAACTGCAGGTACCCCAGTGATTTCAAGGCTGTTTCAATAAGTTTAGCCTGAAGTGGGCTTAAAGTAACCTCCATTTTATTAGTGCTTGAAAGTCCTAATTCAGATAAATGTCTGCAAGTAAACAATAGTAGAGACTAGAGAATATCAGATGTAGTTTTTATGACCTTTGGGCAGATTTTTTAAAATTTTCATGCGACTCTAGAGACAGTTGGATCAAGCACTTCCTCCTGAGCCACATTTAATACATGAATCAGGAGTATTATTAACAATAAGGTGTAACAGGGAGAGGGTAAAGACTACAATACCTTTAAAAAGGGTATTCTGAAATATTTTGTTCTTGTGGTGCTTCTTCATGCCCTCTCTTTCTCTTTTACCTTTTTGTCTCCTGTTTCAGTTAACAAGCCAAGACATTTCTCCGTCACTGTTTCCAACATTTTGAAGAAGACTAAACACATTCCAGTGGACTTTATTGCTCCTAATTTAGCTTTTATGTTCTGTTTCTTTTACTTTATGTAGTTCTAATATTTTTTTAAAAGTTCACTGACTTGATTTTAAGACTTTGTTTTACCCCCCAAGACTTGGGCAACAGTTCATTTATTGTGCACAAAAGGTCTTGAGTTCTTAATCAGACAGGCCTGTGTTGCATTGATTTAACTGGAATAACTAAGTCCTTACAGGCTGTGCAGTCTGATGATCTGTTTTATAGCTGCAAAATAAGCATCAAATAAACAGTGTTCAAAAAACACCAGATCATTTAAATGCTATTTTTATACCAGGATAAATAGGAGTTAACCTGTTTATGTGTCATAGATACTATGACATATGCTGCTTTTTACATTACACAGACCACACCTTCAGTATTGATGCAATTGAAGGGAGCTGGTTTGAATTAAAGAAAAAATACAATAAATAAGAACAACACATGAACAGCCTTTTTAAGCTTTTCCAATTATGTTTCATGCCAATCCTGACGTTTGAACAGTTGGAATAGAAGTAAAGATAATATTTCTCCCACGCAGCATGGTGCATGAGATATAAGGCCAATCTTTCTTGGCTCCTGAAGGAAGTTTCCACTAGGTTTAATTGAAATCTGCTTTGTAGGTCCTGATTTTTCTTACATAAAAGAGACATAGAAATACCCACGGCACAAGCTGCAGTTGGACACTTGCCTTGTATGCTTGAGAAACGATGATTGGAGCTAAAAAAGCTATGATATTTGGGTCAATTTGCCAATAAATATTTGCAATAACTAAGCTTAAAGCATTACCATTCCGAGCTTGTTCTTCCTGTGGATCAGTGTTAAATTATCTATGAATCCGGCTTGACTTATTGCTTGTTTATACATCATAACACAAACAGACATAAACCATCATAGCAACCAAGCTAATGAGAATCCTGAAGTGGTCCAATATGGGGTATGGAGTCATTAATTTTCTTGGCGTGCAGATATTTTGAAATGCATGTGGAGCCACATGTTTATGTACACAATATCTCTATAATGCAGCATACAGGTTCAATTTTGAAGACATTAAGGAAGAAAAATGATGGGAAATTGTTTTCTTTTGGTAGTTTGGCAGGTCATGTGAGGTTTTCTATAAGGCATCAATGTAATAAAGACTTTTTAGACTGGACTGATGCCCATTCTTGCTCTTTATCGTGCTTCATGTTTCTGTTGGTGTGTATGACCTCCTGTGTGCACACTCATACAAACAGTCCTTCAGAGTAGCAACATTAGAGAGAAGTTCAACAGTCCTGCTCTAAAAAGCTCCACACCAGGAAGAAGTCATAAACTGTGTTAATAGAGTTGTAACCTTAACATAAACCGTGTTGAGGAAAGAGTCATACCGATTATTTTGCTCCTGTGTGACACTGCTGAATTAGCCCAACGTCCTGATGGATTACCTGCAGCTGACCCCGGGTGTTAGTTGTGATGAATCTGTCCAAAACCATCTGGGGCCCCAGCAGAGTTATTGCCTGGCTGTTATCAGCTGAAAGCAGACACTGACGGCTGTGTTGGGGCAAAACATCAGCACCAAGATGGCTTTTGTTTCATGTTAGCAAGTTTGGATTCTTACTCAGGGGAGAAAAATGCAGGAGAGTCTGTCGTCTTGCACTGAAATATTAAGTTTCTTTTAGAGTTAAAGCTACTGTGATAAAACAGTTTTAATATTCCTTATCTCACAAGATTTTTCTTCTGTTTGAAAAAAAATAAAGATAACCTTGGTGAAATGGTTAAATGAGGCTTTAAAGAGGGAAAAATTACTAGCTGTTTTCTAGGAGCATTACATTTTGTGAAGGGAGTTTAAAGGGGACATATTTTACCCTTTTAAGACAATTTTATATCAGTCTCAAAACCCCTCTTTTTCAGCCCTTCTCAGAACGAGCCATTTCTGTGTCTGTGGCTTTAAATGGTAATTAGCTGTCTGACTCTGCCCCTGACCGCACCCCTCTCAGGAAATGGATGTGGCACTCCTGATGTTAAAAAGTTACAGGCTGTTTTCGAATTGGCCTACTACACACTCCTGCCAAATGCAGTATGCAGTATGTACTTGCCACGGCGCTTTGCATTGTGGGTAACAGTAAGCAAAGCAGACTGGTCCGATGCATACTGTGAAATTTTCCCAAATCAGTACGTCATCCGGGTATTTTTGGCATACTGCAACTTGCGCATTTGTTTGCATACTACATACTACATTTTGGGCAAATCAGTACGCACTGCCAGTATAGGAGGCAAATTCGAAAACAGCCACAGACACTTTTATCCAAAGCAAAGATCCTGACTGGGATTTGAACCATCAATCTCCCAGTCCAAAGTCAGGAGGGTAACCCACTGAGCTATCCAGCATCTCAGCTGGTGGCTGAGAGGAAGATCAGGAGACAAGTGTGGAACTTCCTTCCAAGCGGGGAGGTGCCAACCAAACCTGGGGGCAGGTGCTTACTCCCCATGTGACATCATGAGGGTAAAATCTGAGAACAGCTTGTTTTAGCACACATTTTCTGAAAGCTGGAGAAAAAGAGGGTGGAAGGGAATGGATTTTTCTGAGGGGATTGTGGACAGAATATGTACCAGGGGCACATATTCTTGTTAGAAAAGCCTGAAAAAGTGATTTTTGCATCATATGCCCCCTTCAACATTTATTCTTCTTTATAATGTCAATTTCAGAATAAAGTCCCCTTTAAGGGGAGGATGGCATGGACTTTGTGTTGCTGTGCAAGTTAATTCATGACACTTTAGAATAGAGCATGTCCACACTTTACTCTTAGTCTTATTTGGCTGACCGCTGAGCTCAGATGCTTCTGTGTGTCTGACTGATTGACTTAGTGAATGCTTTTTTCACTTTCAGATTCATTGAGTTGCGTTTGCTTGTACTGGAAGCCATCGGTAATAGCTGCCTCCACTGCTAGAAATAACTCAGACATAGCTTTAGAACTGGACCACATTTCTTCTTAAAACCAGAGCAGAGAGCCACACCGAAAGCTTCTCATGGCACAGAAGGTGTTTTGCGCATCTCCTGTAGTGATGTGTCCCCTCCTCACACCATATTTTCTCCTCACCATTCTGCTAACAAAATTAGCACTGTGGTTTACTCAATGTGTCAGATTAGGGGCATGGGTTTCTGTCTAGCCAATCAGATGCAATACAAGACAAGCAGGAGGGGAGGGGAGATGATGTTTCTCAGGGCTCTGTGTACCATTCAGTCGCCACACAGAGAGAGAGGGAGAGGGATGAAATGGAGCTATATAGATCTAAGTCACCAACAACAACTAATTCCTTATAAATAAGGATGGTACCATGTTGTGTAACATAGCTTTTAAACAAAATGTTATGTAAAATGTTGTCATTCCTTCAGTTTTGTGGTTTATTTATTGTCCCCATGCCCTATTTAGAGTTTGATTTATTTGGGAAATATTTTGACAAAGCAGCGTTATTTAATTTATTAGCTGTCCCGGATATATGTCAGATATATTCATGCAATGGATATGACTTGATCTGGCGTGTCAGGTTAGCTGTTTCCTTCCGACAGGACTTTATGTTTTAAACTTTTGGGATCCTTCAGTTCTCAACCCACTGACATAAGTTACAGCACAATTAAGCACCACAACAACAAATCACTCTGCCAGAACACACAATTCAGTCAGGCATTTCAACAGGCATCCCAGATATTGCAGTCAGCCATATACTAGGTTTTAACCTAGTCTTGTTTTTACTAGGGATGCACAGTATTGATTTTTTGCCAATATCCGATATCCTGATCTTTACAAATTGATTTTAGCCAATGCCAATATCAGAACAGATATGAAGATGAAAAAGATGGCAGATTTAAGTCCTACAACACACTTGTGTTGTGAAAGTGTAAGGAATAATGATGAATAAATAGAAAGACTTCAGCTGACATGGGTCTGTTGCTCCAGCCTAAATCTCCACAAATGTATTTGTTAGTACGAACAATATTTACATCTGATATAGGTAGATTTTTGAAACCAAAATATCAGTTGCTTTCATATCAGAAAGTAAAAATACAACCTGTGTGTTGGCTCCATGCAGTCACAGCTTGTGTGTGTGCTTTGTTTACCTTCCCTGTGACATATTCTACTGATGTCAAAAAATACAGTATATCTGCTAAAACAAGGTACATACATCTCTCAGTGCATGAAGTGAGTATTAACTTGTATTAAAGATTTTAAAGGCTCAAGTCATCAATTTTGTTTCAGTTAATTCTTAATCTTTCTCACTTCCTTTCTCAGTTCTTGCCTGCAGTCTTGTCAGTCAACTTGATGTGCTGTCTGCATTGAAAAACCAGCCTGAGGCTGAGCTGATCAGCATCCGTAGTCAGGAGGAAGCACATGGTGACAGCAGAGAATCTGCAGTTAAAGAATACAATCCTAGTGTCAGGATGCTTTATCAGCAGGTCTATGCATGTATGACTTAATAGTCATGTTAAATCAGTTCTGATGTTGTGGTTATTGTTGTTTTAATGTCTCTGACAAAACCAAAGGTTATGTTCAAAACTATACAACAAATTTGTGTTGATTGTTAATTAAGAACAAAAATGACCCTTATGCATATAGACATTGAATTGCAGATGGGCTGAGTTTTATTTTTACCTAGGCCTTCTGTATTTTGATTATTTTTTATTCAGACTTTTATTTTTTGTTTTAATTGTACATTTGAATTCAAAGTAACTGGAACTTTTCATTTCAGTTAATGTAAAATGATACACCACATGCAGTAATACAGTGAACAATAGGCATGGAAAATCTGCGCTTAAAGTAAGGATCTCCATTTTTTTAATGGAAATATAGTCAACATTAAACACTGAAACTGTTACATTCATGTATTTGAAAAATGATGTCTGGAAGCTGACACTTGAAAATGGCGCCTGTGTTTCTTCAAAGTCTGCAACATATGGATTGGTAACATCATTCTTATCCACAGTTAATCCCCTCGCAGCCAAGAGTTCACGGAGGATTGATGTGTCGTTGCTGCTCTGTCAGACATGTGCTTTTTATTTGGTCACCAGGCAGTAGCACTGTCTTATCAGCACAGCACAACCAGCCGGGAATGCACGCCTGCACTTTGTTGGGGACATTGGCAAGATGTTGCTGAAATGTGCTGACTTTTAAAATAAGATTCCAGCTCAATTTTCATAACTTTAGTTACTTATCATGATCAAATTTTTAGAGGTTTGAAAGCTCAGAGTGCTTCCCAGGCAGAACAAAAAATTCCTTCTTACATTCAAAGAATCTTTTCTTTCTGCATCTCCTTCTATCCTCATACAACCAAAACACAGCTTCAGTAGATAGCTGCTCAACATGAGTCTGTTTCTGCTCAAGGTTTCTGCTTGTTAAAAGGAAGTTCTTCCTCACCAATGTAACTTTGCTTAATGTTGCTTAGTGCTGTGCTCATGGTGGATGAATGTTGGATCTAGACCGGCTCTCCTTGTGAGGTGTGTTGAGATGACATTCATTATGAAATGGCACTATACTAATAAAATGTTTTATTCAAAACTTTTATCATACTCCTCAAAAATGACAACTACAGGACAGCAGCTTTTTAATGGACATTAACTGAATGTTCAGAAGTGCACTCTTTTACATATTGCTTTTTACCTTCAATTCTATTCACAAACCACAAAAGTTTGGGTCATTGTCAAAAAATGTAAATATAAGTGGGGTCTCCTTTGTTGTATTTTGTGCTTCATAAAGCACCATGCATTTTCAGTGGGAGACAGGTCTGGACTGTTGGATGGTCTAGTACTGGCACTCTTTTACTGTTAGGCCCTACAGCTTGTGCAGACTGTGGCTTGGCATTGTCATGCTGAAATAAGTAAGGAAGTCTGAAAAAGACTTTGTCTTGATGGAACCACGTCTTCCTCCAGAAATAGTGTTTCATGACACCTGCTCTCCAACAGCACTGTCAACATTAAAGGTTTTAGATTTATGATCTTTTTTTTTTTTTTGTTTTGCTGATGAGTTTTTTATAAACACCTTTCCTGCTTTAGCCCAAACCTTTTATTCATAGTAAAATATTTTGCAATTTAAGCACAAATAACTAAGGTAACTTAAATTTAACTTATCCTTATGGATGACCCATAACCATAAAGGTCCTTTTAAGGTTTCTGAAACTTTATATATAATCAGTCCTCATAAAATTTGCAATATGTCTTGTCTAACCATATATGTTGTCCTTTGAGTCAAACAGGATAATGACCGTTTATTTTGGGGGGGCTTTTATGATCTTATTCAGAGAGGACAGTGGACAAGGCCAGAAACTGGGGAGAAAGAGAGAGATGGAAATGACATGCAGGAAAGGAGCCACAGCCTGGATACTGACATGCAGACTTAACCGCTAGGCTACTGGCGCCATAGCTAAAATGATCATAACTCTTTTCCTGTTACTGTCTCTTATTAATGTGACTCACCCTCTTAGTTCTTTGGTACATTCTTAAACACTAAATCTCTGCATTTTGGTTTTAGCTTCATGCTGTGCTTAATTTAGTTGGTCCTAATAAAATGCTTAAAACATTTAGTATCATCAGTTCCCTCATTTCTTTGAATACTAATGCCACATTTCAATGAATAACCCAGAATCAAAGAGATACGGAAATATTAAACCAGTCGGCTTCTACAGTTTCCATTCATAACATTTGAGTTCCTGTGGGAACTTGTTTATACGTTGGTTACCAGTGAGTGACTTATTTGCTTATTGCAAACACCACAATTGTTTTCCACTCTGTGATACAAAGCACGTTTCTTTTGAGAAGAATTATTTAATTCAACAAATACAGAAACTATTAAGTAAGCTTTAGTGATCAGCCAGAAGTGGAAAAAATCAACTCATATTATTAATTTAATCGAGAGTTAATCTGCTTTTCATTATCTCTCCACAGAACTCATGAATTATTTTTATTATTATTTGGAGCAGCCTCAGTCTTTATGAAATACCACAGTAATCTTTCATTGAGAATTAGATTTGATGGGAGTCCAGTGCCAGCAGGATTGTGGTGAGTTCATTTCCTGCATGTGCAGCGTGGGAGGAGGGGGGAGAGTTTTTTGGGGATGGGGGGGGGGGGGGGGGGGGGTGGCTTTGGGGGGGGCTACAGAGGGGCAGTGGTCTTGGAGGAGTTAAAAATGACGTGCAATTAATCAGCCTGTGCAGACGACCAGTATCACTTCGCTGTGGAGGCTGGAATAGAGGCCCGTCTGTGCTGAACAGCTGCAGGAGGAAACGGGCTCTTTGCCTTTCTTAGACATGTGGATGGAGGGAGAGGCAGTGAGAGTGAGGGAGTAAAAGAGAGAGAGAGAGAATGTATATGTGAGTGTGAGGCCACTTGCGTTGGAGGAGGGGAGGAGGAGACGAAAAGGAAGAGAGGAAAAAAATGGAGGTTTTAACAGCCTACCCACATCTGTTTATTTAGAAAAGAAACCATTGTGTCATTCAGTTATTCTAACAGCCTACACCAGGGCCAGTGTTAGTCCCACAATGACGGCTTTTTAAATACACAGTTTACACTCCTATGAAGTGGCCTCATAACTGCGTCGGAGCCTCAGGAACGTGCCAAATGGGGGAACATGCTAGGGTTTCACATTCCCTCCCTCCCTCCCTTCCCCTTGCACTACTTGACGTCTCTATAGTAGACTGTGATGCCAGAGGTTTTGCAGGGGGACAGATCTGGTGGGGGCCATTTGTCCCAGACTCGTGTGCTTTTTCTGGGTCTAATCTCTTAAATTGGTACTGGAGGTTTGGAGGGCTGCCAAGAAAACTGCAGGGGGTTAAGGGACATGAGTTTAAAAGCAGTGCAAGAAGTTGAGATGGCATTCTGCTGCGTAGTCTGTTGTTTAGATTTCCCATCAACTGTGTAGTCAAAGTCTTGGTATAACGTAAATGATACACATGCATGGAGAAGTTCACACAAGTTTTTGCTTCCTTTTAAATGTCCTGTCTTAAAGGGCTGTGGTCAGAATTGTGTCACTTCAGGCTGATTTTAAGGTTCAATATGAAACTTCCTCTTCTCAGCCCATGCCACACATATGAGTCTTTTATTTACATTGAAGAGCCAAATTATGAGTGGCTCTTGCAACAAGAAGCTCATGACTGCAGGGTGGACACAAATCCATGACATTTTACTGTTAAAGTAATATCACTGTAGTTTTCTGACTGCATCATTTAAGTGGATAAAGATAGATCTGAGTATAGCTCAGCTCTCGGCCCTTACTGCCTTTCAGAAAAACATTGAAGAAAAACTGATTTAAAACATGAAACTTTGTTTGCAATGGATGACCAATGATGGATTCCTCTTACAGAAAAAACAATCTGAGCATGCAGAAACAAGCTAGCAGCATCTTAGCTTCCTTCATTATCTTGTGGCACCTGTACAATGCTGGAGAAACAGATTTTTTTTCAAGATATTTTTTGGGAAGCTTCATGCCTTTCTTCATTTTTCTATAGGTACACAGGACTGTTGATAGAGTCAGAAACTGGGGAGAAAGCGAGTGGGGAAAGACATGTTAACTCACCTTGAGGGAGTAAAGACTTCTGCATGTTTAGTTTTTATTGATTTTTCTTCAGCTTTTAACAGTTTTCAGCCTCACATTTTAGCAGAAAAACTACGTAGCATCCATAACATTGATCTTGGTCTGATAAGCTGGCTGATGGACTTTTTAACTAGAAGGACTCAATGTGTGAGGGTTAATGGTGTTTTATCAAATTTTAGTATTTCTTCTTCCGGCCCACCTCAAGGATGTGTTCTCTCACCACTTTTATTTTTGTTTTGTACACTAATGAATGTCAGAGTTGGTATGAGAAGCAGCACACCATCAAATTTGTAGATGACTTAGTGATCGTGTCGCTTCTCTCTAGTGATGACCCAGACCATGGCCCCATTTTAACTGATTTTATTGAATGGTATGAGAAATCCTTTTTAAAGATGAATGTTTTTAAAACAAAAGAAATGACTGTGGATTTTAGAAAGAATCCCGCTGCCATCTCTCTGTTCTTGATTAATGGACAGTGCATGGAAAAAGTGAGCCAGTATAAATCCCTGGGTGCTGTTGTGGATGAGAAAATGAGCTTTGAATCTCAGGTAGATTCTGTCTGCAGGAAAGTAAATCAAAGATTGCATTTTTATTGCAAGCTTAGGAGTTTTAACGTGGACAGTGTATTTCTGAAAATGTATTATTCAATCTGTACTCACATTCTCTTTTATTTGCTTTTACAGTTCACTTAATTAAATAAACAGGAACCGGCTGTTGGGCTTCGTCAAAATGTGCTGCAAAAACGCAGGCACTACTGAGTAATCTGACTGGCTTGTTTAAACTCACCTCTCAAAATCGCCCAGTCAATCCTTGATGAACCAGATCATCCACTCTTTAAGTTGTCCCTTCTGGAGAAAGATACTATGGCCTTCAGTCATGTAAGACAAACAGACTAAAAAAATCCTTTGTCCTGACTGCCATTAGCTTTTTGAATAGTTCAAGGTAAAATTTGTCTATGACTTATTTATTTCAATGCCATTGCTATCGTTTCCAATGTGTCTGAATGTTTCTTATTGGTCTGAACTTTTTTTTATTTCTATGGTGTGAGAAATTGTTTTTGTGTGGTACTGCTGGCTGTGAAGCAAATTGTCCCTCGGGGATATTAAAGATATTCTTGATCCTTGATGTGGGAAAGGAGCCGTTGGCCAGATACAAACCCAGACCTCCAAACTTTTAATCCAACAGCCTCTGTGCACAGGGCATATAGTGATTAATTTGGCTGATAAATGAGATCTGATGTCGAAAAAACAACACTAGCACGTGTACTGTACAGGACAGAATCAGCACAGAGATAAGCCCTACAGCTTTGTCCACAGGTGGCCCCGTTCCACACAGGACATTTAAGTACACTTTTAAACTGTCTGGCCCACAACTTTAATGTTTTGGTTTACAATCAAACCTCTTAACGCTTTGTTTTCAGCCTCAGGAAACAGCTGTTCTCAGTTAAATTAAAGCTCTAAAAATGGGATTGTACTGAACGACTTAAAGGGACTGAAAAAAGCACAGTTAGCAACCATCTGGTGAAAAGAGTAGATAAAGAGACAAATAGTTGCAGAGGCTGGAGGAGACCAAAAAGGGAGCTCAAAGAGAGTTGAGGATTTTTAATATTCAGAATTTTTCTACAGCAGCTGTGTAAAAAGATTAAAGCCTAGCGAACCCTGCCCTGTACCATAAAGCGTGTGTTTCCACCAGGTGATCAGAATTGATTGAGTACGGTTTGGTATTCGGTATGATAAACCCCAAAATAGTTAGTGCCCTCAGTCATCCGTACCTTCACTTGGTGGGCAGTATTGTAAGCCAGATGGCAAGGCTATGCCACCAGCTGGAACACTTTCTCATTCCTCACAGCACCATGAGGAACGAACAACAATCACCAGGAATGTCTGCACCTCAGAGGTCATCCGTGTGGTGGAATCACACGCTAACATCGTCGACTAAAAACATTGTTCTGATAATTTTCTTCTTTTTGAAATTCACAAGATATTCAAAAACAGCAGGTTCCATGTTTGTGTACTGCCGTGATGCAAGAAGTGATGATTATTTCAACCAATCAGTGAACTGCAGTGTGTGTATTGTGAGTGTAGCTCCACTGTTTAGGCACAGATAGAAAAGCTTGTCCCCCCTACAGAAGAGTGACGAAAAGTAGGAGGTATGGGTTGGCTATTTGGGACTCCCAATTTTGCCTTTTTTGGGAAAAGTGTAACTGTACTGGATTGCTAGGTGGAAAAAAACAATGTTTTTTTTTTTTTTTTTTTTTGGAAGAGGAGGAGGAGGAGGACAGGGTACTATCCATATTATACTTAGTACATTTACGTACAGTTAGCAAATTACAATTTTTTTTTTTGCGTTAGCCCTACTGAAACTGAACTATAAATCTATGTTAACATATTAATTTAACTGACATTGTACCAAATGAAATATTTAAATATTAGACAAATACATCTAGATATTGTATTCCGAAGCTGATTTATTCTTTAACATACACTGGTTAGCTGCAAGCTAACTTGTACGTGTACACAGGAAGGAGGACAGTTGTCCAATGAAGCTTTAACTGTATCTTGGCTTTACTATGCATATAAACATACTGACTGAATTTGAAATTGCCTGAGAAAGAAGTGGTTGAAAAAACACATTCCCTCTAACCGGCATCAATAATTTCCATTTGCCTTGCATCAGTAAAGGGTGGAGTGTCTCTGTCACTCTCTCTAATGAGGCTGAGCCTTTCATCAGCAGCAGATCAGGAATGTTTTACAGTTGTGGTCCAACTTATAATGGCTTTGTTTGCTTTGTTGTGTTTTTATATTGTTAAATTCTTCCTCGCTGAAGCTCATGTTTGGGAGATTAAGGTCAGATGTCTGTGTCAGAGGTTAAGTCTTTATTGGTCGCTCCATATGTGCTGGTGTTTGTCTGCAGCGATATGAAAGGCCTTCAGGCGTGCACAAACAGCCGCTCGTACAGGCTGATGGCTGAGCAGCATGTGTTACAACAGCTGCTTGCGGTGTATGGAGGCTGTGTAAAGATTCATAGAGGTCTGTGAATCCTGAACTTACCTGGATGTAATTACAGTCCTTAAATCAGGTAGTCCAACCCCTAATGGACTCCACTGTTAGTTTAGTTGTAGAGAAGATACCTGAGGCCATGTCAGCATGTCTAGGTCTGTGTGTTTTAGGTCATATAATGAAACCAATAGTCTCCTAAAGACTGGCAGGTTACAATGAGGGTATTCATAAAATATTTTCAGCACTTGATGCCCTGAGGTTGTTTGTTTAAATCAGCAATCTCTGCCGCAAACACCGAACCTGGTGTTTTGCACTTTCATGTGGCATGCGTTTCCCTTGTTGCAGGCTTTGATTTGACGTAACTGAAAGCAAAGTCTGCTGGGTAAAAAAGTGCTAACTAGAACTCCAAATTTCTGCAACATTCTGTCTGAACATGCAGTTACAACAAAATGCATTAGATAAAAAAAAATCTTTATCTTTTTTTTGTATGTTTTCAGGGACGTTTTATGAAAAATTGTGATGATGACAGTTGAGCAAAGACAGGGAATGTTGGAGAAAAAGACAGCCAGTGCTGCAGACACACGAAAGCCAAGGACAAGAAAGGTGGGGGGTGGGGTGTTCCAATAGTTGTATATTTGTTTTACTTCTTCAACTTTTACTTAAAAGGCCAGTTTGGTTTATGGGAAAATCAAGGCTGTTAACCCTTTATAAAGCACTCATTGAAATACTTGGAAATTCAAAATTTAAGCCCTAGAATATTATTAGTGGACATCCAAAGACTGTTTAACTTTTGGCACTTATTTATTTTCTTGCCACCATCTGTATCATGTTCCTGACCTGAGTGAACTGCTCCAGTGTGCGCTGGTTGACCAAGATCCATGACGTTTTCACTTCTTTATATATTTTTTATTATTGTGGTGAAAATTAAGGTCAACAAAGTAACCATATATGATTCCTTTCCTGTTTATGCCAAGAAAAAAAAATCCATAAAGTTTATGCATATTTAGATGTCAGTGATGGAAATTAAACACATAGGCCTGTCAAGTCTAATAAGTATTTATTTGCACGTTACCAAGTAATTAAATACAACATTTTCAGTTTATAAGACTTGGTGAGGTTGCCTTTAGATTCTGACCTTTTTAGAGGCAAGACATCACTTTCTTCAAAATACTGTTTAAGTAGTGGTGGTAGCACAAGCCCTATCTTATAATTTCAACAGTACACCTATAATAATCAGAAATATTAAATAACTAAGTAAATTTAGAAGTGATGAGGCTCACAATAAAAATGAAAACTGATATCTGCCATTAAGTTTAATAAAACTGTTAAACTTTTGTTGAACTGACTTAAATCACAAATATTTCACTATTTATACCACTTATTTTTCCTTGTTATTCAATCAGAAAATGTAATAAACATCTAATATTGAATCTCTGGGTTAAGTTAAGCAGAAATAAGGATCACAGTAAAACTACAAGTTAATATAAACCACATAAGTATTATAAAGCTGTTATAAGATTAGCAAACTGACCTATTTTACTATTTGTACCTTGAAAATTTCTATAAATATATAAAATTTACCACTGGATCACTCTTTGATTTTGTTTACAATCCTATGATTACATCCAACTACAGTGAGTTATTTGCCAAGAAAATTCACTTAGTATGGCTTGCTGGATGAGTTAACAGTATGTCCTAATATAGACAACATTTACACCCCTGAACAGGTGAACATACAAACATGGTTCCTCCATTTTTCACATTAAAAGTTAAGTAATTGCTAGAAATCCTAAACAATGACGTTCAGCGCTATCAACTTTAAATGTGCGAGATTCATACACTTATCATGTGAGTTATGATGTTAGGGCCATTTGTTTAGGACCAAAAGAGAAATAAAACTGAATTTTTTCGAGTGCTGGAGGAAACAGGAAGTTTGAGATACCCTGGGCCACTGCTGATTGGTCAGATACTATGATGTCATTTTATGTGATGTTGAAATATCTCCACTTTTAGATTGAATTACTGACTCAAATAGGGAATACACTAATAATCATGAAGTGTTATTTTGGATCCTTTTAAAACAATGTTGCCATTTTTTTCCACATTTTTTGTGTGAGGTGTGTTAAGTGATCCGCCAAGAAACACATCATACGTGTCTCCCTAAACTCAGTACCATTTAGATTAAACATGTTTATGATCCAATATCCTTTATTGTGGGAGGAAACCCTGCGGACAGCCAAGCATGCATTCTGTGAATTGTCACTTAAACTAAACAATGGCTTATTTGAAAAACTAGCTTACTTAAGAAGAAAACAACAACCACAGCAAATCAGTTGGTTACTCACTCTTAGCACGCTCTGTAACTTTGTCATCTACATAAGTTGAGCTTGCTTTTTGTTTCTATTCTATAAAACTTCAGTAAAACTATGATGCCCAGTTCTCCTTGCCCATTATCGGCCATGTTTGTTTGTTCAGCAATCATAGTGAGGCCTGCTTGAATATAATCTGTTAGTTTGTGTTGAGCGGTTTTTGGTAATACCGATGCTCTCCACACACTAAAGGAACAAAAATGTTTAATGTGTTATTATTTGCAGTCATGTGCAGAGTCTCATGTTTTCAACATCTGTTGGGATTGTAAAAGTCTTTAACTGTGGTCCAGGCTGAATACACATAACTGAAGGTGGATGAAACATAAACAGATACCATTCCCTCCACATATGCTTGTGAACTGCAGATATATCTTCAGTTGTAGTTGAAGAGCATCAACACTGTGTTCAGACTTTTTTTTCATCAACTAAAAGATTGTATGTGCTCTTGAAGGGCTGCAGCTCATTCAGCACCCTTTCTACCAGTGTCCCAGTACACCCTTTGCACCCGTCACGTAGGAATTTCACCTTTACCTCTTATAACTGTTTTAAGGGGCAAGAGGGCACTAGAAAATAAGGGCCAGACCAGTTCCAGATTAGGATTTAGTGCTTCATGATCTATTTTTCCAGCAGTTGTTTTTTTCTTTTAATTCTCAAACAAACATGTTGATCAGATCATGAGTCCTGGGTCTTGTTGAAGTTGTGGTGCAGTGAGCTGTGTGTAAAAGGGTCAGCAGGATCGCTGCCTGTTTGACATGATGGATGACTTCAATCTTACTGATTAAAGGAAGACGCCCCCCCATAACACTTCATTTAACATTTTACTCATTTGGTAGGATTTTAAAAAAGGGGATGTATCGATAATTTAATGCATAACAGGAAAGCAAGTGTGACAGTTTGTTTTTCAAGAAAACATGGTTTTGATGAAGAGGTTATTACTGATTATATCCTTAAAGTTGTTTTATATCAATGTATATCAGTGTGGTTAAAGGAGTGTGTTGTTTGTTTAGTGCTGCTGTTTTTTTCCATTTGACACTGTCCTTTAAGCAAAGTAATTTCCAGGGATCAATGACTCTTGCAGCTAAAACACCCAAACGCTAAAAATAGACGACTTATTTATAGCTTTGTTCCATAATCTAGCAACTGTTACAGTTAATCACTCGTGCGTCATTCTGCAGTTCCAAACCGAACAAATCAACACAAATCCCCGGAAGAGGATGGACCAATCGTAGGCAAATTATGAGGCAGACATGAGGAAGGAAATGAATCCTTAATCTTGTTTGGCACTGTTCCAAATAACTTATCACTCACTATTATCGCTTCTCTGAGATCCCAAAGAGGAAGTAATTTGAATGGATAGTTCCTGCCAACTCATTTCCTGTATTCTGATATTTCCTCCTTCAGACTGCGCTGTGCTGCTACTAGGCCGCTCTGCTGGGACTCTGCTCGCTCACTTTCTGATTGATTTCTCACAGTGCAGCTCTTTTTACACTTCAAAAGCAGGCCTGTGAATATTTGTGAGGTAAACTTCTAAAAATGTGGCAGCGGAAATCCAATAGTCTGTGAAGCAGGACATCAGAAATGTTTCCAGACTTTAGTTATGCAGATTTTGTTGATGAGCTGTGCAAAAATCTAAGCTTGAAACAAGTCATAAGTTTATTTTTCAAGGAAAAACTTCACATAACAAACCTTTACTTTAAATAAATCCAAATGAAGTGTTTGCACTCAGTAAGTTTTAGAGATGAGTGTGTCAAGAACAAAACAGTCCTATAACTTAGAGAGCTGCAGGGATGACGGATTTTTGTGACCTAAAGGATGCAGATTTTTTTTTTTATTTATGGGTTTTTGGATTATTGCTGAGAAAAAGGTGGACAACTGCACATTTTGTTCAACAAGCTAATCTTAACAAAATTAACCTTTCACAATATTTAATAGTTAGCACAATAGCCGGGAAAAAAAATAAGGACAAAATAAACATGTTTTAAAAGCTTTTCACATCAGAAGGAAATGCATGCATACATTTAATTTTACCCCTGTTTCCCAAGACATCATGGAAATGTGGTACAATTTTGTTGGTATCTTGAGGAAAAAAGCTTTATTTTCCACAGAAAAACACATAAATAAGTAGAAATCATGAGACAAATACTAAACTTTACTCATTGTGATGGGGAAGTCAACAGAAAACATGCATGAATTTACTATGTGTCCACTAAGGCCATCCATACTTAGACTTTTTGTCACTGTTTTTTCCTGGCACACATTTTGCGATCCACTTTTGGGTCCCAACCCACCAGTTGACAACTACTGACAATATCAATAGCTTTTTTTATTCGAACTGCAAAAATAGAAGTCCTGGGCGCCTTATTCAGTAATTTATTATTTTTAAAGGTCCTTTCAAAGCTTTATGTAAATTTTGACACCCCCTGTGGACAAAGCAGTTGTTTTACTGCTAAGCTGACTTTGTCCAAATTGTGTGTAATCAGTGTTTTCCAACAAATAATGTCATTAGCTTTCTTTTAAAGTCAGATATATCTTATTACTTACATTTTTACTTATAGTGGAAAATGACTTTACTGTACAAAAGGCTGTTTTGCCAGGGGGCTTTTATGTTGCCTGCCCTGCAGCAACATTTATAGGCATTGAAAATGTCAATAGAAAAATAATAAACCTTTGTGCTTACGATCTATATTGCTTTCGAAGGTCATATAGAGGTGTTAGTGCTCATTTCAGTGAGTCCTTAGAGAAACTTCAGTCAACAAAATTTGGAAGCAGTCATCTGCACACTGTATTAATTGCATAAATACATAACAACATCTGCCTCTAAGTATTCCATCTTAATTTTAACTAACCCAGATGCACTACCCTGTGAATTTGTATGGACTACTGCTGCTCTCTCTTTTTCTTTTACCTGTGGTGGCTCTGGATTAAAAATGTAAAGAGTAAGGATGAATATTATTGCTATGATATCAGTATTAGCAGATATGATAAATTCTTCTGATAATCACAGCCGATATTTTGGCTATAAAATCTGTTTATACCAGCTGTAAATATTGGCTGTGCGGACAAATAAGGAAGTAAAGTTTATGCTGGACTAACAGACCCATGTCACCTGAAGTCTTTGTCTTTATTCATCATCATTCCTTATGCTTTAAAGTGTGATTACTTCATATTGTGTGTTGTAAAGACTGCAGTTTTTGGTCTGTAGTACATTTAATGCTGGTATCGGCTAAACTTATATATAGGCATATTGTCAAAAATCCAATACTATGCATCCCTACTGAAGAGCTGTAGTTATTTAAGCCTTGGTACTTTCAGTGATATTGATCATAGAGACTGAATTGTTTTCAAACTCTGGACTTTACAGAGACTTAACTTTTCTCTGTTGACACCAGTGTAGTATCTGTTTTTATCAGTTGAATATCTGGGCCATCTCTGGGCCATAGATGTAATTGACGAACACCTGTTGGAAATACTTACATTTATAAAACATAATTATGTTTTTATTTCAGTGAATAAACTTTTTGTCATGTTGTTTAAAAAATGTCACAGAACCTTGTAATCTGTGTTTGTTCTGCACACCAGCGGGGCATTGTTTTAACATCATTGTGTTTGTCCCTTAATTAGACCGTTGTGGGTAGAGCTGAGGTTAAATGGATCCCTCAGCATAACGACACCCAGCTCTCAGTGCTGCACATCTGGTTTACACATACAGCTGCTGGCAGAGACAAAAGAGTGGGATCATTTGATCAGCTTTCTTCCATCTGTGTTGCAAGGTTTTCTCTGTGGCTGACGAGTGTTTAACGATTTATTTTCTCTTAGAAGTCTGAGGTTAAATCACTTTGAATTTATGCAAATTATTATGGACTCTGAAGGCAGAACTGGTGCTTCATTTATACGTACAAAATAAAAAGATGAATGAGTGAACTCTCTGCTTGAAAGCTCTGCTTCATGTTACAGTTGTGTTAAAAGCTCTTGAAACACTGAAAATGTTGGTGTTTGGAAATCTTTTGTGGAAGTTCTCTCAGTGTTTCTGCAGCAGAAGGTCTCCTGAGGTATCTGGTTCCCGGTATCCATCATTCTCGATGAGTTGGGACCTTGGAGGAGCGCCAGCAGCGTCTGTGCTAGCCAGCCGTAACTGACATTGAGTGCATTGTTTGCAGCAGGGAGCTCACGGCTGTGGCCTAAAGGTACATTCCTGAGATCAGAACGCTGTTTGAAACACAAACAGCCTTTGTGCCCTCTCTGCTCTCCTTCCTCAACTCCCTCATCCACATCAAGCCTCCAGAGCTAAACTGCCTCCTCTCGCTCATGTGTCAACATGTGGGCTATCATTTTACACACACTCACACACACATGCTAACAAGCTTGTGTCATTTTGATGATGAGGTCCAGGCAGATATCTAATCTCTCAGAAAGAAGCTGTCAAGTCAGAACACAAACACAGTATCCAGATTTGTTTTGACCTTTTTGATGATTGGAGAAAAGGAAGTCAGAAAAATGAAAATATACATGATGGACTACTCCAAGAGGAGCTTCTCTCCCTCTCTCTCTCCCCATCTCTTTGTGTAATTGTATACTTTAAGGTGTTTGCTCTCAGCCTGAACCTTGCACCTGCACAACTTTACAAATACACCATTGCACCTTTTGTGAACTTTATTTTTTCGTATATCTTTTTATATTGCTTGTAGATATTTGATTCAGTTACAACCAAGTCTCATGACAGTAAGGACACTTGTTTTATTGCCTTTTGCATTTTTATTCTAGGTTTTTGTTCAGTAATTTGCACCAAAATATTGAATCAAATTCCTTCAAACGCATTTAGCTGTAAACCTGACTCTGAAATCTATTTTTCTTCCTCTACACACACCAGGCCCTTGATTATTATTTTTTTTTTCCAGATTCTCACATGCTTTATGTGTGTGTTTAAAAAAGGTCGCTTAATGTTAACGAAATTGACTTTAACCATCAAATGATTGCAAAACTTAGGCTCAGTTGACTCCACCAATGACAGCATAAGCATATGACAATGTTTGCACAAAAACAAAGTTCTAAAGATGTGCTGGTTTTTTTTTTTTATAAGATAATTCCTATATGCACTTTGAAATCTGTAAACTTTATTATACATATCCTTAAAAGCAAATTTTTTTGGGCTCATAGTCTATTTACATCTGAAGTCACAATGTCTGCCTCCTAAAGCAGGGCGGCAGAAGAGACGCATTACTGACTGTACAACAGCTTAATTTATACTCTCGTCCACAAATTCCCTGCTGTAATCTTTGAAGTCCATGTTTTATACAATGACTGCAGAAAAAGCTTTAATCTTCTGGGAATTATGTTGCCATATACAAGAAGAAGATACACAGTTGATAAAAAGTTAAATAACTTTTGCACTATAAATCGTCCAAAAGCACCACCTCCTTTTTATTTTCCTTTTGCAGCCTGCCATTGTGTGTCTAATGACCCTTCTCCATGCCTTTACAGAGGCTGTTCTAGCAACCTTGAACTTGGTTGACTTTCTGTGGTCTTTAAAGAGTAAATCCACACCAGCAAGTCTGAATGTCTTTTAATCATTTTTTTAATCCATCTTTTGATTGTTTGGCTACTAGTGTTTCCATTGTGTTTCTTTTTCACTTTGTCATTGTATTTTAATGTCCTGTGTGAAGCACTTTGAATTACCTTGTTGCTGAAATGTGCTATACAAATAAACCTGCCTTGCCTTGATTGCCTACTAGCGGGCTAATGCTAGCCACAATGCTTTGTGATGGGCAGTGACAAATAAAGGTAGGCCGTTTTGTTGTTATGTTATGCTTTTTCAAACTGTGCATGTCTTTACACTTAAGGTTGCCTGAATAGCTCGTAATGGAGAGAAAGAGAGATAGAGAGCCTGTGATGTGTCCCTCTGTGTCTCTGCAGACAGGATCTTCTTTTTTAATCGCACAAATAGAGCTAATACATGGAACACAAAGGACTTTTTTTATAAATATGTCAATATTTTGAAGATTTTTATTGTCACAAATTGCTCTTTTTTTTCACTATTTGGGCCCCAAGAGATGGGAGAACAAGTTTGTACAAGTAATTGTTGTTTACTGTGTGTCGCACACATAAAAATCTTTGAGTTTTAATTTCTGTTTAGTCTTTTTTGTTTGTTTGTTTTTATTGGGGATGTCCCAATCAGCACTTTTGGTTTCCAATCCTGTTCCAATTTTTTCAAATATTATCTACAGATCCAGGGTCCCGTTCAGATGCTTATATTTTCTTGAATTAAACTCTCAGTGGTTTTTGTTTACAAAAATTACATATTTTAACAGAATAACTACTATATGTTTCAAGCTTATTCCAGTTAACTTAGTACGGCTGACATTGTTGTAATACACATAAAATCTAAACTTTACCCAGAATGGTGTAGCTCTGTTTCACTTTAATAATTAGTCAAAAAATAATGTTACATTTTCACTAAGTGCAGAGTTAGAATGAAGTCAGACAAGAATCATAAATCCACTTAAGGTAGTCAAAACAGCTGACAGACCTGAACAGTCAAAAAACAAACAAACAAACCATGAATTAAAAAAAAAAAAAAGATTTCAGCACTTCTACTGCTGTCTTAGTCACGCTTATGGCCTGCTGAAAATTGCCTTGCATTTATGACAACTGATATAAATGATTGGCTAGGATGATCAGATCAAATTGCTGATATCTTATCAATCAAAATGTATTTATATTGCCTCTGATCTCTGTCCTCGATCAGGACACCCCTGGCTTTTATAGTCCCATAACCTTTTAAATTCCAGTGACATTACTGCAGCACACATTTTGTTAAACTCCATGTTGTCTTGAAACAAAGTTTAAGGCTTGACTCTGCACTACAGTGTTAATGTTTTACAAGCTTTTGACCTAAATGTAATGTAAACAAAATATATTAATCACCTCATTAACTTTAAAGCATGTATCAATAAACAACACAAACACAGTATCTCCATTTTAATTTGTATTAACAAAACTGAAATGTACCCCCCCCCAAAAAAAAAACACCTTTAGAAATAGAAAAACACTAAAAGAAGGCTTTTCTTGCTTTTCATTGCTTGTGTACAGTGAAACTTCTCTTTTAGTCCAGTTTTCACAGATTTCTCTGTCTGTAAGCAGCCTCAAGGTGACCCATCTCATTTGACAGAGTCACTGACATTTGAGTTAAGTTTGCCAGTTTTATTTTTATTTATTGTGCTTTTATGTCTCCCAAATACACCTTGAATGTAATTGTCTATTATAGCCTGATATCAACACAGGTACTCCCACTGTCCACTCCAGTGAGTGACGTCCCAGTAGTCAGATTTTTATTTTGAGTTCATAAATCCACCAGAGGACACAGAACATCCTCAAAATCTATGTCAAGATAGAACTAACATGCAAGGTAGAACAAGACTTCATATAAAAACTATCACCCTCATGTGTGACCTATTTCCAAAGGAAACATCTTGACACCAGTTCAGACCACAGTGCTGTAAAAGAAATGTGTAAATGATGCAAACACAGCAGGTTGATGAATAGTTAGCAAAGGCCAAAGCAAATAAAAAAAGGCTTCTTAAAACCACCATCAATGTTTTACTCTGGCAGAGTCCTGCAGGTTAAGCTGATATTTATCAGTGTAAAGTGGGCAGGATTTATACCACATCACAAGTTAAGACAAGACACTGCTGTGAAAAAGCGCCAGCACTCTGATTCAGCAGTTTGACATTTGACAGCAGATGCTTAAATGCAATAATATGAGGGAAGGTAGTTTTAATGGGTGATTATATTAAATGATGATCATGGAGTGTCCTCTTAAACCTCAATTAATTTCTACTCAACTGCTCTGCTGGGGAAGAGCTAACAGGATGAGGATGATCCAATTATCAGTGAGGGTGCTGCACACATAATTAGCTCTGCAGGCGTGATGCTGTGGAGCTCAATAAATTGCCCAATACAGAGTCATTATCACTTAAATACTATACTGTATGAAATTTGACTTTAATGGTAATTGTATGTAAAACACAGACTATTTAATAGGCACTCAGGCAATAACATGCTGGATATTGTGTTTCAGATATGAAATGAATGCTCTTTATGTATAAAAACAAAGATGTTACGGCTTTTTTAACAGGGTCACCACAAACTGAAAGGTCCTCACAATATTTTCAAGATTACTTTATGTATCTGCCATAGATCATACATGTTATTTACACATTTTTGATGATAGAATGCATTTCTTTGACGATAATTCTTGTTCTGAAAATGTTAAAATAACAAGGTACAAAATGTGTGGGTAGTTTAAGTAAGAGGTTCATAGAAAACAAAAACTCTAAAGGCTCGACCACAGGAATGGGTGGGCCCCTGAAAAGCTCAGTAAATGAGGCTTTCTCAGATACTGTTAATAATATCAAAGCATGCACACTGGCCCCCTGATGTTTGTCTTCTGGACTTGACTCCAGACAATTTTTGAGTGGACTGAGAAAAAAAAAACTGTAGCAGGTCTTAGCATTACTCTGCCGACATAACTATACTAGACCAATGGGCCCACCCACCACATTAATATTACAAAAATAAAGACGAACCATTTTAAGAAGAAGGGGTTTAGATACTGAAAGCAAGAAACAACAATAACCAAAATGGTTTGTTTGTTGCTTAAATAATAATGGCTAAAATTAAAAGTAATCATTGCTTAAATTCAGGATAAGTTATGTCTTTGCTAACCTCAGTGGGTCCCTCCATGACTCATGGGCCCAGTGGCTGATGTAGAGATTTGGAGGACCTATGCCAGCAATCATCAACTACATTTGTACAAGGGCCAGCTTTTTTCACTGCAGACACTATTTTTATTTTCTTCCAAAAAGTAAATTATTTTTGCCTTAGAGAGATCAGTCCAGATCATCACCTTCCACTAGGGACCAACTGAGATACTGTGGCTCCATATTCCTGGGGTTATCATTGGGGTCATGACCTGGTTGGTGCTAAAATGCTGAAAGGATTGGTTGAAAAATATTTCAATGAGAATTATTTCTGTGATGATAATTTCTTAGATTAAGTACCCTAAATACCACAACACATTCCTTCCTCATTTTCTTAATTTAGTCATCTTCCTGGAGGGTGGATGGAAAGCTGTTGGGGGCCAGACATCAGCTCAGACATTTTTTTAATTATTTAATGCAATTTTATCACAAAGTGATCCACAAAGTGATTGTTTCCATATTTCTGTAAGGATCTAGAAGTTTTAACCCATAATGGTAATTTTAGATGTATACCTCATATCTGATGCACACTTGTATTTTATGTATATTAGGACCCTTGGAAGACAAGACCTCAGATGCCTACCATTCCCTAATGGTGAAACTGTTTATGTCTGGGCCCCAGAAAGTTTTATGCTTGCTCAACCACTCATATCATGAATAAAGTGTGGCCTGACACTGTGACTTTGTTGTTTTTTATGATGTGCTTTTTACACGAGATGTGAGTTTGAGGATTTTTTAGTTTGTGATGCAAGACAAATTTTTAAACAAACACAAGAAAGAAAACCACACACACCCATGAATATATGTGTGTAGGTGTGATTTACACCTAGCATGTCATTGACTGTCAGACATATATAGATGAATAATGTGTAATATGCAGAAAGTGATGGCACCAGATAATATACAAAAATTCATGCATCAGCAGATGCATAAAAACATACAAATCTAATTATGTCTAATTTTAGGTGAAGTGGAAATATATAACTGAAAAATCTCCTTTAATAACGTCATGAAGTATGTGAAACTACTCCCCAACTCAGCAAGGCACTCAGATAACCTTAACTGCCTTTATCATTGACATGACATCACAATATTTTAGTTAGTGCCATAATAAATGTGCTCGTGGAACACTTCAGTTTCTCCCTTCAAACTCTGCTGTTACACACCTTTAGGCTGTTGAATATGACTGCAGAGTTCTGTGAGCTGTAAGATTGGATAAAATCAGCTGTTCAGATAGTAAGTGAAGAGCACTAGTCTCTCCTCCACTCACTAACGCATCTATCCCACCTCACCTTGTATTCCCAAACCCATCTTCCTCCCACCCTGAACTCCCGCCCCTCTCTACGTAAAACCCACAACAAGTGGCCAACCAATGAGATCACCTCTCTGATGTGTGGAGAGGGGGCTGACGAACAGAAAGACAAATGCTCAAAGGGGAGAGTGTGGAGGACCACTTTGCGACCCACAAGGGTTGTTGTTTTTCTCCATGCACTGTTTGTTTGCACTCCCGTGCGCACAAGGACTGCTAAGGATCACGCACAGTTCAGCGAAGGACTCTCGGGACTTCTCCGGCTTCTTTTTTGTGGAGATCCGCTAACGGAGAGGAAAGGAGACGGGATCGGTGAGCTGGAGGCAGTTTGTTGCATGAACTCATACTTACTGCGATGGAATGAGACGCTGCAGAAACTCTCCTAAACTTGTGGAGAAGTTGTCTTTGGGCGATTCTTTTACTCGTGTGAGTTTTTGGTTGAGTTTTCGGCACAAACATGTATGGATAGCGGGATATTCGCGGAAGAATCCGGCTCAAATGGATCAGCGCTGACGGGTTTATGGAGCCGGGATTACACAGCGCAGTGCCAGCCTGTTGAACGCCCACACACGGGCCTATCACACACCATCTGCCCCGGAATAAATCAGACCCTCCAGTGAAGATCAATGGAAGTAGAGTGAAAGTTGCCCATATGAAACTGCTCTGATTTCTCCATATTTTGCAGCCAGAACAATGGCAAGCTCTGGCGCATTGACACAGAGCGTCTGCAGATCTGTTTGGCCTCTTGTAAGTGTGCTTTTGTTTTTAGGCTACTTCTCCGTGGCCTCCCCGTCCCACGGTCGGCGGCTGATATGCTGGCAAGCCATCATGAACTGCCAAGCCGAGCCCGAGTGCAATTACGCATACGATCACTACACGCGCGCATGTGGCCCCGTGCTTAACGGCGACAGGAAGAAGTGTCCGAGCCACTGCATCTCCTCGCTCGTGCAGCTCAATCTGACCAAAAGCGGACCGGCTCTGGAGGACTGCAGCTGCGCCCACGACCCGGTGTGCACGAGCACAAAGCGGGCTATCGAGCCGTGCCTGCCCAGGACTACAAGCACGGGCTGCACGGAGGCTCGGCGTCAGTGCGAGAGGGACCAGCAGTGCAGCTCCGCCATGCACGACTATCTGACCCACTGCGGGAAACTTTTCAGCGGGGCGATCTGCACCAACGCATGCCGGAATGTGATCGCCAACATGCGTAAAATCCCCAAAGGTCAGCAGCTGGACACTTGCATGTGTGACGGCACAGAGCGGGCTATCTGTGAGTTTGTGAAGAGCAGCATGAAGGCGCTCTGCTTCGACTCTCCGGTCAGGGAGGAGGAGAGCAGCGGTACCGACTACGGCCCGGATTCAGATTATGAGGACGACTCGGATCAGGACTATCTGGAGGAGCCTGAGAGCGGAGCTCCTCTCCCTGTTGCAGCCCATTGCGTTTTGACCCTTTTGGCATCCATTTTAGCTCTATTGCCCCTAATTTAGTTCCAGGGTTCATAATCTGCCTTGACTATTGTCCGGACAAGAGGCAATCTAAACTTTTGTCACTCATTGACCTGCTTCTTTTGAAGAGATCAGAGCCTCAGAGACTGAAGGAAAGCCTGGTTTGGGGGGGGGGGCTTTGAACGCTGAAGGATGTCAAATCAGGATATTTTCTATGCAAATGACACCAGAAAGGTTTCTTTTGAAAGTGCCTGAGCTGCAGGCTGCTCCTTTTATCAAACCACAACACTCCACGGCTCTCCACATGCTTTGCCTATGTGATAAGCTAAATTAGATTGTCTCCTTTCTCTCACAGACTGATAGTAAGCTGTCAGGGTAGAGACTTGTTTTGGAAACAATGCAACCTTTAATCAGTTAATGCTGTGCACTGCCAATCCATTTTTTTAAAGATATGAACTATTTTTATATGACACTGTTGCCACCTGGCACCAGGCTGATCAGACTGACAAGTATTTAATGCTGGAATCTCTGAACTTGTAAATAGACAAGGAGTTAAAGTGAAACAGTAATTTATTACATGCCAACTTTAGTTACATCCAAATGTTCATCATGTGAATAAAAGACTAAATTCCAGCTTTAAAGGGAAGTTATTTTTCACTGTATGCTCCTCAAAGATACTGTGCATTGTACATATGTGTATAGCCTATATAGATTTTTTTCAGAGAATCCTCTATGTTTGAGGCTATGAGATGATTTATTCACTGTGTATAGCCTAGAGAAAGAAATGTCTAAATCCACTGTATGATTGCCTTAATGATATACTTTTATAGAAGGCATAAAGGAAACTTGAAGATACGTCTCTTGACTTTTGTGACTTTTTTTGTTGATGTCACTAATATATCTAAATTATCTTACAGGGATATTTTTAAATGGGGAAGCTGGTTGAAGTGGCTCAAACTTTTGTGTATTTTTAAAAGAACTTGAATTTATATTTTATGCCATTTAGTGGATTCTTTTTTTAGTCCTAAAACATTTTTTTAAATAAGTATAATAAAAAAGGATACTCCATTCTATTAAGAAAAGTCACTTATATAACCTTCAATATCCTGTTACAAACTTGATTTAATAACTTAGTTAAGGCATTCAGCTTAGGAAAACTCAAATGAAATATCTGTGTGAACCTTTATGTTGCACTCCTGTTTTTTTCCTCCCAAACTTTGCACAACAGTTGTGATTTTATGTGCATAAAAAGTAGCTGTGATATGTGCAAAAGTGTCTTCTTGTGATCTATGAAGTTAGACGTTTAATGTGCTGTGTTGATGCTTAGTTTTATTTCATCACTTATTAAAATAGGGCTTTTCCAGTGATAATAGTCCAAGCATGAAACCTGTTGCATCACTGATCTAAAGAAACAATCATTTAAAGTGAGGGTGTGTGCATTAGAAAGGCATTTTTGTTCATTTATTTTCAAGATCTCTGTCCCTTAAAGTGTGACCCCCTGCTCCCTTAATACAGCTGTTTGTCTAACTAATGTATTAACTCTTACACTGCCCGTCTTTTACTACAGTACAATACACAACAACTCATTTAAACACAGACCAGCTTCCCCTGTTGACTGATAGCCTAATGACCTGCTATGTCTTGATTTAGCCGGCTGTTGTCAAAAGCAACTGGCACCATAAATCAACAACAACCCCCCTCTTGCACCCCTGCCCTTACATCCCCGGCCCCCTGCCCCTAACAAACTCTGCTCTGGTATCGATTGGTATTTTAGTCAATGTGAAATACCTTTAAAGGGGCGAGCTGTATTTTTCATTATACGCTTTAAAAAAATCTTATTTAGATTTTTGTATTGTTTGTAAAAAAATTTCAGTGCACAAGTGTGTTAAATTTCAAAAGGTAAACAAACTTTTAAAGAGCATTGGTAGGTGTGTTAATGGCAGATTTATAGGTGCTTGTTTGTATTTTTAAAGTAGATTATTTTAACAATTCTTTTATCAGCTAGAACTAAAAGGTGTATTTTGCAGTTTTTTCTCTACATAAATAATACTATTTCAGTAGTATATATTAGCATAATGTGTACTGTTATGTTTTCATGAGATATTGCAGATCATACCACCCTTCTCTTTGCTCGCCTTCATGGGCCTTTAAATTGATGATTGGCTTCAAAATGTTTTATTAGAGGGGGGACAAGGGCCCTCCAGCTGAATGGATGGAGGAGAAGTCGAGTGGCATCTTTGTCATGGAAATGTTAAGCACATAATAGTTGGGTAGCACAATAGGGAGGCACTTCATTCTTTCAGGCTGGCTTGACACCTCTGGAGAGCCGAGCGGCAGGGAAGCATGTGGGAACGATCTGCTGCTGCTTGGGTCTGAAACATTTCACTGGAAGAGAAGAAGAGAAAGAAAACACATGACAGGCTGGGTGGAGAGGGGTGTTTTAATGTTGAATCTACACTGAACATATCCTCTATTTATGTTGACTTATCTTCCTTATTAGCACTTGCTTGATTTTTTGCTCCATACTTTTGTTTTTCTGAGTAAATTCACAGAGAGTTTAGTTATTATCAAAAACTTAAAACCATTATTTTTCAATATTAGAAATCTGAAAAAAATTAAAGTACAAAAAGTTACATTTATCCAATATTTATTGTGCAGGTAAACTAAAAATTACACATTTTCTGAAATGTTTCTCCTAATTAATAAAACTTCTTGTCATATTCTTGCCGTGCAGGCATGCAGTTTGATGTGCATAAACTTTTACCAGCAGGAGAAAAGCTCTACAGCCCAGCCGCCTCCTCCTCCTCCTGGTCTTTCTTTCTCCTCTCCCATTTGTTCGGGCAGTTTCAGCACCAGAAAAGGCGCAGCATGCATTGATTAGGCTATAATAATGCACAGTGTTTGAATGGATGAATGAGGTGCAGAAAAATCTCACAAAACTGGCCTGAGTGTATGAAAAATGGAAATGAGTGCTGGAATACGACTGGATGGCACATTTTAAGATTTTTTAAATCCTCTTTTTCCCTTTTATTTTGGTAAGTTTTAGCACAACACAGGAAGCTATCATTAAAACGTTGAGTTTAGATTATACTTAGCTCTTAAAATGTGTTCTCCTCATCTTCTACATACACAGTGGAGTGTGTGTGCTCGAGTGTGTATCAGAGGAGGCGGTTCTGGGTTTAATTTACAAACTGTGGCTGTTTGTGTTCCAGCTCTTTGAGCGTGTGTAAGGTATCTCTGCCATCGACTTTGCTTCAGTGAGCTCCGTTCACTTCAGAGCTCTGTTTCTTTGGCCTCATGAACAAAACGGCCCACACTTCACCCCATGCAGATCACTTCACCCCGTCACCCCATGCATATCACAGCACAATGTTTACAAAGGTGCAGCGCTCCCAGCCGCTCACACTAGAGGCTTAAAGCTCTGTGCAGACTGATTGTAAAAAAAAAAATAAAACCACAATAATCTCTACACTGTTGTGTTTTCACAGAATTACTTATTTTCATGCCCTCTACCTTAAAACAAGTTGAATAAGTGAAGTGGACATGTATGATTACGCAACGTATTTATTATTCTTAGGGTATTTGACAACCTGGAATCTTTGACCTTAGCCCTACTTTCCTTGCGGTGTTTTCACTTAAGTCTTGGCACTGGTTGGGGTTGTGTTTTTTCATGCAGAGGTAAATGGAAAATCTATATGGAGCCCATTCAGCTGGAAAAAAAAATCCTCACGAAAACAAAAACTTAGAAATGCATGTGTGTTTCAATGGCTCTCTTGGGACTTTGAGGCCTGAAAATATGTGTTGTTGTGATTTTAGTCTTTGTAAGCAAGGCATGTAGTGTGTAAAGTGGTCCGTCATTGATTTTCTAGAGTTGTCATGACATATTACATAAAGGATTGTTGTATTTTTAAACTTGACCCTCCTGGGCCTCCGTCCTCCTGACCATATTTCTCACAGGCATTTTGTTTGGCTCTGGCTCCATGAAGCTTGTGCAGAAAGTGATGTAGAAATGGTCAGACAGTTGGAATGGCTGAGACGGAGGAGGAGGCACTGAGATGGAAAGTTCATTTGAAAGGATTTGGAAATAATCCCCTAAAGTTACCACAGGGTACTGGATGGAATGGGCTCCACCTCGACTCCCCTCTGAGTTGCTGCCATAGCTTATAGATGCACATTCATTTAAAGGTAGTTATAAAAGGAGGTGTGTTGCTGTTCTTCAAGTGTTGTTGCGATATTTCAGCTCTCCAGATGATGCGCTCCTCCTCGCCCTTACTTTGATGGCCTCTCTTTGAATTCATCTCTCAAAAAGACGCCACTGACACGACAAATCAAAGATCATTGATTTTGCAGCTCTCATTAGCTGCCTGGTGCATGCCAGGAGACTTTCGGAGAAACTCCTGTTGTTTTTCTCCCTTCTATTTCAGCTGCCACTTTGATTTCATCATGCAAGACCTCTGCTGAGTTCACAACCCTTTGAAATAAGAAAAAGGCCTGTAATCCAGTTACTCAAGCTGCGGCCCGACTCCTCGGGTCCTGAGAGAAAAACCTGCGGCACTAATCCCACTGTCACACCGAGAACGCTCTGCTACCTGACTGTTTGTGGCAGCCATTTGATATATTCGCTGTTGAAAATGTTGCTGTCAAGCATTTGATAAAGGGGGTCACAAATTGATGCACACCAGTTTTGTTAGTAATAAAAAAAATCAAAAAGAAGACGCAAAGAAAACCTCAAAACCAAAGTAGTTTAGCTGTAGAAGAAAAGAGAAGCACTGGTTGAACATGGGAAACAGGCTCAAAGTACACATTTTTTAGTACTCAAGGACTTTTCTCTGCCAGGAATAGTTTTGCTCAAATGTAAATTCAATAACACCAGCATCCCTATAGACCTCAAATTCTAAGACATTTAACCTTTGGCAGTTCCAAATTGTGTTCTTATTACACCTGAATAGTGTTAAACTTGTGTCTTTACAAACATACAAAAAAATCAGCTCCTTATTCCATCTTTTACATACTGAATGCCAAATTATTTGACATTTTTCACTTTGAAGAGGAGATATTTTGACCTGAATATCCATACAAGCAAGCTGCACCAACATGACGTGTATTCTGCTTCATACTCAAATGTCTTTTGATCCTTATGTCCTATTTTGACACTGTTGCCATAAATGTAAATGGTGGCTGGTGTGGTTTGATTGAATCCAAAATTACTGGCACATGTGAGCAATCTGGGCTACATGAACTACAGCTACAGTGCTTAACAAATTTATTAGACCACCTGTCATATTTGTCTCAGAGACCATCCAGGATCATGAAGTGCTTTAATGCGGACTCTTTCATTTTCAGTGAGCTCTCCACGTTTTACCATTTTGAACAGGAATGCGGAATTTCAAACTGAATTCACCTTTTTATACCCAAATTTGAGCTGGCTCACTGGGCTTCTCTGAGAGGTCAGAAATTAATCAGGCATAACATTCAACCACTGAAACTAATTTTTCTGTTTAGGAATGCAAGTAACTAACTATAATTTGACATATTAATCAAGAAATAATAATGTGTTTTACTATTTTTCAGTTTTTTGTAAATCAGTAAATTTGAAAATTCATGAATAACAATAATAATTATATTTTAGCAATAAAATATGATTTCAGTTAAAGAGCTTCTACATATTGGTGTATTAACCATTTCAGAAACATAAAAAATGATTTTGGTAATTACCAGTGCTGTTAATCTAGGGCAGCTGTGGCATAAACCTTACTTTGGTGGTCTAATAAATTTGTTAAGCACTGTACATCACTCCATTGTAAGTGAAATGGTCTTTAGAGTTGGAGTTACTTGACAGTGTTGATGTTCAACAGTGTCAGTTCTACTATGTCAAAAGTTAACTGATGTAAGCCCTGCCCACTGTGATTTCAAATGTGGGGGGACTTGTGATCAGAATTCTCCATTATGCCCTTGGACAGTGTTTGGATCTGTTTTATATGTGTTAAGCTGCTAGGATTCTCTGCTCATGTTTCTGGTGGATTGTTGTTGTTTCTGATGTGAGACACATTTGCACCATGAGTAAAGTTATCCACCGAGTTAGGGTCCATGCCTTTAGTTTTAGGTGTTCCTAAAGGACACATAAAGCATACTTCATCAGTATGTATTGCCATGCTATGACATCGACTCTCTGCTTTGTTATTGCCAGAGGAGACCCACCTTGCCACAAATTTTCAAGAGTTACTGCAACTCTGTCACACTGTAAATATTCAACACTTTGGAAAGTGTAATTTAACTATATAATGTTGACCAATATAAACATCATAGGCTGTAGAAAGAATTGGACAAACCCTGTGTGGCATCAGTCGTCTGCTTACAATAGGCAGACTCAAACGGCTCTTGAAGCCAATCTATGGACCCTTCCATATTGAAATCAACCGAACTTTGGATCAACCTATCAGCCCGCCCACTAAGCATGACTTCCTGTCAGCCTGCTAGCTAGCGTTCCAGTTGACAGAAACGGAGCCTCTGCCTGCTGAGCTATCTGTCAATCAAATGAGACGCGCCAATCAGCTTTCATCCTAAATATAATCCAAACGATTGTGGTACAAAAAATTCACCCCCCCGTACAGTGGGAACACAATAAGACACTAGCTAATGAGACACGTGTGGTGTTTTGAACCAGGCTGTAAACCAGTTTATTTCTAGTGTCAAAACCGGCTGTTTAACATGTGTGCAGACGGGACTTTCAGTGTTCCTGCAGCCAGCCTCAAGTGGATGGTATAGCAATTTTTTGCACTTCCACATTGGCTTCATTTTCCAGGACTGGAGGTTGCAGCTTGATAAACACCTTAAGGGGTTATATTTAACTTTATATTAACTTGTTTTACATTTAACTGTGTGTATTAACTTCATTATAAAGGTGTGACTTTACCTGAACAACCTGGCTGTAGATCTATTCCTTTGTTGTTCTTGCTAATAAGGAAGGATCATATTTTAGAGTAAAGCTTCTCAGTAGCTCCTCAGTATTTTAAGTAAACTTTAAATCTAAATACATTTTATTTTTACTTGAGTAGATTTATAGACCAGTACTTTACTTCTACTTTAGTAAATTGTGACCACAGTAACTGTACTTTTACTTGAATACAACAGTCATGCACATTTTCCACCTCTGATTATCTGATATATCAAGAAATGAGTGGGAAAACATTGTGGTTAGCAGAGAAGCATACTGTATCAGGCTGCTTTGACACTTGGAGCTCGCCTCAGAAATTAAAGGGAATTTTCAGTATATAGTTAATATATTTTGTAAATATGTGAATACATGTGCCTTTTTTAAGTGACAAGTCCTGCAGTAGTAGTTGTACTTTGCCTTATTATGTCAGCGGTAGGTTAAGGGTTTCATGCTGTCTTTATTGAAAGTCAAATTGTACATAAGGTAAGGGCGTGCACTATTAGGCAAAGTTTGAATCCCATGGTAGTCAGCACCAGAATCACAAACTGGTTAAACTAATTATCAGTATATTTTATCAGTGGGCAGAGGCCTACTACTAGTAGCCCTTGTAGCTGTACTTTATGACTACTGCCTTGCTGCCACAGTGCTCTATAACCCTGTGTAAACAACTGCTAACTGATTGAATGGATAGGTACAGCAACGTTTAGCACATTTTGATCTAGAAAGCAGGGATAAATAAGTCCAAAGGATTTGTCAGGTTATGCTCCCATACCAAAGCACTGAGTGAGGATATTCAGCACAGGCATATGGACGTTAACCTGAAAAGAGGACCAAAGACCAGCAGTGGTAGCACTGCTGATGTTAGCCACGTTCTGTAAGTCAACTTTGCACTGGTACAGTGTAAAGTTTGTTTACAGATTATTTATACCTGACTTTAAATTAGTTTCCTTACACAAATATAATTTTCTTACATTTTTTTCCTGAAACATCCCTAACATCAGGACAAAGCCATGTTCTATGGATGGACTTGCAAAACATCCAACTTTTAAATTATAATCCACAAACATGAAGTTAACAGAGCCAGAAAATGCTGGTCAAGCACTTCTATAGCAGTTTACAGCGCTGCCAAAGAAACTGAGGTTGTGCATAAGTACAGGTTAGTAATTCAAATCCTGGGTGGGTATGAAGGACTCCACAGCAGTGGTTGTGTATTCACACATAAAACTCCTGAATTCCTGAATTTTTTGAGTGAAGTGCATGTGTGAATGCAATGAGCTGATTATTTTACTATGACTTCATCCAGGACTTTTCCTGTCTACTTGCCAGTGTCATGTTCTGAACTACATATTCATTGATACTGTAGATACCAAGTAATTACAAATGTGATTACTGGGTAAATATTTGCTATTTAAATGTTGTTGGCATTGGGCCAAAAACATGTGAAAAAAGGCAGTATTTTCAATTAATTTGTCACTGAAAGGTCATAGTCGGCATATTTTTGACACTTTTTGTGGCTTTAAAATTGGTTAAAACCTGTTCACTGATGTGAAAGTTGACCAATAACATTTTCACTTTCCAAAAGTACATAAAGTAAAACAGCAGAACCATTGCTAGCATTTTTTCTTCCATGCAGCCTCTCCTCTTGTGTTATAAAGCATGGCATGTGGTGGTCAGCAGCACTACTTTTGCAGAACAGCTGATGTTGTTTTGTCTCTTAGATTTGTAATAAATTAGTCTCAGTGATTTCAAGCATCAGTGATCTGTTCTTATGTCTTGTGCTCGTCGCCTCGGGTATTTTCAAAGACACATTCTTAAGTATTTCATCATTTCTATATTTCTTACCATTGAGGTCATGAAGGATGATTATATCCTTGAATCTGTTGAGCATGAAATTCATTTCAGCTTCACTCCAAAACTGCTGCTTTCCAACGCTCTTGCAACTGTCCTGTTTGCTGTTTCTCTTCTGATTCTTCTCATGCACAGATAAAGAAACCAGATTAATGCCCCGTCCACACGGAGATGAATTCAGGTGTATAAGCAAACTTTTTTTTGTCGTATCAGCGTTTCATCCACACGGAAATGGCGTTTTGGGTGACTGTAAACGATACTTTTAGAAACCAGGTCCCAGAGTGTACAAATCCATAAATGACTACCGTTTCGTCTCCGTGTGGACAGCCAACCGCATCCTTCTTGAAACGATTACGTCACACATAGCGTAGCTCTCTTAAAACGCCTGCGCGGGTCCGGCCAAAACAACAATGGCGGGTTACAGGGTTGTGTTCGTGCTGCAGAAGCTACTGAGCTTGTTATGGCTTTTACAGCAAAATCTGAACACACCAGATGTTCTTAAATCCAACGCGGAGAACAACCAGAAGGGCAACTAGAAGAAAGTTTGTGTCAGTTTTCTGTGATCTTCTTCTCTCTTTTGGTGCATTTCCGTGGCAGCGTTACAGTGCCACGTGCAGGCTTGGCATATCACCTTTATCTGATCATGATAAGAGCATTAGTGTGTGTTTAGTCTTTTAACCCTGACAACCTGTATTATTAATCATTGCAACCATATGAATGATGAATAACTCTTTACACAAATGTTAACTCAAATTTATTTCTTCAACCACCAATAAGTAAGAATTTCAACCCAAACTATGAACTTTACTGTAGCCTATGAAGAAATGTATTCTGTTTTTGCCTAAATCAAACCAGTGTTTTGACATCATCAATCTAAATCATCTGTGATTTGAAGTATTGTTGGAAGGAGCGCTGGTCAGGGGTTTGTAATGAGACAAGGCGTCTTTGTGTTTCTAACAGCACTGTAAAAGAACAAATGTTGTTTAACTTTGAGGATTTTTTGCGGTATTGAGTAATAGTTTTCTTCTTTCTGTAAACATCTGTCTTTGAACTGATTTATTGAAATTTTTTGGCTCATTTCAAAAACAGAAAGTAAACATAGCAAACTTCTCCTAAAGTTCAGTGTTTCTGTCTTGCATGCACTCTTCTATGAAGCATGAATTAGTTGTGAGAGTAAATGTTTGTGTTCAGACAGCTGAATGGCTAAGGGACAGAATGAATTATGGGTAGATTTCTGAGTGCTTGGCAATGTTTTTCATTTGACTGATTAGCATTGATCAGTCCTATAAACTTGAAACAGATATATTCATTCAGAGCTGTAAATTGTCCTTTATGGTGCTTTAATTGAACTGTTTTCCAGTGTCCGCCTGCTCCAGCCCCCAGGGTCCAGCTGCTGTGCAGGCTCGGGGGACATTCCCGGCATGTTCACACATCACTGGAGGAGTCTGAATGTTTGCCTTTCACTTTGACCACAACACAAACAACTTCCCCCACAAATAAACAAAACACGAGGCCGGGGCCACGATTGCAGCAGGACTCAGTCCAAGAAAGAGGAGTTCAGGCTGCTTCTGTTTGTGTTTACATGTGTGTTTGTGTTATTGCGTACTCTCGATGTGCAACTGGAAGTGAACGTTTGCAGTTTGATTCAGTGTTCAAGTATTGTTGAATTTTGGAAGACAGATAGATGCACCATCTTCTCTTTCCCAGCATAATTACCCATAACCCACCTCTACCTCCTCTAGCTGTGAATTTAGAGAGGCCTCTACAATTCAAGGAATTAGAGGAGAGGGACAGAGGAAAGGGGGAGGGGCAGGGACGAGAGACAGAGAAAGAGACAGAAAGAGGAAAACACAAAACTTGCTGACACGGGGCATAACTTAATTTCCACGGTAGGGGGACAGCTGTGCGCTGTAATCTGCCATGGCAGCCCATTCACACTTCAATGGCAGGCTTGACCCGCCAAGGAAAACTCACACTGCAGCCAGCCCCTTCTCAGTGAAGGAGGTGGTGACCGGGCCACCATTTATGGGCTTGTCTTAAAGAAACATACCCCTCTTGCTTGTTATTGATAACACCCCCGGACACACACTCATGCACACACACACTCAGAGCAATGGGATTCCTCGCTGCTTTAACATCCCAGGAGGCTGCATGAATTTTAGTGGATTTATCCCAGATGTATTGTCTCTGTGGAAGACTGTCCTTTTGTCATTACCTATCTACTGCCAGTTTATAGGTAGCTTTAAAAGTGTGTATTCCTACTGCAAAAAATATCTTCAAACCTGGCGTTCCTAAAGCTACTCTGTGTTAGTTTTGACCTTGTGCTGCTAGGCTATGTTTTGAAAAATTCATCTTAAATTGTGATTATGCATTATGATGATCATGATGCATCAATATATCACTAAAAACAAGGGATGCCAGCACTATGACTATTGTGGTCATGTGATGATTTAATAATCATCACTTTTATTCTCTGTATTTTTTTCTGTGTAAAGCACTTTGTGACTGTTGTCTGTGAAAAGTGCTATACAAATAAACCTTACTTAGTTACTCACTAATGCATTCATCATGACAAATTGAGATCCACATTTAGTGCATTAATTTTTAAATTGGGATTAATTGCATGCTTTATTGTCCCTTTCAATTTTGGTTCAGCCAATGTCTCCCTGCAGTCACAGTGATGTCAAACAAGCACACCACAGCTCTTTAATGTATAATTTCACTTTAAAAACTCCCAGATAGCTTATCGGACAAGTCAAAAGTCATCTGCACCTTGCTATCAAACATTTACAGTTTTCCAGTTCTCTTATTTCCTTATCAATCCACGACAAGCTCCTTTTTCTATGGTTAATATTAATGTCCCAATCGTCAATCTACCCAGAGTTCCTTCTTGTTTATCCAAATAAAAAAGCTCTGTATTCAATGAGTCAGTCAATTACCCTTAGTTAAAGTACATACGAAAATCTGGGTAATCTGGTAAAAATGTTGCAAGTTCGAAGCAATGTGACCAACTAGGTCTGCACACTTAATTGGATTTAAAAAAACAAAAACAAAACAGCTTTGGCCTTCTCACAATGAAACACAATTGACGGCATTTATTTACATTTAAAATGTGATCCACATTAACCTCAAATATGAGATATCATTAAATAGAATATTTTTTAGATGAGGCTAAATACTGAACACCGTTTTTTTAAACATTCACTTCTTGCGTATTTTTGTTTGAGTATGGATATTGTGGATCATTGCATCATTATGGCCAAAGTCAGAACCCCTACAACTGCAAGAAAGTCTGGCTGTAGACTGTTCATCTTTGATGGCTATTCTCTGACCTCAGACCTCTGATCTGAGACGCTGTATATGTCAGAAATATACGCTAAAACTTTCTAAATAAGTTTGATAAAACTTTTGTTTAGGATCAGGGTAAGGTTTAACTCCTGACCTGCAAACCCAAATACAAAATGTTTAATAAAGCAGAGTAAACAGTAACAGGAAAAAACTTGTTCTCCATGAAGAAGTTCTAATGCAGCCAACATAGCTCATGTATGTAGATAACGTAGCTAACGTAGCTAAATATAAGCTCATAAAACAGCTACCTAAGCTAGGTATCTACGTTATCTGCATAGCTAAGTTGGCTTTAGATATGCTTGCCAAAGTATACATTGCTAAAGCCAACTTAGCAACACTGGCTTATGTAGTTAACTATGTAGTAGGTAGCGTAGCTAAAGCTAAGCTTATAAAGCAGCTACATAAACTAGGTATCTATGTTATCTGCATAGCTAAATTGACTTTAGATACATTTGCTAAAGCAGTGATTAGCAGCAACCATTTTTCCTTGGACCACCCCCCCCACCCCCAATATGTACCTAAGAAAACCCCCCCGCCCCCCAAGACCAAGGAGAGAAGAAAAAGTGACACACTACCATCAAAAATCAACACAGATTTTAATTTTTTCACTGATAAATACCTAAAAAAGGCCTATTATGCTTTTCTTATCAAAAGGCATTTTTACTAACTACTTTATTGTGGTTTAGTCTGTATTTGCAGATCTAATTTTGGCAGCCTCAGAGTAGACAAAGCCTCGCTTTGCAAGATCTTCGGCGGCCCCCTGGGGGGTCCTGAACCCCAGGTTGGGAACCAATGTGCTAAAGCATACGTTGCCAAAGAAAGTAGCATTGCTAAAGCTAATGAAGCTAAAGAAAACCACTGTTCATGTAACTACTTCCAAAGCAGATCTTTACATAATTTAATCCAAGATTACATCTATGATCTTTTTCTCTTTTTTGTTTGTAAAATGTTGCTTCCTCTGTTGTTTGCAATGTGGTTATTTCATGAATGTAACTGCCAGACTTTGTTTATGAATAAAGTTGAATTTGAAAAAAAAAATCCATAATTGGAAATGCCTTGTACCTGCAACTTACAGCACATCCTTTCTGAGATTCATGATGTCTCAGATGAATGGTCTGTGAGAGTGGAAATGTACAGTCTGCAGCCAGACTCTCACAAACTGCGTCTGTCACTCATAAATGAACAGGAGGACTTTTAATGGGTTTCACTGTGGCACTGAATATTACATTCCTTGGAGATTTCATTGGTTTGAAGAGGATTCAGTGGTTCCTTTAGGGATAATTCAAAAAAATCTGCCAAGCTTTCAAAACGCCATGATGATGAGGTGCCCAGTGGAATTATCTTAGAAACAAACAGTCAGTGTTTTTCAGCAAAAATGCATTGTGTCCACCTTCATGAAATGTCTGTCTCACTGTTTTTTGATTATGTTGAATCCTCCATAAGGATTCAAAATGCTCCAAGCTTTAGTTCGCATTGTAGGTAAACCAAACAGGGACAGGGACCAAACAGTGTTGATGAGGAGATTGTTTTAGAGTGTCACATTAACTTTCATGGGTGTGAGTTGTCATAAAAGTGACTTCAATGAAGATTTTTACACTCCTGACATGTAACTTTGATTATTCTTAACTCAGAGTAATCTACAAGCTTAAGTTAGCACAATAACACAAACCACATAAACAGGAAATGTGCTCTCACACTGACATGAATAATGAGGCCGTAGCTCTGGAGTTGTTGGGAGTTAATAGTTTGGTGGTGGAAGTCAATAGGGGCCGGGGTCTCACTCCATTAAGCTGACCCCCAGGGCCACGTATTCATCTCTCACACATTCATTTCCTCCTTTATGCTCCCTCTCTTTTCACAGCAGAGGGCCGGCAGCAGAGCGGGCTCATGCAGAACAGCCTCCGTGCAGATTGTAGGTCATAAATATGTTTGTGAGTCGATGTGGCTTTGTTAATGCAAACACCAGTGAGAGGCTTGAATGAAATTCATGAAAAGGTAGGCGTGAGACGAAGGAGACCGATCAGAACACTCTGAGTTTAATCCCTTTTCAAATACCGGAGTTAACTTTAAGAAAGTCTCAGTAAAATAGTATCACTATTCACTCCCCAGTCAGTCCATATTCTGTAGATTCTCGTTCATTTATGTACTCAACAGATTAGTAACTGATCCAGCTCAGTGTGTCATTCAAAACAGTGCTTTTAAATCTCTTTTTCTTCCCATTGTGCTCCCTGCAGAGGCATTTGTAAACATCTTCAAGAGAAATCCCATGAGCAAACACACCCGAAAGCCTTCAGCGTGCAGGCTGCACTTCACCTCTGGGCTGAAAAGGGGTTCAGAGCGGAGGACGTCTCTGTTTGAAGTCCAACAAGTGGCAGTAAAAGAAGTGCTGAGTGTAACTTGGAACAGGAAGCAATTAAAGGGACGTGTCCAAAGTAAACAAAAGTGGCGTTTTTGTGTTTGCTTTTGAAGGTAATTCTTATGTAGGAGTCTTTTTCATCCTGTTTCCAGCTTTAATCAGCCTTTTGAAGAAGTTTGTCACAATTAAACAAACTGAAAACGTCACTTTAAGGAAATCTCTTTACAAAATAACCCAAACCTTCTCTCATACAAATCAAAGTGTCCTAAATTGTGTATTCCAGGGTCACAAAACATGATGAATCTGTAATAAACTCAGCTGACATGCAGCTAAACACATAATGAATAATCTCGCTGGGGCTGCAAAGGCGCTGCACACAATGGTCCAGTTTACCAAAGCAAAGGAGAGCAAGGCTGGTGATTCAGGGTCATTAATAAAGCCCTCTTTGTGCTTCAGTTCATGATGGAGCAGGAAGGTTTTCACATGTCTCTGCTTTGTTTTTGGATGACAGATTGAATCCACTGACTAAAAAAAGATGAAGTGGGGAGGTTTCTGTGACATTTCTCTTCTTCTGTGGGTGTTTAGAGCAGCATACATCACTGTCAAGATCAAGTTTGTAAGCTCAACATATCAGAAAAATAGTGGAATGAAGAATCACAAAAACAGGGATGAAAACCTGAAATTGGGCTCACATTTTTCTGTGATTTCAGCTGTCAACTGCTGATAACAGTCTGAGGATTTGTGAGTCAACGAGGCAGGCTTATCATTTAAAATATGCAAAAAATTTGTGGAAGTTTTAAGTATCATTGAAAATGACAAACAGACATAGGATAATCGTTTTAGGCTAACAAAACTACAAAAAAAAAAAAAAAAAATCTCAAACTTTTCCACCACTGCTCCTTTCCTGGATCATATTTAGGCTGGTTTCCCCTCTCAAATGGAAATCCAGCTTAGCAGCTCACTAGTAAAGATGGAAAGCTGAGCGAGTCTTTCCTGAGCTCCTCATATGTCATGTTAAAGACACTGCACAGGAAGGCGGAGCGTACTACAGGGAGTTGGTAATGTCTGGAGCAAGAAACAGAGAAGTTGTGTGAGTGTATGTTTGGATGGTGTGTGTGTTTAGGGGGAGGGATCTGGAGGAGTAGCAAGTGTGAAAGTGAACAGGCCAAAATTTTGGCATGGAAATGGGAGTGTTTGTGTCAGCAAAAGTGAGATAGAAAGCAACACTGAAAGAACGAAGGAGAAAGTGTGAGACTTAATGAGGGAAAATGGCTCCTTAAATGAGCTCTACTTCATTTCAGTTCAAAATATAAAGCAAATGGTATCTAAGACTGTGACAACCATAAGCTAAATTTTAAAATGTTGTTTGGAAAATGGCTGATGTTAACCGCCAGTGTTTCTGGGTGGATACATTTTTGAGACACATACACACCTTAGCAACAGTAAAACAACTCACATCCTTTAGGGTGCGTTCACACCAGAGCTGTTTGGTCCGCTCTAACTGAACTCTGGTCCGTTTTCCCGGATAGTCCAGTTCGTTTCGAGTGGTGTGAACACTCACATGAATTCTGGTGCGGACTAAGCAAGCGGACTCTGGTGGTCTCGGTCCACTCCCTAACGAACCCTGGTGTGGATTGTTGGAGGTGTGAACGCAAAGCAGACCAAGGCAGGACGAGGCATAAACCGTAATGATATATGGATTTATATGTGATTTAATACGCTGAAATACATGTCGGTACCTCTCTTGGCGTCTGGGTAGCCATGGCAACACATCGTAGTCCATGCTGATTTATTCATCTCGTGTAAAGGACAACATGCTCGACAGCTCACCACCTCGCCAGCTGCTCATAATGCTGAAATGCAAGAGCAGAAACCACAAGATAGCGTAAATTCTGTGTTTTTTCATTGTTTATGTGGAAGAAAAGACCGGCGGAAGGAGTTTCGTCTTCTTCTCTGTATTCCTCTCTTCTTGGTCGCCGTTTGTTTGTGGCGACAGCGCCACTAGTGGGCAGAGGTTGTCAGACATTCTTGTAACAGAGTTGCTCTTATTTTCTAGTTTCATGTAAGCTATTCCTGCTGGTTGATTCAGATTAGAACCATGGACTGTAGAAAGAACTGGACCAACCCCGTGTGACGCCAGTCGTCTGCTTACAATAGGCGGACTCAAACGGCTCTTGAAGCCAGTCCGTGGATGCTTCCGTATTGAAATCGCGGTCTCAACCAAACTTTGGATCAACCTAACGGCCCGCCCACTAAGCGCAACTTCCTGTCAGTCTGCTAGCGAGCATTCCGGTTGACAGAAACGGAGCCTCTGCCTGCCGAGCTATCTGTCAATCAAATGAGATGTGCCAATCAGCTTTCATTCTAAATATAATCCAAATGATTGTGGTACAAAAGAATTCACCCCCTGGGAGCACAATAAGACACTAGCTAATGAGACACGTTTGGTGTTTTGAACCAGGCTGTAAACCAGTTTATTTCTAGTGTCAAAACCGGCTGTTTAACATGTGTCCAGACGGAACTTCTGGTGTTCCTGCAGCCAGCCTCAAGTGGACACTCGTGGTATAGCAATTTTTTGCACTTCCGCATTGGCTTCATTTTTTAGGACCGGAGGTTGCTGCTTGATTAGAACACACATTTATCTAGAAGAATAACTCAATTTAATACTGTTAGTGAATCACTGACCAGATTTGCTATTCTAAATTGAAATTAAATTAAATACTAGTACATTCAGCTTAAAATGAGCTGGGAACAAGCTAGGAAAACTGGTTCCCAGCCTGGGGTCTGAGACCCCCTAGAGCTGAGCATACACTGTGCTAATTTTATCAGATTCAGACACAGATTTTGAGTTGTAAGACTTGCTTGGAAGTGGACTTTTAGTTGGATCATGTGTCATTCTTCATGCAGTGTACAGGGGGATATGACAGCAGACCTCGACCTGACTATGGCCTGATCAGCTGCTCCTGACTAGTCAGATGGATCTCTGGCATATTTGATATTTCGGTCATAAAATTGCTTACATCCCAGAGCAGAATCCTCAACTTTGGTACATTTTTCACTTGTAAACTGTAAGAGAATGTCCTAAATCACCATGAAAACAGCAAGAATAACTTTCAAAGTTAACTCTACAGATGTCTGTTACAGTCTGTCCCAACTTTAATTGTACAGTGTGAGCACTCAAACCATGCATCATCATCGTACCATATAGTGTGAGCACATAAATCGTGCACGATGCTCATACATCAGTGATAAGTGATTCAGTTACACAGTACAAGCTGACTTTTCACCACGACTGTTAGACAGTCCTGTTTGAAAACGCGTCTGAAAACCACTGAATGCTAAGCTTAACTAAGCTAACTGTCTCCTGTCTGTAGCCAGAGGTTGGTACAATTAATCACAACTTAAGTCCATTAACTTTACATCTTTTGAACAGAGAGGTTTACTTAAAAAATCTATTAATATATTGAGTCTGCTCTAAAGGCAAATATGAATATTAACCTTCGGAAAGTCAAATGTCTGCCTCTGTGTTTTCTCCTCATATCACGATTATTTACACTGTTGCTGTGAACAAATAAAACTTAAGCCAAATGTTGCTAGGAAGTACAGGGGACCATATGCTCTAGCTTATAAACTCAGTTCAATGGAAATTAAAGGTTTTGATAATTAAAATTCATTTACATGTTAAGAATGGATGAAAAGCAGATTTACTCAAGTGTGCCCACCTCTGCCTTACACCCTACGGACATGAGAGTGGTATAAATTTCTCATAGAAATGAGCTAATTTAAAGTTTAAAAAGACTAAGACGTAAAAGGTGAGGTACTGTAGGTGTGTGATGATTTAGTCGATACTAGCCAAGCGTCTGTCCTGATTTATTTGTTATTTGTTTATATCTTAAGCGCACAGAGCCAAAACTCAGTAAACCTGTTGGTTATACTTTACATTTTGTGCTGAGCTGGTTGGGATATTTGCATGCTGAATTTTTTTTATCAGCCTCGAGGACAAAGATTAGAAATCATGAAATTGGCATGGATTTTCAAAGACTTTAATGGTTAGATGGGATTACAGTCTTTGCAGGACTGAGGCCCCTGGTGTGGATCAGACAGACAGCAGCAGACAGTTCTGGGCTGCAGGCAGTCAGACAGGTAAACCTCTGGAGCCAGCTGCTTCCACTCAGTCGGCCCAATCCCCCTCCTGACTCAACACACACATATACACACACATACACACACACTACATGATGATACCATTTAGAAAGTTGGATTCAGCTTGAAGGGCACAGAAAAATATGTAGTGACGGTTAACTTTTGGAAAATATTTTTCAGACATTATGATGCTGCTTTTCTCATACCTGTCTGTGAAAGGCTAAGTTAGATACTGATTTTTTATTTAGCTTAGCATAAAGACCGGAAAGATGTTGAGACAACTAGCCTGGTTTTCTCCAAGGGTTATTGAGTTTACCAAAGAAGCCCACAAAGAAAAAAACTTTAAGCTGTGATCTTTGCAGAAGGTCATGATTATTTCCAGCTGAGGGCTTGGGAAGGAGAGGTGCTGAGGGTATGGCATCATCCTCCAAAATAATGCAAAACTAAAACCACGAATTTGTAAAATAAGTTTGTATTTCAAGGATACTTTGATTTGGTACACAGATATGTGTGATTTGTTGGTTTGTTTTGCTTTTTTACATTAGTAGTCATTAAGTTGTCCTTAATACTGCCCTGTCAGACACAGCACCATAACTGTGTTAGCAGGTCTTAATATTATAACAGTTCACGTGTGCTAATATGCCATATGGATCCATTGCCTTAATTAGAAAAATCCATGTGTCTAAAGTGATTGTAGTATAAAGACACCTGTGTCTGGAAGGTCCAGTCACTGGTTAAAGAGTATTCCTGGCTACCATTACACCCTGATGACAAAAAAACACTTACAAGTCAGGATGGATGCAAAAAACCAAGACACTGAACATCCCCCAGGAGTAAAACCATCATCAAGAAATGGGAGGAATATGGCACGTGTAATGTGCCTAGATCAGGCCCTAACCTGACATTCCGGATGGATTTGTTTCGCGCATCCATCTGGAAAATATCCCATAGACTGTGTTTGGGAAAGGGCAGAGTCTTTGAAAAAAAAAACTCAGAGGGTGATTGGATGAATGTTCTGTCACATCTTTACTGCCAATCAGAACAAAACAACAGGTGATGTAGGTGTGCCTGCTACCAAGGAGTAAACTCCATAGAGAACTGCATAACTATGGCGACTGTAGACATGTCAGTACACGACTTTTGTCGTTTTTGAAGAAAAGAACTCAATACTGTTCTTTGTTCTTCTTTTAACAAAGAAATGTCGTTGAGTTATGATAAAACTGACGCTATAGCAGCTGCTTGCTTACATCATGACTCTGCCACGGCCAAAAGTACTGCCTCTTACTCCTGACTGGTCCTGTCACTTTCTAATCGGGCCCAGTCTATTCAGATGGGAGCTCTGCAAGATGATTTTGCCAGTGAGAAACACGAAAACGGGTGTATCCATCTGCTTTGCAAGGTCTTCACAAACTGAGAAGGAGACTAGTGAGAGAGGCCACCAAGACACCTATGACTACTCTGAAGGAGTTTCAAGCTTCGGCTGTTGAAATGGAAGAGACTGTGCATACAACTGTAGCCCAGGTTCTTCAGTTAAAGCTTTATGGTAGAGTGGCAAAGAAGCCACTATTGAGGAAAACTAGTATTTAATCTTGACTAGAGTTCACCAAAAGGCATGAGAATTTGTGGCTGGACTTGAAAATGGCAGTTCATACCTGTCCCTGTGCAACCTGACAGAGCTTGAAGAATGAAGTGAAACTGCAGTGTCCAGATGTGAAAGCTTGATTGAGGCCTATCCACACAGACTCAGTGCTGTGGTTGCAGGCAAAGGTGCATACTAAATACTGACTTGAGGGGGCTGAAAATTATGGAGTCACTTGTTTTACTTATTTTTATCAAGTTAACACTTCAAACCTGTTTGCCATTTGACATGATTTTTTTATTTTTTTATTTTTTAACCATGATTCATTTATAAACTCAGTAATAGGGTAAAACATCCAAGGGGGTGAATACACATGAGATATGCACACAGACAGCGTTGGGCTTCCCTGCTGGCTCCACTGATTCCATTCTTGCCTCAGTAATGCCTGCTACAACCTTAAAAGATGGCACACAAGGGGGATTCCTTTGACCCTCCCTTTATATCTTAACAACACTCATAGTGAGGGTGAGATGTCACACGGGTCTAGATATTATGGCATGAATAAATACAAATATATAATTGCAAAGCATTAACAGATATAAGTTATTTTCAGCTGATCAGGTAGTTCAATAAACATAATCTGGTTGATTAATTGTGTCAAGTGGATCAGATGTAGTACGGTCATGCCATTCCCTTCTGTTTTTAGTTTCCGCCTGGCCTCTACTGAGTGCTTCAGATAAGACGATAAGATGTCCTCGAAGAACTCCAGAGAAATGTAAACACTTCCCTCTCCTAATTAGAAGAAGAAGATGCCATCCTTTCTGTTCATTCCCACAGACCCAAATACACTCTGCTTTCGTCTGTTCTTCAGTGGTCAGCTCCAACAAACACGCCGATTGCAACACTTCTGCCGGGTTTGTGGTCTGCCGGCGAAATTAATATAGCTGGTGTGGTCGGAGATGGCAACACAGCGCAGAGAGTTATGGACTCCTGTCTGACTTTAAGCTGCCAGATAATTTACTGCCCCAGTCAAACAGAAAACCCTGAAACACGATTTGCAGAGAGAAGGAAGTAAATATTTAGATCAGTGTCTGACCTACAGGCAGTAGGCGGAGGGATAACATCACTCATGCTGCAAAGATGGATTTCTCACAGTTTTAATGGATCTATTACTAAAAAGTCAGAGCCATTATGTAGGAGGATTTATAAACCAGGAAATCATTTATACATTTGCAAACAAAACACAAAGAATAAGTTTTATTTGCTCAATAGAAACAGCCCAGTCTGGTTTGGAAATATATGACTCCTCTCTTTGATTCTTAGTTGTGAAGTGCAAGTAATGAGAAAGTCTTGTGTCTCACTTTTTGTGCTTTTCTTCTCTCATTTGTTTGGCACCTCTCTGCTGGCACCAGAGATGAATAAATTAATCATACCATGTCTGCTGTAACACAAGCGTTTTTGTAGTTTTTGCCTGCTTTTAAGTTGAAACTATAAAGGAATGGCATAAGATATTCTCCTCTCTTTGGACTTTCTTTGCCTGAAGCAACAAATTGTCACAGCTAAGAGAAGAACTGACTCATTCCTGTGCACCAGTTTCATTTTACAACCACCCCTGAATGGCGTATCAGCTTCCACTGGGTCCTTGGCCTTTGTTTGGAGAAAAGGAAACAACAGCTGTTGCTTTCACAGGATTTTCTAACCCCAGGATCCTTGAAAAGAAGGGGGAAAATCCTTGTTCTTTAAAACAATAAAGACAGAAAAGTTTCTTTGCTAAAGACTCAGCTCCCAATCAGCAACACCAGACTTTCCTCTGTTTTTTGACACCTACACACGTCCTTTTCTCTCTGTTTTTTCTTTAATTTGCACACAATCTTGCCTCTCTTTGTATGAGGAAAGAGGAGGTGGATAGAAAAAACTCCCAGGTTCAGCTCCTTCTTTCACCTGTCTCATTATTAGCGGTGATGAAGGACACAGTCAGAATTCCCTCCAATGATTCTGTCTGTGGACCGCCTGTCTCTCTGCGCCCACCTGTTGACAGAGCGACTAAATGAGTCCCAGGCAGGAATGTTAATCAAAGAATCCGACATGTTGCAGGAGATTTGGCCTTCAGCCTCCCAGCGGGCCTCTCGGACAGGTGGCTTTGTCTCTGTGGAGCACATCTGATATCAGTGCCGCGGTACATTTCAAAACCCCTGATTGTTTCACAGTTTTAGCTGATGACATCCATTTGCTCAAAATTTTCCACGGCAGTTATCAATCTTCATTTTTATACTGATGCCTCAAAGCTAGTGTTATCTCAAGACACTTTACAAAGACAGCAGGTCTTGAGTATAGTCTTTGTTAGAATATCTTTAAAGACCAGCTCTCAGCTCTCATTCCTCATTGATTATTCTGCAAAACCATCAAGTGCTCTAAAATATACATCAAAGTTTGGTCCAGGCCCTCTGGAGCAGCTCTACACAATCGACCCAGCTTTAACCTCAGTTACTAACAGTCAGAGGAGAAATAGGGGCTTTAAGTTGATTACAAGATTGAGTGTGAGCATGTGTATTCTTCTTCTCCAAAACAAACGTCCATTTTTGTAGCAGTCATGTGGTAGATTTCAGCCAATCAACAGCCAGTTTCATGCAACTGTTGTAAAGCTTCAGTTATCTTGCTTTTCATTTATTTTGATTTCTTATTAATGGATGCAATATGAAATGTAAATGAGAGTGAAATTTGCCAGATAAATTACTCAGAAAAAACATGAGTACTGATTTCAAACCTGCTAAAAACAAAGTACAAGTACATAAAAAATAAAGGTGACGGAAAAAATTGATCTGGTAGTATTAGCAACACTAGCTCTTAGTGTCAATAATGTTTGCATTGCTGTGTCTGCTACACTTGTGTACTGCCAGCTCGGTCTATGAACTCAGCCTGTCCTACTTTCCCAAAGGAAAAGTTTCAAGACTTGCTGTGGATCCTACAATTCCAGGTAAGGGGAAGCCTGACCTGAGGTTTCTGCTAACTGTGATAAATGAAAGTAATGTTGCCTATTTCTGGAATGCTTCATATGTCCGAATTCACATCATACAGATATAAACAACAGGATCTATCAAAGTTTCACATCAAGGACCTGTGTGACGGTTCAATGAGTGACCATGTTATCTGGTGACCATTTGTCAAATGCATACAGGGATAATATATATCAAAATTTAAAGAGCCTTTTTGTTTAGTTTTTCATTAAATTCATATTTTATAGGTATGGTCCTTTGCTGTTCTTCTAATAAAGAAATGTCCAGTTCTGATAAAACTGCTGCCATAGCTACGTCCATGCCAATGCCATCACTGATCACCATTGTTTACTGGTTTGCAGTAAAACTAAACCTCACCAATACTGCCTAGTTCTCAAATGACACTGATTGGTGCATTCATTCTCAGACTGGGCAAGAATGCAAGATAGCAGACATGGAATCTGGCCAATCCATCAGCTTTGCAAGATTATGTGTTCATAGGATTGTAAAATTAAGCCTCAGTTGAAACTGCGTCTATGTCTGTGGTTGCTCACTTGTTAAAATCGGTTTAGATTGAAAAATTGTCTAGTCTGCAGCCAGTCATAGCTGGGAATACAAGCTGAATGTATGAACAGCATGAAACGTTAAAGGGGCTATACGTAACTTTTCTGCTTTCACTGTTCCTATTTTTGAGTATATATTAGTGCAAACTTTATCCCGATGTGAAGAACGAGGCTCTTTATTTCTACCTTGTTTGCCTGTATAAGCCTGTTGAGTAATTTACATGTAAATAACGGGGGCCAAATTTTCTGCAAAATCTCAATGGATGTGACATCGGATGTTACTTAGTACATGCCACCCCCCCGCTCTGTTTATACCTGGCTACAGTGTGTAGAATGGAAAGAAATGGCAATGGAGAAGGCTGCTTCCGTGAGTAAACAACTGGCTTGTGCAACCCAAACATCCACACAAACTCAGCATAAACATAAACAAACTAAGATAATTTATCTGCTGAAGCCCGTCAAGCTAAACAAGAGCTTGACTGACGCAAGGGGAAATTATGGATAAATATCGGTGGAGCACTTGAAAAACTGAGGGAGCTTCGCTCTACACTTGGGATAAATACTGATCCAGAGATGGTGGTCTTTCTGTAGAAAAGGTAGGGCATGACTTCGGACCATGAAATACAATGTAGTGTTTTATGTTCTATAAAATGTATGCTAAATTACATTAGCTTGCTTACAAAGATGCTATCCAAACAGCACTAATGTCATGTTGCTCATTTAGTGTTTTATTTTGTTAATTCACTTGCCTCCTCTGTATACATGGTGCCAGTACATCACCTTGGTCTGCGTGTGTATCAGCTGATAAACTGGAGGCTCATTCATGTGCAAGGAGTGCGTTGTTGTTGACAAGCAACACAAGACTGTTGTAGTTTGCCTAATGGCCGGCAGTGTTGCTACACTGATTTTTTTCTAAAATGTACATATAGCCTCTTTAGGCTTGCAGGAGAACATTTACAGAAGCTTTAGAAAACTACAGGGGTTTTACTCTTCTGATCCTGTGTGCAAAGAGCTGTACATGGAAAGGAAACCACCTTATAATCGTAGTCTATATCCTCACACTGACCTCCATTGGTCTCAGGGACATTGTAGTGGGTTTTCCCTCCTGTACCATCTTACATTTTGTCCGTTTCTAGGAAGTTAACACAAAATAACTCAGAGAGTTGCATAACAACCCCTGTGTTACTGTTGTGTTCAATCCAGCCGTTCTACAGAAAAGACATTGTAACACATTTAACAAGAGCAGTGAAATATTTGCATACGCGTTACTCTGCATGTACTCTATAATTTTGGTCTTGCTTCAGCTTTGTCTGGGGTTTGGTTTTAACACCTCTCCTGCATTCTTTGTTTTTATAAGTCTTACATCCACAGCCACAGAGGCAAGCTGCCATCATTAATCTGTCATTGCTTCTCATCTCCATAAATCATCAGAATCGTTCACACTACATCTTACAGTTAATTAAAGACAATGGATTCTGCTTACTCTACTGTGTAACATCAATCCACCAAACACGATCCTCTGGTTTGGCTTTCAGAGAGACTTGTGGTGAGCTAATGGGCTTTTCAACTCTTGACCTAGAGAAGACTTGAATACAGTATCTAACAATGTAGCTTTTCTATGCTGATCAGACACTGTGGCACACGTAGCGGTGAGAAGTGCAGCTAGAAGACGAGATCGTAAAATGAGATTTGTGCATCATGTTGCTGAAAAAGCCTCGGGCACATAGATCATCTTCAAACAAAACACAAACTAATTGCAGATTATTACGGTGCCACTTCAGCAACCGATCTGTTTGATGTGTGCATTTTTGTGTGTCTGAGTGTGTGCGCGTACGTGCTCTGGCGTCGTTTTGGGGGGAAAACCACAATGTTTAATCTTGACATTAGTAGTTCTTTAGCAGGCGGAGAGCCAAGCTGTGTATGTTTGGTGGTGGTTAACCAGCCGGAGAAAAGATCCTAATGAGATACCTGTGTACACTCATCAGCTCAAACATTTTTACAGCCCACTCTACAAAACATAACTTAATGGTGCTGTAAAAATACACTTTACTGCTATAAGACTTGCTGAAAACTCTGCCTTAATATATACTGGGCAAATTTCCTGGAATAAAGAATACATTTCAGAGGTTGCATATGTATTTTCCTGAGGTGAGTTTCAAGTTGAATTGGCTTCATTTCTTGCCTCATAAAATCTTTCCAGTATGAACTACCCCTTCTGTATCAGCTGTTTTTTGCTACCATTGTTGTGGCCCTAGAAAATATAAAACCTCTGTTTATCTTGGTCCCAGGCTGTTAACACTGACCCCTATCAAATAAGAAGTCAGTTTATTTGTTTACAGAATTTTCTTTAAAGTTTTAACATGTGTTTTACTTTTTAAGCTTTCCAGAACCTCTTATGTGAGTCCGTGCATTGCATTTGATTTCTTTTTGTAGTACAAATAGCCTCTCTGAGGAACCTTTAAATGGTATCAATTGTTCTGTGCATGAATAGGTTGTTTAGATAAACGAAATATCATCCTGGTCTCTATTTAAGTTTAAATGCATCCCTTTCTGAGAACATTTGCCAAGAAAAAATGTTAAAAAAGGTTATTTTGAAAAATCTTAGGCTGGAGATACACTTGTTCTTTTACTTTGAGTTTGTGTGGTGTTAAGTGTACCCGTGCAGTGACAATTATACGCCATGAAGATGTGGAGAATTGTGGATTTAGTTTTTAATGTGATGTCAGTCTGTTTACTTCAGGAAACAGGGAAAGGAAATGGTGAAGACAATGCAGGAGTAAAAGACGTTAGAAGGTATGCTATGGCAGAGAAATCTAGCAAAATGAAGACGGCTGAAGTGAATTCACACAGTAACATATTAACTCAATCAGGTGCTGTGCTGATAGTAGACCTTTTCACCATGTCTCAGTTCACCATCAGCATAAATATTAGGCATTATTTAAGTATTAATAGATAATTAAACCTGCCACACACTAAGATTTTCAAAATCTTAACTGATTTTTAAATGTGAAAGAGTCCACACATGGCAACAACACATTTTAGTGTGTGGTGTAGAATGACAAGATTAACTCCCCACACCACACACTAATATGTTCACACCAGATGCAAGTAAAATAATTTGCGTTAGTTATTTTCATGTAGAGTCAATGTAAAGACCTGAGTAGACATGAGTTAGCCCCAGGTGGCATGAACGCTGTGAATGTGTGGCATATATCGTGCAAGTAATTCATGCCAATGAGGCAAACTTTAATGTTCAGCCTGGAGGATCTCTGAAGGACTAGCATGGGGGAATCTTGTGGAGTCTGTCTGTGGCTACCCTGAGCTCTATGACACAAGGTACCTATTCTACCCACACAGGACTAAAAAGGAACTCACTTGGAGGAAAGAGAGTGAGGAGGTTGGATTGCTGGTAAATTGTGAAAACTTTTGTGTCACATCTACTTCCAAGTTAGCACTGTCAGAGTTAGCAACCTAATCAGGGTAGCTAATTTTTCCTTCACTACTTTACATGTTTGTATATTTGTCGACATGTTTGTTAACAACTATCTGAATTGCTGGATCTGGGAGAAGAAGCTCCTCCCCTCTCAAACCTTTTGGGCACTCACGTTCATGCATAATGGTGAACAGTGGATTTTTTCTGCTTTACAAGGGGAGCACATGAATTCAGCAGCAACATGGTGTTCATCTGTTTTTATCTTTGGTTTGAAACCATTGCCACTGTAGCAAACTACCAATCAGTGCCCAATAATAAAGGAGGAGGACTCCATCACAATAGCCAAACATACTTAGGGATACCACACGACTGCAACCACTGTGAGAAAATGCAAACAGGAAACACTGAGAGCAAGGGAAACAACCCAAGGTGCTTTGTATGATTATCAGCATGCATGCACGCTCAGAGAAATGTTGTGCACATGTGCTGGGGAAGCCTTCTCAAATAAAAAAGCAATTTCAATATATTTTGTGGAGATATGAGAATAAAAAATCTTAATGCAATAATTGGATTCATCACTTATAAAAAATAATCATAAACTGCAGCTGTAATGAACATTTAGCATTAATTTCCTGCTGCTTAATTAGGAATGAAGCACAGTAGTCAATCATACATCCTGGAGGAACTCCCAGCGTGACTGGATCCAGAATATTTGGCACTTGATGATGCTAAACCAGAGCTAATGAGGACAATATTTCTCTCTAATCTAGTGTGTCTTCAGTTTAATAGATCTGAAAATCCTATCAGGGCATTTTTTTTAAATTCTCTCCTCTCTCTCTCTCTGTTAGTGTTAACAGGCCAGCTGGCTGCTCTCAGCTATCCTGCTCGGTGCTCAGTTCCCCACTCTGTCGGTTGATTGAAGGTGGAGACACGCTGCGTTTGCTGAGAGATGAGGTGTGCAGCCACCATTTGGCTCAAACAAAACCCTTCCTGGTGTTGATCTTTGTGAGTTTGAGCTCATTTTGTATTGTGAGATGGGTAGGAAGGGGAACTGTGTTTGACAGATTTGCCCTCAGTTTGTCATTGCAGACTTCTGCCTTCATAAAGCGTGTTTTACTGCAGTGTTCTCAAACCTCAGTGTTTACCAAAAGGGAAATTACTGAGCTCATTCACAGAGTTTATGTTGTCATCACAGCCACGCTTAAACCAAACAGAAGCATCTTATATGGAGACATTTGTGTTAGGCTTGATTGTTCAAAGACTGTTTTCTCTGCCTGCATTGACTGTGTGGTTAGAAAGATCATTGCAAGCTGTTTAGAAGACAACATGATGTAACTCTAAGATGCACAAATCATTTTTAACCTTTATTTCAATGCTTCAGGTCATTGAACATATATTGAACACTGAGTGGAAAAGAAGATACTGGTCAGCAGATCGCACTTGTTGCATGCAGGTTATGTAATACGATCATCACTCTCAAGTGCTTGTTTGCAGTGAATTTTATGGACAATACTCAGGAATATTTTGTCAGAAAGTTCCACCATCCTTCAAATGACTCTTTACAACACCAAAGAAATTTCTTGATTTTTTTTTCTTTGGGGGAACAGTGCAAAATGCACAAAAATATTTCATTCACAGTCTCAAGTAAAATAGAAAAGCTAGAGCAAATGACTCCTATTCAGCCTCCTTTTTGTGCCACAAACTGAATCCTACACGTCACCTTTTGGTTGAAGGAAGAGGAACATCCTTTGACACCCGTCCCACCCCCCCTCTTTAGCACCTCAAAGAGCCTGCAGGATTTGATGCCGTTAAACAAACAAAACCTCAATGAAAGGAGCAAAGGGCACAGAAGCACATTTAACTTTCTAACCCTCTGCTTACATGATCTTAGCCCCTGTTAGATAACACCTTTTGTTGCTTTATTTATCTTCTCGTTCATGCACTAGTTTCTGCCTGTGTGTATTTTGAGCCACTCAGACACTCGGTGATAATTTGGACCATGTGTGAACATTAGAGGAGTGTTAGATTAGGGTGGGTGGATGCAGCATGGTGTGGATTATATTCGTTTAAATGCCCTCACTCAGCAGTCAGTATTATCTAATGAGCGCCTCTGTTTGCTCTTTGTCACTCACTGTTAACTAACAAAGGAGAATGTGATAATGGCACTCAGAGGAATTAAGACCAATCAAACAAGGTGACCACAATGTGAAACCTTCTGATCTCCTTTAAATCCCTGTCTGACTGAACTCTGCTCAACAGCAGCCAAAGTAAACCACCTCTGTCCATGAACATATAATGAAAGCAACACTGAACAGTCAGGATCCCTGCAGGGCGCTTTTTCTAAGAAGGACTTTAAACTGGAAACTTTAAATGATATATCAGTATTTCAGAGCAGGGATATATAGGGAGGCTGCTGCGTGCCACAGAATTTTTTTTTTGTGCAAGAAGGCTGCAGAAAATTTGTAGCCAAGTACTTTTACATCATGCTGAGCAAAACTTGACCAGTAACTGACTGTTTGCTGTTATTTTCCTTCTGCTTTTTCTGGTGTAAGTATTGCAAACACATGATCATGATAGAGATTTCCTTAAGGCAGTGGATTATTGAGTGAAACATTCATGGACTTTCCAAATTGAAACGTACAACAAAGTTTATCTCATATTATTTCACTAGTGTTATATCCTAGATTGGATAGTTTATCGTAAAATGTGACTCATTAACAAGAGGCAGTTTTCAAGGACTCAACTATTTCACCACTGTTAATACAAATTGTTATATCACTACTAGGGAAGGGTCCTTTCACATTTGAACTGATTCTGCACCAATGCCCAGTACCTATGAATCAGTACCTGTACTCAGTGGAACCCACTTACAGTACTTTTGTATGTGTGTATGCAAAAATAAATGTTATTTCTTACATAAAAAACCTCAACACTTATGAATTTTCGATACTATAGAGAAGTATTGCACTTGTGTCAAATGTTTCTGCACAATCTGGATCATATTTTGAAAGGCAAGCCTTGCATCAACCTCTTCTTATCTGCCTTGCTTGCTTTGTTGATTGAATAAGCTGCTACCAACATCATTACGCTCTCTTGCGTGCAGTGCTGTGTTCATGTACGGCATGGAAAATTGCCTACTCTTTCACTCTTTAACAGTCAGGAAGATGCATTTAGGTACCAAAATGTGGTGCCATTTGTTTTTATGTAAATAAATACTATTGATTACCAGCAGAATATGGTCAGTACCTATAAAAGTACCAAATTCAATACCCATTCCTAATTACTACCATAGACTGTATATTATTCAAAATAGCAACATCTGCCTGGGAGTGAAGTCCAAATATTTCCCTTATCCATGTTATCAGATGGAACAAGGGATGGGCTGTAAATTATCATTGCTCTGATTTAAATGATTTAATTTTTTTTTTTTTAGTTGTTGTAGTACTTTTGTTTTCATTAGTGATTTGATCACAATAAAAAAGCAGATCTTGCATCATGTGCAACATTCTTTACCAGATTAGTACAGTAGAAGAAGGAAGGTGATGCAAAAAGTTAAAAAAAAAAACCAAAAATACAGTGCTGTGCGAATGTTTAATAACCAACATATTCTGCTTGGTGTGCTGTTAGTACAAGGGGTGTAACATCAGTTACATGGTGCCGCCAACCAGCTCCTTTCTGCACATATCTTGGCTCAAAGTTACATCACTGGTGTAACATATGTTAAAGGGTACTTTGGTGCCATATTTTAGCTTTACTTTTGTACAGTGGAAGGAGACATAATGTTAATATCAATTTACAATCCTATGATCACTGCATTTGTTGTCTCTAAAATGTCTGTTAATGCCACTATATTACTATATACAGTAGATAAAATATATAGTATATTTACAGTTTTTTGCAAGCTTGCAGAGGGAAATGGCATCAAACATTTCTATAGTTGACTGAATGAATATTTTTCTGCATGACCATTTAAAATGCATAAATGAAGTGTTTTTCAGTGGTTAAACGGCAACTGCATGACACATGATCCTCTGGGTGAACTCCAAATCAGAAAATGAAATGCACAAAGTTTGGCCAATAATGGGAAAGAGAAAATTAACAGGATCTGGACCTCTGTCATGTCTTTCAAAAGTTTTTTAAAGTGTTTTCACTTGGGATGCACAATATTATCTGTCTGATGTCTACTGGCAGATATTAGCTTGAAAAGGCGGTTATCGGTATCAACATGTATCAAAGTTTCTGCAACTATTTATATCCAATATTTTGGCTATGAATATCAGCATATATCTACAGTTACATATAACTAAATTTTGGTCACATATTCTAACGTGTTTTTGGGGTTTTAGGCTGGACCAACATATCTACCTCAGTTAAAGTCTTTTTCTTTTTTCATCCTCATTCTTTAAACTTTGATGTGTGTTTTAGGGACTCAAGTTTGTTTCTTTGTTCATCCTTAAACCTTAAAGTGTTCATTGGGGGGTTTTAAGTACTCTTTTTGTAACACAAATTTCCCAGAAGTTTTAACAGCTCAAATGTATTTAATACAGAATGTGGAGGTTTGCACTATAGATTTAAAGTACACCATATGAATAAAATGATTTGGACTCCTGACCATTAAACCAACAGGGACTGTAGTGATATTGTATTCAAATACACATACTTTTATATGGAGTTGGCCCCCTTATGCAGCTCTAACAGTCCCCTCTCTTTTTGGAAGGCTTTAAACAAGATTTTGGAGTGTTTCTGTGGGAATTTGAGCCAATTCCTTCTGCAGAGCATTTATGAGGTCAGGCAGAATTCCTGTTTTCCTCTTGGTCGCATACACTGACATGGATGAAGTATAAGGAAAGAGGGAGACGACAAGGCACCAGGTTTTTCTGACAGGAATATTGTCTTGATTTTGTTCCCCCCTTCTCATGATCACAGAGCGTTAGGTTTTTTTTTTTTTTTTTTTTTTTTTTTTTACTAGGGGTAGATAGTGGTGCATAAATAATATAGATGTACATCTTTGAACTGCTGTCCCCTGACTTGTGTCAACATGGAGGCAAAGGGATATGACTCACCGCCATGTAAAGAAAAGTGCTGCATGTCATATTGTTTAAGGAGAGAATAATAGTTAATGGCTGCAGTATGGACAATGGACATACGATGCTGTGTGATACAACACAATATCTGATACTTGCATGCTGTACAGTGTAAGAGGAAGTCAGAACTAAGACGCTATGATGCTGTGATAGTTTGGCAGTCAGTCTTTTGAAACCATCTGCAGACTGGTTCATTAAATATGATCCGTTAGTCCTGAATAATTCTAATCATGACTCCTTGAAAGTCATATGAGGCTCCTGTACAGCAGCTGTATTGGGTTGGAAACTTCACTTTTTGGCTGTCAGTCAGTGCCTGTAACTGCTGGTCAGAAACCCATATGGGTCACGGTGTTTCTTGTGGTGGTGTCCCCACATAACCAGAGCAGAAATATGTGTTTCATCAGCCCCTCTAGGATTTCTCTCTTGGTTTCTTTGGCTGAAAAACTCTCACAACCTTGCCTGTCCTAATATTTGTTTTTATAAATGGACCTCTCTGCGGTCAGATTTCCCCCACAAAATTAACACTGGTCATAGAAAAGATAAACCGCTGATTAACCACAGCTTCAAATCCACTTAGAATTCATGTTATGAGGCAAAAATATTCAAGTCATTCCCGACAGGCAGAGAAAGACGGGGAGGAGGTGAAACTGCAGGGAGAAAGAAGCAGATTGAGTGAAAACAGAGGATAGTTCTGCTCAGATCTGCTCATATGAATTCTGATGCAGCACAGAGCGATTCTCACAGTAAAGAGAGGAGTGGACACCATCCCATCGCACAGCACCACACCACAGGAAATAGTCGGGGCAGTTAGTCTGACTGGCGAATGACTCCATATTCCATCTCTGTGCTGGCCTGAGGCCTCGCCGCTGACACTGACGGGAAACATCGAAACGATTGTGCGCCGCAGAGTCATCGAGGAAAAAAAATCTGCTGGCATTGAGTGCTGCTTAAGGCGATACACAGATTCACAGCACACCAGGCAGAAAAGATTTACACACCCACTGAAGAGAGACACAGTAACAAGTTCAAGCCAAGGCAAACCCACACTCGTGTTTATGGACATTTTTTCTCTTGCAGACCGCAGGCTTTCCGGCAGTGGCTTTGGTTGAAGGAGAGTGTGTGTGTGTTCTTTTTTCCACGCTAAATCTTATTCTAATCAGTGTTTTAATTCTAATTGCATGTTTAGTTTCTTTAGCGCTCTTTTATGTGTAACCGTAGCACTCATGGAAAACCAACTCATTACTATTTAATGATCAGTGAATATTTAGGATCAGTCTTCTCCTGTCGCATGGAAATTTCACCTGCAGTCATGATACACAAATGAAGTCATAGTCTAAAAAAATGTAGGACACTTTGCGTTTTACAAACCTCATACAATTCAGATCATAGCCAAAGGGATTCTTATCAGCTGTAAAAAATGAAACTAGCTGTAAAAGATTGCAGCATCGTAACTCGAATTTACATTGATAAAGGTGGAGCAACAGCTGCCTGAGAGTAAAGCCAAAAAGATTTAGAGCTTCTCCTGCTGATTGGCAGTGATGCTAGTCATAAATTCCGCCTCCTCCTTGTTAACAGATCACATATGGGCCAAAGTATAAAGTTACCTATTGAAAATTTGTCAGAATGGGTAAGCTTGATTGCTCTGCCAATCCATGCTATCATTCCTTTTCCTGATTAGTTTTATTCAAAAAAGTTAAATGACGATGCTAGCGTTGATCTTAATTTTATTAGCAGAGCAGAAGACAAAAGGTGAGTGCAACAAAGTGTAGTCAGTCGGGCCATTTGTCACCAATGAGATATTAAACTCCCTTTTATTTTTAAACACATCCGTTGTTTGCTTGTTTAATGATCTGTTGGCACAAATGAACCATCTACTCTAAGTCGGTGTATGCAAAGGCTGCCACCAGGGTAGCTATTAGCATGGATGTGACTGTAAAAAAGCATCAGTTCAATCAGTCTCCTGATAGGCTCTGCTGTTGAAGCACTAAAGAAGTACTGAGCTCTGGTTAGCACTAGAGTTGAGCATGTCTACTACCTCATTTTGCCCATCATAAATGTGACAGACAGAATGTTGGTCCAGTCACATTTATGTCTGTCACATTTATGATGGGCAAAATGTGACAGACAGAATGTTAGTCCAGTCACCTTCAATTCATAGTTGCTACCATGAGGAAGCACTGGAGGTTAAAAGTTTTTTTGTCCACATTTTTGTTTTGAAAGTTTCCTGGTAGCACATGTATATGAATGCCCACCAACGAGACCTTCAATGTGCTAAATGGGTCTGTCTCCTATAGTTCACCAGAAAACATCTAAATATACTACATTGAAAAAAAAAAGTATTAAAAACTAAAAGTATATTCATTTTATGTCAAGATGGTGCAAGTCTCTGTCCTGCCATGGACTGTTCCCCCTGACGAAAATTTGAAATTCCATCAACCGTACTTTGCTTACAGGAGTTATAATGCTTTATACTTTGGTTAGCTGAGGAGACGTGACGTCACTCTGATGGTTCTAGTTGGCAGGTCTCATCTGCACATCTTTTCTCCAAATGATGCCACCAGTGCTACATGTCAGGATCTGTTTTGAGGGAGCTTTGGCTTCACTTTTTGGTGAGAGAAATGTCCATTTTAATGTCCATGGTGGTACCAATTGGGAATTTAAGAAGCTGTTTTTTTATTTTAAATCACCTAATCAAAAGTGGTTATGTCTGTGGGACCCATGGCTTTTCTCTAGGTTTTACGTCATTCCTTAGCCTCTCTCCCCTGTTTCTGATCATATCTACTGCTGTGGATAGTATCTGTGCGTCTCAATGAACATTTGCTTTGTCAATTTGGTTCTACCAATTTCTTTACCTTTTAAGTTTTTAAATGTTTATTTTTGTAAAGTTTTTATTCTTTAAATTTGCCATAAATAACAAGCTCACAGGTATTAGCATGTTGGTGAAACAGGAGAGAAAATAACTTTGTTTACAGGGGGTGTAATGACTGGGCTGAAAACGGTGAGTGGTGAGGTAAGTGGAGGGAAATAATTCTGCTCCAATTTTGCCAAGTATAGACAAAGGAGGGTTATGTCTGAAGCTGTTGGTTGAACCTGTAATTTTAACTCAAACCACAACAGAATCTGTGTGACAAATAATGCTATGTGCTGCCTTTTGTAGAACAAAGCTATAATTTTATCTAACTAAAAATGTGAACCAGATCCTGGTAAGGGCCCAAAGTGCTGGAAGTATCATGTTTTTGTTCTTTGTAGTGTTTTTGCACACAGCCAGCTGTGAGTGGTTTGGTCAGCCATGGGAAATCTCCCTCCCATTAGCTCGCCTCCTGCCCTCAGTCGTCCCTCTTATCTTCTTGCTCAGCCCGCTGAGGGAGCTGTCCTTTGCCAAATGGACAGAAATATTTCCCCATGAATGGAGCTACAGATAAAATCTTCCCCCATGATACCCTAGAGCAGAGTGCTTCTCCCTGGGTGCTACCCTGAACTATCAGAGCCACAATCAGGCCTTCAGCAACCAAACTATTTTAATGAATACACAATTAGAGCAGCTGAGGGTCAGCTCAGGCCTCAGGGGGCAGATGCCATCCCTGAAAGACATCCACTTGTTTCCATATTTAACACCAAGTCTGTCTTTATTCTTTTTTCATAATTAGCTGTGCCTGTAAATTAAGTCTAATGCCATGGCAATATGGAGAAAAAATGAGTCAAGTAATTTTTAAAAGATTAATTTTGGACCTTTTTTGCTTCATATATTGGAGAGAGACACAGGTATGGAAGTGTAGAGGGACAAATCTGAGCTACTGCACCACAAAGATTCAGGCATTTGGGGATGCCTTGGATGCCACCATTGAATCTGTGAAAGGTGAGAGCGTGGAAGTTGGTGTGGCATTCCGGTATCCAAGCATGTGGACAAAAGTCAGTCTTTCCGGCCTTGGTCCTCCCGGTTTTACAATACTTGCTGGCATGTACATGTGTCATGCTTGGGAGAACACGGGAAGTGTCAGTTGCGCTATGCAGGATACTGGGTGCCCAGGACCTTGTGGGCTGGTCCAGATGCCGGGGTCGACCACATGCATTGTGGAGGAGGAAGTTAAGAGGATACCTGGCATTGGCCTGGTGCAGGTCTGGATGATGGCCTGAGCAGTACAGGACCAAGGTTGACATGGTGAATCGGTACACGCTCCCATACCCGATCTGACCTGAACTACAAGTGTGTGGCCTCAATGGGGTACACGCTTACACGGCTAAACTACACCAGCACCCTGACAGAAATAATTCAGTGCCTAATGTGATATCCCATGACTGTATGTAACGCTTGTTAATGTCAGTTTAGAGATGTATCACCAACTTGTGGCTGTGCAGCTCACTAATGTCTCAAAGGATTGGTTTTATATGCAGATTTTGATTTAACGTGACATTTCTTTGGAGTTTTAAATGACCTACATCATAAGAAAAACACATTTAATATTGTTGCAATTTCTAAGAACTTTTTAAGTTTTATCAGTGAAAATCATATCACCACCATATTTACTTGAGATTCAGCTTTGAGACTTCAACTGAGACAAGCGTGTTGTATGTTACAAAAGTTATTACAGTTTTGTAAAGCTTTAAGTTAAAATACTGCCCAATATTAATTATATTAAAGATAAGCTGGAGGCAGAGTGGAAGCATTGTGCATATTAAGAGAGCAGTGGTTCATATGGACAGTAGAGTTTAGATAAATAATTAAGTAAAATAAAATCATTTTTGAACATAAGAAATCAGCTGAAGACTGTGCAGTTATTACATACTACCAGAAGTCCCTTGGTAATACTAATCTCAAGACTCAAGGAACTGCTAAAAGCAGGGTAAAGACTAGTTAATCAAGGCTGATTCTAGGCTTGATTCAGATGCTGTAAAATCTTTCCTATAGTGTGGGGTTTGTTAAAAGTAATCCCACCTACTTAAAAGAACATTTCAGACCTATCAGTGTACAATTGTATATATTAAACATGCTTACTCCATTTTGTAATGGTTTAAAATGTGTGTTTGGCATTTAGGCAATGACACTGGGAAATATTGCAGCTTAAAAAAGACAAGAAGGAAGTATGTCAGGTCATTGGATAATGATGCACATTGTGAAATCAGAGCAGCTCTCAGAAAAAGCTCAGCCCAGGCTGGTTTATTTGGTCTTTGGTTGATCTCATTAATACAATTTAAAAAAAGATACACTTCTGTTGTCAGCGGTGCCCAAGTACAGTGGTTTCAGACTCGAAGTTTAGCCATTTTAAGCAAAGCCAAGCTTTAAAAAATAAATCAAAACCTATTTGGGAATATTTCCTGGCTTACTTCTGAAGAGGCCAGCTACTTTAATCTGATGATAAAGAAATATCATGTGTCTTTTTTACAATAGGAAACACAAAAAGTGTGGTTCATAATGACGTTCCTGCCAGACCTAGGAGTGCATGAGCGGACTTCTCCTTTGTGAACCTGGGAACAATCTGAGCCCTGAGGTGTTTAGGAGTCATCTCCGTTTCATGTCGGCTCATTTTTCTGCTTGTTTGCTCACTCATGCAGCCTCCGCCTGCACACCCTGACACCCTGACACAGCAGCAGACATTCTTTGCCAGAAGAGGAAGATAGCACCAGCACAAGATGGAAAGATAAGGAAAGACTGTCGTGACATGCATGTTGTCTTTTGAGGGAAAATTAGAGCCACAAAGTCACTAAAGGAATTTCAACTTTCTGCATTTTATCGGCGAGTTTGGAACAGAGATCTAAGAAAGCGAATGTTTTTTTATGTGTTTAGAAGTGTGGTTCAAATCAACCAGCAACCTTAAAACCAACAACATAAAAATATTTGTGTCACGGATGGCTACTTCAAGAGAACAGAGTGTGTTAAGAGGCTGACATGTGGTTCAAAAAAAACAAACCGAGGCTGAGAGGGTTGTCGCGGTCCATTTCAAACATGTTTGGCCTCGGGGACGGTTTGCCAGCTGCATTTCATAAGTGACCAAAGACGCAGGTTAATAAAAAAGTCTCAGACAAAACTCCTTCAGGTTTTCAATCTGGGCCTCCTCATTATTTTAATTTCCGTAGCCTGGACTTGTATGAGTCAGTTTTCAATTTCCCGTGCACTGAGCAGACTGCAGGGGACATGCTATGCAGGCCAGAAGGCCAGAATGACAGTGCTAAAGACTTCAGCATGCTTTAAAGTTTGACATGTGGCCAAAAATGAATACACCTTAGAAAAGTAATCTAGTGTGAGCAAAAACAACAACCAGGGGAGAAAAATAATCCCAGTTTACTAAGAAATTTGTAAAAGGTCATGCATCCCTTTATTTCACTTATTTTCCCTGTGATAGTCACTATTTCCCCCCTTTTTTCTTCAAAATCAAAATCAAAATTATTGGGACCTGTGGTTGTGTCTTGTTCTCAAAGATTTATTTATTTTGGCTTTTTCGGGCCTTTATTAGATGGAGGGAGGACAGTGGATAGACTTGAAAACAGGGAAGAGAGTGGGGAGAGACATGCAGCAAAGGGCCACAGACCAGATTCGAACCCGGGCCGGCCGCGTACATGGTGCGCGCCTTAAACCACTCGAACATCTGCGCGCCCCAGTTGTGTCTTGTTCTGCTACTGACTTTTGAAGTATGAAATGTTTGGAATTTCCTTTTAGGAATGATTGGAGACATTTTTGTTTTGTAAGGATTGATATTGGTGTGCTGTAAGCTTTGCCTAAGGGCTTGTGTCGACAGCCATTGTTTGCTCCACTGGCAGTGCTCATTTTCAATACAAAACCAACGTAGTCTAGTATTTTCATTGTCCTGAGAAAAACTCTTTAAGCATCAGCTGTTTTTTGATGCTGTGCTCTTGGAGCACTCTGTTGAAAATAGTTCAACTGCTGCACAAATACTGCCATGCCTGTCAATGTTGCTTCCTCTTCCTCACTGACCAATCAAAAAAACAGAATAGGTGGGACCTATGATACCTACATTGTCAACAACAATGGCCTGAGAAAAACTAAACTGACTCATCATTTCAAGGGTCTCATTTTTCAGATTTTACAGCTGCTGTTCATGCCAAGACAGGATTCCAATATATTTTCATGCTTTCCCAGTGAAGTTTCCTTGAAAAAAAATTAAGTCACTCTGAGCTTTTCAAATCAACCTTACACTGTGTTCTAACTATACGAAATGCCAGTGAGCATAAGCAACAAAATCAGCTTACACTGATTGCTGTTCTTCAATCTTGCCAGGTTGTGAGGGATGCAGGGCCATGCAGCGCGATGCCCCCCTGTTCCTATTTCTCCCTCTGTTGTGTGCACTGATATGGGTGAGGAACAAGGAAGAGGGAGATGAAAAGGAATCAGGAGTGCCCGACAGAAATAACTCCTTGATTTTTTTTCACTGTCCTCACTAAGCTTATTAGCTTGTTTTACAAGATGGCGATATTTGCGCATTATTATTATTTGCGTCAACATAGAGGCAAAGGTATTCAGCTGAGTACTGTCAAAGGCTTGTCCACACAAAGTGTCAGTCTTCAGTTTTCCACATTATACATAAAAGAGCAAGATGTCATACAATGTACAACGGAAGCCTGAAATTCACAGGGCAGAGGGTTAAAATTCAACATATGCAGAGTGGACAGTGAGCGTGTCATGCTGTACAATGCAACACAATGTCTGACCCTGGTATTCAGTTAGGACATGGTGTAATAGATAAATAGGGGAAAGCAGAAGCCTAGAAATGAAAGCACTGGTGAATAGTGCCCTAAAGTTGTTGTTTTTTTTTTACTTTCATATGTATTTATAATTTTTATAGAACATATTTTTGTTTTTGATGGGGAAAATTGTTCCTGCTAATGAAAATAAACTATAAAACTAAGAAGTTAACCTGCCATCACAGGAAAAGTGAGTAAATTTAAATGCACGCATTTTATGTCTGCTATAAGCTCTGTACTTTTTTAGGTTTTTTAACCCACACACAGGAACTTTAATTGTATGGTGTGTTTTTTTTTTTTAAATTTGCAGTGCCTCTGATTTTGCAGTATGTCCCTCTTAATGGCAGCCTTTTGTTTGTTGCAGCACATTTGCCCTATCAGCCACCTTAAAGGTCTTTTACACAAGCAGCGGGAGTTTTCTCCTACAAAAGCTGCACTAAAGAAACGTAACCTGCTTCTGAATGTATGTAGCTTTGTTGTTTCTAATATTTGAAGAACTATAAACACAATTTCTTTTTAACCAAATTGAACTACTTAAAGTTCCACAAATGCAACTTAAATCATATTGAAATATGTTTTTTCCTTGGCATGAAAGCGTGTTTACTTGTTCATAAATTCTGTATTGGAAAGGAAAGGAACGGAATTTAGAAGTCAGGCAGAAGCAATCATTATAAACCCACTGGATGTAGTTTTGGCACAGAAAATGTTGCCAAAAATGAAATAAAATGATAATCTGGTGGATTATCACTGTGCCGCAGTGCCACAAATCTCTAGCCACAACCCACACATACTATCTCTTCATCTGGTTTCTGTTCTTCTGTAGTAACATTTAACTTTTCCCCTCTCTGAAATGCACATATAAGAGCCATTGTCCTTTATTCTCAGTGATGTCATTTAAATTCCTCTGGCAGTGTATCATCTACTGGTGTCAGCTCTTATAATTCTGAGGAGCTAACCCGCCTGATATCACATGTGACAACCTGTTGATGTGTTTCTGCTGCGCAGCGAAGGAGTTGCTAGGCGCTTTTTTAGTCGGCAATTAATTTCAGCTCCGGCCAAGGGTGGGTGTGACGGTCCAAATGGCTGGGAGGGTTTGACAGTCTGCCAAGAGAGTGTGAGAGAAAAAAACACAGCAAGAAAGAGAGAGAGAGAAGGGGAGGAGGAACATGAGTGAGAGTGATTTCTTCAGCTGACTTTATTTTTATGACCGGCAAACCACAGTAAACAAACAAAAAGGCACATAAATTGTTCATGGACTTCCCTCTGAAACCAACATTTAGGAGCAGCTCTGTAGCATGAACCAAGTCTCTTCACATACAAGAGAGTTTTTAGTGCAATCCTTTTTTATTAAACCACTGGAGAAGAGTAGATCATGCAATGAGAGAATTTATAAACTCTGCCTTTAGATGATGTGTAGCAGTGAATTACAGCCTCTTTTGACTCTATCCAGACACCACAGAGGAGTTATTACTGAACTTACAGCACCACTGTAAAATGTGTCTCCATGCGCCGTTCCAAATCATGACGAAAATGTCAACCGTTCAGCCCAGGATGAATGTGTCTGCAGCCGTGTCGCCTTTTAATGTTCAAATACACAAACTTGAATGTGTAATGTTTGTTTAGACAGGAGTGAGACAAACTGTCATTTTCTCATTCTCCTCCTGCTCAGCTGGAGAGTAACTGTTTGACACTCCTAGTCTGACGGTGACGTATACTCCCAGCAAACTTTCAACAACAACAACATAACACAACTGCACAGCATGCATGGAAATAAAGATGTCACATATATAAGAGGAAAGTCAAACAAACACATTCGATTCTCTTTAGTTAGGCAGACTGTTAAGATTGGTGTTTCTCTGAATGTCTTTAGCCAAAAATAAGAAAGGAAGGTTCAGCAGTGGAATGCTGGAATAGACAGGAAGGACTTGCAGCATTTTAACAAGTATAAAAAGCTGATAAATCAAGTAAGTAAAATTAAGGCTTTTAAAAAGTATTGAACAGTCTTGAATCAAAGACTATATGGTCATATTTTGCAGCTTTTTAAAAATCTCTTAATTCATAAAGGGGTTGTAAGCTAGTTTTCCAGTTTAGTTTTATATTTTACATTCGTAACTGTGTATGAGGATCTTAAAAGTGATAAATTCAATGTCAGATTTTCTGTATTTACCTTGACTTACCAAAGGATAGGTTCAAAGCTTTTAAAACAGATTTTAGTGCATATTAAAACAACACCAACTAAACAATATGCCATCAAAAAGAATCCCCTGAATCTGCATTTTCTAAAAGGAATAAAAACATGTCTACAAGAGCTGTCAGCATTGGTGTTATAATTGATTAATTAAGATCCACAATCAGTGCACTTATTTTTGGAATTGCATTAGTTGAATCCTTTATTTTTAGTTAAGCACACTTTGGTAACCACTTAAGTGTCTATCTGCAGCGTAGATGGTGTAAAAACAGCTGCACCTTAATATCTCATTTCATTTTCAAAGCTCTAGCACACAGTCCATTTATTGTCCAATTTTTTTGCACTTTAACAAACAAAATTGAGCTCATGTTGTAGTAATTATGTTACAAACTGACATTTTCATCCATCTTTTTCTTTTTTTAGGAAAAGGTTGGAATTTTTGGAATTTATTTGCATCAGTCCAAATCATTTAAATACGTGTCTGACTTATCAGCTGCACCTGCTGCTTACTTCTCACTCACTCGCTCAACCCTCTCTCTCACACTGAACTCTTACTTTAAACAAAGTGATTTGCCCGTGCATCATGTGTGTATCAACCATAGAAATATAACAGATAAAAGCGTAAGTGTGTACTCACAGCTGTGATACAGAGACTGAAATAAAAAGTTGCTCTCCACCACTCTAAGTTGGCACAGCACTATGACGCATGAGCATGTGCTGTTTGAAGATCTCTGTCAGGATGGGTGGACCAAGTGTGATTTTGAAGGAGTGACAGAGCCACAGGCTCCCAGTACGAAACTATTTACCACATTATTCAGATTTCACAGTGAATAAAAATAAAACTTAGTGTGTGAGGTTCAAATGTGTGATGTTTAAAAAAAAAAAAAAACATATCAGAAAATAGCAGACTCAGTGTGTAAAGACCTCAGCTCAGCCCAGTGGACAGTTCAATAATCATCTGCACCTTTATCAAGCATTTTAATTTTTTACTTTTTCCTTACTTCCTTTTTCAATCCAGAACAAGCTCCTTTTCCTGTGGTTTGGTTCATGCATCATATTCAATCTATCTAAAGTTCCTTATTTTGTTTCAAAATAAAAGATCTGTTTTCAAACAGGAAGTCAGTCCCCCTTAGTTTAAGATGATACAAATATCCAAAATGAACCAAAACCAGTTTTAAATTCAAAATCATTTAATTGAAAGTGCAACAAAAAAGGTGAGACTAATTGCAAGAAATTCTGAGATTAATAGTGATTTTTAAAAATGGTGTCTTATGTCAGAATCATCACAATCTTCTGGTATACTTTTGGGGTTTCCAAACTGCAACTTTGATGTATCACTCACTGACTATATATTCAGTACTGTGATACTATAAAGTTGAAACTGGGCTGAAATATGATAATACAAACTGAAGCCAACGCCCAGAAATAATCATGTAATAAATCTTGTCTTATTCAAAGCAAGGTTGGCAACATTAAAATTTAAAAGATGTAAATAAACATACAACACCAATAACTGGCCCAGACTGTGATGATTAAGCCAGACAATCTTTTTCTTTGTGTTCAGCTGTTAAAGACTGACTCAGATCCAGTTTGTTGTGCTCATTTACTCTGCTGCAAGCTGAACTAATGGAGGCTAACAACATCTGGACTCACTAAAGTGCTATTAGCAGCTTGCTTATAATTGGTCCCGACCTCCTATTCTGAGAGGTCGTTGGTCAGAAAAGGTTGGGTAGTTTAGGAACAGGAAAATTAACTTCCTGTTATTCAATGATAATGAGCACATTAGGTGCAAAGTTGACTAAGGGTCATTAGAGAGAACGTAAGTCACACAAACAGCTGCTCACAGTTCTAGAGAAATGCCCCTTGAATTAACTAAAAAACAAAACAGCTCTGTTCATTTATGCTCTGAAATAGTCAGTCCTCTGAGATATGTATGTCTTTATGGTACAACAGACTTTAATGATACGAGAAAGTGACCGAGTGGAAACTACTCCAAAATCACAGCTCATTCATGTGTCTTAATGTAGTTTTGTTGGATGATTGACCATGCACATAACGTTTCTACAAATTAGGCAAACTGCCATCAATTAAACCTGAATATCAGCCTTCATTTCAGTTTCATTACACTGTACGAGTTGTGAAGGTAAAATACCTTCTCAGGGATCCTTTCATCATTATTAGATACAAGCTTTTTGTTCTCACGTCCAAAAAACATAAACCTTGACTGTAATCTTTGAAGCTTTATGCTGCCTGCAGCGATTGGAAAATGTCTCACTGAGGCGACTGCTTGCTGCTGGTCCCGTACGGATACAGAGAGTGCCCGAGGCTCGCTGCTCTGCTCCTAACTAACACCATATGGCACAGGTCTGGACATCCAACTGACTTCTAAGACTGTTGCAGACTGGTGCAACGTAAACTTAGCATCTCATCTGAGCAGGAGCCATGGGCAAATCCCCCCTCCCTCCCATGCTCTAAGGAGAAGCATCTGTCCCCCATCGCTTTCAATATCCACCTCGCCCATCGCCAAAGGCTCTGACAGTGACGTGGCTTACATTTGAAATCTAAGAGGGCTTCAAGAATTTTCCATGTATTTAAGTTTATACACATCAGACAGGAATCATCCTAAAGAATCAGATAACTCCTATTTTACAATTAAAACAAGCAGCACACAAAGACTTCCCTTCTCTGGTTTTGGTCAAAGTCTAAGACACTTGGATCCCTCTTTCTGTGAGAAATTGTCTTTGAGAACTCTCCACTGAGTGAGACGGTGAAAGGAGCTGCTGGCATTGGTGAATGAGCAGAGTAAGAAAGAGTACAACAGGTAACAAGGACCTACTGCTGAGAGACAGATGGCTGAGCTGTACAATGAGAGGCCCGTACACTAACGGGAAGCTCTGTGAGTCTAAATGTGAACGAGTGGGATTTTCTTTTTTTCGGCCCATATCAATTTGTCCAATGAGCAGTCCCAGGATGTCTCATGAATGACTGTTTCCCAGAGCAGCCACTGACATTTCATTGGGGGTTACTCATTCCCAACACAATAATGAGAGATGTGAATTTGGATTCCTGCATGAAAAATACTGAACAAGGTTGCAGTCCACACCATCACTATAACTGAAAGACAATGAGGAGAAAGCATAGGTGGTTGACTTGGAGGCATTTTAACATTTTTTTTTTTTTTACTGGAAAGACAATTTCTGCCCCCCATATTTTTCTTTACCAGTTGTAAAGAGGTGTGTAAAGCTTATGTTGATGATGAAAGACTCAAAATGTACACTGATGTCCAATGCAGCATAACCACAGTTGTCTGCTTCTTTTTCAGTCTGTTGTTAGAGTCACCGTAAAATACCAAATAATAGCTGCAATAGCTGCATAATAGCAAATAATTTGTCTCAATCACTGAGCAGACCAGGCGTTTATTTGGGACCAGGCAGCTATTTGGAACAGGCATTTAATTCCTTTCTCACAAAAATCTTGCTTAGCAAAAACTGGAAAAATAAGGTGAATTTAATCAAACTATTTATTTACACCAGTATGAATATCACCTTTACATTTTCAAGACAAGATTACAGTACCATAGTTATACTTTTGTCTTCTTCAGTCAACTCAACACTCTCTAAACACTTTAAATACTGGTAAGGACAAAACAAACACAAAGTTGACGACAGACAGTTTAAAGTTAATGTCGTACTTTTTTTTCACTACTGCACCAGGGCATGGCGCTGCTATCTTACTTGAGAAAAGGAGGCTAGTACTCACAGCCAATCAGGTCGGAGGGAGCGTTCCTATTGGCTGCTGTAGCTTCCGTAGCTCAGCTCAGTGAGAAGTTGATTCAATGGCGGAATTACGGCGGTGTTCGGCCCTGTGTAGAATTTGTTCATGATGAGATGAAGTATTTTCTTGCCTGTGATTTGGCCATTGATTTCAGTTGAAAAGCAGAGCAAAATCACTCCACAAGCGCTTCGCCACTGGGAGTATTCAATTAAGCAGACATTCTCATCCAGGAGGGGGTACATAAAGAGAGGGGCGGAGCTACGGAGCTCAAACAGTCAAACCATGAATCAAACACAGAGAAGAACAGGAATGGAGGGGGAGTTGAGAGTTGATTCTATACAGATCTCATCTCAGTCACGTATCGGAGCTTTAAATAAATTACACCCTGCGTTTATTTGGAACAGGCATTTATTTGTCAAAATGTACTGCCACACCCGGTGGTTAATTGGGACCTGGTGATTATTTGGTATTTTACGGTAATCTCAAAATCACAAATTTTGATTGATTCAAATAACTACATTTGTTCCTATTCAAATATTCCTGGTCACTGACTGAGTAGTTTAAAAGTAACTTTTCCTTCCTTAAAAATCCAAACAAAAGGTAGCACTAGCATATAAGACAGTCTGTTTGTGAGTTTTCCATTGGTAAAAAAGGTTTGAACTAGAGATGCATTGATTGTAAAAATCAGAGCAGATATGAATGTTTAAAATAACAATTTAGCAGATAGCTGATACTAAGGCAGATTTTTTTTCACTTCTTTTTTTGGTGTAATACTATCACATAGTAACATCACCTCTCATTTTTGACCATAGAAATAGATCAGAGTTTGTCCAACAGGTCACATGTTCTGCTCAATAATAAATCTCTTCTCTAAATCAGCTGTAAGATGTGCTTAATGCCAGCTTTAAGTCGATACAACACAGCAGATAAACATCTGCTAGTGATATCGGTACATGTCCACACTGTTTACCGGCTGGTGTTTGGAAACGGTGCCAATACTGATGTTAAACCGATGCATCTGTGCATCCCTAAATTTTAAACCAACATCCTACAAACTGTCTTCTTTTATGTTCAGCAACATCCAAAACATGCTTTCTCTGTGTAACTGTGTAGCTCTTGTATAATTGAGTGTAGAACCACATGTACTTGCCATGCAGAGTTTGCAATACCAGGTATCAATATAAGGAAGAGCTCTCACTGTAAACAAAAATACTAGCCACCAATTTTTCTGAAGTCATGCTGCCCACCTCTAACCTTGCAAAGCAGATGGAAATGCCCGTTTCCTTGTTTTTCACTGGTGAATCCATCTTGCAAAGCTCCCATCCCACGCAGAGGAACTACTGTAGGGGCTCACACGAGTTAAAAAGTCAGGTTTCATTCAGCAGAAGTGCTTGGAACTCTGATGAGGCCAGATTGTAAGCTATGAGTGATAACTCTCCGCTATGAACCGCTTTCTCTCTCTCTCTCTCCTCACTCGGCTGTATAGGTAATGCAGCCTTCTGATCCCAGGTCAGGAGAAATAACCCCGGTGTCAGAACAGATATCATATAAATCTGTTGCTATTTTACAGCCAAAAATAATGCTTAAGTATAGGCTACTGAGTCATCAACACATAAGTTCTTCAACAGTGGATGCTTCATGTGATGACATTGATGCGTGATGTATCCGTGCCCAGGCCTGGATGCGTTGAGCAGTGTGAGTGCAGGCCAAAGGGGGGACAGGGGAGGGGGTCCAATGGGCTTCAGCAAGGTTAGAATACAGCACAGTACGGATGGTCTAGTGTGAGTGCACCCTAAGAAGTACAGTACAGTCAAGCTCAGGCTTCATGTCCTAATGTGGGCAATATTATAGTTTAAAGAACCACGGGCTGCAGTTACCCCCCAGGTCGTAGTTTGGACATTCCTGCTAGAAGGGTCTTTGATTTGCCCCACATAGGTCTATAGGGTAGAATGCAAACCAATGAGATCTGACAGGTGCTCATATTGGTGTTTAAATGGTAGGCTGAGGTCATTTTAGGTACCCTAAATGTCCATATGGGCCCCAAGAGCCCACTCTTGGCTAAGCATTCAGTTGAAGCCCAAATATGCAGCTAAAGACTACAAAATATCATTTGAATTGGCTGAGGTCTTTTGAAGGGTTACAGCTGTTTCATTTAGCAATAAAAAAATACAAAATAAAATCAAAACTTAATAACTGTTTGTGAAGCATTCTTGAAAAAATAGTGTATTGAAATAAAACCCTTCAGCCCAGGAAGACAGTGTAATCCTGATGCTGCTATACTCTCAAACCCCTTAAAAAACTACCTTGGAAATATGTTTGACATCCCATCACGTCATCTGACTCAGTCATGGGAAAAGTATAAAACCAGACAGCTGAGAAATGCCAGGAACATTACAAACAGCTGTTTTTTAAAACAGTTACAGAACAAAAATAAGTGTAACAGAACGCAAGAAATTGGCCATGCTTTCTTTTCATTTCTGTCTCATATCAATTTTAAAGGTTTGCAGCTGATCGTAGAAGCCATCAGTGATATGAAACAACTGACCGCAGACGATAAAATGACAACAGACATGCAATGTTTTTGCTCATCTGCATGGTGATTATTGCAAGAGAACATGAACACCAGTGGAGCATGCAGGCGTAGCATGGATGAATCACAGAGGATCTCAGATTGCAGAGCTCCAGCCGCTGTAATTGATAGTCAAACCACCACCACCCCCCCTTTGGGAGAAAATCTGCAGCAAAGAGTCAAAACCACATCCAGGCTGGACCTCTGCCAGCATATTATTCATCGCTTGAGCTATCTGGGCCAACACAGAATCATATGGATTACACAGACACACACATACACACACACATGCTGGTGCCCTATCAGGGCCAGACTGAGCTATTTTCTGGAGGGGAACTTGTTGGCTCTGGTGGCTCTCCACACTAAATAGCGAGGCTAACCAGTGTTTGCTTTGTGGAAATCCTTTGGCGTTTGCAGAGGGAGATGGGGCGGAAGGCTCACACAAGCCTGTTGCCCTCCTCTCTGTAGTCACATTTGGCATGTCACGGGCTGAGTGTTTGAAGTAAAACTTTTAATAACTGTGTTCATCAGGAAAAAATACATTCAATATTCTGTACTACTGAACTGGGGAAATCAGTAGTAGTATGACAGGGTTTAGCAATGCTAAAAATAATCCTGATACATGTTGCTTTGTGTTAGAGTGCTATTCAAGGATACAATAGCACTAATTATTAGTGGTTTAAAAATAAACCAATATGGATTGGTTGACCAATCTTTACATCAAAGGTCTAAGTGCATCAGTCTGTGGAGCCCTAGACTGGTAAAAATGTATCATGAATCGGTCTTTGGACTAGTTTCAACATTAGAGATCGGTTCACTAGGCCTCTGCTGCTTGCTATCACAGCCTGTTCCGCAGTCCCCAGTGACCTTATACCCCTAACAAGACTTAGGCTAGCTGTAGGCTCTCACCATGTGGCTGGATGTGCTTCACCGGTCATTGCCGAAACATCTCAGGAGGGATGACTTTCGAAATGCTGTATGCTTTGGAAAAAGCGAATAAGAACAATGACAGCTCATCAATCTCACCTGTTGAGACAGCAGAGCTTAAGTTGAGCTAAAACGCTAACACCAAAATGTAACGTAAACAAACCTGAATACTAAACAGTGGCAAGGCACACTGGTGTGCCTTTAGGCAAGTCTAGGTGTCTCTTGGGAATTTTAACAACAGTACCTTATTACTGCTACTGTATGAAACATAAAGATACTGCATTGTGCATTGTGTTGGCAAGAAAACTTTGAAAACCTCTGATGTAAGTGATGGCTGCAGAAATACAAACTTGACTTGTCTGTAATATTACAGAGAAAAAGTATACTACTCATTCAGTCTTTATACATGGTAGTTGACTCGTCCTTTAAAATGAACTGAAATGAGCACAACTGCAGTGTGACTGGTGGTGTTTATTAGCTTAAGCTTATCTTTAAGGGATGTTGGGAACCACATGGACTATTGGTGGGTCATTTTTTTCCCCTTTGGTCTGTAATCCAGGTAGGATGGGGGCTCTTGCCTATCAGGATTCGACCTGGCAACCTGCAGGTCTAAAGTGAAAGCTCAGCTAGAGTTGAGGCCCTGGCCTTGTATCATCTGGTTTCTATTCTCCCTGCCCTGTCAAATGAAATCTGACCTGCTTTAGAGGAGAACTGAATTATGAGCCCATCAATAAATACCATATTTCCTCCTTTGAAGTTGCATACGTGATGGAAAGTGGTAAGATGTCATGTGTTAAAGTTATTACCCAATTCCAGCACGTTAATCTACTGTGCTTGATGTTCCTGACTTTTGAAGACTGTTGTGGCTTTATCTATTCTGACAGCAGCCAGACTGAGCGCTTTTTTCACTTTGCACAAGTGTCAGAACTATTTTCAGTCTCCCCTTGACTTTATATAACCCCCGCAGAGGTAAACTAGCTGGAAGAGAGAAAGAGGTAGGAGCATTACAGGAAAATATTGCCTTTGACTGTTTCGTGACAATGGTGGATAATTTAACCAGCTGTTGAATAGTCTGCTCTTGAGTCATTTGGAGGTGCCTATAAAGCTGCCTGTGTGTAATCTTCCTCCCACTCTTTAATTGTGCCTCTCACGGAACAAGTTGCTTTTGTTAAAGAAAGAGATAGCCTTAAGGTCCTTCTGACCCAACCACCAAAAGAGACGAGATGAGGAGGCTATTTGTACTCAGCTGTTCACTGGCTTTATCTGAAGAGACTGCCTTTAGCATGCTTAAAATCCACTGAGAACTTTGGGGCTTCTTGTAGAAAATTGATCACAAATTAAATCAGCAAAAGAAGTTTGGCCTTCAATTAACATTGGAATAAGTTCAATAGGATTTTTTTAAAAGCTTTTGTTAGAAACTTTTATTCTATTTTAATATTGGTGACCCCTGAGAACAAATACATCTCATTTTATTGCTGTTTTCATCCTTTACATTGACAAAAGAGTATTGTAATGCAGAAACACATCTCTTTGCAGTCTCATTACAAGACATATACCCTTAAACTCCACTTCATGCCCACAGTGTTGTGTGCATGCAGCGGTTTTGCTCTGAGTGACAACAACACGCCCACTGGATCCATTTCTGAAGTACAGTGCAGCGGAGCCGGGACACTGAAGACAAGAGATTAGAAGATTACAGGAGAACTACAACTTCACATGAGACTTGCAAGATAATGCAATAAAAAAACAGTCTAAAGTGAGAATAGCGTGTAAACAACAGATTACTTTGCCTTTATTCAGGTGATTTGCTGATCACTTTAATATTTGATAGGGCTGGGTATTGCCACTGATTTCCTGAATCAGATTCTCCAGGCCTCGATTTAATTCGATTCGATATCGATTCATGTAGAGATATTTTAGTAAAAAATCCTATGTTGCTTCTACATTTAGGAGATTTTCAGAGAACTTAAGTTGGAAATAGTATAAAGAATGTTCCAGCTAGGCACATTATTAAAAATTTCAGGGTTTGCATTAAAAAATTGATCTGAAACTAGTAGTATTTATATCCCTATTTTTCCTCCATGTGGCCCATTCTGGATATGGTCTTTTTTGTCCAGTTTGCCTCTGTCTTTGTAGCGTTTAAATTCAAAATGCACTCAAATTTGGAGGTTCCTTCAGTGGAGCAGAGCTGCCAGGCTCCACCATGTTTGTTTTTACAGAGGTAAGTCACTTAAGTCCAAGCTGAAACTCTTGTATGTGTCTTGTAAATGAATAAAAATAAAAGTAAGTACATTTGATAAATTATTTTTAACTAAGTTTGATTAAGTCAATGATGTATCATTATACTTAGAATGCGGTAGTAGTACTAATAGTCACATTTTCAGATATGGTGCATACAGTGTGGCGCTTTAATGTTTATCTGTCTGTGAGGTGTGTACTATAGACAGACACCTATATACCTAAAAGACAGAACCCACAGCGCTGATGTTTTACATGTTATATTATGCTAACTTGATTGAAAATCTACATGAGATGCGATTTTATTACTCATATCTTCCTACATGACTGAGTGCTCCATCATTTCCCTGCTGTAAACAGTGGGGTCGTGCGTAATTTGCGCGGCTGTGAAACAGAGAAATAGGGGGTCATAAAAAGCACACTGTACAGAGTGATGTATGGGGGGGTTTCAAAAAACAGTCTAGGTTTGCTCCTCTTAAACGTAGCACCCCAGACGATCACTATTGTGTGTGTGAGTCTGCCAGGTCTGTAGCAGCAGCTTGAGTGCTCTTCACCTGCAGAGCTTGGCTGCTCGCACTGCCCCAGCACAGGTTTACGTTTGATGAAGAGATATCCAGCTTGTATTATTAACGTGCCCAGATATCCAAAATTAGATGATTGGGCCTGAGATTTAAACCTTGAATCAGAGTCTAAGCGCTTTTAGAAGTGAGTGCCGGTCAACTTTCAGGCTGTGTAAGTGACGTAAGTCAGAGACTGGTAGCGTGAGGAGCCGCCAGGAGAGGGACAAGGCATATATTAAAAGGTCGATCTTTGAATTTTATGGAACACATGGAATTAAAGGAAAAAAAAATCAGTCTGAATCGAAGAATTGATTTTTTGAACCCAGTCCTAATATTTGATGTATTTTTTTCTTGCTTCACTATCAATGTGTACATCAGGTTTTAAAAGATGTATGTTTTCTCAAAAGGATGTTTGGGTTAATTTGAAATCCTTTGGTTTTCCACTTTGAAAGTTGTTTTTCTTCATCCATGTTGTCGTATTACCTCTGTGGCCTTCTGACGGAAGTGGGGCTTCTGCCACACACCAGACATGGACCAGAAAGCATGCTGTGGAATTGCAGGGAGCAGCTAGAAAGGGAGCAGTTTGCTTCAAAGTTTGCTTTATGTCCTGTGCAGAGTATAAGGAATTTGAGAGTTAAGGCCTTTGTCTCCCTCTTTTGCACCATAACCTGAACATTTGATCCTGTATAATGTGGATATCAACCATGGAAATAAAACAGATAAAGACGTAAGTTTGTACTCACAGGTTTTAACAGAGACTTAATAAAAAAGGTTGCTCTCCCTCTTTTCAACTTGGCAGAGTTGTGACATATGAGTTGGTGCCGTATGAAGCTGTCAGGATGGATGGACTCAAGAGTGACAGAGCCAAAGGCTCATCCCCACTCCTTGTTTTTAATTGAAGTACAAAACAATTTACCACATTCTTATAATTTTCATAGTGAATACAAATAAAACACATCAGACTCAGTGTGCAAGGTTCCAGCGCACAACTTTTTTTCAGATTAAGGATACGCAAAAAATGCCCCACTGGGGGCAATGACACTTATATCCTGTGACAGGTGCAATTCTGAACCAAATAATAGTGCTGCTTTGTTTTCTTTTGTGCATGCCATAAATTTCTTTTAACCTGTTGGTTATACAAAAATTAAAATTTCTAATTACAGACCCCTGCCCCAAAATTTGACATTAAAACCTCATGTTGAGAGAGATGTGTGAATAAGCAACTCAGGAAGACTTCAGGGGAAGTAGGTTGTAGGTTTTTTCAGGAGTGCCTGTGTGCAAACAGCTACAGTGACCTAACGATCTTGTAAAGGCCTCATAATCGCCGTAACAAGTACCAGTGTTGGGAAGGTGACCCGGCTCTTACCTGCACATGCTCAGCGTCAATGAAGATCTCAACTTTAGAGGCTGCCAACTATGACAGGTCATTGGGGTCTACAGTTATTCCTGCAGAAACAGCTGCCTGAGATAATGAGGAGCAGAACTTGTGCCATCCTCAAAGGTCGGAAAATACTTCAACCATTAAGAGGCTTCACAAGAGCAGAGGAAGGGAGGGGTGTGTGCTTTTATCCCTGTGCAAAAATTGGGGAATTGTTTCAGCAACTGCAAAACATCTTCACAGAAAAACAATGTTGCGGAAATATTTTTTAAAGTCCTTCACGTATCCTTTTTATCATAAGAAATGCTGTCTCTATTTCTGGTTGTGGATGAATTTATGTATCTGTGAGAGTGCTCATACATGAACCATGTGTACATATGAGCAACAACACACTTCTTTCACGTTGCATTTACACTACAAAGTGTCTGTTGACACAGTCTTTGTGTCATTTCAGCGGTGCGTTGGAGGAGGTGTGAAGATGTTGTCTGTGATATTCATTACAAGCCAGTGCATCAGCCCATCAAAGCTCTCCTTTGTGGAGGGGGATCAAGCCAGAGGCAGGTTTAAGCTTTCCACAGAGACGCCTGTGGTTTGCTCTTCCTCTTGGTTTCCTCTTTTCTTCCTCTGCCCTGTTCTCGAGCATGTCATCAGGAGGGCTGCTTGATGTGAGTACAAACTTGTGCTGAACTTAACCTTTTCTTTGCACATGCTCTCAAATAGTCAGCAACATAAAATGCTCAATTACAGAGGAAATTTCTCTGCTATACCAGTGTCAAAGATTCTTAAATATTAATTTAGATAATGACCAGTTGATTTTTACCCTTACTTATCAACTCTTAGGCAATGAGGATTTACAAATCTAAGCAATTATGCATCTCAGAGTCAAAATACAATTACCAAAAGAATATGCAATAAAGTATGGCACCTCCACATTTTAAAAAAAGGGAAAAAAACATCAAATTTTAGATTAGCAAACTACCCAATCATATTTGTTATGACTTCTAAGTAATAACATGACTTGTACCTTGAAGAAAAAATATGTCCTATAACTGATAATGACCAATGGCAGCTTTCTGCCCAAATAAGAGCCTGTGCTGTCTTTTATCATTCTCCAACCTTGAGGCTTTTTTTTAATAGTTCAAAAAAGGTTCTTTTGTATGCAGATTAATGTTTTTACTACAGATCCATAATATGGAGATAGAAATAAAGCATTGAAATTTTATAAAAATGATGAAGTTATCAGTTTGTAGAAGTAGATTCAGGCGTAAGTGTCAAAAATGAGGTTTATTTATTTATAATGAAAAGAAAATTCTAACACATCTAAGTCCACATGAAGGAGTGGAGGACTGAGATGGTGGTCAGTCAGATTCAGAGGGTCTTTGCCACTAAGTGTTGACGAGCTTGAAGGTTGTGACCCTGCAGGACGAAGCAGCTGCTGCAGAATGATGTTTCTGTTGAGAGAAACCGCTGAGCCATCAGAGAGCATGAGAAGCTGCCTCAGGACCTCTGACAGGCTCAGATCAATCAGACAACACTACAACGGCCTCAGGGCCGTCAACACCGGGGTCATCCTACCTTCAAAGGCAGAGGTCACTCATTCAGTTTGACTCCTTAGAAGACTGAACTCCATGTCCGTCATTCAGAGAGGAATGAGTTGGATTCAGATTCTACAGTGACTTTTCTATTGACCATCACTCTTTATGTCAAAGCTCCTGTGAACTTTTGAATTGTGTTGATTTTGACAGCCCCTATGGACATAGCAGTACCTCTTATTGCTTTACTGTTTTTGTCCTGTTCATGTGTTAAAATCTCATGCTGTTGTCTGTAAGCACCAAATAAATGATTCTTTAGTGCTATTTCAGTCAACTAAGATATACAGTTCCATGAAAAAGTATTTGCCCCCTTTCTGTTTCCTGATTTTTCACATATTTATCACACTTAAATGTTTAGGATCATCAAACCAATCTTTATATTTCACAAAGTCAACCCAAGTAGATAGAAAATGCGGTGTCTGAATGATTACTTAATTTTTAAGGGGGGAAAAATACAAACCTATCTGGCCCTATGTGAAAAAGTAATTGCCCCCTGAACCTAATAACTGGTTGTGCCACCCTTAACAGCAATAACTGAAATCAAGCATTTGTGAGAACTGGTGATGAGTCTTTTGTAGAGCAGGAATTTTGGCACACTCTCCTTCGCAGAATTGGTTTAACTCAGCCGTATTGGAGTGTTTTCCAGCATGAACTGCCTGTTTAAGGTCACACCACAGCATCTCAATTGGATTTGAGTCTGGACTTTGACTTGGCCACTCAGAGCCATTCAGAGGTGGACTTGCTGGTATATTTGTGTCGTTGCCCTGCTGCATAACCCAAGGGCGCTTGAGCTCGAGGGCACGAAAAAATGTTGAACTGTGGGACATTCGAAATCCATGATGTTTCTCCACTGTGTGTATTTTCTATCATCAGAAGAGAGAGTACTCAAGGTATGTCAGAATATTTAAATGTATTTTTAGTACATTAAGATGAGTTAATATTAACTTTGTACATTAATTAATGAAACTATAGTTCAAAAAGAAAAAAAATTCTTGAACAAGAGTAATGACTTTAATAAAGTACTTATTTGTTAAACTGGACTGAAATGTTTCTGAGATTCTCTGACTAAAATTTGACTGAAACTTTAAAGAATGAAAATGCCTAAAATGTGACTAAGACTAATTAATATTTTAATCTAAAGACTAAGACCAAGACTACTTTAAAATGGTATCCAAAATTAACACTGCCAACAAGAATCTTTGGAGTTGGAAAGGGAATCAACCTACCTCCTGCAGCAGTTTCAGGCATTAAAAATAACTTTATAGCATAGTCTGTCTTTATGTCAGTGATCTTGTATGCTTTGGTAGTTTACATAGAGACATCAGTACTGATAACATCCTGTTTCCAAGCCTTCTAAAAACTCAACGTTGCAGCTTAAAAACTATTTGGATCTAACTTTTCTTGCTAGATTATGATGACTCCACTCTAACATTGTATACCATATTTACTATGGTAAAATTTATATTCACTCAACATAAAAGCAATAAACACCAAAGAAAACAACCCATGTATGGAAGAAACCCGAATCAAAAAGCATAACTGCAAACTGCAGCACCTAAGAAAGCTAAAGCTAGCTAGCCATACAGCCCTGCAGCCTTAGCTCAAGATTAGCATGCACCTAAATAAACAGAAACATATCAAATTCAGTTAGTTTACAAGCATCACTAAAAACTAGATAGCTATAAATCCAATGATGGTGGACAAAATGTACCTTACACGCCAGATAGTGTTTCATACATTACACAGGATATATTTCACATTCATCTAGAAAACCTCCCATACATTTGGGAAGAGCAGGACTTTTCAAAAACGCTCAGATTGGATGAATGTTCTGTCCGTCAGTTCCACCAGGCAAGGCAAGTTTATTTGTATAGCAGATTTAAGCAAAGCAATTCACAGTGCTTCACACAAAACATGAAAACAGAATGACAAAGGGAAAAAGTAACACAACCGAAACATGTAAAAAAATAAAGTGATTAAATTGGCCAATAAAACCCACAGAGATTTCACAAAAGATGTCCTTGGTGGATCTTTCGTCTCCTACTGCTACCTGACTCCATCTCAATTCAGTGGTTCAGGACTCATGAGAGACTTAATTATTCTCTTAAAACGTCTTTCACAGACATTTGTTTTTCTTCCCAGGCAATGACAGCCTAATTGTACAGTAATGTTAACACTCATCCCCACTAATGACAACGGATAACTGTCCTAAAACTCAATTTATAGTAGAATTTCAGCAATCCTATGCACATGGATTACTTTTTTTTTCGGCTGAATTTTTCGAATAAAATCGAGCTCATGTTGTTCTAATCATGTTTGCACACTGACACTGAAACTTTCGTCCATCGTATTTTTTTCGGAACAGGTTTGATTTTACGTATGTGACATTTCGTATCAGTCCAAGTCATTTAAAAGGGTGACTGATGATTCAAAACTGCCTGCTGCTTCCTCCCCATGTGCTCACCACTGCCCAACCCCACCTGTCTCTCTTGCATCAAAACCTCACTTTAAACACCAAAGTTTGCTCATTTATTATTTGGATATCAACCATGGAAACATAACAGATCGCTGGGTGGTTGATGATCAAGATCAGTGCCTGTTGCTTCATTCTCTTTTGCTCGCTCTCCCCCGCCCATCCCCTCCCCTCTCTCTTCCTCTCACACCAAAACCTCGATTTAAATACTGTAGTTTGCTGTTGTATTGTGTGGCTATCTGCCATGGAAATAACAGGCAAAGGCAGACGTTTCTAGCCTACTCACAGGTGATATCAGAGACAGAATTAAAAAGTTGTACTCAATCTCTCCAACTTGGCTCAGCGCTATGACGCATGAGCGGGTGCTGTATAAAGCTTTATGTCAGGTTGAGTTCTGATAAAATTGCAGCAATACTTGGCTACATCTTAGCTAATCGGCGCACTGGCAGCAACCATTGCTATTGGCTAACAGTACAACTAAACCCTGCCTTTAGCTGTGACCTTCTTCACTTTAATGGTGCTGATTGGTCTGAATTGTTTTCAGTTTCTGACAAACATGGATGAGTTTTTCAAGATGGATGCTGGATGACAGAATGGTAAACCTTGCTTTGCAAGGTTAGGAGAAAACCCCAGGAAAATAAATGCCAATGCTAACTAGCCTAGAAGAAAACATGTCAATGCTACTTTAGCTTTTGGGTCAGTTATTGCACTGTGGTATAATAAGTGTAAGTAATAAGCAAATCTAAATCTAAAATAAGATCAAATGTATTTTTAACTATAACACTGATACGATCCAAAATCTAAAACCTGGGAGAGAAGACTTTTCAATATTGTGTAAAGGCAATTCAGCTGACAAGTGAACTTTGAATAAAATCCATCTCCAGTTATTTATATAGTTTGCTTTAACTTTATAGCTTCATTTGTGTTGTGGGTGCAGGGAATATTAAATGAACAGACTTTAGGAGGTCCCTTCACACTTTCTTGGATTTAGTCCCTTGATGTTCTCAGCAGGAGATGGTTGAAAAGTGAGGAGAATAAGCAGGAGTTTTGTTTTGGACTCATTGCGGGAATGTGACTCCCTTCCTCCATTCCTTTCAGCCCAATTATCAACACTGTTCCCTCCTCAGGGGCCTGAGCAATGAGTAGCAGGCTCCAACTTGTGCAGGGGTCTTTAAAACTCTGGTCGAACCAGAAAAAAAAAGGTGTTTCTCTCAGTAGGAGCAAGAACTCCACCAATACTATCATTCCTTTTGTTGGTAAATATCATAGATTTTCTTCTAGGTTGTGTTATTCATAGTTTTCTGAGCTGAACATACAGTTGCCGCCATACCTTTTACACTTAAAAAACAAAGAACTAGAGAAACACTCAGAGAGGGCAGACCTCCACCATTAGCCCCATCTCCCAATAGAAAAGAGTCCTTTAAAAAATTCCTGGATCCAGATGGTGATCCGGATCACTCCCAAAATCTAATCAGTTCTTCCTTATGCTATTTCTGACATTTCCTGAAAATTTCATCAAAATCCGTCTGTAACTTTTTGAGTTATGTTGCTAACAAACTAACAAACCCTGCCAATCACATAACCTCCTTAGTGGAGGTAATAATACATACAGAAAATAACAACTCCAAAATCCAGGCAGACAGACAGAAAAGGGAGAGTAAAGCAGAAAAAGAGAAAGTATATACTGGTATGTAGGTATTAATTTGCCTTCAACATGTACCTCCTCCCTCCATCCATCTCTATCTCCCTCCTGTCCGCCCAGACTGTCTCCTGCTGTACTTGGCAGGGAAAGTATCGAATGCCGTGGACAGATTTGTCTTTCTTAAAAGACTGCTGACACCTGTCTAGTGCTCATTTAAAACTTTTACTGGCCCATTTCTGCAGGGCACACACATGCAGAGAGGCTGGGGCGTCCGCAGAGTGCTTTCTACTTAACCCTGCCATGAACACAGGACATGAATCTTCCATGCACCATTTAATTGACAAGGTACAGATTTCAGAGAAACTTTGAAAATCTTTTATCAATCCTTGATGCTGATGCGTACAAACCATCTCTCCAACTTTATTGATATTTATTAAAATATTCATGAAATATCCTTCTTTGAGACATGTTTGCACCATGCGTGAAGTTATCCACTGAGTTAGAGATCCCACCTATGGCATTAGGTGATACTACTTAAGTGTTGTATAACTTTATTTAATGTGGCCAAATATAGACACTTTTCAAGTGTTTCATTTAACTCTGTTTAATTATCACTGTCAACTTTGCTGTGCATTTTACTTCATTATTGAGGTGTGACTTTACCTGAACTACCTGGTTGTTGTTCTTGCCAGGAAAAATCGTATTTTACTGTACAACTCCTCATTAGCTACACAGCACTTAAAGTAAACTTTAAATTGTGTACTTTTTACTTTTACTTGAGTAGATTTATTGACTGGTAGTTTAATTGTATTTAAGTATATTAGCAAAGTAAAATAGTAAAAATTCCACCTCTGCTTAACTGGTGGGTCAAATCCAAAAGTGGGTCATGGAGTTGTTTTCAGTGGGTCACAGATGCATGCATGGGAAAAAAGAATGTGGCAAAAAGTCTATGATGTATGGCAACCTGAAGTGAATATACACAGTAAGTTTAGGCTGTTTTCTTGAAGTCTCAACTTATTTTTCTGATTTTTCCTATGATATGTTAAAATCTCAAAATCTCCAGGAAAAAAAAAAAAAAAACAAAAAAAAAACATTTAAATGTTATCATGGGAAACATAAAATAAACATGCTGAAAGCTTCTGTCCTGATGTACTTTTTTGAAAAGTTACTGGTTCAAAAATTTGTGAAATTAGGGTTGATATTTCTTTTTATGGAGGTGTGGGTAGGTCCTGAGGCCAGATAGGTTGTTAACCACTGCTCTATACAAAAGTTTTAAACCAACATGAACAAACATACATTTACACATTTAACCTATTTAAAATATGAGACAATGGTGCAATGACGAGGAGTGCAAAGGATGCTGAATGATAAAATGATAGTTATTATGTAACAAGTGGATCCATTTACAGGAGGAAGATTTTTTACAGAATTAACATGTAAACAAACTGTATGTGTGGATAAATGTCAGATTAGGGGATGGTATAATCCATGATTTAATTGTGTGGCCAGACAATGAAGATTAATAATCTTATACACAACCACAATGAATGTTTAATTTCCAGCCATGGAAGCAGCGCTGCACATTCACACAAGGATCAGACGTTCAAAGAGGATAAAATACAGGAACAAATCTGTAAAATCAAACCAATAAATACCACAACATGTTTTGACAAGTGAGACATGAGGGCAGGAGGCAGTTCTGCCAAAGGATATCGGAAACACGCATTCCAAAGTGTCTCAATTAGGCTTCTTCTTCTGCTTATCAATTTACCTTTGTGTTAACTCCCAGCACTTACATGCATTACTCTCTGGTTTGTCATTAAGTATTTTATTCCTTTACCCCAGTGAAATATTTGCTGAAATATAACAGCTCCTTTTTTCTACAAATCAACATGCTGTTATGTCAGTAAGCTGCTTTGCAGCTGCGTGACTTCATGCAAGTGGTGCGTGTTTTGCATTGGAGCAAAACTCCTTAAATAAATGAAAGATTCTGTGAGTGTGTATGTGAGCCCCTGTGGTTTCCTAATACTCCCCCTTCAATCCTGTTTTTGTAATCTAATCAAAGTTCCCAACTCAGCAGGGTTCAGGAGGGGGGAGTGGGGACAGGAGGGGGTCTCTTGTGTTAGACAGCTTACTGCAATTAAAATTTATTTAAGGCTTACAAGGAATCCTTTCACTCCTGAATAAATCCGAGTGAATTCCTGTGACTCTGACGAGGTTCTCCCTCCCTATAATTATCCTTTACTCGACGAGCGCTGAGAGAGCAGCTCTCCTTTAACCCCCCCTGCTGCATTGCCTCAAAGCTTTACACTTGTAATTAAATCATAAAATAACGACAACTGCAAATTCAGAGTTGCGATATGAGCGCTGCGGGGCTATGATTTGAGGAAACGGGTGCATGCCAGATGACTTCATTGATGTCATTTTGTAAACCTGTGTCATAGATCATGTTTTTATTGGCCAGGCATTCTGCCCTGAACTCTGAGACCTGAAGCTGAGGCTCAGAGCACTGCCGACCTTAAGGAGTGTCACAGTGTAATGTGACACACTTAAGGAGAGCACAAGTTTCAACAGGTTACCAGGAACAGACTCATTCTGACTGTAGCAACAGTTTGGAGGCTTTAAAACACTTAGTATTCAAAATATGCCTTCTAAACGTCTTCAGGACAGAGAAATATTCCTTTAATTGTTACAGTTTTGGTCATTGTGGTCTGCTCTGTTGCTCTACATTGAGGTTCAGATTGAACACCATCAGAATTAGCCAGGTATGCACATTTTGACTCTGGTTAAGTTTCCTCCCTCTGTACAAGCATTAAAAATCAAACTTTTAATCCCATACAAGCCTGGGCATAGTGCCATTATAAGGAGGAGGAAATGTTGAAATAAACACAATGATATATACAGGTGCATCTAACAAAAATTTGAATATCATGAAAAAGTTAAATATTTTTTGTCACTCTTGTCTGAAAGTGACACCCATATATTATATAGACCTGTTACACATAGGGTGAAATATTTCAAGCCTTTATTTCTTGAAATGTTGATGATTATGAATTACAGATAAGAAAACCCAATATTCAGTGTCTCAGAAAATTAGAATATTACATGAGATCAATAGAAAAAGGATGTTTTACATAGAAATGTCAGGCTTCTGAAAAGTATGTTGATTTCTATGCACTAAATACTCAGTTGGGCCTCCTTCTACAAAAATACTGCATCAATGCGGCGTGGCATGGGGGCGATCAGCCTGTGGCACTGCTCAGGTGTAATGGAAGCCCAGGTTGCTTTGATAGCAGCCTTCAGGTCATCTGCATTGTTGGGTCTGGTGTCTCTCATCTTCCTCTTGACAATAACCCATAGATTCTCTATGGGGTTCAGGTCAGGCCAGTTTGCTGACCAATCAAGCACAGTAACACCATGGTCATTGAACCAGCTTTTGGTACCTCTGGCAGTGTGGGCAGGTGCCAAGTCTGCTGGAAAATCTCCATAAAGCTTGTCAGCAGAAGGAAGCATGAAGTGCTCTAAAATGTCCTGGTAGATGGCTGCACTCTCCTAGGTCCCAGAGTCTGGAGGAGGAGTGGAGAGGCACAGAATCCACATTGCTTGAAGTCCAGTGTGAAGTTTCCACAGTCAGTGATGATTTGGGCTGCCACGGCATCTGCTGGTGTTGTATTTTTGGAAGTCCACAGTCAACATCCCTGCGTTATGTGGTTGATTAGTAGGCATAATTTTTTTTTTTCTCCATACTGCTCTACCACAGGCACACCACGCATTAAGTATGCATTTTATATTAGGTGGGTCATACAGCTCACACACTAAGTGTTTTAGGGAAGATATAATATTTCCATTAATTTAGGAAAAAGATTAAGCATGATTGGAGTAAAATATGTGCATAAATATCAATCATATGTCATGACATTGCTAAATTTGGCAGGTCAAATGAAGCCAAACTGGGGGCCAAATGAAACCTGTCTGGGAGCCGAAAGAGCTAGCTCCTCTTGCTGAGCTGAGCCAAATGACCCGGATCGTTGACTCCCATAACTACTCTATCAACTGTGAGAAACAGGGTTGATGTGGCTTTTTTGGCTAACTGAGCTACCTCATTTCATCTTTCCTTTAACCGTCTCTCATTTGTTAGTCTTACAGCATGTAATAAAGATTGAAAGTGCACTCCTAACTAGGATGAGCTCTTATATCATGCATAACACATGGACATGGAGTACTGCAGATGGGACACTTCTCACTGAGTGGGTAACTTCACTTATGGTGCAAAAGTGTTTAATGGCGAAAGGAATCCTGGGAACTCTTCAGATTAAGGGATGATTGTCTAGTTAAGATGACAAAAAATACTTGGCTTGAGTATAGGCCTTAACTGATAAGATAAGATGCACATAAGTTAAAATCACAGAAATGTTGTGTTGTCCTCACTTCTGTTTACAGTGAAAGCAAACTTGGCTAAAGCACATGCTCAGACTGTTGCCACCTCCTGGAAAGTGGCATGAATCAGCAAATTGGTTGCCCAGCCCTTAGATGTTACTTGTTTACTTAATTTTCTTAAAGTTGACTTTACTTTACACCCTGCGGTTAGACATCACTTGATAAAACCTAGTAATAAGAACGTACTAGATTACCAAGTAAAGTGCATTTGTGTGAGTCTGGATGGCTCTTAGGTTTTACAGTGTGTCAAGTCATCTCTGTTGGCTCATGCAGCCCTCTGCTCTCCTTGTCCTTTAATATGTTTTTGTGTTTTCCCTCTGATTACTTTGCCCTTGTGACCGAGTGTTGAATTAAATGCCTAATTTAACATGGCCCTTTTGTTGGCTACCCCTTTGTTGGGAAGCTCTTTCTGATGGTACAGCGGGGGCCATGCTGTTGTTGACGTCCGGGGACTGCTCAGTCTGCTCGTATTATTCCTCGGTGACAGCGTGTCCTTGGGCAAGGCAGCAGGGCTGTCAGGTCTCTCTGTCACACTTCTCTGCAGGCAGGACAAGGCCAGCCCACAGCACAGCCAGGGGTCCTAAAGACCCAGGGCAACGCCGCTAATCTCCAAAGATGCCTCCCTCGGTTGTTTAGCAACCGGCTGTGGCTGACAGCGTTGTTGGTTTCTGTTGGTCTGCTGTGTGTGAGTGTGAGGGGGAGGGAGCTACAGCCAAACTAACCAAACAACACGATGGCACTTTTGTTGCCTCACTAAAGAGGAGGAGCTACCAGGGCACTTACTGTGTATCCTTTCATGCTTCCAAGTCATGAGAAGTGCAAGAATACACACTCACACACTTCATGTATTGTCTGATCAAGTTTTCTACAGCCTCTTGTGTTTTTCATTCATCAAGAATTGCTGTTAAATATAGATAAATACTTGACATTGTAAAAATCTTTTATTGTTGTTTTAATCTGTTTATGTTTTAACTCAATACATCGACAGATTCTGTCTAGGTTTTTTTGTCCAAAAATGTCAGAAAATCATAAACTACGACCTCCAAGATTTCTCAAAACCAGCAACACTACTCAACTTTTTTACTTGATGCATCCAATTAAATGGATTTCATATAGAAAAAAATTGTTTATTTTCACAATAATGTCATTTCTTGCTGGACTTTATCTGGACAGCTCATATAAGAGAATACATTGTAGGTCAGACTACCCTCCATGGAATAGCCACAACAAACAATGAGAGCAGACTGAGTAGCGCCACCAACTGGATGTTCTGTACTTTTCCAACCCACAAAACAAAGCACTACTTAACTTTCGCCTCAGCCAGCATTTTACCCTCATTTCTTTCTCATTTATTTTATGTTTTTTCTGCATCCGTAATTCACACCAGGGCATTTGGCCGAGTATTTCAATGGTCCTCCATGCTTGCTTTTCTTCTACATTCACATTTTGATCAAGCAAGTCACAGCAGCATCTTATGTGTGGAGAATCATGACTGTGAAACTACAGATAGTAGGTATACAGGCTCGCAGCCGGGCTGAGTTGCCTAGTGTATGCACTCAGAGGATCGCACTCGTGGCCATCTTCAGCATTCATGCATCATAAATAAAACTGCTTAAAAGGACATTTTTTGAGTGCTGATGTCTTGTTTTCCAGTAGGTCCTTTATTTTTGTCATGCACCTTAAGAAGTTTATTGTTTGGAGGGTGCTCCTTTTTTCTAACCTTGCAAAGCAGATGGATACACCCGTTTCCTTGTTTCCCACTGACCAATCCATCTTGCAAAGCTCCCATCTGAACTGTTTGGGCCCGGTTAGAAACTGACAGGACCAATCAGCGACACGGGACAGCACTTTCAGGCGCGGCATAAACAAGCAGCACCAAGAGGCCGGTGCAATTATGGCGGAAGAGCTTAGCGTGGCTGCTGCTAAAGCGCCAGTTTTATCAGAACTTGACAACATTTAAAGAAGAACAAAGAACAGCAGTGAGTTGTTTTCTTTTCAAAAAAGATGAAAGTTGAGTACCTACATGTCTGTAGTCGTCATGTTTCGCGTTATTCCTATTCAGTGTAGGGGGCATGTGTTTCTGTATAGCCAATCAGATGCGATTCAAGGCACGCAGGAGGGGAGGGGGGTGACGTTGCTCACCCCTAAAATACACCACTACATGTTCGGTCTGTCTCCGCTCCAGCACGGTAACAGAGCAGATAGTTTTTAGTTTTAGTCAATGAGAGAGCTTCCACCAGCTTCGCTGCTCTGCAGCTCTCTCTGGCAGAGCTCCGGCAGACTGGAGCCCTCTGCAGCAGATACATTGAACTTCTATTTCTGCTGGATGCCTTAGACCTGTGCATAAATGCAGCACGGAGCAGATCGAAAGGGGCAGGAAGTGTCGCCGAAACTAAATTAAAATATCTGGTTAAATATCAGAATAAAATACTCCGTTTCAACGCCAGACTTATGCCAGACTGTATTTCCTTTCACGACATCAACAAAAAGTCTTAATGGGGCGTAGAAGAGCCTGTAATCGACAGGTCTGAGGAGCAAAACTGAAGCACATATGTTCAAATAAAGTCCACTAAGTATAACAAGAATCAATTAGTCAATTGGGAAATACTGGATATTGTCGTGCCTTGAATTAAAACTCTCCAGTACTGGATTTTTTAAGGCCAATATTAATGTCAGTATTTGAGGATTTCAGAATCTGAAGACCAATCAAATGTAATGGATTTGAAATGATCCTTAGAAGGCAAGCAAACTTGAAAACATCTCTTTTTAGTCTTGCTTTTGTGCAGAATGGTGAAGTTGCAAACATACATTAATATTACAGAAAAACAACCACAATGTCACTGCTCTCTAGTTTACAAACTATGAAAACATGACTGTTTTTCTAATCCTAATCTTTAAACGTTATAAACATCAAGCTCATAAGCATAGTAAAGTGTTTGATGTGCATGGGAAACTTGCAAAATACAAAACGGAAGAAAAAAAAATCCATCAATGCTGCAGTAACTGCTAACTTGATCCTGATTGTTGTGTGTTGAAAAGAAAGTGAAGTGGCTGACTTTCAGCAGCACAAAGATGTTTTCTTTGCCGCCGTTTAGGGTGAAAGACTCCGTTAGCCTTAATCATTTTGCACACAAAGCGGGGGATTGCAGCTGAGGAAATGTTCTACCTCCAAATCTATCACTGATGATCTTTTCAGATGTGGGTGATATGTTGAGACGGAGGAATACGGCTGTATTGATGGGCATAAAACCTAAACAAACTCGGCTGACAAGACGGAGAGCTGTGCAAACAGAAGATTAGAGGGGAGATGAAAGAAGGAGGAAGCCGCTTCAGTCAGTGGTTGCCAACTCTCTGCGGCTTTTTATAACTGTATCCAATGGAGGGCTTGAAACGTGAGCCTACTGAAAAAGAAGATACAAATTTAAAAGGCCTATTACATAAGGTCATTAAACACACAAGCATAAATCCTCTGTTAATACTGATGTTTAAGAAGGTGATGGTATTCATTTTTTTTTTTTTTTTTCGGTTCTCATAAAATATATTAACTTTGGATTAAAAGATATGACCTTGGGGACTGTATTATAAGATTTGAATAATTAGTCTGAAAGGAGAAATTGGATGGATCATACAAGGTTTCATGATTTCATGAAAGTTTTATTAAAGCCCCTCTCAGCAGTTCATCCTTATTTTGTGCAATAACAAATCACTTTTGAAATATAAAACTGTTAATAAAGTGACATTCAGGACATGATCATGGCTGGGTTTCAAATAGACACTTGTATGCAAAATAAAGAAGAATGTTATGATCAAAACTGCAATTTGTAAACATTGGGAAAGAACTGTTTTTATGTGGTGCTTTCACTCAATACACCTGAAAAGTTTTCAAGGTGAGCTGTGTGTGATAACCTGACACACCAGATAGACCATTTCATCCGTTGCATTGATATTTTTCTCACACATCTGGGAAACTGTTCATACAAAGCATTTGAGAATTTGTATAAAAGCTATGTTACACAACATGGTACCATCCTTATTTATATGGAATTTATTGTTACTGTTGACTTAAATTTATATAGCCCCCGTATGGTGACTGAATGGTTCACGGAGTGCTGAGAAACGTCCCTCTAACCCTCTTGCTTGTCTTGATTTACATCTGATTGGCACAGACACATAGGATATACAAGCCGGCCGTAATGATTGGAAATTCATGCCAAAATAGACCAGGAGTGGAGCGAAAACATCTCCTCTGTCACAGAAAGCCTTCAGCATTACTCTCTGTGCTTGTTTTAATAAAGACACATTGTCCAGTTCAGAACAAACCGCAGCTGCAGTTAAGTCCAAGCTTATTGCTCCACTAGCAGGTCTAGTATACAATCACTCACAACTAACCCTTTCCCCCTTAATGATCACATATTCATGCCAAAGCAGGTCGGCAGAAGAGTGACATCTTTCCCAACATGAAAAGCTTTTAGGGTTGTTTTTATTCCTTATTTCATAGCCCAACTCTGTGTGTATGGCTCTATTTACTACAGTGGAGGCAGCCATTACCAACGACTTCCAGTACAAAAAAAAAAGCAACAGTAGCATTACTCACTCAGTCAGTCAGAAACAGAGCTATCTGAATGGCTGACCTCAGCAGCCAGCCATAAAAATTTAATAATTGGGTTTTGTTTGTTTGTTAAAGCTGTGCTAAAGGAAAATATATATGTATTCAGATCAATTCAATTCAAGAGCTTTACTAAAACTTGATTTTAGTAAAATCATCTGTGCAAATGCATCAAAAAGTTAGGTGAATATAAGACAGAAAATTAAATAACATGCAAGCGCAGTTTAAAAAAGCAGTTTATACTTACACAAACACATGAAAGCGAACAAAATACATTAACAGGCTCAAAATTGAATGTTAAGTCCCTCATGTTTCTCCCTCTCGGTGCAGCCCTGCAGCTCAGCAGGCAGAAAGAGAGCGTTGTTTTCCTTCGACCTCTGCAGGCAGTGACTCACACTGGAAGGTGTTGCCAACAGACAGAGTTTGACAGTTTAATATTTACGCTGTCAATTCCAAAGACTAACCTTGGTAATTAGGGGAGGTGATTCTGGACAGATGTGGACGGATCCACAAAAGGGCCTTTTGTTCGAACGCGGTCACCTCTCTCATGACAACATTCAAAAACAGGCCCAGAGTCACTGGCAGCCCTCTCAGCATGCTCGATGAGGTCACATGTCCTCACGCCATGATGTCATCACAGGGTGGGACGTCACATCAGGCAGCATTAGAGTGAGACGTTCTGTTGACTGCAGAGCAATTAGCAGCATTCATTCATTGTGATGGAAGATTACACAAACTAAACTCATTTATTCCGACGTAGCAACTCCATATTTTGCCAACAGAGCTTGTGTAAATAGAAGCAGGTGTGTGTTGCGGTTACAGAGACGGGCCTGTAAGAAAAGAGATGCAGGTGCAGTTCTGTCAACAGCAGCAAATCTGAGTGCAGAAAGGATGCTGAACCACTGTAACTACTCTGGTGTTAACAAATAACAGTGAGGTTTGTGTACTTATACTTCAATGAAACTTTTAAAGTTTTATTTATCCCCTCTGGGTTTAATACTGACAAAGGAGATCCTACTGTTCACCAGAACGTCCAACAAAAATCTACTACTTTCACGCTAAAGTAATCTTAGAAACTGGAGTTTTTAGCTGGTTATGAGATAGACAGAAATCAATGCAAATGCCTTTGTATAAGACACAAGCAAACAAGCCAAGACAAGATAAACCTATTCTTAATAGTTGTTTTTTATTGCTGCTGCAGGGTTGGTGTCAGACTAGCTTGCCTAAGAAACAGTTCTTTAAAAATTTTCTGACACAGTCAGTGATATGGAAGGTTGTTCACAGAAAATAAGACTAAAGAAATAAGATTTTTCTTGGAAAACAACTCTCATGCTTGCACAGGAGAAAGCTTGATTTATACTCCAGTGTTGAATCTATGCCATGGCATATGCTGCAGATCTGCATGGCCTTGATCCCAGCAGGGAACCGTCAGGACCTTCTAGGCCAAGGGTCATCAACCAGAGTGGTACAAGGGCCAGATTTTCTCTTGACAGGTGCTGTGCAGGCCGGACCATCAAGTAAGCTAAGATAAAAAAAAATGGTAGATTAAATATCTGTAACTATTTATCTATATCTATTATTAATTGTTATTTTAATAGTATTTGCATTTTCTAGGCCTTGAATTGGAAAGTTGACACAGAAAACTGCAGATTTAATCAGGATTGGAGGTTAGTGATTATTGTACATCATATTAACTAATCATAAATGACAGATGAATTGCTGTAAAAAACAAATCGAATGTTAAGTAATTCCAGGCAAAACTGTTTCAATATGAATGTTTTTTGGGGTTCATTTCAATCTGCAGGTATTTAAAGACAAAAGATACCCTAAAAACACAACACCTTCTTCTCGCCTCACCTATTCTGAGTTTAATCATATACTGTGGGCTGGATGGGAAGCTTTGGGATGCTTGGCCCGCTTGGCTAAATCATGCTAGATGCTAGGAGGTCTAAAGGACTGGGTAATGTGTGATATTGATTGATTGATATTTACACCGGTTATAACAGTTCAACAGTGGTAAAATCATCACTTTTTGTGAAGTGTAAGGATTGTACACAAAGTATGTAGAAATATACTGATGATAATTGCAGTGTGCAGCTTCATTTAGAGCTGTAAAGTTCAAACTTTCCTCCGTTCCCATGCATTCCTAAGGGCTGCTCCCACATCCTGACCCCAACAGACATTCTGGATCATGTGATTGCATACAACCAGTAGAATCCGAAAATCATAGTTTTTCAACCATACTTTTTGTTTTAAAGTCAAATGTTAAGGTCAAAGTTATGTCTTTTGTGTCTGTTTTTGAGTCACTGTGTTTTTTAAATGCCAGTAACTTTTTAATTAAACTTTAATTTTGTCGGAGAAATTTGAATCTTCTGCCAAAATAAGCCACAAGAGAAGATAAACGAAGTTCACTGACTCAGTAAGACAAAACTATCTATGTGTCTGTCTTTTGTCTAGATTCTTGGGAACCATGAAATGAAAATCTTTTTTAAAAAGTTTTAGAGAACTCTCCTTTCACCACTACATGTATGAAGATATTGCACATTGCACTAAATCATTCATAAAGACATAGGTACATGATGGTAGATGGTCTGCTCTAACCGCTCTCTGACATTTACACTAAGCTGTGGTCATTGGTCAGCCTCACAGCTCAGCTCTGGCTCTCCTCTGTAAGAACTATCTGACCGCTGACTGCAACTCTGTTTTCCCTACTAACACATCACACACCACACACGCCACAAACTGCTGCTTGTTCATAGTAAACCACCAGGTAATTCATACATACAACATCAATCACGCTCGGCCCATGCTGAATAGTAAAAGGAAATAAAAATAACATTTTAAGACTCGCACATACATAATCTAAATTTTTTTGTCACTATTTGAAACCCTAAATGAATTTAATTCCCTTAAAACGTACTAGAAATAGACATTAAAAGGCAGATGTATGTGGATGTTTTAGCTACAAGGTAGCCTAAGTTTAGGAACAAAATCTAAATTTGAAGACTGATTTATGAAGAAAAATGCTTGCTAAAATGGCAGATTTGCCCTAAAAAATCACAGAAATATCCTGCAAAGTTAAAAACATGACCATCTTTTATTTTCTTCCCCTCTCGTAAGCCCACCTGGCCACAGAAGGGGGGTGCAGTACAGGTAGTCACCATAAACACTCAGCCTTTATCATCTGAGGCAGCACACACAGCCAGGACCTGTTTTTTAGCACACTTTAGTTTAATGACAGATGACCTGGAGCCATTTATAGGCTGTAAAGGACACCCTGTAGCAGCTTTAGTGCATCAGAGCCAGAGGTTTCACCTGGAGGTTAAAGTGTTGGTCAGTAAAGACAGAGGGCGTACTGACGTTGGGCAAGAGGAGCTCTCCAGTGATTTTTTTTTTTTTTTTTCACACTTAAATGAAGTGAGGAAATAAAAGACTCACTCACATTAGTGGGGCCAGAGATCAAAATTACTCAAGTATAAAATATGAAAAAATTGGCACGAAAATGTAAATTGGATTTTTTCAATCGTATGTTTTTTAATTATTCTTTCCCTTCAACAAAACCTAAAAAATAATGTCAGGAGATTAAGTCAAACTATTACATTTTTTTTTGTGATTAATCACAAAATGTGTCTTCTTTTTTTTGTCACATTTTGAGCTTGTGCTATTTGCATTTAAAATTTTTTGTTTCATTTTGGGTATTTTAACAGTACCTTAAAGTAGGGGTAAGTGACTTCCTGTCGAACACAGACCTTTTATTTTGAAAGACAATAAGGAGCTTTGGAAAGATTGAAGATTATCACATGAACTTAACCCTAAGAAAAAGGAACTTGTGATGGCTTGACAAGGAAATAGGGGAACAGTAAGAAACTAACTTTTTAATATCATAAATTGTGGATAATGCCAGACTTTTCCACTGGGCTGTCTGAGAAGTTAATTAACCGAAATAAGACATTAAAGAGTAACAGTGGAATGTTTTACATCACTGTGGCTGCTGGGAGATGTTGCTGTGGCTTAACTACAGTGTGCTGAAAGAAACAATTAAAAAAATGAAAACACTAAATGTGGACCTTAATCACATTGTGATGATTACATTAAAGCTGACAGCTCTATGAAAATGCAAAAAAAAAAAAAAAAAAAAAAAAAAAGTTTTGATGACTTTTTCCCTTGATGGATGAATGAGTTTCTGCAGCAACATGAGGATAAACATGCATGTGGAAATATAGAGAAATAAAAAAAATATATGATATATGACTAACAAAATCAAGATGTGAAAACCTTAGTCAAAGAAGAAATATTGAAGACAGAATTATGAGGGGAAAGGGTTGGTGCTGACGGTCATGAATATCTAAATGTGGTATAGCAGTTTATAAAATAATGCTTTTTATGGACATTTTATCTGTGGCAGCAATGTTTTTAGATTTTTTGATGGATAAACTGGTATTTTCTTTAACCCTTAGGGATTGTTTTAATATCTGTCACACTCAAGCTTCTAAGCACAAAAATTGTGCCTTTCATAAAGTAGCTATGAAAATTATTAAACATTAATATTTTATTCTACTTTCACTGAGCTATTTTTCTCCTACTACTGACCTAATAATTGATATCAAATATTCAGGAATTTTTAAAGACTTTAATTCTTGAATGCCAGTTTTCTTGTCATGATGCCATAATGTTTTTCGATTAAAAAAAAAAAAAATCAATATGCTTCATGCAAAGTAAAGCTGTTTGTGTTGAATTATTACAGCCTCAGATATGTTAGTGTTAAGCAGCAGCAGCATTGATTTTAATGCATATTTTGTGCAGTGTCACATTTTCCCTCTCAAGCTGATGCGCAAAAATTTTTTTTTTCATACAGTAGATATAGAAATATTGTACATTAATTTATTTTCATTAAGCTTTTTTTCACCTACAACTGACCTTATTATTGATATCATATATACAGTACTGCGCAGAAGTTTTAGGCATGTAGAGCGCTAGCGGTTCTTCACAGGTCCTGATGTTCCACAACTCCGAGCTGAAGAGAGGAGGAAGGGCGGCCAGAGTCAGTGTCGACACATTTGACATGTACGTGTGTCACTCAGCAGCCAAGGTCAAGCTTAACAGCATTTATTTTGTCCGGGCCTTTACGCCCCTTGTAATACGCCCAGCAACCACCAACAATTTTCAGGTGCTTAGAACATACACACGACAACCAGGGGGTTGTGGCAACCCTCCTACCTGCTCTAATAGTACCCTAGGCTATGTTTAAGCACCACATCTACCCATAACTCAGCCCTAAAGCTGTGGTTTTAGTTTTGTTTTCATCAGATTATTTTCCCATGCCCTTGGTAATGTACAAAGACATCCAGAGCATGACCTGGGTTGTGTCAATCCTCCAAAGCTTAAGGTGCTAAAAAAAAAATTATGCAATTTAATCATATGACTAAGTTTGACCACAGCTTCCCGTAGTCCTCCTGTGTGGATGTTTACGTCCCTGGGGTGAAAAGGTTGAAGGCAGGTCAAATGCAGCCACAGTGATGAGTGAGGAGACAGACCCAGGTCTGCTTCATGGCAAATTTCGATTTGAAAAGCTGCCTAATGGAAGTCTGGATGAAACAAAAGTTGTGTGTACATACTGAGGTGATGAATTGTCTTTACACCGAAGCATACCAAGTCTGAAGTACCACCTCCGGGCAAAACGCATCTTTGCTAATGTTAACAAAGACGCTAACAACAACTCGAGATCAAGCCATAACGTCAAGCTACACCGGCGCAGTCTAGCAGACCAAGATTTGTCCCCAAAATGATAACATCTAAGCTAACTAATGTGACCCCTAATGGGTCGCCATGGACATCTTGGCTTCAAGACATCATCCGGGTCGTTTCAATGACCTGTACCACACTCTGATTTACAAACCACATATAAGTTTAAAACCTCTAGTTTGTTAAATATTTCTTCATTTAAATACCATACACGTACTAATTTATCTCAAACAAAAATGCAAGTAAATGGCAGTATTTTAAATGTTAATTTATAGATAATAATAATAATAATAATAATAATAATAATAATAATAATAATAATAATAAATAATTATAATGTTATAATACATTTCTTAAAAAATTTACCACCTGTCTCAGAGACCATCCAGCATCATGAAGTGCTTTAATGCGGACTCTTTCATTTTCAGTGAGCTCCCCACATTTTACCATTATGAACAGGAATGAGGAATTTCAAACTGAATTCACCCTTGTATACCCAAATTTGATCCAGCTCACTGGGCTCCTCTGAGAGGTCAGAAATTAATCAAGCATAACATTCAACCACTAAAACTAATTTTTCTTGTCAGGAATGCAAATAAACAACTATAATTTGACATATTAATCAAGAAAAATTAATGTGCTTTACTATTTTTTCAGTTTTTTTTTAAATCAGTAAATTTGAAAATTCATGAATACCAATAATAATTATATTTTAGTATTAAAAATATCATTTGGGTTAAAGAGCTGCTACATATTGGTGTATTAACCATTGCAGAAACATAAAAAATGATTTTGTTTTTACCATTTTTTTACCAATGCTGTTAATTTAGGGCAGCTGTGGCATAAACCTTACTTTGGGTGGTGGTCTAATAAATTTGTTAAGCGCTGTATATGATATATATATATATATATATATATATATATATATATATATATATATATATATATACTAGTGCATCTCAAAAAATTAGAATATCATGAAAAAGTTCAATATTTTTGTCACTCTTTTCTGAAAGTGAAAACCATATATTATATATTACACACAGAGTGAAGTATTTCAAGCCTTTATTTCTTAAAATGTTGATGATTATGGCTTACAGATAGGAAAACCCCAAATTCAAAAAATTTGAATATTGTGAAAAAGGTCAATATTGGAAAGTCATGGTGTCACACCCTATTCAGCTAATGAACTCTAAACACCTGCAAAGGTTTCCTGAGCCTTTAAATGGTCTCTCAGTCTGGGTCAGTAGGCTACACAATCATGGGGAAGACTGCAGACTTGACAGATGTCCAGAAGACAGTCATTGACACCCTCCGCAAGGAGGGTAAGCCTCAAAAGTTCATTGCTAAAGAAGCTGGTTGTTCACAGAGTGCTGTATCCAAGCATGTTCATAGAAAGTTAAGTGGAAGGAAAAAGTGTGGTAGGAAAGGGTGCACCAGCATAAGGAATAACTGCAGCCTTGAGAGGAATGTCAAGCAAAATCCATTTAAGAATTTGGGGGAGCTTCACAAGGAGTGGACTGAGGCTGGAGTCAGCACATCAAGAGCCACTACGCACAGATGAATCCTAGACATGGGCTACAAATGTGGTATTCCTCGTGTCAGTCCACTCCTGAACCAGAGACAACGTCAAAAGCGTCTTACCTGGGCTGTGGAGAAAAAGAACTGGACTGTTGCCCAGTGGTCCAAAGTCCTCTTTTCAGATGAAAGTAAATTTTGCATATCATTTGGAAATCAAGGTCCCAGAGTCTGGAGGAAGAGTGGAGAGGCACAGAATCCACGTTGCTTGAAGTCCAGTGTGAAGTTTCCACAGTCAGTGAGGATTTGGGCTGCCATGGCATCTGCTGGTGTTGGTGCACTGTGTTTTCTGAAGTCCACAGTCAACTTAGCTTGGGGGAGTCATGCGGGAAAGTGCCACAGGCCGGATTTGAACCTGGGCAACCATGTACATGGGGCACACCTTGAACCGCTAGGCCACTTGTGCCCCTAAAGAATATTCTTTATTTTTCAAAGATTTTAACCCTTTTAATGGTATTTTTTATGATACCACAATGTTTTTCAATTTAAAAAGGGAAAATGTGTTTTTTAAAAGCTAAATACAAAGTACATTTTTTGTTCATTTATTCCATCCTGGAAAATTTGAATGATTATCAGAAACATTGATTTTAATGCAATATTATTTTTTGCATGTTTAGCATTTTTTTTTCTCTATATGCCAAATATGGTCAAAATGAAGCCATCTGGTGGAGAGTAGTAAAGATGATAAATCGCAAGGTAAGCGCCCAGATTGACACCAAGATATAAAAAAATGCATGTACTTTAATGGAAGTAAGATAAAAAAATTGCATTTTGAATGGGTTTCAATGGTGCATTTTTCACTTTCAAAAGCTTGAGTGTAGCTCTTGCTGTACACACTGTAACATTGTATTTTAGACTTACTGTAGGAGCTGAGCAGGAAATAAGGTCAAATAAAGATACAAAATCATGTCAAAATTCATGCCGTATACATGAACACAACCAAAATGAACGAAAATTAAAGAATAAAAAACACATAAAATATGCCCAACATCTATTGAACTTATGAAAACTCATCATGCGTGATGTTCCTCACAACAGATGCAGAGATGTGATAGAAAACAAGATGAAATAAGTGGGTGGGGGTCATTTAGATTTACATGCATGGTCAAAATTGATGTGACAGGGGCCCTCCACTCTAGGTATAGTTTTGTTGTGCAGACCCCCAGCATCTAGGCGTTGTTGTTGAGCAATATGTAGTGTTTTGTGTGTGTGGGTATGTGTGGGTGTGTGTGGGTGGGTGTGTGTGGGTGTGGGTGGGTGGGGGGGCCGGCCCTCGTGCTCTGCATGTGTTTTATCTCCTCCTTTACAAAGAAGGAGGCCCTGAAAACAGCCACCTTCACACCTCTCTAAGCAGATCTACTGAATGAGCTCAAGCACCTCTCCATTCAGATGTGGAAATGTACTACACACATACAAAAAAAAAATCAGGGTAATGGTGAGCACGCAGCTGTTTCTCCTCTCTGTGAAGAGTGGAAAAAAGTATTCTATGCAAACTGAGATCTTCATATGAAAGAGGAAAAAGCACAGGCTCCCGTTTGGTTATAGGCCTTGAAATGTTTATAGGTTTTTCCGAGAGGGAGATTGAAGAGTGAAACGGTTGACAATAGGCCCGAAAACAGTCCAACAGCTTTAAACCTTTATGAAAGTGCCAAATATGAATCACTGCACTGCGGATGCCAGACGGGCCTTTCCTGTGTTGCTAAGAGAGCCCCTCGCCCTGGAGCAGGCGGGGCGGATAGAGGGGGGTTAAGTGTTTCAGATGGCTGTACAGTGCTGCACGCTAGATATGACTTGATGCTCCTATCCCTGCCCTGCAGCATGGGTGGTCTGTGCTTGATTTTATACTGCCACCTATTAGCACCGTGAGCTGGTGATTTATGCAGCTGTCAACTTCAACTTCATCAGCCCACTCAGCCACTGGTGAATTGTGGGTCGGTTGGCAGAGTCTTTCCTCTCTGCACCTCCTACTTTGGGGCTTAAGTAAACCAGCCTATGTGAGCAGAAAGAAGGCAAAAAATGCTGTTAAAGAGAAAAATACAATTTAGATAAATAACAAGCACACATGCCACTGAGGCCTCCTCTGTGGAGAACTTCCAGCCTAAACATCTGGCTGCCTGCGTATAAGGAGGAGACTGTGTGTGAGTTAAAACAAGGTGAGAAAGGAGGAATTCATGGTTGGAAAATCCAGCAGAACTTCTTGGGAATCAGTAAAAGACAGCTCTGAATTATTGAGGGCAAGAGTTATGAGGGAAATGCTGTATTCATGGCGGTAAATTTTATATAAATACATAACTATCTGGCTTCTGCTAGATGATTATGCTGGAGGACAGAAGGTGTTGGAGGGAAAAATCTGTTGAAAATTAGTAGATTGAGTGAGCAGGGAGTTATTTTGCATCATGTCCTACAGTACAAAGTAATGGAAACTGTGGGTAACAGCTTTTATTCGCTGGTTAATAAAGAAAAAGGTGTTATTCCCGGTGGGCAGAACAAAATAATGGGTTTTTACACGCTTGTAATGAGGCTGCTAGAATCATGCAGGACTGGAACTGAGAGCCAATTTCAACAAACACAAGCATCGAAAGAAGGTGGACTGCAAATATGGCAGATTTATAGTTTGTAATTCTTTTCCATGAGGAGTTTATTAGCAACAATAACAGTGGAAGAAAAAAGGGCTTTGGCTGCTACTGTGATGCTGAGGGCGCTGCATTCAAGATCAAAATGCTGATCTGTGGAAAAGACAGCGAGGTTTGTAAGCATCAAGGGCTAATTGCTTTTACGGCAGTTGCAACCCAGGAATGCTAAACCTCATTAAACACCTGTTAAAATAATCCTTGTCAAACGGAGTTCGAGGGAAATATCCTGTAGGGCAGATCAGAGAGAAATTCAGAACATTGAGGGGGTATAAATCAGTGATAACTAAACCCGATCCCAACAGAATACCTCTACGTTTGCTAGGTGGTGTTAAAGGAGCAAAACAGATTTGTTTTAGAGATTAATATACATGCTATAGAGTTGAACAGGAAAATAAAAGTCAAGTGTGCACATGGAAACTAGAGCAAATTAAAGTTGCCTTTTAGAGAGCTTATTTAATCAGAGTAAGGGTAACAAATACCCCCTTTTTATTCTCATTAAGACAATGAACACAGTTGACACTGGACAGGCTTCATCATAACTACTAAGCAAGTAAGGAATAAAGTTTTTGTCGTTAGTTTGTTAAGATACATTGTCATAAAAGAGACTCTTTGTCTTTCTTTTAACACAAAGATTAAACTGACCTGAAAGGGACTGCTTAGGAGAACAGATACTGGTTGAAAAGGAAATACCGCTAAGAGCACTACCATTGCAACTCATTAGCCTGAACCATGTTTTTTTTTCTCTTTCTTTGTCATGACTGACTTGTTTTGTTTCTATGTGAGTCTGTGCTTTTTTGTTCCTCTAGCCATGTATTTTTGTAACAAAAATATAACTCAATAAAAATTAAGTTAAAAAAAAAAGATAATTTGCCAAATGTTTTTCCATCCAGTTGAAATAATAGACTAAAAGTAACCCAGACAGGCTGATGCCAGAAACACTGGAGGAACCCTGACTATATGGATCAGACGTTAACTGTCAGCACATAATGTAGTGAGTTTAAGATAAAACTGAGCCAAAAACAATACTCACTCAGTTGTACACTATTTCAAACAATTTTAAGTGTTTTATTTTTCACCCATAAAGCCTCGGTTTTCTGGCACTGCATTTTGCAATGCGAGCTTCAGCTACTGGTGACATAGACTATAGAAAGAATTGGACAAAGCCTGTGTGTCATCAGCCGTCAGCTTATGATAGGCAGACTCAAACTGCTTTTGAAGCCAATCTGCGGCGAGGTCCGTATTGAAATCGAAGTCTCAACCAAACGTTGGATTGACCCAACGGCTCGCCCACTAATCTCCACTTCCTGTTTGCTGGCCATCTAGCATTCTGTTTGACAGAAAAGTAGCTTCTGCCTGTCGCACGATCTGTCAATCAAATGAGACGTGTCAATCAGTGCGCAGTGAGGTTTTTCCTCAATGTCATGTAAAACATTGTGGTACCAAACCCCCCCCCCCAGTACAGTGACAACACATGAAGACATTAGCTAATGAGACATGTTTGGTTTTTGGAACCAGATTATTTTTAATAAATAATCTGGTTTACAGCCTGGTTTGAAAAACCAAATGTGTCTCATTGGTTTTTTGAACCAGGCTGTAAACCAGATAATTTATTAAAAAACGTTTTTTTAACAGGTATTCAGAAGGGACTTCCAGTGTTCCTGCAGCCAGCCTCAAGTGGACACTTGCTGTATTGCTATTTTTTGAACTTCAGCATTGGCTTCATTTTTCAGGACCAGAGGTTGCTGGTGACGTGCTCTTCTGCTTATCTGATTAGCTGTTAGGTTTTCAGGCTTTGACAAAGACAAAACAAACTTAACCTAAAGTAGTTATTTCAGCTCAGTCTTTCACTTCAACAGCTGACACAATGATTTTATATGGTAAACATATCATGGCTTGTCTAATTATCAGCCATTAGTAGTATTAAAAGCAACTGCCATAAACTTACTTTGATGACAATTTCCCATCCATTCAGCTCTTCTCATTCAGAAGTTGAAGAAGGTCTGTAAAAAACTGGCATTCTAGAAGGCAGGGAACTCTGAATGGAGAGTGATGCAGTCTGCAGGTGTCTGTGAGCCACTATCCATCAAAAATGTCCTGAAGAAGTGTTGATAAGTCCCACTTGTGACAGCAGCAGCTCTCTGGGTGGACAAAGATGCACAGTGTACCCAACTCCCAGAGCACTAAAATATCTCTTTAATGTATTTTGGAATGGATGTGGTTGCTAATACTAATAAATAAGTGAAGGAAATGGCTTAATAAATTGGCATATTAAAGCTGTTTCACTATTAGCTACAACTAGCCACACTGAAAAGTAAACTTTAGCTTAAGTAATGGATAGAGTTGTAAGCTGCTAACTACAGAAATCTAATAGTTTGCTAAAAATGTGAAATAAACAGGTCAAAGTTAGGAAAATTACACCTAGTCAAACAATAAAAAAACTAGTTTAAAAATAAGCAAGTATGTTAGCAATTAACAGAAGTGAAGGTTGCAGATGGATTAGCAGATGAACCAGTCATTCTTGAGAAAGCCCAAATAAAACAGGTGATATGAGTAGCTCAAGGTTAGCATAAACAGTTAGCTTAAATTAACCAGTGAACCTTGACTTTACTTTGGCTAAATGCCAGGGATATAAAATTGAAATAGTGAGTTAAAAGTCACAGTAAAAGCAAATCAAAAAGTAGCCAGTAGTCAAATAAATTATAAAGCTAAAACATATCAGTATACTAGCCTAAATGTGGCTAAAAATAATGGACAGATTCTTAAATGGATTACACTGTCATTCTGAGTGATAATATTAAAACTTGAAATAATTGAGCAAAACATTCTGATGGAATAACTTTTTTAATGGCCTTTGTTACATGGTAATTGTTACACTTTGGGAACATGATATTTGGATGTGGGTGCGCTTCAGGCTTATCTGAAAGTGGAAAGCTATCATTGGTGTAATATGATTTATATTTTTCATTCCATGCCATCTGTCCAGACAAAATATCTGCTGCACAAGCTGTCTAAGAAAGAAAAACGACCCACAGCCACAAATCCTGCATATTCTCTGTAGATTTGGTTTTGATCCTCTGTCTGACATGCAGCTGTCTCGTGTGCAGATACTTCAGACCTACATCACAGTAAGCTGTTGCTGCTGGCTTCATTCAGGGTGTGACTGGTAGTGAAAGTCTTTCCTCGGTGTTTTGCTTCAGTTATACTGGGTCAGAGGCAAAGTTCATACTTGTGAGATAAGGAAAAAAAACTTGTTAAGGTCACACACTAGCTTTCCAGATGCCAGAGAGTGTGATCAAACAGTTCCCAATTAGAACCATATAATTAGGTACCATTATAATATTGAAGATGGCGGCTTGGTTTTACCAAAGCAAAACTTACTTCACAAGCGGCTGACCATAATTTTGGGTTCGGTTGCATTTATGCAGAGGGGTAATAGTGCAGAAGGAGGTGCTTGTGTGGATTCTGTGTGTGTGGTAGGAGTTACTGCACAGACGGAGAAATATCCTAGGGAAGAAAATGATTGGTAAGCATCCAAATATGCATTTCTTTGCTCCAGAAGCAACATGACTGGAGGATGAAAGGGTGGAGAGGTAGGAACATGAGTGTGTCACAGGGGAGGCTTCTTGGCTCTTGGCTGTCACTGCTGGAAAAAAAAAGGTAGACGGGGAAAAACCTTTAGCACTCACATCACACAGAATGAAAATACAACAGCAGTGGCTGCTGTCAGTTGTCATAGTGATAAAGAAAAATAAGCACAAACAAGGACAACAACTTGTGATGCAGGGAGAAAATAGACGGGCAGATTGGGTGAGAAACAACAGTGTATGTGATGTGATGAGTTTAGGGAACTGTTTGGAACTACTATTGACTTGCTGTCCTGATAAGACTAGGATATGAAGATTAATAGGGTGCAGTGATGAGTCTTAAAACCTTGAAATGAATAAGCATTTTAATCACCTCTAGTTCCATTTTTGTGAAGTTTTTGGTAGTCTTGTATTAGTTTTCATTTGGATGCCTTAAATAAGGTCTGTAGCTTAAACACAAGCTCAGAAATTTTGACCTTTTTCTATGGCATAAAGTACACCTGGAGGTAGCCCACTGGTGAATTTTGAAGCTTTTTCACATTTTACAAATTGTGGTTGTGAACAAGAGGCTAATTGGACAGCAGGTTTGTCAGGGACATCATCATCATGCCAGACATTTAAACTTATCTACTAGTCTGCCTTGACCCCATGTGTTTTGAGCAAAAACTTTGTCATTTATGGGTTACACTTAGTCTTTTATAGAAAAGGCTTGAGTGCAACAAAATTTGAAACTTTGTGGAGGTGATGACACTGAAGTTGGTCCACTGCCATGTAGTTGTATTTAAGCTTACTCTTTCCAAAAATCCATGGAAATTTACTATATGGACAAAAGTATTCAACCGCCTGACCATTATACTAACAGGGACTGTAAAGACCTTGTATTCTAATACATGTACTTTGTTATGGAGTCGCCCCCCCCCCCCCCCCTTTTTTTTTTTTTTTTTTGCAGCTATAACAGCCTCCAATCCTCTTAAAGGCTTTCCACAAGATTTTGGAGTGTCAGGGCTCTGCGGGGCCAGTCGAGTTTTTCCATACCAAACTCATCAAACCATGTCTTTATAGTCCTTGCTTTGTGCACTGGGGCACAGTCATGTTGGAATAGAAAAGGGCCATCCCCAAGCTGTTGCCACAAAGTTGGATGCACAGCATTGTCCAAAATGTCTTGGTATGCTGAAGCATTAATATTGCCCCTCACTGGAGATAAGGGGCCTAGCCCAAACCCTGACAATAGCCCCACACCATTACTCCTCCTCCACCAAACTGTTGGCACAGTGCAGTCAGACTGGTAACGTTCTCCCAGCATCCACCTAACTCAGACTCTCCCATCTGACTGGCAAAAAGACAGGCGTGATCCGTCATTCCACAGAACATGTTTCCACTGCTCCACAGTTCGGTGTTGGTGTCCTTTACACCACTCCATCCGATGCTTGGCAATAGACTTGGTGATGTAATGCTTGCATGCACCTGCTTTGCCATGGAAACCCATTCCATGAAGCTCCTGCTGCACAGTTTTTGTGCTTACATTAATGCCAATGGAAGTTCAGAACTCTTCAGCTTTAGAAGCAGCAGAGTGATGGCAACTTTCACGCACCATGTGCCTTAGCAGTCATGCCCCCCCCCCCCCCCCCCCCCCCCCCCCCCCACCCCCGTGATTATACTTGGTCTGCTTTTTCAGTGATGTGTAAGTTCACAGTTGAAATGAACTAGTTCAAAGCTCAGTTCACGACTGAAATTGAACTAGTTCAAGTTCATTTCCCATTTTCTTTTGTTTTCTGGCTGCAATATGATAGTCTTATACAGTAGTCTATATCTACTATCTAATCTATATCTACTTGAATTATCAACAGAAGGATTGATAGAGTACTTGATCCCAAAATGAATTGTTTACTGCAGCCCTACATGTTAAACTTGAAAGCTAAAAAACCCTAAAACATTTGAAACTTAGTGTACAATCATAAAGCAGGCCAACTCAAAACATTTAAAAAAAAAAAAAGAATATTTATTGTAAATATTTATTATAAAATATTTACTATAAAATGTAACATGAAAAGACTGCATAGTTTAACAGCTTCAATGAAAACAAACATATAATCCTCTGTAAATATCTCACTAAGATTGCCTCTGCATTGCTGACTTTTATTGCCCAAAAGCAAAGAAGTATCTCGAATACTTAAATAATAAAACAGTCACCTTTATAGCAGACATAATACCTTAGAAATATCAAACTTTCTTTTTATATTTTTTAAATTGAAAAAATGTAGTCTGAAGCTTTAGCAAAACCTCTCTGAAATTCAGTGCTTAACATTCAAGTGCACATTACAAATGCAAATAATTACCATTAAGTTTAACTTTGTCTTCTCCTAACAGAAAAAACCCGCAACACTTAAAACTAAGTGGTCGTCTTAGTACTGACTAACTAAAGATGCACGACATTTTCAAATTACTCATGATAAACTTAAGCTGCCATCTCTCAAGATTTTGAGAACAGAGAATTTAATTTACAGCATTCTAAAAAAAAAAAAAAAGATACTTCCCTTTGTATTTTGGAAACAAAAGGTGCAAAACTTTGAAGCTCTAGCTTTGCTCCCTTAAATTGTCAATTTTGAAGTATAACACATGAAATATTGCACATCATTAACATTTAGTGGTTTGGACTTGTTTCCTCATAGCCGTCAGGTATAATTTGCACAAGAATGTAATGTTTTCTTCCGTTGGGATCTCTCGTGGTTTGTTCGCAGAAGTCTTTTAAATGTTCGTAGTTTCTGTCTTCTGTCGTACCGGATGATCTACTGCTGATGTCACAAGCTACTCCGTTAGCCACATTAGCCATACCTGGCATATGGTGCGTGCCGTAAACCTGACTCGGCTGCTGTAAATAACTTCGGCTACCAGAAGTCACACTTATGTAAGCCTTCATAAAACAAAGACCTCGGCAGTTCTTGGTACCCTTAGGAATATGAGCGGTCGCTTTGCTTTCCAAGTGAACTGCGCTCACGTTTTTAGTTTATGAATTGAAAATTGAACGGTACATCCTACTGTTCAACAAGGAACCGAACGCGTTCATTGAACGCAGTCATTTTAACGCGTTTGAACACAACAGTGGAGTTCATCATTCACTAAAAATATGAGTGCAGTCATAGAACCCACTCATTTGAACTCGTTCAGGCACAACACTGTTCTTTTTCATGGCTGAGTTGCTGTTGTTTCTAAATGCTTCCACTTTCTAATATCATTCACAGTTGACTATGGAATATCAAGCAGGGATGAAATTTCATCAGCTGTCTTATTGCAAAGGTGACATCCATTACAGCATCACACTTAAAGTCACTGAGCTTGTCAGAATGACCAATTTTTGATCACAAATGCTTGCAAATGGAGACTGCATGTCTAGGTGCTTGAATCTATACACATTGCATACGTGACTGCACCATTAAAAGCCTGTCATCTCTCCCATCACTTTGTTGTTGATGTATTTCTGGTCTGAGCTCCATTGGCAGAACTAACAACATGCTAGCTTGTCCCTTGATAAGGGTTAGGGTTAATATTTAAAAATTCTGGCCAGTCTAGTAGAGCCTGCATCTGGAGATTTCCTACACTCTTTCAAATTTAATACCACATTTATTATATATAATGTGATAATATGTGGTTTTGGACACAGTTATCGACATAAAAGTAACGTTTATCTTCGCATAGCTCCCTCTTTCAAATGTATGTCTGAGATGCTATTCTTTTAAGCAACTTCATTAACAAGTTAACAAAATAAAACAAACAAAAATAATAGAAATTTGCATCTTTATTTTCTTTTTTGATGAGGGAGAAAAGTTAATTTTTCTTACTCCTCTCTTTCTTTTTTTCTAACTGATTGTAGCTATCAAAAGCATTATTGGCAGATAGTTATTTATTTTCCCATCATCAGTTATCGCCACATCTTGTGGATATTTAGAGCTGCAGCAGCAGGACCTTTTTTTCCCCTAACATGTGAATCAATACCTTTAAATGCATGTGTGGTGAGAGAAAGAGGAGTTTGCTCAGTTCACTGAAGCATGTTGACCCTTCATGGTCAGGTTGTCAGTGAAGCATACAGGAAGGATCCAGCGGGGCAAGAGGGAGCGAGGACAATTCACAGGAAGGCCGAGAGTCTACAGCCCGGTCGAATCCCCAGAGATTTCTGGCTGTCTTGCTCTGTCTGTTGGCACTCTCTTACTCCATTGACTTTTTCATTAACCCCTTATCAAAATGTTTTTCTCTCCCACACTCCACCGACATCAGCCCCACTCATTTTCCCCCCACAAGAACCTGGATCAGCTGTTCCACCTTGTGGTCAGATTTAATATGAAGGTGTCCCAACACTGTTATTTTCATGCTCCTATTTCCTGAGAGACATATATAATGGACATTTGTAACTGTTGTGATAATGCCAGAAAATTACCAAAACAGTGTTTGCCAGAATGAGGTCACAGTTTTTTAAAGTTCTAGCTTTTAAAGTCCTTTTACTGCCAGGAACCTTACACCAGTGCCCCAGTAAGCATAAAATATAGGCCTACGAGAAATCTGTGAACATGATTTATTTGGTGCTGAAAAGCTGAAATTGGCCAAAATAACCAAAAGCTTCTCACTTATTTTAATTACTTGCAACTTGTAAAGCAGCCAGAATCAATGTTTTTATTGGCCTGCAGTCAGAGTTAGGCACTTAAAGCCTTCTCTGAAGCTGTGACAACACTTTTTACTCCGACTTTTGTAATGTGTCGACCTAGGAAGAAGTTTGCATGATATAACTAGATCCTTTTTCAATAAATGGAAGTAATAGTATCTCTAAGAGGCGGTTATGCATCGTCACTGAACTATAGCAAGCAAAGAGTGACTTAAAACATGCAATAGTTAATGCCACAACAATACATTTTCATTTGTAATTTGTTTTCTGTACAAAATAAAGTCAAGTATTGATCAGTAGCAGGCTTTTACCCACGATGTTTAACTGGTGAGGCACACTACTGTCAGTATTTGTTGACTCAGGGTATGCAGTAAATAGATATAGCACCCACTAGTGGTTTGAATAATAATTTAAAATTAACAGTGGACTTTTGCAGGAGGGATCATCAATTATTGACTAAATTTCAAACTGAAATGTTAAAAAGTATTTTCAGGTTAAAAAGGAGACAAAAACTTAGGAAACGTGGCATTAATAGTAATTTGTACATTTAATGTGACATGCTTTAATCTATTTAGAAGGTCTCTTTCTTATTAAAAATGTAAAAATCTCTAAGAATTTTAAATATATGGCCCATAGTAGGCAGAACACCAGAAAGAAAATTTCCATTCCACCCTAATGTGCTGCTACAGACTGCACAATAAATAGTCTACAGTTCAGTAAGCATGTAATAATAGGCATTAGGTATTTACCCCTCCAGCTCATCAGTGATTTCCATCCTGGTGAAGATTCAGGAGTGGAGAAAGGTGATAAACATCCACTATGACTACAGAAACTAACTTCCAGCAAACCTTCTATCACCTGCTTTTGAAAAATAAAGGTTTCTGGGCTCAATTGTTCTTATGTAAAGTGTCTATGCGCAGGATTTCAACAAGTGAATATTGTAACAGGTTAAAAAAAGGACATGTTGGTAGAATTTATACTCAGATATCCCTACTTTCAGTTCCTTGTACATCTTTGTAGTCATGATTCCAGCACATTTGGCTCTTTTGAATTATTTCACAGTTACTGAAAGATGCTGTTCAGCCAAAAAAAGAATATTTTACCAGTAATTGGAAATAAAGGTGAACATTAAAGAAAAGATGAGACAGAGATCAATAATATTTTTTAATTATCAAAACTGTAACCTATGTATAATTCCCTGAAGAAAGAATGACCGATACAAACAGTTTAAGAGCGTTACAAACCATTTCCCCTCTTTTTTTTAACCAGTCATCAATTTGGAAAATGTTTTTGGTAGCTTTAATGGTGCGATTTGTTCAATGTAAAAAAGTGTTCTGTAAAGCTGTTCAAAGATCTCATCATGTTACAGTCTCATAAGTAATTTTGTATATGTAGAAGAACAAGAAAGCTTCTGCTCATGAGGAGATAAATCTGAAGACTTGATAATAAAAATGATACCGTTATGAGGCGATGGAAGACAACAGGAAAATAAGGACATAATGACCATTCTGAAAACGTGATTTCAAAGGGACACAGAACAGAGACTAGGCACCAGTTTATCCCTCATTAAAGCTGATTTTAACCACATGGCCCTTTTAAGTTCACAAACTCGAGGTACTGTAGAGAGATGGACGAGTTGATAGCACAGGTTTGAGAAAGCTCAAAATTCTTCTTCAGCGTTTCTACTCCTCGAGGTCTTGAGGTGTTTGAGACGCTCAATGCACTCTTCCACGCTGCGCTCGCCATGGACTTTGTTATCTCGGGTGCGAACATTCACAGTGTTGCTGGTCATTTCCTTCTCTCCCACCACTTTGGAAAAAAGCAAAGAGGAAAAAAAATTAGTATCTAGACGAACAAGAAATAAAAATTAAAGAAAAGTGTGTTTGCACTGACCCAGGATGAAGTTGTACTGTGCCAACTGTGCATTTCTAATCTTTTTGTTCAAAGTGCAGCCGGGGTCAAGGTCCACGTCAGCCATGAAGCCAATGTCGTGGAAGTCCTGCCTCACCTGCCAGAAAGACAGCAGAATTAGTCAAGTCTGTGCCCGTGTGCATTAAAGTTAAACGATTTCACCTAAATAATACAAACTACTGATAAAATGTATTATTTGAGCTGACTCAACACTATTTGGAAAAGTTATTAATTCAGCCACAATCAGAGTTCAATTTATTTTTTAGTTAATGGTTTCATGGGTGTATGGGTGCCTACTTTGCAAATGTTTTGTGTAAAATTTGCTATAAAATTCCAGTTTGAGACACCAGTTTAAAAGTGAAACTGAAGTTTGATATTACAATAGTTGCATTAATTAAGCAGATGGACAAATAAAAACTAGATTAAACAGTTAAGGAAGGGCGACACACACCTGCTCTTTGACAGACTGTAAACAAGCAGGTTTGGTTAGGTATTTTTAGAAGAGAAATCAAAGGCAAATTCAAGTGACTATTACTTGTCTCTGTCCTAAAAAACCCACTGTAGTTCACTGTCTCAATTCTTAATTATATTTTAACCCATTCTGCTTTTTGCTACAACCTGCAAGCTCCCCTAAACCTACTGAGTCTGTCGTTGGACTTACTTGAAGCATTTCTCCCACTTTCTAGGATTTCAACAGTAACTTTGGTTGGTAAAATTTTTCATGATCAATAAAAATGATGGCAGAAAGTCAATAAGTACAACCAAATTGTATTAAGCTTTGGTACTCTTAAAATCTATACTACAGATTCAGTAGAACAATGTTTTTCTAAAGGAGGGGTCCTGACTGGGCACTTGGAGGAACGAGAGACAACTGAAACAATGGTCATGTACTAGAAATTTTAAAAAATGCATACACCGAAGACTAACACTATATGGAGATTCTTAACATAGCAAAATTTGCGAACTCCTGTGTTAGATAATGTAGTGTGATTTTAATAATCATTCTGGTTCAAGTTCAGTTCATTACATAAACTAAAATTTACCTGGAAGCACTACAACCATGAGGCATTACAAGTTTCTAGTCTGTGTTTATCAATAATAAACACAGGCTCCATAGGTTGGTAAGGTAGTCAAAATGTTTGATACTGTCATATTTTTTCATTACCAAATGCTTTGAACCAGTGGTTATCAACAGGAGGGTCTGGACCCAAAAGTGGGTGGTGAAGCCAAGTAGGGGAGAATGGGGCTGGTTGCCACACGGGTTGGTTGTCACACTCATATCTTGTCACCAGAGGGCAATCTCCCCAAATTTGGTATGGGCATTTCCAGAATTGGGATCAGAGCTCACCTACATAGTTTTCTCTGGAGTCGGACAGCTGAACTTGAGGTGAGAGGACTTTTTGTGTTTTTTATGTCAAATTGTCAATATTCGGCTCCTCAGTATTTTTATTCTAGGCTTTTACACCATGGATTCAGGAAAAAAAACAAGTGTTACCCTTAAAAAGTGTGAAGAGAATGCTATAGTTTAGATTGTTGTTAGCTAGCTAACTTGATGTTAGACAGTTGTTAGCCTTGATGCTAGCAACAATTTCCAGCTGGGGTTGGTCGTCACATGTCTAATGCACATTTGTTTTGTTCTTTATGTTGCTAGAGGAGGAAGATGTTCCTGTTCCTTGCTCATTTTGTGAAGTTTTCGAATTTATTTTTGCCTTCTTTGTAAGATTTTTCGCTTAAAAATAACATTGTAACAAACAACCCCAACATGTGTGACAACCATTCCATGATGGGGTCAGTTGTCACAATGTGTCAAATTGTCTTTGATAGTTAATTACCTCTTTGTTACAATAAGTCGGAAAGTGAAAGGGATACACATTTCAAGGCAACACCTTAAGATTAAATTTAATGTAGGAATGACTATTGAAAGACGTTTTGATGATGAGCAATACATACTAGAGTAAAACCTGTGACAACCAACCCCATTTTCCCCTATCTGGGTTGTGAATGTGTGCCTGGAACAAAAATTTATGGCAAAAATTCAATGATGTGCTTTTATTTTGAAGGATATGTATCCATCTCTTCTTTCATTAAAACAACTTCCTTGCATTAGATCAGCTGAGAAGCCCTGCTTTAAACGAAACCATATATGTTATTTTTGTTAAACAGTACTGGAAGTATTAAAGCAACTAAAGAAAAAAAAAATATATTTTTTAGTCATATTTTCAACCCAAAGCTGCCAAAAGCAGAGGGAGAGAGAGGGAGCATGCAGAGGTGGGAGAGAGAGTATGACTGTTTTTCAGTGTTTATGCTCCAAAGAACTTAAAAAAAAAAAAAAAAAAATCAAAACAACCAGAATTAGTTACCCCTAATAGTTTATTTTGGTTTATTCAGTGTCACTTTCTAATGTGCAAGTTGGATGTCAACATTAACTAAAATAATTAGTTTTAGGTGCCATGGAGGTCTTTTTTTCTGTGGTATCAAAAACACAGTTATTACATGTTTACTAGTATCATATGAAAACTAAAATCGTGGTAACATGATAGCTCTACAGGATGGGACAGTTTGGTTTTGATTTTAGAACACTGATAGACTTACATTTCTGTTTGTGCTGTTTAAGAAAAATATGATAAGAGGACAGTGATTACCTTCTGAGCGTACTCCTCATGGGCCACCCCCACAGGCACGACCATTACTTGGCGAGGAGAGAGCCAGAGTGGCCTGAACACACAACAGAACACATATAAAGAAACCTGAGTATAACAAAGCCACACAGAGCTCTGACCAATAACAGTGTTCAGAAAGAACTGAAAAATCGAAAAAATCTATGACTAGTGTTGACTCTTTATTGATGGATCAACCTCTTAAATTTGAATTTTTACAAACCATTTGCCTCCATAGTTCTCGGTCAAAATAGCAATCATCCTCTCCACTGATCCCAGGATGGCTCTGTGGATGATCACTGGTCTCTTCTTGTCATCACCATCATGGCTGCAATTTCATCACAGGAGGAAAAAGCAATTAGCGTTTCACAGAGAGACAAATCCAAAATGAAAACAACAGTGATCATGTTAAGGAATAATCTTTTTTTCCCCCTGTTTTTCTTTCTGATTAAAGACATTTTACAGTCAAATAAAAAACCTTAAGCTTCTGGGGCAGCTATAAAACTGTGGCAATTCTCCATGAATGGACGTTGCATTTTTTTTATAAAGTGTATCCCATAATCTTCTTCCCCTTCAGCACTTTTTCCAATGACACTATAAAAAGTTATTTCTTTGGGTAGATAAATTTGTGCTATAATACATTTAAAGACCATAAGTCTTTTATAGCAGCTGGCCTTTACTGATGTGAATTTTAAAAGTAGCAGAAGAGTTACCTGACAAAGGTGAGATTGAAGCGGATTGGAAGCTGGAAATCAAGCTGGATTGTGGCACACTGATGGTACCGGCCGATTGCATCCTTGATCTGAATGTCAATCTGCAAACACAGCGCACAAAAACATCAGCAATGGCCCTTTGAATATTTCCCAGTTAAAGCAGATTGCCCACTGTTTCCTATAGATCATTTTCCTGGACTTTTCTAGTGACAATTTAGCTGGTACGACAGGAATACATCATGCCCATAAACCATGTTCCTTTCCGTCTGATTCGAAAGATGTGCAGTCTATGGTTATAACCATGAACTAATACAGGCTTATAAATGGGGAACTTATCATAAAATAATGCAAAGACACCTACAGATTTACAGCACTAAATTGTATCAGTACAAGTAGAATCCAATAATAGTTTAGGTATGTAGAGCCAAACTTGCCCTCTTATTTTCTACCAGACAATTAAAACTAGGCTATTTAAAAAATGAAAAGCCCAAAAGTATACTGCATCCGTCTCCCTAAAAATGACGATGGTAATAATGACAACAAGTGATCTAGCACAACTTATCTCATGCATCAGACTTTGCTTCTTCAAAAGCTACTAACATGTAGGCTATTCCCAATACCATAAGCTATTGTCACTGTTTGATATAACCGCAAACATCTTTTAGTCCTTTCAGATGACAATGGCATCTGTTTTTGGGACTGAACAAAGACAGTTTGCATTTTATCTACTCCGTCTACTCATATGTTTTCAGCAACTGCAAAACTGGTTAATTGTTTTCTAGGTTTTTTCCGGGACACATGGTAACCCTCTAAGTGCATCATTACTGCAGTACATTGCTCACCTTTGGTCCATAGAAAGCTCCGTCACCGGGGTTCAGAACCCATTTCTCCCCAAACTCGTTCAAGCTATTCTCCAGTTGCTGTGAAAACAAACAATTACAGCTTTGTTACACTATCAATGGCTGACCAACATGCAAGTAAACAGTGTTGTTGAACAGAGCTGTATATTTGGAGCTGACATTTTCTTCATCTGGAACTAATCACTGAGCTGAGAAATGTTAACGTCTCAATAATACTTTATTGTTTCTTGTGAGGGAGTTAATGAGGTGAAGGAAACACTCGTTGAGTTCTGTTCCAGTCACTATGCCAAGTTTACAAGTCAGACACATTTTGTGTACATAATTTTCCACCTTTGAGCATATAAACATTAATCATAAAAAGTCACAGCAGAATTTATGAAATGTTTTCCCGCAGAAACTTCTGTCTGATAGGTCAACAAACAACGGTACAACTTTTAAGCTATTGTAATTCTCCTAACAATATCATATGTTATGTTGGTGCAGTAATGCTTTTCTTATTTTGACAACTGTGATTTAGCAATATATCGTTATTACCATATGCAGTCAAAAGCAGTAGGCACATCTCTGCACAGTTTTCCTCTTAAGTGCTATCTCAAAAATACAGAGTGATTAATATATATAGTACCATTGCCACTGGATTGGTTGTTTATAAAATGACAAGCCCAAACTGCCCATTATCAGTAATGTTATGATTGAAACAGCAGAAGACACGCTTAATAATTAAGTTAAGATGAAACATGGAGGACAAAACAATGACACCATTGCCTGCAGACCAGAGGAAACTTAAAAGGAGCTCTTTAAAGTTTATGAAATATCAAAAAGACACAAAGAGACTCAGTTACAAGGATTAAACCCCCTATCTGTAGTATAATGGCTCACATTTTATCTTGCGTATTGAGCTGTCATCTTTTAAAGTATGAATTTGGAAACAGTCCCCTGTGGGCAACTGTCTGTGATTAGTTGGAGCTTAAGCCTGAGTATATCTTTCCAGTGGCTGTGAAAAATGGAGCATTTTCTGTTGATTAAACTGAGAACGCATTTTAAAACTCATGAACATTTTGACTCCTGGCAGCCTGCAGGAGATTAAGATTGAGATGCCAGGCTTACATAAACCTTGAAAAGAATGATGATCGATGTGACAAAAATATGACAATCAATGAAGATGGTTGGGGACAGCAAGGCATCAAAAGGAAAACACAACAAACTGAACAAAGCAAGATGCCCAGCTGATGTAATATATTACTGCTAACAGTAAGCAAACCTTTCAGTCGGATCAAGAGAGAAACAAATGTGATGTGAAGTCTAACCTCATCCTGCTGTAAGACAAACAGATGCAGGCTCTTCTATGCTCTGTGTTTGATACACATTCAGAGGCTTCTGTCCATACTGTGCACTCATTTCATCAACATTTCTGCATATTCTCTGGATGCCTATGTTGCAGTAGCAAGGGTAATCGTGGGGGCTGTGCTGAGTACAAAGAAACCTTTGTAAAATTGCATAACTTCTATCAGTATTTTTTATGTTAGCTTGCCTGGTCAGAGGGGCATACATCTACAACAGAATAGCTTGGTAAACATCAGGTGGATCAGCAGTGAAGGAGACGTGTAGGTCCATTTTGCCACTGCAACATCCTTTTTCAAAACCACCCCCTTGTAATAGATGCATGGGAGTATATAGGCGCTGATGGCTCTAACCTTTTGAAACATTAGATCTATTTTCAATAATCCGTGTGTTTTACAAAGTTGTGCTTCCAATAATACAATCCAGTATACTTATGACATCATTATACAACTAATGTCACTTAATGTTGATTTTCTAGGTTCATCTCCATTTCTGGAGAATGTTTAAAGAAGGAACCTTGATATGTTTTATCTAATGCTGACATTATCATTTGTTTAATTCACTTATTCTTGTTCTAAATTTGATTTTGTTTAAACATAATATGCGCTCTCCCAAACCTTCTTCAAGCTGAACCTAAAATGTAAAATATAGAGCTGTTCCACAGAGAGAGAATTTGATTTGACATCAAATGCAAACAGTGATGGCACTGATGTAGATTCTCGGGAGATGAGCGAGAGTTTTCTGATCTGACAGCAGATCTGCAGCATAAAAAACTAATTCATTAAAATATAAATGTCCTCTAAGTTGACAAATCACACTCTTCCATTTGCTGTCTGTGATGCAGCTCCAGACTTTCCATTTAATAATATCACAGATCAGCCTCTTATTCTCCACTGAGACTGCTGAGCACATTTTCAGCCACATGACAGAAGCAAGGATGCCTGTGATTACCTTTTCTGCCTGGTCCCAGATCTGCGGGTCCCCCAGGAACTTCTCTGGTCTCGTGGACAGGTTGAGTTTGAAAGTGAAGCCAAACACGTCATACACAGTCCGCAGGAAGTCCAGACAGCCCTTAATCTCCTCTTCAATCTGGGGTCAAAACAAATTGAAACTGTATCATGCTGCAGGGCATTGCTGCAAGTATAATTACTGCTGTAATGGGTGATTTCATCTTTGTACTCGCCTATTAACAGAGAATGAAATTATATTGTAATCAGAAGAAATTAGACCAAACTGCTCAGATTAATAGAGATAATATTTCATGACTGAATATTTCTAGCAGCTAAAGCTGTGATTTTCATTGCTACTGTGCTGCTTTGTAGTTTGAAGGTACTAGTTAGGCAAGTGGTTCCAAGTCTTTTTTTTTTCCTTTGGGTCCTTCTACTCATATCTAAGAAAAGCTAAGCCCCAAATGACCCACTTTGAAAAATCTAACATCAATTTTAATTGTTTTCATTTGAAAATCCAAACAAAATAGGCATTCAAACACTTTCTCTTGACAAGAGATCTATGTAAAAATGATCCATTATTACAATGGTGTATCGGGGCTACTGTAGAAAAAAAATTAAGCAGATCTGTTCATTTTCAAGAAAAAAAAAATCACAAATTCTCAAATTTTTAAAGTCATTAACATGAGATTTTTTTGAGACTATTAAGTTGAAAATTCAACCTGTTGTCAGTTTGGTACTTTGCTTTTTTTTTTTTTTTTTTTTTTTTTTTTTTTTAACTTTACACTGTTGTAAAAATTACAATTTTAAAAACTTGCATTTTTTGAGTTTCTAGTGTTAAAATTTTAGACTTTTTAAACTTCTTAATTTCATTTTTTTTTTTTTTGTTAATTTTAAACTTTTTAAACTCCAAAATTCTTAGTTTGATTTCTTGTAAATATATGATTTTATAATCTCAAAAATGTTTTTATGCCCCAAATTGTGACTTTTTTTGCACAAAAATGAATAAATCATCTTCATCTGTCACCTTTAAGGGTGAGTCTAATGTTTTCTGTCTCTAATCATGGTTTAAAAAAATATATATGTACATCTTATTTTGACAATAAAAGAGCAGACCTTGTCCCATGCCCACCCTGAGATCTTTAGGGCACCCCCTAGGGGTGCCCAAAAGTTAGGCAATTGTGTGCCTTCACTGAATTATGCTTTTAAGGGAAGCACCTTTAACATGAAGAACATGATAAAACAGGATACAAAACACAGAGATGAAAGTTAAAAGGACCATTTCAATAACTATGTTTACATGCAGGATGTTTCTTAAGACCAATTAAAGTCATTCTGATTGGAGTTTCAAAATGTACCATTATATAGATGCTCAATCAAGTGATACAATTTTTGATGCCTGAATACATTCATCAGGCATTTAATCAGAATAAAAAAGTTATCTCAGCTTTCCAACCTGTCTAATGTGTCAGAAACAGTAGAACAAAAAGCTGATACTTCCTATTAAAGTTAATGTAAAATGTTATAACTTGTAAGAAATTGATTTCTGTTGACTATTTTTCGATAAACATGGGGACAGTGACGGTCTACAGGAGGACCTTCAGACACTGTTAAAGAGAGGGGCATGCAGGTATGACCACTAACAGCAGTTTAACCCTGAACAGGAAGACAAATTTGGATAGAGTTTAGTAATGGACACCAACTGGAAAGATAAGAAACATAAAGCACCCCTCTCATTCAGAATGAATTCAAAATCCTCAGACTGGTATGTTTACACACCTTTTTATTTTGATCAGGCTTTTATTCTGATTTGTTGCATTTATATAAATTTAACTGGTGTCAGTGAAAGAAAGTCTCATAAATTCTGAAAGAGCATCAGTAATCTGAACATAATGGCAAGTTTAAGATAAGAGCACATTCTCTACAGGCTGCATTAAGTTTGCTTTAAGTTGGTGGATCAGAACAAGCAGCATTTTCTTAGCAGCAGCAGGTGAAAACAAGTTAAAAATCTGAGATAATTTGTACACAGAGTGCAATCAAATAATTAACCATCTGAATCCACTGCCATTACTGATAAACAGAAAACACAATCAGTGGGATCCTGGCTACAGGTTGCAGTGTCACTACATTTGAACAAATTAATTAAGGAATCTATTCTGGCTTCCAACATCCTGTTTGTTCTCATTGATATTGGCAGTGCTTCTCTCTACTGAAAAGACTTTACATGCAAGTTGCTTTTCCAGACTGCAGCAGCCTGTGGAGCCCACCAACTTTAGCTGAGAATGTGACAGACTTTTACTGACATTTTATGAAATATGCAGCCAAGACACTGAACTTTTCTGACACCTTTTCTATCTCCCAGTACATCAAACAGATTTAATGGCAAAGTGGAAACATTTGTCACAATTATTGCAGGAAAAAGGTGATGGTGGGATGAATAAATCCTTTCTTTAAAACTTCTGCACCAATTTAGCTCTGCACTCCTATAACACTGCCAGACTCATGGCTGACAGATTTGTTAAAGTATCAAATCAATGCAGCAGAACCAGAGATATTGTCTTTTAATTGCATCCATTCTTCTATTTTTTTGTCAAAACCAGGGGCACACATTACTCACATTGCATTTGAAAAAGTTCAGCTTCATACTGGGGTGTGATAGAGGTGCCTTATGTTGCTCTGAGCTGCTAGCCTCCAGCAGAAGAGGCTGCAGAGGTCTGTGAAATTAGCTCACTTCTTTCTGACTCCAAACTTGCAGATTATTTTCATTTGAAAAGTAAATTTTCAGCACAAAAACATTGTAAGATGCAGTTTGTCAGACTTTAAACTAGTGTTGGGCAGTTAATAGTTTCAAATATAATTTCTGACAATCAGAAAAAGATAATCAAGATGATCTCTGTACTACATACTGTGTTGCACTTGTTTTGTTCATGAGTGGATCCTCCCTTCTACAGAAAAGTGCAAACTCTGCCCTTCTCACCAAAATAACTCATTTTAATTTAAGTGAGGACCAGAGGGGGCCATTGATTGTACTGTTTGAGAAACAACAGTGCTAAAGGACATCATTGAAAGGCAGCTGTCTGTTCAGAAAAGGTCAAATGACCTTAGTCATATGAACCCACTCTGGTTTTGAGGAGTTGCATCCATAACAATGCAAAATAACTAGCAGAATTCGTTGCATTGGTGTGGTAGCGTAACGTAGCATAAGTGTAATTGTGCTTAGTAACAGTGGTCTTAATATCAACTAAAATAATGATGATGATTTTTGCCATAATTGAGCAGCCCTTCTTCAAATGGCCCCTCTCATGCTCTACACATGCTTTCTTTTACATATATGACGTCATTTAAGATTTTTTATGTAAGGTGTTTCAGTAATTTTATCATCTAATTTTTATTCCTTAAAAGATGTCCCCTTTTTGAACATGGCTGAGTTTTGTCAGTGCATCGGTATGGACTCACCTGGTCCATGGTGCAGAAGATGTGAGCATCATCCTGTTGGAAACGTCGAACACGCGTGAGACCTGTGAGGGCTCCTGACAGCTCGTTTCTGTGCAGGACACCAAAGTCAGCCATGCGGAGTGGTAACTCTCTCCAGGAGCGTGGCCGGTGATCAAACATCAGACTAAAGACAGATGAGCAGAGCGTGTAACAACACACATACTGCAATTATCATCTTCTACTCTGACTTCTCACAATAACTGGAAATTGCTTCACTGCTTCAATCCTTCTTTGAAGACAATCAATATTTGATTTCACTAACATCCTGCACTGAGACAAAATGCGTCTGCCATCTCAATTTCCATTTCAGTGCGATCTCCAGAGGGGCTGCCCATGAGGAGCGCTCATAGATTGAAGCAGTAAAAGGAGATAAAAGATTTGAATACAAAGAGCTGCAGTCTGGTTCTTATACACTGCAATGCAGCATTCAGCAGTAAATTAAAGTGGGTCATTCAAGCACAGAAAACATGGCAGGAGTATCAGTCTATTACAAGTAGAGCCGAACTGGATGACAAACTGATGTAGCAGTGAAAGATGAAACTTCTCACAAAGAATGAGTCAACAGCTGTTAACAGACCCACTGTGCAAAATTACAAAGTGTGCTAAAACACTGCTTCATGGTTTCCCTACGCTACGTGACTGAAAGAGAATCTTTTGTTGGAATCTATACTAAAGAGTAAGAGCAAAACAAGTTGCACTGTGACCTCATTTAATATTTTAAACTATTCATGTTGGAAAGGAACATGTCACACTCCACAACCATCCATGGAAACTATGTAAACTTAAAGAATAAAACATAAAATTATAATGGCCTGATTTATCCATCAAAATCCGATATCATTTTGGAAACTTAAAAAGACTTCTCACCAGTGTCCTGGGCAGTTCATGGGTTTGAGGGCAAAGATTTCCTTCTCCACCTCGAAGGAGAACATGTTCTCACTGTAATGCTGCCAGTGACCGGACGTCTGCCAAAGCTTACTGTTGTAGATGTTTGGCGTCACCACCTCCTGGAAACCTCTCTTCCTGTACTCACTCTGCCAAATAAGATGTCACACAAAGAGGATTAGTATAAAACTGTTCTGAGTTAATGCCATGATAATACTATGAACTAATCACAACTACAAACAAAAAACTTAAACCATTTTTGCATTACCTTCACACTCACTGATTAACAACTCATGAGTAAACTGCAGATAACTCTGAAGGCAAAGTCTGGAAAACTATGTGATTCTTCTGCATATTACACTTGTTGGTTTACACATTATGAAGGGATAATTGAGATAAACTGAAAGAACAAAGCAGTCATTTTATATAAAATTTTGGCTTTGTCTGATGTCTGCTTTAAACTTCACAGACAGCTGAGGCAGGAATATCTGGCACAACTCCACCAACTACCAAAGAAAACAGAAAGCTCCCACAACATGCGCAGTTTAGAGAACAACTGAAGTAGACCGACACATTTCAGCTTGTGGCCTTCTTTAGGGTCAAAATGCGATGGTCTAATAAAGTTGCTCTCTAAACTACATGCTTGTGGAGCTTTATGTTTGCTGCTTTACACTTCACAAATGAAAATCTAATTGCAATAGTAAAAGTAATTTTCAGATGTTCCAGGTATTTTGTTAATTTTACAAGCATAGCTCTTAAAGCACCTATCTTCATTCAAAAATCGTAACTATAATTGCTCCCGATGTTTAATGCAATGCAAATGCAACATATGAAAATTAAGAACAGGGAAACAAACATTTTTCAAAGCTGCCAATCTTGTCCCTTTTATATATCTTTATTCAAAATAATTGGCAGACAAATAAAAGCTATGCTGAGATTCTTAAAATGGTTTCTTGTTCAAGGGAACATCTATTTACAGCATTATTGTTGTGGGTAGATGTGGTATAATTAAGGTTTTTAATGTTTTGTATTTATACTGATTTAATAAAGACAGACCCTTTTGTCCAAAACTTTTTTCATTATCCTGTAATTGTCACATTTAAGAATTGAATACCCTGCATTTAACTTTCTTACCTGTTTAATGAAAGAACATAATGCTTTGAGTTACTTTAATTGCAGGCATATGTTTTATAATAAAGTATCTACCTTCTAAAGGTCAAATTATGTTCTTCCCTTCTCCCCAGGTCCCTGTGCTAATTTAAGCTCTCTGACTCATTCTCTCTGTCTTTCTAATGTCTCACAGTTCAGAGAGATCACAGCATTATATTCACTCTGCCTCTGACAGCTCTCACTTACTCTAATGAACTCAATCAAGGTGTTGTAGAGGAAGGCTCCCTTGGGTAGAAAGAAGCAGCTTCCAGGACTCAGGTCATGGAAGAAGAAAAGGTCCTGCTCCTAAAGAGGAAAAAAAATCAGGGCTTGTTAGTGTATGTGAAAATTACAAGTAGCTAGCACTCAGGTCGAACTGGTTTCAATCAATAAATTCCATTTAACCAGGGTTTGCATGACACAGTGCTGTCTCCTGTTCATTGTTTTTACACCTGTTACAGTATTACATGAAAAGCAATAACACACACACACACCCTGTTTTGACTCGTCAACTCCCTTAAGCAAAAAAGGACGAGGTCATTTAGTTGCTGGCATACAATTACAGCTTTACAAAACTTCTTAAACATCTCACTGAATGCTTTTAGAATCAACAAGAGAATTTTATCACCACCAAGAGCTGGAAAAAGCTGTTTTTATCATGTCACTGTCAGTTTTATTTTCAGGATAGAAACACAGAGGAACTTTCTTGTAATTCCACAACTGAGCGATACCACCCCTTTTTTTGGGGCTATTCAACTCCAATACTAGATATTTTTTTAATATTACTCTCAATTACTGTCAGATCACACCCAGTGTGACCTAGCTCATACATGTAGGAAGTACTCTAGCTGGATTTGATAGATTTATTTGGAGTTTGGATAATAACCACACCTAAGTAGTAATACCAGAGCTTAATGAAATAAAATGAAAAATACCACTTGGTAACCTTTAGCAATGACCTGTAAGAGACTATGTTAAAAGACTACAACTGTCAGTTCTTTTGCCAAACAACGTTAACATATCATTTCTTACTCGACCCAGTTTGCGATGATCTCTGTTTTTGGCATCCTCCTGAAACTTCTCCCACTCTTTGAGCATTTTGGGGTCAGGGAAGGAGATTCCATAGATCCTCTGAAGCGTTTCCATGTCTGCTTTTCCCTCCCAGTATGTAGATGAATTCTGGCACACCAAAATAGCACATTAGGCTTTTCCATACTTTTGAGTCCATCACTCATTAAGTACAACAGAGAAGGTAACTATTATTCTTTAAACGTGATAAATGTGCTTACACTTAAAGAATCCCAAGGTACACTTACATCTACCTGATAATTCAATATACAGCATCAACAAAACAAACATTCACCTTATGGATTTTTAGTGCCTTGATTTTTCCAGTATGTCTCACATGGGGCCCCCGACACAAGTCAATCAAAGGACCACATCTGAAACGCAGAATGAGTGTTCAATGTCTTTTAAAAGAAGAATAGGATTACCAGTGGTATTGTGACTGGAAACAGCCTCAAATTTTCTCATGGCTATCAAATCCTATAAAAGTACCAAGAGCAAGAACTCACTCTGTCTCAAGTTGTGTGTGTTCTACAGCAAAATTCAATGTGTAAAAACAAAGGAATAAGTTACCGTAGGCGAAATAGTAATGGAAGTATGGTTTTTCTTTTTTTCGAAAGTATGTCCAAAACAAACAAGTAGTGCATTTCACGTTATCATTTCAAATTTGGTCTGTGAGAAAGTGTTAATGGCAGGACAGTTGTGAAGTGTTTGTGATTATGAAGAAAAAATATTTTTTCAGTGTAACAGGCTTACATATAAGGCTCTGGCAACTCAAATAATAATTCAGTTGAATTCACTTAAATAGCTAAAGTACTTCAGAAGATTTTTACCCTTTAGGTAAAGACATTGTTTTTAACATGTACTCACCTGTAAACCGTGGTGGTTGGAGTAGTAACCTTCTCGTTCAGAATGCGACACTTGAACTGGTTGTACTGCAGTGGAGAAGAAGAGTTTTCATAGATCTGTAATTTCTGAATTGTTCCTTTTTTATTTCTATATATTTGTTGTTTTAAGGCAGTGGTTTTCAACTAAGGTCAGGACCCAAATGTGTGCCTTGAAAAAAATATTTTGATGAGAATTCTCATGTTTGGAAGCCCTAAAAGGACATGCATCCATATATTTAATTTAACTCTATTTTGCTGTGATGATGAGCACATTTTGGTTGTTTTCTCAAGACCTCAACCTATCTATCTCATTATTTAATTTACTAAACGTTAGCATCAGGACACTAACAGACAGAAGGGATTGAACCGTCTCTGCTTTGAGAGAGACAAAGCTACAGTGTGCTTCTTTTAATCATCCAGGACTAAAGACAAGTAAAATATGAATTAAAAAACACCTTCAACAGGTAAGATGTTTGTCCCTGCTCCATCCGGTTCAAGTCAAAAATAGGCAAGCACTCCTGTAATTAGCCTACCCCCTGACCTTACAGTGAACCACGGTCAGAGCGCAGCTGCCTGGCTCTGTGCCAAGTCTGATGATTTGGTAAATTTACCTCACAACGAACAAAACGCATTAAGCTGGCTTTTATTTTTCAATGAAGGCAGTGACATCAGCTACAAACCGACTTAAGATATACTGCTCAGTGATTTCATATAGTTGTAGCATTAGGGGGTTGAGGTATTGCCCCCAAAAATGCAACTTTTTTATTTTTCATAAATTTGAGTGGCTGAGAATTTCTGGACAATTTGGTAGCAATTGCTCATTAAGGTGGAGGTGTAGTTTCCTGAGGCTAGACCAGCTGAAAACCACTGTTAGAGTACCTTGAACATTTCCAGCAGAGTTTCCTTTTTTATCTCCAGCCTCTCAAATGGCTGCTTCTCCTTCATAATCTTCTTGCACAAATTTTCCAGACATGGGAAGTCATTGCTTGACACACCTCTGTCAAAAAACATCAACAGGTTAATGGAAAGGTTTTTTTTAATGCAGGCTTTGTAATTATGCAAACTGTTTTGAATGCTAAATTTAGTCTGCCAGTGTTTGTAGAGGGTTCCAGGAGTATGACCAGGCATTTAGCCATGTGCACAGACATTTTATCTAACAGTTTAATTCTGACTTCCACAAAACTTTAACCTCTACCAAGCATGGGCAAACAGTTAAAAGTCCTTGGCTTTAGGGCATGGGCAATGTCAAAATATCCTTGCAAAGGAAAAAAAATCCCAGTCTCTAAGAATGCCATTAACATAAAATGACTTCATTAAGGAGGTTGTAGAATTAATTAGACAGCTCTCCTCACGGTCTCCCGCTGCCTAAAGCCGAGTGAAATGCATCTGTTTTTAGGGAAAGGTCAAATGAAGAAGTTGTTTACGATGAAGATGTATTCAAATATCTGAGAGTGTCTAAAAGCACTTTCAAAGCCTCACTCAACTTATCTCCACTTCTGTGTTTTAAATAGATTTGCTTTAAGGCTTCAAATTTTGTGGGCCGATATATAAAGATGTCATTTAAATTCCACGCCTGAGAAAAATCCAGTTTGACAGCATTAGTGTCATTATACTCCACCTGTTTGTATTTGCAATAGCTCTTAGACAGAGAACCAGACTGGCAGCCGCTTAGCTTTGAAGTAAACAACCAACACAAAGAGATGACTAACACAACTAATTATGCGGACAAATGTGAAGCCAAAGCCTGTGCCACTCACTCATTGTTCTCCAGGAACATGTCGTAGTAGAAGCCGTTCTCAATGGGAGGACCGTAGCACAGGCAGCCTCCGTACACCCTCTCCATAGCTTCACCCAGGATGTGCGCGCTCGAGTGCCAGTAAACCTAAAAAACATGACCTAATTTGAAAATTCAGTAAAAACTGAGTCATCTATTGTGATTTTTAAGAGTTAGAAGCACACTGGAAAGAGTGATGACCTTCATGTCTGTGCTAATGTAACATGTATCGACAGTAACTTTGTTGAAAAAAAAAAAAAAAAAAAATCAACTATGTCACATCACTTCCCTTGAATTCTGTAAAAAATCGGAAAAATGTCTTACAAAACCTGCTGACAACTGGAAACATTAAAAAGCAAATTGGCTGAGACGGTTAAATCCCAAAAGTGCTTAAAAATGTGAAATGACAAATTGCTCTTCTTCTGGGTAGATATTCAGCACCGAGTACGGACAATGGAGTTGAAATTGGACTTTTATTTTCAGAGCAAGTCTCATTATTCACTCGACACCGGTTGCTGCCATTTTTACGAGTACATGATTGCAGCAGTATTTTATCTAACGCCCTCACGTCTCCTTTTAATGTCTTTTTGAACTGGACATTTAATGAAGTAAGGTGTTAGGTTTACTATTGATTGTAAACCTGTCATTCATCAGTTTAACCTTGAATATGTGGATTAAGCTCCCCCTGCAACAAATCAATGGGATTAAACGGACTGGGTGTGTTGTCCTGTATATAAACCATATATTCTGAGTCATTCAGTTTTGAACTTTGGCTCTGCGTTTTAGTCAACCAAAGAGTTACCTGTCTTAATCCTTCATAGTTAGCACCAAAATGAAAATCAGTCAATGAAAATAGTCATATTTTTACATGTTGACCCTCAATGTCAGTCAAACACTGTAACATCTGCAACACAGCTGCCTGCTACTAGTCAGTGTTGTACTCAGACTAGCTGAAGCTCTAGTTAATGGGCGTGCTCTCACTACTTTGCTATCTATAGATAAGCAAATGAATACAGTGAATAGAACATTTCATTGGAGCAGCATGTTTGGCAGTGTTTTGGTTTTAATTGACCAAAAAATGATGCTGCAATGCCCTGAACACTTTTAGAGCAGGAATGTGGACATTAATCTGCAAGAATTGAAATACTAGAAGTGCTGTCATTGCTAATGTTAGCAATTTTCATTAATTGTAATCAATTTTTTATTGTTTTCTGTGAGTTTTCTTACCTTTAACCCTGATTTATATTTCTGCACCATAGCGTACACCAGAGGTTCATGTAGCCCTGAACCTACTCAGAGGTCTATGCACGTAGACCAGTGAATGCTTCAAGGTTGGAAATTAACTTTTTTGCCTACCTGCCACTGTGACAGGTGGATTCAAAAATCTACCTTCCACTCACTTTAAAGCATTCAAGTTATAGGCTTTCAACAATTGGGAATATTTTAACTATACTTGCATGCGTTCATAAACAGGAAAACATGTTTGTTTTTTTTTTGTAATTTTAAGGCTGGTTAGATTGCAGTCAGATCTTCAAATGCAGATTTAACTGTAAGTAAACCTGAAAAAGTATTTTTCCCCCTTTCTGATTCCTAATTTCCTGCATATTTATCACACTTATGTGTTTTAGGTCATCAAACCAATTCAATATCTCACAAAGACAACCCAAGTAAATACAAAATGCAGTTTCCAACTGATGATTTTATTTATTAAGGGAAAAACTATGTTTGTTGTTTTAAATTTTACTTACGTTTAAGTAAGTGTAAATGCCTGACAAGGTGTCCAGTTGTCAGGTATTAATTGTCAATGTGGAGGCCTGAACCATCGGAAGCGCAGCAGAGGACGACTGACCCAGACTGAGAGACCATTTAAAGGCTCAGGAAACCTTTGCAGGTGTTTTGAGTTAATTAGCTGATTAGGGTGTGACACCATGACTTTCCAGTATTGAACTTTTTCACAATATTCTAATTTTCTGAGACGCTGAATTTTGGGTTTTCATTATCTGTCAGCCCTAATCATCAAAATTTCAAGAAATGAAGGCTTGAAATATTTCACTCTATGTGTAATGAGCCTATATAACATATGGGTTTCACTTTCTGAAATGAGTGAGAAAAAATAATTAACTTTTTCATGATAATCTAATTTTTTGAGATGTACCTGGACTTGGGTTTTCTTTGGGAGTTATTAAAATTGGTTTGATGATCTGAAACATTTAAGTGTGATAAATATGCAGAAAATCAGGAATCAGAAAGGGGGGAAATACTTTTCACAGCACTGTGGGTCCGCTTCGCTCCGGTCATAAAAATCAGTAGGAATATGCAGAAAAACAAAATTTAGTTCATTCTGTTTACTGTCACAAAATCATTCTGTTACGCTGCTTTTATTTACCTGCCCCAGTGGTTGGTAGGTTGAGCAAATTCACCTGACACTGCAAAAAAAAGAAACCTACATTTGACTGGTGGCAAGTACCAGTTTCCCACCCTGAGGTAACTCCCAGTCTGAGTGAAGCCTACTAGCATTTTGTGTGTACTTGACAGAAAAATAAATAATCGCAGATGATGATAGAATTTGTCAAATCTAGTTGCCTAAATTCGAAAATATTTGTCCCTTTTTTTTTTGATTTCCTCAAAAATTTCCCTGCCCTCTACCTAAACTAATCATGTGAACACACAGGCCATCTCCTCCAATATTTCCTTTTTTTTTTTCTTTGAAAATCAACCGCTGCTCAATATTCACCGCAGAAGTACAAACAAGGTTTTAGACTAGTCAGGCTAGTCTGAACTCAATTGTCTATCGAACCGATTAAAAAAAAGCTAACAAGAAAAATCCCTAAAAAGCGCCATAAGACAGATATAAATGATGGCATTACTGTTGCTATTAGAATTATCTGATTGTACCTTTTGTCAGGTAACATAAAAACTTGGTAGGTGAGAATAGCTCACAAATGAAAGAACCATGCAGCAGTTTTCTTAAGAAGTATTTAAGAGGTTTTACTAAATCACACTGCAGTTCCCTCTTTTAATCTATACATGAGGGGAAAGAAAATCATAAATATAAGAAGAGCAGGGATGAAGTGGACTTACTGCTTGAGCCTCCTCATCATCAAACTTAAGCAGCTGCAGGCTGCAGTCATCCTCCAAAGGTCTGTCCAAGTCCCACACACTGTTGTTCACTTTAGCAATCACTGTGTTGTCAGCAAGACCTTGACTAGGAATAAAACAAAAGTATTTCATATTTAATCTATGCAAAGATGCAACCCTAGTGCCAAGAGGTAAAATATAAAGCTTGTGGTACAACTCCAAAAAAAAAAAACATTTTCAAAACTCTTTTTTTGTAATTAATCTTACTTTTTAAATATATAAATTTGTTATTTAGAAAATTTAGAAAACTATTAAAACATTAGAATGAAGCTCTCTTTAGTTTGCATGATGTATTGGTCATGTCACCCTGTTATCACTAGTTCTACAACAGGTGTAGCTTGGCTGGTCAAACAAGAAGTATATTTATTTACTGTTTCACATCCTGTGCGTTAGGAGGATCTTTAGATATTGGCTCTGCACAGTCAGAAACACCTATTTGTATCCCTGACTCCCACACCCTAAAACATCAGAAATACTCTTTGACTACCTTGGTCAACAAATATTAAAAGGCGTATGATCCACAAAGATTAAAACCATAAGCAACATGTGCTCATTGCACCATAAAACCTACAAAGGTGGGGCTGTGGTTGGTGCTTTTAATCAAATGGAGCAATGCTGGCAGTGAGATTCGCAATGGTGATGACTTACAATCTGATATTTCTTAAAGCTTCTTGCTGTGTTTACTGTGTAATCTGTTCATGTGACCTTTGGTTGTCAACATTTGATCTTTGCTAACATGCTCCTATAACATATTGAGAGATCATTCACAAACTAGGCTAAGGAAAATCCCCTTTTCATCTGATGAGTTTTTTTGGCAGAGTATTTTCTCATCCTTGGTGGATGGTCTAGGGTTAGACAGTGTCATTTCCAATTACTGTTCTCATAATGTGGGAGTTGTGAAGTTTTAAAACTTTGACAGTGATTACAGGCTGTCAGAATAAATTTGACAGGAAGGCTTTGGAAATTAAAATCCTGACGCAACCTTAAATTTGCCCTTTTCTAAGCATAAGTGAAAGCTGGGTGTCACATTTAATTAGTATCAAATGCAGCAGTTCAATCCCCACACTAACCTGATTCCACTAGCCACCTGGTATGGTGTTGTCTTCCAGGACTCGGCATCAACCACCTTTCCATCAGGCAGGGTGACCTTGATGGCCCGGCTGTCTTTTGCAGCCCTTTCTGCCATCAGGGCATCATGCTCAGCTTTTAGCTTTGTGTACAGAGTGAGGCGGTCATCAATGTACTGAGGTGGTGGTGATAGCTGTAAAGTAACAAAATAAAATGAGTGTGTATGATGCTGGTAAGCCAAAAGCTTACAATACCCTGAAGGAGAAAAAAAGTTTATCAGTAGATAGGGTGAGGGGAATGTTTGAAATGATTACTTTTAATAGACAACAAAAATATTTGACAAGACTACAATCTCAATATGAATTGAAAACTATTAAGCTGATTGCTGGCTGCTTTCAGACATTTAAGCATACAATTACACCAACATGATAGAAATGCACACCATGAATAAAGTCCTTGTAAAGGAAGATATTGTTGTGATGTTTAATTGTAGTAACTGCTTTGATCAGTACGATATTGGGAGATTTTAGCTTAAAAAGTGAATTATCGTATTGGCAGATAAAAAAATTTCAGCCGATAATTACAACCAATCAATTGGCTATAAAAATCTGCCTATATCAGCTGTAAATAATGGCTATACGTAAGAATACGTTTGTGGAGTTTTAGTCTGAACCAAAAGACCTGCTTCAGCTGAAGTCTTTTTCTTTATTAATCATCATTTACATTTACACTTTAAAGTGTGTTGTAATGCATGAAATGTGTTCATTTGTTCATCCTCAAACTTTAAATTGTGAGTTTTAAGGACAGAAGTTTTAGGTCTGAACCATGTTTAGATATTGGTTACATCATTTTGTGAATATATTGGCATATCGAATTGCATCAAATTCCCGTATCGGGAATCCCTAGTAACTACGTACTTTCTGACACTTAATTTAGCAACTCACCTCTGCCCTGCCTCCAGAGTCCCCTGCTGCGTTTTTAGACTTCTTCTTGCCTCCATCTTTATTACCCTCAGTAGCCCCCTGTCCAAAAAAAAAAAAAAAAAAAAAAAAATCATACCATTGTGTTAATGGGAGTTTTCTGACAATCTAAAGAAAATTAACTACTACATTTATTTCTACACATTATGGAAAGCACACATGATCTTATTGGACAATAGTAATATTTAAAGTTACCAAAAGGCCATACAGTACATTCACAGACACAAACTTTGCTGAGGCTGCTGTTTTGTGACTTGTATTACGGTAGTAGTAGTAACAGTTAGGACATGACTTGAGACCTCTCTTAACCTTTATGTTGTCCTGGGATTGACGTTGACCTGGTTTTAAAAGTTATTTAACAATAAAAATACATTTTAAATCCAACTGCCTAAAAATAGCATGAATGATTCCCTGCTACACCCTTTGCAAATATACATTTCATGTTCAATTCTAGCTAGATGTTGTTATAAAAATGTATGTTTGTTGTCTTGGTGGGTAAAAAATGACTCAGGGATGCTGTAGTTACAATAATTCACACCTGCTAAACTTGACACTAAAATAAATTTGTGTGATTTTTAATAAATGAGCCATACTGACTACAAATAACAAAAACAAGTATTAATGAAAACTAATGTTGGCTTTAAAGCTTTAACACAGAGATGTTTTAATCTCAAAAACAAGGAATAATCATCAACCAACCTTTATAGCACTTTTCATACAAAGCAATGTAACACAAAGTGCTTTACACACAAACAGAAAATTAAAACAAAAATACATGAGTTCATCTCACCAGCACCCACCCCACCCCCACCCCATCCCTCTCCTCTGTGTCCTGGTTGAGTTGTAGAAAGTCCTCTGCCATCCATGATTTAATACTAAAAAACTGTTAAAAAGGGCATTGCATGGCCTGTGTCATCAGGAGACACAGCAACATTAAGTTGAGTGTCATCAGCATAGCTATGGAAATTGATGCCGTATGACCTGATGACATTTCCCAAAGGTAACATAAATATTAACTCATTGAGTGCCATTGACATATATATGTCAAAGTGTTTTTTTTTTGGTGGCTGGCACAAGGGGGCACTCTCACGAAAATTTTGGGGCTTCTGGGATACGTAGTCAAAACACTACAGTCGGAAGTGACGGTAGATCAAACGTCAGAGGTGGAGACCCAGGGGTCAAAGAGCAGAGCGATCGTTACGGAGGTAATCTAAGCTAAAAGTTCTAACTTAGACGCTGAAAGAAACTTTAAACTTTTGCCTGAGAAATCGCTTACTCGCTGAAACCGACACTGAACTTAACGACAGCAAATCCAGAGATCGGCGCTTTAATTCGACTGTCTATGCGGTCAAGACGTAGAGAATGCTGCAAGGTTCCCCCCATGCGTCGGAGAAATAAGGCAGTCTCTCGCCAGCTAGATGCATACAGCAACAAGCAGGAGAGGACGTGGGCGTAAAGGGGGGTCCCGTGGAGGCCGTCCAGTTCCAGAGTGTGAATGGCATGACAGTGACGGGAAGCATTGTTATTTATTTTACAATAAAATAACATTTGTAATACAATTTTCAGATATCTTTTATGTTATTGAAGGCAAAATTATAACATTGAAATCACTGTTCTGCTTGACAGACTCTTTCAAAAAATGCATTTTTCTCAGCTTTCTAGAAAAAAAAAGTGGTCTTTTTGGTGAAAATAGCCTCTATTCAACTTTAGATAAATCAAGAACGGAACAAGCTACAAACAAACGTTTTTTTCCATGATGAAATAGAGAGATTCTTCTTTCATTTGAGCTATTTGGTGTTTTCAGAATCATAGTACAAAATATTCTGTGGGTCTTAAAAGATGACTCAAAATGGCACAAGGCACTTTCTGTTTTATAAAAGGGCTGGCACTCAATGAGTTAAATAGAGTAGGGCCTAAAATTGAACCTTGGGGTACACCACACCTCACTCCATAATATTTGGAAGAGTGATCCCCAAGATTCACACAAACCTTCTGTCAGTAAGATAAGATTAAAACCAGTTAAAAACAGTGCCAGAGGTGACAATAAAATTATGTAACCTATTTAAAAGACTTTTGTGGTTCACTGTATCAAATGCTGCAATCAGGTCCAGTAAAACTAAAACAGAAGGTAATTTATTATCCATGTTGGACCTGACTTCATCAACAATTTTAACTACAGCAGTCTCTGTACTGTGATTTTATCCAAGAATTTTTGGTTAAAAATGGCAAATTTTATTAATTGTAATTGTTAGGTACTGATATATCCAAGTTGCTTCTCTTCAGAAGAGGTTTATTAATAGAAGTCTTTAAAACAGAGGGGAATACACCTGTCTTAAGAGAATAATTTACAATGGTAACAGGATTGGGTTTAAAAACATCATAAAAGTTTTCAAAAATGTCATGTAAATAAGTCATATTGGCTGTAAATGTAAAATAAAGTGCAAGGCATGCATGAATGAATGCTTATCCATCAGGGCACATTAGAGTAGTTGGTGAAAATGATGCAACAACACTGAAAATTTGGACACTTTATGCAACCATGCTTTGAAAACGATGAAACCAGAGTGGGTAAAATTTGACCAACTGGTCCAAACGAAGAAATCACAAGGGTCAAAAGAGTAAGATCTGAGTGAATCCAGCACAAATGGACAAACTAGAGGGTTTACATGAGTTCTGAAAGCTGACCCTTAAATTTAACAAAAACATGCTGTTCATTTAAAGCATGCCGATTTGTACAAATACTACAACTGATTCGTCTACGGTCCCTCGGACAGCTTAAAAGTGCATTAGGTCGTAATTTAAATTATCTTAATTTTGAATTGAGTTTGGCTCAAGGTTGTTTAAAACAAAGACATACATTGCAAAGTTATACGTGCAAATCTCCCTTTAGCTAAGCTACCTAAATATGCTCGTTTAACAGCATTGCGTAGACAAAAACAAGACTAGAACTAATACTTCTGTTGTCTTACTAGCATTAATTAAACGCCGATATAACGCTACTGATAAATAGTTAAGTTAGCCGTAGCGTCAGCCTTAGCTCCGCGTTACCGGTTGAAGTATGACAGCATGCATCTGTCTACAGGCTACTTGCTAGCAGGCTAATGAATATCATAGCTAGGAAGTTATGAGACCGGAGTGTCACCTTTTTCCCCTCGTCCACTTGCAGTTCGCTCATCTTCTCGACGACAGTCTGGTCAGCCATAACAAGTGAAAGGCTACCTTACTATAAAGATAACTTAGGCAAGTCTGGCTAACATGTATGGACTAAAGGCAGTCAGGATGCCGGGTGAAGGCTGATGACGTAGCCGGATATTGCAATTCTGATGCAACATTGGCAGAGTGGGAGGTGTTCAGTTTAATAGGAGGAAACTTCACAGAGATTAGACCGCCTCCTAAACAGATTACTTCAGCGAGGAACGTTCAAACCGTGCCGACGCTTACAATAATCTGGGTTGCATCGTAAACAGTTAAAAACATTGCATTAGACAGCGTCTACCAGCCACATTATCAACTTAAACATTATCCTGTGAGTGTGACCCAAACCGGTTGACTGACGTTTATGAAAAATCCTTTCCTAAGTAAAGAAACGATTCCTTTATTTTTAAAAAAAATGGAAAATGAAACAAGTTTTTTTAACCAACACTTACCCCCCCATAAATAAATAATCAAAAATTTTAATGATAATAACCATAATAGAAATAGTATTTATTTATTTATTCATCTATTCATTTATTTATTCAACATCTGATGTTAAAGAAAAAGTTGCTGCAGTGCTCTAAATATCAGCATATTGATAGCAGAAAAATTCCAAGAGTTTATCATTTATCCCTAAAATACAGATATGTATGGGGCACCAGTGGCTGAGGTGTAATCCAACAACTAGGCCATTGTTTTCCCCACTTTGTAAATATGTCATATACAGTGCCTGTAAAAAGTGTTTTTCCCCTGTGAGTACTTTCAGGGCGTGAACAGCCAAGTTCAAGTCCAGCCACACATTCTCTACTGTACTGATGTCTGGGCTGTGACTCGGCCAATCAAGAACATTCCCCTTGTTGTCTTTAAACCATTTCTGTGTCTTTTACTGTATGCTTTGGGTCATTGTCTTGCTGGAAAATAAATCTTCTCCTGAGCCGTAGTTCTCTTGCAGAGAACTACAGCGTAGATGGGATTTTCCTATATTTTGCCACATTCATTTTACACTCTATCTTTACAAACGATGCTGCCAGTGACAAATAACTTTCTCCCACTTGATCATAGAGTCTCCCACATGACTTTTGATCAACTCGAGTCAAGACTTATATGAATTTTCTTCAATAGTGGCTTTCTCTTTGCCACTCTACCATAAAGCTTTGACTGGTGAGGAACCCGGGCAACAGTTGTTGTATGCAGAGTCTCTCTCATCTCAGCTGCTGAAGCTGCTGAATCCTTCAGAGTAGTCATAGGTGTCTTGGTGGCCTCTCTCACTAGTCTCTTTCTTGCACGGTCATTTAGTTTGTGAGGACAGCTTGATCTAGACAGATTTACAAATGCGCCGTAGTCCTTCCATTTCTTAATGACAGATTTAGCTCACTCTGGGGTTCAGTGCCTTGGAATATTTTTTTGTATGCATCCCCTGACTTATTAACCTGGAAAACCACTCATACACAGCCTTTTGGAAAGGGCAGAGCCTTTAAAAAACATTTCAGAGGGTGATTGGATGAAGGTTCTGTCTGTCACATCTTTAAGGGCCAATCAGAGCAACACACGTGACGTTGCCACTATCGAGCTGCTATGGACTAAACTCTATAGAGAACAGCATGGCGATTGTAGACATGACAGTACACAGCTTTTGTCGTTTTTGAAAACAACTCACTAATGTTCTTTGTTCTTCCCTTAACAAAGAAATCTTGCCAAGTTCTGATAAAACTGGCGCTTTAGCAGCATCCATGCTAACGTCTTCCACCATGATTGCACTGGTCTCTTGTTGCTGTTTGCTTACGTCACGACTCCGCCGTGCCAGAAAGTACTGCCTGTCGTTGCTGATTGGTCCTGTCACTTTCTCACCAGGCCCAAACAGTTCAGACAGCAGCTTTGCAAGATGGATTCGCCAGTGAGAAACACAGAAATGGGCGTATCCATCTGCTATGCAAGGTTACTGACTTATACTTTTCAATAACCTTTTCACTGAGTTGCTTGGAGTGTTCTTTTGTCTTCATGGTGTAATGATAACCAACCAGGAATACTGATTAACTGGACTGGACCTTCCAGACACTGGTGTCTTTATACTGTAATCACTTGCGACACATTCACTGCACTCAGGAGATCCCGATTTCACTAATTCCGAGGCTACTAGCACCAATTGGCTAGATCTCTAATGAATTTCTGTTGGTCATTCAACTTAAAGGGGGTGAAAATTTATGCAGCCACTGATTTTACATTACATCCTTTTATTTGATTGAGATCACTTTGTAGAAATCTGTTTTCACTTTGACATCAAAGAGGTTGTTGTTTTTTTTTTTTGTAAAAGCCTAATTATATTGGTCATTATTAATTTATAAAATATCTAGAATGGAAAAGCATCAAAGGGGATAAATACTTTTTATCTGCCCTGTATTTGATGGTTTGTGTTGCTCCACTAAGGCAACTTTTCCTATTCATATAATCAGTGTTGTGTCGGGGGAGGGCAAACCAGCCACTCTCTAACCAACAGGTGAACAAGGGCTTTGATATTTTTTGTTGGTGCCCTAACCAACCTGCTTTACTGAGAGTACAGTAAGCATACTCTGAAATTTTCACATAGGCTATAATCAGTCACATCAGTGGAATGGATGGACTCAGATGTCTGGTTCCAACCACCCAGCTGCCCTTGAAACTGACACATCAAGTTTTATAGATATTTTCTGACAACTTCTGGGTGAAAAAAATCCTCTATGACATGAAAAGGGAGTGGGATGATTTGTTTATTTTAAAACTAAGATGCATCAAACTGGGCTGCTATAGGATTTGACTTCAGTTCGATGTCCTGTTGCTAGTAGCAACCACTATACTGACACAACTCCACAGCAGATGCGTACTGGGACAAAATCTCAGCAACCGCAAAACAGTAAAGCTGTTTTGTGCTTGTTGTTTTTTGTTTTGTTGCTAATTCAATACTTAGTCCAGTGTCTAAGTTAGCTATTACACAAACAGTCTGAGACATTGGTGATACAACATTGTTACTGTGATATTGTGTTGATTACTGCAAGCTTTTGTTCTTGCTGAGGAGACTTACATTTGTCAAAATTGTTTTTGTTTGTTTCTAAATCAAGGAGCTGAAAAGATCGGTTTGAGTTAAAAACCAGCATGCAGACCTTTTTAGCTGAACAGACTACTGATCTTTTGTCTGATTTTCTTTTTTAAATAAAAAGTTTTTAAAATTCTTTGCAAGTTTAAAAAGTGTGCATCGGCTGTGAATTTTCATGTTCTAATTGATCTTCAAGCTTGGAAAAATAATTTTGAAAAGCCTTACACTTGTTGTGTTGTCGCTCAAATGCCACACATCGATCATAAAGTAAAAGTGTGTTTTCTTAATCTTAATCAGATGAACCAGTTAATCTTAGATCATAATTTACAATGTATGCATAATCAAAACAACAAGGAGCAGATTAGTCTGGTGGCTGATAGGAATCATAACACTAATTGCTCTGCTTAACAAGAGAGAAGCTATCAGAGGTTATGTTTGCCCTGTGTTTTTCTTTCTGCTGTGCTTGAAGGCTCCAGACTTCAGACAACGTGTGCATTTCAATTATAGTCAAACAGCTTTTTAAACTTGTGATACTCTCTGAGGGAATAAAGCAGAAGCTGCAGCACACTGAGCTCTCCTGCTGTTCTTGTCTTGTTGTGAAGACCGAGAATTCTTGAATAATTAACCTTCACTTGAAAGACAGTAACCATGGTCTGATTCTTGGCACTGTATTTTGGATGTTTCCTGTTCCAACTTAGATCTAAAGGATGGAAGACGTAAACAGTGCATGCAATAGAAATAGCAGAAATGATGTCTGAGAGTGATACTGAATCTTTAATCTTCTTCATCATCATTAACAGTTTTCCATGAGACAAATCTATGCTCATGTTGATTTCTATGAAAAAAAGGTTTAAACCAATTTGTTTAGAGCTGTCTATTATCTGCCCTGCACCGCTGTGATGTGTGTTTAACCATCCTCCTGTTGCTGTGGTAAAATCAAAGAGTCGTAATGTTCCTACAGTTAAATAAGCTTCCTGTCAACCAGTGCATCTGTTAAAAAACCATGAGAATACCAAAGTAGTTCATGCTAGAGAGAGGTTTTCCACAAACCTTATTATGTTCAACTCTTATCAATGTTTTTGGTGTAAACCAAATTGGTTTGATTCAAATTCAGACAAAGCATCATCCCCAGAAAGCACCTTGGTATGTACAGTATTTTTTTTTAATCCTAAAAATACCCTTAATTTCACCCACTGTCCAACTGAATTTAAGAGAACATATTTATTTATTTAGAGCAAATACAGATCAATACTGTTAATCTGCTGGCATTTACCTCTGATTTTTATTTAATTGCATAGTGCTGGGTTTTTCTGATATCCTACTGATAGCAATATATAAATGTGGTTCAGACTTGAGATGTCAGTCCTTAGAAAACACTATAAAGTTTTAAGAATTAGAATAAACAAACAAAAAGACTCCATCTACCCACATGGAATTCAGGCTGGCAATATCGTGCATCCATTTTTTTGTTTTTGTACATGAAAAAAACATCAGTAGGAAGTAAAGTAGATGGACTGGGACATTTAGTGTGACAAAATAGGTTCTTATCTGCAGAGATTTACCTGAAAGGTGAATTTTGTCACCATATTTTGGTATTTACACCATCAGTAAACACTGGAAAGTGGTTAATACTTTAGATGTACAGATATGTCTTTGGTTTATTTACTTTTTGAGTTTGTAGGGCTGTCACATGATTACAATTATGATTACTATTAGAATTTCTGTAGCTAATCACTTCGTATCACCCCATTTTGAAACTCCACAATTTTATAGTGAGAATTGCTTTTGTTTCATTTTGGATTTACTGTCTTAAACTACAGGGCAACTAGCTTATATTTTGTAAGAACATAAGGAACCTATAGGATAGATGGTAGACTATGTCATGAACTTAACCACAGAAAAAGGAACTTGTGATGGACTTAAAAGAAAAAAAAGGAACTGTAAAAAGACAAATGTTTGATAACACAAGGCTCAGTTGACTGTTGATGTTTCCACTGAGCTGTCAACGATATTTTTTATTTCTATTTATTTCTTTTTTAAGTGAAATGAGACATTACGGAGCAGAGATGGACTTATTTGACATCACTGTGGATGCAGGAAGACATTGTAGCTTAACCAAAATGTGCTGAAGGGGACAATAAATCATGCAATTCATCTTTTTTAAATAACACACTAATAATGGCCATATATTAACTGCCATTAATGCATTAACTCTGACAGCCTTAGTCTGCACTCATTATTTAGGGGTATTTGTGTGAGACAAAAGAAATATAGCAGGAAAATCAATGCAATGTGATGGTGCAGTCTTATTAGCAGTGATTTAAACTGATGGGTCAGACCCCAAAAGTGGACTGTTTTTGGTGAGTCGTGAATGTGTGCCCGGAAAGAAAAGAAAAGATAAAGCTATGGCAAAACATTGACAGTATGGAAAAGCTCTAAGTGCAAATGAGACAATGACATGAGGGGGTGCATTCATTTGCAGTTGTGTCACCTGACACAATGGTTGCACCACCTGTCTTTTGCAACTAATTTCAAATTAAACAGGTAAATACTCTGACACATTGTGTTGCTTTTATTTTTGTCACAAAGTGCACAAATATTTAAAACAAGATAAAATTAAGAACTCTGTGGTACAAAAAAATATGCTGTTTTACTTTGGTCATACAAACTGACAGGGAAAGTCTACCTGCAGCTATTTATCAAATATTTTCAAAAATGTGATACCTCATTTACCTAATAAGAAATATAGTAAATATTTTGGAGCTTTAAATAATAGTATTTATCTCAGATATTGACATTTTTTGCAGTTTCACTACTCTGAACACTGGTTGCACTACCTGACATTTGCAACTTACTTTGAATAAAAAGGTAAATACTTAGACACATGTTGTTACATTATGTTCTTGTTAGAAAGAGGACATATAAATATGTATTTTAAATGAAATAAGGAATTTTATGGTAAATATCCATTGTTAGCAGTTTTACATTGGTTGTATCACCTGACATGGAAAGTGTACAAGCCTACCTGTGACTGAAAGGAAATGTTTTTATCTTTGCTTGAAAGATTTTACTTGGCAACGAGTGTGTAGAATTGAACTGATGATAAATTATGCCACAATATATTTTTATCATTTTATTTAAAAATGAAATACCCATTATTACTGTTGTGGCACCCTGATGTTAAAGAACATGTACATTCAAGGACAAAAGTTTTGATTTTGGTTTTACTAGCTTTAAAATGACACATTTTTATAGTGGAAGACTCATGGAGTCACATGTTGATGCGTCCTTGAGCAAAGACTCCACAGAAGTGGATTTATTCTAGGAGCCCCTGGTGTTGTGCGCATAAAACACTTAACCCTAATTTGTTCCCACTGCCGCATCAGTGGTGTGTGAATGTGTACGGATGCATTTGAATGGGATTAGTTAATACTGATAGCAGCCTTCACTCCTTCCCTGAGTGTGGAATGAACGGGTGAGTGTGACCTGCAGTGTAAAAAGCACTTTGAGCTGCCAGACATCTACAAAAGCCTGATATAATTTCAATTGAATGTCTTCCCAGGGTAATCTGCAATGATGGCCTTTAAAATATGTTTTGTCCTGTTAAATAATGTGTTATGTTCCATCTATGGTCCAATTAAGCTGCATATCCCATGAGAAGGAGAGATGATATTCTGATATACATCTTGACCTATAGTGTAATGCACTCTGAAATGATAAATATATTTTTTCCACAGTTCTATTAAAATGTATTAACTATTTGCTGTTATGAAATGTGACAATAAACTCTGCTCTGTATTGTATGACATGTCGGTTTGTGTTGCGGTTATTAACTATGATCAGTTTTTTAAACCGTTTTTAAATTGTTTTATTTATTTATGTTCTCAGTGTAGGAGGAAAACTTGTCCATTTTCACAGGAAACTGTTTGAATAATTCATTCTAAGAACTACTCAGTGTTAAAATTCAGTTCTTGTATTTTCCATAAATATAGTAGTGCTAAAAAGAGGAAAAGGGTGCGAGACAAAAAGTGATAAGAGGTTCTTATTATTTATAGAGAGAATAAGAAAAAAGAATGTGGCCCAGGAAAATACCATGTAGAAGTGGATTTATTCCAGGAGCCTCTGGTGTTGTGTCATAAGATTTATGTGTCATGTCAATTCTCTGATTATTTGGAGAATTTGTATGAATATTTTATATCAGTGCAGCCATTAGGTGTCAGTAGAGAAACCTTACAGAAGACAAACCGTGGCCGGTATCCAGTAGAAGCCTGCCGGTCTCAAACGCTCTGTTTTCTGCCTGCAGTTTGCACTCCCCCACAATTCAGCGGCTGACACTGTCACCTCCCTCTCTCAACTTTTTGATATCGCCAGCATTTGTCTACAGGCGTCTCCAGAGAGAGCAGCACAGAGCTCCGGCCTCTTTCACTCTGCTCCACAATCAAAGGAAATTGCAGAGGCGAAAACATGATGGGATATGTTCCAAATGCATCTTAAATATTTCATCCTGCCATGGCAAATTCTTACTTTGTATTTAGGTGCATGCTTCTGTATGAGCTCATCATTCAGGGTAATTGTCTGCCTCCCATGAAACGTTTCTCTTAAACAGTGTTAGGGAATACCTTTATCAGAGGAGCTTTAAATGTGATGTGTTCAGGTGGCCCACTTAAAACAGACTCCTAAAGCCAACATCCTCGAAATAAAGCCTGGAATCTGTGATGCAACAGAGATGTAAATGCTAGAGCTGGAAAGAATAGATGGTGATAGATTAAAACACTGAATATGAGGCAGGGAGATAGCTTATAAAATCAAAGCTGCAGTTTAAATAAGGCTCATTACCACCTCACAACTAATCCTGGTTTAAAATTACAGGTCTTTGTAAGCAACCTTCCAGCGCAGTCTCAGCAAAAGGCTGCTGTTGTTATCATGCTGCTCCAAGGACGAGCTCCTGGATGAAAAATCACTGGCCTTCAGCCGCCCTCCACAGTGTGAAGGATGACACCAGGTCAGAGACAAGGGCAAGAAGAATCAGCGCTCAGGCCGAGCAGGCAGACAACCATCTGCTGCAAAATCCTCAGAGAGATGGTCTGATGGTCCCCAGGCTCCTCTTCAGACCTGTCACAATATTACCACCATACAATGACATACACATACATTCACCTAAACCTGAGAGTGAGAGCTGATACTGTAACATTCATCCCTGCATTCTTTTTACCATTCCCAAATATTTTACATGATCATGTTTGCATTTCAGTATGTTTATCTTGATTATTTTAAGTTACATAGTTATATGCAGACAAGCCATTTAACCAAATGATGAATACAAAGTCTGTAACACTTCTGTACACAAACTATTCAATTTTGTGTGTGAAGTGTTGGTTAAAATGGAAGACAAAAAATAAAGAGTGGATGTCTGCATGGCATGAAAAATGCATAAAACACAAACGTGCTAATTTTCATTTAAATCCCGAGACCTTGAATTTCTTCAAAGAGTACATTAATCCTGCATTACTGGCCACACGAATCACATTTTTAGCCCTTTTTTCTGTACTGTTATAACATTTCAGCTGTTTATGGTTATGTTAATTACCAGTTATCTATTAACAGGCCTACCGAGATGTGTGGGCCCTTGAAAAGGCCCCTAAATGCCCCAGACTTGATTTGCATTGATACTAGCCTCCTAGAAAATATTTACCTCCTTTTGGAGCCACTAAAGTATTTTAAGTAATTATTTTGGGGTTTATTAGTTCTCTAGCAAGTTAATTTTCTCCTCATCCTTTTTCTGTCATCCAGATTTTGGAGCAGATTTTGGTGTCACTATGAGGTCTAAGATCAATAGTGCAATTCAATGGGACTACCCTCACGGCTAAATTACATTACATTATGCAATTACATTATGAAGCAGGTTCAATTTATCTGAACCTAAAATAATATGTGGAGTTTAAAGGGATATGAAGTATTTTTGAAGTTGGGCTGTGGTACCTAGCAGTAGAAGTGGCATGAACCTCCAGTGATTTCAGTGAGCATTGCTCCTTTAAGAAGGACTTGCTGGTTATGCCAGTCAAGATGCTAGGCTATACAGCATAATAGATGGGTACAGTTTCTCTACGGAATTTAGCAAGTGTTTAGTAAAAATGGGTCACAAAACAATACCCAGAAAGCCTCTGTGTTTTTTTCACTATTCTGCAGTGCAGGCTTTGGCTACCAGTTATGTGCTCTTGCAATGCAAAATAGTGACAAAAACACAGAGGGTTTCTGGGTATAAAATAATACGTTTCAATTTTTTTTCAATAGTGTGTAAATTTGAGCCAATATTGTTTTGTAGATCTCTTTTTTAACCAAAACTAGGCAAACTTCACTGTGAAACTGTTCCCATCTGTTACACTGTATAGCCTAGTGTCCTGGCGGTTACAACAAGCGAGTCCTTCTTAAAGGAGCAATGCTCAGTTGAATAACTAGAGGATCATGTCACTTTGTGAGGCATGCCTTTATAAAGGCAGCTCACAATGAGCGGCACAGAGAGAAGATCTGGATAAGACACCAGTATTCATGCTGTTGTGAGTTTATTAATTTTAGTATGTTTATAGTTTTATCTACACGTTTTGTTATTTTGTTTCCATGTTTCCCTGATGCACTTGTAAATAATTGTCTACTGATGAGACCTTCAACACCAATTTAATACCCTGCCCCCTACTTCACTGTAAACCCCCTGGATACACAATCTCACAGAGTCATTTTGTACATACACTCCTTCTTATTATTTCTTAATTAAAAACAGTGTTAAAACATTTTTAAGCACATTGAAGTTTTCTGCAGCACTAATTAAAATAATAATGCTTCAAGTCAGGATTATAGGGTAAATTTCTCTGCATGTATTTGATCCCCAAACTAAGAAACTGGTAAGAATTGCGTAGCATTGACAATTTAGGCTTTGAAAAGTTGTTTTAAATGTAATTAAATGCATAATGAATTTTTAAACCAGCCATCCAAAGTGTGATCAATCGTGCTCTACTGTCAAAATTCAGCAAGTCATCCTGATTAAAAATGTTATTGTTTGTCACCTCGGGTTATAATTTATAATCATTTATTATTTTTAATTTTCAATCTTTTTGAAGCCATTAGAAATCCAGAAAATTTAGATTTCTCAACAAAGACTAATTTGACAGTGTACTTTGTGTGACTAGCCCCCTTCCTTATGAATAATCTTTCACTCCTCATATGAATAGAAATAACATAGAAGAGCATCTCCACATCTATATCAACCCTTTGTTATCCATTTCTTTCCTCACACACATGCACTGATGCAGGTTTGTTTCTGGGTCGCTTGACTTCCTCTGTGGAGCTTCCTGCGGAGTTTCTGGTTTAGACAGAGTTGCTCCCTTTGAGTCAAAATTCAAATGCAGATGCACATGAAACAACTCTGACAGCAAACAGATAAAGAACAATAAACAGTGGGGGGAAAGTTTCTCAAAGAGAAAACAAAAAAATATGTCCTCAAAAGTATTTTAGCACCAAGCTCAACTTGTTTTTATTCAAGGTGAATCACTCGCATAAAATGTTTCACTGCTCAGCAATGAAGTGAGTCAGAAAGTATACTTTGACTATATTAAAGTAAAGCTTACCCCTTCCGTTTCTCACATTTAAATATAGATACACCAAAAAAATTGGGAAGGCTACACCAGGTTGGCAAAAACACATAAATAAATCATACACTTAACCGTCTAAAATTGTAGTCACATTTCTTCAAAACATGAACATGGCTCATATCCCGGGTAGGTGGTAGGGGTCCAGATTATGCTGCAGAGACTTCCATCTCTGCATCATCGCATAATGTCAAACACACCAAGGGAAGGCTTAAAACAGCTGCCATTTTCAAACCCTGTCTCCTGCCAGGGGAGGAGGTAAAAAGAGAGCAGAATGGAAAAGAAATTAAGGTACTATTCCCCTCTCATGCATCGTAATAAGAAATGAGTGTCAGATGATGCTGAAGACAATAAAATGTGCATCACATTGCACCCGCAGGAACATTTATTGGCCTCTTCCCATCGCCAGGGGTGATGGAAGATCAACTGGTCATGGTTAGTTTGATGAAGAGAGACAGAGAAGGAGGGAGACTGAAGGATTAGGCTCCATTCAGGTCCCTTATCATACAGTTCAGTCTGCTGGCTCAGCAGCAGTAAGCAAATTGAAACTAACAGGATCTGCTGTAGCTATACTACCTCCTCACAGTAAAATGTGAGCCAAAGCCCGACCGTCATTAGAGGATTACACTTTATGTCCTCTGCTGCTGCCAAAAGAATCCTGATGTACTTAAAGGAAACCAGCCCACCACCCCCACAACAAAACAAAAATCCCATTATGCATTTGTTAATATGAGGATGTCTTTGCGGGAAGACGCCAAGAATTCCAATTGTGAGGTTAACTGAGAAGCTTCCACAGTGGAAATGTTTTTATTCAGCAAGTATTGATGATAAAAGTACAGTTTGGAGTATGAAAGCACATACATCACACAGGAAATGCTTTTTGGGTAAACTCACACTAGGCCCTGCTGCCTGGAGTTGTGCTGAAGCACCAGTTCTCTCACTCTGGTTCAGTACACACAACTGCAATGATGCATGGGGAAGACTGCTGACTTGACTGTTGTTCAGAAGACAATTGTTGATACCCTTCACAAGTAGGGTAAGCCATAGAAGGTCACAGAGAGCAGGCTGATCCCAGAGGATGTATCAAAGCATATTCATGCAAAGGTGACTGGAAGAGAAAAGGTGCACATGCAGCAGGGATGAGCTCAGCCTTCAGAGGACTGTCAAACAAAGCAGATTCAAGAACTTAGGGAAGCTTTACAGCTTTCCAGTGGACTGAGGCTGGAGTAGTGGATCAAGAGCTACAACACACAGACGGGTCCAGGAAATGGGCTACAAGTGTCATATTCATAGTCTCCAGCTTATCCTGAGCCGCAGACAATGGTTTAGGTGTCTTACCTAAGGAGAAAAAGAACTGGACCATTACTCAGTGGTCCAAAGTCCTGTTTTCAGATGGAAAATAATCTTGCATTTCATTTGGAAATCAAGGTCCCAGACTCTGGAGAAATTAGAGAGGCACAGAATCCAAGATGTTGGAAGTCCAGTGTTCAATTTCACTCCAGCAGTGCCACAGACTGATTGGCTCCAGGCCATGTCGCATAGATGCAGTAATTTGTGCAAAAAGACCTCCAACCATGTACTGAGTGCATAAATGAGCACTGAGCGCTCTTGATATTCTAATATTTTGAGATAGTGGATTTTTAGATTAAAACAAAAACATATTGTAATGTTTCACTTTGAATAAGATGGTGAAAAAGGTGTGGTTTTTCATCATATTCTATTTTTTAAGATGCACCTTTATGCTGTTCTTGTACTTATGGATTATTCACACTCATCAAACAAACAGGCCCAGTGTGAGTGCACCCCGTTTTAGCTCGGACTCAGCAATTTATCATTATCACCTTGACTTAGAAGAGACATTTCTTCTCTAACTACTGCATTCAGTTCAATTTAATAATGTTGTAAATTTATGACTTTAAAAACCTGAACTTTTTGAGATTATGTCAAAATTTACCAGTGCTTACACTTGGAAATTCTGAGTTTTTCTCATAAATGTACGACTTTATAAACTGTGAAATTCTGACTCAGATTTCTTGTAAATGTGTGACTTTATGAAATAAAAAAAGTTTCTTTTCCCCTCAAAATCAATAGATCCTCTTGGTTTTTATCTTGTAGGGTGCCCCCAGTTCATCATTGTAGACAATGTTCCTTATAATTATATTTTTTAAATGCACATCAAACAGACGGTGCCCCCCCAAGATCTTTGGTGCAGCAACCATTACAGAAAGTCCACCTCCCCTCACACCTCAAATTAAATTTCCAAGGTGTAACAAATGCACAAAAACTTCACATTTAGCCTCAGTGTTCTGTCCATACTACCGTCACTGGCTGTTTTGTATGGAGAGACTTGAAGACCTTCCAGAATCAGGGACATTTATTCACCCTGAATATTCTGTTACCTCGGCTGTATGATTTAGTGATCCCCAAACAAAAAGCAATGCATTGTAAAACAGGGAAAAGGAAGGTAAACTCATTTTGAATTCCAAACATACATTCACTTGCTTTATTTGCTTCAATAACAGATACAGCCCGCTGAGATGCAACAGCTCATTAGAAGCATGAAAATATAGGAAAAAAATGTAATTGACCTAAGCTTCAGCATGCTTTTCTCTGAGTCTTTCCTACGTCTTTAGTGAGCTCTGCAGAAGAAAGCCTAACTGATCCACACAGGTAGTGGTATTCATCTCACAAGGTCTCATTCGATTTCACAAGCTGTGAGCAGATCAAAACTATAGCCCAAAAGCCCAAAAGACACTCAACTAACTGGAATAACAGCAACCAGAAAACACATCAAATATGATGCAACCGTTCCTTTAATAGAAGTTTAACTAAAATCCTGTCTGAATTGACATCACTGTAATGTCATGTAATGTACATATGTCCTTCCTATCATGTTGATTTGCAGAGCACAAGATGCTATTATCAACATAAAAACCTATGTAAAAATGTAGTAAATATCATGTAAAGATAATGTTTTTTAATTGTTTAGCTGAGTTCAAAAGGTCATAAAAACTCTCCTTTAGGATGCTTAAACCCCTGCTTGTGATAAAGGAATGTCAAAATGTTAAATATGATAGCAAAGAGGGTTTTAAAAGCAGCATTCTCCCAGTGGCAACATGAATTTACATTCATCAACTTTGGAACAGGGATTAGAATTTGTTGAAGTATCTCCTCTGTGTCTGGAAAATGTCCCACATTTATTCTTCTAGTATCGTTTTTTTCCATCCCCAAGTACAGATCCCTCTTCAAAACGATTTTAGATACAGATATTTTAAGGCTCTTATTTTTATTTGAGGCATTGGTTTAAAGAAACAAAGTTTCCATCTGGATTTTGGAGTGACACAGAAACGGCTGTTTTTTTCTGTTAAAACAAGTTACAAGTAGTGATGTTATTTTTGCAGCAGACTGGGGCCCAAAGTTCACTTTTAATCCTTTTAGATCTTAATGCACCATTTGACAACTTAGAATTTTAATTGGCTGCTTTAGATTGGGGGTTTACATCAAAGGCAAAACACACTGCCTCAGCTTTTAACACTACAGCAGTCCCACTCCAAGAAACTCCTTCTGCTGCATGCATCACCCTGTGGGCTTCCTCAGAGTTCACTCTTAGGCCCTGTCTTATTATCATTGGCTTGATGGTTGACATTTGCCGACAAGTGCATATTTAAAGAAAATACATGTAACAACATGTGCTATATTTCTCCAAGAATGTTATTTTGCACATTTTATTACAATAAAATGTAATACAATTAATATGGAGCTTAGGGTAAGTTCAAGCAGAAAGACTATTTCATTTGATTCATCTTTTCATTCATTAATAATCACTACTACTACTACTCACTTAAACACTGAGCTAATCCCTTTCAGCTACGACCTCGCTCAATCCAATAATCCTGTTGGTGTACTATTTCAAAATCTCTGTTTGTCATCTTTTAATGCGACTGCTGCAACCCTCCTCCCCCCCAGCCACCTCTATTAGGTCCAGGTCCAGTTCTTTTACGCCATCCTGCATCCTTTCACTGCCACCTCCAAGCTTTCTCATCAAACTTGTAAAATAATTCATTGTTAAACATGATATCAACTTTCTGCAGATTAAAATAAATTTAGGGGATTTCCTCAAAGATACACTGTATCCAAAAATGCATAATTTTGAAATAACACGTTAAACATGGTTTAACTTTATAAAAAAAGGTCATTACGCAGTGCAATGGCAAACAAGAATCACTGGTACAAACTCTGGAAGTAGAATGCAGAGCTGCATCCTCTGCCAGAGGAAGTTTAATTCATCATTTAGAGGAAGTTATTCCTGTTTACCTCATTTCATTAAACCCTGTTCTAACCTTCTGTAACTCTCTGTTTTGGCATCAAGTCACACATCTGTCATATTTCCACCTTGCTCTAAATGCAGCGCCTCAGATTCTGATAAATCAGACAAAATCGCCCCATCCTAATTCAGGCTTCTCCCCACAGATTAACCACTGAGAATTGATTTCAAATTTTACTGGTGACTTTTAAAGCAAGGTTAAATCTTATCCTGAGGCACAAAATACACACTTTTCCTCTCCTAGCCTCTGTTTGAACTTTCTGTTTGTCCTTTGTAGCTCCTCCACTGGCACGAGTTAAACCCTTCGAGTAAAGAAGGCTTTTCCCACTCTTTGTTTGAGTTAGCTTCTTTATCTTTATCAATGTATTGACCCATCAGAATTTTTTACTGAATATTCAGGACAAAGTGTTGCCTAAGGGTGAAAAATAAAACATTTTAACATCACATTTATGAAATTAGAGGATTTAACTTGGTGATGAAAAGTAAGTACTTAATCTTTGTGCTCTGTGCCCTAACAGTTTAGACGTCCATGCAAATAGGTTCCTGTTTTTATCTGTTTTATTTCTCTGCCATTAAAAGACTAATATTTTTATAAGTTTGATCTAGGTATTGACACTACTGATGCTATTGGCTATGGATCGATAGTAGACCTCTCAACTGAAAGTCTGGGGGCTTGAGCCATAGCCCCTTCAGTTACATGTGTAAGTGTCCTCAGACGAAACACTAATCCCCAAATTAGTCCCACTGCTAAATCAGTGGCATGCAAATGTTTCAGGAATGGCTATTAGATAATGAGACTGCTCTTATGAGGATAAAACTACTTGGTTCACAGTCACACAGAGTGTTATATACACTATATTGCCAAAAGTATTTGCTCACCTGCCTTGACTCGCATATGAACTTCAGTGACATTCCATCTTTAATCCATAGGATTTAATATGACGTCGGTCCACCCTTTGCAGCTGTAACAGCTTCAACTCCAACTCCACTTTCCACAATGCAGTCAGACAAGTACCATCCTCCTTGCAACCGCCAAACCCAGACTTATCCATCAGATTGCCAGATGGAGAAGTGCGATTTGTCACTCCAGAGAATGCATCTCCACTGCTCTAGAGTCCAGTGGCGGCGTGCTTCACACCACTGCATCCGATGCTTTGCATTGCACTTGGCAATGTATGGCTTGGATGCAGCTGCTCAGCCATGGCAACCCATTCCATGAAGCTCTCTACGCACTGTTCTTGAGCTAATCTGAAGGCCACATGAAGTTTGGAGGTCTGTAGCGATTGACTCTGCAGAAAGTTGGTGACCTCAGCACACTATGCACCCCAGCATCCGCTGAACCCACTCCATCATTTTACGTGGCCTACCACTTCGTGGCTGAGTTGCTGTCATTCCCAATTGCTTCCACTTTGTTATAATACCACTGACAGTTAACTGTGGAATATTTGGGAGCGAGGAAATTTCACTACTGGACTTGGTGCACAGGTGGCATCCTTTCACAGTACCACGCTGGAATTCACTGAGCTCCTGAGAGCGATCCATTCTTTCACAAATGTTTGTAGAAACAGTCTGCATGCCTAGGTGCTTGATTTTGTACACCTGTGGCCATGGAAGAGATTGGAAGAGATTTAGTGTATGGTTAAGGTTAGTATTCATGCACAACTGCTGTAAGTGTCCAATAAGTGATGTCTTTAGTTCACTGCTAGCTAGTGATTGAAGAGCACTTTTTTTTTGCTAAGGCATCAGAAAATTATTTGCTTAAAAGTATCAACTTGAACTTTTTAGTAAAATTGAACAAAACAGCAGCTGGATCTTTTGGTACATTAACTGAGGTGTATGGGGGAGACTGCATATCACATGCACGTGTGTTTAAATGGCAAAAAATATTTTGTGAAGGCAGAGAGGAGGTCCAAAACGATGAAGGTTCTGGGACATCAAAAATTTGTGCAAACATTCAACAAATTGAACAAATAGTTCAAACTGGTTAACCACTCAGTATAAGAATGATAGTAAAATAACCTCCATTGATAAAGAGACATCCATCCATCCATTCATTTATCCATCCGTCTACCTTCTTCTGCTTATCCAGGGTCGGGTCGCGGTGGCAGCAGGTGAAGCAAGTCAACCCAGACGTTCCTCTCCCTGCAACATTTTCCAGTTTCTCCCAGGCCAGATGGGATATATAATTCCTCCAGTGAGTTCTGGGTCTGCCTCAGGGTCTCCTCTCAGTTGGACATGCCCGGAAGACCTCCACAGGAAGTCACCCAGCCATCCTGATCAAATGCCCACACCACCTCAGCTGGCTTCTTTTGACGTGAAGGAGCAGCGGCTCTACTTTGAGATCTTTCCAGACGTCCAAGCCCCACACCTTGATAAAGAGACAGTTTGGCAAATTTTGCAGGAAAATTTGAATTTGACAAAAATGTGCCAAAGGTGTCTCAAAACTTCGGAGTCCTTCACATTTGTGGAGACATTTTGGAAGAAACTGAAGGGAATTTTTTAGAAGGAGTGATGACATGATGAAACTTGGATCTTCTAATACAATGAGACAAAACGGCAGTGAATGCATTGAAAAACTAGAAAAGCACTCGGAGAGCGAAGACCTCCGCCATTAGCCCCATCTCCCAAAGAATCCTTTAAAAAAATTCCTGGATCCAGACAGTAATCTGGATCACTCCCCAAATCTAATCAGTTCTTTCTTATGCCATTTCTGCCATTTCCTGAAAATTTTATCAAAATCCGTCCAGAACTTTTTGAGTTATGTTGCAGACAAACAACCTAACAAACCCTGCTGATCACATAACCTCCATGGCGAAGGTAACAATGTTGTTATCAAGCAAGAAGAAAGCATGACAAAGCATGTCTAAATTCAAGGACATGTTGATTGTTTATTTGACACTAAGGGCGTCATTTTGGAGGAGTGGGTTCCAGATGAGGTTCTAGAAAAACTGAGAGAAAAAATCAAAAGAAACAGACCAAGGTTGTGGAAAAATGTGTTCCCTCTTCATCAAGACAATGCGCCAGCTCATACTGCACTCACGATAAAGCAGTTTCTGGTCTAAAAACAAATCACAGTGCTTGATCACCCTCCCCATTCACCTGATCTAGCACTGTGTGACTTTTTCCTTTTTGCCTAAGATCAAATCTGCGTTTAAAGGAACATGTTCGAGTTTGTGTCAGAAGTTAAGTAGAGAACAACAAAGGTTCTGAGACAACTATCTGAAGATGGCCTACTGCATTGCTTAGATCAGAGGAAGACCTGAATGCAGGGGTGTGTTGATGCAGAAAGAGAGTACATATTGAAGGAGAAAGACGTCGAAAAATGTTCAAACTCAATACAATTTTATTACAGCATTAGTCTTGTGTTTTTAAATAGCCACACCTCAGATATAAAAGTGTGTAAATTAGGTTAGCAATACTGATTACTTCTTTGAGTTGTCAGACTAGAAAAACGCTACAGTCTACGTAAGTCCATCCAAGTCCACCCCACATGGCACCTACAGGTCCTTCATGATTTACAGTAGAATCTTGTTTTAAAAGGTTAAAAAAATAATCATCCTTCCTGGTGAAGTTACAGAAAGACAAAACATAGTGAAGAGTGTAGAAAACAGGAGTTGACAGGGGAGGCAGAGGGTGAGAAACCTGCGTGAACTCTCCCCCACTGGGTTCAGCTGTGTGCACTACTTCCTCTTTTCCCTCCCTTTACATGAAGGAAGAGAGGAGAGAAAAGAGAGGAACATTTTAATGGAAGAGGGAGGGCTTCAGCTTATTCCCTCTGCAAGGCTACTGTTTATGCACCCAATCTCACCATTTCCATGTGAGAGGAGAGAAGAGGTGGGATAAATCAGTCGTGATCTTGGGAAAACAGACATTTCCTTATCATCACAGGAAAATCAAATGTATTGAAGCATCTTCTCTTTTGGCTTCTGTAAAATCTAGTGTAACGGGGTTTCCTTTCTGCAGGATGAATCCTTCAACCTTTAATTCTTAAAAATATATTAAACACACAACAGTGCATGAGCCTGATCTAAAACCTGAAATAAATCTTTGAAAAGACTCTGAGTGTTAGACCCTTAGGGATTTTTAATATTGAATGGTACTTAAAGTTTAATATTTCTATTTCTAAACTTTTTTTGATGTCTTATTCTTATGGCTCCAGCAGAAGCATCAGCAGACGTGTTTGTGTTTTATTGTTTGTAGAAAAAAATTCCTGTCATATCTGACTGACTTTTTATTATTTTTAACCCCCTGAGACCTGAGTGTTTTTCTGAATGCATTTTCAATTTCTCACACTTGTTTCTCACACTTATTTGGGATTATCGGTAGAACCTGATATTTTATTTTGTTTGTGAACAGGAATGATTTTATTTGTATTTATTTATTTATTTTTTAACCAAAAATGATTTCCACAAGTCTCCTGAAGGTCCTGTTTCTATAGAAATTATAGCACTGGATCTGTTTTAGAGCAGATGTTTTGGCTGTGTGTCAGCCAGTTGTGTCAGTTGTTGTGGGTCTTGAGTCGCTAAGAAGTGATGTTAGTCACTGGGAGAGGGACTGGGGTAGTTAGTCTGACAGTGGAACACAAGGACTTGAAAGTTTGGAATTTCTTGGAAATTTTCCTGAACAAAATCCACACAAATTCCCTAAAATTTTAAGGAAATTACCTAAAATTTCTATGAAAATTCTTAAACAAATTTTTAAAGTATTCAATTAAAAGTACACCAGAATTTCTTAAACTATTACACAGATATTTCAGTTAAATGCTATCTTTAAATCTAAACCTTTCCATAAAAATCCCCCAATATTCCATGTAAACTCCAGAAAAAAATCAAGCAAATTACCCTCAAATTTTCTTGTTAAATTCCCCAAATCTTCCACATATATTCACCAAAATTCCATAATGATGATGGAAAATTCCCCCCAAAACCCAAACAAATTCCTTGAAACTTCACAAAAAAACAAAACCCACCCAAAAATATAAACCAAACTCTTCAAAAATGCCCATGAAAATGCAATAAATAAATAAATAAATAAATAAAATAAATAAACCTGAAAATCTAAAAATATACAAACACATCCCTCAATTTAAAGCAAATTTCCTACATTTTTTCAGCATATTCCCCAAACATTTCAAGAAAATTACATAAAATTTGATGGAATTTCTGGTCGATAATCGCAAAATTTTTCATGGCAGGAATTATTGCGATGTTGCTGGAAAGCCCAAATGTTATATCCTCATATATGCATGCAGGAACTTAGGAGGTTAAAGAATAATCAAAAGTATCTGTCATAAAATGACCTTTCCCTACAATTATGACTGAACAAAAACAGCATAAATCCTAACCCCAGAGCTTTCTATTCCTTGAGGATTTCTTTTAAATACACAATATTAACAGGATGTGTCTCTAAAATGCTTTTTACTGTCAGTCAAGTACAGGGTTAAAATGATTTCTCTGGGAAAAATGTACATTAAATGAATAATGCCATTCTTATGATCTGAAAGACTGAATTCTGTTGAAAATTATAGGTGGTAATCTTCAGGGCACAGTCATATATGCACAAAAGAGCAATCAGAGACGTCGAGGCACAGTTCACTCGCACCTACTGTAGATCTTGTGTAATGGAGAGGGAACATGAAGCAAGACCCAGTGAACCAGATAGCACATGAATAAGGAAGCAGGGAGACGGATGGAGCAGGGGCCCAAGTCCTCCCTCCCTCTCCTCTCATTTCCTAGGTTGCCGGTCGGGAAGCATCCTTGGCTTTAATCAGGCTCACCTAAGCATATACCTTGGCGCTGCTGTGCCACAGTGATGGATGACCTGGAGAAATACCTGTAATGGGAGGCTCCCTGAGAGAAGCTTTGTTTTTGGCAAAGCAGGCGCTCCCTCATAAAACAAAAAAGGATGTAGGTGTAAAAAAGCAACTGATGCAGACAACTGAGGAAAGTACTTTTAAGCATTTTCTTCCTCTTAATTGATGCATCGCTCTTTGTGGCTTATTTGTATCAAAGGGGAATAATCAGCTTCATTGTCCAAACCTGGTGCCTTGAGGTTGGTACACAGCTGAGAGGTGCAGCCTTTTTTCACAGTAGAAACGTGAAAGTCATTCTTTTTAGCCTCTGGACTGACATCATGTTGGGCTGATAGAAAGATGTCTTCTTGCTCTGTCCTGAATGTTACATTTTGTTCTTTGAGAAACGCCAAAGGCTCAGTTTAATCTATTCACAGTCTTTCTCATGCTGTTGCCTCGGAGGGGCAGAGGCTTCCACTGCACACAGAGCAGCTCTTGTAATTATAATAAATAATGTATGATTAATATGGCTGATTAAACAGTCTGGGAATCCTCTCCCTGTGGGCATCAATACTTCTAGCAGAATAACAAAGATTACCTCAGAGCTTTCCGCTCGTGTCACCCTATTGTCTGATAAGGAGTGAGACAGCCGCTGCAGATCAAAGAACACCTTTATGCAATGTAGCTGCAGTGGTTCACTGAGTGTTGGCATGAGTACAAGGTGTGCAGTTTGGTGCTTCTCCACATTAAATTTTCAGTCAACTATGTGTGTGTGTTGCAGAGTGGAAGCTATGTACTTTGCATTTATTTGGTAAACTCCCTTTGAACTTCTGCAGCAGTCATACAGCAACCAAGGTAGGCTGGATTCATCCATGACTTTTCTCCTGCATGTTAGCAAAAAATGTACAAATTCCTTCAACATCTGTGCTTATATGAGCATTTATTTGATCACCCTAACCTTTTTATTGATTTCATAAATCAATCACGGTCAACATGATGTGGATTTTTTGACAAAAATTACTTCAATGTCAAAATGAAAACAGATTTCTACAAAGTAATGTCAATTAAATAAAAATAATATGTGTTGTAAAAAAGGTAACCATAAATATTCACTCACTTCAAGTCAGCCTTTAGTAGATGCACCTTTGGCTGCAATCACAGCACTGAGTCTGTCGATATCCCTCAATCAGGCTTGCACATCTGGACACTGCAATTTAAGTCCACTCCTCTTGGCAAAACTGCTCAAGCTCTGTCAGGTTGTGCAGGGACTGGGCATGAACAGCCCTTTTCAAGTCCAGCAACAAATTTTCTATCACAGGGAGGTCTGGGTTTTGACTCCGCCACATCAGAACCTTCACTTTGTTACCTCCGCCATGGAGGTTATGTGATTGGCAGGGTTTGTTAGTTAGTTAGTTTGTTAGCAACATAACTCAAAAGGTTCTGGATGGATTTTGATGAAATTTTCAGGAAATGTCAGAAATGGCATAAGGAAGAACTGACTAGATTTTGGGAGTGATCTGGATCACTGTCTGGATCCAGGATTTTTTTAAAGGATTCTTTACTATTGGGAGATAGGGCTAATGGCGGAGGTCTTTGCTCTCCGAGTGCTTTTCTAGTTGTCTTTAAAACATTTCAGTGTAGTTTTATGCTTCAGGTCATTGTCTATGGAGTTATATTTGTTGCAAAAGTATTTGCAAATGCGTACAAAATCTGTGCACAAATCCACAAATGCGTGCACAAATCCACAAATGTGTGCACAGATCTGCAAATGCGTGCACAAATCCACAAGTGCGTGTACAGATCTGTAAATCCATGTAAAGATTTGCAAATGTGTGCAAAGTTTTGAAAATTTGTACAAAGATCCACAAATGCATGCACTAATCTGCAAATATGTAGACCAATTTGTAATTGTGGACTTATTTCATTTTGGTTCAGAATCTGCCTCTCAATTGGCTGTCATACACATGTGACTTTTGCAACACCTGTACCGTACACAATTTGTACTGAGATCTGTAAACATGTGCTTGGATCTGTAAGCGTAGAGTCTGGGTCTTTGCCCTCAGTGAAGGCTCACAGGCAAGGCTACCTTTCTCATCAGATAGGCTTCACACAGGAGGCAGCGGTCAAGACTTAGTCTGTGCAGATCTTAGTACACATTTGCAAATCTTTGTACGCATTTGCAAATACTTTTGCAACAAATATAGCTCCATAATTGTCTTGCTGGAAAATAAATAAATCTTCCTAAAGTGCAGTTCTCTTGCAGACTGAAAAAGATTCTCCTCCAGGATCTTCCTATATTTTGCCACATTCATTTTACCCTCTACACTGTAAAATCCAATTAGTTAACCTTACTTTAAAAAAATCATGCAAACTGATTGCCTTGAAAAAACCAAGTAACTTTAACTATAAGACCATAGTAGAGTAAAATAGAGATTTTTGGGTTTAACTTGAAAAGGCTTTAAAAGTAAAGAACAATTGCACTTCAGTTCAAATAACTAAAAATACTTTGTGCAGCGTACTCAGGTAAGGAAGTCATTAGTGCTCAAGGTTTAGTACAGACTACTAGGAATTGCAATTTCAAACAAATAAATAATTTTAAGTGCTACAAACTCTGTATTCCAAATAGCTCATTTATTTAATTTCAGATTACTCAAACCCTATTCACAGCAACTTGGGATTTCTCCGTTGTTTGTACTAGGAACAGCAAACCGATTGCCTTAGAAATATCAAGTAAATGTCACTAATACAACTCAAGTGCTGCATCCATTATGCATCAGACAGACACTACCTTTCACTTAATGACAGTTCACATAAAAAAGGAGAAATGCAGAAGATCAATTTAACATATTGTTTTATTTCCCCTTTTGTGAACTGTGATAAACAATTCAGTCCCGATTACTGTATCAGGAGTATTACAGTACAAGGCAAAAATAGGTTTGATTTGGGATCAACTGTAGCTCTTTTTCAAAACAAACTGGAGGAGAGTCACAAGAGGGTTTGTAACAGTTACAGCCCAGATTCAGTGTAACTGCCTTTTAGCTGAAATGTAGTTAACCAACCGGTTGAAACCTTAGCCAAATATCACCACTTCTGCATAGTGAAATGCATTTTAACTCAGCAGAAAATTTTTGAGTGACAGCAGCTTTGGGGGGAGTTTGTTTCTGTCCCAAGCCAAGCATCACTTTCTGGATGAATCCAAATGTGTTTTTCATGGCTTTGGGATAGTCCAAGTGCAGTGCATATGACAGTCCAGGCAGGAGGCAAAGTTCCTGAGGTAGGTTTCTGAGATCTTCCATTAAAATACTTCCCCCAATGATGACGGCTGGCAGTGCTGGGTGAAACTGGAGAGTCTTGGAAGGCTGTGTAGCATCTTAATGGATTACGGTCAGCATCCCAACAGATACTTGTGCCCAGGTCTCATCACTGTCCAAATCCTGTACAAAGCCAGACAACAAGCCATGACAAAAGGATAATGGGGCTGTTTCAACCGAAGCCAAGGGCAGAAAGTAACAAATTATTTCGGCTTTTAAGGCAGTTGTTTAAATAAGTAATTCTACTTTTTCCCCAACTATTTTCTGTGAAAAGTTGCTTTTCACTTTCACTACAGTTTGCACAGAATCAGTTACTGAGTCAAAAATAACATTCAGCCCTATTCACAGGATTAGCATTACCTGTGGATAACTTGGGAAAATTGCAGCAGACGTCTGTCTTTTTAATCCTGTGATGACTGACAATGTCTGTAATTTATTGAAAAATTTTTTGCAGGGCAAATCACTCACCATTTTTTTCACTATACAGTATGGAGGTATGTTCATAAATAAGCTAATTATCCTAAGATCCAGATGTCATTTTTAACATGTTAATTGCCGTTGTAATGCAAACAGATTGTGCGTATTATTAAAGAGACAATATTTTCTTGAGGCAAAGTAACAAATGTAATTTGTAACTTTCATAAGCCATCATTAGTCTCTCATAAGAGGTTACTATGGCCCAACATTTTTTTTAATCCTTTTTCTACCTCTGAACCTGTGCCATTCAATTGAAGGGCCTGTTTCTAACTTGCTCTGCACCATAGCTGAGCCCCTACTCTGTCTTCTTGATTTCTTCTGCAGCAGTCATATAAAACAATCAGCCTAGAGCTTTATTTTAACAGCTCGTTTCACTATAAAAAACTTCACAGGTCTAGAGTAATCTGCACCTTGTGTCAAACAAAAATCAAAACATCACCAAAATTTGAGCCCCTGTTCACGCACTTGGCACACAAGTGCAGCCAGCTGTGCTTTGTTTCAATGAGTGGCCATTTTAACAAGTGACTCAATCTGAATGGATCTAGGATTACTCTTGCTTTTCATAATAACGTGGAAAAAACCCCGAAAACAAAACTGTCTTGAAAAACTGTTCTTTTGTGTAGAAGTCATGATAAAGGTTTTCAACAGCTGTATCAATTATGACAACCATAAACACATTTATCTGAAAGTTGCCAGTTGAAAAGGTAACCAATCAAACACTGCATCCATATTTGTAGCCTTTGCCCAATTATGATTAAGGTTACACATTTTGAATCTTGCATACCATGCATAACTTCAGGATCTTAAATTGATTGCCCTGTTTTCCCATTTATTGCTCTGTAACCACTGATGTAGCACAAAATTGTTATTATTATAAAGTGTGTGACATTGACCTCTGTCAAAGCTGTTCTACTTGAGCATACTGAATGCATAGTGGTACTCAATGAAACTTAGTAAGACATACACATTTTGGAAAATTAGTTACTTCAACTTACTTATCTGAGTTTGGATTGCTATTGGATTTTACAGTGTACCTTTACAAGCCTTTCAGGGTCTGCCAAGAAGCATCCCCACAGCATGATGCTGCCACCACTGTGCTTCACAGCGGGGATGTTGTGTTTGTGGTGATGTGCAGTGTTTGGTGTCTGCCAAACACAGCGTGATGGCAAAAAAGCTGCATTTTGGTCTCATCAGACCAAAGAATTTTTTTTCCACTTGACCATGGAGTCTCCCACAGGCCTTTTGGCAAACTCTAGTGGAGATTTAATCAAAGTTTTCTTCAACAGTGGCTTTCTCTTTGCCAATCTCCTATGAAGCTTTGACTGGTGAAGTTGTTGTATGCAGTCTCAGTAGTCATAGGTGTCTTGGTGGCCTTTCTCACTAGTCTCTTTCTTGCACGGTCACTCAGTTTGTGAGGACAGCGTGATCTAGGAAGTTTTACACGTGTGCCATTTTCCTGACTTCTACTTTTCAATAACCTTTTCTCTGTATTGCTTGGGGTGTTCTTTTGTCTTCAGAGCGAAATGGTATATTTCTAAACCTTATTCCATTTAAGATCCTTGACAGTGGGAGTGCTGCTATGAAGAGCCTGATTTATTGCATTCACACAAAAACACAAAATCAATTTATTTGAACATGTTTGGCAATAAAATCAAAGTCTGGCTCTGTAATAGATGCAGTTTTTTTAAAAGCTTCTTTAAAGTTTTATACAAAGTATTAAACAGAAATTAATAATGACATCATGACAACCTGATCTCTTCAGATGTATTAGTGTTTCAGTTCCAGTGTTGTATAGATAAATTAATATATTTAAACAAATGTAAACACCGTTTTTTAAAGCTCCATCAAGAAACTCTTATTTAATTTAGGGCACCCCCTGTGCATAAAGCATCAGACCATATTTCATTACTGATCCAGTCCTTTACATGCATATGTCTTCTGGCAAATAATTGTCATCCTGTTCTCTTTCACCTGTCATTAGTCACTCATCAGAAATATTTGCTGCACAACATGTGAAGAAAAGCATATTTTTCTGTAGCATGCTCATCTGACACTAAACAACGGGAACATTTACAGGCATTTAACCTGAGCATAAAATAGCCCATCTGTACACTGGTGGTCTGTATGCTTTTGTGGGTCATATAGACGCCTTGGTATTCATTACCAGCTAGCCTCCTCACAGGTGCTTCAAGGAATTCTAAGCCTAACATTTGTTTTTTTGTTTCTTGTTGCTATAATCCATTTAAAATAGGGACAGTTGATTCTATGTTATTTTCGGAGTATTTCTGGCGGTCCCTAGCATGAAGTCTACCGTACATAAATTGCGCAGTGTTTTGCATCGACACTCATGTACAAGTTAAAAAATAAAGGTATTTGACTGTAACATTGTGGCAGCGGACAGAGAGGAGTGTATTCACTGTGGTCTCTTCTGATTTGCACTGATGTGGCAGCTGTAGGGAACACGTCTCATCTCATTGGTTTTCACATGAAAGAGTAGGAATAAAATGAGAGTATCCATGCTTCTGCTGCAAAGATTGCTAAAACTATCTCTAGCCAGACAGTGCTTTAGACACACAATGCTGAATAACCTGATCTCCCTGCTTTGAGAATTAATACAATGCTTTCTATTTGATTTAAAACAATGTGATTTAATTTGAGCTTTAAATTCTTACAACATGACAAAAATGTTCCATATCTGCTGCCTTTTATCCACTTTGCAGTCACTCACCACCACTCGTGTCTCAGAAATGGCACTAGAAATCCTTTTTATTCCCTCAATGTTAAAAACACCTGTTGGAGAATTGCATTTAGCCACAGCACTCTGCAATCCCCCCACCCCCCACAGTCTCCAATCCACCCTTGAGCCTCACCTTCTCCTCTGCTCCCCACACAAGCCTTCTCCTGGTGCCTCCAACACATCATGATTACCTGTGCAGATAGAACATTTCAGCCTTCATTTCTCTTTTTTTTTTTCTTTTCAGGACTTGTGGAGTGCACTTCTCTAAGGACCATGACATTCTGGCTTCAATATCAGAGAATGACAAATCACACATCCCCTGCCCCAGCTGATGGAGACTGAACTAAAACTTTTTTGCTATAAATTCTTTTTAAATGTCAAGTTTGCAAAGACCTGAGACAAGGTCAGGGTGGTTGTCCACGAGTAATCCCCAGATGTATGAAAAGAAAATGCTATTACAAACTCAACTGCTTTTTAGGAACAAGCTCTGTCCATGCACTTTGGCTAATACACCTGATGGGACAACTACCCCAGGCGGTCAAGCGAGAGTAAGACTGGCGTGACTCTAATTCAACTGCCAATGTCTTTGACAGACACTGACCTTTTCAGGACGAAGGTCCTTAACTGCTATTACAGCATTTCTGGGGTAATAGAAGTCATTTAGCCTAATGTCTGGCACAGGCACTCACAGAATCCAATAAAGCAGAGGGTTACAGGCTGTCCATTCAAGTCTACAACACAGCACTCCAAGAACATTTGCTAAGTGCTGTTATCTTGTAGGTCTCCTGAAAACTCAAAGTGATCTGACAGCCCAAAATGGGAAAAAAAGCTATTTGATTTATTACAAGAGAGCCTTAAATCTATTAAAGGCTCTGAAAGAAACTCCTATGGTTGTTGTTCTGTTATCAGATAGTGAAGAGAAACTTAGTGCCAAGCAAAGCATGCACTTCAGATTCATAGTAAAAACCCTGTGTTGTTCCCCCTATCAGAGAGAAGAGTAAATCTATCTTTTCATTTCTTTTTGTAGTCCAAGCTGTACTGATCATCATTGCTAGGCTCTGGTGCGTGTGCAGAGGAAACAGTCATGTAGACAAAAAAGCAGAGTGCAGCCCACCTATTGATATCCTGGCTCTCACTGGTGGTTGTGCCAAATCTGTCTGACGCTGTGTCACAAAAACCAATGAGTGTTTAGTTAGTGATGAATTTATGTTATTTTTGATTTATTGCAATCGCAATCTTGATTTTGATTAAAAGAGAACTTAGGACAAAGTTTTATTTCAAAGGATGATCTCTGTTGTTAGGAACGGCCTCAAAACAAAAGGGAAAGCAGGGGATGATGGTAAGAGAGCAGCTGTCCTTGTTTGAACTGCATTGCATTGGACAGCTTATACTTTCATCAAAAATTTTAATGTGAGAAGTTAGACTACAATCCTTGTATCAAAGGAGGCAAAAGGCAGTAGACTTCCCCTTCTCTGTTTGTCCTAAGAGTCTGTATCAGACACCACTCACAGCTATAACAAGGGGAGTGGTTTTATCCATAAAAACTCTCATAAGGCAGTTGTTTACAGATAAAAAATGCAGATGTAGTCAGCAAAATAAGGCAAGAGGCCCATCATGGTGTAGTACAACTGACACTTGTGGCTCTAAACTGTCTGCCTGCAATGACATAAATGTTATTGTTTGTCTGGTGGCTTAAAAAAGAGAGTTGTAACATAGTAGCATAGCAGACAGATGCTTCCTCCATTCAGATTTAAGATTTTTTGTATTTAAGAGTATCGTAATAGAGTGGTGCAGGAATGAGTCCTAAAACGCGGAAGTGATTTAGCATTTTAGCACTTCCGGTTCCCTCGTCTGAAAGTCTATTGGATTTTTGACTGAGCTTTCGGTTAAATGCCTGAAATGAGGTCTGCGGGGAACACAAGCTCAAGAGAGTTTAACGTTTTAGCCTACAACATGAAATATATTCAAGAAATAGTGAACATCTGTACACTGAGGTATCTGACTGAACTATGATAAAACACATTAATGTTGGTGTTATAGCTGAAATTTGCACCAAACTGATAAAAAATCTGGATTCTACAGCTTTTAATTAGCTCAAACGGACATCTGCTTTGAAAAATCTTTTCTGAAAAGTCCGGGCTTATGTGATGTAGAATCCTACCATCGGTAGGTTTCTACATCACAAACTCTATATAAAAGGTATGTTACCACCTCTAACTGACTTTCCCTTTCAGAGACCACTCCCATCCTCTCCTGCACCTGCATTGCCTCGGCCCTGAGAGCTCCGGCTATAGTAACGCCGCTGCTGGAGCCAATGGACCGAACAGGTAGTGCTCAGAACCACCACGGTCAACCACCACACTATAGCCTGCTTTAGGGTAGTCTGGAGGGGAAAAATCCTCCACCTCAAAAGATCACTGTGAGGCAGCAGGGCTGTGGGACTCTGTGTCTCTCTCTGACTAGGGGACGTCGCTGTCACTCCCGCCTCATCTGGAAAACCTTGTCCTTTTCCCCTCCCTCCTCTCAGTACCAAACTGCTGACTTTCTGTGCATTTTTTTGAATTACGGAGGTGGGCAGAGATAGCTCTGAGCTGGCAGTTCACTTACACTTTAACCTTGCAAAGCAGATGGATACACCCGTTTCCGTGTTTCTCACTGGGGAATCCATCTTGCAAAGCTCTCGTCTGAACCGTTTGGGCCCGGTCAGAAAGTGACAGGACCAATCAGCGACAAGGGGCAGTACTTTCAGGCAGGGGAGTGAAGTAAGCAAGCAGCAACAAGAGGCCGGTGCAATTATGGCAGAAAAGATTGGCGAGGATGCTGCTAAAGCACCAGCTTTATCAGAACTTGAGGACATTTCTTCGTTAAAAGAAACACAAAGAACAGCGGTGAGTTGTTTTCTTTTCAAAAATGACATAAGTCGTGTACTGACATGTCTACAGTCGCCATGGTTTACGTTATTCCTCGGTAGCTGCGAACACGCACCTTGGTCGCCGGTGTTTTGTTGCTCTGATTGGCCCGTAAAGATGTGACAGACAGAACATTCATCCAATCACACTCACAGAGTTTTTTTTCAAAACCTCTGCCCTTTCCCAAACGCTTAGTATTGAAGGTTTTCGTGTCAGGTTAAAAATACGTCTGAAATGTGTCCCACCTTTGAATTGTGTATCTATTCATGTCTTAACAAAGGCGGTTGCTAAAAGACAGCTAACAAGGACTACAGCGTTTGTCGGGAAGACTATACGTCATCATCTAAAGCACAGCAACTAAGCCTGCTGTTCATTTGTATCCGCAGTGATGACATTACATTCAGTTATCCGTGTTGTAGTTCAATATAGCATGATGTTAGCTTTTTACTTTCGTCAGTCAGATTAACGAATCAGATGTGATGCTTATATTATCAATTTATGAAGATTATCTTTATGAACAAAACATTTAAATTTCATACACTTTTATTGGACACAGATCTTATTTTCAGCAATAATACAAAAACCCATTAAAAAATTCCTTAGGCTTGAAGCCGAGGGAACCCATGTGACGCTAACTTCTGGGTTTGTCTACAAAATTACATCACGACTGCACCACTCTATTCTCTTGCCTGGGTAAGGCTTTGGCAGACACACCCACACCATCCTAGAGCAGATATTACTGTCTCATTTTCTTGACCTTGAAGCTTAAAGGGGACATATTATGCAAAAATCCCTTTTTCAGGCTTTTCTAACACAAATATGTGCCCCTGGCCTGTCCACAACACCGTCAAATACCAGAAAAATCCATTCGCTCTCCCCCTCTCTTTCTCCATCTTTCAGAAAATGTGTGCTGAAACAAGCCGTTCTCAGATTTTGTGCCTAGTGACCTCACCAGGGGCGTAAGCACCCGCCCCCAGGTTTGGTTTGCCCTCCCCCCACTTGGAGGAAAGTTCCGCCCTCCTCTACTGATCCTCACAGCTGCCAGCTGAGATACTGGAGAGCTCAGTGGGTTACCCTGCTGACTACAGTCTGGGAAATTGATGGTTCAAATCCCAGTCAGGTCCTAAACTTTGGATAAAGTGTCTGTAATGTCAGGAGTGCTGCATTCCTTTCCCGAGAGGGGTGTGGTCAGGGGCGAAGCCGGACAGCTAATTAACATTTAAAGACACAGAAAAAGCTCGTTCTGAGAAGGGCTGAAATAGAGGGGTTTTTAGACTTGCAAAAATCCAATACTGGGGTGTTTTTTCAGAAACAACAGGCATGTTTTGGGGACCTCTGAGAACAATATAAACTTGTCTTAAGAGGGTAAAATATGTCTCCTTTAATTCTATAAACTTAGAGATGACTGCAGTTTCACCTGGTGGTTCATAACACAGTGGTCTGTCATACAACAAAACTAAATTAGAGATTATTTCTCACTTTACAGGGACTTTAAGTGTTTCACAGTAAGATGTTTTATGGATAAATATGTAGTTTGCCCATTAGGGCCACCTCAGAATTTAGCATGACAGATGGGGGTTTGTCTGGGATTTAAACTCAGAATGTCTTGCAAACTACAACTTATGAAATTCCTATATCCTTCAGTAGGACATTTCTGACTAAAATTACATCTGTGTATTTTGTCTAATCAATATTTTGTTTCAGGCATTCCATCATAGGCAGACCGATTAATGCAGCTGCAAACCCGGCTGTGCCACCAACAAAGTCATGCAAAAAAAATTCTAATTAATTTAAATTAAATTCATAGGGGCTACTTATAAATCTGGAATATTTCTTTTATCATGCAAATGCATTTTGTGCTACTATCAGCTTCTTCAGAGGATATCGCCCTCTTCGTCTCCCATGTTTGAGAGGACAGATTAGTTATTCAGATGTGCTATTATCCGTGCCCATCTCTTTTGTTCAACATCCTGCAGGTTAGGCACAGAGCACAAGTTGCCATGATGATTGTACCCCGATTTAAACCTGCAGTTCTTTCTGACTGACCATCTCAAAACAAAACACAGCAAAGTGAAACATGTGCATGCTGTCTGCAGCGTAGGAGGCATTATGAGACTGATCACAATTTTAAGACTGAGTGCGTGAATGAATAAATGTCAAAAATTCTGCAGACAATTTGGCATTTCATAACAATACGGAATGACGAGTGAATTAGACGGATGAAAATGAAGAATGGCTGTGAAGGTATTTAGCTAATACCAGTTGTGTGACTGTGGTAAACCTTTCTATATGCTAAATTATTCATTGTCTTGTCTGCCTGCTGGGGGCTGAAGTATTTAGCAGCATGCACTGAGAAGGACTCCAGTGATAACAGGGTTAACACATACTGACACTCATGCGCCCTTTTTTAATGAAATGAATCCAAACAAACATGTGTTTGGAAAAAATCCAAAAGATATCTGCAGAAATATAATGGTAAAAAATTATGCAAATACATTGACGACTGAGCCACCATGTCACATATTTCCCTAAGCAGCCACTCCAAATTTTTGGGCCTGTGTGACTTTTAAAGAACAAATTCAACAGTCAACTCATATCAAAATAATTAAAAAACCAGTAAGCTGTCTGCAAAGAAGGACAGCAACAAGGTTAATGGTCTGGCTTATTTTATGACTTTGGAGGATGATTACTTTTTCGTGGTAATTTGCTGTTTATATGAATAGAAAAGCCTATAAATAGTGCAGCCCTGCAGAGTGACAATGTGATTATGGCTTTGGCAACTCAAGATAAGCAAATCGTGTTGCTCTAAGTAAAAGCTTTCCTGGGATTCACTTTGCTTGACCTAGAAAGTACCGTCACTCCCACTCATCCGCACGCATGCTCCCCCCTTGGGTTGGTTTAAAAACATCTCCAGTTTCTGAGAAAGCAGGTCCTCTACTGTCCGCAAATAACCTGACTCTAAAGAGTTTTTGAAAATATATATACCCACTTTATTCGCCGACATTTAAAGGCTTTCACAAGAGTAACAGACGAGAGAAATGTGAGGTGATGAGTGTGCTTAAAGCTGTATTTGCACGGGACCAGTATTACCACGGGAACTCATATCTGTGTTTGGTGCAGCTCATTTGCATGAGATGACTCAAGTCTATATTTTACTTGAATTTACTGACATTATCCCCCATATGTGATCTCAAGCCTCTGCGTAGCATTGGCTTCATATCTTTAATATTAATAAGCCACTACATTATAACTGTTGAGCCCTGTGAGAGATAGGAAAAAATGTTCTTTAGTGCAAGCTGTCATCTTCCATCTCATTATATTTCAGGGATTTAACTCTTCTGATGGATTTAAGTTTGCTGCTTCTGCACAAATCAGTCTCCATGCTGTGTAGCAAGATGAGCCTCCTGAATTTGCACCAAAATCTTGTCAAAACTTTCATTTATAATTGCAAATGGAGCCTGTGTAAGTCTTGACTGGCAAACTGCAGAAAATGTAGAGGGAAAAAATAGTGACACTACTTCACGCTGATGGTGGTCTGCATTGGACTGAAACTATCAAAAAAATGTATTTGGCAAGTTCTGTCACACTATTTGCATCAAAGATTTTTTATCACCATTCTTAAAAGGATGCTTCAACATTTTGGCAAATTCACCCATTGCCATAATTCCTATAGTCTTAGTAATGGGTTTGTTTCCTTTAGTTGTCAGTGCAAGCTGTTTCTAGATCTGGGGGGACCGATATTCCAGTTGCACAGCTAACGCTATGTAAGCAGATGGTATTTTTTTGCTTTCCCTCATCAAACTCATCAAATACACAATCCAACAACTCCAAAATGCTCTCGTGGACAAGTTGTGACCTGCACATTCACCCCGCTATGAAATAATAACGTATAATTATGTAACATTACGACACATGAAGCAAATACTCAGAACTATTTCTTGAGTAAACCACTGGGCGAAGTGACACAGTGCAGCAGCCATGTCTGGAATGTAGTTCCAGCTTTGCATTCAGCTTTAAAACATCTCCGTCTCATAATGTTCCATGATTATTTCATAGTGTGGTGAATGTGCAGGTCACAACTGGTCCACGAGAGCGTTTTAGAGTTGTTGGATTGTGTATTTGATAAGTTTAATGTGGGAAAGCAAAAAATAAAAAAATACCATCTGCTAACATAGTGTTAGCTGTGTAGCTGGTACACCCCCCCCCCCCCCAGATCTAGAAACAGCTTGCACCAACAACTAAAGGAAACAAACCTATAACTAAGACTATAGGAATTATAATTATAGGAATTATGGCAATGGGCGAATTTGCCAAAATGTTGAAGTATCCCTTTAAATGTTGCACGTTTAAACTTGATCATAATCACAGTAGATGACCACAGCAGTTAACGCTGAGCAATCAATTGAAATTTAGATTAAGTAGCAATAGCAATTTTGAAGCAAAGTGCAAAATTTCTTCAACAGGAAATGTCAAAAACAACCGAACCAAAATGTCAAAACACCAGTTTAATTTGTTCTTTTTTGGAACAGATATAACACTGTACATAGCATCATGCAAACATTTAAGTATCTTTTTGTAATCATTTAAAAAAAACTCCTTTCCTTTTTTTTAAAATATTTTTATTTCTTAATAAAAATTAGAATATATAAAGATGATCAGTCTTTCAAGATAACAATTCACAGTGAATTTACAATATGGGCCAAAATAATCACAATTGCACTTTTTCCAAAATTGTTTAGCTCCAACTGCAATTATAATAAATGTTGGGTTTTTAATTGTCCTGTAAGTACTCGAGAACGGTCTTGGTCTTGAGACTGGTCTCAAGACCATATTTTGAATGTCTCGGTCTTGTCTTGGACTCAAGAGCATTTTTACTCGGTCGTGTCTCAGTCTCAAAATGGCCGGAGTCGGGATTTTCCATCAAGACCAGTCGAGACCACCACTGATCTGCTATTCTTCAACTTCATTAATGTGATAATAAGGAGCAGCTACACCTGCAAAAACGAAGACATCAGTCCATTTTATTTCCAGTCAGAAATACCTCTGAACACTTATTTTAGGCCTCATTTACCTGACAAATCTAGATAAACATCTCATTTTCAGATGTTAAACATAATCCCAGACTTGTCAAGGGCTTTTAAAAAAGGTTTTATTTTTTACAAGAAGTTGGTTGAACAAATGTGTTAAGATTTGAGACTTTTGCATGTTGTGCTTTGAAAGAGTGGCAGACACCTTGTTTATGTCTGTCAAATTTATTGAAAAGAAAGCTAAAATTAAAGAGAGAATACTCTTTAACTGCCCAACCTTGTCATATTTTTTAAGTTGATTTTTTGGTCCTGTCTTGTCTCGGTTTATCTCGGTCTTGACTCTGTCTCGACCCTCAAAAGTCTTGGTCTTGTCTTGGTCTCGATGCACTATGGTCTTGGGCAAGTTTTGGTCTTAGGTCGTGTGGTCTTGAGAACACTAGTTTTTAATGCTAGGTTTTGGTAATACTGGATATTCTGATAATAATTAATACAAATAAATGAAAATATTGTTCTTAATCATTGTTCTGCACAGATCAAAGCCTCTTACTTGTGATCATGGAGTGTGATTAGAGTCTGAAGTCCAACTAGATCCAGGAGTGAGTAGCGGTCAGTCCATTAATGTTTCTACCACTGTTCCAGCAAGTTAAAAGTATTGTGGTGTCAAGATTCAGCTTGAGGCAGGAGGAGAGTTTTCTGTCCTTCTTCAGATACTTGTGGACTTTCAGCTTCACTCCTGTCCAGATAACCTCAAAGGAGGGAGACAAACGTAACACAAGTGAGTAACCTTTTAGGAGGCAACACTGAGTTTTAAGCTAGCAGCATGGTGCTGGGGATGGCAATGTAAATTGGCTGGTCCAACCCACAGACTGTATGAAACATGAAAGTGGTCTCATTGATATCACCCACTGGTTTCCAAAGAGACGGTTTGAAGCTCAGCTCAGCTTGAAATTGCAGTTTTTTGCAATTCTGCATTGGCTTCATTTTTCAGCCACAGAGGTTGCTGCTTTGAGATACTGCCTAAACTGTGGTTTATGTTTAGAGCTCATGCCCCCAATAGGTCTGCTGGCTTGCACTCACATTGCTCAAGGCGTAATAGGGCGTGAGCTTGGTTACATCTTGTACATACGTCATCACCATTACCAAAAAGATCAGCCTGGATATTTCCAAAGATGTCAGTTTTTGTTGGTTTTGTCTAGCTGACTGTGAATATTTACATCAACCTGAGAGCATTCTACCTCTGAATCGGACCAGCAGGAACCCTTCACCATCCCTGAATAAAATGACTGCTGAGTGGATCAGTCGCTTAAAATTAGTCATGCTGGTGTTGTGTACCTGTGCTTAGGCTCTTGCACGAGCAATTATACGGTGTCAAAGCCAACTTCTTCCAGTGGTTCCATGGGGCTGAGGAAATGTACCACAGAGCACTTAAACTTGGGCATGGTATAGACTGCTAAACCATCTTTTGCTTGGTGCAGCCACACAGACTGTAAATGTGGCTTTAGAATCTTAATCTTGTCAAAATGTAAGTGCATATTTTACAAATCAGACACTGCTTCACCTGCCAAATGTTGCCTAAGCAAAATTATCTTTATGCGGCAAATGGGACTCTTCAGTGTATACATGAGTCTCCCATTGGATAGACATTTCTATATTTATGCAACCATTATATAAACTGCTTGTTCTTCTCTGTTTTGTTTTTTAACTTGCCAAGTTTATGTCTGTCATATGTGTGAATAACAATCTTTGAGTTTGTAAAGCAGTGTGCAGAATTTTTAAAGACTTGTTCCTCTGAATAAGATGTTTGGCTTTTGTTTACAACAGGCTGCGAAGCTGCAATAGCTTGATTTGATCCAATCACCTTATGCCGTCCCCAGTGAAGCATGCAGTGTTTCTCTTTTCATACCAGCGATATATGCCAGCGTCTAAAATCCTCTGTGACTCACAAAGAAATTTGGATTCGACGTGGTTATCCAACAAAAAGAGATAAAGTGCTGCATGAATTAAACTGTGGAGTGGCTATTTTCTAGCTGGGGTCACATCAATGTAATGCTCCAGGGCCCTGCACTCAGGATTTAACATTATTGATCGTGTTTCCTAATTGTAGATATTGTGCGCTGTCAACTGGCTCTCATTTTTGGATTTGTCCATTATCTGTTTCAGCTTTTCTGTGCTGGGTTGTGGGGGCAGTGGAGTCTTTGTGAGCTCTGAACAACAGTATGGAGCATTACATGGAGAGGCTGACTGTGGCTCAGGTTTTACAATCAGGCTGACACCTAAGGCGAGAAACACATTAAAAATGTGCTCAGACAGCAAAGTGGATCCATTCACTCAGCAGAAGTGATCCCTAATGAGCTGAATGAGGGTTTCAAACCCTTTTTATACTTGAATTCTTCTTTATGTTGCCACTTGACTAAACAAACCGTTATGAAATACACAATGACACGAAGCATCTCCTGTTTCTATCATAGCAGAGACTGAAAACTCGGGGTGCTTGTACACTTTGTTTTCTCTGTCCTGATTCAAATGTTAAAGAGATGCATATTTTCCCTTGTGTCATTTTGAGTTTACAAAGCAATATTCTAAGGTCCCATTTACACAGAGACAAATTCAGAAGTATACGCATAAGTTTTTTGCCATATCAGCGTTTCATCCACAGAGAAATGGCGTTTTGGGTGACCATAAACGCTACTTTTTGAAACCGGGTTCAGAGTGAACAAATCTGTAAATGCTTACCATTTTGTCTTTGTGTGGACAGCCAGCTGCATCTTTCTTGAAACGGTTACATCATACATAGCATAGCCCACTGAAGTCGCATGCGCGGGTTGAGCCAAAACAACAGTGACGGATTACAGGGTTGTGTTCATGCTGCAGAACCTACTGAGCTTGTTATGGCTTTTCCAGCAAAATCTGATGCTCCTTTTCCACCACTGCCAACAAAAAAATGGTCAGGGACCATACTACAGTGTTTTCAGTTGTTTTCAGTAGATCTGTGCTTACGCAGACATTTCTTGAAACTATCCCGTGTTTATGGAAAACTTTCTCAAAACTAAATGGAAATATATAATTTTCATCTCTGTGTGGACAAGGCCTAAAGTAGGCCAAAGCAAACAGCAATGACAGGATGTCCTTATGACATTACACAATGCCTATGCAAACAAATTCCATGCATAGCCTGCATGAATGAAGCTGGTTGACTAGTTCCTAACCTGACATGCTAGAGAGATTGTTCCATACATTCATTGCATAGACATTTTTTAAAAGAAAACAACAAAACACATCTTCTTCTAACGAAGAAATGTTGTCAAGTTCTGATATGACTTATGCTTTAGCAGCAGCCACGCTAATGTCTTCCGCCATAATTGCACCGGCCTCTTTTTGCTGCTTGCTTATGTCATGACAGTGCCATGCCCGAAAGTACTGCCCCTTGATGCTGATTGGTCCTGTCACTTTCTAACCAGGCCCAAAGGGTTCAGATGGGAGCTTTGCCAGATGGATTCGCCAGTAAGAAACACTGAAACAGGTGAATCCATCTCCTTTGCAAGGTTGGATTAAATTGCTGCTTTACTAAAGCTACATCCAAGCTAATGGCTAGGGGCTTACATTTCAACTCAGCTCCCTACCCCCCTAATGGTTGCAAACTCATGCTGAAGCAGGTCGGCAGAAGAGCAAAATCAGCTTTTCTGTCATGAAAAGCTTTCAGTGTGGTTTTTTACTCTTTATTTTATACAGAGATATGGTCTGATAAAGCTGCTGCTATACTAAAGCTACATCCAAGCTAACTGCTATGCCAAGTGGCAGCCATTGCTATTGGCTCACAGTAAAACTAAATCCCGCCCATAGCTTACGCCTCGTTCTCCTCAAATGATGCTGATTGGTCCGAATCGTGTTCTGGTCAGCAGAAAGATTGTGGATTGGAGTTTTTCAGATGGACTTGCTTGATGACATACATGGAGTCTGGCCAGTCCATCAGCTTTGAAAGGTTAGCAACTTCTAGGTCACCCTAGAAATCTGATTAGCCATCCTAGTGGTCATTCAAATATTCAAAATCATGATTGGCTCAGTGCTTTTTCAGGGGCAAGACAGTGTGGTGCATTAGCTTTTGTTAAAACTTTGTGAGGTCATTAAAATGAAGCTAGGAGAACTTACAATGTATGTTGTCACTCTGTTGTGTCATTTAAAAGTTAGAAAACAGGATGCACATGAATAAAACATCTGTAGGATACTTTAGTATTGAATTAGAAATGTCAAGTGAAATCAAACAGGGTATATAAATGTTAATCATTATACATTTAATAATAAATGTTAACTAATTTCCAAAAAAGTTGGGCCACCCTGTTCAAGAAAAGTCTGGCAATGCCCCTGGTCCATATAGAATAAGTGCTTTTATTACTTTAAAGAATTAACAAGAATCCCTGAGGAAATCAAGAGAAAAGTTGTAGCTCATAGAATAAAAAGGAATCAAACAGTTGGAAAACACACAAAAGGATTCTTAGTGCATTGAACTGAATTTTCAGTGCTTAATATTTATTGAAGTGCTGCAACCAAGTCACAACCCTGATGGTGGTGTGAGAGCATTGTGTTTCAATTGTTAACAGTTGGTACAAAATACTCTCCATTTCTGTCTGAGTAGCACTTCCAGTCACTGCATCCACCTGGTGAGAGCTCAGCGATCACTGTGTCACAGTTGGTTTTACATCTGTGACTATCTCTCCATCATGGCACCTTAATGACACCTACAGATGGCACCAGAGCTGTTTAATGTGCTGTTACTGTGACACTTTGTCTACAATTTTCCCCTCTCATGAGGCCAGCTCTCCCAACAGACAGTATTTTTTTTTTGTATAAGTGCTTGCTGTTACTGAGTCTATTTGCCAGTGTTTAAAACAAAGACATGAACAGTCAGAGGAGCTCTGAACTCTCACAAGAGCATGCTTCCACATGTTCACTGTTAAGTCTGGAATAAGTTTCCTAATCTTGTTGCCTTTTAATCAACTTTATTTTCACTTCACAAGTCTTGGAGTCTCTCCAAAACCACTCTTCATTATTCTGAATTCACTGCAACACTTTTTCCGCTCACAAATTTAATGATGTATTCCCTATCATAGTTTGTAACGCAGTCATGAGTGAAATGCGGATATAGAAACGAAAAAAGGAAGCACCTCTGGGGTGCACCTGCGTTCATTACAGCTGTGAATGAAGGGGAATTATCAGCTCCTGCTGCCTTTTCACTCCTAGTGAAAAAGAAAAGAGCTGATATCCAGCCTTTCTAAATTTCTACATATGACCACTGGTTACAGTCTAAAGCATGCATAGGCTTATGACTGTTTCATCAGAAGAGTTTGTGTTGTGTATGTTTGACCTTGTCTTACTTTGTGATTTAGGAGGAAGATTCTTTCAGTCAGCACTTTTTGCAAAATGCTGATGGTGCAAATTTTCAAGGTAAACAAGTGTAAAACATTTAAATGTAATACACTTTTTAAACTCAATTTCTATTCATCAAGACAGAATATGTTTTGTGTTCCTTAGTGGTGTTCATCACTTTCAGGGGTTAGCTTTTCTAGCTTTCGTGGGTTGTGTTACTAAACTTTCGTGGGTGGGCTTTATTTTGTTTGGGACATAGAGAAGAGTTGCAGCCAGTTCAGCCAGACAGCTAAGGACAATCTACGGCCATTCACTGAGAGGCATAAGACAGGCAGTGCTGTGAGTATTTTATGCTTTTATAGAGATGTTAGACAATATATTCTATAAGGTTTTATAGGAATGTGTTTGTGTTATTTGTGTTTAGTTTCATGTTCATGTGAGATGCAGTTCTTGTGTAATGTGTCTTCATTGACATTGGTTTAACTTGGTGCTGTGTCAGGAGTTTCTACACACTTGATGAGAACACTACATGTTTAGCAGAGGAACTATTCATTCAAACACAGGTTGTTCAAACACAACCTAATCCTCTAACACAGTGGTTCTCAACCATTTCAGCCCCCAAAATAAAGGTGCCAGATCGGGGACCCCTGCTGTACCTGAAGGTGGTTGAACACAGCCATGAACATTCAAGAATAGTCATGTGCAGACAAGCCCATCCATATGGGTGGATAAAAGAGGGGAAGGCTTTTGGGACCCAGCCAAACTGGACCCAGCCCCATGGAGGTCAGAAAAATCATGGTCAATTGTGAGGTTAAGCTGCAAAAACCATATTTTATATTTGACCTGATTGCCCAGCCCCACATGGCCTGGTAATCAGGCCCTAGTCCTGATACACTTTTTAAACGGTTTCTTTGTCCCATCTCTTTGTGCAGTCATATGTTCCATCATTTAATCAAATAAATATGAGTGAAAGTATGCAGGAATTTGGGTCACAGTTTCTCATGAAGGAGGCTGGTGGGCTGTGAGCCTAGACCAACCCAGAAAAGTGTCACAGGTATAAACGTTTCATAAGTATGAGAAGGAACAAAGGTTTATTTTTGGCCCTTTTTCCCCCCAAGATTTGCAAAGTGCATTTTGAAAACGTTAAGTTAATACTTCAAACCTCTTCGCCAGTTACTCTATAGAATCTATTATAGGGCTTTTCTTTGTAAAGGAACACACTTGAATCATTTTGGTGCTCCTGTCCCATGAATGACACCTCAGGACACACAAAATAGAGTGGTGCAGTCATGATGTAATTTTGTAGGCAAAACCTGGAGATTAACGTCGCATGGGTTCCCTTGGCAGCGAGCATATGAGATTTTTCAGTGGGCTTTTAGATTATTGCTGAAAGTATGATCTGTGTCCAGTAAAAGTTTATGACACACATTTTTGTTCGTAAAGATAATCTTCATGGATTTATGATAGAAGCATCATTTGGTTTGTAAATAACTGACAAAAGTAAAAAGCTATATCGAACTACAAGATGGACGACTGAATTTAGCATCATAACCTGAGCATACAAGTGAGCTGCAGGCTCATTTTCCGTGCTTTGAGGTGATGATGACACACAGTATATGGTCCACTGTAGTCCTAGTTAGCTGTCCTTATGAAACCGCTATTTTTAAGATGTGACAGAAGAAATATAATTCAAAGGTGGGACACTTTTCATTTGTTTTTCATGTTATGGGATAAAACATTAAAATCTCTTTGGAGCTTGTGAGCACCACAAACCTTAATTTGGGCATTTAACCAAAAACTCGTTCAAAAATCCCACAGACTTTCAGACGAGGGAACCGGAAGTTCTAAAATGTTAACTCACTTGCGTGTTTTAGGACTCATTCCTGCAACACTTTATACAACAAGACTTTTTCCTATCTGTTTTCCGAGCTGTTCTAATTTTTGAAGCAGAAAATGAAAAAAAGATTTAAGCTTATGCCCATCTGCTTTTTACCATAAAAAAAGAAAATTGCATTTTTTTACGATTTTGATTATCATATTTCAAAATAAAAATCGATTAAATCTTTGGGATGATATAAAGATACATGGATCTTTCTCATCAATAGCTGTTTTTAATCAAATATTAGTGAGAAAATAAGTTTGATCACTTTTTAAAAATCATTCTTCATAATTTTTCCATCAATGAAATGATGAGCCACAACAGCCAATAGTCAGGCATTTGCTCAAATTCCAGATGGCCAGTCTGTCACTGATTACAGAGGTTTTGATAGCTAACTGAAGAAATTGTTAGTTTTTCTTTCTCTTGGGGCCTGTGCTTTAACACAGGATGTTTTGTAATTAAGGAAACTTCAGGGTTAAGTCAGACTTTTCAGCACTGCCAAGGTGTTTCACTGTTTGCCAGGGTAGATAATCACCATGATAAGTTATCCTGCAGGTTAAGTTCAAGATAAGAGTTCAGCCTGTATGAATATTATTTTCTTAAAGAATAAATGGCCATAAAATACCTTATCAAAGCTGATGAAAGCACTGAGCATATCACTGTTTATCTATCTGGAAAAATAAGTATAGTTCACCACAGAGATGCGCGGTCAGGGGAGGCAGAGCCATCATGAAAAGTAAAAAACAAATAATGATACAATAAAGTAAATATTGATATTTGTCCACTAATATGTACTAAATATTTATTTTCCTTATTATTTTGATATTTTATAAAATCAAAATCACTTAATTTTCGTATGTTCTTTTCAAATATGTAATGAGGAAGTGGCGTGCGGTGCGGCAGCAGCTAGCTGAGCCTCACTTTGGATTGCGCAATCCCTCACAAACTATGCTGGCATGCCATGCAATTAGTGTGCACAATGCGTTCTCTGTAAGTCGCCCATATAATGTTTGCAAACATTTTTATTTTACACCTTAACTTTCCATATCCTGGCTTATCTATATAATTTATGTGTGTAACATGTTTCATCTAGCTTATCGGACATAAAGCCACAGTGAAATGGCACACAGTGAGGCAAACAGTACTTTGTCGCATGGGAGGGGGCGTACATGAGCCAACGGGTTCTTCGTTCTGCTGCCGCGGAGAAGACGAGTAAATAAACTAGCTATAGTTAGCAAGTCAAGTGCACTGCTTGTTTATCTTTCCTTCAACATGGAGGATTATATATCTAAACTGAGAAATTTCTCAAAACTGGGCTTTCAATCAAAGCAGGAAGTGATAAATAATGGAAGACCAACGCCAGAGCTAAAAGGTTTGCTTCAGACTACAGGAGAGAAGATAACATGCTTGGACGGAGTGGTACACCCAAAAGGACTGGCTGTGTGGATGTCCTACAAAAAACCGCCTTTACTGCTTCCCCTGCCTTCTGTTCTCAACATGTGACAATATCTGGACTCAAATGTTGTGGCATGAAGAATTTACCAAGAAGTCTCAGCAAACATGAGTGATCAACTACGTACATTCAAAGCCAGATAGCTTTAAAAACTTTCGGGACCTCAAGGATTGACTTAGCTTTAAATCAACAACGGAGACTGAACATTAGCCTTCACAATGCCAAGGTAAAGGAAAACCGAGAAATTTTAAAAGACCTCATTAATGCTACGTGTTTCCTCGCTAAACAGCAGCTGGCATTTCGTGGTAATGATGAAAGTACGAGCTCCTCTAATTGTGGCAACTATGTTGAACTGTTACATGCTTTTGCTGAGAAAGATGAGAGGTTGGCTAGACATTTAGAGACATCCACTGTTTCTTCTGGCCTGTCAGACAGAATACAGAATGATCTAATTGAAGCGGTTGGTGATGTCTTTCGAAATGATATTAAAAAGGAGATTAATTCAGCCCCATTTGTAGCTGTAGAAGTAGATGAGACAACAGATGTTATAAACAAAGCTCAGATCATTGTTATTTTGCGCTATGTGGCTAAAACTAATGTAGCCTGTGAAGTAAAGGAGGCATTTTTGGGGGTTGACGATGTGAGTGCGGACAGGTGAGCCCCTGCCATTGCTGACTATGTCTTGGGGGTGTTAGAGGAATATAACTGTCTTGAAAAGCTTGTAGCTCAGACTTATGACGGGGCTTCTGTAATGGTATCAGAGCTTAAAGGGGTGCAAGTCAAAATTAAAGAAAAAGTGCCCGAGGCCATGTTTACCCACTATTATGCACACAAGTTGAACCTTGTGCTGCAGCATTCAGCAAAGTGCATGCCTGCGTGCCAAATGTTTTTTAAGACAGTTGAGGGATTAGGGACATTTTTTAGTAAGTCCACAAAGCGCACCCACTTACTGGATGCAGTTGTGAAGCGACGTTTACCAAGAGCAGTGCGGACAAGATGGAGCTCTAATTCTAGGCTGCTGCAGACAATAAGCATGTACCAAGATGATCTGTGTGCTGTATTCTGTATTATGAGCGAAAATCTGAACAACTGGGATAATGACACTCTAATGATGGCAGCAGGATATGATCGGTGGTTGTCAAAAGCATCAACATGCTTTTAAAAAATGACATATGAGGGCATTTTTAATGAAACTGATGTGCACTTTTTAGAGTGCTGCAAAACAAAGTGATGGACATTGGATATTGTTGTGCACGCATCTGTGACACTATTGGAGCTCTTGAACGCACAAGACAGGAGTTTGACACTTCCTATGAGCGATTCGAGCAGAAATGCACCGCGCTCGGCCTGACAGACAATGAAAGTACACAGCCGGTCAGAGATGAGAGGAGAAGAGTGTTTTATAACATTCTGGACAATATCAGTGTTCAAATGAAGGCAAGGTTTGATCATTTTGGCGAGCTAGCTTTCCTTGGCTTTGTCAATTGTGCAAAATTCAACAAGATGTCACAACATTTCGATGACACCAAACTGCAGAGCCTGAAAAAATATGCAAGGTTCTTTGACTTTGTGAGACCAAAGGCGGATCTCTTTCCACTGTATAGCTCACAAACGGAGAGGAATGAATTTTTGGCCCAAAAGGATCTAATTCAGACTGTTCCTAAGCTTACAAAGTTACTTCAGCTGGTGCTCACTGTACCAGCTACGACAGCATCGGTGGAAAGGTCATTCTCAGTGTTGAAGAGACTCAAAACATACAGTCGGGATAGGACTGATCAAGGACGACTTTCTTCTCTGGCAATAATCTCTATTGAGGCAGAGAGACTTTTAAAACTAAAAGAAAAGGAGGACTTCTACAAACAAGTAACGGATATTTTTGTCAAGAAGGATCGGCGCATGGACTTTATTTACAAGTGAAGGTAAGAAAAGAAAAATGTTTTGAAAATCTCTCAAAATGGAATCAGACAAAAAATACTAACCTAAAATTTGAATATTTCAATTCAAAAATACAATTTGAACTTTGATTAAATATTATTCTAGTTTTTGGTTATCCTTTTTTAACAGTGAAACAGTGCGATCAAAGAATCATAGCTTATACAAACAATGGAATTATTTTAATAAAGGTGATCTTTGTTTTGTTTGTTTTGAATTATGGAATTGCCTAAATTTAGAACAGATGAACGGTGCAGAGTACACTCTCTGAGCTGTGATTAATATACATTCTGTCTTGGCTAAATGTGTGCATCACATTTATGTTTAAAGAGTTCTGTTATGAGGTATGTAACATAACCTGTTAACTGGGGCCAATAGAATAGTGAATAAGCTACCCTATTGGGTTCATATATTTGTAAATCTGTCTCTTCAAGAGTCAGTGCCTCACCAGCCAATAACCTCACCGCACGTCACTGGTTGACCACTATCAGATGTGTTGTTATATTAATTTTAACAACCCTTGAAGCACTCTGTAATCCATCAGAGCTTTAGCTTAACTATTACATCTTTAACAATCAAATATGCCACACATGAGAAAATGATTTAAGAGGAGAATCAGAAGGTATTATAGTCAGATGTATTGTGCGCACTGATGATGATGCAGTGATATTATAAATCTCAATTTAAACATTCACACTGACTGATTGCTTTTGTTGTTCTTAGAGTTTTTTTCAAGTTCTTCCTGCATTCATCACCATGGCTTTGTGAATTTAGTCTTAAAGATGTGTTGAACTTCTTTATGTTTTTCTAATATTATAGCCAAATTAATAACCTTGCTTCTTAACTGGTGGGTCGGGACCCAAAAGTGGGCTACAACGAGGTGTCTAAAAATGGTGTCTAAAGTCCTGAAGTTAGTCATTGGATATGCATCGATACCTTTTATTTTACCCTGTTTTACTGTGAAATTGGGTAAGTTTAAATGTTTGGTCAGTATTTCAACTAATTTATCTCCTGTTCTCTTGCAAGAAATGGCTACTTTTCCCATCATATTGAAGTTATTTCACAAGTTCAATGGAAAACTGGCAAAAATTGGCCCATAATGATGGGGAAAGAAGATATAAAATGTGTCTGTTTTGCCCTTTTCTTTTTTGTATCAGGTGTTTTGGTCCAGTCATGCTTCAAACTGCAACATATTTAATTCATTAAGCATGCATACTGAACATTTTTTGGAAACTTGGGTCGCAATCTGTTGTAAGTCAGACCGGTGGGTCCTGAGGCCAGGCCAGTTGAGACCTGATTTATAATATATGACCATGTGCTGGCTGTAGACTTGTTCATGTTTATATTTGATGTCCTGGAGTCTCAGAACGACGGTACTTTTTAGCAAACTAGCCCACGTTTACGCTAATTTAAGCAGAACCAAAGTGGGAGGAAGTAACTCAGTGTTACTCAGGCAGTTTCTTGAGTTTATTAATTATTTGGTCTGGCGTCCGGGTGAATCCAGCCTTCGCCATCTCTTCTGCACGTTCAGCATATAACTTAGGCTGGCCATACACTAGATGGTTTTTTAATCTGAGATTATTTTAAAACCGTGGGAGACCACGACAATTTCCAAAGATTTTTCATCTTTAATCCTCTGAACGCACACACTAGACAACTCAGCCAGATTGTCAGATCACTGGAGACCACACACCTGCCGACCTGCCTCCACCTTGCGTGATCACATGACTTTAGAAAAAAAAAAAAAACACTGATGTCTGTTGATACCATCTCACTGTCTCTCCACAACAGAATGTCCTGGCATGCGTTCCAGGTGCAGCAACACTCATAAAACATGGGAAAGACTCACAACAAAATCCTGGCTGGAATTAAGGTACCGTTGTGTTTATGGTTGTGAGTGGTGAAAGTACGTATGATTCGTCTGGTGACACTACCTGGTGTGCTCGCTCTCATTGGTTGTTGTGGGTACTCCGTCAGCTGCACTACGACCTAGATTGTAAATATCAAACATGTTTAATATTTAAGATTCTAGGTCGGGGTTTGGGAGACTACGACGTGGTTAATTAATCGAATTGATACCACACACATGCAGATAGATAGATAGATTGATAGATAGATAGATAGTCGTGTATTGTCATTGTATTGTAAAAACACAACAAAATTATGTTTGGCAGTCCCCTCTGTAGCAGCAAACACAGTTGTCCAAGTGGTGGTTAGAAATCCACAGCCTCACATCGTCCATCCTGCTGGCGAGCGAGGGGGCATCCATGAGAAAGATGCTTGGTACGGCAGGTTTGTGTGGGGCTGCTCTTAGCCTAGCCTGCAGCCTGGCTTGTTTGCCACGTTTCCACCTTCTTGCACAAAGCTATCTCTGCTTCCTCCCTACCCGGCTGTAGGTGTCATGCTGCTCCGCCTCCTCCTCTCATTAACCAAGTGCCCCGTTCTCCAGATAATCTCCGTCAGGAAAGATTTAAACTCTGTGGACACGCTTCATTTGCAGTAAGTCAAAGAAGCAGACTTGTATACACAGAATGTCAGTTCTGGTATGAGTGTAGGGCAGTTTGTGTTTGGTTAACCCTAACTAAGGCATTAAGCTACGTCAGAGAACCTGGATTCATGTATTTTTTGAGGACACAAACAAATATCCCCGCTGGAAGGGTGTCCAATCAGAATCAAAAAAACCACTGGGCGGAGTGATACAGTGCAGCAGCCATGTCTGGAGTGTAGTTCCGGCTTTGCATTTAGCTTTAAAACATCTCTGTCTCGTAATGTTCCATGATTATTTCAGAGCATGGTGAATGTACAGGTCACAACTTGTCCACGAGAGCGTTTTGGAGTTGTTGGATTGTGTATTTGATAAGTTTGATGAGGGAAAGCTGGAATACTGTCTGCTTACATTGAGTTGGTACAGCAGGTCCGAACTCGGCAGCACCGATCTAAAAATAGCTTTCACCGACAACTGAAGGTAACGAACCTATTACTAAGACTATAAGAATTATGGCAATGGGCGAATTTGCCAAAATGTTGAAGTATCCCTGTAAATTAAATATTATAATTTTGCACCAAAGATCACCTTTGAACACAAACTGACTGACATATGTATGTCCTTATAAGAAGACATGTCTCTCAGACATCAAGGGCTCAAAAATTGAAGATCATTTTAAACCACTGGCTTTAAAAACAAAAAAGAATACTCTAAAAAAAGAGTGTGGAACTTCATCAGCAAACTCAAAGATTTCAGACAGAAACAAAGCAGAGTTTGTGGACTGGCAAATAAAACCTTATAAAATAAACTTTTTTCACTGCATCTTATCAACAGTTTCATGTGAGGTGTTGAATAACCTCGATAATGAACATATTCTGTCCTCGTTTCTACCTGTGCCTGTACTCGTTTGACTTCCTTTTTTGGCTGTGAGCCATTATTATTTCCACCTGCTTATCCAAACCAGATGTCTAACCCTCAGCAAACACCTCTGCCACAAAACATCCTGAAAGCCACTCCCAGGTGAACAAGGAGATCAAAACCTGCATGGGGTGATAATGTGGAATGGGCCCAGTTGCCTTTTAATGCTGCTGTAAAGCCATAAAGCTCCATATTGCAGCTTAAGCAAATGCTGCTTCTGGCTCAGCATTGGCACTATTCCACTTTTTCTCAACCTGCAACTGTCTGAGTATCAGCAGCATGATTTCCAGGACAGCAAGACTTCCATAAGTGTCAAAAACTAAGTAGAAGTTTGCTTTACAAATTGCTGTACATTTTCAGTTTAACAACTATACCGCATCTTCTTGATGGAAGAGCACACTGAGACGACAACAAGTCAACTCAGCTCAACCTGGGATTGACCCAAACTTGCTGAGCTCCTAATTGGAAAGACTGGGCTTGTAGCAAGAATCGAGCCAATCAGGTTGTGTCCCTCTCCACAGGAGTGGAACTGCACGCTGGCTGTGCAGCTTGTTAAGGCATAGTTACTTTTGGCATCGCTGAGCAGCAGCACACACACACAGGAATATAGACACACACTGACCAGTTACTCAAATGGACATTTCTCTACATCACTTGAAAGCAGAAAGTTTCTGTAAAAAATTAAAGGAAAGTAGGAATAATCATAGTCAGATGATCTGCACTTACCCTCATTGCCCTGCATTTGGTTCAAACAAAAAAAAAAACATTTAGGTAGCATTTTTAAAATATAAAAAAAGATTACCCAAATGCAAACTCTAATATTTATTTAACACAAACAAAAAACATGCTAGAGAGGTCAGAGAGTACAATCAGGCAACGAATCTTTGGCACAGAATGATTGCATATGCATCCACACAAGCACAAGTGTGAAAGCATGTGATGTATTATCAATGCAACTGATGCTTTCAACAATCATTTTAACAATGGCAGATATACAACCAAAACAACTCAAAATTAATCACAAAGTGAGTATGGCTGGATACGCATTAGATTTTAAAAATGTGGGAGACCACAGACTTAAGGAAAATCTCAATTTTTCATTTTATAATCCAGTGAGCGCACACATTAGACCACTCAGCCAGACTGAGATACAACCAAGACTACACACCTGCAGACCTGTTAGTGACCTCGCTTGATCACGTGATGTCAGAAGAATAACAATCATGTAGTCTATCAGTACCGTCAAGCTTGCTGTCCTGGCATGCAGCAAAAATCATACAACAGGGAACAGAATCAGGATTAATTCCTAGCTGGAAAGAAGGTACAGTTGTGTCAATGCTTGTGAGTGGTGAAAGTATGCATGATCTGACTGGTGATGCTACCTGCTTTGCTCGTTCTCATTGGTTGTTGGGGGTTTCCTATCGGAGGTACTACGACCTGGAATCGTAAATTACCAAACATGCTTGATGCTTATGATTTGGGGTCTGGGAGGGTAAGACACAATTTGGAGCAGCAAAACAATCACGTTGTCACCACACACAAGGTGTATTCAGACTAATTGTCCTTTGCGACACGGCTCCACTCAGCATACGCTCCCACAATCATCGAGGGAGGCCAATCTTGCCTCAAGTCAGGCTTAAAATTTTGTAGTGTATGGCCAGCATAAAGAATGCTCAATTGTGCTCAATCCCTGTTAGAGACTCTGCGATATTTATCAGATATTATGCCCATATATCAGAAGCATTTCCTTCAGCTCTACAAAGAAATAATGGCTTCTTTTGTTTTATGTTGTTTAAATCTGCTGAACAGTTTATAGAAGTTAGAACAGGCGGGAAGTGGGTTTTTGCAACACTCACCTCTCAGTGTTACAGTGAGCCTGTTCATGTCAGTTAAGTGATGGTTGATGCCGGCCCGCAGGCTCCTTAGGCTGGAAAATGCTGTAATCCCTGCTCAGAAAATATGTGTGCCATGGGTTGCTATGGTTACTCCTATCATCTAACAGCTGCTGGGCGTTAATTTGGAATAGTGTAAAGATTTTTTGACCGGAACTACTTGAGAAGTTCCATAGGTGTCCATATATGGGAAGTAAATGGACACCAGTGGAACTTCCAGAGCCAATCAGAATTGAGTATTCACCAAGACCATGGTGTAAATTATGATCTGTCATGATATAGTATGATACAATATGACATGACAAAATAGGATACAACATGTCCTGATATGATACAGTATGATACAATACAATATGATTCAAAATGTCAGGATATGATATGACATAATGGGATATGATACATTAAATTTCCATGTATCATACCATGGCATACCAAACCATACAATATAATACAATACAATACAGTACAATGTTATGATATGGTATGATTCCATACTTTGATGGAAACTCGCACTTCCCACTTACTGAGTTTGATGAGGAAGTCTTCTTAGTGCAGGTCTTGTCTGTGTGAGTCTAATTGTCACTGATTAAGACCAGGTGTGGGATGCCTATAAATATCCTTGGGTTCCTATTGATGAGTTCCAGGCTGGCTCATTTAAACCCTTTGACACACAGACATGCACATACATTGTTGTTGACCATAGATAAAAAGAAATGCATCAATATATCTAGTGGTTGTTTGGCTCTGTAATTGGATACAAGATTATTTTGATCTTGATGTCACATGATATGATAATGAGATGAGCATGGTCAAAACAGCCACTGCAGTGTGGAAACTCTCTAAAAACAGGAGGGTGCAGAAATCTGAAACTCTATAGTCACAAGTTTGAGATGTAAGCCTGAGTGACAGACACCATGTGAAGAGATCAGAGCTCAGGTCACATCAGAGCTCAGTGTCCAAAGAAAGGCAGTGAACAATGAGTGTGAGAAAAAAACACATCTGTCACATCAACATTAATGCTCAGGAGAGATGGTTTTTATGACAACAGAAGTGGGATTTGCTCCAGGAAAACAAAAAAACTGTAATTTACAACATTTTCACAGGATACAAGAGTCTGTTAACAAAAATATAGGCAATTTTAAAAAGAAACTCCTGAAAAATCAGATAACTAGTAATGTCTTGATTTTTAATGGACGTTACTCAGTCTTTCATGAAAGGGTTAATTACTGAACGTCTGCACAATTAAACAACATGAGATACACATCAATCACTGATGTCTGACAACCCCAGCAGGCACAAAGTTATTCAACAGAGTTTGTTAAAGTAATTGGATTATTTTAATCAGATCATTTAAAGTAATTTTCATAATTTCTCGGCACTCAGCAGCTGGCACAGGCCTGTGCGTGGTGAGCTGATAGGTTTGATTATTTAGCACAATGCAGACGCCCTGGAGGCAGCAGGGTGGCCAGATGTGTCGCATGATATAGAATTACTCAAACTTGAAGGGAAAGCTTCTGGTCCTCCCGAAGTTGTAAAAAGGAGAAACTTTGGACCACAGTTCAAGAGCAACATGCTTTCAATGTGGAATGAAATATGAGAGCCTAAATTATATCCTACTGTGAAATAGCCTGCTGCAGATGAGAGCTGGTTGAAAATCGGGCATGAAAGTTCATTTTCAAAATGTGCAACAAAATTCACTCTATATTTTGGGGGCTTTCAACAGCCTCAACATGATGGCGAAAAACTGTGTCCTTAGCTACAATTTCTGTAAAAGTATTGAAAAGATGGTGTTTTAGATCAAATGTCAAATGTTGTCTTTCAGAAACTGAGAGAGAATGATCGCTGTCTGGAGATTTCAAATGTCTTGCAACCAGTCTGGCATTTTTATTCCCTGCTGCTCTTATTTTGAACCTTTCTCAGGTACTCAGGTACTCCTGCATGCTATCTGCTCCAAAAAGAAATTTTTGGAAGATCAGGAGACAAGAGACAATATGGTCAGTTTTTTCTAATAGAAGTCTATAAAAGCTTGTTGGCAGTACTTTTACTGACTTTTTCCATGACATTCTATCTAAGTTATCAAACTGATAAAGTATACGTATACTTAAATTGCATCGCTGTTGGCTCATTGTTCATGACGCAGTGAGTCAAAAATTTCAGGCAAGCTCAGAAACACAGTCTAAACATACTGGCAATGCTTTGTTGACAATGAGGCTGTTTAAGAGTATGATCAACTGATTTTAGAGATTTAGTACCTACCATTGCATCAATAGGGATTGATTTTAATGAGATCATGTCAAGGTTTAATATTCTGGTGTCCCTCATTATGTTTATGTGTCTGTATTAAGTCCTGAAAACTAAGTCTGATTCCTTGTTTCATACAACATACTAGTCCAGTAAGCTGATTCTGATTCTGAAATGGAGACAAACTTTAAAGAAATGAAAGATTATTTGGCAGCCCAGCACCACCAACAGAATGTTGACTGAAGGAGAGATAATTAAAGCTCTCATCCCTCTGATCAGATGTAGTCAAATCTGAGACTAAACTACAAGGACAAGAGCCCTCAGAATTGAACTGGTAGCATCATTGCATCTTAAGCAGTGAGCATCATTAGCAGCACTCTCCAAATCCCCAAGGCCTTTCACTGTGTCAAAAGCCAGTCATCAAATTGTCCCATTTATGACAGTTGTCTGTGTGGATGCTACATGCTGTAACAAACCCACGACAGAGCTTGTTAAATCTCCCAGCTCCGACATTCAGACGATCCCTCTCTACACAGCATCTGAAATGTAACGTGACCTTTTGGGTCCTGTCAGACTGCCAGACTGTCTGCGTGGTGTGTTTGGGTCCAGTGTGTGCTGACAGGAATCTGGAGGAGGAGCAGAACGATGCCAAATCAAAGATGTGAAGCTATGTTTTCACATCTGCCCTGCTCTGACAGTTTTCCTCCACTTCTGTACCCCTCTATTTAGGACTCAATTGAAAAACCTCCTTACCTTAAATTACATCAGGCATCGAAGGATCAGCATGTAAAGGACTGAGTCAGAACATACACGGCTCTTAAATGTTGATCCACGAGCTGCCAACCAGTATCTCTGTATTATAGTTTCAATTATGTCAGGTTAACAGGATCAAAGTGCTCCTGGGACAAGGAGTGTGATAATCAACATTCAGTATGCAAACATGTTAAAAAAAAAGGATACATCATTTAACCCCCTGCCTTCTCTTTATGTTTGTCTAACCAATGAGAGTATACACTTTATTATTTTTATAATATTTCCATTTTCTAGCTCACAGGATTTCTCAAGACAAGAAACTCAGGTCTAAAAGAACATTTGTCCTCAGGAGTTCTGCAGAAAACTTTTTCATCACCCAGTAAAACTTCCCATGTCACCCAGTGTAATGGTGTCTGAAATAATTGCACATGTGGAGCTGGCCTGCTTCCTGTTCTAATAAACAAAATCCAGAGGCCATCTGAATTATTAATGTCACAGCACAAGATGTAATTTGGAGAACAGCTGCAGCTGAATGAGTATCCGAGTGTAGAAGACTTTGTTCTCTCTGCTTTAAAACAAGCATAAGCTGTTATAGGAAAAAGGTAGACAATCGCCTGGGGCCATGCACCAAGGGGCCACAAGACATAGGCAATATAGGTGTGAATTGAATGTGAGGTAGGAAAACACATCTAAAGATATTTTCAAAGATTAAGACGTTTTAATGGTCATTGAGATGTCTACAGTACATAAAATAGCCTTAATATATAATTTTATATTTAAAAAAAATCACACAGCAAGGTTAAAGACACTCAGGATGACACAAAATCTTCATATTGAAGTAGATATTGAGCTAGATTTATTACAAATGTTTAGCCAATTAATTCGTGAGTAAATGGTTTAAAATTGCATGCAAAATAAGTAAGGAAATAAAATTATGAGGCAGAAATGCAGATATTTCACCAAAAGTGAGCATGTTATCAAAGATACAGCAGTTCACCCTGAATGGAGGATGAATGTGTGTGTATGTGTGTAATCTATAAACAGTACGTATTGTTGCCTCTAACTGAAAATCCAACAAGGAAATTAATTAGAGGATCTGAGGAAAAAGTCAGAAGGGCTGCATAATTCATCCTGTGGGGAATATGAATGTCCATATGTAATTTTGTGGCAAACAATCCAAAATTGTTCATATATTTAAGTCAGAGTCAGAACAGACTGGCCAAAGATCATAGGTGGATTCATGCAGTTTAGGATTGTTAGAGCTACATTTGTATCATTTTTACCCTGAAATGTCTTAGTTAATGTAGAAAATTACTACTATGTTATAGTATATCAAATACACTATAACAAAGTATGTGTACAAAAAGTAAGGACATTTGTGTTTGGTAGGTTATTTCTTTGTTGTAACAATACTTCTTGGTAATAAATCTTATATTGGAAAGCCTGTCCATTTTACTTTTCAATGGTGCCACATTTGTTGGGATCATGCACTAGTGGGATGAGCAGCAGAGCTGAGTATGTGGGTTGGGCCCTTGAAAAATTTGCCACATCTCTGCCATTGCCAAACAGCTTATTCTGCTGCTGCTGCTGCTGTTGATTTTTGTTTTGAGCTTCTGGTAGCTTCGTGAGCATAGGCCCTGCTAAAATGGTCAGTAAGTGTCTGCCTCAAGAATCAGCATGCCACGTTTGAGTGCGATAGGGAAACTTCAAGGTAGTGTTACGCAATACCAAGTTGCAGCATTATTTGGAGTGAGCCCTAGTACCATCTCTATCTCTGAAGGCGAAGTTCCATACAATGGGGGATGTCAGACCGGCCACAAAGTGGACATCAAGAGAAAATGACACCTCAAGAAGACCGTTCCCTCACCCTGTCAGCACCTAGGAACCGTAGGCTGTCTTCTACAGATTTGCAGTCAAGGTTTGTAGGACAACATGGCCATTGGCTCTCTGCCCAAACAATCCGGAACAGACTGCACAGCCGATCTCTGGACTTAAAGGACTGCCAGGAGGCCTGCCATGACCGCCCTTCATCATCAGGCTCATTTGCACTGGTGTCTGCAACATGTGCACTGGAACCTGAACTTGTGGAGGAACACTGTGCTCAGTAATGAGTCCAGATTCTGCCTATGACAAGCTGGATCTTAGGATCAAAGTGTGGAGAAGATGAAGAGAACGCTATGCTGATTGTTGCACCAATAGAGTAACATTTTTTTGCTGGGGGCAGTGTGATGGTGTGTGGCGGCATCTCCCTCACTGGAAAAACAGGGCTTGTCATCATTAGAGGCAATGCAAATGTAGAGAGATATGAGATTCTGAAACCAGTGGCAATCTCTAACCTCCAAGATGCCAACACCCATCCCCAAATAGCGGGGTTTATCAGAGACCACTTCCAGAACTTGGGAGTGGAGAGGATGGAATGGCCTGTCAGCAGTCCTGACCTTAACCCCATTGAACACTTGTGGGATCAGCTTGGGCGTGCTGTTCTTGCCAGAGTGACCAACACAACCACGTTGGCTGACTTGCAACAAATGCTGGTTGAAGAATGGGATGCCATCCCACAGCAGTGTGTGACCAGCAAGAGGAGGAGGTGCCAGGCTGTTGTGGCTGTGTATGGTTCTTCCACATGCTACAGAGGCTCCTGTTTGATTGTTAAAGTGCCAGTATGTCTTGTTTCTTTAGACTTCAATCAACCAATCCACCAAAGAAGAGTCAGTGGTAGAATAAGCTGTTTGACATTGGCAGAGATTTGACAGATTTTTCCATGGTTGCAACCCACATACTCAGCTCTGCCAAAAATGTGGCACCGTCTAAAAGGGAAACAGGCTTTCTAACGGCACAGGACTTAATGGCAAGAATCATTGGTACAACAAAGAAATAATCTATGAAACACAAATTTCCTTGCTTTTTGTGCTAAGTTTATGTGTATTAGTTGAGGCCTTGTATTACCTCAGTTTTCAAAACAAGAGAAATTCTAGATTTTTATTATTGTTAGGAACGTGTCTCGTTACAGTGGCTGTTGTGACAGAGCCACCATGACAGCCAAATCTTGTTTATCATTGCCATGAAAACATTAGATGTTACATGAAAGACTACATATTGCAGTGAGAATCTCTGCTTCATCTGCTGTGATCTTGCTGCAGCTCAACCCGAGTTCAGGCAGAAAATTTGCAAGGGGGATGGCAGGAAAACATTAGAGTAAAGTAGGAGTGGAAGATTTGGCTGTGTGCATTTATGTGTTCGGTGCACTCTAAAAAGTTGTCAGGAGTTTTTTTAACCTTTTTCACCACAAGTTGCGATGCGTATCATCGCTTTTCCTTACTTACATGCTGGTGAAACTAAATTAACACAATAAAACCAATTATTCTCATGTGTCAAGCTCCATTAAACACTTTTCTCCCAAAACTGCAACTGATACATAATATCTTATACTTTCACAGTCAAATCACAATCATCATCTCTTCAGTATGCACAGTAGAAGGCAGTGGGTTCCCTTCACAGCATGCACTGACCGTGCTTTCTGTGGCATCCAAACAACAGGAAGTGACGTCATCAGATGGCAAAAAAGGGAATAAATAATACAAAAAGTTTCAAAGATAATGCAACAAATAACTCAAGGTCGGCATATAAGGATTTATTTTTTTGGTATATTTCTTGTACTTTGACCTAAAACACCCTCAGAAACTTGATGAATTCTTTATGCATAAGCCAATTTAGCAATTCTATTCAAGGTCTGAAAAGCAGCAGACCTCCTCCTACTCCTGTTATCTGCCCTGTTCGCTGCTGGCCTTGCTCCCCCTGTACAGTATTTAACCTGCAGCCCTCACTTCAGCGGCTGAGATAAACTCAAGAGTCTCCTCTTCGCCCTCGCTCTCTGTGCTGTTAACTGCTGCACTTTAAAAACATTTTCTCTGTCTCCCTTAACCAATCGAGCTACAGAGGCTGCAACAGCTTCATTTTTGGTTTTAATTCTTTTTCCTAGCTTTTTAATCTCGCTCATGGACTTTCACTAATCTCTCATTTATATTTAGATCACAACTGTATGCAGCATGTCTACCTCGTGAGGCAAATGAGGCTTGTTGCTGTAGCTTGCACCATTTAAGAGAGTAAAAGCATGCAGAAGATGAGGAAAGACATTTTTTAGTATGTAAGGCACAGCTTGAGCTAGAGTTTTGCCATAAACTTAAACATTTAATTTGTGTTTATTTCCTCTGTTTACACTGACCAGCCCAAGCTGTGATTGATTATTTATTAACTTACAGCATCATTATGACAATGTTTGAACCCTGGAGTCCATCTGGTGGTATAAATAATTGGATATTTCCTGGTTGCCATGCAGTTGAGCAGAACAAACATCAGGACTGTGCCTCTCACCAGCCGGATGCTCAAACCATTACAGACTGAACAACATATCTGATAACAGACATCGGAGGTTAAATGCCTCCTTTGGCTTTCTTCAAATCTAAAATGTTCTGGATGAAAAGAGGATGTTAGATGGTTTATTTTTAATTTTCCATTAGCCCTGCAGCACTCCTACTCCTTAAACTACTTTATGCATGTTTGTGAGGTGACCTTCCATACAAGTGGAGCGCTAAATATATTCCTATTTGAAGCTTTGGGGTATTTATGATGTGAATCCTCATTGACATTGAGGGAAAAATTCAATTTCAATCAGTGTAAGTGGACAGTTTGTCAGTATGTGCTATCAATTTCAAGACCATTTGTCCTAAGGAGTCAATGCTTCCTTTCTGTGGTGGTTAATAGGAGTCATGGGCCATGGTAGGTCCTATCAGCATTCTAACTACCTGGAGTCTGGGTCTGAGGAAGGTGGGGATCCTGTTTGGACTGTCATGACCATGTGGCAGTGTTTATTTTGTCTGCTGCTTTGGATTTAGTCTTTAAACCAAAATGCCTCTTCGTTTGAGGTTGTACAGATGTGGATGGAATTTAAAAATCATGTAAAATTATGTTAGAACTGAGGGCTATCTTCCAATTTACACACAGTATAAAACGTTACTAAGGGTTTTAGCTGTTACCTGTGAAAGCATCATGAATTGTTGATGCTCACAAAGCAGAAGAAGGATATACAAAGTTATCACAGCATTTCCAAGTGTCAAGAACTGGAGTAGAAGGTATCAAGAAAGTCAGAGAGCCACAGAACAAGCCTGGCAGAGGTAAGAAGAGAAAGATTTCAAAGACTCTGGAAACAACATAGTGACAGATGTGTCTAAAGACCCCAGAACAACTGCCAAGACACTAGAGAATGACTTAACCAAGTGTGGAAGTGTAGTCTCAAAGAAGACCATCACTAGATCCCTGCACAGGAATGGACTGAGAGGTTGCAGAACAAGAGAATGCAGTTTCTCTTGTTCTGCAGTTTTCTGCAGAAGAGACACCTTCAGGGCAGACAGACATATGCTAAGGACACATATAAATAAATTAAAAATATGCTATGTAAATTAAGTGATTACATAAAAATTCACCCCCTTCAAGTCAGTCTTTTAGTAGACCTTTGCACCTTTGGCTACAATCACAGCACTGAGTCTGTGTGGATAGGCCTCAGTCAGGCTTGCACATGTGAACACTGCAATTTTACTTCATTCTTCTTTGCAAACCTGCTCAAGCTCTTTCAGGTTGCATGGGGATCATGCATGAACTGCCCTTTTAAGTCAAGCCACATAATGGATTGAGGTCTGGGCTTTGACTTAGCCACTCCAGAACATTCAGCCTTGTTTTCTCTAAACCATTTCTATGTAGCTTTCAATGTATGCTTTGGGTCATTGTCTGGAAAAAAAAAAACACATCTCCACATTGCCACGTTCATTTTACCCTCTACCTTTACAAGCCTTCCAGGGCTGGCTGCCAAGAAGCATCCCCACAGTATGATGCTGCTATCACCCTACTGGTCCTGGTTAATTTGGGATGTCTGGTATAAACTACTAGAATGAAGATGTAGGCCTATTGGTGTTAGAAATGCCTTGCTGTTCCTCAAACCTTCCTTCCAGAGTCATAGCAATATAAGAAATACCATGGACTTTTGGATGAATAGTTATTATTAACTTTATTTTGTATAGCACTTTTAAAAATGTGAGTTTACAAAGTGCTTTGACATGTGCAGAAGCAAGCAGAAGAACAAGCAATGAACCCAAACAAAAGACAAGAAGACAATATCTGCAACAACTAATAACATTTCTGTAAACCTCTTTATTGCATTCAAAATTTCAAATGTTGGCATGTTAACATATATTTGCCTGGCACTGCTCTGAGCATCACTGTATGTAGAAATGAGCTCATAGCGCAAACTACATCATGCAGACAGTCTCATAGAGTGTGGTCAAAGACTTCATTAAGCCAGAATTAGGTGAGTCAGGGAAGATAGCATGTGTCTTATTCTGTCTTTGTGTGGCATATCCTATTTAAACCCAGTACAGTGGGTATGCACTCAGACAGAAGGATTTACACAAGTCGAAACAGCCATGCAAATAAGCAGAGCTGAAATTACTTGGGTGCTGTAGGTTATGGTGTGTTGGAGTAATAATCCTGTTAGATATGTTCCACAAGAATCCATGAATACAAAGAAGGTACTTGCTTTGATTTCATGTGTGGTGGGCGAACAGGAATAGTCACTGTTTGAAATTTTAATATCTAAGACCTTGTCATTTTGGTCTAATTTGTCTCATTACGTACAGTCACAGGCCTTTTATTTCCGCCAAGGGGAGCACTCTGCACTCAGAATATTGAGTCTCTTATTACATGAATTTCCATTACTTGGCTTTTCATCTGAGTGGCAAGGGAGTGACTGAGAAATGCCCTGAAATATATGGAGCCTCACAAAGTTTTGTGTTGATTTCACTCGTGTTTCATTTTGCATTTCAATGGCACTCCAGTTCTTCTCTCAATATCTACCATATCTTTTTAAAAGAGTTCCTAGAATTGTCTCCCTGCTCTGAAAAGGAGCAGAGAGACAATTTCTATTTCGCTTTGATAAAGTGACAAAAGACTTCTATAGGTTGTTCTGCTTGTGCTTTGTTCAGTTTAATATACCACAATATAATCTTTAAAACTACAAAGAGCAGAATAAAATGAGTTGGATTCAACAAAATTTAGATTAAGCATTGAGCAATTTAACTGTGTTTCAGTCATATAGCCATTTGCTTTTAGACAAAATTTTTGTGCATTCATGTCTTTTGACACAGAGAGATTAGAGTAAATGAAGTAGAAGAAGAAGAAGAAGAAACTTTAATGCAAGGACTTAAAACACCTTTGTGTGACCTTGTTCCACCACATTTAATAGCAGCAAGTAAAGATTTGATCATAATTGGTTGCAGTAGTTCTGGTAAAATATTAAAATTAGATTTTTCTTTCTTCCCTATATTGCCCTGGAAACAAATACCTTGCTCACAAACCTTGGCAAAAAAAACTATGCTAAGGCTTTAAAGGCAGGATGTAGGTGGAAGTTTTTCCTTAAAAAAAAATTCCTTTTTTTTTTTTTTTTTTTTACAATCTAAGCTTAAGCTTAATCACTTAAAGTCTCTGTAAAGTGATAAAAAAATCTTTATTTTAAGATTGTTTTATGACAAGCCACTGTGCTCTGAACCACCAAAAACAACCCAAAAAGCTTTTCATGTTGGGAAAGATGTTTTTCGCTCTTCTGCCAACCTGCTTTAGCATAAGTATCTGATAGGAAGTAAAGAGTTTCTTGTTTGAGTGGTTGTGTACAATGGCTGCTAGTGGAGCACTTAGCTCAGAATTAGTCACAGCTGCACTTTTTTCAGAACTAAACATTTTTTTTCTTAAACAAGCACAGAGAGCAACACTGAAAGCATTCCATGGCATAAATGATGTTTTCGCTCTTCTGCCGACCTGCTTCAACATGAGTGTGTGTTAGTTACAGGGGAAGGGTTACTTGTTTGAATGCTTGTATACAATGCCCGCAAGTGTAGTGATTAGCTTGGATTAGCTACAGCGGCAGTTTTGTCAGATCTGGACATTTCTAAATCATAGAAAACATGTTTTCACTCTTCTGGCTGCTGTTGCATGAGTATGTGAGATTTACAGGGATGTCCAGCCCCTGGATACACAGCAGCAGTCCTTTGTACAGGGGCTGCTGCTGCCATAGCTGTTAGCTCTGTTGTGGCTGTAGGAAAGTGTCATTTTGTTTGTAACTTGACCAAATTTCTTTTTTTTTTTTCTTTGAAACCAGAGCAGAGAGCCACACCCAAAGCTTGTCTTGACAGAGGAAATGTTTTTGCACTTCTCCTGTAGTGACGTGTACCCTCCCTGCACAACAGAGCACAGAATAAAGGGAGAATATTGTCTCCCCATTGTTCTGCCACGGCCAACACCATAACGACACTTCCTCAATAATGCTGTGGTTGACTCGATGTGTGTGTGTGTATAGTAGGTGCATGTGTTTGTGTGTACGGCTTTTAACCAATCAGATGTGATAAAAGAAAAGCTGGAGGGGAGGGGGGATGACATTGCTCAGTGCTCCATGTACCAGTCAATCTCCACTCAAAGAGAGAGGGGGAGAGAAAGAGAGGAAAATATAGCTATATATAGCTCTAACCAGTAACAATGGGCTCTATGCACGCATGGCTTCCGAATTTGGCATAAGGCGGCTCCCAAACTTCAAGTTGGGAGACTGAACGCAGAAGAGAACGGTGTATGATGGTAGATTTGTTGCAGTTACCAAAGCTGACCGTCAATGACAAGTTAAATTTAGCTGAAGATGTACAGTGTGGCACACAGCAATGTCCAGAAGTGCTATTAACCCATTTCTAAAACTTCATTTTAGTATATTTGGATGCCATTATGATAAAGAGTAAACACAATCAACAATCGAATCAAACAAAAAACTGACGAATAAATGCAGTATAGGATGGTTAAGATTCCGTTTCGCACATATCATTGGGCGGAAGTTGTAAAGCGGCCTTTTTTTCCACCTGAAATACATCATACACTTATCCTGCTGTGCATAAAGCCTATAAATGCCTTATAAATAAAGACTGGAACAGGTTTGGGAGCTTGGGCACTTTCCAGGATGAACGCCAAATACATTTGTGAAAGGGTAACAGGAAGTATAGCACTAGGACCCAGAAAAGGAGGCAGAGTCTATAATTAGAGGCTGAACCTCACCTGGATCTCTCTTCCTGCATTCGGACCTGAGCACACCTGAGTGAGCAGCTGAGGCCAGCCTTTGTCTGTGTCAGCCCTTGATTTGGTAGGCTCCATTTTGTTTAAAAATACGTTTTAAATCATGATCTAAATTTTGAAATTGTTGTTTCATGAAAGAGATCTTTTAAATTATAGTGCTAAATTAAATAAAGCTTTGTTAAACATTTTTTATCAGGTTTTCCATGTTTGGTGAGGGACATCCTTTTGTGAGTGATTGCTTTGGCATATCAGCCAAGAAAGAAGGTATTTTGTAGCAGATTGAACAAATTTCAGTCCAACTCTAGTATTAGTCCCTTTTGTTAAAAAATTAACACAGTCTCTTTTAAACTAATAGATTCCAGCCACCTGCCTGGCAGCAACTAGTGTGGGGGGAAATATAACCCAGTCTTTCAAGGTAGATGTACATTTTAAAATGCAACTGTTGTACAGATATTAATTGTAAAAGCCTTTTGTTGTATTTTGATATGTTTGTTTGTTTGTTCTAGTTTGTACAGACATTACCAGAGGAGCCAAGCACTGTTTTTCCCAAAACTGGTTTTAGTTTTTTGGGCCTTAGTCTTTATTAGTACATTTTCTGCTGGACTTAATGCTGTGTCGGGAGAGAGAGCCTAAGAGCAGCTGTTTTGCATGTATGTGTTTTTGTGTGTGTTTTGAACCATTCTGATCCGTTGTGAATAAATTTAACAACTTTGATTTGGCTTCAACTATTAGTACTGGTGATTTCTCTGTTAAATTTATTAGCATTTCTTTGCTAGCTCTTTTGGTGTGCACAATTGTGCTTTAAGCTTTAAACCTCTCCCTCCCACTGCAGACTGGTCCAACGGTGAATGTTTGACAGTGAGACATATACAATACAAAACTTAAAGGGCAAGTCAACTCATATACCTTTTGCATAAAATAATGTTGTAAATCCCCTGTCTTACAGAATCTTATTAAAATCTGTTGTATTTTCTTAATGTCAGTGTCTTGCTCTGATTGATTCAAGGGTTTTTGTGTGTTGGACAGTCTCACTTGGTCACACATTCATGCAATGGATATGAGTCAATCTGGCGTGTCAGGTTTGCTTTTTCATGCCAACAGGGCTTTATGACATAAGGGACAGCACAATTACACACACACACACACACACCCCAAAAATCACTCTTCCAGAACACGCAATTCAGTCAGGAATTTCAACAGGCATCCTAGATAGCTGCAGTCAGTCATATACTAGGTTTTAACCTGGTCTTGATTACAGTGTAGCCACTCTGCCACAAGCCCATATCAGTGGAGGGCTGCAGTGATGGCTGTCCTTCTGGGACTTCGTCCCATCTCCACACAGAATCTCTGGAGCTAAGTCAGACTGACAATTAGGTTCTTGGTCACCTCTCTTACTAAGGCCCTTCTCCTTGATTGCTCAGTTTGGCCAAACAACCAACTCTTTGAGGACTCCTGGTTGTGCCAAACCTCTCCCATTCTCCCAGATCAGTGCCTTACATCAATCATCTCTCTGAGCTCTGCAGCAGTTACTTTGACCTCATGGCTTGATTTTTCTCTGATATGCATTTTCAGCTGTGAGCCCTTCTATGGAGAGTTGTGTGCCTTTCCAAATCATGTCCAATCAATTTAATCTATCACAGGTGGACTCCAATCGAGTTGTAGAAACATCCCAGCAACGATCCAGAGAAATGGGAGGAACCTAAGCAAGCATTTTTGCAAGGATCTGAATACCTCTGTCAATGTGACATTTTTCTGTTTTTATTTTTAGTAGATCTGCAAACATTTCTAAAACTCTTTTATCACTTTGATACAATAGGGTACTGGGTATGGATTTATGAGAATAAAAAATAATTCAAACAACTGTAGCATCAGGCTGCAACAAAAGAATTGAAAAAGTGAAAGGGATCTGAATACTTCTGAATGCACTGAAATTCAAGGGCAAAATATGGTATTTAAAATGAAGTGTCAGTTTAAAAGAGAGTGAGAATATGGGAGCAGCAGCTGCAGCTCTCAATATTCAGTCGCCTATTTAAATAAATTTGACGGATGTGAAAAATGCAAAATATCAAACCTGCTCTTAAAAATAATGACGGGGTCAGTGTGCAAACATGATAAACACAGTATGAGACTGAGATTTTGTTTTTTGACATCCATGAGAGTTGGATGGATTAAAGGTTTATTCCTTTAAACATAAAAATATAAGCATTATCTTTGGGATTTTTCAAGTAGAGCCACACTGAGCTGCTATAGTTTTTGTTTTAACGGCTGCAATTCAAGGCTAAGTATAACCTTATAAATCTTGCCTGTGGTGCAGTTATGTTCACTGGCTAGAAAAGAATGAAGGTATACATCTCTCTGTTCAAATAAATTGTTAGACCTGTGCATGTTCACAGGATGATAGATACTGAGTAGCTGCTGATGGATCACGTCTAATAAGGCACAGAGCATAGTCTTAAAGGTCTCCCTCTCCTCACATAAGAGAGACACCACAGTATGCTCTGAATCTTCCCTCATTCTGCTGCTCCTAAGAAGAATTATTTATCCTTCGCTCTATTCCTGGGAGGATGCTGTTGACAGCATTTCATCTCACTGTCTGAGTACTGCACGCTTCCATTACAGCAGGAATTGCAATATGATGTCTTTGTAGGAGGCTCAATGATCCCACTGCATTTAAAAGCCCAGAAAGCAGAAGTAATACTGAGGCAAAGAAAGAAAACATTTATTGTTTATGAATGTGGTGTCACACATGGTCCTGTCAGAGAAGAACAGGGAGGTGAGGTCTTGGTTTGAGGTCTCAGAAATAATCCTGCCTCCCTGTCTTTTCTTTCAAACAGGCAGCTGGACTTTGGATTTGTTCCTTTGGAGAACAATCAGCACATTCGTGTCAAAAGCGATACATTGCATTTGCAAAACAGACAGTCTAACATTCCACATGACAACTAGGTTTTACATTTGTGATGCCCACTGTAGTTCATATTGTTATAAAAATGTACAGAATAACATTTTTGTGTCTCAGTGCAAAAGATATATACTTGAAAAGAATTTCAGAAAAGCCGTGCCCTAGATAAATGCCCCCTCCCTTTCCCTCCCCTGATCTGTGCCCCACAGTAAAATAATTGGCCTGTTTACAAGACCACCAATAAATAACCAACAGAAGCAGTTTTACAGTCACCGTCAGATAGCAGCAGTGTCTCAGCTTTGACTTTAAATACATATTCACAAACACCAGTGTGTCACTGTACACCCACAATTCATCAGAACAACTTTAACTATAGGTTATAATAATTACAGTTGTATTGATAATAGTTACATGACAATAATAACAAAAGAAAAACTCAATTCCATTGTGTCACATCTGCAGTAAAGTATTTACATTGCTGTTCAAGTTCTGTGGCTTAGTTTCCCGTGTGTGAATTTCCCAGGTAAAAGAAGGCAATGAAGTGTCTGTAAGGTAAAAGGCGGGGGGGTTGGGTGGGGTGGGGAGTTTATCAGCTGGTACAGATGCTATTGATGGAGATGATGGCAGGGTCCACCAGGCCCAATTCCTCGTGCTCATTCACGCACAGCTGATAGCCACAGCCCCGCCTACGTTTCAGCGGGGTCACCTTGGCATCAGGTTTAGCGCGAGGTGGCAGCAGGAAGCCCACGCTCCCGGCGATTAGCATGTGCCAGATGCTGTGGATGTAGAAGTAGTTCTCCTCTGTCTCCACGAAGGCATAAAGGGCCACGGCTGATGTGGCAATCATGGTTCCCGGGAATAGGAAGAACACCCAGCGCTTCCAGGTGGGCGGATAGCACCGTCGCCGGCGGATGGTGCGCACAGTCTGAAAGTAAAACAGACAAACACAGAGTTAGTCCAAAAGAACAACAGCACCAGCAGCTTTTCAATCATCTTTAAATTACATGAATATTTAATGATATTTTTAAGGATGGTCCTTTAATAAGCCTTTTCACATGTACTAACGATATATGATTATATTTATAAATTTATAATGGCAAATATGACATTAAAAGCTTGAGAAAATGCAGCCATCAATCTGAAAAATGTTGGTACACATTCAGCTCATAAAGACAAACCTGCTAACCACTTGTAAAGATGACAGATGTGTTTTGATTTGTAAATGTTAACATCTTGAGACCAAACAAGAACCACTGATCTGTATGTTATAGCAGTAAGTTAGTCTGAATGCTTGCGTAGGAATTAAGCAGTTTTTATGAGGGATTCATGCTTCCATCTGCATCTTATCATTATTATAATAGAATTAAAGGTAAATATTGTACCGTAAAATGTGAACATTTCTGCAACATGTATCAGTCCTACATATTGACATCATTCATGAATGAACCATGAGGCTTCCTCTTATGATGAATTTAGTTTGTGGAGTTTTAAACAGAAACAACATGCCCACTTCAGACCTCAATTTTAATGTGTCCGAAGAACCAAAGTTGTATGTCTGACCTTGAGCAAGTTTAATATTTAACATTGGAGATCAGGCCTGGAGTGGCTAATCTGGAGAACCAGGAGAAGTCCTGGTGGGTCGGGCGGGTTTAAGGGTCGCCAGGGACGACGTGCAGTGACAGTAAATAGATCATACAAGCTGCAGTACCCCTCTCAACTCCCTCTCTCTCTCTCTCTGCATCTCCCTCTCTCGAACTCTCAAACTACATCTACCAACAGTAATGTTCTGTGTCCATCAGCCAATCAGTGTGCTTGGTCCAGGAGGTCTGTCTATGTCAGTCTGACTCTAAACATACGTTCATTTGTTCCATAATTACCTTCATTAATCCCTATGCTCCAAGAAACTCAAGATCATAGTAACAGAAGAGAAGGGTCATAAAAGAAGAAGAGGTGGTGAGAAAATGCAAGATTAAAAAAAAACAGAAAACTTGCTGGCGCAACCAAAAACTTAAGCCAAGACTTAAGGGGTGTTTTTTTAGCTCACAGCTCAATGTAAACTTGCCAGGTGTAGATGACACAGTAAATCTCTCTCTCCCACTATTTCTCTTTCTATCTCACACACAAACAGCATCTCCATCCAACAAACATGTCAGAAATCCATCCGACCAGTTGGGAGAAGCTGGTCTGGCCCTAGTCGGATCGTGATCGGCTTCGTATCCCCCTGTACACAACACAGCAAATGATGCACGATACAACTGAAAGTCAGCGCGGCTTCCAAGTGAGTCGTGCAACTAAAAAATTCATGGCTTTATCAGATACAATTCACACAGTGTACGCCTGGATTTAGGTGTGCCTTGGACAAAAAAAGTTTCAAATCCACTGGCTTAGGCTACAATAGAGCTAGGTTATTATAGTTAACTAAACTAACTAAATAACTAAAACTAAAATGTAAAAATCATATTGACTGAAACTAAAAAAAACTAAGCTTTACAAAAAAACGAAAACTGACTGAAACTTTATTCTGTGCTGACAAAATTAACTAAAATAAAATAAATTAGAGACAAAATCTCCTTAGTTTTAGTCTTTGACAGCAGCAGACTGAGTGACATGGACACCCAAACCTGGAGAGTGTAAAATCACATGGTTTTGATTGGAAATACTTTATAAAGTGGTAATTTAGGCTCTTGAGTTGTATACAAACATAAAAATGTAATAAATACAGAGAAAAGTGAAGAGCCCTTTTGGGTCTCACCTCCGACAAGTTCCCCATATTACCAATGAAATTAAAACTAATAAAAACTAAACTGAAATTTAAAACAAAATTTAAAAATGAAATAGAAATAAAAACTAATGAAAAATCCAAAACTATTATAACCTTGCAACAGAGGTACATTCTATTCAAATCGCAGCTATGTTACAGCTACATGGGAAACACTGCCACAAAACCCCCTCTGCAGAAGCTGCAGCCTCCCTCCCAGTTTGCTGCTTACAGTGAGAGTGAGGAAGTGCCACCACTGCTGTGCATAGACATGAGAGTGGGCAGGTAGGATTCAGTCAGTGTTAATAGTATAGTGTACAATCTATAGGCCTGCCTGCTGTAATGGAAACGTGTCTGGAAAAAATAATCATTCTGTGCTCCTCAATGAATCTTATTGAAAAACAAATATAACCTCTAAACTACCAAAAAACAGCAACTTGTAACTCTGTAGATCCTTTGTAGATAAAAACGTCCCATGGTTGGTCATAAGACCATTGGTCATGAGGTAGTCATGATGATTATGGGATATTTTTTAGACTTAATTTTTGTCTCAGTAGCAGTACCAAGGCTCAGCAGCATGACTCGTGTAATTGTTTCTGTAAATAACACAGAAGCACCGCTGAGCTGTTGTTCCAGTGTGTTAACATTTACATGTAATCAAAAAATTGAAATTCTTAACTGTGCGAAGTATGATGATAAATATACTCAATCCACAATAAAACAAGTCCAGTGAAAGGTTGTGAAGTGAAGTGGGTTGGTCCGAGTGATGACTCTCCAGGGTTGAAAATGAGTCCCACTCTGGTCCTACTTGAATGTGTTTTTTGTGTTATTTTAAGCCTTTTGTCAGGGTTGCCTCAGTGAACCACCCTGCTGTTAAACCTGCTGTTTAATTAGTAGAATTAATTTTAATTTGAAAGTATAAGCTCCATTAAAAAGGGTCACTTTTTTATCTATGTCTCTTACTGTGTGTCAGCTGGTTTTTACGGTGCTGTTTGTAGCTCTCATAAAGAGCGATGAAGCTTGGTTTTACTGTAGCTGTTGAAAAGACAGCTTACATATCTTATCTAATTACTTTCAGTTTTACCCGACTGAATGTCAGTGTATTTGAATATTTCCCTCATATATTTTACAGTTAACTGTTGTTTGCTTTTTATGTCTGTCTGTAAAACTAATGGGCAGCCACTCTAAGAGCCACTTGCCACTAGTAGTATTGGTGCAGTCATAAAGGTACTTTCAAGAAAAACTAGCCTGGATGTTTTCAGCTGAGTTGTTATCACAAATGTGCAGATTTTGAAACCGGTTACCTACACATAGTGAATCTGCTTCATTTTTGTATCTGCAGGCTAATATGTTCTTCTCAGCTCTTCGCAGATGCTGTGAATGTCTAATTACGCATGGTGACCTTAGATTAAGAATTTATACAAAGGCAAAGTCCACTGTCATAGCAGTGGACTCTGTCTGCCAGTGCTTTAATGTCACATTGTGCTTTCTGAGGCCCCTGCCGCGCTGCCCAACAGTCTCCACTGTCAGATGCATACTGACAGGGCAGCCTGCAGAAGTGTGAAAAAGGCTGAAATTTAGACCTTTGTTAGTGTCTGCTTATGTTCCTCTCTAAAAGCATAATTCTACTTTAAATTGATGTCTTTGCCTCTATGAGAAATTGCTTTTTAAATGAGGCATTTAATTTGTAATTTCAATTTGTCCTGTGATTAGTCTCAAATTAACCAGTTCTTTCCATGAAATTTGATAAGAAAGACACTTAAGTATCATTTCCTCTCTATAAAGTTACGAAGGAGCGACGGGGCTCATTAAAAAAAAAGACTCTTTCAATTTATTACTTTTGCAATTAATCCCTGAGGCCTTGTGTTTAATGTCCTCATTTCTGTAATTCAATCAGTGTGTGTCATGTAGAAACACGATATTGAAGAGGGAGATCATACCGGCAGCAGTCATTCACACATGCAGACTGATGGGATTTCAGTGAGGGAGCAGCAGGCGCTTTGCTTTGATTGCAGGAACAGAGGGACAGGATTCTTCATAAATCCACTTTTATTGTCTGAAATTTGTATTCATGCCTACTGCTGCAGCATAAACTCCATCACAATGATCATAATCAGCTGATAGATGTTTTCAATTGGCCATCAGAGTTTTGACAGCCATTGGTTTGCCTATTTTGTAATCTATGCTCATGTTGTGTTTGCCTGTAAATGGATATGATGTCTTTATTTGTTTAATACTGAGAAAGAGCTCGCTTTTTTACTTTAAGTGGTGGCAGGGAAAGACTTGGACATTTCATTTATTTCCTAAACAGCGTTTAGAAAGTGCTTCATTATTTCATTCGCTCTCTATTTTCATCCCCTCATAAACACTGATTATATCCCCCTAAAAACACATTACCATAAAGCACCCCAACAATGTCAGAGGAAATGCAAGCTGCTCATGAATGACAGAAATAATTACATGTATTGGGGCAGGAAAATGGCTCTGATTGAGTTATTATGCTGAATACATTTGGAGTTCAAGACTAATAATCTATGTGAAGCCAAGTGAGGAAAACATGAAATGTGTTTGTACTTTTCAAATCCCTTTGGAGCTGCACATTTTTCTGGTTAATACAAACAGTTTCCTCATAGAATTGTCTTTTTATGCATAAGTCGGGGACCTCATTTAGTTTGAAGACAGGAATATTTGGCATTGACAGATTTGAACTTCTGCCCCTCTTCTCACTGTTCATGACACCCCTGCAAAGCAGCAGGCGCTCTGTGCCCTCCCGCTCGACTGATCTAATTCGGTTGTGTCTGGGAACATCCAGAATGCCAGGCTTTGCAGAAACATGACACGCTGAAATGAAAAGGGCTCTTGAAGGGAAGGGCTCAGAAAGAAACCGAGGGGCGAATGCGGGAACATATGCAACTGAACGGCTGATAAATTATGTAGAGTGGTGTAATCACAGCGTGAACTCCGGGTTATCTTTAAAACCTTGACTTTATGGAGAAGTTAACAAGCAAAATTTTCTGTTGGGGCAAGACAGTGTTGGTTTATCCCTACAGGAAGTTAGAAGAATATAAGGCCACAGTATTCACACCACAGAACGCCACAGGAAGTCATCTCTGCCTGTGGCCATCAACCTCTATGGCCCTATTTTAGGTCTTTATTACTTTTTTCATGACAGTTGATGTATAGGACTACAGTGGACTACAAATAATGTTGCTGATTAAATTGTAAATTTACAAGAATAAAGTCTTGATATTACAAGAGCAAAGTTGTTGTTTTATTGAGTATGGTCATACTATTTCGGAACATTAGGTCATACATTTCAAAGAATAAATTGTCATAATATTATGAGGTAAAAGTGATGCATTTACAAGATTAAAGAATGTTTAAGCAGGGGGATTGCATCCATTGACGAATTAGCTCAAAGTTATTTTCAGAATTGCACTATTAAGTATTTATAAGATTATATTTATAACAAGATGGGCTATGAATCATGATTCATTTAGAGAAAACAGGCAGATCCATGTGAAATTAGACATTTAAACACCCCCATAAAGCTCAGATGGAATTATCATTGTTTCATAAGCAGGTGTTTGACTATAAGATTGGCAGCTGAATGAAGCTCTTTTGTTCAAAATGCTGCATTCATTGCTGTATTTCCACTCCATTCCACTTATATAATCATTATTTCAGAGATTTACATAAAATGTTGATACATTAACATTTACCAAAGTGCTACACAATGACTACAACATAGATATAAAACACAAAAGTGTAAATGAAAAATAAATAAATAAATAAATAAATGAATACAGGCAAATAAAGACACCATGACACAAAAAATGCAATTCCAAATGTGTGATAAAAACAAAGATGTGTAATGGTTTGAAAGTGTAACTACTAACCAACAGTCAAGGTTTTACAAAAAATGATGGTGCTAAGCTGTGAAGTAAATAATGCTGAATTAACTTTGTTGTGTGTGATTGTAAGAATTTTGGTAGCATAGACATGAGGAAACACAAACAATTCAACATTTTTTATAACCTCACAAAGCCATGGTTTACTCGGTCTCTTTGGAGGCTGAAGTTGAATTTTTTGCTGTTTAATTTTTAGACACTGAAGTTTTTGAGATATTGAATTTTTTTACACTGATTTTTTTTTTGAGATTGAATTTTTTATCACTGAAATTCTTTATGTTGAATTTTTAAAAACTGAATTTTTTGAGACATTGAATTTTTTTGCCACTGAATTTATTTTTGCATCGGACAAAATTCAGTGGCAAAAAAAAAATTTGTACTAATTTAATGGTTTTTCAAATTCCAAATCCAATTTTGGTGCTTAAAAAAATTTAGTTTTAGAAATTCAAATTCAAACTCAGATGGCACTGATTTACTTCCATACTAACCCATTTCTGCTACTTTTAAGATCCAATTAACCCATTTTATTTATTTATTTATTTATTTTTTTAACAAAATAGATTTACATTTTTAAGAAGGCTATAAACTACACAGTGATTAAAAAAGAAATTTGTTTCATTGATAAGAGTGGTTATTTTATCAGGTTAAATATAAATGGATATCACATGCTTAACTTTACAATAACCCATAATTTTGTTGACCTCCATGGGCCCCAGTTTGGCTGGGCCCCAGAAAGCTCTCCCCTTTATACCCCCTTATGGACAGCCTTGTCTCCACATGACTATTCGTGAATGTGCATGGCTGTGTTCAGCCACCTTCAGGTACAGTGGGGGTCCCCAGTCTCTGACACCTTTATTTTGGGGGTCACAGGCTGAAGAGGTTGAGAACCCCTGCTCTAGATGACTATGGCTTTATAAGGGCAACGTCATCATTTATCTCTCCTAGTATTAAGCTGTTTTGATGTTGTCCGGGTAGAGTCAGTGCTCTCTCTGCCTCTGTGATCATGTATGTGCAAGAACTGAGACAATATAGAAATCCTACATGCACTGGAAGAGTTCGTGCGAGTATAATAAAATTAAATCCTGGAAGCACCACTGTTCATGATTATTTGTAGTAATACCATATGTTGTGTTGTATATCATTACATATTTCATCCTTTTTTACAAATGCCTACATCTTGGGAGCAATGGGAGCATTTGTTAGAATAAATTATTTCTGATATTTGCATTATACTGTATTTTATATTTTACATAAATTATGTGTAAACATGTCATCGATAATTGATTTCTAAATGCATGATCGCTGTTGAAAACCAGCTTTAAGTAAATCCTCACATACATTCACATTTGAATAAACATATATGTATGTTCGTCGAATTTCTGGTGTGCTGTTGTTAGGCTTAAAATAAACAGATCCTTTACATAGTAACATATACCGTTTCTCCCTTTTGTTGTTAAACTAGATGCTTTACATGGAGGATTTTTCATCTTTCCATTTCTCACAAAGATAATTCTCAGAGCTACTACTCCCACACATTATTCAGAGCAAAGCCTTCTCTGAGGAAGCTACAAACCGTGTTTTCAAACTCATGTCAGTGGTTTGGTGTTAAAGGCTTTTTTTCCCCCCTCCAAGAACCTTCCCTGAAAGACTATTATTTTTTATCTTCTCAGTTCAGGGAGCACATTATGACTGGGAGAAGAGTCAGTGAAAGTACAAGCTGACTTATAATGGAACTACAACCCATGACTAATACCCACAGGCTGCAAAACTTTTAAAGCTCCTTCTGTGTTAATGTAAAATAGCTTTATTGGTCAGAAAAGCCACAGATTTTAGCCATGCACATGTTTTAGCCCTGAGCTTAAATGATGGATTAAATACTTTTTACACCTAGTGGCACGAGGAACAATAGCGGGGCAGTTTGGACACGTTTCATCTGGGTGTTTGAACAAGCTCATCTATGAATGTTAAACACACATTATGTAAGAAATTTAATTTTCTTTTATCCTGTCCTGACCGCTTGGTCACACGCTGCAAGAATTAACATTTTGGGTTAAAAGGGACTTTTAATCCTAGGATTAAGAAGCTGAAATTGATATATTACTTTATGAAATTCCATCTTTCATTATCCCATATTGTGTTTTAACCTTGAAGGAAAATTACAGAGATAACCATTATTAAAGGCAAATAAATCTAATATGGAATACACCTGTCCTGAGCTGTGCATTTCTTGTCCTCTGTGTAGCGAATAAGTGAGTTTTTCTTACCCAGGCTACAGCCATGATGCCCAGAGCAAACAGACTGGGCCCCAGCAGGTTCCACAGACCGTGACGGTCGAGCTGCAGAGCCATGGACAGAGACATCGCCCCCAGCAGATACAGCACCTTGACAGGAAACACACAGATCAATAACAGCCCCCCATAAACACTGTCGACAGAGTTACATCCGCAGTAAATAACAAGATATTTGTGTGGCCAGGACTCAAAAACAGCCTTGCTTTTAGGGGAATATGCTGTCAAGATTGTCATTTTTTCCCAATAAGAGACAAAAATGGTTGCAAAAGCTTTTGCAGTTACACAACAAATCTTTTAGTAATGAAAAGTGCCAGTTTCTGCATGTGGGACTATTTTACTTTTTCTGCACCTGTGTCCTGTTTTGAGGGGATTTCAGAGTCCTACTTTTCTTAGCACAGCTGGTGAATTCAAGGAGCAGACTTGAGAAAAAGCAGGCAGGAAAAGAAAAAAAATCTGAAAACAAGTGTTGTAGTGTTATGGGTGCAAGTCAGTCAATGAGATTTGAAGGGTTAATAGTGCAATGAGGAGGCGTTGAATATCTTTGTGAGTTATTTGGCATTTCTCACTGTTGTACTGCACCATGGACTCAAGCTTGACCACTGTGAATACTGCGATGTTTCTTTGTTATCTAGACCAGCCTGAAGAATTGTTTAGAAAATCCAGTATACTAATGGTTAAGGCTGAAGATAGTCAGGAGCCAGAGGCATGATGCTCTCAGGTTGTTCCAGACCATTCTGGTGATCATGATATCGCAAAGATGCTTTAAGGGATTTTCTTCAAACTTTGCAGAAATGTTAACTCAGGTTTAAGGCTGAACAGAAAAGAGTTTACAGGTTGTAAGTCAAAGGTCAAGGCCACTGAGCATTTTCATGATTTCTTGCTTGTAAACGTGATATCCCAAGAATGCTTGAGGGATTTTATTTGACCTTTGCACAAGTGTTCACTCTGACTCTGGGATGAACTGAATACATTTTAGAGGTAGAAGGTCAAGGCCAAAAACCAAAGCTGCCCTTCTTCTTGACTTATCAGTGTATATTCACTGCCCAGCAGGTGGTAGTTCTAGACATTTAATGGATCATGCCTTTTATAGCTCATATATAGCTGCCGTATATGGCTTATATAGACACAATGGTATAATATGATATATTTCCTCATAGCCATATAATAACTGATCTTGCAAGACAATCACACAATGAGACATCATGATATCTGACTAAAGAATACAACACTCCACTGAAGTGAAGTGCAGAATTAATGTATACAGTGCATTCAGGAGTATTCAGACCCCTTTCACTTTGTTCAACTTTGTAATGTTGCAGCCTGATGCTACAATTGTGTTGTCTTGGCTTTGTGCTTAGGGCCATTATCATATTAGAAGGTAAACCTTTGGCCTAGTTTGAGCACTGTGGAACAGGTTTACATTGAGGATAACTCTGTATCTCAGCTTTTCCTCAACCCAGACAAGTTTCCCCGTCTCTGCTGCTGAAAAACACCCCCACAGCATGATGCTGCCACCACCATACTTCACTGTTGGGATAGCATTGGGCATGTGATAAGTGGTACCTGGTTTCCTCTGGACATAATACTTAGAAATGAGGCCAAACAGTTCAATCTTGGTTTCATCTGACTGGAGAATCTTGTTTCTTTCAGTTTGAGTCCTTCAGGTACTTTTTTTTACAAACTCAAAGCAGGCTTTCATGTATTTTGCACAGAAAGAGACTTCCGTTTAGCCACTCTGCCACTAAGCCTGGATCAGTTGAGGGCTGGGTGTCCTTCTGAAACTTTGTCCCATCTCCACACAGGATCTCTTGCGCTCAGTCAGAGTGACCATCGGGGTCTTGGTCACCACTCTAACTGAGGCCTTTCTGATTGCTCAATTTTGCCAGGTGACCAGCTCGACAAAGAGTCCTGGTTGTTCCAGACTTCTTCCATTTCAGAATTATGGAAACTCTTTGGAAACTTCAGTGCAGCAGAATTTTTTTAATTGTCTTCCCCATATCTGTGCCTTTCAACAATCCTGTCTCTGAGCTCTGCAGGAAGTTCCTTTGACCTTATGGCTTGATTTTTTTGCTGACATGCATTTCCAAATTTTGTCCAATCAATTTAATTTGCAACAGGTGGACTCCAATCAATGTGTAGAAACATCTTAGCAAAGATTTAAAGAAATTAGCTAAATTTCAAGTGTTTTTTGCACACAGTATTTTATTCTTGGTGTTCTAGTAAGGACTGTCATGTCTGACTTGTATCTGTTTATAATGTTATGCAATTTGAGGCTAGAAAAAAATGTTGCACTTTTTCCCTTGTGTGCACCTGTGGTGACAGCAGCAAACATTTCTCAACACAACACCCTGAATTAAGTGCAAGCCAGTATCTGTTGGTGTTTTCAATGTTTCTAGTCCTATTGAATTAGAGGCTTTTTACATTTCTCAAACCACCCTGAGTGCCAGGACCTGGCTCAATTATACCTGTTTTCTTGGTCTTAAGTTTCCCCCCCTCTTTTTGAAGTATTCCCTTCCATTAGCACCATAATTTGAAGGACACCAAAGCCGCTGTTGTTTAGCTTTTTGCAGAGTTAATGAATTTATTCACAGTATTTTGTGGTTGCAGAAATAATTAAGTACTTTTCACCTCAATCTGACATTATCCTGCTACTTGTATCTGTTTCAGAAAACTACTGCATCTACTTTTCAGTGGATGTCAGTATTTTAACTTGCCCGCAGAATGATACAACACGTGACCTTCAATATAACAATGGGCACAAAAAGTAGAAGTCCATGCTATAAATAAAACCAGTTAAACTTTTTTGTCAGGCACACAATTCGACATAAAGCCACAGGACATAAAATAGATATAGTGAGAGTGGAAAAATCAATAAGCTGTGCTCCACATGCTCTGGGAGAACTTTTGCCGGCCCAGGATGCCTGAGGTCTGCATTCTTCTGTTTGGAGGGGAGCGGAAGGAGGAATCTGGGACTTTTCAAGCGGGAAAGGGATGACCCGTCTGCAGAAGAACAGGACTAATTGGCACGGAGCAGAGAGGAGAGAAGCAGCATGGTGCAGCCCGAGGACTCAGTGCAGCCCCAGTCATCAGTCATGCTGCACTGCTGGATCACAGCAGCACCGAAACATGCATGTATACATGTATTATACCGTGTTTTAGAGGCAGGCATGAATGCATGGGCGCTCACAGGCAGGGATTTGGCTGTAATAAATCATTATATGTCTCTGTGACGGATGAGCTAGTTTGAAAAACTCGCAGGAAGTCTATTTTTGTCTGACATATATTTTCATGCCTAACAATATACAATGATATAGACTAACACTGTGCAGGGCTATTGTGCTATTGTAAGATGTCTTTCAAAGGCAGTGCTGTGTTAAAAATTGTGAATATCTTGAATAATTCAGGTATAAATGCTCATCTTTAACTTAAGGAGCAGTATGCGCTGAGGATTTCCTAACACAAAGGTACAAGCTGTCAGGGTTTTTAAACAAATACAACAGGGTTTTGCTAAATGTGTGCTTCACATTATTGAAAATCCTAATTTATTCGTGTTTTTGTGTTTCTCTGGTGAACATGTGCTCACTTACGGCTAATTGGCTGACTTTAAGCATGCTCTAAAATTTAAGTGTCTGCTTGGCTTCACTGCTCAAATTTTCCACATGCACTGTTGAGTCTTTGTGCCTTTGATAATTTCTTAAACCCATGTCCAACTAATTAACATGACCATGTTACAATATGCCTCATTAGAGTTACAACATTGCAGCCCTGGTAATTATTTCAACCAAAATGTGGAACTTTGCACTGTAGTACATTTTCAACTAAATAAATGCATGTCATCTCTGAATACCAAATATTCGTAATATTTTATGGACATTTAGCCAAGTTTTCTGGGGTTTTATTGCACCTTCATAGGTGTGTTATGCAAATACTGTTCTCATAACCTTTTTAGTGTTACTCTGGTAAAGCTAAGCTTCTTTATGCAAGTATCTGAAGGTGCTGGAAAGTAATAGTTCCGCGTTCACAATGATTTCCCTCTCAAGAAAGCCAAAGTTATCATGAGTAGTTCATTGGTATCAAGAATGTTTACAAAAGCAATGACAAAAACATTTATGTCATGCCTACTTTGACCATGTTAAAGCACAACAAATCGAAGTGCATTATCTTAAGAGATATAAAAAGAAAAAGAGGAAGAAACATCCAGTATGAGATCCTATACACACACAAATAAAATGTAAAACCTAATAAGCACAAGTAGGAGAACCATCACCATTTATTCTCTAGAGTTTCTCACTTCAAAACTCCTTCAGTCTCAAAGTTAAAGCAACACTTTAACCTCACATTCAGAAAGGAAAAGTTATGAATTGAAAATAAAACTCACAGTTGAAGGGTCAGAATCTTCACTCTCACTGAAAATAAATGTGCAAAGCCTGATGAAACGTGCCAAAGACATATAACAGAAAAAGTCTTCCAAATAGCATTTCAACCTTTTTCTTACTAAAGTACAGCTTACAGCAAGTGGGAGGAAAAGCCAATGTGTTTTCTGGCAAATAACTAAATTACAAAAGAAAAACTTCCTGTTTTAAACATGAACTGAAGTTCCCGTAGGATCTATAAAGTATTTGTTGATGTGTCTTTTGAGGTCAGTGATGTGCACAGAACTATTTTCACATACCACAATGAAGATATGCCAACATTTAATATACAATAGAGTAGCTACAGCCAGAATCTTCTAATTGTCTGATGCTTATTTTTCCCTGTCATCCAGCAGGTAAATTAATTTTTACTCATTCTAGATTGAAGAGAGTCAAGACCATATCAGTGAGATCAAAGCTGCACCAAAAGGTCATTATCCTTTAAACTGATTAATATAATTCTTAGAGATGGGCACAAGAATGGGCTGCATGGTGGCGCGGGGGGGGGGGGGGGGCGGTTTGGGTATGACACATTGATTTTGGGAATCAGTGTGAACCTCTATCTATTGACAACTTCTCTACCAACTCAGCTGAACTGTTGCCCACTGGCGCCACACATGTTGAGGAGTTTTAACATCATTTACAGACTTTTTTTCCTCTCCCCTCTATGGCTGCCATTATACACAGTGACAATGCATTAATGTAGAGAAATGAAAATCACTTAATTCTGTTCATAATTAACTTTAATGCCAATGCTGTTATTATCACAACACAGCATAAATATCAGGTGTTTGCAATGTCAACAGGTTTTTGTTTCTAAGTGGCCATTATGGCTAGAAAACTCAAAATTACACTCTAATGAAAATCTACAAACAATAGAAACCATTTTGATATATCACCAATGCTGAACTCTTTGTAAATCTCTGGGAGTACATGACTTCATGTAGGTCAAGCAAAATTTCACAATAAAAGTGCCTGAGGCAGAGACAAGCATTTTGGCTTTCTGTCAGAAAAACTGTCTGAAGCACAGGAGGCAGCATTACCTCGCCCAGGTTTCCACAGTCAATCTTACCATATCCTTTGCAGGTAAACAAATAGACTGTGGGTAAACTGTCACTGTTAAACCAGCTCCCGCAATGTGAGTCAGTGGTGTACTGGCCATGCTTGAAATGTAAAGCAGGGATACCCGCTTATTTTTTAGTCTCCAAAGAGTCTCACTCTCCTCTGATGCTCATCATTCAGAAGTACACTGATTTTTTTTCCCCTAAGATGATGAAGGAATGACCCACCTTACTCTGCCTCTAACAGGCTTGTACTTGTTACTGCCTTTGGTTGGGTAAGAGGATCTGGCAGTGCTACTTTCTGGAAATAAAACAGTAGAAGGGACATATTACCTGTAGACACTACATTAATTCCCGTTTTTATGCTGATGACACTCATCTTTATCTTTCTTTTAGCCATAACAACCCAGATCACATTTCTTCACCAATAAACTGTATCACAGACATCAAAGAACCAGACATCCCACAACTTTTTACTGCTCAGTATCAATAAAACAGAAGTTATCATTATCTATCCAGGCAGGGCCATTTCTAGCCAATTTGGTGCCCTAGGCGAACTTACAATTTGGTACCCCCCTCAGTTTGGCAACAAGAATGAAATTTCCATGTTGTGATCTGCAGGGTCAATCTGTTTATCAAAATCCAAGATAGTTCTTTTTACATTCATCAGTAATTAGAGGTATCGTACTTTTACCAAAGTTAAAGACTTGATATTTGGAGAAAACATTAAGGGCATAGACCCCACAAGCCACCCCATGGCTCCACCTCTGACTGATAAACTTATCCACCACACAGGATTTACACCTCATAATGCCAAAACAGTGTCAGAAAATTAGGGTTATAAACACATTGTGACATCCCGTCTATCATAAAAAAAATGGCCTCTTTTCATAAAGCGTTTAATTTACAGACAAGGACAGGGACAGAAAGGGGCAAACAGAGTAAAAACAAACTCTCATAGAGGGCTGAGTGAAGTACGCTGCGCTTTTTGGCACTCGCGAACAATGATCAGGAAAATAATTCCACCTACGGCTTAAAAAACAAAGGATGTGTACATAAAGTCTGTAAATATATTCCTGACATTACTCTTATTAATATAACCAGGGTTAAATTAGTCCAGGCTGCCAGCTGTTACAGTTGATGTTTTTGGAGTGTGATGCCTGGTGAGGATGTGAGAGTTTTCTTTCATGCTTCATTCAGTGAGAAAACTTTGACTAGAACAGTGAAAAAACGTATTTGTCAAAGGCAGTGATTAAGTGAATGCAATATTATAATTTCTTAACCTGAACGCAGCTTCTGTCATTCCGTGTTTCATGTGGATGGTCAGACTTTAGGAGGAATTGGACACGCATGTTGTGGTTGCAGGTGGGAGGGAGGGATAACACACACGCATCAGCAGGTGTTAATGGTCAGGAAATCAGGGGGAATGGGCAGGTAGGGTGTTAGCTGTCTGACGCAGGGCTCTTTCTCTACATCCTGTCCATTCAGTGCTGTGTGAATGAGGAAAAAGAAAACTTGTTTTCTCTAAACGTCTTGCTGAGCTCACAGTGTGCATGTGCCGGGGGCGCGCATGGAGAGAGAGAGAGAGAGCGGTGAGGTGAGCCTGGACTGTTTCACGAACGAGGGGCGCAGAGGTTAGAGGAGTGCAGGAGTTGATGATCTTTTACATTAGTGGACCTTTTAAAAATGTTCAGGTTCATGATGGCGCCCCCCTCAGCGTGGCCATCGCCTATGCCCAGAAACAGCCCTGAATCCAGGCACTACAGATGCCGATATACCCCAGCAACTTAGTTCCCTGGCATCAAACATTCCCCATGGTTGAAAATATCTGGATAAGCACATCAATTCACTGGCTTAGGAAACTTTTAAAAATTAGTCACATGATACTAAGAAGTCACCTTGCAACAATAATACATGCTTTCATTTCATCCAGATTAGATTATTGTAGTTCTCTGTACTCTTGCCTGTCACAACATAGACTAAAGCTGATCCAAAATGCAATAGCCAGGCTCCTCACCAAAACAAGAGATGGAGAGACCATATCACTTCCATTTTAGCTCCCTTCACTTTCTCCAAGTTAAATTTAGAATTGATTTTAAAATTTTAATGATCACTTTAAAAGCACTTTCTGGTCTTGCCCTGACATATATCTCTGATCTCCTCTCCCCTTATGAACTGGATCCTCAGCCGAAGGTCTGCTAACTTGTCCACCATCCAGGCTGAGGACCAAAGGAGACTAGGCCTTTTCAGTCAGTCATCCTCTTTTAAATCCCTCTAAAAACACATTTTTATAAGTGCAGTTTTACTGCATCTTTGTTTTTATCCAGTTGATCTAATTTTACAAATTTTTTATATACTAGGCTTCAGTTTTAACTGAGTTTGAACCTATTCTTTTGCTTATAGTGACACAGAGCACTATGGTAGGTCTTCCCCATTTTGATGGTGGTACAAACAAACCACAACACCTCTGTTCACTTTGCTTGAAAGATCCACATCACACTGTAATGTGAGGCAGTTCTGGGTAAGGATGCAGGTACTCGAGACTATTACCATTTTATGAAAAATTAAGACAGTACCTCCAAAGATTTGTTTTTCAAGTTCCCAAACCATTAAAAGCAAAATATGAAATGAACACTGAGGGCAAAGACTAGTTTACTGAAACGCTGGGCAACACTGAGGCTGAAGCACAGACCTCTTGAAGACAGAAGTTTACTTGCATAAAATAGCATTAGATATTATAATAAATGTAAGTTTGGGTTCTAAATGCACTTGTTTTTTGTCTCTCTTGATTACTTTCCCGAGAATTACTTGTTCTTTAAATACACATGTCCTGATGTCTGTGTGTCTCATGTTTATTATGTTATAAAATTGGCAGAACATACAGACCAATTCAATAATAAAACTGCAAAAACCATCCATATGTATCATCAATAAGGCTGATTTTTGTTCTCACACTGATCCACTTTTTCTTAATTCTCATGTTATGAAATTTTATGATTTATTTTACAACAAAATAATGCAAATAATGTTCAGAGCAAAATTAAATTGAAGTTAAATTCTGGAATAATGCCAATATACATTTTAAACATGTAATTCGCTTTTGATTTTCAAGAAAATAGTTTGTAAAGCTATTTTTGAAGCTTACAAGTGTGACTGATTATCTGTTGTTGTTTCTTTGCATTTCTGGAAGTTGGTAGCCTAAATAGTCGAAAATGTAGGATAGGCTTTTATAAGCAGGTTGCTTCTGCCTATGCCTTTTCAGTTATTGCTCAACACATAACTATTGATTTTGTTTGAAATGTCTATACTGTGTAACAGTGTTAATTTTTGGCAGCTCTTTCTAATTTTAGTCATATTCTTAGTCTTTAGATGAAATGTCTTTAAGTTTTAGTCAATTTTAGTCATTTCTACTCCTTTTAGTTTTAGTCTAGTTTTAGTCGGCAAAAACACAAAACCATTTTAGTCTAGTTTTAGTCCATAAAAAGTCTTCACATTTTAGTCTTTACTTTTAGTCCAAGCATTTATTTTCTTGACTAAATCTGGTACACAATCATGGTAGTGTGTTCTATACACTCTGCCAAACCTGGGGTCCCTGCTTTCTACAGCTGAGATGCAGAATATCTACAGCTACATTGTTTTTTGACAGATTTACCCAGAAATATCACAGATTTTGAATGTCTGACGAAAACTAAATTACATTTTAGTCTAGATTTAGTCATCTTGACATAGACTAAACTTACTTTCTGTCAGTTTTATGCTGGGCTTACACCAAAAGATTTTCACAGGCACAGACTAAAAACTGAAAGTCTTAAGTAAATTTTAGGAGTCTTACTGGGGTCACGGCGTGCTTCTCTCATCTCTATCATTAAGTATAAGGTGTTAATCTGCACTCTCTTTTCCTAGTCTTGGACTTGCGATCATATCAAACGTGTTTGATATGATCGCAAGTCGCGGTGATGTTACACTATCAACAACCAATAGATGAGCGCTGACATAACTGGAAACAGGAAACCTGCCGGTCAGAGCAACCACAAAAGTGGCAGAGCAGCATGGACGAACAAGGAAAATCAGCAGTGAAACGTCGAAGGTCCGGACCAATATGGACCGTACAGAAAGAAGCTGGTGGAGCTGTGGGCAGATCAGCTCAGCCTGTTCGATGTGAATTGTCCAACATATCACGACTTTGAAAAAAATTGCATGGTGGGAAAAACTTGCTAAAAAAATTTAGTAGTAGTCTTGTAAATAGTGACTAGACTAGTGATGAGACTAGGCTGACTAAAAACTCTAAAAACTTGTCTTTAGATGTGAGCAGGTGTGAGCTAATAGTTTTCCAAGAGTCTTTTCCAAATCTTTTCAAAGACTTCTGATGTATGGGTAGCTTAAGTCATCACAGATCTATTTTTGTTAGTCTTAGTCTAGTTTTTATTGAAATTAAGGCTGCCAACAAACATTCTTAGTCAAAGTTTTAGTCGACGAAGTTAACACTGCTGTGTAAAACATTGCTTAAAAAAAACGCAAGTTTCAATGTCTTTCACAGACTTTCTTTCTCTCAACTCCACTGCCAACATTTTACATGATAACAAATTAAAGTTACAGAAACTTAAATTATGTGAACCTGGATGTGAATGGATTGACATACGTGTGCCAAGCTCTGGTAATTCTGATATTTACAACTTTCAATTATTAAAGATATTTTGTGAAACTGTATTAAAGTTGCCACCTGTTAGATGTCTGAGGACTTTTCATCTTTGAAGGTCTAACAGTCCCACTAACAGAGACACGATCAGGTGTTACAGGGTCCTTTACTCCTAACTGCTGCTGTGTTGATGAACAAACACAAACACACAATGACAAACAAACACAGTCTCTTTCTAGTACACAAACTCACAATTCTACTTGCCAGTCCCGACATGTGCGATTTGATTAGTGACTACGTACTGCAGCGCTCAGCAAAAATGAAAACTCTAGAGGACAGCAGATGTTCGTACACTCTCCCTCCCTCCCACTGTTCCTCCTTCTCTCCTCTCCCCCTCGCTCCGTCTCATTTATGGACACGGACACACATACTGGCACACACACTCTTCCTGAGACTGCTCCATCTTGGTGCTCAGCCAGGGAGTGACCCAGGGAGAAGGTGCATCTGTTAGTGTTTACCGCAATATGTCAACAAACCAGAGAATTCAGCACCACGTATCGCTTATTCTAGCACATCGATTTTTTTTTTTTTTCATTTATAACTGAAAATTGAGGCTTATGTGGAACTCATATTTAGCTCTTCTTCATGGCTCCACAGCTCTGCTCCTCACTCCCTAAATCCCTCTTTGCTTCAGGGCTTATCTCAAGTTGTCGACCACCAACATGGTGGAGCTCTCAGCTCAGGTTTTACTGGGCAGCAGCACATGGCGGTTGACAAGTGTTATGGCCAGAGCATGTTTGCTAACAGACCTCCAAGTCACGGCTCCTGACTAAAAGTTCACCAAGCAAATCAGAAACAGTCAGGAGTTACTCTAGCCATAGGCTGGATCCTTCATTTAGTGAGACAACTGAAACAATCAGAGCCATTATTGGGGGGAACTGTAAATGTTTCTCTGATAATATAGAGCTCAGGGATCCCTAATCTCTTTTTAACAGCTGCAGGATTGAAAGTTGGCATTTTAGAACACTTAATTAAAGCCATAAGACTGTAAAAAATCAGTTTTTTTACTTGGACTAGAAAATCTCTATCATCACTGATGGACATATTAATTAATGCACATTAAGTCAACATAAGTTAACTCCCATGGATGTCATCATAGATGGGCAGTGAGCTATATGACATTAAGTCCAAGAGTCTATGACACAGGTACAAAAGTGTCTACAACCTATTCAAACAATGTAACACCTCATGGAACAAATGGCCTCAGATGGACTCCCCTAGATTAAATGAACCTCCTCCCTGTCTGCAAACCTCTGAACTCCAATGCAGAGGGCAGTGAGAGTCTTTAAGGATGGTCTTCTCTCTTGAAAAACATTGCCAAGATCATTCAAGTCACTGCCAACAATTTTTTGGCAAAGATTCACAGTATTTCCCAGTCTGTTTTTGTTACCAATGCTGAGGTTACCAAAACCACATCATAAAATCAACTCAATAAAAGATGAATAAAACATAGAATAAAAAAAAAAAAAAACCATTTATCAGTAACAAATCCACTCAAAATTCTGAAGGAGAAAAGTCTCTGTTTGGCCCGTTTGCTGATAATGTTTGCTTTTGCATCATAGGTCAGTTTCACCAAGAATGACACCCAACTATTTATAGTGACTTTCTTTCTCTACAGCTGTGCCGTTGAGCAACAAAATATTGGTTTTAATGAAGTTAAATCACACAGTTTAAAAAAGCGTTATAAGAACTCATGTTACAGACAGAAACCAGGAATGAGAAAAGTTTGTTTGAATGGAATTTTGATTTTCTCGTTTGATCCATGTTCCATCTGTAAACATGGTGGAGACTGAGCTCGTGACCTACGCCGCAGCCAGTTGGTAGGGGGAGCTACAAATGAATTGGCTTCACCTCCGGGGAGCTGGCATGTCATCCATGTTTTGTACAGTCTATGGCTGTGTCCAAATACATTCTAAGAGTTGACCAATTATTGACCAATTATGGCAGATTATCTGTATCAGCATTTTATTTCACTGATCATGAATAAAATTTATTTAAAAGTGTGCGACTATGGCTCCATTGAGAAGTGTGTCTTCCCCTCTGGCTTTGTTTTCCATCTCCACAGTCTCGCCCAATGCCCCCCACAGCACTATCTGATTGGCTAGACATCACACAAGAACCAGCCAATCAACACCTAGGCCTGGGTGCCACTGACAGGACTGTACTGTGTGAGAGTTTGAATGTGTCAGACATGACCAATCATTCATTTCATTCTCCTTTCTTGCATTTATCATAGTTTTACCCTGTGTGTGTGCACTAGTAGTTGTTATTATAGTTTTTTTTTTACTAAAAAGAAAGGAACTGAGAAGGTTCATTTAGAGTGTGCATGTTCAAGTTTATTTTTCAGTGATCAACTGGTTGGGCCTTGGTGCTGTAGCGAGGGAAGATAGCACTCTGTTTCTTTACTGAATACAGAAGAGTGAAGATGGCAATCACACTTGTGTTTCCTCACTCTCTCACTGCTACTTTCCTCTTTCTAAGGTCAATACTGTGTTTTTCTCTTGTGCTGAGAAGTGTACTTTGTTATAACTAAACATAGACACCAAAATATTGTGTTACTGTGATGGTAGGCTTGAAAATGTACATATTCAGATTTTAATAGAGACAAGTGAAGATGGCATTTGCACCTGTGTTTCCTGGTTCTTTACTCACAGCTAATTTCCCCTATTCAAGGGTATAACAATCACATGCATCACTTCCTGTTTTCATGCTGCCAGCATGTTACTCTGCCCCATTTCTTGTCAAACTTTGCAAAGCAGATGGATACATCCTGTCTGTGTTTCTCAATGGCGAATCCATCTTGCAAAGCTTCCGTCTGAACCGTTTGGGCCCGGTTAGAAAGTGACAGCACCAATCGAAGGTTTTCTAGATGGATGTGTGAGACAAATCCATCTGGCGTGTCAGGTTAACAGAGCTAATGCTAAATTGTTATTTGCTTTATTTTTCAATCATGTACTTTTACTTTTGTCACATTTGGTACATTTTGTTTGTCATAATAAATGCATGTTGGTTCCAAGTATCAGTTATTGGTTTCATGAACTTCTAATAATTGGTACTGGTCCGGAAAAACAGTATTTGTTTACCTCTTTGACATATTACAACTCCTTCATACACAAACCTACATAATATATACTGCATACTTTCCAAACAGCTAATGTGCCGCTCCACTATACTTAAAAGCCCATCATCTTCACATTACATGGCTTTTATTGATGACATGTTTCCATTATCAAGTGGTTAAGTATGGCAATCATGCTCCTATTACAAACTTAAAAACCCTTGTAAACATCCAGGGATTTCTTGCATACACAAAAATACTAGCTCTGAATTCAGATCTTACTGCATACTCAATGTGGCATTTCGTAGAAATAGTGTGAAAGTATGCAGTCTCAGTCACAGAGCTACATCCAGGCCTTCTTGTAATACGCATGTTTCCATGTGTGGATGCATGGATCATTAATCTTCTCTTAATATTGCAATTCATGTAGTCTTCTTGTGCAGCATTACTGTGCATGTTCAAATTGTATGAAAGAGAAAATGTGTTTTATTGTGAAGCCCCATGCTGAGTACAGTCTCTTCAGCATAACACATGTAGCGTTTGTTAGTCTGTGTAAGGAGGATAAGGAGCGCACTCCTGACTGTGACAGTCAGATTTTCAGCGCACTAATTATTTAGCTGTGTCAGATGGTGCTTTCAGGTTGTGTCATGTATAATGTTGTGTAAAGAAAAGTCGATTTTAACTTGCTGACAGGTTCCCGGCTTTGCAAGAAGAGCTCCAGGCTCCTACATTTTGTCATGACTTTATCCACTTGAACGAGGATTATTTATTTAGTGTTCTCAACTTAAATTAAACAATACAAGCTCTCAAGTTTTATAGGCGGAGACACTGTGATCTTTGTAATCCTTTACAAACTACATTTCCTTCATCTGTTTAAGCACTGTTACTTGACACTATTTTTAAAACAGCTTGGAGCAGAATAAAAGTTGGTGCTTACCTGTTTGATGATTGATTTTAGCCTGGCCATAGCGATGACAGTGACCCACACTGACATGAGCGAGCCGAGGAAGTCACAGAACTGCAGGACGTCGTATTCCATGATGCAGAAGACCACAATACCCGGCTGGTCACATGCATGGTAGAACTGTGAGAAGATACAGAAGAGGGCAGTAGTTATAGGCTGATGTCTTATTAAAAAAAAATCCATCATAGCTATCAGAAAAAAGCATAAAGATTTAGTAAAAAGCAAAGGTCTTTGCAAAAGATGCTGAAGGTTTCTCCAAGACCAAGGCTAACACAGATGTCTGGCTATCTAAGAGAGCTAAGTTATTCTGTTTTGTTCTTAATGTCACCAAAAACTGATGATTTGTTGTAGCTACACTGCAACAACCTGGCTACTTTTTGAAATCATTTGTTTTTGTCGATGATTGTCACATTTTAACTTTACTTAAAGTGTAATTTCTTTTAACAAATTTTGTTTTTTCTTTCTTCAACTACTACATTGAGAAGCAACAATAATACTCAACAAATTTCTGAGCTTCTTTAGACCAGCTGATCTAAACTGGTGGGTCACAGAGCTGTTTTCAGAGGGTTGTGGGAAGAAAAGGTTGAATGTGCCTGGAATGAAGAAAGTGTGGCACAATGTCCAAAATGTACAGAAGCCTTAAACTGGGATTAATCTAATGAGGCCTAGTGTTAATCCATGCAGGACATGGTAGTCTTACGCCATGCTGTGATCTGCTGACAGCCAGGTGATCTTAAATATCACCTCACAGCTCCCACAGCCAATCACAGCAATTTCTCCCAACACAGTGGTATATTTAGATATTACACACCTCTCACTCATCCCTGCTTGCATGAATGCGGATGCACCCTGCTTCTGCTAGTGAACCCTAACCTCCTCCACCCCACCCTCCTCCTTTATAGCATAAAGCTTGTTACACCCTCATATTCAGATTCATGCTGATATGGATTAATTGCTTTTAAATTGATTTTATTGTATTCAATACGAATTGTCGTAATTGTATCTATCCATAAAGGGGTCTGCCATGTGCTCCTGGAAAATCAAAGCATGCTGCTTAACTAATCTCTGGGAGCATCTTTTGAGTAAAGCCTTCTCTGCCATGTAAAAAATGTATATCCATTTTGCAATAAAGGGTTTAAATGTATTGCGACAGTGTTCCTGACTGAACTGTGCATACATTTTAGGCATGTTTGGGCCAAAAATTTATGCTGCAATGAGGTGCAGATTTGGCGAACAAGCTGCCTGAGTGCCCCATCAGGCAGGAAGGAGGATTGACACAACCGTGCCTTCGTGCTTTGAAAGTCCATGCATACTACCAGGGGCATGGGAAAATAATGTGTTGCAAAAATGAAGTCTACACCTTTAGGGTGGAGAAAGGGGTGGGGTTGTCTGGGTGGGCAGTAGAGTTGCCACAACCCCTGGTCATACTGTGGATTCCCAGAGGGCCTGAAAACCGCCAGCAGTCACAGGGTGTTTTACCAGGGGTGAAAAGTCTAGATAAAGAGATGCTGTCATGCTTGACCTGGGCTGCCGAGCAGCACGTGTGTATGCTGACATGTAGAGCTTGACTCTGGCCGCCCCCCACCCCCCTGATGAATCTTTAGTGCCCTACATTCCTAAAACTTATGCACATGACTGTATATGTTCTACATTAAAAAGTGATTAGTTTAAATTTTTCTATAATTTGGACTGCAGTCTCTGGAGGTGGGCTGTACGCTGTTAAAAAACTCCATCTGCAACCATGTTATCTTTTGTCATGAAGGTTGAGATGTAAACAGCAGTACCACAGTTCTACAGCACATATACTGCACCACCAGCAATCCACCAGAAGTTTGTGTTGTATCTCGGTGGGGAACAGGTCGCCTTGGAAGTTGACTTTTCCTTGCAGCTAGTGTTAAGCCACATCAACTTTTTTGCTGGATGACCTTGAGTTATCTTGCTGAGTTTGCTGCTTTACTTATAGACAGACTCAATTTAAAATGTATGAAACTGATGCTTTTTTAATGCAGGTCTGAAGTCAGTCTAACATGCTGCATTACAGATGCAATAGAGTGCATTTCCTTTGCTTCATCTTGCATTTTTGAGGAGAATTTTCTTTACATTGCAGAATGTTTATATTTGCATCCACACAGGCTAGCTTGCATTAAGTTGGTGTTTCTAAGTAAATACTTGCCTGGGCCACCAACACTAATATTACATCAAAGGGAGAACATGGCAGCAGTTTCTAGAATGACACCCGTCTGCTCCTGCTCACCACAATAGTAAGCATCCTTGTAAATTTTTTGTGTTGTGCTGTTTAACTCAAATATTACTCAAAATCTCCACAGGAATTTTTAAAGTTAGTAATTTGCAATTGTAATAAAATGATCTGCTGTGCTCATAATGATCAACATATTTCTTTCTGTCAGTAACTGAAATGTCAGCAAAGCTGAGCTGCAGATGAAGCAATTTTGCAGCTCTCTGGTTGTTTGTACCAGTACCAGATCCAAAAATACTTTATAGGTCAACTCTGCTTTTTCAAGGAGGATGAAACATGCACCACTCTGTTTGTCACTCACTGTGGAGAAGAACATGGTGAAGATGTAGACGGACGCCTCCAGCAGGTAGTGGCTTCGGATGGCAATGGCCACAGGAGGAACAAACATCAAGTTACTGAGGCAGAGCAGCAGGGTGGAGAGGAGCTGGAAGCTGTAGGAGTAGGCCTCCGAGTTGTCTGTGCATCCCCAGCCGTCCCAGCCTAACACAGATATACATAGTCAGAACTGTAGTGTGTGTTCAGCTTATAAGACCCATGAAAAGGGCTTTTGTGTTTGGAGGCTTGAAGCAGTGTCCATCCTCCTTAAACTCTTAACAAACTTTTGGGAAGTCCTCTTAAACCTTCCAACTGAAGGGATGAGAAGTACTCCTTACTTAGATGTATCAGTTTGTTTCTAAAGCTCAGGCCTTTAGAGTTTACACCATCTCTGAAATGGATGAAATATTTATATCTTGACAAGATGAATGCCTTTGGAGCCCTTTCTTATAAACACACATATCACTGTGAAAAACAACTAAAAACAGATCTGTGCTGAGTTATTTATCCTGCTCGATGAAGCCTCCCGGTGTGAACTCCTCCCTCTGTTAAAACATCCCTGTTTTTCCACCTGAATTGGATCCTTATCAAGTGCTTTATTGGATGAGACGGTGTGCATTAAGTATTCGCGAGCGCTGCTGAACGGAGGGTTTGCAGCATGAGACGGGCCAAGGGCAACCGCTGAATGCAAAGTGCCTGCCAGGAAGCAGTCATACACATGAAGTATGACAAGGAATTTAACTAAAGAGAAAGCAGCGCCAATAGACGACGATCAAAGGCAAGGTTTTAAAAAAGCCTCCGAGGACGAGCTTTGTTTGGTTTCATAAGCTCATCTTTTATTGAAAAGCTGTTCATAATTAAGAGCCTGTCTTATTATCAAAATAGCTTCTATTAGAGGATTAATACCAGGCTGCTGTGTTAGTCATTAAACTGCTTTACATACACGTTCAATGCTATACTCAGTCGTGGAGGACAACCTGTGCCATCACACCTTTCTCTCCTCTGTTTTCCCTTTTACTCTGGCTGATATGTTCTCCTACAAATGAGGACTTCTTCGAAGCAGTAATGACCCAGTTTCCTCCCAGAAAATTTTATCACATCTTGCGTGCAAAGTAGCTTATGACTGCTGAAAGTCACTCCTAATTATTAATTCATGGTCACACTTTTGGTAATTATTAAACCTTGATTAATAATTAAGGCTTTGTTGTGTATAAATCCTATTTATCCTATTATGTCTTCACTCTTTGCAAACAGCTCGCCTTGTCTGTGAGTGACTGGCTCCCGTGCATAGCTTTTGTGAATGTGAATGTCATTTGAATATAAACAAGATACAAAATAGCATCAAAGAAATGCAGATGTGGTGACTTGATTCAAATATAATTTACATTCAGATTAAACAAAAGAAATGGAGAGGAAAGAAGGTAAAATTAAAACTCAAAGTAAAGTGTTACCTGCTTTGCATTCACAAGCTGCATAAAGGTAGTTGTTGGTACGCAGGAGCTTGCACTGTCCATACGTCCCACAGTCATTGATGCATGGAGTTAGATATGCACGCATATAAACCTCAGCTGTGACATTGGTGCAGGCTTCAAATCTGGAACAGTCACAAACAGAGCATTAGTTACGTGATATAAAAGAGAACACAACATGTGTAGAATAAATATGCCTTTATAGAGCAAACACTACAGAGCAGTTAATGACTATTTGATTGAGAAAGGCTACTGGTTAAGGTTAGCAATATTTTGCTTGGTTAAATGGGAACAAATGAGGGACAAGTAAATCATTGGTCAAAGGACAGATTGTGAGTGATTCCTCATGGAGTAGCTAATGAATTCTTAATAGAGAGCTACATGTTAATGAACCGCTTATTCATAGGTCTGGTGAAATGGTCCTTTAATTAGAGAAGGTTTTTTTTTTTTAGATGATGTCTATTTGGCTTTTTAACTTTTATTTTATAAGACTTCTGAAGAGAGACAAGAAATGTGTAGACAAAGAGTGGGAGAAGGCATGCACCAAACAGTGCCAGGATAGAGATTTATAACTGTGAACTATTAGGTGGTTTCCACTGAGTGGTTGATTCAGATTGGTACAAAGCAAAAATTGGGCAAAAATTACCAGGTTGCTGGGTAAAAGCTACCAAAAACTGGGTTATAAAATACGACCCATTATCTTGGTTGTCAGAATTACTTATTTGCTTTAATCATTGAAAAACATGTTCCCAGGCCAAACAATTTCCAGATACAGCAACTGCACTGTGATCTGCTGGCGAATCGTACTGTAGAGCAAATCGCTCCCTCTCTAGTCTATCAGAGCATTTCCACAGCTGCCGCTCCAGTCCGGCAGCGGCGTGTGCCTGGAGTGCCACTTTGCTCCACTTAGTTCGAGATACGCTGCAGGTCTATATTCAGCGCCGGCCGCTTCCAAACCATACCAATACCCATCGATCAGAAAGCTCCAAAAAGGAAGTCACAAGCATAGAATCTCTTTTTTATTCTTTCGAAACATAATGCACAGAGTCTCGGTGGCAATTCATTACTATATCAACATTACGTCTCATCCTGCAGGAGTCACAAAGCTACAATGGCGCTATTGATGAAGAAAAGTTAACTTTTGAGGACATTTAGCCAAAGATCCTTTAAGCAAACATTAACCTTTTAACTTCCTAATGTACTCACCCAAAGGCAGAAGCAATAATAACATGAACTTCTACTGGAAAGGATGATAAATTAAGCCCAAAAGGTACAATAGTTTGATGTTGACATGCTATTCCTGCGTAAACTCTCACTTTTCCTGTGATCTCTACCCTTTGATCAAGGCTGTGCGCCATGGTGCAGTGCTCTAGATTCGCTTCCAGTGGGGAAGGTCGCTCACCTTTGGTTGGACTAACCCACAGCACTTCGTTGTGCGGTGCAGTCATCCTATGTGGAGATTGCGTGTGAGGCCTCCTCCCAGCTGGTAGTGCACGGAGTAAAGAGACAGTTTCCAAGCTAGGATGCACCCTGAGATCAAAGTTTGCATTGTCTATTCTACCATAGGCCAACCCCTTTCACAGTCAGAAAGTGACCAACGCAGTGGATAACTTCACTCATGGCAGACATGTTTAACATCCCAAAAATGATCACTGTGCAACATCTAAACATATATAAATGCATCAAAAACACATCCTAACAGCCAACCAAAAGCATGATTGTACCCCCCCAATTTGAAATTGAAGTGGTCGGAGCTTAGACCACACTGAATGGATCACTGTGTGTCTCGCCTCCTTTTCCTCACCCATTGCTATTGCTAATCTAACATTGGGCCAAACCTACCCAACCTGTAAGCCTACAGCCTTGACCCAGCATTTGGGTTATAAAAATAAACCAGCATTTTTTAGCCCCGACGTTCTCCCTGGGCAATCCGACTGAATCACTGAAAAATCTGGCAAGATAAACTTTGAAACCATCAAAAATGTGGCTTTGCTTGGTTTTGTCAAAAGGGTAGAATCAGGCCTGAAACTTTAAACTCTCCAAAGCAAATCAATTTGTCATTGTCATTTGGAGGATGTTAGTTTGATTATATTTCAATCAGTCTTCTTTGTCTCAAAGGGCAGCTAGTGTGGAGTTAATGCTTTATTCTAACTGTTATATCTCCTCACACTATCATCACCACGGCACTCTGTGGATCAAAAGGTCTTTTCAGGGTTTCATATTTGAGTCAACTGAACTCTGTTGGGCCTTTGCAATCCTTAAATTCAAGAAGCAATTATATAAGCAATTTTCCACACATTATGTCTGTGCGTTGGAGTTTCACTGTGATAATTTAACCTTTATTAGGAATCTTAATGAGGTTCCCAACCTGGAACTTTTCACAGTACTCTTCCTTCAAAAAGACAGAGCTCATTTATTAACCTGCCATATCTACAACTATGTTAGTTTCTTGGGATTTACACCAACATGGTAAAACTTGTTTGGAATGCAGGTTCTGAAAGTGGCTGGTTTTATTAAAGTCAGCAATAAAATAACACCTGCAAAGGTACTTAAACTTAATCAGTTTATCTCTAACACTTAAAGGAATGACATTATTTTAATGTGTCTGTGCTTGATTTTATCTTGTCTAATTGCCATCTTATCCAATCAGTCACAAAGAACCAAACTCCAGGAGGCAACATGTCTTCTGTCACCTTTCCCCAGAGCTTTCTTTTTAACCGGTAATTGTCACAGCTGCTCACTACTTTATTTTTAGCTTATATCAATCAACATAATTGTAGTCTATCAGAGTGCCTTTCCATTCACACTACCTCTTTTCTTCTCCTACCAGACCTGACTGATTTCACATGTGTGATGTATGAGGGAATCTGACACACAGCTATGTATGTCTATGTTTTCAATGCCTCAGCAGTGCTCTCATGTGAGGATGAGACTGTGTCCCACACCATCTGTTATTATTTGTTATTCAGATTCAATTGGGATTCCCAAGTGGTCTGAGAAAAAAAATCTGCTTAATTTCATTCTGTTCACATTTTAGTGCGATTAAGGATTCTGCAAACAGCTCAATCTGCTGCAGAGTGAGAGGAAAACTTATGGAAAACATCACACTGGACAACTTAATGGACGTGCTTTATCCACCTAATATATTTCTCATAACTATCTAAAAAACACTCAGAGAAGGAGAGTGTGCTTGTTGTTTGGAGGGAAAGAGATGAGATTACATGTATCTAATTTGTGTAAAAGTAGACAAAAATGTCCTTAAACCTGATAACTTTCTGGATCTGAATAGTCATCATGACAAATGAAGCCCTTACATAAAGGAAAACTTTCACTATTCATGTTTTATAAAGTGCTATATTAATAACAAGAATTTAAGGTGCCCTGCTGATAGATAAATTACATTTCTGGCTAATTTTGACTTGCAGGCTTTTGTTCTATTCCAGAATACACTTGTTTGAATAGTTCTATTAAGATTTCGTAATATGCAAATACAAAAACTGGCAAAATCTGCTTCCTAAACCTAAAAATCTACCCCCTTCCATGTCATATGCTAGGTGTGAACCAGAAACACATTTATGGAGCCAATTCTAAATTAATCTACCAGGTGACAGATGTCTGAATGAGGAAGTCTGCTCTGTTTCAACAGAGAGCCTTCACTGCAGCACTAAATTATTAATTCTGGTAAACAAACTAGGGATTGTTATACATTGAGGAGGTTTTGAGAAATATTATATACCGTATGTTGCAATTGTCTTGCAGTAATTGACAACAAATATTTATCTTAGAGGTTGAGTTGGGACACTGGGAGAGTGTCAAAGCCTTGATTATGAGACTGTCAAAGATTTATAAGCAACACTCATTCAGCTAGTTTTAGTCCATTTCTGCTTGTAAATGATGTTTTGGGGATTTCTTGAGAAAACTAACACTAGCATAATTAAAGAGTTGTTTAACATACTAGGTAATACGCTGCTCCATTTTCTTTATAAGAGTTGACAAGTAGATGGGCATTAAGCTCTGGTGTGAATGCTAAATATGAAGCTGTCTCAGGCAGTTGGCTGAATCAGCTAAGCATAAGGCTTGGGAATGTGGAAGCAGCTGGTCTGGCTCTGCCTAAAGGTAACAAAACCCAACATTTGAGAATACTGGCAATACTGTAGATGTTATTTAAACTTAAAAACGATTATTCTGTTCTTGTTTTGTGCATGGATTTATTAAACAATAATTGCAAGGAAAAGGATGCATGTATCACAAACACTAAAATTGTATTACACTTTAAGAAGGCCAAACAAAACTGAGAGAAAATGTGTGAAGGCGGTTGTACCATTAGAGGTATTTAAAATGATACATGTTGGTACCCATATTGCATGATATATTGATATTTCATAAAATTGACAGGTAACCATCAGAGTTCCTTTGAAGAAATTCATCCCAAGAAAATCGCTTGAACCTCTGTGAAACAGAATTTTTTTCATGTGTAATTTTGACATCAGCAGCATTGTAACTACCCGTAGCTTGCTCGTGTTTGGGCTGTGTTCGTCATGTATAGTAGTTTAAGGCCTCGTTTATACGACAACGTTATGCTTTGTTTTCCATTTTCGTTTCCAAAAGTTCCACCTCTGCACGGCAACGTTTTGAAAACAATCTCCGTCTACACAAGAATGCAGGAAACACAAAGACGCTGCACAATAAAACTGTCTCTACAACAAGGACAGTACTGCTAATTCACTCTTGATAATATGTAACATTTTTATTACACATGGGTGCCTGTGCTGGATTTTATTTTCCATGAACAATTTTTTTTCCAATTGAAAGCAATTGAAAGTAACAACTTTGAAGGAGGAACCCCTACTTGAAAACCTGGGTGATTTCCTGGCTCTTGCCGCCCATCAGTCTACAGTCTAAAAAATTCTCTCCTTCGGATGTTTTACCTTTAAATTGAGATTATAAATCAGTCATGGCCATAGTTTGGCTTTTTTGATGAAGAATTTATAAAAAATCTCTTAACTTCAAAGTGAAAACAGATTTATAAAAGTAATGTCAGTTTAAAAAAATTCTGGGATGTCAAATAAGTGATTACATGAATGTTCACCCCCTTTAAAGTGACTAACCGTATTCAACAGACATTCGGCTAATTGGTACTAGAAGTCTCACAATTAATGAGATGGATCACCTGAATGCCGTGTGTCTGAAGTGATTGTACTCTAAAGACATCCGTATCTGCAAGGTCCAGCCACTGATTAATCAATATTCCCGTCTACCATTACACCATGAAGACAAAAGAACACTCCAAGCAACTCAGACAAAAGGTTGTTGAAGAGTATAAGTCAGGGGATGGATACAAAAAAAGCCAAATTATATTGACCATGATTGATTCATAAAATCAATAAATGGTAAAATATCCTAGGCTGAGCACTTTTTTTAGGCACTGTCGTTGAATTGTGTGAGCTGATAGGGGGTGTTCAGTAGGGTAGGCAGCACAGTTTTGTCATAACGTGTAGCTCCCTTGTACAGGGCCTGGGTCTGGTGAACATGGCAATGCTATGAAAAATAAGGATCATGTGGTAGGATATGTAACTTATCAGTGGGGCATAATTAAGACAAGGGGTTTCTTCTTCCTGCTTCGGGCACAAGAATCTTGTGTTCATTTCAAATTAAAAGCATACACTAGTACAGACTGAGAAGAAGTGTTTAAGATGGATTTGTTTCTGCCTTGAGTTTGTACGCGACACTAATTTAGTTGGTTCCTGACAGTAGCTTTATATCTAAGCTATACATATGACATTAGTGCCAATTTGTACTTCTTGTATAGTGACCAAGTATATTTTTTAGTGTTTGCCAATCTGTTTTATAAACTCATAACAACCCAAATCTTTATCCAGAAGCTACTTTTGGAGAATGTTTAATGACATACAATAATGAATGATAAACACAGAGGCAGTTTTGCCCAGCTCACCCGTGTTCAGTGGCACACAGAGAGCGCAGACTGAGGTACCAGGTGCCTGTTTGTGGATAGGGAATCCTCAGTTTGGTGATATTAGCAGAGGAATTCACAGTGAGAAAAAACCCAGCCACTGATTCTGCAACAGAAGCAAACAAAGATAGAAAGTAAAACAAAGAGTTTTAAACAAAATATGTTTTACTTATAGATAAAGAAAAGCTGTAAACAAAAAACATACATTTTCAAGAAAGATTCATGTTTCACTTTTAAATTTTGCAGTTAAAACATTTTGAAACGAAAACACCATAAAGGATACCAAGTTATGGAAATTTGAAGTGCAAAACAAGATTCTGCAGTTGTTAACTCAAGCACTGATTAAGGTACAAGATAGGCATATACACACACAGGATAAGAAAGGGGGGGTTGAACACCTGGCCTTTTGTTCTTGACAGGGAAAGTGCCCTATTTCTTCTTTTATGTATCTCCTGTTATCAGCTGGGATAGGCTTCAGGCCCCCATTACCCCGAACAAGGTAAGCAGAGTAGAAAATAGATGGATGGATGGATGGATGGATGGATGGATTTATTCATAAGTCTGGCTGTTACATTCATGAAATAACTACATTGCAAACATTACAGGTGAATAAGCATTTCATAAATAAAACAGAGAAAAGATCAGAGGTCTAATTCAGAATTCAATTATGCATACATTGTTTTAGAAGTAGTTCCACAAACACTAGCTCACTTTAGCTTTGTAGCTAAGTTAGTTTCAGTAGCATGAGCTTTAGCAAACGTAGCTAATGCTAATGTGACTACATAGATAACATACCTTCATAGCTTACATAACTGCTTTGTGGGCTTAGCTTTAGCTACGTTAGCTATGTAGCTAAATTATCTATAGCAAAGTAAGCTCTAGCAGTGTGTGCTTTAACAAACATAGCTAGAGCTAAGGTAGCTATGCAGATAACGTAGATATGTCGCTTATGTAGCTGCTTTTTGAGTTTAGCTTTAGCTTTGTTAGCTACATAGCTCCATTATCTACATAACTTATGTAGCTTATGCAGCTTACACAGCTTACACAGCTATGTAAACTATGCTGGCTGCATTGGAGTGTTTTCATGTAGGACTAGCTTCTTTTCCTGTAAGCAGACTGTTAACTCGGCTTTATTAAACATTTTGTTATTAGGTTGTGCATGGTAGGTTCTTAACTTTTAACTGTTACCCTAAACCCAAACAAAAGTTTAATCTGATTTTACTTTTTAAAGTTTTGGTGTAAATTTCTGTTCGAAGATATATGGCATCTCAGATGAACAGTCGTGAGAGTGGTTGTTAGAAATGAGTGGGCTGTAGCCAGACTGTTTTATATATTCAAAAAAGTAAGGATAACATGTCAGACCCTGAAGTAACTTCTCTAAAAGAACTATTGAGAGCAATTACTTCTTATTTTATACATATGTATGTATGTATGTATGTATATATGTAAGGGTATTCCCCCCTTCTGGTTTCCCCCCCATCAAGTATTTGCATGTAAAACTGGTTTTGTTTCATTTTGGGTTTTTGTGCTGTCTTAAACTAAGGCTAACTGAATCCTGTTTGGATACAGCCCTGCTTCTATTTTGAAAGAAAATGATGAACTCCTGGTAGATTAATGATTATGACATTAACTTGACCACAGAAAAATAACGGTTTACTGATTGAAAAGGAAATAAGGGAACAGTAAAAAAGTGAAATGTTTGATAAAACTAGGTGCAGATGACTTTTGACTTGTTTTCTTAGCTGTCTGTGTTTTAAAGGTGAAGTGAGATGTTACAGTGTTTGCAAGTGAGCTAAAAAGGACAGTGGAACATGTGATAAATGCCATTAAAAAATGAATGCATTCATGTAAATGCACTGCAATCAACTGATTGATGAATTGGTGACAGGCCTAATTAATATACAACCTTTTCTTTGATAACATCACCAAATTAGTCATTCCAGGCATTAGTTTATTAAATTATTTGAAAGTTTAGTGAGCTTGGTCATTGCCCCTCTGAAATTCTCGGCACGTCTTGGGTTTTAGCATAAAGGTGAAGTCTGAAGTGTTGAGGTTCAGTTTAACCACTGAAAAGAGCTAAAATGTCAGCCTTGTATAGATGATAAATTTGCCTTAAACTGTCAGCCGAAGTTGAATTCCTGAAAGACATCAGAGCTAATCTACGTTCTTAAACTGAAAGACTTTGTCAGTTGTTGTGTGAGCTGAAGCTTAAGCATAAAGTTAGAGTCAATTGTGTATGAGAGTCAAGGTTGGGGGAGATTAAAGAGCTATAAAGGGTTTAATGTTGTCAAAAAGTGAAGATCATTCATAGAGAAAAGCCTTTATTATTTAGGCTAGATTATTCCTTTGGAACAAAAAACTGTTTGGAGGTCACATACGGTGTATAGTCTAAGTTAAGTCTAACATACCTGATTCACATTTCAGTGATGAGTTCTCCCGTAAGAAAAGAGGCATCCCGTGGTTCAGGCAGCCAAACACTGTGACATTATTTCCTCTCAGCGTCGACTGCAAGAGAAAACACAAGCAAATGTCACTCATGCGTCCAACCATCGACCATCTGCTGCCATCAAACCACAGAGTGAACACTGCCCATGATTACCTTGGCACTTTTTCCCCCTCAGCTGTGAGACAGTAAACTTTAAAACCAACAAATCAAGTGAAACTGCTCCCCCCCGTCTGCCTCAGGCACCTAATGAAGATGTTGGCAGTTTATCTCCTTAAAGCATCAATTATACATTAACACGCTCATGCATTAAAAAAAGAAATCCAGGAGAATTATTCAAGCGCGGGGAAATGCATATGCTTATACAAATTAGTTCATTCTGCAGAAGGGTGAAAGGAGAGCACTACAGTCCAATTTAATGTACTGGTGAAAGAAAAAGGAATACAAATAGAAGGCAGAAATTACTGGGATTGTTCAGAAAGCATCAGACTGCACTCAAGCATCAAATTTGATGCTTTCAAAACTCCTAATTTATTCACAGTGTCTGTTTTTTGGGGACGAAGCAAGGAGTTTTCAATGACTGTTGCAAAATTGTCCAATTAAGTTACCTGAAACTGCCAGTCAAACACAGTTAAAGTCATTCTGTTTTGGATAAAACTTTGCAGAACAAGATGTAGCACTTTACGGTCATCTGCAGGGAAATGTGCTTGGTAGTATAGGGATAACTTTAGGCAATTATTTCTTGAATAAACAAGACTTTTTCTGCCCCTTCAGCAAAGAGTGAACATAATGTATATACAGGGAGCAGGCAAAGTTGTTGATTAATGCAACGACTCCACAAACAGTTTGCCAGGTGCTGAGATTTCAGGCATCCTAAACTCACCATCTGGTCGCTGCTTTCTTGGTAGTAAGACTCAATCACACCCACTGGCAGTTCAAGATACTCCCTCCCACAATCCTCCTCCACACTTTCACCCAACAATCTCCTTGAGGATGAAGTCTGAGAAACACTCACGGATGGATAACAAAAGGAGCAAACACTCAAATGCTGCAACCAGGTCAAGAACTGAAGTTATTGTTATCAAAAGTCTGGTTGGGAAGTGAATGAGCGACTTACTAGAATTATTAAAAACTTTCAAAAGAAACTTGAGATAAAAATCTAATGTTGCAAGGGGTAAAACTATCAATTTCAGTATTTTGTTAAAGCTGGCAATAGTTTAGAATTTCTAAGGCCATATATTTAATTAACTTTTGGCAAAAAAGAAATTCATTACTGTGTGTCTGTTTATTGTTGGGGGTATGTCTTTAATATAGAGGATGACAGTGGACAGTTAGAAACAGGGATGAGACAGTAAGGAACCCATTTTAAATGTGATTTAGAAACAAATCATTATCAAATAGCACAGCTTATTACTTTAATAATCCTGTGACTTCTCTCTAGTGCCAAAATAAGGTAAAAATGTTACGTTTTTTCTTGTTGAAAAATCCAGACAACTATGAATGGATTGCTATGAATGGATGACAACAAAAGTGAGTTATCCTCCATTGACTCAGTTAATTTAAAAAGTATGTTTATAGTCAGGTACAAGAACTAGATTGGGTCTTGGTTGCTATGTCTTCTTTGATAATTAGTCCTGAATAAAGCCTAAAGTTCTGAATAATTAGGAATATGTGGGTATTATTTTCTGTCTGCAAGACTTCCCCTGTACATATTTGAGTCAGTATACTAGATTGTTTTTATTTTAAAGACCCTGTAAAGTGAAAATAGATCTGTATTTAGGTTTGTTGTATGACAGGTCACTGTGTTATGAACCTCCAGGTCAAATTTCAGTCAAATAAAACATCTCTTAGTTTATAAAACTGAGCTTCAAAATCATGAAAATAAGGCAGTGTAATCTGCTCCAAGATGGTGTGGGTGTGTCTGTTGACTGAGCTGAAGCCATGCCCACACAGGAGAAATACGATCCTCTCAAATTGAAAAATGCTACAATCTGACTTGGGGGCAGCACACCGTTATCCTGCCTCTTGACCTTTTTTGACCCTAGAAGAAGAGACAAAGTCCATTTTCTGGCTCAACTCTCTGTTATGATTCTTTCAATGACCCATAGACCACTGTGGCTGATAGATTTGGCAAATTTACCTCACCACGAACAAAAAAACAGCATTTTACTGACTGTTAATTTTCAATTAAGGCAAGTGACATCAACTAACAACAGACTGTACTGTGATGAACTGCTCAGTGATTTTATATTGTAGTGTTAGAGGGGCGGAGTCATTCCCCACTGTGGGCACACATATTTGCCACACCCAAATTAAACCAAGCCAGGAAGGAGGTAAAAATCTTTCTAACAATCTCAATCCTGAATGCAGTCATATGTAGATCTCAGTGTTTTCACATGTTTACAGCAACCATATTCCAACATATCTACTGTGTTAAGAGAAAAACTTTGGATTTCACTTTACAGGGTCTTTATTCGCTACTTCAAGTATGGTCTGTTCTGAATTCAAGAAGCCAAGAAACAGAAAACCCAAAGCAACCAAAGCTTCAAAATATTACATTCACATTAGCTACAGCTTTACTTTTAGCTGGTGCTAATGGCAAATCATTCATGCAAACATTCAAAACTGTTAAAGTGAACATGGTCAACACTGTGTCTGTAATGTAAAATAAAGTGACGTATGTAGACAGCCTGTGGTGTAAGCTGAAGTTCAGTGTAGTTTTGTTATAGTTAAGGTTTGCTTATTTGGTTCAAAATATTGAAATGTACAAGGAAGGGCTTTCTCATAGACTGAAACTAAACACAGTAGTCTCAGTGACATCACTGGTTTCTGAGGGGATTTTATGAAGCTAAGCCATGGTGGCCCCATATTGGAGAAGCTCATTTTTGGTCAACCAGCAAAGGCATGAAACTGAGACAGTTGTTAAGCCTTGTGGGTATGAGCTAAAGCCCAGTCACGTCCATAAACTAACCCAGACATGCCCATATTTATGCACATTTATGAATAATTCTTGGGCTTAATGAAAATAAAACTGTTGAGTTTTAAAAAAACAGCTTCCTTACATTGCATCAGAAGAGGAAATGAGGTATTACTACCAAGTTCTTGTTTCATGCAGGGCTGTAAACATGTTTCTTTCTGCAGTAAAAATTAAAGTTTTAATCTGAGACCCATTGGGGAGTATTTGGTTTTCAAAGGCAGCCTCTAGTGGTCACTCCAGGAACTACAGGTTTGACTCTTTGGACATTGCCTTCATTTTTAACACCAAAAGCTGCAGCTTTGTGAAATGCATATATAAAAAAACAATAAAACACAATCTGGCCTTCAAAATAACAAGGCCAGAAAGTCACAACAGTAACATTCAGGATATTTTCCCCGACTTCATTATGAAGCCTGTATGATGGAGAGGAAACACAATGAGATGAGAGAGGAGGAAATAAGTTCCCTCAAAGTAACTGTCCCTCCTCCTGGCCTAGATAAAACTCAAGACCTCTTTCAGGACTTCACTCTGTTTTTTCCCTCCCTCAGTGTAATTGGCTTACCTGCCACCTATTTCAGAACTGAGGCAAAAAAACAAACAAGAAAAAGGAAATAGATTTTCTTTTTCCATGCTGCAAAAACTCATTACTTTTTCCTCCTGGCACATAGAAAATCTTATATGATAAGATCACCTCGCATGAAGAGGCACGGAGGGAGAAATCCAGCCAAAAATATCGATATACCAATAAGAATAAATATAACAGCCTATTCTCACCTCAACTGATATGCTTCGGGTATGAATAAAGGTGATAAAAAACAATGTTATATCTTTTTTCTCATAAAATCAACACAATAGAAATAGCCTGGGAACATTTTTACAAGAACCCATCCAAAAAAATCCTCAAAAATGGGACAGGGACATTTTTATCTTGAAATGATTTACACAGATCAAAACGTGTTGCACTCATTAACAACATGCACATGTTTAAATTATGTGCATGTTGTTAATGAGGATTTACCTGAGTGCCGTTCAAAGGATTAAGTCCCCAATGTGTTAGTAGAAAGGAATAACTGATGGTTTGGACAGCACCAGGTGCAGCATTATGTTATATATCTTTATAGGACTGAAATAACAAATCAGCAAAGGGAGGCTATGCAGCACTGGTTCCAAACCTTTTTCCTCTCCATACTTGTACCCAAGAAGGCTAAGACAGACAAAAAGAGGTTAAGTCTTCTTGGGCATTTACAACAATGTACATAGTGTGAGTTGAAGGCTTTGATTACTTTATTGCTCTAAATATTGATACTGTATTCACAGTATCCTTTAGCCATAGAGGCCTTAAGCTTCATATATCCCATCCTAAGTGTATCAGGATAAAAATGCTAGCTTTCCTGTGATAAGTTAACTTCATTGTTTTGCTTGATAGCCCCCTAGCAATTTCCACACTGTGCATTAAATGTATTATCACAGGAAAGCCACTATTGTCATCACTGTCTATAGTGCCAATTAAAAGTATTCACTCCCTTGGGTGTTTTACCATTTTATTGATTTTATAAGTCAATTATGGTCAATATAATATGGCTTTGTGAACACAAAATTGCAAAAAAAAAAACAAAACAAAACAAAAAAAACCTTAAAGTAATGTCAATAAAAATTATATCATGTCAAATAAGTGAGTGCAGAGGTTCCAGTCATTATTTAGTAGATGCACCTTTCTCTGCTATCACAGCACTGAGTCTGTGTGGATAGGTCTCAATCAGGCTTGCACATTTGGACACTGCAATTTTACTCCAGTCTTCTTTGAAAATTGCTCAAGCTCTGTCTGGTTGTACAGGGAACAGGTGTGAACAGCTCTCCATTGAGGTCTGGGTTTTGACGCAGCCACTGTGGAATGTTCACCTTGTTGTCTCTAATCCATTCCTGTGTAGCTTTCGCTGTATTCTTCAGATCATCGTCTTTTGCTTTTAAATAAATCTTCTCCCAAGCCATAGCTCTCTTGCAGACTGAATAAGATTGTCCTCAAGGATTTTTCCTGTATTTTACCACATTCAATTAACCCTCAACCTTTACAAGCCTTCCAGGGCTGGTTGACCAGAAGCATCTCCACAGCATGATGCTGCCACTGCCATGCTTCACAGTGGGGGTGGTGTGTTTGTGATGATGTGCAGTGTTTAGTGTCTGCCAAACATAGTGCCTTGTCTGATCGCCTTGGAAACTTTTTGTACCCATCCCCTGACCTATTCTGACTTGGATTGTTCCTTTGTCTTCACGGTGTAATGGTCCCCAGGAATACTGGTTAACTTGACTGGACCTTGGAGATGCAAATGTCTTTATACTACAATCACTTGAAACACATTCACTGCACTCAGAGACTGCTAGACGCTATCACTTATTCTAACTTACATATTTTTGTATTTAATTGACATAGCTTTGTAGAAATCTTTTTCACTTTGACATTAAAGATTTTTTTTTTTTTGCCAAATTATATTGACCATGAATGATTTAGAAAAATCAATAAAGTAGTCAGTAGAGCGTCCAGTAGGGTGAATACTTTTATAGGTACTGTACATAAGCCAGTATCTCAAGTTTACAACCAATGTTTACAAGTTATCCTAGGTAAATAGTGTAAAACAAAATACAAGGATGTATGTCCATAAAAGGCATCATTAATTTGACATTCATCCATACATGTATTTGCTGTATTTTCCTGTGATGATGAGTAATTCCTGGATTTCCAAACAACCCATCATACTAATCTCATTATGTCTGAATAAGAAAGTTGGTTTTCCCACAACTTTCTGATGCTTCTCCACATCTTGACTAATTTTTGTTGGGTTTTTTGTGATAACAAGCTGTTTTTTCAGCTGGTCACTCACTGTTGGGCAAAACCACAATATGCTATGGTGCCATTACCACTAATGAGGTCAGTTAAGCCTGCTTGTTAAGTGCTGTTGTAACTCTCATATAAAGACAAATTAGTCATGATTTCTAGGGGAAAAAAATAGAAACTACACGTTATTGCAGGAAATGATAAGTGAATAAAATGTATGGATGCATGCTCCATAAGGCTTTGGCGTTTTGCATCAGCCGTAAATGAATTTTTATCTTAATCTATCACCATTGTTCAGAGCCACCACCCTTATTTCTTTATCAAATTAAGGGATAAGGATGCTCTCAGTTTGAAGATGATTAATTTGTGATTTACCTGATCCTTTTGAATTTATCACTGAGCTGTTCATGTGCTGAAGATAACAGGAAATCCCTTTATCCTTTGTGTTTGGGACTAAAATTAAGATTTCACTGATAACTTTTCTGGCTCAATCTGTCTCCAAGCTCTCATGTAATTTCCTCTGACCGTTCTGCCGCACTCTGCATCTTTGCCGTCCATTAACCTGCCATTAGTCCCCCTCTATTGTCAGGGTATTGTGGTTAATTTCATTCTTCTGGAGCTTTCATGTCTTATTGTGGCCCCGTTTGAAATTAATGTCTGATACTTCAATGTAAATTTTGTTTGGGGCTTTATTTATCGCTTTTACTTGGAGAGCACTTTGTAACGATGTTGTGGATAGTGCTGCATTAATCCTGTTTAATATTGTGATTTATAAGCCTGATCCATTATGCAGCTGTTAGTCAGGATTGTGGAACATGAGTGGCAGAGGCATTAATCAATCAGGAGTGCTATCCTCCAGCAATGTGAAGCTCAAGGTTGCTGATTTTTTTGGATAAGCATCTTTTCAATTGCACAACTTTGGTAGTTTGTCTTTTTCGGAACTGTTTTTTATTATTTCTTATTTTTTATTTTGGGCTGTGTATGGTTGAAAATTCATTTGTAATACCTCGTGTTTGGCAAAGACTTTGATTGTGATCATGGAGATGCAGAAGACAGAAGAGAATTCAAAGAAAGCCTGTGTTCCTCTGTTGTGTACTTGAATGGCTTAGCTAGATTTCCCTCGGGTTGTTTTGACAGCATGTGCCAGCAGGTCACAATGCCAACCAATGCAAAAACAAGGACTAAACTTGCATGACTACTACAGAGAATGCTGCAAATCTCAGTATGCAAAACAAATAAAATAAACCACATGATCAATTTAAATGATGCTTAATGAAATGCAGACTACTGTGTTTCACCTTTTTAAGTAAAGAATGTTTATGTAAGCATTTCCCTCTCTTCTAATGCTGCTTTTCATGCTTTGTAGCAATATTTTCTAACACAGTAAGTTTATAAAAATTTGGCACAAGACTTGAAGTAACAGATAAAGACTGGACAGAACTGTAAGATCAACAGAAAGGTTGCTTCAGTATAATAACTGGGAATAAGCCAGTAATGTAATGATTTTAGTGGTGTAAAGATAATCCGATATGGATCAGTTAACCGATCTTGACGTCAGCAATCCGAGTGCATCGGCCCACAGTGCCCTGGATCGGTAAAAATGCGGCACAAGCCAGTCTTTGGACCGGTTCTAACATTAGGGATCGGTTTATTGAGGCTCTGCTGCTTGTTTTCATAGCCCATTCCACCATGCTCTGGCTCAGCATCTGTAATCTTGCGCTACCCGCGGTGACCTTTACCTTTAAACAAGAGTTCTGTTCACTGTAGGTGCTCACTCAGTAGCAGGATGTGTATAACCGGTCGTCACCTAAATGTCTTTTAGTTACAGTTCTGCACCTCAGGAAAAAGTCATGTGGACTTTTATATTACTATGACAGCACATAAATCTCACCTGTTGAGACAGTGGAGCTAAAGTTTAGCTAAGATGCTAACGCTAAACAGAGCATAAACATACCTGAACATAAACACTCTTATGAGTTAAAACTCTGAGAAGTCTTCAGTTATCACCGTAACAACAGCCCCTTTATTCACGGGGTTTACAACCGTAACGTGTTGTGGGGAGTTATTGATTTGGTCACATAATCAATACATCTGAGCCCACTGATATGATATTAAACAGAGAGGACTTCACTGAGCTGAAGATCAGCTGTTCTCCAGTGTATTAATTCAAGAATAAAAACAATCAAGATTGGTCAGATACACAGAGAAAGTAAATAACAATGTTTTTGCATCATGTAAAAAAAATGTATCGAAAGCTGTTTAAATTTGACTGTTTTCAATACTGTTTTAACCCCTTGTTCTCCTGTACTAGCAGACACACAGAGCTCTGTCTATCCAAATTTCTTTGTGACTTGAAATTCGTTTTAATTTGTGCTTCTTAGGAAAATTTGGTATTTAGTTTGTATTGTTATTGGGATTAATAATGCAAAGGAAGTTACAACTACGGAAGGACTAACATGTACCAGTAAAAACTAATTTTTATATTTATCTCCCAATTTAATGTCAAAGTAAGACACCTGGGCACCTGGGTGTGATGAAAACTTTCTTAACCCTTTACCTACTGCCATAGTGCCGACACTATGTTTAATATGTCCGTAGTATTATTACCATAACTCCTTCAAAGTTTGTCCGATCAGAAAAATCCCAACGGTGTTGAAAAGCTAAGAATTGTGGGCATGCGCACATATTTGGCTCATTACAGTACTCACAACCATATGATGTGGGCTTTCATAGCAAAACACCAGTTTTGTATCGTTCTTCTTTTAAACTGCTGACAATTTCATATAATGTGCAATAATCATTAACCAGATGTTGAAAGTCAAGTTCAAGTTCTCCTGGGAAAAAAGGGACCAAAGCTTTCAAACTTACAGCAATAATAACATAATATGTCGAAATTACCATTTTAAACTCAGTAGGTAAAGGGTTAAACATGAGTTCAGAAAGTTAGCACAGGAGGTATTTAGTCTGGTTTACAAATAAGATCAAGTAAACTTAGATTATTATGAAATTATCTTGTTTTCCCCTTTTTTGCTAATTTTTGTTAAAGCAAAAGTTATTTTGATTCTATAATCAGATTGTACCGGATCGGACCAAATCATTCGTATTTTAATGAATCGTCAGTGAATCAAATTGTAGTCTGTGAATCGAGATTTGAATCGAACCATCACACCCCTAGTAATGATCTTATCTGAAACTTATGTGCTTCAGTGATGTGTTGTCATAAAAACCTTTGTTTTTTGAATGTTATCTGTAACAATTTCATCCAGTCATTTCAGTGGATTCACATATGAAAGTGTCCCACATCTGAATTAGGAAAGTTTTTAGCAAGACGTGGGAGTTCAACTGTCATGAAAAAAATCACATCTGAATTAAAAAAAATAACTGGATTCAAGTCACTTCACTTTGGCCCACTGTGTGACTGTAGTCTGATTTCCAGTAGATCTGTTGTATGCTTTTTGTAAACTCCATTTTTATATATTATTTTGCCATTTTGGGGTTTCTTCCCATCTAGGAGACAAAAGACGTTATATTGTTTAAGCTCTCACTTTAAAGGGGACATATTATGCAAAAATCACTTTTTCAGGCTTTTCTAACAAAAATATATGCCCCTGGTCTGTCCACAAGCCCCTCAAGCCGTTCTCAGATTTCCCCTCATGACCTCATGTGGGGAGTTATTTTTGGTCTTTGCATCACTTTGGTCTCATCAGACTAAAAAATGTTTTTCCACTTGACCATGGAGTCTTCCAAATGCCTTTTGGCGAACTCCCTACCAGTTTAACATGAGTTTTCTTCAATGATGACTTTCTCTTTGCCACTCTCCCATAAAGCTTTGACTGGTGATGAACCCAGGCAGCAGTCTCGCCTATCTCAGCTGCTTAAGCTTGAAACTCCTTGAGAGTAGTCATGGTTGTCTTGGTGGCCTCGCTTACTAGTCTCCAAGGCCATATTCCTACCATTTCTTAATGTTTGATTTAACTGAACCCTGGAGGGGTGTTCAATGCCTTTGAAATTTTTTTGCATCCATCCCTGATGTATACTTTTCAATAACATTTTCTCTGTGTTGCTTGAAGTGTTCTTTTGTCTTCATGGTGTAATGGTAGCCAGGGATACTAATTACCAGTGACTGGACTTTCCAGATACAGGTCCCTTTAAACTACAATCACTTGAGACACATTCCCTGCTCTCAGGTGATCCCCATTTCAATAATTGTGAGTCTAGCACAGTTGGCTGGACCTCTGTTGAATTAGGTCAGTCACTTTAAAGGAGGTGAATATTCATGCAGTCACTCACTTTCCTTTACATATTTTTGTCGTACATTATTTTGTAGAAATCTGTTTTCACTTCGACATTAAAGAGGATTTTTTTTAAAAGCCAAATTATATTGACCATGACTGATTTATAAAGTCAATAAAAGGTTAAAACATCTAAGAGGATTAATTCCTATTATAGGCACTGTATAACAGAACAAAAAGCTGGGTGTATTCATCCAGTTTTTCATAATCCTTTCACATAGTTTTTATACACAGCCACTTGAGTCATCAAGTAACTTCAGACGTCACATAATGATAAGTTTGTTAGTGTCAATGTCAACATACTGAGTATATTTAAAGAACCAGGCCAAGTATGATCCACTGATGGTGATGAGCTGTTGGTAGTGATGGAGATTATTATACAGAAGTTACAGGCAGCCCAGTTTTCCCCACAGGCTGGCTAAGATGCTCATTAATCAGACTCTACTGAGGACCCAGCTGAGGTGGTTTAGGTATCTGATTAAGATGCCTCCAGGGTATCTTGCATTTGTGGTTTTCTGGGCACATCCAACTAATAAGAGACCCTGCCCTAATCCTGGACATACTAGAGGGATTATTAAATATCATAGATGGATAATTGTTATTTCTTTATACAAATTGTATTCTTTCTACATGTATTCATCCAGACATTTTTTCAGCACCATCTGAAATATTTCAATATCAGTATAATAATGAGAAGTTGTGTCACAATTATAAACCCAGCAGAGGCAAAATTGTTTGGGAAGGGCAGAACCATCCCGGACAGTAATTGGATGAATTAATGGTGAAATCAGAGCTTCAAAACACATGATGTGATACATAATGATGTTAATGATGATGTTAATACATAATTCTTCACTTCCAGTTGGTAAATAAACTCTTGCCAAAGCTGGTCAGCAGAAGAAAGCTTACAGTACAGTTCTTTGCTCCTCTTTTAATAAGAAAACTGTCTATTTCTGATAAAACTGCTGCCATAGAAGCATTTATGCTAATATCTGTGCTGACTGCCATGTTAACAGGCCTGCAGGGGTTTCAACTAAACCACACCCATAGATACCACTTCTTTCTCCTCAAAGGACACTGATTGGTCCGGTCATTCTCTGACCAGGAAAAAACGTATCAGCGTAATCTTTTCAAGATGGATCTGCCTGATGACAGACGTGGAATCTGGCCAATCTATCTGCTTTGCAAGGTTAGGAAAGCCCATGCTTACAACTGGGTACTCTAACATCTGAAGACTGGTTAAAATTGTTCATAAATTTACATTATGGAGGGACTAATTTTTTTTTTTTTTTTTAATTGCTGTAAAGTAAATGTCAGGGGCTGTGGTCAAAATGGGTCAGGTTCATAAGCTCTTGGAGACCAGGCTTGCTTTAATGACCTTGCTGAACTTCCAGCTCACATGGCCAAGCATTGAGATACACTGTTTGAGGGAGTGGGATATCTTTTGTTCGTTTGCCTAGATGTTTATAATCCGCTCAGAGTAAAACGAAAGGGAGAGTAAGTGTCTGGAAGAACAGCTTGATTGAGACATGGCCTGAGGCCTTTGCCAGAGCAGAAGCACACCGTATAGGTGAACTAGGAAATTGCCTTGAGCAGCATTGTGGCAGGCGATGAAATATACATGGGAAAGTACAGTATATGCCGTAACCGACAACAATTCTGCCTGCTTGGTACATTATGCATCCTGTAAACATAATGAATAGCTGAGAAATATGTCTATCAGCCACACTATCAGCCTCATCCAAGCCAATAACAGCCCAGTCCAACTGTACTAAATTTCAATCAGGTTATAAGAGCTACTCTGCATACCTGCCATTTTTATGTCAGATTTTTTCTTTATGCAGCTGCAAAAAGCCCACTTTGAATTGCAGACTATAGTACTGTTGACCATTTGAGCACACTTGCACTGCAAAAACCTGTTTGCATTTTGCTTTCAATGTGCGAGGCTTCATTGCAATAGAGGGTCAGTATCAAGACCACTCGCTTACTGCTGCACAATTGCTTGCACCAGGCCTGCTTTAAAGGACATTTGTGTCATTATGTACAATGTAAAATGATATCTGCACTTATCTTTTGAATCCTGGACTATACATGACCTCCCTGAGAAAAACAGAATTATAGAAAACAAGAAACAAAAAGATTTGATAGAAACAACAAAACTACTGGATAAGTATGGTAACAAATATGGTAAAGCATCACTTGGCATTTTTCAGAGTGATAAAGGTTTAAAATAACACAACGTCTCATCATAATACACAGTGCACTCAGAGACAAGATTGTTGCTGTGGGGGTGTTTTTCAGCAGCAGGGACTGAGAGACTGGTCCGGGTTGACAGAAACCTGAATGGAGCAAAGTACTGAGATATCTTCAATGAAAACCTGCTTCACAACGCCCAGGATCTCAGACTGCATGTCAATGACCCCAAGCACACAGCAAAGACAACACAGGAGTGGCTTCAGGACAACTCTGTGAATGTCCTAGAGCGGCCTGGCCAGAGCCCTGACTTGAACCCTGTCGAACATCTCTGAAGAAACCCAAAAATAGCTGTCCACCACAGCCAACATGACTGAGCTTGAGAGGATTTGCAAAGAAGAATGACAGAAAATGCTCCACTCAAGGTGTGCGAAGCTTGTCGCGTCATAGTCAAAGAGACTGGAGGCTGTAATTGCTGCCAAAGGTGCTTCAACTAAGTACTGAGTGAAGGGTTTGAATACTTGTGTCAAATAATAGTTCAGTTTTTTTTTAATACATTTGCAAACATTTTGAAACTTCTGTTTTCACTTTGTTATTATGTGGTACTGAGAAAAAAATCATTTAATCAACTGTAGCATCAGACTGCTTCATAACAAAATCGAAAAAAGTAAAGGGTGTCTGAGTACTTTCTGACGGATGTAAGTAAAAACAGACTGAAAACACACAAAGAGCAAAAATTGCATTGTGATGACATGCAGAATGACTCAAGACATTTAGTATTTTTTCATATGCTATTCTGATGAGACCCATCTGGAATCACTCTAAGTAAAACAATCCAAAGCTTACATAAAATACACTGATACTGTCTCAGACTTACACTTGTCGCAGAGCTTACAATTTCTATCTCTCTGCATGAGCCCGACCTAAAGAAAACATAAAAAACTGAATCTAAAGCGATTAAAGTGATCCACTACCAGCTGAGGTATCAGTGCGAGTAAAAGCTGTGCGGCTTCCTTTCTCCATCTTTCTCACAGAGTGATGCAAGGCAGACAAGCAGCTCAAGCTATTGTCTCCTAAAGCTCTGCAAATCTGCCACAGTCCCCCAACGGCTGAGGCTGACTGGATTCTGCTCCTGTGACAAGAAAGTGACAGACCACCGCAGAGGGGGGAGAAATCTGTCCATAGAATAATATAAGATGACAAAATCCCAGTAGAATACATCTCACTGCTCGTACAACATCTAGAAACACCAGCTTCATCACAGCTTAAGTTAAAATCAGCCAACTATGCACAATGATCTGAGCGCACAAGCATGACAAAAACATGAAAACAGAGAAATGGCTCTATAAGCAATCTTTCCTCGAGGTGAGAGTTGTTTCCATCCCATTCTGTCATCCAGTCACCACAGCAACTGAGCAATTAATCAATAAACCATCAAATTAGCAACAGTCAATTATTTCCATTTCCTTGAAAGTCAAATATTAGTCTCCTCTCTGACATTTTGGGAAATAACACTGTAGCTATCTCACCAGTGGTGAGATGAGCAGATTGATAATCAATCTCATCAGTGTGGATTCAGTGGAGATGAAAGATCTGTTTAGCTCAGCTTATCACAAAGACTGGAGCAGGGACCTTTCTCCCTCTCCTGGATGTCAGAGTCTTATCCTGATGTTGATCTGGATCAACTTCCCCCTCGGAGATGCAACCTCAGTTTTTCTCCATTTTTCTCTCTACCTAGTTCACGTGTTATCCTGGTTTTCCCTCTCTAGCCCTCTCTCTCTCTCTCTCTCTGTTTGTTTCCCAAAGCTGTGTTCCTCTCCACTGTGTTGGTGTGGCCTTATTTTATACATTTTCTCAACATTTTTTACCGTTAGGCTTTTTCTGTGCAAACAACACATATCACATCTATCTATCCTGGGAGCCTAATCCTTCTTTGTTTATCGTCTGGCACTTTTTCTCCTTTTTTTTTTTCCAAGACATGGCATCTTTTTTTCAAGGAGATTTACATGCCTCAATAAAGGGTCTACAGTTTGTAGATATTTGTACAGACTTTGAGGAAATTTGGGGGTTTGGGCTGTACAAAAAAGATAAAACTGACTTGACGGTACTTGATGGGAAAACAGAACAGGCTAGCCACTTAATAATAATTAAATAATAATTAAATAAACAAATTAACCTATCATATTCTTTTGTGTAACGGATCGTACTGTATCATATTACATCCTATGCTTTTTATCAGGGACCCTGAGAAGACTACTGGCAAGCTAGGTAACAGCTAATGGGGTAACAAACTAACACATGTATAAACTAATTATCGTGTCATGTAATATCACTTCATATCACCTCATTTGTGTCGTCGTCTCATGTTTAATCGTATTGTCGTATGCTTTTCTATGTAGATCCCAGTCAAACTACCTGTGTTCTAGGTTGCAACTATATACTAACAAATAAATAAAGTATCATATTGTGCTGAAGCGCAGCGCATCGTATCGTGTCATGTTGTGTCGTGTTGTGTTGTATCGTATCATATCCAATTGTATTGTATCGTGTATTGTATTGTATCCTATGCTTTTTAGAAATGTGGACCAAAGAAGAATATTGGTGCTCTAGGTAACAGCTGGTGGAAAATGCAAACCAATAAACAAGAGTCATATCGTATCGTATCGCATCATATCATATCATATCATATCGTATCATATTGTATCATATCGTATTGTAGCGTACCATACCGTATTGCATCGAATCGTATCATATCGTAGCATACCATTTTGTTTCGCTTCGTTTCATTTTGTATCGTAGCATACCATAGCGTATTGTATTGTATCGTATTATATGTGTGCTTTTTTATGTGGATCCAACGAAAACTGCCTGTGATTTAGGTTGCAACTAATGGGTATACTAACAAATAAACAAGGTATCATATTGTATCATACCTTACTGTACCGCACCAAAATGTAACCTACTGTATTGTCTGATATTGTATCGTATCATATCGTACCAAGACGTATTTCATGCTTTTACTATTGTGGACCCCAAAAAGACTACCAACACACTAGGTAACAGCTAAAGGGGATACAAACCAAAGAAAAGTATCATTGTATCGTAAATCGTATCATATATCGTATTGCATCTTGTCATATTGTCTCCTATTGTATAGTATGCTGTTGTATGTGGATCTCAGGAAAACTACCTTTGTTCTAGGTTTCAGCTTATACTAACAAATAAAGAATAAAATTGTATTGCACTACACCGTACTGTATAATGTAGTTTCACATCATATCCTATTAAATCAGGGCATACTGTATTGTATCACATTGTTTTATATCCAACATGGTGACATCTTTTGTGTGTTTTGCTTTGTCCAGCAACTGTCCACACCCCAAAATATGTATTACACTGTATACACTCTAGAACAAAGAAAACCTGGAAATAGAACAGAATAGAATAATTCTTTATTGTCCACTGAGGTGGAAAATTGTTTTTGGCTCACGAGCACAATATAAAATATATGTATAATAAGATAAATGTCATTTTGGAAGTGGGACCATAGATTTCATTTGCAAGCATAAATTGACCAACCCTTTAAGGTCTTAAATTAATTACATATTTGTAACTACTTGAGCTACAGATTTATCTTTGAAGCTTTACTAGTAACTAATGATGGGCTGACATCAGCTGAGGTGCTAAATACAGCTTTTTAATATCAGGTCTCCCAATCTAAACAGAAATTCAGGGGATTCTTGGATAAATAAATAGCTGAAAAACAAGCCATTATAAGTAAATAGGTCACTTTTAAACTCAGAGACAGTAGTCAACAAACAGTCCCTGAACAACGTCTGTTCAGTCACTGTTTTGAAGCTTGTTGGAGCTGAGTATTTTTCCTCCTTTTTTTGGTAAGCTAAAAATATCCCTGACCAGCATGTTTTCTGAATACAGAGATGAAACATATATCAATCCAACTCCCAAAGAGATGGCCAAAAAAGCATATTTCCCAAAAATGTCAGGATATTCTTTTGAAGTGAACAATCAAAGACATTTGTTAGAGTTTGTATTTCATAGTGAAGTTCTTTTAACATTGCCTGGCTCGCTTTCTATTATGAGTAAAACGTTTAGAAGTCCATCTGCCAGTCTTTAGCTCTTCAGTCTCTGGATCCCTGAAGACCTCCTGAGAGGCTGCAGGTGCATCCTAATGCCATGACTATCTGAGAGACAGCTTAACAAAGTCATTTCAAATCCTGCCTGGCTGATTTTTGCATTTTGCCCCGCTCTCAATTAGGGACATATGTCACAGTCCCAAACACTGCCGCATGTTTCATTGTGAACTTTTTCAGCTCCCACAGCAAAGCCTCTGACCATCCAAGCATCCATATTAAGCAGGTGGCTCAGCCAGACACTCTGTGAGCCCAATTATTCACCCTTTGTGGTGGGGGTTTATCCTGCCATAGCCATTTTATATTTTGTCTGCTGACCAGAATATTCCTTTTCAAAGTTTTGAAGCTACAGGTGAAATAGACCACAATCCATAATTTATAATAACAAATACTTGATGTGAACTTATACCAGAAACACAGAAGTAATACAATAAATTCAAAATCCACCAGAATCTTGCATAAAATGCGCTCTCCTGCCCAACCATTAAAACTGAAATTACATCTATCATGTTTGACTAAAGCATCTTGATAATTACAAGGAGCAAATGTGTTTGTACTTATGATTACAAATAGTAATAGAATTTCTTTAAAAAGTTGGAGAAATAGCAGAACACCAAAAATGCTTGAAATCACATAAAGTATATCAAAGCAAAAAAAAAGAAAAAAAAATCAAAGCCAATAGCAGTTTTATATTACGTCAAAGGTCTCTTAAGTCAGCCATCATGATACACCGTGTACTGCTCCCTCTTACTTCTATACATTCACTAGTATGTAGAAGTTTGGGGGAACAAATACAGACTCAGTCTCCATCCTTGGGAAAAGAGCCATATGAATCACAAATAAATCACCTCCAGAGAGCCAAAAACCCACTCATCATCAAACTGATTACACAGAATTGAATAGACTTCAAAACCATTTGGAGAGGCTACAGTCGTCATAGGATCTATGAGTTGGAATCTAACCTCAGCTCTTTGCTATGTCATCCCTAACTCTCTACTCTCAACATTTCCTGTCTCTCTTCAGCTGTCCTATCAAAAAAAGGCTCTAAATAAGTTGAAAACAGAGGGTAAGTATACACAGTCTCAGTGGAGTTTAACTGTAAGTTCAGGAAAAAGCAGTGAGCTCTAATGCCAAACTTAATAGCGTCATAACAACAGAAGGGGTTTATTTGTGGAACAGCTGATTAAAGATGAAAACATGTAAAAGATCATTCAAAATTATCAACTTAACAAAGAATGGAAGAACAAAGGGTTAAATTGTTTCATTTCAAAAGTACATTAGTGCCCATGGCATGGGTAACTTGCACATCTATGAATGTATTATTAATCCTTAGAGGTATGTATATACAGGCTTTGGGGAAACATCTGTTTCTATCTAGACATCTTTTTCAGGGATGCCCCTGCTAATTTCAGCAAGAAAATGCCAGGCCACATTCTGCATGCAGTCCAGACCTGTCTCCCATTATAAAAGTATGGCACAACGTGAAGCTCAAAAGCTGACTATGGAAACCCCACACTGTAGACAAACTTAAAATGTAAGTCACGCAAGAACGTGAAAGAATCCCACTTCAAATACTGTTAAAAGAAAAGGTGATGAACATGCTCCTGTCCCACCTTATTTGAATATGTTGCAGGCCATTAAATTCAGAGTATGTGTTTTTTGTTTTTCAAAAAAAAAAGGAAGTCTATGAATTTAAACATTAAATATCTTGTCTTTGTCAAGTTCTCAATTGAATATAGGTTGAAACAGATTCACAAATCACTGTATTTTGTGTTATAGACATTTCACACAAAATCCCAGCTTTTTTGGCATTGAGGTTTGTACATGTGTATTCACTGACCTGTGTTATAACATTTTAATGTTGAATTTTTGTTGTTTTATGGCCAAGTGCTTTTTTTTTGGTGATAATATAATTGATCTTCCCTTGACTCAACTAATTTAATCTACAATAGGTATTTGATTGATTTGCCTGTAAACTTTTTTTGTGAATATACAAATTCCCTAAATAAATAAAATATAATGAACATTTTCAGTGATCGTGAAAAAGATTTTCTTATTTAGTTTAATCACTATTATGAAAGCCCAGATATGAGTATCTAAATGGTATTAAAAATGTTTTTTGGGTAAGGAAAGGTCATTGCTAGAGACTGATACTAATTCAGCCATTGTACCTCAGTTTAAGACCTGGCTGAATGACCTTGTGTACCGCATAAGAAGAAAACACGGTATAGCTTGATGGACAACCTAAAGAAATTTTTCAGTGTTTGCTGGCCATTTTTGGATCATCTTAGTCAATATGAGAGTTCCTGGAGGGTAACAGATTTTAGAGTCAACAGCTTACCTTTCATGCATTGGTATTGATATTCTGTATTGTGCTAACACTGCAGTGTAGCTAAAAGTCTTATACTGCAAGCCCTTTTTTGTTTTGTTTTTCCTTTTTTGTCTGCTCATTCTGTACAAAAAATTAAAAAAAAACAGCGTTTTTTTGGCAGTTGAATCACGGATAATCTGAAACAAGCAGGAAGAGCATCATCAGAGTGACTCACCAGGTTGAGTTTAAGCTCCATGTTGAGGACTCCTCCGCTGTCTAAAACAGGCATCAGGTTAATGGCGAACACGGCGGCTCTGTCAGGTGGAATCGATATATTTGGACCAAAGAAGACATAGAAGTGCACGGAGAAGGTGTCCAGCTCGTTGCGCAAAGTGGGGCGAATAGGCCAGCACCTGTTGCTGTCTGCTGTGGGGGCGAGGTAAACAATGCTGTCCTCTGAGGTGTGGAGGTGAGTGGCATTCTGTGATGGGCCAGGCAGGGCTGCCATAGACATGGTGTCAGAGATGGAGAAACCCATCGCTGTTCCAAAAGACTGAGGCATGTTCATGGAGGAGCTGGGCTGCGGTTGGTCCTTTGACAAGTTGGACTTGGAGCAATCTGGTGAGAGGAGAAAGAAAGCAAATTACAAAAGGAAATCAATCATGTTTGTTCCTGCATGAGCTGAGCATTATGGCAAAGAGGTTTAAAATGTAACATGCAACATTTTGTGCAATTGAGCAATCCCCAGAAAACCAAACAAACTGGCAAGAACAAAGACAGCTATTTTACTTGCTTTATAAGAACCAGTGTCTTCTGCAAATGTTTAAAGTGATCCCCCTCGGCTGGCTCCCACAGTGTAAACAGCAAGGTTTCAGCTCTGTACACTGCTTTTTAATGAGACAAAGATTCACAGTAATTGCAAACACTATGCTTTCACTCAGCACAAAGCAACTCACTGCAAATTGGTCATTGATGGCAACTGGCAAAGTACCATCAAATACCACCAATCCCCAAGGGGAAAGGATTTCAAAGGCTTTTCGAGCTCGGCTTCGTTTGCATAGTGTTGTCTCTGAAAGGGTTTTGAAGTATTTTGATGTCCGCTCTGGCAGCTGAAGCACTCCTAAAAATACTGGAACACCGAACACTAAAGGCTTGCAGCAGATGTAACTTTGGTAGAGACAAAAAATCTATGTAAAAGCAGAAAAGACTCAAATATGTAGAGAGCATGTTCTGTTGCATAACATCCATAAACCAAAGAGTTAGCCTCATATTGCTTTTATATACAGCATGACACATAAAGTCTCTTTGATGCCCACTGATCTATTTAGAGCACGACACCTGCTGTGAAAAATACTGTATAAACAACAATAATAAATAATAAACTGCAACCTAGTTTCCCCACTTTCCGTCTCCTCTGCCACTGTCATACCTGGGAATATAACTCAGAGGCTGCTCATTTTACCAGTCACAAATGTGAGAAAGACAGCACAAGAAGGTGAGGACACCAGATGGTCCCTGAACCTGAGGTGTTCTTCAATTTAAATCCATAAAAGGTCAAGTAAGATCTGCATGGCAGGCAGGCATGAAGGGGAAGTGGGGGGCATAGTGTGAATAATTAGTGTCTGTGTTGCCATGGTGACAGAGTGCACCATATAGTGCCGGACAGAGGGAGGGGATCACCACATGGGAGTAGACTTCCTGCAGATTTGTGAGCCCTCCCTGTGGAGCGGGCATAAAGAATATCTCAGCCCTCCACAACCTCCAAACAGCATGCAGCACTTAAGCATGGCATGGCTGACTCTCTGAGGAGCCCTGAACGCATCGCCTCAGTGTGGGCTCTGCTCTTTTTTTATGTACAAACGTCTAAATGGACTGACAGTGTTTGGCCTCCCTTCTACCATCAAAACACATGCCTAAAATACTTTTTCTACCCCATGTCTGCAAGAAGCACCACATTCTTGGAGAATTTACATTGGACTATATATCTTTGAATAATTACTTATTTTTGGTGAGCATCTGTACAACTTGAAAGTCAAAATAATTGATATTATGTCTGTGTCATTTTGGATATTGGATATATGCTGCAGAGCTTTTGTTTGGCCTAATTTATGAGTGCTCGGGTAAATAAAAATCACCCTGTCACCTTAAATTATACATCAAAAGCAGCAAGAAGCAAAATTATATACAACACTGGGAACAAAAAAGCCCATAATGATAGAAATTATGACAAATTACATGAATTATATCAAAGAAAAGGAACAAACAAGCCATTACCTTCAATAAAATCATTTAACTACCCTATTATGTTTCTTAAACTGGTAGAACACTTCCATAAAAAGCAGCTGAACATCACAGTAAGAAAATCTCATATGAGACTACAAATATAGCACTATATTTAAATCTTGTTACACTCAAAAAACTGTCATAATTGATTATACCAGGGGTGTCCAAACTGATGCAGGGAACAAATTTGGCCTGTGGCCTCAAGACGACAACAGAAATGTCAACCATACCAACAACCACAATAATAACCAGCAAATAACAGCAGTTATCATACTTATTTGCTCTACTATCTGCTTTGTCTTAATGTCCATTTAACCAATCACATCTGACTAAACATCCTCAAGCACCAGCAGTCCTATAATGCTTAGCAGTTCCATGCATCTTGCTCCCCTTTAGCATCTGAATGTAGAGATCACCCATCAGCATCTCTACTTTCTGCTGCATGGAGCGTTGTTCTCATCCTGATCACAGGAAGATAGACTGAAATCTGATTGGCTACCCTAAAATCCTTAACAATAATTGACTATTTCCCTCATCAGCCATTGATATAAAGCTGGAATTTAGGCTGTTTGTTTTCCTACAACATATGCAATCACTAAAAATACTGATAATAGATTTTAGAAATCAATCATGGTCAATAATTTGGCTTAAAAAAAAAAGAAAGAAAGAAATTGCAAAGTACAACTTGTACAAAACAATGTCAATTAAATAAAAATATGTCATGTCAAATAAGTGACTGCATTAATATTTACGCCCGTCAAGTCAGTATTTAGATGCACCTTTGTCTGCAATCACAGCACTGAGTCTGTGTACACCGCTTTCCACATTATTATGCAAATGATATTTTTCTCTTATTTATAATATTAATGCAAATGACAGCCAGAAGATTTTTCAAGTTAATGTTGTTACAGCATAATTCATATGTTTTTGAACAAACTTCATAATGATAACCATTTTTTTAAAATAAAAACCTCAAAATGCACTGTTCCACATTATTAAGCACAACGGAGTTTTAAAACATTTTATAGGTCATAAAGAACTGAAGATGGTCATTTGTTTAATTTGCAGCATTAGGAGGTCATATTTACTAAATACAAAAGCTATTAAAAAAAAAAAAAGAAAACTTAACAGGCCAATTTACATGTTAACATAGGAGCCCTTCTTTGATATCACCTTCATAATTCTTGCATCCATTGAACTTGTGAGTTTTTGGAGAGTTTCTGCTGGAATATTTCTGCAGGATGTCAGAATATCCTCCCAGAGCTGCTGTTTTGATGTGAACTGCCTCCCACCCTCATAGATCTTTAGCTTGAGGATGCTCCAAATGTTCTCAATAGGATTGAGGTCAGGAGAGGATGGGGGCCACACCACGAGTTTCTTTCCTTTTATGCCCATAGCAGCCAATGACACAGAGGTATTCTTTGCAGCACAAGATGGTGCATTGTCATGCATGAAGAAAATTTTGCTACAGAAGGCACTGCTCTTCTTTTTGTACCATGGAAGAAAGTGGTCAGTCAGAAACTCTATATACTTCGCCTAGGTCATTTTCACACCTTAAGGGACCCTAAAGGAGCCTACCAGCTCTCTCCTCATGAATCCAGCCCAGAACATGACTCTGCCACCTCCTTGCTGACGTTGCAGTCTTGTTGGGACATAGTGGCCATCCACCAACCATCCACTACTCCTCCATCTGGACCATCCAGGGTTGCACGGCACTCATCAGTCAACAAGACTGTTTGAAAATGAGTCTTCATGTATTTCTGGTCCCACTGCAACCATTTCTGTTTGTGAGCATTGGTTAGGGGTGGCTGAATAGTAGGTTTATGCATGACTGCAAGCCTCTGGAGGATCCTACACCTTGAGGTTGATGGGACTCCAGACGCACCAGCAGCCTCAAATACCTGTTTGCTTCTTTGTAATGGCATTTTAGCATCTGCTCTCTTAATCCGATGAAATTGTCCGTCAAAAACTTTCCTCATTTTGCCTTTATCTGCACAAACCTTTCTGTGCTCTGAATCAGCCACAAATTTCTTCACAGTACGTTGATCATGATTAATTTTTCACGAAATATGTAATGTTTTCATTCCTTGTCGAAGGCATTACACTATTTGACACTTTTCAGCAGCAGAGAGACCTTTTTTCTTTCCTATATTGCTTGAAACCTGTGGCCTGCTTAATAATGTGGAACAGTGCATTTTGAGGTTTTTATTTAAAAAAAAAAAAAAAGTTATCATTATGAAGTTTGTTCAAAAACATTTGAATTATGCTCTAACAGCTGATGACTTGAAAATATTCTGACGGTCATTGGCATTAATATTTAGGAAAATAAGAGAAAAATGTCATTTGGATAATAATGTGGAAAGTGGTGTAGATACAGTGCTTAACAAATTTATTAGACCACGCTAACCCTAACCAAAGTAAGGTTTATGCCACAGCTACCCTAAATTAACAGCATTGGTAATTACTAAAATCATTTTTTATGTTTCTGCAATGGTTAATACACCAATATGTAGAAGCTCTTTAACCCAAATGATATTTTTAATGCTAAAATATAATTATTATTGTTATCCATGAATTTTCAAATTTACTGATTGACAAAAAAACTGAAAAAATAGTAAAGCACATTAATATGTCTTGATTAATATGTCAAATTATAGTTATTTACTTGCATTCCTGAACAGAAAAATTAGTTTTAGTGGTTTAATGTTATGCTTGATTAATTTCTGACTTCTCAGAGAAGCCCAGTGAGCCAGCTCAAATTTGGGTGAATTCAGTTTAAATCCCTCATTCCTGTTCAAAATGGTAAAATGTGGAGAGCGCACTGAAAATTAAAGAGTCCACATTAAAGCACTTCATGATGCTGGATGGTCTCTGAGACAAATATGACAGGTGGTCTAATAAATTTGTTAAGCACTGTACATCTCAATCAGGCTTTCACATCTGGACACTGCAATTTTACTCCACTCTCCTCTGCAAAACTCCCCAAGCTCTGTCAAGTTGCAGCATTGGTCGTGAACTGCCCTTTTAAAGTCCAGCCTCAAATTCTCTACTGGATTAAGGTCTGGGCTTTGATTTGGTCACTGTGGAACATTCACCTATTTGGCGTTAAAACTATTTCTCTGTAGATTTTCACTCTATGCTTCAGGCCATTGTCTTGCTGGACAATAAATCTTCTCCCAAGCCGTAGTTCTCTTGCAGACTGATCCGGACTGTGCTCCAGGATTTTCTTATATTTTACCACATTTATTTTACCCTCTACCTTTACAAGCCTTCCAGGGCCAGCTGCTGAGAAGCATCCCTGCAGCATGATGCTGTCACCGCCATGCTTCACAGAGGGAATGGTGTGTTGTGGTGACGTGCAGTGTTTGATGTCCAGCAATCACAGGGTCTTGTCTGATGGCCAAAAAGTGCCACTTTTTCCACTTGACCTTGGAGTTTCACACATGCCTTTTAGTGAACTCTAATTGAGATTTAATGAGTTTTCTTCAACAGTGGCTTTCTTTTAACCACTCTCCCATAAGGCTCGGACTGGTGAATAACCCGAGCATCCATCGTTGTATGCAAGGTCTTTCCCATCTCAGCTGCTGAAGCTCGTAACTCCTACAGAGTAGTCATAGGTGTCTTTGTGGCCTCTCTCACTGGTCTCCAGCTTGCATGGTCACTCAGTTTGTGAGGATGGCCTGATCTAGGCAGAATTACACATGTGACATATTCCTTCCATTTCTTGACAATGGATTTAACTGAACTTCAGGGGATATTCAGTGCCTTGGAAATGTTTTCAAAGCCATCCTCTGACTTATAAATTTCAATAACCTTTTCTCTGAGTTTTTTGGAGTGTTTTTTTGTCTTCATGGTGTAATGGTAGCCAGGAATATTGATAAACCAGTGACTGGACCTTCCAGACACAGGTGTCTCTATACTACAATCAATTGAGACACATTCACTGCTCTCAGGTGATCCCCATTTCACTAATTGTGAGACTGAGCACCAATTGGGTGGTCCTCTGTTGAGATAGGTCAGTCACTTTAAAGGGGTGAATATTTATGCAGTCACTTATTTTAGCTTACATATTTTTATTTAACTGGCATTACTTTATAGAAATGTGTTTTCACTTTGACATTACAGAGGCTTTTTTTGTAAAAAACTTTATGGTAAAAAAAAATCCACATTATATTGACCACGATTGATGTATAAAATCAATAAAAGTGTAAAACATCCAGGCGGGGTAAATACTTTTTATAGGCACTGTACCTACCTGCCTACCTACCTGCCGACCTTCATTATTTAAAAACCTCTTTAAAAAATCTGACACTGTACATGTTGAGGTGTCCTTGAGCAAAACATTGAACACTGAAACTCGTATTGTTTTTAATACATACAGTTGGGATTAAATCAGCCTCCACCATTAGCGAGTGACTCAGTGTTTGAATGGGTAAATGTAACATGTAATTCAAAAGCGCTTCAAGAAGTCGGACGATGACTCCATTTACATTGTACCATTTAAAGCTAGACTGTGCGATACACTCTGCCTTATACACGGAGGTACAAATTCCAAAAAGAATCAAACCCATTTGCACTCAATAAATCTGCACAAACAAGACAGAATGACTCAGTGCAATAAGTTACACAGGTTTTTTGTGTAAGACTTTGCTTGGACACACTTTGAAGCAATAAGCTTCACATTGCAGAGCACTTAGTTGTGTTAAGCAAAAGTTCTCATTTCTTTTAAAGCAAATGAGCCTCACTGTAAATAGTTAATTCGACAAAAAGACATTTTTGGTAAATGAAGTGTAGCAGTTATGAAGCATTAGGTGATATTAGTGATTTTTATTTGACTACATGGAGCATCAGAAACATATAAGGGGCATATAGCACTCAGCTGATGAACTGTGCTGTGCTTGTGCTGTTACATCTCCAGCACAGTGTCCTATATAAACTGGATGTGGAGATGGGGCAGATGGTGATTATAAATGATTTGCTGTTCAAGGTGCTATCAAAGACCAATCTTTGTGAATTTCTCCCTTGGTGATCTATTTGTAATAGCCCTGCTCACTGACTATTCAATTTGTCATTTGTAAATGATTCCGCTGTCACAATTTTTTTGTAAAATTAGGTAGTATTGTCCTCTTTATCCCCTTTGATTTTTTTTTTTTTTCCAGAATAGGCTTATTTAAATTCATTGAATGTTCCTCTGAAAATGAATGGAGAGAAAAACAAAGCATAGAAGGCTGCTGGCTGAATGGCAAGACTGGTAATGTCTTATCAATAATACTTTTTACTGGTGATTTTTTTTTCTTTCAAATTTGTTTTATCACACTGACATAGAATGATACATTTTGCTGCTTCAGCTTGAGATGGCCTAGTTTACCTTTTAAACTCTAAATACCCTTCTGCCTGTAAATCAAACTCACCTGTGACCTGCACCCCGATGCGGAAGTAGACATTGGAGTTGCTGAGATATCGCTCCACCAGGATGTAGTACCATTGTTCCCAGGCAGGTACAAGGGTGTCTAATTCACAGGGGTTCCACTCCCTGCAGTCGAGGGCACTTGAATTATGCACTGGAGGTGCCCTCGCTCTTATCTTCAGCACCACGGGACAACTCTCACTACTCTTGTTCCTGGTGCTGCAATTTACCAGCTGAACCTTCACCTTGGATATATAATTGGGGATGAACACTCTGCACAAGCACACACATAGATAAAAAAAAAACAGAGAAGCATGTTTAAAGTTGTTTCAGTGACAATACATATTATGGTAATATTCTAAAGTAATGTGAATAAGCTGTGTAAAAGGTCAAAGATTAGATTTGTTTATTAGGCATAGTATAATTTAATACCATAAAAGTTGCACAGTATTATTGGTATCATGATATCAGTTTTAGCAGATATTTGCTTATAAAGTTGATAAACATGGTGGCACATATGAAAGTTTCTGCTATTATTTATAATAGCTGATATTAGCTAAAACATTAGCCAAATATCAGCCATATGTACAAAAAGGTTTGTGAGGTTTTTGGCAGGAGCAACAGACCTGCAACACATGAAGTCTTCTTCAAGTCTTCATCCTTATTCTTTGAAATTTAAGCTGATGGTTTAAGGGCTGAAGTTTTAGGTCTGTACAATACAGGTGCATCTCAAAAATTAGAATATCAAGTAAACATTCTTTTGTTTAAATCTTGATGATTACAGAACTACAGTTCACGACATTTGCAAAGGTTTCCTGAGCCTTCATTCTCTCTGGTTCAGTACATACAAACAACACTCATGGGGAAGACTGCTGACTTGACTCTTGTCCAGAAGACAATGTTTGTAACCCTCCATATGCAGGGTAAGCCACAGAAGGTCACTGCTAAAAAGGCAGGCTGTTCTCAGGGCTGTATAAAAGCTTATCTATGGAAAGTTGACTGGAAGGGAAAAGTGTGATAAGAAAAGGTGACCAAGCAACAGGGATGAGCTCAACCTTACTGACTGTTAAACGAAGCATATTCAAGAATTTAGGGGAGCTTCACAAAGAGTGGACTGAGGCTGGAGTCAGTGGATCAAGAGCCACCACATACAGACGTGTCCAAGAAATGGGCTACAAGTGCTGTGTTCTTAGAGCCATTCCTGATCCTCAGACAACATTGTAAGCTTCTCATCTGGGTTAAGGAGAGAAAGACCTGGACTGTTGCTCAGTGGCCCAAAGTCCTGTTTTCAGATGAAAGTAAATTTCACATTTTCTTTGGAAATCAAGATCTCAGAGTCTGGAGGAAGACCTGAGAGGCACAGAATCCAAGGTGCTCGAAGTCCAGTGGTTTCAGTTTCTACAGTCAGTGGTGGTTCACAGTACTATGTCATCTGCTGCTGTTGGTCCACTGTGCGTTATAAAGATTCAGTAATTTGCACAAAAGGAGCTCCAACTGATTAATGAGTGCACAAATGAGTAAAATTTTACAGAAGTTCAACAATTTTGTATAATAAATAATTTTTTGGACTGACGTTTTGTGATATTTGAGAATTTTGGGATTTTGGATTTCTATTTTTATTTTTGTTAGCTGTAATCATCAACATTGATTCAAAAAAGGTAATAAAATATATAACTTTGTAATGATGTATCTAGAATATAAAGAAGGTTCACTTGAATTAAACCAGAGGGGAAAAAAGGACTTTTTCATGATAATCTCATTTTTTCAGATGCACCTGTATATTGGTTTCAATCTCAATATTGACTAAAATGAATTTGTTACTATCAGTATATCAAATGTCAGCAAACATTGTGCATCTATATATATATATAGTGCATCTATAAATATTATCTCAATACAACACATACTTAAAGATGTAATTTAAGTATTTTAAAGCAGATTTAAAGCAATTAAGCTATTCTGGGCTGAATAGTTAAAGCTGAAGCAGTTTTATAGGATATTAAAGGTCTAATGGACCTTTTGCACAAACTAGTAATTTAAATCAAAAAGTATGTAATCACACATAAAAAAGCAGCTTACTTTAGATGTTAATCTTATATCTCAAATGGTAACATTTCATGCCCGCATCATTCTTATTCTGTTTTGAATAAACCTTCAAAATTTTGTATTTCTGTTTTCTGCAGTACTGAAATGACTTTTAGAGAGGAAGAACTTAATAAAGGAGCTCAGGCTAGAAGCACACACCTGAAGATCAACTTTTGAACAAAATAAATATCTGAGGTGGGCTCAGAGAAGACTGTATGAAATTTTTAACCTTAGAGGCAGATGAGGGGGTGGAATACGGAGGTAGATTGCACAAAAAATTACAGTGTACTTTTCTCTCAGAGAGAGCACTAAAAAGGTATTAATTTCAAAATCAACTCACCCTGATTTTAGATTTCTGTGAGCTCATTTAAAAGACTTACTTATAAAGCGCAGATCTGTTATGGGCTGGGATCATCTGGTCGATGAAGTATCCTGGATAAAGTACCGAAATCCCGATCAGTCTCTGGACGATGAGCTGAGGCTGGAACAGATACTGGCACTCTTCAGACAGACCCTGCACAGATCACACAGCAGGGGTTCAGTTGGTGTTTTAGTGGTTTATTCAGCAATATTTCTTAAAAGCCTTTAAGGAAGAGATTAGATATCATGCAGACTGGCTGAAAATCCCTAATGGTCTGTGGGCATAAAGCCTGTCGCCCTTCTGGATTAATATCCCAGTGTCCTCACTTTGACTGCCACACAGCGTAACATGCACCCACTATTTCACTCGTGTTGTTCTGAACCATTAATGCTTGATGTGCATTACTGTGTGAGATGAGCCGAGCAGACGAAACAACTGAGAGGCAGGAAGCCGTGAATTGTGTCTGCACACGATCTGCTGTGAAATTTGTTTTAGGAAGGAGCTGAGCCCTTCTGCACCTGATTCAAAAGGACAGGTGTGAATGCCAAATGAGGTCCTTCATTTCTGTCAAACAGCACCAAGCCATCCTGCTCCGGCCACAATTACTGTGACATGTGGCATTAGTCTGGGAGGCGCCGAGGTGACCTTTTGATTTATTACAGCCTGTCAGTCGGACCTGAACATACGTCATGTGGAGCAAATTTGGTTTTAATTAACGTGTGGCGTATATGGCTTTAACGTTTTTACATTACAACTGCAGACATGATGACCAATGGCTTTTAATTCAACAATCTTAATGCCTAAAAAAGATATATAAATTAATTTATTTCCCTTAGATTTTCATTCTTGGCAGAATGTAGAAGCTTCCAAAAATCTCTTTCAGCTATGAAGCACTAAAACTCCCCTTTGAAACCCTGACTAATTGCTTTATTTTAGCTCCTTCAGACAGAATGATGCCCTTAGAAAATGTGATTTTAAGGAAAAACTCTGGGGTATACAATAAGTTTCTATTTCATTAGTTACACCTGAATAATCTAATGCAATCCACTGCAATAGTGCTGCAATAAGAGCTACCTTTATGTGCTTATGTTCAGCTTTATTGAACTCTACAGTCATCTTTGAGTCTCTAATCAGAAATGTTTAATTGCAAATGTGAGTACTAGCATTAACATACACTATTAAGGTTAAAGAACACCACCATGCAGGGTTTGTTAATTGCACTAAGGGATTTTTATAAGTCAAATAAAAAGCTTTGAATTCGGTTTCTAAATCTTCAGATCAGCATTTGACTTGTGTTTTTTCATAAATGCAGTGTGCATTCTCCAAGCTTTGCTTGCAGTCCTCCCTTCCTGTGTTTCCTCTCAGAAATGAAAACATCCCATCTTGGCTGCTGTAGAATTGCTTCAGAAAGCATAATTTGGAATAGGTATGTTATTTTCATCTTTACAGTGTGTCATTGCAGGCATTTTAGCCACAGCAGCTTCTATTCCCAGAGCTGGAAAGGCAAAGCAATTCTTTTTTTGACATGCAGTTTTGATAGCAACTTTTGATGATATTTTTGATTGTTGTGTATTCCAGCTGCACCTTTGCCAGCCAGAGAAAATCACAAAGGAAGCACAGCTGAACACCATGCCAGTGACATACAAATTGCCTAAAATGGAAATCAGCAGGTGTTTATGTGACCAAATAGGAAAACGTGATGAGATGCAAAAAGAAAAAAACTCTGGGATTCTGTTCTGCCTCTTTGAGCTCTGCAGCACACGCTGGAATACTAATCCTAGCAGATACTCACATCATTTTTCAGTTAAGTAAGCATGAAGAAAATGTGTTGGATGTAGATCTCATTTAAGATACATTACATAACACGTTCGCATTAATAAGATTCTGTTTAAACAGCCTCTATTACAGAATGATGTATAACAAAGCTGAGATCAAAGCTTTTCTTTTGCTGCTTTAAACAGCTCAGGCTCCATGAGATTTTCAGCCTTGCTCCTGCTCTAGTCATGCAGTCAAAATGTTAGTCTGTTAGTTCAGTGGTCCACCACTTTGAGCCAAACTTGAACATCTTAACAACACTTGGATGGACTGTCATTAGGAAAATAAATCCTAACATTTCTTTAACCCAGATTTATCATCTGGTGCCTTCAAAAATCATAATTCATTCATTGAAAATCTAATCAATAACTACACAGATTGGCCCACTGATCACAGACTCCATGGAGGGGACCCTCCCCATGTATGAATAAAAGGCTTTTTATTAGTTAATAAAAATAAAACAATTTTGTTGTTATACCTGCAAAGCAGCCATATTTCCACCATCCTCATCTGAACTTTGTTTACATCTTCACTGGCTATGCTGTTAACCAGAAAATCTCCTAGGATGTATCTGAAACCAAATACTTTGTCACTATTCATACTTAATGTGATGACAAGCTAAGTATATAGTACAATCCAAATGAATGGATTATAATTTTGTGAATGTGAGAATTCCCTGGATGATTACTCGATTGCCAGAATTTTTAAGTATGAAACAAGAGCTTACTGATTGTACCCAAGGGTGTAGCACAGGTAGGAAAAGGGGTACTGATACCCGGGCCCACAGTAAGTAGGGGCCCATGAGGAGCCAGCGATGAAGTGTGTTTGTCTATTTTTTCTTAGTAATTAGTGTCATTATTAATTCAAAAGCAACAAAATGAATGGGTCAACCGACTGAAATTTGTATCTAATAGAGTAAAACAAATGCTGGGGGGCCTCTGCTCCTCCCCTAAAAATGTCCAAATGGTATAGTCCAGTGCTGTGAAATAATGCAAGTAAATTAAGTTTAACCATAGTAAAAATATTTTTCATGAATGGGAAAATTATGCTTAAAAAATACACTGAAATGCATATATATATTTGTGAAAAATTATGCAACATTTGCTGCTTGGCTCGCCAGTTAGGGGGGGACTGTGTAATATACTTTCTGAGGGCCCAAAATCCATAGCTACGCCCCTGATCGTACCAAACCACAAAACACCAGCTGTCAGACCTGCCAACATGAAAGGTCAGCAGCCAGCCGACAAGCTGTGTAAAAATAAAAGGAGTCGTTTGTTTTAAATTTATAGTTGTTGAATTCCATTCATGGACTGACAGTCACGCCAGCTTGTTATTAGTTAAGCCAATTAATTGCGGACCCAAAAAAACATAAATTCACATTCACATGGCTTTTTAGCATGCTTGAACATCATACTGAATGTTAGCTTAGTATGCAAAAAGTAGAATATATGTTTTAGTATAAAGCAGTGTTTCTCACAAATAAGACTATACTTGGTTAGTATGGGTGGGAGAGGGGATCATCCCACCTCATTTAGTAGGTTTATTTTTTTGCGTGTTTTTGTTCTTTTGGTATAATTCATCAACAGTACGATGTATAAAGGCACTCAAATAACATCACTTGCCTTTTCACTTGATATTCCATAACTGTGCCAGGTGAGCTAAGTGTATGAAGGCTGATTTTTAATAAGATATCATATCCCAACCGTCACCCTAGTGCGCAGGAGTATGGGATGATTTCAAAAGCAAGCAGCTGCAGGAAATTGTCAAAATTGACAGTAAAATAAGCTGATTTTTTTACATGAAACATCAAATAGTGCATCAATCATGCACTAATGTAATGGATTGTTCTTTCATGCATGGATGACGATTATGTATGGATTTAGAAAAAAGGAAAAAAATAAGAAGAAAATGGTCAGAAAATACACTTGAGTGGTTATAAATAGTGCTGCATGTAGCAGCAGTAGTATAGGGTGGATTCAGACACAGCCCATGACTACAATGATTAACATACAGTGCATTCAGAAAGTATTCAGACCCACTTCACTTCTTCATTTTTCCTATGTGGCAACCTGATACTACTGTCAAAAATTAAACATGTTGGTTCTCATTAATCTACACTCGGTACCCCATCATGACAAAATGAAAACAGAACTTTGTTGTATTTTTTTTTTTTACATTGATGTTCAGATCCTTTACAAAAACACTTGAAATTAAGCTAAGGTTCCTCCTATGTCTCTTGATAGTTGCAGAGAGGCTTCAACACCTTGATTAGAGTTAACCTGTGGTAAATTAAACTGATTGGGCAGGATCCGTAAAAGCACAAATACACCGATTCTCCCAGAAATTGTTGCAATTACAAATTTTTTTGGTATACATGTTTTTATTTCCTTCATGTGCATTGGCACAACACAACAAAACTCAAAAAATGGGCCAGAAAAAATTATTGGCACCCTTTTAAAACTGTGGGTAAATCATTTTATTTCAAGCATGTGATACTCATTTAAACTCACCTGTGGCAGTAACAGATGCTGGCAATCTAGAAATCACACCTGAAGCCAGTTAGAATGTATAAAAGTTGACTCAACCTTTGTGTTGTGTGCCTGTGTGTGTCACACCAAGCATGGAGAAGAGAAAGAAGAGCTGAGAATTGTCTGAAGCAAGAAGCAAAATTGTGAAAAATATGAACAATCTCAAACTTTCAAGACCATCTCCAGAGATCTTGAAATTCCTTTGTCCACTGTGCATAATATAATCAAGAAGTTTATAACCATGGCACTGTGGCTAATCACCCTGGACGTGGATGGACGAGAAAAATTGACAAATGAATGCAACGCAGGATAGTTGGAATGGTGGATAAACATCCTCAGTCAACTTCCACACAAATTCAGGCTGTCCTGCAGACTCAGGGTGCAAAAGTGTCAGCTTGGACCATACGTCTTCATCTGAATGAGATGAAGCGCTATGGCAGGAGACCAAGGAGAACCCTACTGCTGACAAAGAGACATAAAAAAGCCAGGCTGGAGTTTGCAAAAATGTACCTGAGTGAGCCTCAATCCTTCTGGGAGAACATTTTGTGGACAGATGAGACTAAGGTAGAGCTTTTGGAAAAGTACATCATTCTACTGTTCACAGAAAATGGAATGAGGCCTACAAAGAAAAGAACACAGTACTTACAGTCAAACATGGTGGAAGTTCAAGGATGTTTTGGAGTTGTTTTGCTGCCTCTGGCACTGGGTGCCTTGACTGTGTGCAAGGAATCATGAAATCTGAGACTATCAAAAAAATTTGGGCCGCAATGTAGGGCCTAGTGTCAGAAAGCTGGGTCTGCATAAGAGGTCATGGGTGTTCCAGCAGGACAACGATCTAAAATATACCTCAAAAAGCACCAAGAAATAGTTGGAGACAAAGCGCCGGAGAGTTCTGAAGTGGCCAGCAGTGAGTCCAGATCTAAATCCAACTGAACACCTATGAAGAGATCTCAAAACTGCTGTTGCAAGAAGCACCCTTCAAATCTGAGAGATCCAGAGCAGTGTGCAAAAGAAGAGTGGTCCAAAATTCCAGTTGAGAGGTGTAAGAAGTCTGTCAATAGTTATTGGAAACCATTGGTTTCAGTTATCTTTTTCCGAGGTTGTGCAACCAAATATTAAGTTGAGGGTGCCAACAATTTTGTCCAGCCCATTTTTGAGTTTTGTGTAAAATTATGTCAATTTTGTCTTTTTTTCTTCAGATTTTTTGTGTTGTTCCAATGCACATAAAGGCAATAAACACATGTATACCAAAAACATTTGTTGATTGCAACAGTTTCTGGGAGAAATGATGTATTTTCTGGAAAAATTCCAGGGGTGCCAACATTTTCGTCCATGACTGTAAGTGTAAACTCTGTAACTGCTGTGTCCTTGGTTGTTCAAGGATTATACATATCTATGTATTTGTTTGTGCAAGTTTGCAAGGGGTTTAAAAGCAAAATCTCATCAGCAATATACAGTCTTTATGCAGCATCCTGCAATTTAAGCATGATAGCAACATCACCAGAAAAGACCACACCACCAACACTACTCATCGTAAGTTATCTCTGAGCAAAGCATGAAATCAACAAAATGACCAAAGTTTGTTTCAAATACATTGCTAAAAATATAAGTTAGATTTAAATTTGGGTTCATGTTCAGTTTTACCTTCACTGAGATCTTGCCTTCGTCCTTGGGTAAATGTGCAGCCAGGAACCAGTCTCCAGGGAGTGGGCTGGTCACATTGAATGCTCCTGTTGTACGGTTTGGGAGAGTCCAGGTTAGAGTCACTGCAAAGGATCCTGGGACGACCGTATCCCGAGGGAAATGGGTGTAAAGAGGATTTATTACTGGAGGAGCCCCGGACCTGAAGTACCTGTTAATCACAGAGCACAAACATAATCTCTGTAAAGGCTGATATTTTCATAAACAACAGAGGCATCTGCTAAAATATGAAATTCATCCCACAGCTGACAGCCTGAGCACAGATGGCTTCTTCTAATTTAAATATGAAAAAGTCACGTTCAGAACATTAATAATCATGTTCACCCTGACACATCTAAATGTGACAATGATGCTTTTGTCAATCACAGGAACACAGAGCCACCTGAATATACAGCTCTCTGCAAACCAATATGGTAAAAATAGAGAGAAAAATAAAAATCTAAATGCTGTAACAGCAGCTCCTCCACATGGTGAGAATGCCAGTAAAAGCTGACGCTGCTAAAACCAGCTGCTTAAACCTTTTGCAAAAGGTAGGCTGAATATGATTATTACTAATCTATTTTACACTACAGAAGGAGCACACTTTAGCTCCGAGTCAAACTTCATCAAAGGGGCAACAAAAGAAGGTGTCTCAACCAATCACAAGCACCGTTAGGAAAGGACAGATCAATGTCTTACACAGTCACATTGCGATTGGGGCAGCTGTCTCCGAACGTGCCGCCTTGCTCCTTGAAGGTGATGAGGTTCCATACGGCCATCATGGTGTCGTCAGGCACATTGAAGTGGAACAGTTCCACACTCGCAAAGGAGTTGAAAGCATTCAGCTTACGAGGCGTGCGGGTGAAGTATTCAGTCACGAAAAGGCAATCTGTGGAGGACAGACAGTGCTCTTAAATATATATATTATCTTATTCTTCAAAAAAGCTGGGACTGCATTAACATATTGTTGACAACCTTTAAGTAACATGCTGATGTTTTTTTATTTAGAGGGGAAAGTGTCCTCATGTTCATCCCCTTAGTTTAATGCAGGAGAATTCCAGATGTTATTACTGACACAACACTGATATCATTATCACTGGTATACATACAGTATGTATCCTACTAGTTCAACATGTGAGTTGTTGGTATGCTGAAGTTTCTAGAATGTCTATTCTAACATGCTGTTGATTAGCAGATCGTTGACTATGTTGACTAAGGATCAAAAATTTCTGATGAAAATGCAAGCATTCTATGGCATCCTTCACATTTAGCCTTTAATCTCTGTTTTGTGTGTTAAGCAGGTCCAATTTTCCCAGTAAAAATCGTAAAATGCAATAGCTTTGCAGACTGTGAACCATGCCCATCATTGAAGTTTGATTTGAAACAAGTAAAAATGTTTAAATCACTTTGCTGGCATTGCTTGGCAGGAATTTGTAATTCTCCTAATTCACGAGGTAGTTAAGCATGTTATCAAGCAAAACTTTTGACGAAGACAGTCCTAACACTTTTACTGAAATTGTAAACTGAAATGCAGACAGTTTGGTTCAGTGGGTTGCGTCCACACACTTCAAATCAGTTATTTCCAATTTCCAATGTTGGTGATAGGGATGTCAACAAGAGTTTTGATATGATGAACCAGAGCTGCATAAAATTATTTGTTTACAGGCTTTTCTCCAGTATTTAATTGTTGATTTTTTTTCTCCTCTGGATTCTGATTCTGTATTTAGAAGCTCCTCAAATATTAAAAAAGGACAAGCTCTTGTTCAAAGAGTGGCGCCTGCCACAAAATCTGGCTCAAGACCTTCAGAGTGTAGGTAGTGCAGAGGTACTTAGCCAAACAAAAGAAGAGGTTCATTCAGGAACACACATTTAACCATTTCATTGCAAAATGGATGTACAGTTTTATTTGAGGAAGAAGGCTCTGCTCAAAAGCTGCTCCCTTGTTGATCAAGCAGCATGACATAAATGCATTTCTGACGTGTACTGAATCAATTAAAATGAGTTCAAAAGCAATTAATCCATAGCATGAATCTAGTAAGAGGGTGCACCAAGCTTTATGCTCTAAAGGAGGAGGCTGGGGTGGTGGAGGTTAAGCTTTGTAAGCAGCAGCAGTGTGGTGCATCAGCATTAATGCAAACAGGGATTAGTGAGAAGTATTTCATATCTAAATTCACCACTGTTGAGAGAAAGAGCTGTGATTGGCTGTGGGAGCTGGGAGGCGATAATTGGGATTAGCTGGCTGTCAGCTGATCACAGCTTGGCGTATGACTACATGTCTGGCATGAACTTTCAGAGGGATGACGCTAAAAATCTTCCCAACTTTGAAGCCAAAAAAAGTGACGTTTAAGGATCATGTTAACCATATCAGTTTGGAGTGAGAGCACAAAAAGCTTTATCTCCTCAGTAACTTGCGATTGCTAGGCAAGTAAAGTGTGCTCATCATATTAAAATGTTGCTGAACATGTTAGGGATCTAAAATTTGAATCAAAGCAAAGCTTCTACTAAGATGTCAAACAATTCTGTTGGTGTTTACTTTCTTTAAGTTGCTAACACACATACCATGTTAGCATTACAGTTACTCAGTTTGTCTCAAATTGTATACTTCTGTTAATTTACTGGGTTACAGTACACTTAAATGAAGTACAGAGCACTTAATCACGTATATGACTGATGTTCTTGTATCCATAATATACGGATGATGCACCCTTGGGTCCTTACGCAAGGAACGGCACTTTGTACAGATGGATAAAAAGCTAATAAACTACCTGTAGCTGTTGTGTTTACTGGAATTACAGAAATGAAACAGGAGTAATATTGCATATCAAGAAATAATTGCAGAAGTTGGCTAACAGTGAAGCAGCGAGTTTTTCATGGACATGTGAATGGCCTAATGGGCTAAGCTAACTTGTTTAGCCATTCAAATGTTTGTTTATACGTTAAATCACCCATTTTGAATTTAACTATCCCTAACAACTGTTCACTTAAAGTGGGGGTATTATGCCTTTTTTCAAAGCTTTACACCATCTCTCTGATACCCATGTAGTAGCTTAACATGGTTTACAGCTTAAAAAACTCCTCATGTTCTCACACTGGCATCCTGAAAAAACCTTATTTTAACCTCAGTCTGAAACGCTTCATTTTCGCTGCTGTCTCTTTAACACTATCATCCCCGCCGCCCAGCCCCCCAAGGACCTGCATTCCTCCGACTGGCCGATTTTCCGGAGGCTGGCCGGTGGCAGGACTCAATGTTTTGTACCCGCCCCCTCCAATGTGGCTATGTTGCTAAGCTAGTACTTGTAAACTTTGAATGAACCGGTCCGACTGAGTAAAATATGGCGAATTCTGATATTCGTCTGTACGTGTTAGACCCAGAGTCTGATCCTGATAGTTTGGAGAGAGAGGGGGAAGAAAACCAGCAGCAGAGGATAGAGCGGGACGTATCTGTTTGGTGAACGTTTGATTATTGTGTTACTAAATGGCTAAAAGGCCTTGTGGAGGCGGTCTGTTCCGCTTTGCTGGCAGCACTGACGAACCAATCAGGAGATCCTATTGCGATGACCTCATCAGTTCGCTCCATCAAAATCTCGTCTCGGGAGGAGCTCAGAGAGATTTTCAATGAACCGTTTTCATCATTTTGCACTCTAATTCCAAGATTACTGCCACATACGTTTATCTTGCAGTTTGAAAATTTGCAGACATGAAGTATGGACACCTAATATTGTGACTTTATATTTATGTTTTAAAAATCAGAAAAGTATAATATCCCCTCTTTAAATATTTAAATATAATTGACATTTCCAAAATGATCTTCATATCACACTTGACTGATAAATCATTATATACTTCATATCAAAGTTGCTAATCATGACTCATTGTAGCCTGTTGTCTAGTTGGTACTTGGTCAGCTAGCACACTGCCATACAGCCTCCCCCAATTTTACCGCAAAAATAACATTTTTTCAATGTACTTGTGGCACATTCCAAATGAAAATATTATGGAGGGGAGGAGTTTGGTAGGCAGGGTGCATAACATGGAGATTACTATATGACTGGACTTCCAGTTGACCTACGTCCATAACCATACATATGTGGAAACAAGGGGTTTAGTATTGTCTCAAGTTGCACACTGCCTTTTTTGCACTAACAGAGAGTGAAAACAGTTTAACTGCCTCTGTTTTCTTCTCCTACTTTTTTTTATGGCAAGTTATAGATAGACTTTTGGCTATTATAATCAAAATTTGATGGCTAGTTTCACTAACTAATTAGGTTAATGCAGCTTGCATTACATGTTAACATCATTTGCTTGAATAAAACAAACTTTTTTACCTTAAATGCACTTTTCTTGATTGAAATCTGCTGCCATTGTTAGTAACACATTAGCTAGCATGCTAGCTTGCTAATAGTACAATCTGCTACATCTCCAATTTAATGTTCATTGTTCCACTCAGTTCTTGGACACTTTTGAGTGTGCCTGTTGTGTAGGCTACTGCTTTTGAGTACACTTCTCAGTGGGAATGCACTATGTACACTTATGCACTTAAATGTTTAGTATTTAGTACAGTAGTGATGTCCATTGACTATCTTAGGTAAACTTATTTGCAGCAACCTCCAATTTTCACCATGGAAATGCTATGATGTTAGCATGATTAGCATGTTAGCAGGCTAAACTTTAACCATGGCAATGCTTCTTTGCTTTGACTAATCTGAGTTAAGCTTGTTATTGCCTTCCAGTTTTCACTATGACAATGCATTGATTTGACAATTAGTCATGCTGTTAGCAATTTACCTAATTAGGTGATTTAGCATGCTTTTAAGGAGCAGAATCACAATGATAATAAGCCCATTTGAACAGATTAAGATATCCCTACCATGTTTGCCAGTTTAGTTAAGAGTGTTGGAAAGCTAACTACACAAATCCTTACATTTTCAAAATGAATAATCTAACATGCTGCTGTTTGGCAGGCTGTATACTCTGTAGTTTTTGTGTTTCAGCCTGCTAATGTGGCTAATTAGCTCCACTGACAAACAGCTGTGACTGACAGGAATGCCATTAGTTTTGAGGTTATCTGGACAAAAATACTACAATGATGTAATGAATAAAAAGAGAGGCATTATAGGAACTCATCCAAGGAAGCAGTGTGTGTTTGTTCAAGATTCTGGACCAGATGTTTCAGTAGATATTGAGGTATTTTTACTTTAGGTGCAAAATTTGACCTTCTTGATAAATAACGTCAGGATTTTCAGTGGCATATGAATTCATCTTATGGGGACTTCTGATGGCTTACCACCCGTCTTGTAAACTTTTTCTTAGAAAGAGTAAACTCAGTGAACAAATAATTTCAAATTTCTTGGCACCATCACTTCTCCGAACAGATGCATAAGCAGTCTCTCCAGCTTAAGCCCATAAAGACAAGCTCCTCCTTGAACCCCGCCAACTGTTTGTAAAGAGCTAGATCATCTTAATATGTGATCACAGACTTTAACTCCTTTTAAAGCAGCTGAGGGAGATATATGTATGTATGCAAGCTCACTCACGCCCTGTATAATGTCAAATCCTTGGATTACATCCACCAAAGGCGCTGCATATAAAAGCCTCAGAACATGTGACAGGTGTAATCTCCCATATTACCTACATGAGCCTTGCTGGCTTCAAGCACGCCCAGCGGGTGGGGAAAATCTGGGGGAAACTGCATGTGAGTCACATAATTGCTGCACTGCAACATATTGAATAAGTTAGATAAGTGTTATCATGACTGCAAACAAGTAGATAAGAGAGAAGGCAGCAGTTTTTTTATGGGAGCAATAATGAAGCACTTTGATGTTTCACTGGAGGATAATGGTTCTCATTTGTAACAAACTCCTTTTTTTTGCTTGTAAACCATTTCTACCATCTGTACTTGGAGTACCTGTGGCATTGTCTCTTTGTGTTTTCTTTCTTTTGCAGGGGATAATTAATCTCGCCTACAAATTGTGCAAAAATAGTAAAATTTCACAGACACATTTGAGGATGCAATGAACAGCCTGTGCTGCTAAAACAGCATGAGCCCAGTTAATCTAAGAGTTATAGCCAGACAGTAAGTAGACTCACTGCACCAATGCTGTCATTTACACCTTCTTTTATTGCTATTGCTTCTGCTTTTCACCTCAGCGATAACACGGAGTAAAGAAACCAAGTGACCCTCTATAGTGACAAGGTTGCTGAGGCGTGGATGTGTAAAGCCAAAAGGTTTTTTCTCCAATGTACGATGTGTTCCAGTGTGTGTCAGGAAAAGGAGAAAAATGGCTCTGTTCTGCTCTTCTCCCACCCCCCACGCTATTACCAGCCCTCAAAGCTCGCACTGCCTCTCACCTATGGAAGCAACCTTGAATACTAAAGGAGGCAGAATAAGAAGGAAGAAAGTCAGAAGAATGAAGCAATCTTGCTGTCAGGAGCTAAAGCCTGATCTAACACAAAGCTCCCAGTCTTGATTTCACTGTCATCCTAGCTCTCCTCTGGTTCTCAGTCTGTGTTATGAGTGAGCCTTCCTTAAACTGAGGGTCATCTTAGGCCTTTCATCACATGGATACTTGGACTGAGGAGACCCTGTTCACATGTCATTGACAGAAATGCTATAACCCCAACACTGCCAATATCTGTGCTTAGCTTACAGTGCATCCTGCACATCTAATTACAATGAAACAAGCCAGTGACAGACTTTCATAGTGCAAGACTGAGATTAAAGCCTGGTTATAGCTGGTGAAAAACAAGAAAAAAACCAAGTCTTTTGGTTGTGATGCTGTGATGCCATTGAAATATTCTAAATGCAATGTAATCTCATGCTCAAGAGAGTCAACTTTTACAATATTATATACTTTTCAAATCACAAGTTTCCACCAGGACTGCTATTAAGGGATGGTAAAAAGACAACACCATGCTGCATAAGACTGATTCTGTGATTCCTTTAAATATCAAAAACAGTGTAAATCTCTCATCACACTGAGTGGTGCCTGCCACAAAATCTGCTCCAAGACAAACGATCAAGTTGCAAAGGCACCTGCCCAAAGAAGCTGCTTTACGGACAGTAAAGAAAGAGAAGGTGCTGAGTTTCAGAGGGATAATAGTACAAATTTTTCCAACTTTAACTGCAAAGGTGTCCAAAATTAGAGCAATTCAAAGATTTTAGGATGAAACTACATTAGTCAGAATTAAAACAGTCTGATCCATCCAGCAACACTCGTCATAACATGAAACTGTGTAACAGAACATTTCCACGATCACTTAACTGTGGAAATCTACTTCAGTCAAGCAATTAGACCAACATTGTGGGTCAGCTGCAAGTGCAAGTCAAAGCTGCCTTGAATAAAAGAGCTGAATACAAAAAATGGGGCTGCCACTTTATTTTGAATATGTTTTATTGTTTTAATATTATACCAGCTAAAGTTAATTTAACCAAGCTAGAACTATTTTAATTATTACTCGTGTTTCCTCCTATATACCTGTCTGTATACAACGCTATTTTCAGTTTTTTAAACTACAGTAGCAAAAAACAACTACCAGGAAGTTAAAGAAATGACACAGGAGGCATAAGCCAAATTTAACTGTTACAAGAACCTTTCTAATGACAGCGTGCTCCAGGGATGGGCAACTGGAGGCCTCCTCACTTAATGTGGCCAGCGAGTCTATTTCAGATATGAATACATTTTGAATATGAAGAAGCCATGATGAAACCTGATATGATGAATGTAAAACTGGGTCACCATGCACAAAAGCCAAACATTTGTACATACATGAACAACAAAAATATTTATATAACAATATTTTATTGAGCAATATCATTTGCGTTTTGGAAGAAATTAGCTGATGTAGATGTTTGTTATTGTACTATTGAACTATTTTAATGCATAACTAAATGTATGCAGAAATATAAATAAAATATAGACCTACTTTAATATGCCATTAATATGTTAATTGCTTTACAAAAGCAGCTTAAGTTGGTTTAAACTCTATGCTTAGGTCATTACAATTGCGTTTACAAAATATGTTTTATAGTATGGATCATCAACTACATTTGCACAAGGGCCAGACAGATTCTTTTCGGGCCTGACTTTCACATTGACTAAAGTAGAATAAATATCATTCTACTTTAGTAAATCAGAACTGGACTGATTATCGACTCATTTTGGTTTACTGGTGGTTTTCGGAAAATAATCAGATCAGTCATTCCCAATAAAACAGTTGCATTCTTGATCATTCTGGGGTTGATTTGATAGCTCTAAGGATTTAAATACAAAAGACAACTTAAAACCCACAGCATCTTTTTTGATCCACACCTTAATCATCTTTTGGGAGCCGGATGGGGAGCTTTGAGGGGCCACCTGTTGATAATCACTGGTTTATAGACTAAATTCTAACAAAATACATTATGAAATTTATGTGTTTGATTAGGATAGTTTTGACATTTTAACTCTATGGTAGTGAGACGAAAACCAAGGTGGCCCCATCGGTTGGTCATCCCTGATATGCACCATTGAATATAGCTTCATTTAGAGCTTTTCTGTTTGATCAAAATAATGTAAAAAAAAGTATTATCTATGGAGCATAATGGCTCTGATCAACTAGGAAGTCACATACAGTTGTGTCACCGTGTTCCACTATTAACATAATAAAATTCAGAAATATGCAGGTGAAGAAATATGTTATATCAGGTATTTTTTTTCTTATCCTTACAGACATTAAAACAAACCTAAAAAGAATGGAGATTTACAAGGTTTTATCCAGTTCAATGTTTGATCCATTTTACAGAAATCCACTTGTCAGCTATCATTTGCAAATATAGTGCATAAACACATACTTATCAGTTCATTATTTAATGAAACTGGCTTTCTTTTGACTTCAGACATTTTCCTGCCTGAGAATCACAACTAAAGATCTGTTTCTTGCATTGGTTTTCCACCAATCAGGACTCACCATATTAGCACCAAACTCAGTGATGGAGAACATAAGAAATATTCAGCCAAAATATTTCAATTGCCCTCTTGTAGTTGGCTTCATTACAGGGTCTGTTCTTACTTTAAGAAGCTAAGATTGGCGTACATTGAAAGAAAATTATGTTTTCAAAAACATGTTAATTAGACCAAAACGTCTCTTTAATTTATTTGAATGTCCAGCCCCCAACGCATCCATCAAGGAAAAAGATGGCCCTTGTACAAATGTAGCTGATGACCCCTGCTTTAGTGTCTTCAACAACCAACGCGCCAACAGTTGGCATGTTACGGGGCGACTGCGGCTCTGTAGGTAGTCAGTTGTCTCTCAACCAGAAGGTCTAGAGTTCAATCTTCAGCTCCTTCAGTCACACGTTGATGTGTCCTTGGGTTAGACACTTGACCCCAAACTGCTGCCACACTGCATCAGTGGCATGTAAATGTGAATGGATGCATATGAATAGGTTTATTTAATACTAATGGTCCCTTTACATAGCAGCGTTCTCCATTGGTGAGTGAATGGGTATGTGTAGTGTGGTGTAAAGAGCGCTTTGAGGAAAAAAAAACACTATACAAGACCAAGAGCATTTACCATTAATGGGAGAATTTAAACTGGAAACACTGAAGCATCCCACAATGTGCTGTTTTGTTATGTATAAGGCGTACATGCAAGGATAAAGGCAAAATCAGTGTAAAGCATAGATATTAACACATTTGCATCTGGGGTATGTGTCAAAGTGAAACCAAGGCTGAAACATGCACATCAAGCCATAATCAGAACTCTGTGAGTCAACATACCCATAAGACAGCAAGAATCCAGCCTTCATACTTTTACCTACAATACATGTGAAGGTGTAAATCCACCAAATGATCTAAAATGCTTGTCTGTTTCTTTGTTTGCCGCTTCACTAAAGACATATTCATTTGTAGATAAATGCTGCAGAATGCTCACAGGCTTTCTTACAGTGCAGCTCTAAATTCAGTAATCTCTTCAATGAGCGCCTCCCAACCACTGTTTTACTCTGTGAGAGGCTTAATACAGACATAATCCTGCTTTTTGTCATCTCAAGTACAAATTCAGCAGTGAATGCTTTTTTAAAAGGAGAGCAGCGAAGGTAAAGACTGATTTTTGAAATCCCTCCTTTATTAATGTGAACTTTAAAGAAACAAAAAGGATAGGATTTTGCATAAACATCAAATCCACTGCTGGTGATTCATCTGCTTCAAGCTGCTCACAACCACAATTTGAATCAAAAAATCGAACACACAGCCACGAAAATTATGGACCTTTTTCATCCAGGCACAAAAATGTCAACAATAGAGCTGTCATGTGAAATATTAACAAATCAATGCAAAAATTACATCACTCTTCTATTCAGTGGGTAAACCGACTTCCTGCTGATAAGATAGAAATGTACCATTCTATATCCTGTCTGTGGGGAAAAAAAAATCACAATTTCTCCCAAAACAATATCACTTGGTCCCCCTACACTGTAATGTTTACTCCAAAAAACATCCTCGGAAAGCCAGAGATAAGAGCCTAGAGGGGAGAAATTGATCTTACTGACTTCATCCAAACCTAAAGATTAGTCAGAACTGATGGAGCAAAACAGCAACAAGTCTGTCAGCGGACTGAAACATCCTCAGGCAAACCTTTAAGCTCTTCTGTGACCACCACAGCCAGTACAGCGTGTGCTATAGGTGTAGATTCATTGTTGTCCCACGATTGAGGCTGAGGTTTTTCTTTCACGCCTCTGTGTGTTAGAGCAGCAAAAGCATCTCAGAGGATGGGACACAAGGAACACTCCTAATGTAGGAATTTCTAATGGAAGGACATAGATGTCCTACTTTTTGGATGTATTCAAAAACAAAAGGAGGTGTAATCAAAGGTGATCCTATGGTTGACTTTAATGCTGCCACATCTTTAACTGAACTATTATCTCAAAATTAAAGACAAGACATAAGATAGTAAGGGGAAAGTCCAGCATTGCCTCTTTCTGTGATAAATCTGGTCCTATTTTGATCACGGCAACGTGTCCTTGCCTTCTTCAACAAATCAAAACAAAGACAAACAAATCAACCAACAACCAAAGGCAACAACATCCATCCTGATGGGCTTCCCTGTGGTCACATTCAGCTCCTCAGCATCGTAGCGTACAACCTATACGAGCATCTGTCAGTGTGCTCGCGTGCCATTATTAGCCTAAAACGTTCGTCACCAAACAGAAGCTAGAGACGGTTCAGCTGGAGCAGAAGCTGTGGATGTTTCAGAGACAGCGCTGCTTCATGCTGGAGGAGGATTTCAGCACCTCGACAAAAGGAACAGCTCCCCGTGAATGCCACTGAATGGAGACCCACTCACCTCCGAGCGCGCACACAGAGGTGTAAACAAGCAAGAGGAGCCTCGGTGGGCTACATCCTGAGCCCCGGCGCTCCAGCTGCCACATCGTTAAAAGCCAAAATCCTCAGTGAAGGGGCTCCAGCCCGGGTGCAGTTCTCCGTGGCTGTGCTGGTCTACATTTTTTCAGGATTCTTTTTTTTCTTCTTTCTGCCAACGACCAGCTGTTTGTGCATGACGTAATTCAGACGACGACCGCGCAGCTCCTCCCCTTTGGCTTTGATTTGACAACCTCAATATGCCGGCTGCTTTTCATTGGACCTGCAGGCCTGTCAGTCCGCGGACGCTGCTCACGTAGATTGCACCACAAGGCTCCGTCACTTTGAGGTCCGGGCCACCAAACGACACGCGCACAGAGGCTGCAGCTGCACCCCCCCGCAGGGTCTACAACCAGGACCCGGGACAGAGAGAGGAGCCGGAGGGGAAATAAGAGCATCTGACCTAATCTGATCTCACATACACATGTGTGCAGAGAGATAGAGCTGCTTATCTGCATTGCAGTGTGATTCATGTGCAGCAAAACTGATAACCTACTTGTGTTTAGACTTAGATATCCATCACTGAGCTTTTTCCTTGTATTATCACTGTATAAACCGGGATTTTCTATCACCCTTAGCCCAGTCTTAGCACCTTGTCTTATTGTGATAAATTCTTGTAAACAGTATTGAACTGATGACATTTTAAAGACTGGTACACAAGCAGTAGCATAATTCTTCACTTCTGTTTGACTTGTCAAAGACAGCAGTTTTTATTTTTGCTTTGTTTTTGTATATACCTATGGCTAGTGGAAAGGGGTTTCCTCAGAGTTTGCTGTATTTTAGGAAGGAAGTTGTAATAAACTTAAGGTTCAGCCAACACTCTTATGTCAGTGGTTCCTCTCCCATTCCACTTTAAGAATCAAATATTTACCTTTTCTCTTCCAAAGTGACATTAATGTCTCAGAAGACACTGATAAATTCTTAAAAAGCAGAAAGTGGGTGGCATAGTGGGATGTTAAACAGAGGGTCACCAGTTAATCCAACACCATTTAACCATGACACAGATTCCACACATAAGATAAGACCAATAAAAGGTGACACGAGTTCAAACTTCTGTGTTTTGTTACTTCAGAAGACCTCTCACAGCCCACCTACAGAACCTCTGGGGCCCACTGGTTGGTATTATAAAACCTTCGAGTTGGGGAGGGGGTCTTTTAGTCCATTTTTAGTTCCAGGAACTTATTTTCAAGGAACTAAATGGTTCCCGTGGCCCATTGTTGTCTGGGTTTCCACCATGGTCTAAAGCAGTGGTTCCCAAGTTTTTTTCCTACTGAGCTCCCCCTTCTCATATCAAAAAAAGCTGAGCTCCCCCACAAACCTATACAAACAAAAATACACATCAACATGACCAGTTTTTATCCTTTAAAGCAGAATAATTTAAACCAAAACACAAGACTTCTGATGGCTTGATAGCAGGGCTTACACATCTAAATGAAAAATGCATGTATGTCACAGAGGAATCACACAGCAGGATAAGAAAGGACAGGTAGGATCTGTTTTACCTCACAGGCCTGAGATTTGTCTTTTCAGCTGAAGGAGACTGTTCATTTTTACAAATGCAAAAAAATGTTAAGCTGACGAACAAAAAATAAAATGTGTTTAAAATATGTTAGAAAGGGTTGTGTGCTGTATGCTCTATTTAAAGCATTTTTTTAAATTTAATTTAATCAATTTACATTTAAGATAAAAACAACTATTATTTTTTAATTGAAACAACTTAAAACAATTACATTTCTCCAACCTTTATAACATGGTTTTAGGAACTTAAATGTCATAAGCTCAAATGAGTGGAATATTTATATTGGTTGATAAAGGAAATTTATTTCTAGTTTAGGACAATTTCAAATAATTAGGTTTGCTCAACCTTCAAACATAGTTTCTATGAAGTTAAAAGATTTATATTTACCTGATTAAAAAAATGATTCAATTAAAAATGTTTCGTGTGATTGGTTATGTCATTTTTTTTTAAAGTTTAACCAATGTTTTATTTTTTCAGTGTACAGAAAATATGGCCATGGTTTAAATGGTTTTGGATTCAATTGTGACACTGGTAAAAAATATTCTTCTATGCCACTTGCTTTCACGATACCTTCAGAGTCAATAATGATGCTAGGAAAGAGTTTGCTGGGCCACCAAGTATGTTTACAGAAATGGCTATTGGAAGAGAAAATTTAAGGGACTTTGCACATGCCTGATCAAAACAAAATATACAGCAGTGGCTCATTAATTGTACTGTGGGACCCAACAAGCACTTTCCAGGTAAAGTGTTTGCTTTATGAAGTAAACCATGAAAGTATACTTTAAGTCTCATGTTATAGTTGCAAAAGGGTTTTGGTTGGCCCCATATGATTTTAAGGTCTCATATTGGGCCACAGTGTACATATGTTTTGGCAAAGGCTGGTTTTGAAGTCCCAGGCCAGTGACACATAAAAGTAACTGCACAACACCACCAGTCCACTAGGTGGCAGTTAGAAGAAGTCAGGGGCAATATAACAGAGATGATGCCATGTAATGTTACGGACAGGCAAGCATCATCATTGTGCTATAGTGCAGTTAGCTTATTAGCATGACGGAGATTTACTGTGCAATCTTTCTGATTATACGTTATAACACTGAAAATGGATTTGCTGATTTAACACTGGGCTGCAGGGCGGCGCAGAGGTTAGCGCTGTTGCCTCACAGCAAGAAGGTCCCTGGTTTGCTTTCTGGTCAGGACCTTTCTGTGCGGAGTTTGCATGTTCTCCCTGTGCATGCGTGAGTTCTCTCCAGATACTCCAGCTTCCACCCACCACCAAAAAACATGCTCATTAGGTTAACTGATCACTCTAAATTGGCCGTAGGTGTGAATGTGAGTGTGCCTGGTTGTCTGTCTCTATATGTCAGCCCTGCGATTGACTGGCGACCAGTCCTGCGACCCTAAACAGGATAAGGGGTATAGAAAATGGATGGATGGATAATTCAACACTAGAAAGGAGAGAGGGGCTAGTAGCAAAATGTATCCAGATATCTGAAATGCTTGACTCAAAAGTCATGGTGTAGATTGATCAAGCCTGGCATGGACACATTCAAGTGGGGGGGGGGGCTGAGAAATTAAAGTAATGCTGAGCTTGCAGCTGCACGCTTTTAAACTTATTTACAGCACTGCAGCCCCAAAGTTCCTGGACTTTGGAACCCTTGGCAGGGACTTTTCAAGAGGTAGATCATTTACCCTAGAAGTAAATTTAGAGCCTAGTTCCTCCAATCAAAATGCAAAAAACATGGCATTTTCTTAGTACCCACAAAGCATCTTTTTTCTCTCTCTACATGCAAGTTTGATTTAAAAAAAAAAAACATGACGGGGTGCGGATAGCCTCGCAGTTAGGTTGCGCCAGTGTTTGCAGGTGACCTAGGTTCAAGTCTGGCCTTCTTTCCTGTATGTCTCACCCTCCCTCTCTCATCCCTATTTCCAACTTTATCCACCATCCTTCACTATAAATAAAGGCACAAAAGCCCTTAAACTATATCTACAGAAGTTTTGGGTTATATTTGGAGAAATTTCATGTAAATTAGCTTTTTTGTTAACAATTTATTTTTGGCCATTTTTGTGCCTTTATTAGATAGAGGAGGACAATGGATAGAGTCGGAAACAGGGTAAGAGTGGGGGAGAGACATGAGGTAAAGAGCCTCAGGCCAGATTCGAACCCGGGCCGCCTGCGTACATGGGGAGCGCCTTAAACCACTAGGCCACCTGCTCCCAGTAAATGACCTTTTAATAAACATTAGAAATTTATATTATGAGAAAACTTCATGTTACACTTAATTGGCAACTTTTTGCCTTATGTGAACTAAAGGTGCTTCTAGATGGGACAAAGTGTCAATACACTGATACATCGCCAGTTATTAGTATTTTAGTATCAAAAAACACTAAACAAATTTCACAGGCAGTTTGACTCATTGTGTCATGTCCTCTTGACTACTCCTGACAATGGCGCCTCTGAGGTGAATGAGGGTGACACGGACTGAAGTCATAATGTATCGCCATATAATTGTTTTTTAATGTATCTATTAATGGAGAATCACTGTGTTGTGATATAAATGTCATCACAGGTCATGTATGGTATAATAGCTTGAGAACCCTGCAATTCTCAGCCTTCTGCTTTACACTACATTTCTATTCATCCCATATTTATCCAATCAACATGTGATTAAAACGTTGTAGACACTTCAACATGCACACAGAAATACCCTTAATAAAGGACAACCATGTTAGTAACAAAATATACAGTATATGTCCTAACTTATGGTTAAAACAATGCTTTGTGGTCTTTTGTTGTCATGTCACCTTCATGATAGTCCATGAAGGTGACATGCAAGTCTGGAAAGAATCAAAGAAGTGGCTTTTATTCTGGATTTTAATAGCGTCAAACTGAAAGAAAATATTGTGAAATAGTTTGCAATTGTAATTTTTAGAAACTGCATAAATAAAGGACTTGTTCACCCATTCACTTAGTTTGATTTTTATATGAGTGTTAAAAATGACTGCATTTTGTTATCGTCTCCTTTGAAAGGAACACACAAACATAACTGTGAATGAGTTTAGCAGGTGACAGCAGGTTCATCTGGGAGGTAAAAAGGGAATTTTTCTATAAATCTCTGTATCAGACAATAATCCACTTCCCTCCAGGACATGGACATTAAGTCTGACCCAAATTCTCAGTGGTGATTATTTTTAGGCTGTGAGTGACTTTAACATGAGTCATAACTGTCCAAGCCGATCTGTCAGACGGTGAATGAGCTCCTGAGCCCTGTTTGGTTTAATTTGTGTGGCATTAATGAATCATTAAACTGAAACATTGGCCCACGAGGAAGAAATAATGTCTGAGGGGTTAAGAATGATCAAAGGGCAGAATTTGTTGCTGCCCTTAAAGTGACCTATCACACTTACACTTTCATGTGAACAAGATCACAGTTGAACGCACAGTACTGAAAGTGGACTACTTGGGGACTCTTAATCAAAACAATAACAAAAGATGACAAGTAGAGATATGCTGCTCAGCTTCATTCACCACCACTGCTTACTTCCCATTACTTCTTCAATAAAAACGGGACTCCAAAGTCAGTTTTTACTAAACAGTAAACCACTGCTTCTGTTTAAAGGACAAATTTCACATAATGTGGGAGAAAAAAAGGCCACTGTTAAAAGTGGCCTTCCTGGGTAACGCTGGGGGTGATCCCAGAATGCTTTGCAAAACTAGGAATCAAGGAAGGCTGCTTTTTACTTTTTTTTTTTTAACCTTCATGAGACATTTATCCATGAAACAAAGAAAGGCTGTTTATCGTTTGATAAAAAACACCTTTTGGAGTGTGGATTTTATCAAATAGACTAGAGCCCTCTTTTCTTAATCACACTCCCTTTGGAGTGTGTGTCCCGCATCTACAGCAGGGTGTCAAATCCTCCCTTAACTCCTGGTTATAGCTAAATAATAGCAACATCAATGTAATATTTAAAAATAATATTTACATTTAACCAATTTTAAAGTCATACAGAGGGGAAACTGTTTCCTTATTTCTGGAAAATGTGTGTATCATCAAAACTGCAGCACACATTTATCTGCTCTTACAAGGAGTAGGCTAATTTTTACGCTATATATCACTATATATCATGCTGTTACTATCATCATTAGATGCTTAATTGCAATAAGGCCAATTTGCAAGGAAAGGGGTGTTTTTCCCCAAATAACTGCATAATGGCTCAGTGTTTCTGCATACAAGTGCATATGTGTGGTGATAGGCCAACAACACAATAAGAGGTGCATTAGAACTATGCCCTTTGACTTATTACCTCTGCCAAGGAGATTATATGATCGGCAGGGTTTGTTAGTTAGTTAGTTTGTTAGCAACATAACTCAAAAAGTTATGGACGGATTTTGATGAAATTTTCAGGAAATGTCAGAAATGGCATAAGGAAGAACTGATTAGATTTTGGGAGTGATCCAGATCCCCGTCTGGATCCAGCAATTATCAAAAGGATTCTTTGCTATTGGGAGATAGGGCTAATGGCGGAGGTCTGCGCTCTCCAATTGCTTTTCTAGTTTACAAAGTTTAAGTGCATGCGCCTACATTTTGGGATTTTATAGAAAATATGTACATAGTTATGATTGTTTTATGGCATCAGTTTCAAACAGGTGCACCCAAGAAGCTTTCTGAGGGCTATCAGGGGCAATTTGAGCAACAGTGTGGCGTGCAAATAGAGATAGACAGACATGCCGCAAATTAAAGTAGTAAGATACCTCACACTCAAACAAAGAATAAGCTGTGGAGGTGAGAGGAGTTCCCTTGAACTGTTGTATCTAAGATGCAAAACTGAACAGATTTGTGTTTTTTGGTGAATTTTTGCATCAAGTCTAAAAAAAGACAAAGATTTGCCTTGGACCACGAGGGCAGGAAGTTGATAGTTTTATGATGTACAATGACTTAAAAAAAATGAAAAGGAAAATCATCCTTTACCTGTCAGTTACTTAACAAAACAACCCAGAAACAATTTCTTTCCTCAAGCAAGCATTTGTTTGCCAATTCTAAAGAAAAACACAGTTTTAACCATTGCTACAAGATATCTATGTCCTTCTAAAAGGTTTAGTCTAGAGAAAAAAATATATAAATGTATCACAAAATACAATTGTAAGGTGATCAAGGAAGTAAAAATTCTGCCCGGTAACATATGTGGAGTACTACATTCCCGGTGTTTTAAAGTGAATCTGGAACAATGCAGCAAGACTCCCTGGAAAACATCCTTTGTTGTGTCTTTGTATCACAGGGAATAGCTGACATACTCTTGGCAGCAGTCGAAGTTTTATTAAAAGTTGTAAAGATTGCCAGATCCCCTGATCCCACGACCCACGCATAGCAACCCTGTGGTGTTTGCTGGCTGCAATAATCATCTCTGGGAGAAGGCAGCCTCGGTGTGTCTGATGGAAACAGCCTTGTGTGTCCTTTTCTGCTACTTAGAAAATTTATCTCCTAATGAGATTCACGGCTCTGATAAAACACAAACAACACATGGATTTCTAACACAAAAATCTTTTTTGTGCCAGGTTTTATACTTTTAAATGTGGAGTTGATGATTTTGATGGGGCTTGTAAGACTACTGCCTTCTCCAAATGGTCAGAGACATTCAGTTTGGCTGCACAAAGCTGTTAATGAGTGTCTGTCTGGCAATAAAATACCTTTTAATCCAGTGAATTCAGGGGAAAGCTGTCATCCACTGGGTTGCAAAGTGTTGTGCTGCCTCACAGCCAAAATTCTTAACATCAGATGCAAAGGGGTTCCAAATATTCTGTCCAGACAAGCTCACCCTTCTGTTAAAGGATACCTGGAAGCCACCCAGGAAGTGATCATTACAGCAATTAAGAGCAACCGTGGTCAGCAACAAAGGCTGAATGAGGTTTGACAAAAGAGAGCCGAAGCATAACTCACCAAAAATACCCAATTGATCTGGATGCTGCACTTCCTTTTGTGTTTTTTTGCACCCTGAAAACATGCAAAACTTTTCAAAATCATTAGGTCACAGCATCCCTGGGCGGTTTTACTCACTTCAATGAACTTTTAAAGTGACTTCCCTCTTTTCGATAATGCCTCCCACATTGACATTTGGAGGAAGAAGATGAAAACCAGCAAACTGGTTGAAAAACTGGTGGTAGGAGGATGTAGGCGTGTGGGTGGTGAATACATACACATCACAGCCAAAGTTATTTCTGCTCTCCCTAAGGTGAGGCTCTCCACCAGCTGCACGGTCATACACAGAAGAGCATGAAGAGTTCCAGCTAAGCATTTTAACCAGCTGGCTTTATAGGAAGACATTCAAACATTCAAATCCACTGCTGCTCCTAATCTTCAGCCCTCGTAAAGTCCTACAGGGGGAGAAAAAGCGCAACTTGTTACCAGAGTCAACTCAGATGGTCTATACCAATGATGTGAGCATACTGACTGTGTGCAACATGTTTGGTTAAAGGGATAAACTAACAGAATAGAAAGGGGAGAGAGGAAGAGTAAAGAAAGAGTGGCGAGTGGCCAGCTGGGGAAGTTGAGCACTCCTCCGTCTACGGCTCAGCTTTGGTACACATTGCACTCTGTCTGCAGCATGCCATGAATTAGATTACATCCTATTCCCACCTGCTGTAACAAAAGACACTGTATATGAATCTATACACTCCAAGCATTTATAGCAAACAGTCTCAAGAGACAAAATGAAAACAGTCATTTTCACCGGAGTTACTTAAAGTGTGCATATAAAGATGATTGCAGTGGGCTTTTACATCTTTAGGAAACTTATTTTCCTTAGATTTCATTTAAAACTCCTTTGCTATCATCTAAAGCTTGAAAATGATTGAGTGCCTCTACAATCCATTTAGACTGTGGAGGACATTTACAGCTAAACACTGCCCCCATGAAGTGATTTTGCTACACAAGGATGATGTTTTTGCAAAGCAGTAGCTATAACCCTGAAGAGAACACAGAGAGCAAATGCATGTTTTCACATTTTTATAGTTCATTATTTACATAAGTAGATTTTTTTTAAAAATCCATCGACATAGGGAAGAAAACAGTTGAGTACAGTTTGCATTTACACTGTTGCATTTACACAGTTAAGGCACAGCTTAGAATATTAAGAAATGTCCCACAACAACAGCACATGATCCAATCATGAGGATCCATCCTTGTGTAATCCTACTGTAGTGATTATTTTTTGTTCTCATTCTGTTCAGCAAAACTACAAAAACTAGTCAAAGTACAGTACATGTCCAGTTCTGAGACTAACACCTGTACCAGTTAAATCAGCGTTACATCCTGAACACTCCAAACCGTGTCTTCTTCATTGGTGCATTCAGCGCTGCGCTGAGGCTCAGTCCCAAAACCAGTCGAGTATCAGCAGGGTTGATAATCCCGTCATCCCACAGTCTGTTAAAAATAAATAAAAGCACATTACTCTTCTCTTTGTAGCACCTGTGAAAGTTTGTGATCTAGATTTTGTGTTCCTACCTCAGAATAACTCTTACACTTAAATCCCTTGCAGAGGTTTAAAAAGGGATTTCTTCCTTTCTCTCTGCAGTGAAGTTTACTCTGTTCTATCTCCTTTCTGTGTAGTTTCCTCTTAAAAAAATCTGCTTTTTTTAAATGTATGCACAGTAAAATTTACTTTAATTTTTGGAGTGAACTGCATTTGTGAACACAAACAAACACATTATATAGAACAATACTCCAGACTTTTTCCTGCCAGCCCAAAAGTAAACTGTCTGCATGATGTCAAGGTGAACTGATGTTTTCACACTGCAGGTCATTTCAGGAAAACACACAATGAAAGACTATATGGAGCTAATGACATTCATATCCTGTGACTGCTGGGCGACCAGTTCTATCTTCATGCAGAATAAAACAGTAATACTAGCCCTGGACAGAATGAGAAAACATGCAATGTCTTATCATATTCTTCAATACTGTGAAGTGTGATAAATGCATAAAAAGTAAAGGTTGCGTATTACTTAAGACTTACAATTTCTACAGTATGTGTGACTTAAAATTTGCCAGCTGCACTATATCTGTTGGCAAGCTGTTTCTCTTGAATCCAAAACAAACCAAGAGATAGTCTCTCACTCCTTAATTGGCACCAATTAATCTATAGCCAGCTGATATCTTGAGCTTCATTTGGCTGCATCAGCATGGAGTAAAGATGGAAGTCTCCTCAGCACAAAACGCATGAAAGCCCACAGAAAACTCCAAATGAAAGTCAAGTGGGCTTTCGTATGTTTTTTCCCCAAGGAGAGGCTTCCATCTAGCCACTCCCCCATAAGCCCATATAGATGGAGGGCTGCAGTAATGGTTGTCCATCTGGAACTTTGTTCCACGTCTACATGGGATCTCTGGACCTCAGTCAGAGTGACTACTGGGTTTTTGGTCACCCCTCTTACAAAGGTCCAACCAGCACTTGGAATAGTCCTGATCAAATCTCCTCCATTTTAAAAAATATGTAGGACCCTACAGTCTAGAGACTTTAGTGCAGCAGGATTTTTTTTTGGAGCCTTCTCCAGATCTGTGCCTTGAAACAATCATGTCTCTGAGCTCTGAAGGCCCTTTGACCTTATGGTTTGTTACTTGCTCTGAAATGCCTTCAGGCCTTCTATAGAGAGGTGTGTGCCTTTCCAAATCATGTCCAATCAATTTAATTTACCACAGGCAGACTCCAATAAAGGTGTAGAAAAATCTCAGCAAAGATCCAAAGAAGGGGAGGTACTTGAGCTAAATCTTAACTGTTTTTGCAAAGGGTCTAAATACATATGTCAGTGTGATATTTCTTTTATTATTTTTTTTTAAATAAATTTAGAAAAATGTCGACAGTCCTGTTTTCACTTTGTCATTATGGGGTACTAAGTGTAGATTGATAAGGATAAAAATGTTTTTTTCTTACGGTACCATCAGGCTGCAACATAACAAAACAAAAAAATGAAGGGGGTCTAAATACTTTCTGAATGCACTGTAAATGCCTAAAAATACTTAGACTGCAGTATCAATGAACTTGTGACTACCATAATTGTGTGGCCCTACCCATTTATCTGCTCACCTGTATGTCCTTTAACATATTAGTTAATACTGTAAATATGTCCAAAAGCCATCACAGCATAATACTCTTGCTTGTCAATTTTGGATATGTTGTGTGAATATTACATTGCGACTTCTGTGAATCATTTTTACATTATGTTCGTTTTGTGTTTCAACTTGCCACTTTGCCTCTTTTTTTTGTTGGTATTCGGTGTCATGTTCTTAGAATCCATGCCCTGTAATGCGTGTATTGAGGCATTCATTTAGATTGACTGGGCCAGGTAATAAGTTTGGTTTTAAAACACAATTACATGCAGAATATTTTATGTTTGTCTAGTCACACTAGGTTTAGGGGTGCTGTTCTTTTGTTGTTAGGTTTGGTTGCCAGTGTAGTCATTTAGGATTTCATTTCTTTTCACCAAGTGGTAAGTTAGTTTTCTTACAACACTAGTTAGAGTTAGGCTGTTTTATTTGGTTATTAGTTGAGCAGCACTTTGATATTGCCTGGCCTGTTAATCTGTTGCACAATTTTACTTCTTTTGTTAAAACTTTATTTACCAACACTATCTGGTTTTATGTTACAGCTTGTTAACCTTAATGAGCTGGGAGGTAACAATGTTGTATATGTTATATACCACAAACAGAGTGAGACACACCTCATAACTTCCGTGTGGTTTAAATATTCTGACTTTGAAAGTCATTAGCATGCTCAAATTGAATAAATGAGAACCACACAAATGCAGATATAGTATGTCATAGGGCTGCACAATTAATCATGGTTTCATTGTAGTTTCAAGATGAGCATTTGCTAAAAACAAATCACAAAAGTCTGACTATCTAACAATGATTAGGAAAAAGTTTATAAGCAAGCAGTACTTTTTCACTCAGTATGTGTGCATTTACCTGTTGGATGCCCTGGTTATTTCCACGCTATTTCAGTGCAGTCAGATGAAACTCAAGCTAAATCAGCTAAGCTCAGGTTAACTGGTGCCAGTTCAGCAGCAAACAGATAACTGCTTTTTGATTTAGAAGAAACTTGTTGAAAATACAGTGACTGTGTTTAAAAGGAAGTAGCAGCCATTAGACAAACGATTGGTTGCATATAGCAATAGGCACCAATTATTTTTTACTATGTATCACACTTTGTATCACTATCGCAATATAAACCGATTTTACTGAACATCATATGTTTTTTTAAACCATGCAGACCTGATACGTTTGTTTAAATCACCTCATCCTACACAGCAGAAAGAATGGAAAAGGCCAAATTTGCAGGTTGAAAAAAAAATTCACAATTTAGGATTTCTCCATATCAAATCCTTCTATTTATGAGATCTGTGAGCAGTGGTGCTGCGAGTTCTCTCTTTCTCTTATTGTTTGATGTCCAACATGGTTAAAATATCTGAAATCTGTCTCACTCTAAAAAGTAAATCACCTACCAGCTCTTAAGCATTAACATGTGATTCTCCAGCATATGGTGAACTCGTTCGATAAAGGTCTATCAGGTAATTTGTGCCCTGCTCTTTACACACCATAAAAATAGCACAGGACTGAATGGAAAGCAAAGATGGCCCATTACTATAGAACAACAACAAGGCATCTAATGGAGGAAAGAGAACACTCAAGCCACATCACAGCGTCACTCCTCAGGCATGAAGAGTGTTTGTTTGTGGTTTCTCAGTTCTTGGAAGAAGACGGATCACATGATGTATGGAAATCAATAAAAAAGAAATGCTCCAGGCATGATAATGTCACTTCACTAAGAGCTTTGTCTCAGTAATGACATTTCAAAAAACTCCATTCAAAGAGCTAATTTTCATACACCTTCCTGAGACAAACAGTTTGATGAGTCAGCACAAAACCTCACCTGGCACTAGAATAATATGGACTGCCTTCTTCCTCAAACCGACGCACGATGGGCTCCTTCATGGCAGCTTCTTGTTCAGCCGTAAACTGTGAATAAAATGTTAAAATGAAACAAATGGCACATTTGTATGTAACCAAACATATTTAAGTAATGAGGACCTGCTTCTAGTGCAGTTTAACAAGAAAAACATGACATCATAGCCTTTATAAAGTTTTGATCCACCGCAGGGCTGCTGTATCAGATAATATCAGCTTTATCTGACAATATTTTATCCAGTCATGAGAAAGATTGGATTATCCTTCTCGTAACCAGCCCCCTCCCTGCATTCTTCTCAGAAATATATCAAATAATGGAAGATGCTGATGTTCCTACATTTGTCTTACAGTCACTTTCAGTCCATTTGTTCAAGAAATTATAGGACTTTCAACAAGTTTTTAGTTTGTTGCTGATTTTTTTTAGGAATCACTGACTATTTAGATATTTAGATGTGCATTACAAAAAATGTGATTCTCTTCTTTTGCTACCCTTTATTTTTTCAACAGCATATATTATTACACCACATTTTACATCACTGATTAAAATACCTGTTGGGCCATTGATGAGAGGGGTCATTTGAAGCTATTTCTGCACTTTGAATACGCCGATAACTCTTGACAGTTAAATTACAGTCATTTTGTGAGTGCTTTATAAAGGCTTAGTCGTCACTATAACTCTTGGCACATATATAATTTAAGCTCTGTGCAAGTGCAAATTCATATAATCAGCAGAAGGAATCCATAGAATTTACGCCTTTGGCAGAAAATCTACAAAAGCTGATTTAGCCGTTCCTGTGAAGCTGAGAAGAAAAGATGATAATTGTAAATATTACCTCCTTTCCCTCTCGTGCCCTCTGATCCTTGGTGATGGTGGCCAGGACGGTGGCTGCCTGCTCCCCACCCATCACAGATATGCGGGAATTTGGCCACATGTACAGGAACCGAGGGCTGTGAGAGGAATATTAAAAAGATCTTTGAGGAACTTTTATTTTTTTGGCCTTTATTTATACAACTGATCTGTTTTCTAATCCTAACTTGTGTGAGCAGTGTTCTGAAAATAAAAAAAAATAAAAAAACTCCTACTGTGAATATTTTGTGAGAAAATTGAAAACAAATTCATGATCAGGCACCACCACAACTTTAACGTAATGTGTGTCACTCAGCAGGGAATAATGCTAGAGCACTTTCAGACATCAGCAATTTCAGTAAGAGCCACAGAGAAGAGGAACTCAAATCTCACCCATATCAAAGGCTGTACAAGCTTTAGTCACTTATTTTGTATTTGTACTGCTATTGCTATTTCAGGTAAAGAAACTTGAAACATGGCTCTTGGGACACAAATGGCCTAGTGGTTTGGTTGCACCCCATGTACAGAAGCTAATTTTCCAGGCAGGCAGCACAGATTCAAAGCTGGCCTGTGGCCTCTGTCCTTTGAGTCATTTCCCGCTCTCTCCCCTGGTTTCCAACACTAACTTGTTAAAATCTCTCTGCCCAGGGACCAAGATGTAAATTAGCACCCTGGTTTAATAGGTGTGTTTTGCATGGAACTCCACATTTTTGGTGGCATGCTGTTATAGTCTTACTTTGAAACTGACACAGTGGCAGTGACAGCAGGTGTTCAGTCAACAAAACAAAATTAAAAAAACAAACACATAAATACCTAATGCTTTTTTCTTGACCTGTTATAGACAGAAATAGATTGATTTCTCAACAAAAACTAGGTCATAGTTAACCCTGCTCTTCAACATAATTAATGTACCTATGAGGGTTGCTCCTTGCTGATGGCTATTGGTAATCAGCTGAGCTGGGAGGAGATATAAATCCTGTTTCAGACTGGCTGCGTGTTTGCTGTGTGCCAGTGCACGCTCCAGCTCCTACCAATGTGGCATTCACACCAGGCGTGAGTCTGCTGCATGTTGGCTGCAACAACCTCATTAAACAGACACATTTAAGCTTGTGGCCTTCATCTGGGTCATCAAGAAACAGATTTCATACATATTTTACCAATACAGACATGCATGCAGACACATGAGACATGGCGCACATGCAAGCAGTCGGAAAGCCCTGACTTGTTAACATGTAAATAAACTGAAAATGAAGCCGTGTCGCTGCCAAGATGTGCATCTCACACGTCCAGTCAGAAATGAACTAAAGGAGGGGGTTGGTATTGCTTAGTTCAGTTGACTGTGTGTCTGCGAAAGGTCAGCCCTTTCAGGTGAATTTGTTTGTTTTTTCATTAATACCAGCCTTACATCTACTATTGTCATTAGAAATGTGAAACTGAATCTAGAGGAAACTCTACTCTTAACTGCTATAAATACCAATATCAGTCCACATTGTATCATTATCGTCTTAGTAGCTAATGCTAACATTACAATGTTCAGTCCTCCATCAATGAAGAAAACAGAAATCTCTGTTCTCTTCAAGACTCTCTTTATCCTCCATGCACCTTGGAAGTTGGTGAAGTTGTGCCAGATTTAACCACTTCAGTCTTCTATCAACCGTAGTTATTACTGCTGATTCTTTACATATTGCTATTACTGATGTTTTTGCCAGTTATGAATAGCTACCATGCAAATAAAGATTGATTTGATTCGATCCTTCAGACCACTTTATCTATCCCATCATTGAGTGACTCTCGAGTTTTATTTGTTTTTGGTCCTATTTTATGTTTGTCTATCATTTTGTGGTTGTTGGTGTCAGTAGGGAACTCTCAGAAATCCACGACCCATTTGTAGTTTGACAAAAAAAATATTTCAAAACACAGTCCTTTGTGAATTTCCCCAGTTCGCAACCCATTATTTGTTTTGTGTGTCTCCATGGAAACAACAGTTTCAAAGAAGTATCAATATTAATTTCAGCCTATTCTACAACCAGAAAAATACTCCTCACAGGAGCCTTAAAAAGAACCACTTTGATTATGCAAACATTAGAAACATAAATCAATGATCAACTTACAAAACAACAAAAAAATCCTCAAAAAGATCTGATACTTAAAGCTATAAGCTAAAAACAAACCACAACAAAATGTGAAAACATAGGCAGAGGTACGCACTTCTTAGTAAAGTCCAACTGATGGTGAGTAACAGCATAAATTGTCCAAAATCCTTCAGCAACTGTGGCTGTTTGATTTTTACACATGAATGCTTGCCATTGGTTTTCTTAATTTATGCAAATTGATGGAAAACAAAAAGGAGAAAAAGCTGAATAAGAGGCAGATGAGAAAAGTTCAATTCAATTCAATCCTTCATTCTGTCACCAGCGTGTGCTTCTAATAGAAATGGATGTTGTTGTTATAAAATGTGTTTTAAGCACTGAAAAGGTTCCAAGCTGAATATTTTCTGCAAAATAAAAGGTCACTTCTACATCCATGGTCACCTGAAGCATATTATTCTGTTTACTTACAAAAACATTTCAGACACAGTTAATGATCTCCATATTTATGCAATAGGTGCCAAAACAGACTGCTCATTCATTTCCTCATACCTGTAGGCTCTGCCACACATGCCGTAGTTTCCTGCACCATAAGAGCCGCCGATTATGACTGTGATCTTGGGCACGTTGGCACAGGCAACCGCAGTCACCATCTTGGCTCCATCCTTGGCAATTCCTCCTGCTTCATACTCTCTGCCCACCATGAAGCCTGAGATGGAGATTTAGAGAATAGATGGCAAACAGAGGCTGGGTTTACTGTGCTATCATCTGGGATCACAGTCAACTCAAGTGGGTCTAAAAATAAATGTTTACTATCAAACACGTGATGTGTCACAGGTTTCATCGCACATTCATAAAACACAATTCTGAAAATGTACCTTTGAAGTGCTCCACAGTCAGCAACATCAACATCAAAACTAGTTGAATAAGACCTGATTTTGAACACATGATCTCCTAAAATCAAGTTTGATTCTATACACCATCTACTGACAACATTTCTGTATACCCCTAAATCTGTTTGGAATGAAATAACTACAGTGCATTCAGAAAGTATTCAGACCCCCGTTATATTTTAGTGTTTACTTATGTTGCATTCTACAGTCGAAAAAAATACTCCCATGAATCTACATTCAGTACCCCATAATAACAAAGTAAAAAGAGCATTTTATACATTTTTGCCAATTAATCAAAAATAAAATTCAAACATCGTATTCATAGAAGTATTCAGACCCTTAGCAAATACATTTGAAATTTAGCTCAGGTTCCTCCTATTTCTCTTGATCTTTTGCTGAGAGGTATACCTTGATTGGAGTCTACCTGTGGTAAATTAAATTGATTGGACATGATTTGGAAAGGCACACACCTCTTAATTTGAAGTACTTACTTCTGACAATACACAGAGCCAAAATCAAGCCATGAGGTCAAAGGAACTGCCTGCAGAGCTCAGACTGGATTGTTGCAAGGCACAGATATGGGGGAGGCTGCAAGAAAAGTTCTGCTAAACCGAAAGCTCCCAAGAGCAATGGGACGGAAGAAGTTTGGCACAAACCAACTCTTCCAAGAGTTGGTCATCTGGCCAAAGTGAGCAATCGGGGGGGAATGACCTTAGTAAGAGATGAACAAGTATTCTGAGTCACACTGGCTGAGCTTCAGACATCCTCTGTGGAGATTGGACAAAGTTCCAGAAGGAGAACCATCACTGCAGCCCTCCATCTATATGGGCTTACGGCAGAGTAGCTAGACAGAAGCCTTTCCTCAGTGCAAAACCCATGACAACTGGTTTTCCCTGCCTGCTTGCTTGCCTGCCTGCCTGCCTGCCCGCCCGCCCACCTACCTATCTACCTATCTACCTATCTACCTATCTACCTATCTGTCTATCTATCTTATGGGGTACAGAGTGTACTTTAATGAGAATAAACATATTTTTTTTTCAACTGTAGCATCAGGCTGCAACATAAGAAGAATGAAACAAACAAAGGGGGGTCTGAATAATTTCTGAATGCACTGTATGTCAGCACCAGTCTTTCTGTCTTCATAGTCAGAGGAGCACAGCCCATTTACCTCCACAAGGTTCTTCTGCTGTTCTTTTGTGGAAAATGTTTAAAACTGCTTTCTTTGTGTCCCTGAACTTTCCTGATAAGACTGCACAACCCATTATGCCCGAGATGAATTCTTTCTTGCAAGTAGGATAAAGTGGGTTGAAATTTCATCTTTGCTTTGACTGGATTTCACACATCACAGCAAAATGACCTTGGACAAATGTAGCACCAATTCCAAATTCTTCCATTCTTGCAATTCTAAATTTAACAACTTATCAAAATTCTGAAAGAAAAAAAAGCATTTCTGATGCATTTTAACAGTTACAAAATGGCTGAGTTTGGCTTTTAGCTATTCAGATCTGATTTTGACTTAAACTCCATAAAGATCACATTTTGATTTTATAATTCAAATGTCATATTTCTATATATGCATTTATTTTGAATAAATTTTGTATTTTTCAATATTAGAATATATATCCCAGATAGAAAAACTACAACAACTGTATTTTTTCCCAAACCATTCAGCCCCAAAACACAGGTTGTCACAGTAACCATTAAAAGAAACCCAATGCTAAAGGTAGTTGTTAAGTGTCAAATGACAATGAATAACAATGCTCAACTGATTTTACATTTTTGAGATCAGTTTGTAAGGGAAAAAATTGATACCAGAGGGAGATTAGGTACTTTTTTAAATCTTTTTTTGATAGGACAATGGACTGGGTAGGAAACCAAGGAGGGATGGGGTGGGGAATGATACGCAAGAAGAGATACAGGTCAATCTACAGGACTATAGCCTGCGTACGCACATGATGAAATCTAACCACTCAGCCAGGGGTTAAGAAACAATACCTTCAGGTGAAATTATCCTTTCATTTTTTTTTTAAATTACAATACAATAGAAAATATCATAAATTCAATTGGATTTCTCAAAATTATTCCTTATTTTAGCAACAATTATAACTTTGCCTGGCTAGCTGGATAGATAGACAGGTGATTTTACTGACACAAATAGAGTTTCTGGTTTGTTTTTGTTACATTTTCATCCATCTTCTCTTCAAGTATACACAAACCCCTTAGCATAAAATGTATTTTTGCATTGAAAAAATAAAGATGAATGGGTTTTGACCCTTGTTTGCAAAGTTCTGGTTGTGCGAGGGCACATGAGGGGTGTATTCTGTCATTTTTTTAAAGAGTATATAGCATCATTATGCACTGACTCCAGACCGGATTAGTGTCTGCCCAGTCCTGATGCTCCGTTACTTTCTGCAGACAGAGTTTAATGCATAGTAAACAGTGATGTTGGAGTCTGATCTGTTACACAAACATGAATGTGAAGACACAATTCACCCAAAGCATTGTTTTTGCATTATGCATTTTGAAAAGTAAGCTCCATGACAAAACATAAACCCGTACTACTAAGTCAGTGATAGGCCCATATCTTCTCTCCATATATTTGTCAGCCTTTAAAAAATACCCCTTTGGCTGTTACTGTTTTTCCTCTGAACTGAGCTGATTAAATAATGGAAAGAGAAAAAAGAAATCAAACAAAAACTTTAAATGTCACAAATCTCCAAACACAAGATATGAGATATTCACACTGACCTGTAATGTTTTGAAGAAAAATAAGTGGAATGTTTCGCTGGCAGCACAACTCGATGAAATGTGTCCCCTGAAAAGAAATGCAAATATTCTGTGAATCTGATGAAGAACAAGTGCCTGGGGGATCAAACACATAAATGTGTGATAACCTGGACCAACAATCACGGGATGAGAATTATTTATATTTTTGGGCAGGGTGATATACTATTCCTGTCAGAATATAAGCATGTAAGGGGGGAAATTCTGACAGCATGCATGCAGAACAGCCTCAGGTATGAGTCAATGTCTACAACATATTTTTGCTTCTAGAAGAAGCTTGAAACTTGTCGTTCAATAGGCTGGATCAAACTTTGCATTAAAACTGAGAACATGGTCATCAGACCATTTCACAGTGTGTACCTTTTTTGTGATATCCTCTGACGTTAGGCCAATCAGGATGGAAATCTATCAACTTCAGAGGGAGGTAATTTTTGTTTTTGCTAGACTTCACTTTGAATGAGAAGGAGCTGAATGGCGAGCAGACTTGCTGCACAACAGAAAGCAGCCAGCAGCTGCTGCACAGGAAAGCAAGTACAAAAGCTGAGCACTGTGTGAAGATTTCTCATTTCCATATACTTTGTATTGCTGAATTGCTAAGGTGTTTTCTTTAGTGGAGCAGTTAAATCTTTTGGGGCGGTTTTCTCTGCTGCATCCTGCCATGCATCTCAAAGAATAACATAAGTTTGAGACATTGTAAAAGACGGTTGTCTATTGGAAACTGTCGTAGGTGAGAAATGATCTATCAGTTTGCTTGCACATTCATGCACAGTACAACAGAAGAAATGTAATCTTTTCTCTGTTGCTTTCCCTATGACAAACACCTGGGGAAAAGCTTTTAACAGTTGCCAGGCATGTCTTAAGTGGTGATGGCGTGGCCTTAAAAACACATCTAGTATTGATTTTTTCTGATAAAATCTCAAAGCATGTCTACTCCACATCTGAGTCTAATACACTGCATCAGTCTCTTTCAGAGTAATTTCTCTGATGAGGTACCTATGCTCGTGCTGGAACATTGAGACCTTGCAAAAAAAAAAAAAAAAAAGAATAACAGAAACCCTTTTTTTCAGGTCAAGCCTGTAATCTGATTCAAAATGTGTTTGAAAAATGTATTAGGCCATAATCAAAAATTCAGCTCCTCATCTGTCTGAGCCTGTGTAAAGTTCAGCTCTGTTCACGGCAGATTGCCTTGCAAATTAAGTGAATTATATTGAATGAAAATCAAGATTGTCTCTTGTCCATGGTTTCTAAATGTTACGTTATTACAATGCCATTCATCAGAGATGGCCCTGACAAGTGCAATTTGAGAGCTGATTGTATGAGAGCACCTTGAATGTGGAAGGTCAGTAATAGCCATGTACGAAGTCTAAAGCTCCCCATGAGAGAAATACTGGCTGCCGCCGTTGTAGGCAGCAAATCTCTGAGGAGAATAATTTGTGAACTGCTTCAGTTGAGTGTTTTAGTCCTTGACATTTAGAGACACACTGCCAGTACGATGCTACTGCTCTGAATATTCAACACGACTGATGCTTAGTTTTTACTCTTCACACAGCTGTGCTCGTCCGTCTATAATAATGCAGGACTGAAGGATGTACAGTGAGACTGAATGTTTTGTGGAGGCAGATGCAAAGCTAAGCTCTACAGATGATGTTGTGAACACTGTGAGAACTTTGAAGATCCATTCTATTATGGAAAACACATTTTTAGTATTACTGTACATATAGTTGAGTGACAAAAAGATCTAACTATTAACAGAATGTCAAATAAGCCAGCCCAGACTTTTGTCCATGGTATGCCTATGTCTGAAAACACAAAATCTGATGGTTCAGAACCTGTGCTCCTTGCAAAGTCACAATGGGAGTCAGAACAGTACCTACCCATTACCTGGAATCTCCCTCTCAGTCCACATGAATACATAGCTGTAGGGGCGGGGTGAGAAGCAGCTCATTTACATTTAAAGAGAAAACACCAGAACCAAGTGGTCTGAGAAAGGCTGTTTAGAGCTGGTTTTTACAGGGTCAAAAAAAACTCAGCTGAGGCCTTATCCATATTTTATTTTGACCACGGCACAGATGTGTCATTTAGACCAGTGGTTCCAAGCCCGGGGTCCAGGACCTAGGGGGGTGCAGAAGATCTCAGGGGGAGCACAAGGCTTTGTCTGCCCTAAAACTATCAACATTAGATTTGAATGTACTGAATAAAGTAATGATTTTATTTGTATTCAAGAGTTTAAACAAAAGTCTTTGGTCAGAAAAATATGCATCGACCTACAGTGCTTAACAAATTTATTAGACCACTACCCAAAGTAAGGTTTATGCCACAGCTGCCCTAAATTAACAGCATTGCTAATTACCAAAATCATTTTTTATGTTTCTGCAATGATTAATACACCTATATGTAGAAGCTCTTTAACCCAAATGATATTTTTAATGCTAAAATATAATTATTATTGTTATCCATGAATTTTCAAAGTTACTGATTTACAAAAAAAAATGTAAAAAATAGTGAAGCACATTATTACTTCTTGATTAATATGTCAAATTACAGTTATTTTCTTGTATTGAATTGAACATTGGTTGAATGTTATGCTTGATTAATTTCTGACCTCTCAAGGAAGCCAAGTGAGCTGGCTCAAATTTGGGTACAAAAAGGTGAATTCGGTTTGAAATTCCTCATTCCTATTCAAAATGGTAAAAACGTGCTCACTGAAAATGAAAGAGTCTGCATTAAAGCACTTCATGATGCTGGATGGTCTCTGAGACAAATATGACAGGTGGTTTTTTCAAGTTGGGGGTTGCTCTGAGGGGAAAAGGTTTTTTCTTTGGTGACCCACTTCTTAGAACGTACATGCAATCATGACCCAACAACTCCACTTTCTGTACATTATTGCTGATCAAATCTGCCTTCTGCTCTACCCTTGGCTGGTTGGGTGAGGTGATGGCTGGTGCTCACATATAGCATTAATTACCGACTCAGTCTGGTTCTGATGTGGCGTATTCTGTTTTACAAGTCTGGAAGAAGCCACCTCACTTCCACCACATAGGCTTTCTTTGTATGCTTGACCCCTTGGGCCTTCAATGGCTCCTTGGTCTAGAACAATGCATTTCTTTTGTTATTAGCCAAGCATCAGATGGCTAGTAAAGCCTTGTTTTGTGTTTTATTATGTTGGAGAGGGTGAGTGTTATAGGGTTTCAACTAATTTCCCAGCCCTATTGCAGATATATATGTCACACTAAATAGTGTAAACATTAAAGTCTAAGTGAACAACCAGCTCAAAGTTAACTCTGCCCACTTCCAGATTAAAAAAAAAAAAGCACAGCAAGTGTGCAGTTTGGTATTTAGAGGAGGGAGGGGATGTTTTTATTTTTGTTTGTTTTTTCAAAGGACGGGGTTTCCCAGATGAAGTTGGAATGACAGTGACGTCCCCTTGCCAGAAAGTGACTCAGAGTCCCGCAGCACTGCTGCCTCAGAGCGATCTTTTGGGGTGGAGGATTTTTCCCTTGAAGCAGGCTGTGGAGTCGGGGCGGACCGGGTTGGTCCTGGGCTCTGCCTGTTTGGGCTGTTGCCTTCTGCACCAGCGTTACTAAAGCCCGAGCTCTCAGAGCCGAGGCAGTGCAGGTGCAGGCAGGAGAGGATGGGAGTGGTCTCTGGATGGTAAAGTCAGCTAGAGGTGGTAACATTCTACCTTTTATATAAAGTTTGTGATGGTTTCTATGTCACAGAAGCCACGCCTTTTCAGAATAGATTTTTCAAAGCAGATGTCCGTTTGAACTAATTACAAGTCGTAAAATGACGATTTTTAACAGTTTGCTGCAAATGTCAGAAATAACACCAGCATTGATGTGTTTCTTCATAGTTCAGTCAGATACTTCAGTGTACAGCTGAAAAAAATGTTAAAGTGTTCACTATTTCTTTAATAAAACTTAAGTCTCTTGGACCCAACTCTTGGTCACGAGCCAGATTTTGGGAATGAGTGATTTAGACCAGTGGTTCTCAACTGGTCCGGCCTCAGGTCCCACAAATATCTTTGATGTCAAATCACGACCCAAGTCCCAAAAATTTCAACAATGCATGTTTAGCAAAAAAAATGTTGTGTTAAGATCTTAGAGAAACCAAATTTATGATAGGAAAAAGACACAGGACAAAACTGACTTGTTTTAAACCCCTTTCACCATGATAACGTGTAAATTTTAGCCAATTTTCAAGAGATCTTGAGAAATTACGTTATTATCTTGGTATAAAGCAGCTTTTTTATTGCAAGACAAGAAGATAAATGAGTCTAAACATTGAAAAAACATTTATATTTACCCATTATCACAATAAAACAGAGAAAAACTAGAAAAGCACTCGGAGAGCGCAGACCTCAGCCATTAGCCCTATCTCCCAATAGTGAAGAACCCTTCAAAAAATTCCTGGATCCGTCCCCTTGTGCCCCCCACCACGGCATTCGCCCATTACTCCCTTCCCTCCAGATGGTGATCCAGATCATTCCCAGAATCTAATTAGTTCTTCCTTATGCCATTCCTGAAAATTTCATCAAAATCCGTCCATAACTATTGTAGTTATTTTGCTAACAAATGAACAAACAAACTAAAAAACAAACAAACAAACCCACCGATCACATAACCTCCTTGGCAGAGGTAATAAAAGGTATGAATGCATGGTTTTCATAGACTTTTGCCGCCATTTTTTTCCAGACACACATTAGCGACCCACTGAAAACTGCACAACCCACTTTTGGGTTCCAACCCACCAGTTGAGAACCACTGCTTTATACTACCGAGGACAGTTTTGAAAGGTGGAAAATGGGTATGATACGTCACTTTTAAATCTTTGAATGACAGTTTAGGGATGCACAGTGTTGCTGTTTTTTTTATCAGCCATTATGATTGTGGATATTTTTCCTAACTTTCTTATTGATTACTGCTAAATGCTCATATCTACCCCCTAATTTCATGAAATCTTTCACAGAATGAATCATCAGAAAAATAAAATCTAATGGCTATATAAATCATGTTTCTCTTTATGTGATAGCAGAGGCAGGAGCAGATAAAAGATGCATTCTTTCCAAAATACCCTAGTTATGCTTGGAAAAATAAGGAAAGTTCAGTAATTTACAATAACAGAAAAATGACATAAAAAGCCTTATGTATGCTGTATTAAACATTTTAAAAGGTACATACTGCCATCTACTGGATTAATGTAAGAAGTGAAAAGCCTTAGATCATCTAATCAGTCAAAAACTTGAATTAAATACCAAAAATCAGAATATAAACTCATCAGCCTGTCATATCTACATTTTTGTCCAAAAATAAAGTTGATACTTTGAGCGTATCTGGACCAGTAACAATGTGTCTGCTTTATACTAATAGTAATCTTTGGATACATCCGATTTTTACCTTTTTGGCAGACTCTGAAAACAAGACGCCATTGTTGCCGATGATTCCAACGGGGTAACCAAATATTCTGGAAAATCCTGAAGAGAAGAGTGAAAGCCGTAAGGTCAGTGGATTTTATAAGAAAAAAAGCATTACAGGGTTTAAAAAAAAAAAAAAAAAAACATACCTGTGACAAGTGTGTCTCCGTAGAAAGCCTTGAACTCATCAAATTTACTGCCATCTACAATTCTGGCGATGACCTGTAATCAAAAATATTTTTGTTTTGTAGGTTTATTGTTTACATGTCACAGGGCAAGGCTGCTAATACTCTGTTTTTGTTACCAATCCAAAGACACTTGTTTTGTCAAAACTAGGCATTCCCTGAAACAACCTGGCATTTAATTATTTGGATAAAATGAACAGGTACAAAAATTATTTGTTGGGGACTCTTCACAGACGTTGCTTAGGAGGTATAATAAACCTAAAGCAAAGAAAGTACAAACTAAAGCATTTGTTCATGGTATGAAAGAAGCTTCAATCAAGCGCACGGTGCAGTTCACTGCGGGTGTTTTTTAGCTTCTGGGTAAAACTGAGCTCTGCAATGGTGGTATAAAGATAAAAGACAACAAATTTACATACAAGACTGGTGAAGTAATAATTAATCAATTCATGGTGAGTGAAATGAAATGACTATCTGCCTGTGGTTATGATAATTCAATTGTCCTAATTGTTGTTTTTCAAGCCAAAGTGTCAAATATTAATTTATTTCAGGCTAAGCTTCTTACACAGAATGATTTTCTGCTTTAACTTGTCATTTTTAGAACCAAATGATTGGTTTTGGGGTTTTGTTTTGGGAAATAGTAATGGCTTTTTGTAATTTGAAAATATTAAGTCTTAACACGTAATTGTTTCATTTTAAAAGAAAAAAGAAAAAAGGAGGAAGTAGCTGCTTTAGTCCCCCTATATGATAATTGAACATTACAAACAGTATATAACACCAGCAGACTGTTAATAACTGTGTGTAGTTTTAGAGATTCAAAGTCACCCTGTGTTAAAACCCTGCATAATATCAAGATGCAGGTATTTGATCGTGCCAATACTGATCTACACTACAAACAGCTTGACATTTTAACAGTAAACAGAAATTCTTGCTCCTGGGTCCACATGAGGAAGCAAAGGCAAAGACTTCAAACCAAATGAAAACACCTGGAAAGGCCTGCCAAAGAAAACAGAGTGATTGATGTCTTCTGTCTGTTATTGACTCCACTCCTGAGAGAGACCTGACAGCTTGACATTATTTACAGTGAAGTCTGAACCTGTAAAACCAAGGTTTGTTTCTATCAGTCATAATTCTTTCACATACAAACAGAGCGACTCAGGTCATTTAGCTTAAATAATCAAATTATCTTGTTTTCTGTTTGTAATACTACAAAAATCCTATTTATGTCAATGCTCTATAAAACAGCACTAACATACATACATTTGGAAAAAATGCCATTGAGTGTGAACTAGGTGTAACTTTTTACAATATATTTGGTTCTATAAAGCATTTCTTTTTTAAGATTAAAACATTTTTTCTTGCCATTTTGAGAAAATGAACTGGAAACTGGACCAATACCTCTCTGATATCAAAGTTGCGTTTTAAATTGTCTCCAACGATGCCATAGAGTTCATCTGCTGGGTAAAGTGGTGCTTCAGTCGGCTCTGTGGTTACCTGGAAGACAGACTGCATGTCAATGGAAACCGCAGACAGCTTCACCTTACGTGAACAAGAAAAATGTAAGTGTCATCTCTGAACTGACCTCAATGTTCTTCTTGTAATTCAGGCTCCTCACAGCTTTTCTTGCTAAATGGAGAGCGTGGTTATCATCTAAAGCATAATGATCTGTCACACCTGATTTTCTGTGGAAACAAAAACACAGTATTACATAATAATAACTCATAAAATTGATTCTATCATACGACCTTTCTTTATCATGAAAACAGCTCTTTAACCACTTTAGTCAGAAAGTGTGAAACTATACTCTTTCCTTTAGTGGCTATTTACTGGTTTGAGAAAGATCTATTAAAAGTTCAAAAATAAAGAAATAAAATTAATGCTACATGGAAAAGCCTGTACTTTTACTCTGAACAACAAGCTCAATCACATTAATGCCTTAATCTAAAGCCCACTTTAACTTTAAAGCTCCTTTTTACTGTAAATTTCCAAAAGCTTTCCACAAGATGGGATGCGATGTGCAAAGACTATCCACTTTCAAAGTGAAAACCAGGGCTGGGGAAATTAAAGGAAATTTAGATTAAATCGCAGTATGTCCTACTGCAATTTCCAAATTGCATAAAGTGAAATATTTTTTACCTTAAATGTGTTTCAAAATACCAGTTTAATGACTTAGATCAGGCAGAGAACATGTTTACACAATGCTCTACACAACATTCAAGTGTTTATATTTTCTGGAACAGTTAGCAAAAAAATCCTATTTTCCCTGTCTTTCAGGTGTAGTTTAATCTACCAAATATTGTGTTCATTGTAAAATAAAATAACTTTTTGCGTGTTTGTAGAGAAATATACAAATGAGGAACTGGGAAAATAATTGCATATTAAATTGCAATCATTCCACTGGGGAGGAAAAATCTCAATTAGGTTGTTTTTCCTAAATAGTGAAAATACAATCCAGACTAATGCCTTGTCTATGACATTATACAGTCTAAAGCATTGGTTCTCAACTGCTGGGTCAGGACCGTCTTTCCAATGGTTCACGAATGTGTGCCCGAAAAAAGCATCAAAAAGTCTATGTGCAAAAGCCTAAAGTGGACATACAGTAAATTCAAACATATATTTTAGGTTTTGCTGCAATGATGAATCAATTTCAGTATTGGTCTTGAGATTTCTATTGTCTAATGTATCTCCTTTTATTTGGTTGACACAGCAGGTTGTCTCAAGATAATGAGGAAATTCCTTGAGAAATTACCAAATTTTAATGCTGTCTACAGAAAATTTAGTAAAATAAAGTTTAATGTGCATGTCCTTTTGTAAACATGTAATTTTTTACACATTTTTTTGTCCTGACTCTTTGTTTAGTATGCTTTTTTTCCATTTAGGGTCCAAACTGCTACATTTTTCTTAAATGGATTTGAGTAGTTAAATATTGTCAAAAATGTGGGTCCCTTTCCCTAAAGGAGGTGGTGGGTCCTGATTCCTGACCAGTTGAGAAGCACTGATCTAAAGCAGTGGTTCCCAATTGGTCTGACTTCAGGACCAACCACCTCCTTTAGGGAAATCAGGACCCAAATTTTTAAAATTTTCAAGATCCCAAAATTATTTCACAAAAAATGTTGCACTTTGATTGAACACAGTATGACTGAACAAAGAGAAATGACAAAACAAAGTACAAAATTACAGAAGCCCTCAGAGGATATGCCTGCATACATTTGATTTGTATCATTTTCCTATGATAGCATTTAAATAGGGCTAATTTTCAGAGACCAAGGCATTTTTTTCAATAACACTGGAAGACCAGCTTGGTTATCACAGATATGCCCACAATCAATAAACTTTAGTTTATGGATTCATGTTGGCTCAGAGTTTCTGTACATCACATTTTTGCCACATTTGTTTTCTAGATACACATTTTTAACCCACTGAAAACAGCTAAGAGACCTACTTTTAGGTCCACAATCAACAGTTGAGAACTATTGATTGCAAGAGCCCATTTCCCTCCATAAACACAGCTGAAGCTTAAATCTCATTAAAACTGAATAAAGTAATCAAAATGCTGTTTCTTCATACTTGCAGTGAAGATCTGCACCACCAAGGTCCTCTGCAGAAACCTCTTCCCCAGTGGCAGCTTTGACCTGTAAAGACGAAACGAACTCTGAAGACTCAAACAATCAATCAAGAACAATGTCAACAAAGTAATGCCACAACTTTCAGTGGACTGTTATCGACCGCGCAGCTTGAGTTAAATTATTGAAAGTGTGTCATTACACTCGTTCTTATTTATAACTTTCATAAAAGTTTGATGTTTTTTGCAGAACTGGATTATCAGTCAACATAATGCTCTTCACATTTACAATAAACTCATACAATTCTCTAACAAATAACTTAACTGACCAATGGAGGCCCTCCGAGGAAAATCGTCCCTTGTTTCCGCACAATTATACTCTCATCTGCCATGGCAGGGACGTATGCTCCTCCAGCAGTGCAGGAACCCATCACAACAGCAATCTGGGGAAAAAATAAAAAAGTCAAATATTTACAGAAACCTAAAACTAGAAACATTAAGAAGTTTGCTTTAAAATACAATCCTGATTTCCACCAGCAGATCATGAAACCATGCCTTAGCTCAACTTTGCTTTAGTTCTCACCCAACAGACATTCAGATTCAGACTTTAAACTTTACCTTGGCCTTGTCCTCAAAGCTGCAAAATAAAGATTTTAATTTCAATGTAATTAAATACAGAATAATGGCCACTAGCAGCTTGGACTTTAATTGGTAACAAAGCAATCTAGAGGTAAGTCCAGGAGCAATAGTGAATACGGTCAGGGGGGAAGTAGAAAGATGCCACAGAATGAAAAACCTTGAATAATGAATCGTTAGAAAAATCAGGAGAGACAATATTAGCATACATTAATGGGCTTTCAGTTTGTTGAAGCTAGAAAATATATTCAGTTGTGTTTATCACTCTCGGGTCTACTAGAGAGGCAAGAGGACAAGACCGGACTTTTCTTCAGCACCTATCACATTTATCAAGCTCTAAGACTGTTTTTTTTTTTTTTTTTAACAAGGAGGTCTCTTTCTCAGCAGTAAAGAGCAAGATGGAGTTTATTTCTTCTGGCAGACAATAGAAAGATGAATAACCCACAGCAGTGCAGTTCATTTCAATTTACTATCTCAGCTCTCTCTGGGATCATTCTTCAGATAGCACTCTCAGCTTCTGAGATCTGACCCATGAATCAACCCAAAGCTTTGCAAATACAATACATCCAAAAAAAGGCTACAGAAAGCACAGACAAACAATGTGATATATGGTCAGTTTGTGAAATACAACGTCATCGATCAAGCATTAACATCACCTGTGAAATCCCCTCTGAGGAGAGCCGGGCCTGGTTGTAGAAAATGCGTCCAAAGTGTTCTCTGTCTGGAAAGACGTCAGCTTGTCTGGGTAGATTAGCTCCTCCAGAATCCACTAAAAAAGCAAGGATCCAAATATTTAAAGAACTGTGTAATTATTAACAACATCTGAGCTCTGGTCATGTTTATTACAGAAAACCGTTGTCCACAATCAGTGAATTTATATATAGTTAGAAAAAGTCAAACCACTGATAGTCCAACTAAAAAATACGTGTACAAATTTTAGTCTGACTTAAAGGGTGATAACTCAAATAAATTAAAGTTAGCCTTTGACACCCAGATAATATAGCTCAAGATTGATTCTCTCTTACATATCTGCACCTTAACTAGACCACACTGGGCAAAGTGATCTACAACTGCTCCATGAGCTAGTGGTGATGCATTCGTCTCATTTGTGAGAACCTGAACAGTCAGCACACAGAGATGTCCTTTTAGGGTCTGTAATTCTGGCAGTGGCAGCATACAGACCATGACAAATGCATTTCAGGACTCAGTTTAAGTCCTGACACCAAGTGCTGCAACACATTTGTTGACTGTACACTGGCACTGCCCAGTATTAAAGACTTAAGCCCAGTTAAGACCAAAGACTCGTGACAAGACGAGTTGAAACTTGCAATATTTCACTCTGCAACGTTCTAAACACCTCCTAGTTCACACTGCTGCGACTGATGGAAGACAATGCACTGTTTCCATGGCAATGACTATCACATACACTTAGGCTACTTTAAAGTGTTTTATTTCTTGAGTTACTGCTGAATAAATCTGTCTCTACACCAAGGAACGGGACTAACATTAACTGTTTTTGCATGTCTTTTTGTCGTCATGATCATGCCTAAAACTTAAATCATATATGGGTATATGAAAGTAATTTATTGATAAATCCTCCTTGTTGTCAACATCATAGCACAGCAGTGAAAGTTAACGGCACATATAAACAGAAAAATATTTTGATGGCTCAGTCTTGTTATAACGAAGATATCCACAGAGAATAATTTATTTTCCTCTGACAGGTTTAGCTCTTACACCATCTCATAGCGCTGCACGCCCTTTATGCTTTGTTGATCACATCTGAACCACAGTAAAGCACAGATTATACACAAAATGTGTAGAGTTGTATCTTTATCCATGTTTTCACTATTTGACATACCACTGGTTAGCTGCTTGCTAACTAGTTGGCAAGGTCAAAAGGAAGAGGGTCAACAGTAACAAGCCTAAAGGGGTCATATCACCATCTACTGAGTCAGGGACGAACATGCTGCAACACAACATATAACCATAGCTCAACTTTACTACACAGGTAAATGTATAAAATGGTCAGATGTTATCTTTCCCAGGGGCCCTTTTTCCTTTAAATTGCCTGCAGAGAACACCTTGTAAATTAACTTTTTATATAACTGTGATGTTAAAATGTGGGTTAAATACTTCCTCTCCATTTTACCCAATCAATACAAACATATAAAACTCACCTAAATAAATGCATGGTAGGTGGTTCTGCTGAGCTATTTCTTGTGCACGAAGGTGTTTCTTCACTGTTACTGGGTAATAAGTTCCTCCTTTGACAGTCGCATCGTTCGCAACAATCACACATTCCACCCTTTGAGGAAGAAAAACAGAAAACTGTCAGGTACAGGTGGTGTGCTGGAGTCAATCTCATTTGAATTTCACAGAGACCCATGAAGAAAGCAACAAGCGCCTCATGTAGTTGTTGCTGATTTCTGTTTTTTGCAAACTATTTCATAAATAAATTCAGCATTAATAGGACTGTAAAGTTCTGTTTTGTAGGACAACAGCTGATCATTTTAAATTGGAAATCATGTTTTGATAAATCATCCGGGTGCTTAGCTAATAGAAATGTCAGAAAACAAACAGATGTCTGTGAAATTTTCATTTGTCAAGAAGTCCACAGTGTCCTGTTCGTCTGACCATTTAAGTTACACATAAATTAAAGATAAATCTATAATCCAAATAATTCACTATTCCTTTTATTGTCTATTGATAAGTAAAAATTAATCTAATAAAAGTTGTAGATTTTATGCAAATAACTTTGCATTAATTAAATACATGTTGAAATCATTTAAGATGTCAGACTTTTAAAAATAAACACATTAACAGGAGATGATCACAGTGCATACCCTGAAACTCGACCAATCCCTGTAAGTATACCGCCAGCTGGGACTTCTTCTTTTCCATACAGGTTATACGCTGCAAACTGAGAGAATTCCAGGAAAGGGGTCCTACAAGAAAAAAATGATAATGTTCATTTATTCATGTTGTGCTTTTTCAATTAAAAAACCCTTTATAATGTTTAAATTTTCAGTTTTTGAGCATGAAAGTGTGGAGAAAATGTTTTTTAACCGTAAGATGACCGTAATGCTTTCCTTCTTTCTTTGCTCTCACTGTAGCCAAAAAATGTCTACGGCCTTCTGTCTACCCAGACCATTTTTAATGCAATGACCCCAAGTTAAGGTCCTTCAGATCTTATGTATCCCAACTGATGGGAATGACTCAGACAGACATGAATTTCTACCACATCTAAAAGCAAAGATGGAAGTAGACAGAACTACCCTGGATCCAGCAGTCTGTCTATGCGCTCTCTCGGAAGGAGTTTCCCTCGAGAAGTATGAAGTCTTCTTGCTTTTTCTCCCCCACCTGGATAAATAGAATAAATAGTATGTTAAGAAATAATTGGAACATTTTTGACAGTGTAATAATCTTAAACAGGTAGCTTGTATCAGTTTAAAAGAAAAAGTAAGGTCATCACATAGTAAAACAGAGATAAATTTAACTTCAGGGTAATATGCAATCTCCTTGTATCATCAAACTTACCCAATCTAATCTTCTCTGTGCGGCTTTTAAGCTCATCAACAAGGACTTTCATTCGCTCATAATTCTCCTGAAAAACAATAAATGTTCTGCTGATAACGACTTGTGGTAGATTGATAATCACATTAATAAGAGAGAAACTACTGGCAAAGTTAATGTTGGCTGCTGTTAAGCAACCTTGTAGGAAAGCCATTTATTCAAAGAAAATCAAAGTTGAAGGCTTCATTCAACAATTCACATTCTATTCATAGTTATATAAATTAATAGTTAAATAAATTAATAAAAGAAACATTTAGTGCATTGAGTTAAATCTATAAGCCTTTACAATAACCTGCCACATGACCAAGTTTCCTTATGTACAAAAAAGTACAACAAACTACTCATAAACAAGATTTACTAGGCAAATAATATGTAATGTCAGATTCTTGAGTGCATAAAGTCTTAGCTTAGTCTTAATTTAATAGATATATTCATGCTGTATTTTAAATAACTGTCTCAGCAAACTTGTAATACAGGGAATATACAGAAAATGGGACAATGGTGACATCCAGTGACATATTCTGTTGTTGCACCTTGTTGGTTCCTGAATGAGAACATATTGTACCTTTAATGCAGGGTGGTGTGCAGGAAGGTAGGTAGGTACTTAATGCTCTCTAGAATCAAATCCACAAACAGTGAAAAAACTAACCCTTACGTTCCCTTACCTGCATCAACAGTATACCTCATAATAAGAGATAAGAAATGAGGATACCAAAGTGGTCATTTTCAGGTGTTAACGTTTTAAAACAGGTGTTGTTTAAGGAGGATTTTGTAACAGTCATTCCCTCATGATGCCACAGAAAGTAATTTCTGCCTAAGACCAGGAAACTTTGAGACTCTGTCTGGGTCTGGCCTTGAATTGAATAAATCAATCAAATATGTGTTCGTCAGTGAGCGTGTGCAATGCTTTTGCAAAACTGGATCAAAGTGTTTTCACTGGGAATGATGTGTGATATTCGAGCATTTGTGATTTTGAATGTATATAACTTAGAGGTGGAAAAGTACCAGACCATTGTAATAAAAAGTCAAGTTCTTTTGGTTGAAATTTACTTAAGTAGAAGTAATAGTACTGGCTTATACATCTACTCAAGAAAAATCAAGTCATTTAAAGTTCAGAGTATTGAGTACTGAGTAGCTACTTTGATCCCCAAGCAGCTTTCAAGGTGAATATAATAATTCTTTAATACTCTTAAGAAGAAAAAAGGATGTTTAATACAAGGTGTGACTTTACCTAAAAAGACACAAGAGCTGTTTTTGGAAGAAATGTGGAATCATTCTCTCGCTATTTGCTACTGACGTCATGTGTTGTGGAAGTCAAACTTTTAACCATTTTCCTACTGTTGGCAGGAAGCTTAAACCTTTGTCTTTCACTGTTTATTTTTTACTTAGTACTGTATGCTTTTAAAAATTTAAGTATGTACAATACTTCACCCAAAGTATACTTTTAAAAAAGTAAGATAAGTAATATTATTAGAAGTATTAGTAATATCATTAATAATCCTATTCAGACAGTTTCTACTTCGTAGATTCACTAACTTTATGAAGCACCAGTTATGAAGTTGAAAACGTAAACATATATATATATATATATTAGTGCAAAAGCTTTGCTGAAACCTGCTCAGGGACGCAGGTAGCATGCTGCAAAGGGGTAATCCAGCTGTCAGACTAATGTGATGATGCTAAGACCTTAGCTGATGCTACACACAGTAACAGCTCAAGGTTCTGACCTTCTGTAACCATTAACCTCGCTACAATAACAATATGTATTGGATGGACCATCAAATAAAAGCTTGAACTTAGCTGACATAGGTGTAACACATGCATGTCAGGTAAGCCGCCTTCCTGTATTGATTAAACCGTTCACGTTGACATTAGCAGCGACTACTAGTGTAACGGATTAGCAACATGCTAGCATACCTGATAATCAGAAGATTGTTTATCCGGTTGAGAGCCGAGCCGAGCGACTTTATCGGCATGATAAGATCTTGTGGCCACCAAAGGAAGACTCCTGCATCGGACTAACCACGGTCTGGCTGTCTGTAGAAGCATGTTGATTCTCACTTCTGGATAAACAGGCAGATGTGAGTTTGCTAGCTAACTTAGCAGTGTTCTTCTTCCACCGTTCATGACTGTAGAAGTCCAGCGTCATGCCGCCGCCTGCTGTTCGCTTAGGGGAACTACGTTATTTTGGTCTGAATACAAAAAGATCCAGTAATCAGAAAGAGAGAGGTTAACAAATGTTTGATCAGGGCACTCTCAGCGTTATCCTTCACCTAATTAGAAGCAGAAATACATGAAAAGGCTGGGAAAGAAAGATAGAAAATAAAAGGTTAAAACACAACATTTGATCTGCCAACTACATCACATAAATAAGGACATTAATATGTGATATGAAGTTCTAAAAAGATTGGTCATAAAGAGTTTACTTTGGACTTTTATGTATCTCATTAGTTCAAGGATGAACTTTAACACTAAGTAAACATCATCCTTCATGTCCCACACAAAAAATAAAATAATAAACAGATTTAAAATAATAGAAAGCCTTAAATCATTGTTCATTCAGAGGCAGTATGCATATTTTATACTTTAGTTTAAAACATGAATATGGCTACATTATAAAAAAAAAAATCTAGGCAGTATTGTTAAACACGCAAAATGTGGTTTAGATTCATTCAACAGCTTACAAAGCAATATAAAAGACCCCATTCAGATCCATGTTGCTGTCCAGTGGACTTGACAAGTTCTGGCTCTGAAATCAGTTTTACTATTCAAAGTAATCTGTTTATTTTTCAAGGTTAAGCCATACTTTGGAGAAGATATACACACAAAAATAAAAGAGAAAAGCATATGTATGTTTGATTCTCTACCCTTATTTGCAGGCTAAAAGTTTTCTCTTTTTTGCCAACTTTAGCAGTGAGGTTTGAGCGTTTCTACTTAGTCTGTGTAAAATTTTAGAGTTGAATGTGTCATACAGCACTTCTTTCAATCACAAGTGTCTCAGGAAAAAAACAGAAGAAATGTTCTCTTTTCACACTGAAACAGAAAGAGCTGAAGAGTCTTTGCTGCGTAGAAATGGGAACTAAAGTAGGTTTTAAGTGGAAATCAGAGTTAGCCTAAAAGCTTTAGTAAACCTCCCTTCTGACCCGAGCGCTTTATTGGAGCTGGAGTACATTTAGCAGAGTATGTGCTGAAGAGCATTCAAACCAAGAGCTTTTAGTTCATTTAGTTTTAAGAGGCCTTTCTCCTCCAACGCTTCCACCTATTCTATCAGCATGCATAGAAATGTCCATGACCTGCACTCAAATGGATGCTCCTGTTTTCTTAGGAAATATACAATCCTCCTCTCTCTGAGTGAACTTACACCCATTCACTCATCCAGCTCTCTCTACTCTGCCGTGAGCTCTGAACCCTTCTCACTGCCGCAGCTGTGAAGTGATGGAATAGATAGAGGTAGAAGTATCAAAAGCCTCTCCAAAGTAAATAAATAAATAAGATATTTGATGACCGGGTTTAAAGTGCAGGAAAGTGGTTGAAAGCACCCATGAGTTGGATGGCAAAGATGGAGAAATTATCATCATGAAATCTGTGGAGAATTCAGGGTTCAGGATGGTGACAGGTACCAGGGAGTATTTGGAATCTGCTTTTACAACACTTGATTTTATTTTAATATTTTTTGAATCGTATAGTACTTGGATAGGTGTGCTGGTTAACTGCTGGTATGATGTGATGCGATACGATTAGATACAAGTCCCACAATATCCATTACACCATGATACAGTGATACTGTAATAACTGATACTCTAAAAGGCAGCAAAATCATGATGCACCACAATATCTGATTAACTGAAGAATATAAAACACACCAATTTGCAGTGAAGTGCACTATTCATGAATTTATTCACTGCAAATTGGTGCCTCTTTTGCTGGTTAATACTACTCTCCCACTTTTCTCTGCTTCTTCTGTATGTTTTACAGTTGGCTTTTTTGTTCAGTTAAATGTCATTCTAACCCCATCATGTCTCAAAGCATCCTTAACTTTTAGTTTTAAATTATATTCAATTACACTTTATCTTCAGTCAAGCCCTGAGTGAATTTTTTTGTGTCAGACCTCAGTGCTTTTTGGTACTGGCTGAAATACGTAAACTAAAGTATTTGGTATTCAGGTATTTCAATCAGATCACAGATGTACAAATCAAGCACCTAGCCCTTAAAGTCTCCATTTTCAAACATTTTTGATATGGGTCGTTAAAATGGGTCGTTCTGAAGAACGCAGTGAATTCAAATGCGGTACTGATGGATGCCACCTTTGCAATGAGATGGCTTGTGAAATTTCATCCCTGCTGGGTATTCCACAGTCAACTGTATGTGATATTATTAGAAAGTGGAAGTGTTTAGGAACAACAGCAACTCAGCCATGAAGCAGAAGCCCACGAAGAATCACAGAGCACAGTCAACGACTGCTAAGATGCATAGTGAGCAAAAGTAGCCAACACTCTGCTGATTCCAAAGCTGGAGAGTTCTGAACAATGCTGTGCTTTCAGCTTTGTGGCAACAGTTTGGGTAAGGTCATTTTCTATTCAAACATGACTGATCCCCACTGCAGAAAGCAAGAACTACAAAGACATGTTTAGATGAGTTCACTGTGGAAGAACTTAACTGGCCCACGCACAGCTGTGACCTCAACCCCATTTAGCACCTTTGGAATGAACCGAGGAGATTGCGTGCCAGGTCTTCTTGTCCAACATCAGTGCCTGACCTGGTAAATGCTCTACAGAATGAATGGGCACAAAGTCCCACAGACTTGAAAATCTTGTGGAAAGCCTTCCAAGAAGAGTGGAGGTTGTTACAGCTGTAAAAGGGGGGGCCGACTCCATATTATAGTACATAATTATTTGACTACAATGTCATTACAGTCCCTGCTGGTGTAATGGTCAAGTGGCAGAATACTGTTGCCCATATAGTTAATGAAAGTTTTACAAGTGTATTTTAGCATAAAAGTTCCTGTTGGGAACTTGAAATTTGTTTCCAACGCACTGAACATCCCCCAGTGTTCATTTAAATCCATCATCAAGAAATCAGAAGAATATGGCACATGTGTCAATCTGCCTAGTTGAGGCAGTCGTAACAACTGAGTGACCATGCAGGAAGGAGACTAGTGAGAGAGGCTACCAAGACACCTATGACTATTCTTAAGGAGTTTCAAGCTTCAGCAGCTGAGATGAGAGAGATTCTGCATACAACAGTTGCCCGGGTTCTTCACCGGTCAAAGCTTTATGGGAGAGTGGCAAAGAGAAAGCAACTGTTGAAGAAAACTCAGATTAAATCTCTACTAGACTTTGCCTAAAGGCATGTTGGAGACTGAAAGGTCTAGTGCAGCGATTATCAACTGGGGGCCCAGGGACCACATCAGGCCCCCAGCATCTTCCCATCCAGCCCCCAGAACCAAGATCAAATTCAGAACATGTGCAGAGGAAACATATGCTGTGGTATTTTGGGTGTTTCTTTTTCATAAACTCTCTACAGCTATTAAACAACTCCAAAAACAACCCAGGCATTTTGGGAGTGCTTTTCCTGCTTGGGTTTTCACTCATCAGCATATCACCACACATCAAACCCAGTTACAGACAACATGACAGCCATAGAAATATTCAGCTAAAATATCTCAGTCTCCCCCTTGTGGTTTGCTGTGATATAGGGACTGATCCAACTGCTACAGCCTAAAAATTACAAACATTTGAAAGAAAATAGAAATATCTTAACAAACACATGTTAATTAGACCATTCTAGAAATGTATTTAGTTTATGTGAAAGTTCAGCTCCCAAAGTGTCTGTTTAGGGATAAACTGGCCCTTATACAAATGTAGTTGATGATCCTTGGTCTAGAAGAAGAAAGTTCTTTGAGCTGATGAGACCAAAATGGTGTTTTATGGACATCAGATAAGATGCTATGTTTGAAGGACACCAAACACTGCACATCACAACAAACACATCATTCTCACTGTGTAATATGATGATGGCAGCACCATACCATGGGGATGATTCTATGCAGCTGGCCCTGGAAGGCATGTAAAGGTAGAGGGTAAAATGAATGTGTCAAAATCTATCTTCATGTTGACATTAAAGAGGCTTTTTTTTTTGTTAAAAAAAAAGCCAAATTATATCAGCCATGATTTATTTATAAAATGAACGGGATTGATTAATACTGCAGGCTTTCTCTACGTAGCAGCTTTCACCATTAGTGTGTGAATGTATGAATGGGTAAGTGTGAGACAACCAGAAAAGCACTAAACAAGCTCAAGTCCATTTACCATTTAGATATTAGCCTAAAAATTTTTCACCTTAGTCCTATTATTCTCAGTGTAATGATACCGCTGCAAAAATAACAGAGAGAAATGATCTTTTTCACTTTATAATAATCACTTTAACTTTATAATCAAGAGTTCAACACACCGGGAGAATTCATCATACATTTGTATGCTTTTAATCCAGAAATTCAACATAGGGAACATTATATATTATCAGTGCAGCTAGAAATATTATTTGTTGTAGAGTTTTACCAGGACAAGGAATGAAATGGAAGGTGGTATGGAGATGGTCTGATAATATGGAGAAAATCAGGAAAACTTAAGTGTTAGAGAAAACGCCTCTAAAGAGGCTTTCCAAGCTCAATGCCATTGAAAAATAAAATCCAAGGAATGCTCTCTAAACCCAGTCGCAAAGGAAAACGCAAAAGTTAGGATGTAATGACTTGTTTAACACCAGTTTTAACAGCTTCTTTGCCATTTTGAGTGTACATAGCCAAGCATCCTGCTCTGTGCTCTGCCTCTGCTGCAGATTGCATTGCAAGGTAAGTCTCAAGTATCATTCAGCTACACACCAAACACACACACAACTCAGTCCTTCACAAACACACGAGTTGCACACACATAATGACCAATTACTCCCCTGTCTTTCTACAAGCCTGGCTGAAATCTCTCATCCTTCCCTTTTTGAAAAGAGATAATGATGCTCGTTTCTCAGCTCAAAGAAGTCATTAATGTGTGACACAGCCTCGAATGTAGGATATCAAAGCACCGCAGAGTGCCCACCCCCCCAACCTTCCCTCAACCCCCACACTTCCACCCACCCACTAACGGGCACAACCTTGTTAAGATGCCTGAGACATGAATTAATCATCAGTCCTGGTTGTAATAGGGCAAGAAATTGTTAGCAGCATCCGTTGTTATGAGAAATGTCTTCTTTGAATCAGGATAAAGCTCCTTACAAATCTTCCATCTCATTACAGGATCAGCATCAGATTTATTCCTGCAGATATGCTGATGGACGTGCTCCCTCTCTTTCACAGATGTGATAGGAGGACAGGCAGGGTGAGATTAGGAAGTCAGACATGACAAGGGCAGATTTTTGTGAGTTAAAATTCAATACAAGGCTGTAAAAGAGATGCCATTAGCCTGTTAGCTGAGATATTATCTCACTTGAGGAGTGCATTCTGAATACAAACCTTCCTCTGTGATACCTATTCAGGTGAAATCTTTTGTAGGTCTCTTTGCTGTTGTTGCTGCCTTCCTTGTATAGGAAGACATATTTTGCAGCACTACTCACTGTAATTTCTTCTTGTTGGGGCATGGATCTCACAATTAACTTCACGTATTATATTATAACATGGCATGTATAGGAGAAACTTATACACACAGAAAAACAATGCTACACAGTGTTATTGTCTTTCTTGTCTGTATGTGGAAAAACCCTATGTATTAGCTGCAGGTATGACTTATATACCATTATAGAGCATAGTTTCCTCAATCCTGGGTGAAAAAATAAAGCTTGTTCTTGGCAGAGTTATTAAATTGCCACGTTCTCCTTTTCACTGATTATGAGTATGAAAGAATGAGAGTGGCCCTTTATTGGTGGACAAATGTTAATATATCTACGTTCACCATTTAAGTGAATAAATTCTGGAATTTCCAGAGATAATTGTCACTTTTGTACAGAATACATTCTTTAAGGCAATAAAGGACCAGAGACACACTGCAGCACGCCTACCGCTGTCTCCTGGGCTTTTGTGTTTTCCCTCAAAGAATGGCCACTGATTTTTAGTTCAGCTAAGGTGTTTTTTTTTTTTGGGTGATAAAAGCACAGTAGTCTGCAGAAAGAAAGGAAAAATGTAGTTCACTAACCTCTATGTAATCAGGGGAAAGGATTTATTTGTGAGTGAAAACATTTCCATGTTATAGAGCGGTCCTGCAAATGGTAAAAAGCTCTGGTGAACATGTTATTGGACTAAAAATACGATTTTAAAGAAGTTTTAAAAATAGCCAGTAAAGATTGTGAAGTAAAGATGCCTTAAAACAGAGCGAAGTCAAATTCCCTCTGGGTTTGTTGTTCTTAGCTATGCGTTCACACTGATGGGACAGCTCTTCCTTCATCTTGTTCACCTGTCATTCTGACACTTAACCATGATTCATTCATGCTTTTATTTTTAAATTAACTCCTACCTCTGTAATCATTAGCCTTTCCACCACATGGAGGAAAAGATATGTTCCTACCTGCTAATAGATGCTGTATTTTAGGAGCAAAATGAGTTTTGGCATGAGTAACAACTAAGGGAGAACTAGTAGACTTTTCAAATTGTAGAGATTGTTTTTTTTTAACCTAAAAAGACAACCAGATGTCAACTGAACCAACTTTGAGATGCATAATTTCACTTTTGATTTGTGCTCTAAGTGTTTATCAGCACTTATCTGCTGTTTGTCATCTTATTTTACTCACTGGCAAAACAGAACGGAGAAGAATGAAGTAGTGTGGAGGCAGGAGGGGAGGGAGTTGAGAGATAAAGGAGGTGTGTTTAAAGAGAGCATTTGTTTTGGTCTGATAATCTGCTCTAAAGTCTCATAGTAACTTTAAGGCTTTAATTGATCATCAAGCTGATTTCTATCTTAACAGAAGTTTGGAGAGAACCCTCATCCATTTAAAAGACTCATGACTAAATTCATTATGAGCCTCAGTGGCTCATTTGATGTTGTATAGAGGGCTACTGTTCTAAGGCTAGCTTGCTAAATGCTACGGTTAGATGGTGCGCATGCTAAATCTACTAGAAACCCATATAGTTACCATTATTGTTGTCACTGTTGAATGATACATTTTAATACTTGACATTTTAAAAATGAACCAATGTAAATGGACATTAAATCTAAGTTTCTAGCTTACTAACTGACCTTAGCTAGCAGTTAGCTAGCTCCAGTTCCCAAGCAAGTCTCAGGCTATGACAGAAACAGCACGCTCCAAACTACATTTCTACATAGCTACTCAAGAATATGCTATAATGTGTACTACATTAATGGTTAGTTTGCAGTTCAACCATACTTAAAAACCTGTCACCACAGCGTCACATGACCTAACTGTTTAGGTATATCTAGTCTGAACTTTGTGTCCAAGCTAGCAACAAGCTAGCACAACAATCAGTTTGTAAATAGAATTTAACAACACAAACATGCGTTCATTTTTAATACCACTACATAGTTATTCAATTGTTATTTAATGTTTGAAACACTTTTCAGTATGGTTTCTTTTATGTTTACATGCTCATTGGCTGTCTGACAAGTTTCACTAAGAGTCACAATGCATTGTGGACTAATCCTGGCTATAATTAGCCTATAGCCAGGATTTCTTACATACACAAATAGCACACTTTGAATTTTGATCTTCATAGTCAATGTGACATCATTTAGTATGGATTGTGTGAGGGTAGCCTTTGTAGTTTTGGACATATTCTTTCACATTCTCAAACAAAAGCCTCCTTCAACTGTACTTGAAAATATATTTCAAGTAATTTAAGAAACATATTTCTGGAGGAATAAACAGCAGTCCCAGGTTGGCATGTAAGACTGTCATTGCCATCCGGTTAACATATTGACATTAGCATTTAGCTATATACTACAGTTTAGCCTCAAAGAGCTGCTAGCATGGCTTTTTAGATGCTTTAGTAGTGACCTGTGATTTAAAGGAGAGCTTCTTCACATTCTTTTTTGTAAATATTCTCTCTGTTGTATCTGTAATCCTCTTCAGAAGACTCCAGAGCTCTTAAAAGTGAATTTATGAAAAGTGATTGGGGCAGTCCTCTGAAGTTAGCATTACAATGGTTCTGTAAAGTGGCACTTTGCAAACATTATGCCAACAGACTGTGAGGTCTATCACACCGTCAGGATAGACAACAAATGTGACAGTGGTGGTCACACAAATACTTTTAACATCGAAGTGTTTAATCCACCAGTACAGTGAATTATTCAGTCTTTGCAGCTGTATGAGCCAGTTCTAGGGGCAACGTGTTGGAAAGCATGCTAAAGCCATCGCTCTATTGTGTGGCCTGTTTGTTTAATCCATCTTCTGTGTCTGTCAGGAAAGTGGGCAATTTGCAAGTCACAAGTGCTCTTAATATAAAATGTTGAAGTAGGGTGGCTCATTCCCACATTGCATCCCCACCTTTCCTCCTTCTCTCCCACTTTGGGCTTTTTGAAGTGCTGGTTGGAGAGCTGTAACAGGAGTATCATTCAATGTAATGGTGGAGCGTCCTCCTCCACAGCCCTCACTTACATCACTTAATCCACTTCTGCAGTCCAGCGCTGTGCTCTGCATGAACACAGCACGTTCAGTATGGGAGGTTAGACGCAGACTAACGCTGACCTGTCAGCTTGCACTAAAATGCCAGGCTAAGATACTTAAAGCTGTTGTTTCCCAGCTCATTTTATATATGGACCAAGCCTGCTGCAAAGTCTAAAACATGAGGTAAAAGTTGAAGCTTTCTAGCAGAAACATTTTGCACACTTTATTCTGAGTGAACACAAGATTTATGGGGAAATTTGTGATCTTGTTTTGTTCAAATGAACTTTTGGATCCTAAGTAGAGGATTAAGCCACCATTGGGGAACTCTGTGGTTCTAGACTTCTGCTTTGATGCCTCCTGAATGACCTTTCACTTGCCACTATGATCAGTGTTTGGAGTGAAAAGCGACCAGCCATCAGGGTTCAAGCAAACTGTTTAAACTCACAGTGAAGACTGTTTAACACCCACACAAAGAATAACTAACTCCTTTTTTTACCCTGTAAAGCGTTGGTATTTTTCAGATTTCATTTAAAAGTGGACAGCTTTGATTACCAATGTCAAAAGTTTAAAAAGCTGCTTGCATATCTTGCGATTCACCTTGTTGTCTCTGCCAACTATTTTTTTGTTGTTATGACTCTTTGCCAAATATCCTTGGACCTTCAAATCCTGACTTCTCCAACTCTTTTGTTCAGTTTGTAAGTGTAAATATAATTTAAATTTAAAATCAAACGTAGCATCTTTTTATCATTTTTGTCTTTTCTTAACTTTTAGAACAGTGATTGCAGTATAAAGACACCTGTGATTAGAAGGTCCAGTCACTGGTTAATCAGTATACCCTGGCTACCATTACACCATGAAGAAAAAAGAACAATCAAAGCAACATAGAGAAAAGGTTCTTCACCATTCAAAGTTGTGTAGGAGATTGGCAAAGAGAAAGCCACTGCTAAAAGGCATGTGAGAGACTCAGTGGTCAAGTAGAAGAAAGCTGCTTTTTGGCCATTAGACAAGACTATGTTTGGCAGACACCAAACTCTGCACATTACCACAAACACCTTCCCCACTGTGATGCACGGTGGTGGCAGCATCATGCTGTGGGGATGCTCTTAGCAGCCAGCCCTGGAAGGCTTTTAAAGGTAGAGGATAAAATGAATGTGGGGAAATATAGGAAAATCCTGGGGAACAATCTGATGTAGTCTGCAAGAGAACTACAGCTTGGGAGAAGATTTGTGTTCCAGCAAGATAATGACCAAAAGCTAGACAGCCAAAGCTACACAGAAGTGTTTTAAAGACAACAAGGTGAATGTTCTGGAGTGGCAGAGTCAAAGCCCAGACTCCAATCCAATAGAAAATTTGTGGCAGGACTTGAACAGGACTGTTCATGCCCAATCCTGTGCAAATCGGCCAAGCCTGAGCAGAGAAGAATGGAGTAAATTTGCAGTGTCCAGATGTGCAAGCCTGACTGAGACCTATCCACACAGACTCAGTGCTGAGATTGCAGCCAAATATGCATCTACTAAATACTGACTTGAAGGGGGTGAACATTTATGCAGTCACTTATTTTACCTTTTTTTTCCCAGTTGACATTACTTAGTATAAATCTGTTTTCACATTGACATTAAAGAGGCATTTTTGGTCAGAAAGCCAAATTATATTGAACATGATTGATTTATAAAAACAGTAAAAGGGTAAAATATCCAAGGGGGTGAATACTGTTTTTTAACAGGCACTGCATGTGTGGGAAATACAATATGTTCTTTACCTTTGTAATATCCATCATACAAACATCAGTCTGATGAATAGAATATAAACGTATCAAGTGAGGCCCCTCTTAGCAAATCTACATTTAGGAAGCTGCGGGCCTCACTTAATGCTTCCCATCATAAGTTGTAGCTATTGTATAGGTTGTCACTGTTATATAAGGTGGTATATTGTGGTACTCTGGTACATTCTGACAATAAAAGCAGGCAATATATCAGCTACTTATATATGCAAACATCTTCACATCAGTTGATACAAAAATTGGCTTTTTAACTATCTGCTGTTACTGATATTATACTGACAATATTGAGCAGCCCTATTTATTTATGTTGGGTTTTAGTAAATAATATAACAAAGACAACAGTCTACAGAGGTTTGGCTGAGAGAAAGCCAGAAAAGTATGGAAAAGAAAATAGGAAAAGTGTGAAAATATGTGAAACTGCGGTAATTGTTGATAATACTATATCACCAATCCAGCAAAAATCTTTGGAATACTCAGGACAATTAAAAGAGTCAGAGACAAAAAAGTGCGCACAATAATTTAATAAAATCAATCACAGACTAGAAAAAAGAGCAAAGGCATTTTGTATTGAAGGGGGAAAAGCTCAACTAACAACAGGAAGTTCATCCTAAGATGAATCCTTACATGTTAAATTTATCTCACCTTTATGAGTTCAGTAAAGCTAAATGCTTTATACACCATTATTGTACACATTGCCATTTATCAGGCCGTACCGGCCCACTTGTAGCAATCAGATGATACGAGTAACCGAAGATTAACTTTTGGAAATCCCAGCAAATACAATCAGTGTATTTACATTTTCCATTATTGATGAGGATGGAGGTTTTACATTAGCAACCAAGATTTTTTCAAGAGCAGAAAACACAGCTGAGCAAACCAGTGACAGCAAGATGGATGAATTTCATTTGATATTAAAGCATAGCTGACGCAGCAAACATAGAAACGTGATAAGGCAAACACTGTGAAAAAAAAATATTATGACCAGTCCATCAGTATGCAGTGTCAATATGTGTAACTGAAAAAAAATGACAAAACATCCATCCTAACAGTTTGATGTCTTTCATGGAGTCCCTTAAGCTTTTCTTTAATGATGTTTTACTGCAAAATTTTATCTTATATCCAAAAAAGTACCATTATTAGAATCCACTCAACAAAAGTCTTTACTGAAATCATTCTTAAAAGGAACCGAGCAACCCCAAAGTGCACGTACTCTACATTTAAGCTTTTCTTTTCCAGTGCCACACATTGCTGCAAAGAGCTTCCATAATAATCATTATCTTAAAAGAGTTGGTATAAAACAAAAACATTTATAACTATTAGGACCTAACAGTACGATAAGAAAATTACTGTATTCATATGTCAGACGGATGAGTGTGGGCATGGGAAGTTTGAAAAGTAAACCAGAAAAATAAACCATTGAAGCACTTAAATTTGGGCATGTTTGACCATTAGATGGTTACAAAGTCAGACCCCATAAATGTTACAAATGTTAAAAATGTTTAAAAAAAAAAAAGATTTTTTTACTGTTTCATCAGTGATAAAACACATAAGCTCAGATGTGATAGTTATTTTTAGATCAGTTTTTTTTAAATTGGTTTACTCCCTTTATTTTCCATTTAATCAAATTACTGAAAAGCAAATAACACAGATTTTGAATGAACAACGAAGTTTTAGTCATCTTGACAAAAACTAAACTGACAAAAACTAAACTTAGTTTTTGTCAGTTTTAGTCATCACAGATCTATTATTTGTTAGTTTTAGTCTAGTTTTTGTAATGGAAAAAAATGCTGTCGATGAACATTTTTAGTTATAGTTTTAGTCTACAATATCAACACTGCATCAAAAGAGCATTCGACTTTCTAACCGTGGAAGCAATTGCTGTCATGAAATAGGCCTCATGGAAGAGGTAAAGGCAATGGGACTTTAGTATACTGAGGAGAAAACAGGATAGTTAGAAAAGTTCACATCAATGACAGGCAATTCTGCAATCCTTGACTCACCCACTTCTTATGGGCAGACGTTAAAACAGTGGGTTTGTTTCTATGCAGACAATTTTAGCATGTTTAGGTGTAGGTCTCCGGATTAAAAATATGCATCTTTAAAATTTTAAATGGTTGCCTAGTTTCAAAATGGCACTTTTTAAGGCCTTTCACACAAAGGTTACTTGGACCTGTGATATAGACATTAAAATTAAAACAACACAAATAAAGCATAAAGGCAGAGACATAAGTTAAAGTGAGGAGCAATGTCACCTTAAAAGCTGATAGCTAATGGCACCATGCTTCAAACAATCAGACTAAACAACAGCTGCCATTATTGTACATTTCACCTGCATGTGTTCAGCAAAGCAGGCCAAATAGAGAGGAGTTTGGTCCCTGTTTCTTTAAAGTGAACAGCTGATATCAAGCTGAATGATAAGCCATGGTGTGAATTAGCTGAAAAATGATTTCTTTAAATCCAAATCAATCAAAGTGTTACAGGGCATACACTCAAAACACAATCACTTCTTAGAAACCCCGACCATGGCAGAGTCCATCAGTTTTCACCTCAGTGTAGTTGACAAAAATGGAGTCAGAAGTAGCAGAAAGGCACTCAGTTTTTTCCTACAAGCCAACAGATGAAAATCCAGGAGAAAAATATGAACAAATTATTGACTGCTTTTTTTTTCAGACAAAGAGTCCAGGCAGGATATGTAGTTCTGGTTGACCTCCAAATACCAACTACACAGTTTCACAGAAACGTGTCAGACAGAGTCCAGTAAGCAGCCACAAGAGTCTGAGCTGACGGGCAGAACCAGGAGCAAAGGTCAGACTGCAGGGAGGGCACCGAGGGTGATGCTGTTAAGATTGTTCAAACACGGAATCAAACATAAACATGCACACGCCTGTTACAGAAGAGTTACAAGAAATGAAATACATAAATATTTCTGACTGAATACAGTAGGTAAACAAGTCATGACAAGTGGAATGTATATAAACCCATTTTTTTAGAGAATGATGAGAAAATTGCTACAACCATTACATCTGACCTGTTATAGACAGCAGCTAGCTAGCTTACCATAAAGACTTAAAACAAGGATAACACTTGGTTAAACTCTGTTGAGATGTAAAAGTCAAATTAACTAGCCCTAAGCCCATTAGTTAACATGTTATATTCCTCTTAACATAGAAGAAAGCGATATGAACAACAAAAAATTGTTTTGCACTGCCAGATGTTGTCACAGGCACATGAAAATACACTGCTAATAGTAATGATTTTAACGAATTGAGGTCATTTCCTCATATTTTCAGACTTTATGCTAAGCTAAACTGAATGTATCTTTGACTTTAGCTGTCCACATAACTTTAATGCCATTGTCTTTATATGTAATACATTTTCTGCATATTAGGGCCTGTGTCTTTTTATGATGCCCCCCCCCCACCACACAGTTTCAGAGCATTTCTCACTGGTGTTTGATAGGTTTCAAAAGTTAACTTCTTCTTACCTCACTAGTGAACATTTTGTTACTTTTAAATGTGCTTATCATTATCTTTATATCAAGGAAATTGGACCAAGAAAACATGAAAGTAATGTTAAAAAAAAAAATATTCGACGATATTTCTTCAGAAAAAAACTAGATTTAGTTCTGCATTTTTTCCCAAATGATTATTTTCCTTTCATGTTGCTACTCTGGGTCGAACTGTTGGCCAAAACATGCCTCCAAGATTGGCAGTGATATTGCAACATTTGGTCCATATCTGTATGCTTAGCATGAGCCTAAATGAGCCTTTAGTGACATTGATGAGCCTGGCAGTATCGCCAGGTGATGCTGATGCCATTCATGCACTTATGACGTTGAGTGCTGAAAAACAGTTGCTCTTATTGTTGTTCTTATTCTTCCTCTTAACTTTAAATACAGTAGGGGGAAAGTGATGCTTAGCATTCTTTTCATTGTAGATACAATTATAGGCTATTGAGGGAGTATTACAAAGAAAAAAATGCCATGACATTTGAAAACAAAGGCAGATTTAATATGAGGTATTAACAGAACTGCCTGAAGATGAGACATGAATACAAACAGAAAATACTGCCTTTAGACCTCACATTTCTGGCTAAAAAAGTGATTAATTTAATCAAAATTTCCACAGTAAGCCTCAGAGAAAAAATCTAACCACATGGTTATGTGTTCATAAAGCCAATCAATCAGTTTCCATTATTTTGGTAGTGTTAATTCATTGTCCCTTTCAAAATTCTTTCTACTCTTATGGAAGTTGTAATTATGCACAGTAATGGTGGCATATTTGAGGGAATCTCTGGTGTTGACAACTTAAGCCAATGCATATGTGCAAAGAATTTTACTCCATGGGGGTTTACTTGAAGCTGGCTGCTAAAGCTAATCCCCATCCGATCCTTTATAAGATAGACCATTTTTAAAGCAGGAATAAACACATTTACAATCTGGCACTGGAGGTATCTATAGCTTATTTTTTTTTTCTTTTGCTTTTGTTTTGGTTAAAAGTGTACTCGGTCTGATTTTTTAAAATTGATTCACCCGTTTAGATTTAATTAAGCCCACAAGTTCTCAGTACATTTTCATTATTGGGCGCATGGCTGGCCTTACTGACACAATGTAGCTGTTGGCCAGGAAGCAAAAGGCCCACCCCAGCTGCCTGTTTCTTGATTGACAAAGGTTGCTGGAGTCAGCATTGTAGACCAACATCATCCAGCTTCAAAATGCCTCATCAGAAACCAACATAAGATGTCACCTAGGCTCAATCCCAATACACCCCTTACCTCTACCACTATGTTTTTGTGTCCTGATCCTTGTTGCAGGGGCTACCTGGCCCTTCAAATGGAGATTTTCTTGAGGCACACTCCAAACTGAGTGTTATGGAAAGTCCCAAAGAATGCCTTGTGAATAATCAGCAAGGTTTTAGATCACAGTCAAATATAAATTATTGTTGTTTTAGTGCATTATGGTCCTTGTGATTTCAAAAAAGTATTAAAAAAAGACTGCTCGTAGTAGAAATGTCCAGTATTGTCGTGTCTGTTAATGTGAATGCTGTCTACAACTAGTGATGATCTATCAGGATCTAGGACGTTGTCCCATTTGGTATGGGAGAACATTTTTACCATTACCTCTTCAAACTCTGTTTTAGAAGGGAATTGAGGGGTAGAGGTAAAAGTTAGAAATGGGTTTGAGCCTCAGACTCCATGGGTGCATTACGCCAAGTTGTAGAATACAGTCATGGCAGATTTTGAACACATTAAAGAAGTTTTTAAGGTAAAAATTTCTAGAGCCAATCAGCACTGCAGCTTTTTTTCCCCACAATATTTACATGAATCCAGTAGTAACACTATGAAGTCTTTGCCTTTTTAGTTGAGCATTTATGTTTGTTAAAAAAAAAAAGAAAACATAAGCATAAAGGGATGTAGACAATGCAGTTATAAGATTCAGTGCACATGGACAACCACTCACTCACAACAAGAAGCCACTCAGTGAAGAAAATCTCTGTGCTTGGTTCTGCTTGTTGAAGTCCACGACCAGGTAAAATGTCAAAATGTCACTGTCTATTCAAGTTTGCCTGTTTGGTTAGTTCTATTCAAATCCATTTACATATCAAAAACTGTACATGGGTAGTGGAGAACTCCTAGTAGTTGACTTCATAGACTGTTGCTTTCTTGTCTCCTGATCCCGTCACAATGTACTTGTCATCTATAGAGATGTCACAGCTCAGCACTGACGAAGACTCCTTGGACTGTAAAGAGAAGGAAACATGCATCAAAAAGTATAATGTGATGATACGATGGTTTAGCTCTACTGGTGGAACAGGGAAGTCTGAGAAGACTGAGAAGGTACGAAGGCCGTGTGCATCACAAGTAGGTATTGAACAGAAGACTTATGATTGCTAACTCTTCTATACAGTCCAAAAGATCTTTAAAAGTCAAGTGCAGTCACAGTTCCTCTTCAATGTTGTCATTTCACAAAACCCTGATGAAGGTTCCTCTTTAAATGTCCAGGTCCTTCATGCATAGTGACATACTGAGAAAAGCTATACATTAGGCTCTCTACTGCTTTTATTTGTAAACCTTTCACTATATTTCCTGTCTATAACTCAGCTTTTCTCTGTGACCTTCCTCCCACTGAAGCTCACAGTCAGAGAACAGAAAGGTTTTTGATATCTTGCTCAGAGATTTTCCAACAGAATTATTGGACTGTAAGCTTCTTGTCCTCTCGGCTGTCCGTCTATTTTGTTTATGTTGTTTGGATATTGCTTACCTGGAATATGCTGGCACCATATGGAGTTCTCCATGCATTGAGCAGATTGTCTTTTCCCGTGCTCACAAACCACTTCCCTGCAAAGGAATGAATACATCATTAAGTAAAAATTAATAGAAACTGACATTTTAAAGAAACACCTGTGATTTAGATTTAGTATTACTTTAAAGCAGTTGTATTTACGCTCAAAAGGGCAACATTGAAAAGAGCTGTAATGTTAAGTCAATAAGTATAATTTAATAATGATAGAACTTAATGCAATTTTTGGTATTTAGAGGTTAAAAAGTTACACCTATGCAGAGGTGTAACTTCAGACATTGTAGACAGTCTGGCAGAACATGGGGCCCAGGTTGTAAAACATCATAAATAGACTCCACAGGATGTAAAGTGGGCCGCTTGCCAAGAATGTTTTCAAAAAATATACAATCCAGTGCTTCAGCAAGGCTCGTTCAATGCTGTTTCAATAAGTGAGTGATGCTTTTTCAAGAGGCATTTGGTCATCTGATTGGCTGCCATCCCAGGTCATTGCTGGGCATCTGTTTCAATGTGCTTTTATGGGTAAACTGTGTGTATGCCACTGTGGCTGGCCAGTTTTTGGGACATGATGTTTGTTGATAAGTACTGCAGGTCTCTTCTGTCTTGCGTACATAATATCTAAACTCTGTTGAACAGGAATAGGATTGCAGTGAGCTATGAGGTTATATCTGCAATAGTCATTTCAGCACTTCAGTGAAATGGACAGCTCCTTTGCTCTCATGTCCCAGAACTTTGACTGTCACAGCACTATCTATGGCTCCCATAGCTTTCTCTTTAACCGCTGTACTTAACAATAGCCTAGGTTACACATTTGACATCAACTCCTAACTGTATGTGTGCATGTAGTAAGAAGCTAGCAGCAGGTCACTATCAGACATATAAAACTTTAAATACTTTAAAAACTGTGCACAGCATTGTACAGTGTATCTCTACACTGATAACATTAACTGCACTAATAAAGGAATAAACTGTATGCAGCACTGAAGAAGTGGCTCACCTAACAAAGAAAGTACTAGTGCTTTAAAGTCTAAGAATATTTTAACAGAGAACTTGTGTATTTAAGCTGCTTCCACACCCCCGTAGATTGAGATCTACTGGTAGACCTTTGAGAAATTTTAAGTAGATCTTTAACTCTAACTCTAAACAGATTTTCAATCAGCCCTTTAAGTTGTCTGTGTGAGCAATTTTTTAATACAGTCAAAAACATGTTTTATACTGACATAAATTGTTTCAGTCTTGAACTAGTGTCTCATTTACAATATGATAACAAACGATTTAGATGGAAAAGGTTAGTGACCTCTGGCCTAGATGTTTATGATTTATTGTCTAGTCCAGTATGACATCATCTACCTTCTCAGAAAAGAAATTAATTCACTAGGGATGCACTGATGCATCAGTTTAACACTGGTATCAGCCAATATTGGCCCTGGTTTAATTACAATAACATGTACTAAGGATATGTTGTTTGATATGCTCTGTCCTAATTAAATAAATACACAAATAATAGACTAAATGTAATCACATGCTGATATCTTTTCATAACCATTAGGCACCTAAAACACTCCTGTATTTCCATGTAATCCACATGATTGATATTTGAGTCTGTGTGAGGGATTGCACACAAATACCATAAGATCAAATGGCGGTTCAGCAACTTGCTAAAGGGCCACCTCAACACTCCTCAGCAGGTGGCACCTCTGCCGGGCCATTGTCCATACTTTAGTCTGTACCAGGACTTGAACCTTCAATTCTCCAGCTACAAACACAAGTCCCTACATACTGAACTGCTGCTGCCTATACACAAAAAGTACATTTCCTTGAAAAGATTTGGGAATAATTGAACAATGAAGTCAGATTAGCCGTAAACAGTCCAGTTAGTTCTTACCACAGTGAGCAAATCTGAGTGAGAGCACACAGCTTTCATGCAGGTGGAGCTGGTATTTGTCAGGTTTGGTGACATGCAGAACTTCCACGTTATTGTTCTCCATCCCCACTGCCAGCCACTCGCCTGTTGGACAGTATCCCAGAGAGAAGATCTGCAACCAAACCAAACAGTTAATGCCTTCATATCTCTTATAATATATACAAATACATCACATAATCACATCTGACAGTGTATTAGTCTCATATCTTTATCAGTGTGTGAAGATTATGTTTTTCTGTCTGGGTTGTGGCTGTTATTAACATATAAATGGGTACTGCTGAAAATCACCATTTGCTTTCTTGAGCATCATAAACATTTCAGTCTGACATACAAGTCTGGGAAAAACAGATTCTGCAAAAAAATAATTAAGTATGCAACACTCCTGCCAGCAGGACTGTTAGAGAAACTCATCATAAAATATAGTGGAGAAATAATTTAGTCACCCCGTCTTTGGCAAACAAATAACATGAATATTTTCCAGATTATAATGACCAAAAACAGAAGAAAGAAATAGCTGATTGCTTGTTATTTTTCTCTTTGTAAAATCATGGTCAGCTGCTTTCTTTCTTTTTCTGGTGTGAGTCAGTAGAGGAGTTAGGGCTAAAATTATTGGATAGCATAAGTACTCCTTTGGTAATGTCTCTCCCTGTGTGTCCTGCCCTCTCTGATCTCTCCCTTTAATGCACACTCACCTCCTCCTGTGCACCCCCAGGATTGTAAAATGGGTTTTTCTATGAAAAATTGCAGTAATGGTCTATTATTGTCACTCTCCTCCACATCTGAAACACCTGAATTCTAACTGCCTGTATTATTATTGTTCCGGCTATTTGAACATCAGGGAGGAAACCAGAGCTTAGTCTGGCTTTTATTGTGGGTTAAATGATCTGAACAGAGCTGGTAAATTACTGCTATACAGCAAAACTGAATCACACAAACTGCAGATAGCTACAACTTGGCCTAAGAGACACAATTTTGAAAATGTCTCTGCCTTTTACTTTTCCAATAAAACAATAATAAAAAGCAGAACCGGCTGCAAACTGCAGAAGAAACTGAACAAATTTCATAGTACAGCTATACAAACTTTGATCAGTGCCTGAAGCATACATACAGCCACATCAGCTGTTCATGAGGAGGCTGGTTCAAGTGTTTGAGCTTACCGGCAGCTATATGTATAGATGAAGTGTTCACAGAAAGGGTGTGTTTTGTGTACCTGGGAGGTGAAGTCATGCTGCTGTAGCTGCCGTCCCTCTCTCAGGTCCCAGGACCTTACGGTGTTATCCAAGCCTCCTGTCCACAGCTTGGTCCCATCGTTGGAGATGTCTATACAGCTGGCTCCGTCTGTGTGGCCCTGGAACTGTCTGTGGAGAAACACAGCCAGACAAACTGTACAGTTGGGTGTGTATCAAATCTAAAAACACAGATGAAATATGTATAAAAATTTCAATTTTCTGCAGCCATTTTTTCAATTCAAGGTCTAGCTTTACTGTAGTTGTTGCATTTTGTATATGATGCTGGCTGTACTTTATAATTACCGACTAATTCAGGAGCTGCTTCATCTTTAACTGCTAAAATTACCTCCTCTTTTCAATTTTTGTTATTGTTAATAATAGCATGACAAGTTAATTATCATACATAGTTGTTCTTGCTAGTACTACACATACTGATGCTATTATTTCTGGGGTGGATGACCTGGTGCTAGGGACCTGCTTGACTAAAGCTGTCCCAACTACAATTATCAGCCTTACATCTACTATCTTTATTATATGTGTTTAAGTGAATCTAATAGCTGCTCAGCTTCAACTGCTATAATTACTAATATCAGTCATCTCCATGTCGTTATCATCATTGGATGATCAGTCTTTTTTCAAGCATGATATAAACTTTAAACACCACACATACTGTTATCATGGTTACTAATATTGTATTGAAGAACAGGACTAAGATGAATTTAAGGCTGTTCATAAAGAATCTGGCTCTGCTTGAGGCTTCTGCCTGGTAAAAGGAAATTTGTCTTTTCTACTGTAACTTTTCTAAACTCTTTCTTTGTACATAATATAGCTAACAGAGTATGGTCTTGAGCTGCTCTTTTTATAAAGTGCCTTGAGATGATATTTGTTAGCAATTGCACTATACAAATAAAGTGTGATAAATTGATTGATTGACTGGAAAGGTGCTAGCCTCTTTAATAAAACATCAGCTATTTATATTACTGTTTCGCTAATTGCACTAATTAGATCAGGGATGTCACGGCGTGCGGGCCACTTCCAGCCCATAGGTGCCATGCGAGATGTTAAGGGAAAAAGGTAGACATTTTAAAAAATATATTAATTATCAATATTTACTAACTTAGGTGTTTGAAATACCAATTTTCACTCATTTTTCATGATCTATCTATAATATAGATAAGAAAGATCATAAAATGATGCAATAAATGAGTTCAATATGGCACACTGGACTCTCTTTAGAGCAGGGAGGAACATCGTAAAAAGATGCACAGCAGAGCGCACAGCTGCTTCTTCACTGCACACATGCTGTCCAAAAAGAGGCTTATACAGACTAAATGATTTTTAAAACTGAAGGAGAAGGATTTATTTTGCCTAAGTTTTTTTTTTTTTAAATTGAATTATTTATTAAGATGAAGACTGTAACCACCATGCAAAGCTGCACCTCGCTCTCTCATAGAGTCCGATCCAGTCTGCACCTCAGATTTCCCGTTTCCTTCCTTTTGCCTTGTAAAAACAAACTTCCGTCCCTGTGGGGGATTGAAGCTGCTCCAGGATAACAAATACATTCCCTGCGTAACTGTCTGTCAGCCACAAACGCAGACATCGTCTCTTGTCTCTGGCGAGTGACTCAGTTCAATCTCCAGCCTGATTTAATCCCTTATTATAACAAATTTGTGATGCCAAACTATTATCAACTACATTTACTTACATACGATTTAATTCTATGTCAACAACAAGTGCAATCATGATCTTGATCACTTACGTTTAAACGGGACATTGTTTATAACTCCTGTAGCATATTTAACTCCAGGTCTCATCAAATGGTAAAAATTCCTCTCATAACGACGAAACAGATTCCTTTTAGCTGAAGATTTATCCTATCCTGGACACAGGCTGTCCTATGACATGAGAGGTTGGCATGTTTAGTCTTGGAGCAGAGCTAAAAGGCATGAAAATTACACACGGAGATGACCCTGTTCATGACGCGTGCATGGATGTCAGGGGGATTCACAGAGAACGGACATGCAGAAGAACTACTGTTGGGACACAAATATGTGCTTCAAAGTAAAGTTTTCACTCAGTAGGTGAGGAGCAGTATGTAAGCCCAGCAGTCTGGAATAAATCTAGCAGGATCCTCCTCTCTCTCTCTCTCTCTCTTTCTCTCTCTCTCTCTTTCTCTCTACCTCCCTCCTTTCTCTCACTCATCTCCTCTCTGGACTCTATGCACTGATCCCAGGCCAGGTGAAAAAAAAAGGATCAGATCAGATTTTGTGAACAGGTTGCCATTTTAAAGCCATAAACAGTCATGCTGAATGTATAATGAATGTTCCAGTCTTGGGCGGCACGGCAGCACAGTGGTTAGAGCTGTTGCCTCACAACAAGAAGGTTGCTGGTTCGCTTCACGAACAGCGCCTTTCTGTGTGGAGTTTGCATATTCTCCCCGTGCATGTGTGGGTTCTCTCCGGGTACTCTGGCTTCCTCCCACCACCACCAAAAACATGCTGATTAAGTTAATTGATCACTCTAAATTGGCCGTAAGTGTGGATGTGAGCGTGCCTGGTTGTCTGTCTCTATATGTTGTCTGTCTCTATATGTCAGCCCTGCGACTGATTGGCAATCAGTCCAGGGTGTACCCCGCCTCTTGCCCAATGACAGCTGGGATAGCCCCCCCCCCAGAATGGAAAAAGGGGTATAGAAAATGGATGGATGTTCCAGTCTTTTAAATTTAGCATTAGTGGGTCTTAAAAATTAAAAATATGAATAAAAGGCCATGTGATACAAGGGCAGGCATATTAATGCCTGACCTGTTTAGATTATTGGAAAGTAAATCCTGTTTCAAGTATCAAATATATACCACACACACACACACACACACACACACATATACAGTCATGGACAAAAGTATTGGCACCCCTGGAATTTTTCCAGAAAACACACCATTTCTCCCCGAAATTGTTGCAATTACAAATGGTTTTGATATACACATGTTTATTTCCTTTATGTGCATTGGACCAACACAAAAAATCTGAAGAAAAAAGACAAAATTGACATAATTTTACACAAAACTCAAAAAATGGGCCTGACAAAATTATTGGCACCCTTTTAAAACGTTGGGTAAATCGATTTATTTCAAGCACGTGATGCTCATTTAAACTCACCTGTGGCAGTAACAGGTGCTGGCAATATAAAAATCACACCTGAAGCCAGTTAGAAAGTATAAAAGTTGACTCAGCCTTTGTGTTGTGTGCCTGTGTGTGTCACACCAAGCATGGAGAAGAGAAAGAAGGGCCAAGAATTGTCTGAGGACTTAAGAAGCAAAATTGTAGAAAAATATGAACAATCTCAAGGTTTCAAGACCATCTCCAGAGATCTTGAAATTCCTTTGTCCACTGTGCGTAATATAATCAAGAAGTTTATAACCCATGGCACTGTGGCTAATCACCCTGAACGGAAGAGAAAAATTGACAAATGAATGCAACGCAGGATAGTTGGAATGGTGGATAAACATCCTCAGTCAACTTCCACACAAATTCAGGCTGTCCTGCAGACTCAGGGTGCAAAAGTGCCAGCTCGGACCATACGTCATCATCTGAATGAGATGAAGAGCTATGGCAGAAGACCAAGGAGAACCCTACTGCTGACAAAGAGACATAAAAAAAGCCAGGCTGGAGTTTGCAAAAATGTACCTGAGTGAGCCTCAATCCTTCTGGGAGAACATTTTGAGGACAGATGAGACTAAGGTAGAGCTTTTTGGAAAAGCACGTCATTCCACTGTTTACAGAAAACTGAATGAGGCCTATAAAGAAAAGAACACAGTACCTACAGTCAAACATGGTGGAGGTTCAAGGATGTTTTGGGGTTATTTTGCTGCCACTGGCACTGGGTGCCTTGACTGTGTGCAAGGAATCATGAAATCTGGGTGAAATCATGGGTGTTCCAGCAGGACAATGACCCGAAACAAACCTCAAAAAACACCAAGAAATGGCTGGAGACAAAGGGCTGGAGAGTTCTGAAGTGGCCAGCAATGAGTCCAGATCTAAATCCCATTAAACACCTATGAAGAGATCTCAAAACTGCTGTTGCAAGAAACACCCTTCAAATCTGAGAGACCTGGAGCAGTCTGCAAAAGAAGAGTGGTCCAAAATTCCAGTTGAGAGGTGTAAGAAGCTTGTTGATGGTTATAGAAAGCCATTAGTTTCAGTTATTTTTTTCCAAGGGTGTGCAATCAAATATTAAGTTGAGGGTGCCAATAATTTTGTCTGGCCCATTTTTTGAGTTCTGTGTAAAATTATGTCAGTTTTGTCTTTCAGATTTTTTGTGTTGTTCCAATGCACATAATGGGAATAAACACATGTATACCAAAAACATTTGTAATTGCAACAATTTCTGGGGGAAATGGTGTATTTTCTGGAAAAATTCCAGGGGTGCCAAAACTTTTGTCCATGACTGTATATACATGCATGTTGCCAAAGTAATAGCCCGGCCTACAGGACATATCATTGGAGCAAATCCAGCCCCTGAGCCTGAATGAGTTTGACACCCCTGAATTACATAAACAGTAAAACAATGTTTTTTTAAAGATTTATTTTGGGGGTTTTGTGCCTTTATTGATAGAGGAGGAGGATGAGAGAGTGGGGAAGAGACATGGGGGACAGGGCCACAGGCCGGGTTCAAACCCGGGCCACCCGTGTACATAGGGCGCGCCTTGAACCACTAGGCCACATGTACCCCAGTAAAACTAAATTTAATCATGTTTCTCACTCTTACGTGAAGTCTTGGTCCAGGAGTAATAAAATGTCATCTCACTGTGTACTTGTCCACAATCAAAATGCTGATAAAGAAACTTGATGTGCCTAAAAACAACCTTTAATGTCAAAGTGAAAATAGATTTCTACAAAGAACTGACAATCGATTAAAAATAAGTAAGTTAAATAAATGACTGCAAAATATTCACCCCCTTTAAAGTGACTGACCAAATTCAAATGAGGTGCAGTCAGTTCGTGCTAGTAGTCTTACAATTACTGAAATGGGAAACAACTGAGTGCAGTGAATTTGTCTCAGGTGATTGCAGTAGAAAGACACCTGTGTCTGGAAGGTCCAGTCACTGGTTTATCACTATTCCTGGCTACCATCACACCATGAAATCAAAGGAAGACTCCAAGCAATTCAGGAAAAAAGGTTATTGAAATGTTTAAGTATAAGTCCAGGGGATCAATACAGTTTTTTAAAGACATTGAACATCCCCCAGAGTTCAGTTTAAGTTCTTCGGGCTGATGAGACCAAAATTGTGCTTTTTGGCCATCAGACAAGAAGCTATGTCAGGCAGACACCAGTCACTGCACATCATTATAAACACACCATCCCTACTGTGAAGCATGGTGATGGCAACATCATGCTGTGGGGATACTTCTTAGCAGCTGCCCCTGGAAGCTTGTAAAGGTAGAAGATACAAAGAAGAATGGAGTTTAACTGCAGTGTCCAGATGTGCAAGCCTGATTGAGACCTATTCACACGGACTTAGTGTTTTTAATTGGAACCAAAGGTGGATCTACTAAATACTGACTTGAAGGGGGTGAACATGTATGCAGTCACAAATTTAACATTTTTATTTAATTGACATTACTTTGTAGAAATCTGTTTTCACTTTGACATTAGAGAGGTTTTTTGGTTGAAAAAGCCAAAATATATTGGCCATGATTACTTTATATATCAATTAAAGGGCAAAACATCCAAGGGGTTTAATACGTTTTATAGGCCCTGTAAATTTTTAAGTAAATACATTGCTTATCCTGACAGAATAAAGCCTTTTAGAATTAGGAAAAAGGAAAAGTGAATAACTTTGAACCTCACTGACTTCACTCTGGTGTTCATCAAACAAGTGAAATGCTAGTCTAGTTGGGGAACAGTAAATGGGCAGGTTCTTCACATTAACTAACACTGATTATGGCAACTGAATATAATGTCACTCAGACAAAATAAAAATAAAAATCCACATCATTAATAAAATGTTAAAATATGTGACTTTTTGGTTAACTTAAGTAGGGAAAAACCTTTCGGTGTTTAGAATTTAAGAAGATTCATAAACATTTACCCCCAATAGCAGTTAGAATTTTGTCATATAATTATGACATGGCTTTTGGTTTTAAGTATTTGATCAGTTATTTTATTTCTTTAATAAAAACTTTGCAAAAAGCCAAAGAATGCACTATTTATAAACCTGATGTTGAAAATACTCTTCATAATTTCTACGATGATTTTTTAACCTTATAGTGCATTCACTTGAAACAATGCGCAGGAAATAAAAAAAATCACTTGAATGAGTCATGTTAGGGTTATAAAGTGTAATGGCATATAACATTAAGTAGTGTCTTTTAAGATTATTAGTGATTATTTGTTGAATTCTGGAATTGAAAGCTTTAAAGCTTTTTAGGTTTACAGTCACTGACTGGAATCACTGTTTTAGCTTCTAATTACAGCATTTTAAAAGTTTGTGGAGATTCTAAATGTTTTTAAGTCAATTTATCTGATCCAGCAACACTCTTGAAATCTAGTATAAATTTCCTCTAAAGCTCCGTACCTGACCAGAGTCTGGTTATGAAGATCCCAGACAGCGATGTTTCCATCTGAGCAGCAGGAGAAGCACACTTTGGAGTCTGGGCTGATGGCCAGAGCGTAACATGCCGGTGCTGATGAGGTCAGTTCAGCCTTTATCCGTGGAGTGGGTGTAGCCAGATCCCAGATTGACAAAGTGCTCGCTTCTCCCCCTACTATTAGAGTCCGCCCATCCGGAAGTAGTCGACAGGAACGGATGTAGTTATCCCTGTTCTGATGTTACAGTTACAAACACTGTCATTAGTTCAAAGGAAACTTTCCAGTCATATTTACGTGTTATTCATCAGTTTCACAGATGCACTGCACTAACCAGGCAGTCTAGCTGGGATACTGGGGTCTTGTTGCCGGGGTGACTGATGTCCCACACCTTCACGCAGCCCTTGCCACCGGTGTAGACATGACGCGTGGGGTTACTGATAGTGACAGCACAAACCACTTCACCATGACTCAGGGTATTGATCTGCCGTGCATGGCGAGGAATGCCAGGGCCAATCAGTGAGTCCGGAGGAAAAGGCACGGGCTGCATCTGTCCATCAGCACTCACATGAAAGGAGTACGCACTAAAGACAGGGCCAGGGCCATGTGGAGGGATAAAAGATCGTCGTCAATATGACAAAGATGAGAAATCAGCACTGATTAAAGAATCATTTCTGTATTTTGGCTTTCAGGAACAAGTAGAAGAAACGTACGGTTTTCCACCAGGAATGCCTGACAGGTTTGGAGGGAGTCCAGGGACACGTATATGATGGTGGGGATCAAATCCAACCTGGAGAAAAGTAAAGTGACAGTTAAGAGACAATTATTTAATTGTAAAAAAAACTAAGTTTTAGTGGGTAGACAGATGTTAAGTTGATAGGATGTCCAAAGTGCTGCTGCAACAAAAGAGTGTTTTTGACAGCAGATTAATACATTTTGTTATTTCACAACCATCACAATATTAAGTTTATATTTTCATTAGTGTACCTACAAATTAATTCTGCTACCAACCTGCTAAAATAATGCTCTCTCTGCATATTACTTCATATGTGTGCCATTATACAGCAGTTAAAAAAAGAAAAAAACTGTATAACAGAAATGTCATATTATTCAAAAAAAAGAAAAAGAAAAAAAAACATAGGTAATTTGCGGATGTTTTTCACATCACCTCACCCACAGAACTACAGATAAGGCTGAAGTGATTTCTCCATGGAGAAGCAAAATGCATTATTTTGTGCTGCTTATAGCTGTGACAGCGGTTCAAATTAGAAAAAAAATACAAGATACTGTCTGAAAATAGTGGCACATAAAGAGGAGAAATTTAAAAGCTCATATAGAAATGGAGACTAAAATGAATTAAAAAACCAGCGTCTAATATCTGAAGTCAGACAATCTCCCAGTGTATTGTTTCAAGCAGTCTGGGTTTGCATGTCACAACCTTGATTTTGCTTGAGCTTCCACAGACAATGCCTGTCCATCCTCTTTACCTCTTTTTAGAGGTCCATATCATCTGGCTCAGCTCAGTTATAAGAGCTGAAAAAATCAAGTTGGAATACTTTAGCATGATTTTATGCTTGAAATCTTTGAAATAAATGTTATTAAAATGTATCAAAACAAAGTTAGTAAGGTCATCACAAACTTTTTTCCCCTAAATTTGCAAGTTCCTAAATGTCAGGGTGGTGCAACTGTAATCACATGAATTTATTTTAAAATGAAGTGATAAAAACAGGTTGTTGCATGATTCAACATTACTCTGACACTCATGGCAACATTAAATGGTTTATAGATCATTTTCAAGTAAAGATAAAAACATCTCAGTCACAGGTGGGCAGGTATACTTTCAATGTCAGGTGGTATAACCAGTGTAAAATTGCTAAAAATGTATTTAAACATAAAACTCTTGGTTTAATTTTAAAAACATATGTGCCCACTTTCTAACAAAAGCAAAAATAACAACATGTGTCCAAGTATTAGTAGTAGCCTGTTTAATTTGAAATCACCTGCAAATATCAGGTGGCACAACCTCAAATGATTGAAGCTTTTTATTTAATTGACAGTCTATCACCAACTGTTCTTTTTCCTTTTAATCCATCCTATTTGAAGGACAGTTGTTTTGTGTGTGTTTATCAGTGCTTGGAGGTTTCTTCCATACAGTATGCTGCTATTTACGTGTGCTTGCATACCACTTGTGTTCGTCCATAAGCAGCCACAGCGGCAGCAGCCACTGCACTCATCTGTGGAGAAATGTTATGCAGACCAGTGTAGGCAGCTCCAGCTCCACTCAACTCCCCATTCATCCCAGGATGAGGAACCATCCCAAATGGGCTCGGGTATGAACAGGGCACCGCCAGAGGTGTACGAAGACCAGGAGCTACAAAACAAAACACTTTCAGAAACAAGTTCTTACATGGATTACACAGCCTAATTTATCCACCTCCTCTGTGTGAGTATATTAACATTGGATTTTGTTCTTTGAAAATCATCTCTTTCAGTCAAGCATATTAGGAAACTAACCAAGGGCCTCAATTCCTGCTGGTTTCCCAGGTGCGGTCCTCAGGCCTGGGGTGGAAGTGCTGCTGGGTGTGGGAGCGTCAGAGCGGGAGGTGGGGGTGCTTGACTTAGATACAGGTGTTGTGGACTTCTCATTCTAAAACATAAGAGCAGCAAAGTCACTGAAAAGGTGTATCAAGTGTTTTAACATTATGGAGCTATTATTGTTGGACATTCACTTGCAAATGTGTAAATATGTCCACAAATGTGAACACATGTCTGTGCACAGACCCTTAAATGCATACACAGAATAACAAATGTGTACATGCTCTACACAGCTGCTGATTTGTGTACACATCTGTGGATCCATTCATGCATTCATGGATCTATTTATATATTTTCAAATAGTTCTGTGACAAAATTGGCACTAACTCAATTACAAGCAGGTTTCACTTTCAGCAAATTTATAGCAGACCAGATTGATTCAAATAATCCAGGAAGCACTCATGCTCTGACTGAGTATATGACTCATTTAAGAGGTATACTTTCTGTTCTTAATTTAATGTGGAGTGCTGTTTAGACAAGATGCTGCCCTTTCAACAAACATGTTAGATGTTTTCCTTCTCTTATTTAATAAAAGGTTGCCTCCTTACTTTCATTATCTTTTACATTTATCTTACTAACCATGACTACATGCTGTAAATATCCTGAAATAGAAAAGCACCACGACATAAACACGAACATGAACATCAAAAGGCTAAAGCCCCCCATATGACTCACCAAATTAATCTCTTTGGATTTGGATGAAGGTGTGCTGCTGGAGGAGGCGACGGAGGAAGGACTCAGAGGGGCATCTTTTTTTAACAGACGACGCTTGTCCAATCCGTTCTCTCGCGGAGAGTGGGCGGGACTTCCTCTGGGAGATGTTGGATCCTGCAAAAGAAGAGACAAATACAACAGAGAAAGATGAGTATTTTTGTCTGTTTACATATAATTAAAAACAAGTACATCTGCAGAGCTATACCTCATTAGATACATCCACGACCAGGTTGTCATCACTCTTCTCTCCATCACTTTCCTACAGATAGACACAAAATAAGTGTTCAAAAGTGCACGTGTATTTAATATGCTTTGTACTTGATAGATTTCTAAAAATAACAGACTTCATGGGTTTTGAGGTGTCACAGGAAAAAAACAGTCCTAAGACTAGCAGAGCAATCAAATTTAATATTCAATTTCTTTAATAGATAATAAAACTGAATTAGGATTGGGTCATAAAAAGGGTAATCATAAAATCAATGATTTAATTAAGACCATAAAGGCCTTTTTAATCATTCCTCTGGCATTATTCTTTTTGTATTTTACATGTTTTAATTATCAGATAAAGTAGACAAAATGGTTTCATTAAGGAACATCCAGATGGCTCTTTTGGCTAAGGTACAACACATAAAGTGGAACATACGGAGTTCAGTTCAGAGCTACAACCTTTGCCGTGATAGGTCTCTCTCTAGCTCCGTCATCTGTGAAGGTTTAGATATGGCTCATATGTCATGACTTCACATGCTGTCTATTCATCTGCTTCTGCTTTGGTGACTTTATATGAGAAACTTAACTCTACTTTCTCTAAAATAGTGAAGATTTCACTCAGTTTTAACAAGAATGACAGCTGCTGTTGCAACAAAATATTTCATATTTTGTCCTCCCCAGGATTTTTTCTTAAGAAATATTACTTTTAAAGAATATATCAGAAAAGGTCAGATTTGCATTCACTCACATATCGAGCAGAAGCCAACTCCTTATCATCTGTCTTCTGTTTTTTGCTGTCAGAGGAATAATCGCTTGAACTCCGGTGCTTCTCTCCAGCACGAAAACTGGCCGAGGGAGATACGGATGAGCTCTGAAAAAGACAAGACTCATTTACCTGATGAAAGATTAAACAAAGAAAAAACTATTCTACTCCTTTTTAAAGGAGCTAGCTTCAAACTGGCCTGGGATGCATGTTGAAATTTCAGTAGACCAAAGACTCCTGTCGCCTGAACAGTTTACATATTAATATTTATTTTTCAGTATTTTGTATGTATTTGTATGTTTATCAATCATTGTAGAGCTATTCATTTCACAGTTTTTTAATGAAACTATATTTTAAAAAAGGGGAAAAATGCCTCAATATGATAACACATATCTCATTGTATGAATCATTACAAGAAGGAGAATCTTAACCAGATAGATTGTTTTATACTGTATATGCATGCATGAGACATATTTTACATCCATCCAGGGAACAACATGCAGTGTTAGGGAGGGTTGAGCCTGTTTATTTCCCTTTAAAAAAGGTGCTACATTTGTAAGGAACATCTATTTGTGATGAGCTGGGTATGTGGGTTAAACCCATGATAAATTTGTCCAATCTTTTCTAACAATGCCAAACAGCTTATTTTGCTGTAGTAACTGACTCTTGTTTTGAGGTTCTGGTACTCCCAGGTGCTGCCAATCAGGTGATTGTCTGATTAGCACCAGTTATGTTCAGCAATGAGTTCAGATTCTTCCTATGGCAGTTGGATCGTTGGATCTATTCCGATTGCTGCACTGATACAGTAACGTATTTGCACGGAGGCAGTGTGATGATGTGGGGCGGCATCTCCTTTGCTGGAAAAATGAGGCTTGTCATCATTGGAGGCAATCATGGCAATGCAGAGATCATGATGAGATTCTGCAACCAGTGGCAATCCCAAATTTCCACAGTATGGGAGAGAACTCCACGATGACAATGCTCGCCCCAAGAGTCGAGTTTATCAGAGACTACCTCCAGAATTTGGGAATGGAGAGGACTGAATGGTCTGCCTGCAGTCCTGACCTCAACCCCACTGAACACTTGTGGGATCAGCTTGGGCATTTTGTTTGTGCCAGAGTGGCCAACACAACCAAACTGGCTGACTTGCGACAAATGCTGGTTAAAAAATGGGATGCCATCCCACAGCAGGGTGTGACCAGCATGAGGAGGAGGGGCCAGGCTGATGTGGATATGTATGGTTCTTCCACATGCTTCCAATACTCCTGATTGTTTTATGAATAAATTGTTAAAATGCCAATACGTCTTGTTTCTTTAATCATACAATTCACAAAACAACGCCAAACAAGAGTCAGTGTCTGAATAAGCTGTTTGTTATTGGCAGATAAGATTTGGCAATCTTTTAATGGGCTCAACCCTCATACTCAGCTCTGCTGCTCATCCCATAAATGCATGTTCCTTACAAATGTGGCGCCATTTAAAAGGGTAATAAACAGGCTTTTCAGTGGAGTAAGATTTATTGCTAAGAAGCATTGTAACAATGAAGAAATAATCTACCAAATACAATTGGTAGATTACTTTCCTTATTTCTTGAACACATTTACCAGTCATGTGCACTTGTGTTGTTTTTTTATCTGCTGTGGAAACTTAAAAAAAACCGCTGTTGAGTGCTGGTTAACTCAGTTGGTATTTATATACAGAGGCTACAGTCTTTGCACAGGTCGCAGGCTTAAATTGCAATCCTGGGGCTGATTTGTGCATGTCTTCCCCTCTCTCTCCCACCTACCCTCCTGTCTCACTCCAGCTGTCATATCCAATAAAGCCACGCCCCCCCCCATAATGATAGTCAATTTTATCACCGATGATCTTGTCTGCTTTTGTAGTTCATTAAGACAAATCAATGTAAATTTCAGAGTGTGTATCCACTAAAAAACGTGCTTAAATTAACCAGGAAGACCAAGTTCAAATCAGGCCTGGGGCTCCTTTCACACTTGTCATTCCTACACTTTCTGTCTCAACTTCCCAGCTCAAAACACTGTCATGTCACTCTGATAAGACATTAAAAACTAAAATAAATGCAATATTGAACAAATATTGAATAAATATGATGAGTTCCAAAGAAAGTCACAGAAGAAGTAATCAGACATAAAGGTTTAAGTAGTCTCAGTTATGTGCAAAAAGCTGCTAAGTGGATTTGTGTAGTCTGTAGTAAATGAATAATGTCTGAGCAAAAAAGAACTGAGGGGCGACCCAGTGAGGCATTATTTGGACTTTCTTCTTCTTTTTATAAACCCTGATATGTTGAGGATTACTGACATCTTATTCAAGGACAAGGCTGGATATCAGAAGTGAGCTACAACTTAAATGCTGCAGATCTTTTGAATGTGTCAAGACTTCCACTTGGAGCTAAATTAGGACAAATCTGGCAATAAGTGAGCGACCAGACGGAGAAATGACTGATCCACTCCTCCTCTGCTGGATTTAAACATCCCTTTTAAAACTCTTCTGCCTGTCAAAACCATTTTAGTTTTCCTGTATCACACAATACCAAAGCAATGCTGCATCAGAGGCAGCATGACTGCTCCACCGTGGGTTGAACTCGGCGGCATTATGTTGAAATTGGGCGAAGAGGAGTCGCTGCATTGATGTCTCTCTTTGCCTAATCAAATATGGCATCCTTTAAATACCAATACTGAAGCATTAATCCTCTTTGAGGAGCAAAGATCAAAATAAGGTCAACTAAACATTTCCCCTCTTGGTCTGCTTGTCCCTGCTGATCTTCCCCCACCCTCCCCTGTCTCTCTCTCTCTCATTGGGAGGCGCTCCTTACCCCGCAGACGATGGACGGAGAGAAGAAAAAATAAAGCAGGACCTTTAACTCGACCTTTCCTCTAACTCACGCTTGTAACCTTTCCGCTGCCCTTTGGCGTGCTGCATGTGTTGATGACAGAGATTCTGTGGGGGAGGAGGTTGATTTTTATGTGTGTGGGTGTATGTGGTCGGCCAGCACTTGTACCTGTTTACATTTAAGTATCACGTATGTGCAAACAGAGCTGAGATGTCAGTGTGTATACAGGTGGGGGTCTATTTCTGAGTGAGGTGATAGAGACTGATCCTCTCTCTCCCTCTCTCAGACTGATTAGGTTAATTAGCCTGCAAATTAGCTCTTTCAAAAACATCAAGGCAAATTAATTTGGCTGCAGAGACAAATGAAGGCTCCGCCGGCAGTACACGCGTTATGACTATGAAGAAGCGTGTGGTGTCGCTGGGTGAAAGCATTCATTTAGCAGCTTGTCTTAATTATATTTACCTCCCATTTCAAATTGATTCTGCTAGTCCTGATAATGATACCTGTAACCTCCTCTGTTTAGCAAACAATCTGCCTCTGTGGTGTCTCTGTAGTAATTAGAGGCTCAGAATGACCCCAGCTTTGTTCTTGTGTTAATGTTGTTATGCAGTGTGAAGTCAAGGCCAGAAATCCTCAAGGTGGATGTTTGCGCCACATTACAGGTTCAAAACAAATTAGAGAGGCATTCACTCAGGTAAATACCAATGACTGATTCTTAGCCTGCATGATATTTGCCTGCACTTCTGCTGTGTAATTCTGTTCTTTCTAAGCACAAGTATTTTCTGTGGATTACGAGTGTCTTACTGGCAACAGAGCTATCCTTTTGAATGCTTTAGTATGAAAAATATTGTTCAAAAAATTAATAAATTACAGTAAAATCCGGACAATACGTCAGCCCAGTATATAAGCCACAGTCTGTTTTTGAACTTTCCCAAAGGTTTTAACCATCCTACTTGATGATTTTCATCAATCATATCAGCACTTCAAATAAGCAGGCCAAGGGCAAATGTGCACTTTTCTGAAGCACATTCATGATCATGTGAAATACATCAGCACTTTAGAACTTTACCATCTGCCCAATGCACTTTAAAAAATTATACACTTCATTGCAATGGTAGCTTTATTCCTGGTCATTCTCAAGCAAAGTCATATAGCCATCTTCTGTAATATGTGAGTCTTTGTATAATATTGTACTGTTTATTTTGTTTGGTCTCTGTGTGTTGTCTGATTTTACGCATATTTTTGATATTTATTATGTACATGCTTGATAAATATTTTTATATGTACACAATTAACCTGCCAGGGACTACGGATAGAAACTAGCATATGGCTACAATCCGGCACATTTACATGTCCATGTGCATTAATGTGCACTTTCCCCTATAATAAATAAATAAATAAATAATACATTTTGCTAGACTTGATCCACAACATGAAGTTTCCTATGCAGCTGTGTTGATCTTTTACTACCATCTACTTTGGTCATATGGAGTTTGAGCATCTACTCACTTTAATATGGTAGTTGAGCTCTCAGCCTGCAGTGATGACATACAGACTCACAACCCACAAGTCGCTCTGCCCCCCTTCACCCATCACCTGCTGTCCTTACTGAGGAGTGTCTGCAGTCTAACTAGCACTCCACAAGGTTTATTTACCTAACAGTATACTTCCCGTTTCTCTTTCAGTACAAGTTAAGATCTAACGAGGGTGGAAGGCAGTTAAAAAAGCTGCACTAACCCCTGCCGGTGTGGTTATGTTGGTTGTAATGTATTCCAGCAGGTTCTGAGCAGGGACGCCGAAGCAGCCCCTCATAATACACAATGACATGGGATGAACTCCAACCGCATTAGGTCTTTTGCAGAGTGCAATGGTTGCAGCTGCATGCCCTTATTGTAATGACATTAAATTCTCAGCATATTAAACGGGTATATATGTCGCCCCAATGTATAAGCCACAGAGAGGTTTGGAAACCACTGATGTACCCCAAGTGGGGGAATTAGATGGCACCGCCTTCTCAGCAGCCCTATCTCTAGGAGCACAATGACTGAGCGTCATTACAAGAGGAGAACCAACAGACTTTCAATCCAGACAAAAAGACTAAAAATATACTCTATTGGAATTTGTAATGCAAGATTTGTAATGTTAGAATTGCAGGATCTTATTTTGTAGATGATCAGTACTTGCCTGCCGTTTTCTGTCTTACAGGAACTTGCTGGTAAAACAGAAAGGCAGGGTTGGGGAAGTGTGGAGGCAAGAGGAGAGGCTGGAGCCGAGGGATGAAAGAGTTGTGTCCAAATAGCATTTGTTTGTCTTAAAATCTGCTCCTAAAATCAGCTTTTATGACTAGATGGGTTGGATGCCACTAACAATAGGAAGAAAACAGCACTGGTATGTGTTTCTTTGCAAAGCCATACAGGGAAAACTGGCATCTTAACTCTGTAACCACTTTTATTTCACCTCTCTGATCTACAATGAGTTTTTACAGATGTGAAGAACTGCTTTTTCCTCCTCTGCACTTTGGGCACAGATGAACCTTCAGAAAGGCGTGTCATTATGCAAGTTTAAGAGGATCATAAAGAATACAGTGACAGGCGCATGTAGTAGTTTTTCTCAAAAGTCCACTGATCATTTGAATTTTTTAAATTATTGTGATTTTTGCTTGTGGACTGTGTAAATTGTTTAAAATGTGCTTTAATGATTTTGTATGGCTGCTCTCTTGTTTTTTTTTAAAAGTCACATAGCAAGCTTTGAAGGACTTCATACCTACACTCATGGATGGGCAGTTTAGGTTTATTTAGGGCATCTTAGTCTTATCTGACTCTGCTCTTTCACTTCCATTTTAATCCAACCACCAACTTTCAGTTACTAGCTTACTTTTCTAGCCTTTCCTCAACAGCATTTATAAACATGTATCACAATGCTCCAGGAAAAAAGATGAAATGTGATAATACATCATGAACATAAAAGTCAAGTTTTCATTACTGTTTTCCCAAGATATGAATGGTTATCTCTGAAAGTCTTAGCTTTTGTGCCAACATGTTTGAGAAGTGCCAAGAGTGCTCAGGAAAAAAAAGAAAATGTGAACATCTTCATTACGGTGTCAACCGCGCAAGACGGAGATATGATTGAATGGTTCCACAACAGCAAAGTCAGCCATTTATGCAAAAAAGATGCAGCATTTGCAGCTCCATTTCTTCACATTAAATCTTCACTTAGTTTATTTCCACCTTCTCTTTTTTCTTCCCTTAGCCAAGACATCCCCATTGTGCTTTTTGTCTCCTATTTTGAAATCCAGCATTTTATTCTTTGTTTCACAGCGTATTACTCCCACTCTCCCACAAAATTGATTCCTCTGTTCACACAAAAAATGTATTTTTTTATTTTGGATCCAAGTTGGTTGGTGTGCTCCCTCACCTCTGATCTCTCAGTTTGACTTAGTTTGCCTCTTATGCTGCAGTCGACTCAGCACGGTAGGCCAGATTTTACAGTTTATACAGACTTTTTAAAGGGCTATCCAAAAACTAACAGAGAGAAAAACTGCAGCAGACAGACCCAAAGACTAAAAGGAAGCCTGCTACAATCATACTGACAATGCTGCTCAACAGGTGATGAAGTTATAATAATAAGAGTAAAAACATCCCTCAGTATTTAATTGCATTTGGAATCAACTTGTGAAACAACAACTCCATGACTGACCCCTGCATTGGTGTGGAGGCTCACCTATCTACACACGTTCCTTCGTCAGTGTCCAAGGTGTTGACGCCAAGGACGCCAAGGCACAGATGTTCAAGCAAATCACACACACTGTAACCTGTGGACTGTTGCCAAGGCAACTGCAGACCACTGACAAGGGGCTTATTGGTTTCATGAAGTGACTGTTGGCCTGCGAGCGTGCGTATGTTCTCACGGGGCACTAATGAAAGGCATTCATCATTCTGCTCGCTATATCTCTACCACTTATTCTGATGACCTCACACACTGCTAATCGCTCCCATCACGGTGCCTACAGCTCTGTGTGTGTGTGGAGGAGGACACGCTACATGGGAGGCAGGAGATAACATATTAAACATTCCTCCTGTCTCCGCCTACTCTAACGCACCAGAGAACACAAACCCACACTCACTGCTTCAGTCATGCATGTCTGTGTGTGATTAAGTGGTGTGTGTGCTACTGGAATAAAGAAATGCTAATCTGCTCATTGAGTATTCAACAAACCAAATGTTTGCCTTGGGAAAAAGCTCCGCTTAAGGGACTAATTACTACAAGTGCTGGATGTAATGTAGCTCTGCTGCTCTGCCTCTTTTTGCTCCCTCCTTCCTTCACCATGCAGACTAATGTCTTTTTTTATGTTCATTTTGAGGTTTCCTTCTTAACAAATTCTTTCTTCCCCTTTGTCTCTATTTAATAAATGTCACAGAGATCTGAGGACGCTGGTGTTATTAATCTGATCCTTACAAAATAACACAAAAAGGACAAGCTGCAATCCTGAGTTTACAGCATTTTTGTGGTAATTGCCTAAATTATGACACTGTTTATAGTACATTTATGTTATTTAGAGCAGTGGTACTCACTTCACCCTACTCAGGAGTCAAATTAACGACAAAGTCTTTTTTTGCAAGAGCCAAAATTACACCCTTGGTCACACCTTGCGTCCTTCCACTGCGTTGTTTTTGTGTTTCTGCTCTTTTGAATATGGGTCAGCAGTTCATAAAACTCAAGACCCAATCAGTATACTAAGATGTAAAAATTGATGTTTCTCTTTCTTTCTTCCTCCAGCTCTCTCATATTGCTGGCGTCAAGCCAAAACCTCATATCTCCAAAATCACAACTTTTCAGGGAATGGAAAAAAATGTTTTTTTCATTAATTTAACACTGAAAGTCATAGTCAGCATATTTGTGTCACTTTTTATTGCTTTAAAATTAGTCAAAAACCCACTGGCAGATGTAAAGTGTGACCAATAGCCCTAATTTATAAAAAAAAAGATTTGAATCATGAAAATGGAGATACAAGGTTTTGGCCAAATGCCAGCAATATGTAGCTTAGATGCAATGGCAATGGCTGGTTATTTCATGTGGGCAAGCTGCTTGAGTATTGTATATATGAGTGATACTGATTGATGTGACTTGCACTTGATCATTTTTGCTGACAACAACTTTTTTCATTTGTATATTTTTTGAAGCTTCTTTAGACTTGAAAGTGCTGCAACTTGTCACAAAAGAGCCACATGTGGCTCTAGAGCCACGGGTTTAATACTGCTGATTTAGAGCCAGAATTCTCTGATAGAGTAATAATTTACATTAATCTAGCAGTATCCTAGACTAACAACCCATTTCAGACTGGAATGCATGACATGCGCTTCTTTTTAGACACAACACATCTTGATTTTCATATCAGTTTGCCTTTGAACAGGTCAGTGCTTACAAACTGCCTACATGAGTGTTGTGTGTCATGCGCCTGATATGTAAATCTCACGTGCAGAGAATCTAGAGAATAGCAGGCTCGCCTATTTTTTCTGAAAGCCATATGCACAACATGGCCAAAATAGATAGGGAAATGACAAGTATAGAGCCATATTAACTTTGTTTTAGCAGATACGTATGTGTGTCTGAATTGGTACAAGATGTGTGCAACCTGTATCTTGGTGACCCTGATGAAGGTTACACACAGAAACATGCCAGTCTAATCTAGCTGTTCTCTAAACTTCAACTATTGATAAAGCTTCCTGTGTCCAGGTTGGTAGAATATGTCACAAGGCAGACAAACACAGTACAGTTATACCTTTCAAAGTAGTATGTTTTCAAATTCCAGGGTAAATGCACCTCAGCTGAAACTCTGGGGTTTAGTTACTCTATAGGTCTGCATTAAGGTGACCATATAACAATATAATATGTGCCCATTTATGATACAGACCATGACATGAAAATAGAGTAATTGTAATATGGTATGTTAGATTCTTCTAGGCATAGCTGATTATCTCAATATGAATGAACTATCAAACTTTTTGTCAGTCGCCACAATTTGGTTTTCTTTACACGTCAAATATCAGCCTCCAAGTCCTCCAAGATTATAGAACATCTAGCACACATGTCTGTAGAGGAAACAAGTCTTACCTTGACTGAGTCTCTGTCTGAGGAGGCAAGAGAAAAAAGAGTGATTAAGACAAAATGTGCATAAAATACAGAAAGATAAAAACACACAAACGCAGAGCACCAGAGAGAAGAGGGAACTAAAGCTAGTGACGGACTGGCACTGTGATTTACTCTCTTGCTTGGTTTTATTTAATTCTAGCTTAGACTCACCTTTTTCCATTTAAGTTAAGTCAGTTGTTATGGAGAGTAACCAATGTTTCATGTTAATGTTGTCTGCTTTGTCACACAACCAGCAAGTGAAAGAATTTGTGGTATGATCTACTTATTTACATAAAGACTGTCATATAAAGTATAACTGCTAGGGACATAACAAATGTTTAGAAAGTGAAGAAATAGATGTTAAAAAACTGTTCTGAGGAATTTAGCTATGCAAAACTTGCAAGACAAATGTAGAAGCTGTAATCAATAGTCCTGTTCAGTGAGTGCAAGCAGCAATAATATGGACTTTCACTCCAGTTTTTAGTTACTGTCAATGTACTGACATATTTCCAAAAGTAACAGAAGTTGGTGAAGAAATTGTCAAGGTTTTTCTGCACCTTATGTTTAGAACAGTTTACAATCTGATTTACAACATGCAGTTACTACATGTCTTGCTAGATCTAGTAAACAGGTTGTACATGAAATAATTCAAACATGTACAAATTTTACAGCTCTGTATATTTCAGATATATTCCATGTTTACTTTTAGCACAGATGAATTGCACCCTTTATTTTGTGCTCATATCCAAAAGCAAAGTATAACGTGATTTCTGCTTTGCTGCAAATTTATGCTTGTCTAGTTCCAGGTCAAAGGCTAGCACACAAACAGCAAAATATGGACAGAATGCCTACTCCAGTTTGGGTCTGATTGAGATGCATCCATGCAAAAAATGAATCAATCTACAAGGTCAGCTTTGAGTATTTTGGCTTAATTCCAGGAGGCTGTTTTTCCATCTATCTTAATATACAGTCTGGGAGGTAAAACTTGACATACTTATTTAATGAGGTTAATTTCCACAACACTGTCCACTGTAAATCAATCAGCCAAAAAGGTAAATAGTCTTTCATTTGGGAGCAAAATGTGTCTAAGTATATGCATTAGAACAGCATTTTAAACAAACGTATACAAATATGAAACCTCCTATCCTCCACATTCACTCTGAGTCACAAGAACTCAGCTGGAGTTGAAATTGAATTCTTATTGATCGTGCTCCTAATGGGAAGAGGTATTACCTGAGTTAGCTGCTGTTAGCTTTACTGCAGCTAAAGGCCAAGGTTAACCACTCTACTGCAGTGTAAACACTCACAGTCATGCTGCAACAGAGTAATAAAGAGCCGGCACATACTGTTCCTATCACACACACACACACAAACTGAGTCTGTATCTGCTGTAATGAAATGCTTGAGCTCAAAGTCAGCTCAGAATAAATGGAGGCATACTGTGCATAGAAGAGAAAAGAGGCATCATGGTGCTCCTTATTAGGCCAATTAAAATGGCACAATGACAAATCACTTTCTAATTGCTTTGACTGCTGTTCAGAGTTTTAGATAATGTATGAAAAACAGAATTTGGGCAAAAACCTTCAGTATTTATTTCTGCAAACATATAGCATCCTCATAAGCATAACATGAGAAAGGTAACGTTAGTGTCATTACCATAGTAATTGTTACATTATAAAAAACTGTTTGTATTTAATGCTACATTATGTTTTGCCATACAGTTTTTATTACAATTATTACTCTATTTTATTTTAACTTTTATTTAATTCCTAAGTTGAGGTAAACTTGAGATCATTACATTATGATTCTAAATATTTGACTGCAGTGAGATTTGTTTTAGGCAGAAAAAGCAATCATGAGGTAGATAAGTAATATTAAGATGTGATAAAGAAAAGTAGACTTAAATTATAAAAAATAATTACAGCAATCTAGACAGGCCAACATCTACTATGATGAAAGGAGCGTGGCGTTACTCATTGATTTGGTGGAATGAAGCGTGCTGCAACGATGGATATAAGCGAAGGCAAAATCAATCCACTTTGTATTAAATCAAAGCAGAGAGGAAAGCAACAAAAATAAACTTTCACCTTGTGACTGTTAGCACATATACTCTCTGTTATGCATGCGAAGAAGCACTCTAACACGTAAACACTAAAACCACATAAACAGGGCAGGCGTACCTCTCTGGTGTTCAGTGTTATTGTCGTGGTGTTTCCTCTCGTCTTTGAGTGGCAGCTGGTGGCTCAGGGCTGAGGACAGAGCCAGCAGGCTGGCAGTCCCGGCTCCAGGGGGCAGGGGGGGCTGCAGGCCAGCTGGGTGTGGCGTGAGTGGGACGGGGATGGCATGGCCATGGGAGAGATGCTGAGCTTGGAGCTGCTGCTGCTGAACAACACAAAGAAATCAAAATTAAAGTTAAGCTTTGATCTGAAGCAGGCTGCATGGTAGAAGACAAACAAAAGGCCTAGTGGGGACAGTGGAAAGAGGCAACTAACATAACAAAGTATATAGAGATGTTCAAATGATGCCAATATTTATAAGGATACTTTCACATTAGGTGTGACTGTTTCATACTGTGCCTGAGCTTGATTCCCCCCTTCTGCTTGCACTTCCATAACATTGTTCCATGACTTCAACATCCACCGTGCAGCTCAAAGAATGAAATGGGCCTGTGCTGTGGTGTTTTTTTTAAAGAGACAGGAGGCATTTGCCTTTACAACAACTACTATGACTCTATTAACTGATAAGCACCCCTCACTAGAGCACAGTTAGGTTCATATCTCCTGCAGATTGTGCTTGAGAACACCTCTTTGAGTAAACTTAGGTATAGTGCCCAAGACTGGTCCTCGTGCTCACGTCTTGTGGGTTCAGGTGTACTCAGATCTGGGCTCAGTTCCCTAACATGAAACCAACCTATGTTTATAAACTTTGAATAAACAAAAATGATCAAAATCTCTGTGTACCTGAATTTGTCAAAGGTGTGATGGAGGAGAAGAGAACCTGAATAATGACTGACAACGTCTTGCCTTCTATTAACAATGTTTGATGCAGGACATTTTGCAGTGAAAACAATAAATAAGTAATAATCTCTAACTGTGTCTTAACAACCTCACACAAACAGTGTCTGACATTTCTGTACTGAAATGGTCCTTATCAGTCTGACCTGTCATAATCAGTGATAAAGGAGCTGTTAATCTGTCTGATATGATCAACTCTACTGATTTTAATCTACTGCTCTAAATACACCAGTGAAAGCAATCAACAAGTGTTTAGCTACAAATACTTAGCTGTGGTGGACAAATATTGAGGAGCTTTTGTTCCCCTAAGACAGTTCAGATATTTTGAAAGCTTTGTAAAAATTGGATTTACTGTGATTCATTGATGTTAGAAAGTGTTGGGCATGACCTGAGCTCTGTTGTGTGAATAAGTCAAAAACAGTCAAAAACTCTCTCCTCAATAGCAAACTAGTGACAAGCCCATTCTGGACTTTGTATTAGCAGTTCATGTTTGGCTTCTCTATCATCGTCATCAGTATGATTTTTTTTTTTATCTCTCTCTGAAACAGTCAATAATTCTCTCTGATAGACCTGTATAACAGCATCTGGTGTCTGCATGTGTATGAGTCTGCATGTGTGCAATCCACCCACTCCTATGATTGCGTTGAGTTCAGCCATAGTGACCTGCTTGGCTCTCTCGACCGCCTGCACCACCTGCTGCTGATGCTGAGATAAAAACAGAGACAGAAACAAAATGAGAGATATTAACAGAATCTGAGAAACAGAAAAAGATCGGTTTATATAGAATTATGAGGAATATGACCCCAGTGGAAAAACATGAGGCTTAAACAATATATTCCCATTAGAGTTTATCAGTCCAGTAGATTCAGTCCAGAAGGGATTCCACGATGCACTAAGATGTTGTGCTAGACGTTCTTGTTCATGATACAGTTGATTTTCACCCATTTGCCCACGCCATATCCACAAATGGAACCCCCTACCATGATAGAGTCTCCACCGTCTTTCACTGTGGGTGCAATGCATCTGGCATCAAACCTTCTCCGGCTTTTCTGTGGACATGCGACCATGCTGACTGAAGAGTTCAAACTTGGACTCGTCCGTCCAGAGTACCTTCTTCCAGTCATCAACAGTCCAGTTTTTGTGCTCCCTGGCAAATCTGAGGCGTTTCTGGATGTTTGCAGGCCTCAATAATGGCTTCTTAGCAGCTATTCTTTCTGTTAAGCCTTATTCTGTCAGTCGTCTGCTTATGGTCATTCTGGAGACTTTCTGAGACTCTGACCTAGAAGCATTCATCTCTGCCTGAAGATCAGCAGTGGTCTTCCTTCTGTCTCTAGTACTTGAAATCTTGAGGTGTCTGACATCTGCTTCAGTTAACTTTCCTTTCCTGCCTCTTCCTTGGCACATTTTGTCAGAACCAGTCTCGGCAATTGACTCCAAAGCATACTTGACCACACTGTGAGAACACTTTATGTCTTTCCCTATTTGTCTCAGAGACCATCCAGCATCATGAAGTGCTTTAATGCGGACTAGGTCATTTTCAGTGAGCTCTCCACGTTTTACCATTTTGAACAGGAATGGGGAATTTCAAACTGAATTCACCTTTTTATACCCAAATTTGAGCCGGCTCACTGGGCTTCTCTGAGAAGTCAGAAATTAATCAAGCATAACATTCAACCACTAAAACTAGTTTTTCTGTTCAGGAATGCAAGTAAATAACTATAATTTGACATATTAATCAAGAAATGTTAATGTGCTTTACTATTTTTTCAGGTTTTTTGTAAATCAGTAAATGTTAAAATTCATGGATAACAATAATAATTATGTTTTAGCATTAAAAATATTATTTGGGTTAAAGAGCTTCTACGAATTGGTGTATTAACCATTGCAGAAACATAAAAAATGATTTTGGTAATTACCAATACTGTTAATTTAGGGCAGCTGTGGCATAAACCTTACTTTGGGTGGTGGTCTAATAAATTTGTTAAGCACTGTATAGACATAAATAAACATAAAAATGGTCACTTTTCAAACTTATATAAATATCTCAGTGCAGAAATTCTACAAATTGTATCTTCATTAATTGAATTTTTAAAATATGACAAAAAGGTTGGATTAAATGTAATCATTTGACAGCCCTACTTATAATGCCATGTATTTGCACTTCAACCATTCTTCTATCAGTGTTAGACAATGCTTTCTTAATCTTTATCATCTTATACTGTATTGTTCGATCACTGACTTAGCTGTCAATAAAGGCGTCAGTAAATACCACATTAAAAACTTAAAGAATGTTCATATGATGCATTCACCAATTCTTATTAATCATTATGAGATGATTAATCAAACTATAATCATGCCAACAAAAATTCCATTTGACTCCCTATTATCCCTATTCTCAAATATTCACATACCATTGTAACTAAAAAAAAAACAACTGTTTTGATAATGACATTTAACGGCTAAAACGGCTCACTGTGTATCATTTGATTAATGAATGAACCTCCGTTGTCACGTTTTCTCTACACCAGGTTTAGTGTTTAGTCAAAGGGCTTCTTTCGCCTTCTTTTTATGAAAACTCTTCTTCACATGGTATAATTCATAACATACTGTATACTCGGCTGATCTGTTGAGACAATTCAAGCCTTCTATTCTCCAAACTTCAATCACAGTTCAAAAACACTGGTGTATCTACAAACAAAATGAAGCCATAAATAGAAGATTTATAAGCCTTAAGCTACATTTCACTTAAACTGACAATGCACTTATTGAAAAAAAAAAAATCAAACGCATAGCAAAAAGCAAAATGTGTAGTTTGACCGGATCTTATTCCTTTCATTGTTCCAAAAAACATAAAAACTGACATGAACCTTGCTTTTTTTTTTTTTTTGAAAGCATCAGCTCCTCATCAGAGTGGCACTCACCCTTGATTTGATATAAAGCCATGGGCATGAGAGGCTAATTAAGGTGTAAGACTGGCCATGTGTAACTTAAGCAGGCTCTTCAGTTCCTTCTTAGGGGAGCTTAAATTGAAGACCAGAGCAGGACAGTTTAAAATCCATGTCGGTTAATTTACTAAACTTTCAACGACAAGTAGCCAGATGTGTTAGAAACACCTTGAATATTTTAAGAGTGAGCCCAGGACTGACAAGACTCCTCATAAACTCACAGAGGGGATGATGTTTTTGTGACTTTTGGGATACTAAAACTCTTTTTATTTTTCAGTTTTTCTGTCAACGGGTGTTTGGTACAGCTGTTTCCTGATCTCAAACAAGTGTAGCTACAAAAAAAAAAAAAAAAAAGAAAATCAATGGAGAAAAGCAGACAAATTTGTAGAGAGAAATAGACAGGTACCCAGAGAGACAGACAGCTAACAGGGCAAAGTCATCCAAAGGGTACAGAGTGAGAGAGACGGATCCAGACGGTGAGTGAGAGCAGAAAGATTCATCCAGGAGCGCAAAACATCAAAGTAGGGCAGAGATGAAAGAGCTTATCCAGTGTGGAAATGAACCTGAGCATCGAGTTCAGCTACAACCTCGGCAGACCGAGTCCAACCTGCCTGAACGTGACTCACACACAAAAAGATCTACACTCCTGATGAATATTGGGACATAGCTTTCATGTCATTATTGTCAATTATTTGCATATGTGCTGGAATGGATGGAAGTACAGCCATTCAGGAACTAATTTTCTAAAATGAGTTTTACTTTCTTGATTACAGAGGGGCCTGGGAGAGCCCCCTCCCCCCTGCCATTTAAAATCTAAGGCTTTTGTGCCTTCATGTGGACAGGACAGTGAACTGAGTTAGAAACTGGGGAGAGAGAGAGTGGGAAACGACATGCAGGGAAGGATCCAAAGACTAGGCCTGTAGCCAACCAAAGAAAAACTTGGTTGACCAAAATCGCACCCAGGCACCAACCAATCGACTGGTCATTCAGGTTAAAAAATAAATAAATAAAAATAAAAAATAAAAATCACCTTGTTGGGGACCAGTTTAATCCATACAGGTTCCTTGCCGTGCCTGTTTGGTACTCTAAATGATCCTAAAATGAACATAACAAGTCTTTTGAAGCATTAATACATTTTTTAGGATCACCACGTCGTACTAAAAAAAACAATTAATTAAGAGACGATCAGCATGCGGCTGCCTTTGATCATTTGACCTCGACGGTCCTGGTGCGGTAACTCTTTAAACTCATACAGCCTACAAAATAACATCAGATCATTGTTTTTCATTCATTTACAATGGTAACTATTAACAGGATCACTTGATCCAGCCTGCGCTGTGGCAGTTACAAGCATAGAGGGAGAGGGATAAAGGGATAAAGTTCGCTCGTCGTGACTTAATGACCAGCAGACATTGTTTTTCATCCCCTCTGCTTTTTGTCTGTCTGCAAGAGAAGCTAATGCTAACATGAACACTTTAAGGAGATTATAAAAAGAGATGATACCACGCAGCGTATTTGTCGAATTAAACTGACCGCGGGAGTTGATGCTGTGAGGGAGGGCAGAGCAGGGAGACTCAGCAGCGCCACTTCAATACAAACAGCCTACAACTTTGTGACGAGTCGAAGATGCGTTGTTTGTTACTGCTGTAAAATTATCAGAAAATATCCCTGCAAAAATTCTCGCAACAATTACAAGAGTGCCTCAATCTATTTCAATTAAAAGCTGATATTACTTGCTCACGTGTGACATTGTTGGATATAAATCAAATTACCAAAACCACAGCTTCAGTCCAGCTTTATATATCAGATGTAACATTGGATTTGGTCAGATAAAAACACTCTAATGTGGCGATCATGCTAACAGAAGTCAATATCCATGTTACAGAATAAAAACTCCTTGTTTCACAAAACAATAAAAGTGAATAATTTTGATTTTATTAACAAAAATCCCTGTATCAATCAAAATGTGTGCTATGTGATAACTTGCTTGCATTGTAGGTCTATTTTGTATTCATTAAATGCCAGCAATAATGTCAGTCTAGCTGTTTGTATATGAGAATTTGACATCTAAATCATATTTGACAATTACTGGGCTTATCAATACATTAACAGGTAGTTTTTAAAAATCTATAAAACAGAGGTGAGACATTATGTATTTTATGTACAGTAAAAAGGAGAATATAAAGGAAAAATTCACTTTTTTATTTAACAATTATCTAATGAAAGAACAATTGCAGGAACACAATTATTCAGGTTTTAGGGAAGACTTTGGTTACATTATATTTTGAAGTGAGGCTGCAAATCTGTCTAAAGTACTTACTCTAAGCCTAAAAATTATAAATATTTTTAAGTATGATCCATATTTGTCCTTAAATAAACAAAGAAAAAATGAAAAGTCTTTGTTAGACACAGTAGGTTGACCGATTCATCATCATATTAGTGACATCATTGCTACTGTCAGAGTAATTTCCATGCTGCGGGAAAGAACAATATCAGAAAAGGACAGAAATGAAAATAAACACAAACACACACATTGGATGTGATTTGCTGCACAATAACCAAAATGAGTTGTTACATTTTACATCCACACGCAGAAAACGAGGCTGTGCATCAAAACAAAGCAGTGAAAGCTGTTTCCTCTCCCTGCCTCCCCTCTCTGCGGGCCTCAGGGCTGTGTAGCAGCACTGCAGTCTAATGCCATTATTCCTAATCCATCCTAAACCCTCCTAATCCATGGCTAATCTGGAGGAGAGCGCTGGAGTCCACACTCACTCCTTCCTGATGTTCCCACCCCTCAACACACACACACACACTGATGGCACACACTTAAAAGTCCTCCAGAGACAGGATTTATCAACTAAACACACACACCTTAAGATTCCATAACGAGCATATTACATCGGACACCTTTCTACACCCACGGCTGCTGTATATGCTCACAGTTAAAGTGTGTTTGATGTCTGTTTTATGTGCATGCAGGTGGACGACGACACACACAAATACTCAGATGGAGAGAAATTTTCACACACATGCACACACACACGCACACACAGCCGCTGGCTCCTGCATATGTTAGTGGGATACATTTAATAAGTTCAGAGCATATCTGCCTATCCCGAGCAGGGGGGATTAGCCCAGGATAATCTCTGTGTATGTGTGTGTGCTTTGCCTCACAATCCACCACACACTCCTCCTCCTTCTCTGGGTCCTATCTGTCTACTTTCCTCCCTCTCTTCTTCTTCTTCTCTCTCTCTGTCTCACCCACCTCTGTCTTAACTCACAGTGACAGGCATTTTTTAAGTCTTACCTCTTGAGAGAGGAACGGGATGACTTGGGCGCAGATGGCATTCAGTCGTTTGACGATCTCCGCCTGCGAGACAGAGGTGGACACGAAAAAACATAATCATGAAATTCACTTATAGAAGCATTTTTCCCACAAATAAGCAAGAAAATAGAAAAGTCAAATCTAATAAAAGTAACAGCCTTTATTATTTCAGTGTAATGGCTGCACATGAGCATCAGCTGGAAGTCAATAAATCTTTACATTTGCTCTAAGAAACAAAATCTGCCTGTGCTATTTATTTCGTACAGGAAGTTTCCCACAGCATTACATGTTTGAAGGTTCCCTGATGAGTTAGAGATATCATGTTGGACCATGATGTAGTTTTCTGTGTTTATCTGGAGCTTTTAAGAGGATAAAATGAAAAAAAAATCAGAATTTTTGATACTGTTAAACAGAATAAAAGGTTTTAAAACAAAATCTCTGATTTTATTGACAGTAATTAAAAGTACAGAAGCTTCAAATATCTACAGATCTTCATACATGTTGTGTTTTAGCGGGAGAGGGCACTGTCTAAATCTCACTAAAATACAAAAATATGCGTGATATTTTGACTGTGTTGAAGATTGACTCTGATTTCATGTCATGGTATTGAAAGTTGAAAGTGCTCAAAATTCTTGTTGAAACGAATTATGTCAGCGTTTTTAAGTAGTGGAAATACATTTTTTGAGAAATCATTGATCTCACATTTTTGTTGGGTTAACTTGAATTCTTCGAGTTTAACCACAACGTGGAAACTTTCCTACACTTAAAAATTCTGTTAAAATCCAACTCAAAACAACATGCTTAAGTATTTTTTGTAAACCTATGTGGTCTTCATCCACTGCAATTTTCCCTTATTTCTATCACACACTTTAATCTTGAAACATTAATGCCACCCACGATGGTTCAACTGAACGGACTACAAGTGACAATAAGTAAAAAGTGCACACTGAACAAAGAAATCCTCTTCCATCATATTCAGTACACCATCCATTATATTATTGTTGCTCCCTGAAGGCAGGACTTCCCTAACTGAGTCAGTAACTGCACTCATGGTGCAAAACTGTCTTATGCCCAAAGACATTCTGGGAAAACTCTGCAGATTAAGGAATGATTGTCATATAATGTGACACTTAGAATGACTGAGTACTATTTGAGTACTACAAAGATAATATAAGCGACTTCGACTCGAGTGATGATGATGTGCCGTTTACTTTGGATATGAGAGGATATTTGTATCGGAGTTCACCAAAGAAGAACTTATACAGATGGAGAGTCAGCAAGCTGAAAAAAAGAGCAGAGAAACTTAATTTGAAAGGTTTGAGCAGGAGAGCTCCCGAGCATGGGTTTGCATTTTCCACACCTACATTCCAGGTAAGTCAAAATCGCTCATATAATCTTTGTTCTAGCTTGTTGTGGTGCTATTATTCCTGTAGAAGCCACAGACCCGCCCAGCTGATCAGAGGATCAATGCAGAATGAGGCAAAATGCCAAAAGCTGCATCGTTAATTAGTGCCTGACACAGAGGGTTTTTTTGGGGAGAAATTAAGTGCTTTCTGCGTTTACAACACAGCGTACAGGCGAGCCAACATATTTTCTTGGCCCATTTTTACATAAAACTCATTAAACTACACGGTTAAAACGTTCCCATCTCTCTTGGATCTCTCTAAGATCGTAACCACAGGATCAACTTTCACAGAAATCTCTGGAGGCTAATGCCACTACTATAGCTAAGTACCTCATACGACCCAACTTCAAAAGTCCTGAAATATCCCTTTAACAACCTTCACCTTTTTGGTCTTACAGTGTTGGTACAGACAAGTCAATCCACTTTTTTTCAGTCCTGATCTAATTCAGATACACATGTACTGATCCCCTGTATAAATTCTGACATTTTTTAAAATCATACTTTTGTTTCATGGTGTTTTGTTGGTATTAGGTGTTAGGTTATAGCTCTGGCTGGGCTGTATAAACATTAATGTTACACCATCAAGCATGAGTCCTTAATGTGTGGTGGGCCTGTGGTATAGTAGTGTGGAGAAAAGATAAATCCTGCTAATCAATAGCATATTTACAAAATAATAGTTGTAATAATGATGATATGAAACAACTCTCAAACAAATCTGGATCTTATTGTTCACATTAACTGACTCTTTGAACCAACTCGTTTATAAACTACACATCACTATCGCAGCTTCAGACAGGCCGACAGTATGCTCGCTTTGTGTTGCGTTATTACAGACATTAATCTTGGAGAGGAGAGAGCAAAAATACTGGGATCTGGATCAGTGATGTGGATCAGTGCCATCAGTCTGATATCAGATATAAAAGTAATGTAGACACCAGACCCGATAAGTTAGTGGATCAGATCGGGCTCACCTCGATTTATTGGTGTATCAAAATGTAAATAAATTTGGCATTGTTAAAACTTTATTAAAAGTTCTGATCAGTCGTGTAATGCACTTCCACAGATGAGATCAAAATCCATGTGAGAACTGGACAGTCTTCCAAATCTGCTTTGCAAGTGTTTTATGAGTAAAATAAGGCAAGGCAAGTTTATTTGTATAGCATATTTCAGCAACAAGGCAATTCAAAGTGCTTCACACAGGACATTAAAATACAATGACAAATGGAAAAAAAATCTTAATGGAAACATTTTAAATGAAACATGTACTGTACATGTAAATAAAAGGTTTGTTGGACCAGCAGTTCCCAAAGTAGAGGCTGGGACCGTTAAGGGCAGGGGTGTCAAACTCAATCACAGTAGGGGCCGGATTCTGGATTGAGGTCTAACATGAGGGCCTAACAGGGTCACCGTTTTAACCATAAACTGTCAAACTCATTTCACCAGTAATAAAATATGAAAAAAAATTAGCACTGACGATAAACAATTTTGACATTTGAAAATTCATGTTTTTCAATGGCAAATATATTAGAAAGAAAGTCAAAATCATAAGTTTAAAAGGTCAAAATACAAAATAAAATTTGTAATCATGAAATTAAAAATCAAAATACGATTCAAAATTTTAAATTGTGAGTCTAAAAGGTCAAACTATGGGATTATGAAGTCAAAGTCTGAAAATATGAGACAAAATACAAAATAACTGGTTAAAAAGGTCAAAATATTACTTAAAAATAAGACTTATGAATCTTAGAGCTCTAAATATTAAATGAGAAGTCAAAATTATGAGTTGAAATGCTGAAAGTACAAAAAGAAAATCAAAATCCTAAGTTTGAGTCCTAACTGTGAGATGCAAGAATAAAAATGTGAAATTAAAACACTAATTAATTTCTTTTCCCACATTCCTGACTTCTTATCTAATTATTTTTACTCCTTACTTTTTCAGATTTTGTGACTTAACAAGGATATATTAAATCATCAAGGATACGTTCACATTTTTATTCTTGAGGAAATCTGCAGACCTCATACTGATAGGCCAGTTATAAAAGAAATATGAGATCATATTGCGGGCCAGATTTAACTGTTCCATGGGCCGGATTTTTCCCCCGAGCCTTGAGTTTGGCACCTGTGCTTTAGGGGGTCACGAAGATCTGAGGGGGGTGCAAGATGCTTTCCAAAACACAAAGAAAATCTTGAAGGTGCAGTGTGTGACATTGGGTTAGCAACATCTAACAGATTCTAGACCGCGATGTTACCATTATTTTGGGGGTCCAGGGCTGAAATGTTTGGATATTCCTATGTTTAACGTCAAGTATATACAGTTAAAGTAGTTTTACAAGCATCAAAAGTCACAATAATTTTAGCTTGTTGACAGAGAAACTCTACAGCGTTTGATCAAAAGAAAGGACAGGAAAGATGGCTGTAAAAAGAGCAAAGGTAACAAAAACTCAATCTTCAGTGAAAAATTCAGGTATAAAGATATCAAAGAAATGTCACAATCATTGATTTAAACTGTGATAGATCAGTGAGAAGATAAAAAACGCTAAACAGAGGCATAAAGTACCATAGCAACAAAAAGGAAAGACACCTACAGAGAAAGCTCTCTGAACATGAATATTTACTGATTATTGGTAAAACAGAAAAGTCTAAGAATCCTGACAGGAGATGCAGATATAGATTTGTTATAAAATGTACTCTTAGTTCTCATGAAGTTTTTACAGTTTAAAGACAGTGTCGTCTTCTTTCAAAACCATTACAAACAGAGACCAGTGGTGTTTGAAGCAATGATTTTCATCTGGCGGGTCGGGACTGAAAGGGTTGTGAAGCCATTTTAAGTGGATTGTGATTTCAAACGTGTCAAAAAATTTCATGAGGCGCTTTTAAAACACGTTTGTCTTTTCCTGCATAATTATTGTGTGGCAGGCAAATACATATATAATCTAATTCAGGATTATTGGTGTTTTGATCCGCCTGTAACTTACATTTGAGATCTTTTAGAGTAGGTGTCAACACTTCATCATATTTCTGATGGGATAATTATTCACCAGTTTTTTTAACCATACATCTGTAATATGAGTATCAACCTCTAAATCTGTATTAAATTCACCACTTTTCTTTTCAGTATGAGATGTCACTGAAGCTCTGCACTCTATGAAAGACAACATTAACATAATGAATCAAACATAAATACAAAAACAGCTCTATTAAAAAAAAAAAAAAACATAAATTGAGATAATTCCTCTAAGTCATTCCCAAAGTAAGAAGAAGAAGCTTGGTCTCTAACAGTGCCTGGGGCTGGTTTGTTTGTGTCTCACCTTGACAGAGGTGAACTTAGCTCTGATATCAGAGGTACCAGACGACCCCAGAGGCTATAGGAGCAAACCTACGGATACAAGCCCCTCAGACAGGAACACAAGCAACACCCAGCGCAGGATGATACACATAAACACAACTGTGTGAACGCATACACACTTTCACAACCTTCTCTGTATTCATCAGGTGTATTTACTGAACCCAAGGGTTGGCTTTTAAAGATTATACGGCACTCTCTCTCTCCACATCAGGTAAGCTTTTTTTGTAACAGGAAATTGCCTGATCCACTGTCCCAAAGGGAGTGTTAGTAGTGCAACTCAAATCTAAAGACAAACACAGACAAAAGACACAGACTCACACAGACACACTACATCAGACACATGGATATAGTTCACCTTCTTTAATTGTGGGTCTATAACATACAGACAGCTACAAAACAGAAGGTGTTTTTAAGAGAGAGCACATTACCTACAGAGGGAAGGCTGAGCATTTACTACAGTGGCCACAGTTTTGAGGTTATTTGTGCAACAGCATTAATTTCTACAAAAATTTAAGCTGCAGGAAAAATCTGAGAACCTGAAAAGTGGAATTCCTGTGTGAACACAAGGGGTGAAATTATTCAGTCTGACATAACGATGAATTTCTCCAGCCAGCCCCCTTTGTAAATTTTCTTTTAGTTGGGGTGATCAGAAGCTTCAACACAGCAGGAAATATTCAAACAAATCAGCTAGAAATGCACGATATTATCAGCAGTACATCAGAATCGGCCGATAATAAAATCTACGAAAATCTGTATGGCCGATAATGTGACGTCATGATTAAGCGCATGCGATGATGCCAGACGTGCGCCAACAACAAACTCAACATGTCAGCTGTGTAGAAGAAGCTTGAGATGTGGGAACAAAATAGCAAAGCAGCTGTTTGTATCGCTTGTTATTCTGCATCTAAAAAACCGTCACCCTGATACAAGGCCTTTCTTAAGATAAAGAATGACAAAACTTCATGCCAGGAAAAACTCGTCAACAGCCTCTACTTAAGTCATTCGACAAAGCTAAAAAATACAGCAGTGACCACCCAAAGGTAAGGAGCTGAACAGGAAAATCATTGAATTTATAGCTCCGGCTGACGATGCATATAAAGCCCTGCTACGTTATACCTAGCAGGCACTTATAGCCTTACCTGAAGTGCAAAACTTTGTTTCCAGTCACGTAGAGAAGCTCCTTGTTAAAGCTAAACATATTAGCTTCACCACAGATAAATGGCCCATTAACGGTTGCTTAGTTAGTTTGTGCTGTTTAAAGCAGAATCAGGAGAACTACTTCAGTTGAAGTTTAATTTCTTTTGTTCATCTTGAGTCTCAAAATTTTAAAAGCATATCTAAGCTCTGAACTATAGCTAGATTTTTTTCATTTAAGAATCTTTTTGTTGTTGTTGTTATTTAAAGCATTTTGTCAGGAGTATGTCAGGGAGCCATCCTGCAAACTGGCTAATTAGGAGAATCAATCTAAATTTATACGCTATTTCTTTTTTCCTTTTGAGCACTGTGTACGGAGGACCACACCTGCCAAAATAAAAAATAAATAAATAAATAAATAAAAGTAAAAACAAAATTCAAAAATTCAAAAATAAAATTCAAAAATTACATATAAAAAATATAAATGGAAATAAATACAAAAATAAAAAATATATACATAAATATATAAATTAAAGTAAAAATAACTAAAAAATAAGACTCAAAAAAATTAAATACAAATAAATAAACAAAAGTGGAAATAAATACAAAAATAAATATATAAATAGAATTAAATATCAATAAATGAATAAAAGTGCTCTGCTCTCACATTTATTTATTTCATGCTGCAGACACTGTTGGCATGAAATACAGCAGGAAGTGTTATTCAAATGAGGGGGCGGTCCTAAGTGTGTCTTGGGCTGAACTGTTCGCCTATTGGTTGATCGATATGTGAGTGCAGAGATCGCCTTGGCATGAAATCCCGGAAGTCTGCTCTGTGAGAAGCAGTGAAAACGAGAGGAAAACGGACTATTATCTGCTTTAATCAGAAGTATTTGGACTCAACGGAGATCCATAATGTTTCCAAGTCTATGGATATTGATACCTGGCCACAAATCAAGTTTCCTGACGTTTATCTGGACCTGATTTTAAGCAAACAAAGCAGAGCCTGAAGGCTCACATCAGCCTTTTCTATCCACGATGGATGTGAAACTAAATTAGTGTTTAAGTTTTGTGAATACAAAGCCTTAGAACAGTTCATTCTCTTCTGTTATTTTTTATTTTTGTATTTATTTTCATTTATATTTATTTTTTGTATTTAGTTTTTGAATTTTATTTTAATTTTTGTTTTTGTTTTTATTTTTACTTTTATTTATTTATTCATGTATTTATTAATTTTTAATTTTAATTTTTGTTTTTATTTTTACTTTTATTTATTTATTCATTTATTTATTTATTTTTAATTTTGTCAGGTTTGGTCCTCCATAACTGTGGAGCTCAGTGTCAGCAGGTTATGTGCTGCTTTTTATTGCCCTCGAGAATACAGATGACTTTGGCTGTAGTGTATGGCTGTATTTGAAAAAAACAATACATCCTTCATTTCTGATCAAAATCAATAGTCAGTTTCTAAAAAAAAATAGACTACCAATATTTAAAAAAAATATTTATAGTACAGGGTGAATTGGTGTTTTTCACAGTGGAAAAAAATGTAATTAAATATCGTTATTGGCTAAAATGATTTTTAAAATATCGGCATATCATATATCGGCAAATATCCAATATTGTGCATCCTTAAAATCACCATGAGCAGGTTAGCTGGAGTGATGACATTTATATCAGCGACCATGGTGTGATGATATAAAGATAAAAAAATTGACACCATAGATTAGGACACAGCTGCCTTATCTACCATTTGTGTTGTGCTTTCTACACCATCTTGACTCATGGGACAGTCTTCCACAGGGGCGTGTGTGAAAATCCGACTCAGGAGGATTTCAGGTTCAGCCTGCCTGAAATGTTCAGTGTATGTAAAACAGTGTTTGATCCCTACTATTCAAATGGAGCAAATTGAGCAGCGTGCTTCAAAAATTAGTAATCTAAACACATCTTTTAAGTCCACTTCTATTTTCCACACCTAATACACCAAGAGTAGGAGTAGTAATATGGTATTATTGTATCCCAAGCAGTGTTAATTCTGCCGACTAAAACTATGACTAAAAATGTTTGTCGACAGCCTTTTTCCATGAGAAAGACTAGAATATGATAAGCCAATGACTAAAACTAAGTTTAGTTTTCATCAAGACGACTAAAACTAGAGTAAAATGTAATTTAGTTTTTGTACAAAATTCAAAATCCATGACATTTTTCCACCGTGGGTAAATCTGTCAAAATACAACGCATCTGTATCCCTTCTGCTTCTCAGCTGTAGGAATCAGGGATCCCAGCTTTGGCAGGGTGCGTAGAACACACTACCATGATTTGGTACTAGATTCAGGCATGAGAATAAATGTTTGGACTAAAAGTTCAGACTAAAATGTTTCTGAGTTTTCATCAACTACATGTAGACTAAAACTATAAAGGGTGACTAAATGTGACCACAACTAAAAGGCATTTAATTTAAAGACTAAGACGTGGACTAAAATTTAAAAAACTGTCAAAATGAACACCAATCCCAAGGTATTAGAAAAGAGCCACTGTACTGCTTTAATCACCATCTTGAAGACGGTGCTGTATAATGAGCGTATGTTTATACTAAATGCTTTAAGAATCAGGTCCAGCCTGTGGCTCCTTTCCTGCATGTCTCTTCCCCACTTTCTCAAAGCTGAATCCAACTCTATCCACTGTCCTCCTCCGTAAATAAAGGCATAAAATGCCCCAAAAATATATAAGAAAGAATATAAGAAATATTGCACCTCTGTGATTTGAAAACTGCAGTCCTTATCATGATTTAATCTAAATTTTGATTAATTCCCAGCCCTACCATATATCCTGGTAAAATTTTGAGAAGGTTTGGCAGTATTAAAAAAGGCTACCTGCCAATCCTAACCACTAGTAAATAAAACACAAAGGAACAGTAATAATATAGATGTGAAAGAAAAAGAAGTGAACTACTTAGGCCCTTGTAACTCACATAATAATAAAGCAGTTGAAAGCTTGAGGGAAATCATTCTGGAGCAAGATTTTGATACCCACATGGATGCTTAAGGGTTTGGTATATAGAGTCTAAATAATATAACCTGATATAAGAACAATATAAATTACTCAGATACCTGACAAAACCTCACAGTTCACAAAATAGGAAAAACAGCATGTCCATCTAAAGCATCACCCTTTACAGAGATGGTCAGACCCAGTTTGCATTTGTTCAGGAATTAGCTCAACTAATTGATAACTCTACTATCACAAACTATATCTTACTACCTCTGTCCTGTGCCTGCTAACACAATGGGGATCATAACGATAAACTAAGTGGAACCCATGATGCAACAAAAAATGTCCTAAAAAGATGCTGTCATGAGAGCTCTCATAAGGCAATAACACAAGAGTATTCTAGTATGTTCCTACTGCAGCACATCCTCCATTTTTTACTGGTCTTTGAGTAAAATATCTGAAGTGATATTGCCAGGGGACTGACAGATTAAAAAAATGCACATTTGGGACCACTGTTGGACAGCATTCCTGGACTTTTGTGAAACTGTTACAGAAAAGGATGACTTAAAAGAGCCTATCAATTTAACTCCTTTTTATAGAACCTGCATAAAAGGGCAGAATCTACTGGAGCAGGTCCAGACTTTGGTATCAGAAGTGTTTTTGTTTCTGTTTGTAGTCAGGAAAGTATCTTCCACTTGACAACAGTATCAGAGAGCATTTCATGTATTCAGGAAAAAAGCCAGTGTTCAGAGCAAAAGAGGCAGAATGCATCTACTGTACAAGAGTACTGGAAGCAACTGGCTGTTCAGTCAGAGCCACTTCATCAAGAAACACACATAGTTTGCAGTTTATAATATTTCATTTTGTATTAGCAGCTATAATCATTCCTTTATTGCTGTTATTCATGTTTGGTGGTATGGCTGTTCTGGGTCCTGCCCTTTCACAGGCCTTCATGGAAAGCTTCGAGGAGGAACAGCATACCCTCCTGCCCTTTATGTGCATTCAATTAAAGCCTGAAGCAAGGAGAGAAGCCGCAAAAAACCCAAGAGTAGAGCAGGCATAAGAGACAACAGAATGACACTGATTAAGTCAGATGTAGTAAATGGAGGAGCTGGGGTGGAGGAGTGTAGCAAAAGCAGAGAGAGCAGTAAAGAGTAGGCAGGACAGAGCAGCTTACGGTGGCATGAGAGCATTTAACCTAACCCTAGCATAAATCAGCTGGTAGTCAGCTGATGAGGGCTTGCATGAGATCAGCTGATCTCAATAAAATAGCGCTCTCGACACCTTGGCTTGCCTCAGCTAGCGCTATATGTTCAATCAATTGTGTCTTACAATGATTGAGACTAAATGAATGTCTAAACACAGTAATCTGTTAGCAAGTGGAGTGACAAATGTGAATTCATCTTAAACAATTCTAATTTTACTTCTTACGCTACAAATCAGGCTGTAAGTGACGGCAATATGCAAGTAAAAAGAAGTCTTGTCCCAGCATCCTTTAACATCACTACAGGTCAAACTTTAATCTTCAATAAAAAGTCAGCTGTCACTCCAAGAGGCTATACTGTCAATCAATACTTAATTACCCCAGAGATCAAGCCCTAATTGTGTTGTAATCAAGGAAAGGACTAGACCCACTGGAGTATAAAATGAGAGGTTAGCATCACTGATATGTTGTTGCCCACAACATATCAGTGTCTCCTGAACAGCACAATCCCACAGAGATATTTGACTTCATTACCATCTCAGACTCAAATGGGCAGTATTTTATTTCTTAAATCATTGAATAGTCAAGTTTGTGGCTCACTGTGCAACTTTCTAAACAGATATTGAGACCAAATCAAATGTTGGACATTTGCTTGGACACACCTTCTTCAGCAATCAGCCCCTCCGTACCTCCACACCTCTTGTCTGCTTCCACACCTCTCAGCCCCTCCATTGCTGTTTCACCAGCAGTTTCAGTGTGGCGGATAGCGGCAATTAAGTGAGTAAGTGCTGGTAAACATCCAAAAACAAGATTCAACAATTACTTTTAAGCAACGATATGAATCTCAAAGTTCATTTGTTTATCTGTCTTTTTAGATCAAATAAATGTTTCTTTGACTTAGTCTGTTGGTTTTCCTTCAGCTGGGCTGTTGTGACCACAATCTGTCATTAACCCCTAGAAACAGCAGCCCTAAGTGGGTACAGCTCTTTTCATGTGTTCATTTGAAAAAACAAAAAAGGAACATGTTAAAGCCTCTGAAGGACACAAAAACAAGCCAGATATCAGGATCAAGCTCTTGGTCTGAAGATTGTAAACACAGAGCTGAGAATGACAAACCCAGAGGGAGTTGTTTCGGCTTAAATTTTTGCCATATAGATTTTTAAAAGCCACATTTTAACCCTTTAAGTATAAATTTTGTGTAACAGTTTGTTAATCTGGCACCTGAAAACTATATTTGGCAGAAAATATCCAAAGATCACTGACACCCAATGGCTGTCAGTCTCTCTGATGATGAGTCTTTTTAATTAATAATCCTGTGAGTCGTGTTTTGATTTTAAGACTAGAGTTCTGAGGCTGTAAATGTTGATGAATTTTCTTCCAGGTTGAGACGCAACTATCTGTATAATAAGGGAGCCATTGAGTGTCAGACAGATGGTGAAGCTCAGGGAGCTTTCAACTTACCTGTGATTAACACAGCCCTACAGCTGCTCAAACTCCCACAGAGAACCTAAAATCACTGACATTTTCATTTTACATTTAACGTTTATCTAGGGAAGACTCACTAAGCACACATGCCCTTTTTCAGCTCGGTTCTGCCTCACATTCATACACACCATCCGGGAAGCAGCCTGGGATATAACAGCCTCTGAGAAAAATCCACCATGTTGGTTGGCTGGGATTTAAGTGCCCTGCTCAAGGGCACCTTAGTATTACAGTAGGAGTTGATGGGAAAAAGAGCCATGTCTGGTATTACATAGCTGGGAAATGAGTTGGTGACCCTCCACTTACACCAGACCTAGGTTTAAAAAGTGAATGAATAAAAACCTGCTTGCTCTGGTCTGGAATAAGGAAATAAATGTTCAAGGAAACTGAATGGACTGCAGCGGGCTGTGATCAGGTTGCGAGGGATGTTGCCACATCCACTTGAACATAACAGAGCTGTGGATGGAAAAAGTTCCATGGACCGTGCCAAACATGGCGAGGGGGGGTTCAAGTTTAAACTCTACAAAAATTGTTATTCATTTAATTTTAGGGGTTTTCAATCCTACAATTAAGAGAACAGATGGAAAAAAGCTGAAAGAAAATGAGGGAAAAAAAGCTAGAGCTATGGTTAATTCAAACTGCAAATGTTAGAAAGTCATTGGTCACTGAGCAACTATCAGGCAATTTTTTTAAACCATTTCAAAATTCATCACAGTTTCAGCATCTAACACTGCAATCTATTGCACTCTAATAACTGTTATTCACCTAACACTTTTGTTGAGAGACATCTAAACTTTGTCTAAACTTAGCACATAAGGTAAGGAAATTTGTGTTTGGTAGATTATTTCTTTGTTGTAACAATGCTTCTTTGCAATAAATCATATACCAGTGGAAAGCCTTCTTTATTTCTCTTTTAAATTGTGCCACATTTGTAAGGATCATGCATTTGTGGGATGAGCAGCAGAGTTGAGTATGTGGGAGGCCCACGAAAAATTTGCCAAATCTTTTCTGCCAATGCCAACCAGCTTATTCTGCTGTTGATATTGACTCTTGTTTTGAGCTTCTGGTACTCCCAGGTGCTGACAATCATGTGTCTGATTGGCACTTCATTGACAAGTCAATGCAGAGAAATATCAACATGATATTCTACAACCAGTGGCAATTCCATATCTCCAAAGACTAGGACAGAACTCTATCCTCCAAGATCACAACGTTCGCCCCAACGGAGCAGGGTTTATCAGAGACTACTTCCAGAGTTTGGGAGCGGAGAGGATGGAATGGCCTGCCAGCAGTCCTGACCTTAACCCCTGTTTGTTAAATTTTTAAATTGCCAATATGTCTTGCTTCTTTAGACTTAAATCATCCAATCCACCAAACAACAACAAACAAGAGTCAGTGGCAGAACAAGCTGTGTACCATTGGCAGAGAAGATTTGGAAAATTTTTTATGGGCGCAACCCACGTACTCAGCTCTGCTGTTCATCCTGCGAATGTATGTTCCTCACAAATGTGGCACCATTTAAAACAGGCTTTCCAATGGTATAAGAGTTATTATCAAGATGCATTATTACAACAAAGAAATAATCTTCTTAACAAAAATTCTCTTAGTTTTTGTGATATAGGTTTATTTTCAATCAAATTACCATGCAACATGCTGCTAATTAATTCCTACTTAGTTAACTGATGTTAACCAAGTGATTTGTCAGGTTAATGTGCTAATATCCACATGCTTGCTTCTCAAATGCAACATTTTTTTTTTATCCTCTGAGACATTAAAAGGAAAATACTTGAATTCTTTCGATATTTTCTGATAATTTGTGGATGATAGATAATAAAATTGGGGAAATGTTCCACAGTTATTCAACAACAAATATTCACACCCCTACAGTCAACAATGTATTTTCTGAAGAGTTTAATCTAAAGTGTTGGCACTGAAATGGAAACAAAAGCACCGGTGCAGAAAAGGAAATGGAGATGATTTTTCCATCCGACAACTCAACCATTTTCAGGTGACATTTTACTTCAATGGCAGACAACCATGTCTGTCTGCCGGGGTGCACTAAAGTCAGCCTGTTTGGTAAATGTGCCTGTTCACGTTGCAGAAATCAAAGCTAAAAAATAAAAAAAAAACAGAGCTCTTTCTTTCTTGAAAAGTGTCCTGTGGCTTCTGCAAACCTGAAAAAAAAAATGTTTCTGTGGCAAGCAGACCTAGACCTGGACCTGGAACATTCACCGTCTTGACAGTGAATAAAACATAAGAAAAGGCTGGCGAGAGAGTCCTTTGAGGTTAGGACTCAAACCGGGTCGATCCATGAAGCTTATTGGTAGATTAGAGGAGTCTGTGGTCACACAAAGCCCAGTAACCTTAGAGGTGAGATCATGTGTGCAGAATTTATCTTTGAGCCTCAATGTGAGCCGCAGGAAAAATGTTCCTCCTGTATCATAAAAAAAATGTGGACTGGTAGCTGTGCAACAACAAACTTCGCCTTCTTCTATTTCTTTTTTTTTGCCTTTTGTGTTCATCAAACCCATGTTGTAAGTGTATAATCTGTCTAAGCCATCTTAACTTTAAAATACTCCATCAAAGAAGGGCCTGCAGTGGATTTTGCCGCTAAATATGCTTTCATAATTTACCTGAGAATGCCTACTGTACCTGGATTTCAGTACTCCCTTTGTTACACGCTAGCACCCCGAGAAAATACCCCTTGTCACAAAAGATGTAGCCCAAAAGAGTAAAATAACAGCTGAAACAGTCTCACTTTAGCTCCTAACAACAAAGAAATTAGATCAGGTAGGAGCCCTGGAGTCAGATTGGGTCAGATAGAAGATCAAATGTCCATCTCCCCTGTGGAGCTTTGTAAGCACCACATCAGCACCACTTTTCACCACCGGCTAATACACCTAATGGACCCCGCCGTATAAAGGCTGTTTTCCCATGTGACTGTATATGTGTGTGAGAGAGACACAAGCGAGATTGGTAGAAAGAGAAAGCCAGGAGAGGAACAAAAGGCACAATACAGACAGGCTACAGATAGAAGTAGAGCTTCATGTTAAGATTTTATTGACTATGAAACTCTTTTGCATTTTATCTCCTATCAAATTTAAAATAAACCAAATTAAATACACCAGTGGTTTTGTCTGGTTTTAATTTCTTTAAAATTGAAGCAATTCACCACATGTGCACTCTTGTATGATAATTTACAACAAGCAAGCTGCAGTTTTTAACATGAAATCACTACCGCTACTACTGATCTGTTTCATTTAATTTCATAAGACACCATTAGTGACACCAGAGAGAAAATCTACAATTAACCAGCAGCAGTTATATAAAGAGCGTCCATCCCTAGTTGTGGTCTACATTAAGTTCTCTTTTGTCTGTGGCACCATGCAGGCAAACCTCCACAGTATTTTAATTACCATTATCATTATAATAATTATTATTATTAGTTACACAAATGCTTCAAGAACACAATCATTTAGAACAACTGCTGGACAAAGACACTAATCAAGCCTTCAGGATGTCGCTGCAGCAGCCCAAAAAAAGTGCTCCCTTCTTACACCTGTTTGCTGCATTTTTTTTTTTTACACTTTCGCTGCATTCATTGTGTCTTACTTTAGTATGATAAAGATTTTCTTTTTATTAAGTTAATACAGTAATTTAAAATGAATACCAGGTGACAAGTTAACTAGAACTACCCTCTGGCTGTTACATGTCTTCATGAGGTATACAAGTGCCAGATAGTGGAAGTACAGTGGTGGGTGAAGAAGAAGGGCTGGATGCACCAGTTTAGCTCAGCTGGTTAAGCAGACTCACAAATACAGAGGCTGTGGCCCTCAAATTTCCTCTTGGCGCTGTTTGGTGTATGTCTTCCTCTCTACCTATTTCCTATATCTCTTTAGCTCATCTATCAAATATGGGCAAAATACATTATTTTTATAAACAATGGATGAACATGGGTACCAATGCCTTGACCTTTGACTTCCAAGATCTAAACAGTGCATCTTCAGTCAGGCATACATTTGTGCAAAGTCTGAAGAAAATCCCTTAAAGCACTGATGAGGTATCACATTCACAAAAATGGCCTAGATACACAGATGACCTGAAAGCACCGTACTTCCGGCTCTGGCTCACACTGGCCTGAAGGCATAAAAGATTTTTGTTTTACATGTAGCAAACTGCAAACATACTGACATTCAAACTGTAGTAAAAGTTGTTGTTTAGCTGATATAAAATTAATATGGCAATTCACAATCATTTTTAAATTTGTACAGAACCCTTGTAATTCATTTTTCCAGCTATTTTAAGCGCTTTAGAAAAAAAGATGCATAATTAAAGCTATGCTAGCAATTTTCCCTGTTTTAGTTCCTATGCGAACAACCTGGTTGAAACCAGGCCTGGGAAGTATGGCCTTAATATCATATCACATTCATTACTTTTGCCCTTCGTGGTAGTGATATTATATCGGGGTATAAAAAAGTTAAAAGAGCTAATGCAAGTAAATGCATATTCAGGGATTACAACCACCTACTTTCACTAAAACAACTGGGATAGAACTGAACCAGTAGTTTTACATTTCACTCATTTCCTGAGGTGTGTCAAACATTATAATTCCTGATGACGGCCTTCACAATAAAAGCACTCAGGGAAACCACATATACGGACTGTAACTGTGAAAGATATGTAGGCATAACATGGTTTTTTATTGATTTAACTTCGCTTTAGCAATGATATCAATGAAGCTACACTACTTCAGAGTTTACAGCTGTTTCTCTGACATTGTCTGTCGCCACAGCCCGCTTCTTTGAATCATCATGGACTTAAAACAAGCAAATCATCAGCTAAAGAGCTTTAAAAAGTTGTTTAAGAAGTTGTAATAAGAGTCGCTGCAGTGCTGCTAAGCTATTTTCAGTCCAACTCATATTAAACCACCAGACAAGCTGACAGAGACACTGTACAAAGTGAACACAGATGACTGGACTCAGACTGAGTCTGTCACATATGACTTTGTCACACAAATGGTGGAATTTTTTATGCCAACAAAACTCAACACAAGCGTTTAAACCAGTGTTGAAGGTGTTGCAAAAAATCCATATCATGGCAGAAATATGTACCAGCGATGGCACTGACACCAGTTTACCGCAAACCACAAGTTAAGACCAAGCTCAGTGGTTGAAAGATCAAGTGAACGTGGAAGTACAAAAAACTGCAATTCCTCAAGTGTCCACTAGAGGCTGGCGGCAGAAGCACATCCCGTTACATGTAAGAAGGAAAGCTATGCATAGTTAGGATATGACTTCAAGCCAGCATGCTGCAGCAGTTTGTCAGGAGGCTTATGGCCTGCATCAGCTCAACCTCTTTGTTTAATGATAAATCTAAACTTAGTGGAGACAGAATTTTCAATGTGGTACCTGCTGCAGATGGGCTTCAAAATCTCCCCTTTATAATCTGTGTCAATCAGGCTTTGTTCTATGGTTGAAACCTAACAATGACTGAACAGATACAAATGGCAGATAATTGTATTAAAAATGCCACACCCTTAAAAGCGCTTAAATTTGACTAATACTGTCATTTTTACCCAAACTTCTACTATTTTGACTTCCCTTCCCTTCATCTATTTATTATGAAAAATGAATAAACACTGAAAACGGGTGAAAAAAAAAAAATCTGCATTCCAGGACTGTCTTTTTATATCCGATTTACAGTCATTTTTTGGCCCCCAGTGTGCTCAGATTTTCCTCTAAGTGTATTTTCCATAAATATTTAAATGCCAGATAAAATACTACGTGACCAGAATGCCTGAAATAAAACAAATGGCTCCCTCTCAGCTGCTGTTAAATGACTTGTCAGACCTTGTTGAGAACACTGCCAGTCTCCAGTATCAAAACGTCTCATTACTTCCGTCTTTCGCCACTTTCTCCTCCCTCCTCCTTCCCCTCTTTCTCCCTATCCTTCGCTTGCTTTATTCCTCTTTCAGCCTCACTAATTTGCAATTGATTAGCTGTCCTCGTGCAGCTCAGTCCTGTGCTCTACACCTCCCCTACCCTCCTCCCTCATTCCTCTCCGCCTCCCTCCGTCCTCTCTTCCATCTACGAGTCAATTTCTCTTTAACGAGGGCACCAGAGCCCTTCTGTGTAAATAAAACAGAGAGCAGAGCCAAAAATCAATGAGTTTATTACCCTTAGAAAATGCTAAACAAGCAATATCAGCAATACGCTTGGTAGTCGAGGCCGCCAGCCTTAATGGGACTGGAGCTCAACACCCGAGAAAACATTAACGCAACCTCCACCACCACCTCCGCCCCCTCCTTCCATCTCAGCATCCACTCAGAGAGACACACACATCATATCATCATGTTTAACACCGTACAAAGAAGACTCACGTTAACGCTCACGTATGAGTGCACACAAACACAGCCTGCAAATGAAAATGCTTCCAAAATTTCCACACTCGCATGCTGCTGGCAGAAATTAGGGATTCACTCTCCAAAACTGCTTCCTGACAGAAATCATTGGGCACCACACGGAGCCACAGGCCACGTTTCACATCCTTTTATTTTTTCCTGCCGTTCCCCAAGTAAACACACACAAAAGCACACACACACAATAAACACACATGCACAAACCTACTACACACATCCAGGGAGGCAGCAGCAGAAGACAGCAGGATTTATAGAAGACAACCCGTATTTTATCAGACAAGCCTGATTAGAGTGCCAACGGAAGCTGCACGTGTGTGCAATATTTTAACGCACATACACACCCCCAAAGTAAACGCCTACAATATATGACACACTCAAACAAATAATACACACACAACTAAATAAACAACTACTGTGTGCATGCGGACTAACACACACCAAACACACAGCATGCTGGGTAAACATGTCGAGTATACATACAGGCTGTTATACACATACACACTATAGCTGCACACAAACAGAAAATCACACACAGGCCAAGCGTTTATCACTTCCTGTCATCCTCTCACACGTACACGCATTGGCACACACACTCCACACACCATTTGTCTGGAAATGAGTGTGTAGCTGCGTTAGCCGTGGCCCATTTGGCCTGGCAGCTCATGTGTAGTTAACACAGACATTTATGCAAATGACCCTCCATGTTTAAAAAAGGCAGCAGTAATGTAAAGGCTTGTTAAAGGCCACATCCTCGCTCACTGGCATCATTTTTCACCCATTTTTTGATTCAATTAAACTGATGACATCATTATTCACACGTGGGGTTAATAATAGGCTTCACCAAGACAACCACACTGCTACTGTTCCACCATGCAAATAAATCACAGCACTACTATGAAGTGTTCCACCTTTAAATGAACTCACTACATTAAAGTCACAGCTACTTCAAAGACTTTTCTTATCATCTGGATGAAAAATGTTCTCTATGTTGCACTTTTGACCCTTCAAGCCTGTCTCCTATGAAATACATTTGTATATAACTACAATGTTTGTCTAATTATACCAAGCAGACCTATCTTTTCTTAATTTATAACCTTTTTTAAGCAATATCATTTGTTGCATTTTATAATTTGTCTCATTTAAGTTTTTATTCATTAATTTCTGACATTTAATGTCTTTTAAAGCTTTCAAAATGTTTTCAATAAGTCAGTTTCTGTTTGCCCCTAAATGAATCATTTTACCACATGATTATCAGTGTCGGCAGATATAAACATTTCTGCAACCCATATTCTGGCGGTAAAAATCTGCCTATAGAACCTGTAAATATTGGCCGTATGAACAAATAAGGAAGTGGAGTTAAAGTGGAGCTATGTCTGCTGAAGTCTTTTACTTTATTCATCCTCATTCCTTACACTTTAAAATGCATTTAAAGGACTAAAATTTGTGAATTTGTTCATCCTCAAAGTAGGGGTGGTGGATATATTGAATATTATCATTTTTATAATAACCTATAGTAAATATAACAGAGAAAACGTTTCATAACTTTTCTTAAACAACAAAAGACTATGATTTATGTATTTTTAAGCTGCATGACTGTCTTGCCATTATTTATATTGATTTGTAAAAACTTAAAAGTTAGGATTTATTTTTAAAACAATGTGCTAAATTGAAGTTAATACTGATTTTTACCCTTTCTGCACACAAATTTTGAAAAATTAAATACACCATCATCCTGGTGTCATTTTATGCATCAAGGGCTAAATCAAAAGTTTCTGTAATAATTTAGAGGTGATTCACAAATATTGTGGTATTTATCGTGTGTGGCGATATAGTCTAACAATATCCCAATATTAACCCATTAAAGCCTGAAAACACAAATTATGGCCAGAAAATTCTCATTTTTTGGAACTGAAATGTTTATTTAACTTTCTACTGAAATTCAAAAAAATCCAAATTTCCTTAAAATTTTACATATATATTTTTATATCTCATTTGATACGTTAGGTGTTTTTGGTTACTGATAATCCACTTGAGGGCATTTTTATCATTTATCAGATTGTATTCAGAAGGTTTTTTAGAAATGTATTGATCATATTGATTAGACAGAGGCATCATTAAAAGTATGTATCAAAAATGATACAACAGACTTTTAGGGGGTTAATTCTGTGTTCTTTTTTATGCCTTAATTAGGTGAAAGCTTCAAATAAGCTTCCTGAGTTTTATATCTCTTCCTGCACTGTAAATTATCTACTTCTGTCGTTTTGTGTATTTTTTTAACTGAAAATAAAAACATTACTATAACTAGCCTAGAAAAGTTGAATAATTTGTATGTAATACAAATTGAAAGAGAAGTCAGCTGCATGTTCAAACTAGAAGTAAAGTGAATTATTTTCATACATATGTTTGGAGGAGGCTTCAAAAGATCTGGAAATATATTTCACTTAAGAAATCATTTTAAATCTCTAAAAAATAATTTAATAGTGCAGAATTTACAAAACCGAAACTATCAAAAACTGTTTATAAATGCTGAAAAAATATGCCGGTGTATTTTGACACATTAGTTCAAATGTAAGACTATCACAGTTGTACCTCTCTAATAGGGACAAACAACAAATAGTGGAATATTTGATGATTCGTTCAAGAAAACCCCATTTCACCAACAATCTCACTGTCAAACACCTGCTTATGAAAGAAGGATCATTCCATTTCAGCTTTATGGGGGTGTTTAATGTGTTATTTTACGAGGTTTTCTCTGAATAAATCAAGTTTCACAGCCCTAACTCATCGACAAACATATCATCTTATTAATTATTAATGCATAGTAACTTTTACTTTAAAAAAATTTGATCTTTGTTGCAAATCATACATTTATCAACTTAACTGTACTCATAAGGTCTCTCTGCAGTTATTATTATTTTGTTGTATTTTAGTGGTTTGGTGTGTTCCATTGTATATTTTCCATAAAGTCTATGTGCTTTTTATTCTTTTTGCCATTTCTCTGCACTTCACAGCAAAAGAAAGTCTGATTTGTTTGACTATGAAGGAATCCCTTAACCCTTAAATCAGAGGTATGTGTAAGTCTGTCTTTAAATGTTTACTTTGCAATCATAATATATGTTATTTAGTTTAATGTTTGAATGACGGTGGCCTCATTTCAGTTTTATCTTTTGTTTGATATTCAAGGTGTTTTGTTTAGAAAGATGGATAAAGTCTTATCGTAGAAGAAGACAAAGAGTTCACAACATGGTTTTTCTCTGATACTGCACATGAAAAGATGGATCAGTAAGAGCATTAAAAAATATATTCAGTGATTAATTGGCTATACACAAATCTGACCAATCAGATTTGACGATGTAAATCCTGAGTCCTATCTATCTATCTATCTATCTATCTGTCGTCAAACACACTGATCTTAATGTATCTGTGACACCTCTATGTTCTGTGCTGTGCTTTAAATCAGCTTTACACCCAAGGAGGAAAAAAAAAGGTTTCCCACCTGCTTGTGCATCTCGATGTTCAGTCCGTATGACATTTCGTAGTACTGAAAAAAACAAAGATCACACCAAGGTCAAACAGGCGTGTAATCTCTGTTCCTCTTTCTACACTCTGAGAATACAGAGGCATCCATGCAAACACAAACACATGCACAGCTGTAGTAAACCAGACTCACCATGACATAGTGTCTCTGCATTTCAGTTTTCTCACTGGCCAGTTTCTCACACTCCAGTTTCAGGCTGTGAGGCAGAAGGAAAATGTTTTGTAAGTGATAGACGTGATCAGAAACAGCAGCATCCCATACATGTGCATATAACATGCCTTCCACATACATAGAAACACATGATATCAAACATGGATTAAAATCATGGAGGGTAACATACATCAAGCGTTTTCTTAACTCACTTATTTTCTATGCCGTAAAATATGTGACTTAAAAAAAAACAACCCTGAGTTTAAAATAAGTGAAAATGAAAAAACCGCTCGCAGAATACTAAAATTGTAAAGGCCTACATCCTGTTACTTTAAATTTGCATTTCTTTCTGAAAGTGCATGAGAGAAATACAGACAGAACATAGAAAGTTTGTGGGGTCATGGCAGCTTCCCCTGCAGACACTTACTCAGCAGGTACCAAGCTGTAATTAATGGATCGATAGACTACCACACAAACCTCATCATATATTCTTACAGTGTGAGTGGATGCATAAACTGCACCATCAACAAAAAAGAGGCCACATCATGAGGATCCATTTTAGAGCTGTGCTTACACTAAAATATAACACTTTACAAAACAGTGTTACTGGAAAGCCTTTAAGTGTGACTATGAACTTATGTACACATATTTTATGAGGTAATTGGTGATGTACAGCGTCGCAAGAGAGGTCAGAGCACTTGAAAAAAAAAATAAAGCACAATTTTAAAAAGGGACATTGTTTTTATCTGACTAGAATGCCATAAAAGTACCTGGAGATTAAAGCAACTCTGTTGCAACATGTAAACCTTAAACTTCATAGCATTTCACGGTGTGTTTTTGTTGTTTTTATTAGTTCTAATATACTAAAGGTCCCTTCAAAATTGAATTAAACAAACCTTAAATGAGGAAAAAAAATGGAAATACAGGTTTTTACACAGTATCAGTATTGCTAGTAAAGCATTATCTGATCGTTACAAGACTGTATATTGGATAGTAATTTGGCTTATGTTTAAAGCTCCACTTAAGTTTAAGGAGACTTTTTAATCCCTTCTGAATATAATCAAGAAAATGCAGATATACAGTCAGTATATCTTACAATTTCAGCAAATCAGAGTCTCCCTGCAGTCAGGAGTCTACGCAAATGCAGCGGTTTGATCTCAGTATTACAAATGCAGCAGGCACTGTCCACGGTACAACACATTCAGATCCAGGTTTGGGTAGGACTGGTTCATCTCACCAGGTGATTGGGGAATAATTACAAGGCGGCTGGGGCTGGGCCATTATTATGCATTGGTATCATGCTTATAGTTCTGCCCCCGAGGGATGTATTTCACACTTCATCATGTCTGCTAAAAAAGTATTTCACACCACTTGGGCTCGCAGAGAGAGACGTGAATACCAAGGCTGATGGAGTTTACTTGCAGTTAGGCACCGGTGATGGCTGGACCTGAGACAAAGGTACCAACAGCTCTGTGGAGGATCTGAGGAGTCACTTATGGGAACTTCGGATGAATATTTACTAAAAAAAATGTTTAAATTTCTCAATCAAGCTCTGACATAAATCAATTTTCCTCATGTATTTCACATCATTGCATCATACTTTCCCAAAAAAGTGTTCCTCCTGCTCTGTGATTGGCACAGGTGCAAGGCAAGTGAGCATCAAATGCAACACAGAGTGGACATGAGTTGAAACTTAAGGGGGGTTTCTTGCTGAATATTTCTCCTGACTAATAGTCAGTGTTAGAAAACTGTGAAGAACGTGCACAGTAATTAACAGAATGCCTCAAAAGCCACATTTACAATCTCCCCATCCAACTGCAGAAAGTTTCACACTATTTTAGTCACTTTTTGGCAGATGAGCAGATGATTCCATGCAATTTTAATGCCCTGCTCCATAAAAACTCACCTGTGATACTGTGCTTGCAGGAAGTGGAACTCCTCCTTGATCCGGTCGCAGGACTCGGTGACAGTGAACTTTAACGGCTGACCCGGCTGGTGAGGGACCTCAACCCAAACCACAGAGCGTGTAAAGGGGGGGAGAGAGGAAGAACTGAGCCACAAAAGTTCAGTGTCACGACACAAACCACTCTCTCTTTCTCTCACACAGACAGGCGAGACTGAGGATGACAATAGGCCTCTGTGATATGGATGGCCTTTTGGTTTCACTCAGACTCCTTGCACGTTAGCCCACGCACACTCACAGACACAAGCACATGCAGCTGCGGCAGTGTGACAATGAGCGCAATTGTCCGTGCGAGCGCGCGGTGGCACGGAAACTTGATCTAAACTGATTACGCATCAGGCGCACGGCTGTTAATCTGCGCTGTTTTGACATGTTGCCTTTTTACTTACCGGATGCCGGGCCGGCGGGTACATCTTGCTCAGATCTCGAATCATCAAAAATATGTTGCAAAGTTAATCGAATAATCACAAAACAACACCCCCAAAAAATGTGGCTCTATGGAGCTTTCCCCGTGCGTAAAAAGGTCAGTCAGTGGCTTGTTGGTCCGGTGCAGGTTCCATGAAGACTGGAAACATCGTCAGACCTTTTGTTGGACGTCATTCTTTTAAGCGATGTTTCAAAAGTCCATTCAGTGAGATATTTACAGCAGGAGTTGTTTCAGTCTTCTCCAAAATCTCCAGCGCCTTAATTTGGGCGCGCAAAGCTTAATTTTCTCTCACTTAACTAACAACGAATTATCCTTTTTCCCTGGTTTTCCCTCAAAAGCATCGACTTGTGGTACATCATGACCCCTCTGCTCCTCCACGTCGTCCTGCCGTCACGCATTTATCGGTTAATTTCCTGCAGCTTCCGTTAATGCCCACATCCCCACGCAGCACCGGCGGAGCGACCACCTCACCGACTGTCAGCAGCCTGCCCCTCTGAAGCCAAATTTAGAAGCCGCCAGTCGCACGAGCGCAATTACATATTCACAACAATTACGGGAGCCCGTAGCGTGACGTTGGGACGTGTAGTTTAATTCATATTAGTCGATAATAAGCACTACAGATGTGCGTCTGCTGTAAAGAACTACAACTTCCCGGCTCCTCCGCGGGAGCCCCCCCAAAACCAATCCTGTGTGGTCTGAAGGAGGAGCGGCCATTAAAGCCGACCAATAGCGACAAACAAGTGCACATGCTGCACCCCATCCTCCTGTCAGTCATCGATGTGTTGTCCAATCACCTCCAAAGGGACGCAATCTATGCAGACTCCCCACGTGGGGGCTCAGTCTGGTACTAGAAGATGTCACAGGGATTAATCTGGTCTATCTGTTGACTTAAGTGTTGTTTTTTTTTCCTTTCTTTGTTGGGACTTCCAGGCAGAAGTGAACATATGGCCCTTAGGTGTCTCATGTTTCTTCCTGTTTTTAATTGAATCACCAATTAAAACAATCTGCTGTTCTGTCCACAGATTGTACTCACAACCCTGTAATTAAATTCTCATTTTGAGCTCCCTTGTAGGTACTTCTGCATGCATGTATAGGTTACAAATCATATAGGGGAGACAAATGTTATGGTGAACACTTAATGAACTTTAGTAGGGGTCATAATTACGGGTATGGAGGCCGGGTTTGTTAGACTGCTGGCCAAGTAGCTTCTTCTTATCCTCTTTATTTCTTGTTTAAAAGTGTGGGAACATGTGATCATTTTTTTCCCATTGATTGACCTTTTTTTTTTGTATAAAAAGACACGTAAAAGACATAAAACAAAACATATCCCTCTAATAGGTCTTCACAAGGCTGCCCATAAAGGGGGTAAAGGGGAGAGCTTTCTGGGACCCAGCCAATTAGGGAGCCCATGGAGGTCAGGAAATCAATTGTAAAGTTAAACTGTGATGACAATATTTTATATTTAACCTGAATATGAACCACTCTTATCAAAGCAACAGAAAACATTGTATTTATTTGTTAATGCAGGAGTACAATATAGCATTTTCAAAATGTAAACCCTTTTTCTTAAAATAAAATTACCTTTTTATTTGTAATATTAACAATGTGGATGGACACAGTGACAAAACCATTTGGCAAGTATGAATGACTTCATAGCTAAGCCATGATGTGCAAAAACAACAGGATGCCCAAGAAAAAGTATAAGGAATTGAAAGGTTTTTAAGGGAAAATTAATAAATAGATAGCAAAGTGGGTTAAAAGTGGCAAAATATGGCAGAAATAAGTGGTGAACAGCAGTTAAAGAGTGGCAAAATTTGTTAAAATTAGAAAAAATAGTATATATTATATATACATTTTAGAACATATTTAATATAAGCAGCAAATATGGGTTACAAAGGGCAAAAAAGGGTGCAAAAATGGGCATACACTGATGAATAGGGGTTAAAAGTTAGTTAAATGGTTTAACAAGTGCAAACATGGGCGAAAGTGTCAAAAATGGGTAGCTTAAGTGATGAAAAAAGGTGAAATCTTTGTGAACATCAGTTAGAGGTGGTAAAAATGGAGAAAAATGGTTAAAAGAGCAATATGTGGCATAAGAGCAGCAAACATGGCATATTCATGGAAAATGGGCAAAGATGGAAAAGCAGTTAAAAAGTGGCATAAATATGTTAACAGGTGCAAAACTGGGTTAAAAGTGGCAAAATGGGTGGTTAAAGTATGAAAAATGGTTAAAACGTTGCATCAAACATCGCTTCAAACTGGCAAAAAAAGAGAGGAAAAGGAAAAAGTGGATTTAGTGGAGAAACAAATTTGGTAAAAATGGGCAGTGATGAAAAGGAGTTAAAAAGTGGCACAGACATTTAATTTGAACATTAGAGTTTTGCAGGGGCCCAGCCAACTCTATGGCAAGCCTTGGTTTTAATTTTCAAATAAACTGATAATAGTGATAGAGGCAGGGAACCATGTCCATATAAGAACACATTTTAAAGTTATTCTTACAATTTGTCTTTTTTTTTCTGTCATCAGATGAGATGGTGTCAGCTATAGCCCCATGCATCCTTATCCCACCATATTGATAATATCAATAAATGTATTCAAACTTTTTTTACTTTTTGTCACCTTGTGTGGAGGCTTCCAGTGTACAGATAGCATCTTTCTTTGACAGCAGTGATGCACTGATGCCTCCTAGTAGTAAACATCCATTTACACAACTTCGTTTTAATAAGGCTAACAAACTATTATAGAAAATACAAGAGACTGAAGTTAGAAATATTTGTGCAGAATGTCCAGGTTTAGAATAATAATTACTGCAATACTGGTAATTATCACACCATTTAATGTTGTACTGGGTAAAGAGTTGGGTAGCTGGTAATTTCGTAAGGGATCAGTAAAGTTTTAGTTTCTCTACCTTCAAAATGCATGAATATTTACTTGTCTACTTGTTTCCAATTGTCCCCCACACCCCTCTCTACTGCTGGTTTGCTTTCACATTAGTGACAGTGTTCAAACCTGTAGTTTGATATACACTGTTATTGTAAATATAAATGATAATGTCTGCCAACTTAGGGTGCTTTCACATCAGGTGTCCTGGCCCTGATTTGAGTACAATTAAGCCTTAAGTCCAGTCCCATTTGAAAAGTGTGAACACAAGGATACCACCATTTGGCCTTTTGCCATGGGTGTATAAAATCAAGCACCTAGCCATGCAGTCTCCATTTCTGAACATTTGCGATACAAAATGGGTCGTTCTGAAGAGCTCAGTGACTTCAAGAGTGGTGCTGTGATGATATCCCCTTTGCAATAAGACAGTTTTTGAAATTTCATCCCTGCTGGATCATATATGATCTGGTATTATTAGAAAGTGGAAGAAGACCAAGTATAATCACAGGGCAGGTTAAATGACTGTTAATGCACATGGTGTGACAAGTCCCCAATGCTCTGCTGATTCTATAGAGTTCTGAACTTCCATTTGCATTATTGTAAGCACAAAAACTGTGCAGCAGGAGCTTTATGGAATGGGTTTCCATGGCTGAGCAGCTGCATTCAAGCCTCACATCACCAAGTCCAATGGCAACCATCCAATGGAGTGGTGTAAAATAAGTACACATGACAGCAGTGAAAACATGTTCTGTGGAGTGACAACTCCTGCATCTCTGTTCAGCAGTCAGATGGGTGAGTCTGGGTTTGATGGATGCTGAGAACATTCTTGCCTGAATGCATTGTACCAATTGTGAAGTTTGGTGGAGGAGGGATAATTGTTTTTCAGGGTTTGGGCTAGACACCTTACCTCCTGTGAAAGCCAATCCTAATGCTTCATTATACACCAAGACATTTTGGAAAATGCTATGCCTCCAACCTTGTGGCAACAGTTTGGGGAAGACCCATTTCTATTCCATCATGTCTGTTCCCCAGTACACAAAGGACTATAAAGATATGGTTTGATGAGGTCAGTGTGGAAGACCTTGGCGGGCCGGCACAGAGCCCTAACCTCAACCCCACTGAGTGCCTTTGGGATGAACCAGAACAGACGTTACCAATCAGGCCTTCTTGTCCAACATCAATGCTTGACCTCATAAATGCTCGACAGATGAAAGGACTCAAATCCCCACAGAAACACTCCAAAAATCATGTGAAAAGTCCTCCAAGAAGAGTGGAAGTCACTAAAGCTGCAAAAGGCCAGGCCAATTCAAAGTACATACATTTGAATACGGTGCTGTAATGGTCAGACGACCAAATACTTTTGTCCATATAATGTAGAGGTGGTGATGATTGATGCATGATTTATTGAGACTTGGGTGCGCCTCCTGTCTCTTCAAAATCTGACGTATTTGTACAGTATTTGCCCATTCCCCCCTTGGGCAGTACAGTAGATGTGGAAGTAGGAAGAGGACCATTATTGCTGCCTTAGAAATAGGGATCCATGCAGTTGGAGTAGCAACAAAACAGTCATGCCTTAAAGGTTAAACCAGGATTAAATCATTTGCTGTTTTTTTTCTGTGCCTCCTCAAATCATTACAAACTAAGAAGTATTTTCTGAGTTAATTGAAATGTGATGATAATAGTGAAGACTTGATCTTTCACCCCCCCATGAATTAACTCCCACACAGTGTTAGAGAACAAGCGTATGCATTTAGCGTACATTTTCCACTCTGAGTGGATGTTTATTGCCCCTGTGTTTCAATGAGGCACACTGTTGCTGGGTCAGCAGCTCTCCACTGTCATTTAGTTGCACTAACTGCCTGTGTCAGATATCTTAATCTTCTTCTGCTGAGTTACAGAGTTACACTTCATATTTCTTCTGTCTTTTTCTGAATTCCTTATCTATGTGTGACATGATAAATGAAGTGTTCTGTCATTGTTATATATTACTTTTATTTTCTAATGCTCAGACTCACACACAGAGGCTTATCCACAACATGACACCACATCAATCCTGTCTGTACTGCTCCATCCGTCCGTCTCTCTGTCAGTGCTGTTGTTTCTGCCTCTCTCTCTTACATACACGGGCCTGTGCACACATACTCACGGCCTCAGCCATTCAAATACACATCTCTATCTGCCGCACATACAAACTAATATCTCAGGTAAGCACAGGGCCTAAAGTGACCTGCTGTCGTGGTGCGTGAATCCACTAAGGCTCAGGAAAGGTAATATCATGCCCTCCCTCGTTCTCCTCCAAGGCTTGAGCGGTGATGTGGGCGAGCATGGAGGGGGGTACAGAGGTGAGGGAGGGGGGCAGGTGAAGAGGAATAAACAGATTTATTTGCCTGCGCCCCTCTCTGATTATTTTGCCCCTGCCTTTTGTTCCAGACCTTATGAAACCCAAATGTCAAGTGAGGCGAGGGCCTCATATCGAGCCCTGTCAATCACATCCCTCTGCGCACCTGAAGCCCTGACGCCGGATTATTGGCTTCAACACAAGGGCTGCCTTCGCCGCCAGCCTCAACGCCTCAGACCGTTCGACAGCCAAGTTTTTTTTTTCTAAAGAGGAACTTCATTTGGCAGCTGATGTGCGGGAGATTGCATAGGAGCCGATTTTAAGGGAAGCAAGCTAGATTCATGTGTGTGTATGGGGGGGATGGGTGGCTTATCGGGGGAAGGGGATTAAGGTGAAGAGGGGGCTGTGCTTGACTTAGGCGGAGGTGGGGAGTGGGGAATGGGTGGTGAAAAATCCAGCCTTAACATCTTGCTCACTGCACTGATCCTGACCAGCTATCAGCACCTGTACATATGTCTCTTAATCTCACTGCAGCTCTCTCTTTCCAGTCTGCCCTCCTTTTATCCTCTCTCTCACTCACATCTGTGGTTTCCTACACTATCTTCTTATCTCTAATATTACACTCCCCCACTATTACTGGCCTGTCATCACTCACAGCCCAGTGGTACAAGTATTAACTTCTGTCAGGCTTTAGCAGAATTTGACACAAATTTAGCGTTAACTCCAGTCACAAAGTTGAATTTCTAATGAACCATTCTCAAAGAAAACATGAAAACAGATGTGCAAAACCTTGTATACTTCTGAATAAAATTACAAGTGTTATTCTCTCTTGTTTTCAGGAAAATACATTTCTCACAATGCAACTTAATCACAAATACCTCAGTCTGAAGCTCAGTTATGGATCACAGGAGTTCAGATGTGGCCCAATTTGAACACAAGTTCTATCTTACAGCGACAATGAGTTTGCAATCTGCCATCATTTAAGGTGTTCCACAAGCTAAGATAGTTTCAATGCAGGCTTCACTTCTAACTTGACTACTACACCTACCTCCTGGTAGGTGTTCAATCCTCCTTAAAGTGGATTTTCATAGTGACAAGGCTGCCGACAGAATTGGATGAACTAGTGGTTATTTTGGAACCAAAAAAGCCACTTTAACTAATTTTTCATGTATTTTTGCCAGTTTACCAATTTTTGTTGTTTTTGCCCTCAATTACCACTCTTTTACCACTTTACACTCATTTTTGCCTCTTCTTTTGCCTTTTGTTGGTCAATTTCAACACTTTTTGCCACTTTTTACCCATTTTTGTTGTTTTGGGGCCATTTTTTACTACTTTTAACCCATTTTTGCCTCTTAACAATTATGTTATTATTTTTCATCTAAGTTGTCTAATTTCTTCTTTCACCCTTTATTGCCACCCTTTATTGCCACTCAACACAATTTTACCACTTCTTTTTGGCATTCATATCTTATTTTTGCCACTTTCTGCCCATTTTAGTTGCTTTTTAATAATTTTTGACAGTTTTTGACATTTTGTTTTGCTATTTTCCCCGATTTTTGCTGATTTTGGGCCATATTCACCACTTTCTTTTTTGCCTCTTTTCACTATTCTGGATTATGTTCCATCGAAATCATCTTTTTTTTTTCTGGCATCCGTTTGTGCTCATCATGGTAAAGCTTTGAAGCCTAATATTACTTTCCAAATGGTTTAGTTCAGTGTGCCTATCCACACTGTTAACTTTAACAATAAAAAGACCATTTTGTTTTAAGAATGGGGATTTACTTCTTGAAAAGGACTATATTTGTACAATAGCATAAATACATCAAATTCAGGTTTTGCTTTGATAAGAGTGGTTATTATTTAGGCCAAAATAAAATATGGTTATCACACCTAACTTTACACCAGACTGGGATTTTGATGACCTCCATGGGCCCCCTGTTTGACTGGGCCCCAGAAAGCTCTTGCATTTATCCCCCCTTATGGGCAGCCTTGCCCTGCATGGAGATAATTTGAATTTTAGGATAACTTGAAAGGATAGTGAGGAACTAAGGAGTTCATTGGCTATTTGGTGTCAGCAGTAGTCTACTTTCTACATGTTACACACTCAGGAATGGACAAGGATTTGCTTTTGTTTTCCATGAGTGGACATCATTCCCACCATCCAGCAAGATCTCAACACTTGATGTCTTGTTATTTTACACTGGCTGAAGGTTTGAGGAATATGCTGTAATCACGCTATTGTAATGTTTTCACATATTTCATGTACTTTTGCTGCAGTTTGTTCATGAATGGCAGTTATCTAGTTAAGATAATTGAAATACTCAGTGCACTTAATGCCTGTACAAGTATGCTAGCAATAGCCAAACTGATGACATGAGTACCTAAGCTTTTGCTCACACAAGTATTGGCTCATGATGATCACAGACACACAAACATTAGGGATGCACATGTCATAAGTACCAGACTACAAGAATTTTGCAAGTTACTAAACAGTCAGTCAGTTTATCTGTTCAAAAGATGAACAGCCTTCTGATATTTCTCTAAATGTTTCTTGAATGCTGTCAAGAACTGAAAATATTCAGCTAATGTGACGTTATTTGGGTTCATGTCACAAGCCCATGAAGTCCAGGAAACTAATGTGAGCATTTTAACTTGGGAGATTACATGTGGAGGATATAATACAGCATCACCAAGGGCATTTTCAGTGCCATTTCCTTCTTTAATATCTAAAGCAGGACTATTCACAGAGAAGAGCTACTCATCATGTGCATGCACCCTCAGCTGTAACCCGGCTAGAGTACTCACTGCAAGAAGAAACTTAATGTTCCTCAAGACACTTGGGGGTTTGTTGAAATTGTCATTGGAAAGGCCAGGATAACAAGACCTTGTTGAACCAATGGCATCATGCTGATTAGCTCCAAATTTGAAACAAGATTCCTCTCATAAACAGAGAGCGTGAACTCTGTCAGCAGACAGGCACGTCTGAAAACCCTGAGTCAGAAAATTCTCCCTCTGCAGTGACTTCATGGTAACAAAGTTGAAAATTAAGCTTCAGAAAAGTACCTACTTTGTTAACATAAATAAAATATGGATTATTAACAGTAGGCAAATGATTGAAGTTTTTCCAGTCTCCATCCAAATATTAAAAGCATTAACTTCTAACTGATTACATAAATAGTTGACAACTCCTTACATCTGAATACTGTCCTTTCATTCTAAACATCAGATGTTCTAATATGAACATTTTGTTACAGAGCTTAAGTTACTGGTATCAATAAACATTTTGGCTATGACTTATTGTGCACCACATCCATGCAAGTCTATGCATCAATGTGAAGCATGGGAAAAACACATTTGTTGCCTAAAAGGGTTAAATAATTAAATTATTGTCTTTCAGTAGATTGCACCACCAGGAGATCTGCCCTAGCACCTATTTTTTTTCTGCATTTTGATTTATCTTGTGCAGCGTGCCCCTACAACAAAGCTTTTTAATCGTGTTCTCATCTTGGGACCTAAAGTGTTCATCCTTCACCTTTAGACATCAATGACATATACATTAGTCTTAATGTATTTATTACTGCAGTGCGCTATAGGTGAAATCTCCCAAATACTTTTAAACAACAGTGCAGTTTGGATCCTGCTGACATCATAGCTTCTTCTTGTTTTTTTATTTAATTCTTGAGCAGAAGGTTTCATAAAGTTTCCCAAGAAGAAGATTCACGTTTCAAAAAGTTTTACTTTCCTGTTGAGCCTTGTATAAGACGGTTCGTTATTTATGCCAGAGAATGCAGAATACCATCTGCAGAAACCATCTGCAGTGAACATTTGAAACAATAGCATTAGAGGACTCAAATTTAGAATGAGACATTGCACCACAATCATTGTGTTTAACCCCTTAAAGCCTGAAAACACAAATAATAGCCAGGAAATTCTCATTTTTTGTAACTGAAAAGTTCATTTAACTTACTGCTGAAATTTAAAATCAATCCAAATTTCCATAAAATTTAACAAATATATTTCTTGTATCTCACTCTCTCAGGTATCATAAAAGTATGCATCAAATATGCGACAACAGGAGTTAAGGGGTGAACATTTTTGCTGATATTTAGAACTGATATAGCAGTTGTAATAACCAGCCTACATCAGTTGAATGTTAAAAGTATGATTATGAAGTTTTGGGCAAGAACAAATCCATCAGCTGAAATCTTTTTCTTTCTTCATCCTCATTCCTTATAGTGCCTATAAAAGTATTCAGCCACTTCAGTGTTTTACCCCTTTTTTAATAAATCAGTGATGGTCAGTGTAATTTGGCTGTTTTGATCTAAAAACAATATTTTTGAAAAATCCCTGCTTAATGTCTTAAGGAAAAAAGATTTCTAGAAAGTAATGTCAGTTAAACAAAAATATGTACTGTAAAATAAGTGACTGCATAAATATTCACCCCTTTTAAGTGACTGACCTATTTCAACAGGGGACCACCCAATTGGTGCTAGTGGTCTCACAGTCCGTAAAGTAGGGATCACCTGAGAGCAGTGAATGTGTCTCAAGTGATTGTAGTATAAAGACACCTGTGTCTGGAAGGTCCATTCACTGGTTAAATAGTATTCCTGGCTACCATTACACCGTGAAGACATAAGAACACTCCAAGCAACTCAGAGAAAATGTTACTGAAAAGTATAAGTCAAGGGGTGGATCAGAAAATTTCAAGGCTCTAAACTGAGTTCAGTTAAATCCATCATCAAGACATGGAAAGAATATGCCGCATGTGTAAATCTGCTTAGATCAGGCCGTCCTAACAAACTGAATGACCGTCCAAGCAGGAGACTAGTGAGAGAGGCCACCAAGACACCTATGACTACCCTTAAAGAGTTACAAGTTTCAATGGCTGAAATAGGAGAGACTCTGCTTACAAAGAACTGTTGCCTTACCAGTCAAATTTTATGGGAGTGGCAAAGAGAAAGCCATCACTGAAGAAAACTCAGTTTAAATCTATCTAGACTAGAAGTCACCAAGGGCATGTTGGAGACTCTGTGGTCAAGTAGAAGAAAGTTTCTTGGTCTGATGAGACCAATTTGGTGCTTTTTGGCCTTCAGATGAGACACCAAACACTGCACATCTTCACAAACACACCATCCCCACTGTGAAGCACAATGGTGGCAGCATCATGCTGTGGGGATACTTCTCAGCAGCCGGCCCTGGGACAATCTTATTCAGTCTGCAAGAGAACTACAACTTACGAGAAGATTTATTTTCCAGCAAGACAATGACCCCAAGCATACAGCAAAAGATACACAAAAATGGTTTGAAGACAACAAGAAGAATTTTCTGGAATGGCAAACTCAAAGCCCAGACCTAAATCCGATAGAGAACAGTGTTGGGTAGCGTTACTTTTTAAACTAACTCGTTAGATTACTGCATTACATACTGAGAAAAGTAATTTGTTATGTTACTGCGTTACCTACTTCTAAAACTAATGCGTTAGAGTACTTTTGTGTTACTTAATATTAAAACCCTTCAGCCACTTGTTCCACTCAGCAGTTGTAAAAATGACAGATAACGACCACATGTCTGCATTTGAATGTGTAGATTCTAATGCCAATATACAGCCTAATTTACAGCCCATAATCTGTATCTCTGCAGCCTGAGAACACCGCTAACAGACAGGAAAACGTTTACAGCTCTTTAACATGCTCACAATCTGACAAGCTGAACAGAGGCAGACAGAATCACTCGCATGCTGTGCGTAATAACAGTGCGTAATTGGAACAGCTGCACAGCTGAAAGCAAACGGAGCTTTTAAACTTACGTTTCACCATGATGCTGTTCTTGTCTCTTTTATCCAAAAATCCAACATGATGGGGATAATTCCACAGTGGCCTGCTGTCCTCTCTGTCATGTCCCTGGTTCAGCAAGCCAACAATGCGCGCATAATGGCACAGCATGTTTACCTTCCGCTGGCACGGCGCTACGTGTCAACGTGACTACAGGAAGAAAGAAGGACAAATGAGCAAGGAGTTTCTTCTTTTTTCCTTCTCTCTTTTTGAAGCCACGGAAGAGAGAGGACATTTGGGATTTTTCTTTCAGTAATTGATTACTTTTATAAAAATGTAGCTAATAATGGGATTACTTGAATCGTAAAACTAACGCGTTACATTACTCGTTACAACAAAAAGTAATATGAGCACTCTAACGAATTATTTTGTAACACGTTACCCCCAACTCTGATAATTTGTGGCTGGACTTGAAAAGGGCTGTTCACGCCCGATCCCTGTGCAACCTAAGAGCGCTTGAGCAGTTTTACAAAGACGAATAGAGTAAAACTGCTGTTTCCAGAGGTGCAAGCCTGATTGAGACCTATCCACACAGACTCAGTGCTTTGATTGCATAACTCAAGGAAATCGGCCTTCCTGATGTGAAGCTGGATATCAAGTTGTGTGTTGGCAAGTATATTGCTTGTTTTTGCTCCTAGTCATGTGAACCAACTGTATGTCTCACAAAGTTTCCCTTTGACGTAAATTCAACTAACCAAGAATAGAAATTAAAACCTTGAAGGATACAGACAATACTATTCACAGCCTCATGAAGGTAAACAAGGGAAGGTCATTTGTCTCACTGCATGTCCAAGAAAATCTTAAACAAAGAAAAATAATATAATAATAAATCTCAAACTTTCACAACCAATGTAATGAGGCACATACTCACAATGCAGAGACCATAACCCTGCAGACCTCTGCTTTTTTCCTATAGGTCAGATGAGTTATTCTGATATATTTACTACAAGACAAGCACAGTGTTATTGTCTTTTCACCATCACACCATCCTCTTGGTTTATAGAATCATAATATAGCACCTGTCTGTCACTGTCTTGTGTGTGCAGGTGTATGATGAGGGTCCACTGTCTAACTAATCATACTTCAATGAGCACTAACCACTGGTCTGTGTTCCTAAATCTCCTGTCCTTACAACAAGCTGCGTCTAAATCCCCATGCTCGCCCCTTTAACACGTCATTAATCCCCGGCGGTCTCCCCTTTGAACAGGGAGCTTGTGTGAAGGGATAACCAGGGCTCCTCAGACACAGAGACAGGGAGGCGGAGGCAGCGTTGGATTTACCCCGCTACCAGCAGGTTAATCCTGCCTCCACACTGAGTGAGTAAGGGGAGGTAGAGTTGGTGTGTGTTTGTGTGTGTGTGTCTTTATTGGAGACAGTTAAGGATGGGCTCCATCGCGGTAACGACTCTGGGGAAACATCAGCATCTGGTGCTCAAAGTCATCCAGTCCCCCAAAAAGGAGCACACAGATTGCTGCCATTTCTTTATTAGATTACAAATAGATGGATGCAAGTGTTTGTGCTGGTAGAAACCGAAATAGCACAGAGCGACAAGATGACAAACAGACCGAGACGCTGAAAGCAGAAAAAGGGAGAGACAGTCTCAGATGAGAAACAATTAATTATCAGGGAAGTGATGACAAAGAGGAGAGCTGAAACAGAGGGACATCCTCAGGGTCCAAATAACGCAGCAAACTGATCAGAGCTGTGTTGTGTTGTGATGGACTCCAGGAAGAATAGCTGTTTCCTTAGCCACAGCTAATGGAGATCAAAATAAATGAGAACATAACTGATACTTGCTTATACAGACCCTACGAAGACTGAACCATTAGAAAGTTTACACTGAAATCTAGTTTTTATAGCCATGATACACAATTTTAATAAAAATGGCTTTACATCATATTATTGTGTGCTCTTGATGTTAGTTTATTGACTTAGGATATTTTTAGACATTAAAAATGGAACTCATCAGATGTTTTCACCACTATTAGGATGCTTTAGAGAGGACAAACCTTTGTGAGCTATAGAAGAGGTACATGAGTGAGCTCTGGCTGTAATAAAATAATTCCATCTATGCTTTTTGCAGATGATGTGGTTCTGTTGGCTTCCTAAGCTGGGGACCTCCAGCAGGCATTGGGACGGTTTGTGGCTGAGTGCGAAGTGGTCGGGATGAGAGTCAGCACCTCCAAATCCAAAGCCATGGTTCTCTGCCAGAAAACAGTGGATTGCTCCCTCCTGGTGGGGAGTGAGTCTTTGCCACAAGTGAAGGAGTTCAAGTATCTTGGGGTCTCGACGATTGAGGGTAAAAAGGAGCATTAGATTGACAGGCGGATTGGCGCAGCATCATCACCATCATGGTGAAGAGGATGTTGAGCTGAGAGGCAAAGCTCTGAATTTAACGGTCAATCTACCTCCCAATCCTCACCTATGGTCAGGAACTTTGGATAATGACTTATACAAGTGGCCAGAATAAGTGGGAAGAGCAGAACCTGTCATAGGTGTACAATGGCTAGGTGAGTAAAATACATCACACAAGGTGTTTGTTTTTCAGTGGAGCCAGCTGGAGAATGAAACTCTTGCCGAAACTGTTTGGGAGGAGAGGGAAAACATCTCTTCCGCCAAGAAAAAGCTTTCTGTGAGATTTTTAACTCTTCTTTTAAAAAAAATATGCTGTCCAGTTCTGATAAAACTGCTGCTATAGCCACTGTACATTCAACAGAACTAGATAAACTCATCTCAGCAAAATCTAGGAACACCTGCCAGCCCAAAAGCACTATTTAGCACTCATTGTGAAGCTCTACACTTTTATATTTCAAATTAAATATAAGCAGCAAACAGAAAATGACATGTTTGAACCCAAAGCTTTCAATGTTTCAACAACACCTGTGGGTTGTCGTATTTACCTGTCCATTAAATAGGTAATTATTTGAAACATGTTTAGTTTAAAAAAAAGCATCACTTTGAGAAAAGCAGGTTAGATATACCCCATCAAGCAAAAACAATGACTCTCCACACATGTATTAACTCTTATCTCCTTGTTACCGTTTACCCAAACCAACTCCTGATGTTGATTCTTTCAATCTGCTTACTGTTTCTACTATTTCTGTGTTATATGCTATGGTCCCGTCAAAACTGTACATTATGGAAAATGTATGGTCTGCAAACAAATTAATCTCCTTTATTTTATCTGGGGTGAATAACTTATTATGGAAAGTGAAAATTAAGTCTTGAAGAGTACAGAGGGTTAAAAAAACACACAAATCCATACAATAAAATGAATACATGTTACAACCTGACTAAAAGGCAGTTTTCCACCAACTGCCATGCCTCTATTGATTCCCTAAACGCTTGCCCCCAAAAAGCTGTGTAACCCTGGCAAAAGTCATTATTGTTCAGTTTAGTGTATCATATTAAACAACAGGGCTGCTAACTTTTCTTTTCAAAATAAAAATGGCCTTTGTCTGGTGTGCAGCAGAGTCTGGGACAGGCAGTCAGACTTTTAACATTCTGCCTCCTCCTCAGTCTAAAAGACTAATCAGCCACTCGGCGGGGCTCTGGCTGCTAACCAGGACTAATTCTGCCTCCTGCTGGCTGGCGACACACACTGAGACAGCCATGATTGGCTGTTTAGCACCAGGGGGTACACCTCTGATTGTCTGCTTAGCATATTTTCTCCCTTCATTCTGATGGCACACTCTCGCTCTTATCCTTATTGCAGGGCGCAATTCACAGGGACATTACAGACGGCTGTGTGTGTTTCTGTGAGGATGTGTGTTTAACATGAGTGTATTTGGACAAACAGAAAAATCCAAATTCATCACCATGCGACAACCTCCCTCCTCCTTTTTCTTGTCTCGTTTATTGTCCCCCCTCCCTTTATTCCTCCTTCTTCTTCTTCTCCACTGCGGCACAGATCAGATAGAATGTCACCTCTACAAACTGCCGCGAGCTAATTAGCTGTTAGCCATGTTTGTGTTCTTGACTGATGACAGGATCATTTACTCTGGTCTCCAGCTGGCTCTGTTTGTCGGAGCCATCTCATTAGCATGGCAAATTAGTCCCACTCAGTCAGGGTTCTGCCTCGCCCAATGAGAAGTGATTGGAATGCAAATCAATCAGGAGGGCGGGGACATGGACAAAATAAAAATTGTGGTGAAGAGGGGAGGATGAGAATATTGTGTAAACTTTTATTATGATGAAAAATTACATCAGGTTGTTTGCAGGAAATTAGACAGAAAAGGGTAAAGGTCAAGATTGTTCTGATTTGAGATGTATTTTTAAGAGAAAGAGTTCAGAGAACAGATCTCAGCCTGTGTCGGCTGCTGGTAGCTGAAAGAAAAATATAAAAAGGAGATGTATTGTGCTACTGCGAGCAACTGCTGTTATTCCAAGAAAATCTGCTGTAAATAATCAAAACATTACTACGAATTTGTGAGTTTAATTCCACTCAAAGCTCAGCTTAATTTGTAATACCACAGCCAAGATTAATTAACAACAGCCAATCATTGAACCAACATCAATCCAACCAGGTGGAGTATTTCTCTAAAAGAAAAATTGAACAAATCCTTGAGGGTTTATGTGAACAAATCCAAGAAAAAACAAGGTTCAGCTTATTAACAAGTAGCTTTGCTTGGCTAAGGAACCATGTTTGTCATCAGTGCTTTATAATTCTGCTAACAGAGATGTTAATGTGTTCCAAGCGTAAAACAATCACTAATTTAATATCCTGTCATCAGTATTATTTCTCCACATCAGCAGAAAGTTATTGATCACACTCAAGAGCATTTTCTCTGAGTCATTCACAGTAGTTTAATTTCCCTGCTCATACACCTTATTTATTTCTCTATTTAATCTTTATTTAACCAGGAGAAAAGAGACACAGAGATTAAAAACCCTCTCTTGTAAGAGTGTCCTGGCCAAGACAGGAAGTAGCACAACAAAGATACAAACAATAAGCAACCATACAAATAAAATGTCAGACACATTAATACATAGAAAGACAAGATATAGCAAACTAGAAAAGCACTCGGAGAGCGCAGACCTCCGCCATCAGCCTTATCTCCCAATAGTGAAGAATCCTTTAATAAAATTCCTGGTTCCGTTCCCCTGTGCCCCCCACCACGGTATTCGTCAATTACTCCCTCCCCGGTGGGGTGAAAACACAGTGAGGCAAAGCATTGGGTGAACATGGGTGAACTGACATGGTGGAAGCATTGCCTGCTGGAGCCAACAGATGTACTGACAGTCTCATCCATGGTCTCACTGGACAACTGGAAGTCATGGCAGAGGGTGAATATTCCTCTATTCCTCCCAGCATTGTGAGTATTCTCTCTGCAGTTCGCTTTCTCTCTGTTATGCTCCAACTCGTCTCCTCGACCAGGCGTGCGTCTTTCAAACTCTTAAAAACTCCAAAACTTTGAATAAAAACATACCCAAAAATGCTGCTGGGATTGAAATTACTCATGTCCGCCATCTCCTGGTGTAAAGTGGTAACAGTACAGACCTCCACCATTAGCCCTATCTCCTAGCAGTACAGAGTCCTTTAAAAAAATTCCTGAATCCAGACGGTGATCTGAATCACTCACAAAATCTAATCAGTTCTGACATTTCTGACATTTCCTGAAAATTTCATCAAAATCCGTCCACAACTTTTTGAGTTATGTTGCTAAAAAACAAACAAATGAACAAACCCATCCGATCACATAACCTCTTTGGTGGAGGTAATAAAACAGTTCGTTAAGGTATTTGTTAAGGTCAACTACGATGAAAATACATCTGCAGCATTTAACTTCCTCTTAAAAGCATCTAATGAGACCTGATCACTTTATCATCTTTAAATCATTCCTGGCACAAGGGGCAGCTAACTTGCACACTTTTTTTCCAGGTTCACTTCTGACCTTTGGAGCAGACGTCAAGAAAAGATCCTGAGATTAGACATTTTGAGTTCCTGTACTGTTCTGACCGATGTAGGTCAAAAGATATGAAGGAAGTAGACCAAGAATAGCCTGGTAGAATAGAATACCTTAAAACACCAAATAATAGCCCGGGCGTTTATTTGTCTCAATCACTGAGCAGACCAGGTGTCTATTTGGGACCAGGCAGCTATTTGGAACAGGCGTTTAATTCCTTTCTCACAAAAATCTTGCTTAGCAAAAATTGGAAAAATAAGGTACATTTGATCAAACTATTTATTTACACCAGTATGAATATCACTTTTACATTTCTAAGACAAGATTACAGTACCATAGTTATACTTTTGTCTTCTTCTGTCAACTCAACACTCTCTAAACACTTTAAATACATGAAAGGAACTAAACAAACACAAAGTTGACGACAGTTAAAAGTTAACGTCAAACTTTTTACTTTTTGGCTGCACCGGGGCATGGCGCTGCTATCTCACTTGAGAAAACAAGCAAGGGACGGGGGTGCCCCAGCCAATGAGGAGGCTAGTACTTGCAGCCAAAGCCAAGAGCTTAAAAAAATTAGCTCTCAGATGAAACATGCATTTACAAAACATTACCATAATCCAGCACAGAAATAAAAGTAGTAGTAACTAGGGATGATAAACACTATTATTGTTGTGATTTGGTATCAGCGGATATGAGAATTTCTGCCGCTATGTACGGCTGATTTATCTGCCATACATAATGGTCATAAAAATAAAAAACGGCCCCTTAGTACCAATTCAGCATCATTAAAATCCCAAAGCCTATCTGAATACTGTTGCTGACCATGTCCATCCCTTTATGGCCACAGTGTACCCATCTTCTGATGGCTACCTCCAGCAGGACAATGCACCATGTCACAAAGCTCAAATCATCTCAAACTGGTTTCTTAAACATGACAATGAGTTCACTGCAATCTGCAATCTCAATCCAATAGAGCCTGTTTAGGATGTGAAGGAACGGGAGATTCGCATCATGGATGTGCAGTCAACAAATCTGCATACTATACTACTGTCAATATGGACCAAAATCTCTGAGGAATGTTTCCAACACTTTGTTGGAAGTATGCCACGAAAAATAATGGCAGTCTGAAGGCAAAAGGGGGTTAAACCTGGTACTAGCAGGGTGTACCTGACAAAGTGGCCAGTGAGTGTAGGTGATTTTGTAGGGAGCTACACAATCAAGGAGGCCTAACATGAGTCCTGAACATTTTGAATGGTGCCTCGAATGTAAAACAACTACCAGACTGTCTTCTTCTCTGCTCCTCTCAGCTCTGCTTGACTCAGCCTCTCTTTGCACCAGGGATACCTTGTGTATTTTACAATACCAAAAGGTGTGTATGCATCAGTATCAGCTAAAATGATTTTGGGAATATCTTATATTGGTAAAAATCCAATGGATATTGTGCATATCCACCAACCAGTCCCTTTTTAGACTAAACGAAAGTCATAATTTGATTATGAAATAAAAGCCAAGTGTCATTCTGAGCCTTTAAACCATCTGCTGAACATGAGGAGAAAAATAGAGATCCGTCAATTGAAATACCAAGATATCTGTAACACAAATTAAACTTGATCTTGGTATCCTGAGGAATGATCAATGGCAGTCTCTGAGGCTTAGATTTAGCATTTGGTAAGAGTATGACTTTTGTTTTGTCTTTGTTTAAAACAAGTTTCTAGTCGTAGAACTTTGTTGGACAGTCTGAAAATCAAGTATAAGAGGAAGAGAGCTTGGTCTGGGGTGGTGGCTGAGCAGTATATTACAGTGTCATCAGCATAAAAATGAATCTGGGATTTCATTTAGTGGGGGAAGCATAACACTATAAAACACATATAGGTATGAGGCTGCACAATATAGTTATTTTTAGTCCAGTAAAGAACAACACATGTCAAAGCCACTTGGGTTTTCAAGGTACAGTTATGTTGTTAGAGGTGCAGGAGGTCTCACTCTCCCTCTTCTGTGTGTGTTTTACTCCTTCTAGTCAATCTCTCTGAAGCTGCCGCTTTCTCCAGTTTCATTTGTCGACAGGTCTGGCAGCAGGGAGAAGGGGGGGCAGTAATGTAAGAAAATTGGAGGATTAGACGGCGAGCCCTCTTCCTGTCTGCTGCAACCACCCCGCTCCTCCTCCCTCTTCTCCTCATCTTCCTCCTTCTCATGCCTCCATCCAGCCCTCAGACTATAATAACACAGCCTGACATACTGACGACCTCCCCTCCCGTTTCTCATCCCTAACAGATCTGTCATCCCTCCTGGTTCCTCTCTTTAAACCCAGACTTTCTTCCTTTTAATTCGCCTTTTTCACTTAAAAGCAGGATTAAAGCCCATCTGTGTCCTCTCTATCTTCCTCCCTGTCATTCTCAATTACCTGGCTCACCTGCTGCCATAATCAGCTCCTGTAATCTTTACCCAGACCTGTCCTTGCTGCAATGGAGGTGCGACATCTCTACATCCAAGTTTGAGTCACATTTTCATTGTCAGAGTGTTCTTGCATGTGAGTAACAGAGTGCAGCAATGTGGCACTGACACGACACAACATGACACGACACAAGGCTAAGAGGTTGTAGGGGTGGTGGTGGAGGTGGAGGAGGAGGAGGGGGATGTGAGCTATGAGCGAGAGTTTCAGAGTGTATGTGGAGGGGTCTGAAAGGGCCTAAATGGATCCGCGATTGGACTCTCTGAGGTCGTCATCAGCCCAGATTGGAGGCCATTAGGGCCTATTTAAAAGAATTACTTCCAGGATGCAATCAAAAACCCTGATAGGTAATCAATGGCAACTCGATCAGGGCACAAAGGCAGTCCATGTGTCTCAATCAGCCACTATTCAGCAGGACAGGGAGATCAGTACTGCACAGAACCTGCAGTCACTTTTTTGCATTGCATGCAGCCACATACAGAAGCATTAAGTACAATCATAAATACCTGGAACGCATGCATGCACACAAATACACACCATGATAAAAGTGTAAAATCACTCATTGCAGGGATAGAATATCCAAGCAAGCACGCACAAATGACAGTAAGTTGATCTGCAGATGGCAATGTTCCCCTGACCTGCTCCCAGACAGTGATTTATCAGGAGGCATGTAATGCCTCAAACACCACCCCTTGAGCTTTATAAGAAGAATTACAGGACATAAAGGGGAGGGATGAAGGGAGAAAGAGAGGAAGAGCATGAAAGGATGAGAATGGAGAAGAAGGGAGGGGGGAGTGATGGGGGAACCAGGCATGAGCAAAAGAAGAGAAGAGGTTGATTTATAAGACCTTCTAGTTAACTGAGCCCTCTTCTGTACAGTGCACACATACACCTGCAGCATCCAGTGAGAGTGATGAGCAAGGAGGGGCTGGTAATGCTGCTCAATGATGCGTGTGGCATTTAGTTCAGTCTGAGTGCGCCCGTTTCTACAGCCATGCAGACTCACAATATGCCCCGGCAGGTGGACAAAAACGAGAGAGGCAGACAGAGAAAAAGAGGGGAGGGGGGTGGTGAGGGTGGGAAGGATCCAAGGCCACAAATTGGGACAATATGCTCGCTTCATAAACAGAGCAGAACCCTCAAAGCAGCCCGGCACACTGTGGGGCCAAAATTAGCACCCACATCTGAGCTGGAGGGACTTCAGGGTGCACGCAAACATGCACACGTACATATGCAAACAGAAAGAGACACTCAAGAATGTGCAATAACTTGATTTATTAGGTTATATACACCAGCGCATATAAATGCAGAAAGACACACACACCAATAGAAACAATAATAGTCCTGACATGATAAAACACCATCGAAAAGGGGATATGAAACACAGCGCGCTCTCTGCAATAAGATTACAGGCTATCAGCCCTCAGTAGATTTGCCAGCGGGAGTCCCCAGTATAATAAAATCAGATTAAAGGACAATCATATTTATTTCTAGTATATACAATATATCAAGGTTGCTCAGCAGCTCTTATTGTGATAGGCTGTGAAAAGGCGAGGCCTCTGTGTACTCTCCTTCTTCTAAGTTGACGTTAGGCTGTGTTTAATGAGCTTCAGGTGTCAAGGAGTCGCAGATGTAACAGGATATGTTGGCGAGGCTTATTGATTTATTGTTTTTCAAAGAAGTTTTTGTGCTTTTGTTATTGCCTGGCTGTCACCAGTAATGTCATTTCAGAATCATTCCAGGTGAATAAAAGTTGAGGGACGGTGTGTAAATGTGAGCATGTGATTGCTGTGCAGTGGGGTAAAATATTAGAAAATAAGACGACTTGGAGAGGTTAATATGACTTGTGACATATAAACACATCTCCAGCTCTGGGAAAAGGAAAATATATGTGATTATATGCCAAGATTTTAATTTAGATGTACTCAGAAGTCTAAATTACTTATTGCCACCCCTATCACTGCAACCAACACTCATACACTATGTGCATACATAAATAGATGGCAGAATCGCACCATAAAGCTTCTTCTGTAAAGAAATAAGCTGTCACAGCTGTCACTAAAGCTAAAAAACCTATCTGACTTGGTCCTATAGCAGAAGAAGCTGTGAAAGCCAACTTTTGCCTCCACTGAATTGAAGCTTGGTGCTCTTTGCCCCCAGCCAGACTGTGATTATGCAACCAGCTGTTTGTCTGCACTGCTTGTCTTGTCCAGGGAAAACATCTGTCTAAACAGTACCTGTATCATTGGATCATAGAGGCTGTTACCACCGCCTGATAATACAAAAAAAGGTGACAAGCCCGAATAGATCCAACAGATTCAACCAGAGGGAGAGCTGTCTCTTGTGATATTTAAGGCTGTTGAAAGAATTTATATCAGCTGTAACTGTGTCATGCAACATGTCAGATTTTACTGTCAGGACAGAGGAGTAGTAGGACAAGTTAAGACTTAAGGCATGAAAACATGATTTTCTGTTAGGTTCATTTAAAGCCAGAAATAAACAGTAACACTATCAGAAATTAGTCCACAAAGATGTGAAACAGAGTGAATTTGCAGTCAAATCATTTGCAAAGTATCCTAATGTTCTCTTTTAAGTCCTATATTTTAGGATGTTTTTACCTGTGCCCACCAATTCTGGCAAAAAGAGCATCACCCTTTCTCTGCCTGATCCGTTCTTACCCCTTAAATCCATAGCATCTGTGTGTCCCGTCATCCATCTGTGCCATGGTTTTGCTCTATTCGATGGTGTACACTCTGCCTCTGAGGCAAAGTGCAGCCACAGTTCAACCCAGAGCAGCTGGAATCCAGAGCTGACAAGATCACACAGAATTAAATAGTTGCATACGAATGACATGTTATTAGCCTTTCTAAGGTTGATTTGCTGCTCTATCATTGCCTGTTTTGACCTAATGTTGACATACTATTGGATCATAAATGATTGACAGTCTGTACATTGTGTTTTATTTTGAAATTTTACAACCATAATCGGCTGTGTGTCTATCTGTGTGTCTATCTTGATTTGTTTCTCCAATTATCCTTGATACCTCTCAGAAGACTTCTTGGATGAACTGGTTTGAAACTGGTGCCATAAAAAAATCCTAAATATGTACAGATTTTCTATAAAATTGGTTTGTGCCTTTTTTCCTCAGTTTAAAGAGAGTTTTCGTTCATCCACAAACACTGAAAGATGGAACCTACATCTTGCTAATGACACGCTGTTGAAACACACCTGCACCTGAAATACACCTGCTCCACAATCCCTGATTTAAGTAGGTTCTCTTTAAAAGCACTTCTCCACACTCAACAAAATAGTACAGAAGATGTCTCACACATTGGTGTTAGAAATTAGAGATGGGCACGATTAAATCTGTGTATCAAATTAGCCAGCACAACATTTATGAGTCGTTTAAACTGATTACCTATCATTTTTTATGAACACAGGTGTGAAATCCCGGTCTACAGCTCTTTAAACCAGAATTGAAGCCCAGCCACAGGAAACTGCTGTAGATGGTCACAGCCTACCTGTCAGAGCTTTCCCTGGAACATCACTGGACGTCAAAATGAAAGGCTTAGCGGTTAGCATGTAGTAGGAACAGTGCAGTATGACCGTTTTTTTAAAGTAGAAAATGGAAATAAAGTGGTATGTAGGCTGTCAAGGGTTATACTTGCGTAAAGCTACTGAATCAACGTAAATAGAGGCCACATATCAAATATTATTGTCCAAAGAGGAACCAAGGCTGGTGGAGATAGCTGCTAATGTTAGCCATGCTCCACAGAGTATATCAGGCTGATATCCTACCCACAAAAACAATGACACTGTGATGAACTTGACTGTTCTCTAAGTATTAAATGCAATTTAAACAGACTTTTAGCTGAATGGGGAAATAGATGCCTTGGAACCTTATTTTATCTGTCTTATTATCATTATCTGTGTTTATTTGTTTATTTCTCGATCGTATTTTGCAGTGCTGCGTCTCCATGCAGCCAAATGATGTGATGCTTTCGTAAAGCTTGACAATAAAGTGCACACACAAAAACTTTGTAAAAAAAAAAAAAAAAAAAAGAAAAGCTTTACTTCTCCCCTTATTGTGTTGTAGGTCAATCACCTCAAACATGCACTGGCTAGTGGAGATGCTGAGCCATCATGCAGTTATCTGTGAAAAAAACACCTCGTTCCATGCAAATTGGCTTATGGCATCAAGCATCTAATGACAAGGTTGATTACAGCATAAATAGAGTAAAGATTTGTCTACTGTCTGTGAGAGCTAATGCCAGTATGTTGGAGTTTTATGACGCGCACAAGTTTCCAGAGATCAGGAAACAATTCCACCTCTGTGACTTAAAAATATATGATGATAAATGATGTGTAAATCAGATTGTAAATATTACTTTAACATTGCTATTACTAAGGCATAACCAGGAGTTTAATCAGTCTGAGACTCTAGCTGTTCTTTTTAAACCATGTGTGGACCCTTTGAAATGTCTAACATTGTGCACTACAAAGGTGTGAGTGTTTCTTAGAGATTTACCCCATACAGAGAGGAAACTTTGTTTAGTTGGTGCATAAATGAACACATTAATATTATCATTCCTTTCATCAATCTGTAATCTGTTATTCTGAATATTAAACATTGATTGTCAGAATCTGTGCGGGATGTGAGTGGGATTGGACACACCTGTTGCAGGTGCAGGCGGGAGTGGATGGCATGCACTGGAGCATGGCTGTAGTGGGATTGACAGCTCTAGCTGACCTAATCCTCTATGCATTTCCATATCTGACTTCCCGTCTGCATAATGCTTGCACCAGCTGGTTATGTTCACAAACTAGTTACTGCCCGTGTCTGCTGCTGTTTCAATCAGGAATAGTGCAATGAGGACTGGTAGTACATGTACTGTAAGTGTTTTAAGACCCTCCCACTAAAGAAACAGTAAGATACCACTATTGTAAATTATGCTTATGCTGAAAAGTGCGTGAAAGTGAACCAAAACAATGAAGCCTCATCAAAAATATGTTAGAATTTCCTGTTATTAATTTCTGTGTTCATTTATTCTTTTGAGACTGTTCTAGCTCCATAGATAAAAGTTTCTGACAAGGTGAGAATTATTGATTGCTGCATCATCCACGAGGTCATCGGTTTATTTTAGAAGATTGAGCAAATTTTATGAGCATAAATTCTGGCTCTTTTCAATCACACATTTTTATACCATGATTTTCTTGCTGATTTCAAGAACTAATTTACAACTTAAAAATGTTGCATTCATTAGAGTCAAATCCTATATACAAGCTCTGTGTTAGACACCATTTATATTTGCAGCCCACCTTTTCAAGCTTGGACAAATTACAAATAATCATTCTCAAACAACAGCCTCAAATAAAGGATTTTGAGGCTCAGACTTTCAGCGGTAAACTCACCCACGCGCCTTGATGTCCCTTTCCACAGCCTAAATGCCACACAATTATGAGTGGCTTCAGGTCCTGCAGGCCAAGATGGCTGGAGGTTGTTGAGGAATGAGATTGCATGTGTGAGTGCATAACACATGTGTGTGTGTTTGTGCATGTGTACATTGTGTGAACAGGGAAGTCATCTTATTTACCCACCTTGGTGTTAGGGGTGGCCATCGCCCGCCCGGCTAAATGCCATGCAAATGCTGCCGCTGCCGTCAAGCTGCCAATCACACCGGCGTTGGCATTCACGGCGTACCGCGGAAGCATTTACAGCGTATGTGATCTTTACTAAATGAGAAATAACCCAAGCCTGTCCAAGCCGGCCGCAACGTTTAAACAACGCCATCCTCAAATTCCCATTGGAAAAATGCTGTGAAGCAAAGACATCGCATTGTGTCAGAGGAATGATAAAGAAAACAAAGGAGGTGGAGGGGAAGTGGGTGGATGTGTGGGTGGTAAGGGAGGTGTCTTACTCCCATAGTACAGCCTCATTATGATGATGTGATTTGCTGGAATGGCAGCAGTGGCTCTCGTCATTAATACCAGCTCCCCTGAGCCACGAAACAGCGCTTTATTAAACTTTATGAAAGGCTTAGCTGTCCAATTTATGAGTCTGCCTGCTGAGGACATGAGCGTGCACAGACAGGGGAAACACTGCAGCACTACATCAGATGAGATTACACAGAACAAAAAGTTTTACCCCTGACAGCACTTTTTCTCTCCCAGTATTTAGAAATGCAAACACAAGACAATGTGGTAAATTGCTCTTACAGGATGTAAACGAATTAGATCAGATCCCTAACAAAAAGACATTTTAATAATCTTACATTTACCCATTTAGACCTAAGAAAAGCACCTCCTACAACCTAAGTATTGTCTGAAAACAAACCTTCTGAATAATGGACTTTTCTCCTTTTTCTAGTTCTCAATGATTTAAAAAAAAAAACACTTAGAAAGAACATTTCTGTGTGTCATTCAGTGTAAAGTAAATACAGATTTTTCATATTGTTATGTTTAATGTACTTAGGCATCATGTGTACATTTAACTGGCTGTTTTACATCTTTTAATGTGTAACCTTTGACTTTATCATGTGACTTCTAGTAGTCATGTGACTTGTTGAGAACCTTTAAAGGAAGCAGCTTTGTAACTACCCTGATGAAGGCCTGTATGGCTGAAACATGTTGGCATGTTTTTATGATTCTGTAGCCCTCATGAAATAAAGTAACCTTGTAACACAGATGGATTTGCCTGTTCCCATTTGAACCGTTTGGGCCAAGTTAGAAAGTGACAGGACCAATCAGCGTTGGGGGGCAGTACTTTTGGGCACGGCAGAGTCGTGATGTATGCAAGCAGCGAGAAGAGGCCAGCGCAATTATGGCAGAAGACATTAGCATGGATGCTGCTAAAGCGTAAGATTTAACAGAACTTGACACATTTCTTCATTTAAAGAAGAACAAAGAACAGCAGATAGTTGTTTTCTTTTCAAAAACGACAAAAGTCGAGCACTGACATGTCTACAGTCCCCGCTGTTCATGTTATGCAGCTCTCTATGGAGTTTAGCCTACTCGTTGGTAGGGGTGCACCTCAGTTCAAGGCTACGACGTCATGTGTTTTGTTGTTCTGACTGGCCCATAAAAGTGTGATGGACAGAACGTTCATCCAGTCACTCTATTTTTTTTTCCAAAGGCTCTGCCCTTTCACAAACGCCATGTATGGAAGGTTTCCCAGATGGATGTGTGAAACGTGTCAGGTTAGAAATAAAGGCTTTTATCAACAATCCCTCTGAGTGCCTCAGATTTCCTCAAAGCAATAATACAATGTTTGTGAATTTAAACAGAAGAAGACCCAATAAGTAACCTTGAGGAGCCTCATGTTGCAGAACATAAACTTTATCTATTAAATGTCTGGACATAGTGGATAGGTGTGTGCAACTCTATGGCACCTAAGGGGTTGCAGGTTGCAATCATCTACAACTGCTCTACCTTTACAAGCCTTCAAGGGCCAACTGCTGAGAAGTTTCCCCACAGCTCGATGCTGCCACCACCTTGCTTCACAGTGGGGATGGTGTGTTTGTGGTGATGTGCAGTGTTTGGCGTCCATGCCAAACATAGCAACTAGTCTGATGGCCAAAAAAGCACCACTTTGGTTGCATCAGACCAAGGAACTTTGTCCACTTCACCATGGAGTCTCCTACATACATTTTGGTGAACTTGAGATTTAATGAGTTTTCTTTAAAAGTGGTTTTCTCTTTGCCACTCTCTCATAAAGCTTTGACTGGTGAAGAACCAACAGTTGTTGTATTCAGAGTCTCTCCCTTCTCAGCTGCTGAAGCTTGTGACTCCTTCAGAGTAGTGACAGGTGTCTTGGTGGCCTCTCTCACTAGTCTCCTTCTTGCACAGTCACTCAGGTTTTGAGGACAGCCTGATCTAGGCAGATTTACACATGTACCATATTCCTTCCGTTTCTTAATGATGGATTTAACTGAACTCTGGGGGATGTTCAGTGTCTTGGATTTTTTTTTTGTATTCATCCCCTGACATACTTTTCAATAACCTTTTCTCTGAGTTGCTTGGGGTGTTCTGTTGTCTTCATGGTGTAAAAGTAGCCAGGAATACTGATTAGCCAGTGACTGAACTTCCAGACACAGGTGTCTTTATATTACAATCACTTCAGACAGATTCACTGCATCCATTTCACAAACTGTAAGAATACTAGCTCTAATTGGCTAGAGATCTGTTGAAATAGGTCAGTCACTTTAAAGAGATGAATATTTATGCACTCACTTATTTAACCTTAAACATTTTTGTTTGTCACTATACACTATAACATTAAAGTTTTTTAATAATGTATATTGACCATGACTGATATATGAAATCAATAGAAGGGTAAAACATCCACAGGGGTGAATACTTTTTTTGGCACTGTAATTAGCACTGGTGGCCCAGATCTGGCCCACGGACCACCATTTGGGATCACTGCCCCACAGTATGAAGTCAAAACTTTCTGCAAATTGCTGAAAAATGTAAATTCTAAAAAACAGAAATCATACTTGTACTTGTTTTCAGTTAAGTAAATATAATGAAACATGTTTTTAAAATTGTATTCCGTTTCCTCCAGTTCATCCCTGTAAATCTAACATATAAGTGCCTTAAAGAAAAGTCAAATGGAGATGATTGCTTCACCTTGATGCGACAAGGTAATCTATTCTTTCTGTACGCTGATGAATAAAATATTGAAGATATTTACATACAATTAATGTGCAAGGGTGAGGTGAGGTGAGTATCTACAACAAAGAAAGTCACCATTGTATCACAGAAGTTTATCTCAGTAAGCTATGAAAGGGAGAAATAGGGAACTATTTCCTGGTGCTTGTTGGCAAAGCAATTTCATCAGCATCCAACATGTTTTACTCTGGATTCAGTGATCTATTTAATCACAGTTGAGTTACAAATTCTCACATATCTTTGCATCCATATTAAACAAGATGTGTTTAATCAAATCCAACATACAAAGCAAATTAACTCATCCTTAAGTCAAGTTGCACTCCGACATAGTAAAAAAAATTGCTTTCAAGTCACATGCCTGTCTTCAATAAGGATGCAACCTCCCCACTGTGACAAATTTTAGTTGATATACATTTAAATATTTGTCAGTTAGTTAATAATGCAAAGATGAAAGAATCAAAATATTCATTAAACATTTGGACTCAAACAAAGTAGCCTGCTTCTATACTGATGATGTATTTGACTTCTGTTCTGATATCTCTAAATCACATCTGCACAGATTACTCCTAACACACAGAGGTTACGTCCATAGAGTTTTGTGCACCTTTCTCAATCCCCTCCTGGTGGCAAAACCCACCTCATTAACTCTTGTGTCTTTGCTGACATTCTGTTATCACACACTGACAGACACTCTCTGATAATAAACACTTGCATGAAATATAATCTAATGTGTTTATTTTGGCAGACAGGCAGCCAATCAAACACGTTTGCATGCTCATACGTGCAGACACTCATATAAGAACACAGATCCCCAGGCAGCAATTAGTTCTGCCCCACTAGAGTTCCCTCCCTCATCTCACTTAGCTGTAGGTGCAAATTAAATTTGTCTTAATGCACTGACTGTGGTCTCTCACCACGCACTGCAAAGACAGGTGTGCTAAATCACACCAGGATTTTTATTTCCTCTGAGAGGAGTTGAAGAGTTTGGATATTTAAGCATGGTGAGGGCTGATAAACATAATCTGATTAATCACTCAAGGAGCTACAGGAGCTTTAACAGAGCTAAGACAATACAATAGTATTTTAACTTTCCATTATTAATGTGTGAAATTATGTAAAAATGCCTGTCATGTCAATGTGGTGAATATATTTCTTTCATCTTTTCTCTTTACACCGCATTCCAAATTATTATGCAAATTCGATTTTAGGGTCATAAACAATCAGTGTTTTGTTTTCCATTGAAACTCATGGATGGTATTGTGTTTCAGGGCCTCTTTGGATCACTGAAATCAGTCTCAGACACCCATGATAATTAGTTTGCCAGGTGAGCTCAATTAAAGGAAAACTACTCAAGAAGGACTTTCCATATTATTAAGCAGGCCACAGGTTTCAAGCAATATGGGAAAGAAAAAGGATCTCTGCTGCCGAAAAGCATGAAATAGTGCAATGCCTTCGACAAGGAATGAAAACATTAGATACTTCACAAAAACCTTAGCATGATCATTGTACTGTGAAGAAATTTGTGGCTGATTCAGAGCATAGACAGGTTTGTGCAGATAAAGGCATAATGAGGAAGATTTCTGCCAGACAAGTTCATGGGATTAAGAGAGCAGCTGCTAAAATGCCATTACAAAGCAGCAAACAAGTATTTGAAGCTGCTGGTGCCTCTGGAGTCCCATCAACCTCAAGGTGTAGGATCCTCCAGAGGCTTGCAGTCTTGCATAAACCTACTATTCAGCCACCCCTAACCAATGCTCACAAGCAGAAACAGTTGCAGTGGGCCCAGAAATATGTGAAGACTCATTTTCAAACAGTCTTGTTGACTGGTGAGTGCCATGCAATCCTGGATGGTCCAGATGGAGGAGTAGTGGATGGTTGGTGGATGGCCACCATGTCCCAACAAGGCTGTGACATCAGCAAGGAGGTGGCGGAGTCATGTTTTGGGCCGGAGTCATGAGGATAGAGCTGGTAGGCCTCTTTAGGGTCCATGAAGGTGTGAAAATGACCTCTGCAAAGTATATAGAGTTTCTGACTGACCACTTTCTTCCATGGTACAAAAAGAAGAACCGTGCCTTCCATAGTAAAATTATCTCAATGCATGACAATGCACCATCTCATGCTGCAAAGAATACCTCTGTGTCATTGGCTGCTATGGGCATAAAAGGAGAGAAACTCATGGTGTGGCCCCATCCTCCCCTGACCTCAACCCTATTAAGAATCTCTGAAGCATCCTCAAGCAGAAGATCTATGAGGGGGGGAGGCAGTTCACATCAAAACAGCAGCTCTGTGAGGCTATTCTGACATCTTGCAAAAAAATTCAAGCAGAAATTCTCCAAAAACTTGCAAGTTCAATGGATGCAAGAGTTGTGAAGGTGATATCAAATAAGGGCTCCTATGTTAACATGTAACTTAAGATGTTTTTGATTGAAATAGCTTTTGATTTCACTAAATATGACCTCCTAATGCTGCAACTTTAACAAATGAACATTTTTAGTTCTTTACAACCTATAAAATCTTTTGAAACTCTGTTGTGCATAATAATTTGGAAAAGGGCATTTAGAGTTTTTTATTTAAAAAAAAGTTATCATTGGGAGGTTAGTTCAATAAAATCAAAATAATGCTCTAACGGTTGAAGACTTGAAAATTACACTGACTGTCATTTGCATCAACTATTTAGGAAAATCAGAGAAAAATATCATTCGCATTTGTATTTGGAACAGGGTGTAATAGATAAAGTTACTTTCATGTTTGTGATCATTTTAAGGTTTTATTGAGCATTTGTGAAAGATGAGTGGGTCTACCACACAGCATCTTAACCTCTCAGCCTCTAGAGGATGTAACTACAGGCTCGCAGGCAGCTGGTTCAGTACCATAGATTCAGGACTATAGATCTAGGGCCCGTGTTTTTCGCTGAAGTTACACAACTTTGATAGGCAGAAATCTAAAGTTCACTTGAAGTACTTTTTATGTTAATAGTTTTTTTCTTTAATTTTATATAACTGCTTTATGCATGTTCAGTTGTGTCAGCCATATTTTTTCCACTAACATAACTCATTCAGTACTACGCCCTGATTGTCATCCATTGCTGTGGTGAGTAGTAGCAATAGTAATAGCTAGCAACCTGTATTTAAAAGAATGCCCATGAACAAAGTGCATTTGCACAAGCAGGGTCCTCGATCTATGGTCCAGAACCTGCAGTCCTGAAACTGCTGCCTGTGAGCCTGCAGATACTGTACATCCTTCTCTCAGCCACTGGAGTCATTAAAGCGTAATTGCATTTCATCATCTCATTTACCTGTTAAGAAAAAAGATGACATCATTCGCTTTCACACTTTTTGGAGATGATTTTGGTACAAAAATATAAAATTATGTTAAGTTCACAGTAAGTTTCATACTGCATGATGAAAACATAACAAGGAATTAAATGCTATTCTAGTGTAAACCAACATTCTGAGCTCTCTCCTTTAACAAGTAACTAAAAGTACTGGGTGATGCTGCAATGAGCAATTTACTATTAATACAGTGTTTTCATATCTGTAGTGAAGGAAAATATCTATGTTATTTGTAACTGATTTATCCATCCTGATTGGTTCTGCCACTTTCTTTCAAGATCCAAAATGTTCTGATGGAAGCTTTGCAAGATGGATTCTCCAGTGAGAAATTCGGACACGAATCATTCTGCTTTGCAAGGTAACAAAAAAAAAAAAACAGCAATACTCGCATCGAGCACATGCAACATGACAAAACTAGCTTTGCTGGTACCTTAGCTCATAGATCTTACCTACCTTATTAATGCAGCCTACATCTCCTCACTGGTATCACCCTGGTTATTCTCTCTGGTTACTTCTAGTTCTCCTCTGTTAGATTAGCAATTTATTAGCAATCCACTGTACAAAATCAATACTTGAAGTAATTACTTGACTAGATAAACATGCTAGCTTATGGTTATGGCACAATGCAAACAGGCCTGAATAAGACAGCTAAAGCTAACAAGAATAAAGCGAGCCACCTTTCATTCGTGTAACTACTTCTAAAACCGGTCTATATATGATTTACTCCTGGATTAGACATCTTATCTTTTTCTGTTTCATTTATGAGATGTTTCTTAGTCTGTAACTGCCACACTGTGTTTTATAAATGACCTTGAATTAAAAAATAAAAATGAAAACATTGTACAGGCAAATTATGGCTCAGATATACGGTCTGTGAGAGTGGTCGTCAGAGATGTACTGTCTGCAGCCAGACTCTGTTGGGCACATTTTTGTGTCTATCATAGAAGGGGAGAGATGTCTGAGGAAAGCTCATTAACGGGAAAATTTCTCTAGGGGTCATGTTGGAGCAATTAATCCCTCAGGGCAGGTGCCCTTGACATAATGTCATCAACAGAAACACTCAAGTAATATGATGCAAGATTTTTTGTTTTTGTTTTTGTTTATGTCATACTGTTTCCAGGTGACCTTTGTTGAAGTTAACATCTGAGAAACTTCTTTGAAATGTGTTAATTCCCCTCACCTCTGGTTTTGACTTCTTACTCAATGCCCTCCTCGGTATCTCCCCATTTGCCTTTATGTTTGTACTGAGAAAACTTGGCTAGGAGTAATAACAGGAATGTTTCCTATGTGCTAACAAGAAATAGCATGGCTTGAACCAGATGTGCATTTGCATGATAAAGCCAAGGACAAGTAGTGTTTGTGTACCACTATAAAAGGGGCCGCAGAAACCGGTATAGCAATTTAAAATCAGGATTAAATAAATGCAATGCAGAAACAGGTTTCAGGCATTTCAATACCATGATTTACCCCAGTGTGCTTCTAATTGTTTTAAGTGACTCAGCAAATGAATGAAAAAACTGTGCCCATGACTTCAGCACATGAACAAGTTAAGCACACTTGTACCACAGTGCTGCTGAATGAATGGGTGTTAACATTGGCAAAACTTAACACTCAAATCAATGGCACTCTGCTGCTAATGAATGACAAGGCTAATTGCGGGAATGGCTTGTTGCTCTTTGGTTTAGATAAATACTCCGACAAGTGAAGTGCTTTAATTATCCCCCGCGTGTTTGTGCCTGAGTGGCGACGCCACCGCTTCACTCGAGAAGCCTGCCGAATGAGACAAGCTAATTAAGAGTGATTTCCCCACTCCCCACTCATTAATAACACAACAGCAATTAAGAGGAGCTAGCGGAACACGGTGCATTTGGTGCTAACAAGATTAGCCTCATGGAGCAATGAGTTTACGAGAGACGGAGACACAAACAGAGACAGAAAGCTGGGAAGATTCAATTAAGAGAGGAAGATATTTCAAGGTGTTGGCAGGAAGCAGAGTGAGGAAATAAAGGGAAAAGTGAAGGGAAATTAGACTTAAGGAGGAGTAGAGGAAACAGAAAAGATTTGATAGGAGTGAAAAGGAAATGGAAGGTGCAGAGAAGACAAAACATTGATATTGCTTTATTTAGATTCAGCCACAGCCTCTGTCTCATTTTTTCCTTCATGAATCGCCAGAGTGGCCTTTAAATGAGCTGCTGCATAAAGGACATTTAGTTTAATAGCCCACTGAATAATAACGGAGGAGGGAAGAGACTGCACCTCTGAGCAAGACAGCATTTAATTACCAACAATACATGGGCCATGTGAGAGGGACCATATACAGTGGTAATAAATGTATTCAAAAGAGTGTATGTAGGTTATGTTTACATTCTGGTTCCAGCATGATTCATCACTGCAGACACAACAAACATAATGAAATTAGATGACCCCCTGCAGTCAGCCACATGTGCTGTGGTTTGCTGTAAAAGTAGGCCGACTGGAGCGTTCAAGCAGTAACGACTAAATTGAATAACAGGACAAATTAAATCAGGGGTTATACTGTATGTGACAGGACACAACTGTTGATCTTTTGGTTGTTGAGTGAGTCCTTCGAGGGCAGCAAAAAACAGCAGACAGACCAATAGCCTTATCACACATGCACAGATATTAATTAGCTTATTCATAGCTCTCAGTCACGTGACTAGCACAGAGGCCTGAAGGTCAACATATGCTTAGAACAGTGGTAGCTGCCATTGAACACTACGTGGAGCTGCAGCACCAAGCATTTTATTCTCCAGCTCCTCAAAATGATGCATGTTTGCATGGCCTGACAACCACAAAAAAAGCTGAAACATTAATTTAAATTTAAATTTGCATGTTTTTGTCATGTTGGACCCATGTACATCCAAAATTCAGTAATGCTAACATAAAGGTACATTGGCCATAGCTGAGAATCCTTCTCCTTACAGCCCCAGGATGCAAGTTTACAAAAGCATGGACAGTACACATTTTGATATTTTGGGGTTGATTATGCTGCCATTTGGGAGATGGATAAGAAATTCTTCATCACTGAATCACAGGTGAGTGATAAAGAGCTATAGTGTTCTAGAGCTGTAATGTAAGTTAAAAAGCAGTCATATTTCTATAGAGTTAACATTATTTGATGCCAGGAATGAAGCCTTGCAATAGTTTATACAAGACATGGTAGTCATCTGAAGGCCAGCTGATCCTTACTATTGTCTACCAGCTCCCACAGCCAACCATCTTCTTTCTCTCAACACAGGGGTGTATTTAAATATAATGTACATATCACTAATACCTGCTTGCATTAATGCTGATGCACCACGCAGCTGCTGCTACTGGCAAGCTTAACCTCCTCCACCCCGGCCTCCTCCTTTATAGCACAAAGCTTGTTGCACCCTCATATTCAGATTCATGCTACTATGGGTTGACTAATTTTATTGGGTTCAGTAGGCATTGTCATAAATGTGTCTGTCCATATGGGGGTGTCTGGCCATGCGCTCTCTGGAAAGTCAAAGCATGCTGCTTGACTAACCCAGGCAGCATCTTTTTTAGCAGTGCCAAGTAAAACTGTATATCCATTTGCAATAAAATGGTTAAATGTATGACTAGAGTGTTCCTGACTAAACTAGAATAAGTCTGTTCATTGTGCTACAGTGGAGCATATAACAGCATTAACCCACGTCCTACATCTCTCTGGGTTTTTCCTTCTCTGATGGGGTTCTGTAGGGGTATAACATGGCCTTGTTCCCCTGCTGGTTTGTGCATCCCATTGAACAACAATTTTCTTTTATTAAAAAATAAATATAACTGGCTAAAACACCTAGGTGGTTACCTGGACTGTCAGCTTTTAATAGCATGCACAGTAGGAAACCTCTCTTGCCTACCAGAGGACGCACCATGGGTGTGTAATGCCACATGAAAGCTAAAGCTAACTGTAGCCCATCTGATAGGCTGTGCGTGGCCTTTATCAATTATAGCTCAGTCAGCACTCTGTCAAGAAACACATAATTTGTGGCTATAAATATGTATTTATTAGCAGTTATCAATTAGTACTTTTGCTGTTATTTATGTTTGGCGGTGTGGCTGTTCTGAGATCCCCCTGCCCTTCCATGAGCCTGTGTGGAGAGCATTAAGCAGGATCAGCACACTTTCCTGCTCTTCCTATGCACATAAGGAAAGCATAAGGCAGTAACCTGACATGCCAGATGGGTTTTTTCTCTATTTGCTTGCAGGTTGGCTTGTTTTTTTTTTGTGAACAAATAACTCAGAGATCGGGGCAGGGTTTCCTGAAATGTTGAGAAGTGAATTTCTAAAAAGGGCTGAAGTTCAGGACTAGCTGGTGCACAATTTTGAGCATCTAAAGCCAATTATTTCCCTCAACAGTTGGTGAAGACCATTACTGAGCAAAATGAGCGAGAGAGTATAAGACTAACATCAACTGCATGGAAAACAAGACGAGGTAAAAACCTAGTATACGGCTGACCGCAACTATCTGGTATGCCTGCTATAATGCCTGACTGGCAGAGTGATTTTGTCATTATTATTTTTTGTTAGCCAAATTTATTGTGGCTTTTTAAATGTACATAGCTACATGCTGGTGTCTCTCTGTCTGTCTCCTCTTAATAAAGCTCTTCTATGTGTACACATGAAACTCTACAGAGCCCTGTCAGAATTCACTGATAGATACAGACAGTGTCACTGGAGATTTTTTTTTTTTTTTTTTTTTTGGTCAGATTTAAGTCTTTAATGGTAGTCATTTTATATTACCAAAAAAACACTAATTTTTAATGAACAGTTTGTTATACAATAAAATAAAAACTGCAGCAGGTGTCATGAACATTTCTAATTCTCCTCAGACAGGTGTGTAAGGGTCTTTATATGTGTAAAATTAAGCTGAATTTCTACTTTAGTGTTCCTATCCTTTTTTATATCCGTTAATTGTCTATTTATTCATTCATTCATTTATTTTGCACATTTTAAAATACAATAAAACAAAACAACAATAACAATAATGGACTGACATTAACAATAAGCAATTAAATTTTAAAAGGCATGCCAGGGAAATCCCAAAAAAAACTCAAGGGGCTTGAAAAGGAGGGCTCCCCAATATAACACTTAAACTTTAACTAAAGAAAAAAAACAAGACAGAAAAAAGGATGACAAGACACCAGACAACAGAAACACAGTAGAAAACAGAAAAAATAAAAAAAACAATTAGAACAACAACAATATCGAAAAAAACAAATAACAACAGATGATGGATTATTCACATAGTAGTAAGTTTTTGAAAGAAATTTTAAATGACCTTGGGGAAAGTTTGACCAAGTGAGAAGGAAGTGAATTCCATATCCTGGGACCTCTAGATGTTATACTAAATTGTGATGAAGTGGTACATGATTTGGGGGGGGGGGGGGCTGAAGCTGGAGAGCTGTTTGGATAGGATAATTATGAAATTGATTATTGGCTTTAAAGAAATCTATAAACAGCCCATTTATCATATTTCCTGCAAATGAAGACGTGCTAAATGTTTAAGTAGCGTTCTCTCAACACAAATGTGGAGATTTTATTATTATTTGTTCCCCATAAACATCTAGTATCAAGGGAATATTTACCAAATATTTTTTTACTTTTTTATTTTTGCTGCGTAAAAGACGGTCAAAGAGAAAGGGCTGATAGGAGAAAGTGTGACGGGGGGCAGGAGCTCATGATGGAAAAATTGAAAACTGAAGATTGTGCACAAGTCTCAAATCACGAAATATATTCTGTGCACAAGGCAAGCTGTCAGTGTGGCTCTGTGCTCTGGATTTAAAAATAGCAGTGGCCCAGGTCGGAGTAAACTGCAGCAGTCTTACAGCAGCATCCAAGCTAACAGCTAACGGCATACAATATGTACAAGCCCACCGCACGATTGGAAAGCCATGCCGAAACAGACCAGGAGTAGAGCTGGCATGACTGCGTTTGTTTGGATTTAGACACGTCTGGTTCAGACAGAAATGCTGCTGTGGCTCAGTACCAGCTAATGACTAGCAGGCCTGCTGGGGAGGAGGGGACAGAAGTGCGACAACATAATTTTCCTGTCGCGGAAAGATTTCCGTGTTGTGAAATGTGTTGGTCTGGCTAAGGCCAAGCTAACGTGCGGCGAGCAGCCGTTGTATACAAGTACAACAAGTAACCCTTTCCCCCTTTAACTATCACACATGCTGAAGCGGTTTGGCAGAGGAGCAAAAACACCCTTTCTGTTACAGAAAGCTTTTAGTGTTGCTGTCTTCACTTGTTTTAATAAGGAAATGTCCAGTTTTGTCTAAGTCCTGCTGTGACTTAGTCAGAGCTAATCGCTACACAAGCAGCCGTTGTACACATGCATTGACACAAGAAGTTACCTTTTCCCCTCAACTATCACATAGTCATGCCAAAGCAGGTCAGCAGAGGAGTGAAAACATCTTTCCCAACATGAAAAGCTTATAGGGTTGTTTTATTCTTTGTCATACATAAATATGGCCCAGTTCTGGTGAAACAGAGGCTAAAGCTATATCTGAGGTATTTAGTGCAGTGGAGGCAGCCGTTAGAGGGCTTTCAGTCCCCCTAAACCCCGCCCATAGTGCAACTCTGTATGTATGGGTCTAGTTAACACAGTGGAGGCAGCCATTAGTGACAGCATTCAGTCCAAGCAAATGCAACTCTGTATTCTCGGGCTTATAAATTAGCAGCACTCAGTCAGTCAGTCATTCAGTCAGTACACGGACAGAGCCATATTTAGGGCTGACCTCAGCGGTCAGCAAAAAAGACATTAGGCATCAGTTTGCAAATACCTTAGGACAGCTCCAGCTGCCATCCTTTTGACATGACAGGTGTCATTTCTGCCACCAAGGGTTTCTTAAAGTGGGGGTATTATGCCTTTTCTCAAGGCTTTACACCATCTCTCTGATACCCACGTAGTAGCTTTACATGGTTTACAGCTCAAAAAACTCTTCATGTTTCTCGCACTGGCATCCTGAAAAACCATTATTTTAACCTCCATCTGAAACGCTTCATTTTCACTGCTGTCTCTTTAACACCCCCACTCCCCATGGACCTGCTTTCCTCCGACTGGCCTATTTTCCGGAGGCTGGCTGGCAGCAGGACTCAATGTTTTGTGCCCGCCCCCTCCAATGTGGCTAATGTTGTTATGCTAGTAGTTGTAAACTTTGAATGAACAGGTCCAAATGAGTAAAATATGGCGAATTTTGATATTTGTCCGTAAGTGTTAGACCCGGAGTCTGATCCGGGTCTAACTGATAGAGCAGGACGTATCTGTTTGGTAAGTGTTTAATTACTGTGTTACTAAATGGCTAAATGGCTTAAAGGCCTTGTGGGGGCGGTCTGTTCCGCTTTGCCGGCAGCACGGTCGAACCACGAACCAGTCAGGAGATCCTACTGCGATGACCTCATCAGTTCGCTCCATCGAAATCTCATCTCGGGTAAATCTCGGAGAGATTTTCAACAAACTGTTTTCATCAGTTTACACGCAAATTCCAAGATCACTGTCGCATACGTTTATCTCACGATTTTAAAATTTGCATACGTGGAGTATGGACACCCAACATTGTGACTTTATATTTATGTTTTAAAAATTGGAAAGTATTATACCCCTTCTTTAAGCAAAGAGCTGTTAGCATTAATTCATTAATAGTGATGAGATGACGGTCCAGAAAAGAGCACTCTTAGGTTTTTTTGTACATTAATCCCATGCTGTATTGTCCCTTTCAGCACATGTTGGCTAAGCCACTGAAACGTTTCCTTGCAGTTCTTTTGCCCCTGGATAAGTTCATGTCATAATCTTCAATCTTCATTGACAGCCCTGATTGTTTGCTGAATGAGGAGGCTGAAATGTTGGACATTTTTGTCTCCTGGCCAATACAAAGATCCAGGCATTTGGGGATGACTTGGATGCTGTCATTGAATCAGTGTCCGTGAATGATGAGCACATGGAAGTTGTAAAGCAGTTCACCTACCTTGGCAGCGTAATCCATCATGGGGCGACTGGTTCGCAGGGCAAGGCAGTGTGGCAGTCCCAATATCTGAGCATGCAGAGGAAAGTCAGTCTTTGGTCCTTGGTCCTCCTGGTCTTTCTATACTCTGGTCAGGCCTAGATGCTGACTCATGGCAAGACACCTTTGTGACAACCTCTTTTCGAAGAATTTTGGGGTATTGGTGGCATTACCATGTGTCTAATGCTGATGTGTTCGGGAGAGAGAGGATAAAGGGGAGGCAGCTGCACTTCTACAGGCACTCTTTCCTGGATCTGATCCAGCTTATTGGTCATGGATGCCTAGGACCTGGTGGGCTGGACCAGACTTCGCGGGCAGTTGCGGGCAAGCATCGTAAAGTGGTCAGCTTGGAGGATACCTGGAGAGATGGGGCATGGGCCTGGCGCAGGCCTGGACGATGGTCATCAGGAGGCCAGAGCAGTACAGGACCAAGGCTGAAGTGCTGTAATGTCAAACAAGCTACATTTCATCCACATAAAGCGGCCCTTTTTTCTCATAGCTTGGCTTTGAAATTTTGTGTGCAGCAGGAAGGTAACATATTTTAAGGGGAAAACAATTATTCTCCTTCTTTTGTGAAAAGTGTTTATAATTCTCCATATGCTCTGAGTATTTTCCATAAATGGGAGGAATTAGTTCAAGGATAAATGTGGAATACTTTGAGCAGACAGTATATACATTATCTGTAGAAAACAGATACTGAGGCAGTGCATGTGAGTGAGTGTATATGTGTGAAATAGACTGTATAAAGGGCGTCAGTCACAGTAAGTTTTCATGCAGCAAGCATGGAGCTCTTGACAAGAGACTCAATCAGCAGCACTAAAGCCTTCCTCTGCCTCTGCCACCCTACTTTTGTGTCGACTAATCTCCACCGTAGGATGTAGAGGAGCCTTTTGATATTGTCTTCCCCGGTGTTTTTCATTATCACCGTCTTACCGCAGCCTGCCAGTGGCATTACCTCGACATTAGTGGGCTTGACAGGCCGAGAATCACCACACAATCCAGTCACAACCTCCCATCTCTGCTGTAACCCTACTCACATTTCAAAGCCCCTCTGCCTCTTCTTATCTTTCACTGTCTTTTTTTCCTGCTTTGAGGTGGATCTGCAGCACCGTCATGGACAATATTTTGGGGGGAAACTGCAGAGAGGTTAGACACTTTTCTTAAAGAATTGCATTTAAGCCAGAATAAAGTATACAGAAAAAAAAATGCAGTACATATAGCTATGTATTTTTTCCAATACCTCCCTCAAAAATATATCATTATTCTTACATATCATTATCTAATTAACCTTCTTAAATTATTCTAACAAGGACTCTTTTCCTGCTCTCTGTCAAGTCTTTTCCTGTTGGGTATTTCTGAGCTGATTTTTCTCATTCTCCACAGTCCATTTCACCAGCACAAACAGAAACAGCATGGTTTGTTCATCACAGTAAGGCTCCTCAAAAAATGCACAAATTGTTGACATACTTGATGCAATTTATGCATCACCGCTATCGATGACTGTGCCCACCAGTGGCTGTTGTAGCCCACGACGGACTATCACTGCTTCATCATCAGCACTCAATGAGGGATCTTAAATCAGTGCTTGTCATTGAGATGGCTTGATTTTTAATCAAATACGCTAGAAAAAAAAAGGATCTTACTGCATTTCTTTTTAATCTTGCTCAGCGTGAATGCTGAAACTCTGATTCACTCATAACTTACTTGTTTGTATCCTGCTGTTTCCCACACTCGTACACAAGCTAATCCAGTCATCCTCACTGCAGGAAAAGCCAACCACAATCTTGACTTCTGTCTATGTGAAAGGCTGAATTAGCTAACAAGACAACTTTGGTAAAAGATGACTCCAATTTCTGCAAATTAGTGCTGGAGTATAAGTCTAATAATGCTTCAGTTGTATTAATTGGATACTCAATATAATAAGCTGCACAGCAAACCAAATATCTGATAATTGTTGGAACAAATCCTAAAGAGTTCACCATTTAGTGAATGTTTTTTTGTTCTTAAAGGGAAATTTATATATTAAAAAAGAGGGTTTCATTAATTTTCATTTAATAAAAACTACATTGAAACAAAAGTGATTCTCTTAACTGTTGTCAAAAATGGATGAGCAACAGTTTGAAAATATTTTGAATTTTTGTTTATATTTGTTTCTATTTTTGTTCATGTTTTGTGTTCGCGTTGAGCAATGTAGCCAACAATTCAGTCTGTTACAGCACCTGCAACACTGCTGATGCTGTACCAATCTGCATGTCAATCTCACAGTCTGTTCTACCCCTAATCATAACCAAACCCTGAGATACTTCAACTCCTTCACATGGGGCGAAGACTCAAGACTAAATCCATCATTTTCCAGTAGAGAACCATGGCCTCAGACTTGGAATTGTATATTGTCATACCAGCCACTATCCTCACCTAGCTGAGAGGATATTTGTATGAATCGGAGTACACAGAAAAAGAACTTATACAGATAGAGAGTCAGCGGGGTGAAAAAGAGAGCAGAGAAACTTCATTTAAAAGTTTTGAACAGGAGAGACCTCGAGCATGGGTTTGGTTTTTCCACACCTACATCACCAGGTAACTCGGGACACAAATATCCTCTCCTTTGTTTTAGAATCACTTAGGATCAGTGCACGACGGAAGGAGACAAAATGCCAAAAGCTGCATCGTAAATTAGTGCCTGACACAGAGGGTTTCTTTGGGAGAAATGAAGTGCTTTGTACGTTTTCGACACAGCATACAGGCGAGCCAACATACTTTATTGGCCCATTTTTTCGTAAAACTGGTTAAACTACGCAAATAAAATGTTCCCATCTATAGCCATTACGCCGTGGATCTCTCTGAGCTCGTAGCAACCACAGGAGCAACTTTCACGGAAAATCACTGGAGGCTAATGCCACTACTCTAGCCAACTTGAAAAATCACGGAAGACCCCTTTAATGCCAGTGGAAGTCTGAAGCTCTTCAAGTAATGGAATTTGCAGAGCATTGGTGACTTGTATCTAATGGTGACGCTGATCTGTGATTTTACGTGGTCTTTCGCTTTGTGGCTGAGTTGCTGTTGTTCCTAAATGCTTCTACTTTCTAATAATATCACTTACCGTTGACTGTGGAATATCCAGAAGGGAAGAAATTCCATGAACCGTCTTATTGTTAAGGTGGAATCCTTCAAAATACGTTTGGAAATGGAGACTGCATGGCTAGGTGCTTGATTTTATAATCTGTAGCAACAGGTCTGATTGACAAACCTGAATTCAGTTATTAACAGGTGCTGCCACATATGTTTCTTTGGTTCTCATATAACCTTGCAAGAAAAGTTCATTGATAAGATTTTAATTAGAACAAAGTCAGAGTTTCTGACAGCATAAAAAGGTTGTTTAAAAACACCATAAACAAAGACAAGCTGTGACTTCAGACTGAGAAAGCTGCAGGTTTAAATGTAAAGAGAATAATGATGCGTTGTCTCCTCATACTGACACAAAACTTGTCTGTATTAAAGCAATACCACGCTCTGGCAGAACATTTTTACCTTTCAGCACACAAACCTTCGCAGCAGGTCCAACATCTCCCGCCCAGGGGATCCACAGTCAACAGCAGCACTCACACTCTCCCCGGCTCTCGGTATTGATATTTGCTAACAGCCAAAATTACTTTTTTGGAAAGAATCATCAGGGATGTTATATAAAATAATAACTCCTGGATCAACTTTACCTTGTGTTTCATTACATCTCAAAATGAAAGTAAGAAAAATAGCTGGGTGTTTTTTTTTTTCTGGGTTCACCAGCCAGACTTAGTGAGTTGCACTTCATGATCACACCATATCTAGTTTTTAAGAGGTGTCTGAAATCTACAAGGAGAAAACTACTTAATGAGAAATAGCACTCAAGGTTTTTTCTCTTTATAAAAGTGGCTGCAGTATGAAACAAATGCTCAGCCAGGAAACATGATGAGAGGATGCAAGGTTAGGATAGTTTAATTGCATCCTATTTTATGCAGTCAGTGCATTGAAAGAGATAAAAGCAGCAACATTACACCCCATCCAGTCAACAGTCAGGAAAACAGCAATCAGGAGCTCTTCCAGTTTGTTACAATATTTAGTACCTTTATAGAGTTTTTCAAAGATTCTTTGCATGCAGTGATGAGTTGAAATAAAAGAATCCACAGGAATCAGTGAGTGATTGACTGTGTTTGTGCATTTGTAAGTATTAAGGTGTAAAAGTGAGTAAACTATTTTTTCACTTGTATGATTCAAAATCTGGTTTAAATGCTTTTATGCATGAATTGGCATTATTATGTATTGGTTTATACTGTTATTTATCATTTTAATTCCTTTCTACCAATCTACAAATCTTATGTGCTTTGTAACATGTCTTATTCAAATCATCATGCAAATAAAGCCTCATTGACCGGGGTGGTGAACACTTAACATTACTCACAAAGGAGGCAGACCCCCATTTGATGTCTTTTACATTTTGAGTTTCTTGCTGAAGACTTCCACCTAGAGGTCACTTGCGGCAAAACATCTTCTAGCTTCATACACTGCAACAGCACAGCATGCATGTCATGGGTGATTATGAGTGAGTTTCTTCGTTGGACGGAAGTCTGTAACAATGATATTTTTTTTTTTACTTTACACTATAATACCAACAGTTAATTCACATGTCTATTTCAACACTATTTTTCTGAGTCAATAGAACACATCTAAAGTTTAAACATTACTCAGTCATTTAGAGTGTGTGGGCAGTTTCTCCAGCATGCCCTTGGTCATTGCACTTTTGGACTAATAGTCACAGGAAAGTGTTTTAAATGTGGTCTGATGTTACCTGATGTGCAGTAACCACAGCTGAGATTCTTTTTCACATTGGTATTAGTCATTTTTTGTGTTAGACCCTTTTGCACCCTGAGTGAAATTACCCAATCAGTTACTAAGCTGCTGACAGGACACTAATGTAGTGTAATATGAATGGCATGTTAAAATTAACGGATGAGCTCTGTCTCACATTTCTGTCATTGTTACCTATAAATCTCAAATTTAGCCACATGGAGATGTACTGTACAACCAGACAAGTTGTAACTGCCCACATTTCTTTGTTGAAACTCATTATGTCAAAGTTTTAAAGTAGTGGAAATACTGTTCCTTGTTTTTTTTATTATACATTTATGTTGGGTTAACTTTATTTTTGTAAGTGCAACTACACTGTGGAAACTTTTTAGACTTTGAAATTGTGTTTAAATCCAACTCAAAACATGTTTAAACTCTTTTCATAAAATTACATGGTCTTCATTGGTTGTAGATTTTCTCTAATATCCATCATGTACCTTAATGTAAGGGACTATAAGTTACAATGAGTGTTTTAATATGCACGCTCAAGTCAATATGTTCAGTAAACCACCCACTATGATTTAAAGGTGCTTCGTACAGATGTAACTTCTCTTACTGAATCAGTAACTTCACTCATGGTGCAAAAGTGTTGCATGACCAAAAGCATTCTGGGAAAAATTACAAAAAAACACTTCAAATGATTGAGTAGTGTTTACTTGCAACTAAAAATGTGTTCAATCAACCCAGTAATAGCTATTTTTTTAATTTTTAAGTCATAACTTATTTTTTTAACAACCTTCAACTGTTTGGTCTAAGTGTGGACTGTGTGAACATAAATCAAAGATGTCGAACCATCTTTTAAAGACCATCTTTAAGTTTTGTGGCCAAAGTGTGTTTCTTGAACTGTTTAAAATGTGTGAATGTGTTTACAATTTAAAAGTACATTAAAATATGTGAATAAAGATGTCAAACACATGGCTAAAATTTATAAGTACAGGAAAGTTTCCACAGCTTAGTGAAACTTATTAGAAGTTAACAAAAAAACAAAACATTACTGGCATCCGGCCAAACCTCATATCTCCAATGTCACCACTTTTCAGGCAATGAAAAAAAAAACCTGTATATTTTAATTATTTTAACACTGAATGTTCATAGAGAACATCTTTTTGACAATTTATGTTGCTTTAAAATTGGTGACTTTTTATGGAATAGTCAAAACCATATAAAAAGGAGGTACAAGGTTTTGGCCAGTTATATGTAACATGTATAAGGATAATGAGTCAATTCACCTTAAAATGGCAAAGTACCATCTATTTAACAATTAATATTTCTTTGTGTAAGTGTTACTTTAACATTTGTAGGTATTCACTTTGACAGTTTTTCTTTAGTTCTGTAAACTTATCGCCTGGCCAAGATAGGCGGCAACAGTTAACAGATTTTCAGACAAACAATGAGCAGTCATACACTGAAAACACAATACACTTCATCAAAATGCATTAAAAGACGCGAGAAAACAAATGTCAGCAGTAAAAATTTTCCAAAATTGACCACATTTCTATTTTTAATTCTGGCAATGGAAAAACTGTGTGGTGCATATTTTTCTTTTTTATTTTAAGCACATTTTCACTCCATTTTTATTGGCCTTGCCTGTTTGCTGGGTTTCAAAATTGTCAGAGGAGTTCCAAGTCTGTAGTTTTTCACAGGTAGAGTGGTGTAGATTAATACTCCAGTTCCAGTATATTTTTATGATGTTGTGACTTTTTTCCAGTTTCAGTTAAGTTTTAATGAGTTGTGGAAGCAGCTTTGCTGGTTGTGTTCAGCTTTTATATTTTGAAAATGCTATATGGGGGCGTTATGGTGGTCAGAGATGCCTCACAGCAAGAAGGTTCCTGGTTTGTATCTACATCAGACAGACCCTTTCTGTGTGAGTTTGTAAATTCTGGGCAAAACAGAAAAGTCTGAACATCAGAAGCTGCTCTGAAGCTTGTGTAATAAAGATTATCACCACATACTGAATGTGACGTTTCGGACCTAGATCTGTTTTTATGTAATGAGATACCTCTCAGGCATCACAGCATTTCAATAAAAAAATCACACAGCAGTCACCTCACCCCTTCAAGACATCTTTAGTCATTTTAAACCAAACGTTCATTACAGTTTTGTATTCTTGAATGGTCTGAACGTCCACTACACTGATCCCTGTTGATATTCTCATTTTTCTCTCCTTCTGCTTCTGTTACTTCCCCTTGAGGTAGGTCAAAGATCAGGATTAGATACTCTGAAGCATAGCCTCAGCAGGGTGGTTGCAGCTGGGAATCAGCCTCTAGACATCCAGATGGAGGATGGTCTCTCCTGCCGAGAAGCCGTCCTGCCGCCCTGCTGATGTTATTTGGACCTGTTCACTCCTACACACTGAGCTGTCAGCGTGCAGTGAAGAGAACGTGACTGTTTGAACCTGCAGAGATGAGATGAACTGTGTAGGGAAAATAGTTGTGCTGAATATTATTAGGTTATTCAAAAGATGGCAAGATGTTTTTAATGTTCTCCCTAGTGGAAAGTTTCATAGCATTGGCACATTTAGGTATACTATATAGTAGGTAAGGTAGCATCTGAACGGTCACTACCTGGAGATTTTGATGGGGTAGCTGAGATAAAGGAGGCCTTCATGCTGTAGGATGAGAGAGGGGGTTAACCCTGGGACGCCAGAGCTCACTGTCTGGCTTTCTCCAGGTTCACCTGTGAAAGGAGGTTCCCACTTCACATCCTGAGTAATGTCTGGGCTCCACTGTCCATCTGTCTACATAGTTAGGTTGGGGGTCCCATCAGGAGCCGTGTGGTAGGATAGATAGCATTGGAGTTGTCACTACCTGGAGCTTGCAAATATGGAGCCTAGGCAGTGATTCTGTGTCGACTAAAGGCCATGTGGTGTAGGGTAGGTAATGCATCAGTAGGGCATAGGGGCATAACTGAGATTAGGGGCCTCTTTATTTTCATTAGGGCACAAGAATCTTGTGTTTATTTAAAAAAAAAAAAAAAAAAGTAAGATGTAGTTTGCTTTTAAAAGCCACACTTATTTATTGAAAAGCATTCACACAAAGGTTGAGGTGAACAGTAAAAAGACGAATGTTTGAAAAAGCAGGGAGCGGATGACTTTTGACCTGTCCACTGAGATGTCAGAGTTTTTAAACTGAAATTAATCATTAAGGAGCAGTGATGTACCTATTTTATATCACCGTTGCTGCAGGAAGGTGCTGCAAAGTGCAATTTTAAAAAATTTTGCTGTAGCCTCAATTGTAATTAATTGCATTAATACTGGCACCAATACATGTAATTTAAGAGCTATCAATGAAATAGAAATGATCTGTTAAATTGATGAGCTTCTTTTCATTTGTCTTCACACTGACAAAGGTGTTCCACTTTCGTTTACTACTGATATGAACATAATAGTCTACTCTGTCTCTGTTCCTTTAAATGCTGATTTTTTTCTTTTTAATTTTGTGTTGCATTTGTTTTAACATACCTTTGCCATCAATGCAAGTGAAAGCATGCCCTCAATGACATCAAGATTAAATGAAGGTTAAATAAACAATGACACATCAGTATAGTCACTTGATGAAGCTATTAATCTCACAGAAGAAAAATTACTGCATTCTTTTAGTTTTTGTACCCCAAACTGACCATAAGTGCAAGTGAGAGCATGGCTGCATGTGTCAGTCCAAAGACGGACTGGGAATCAGTCCAGGGTGTACTCGACCTCTCACCCAACAAGGGCTTGGATGCTTGATACTTTTGATAACACTGATAAGAGTAACTCTCAAAACAAGAAGTCATGCTACAAAATGTCATCATTGCCAAGTAAAATTTACTGGAATATACATATATGTGGAGGACAAACCAAGAAATAACTACAGTATATACATGAAACGCCCCTCAGTCAACAAATAGCTTAAAATAGTTGATCTATGGGACAGAGATTTTTAGATTTTACCTAAAGTTTAAGCTTCCCAGGAACAATAAAAGGTTATTTTTAAACATGTCTACTAATGCATCCTCCCAAGCCACCATAGATCTCTACTCAAAGTTACAAGGTTTTTTTATTGTATTGTAGCAGTGAGCAGATACTGCTGACTTTACAAAAAACATTTTATTGGTGCTCTTTAAGGAATTCTCTCATGTAGGCAGCCAGAGCCTCTGTGTCCTCCAGTGTCACAGCGTTGTACAAGGATGCACGTATTCCTCCAACTGACCTGCAGGTGGAGACAAACAATCATGTCTAAGTAGAAAAAAAATGTAAAACCCCTGTAAAGTGGTATTTAAAATTTTTTAAAAAAATGTATAAAGTGTCCAATTACTAATGTGTAACTATCTCTAACCTGTGTCCCTTCAGTGAAATCATTCCACGTTTGGCTGCACCTTCCAGAAACAATTTTTCCAAGGCGTCATCTCCTTCTTTCTTACCCACACGAAATGGGACATTCATCCGACTCCGACAAGCAACTTCTACAGGACACCTGGCGGGAAAATTTTAGAGTTTAAAATAACTGCAGAATTGGTTTGATTTTAAAAAAAATCTAGATTTACAGTGTCTATCAAAGTATTCATACCCTTGGATGTTTTATTGATTTTATAAATCAATCATGGTCAATATTATTTGGCTTCTGTGACAAAAAAAATCATCTTTAATGTCAAAACAAAAACTGATTTCTACAAAGTAAGGTCAATTGAATAAGAGTATGTATTGTAAAACAAGTAATTGCATTAATATTCACCCCCTTTAAAATGACTGACATTCCACAGAGGTCCAGCCAATTGGTGCTAGCAGTCTCACAATTAGTGAGACAGGGATCACCTGAGTGCAGCGTATGTGTCTCAAGTGACTGTGTTATAAAGATGCCTGCATATGGAAGTTCAGTCACTGGTTGATCAGTGTTGCTAGCTACTATTACATCATGAAGACAAAGGAACACTCCAACTATCTCAGAGAAAATGTTATTAAAAACTCAAACTGAGTGACCGTGCAAAAAGGAGACTAGTGAGAGAGGCCACCAAGACACCTATAACTACTCTGAAGGAGGTACAAGCTTCAGCAGCTGAGATGGGAGAGACTTTGAATACAACAACTGTTCCCCAGGTTCTTCACCAGCTTAATGGGAGAGTTGCAAAGAGGAAGCTACTGTTGAAAAAAAACTCATTACATTTTGACTACAGTTTGCTAAAAGGCATGTGGGAGACTCCATGGTCAAGTGGAAGAAAGTTCGTTGGTCTGATGAGACCAGAATGGTGCTTTTTGGTCATCAGACCAGATTCAAAAACCAAACACTGCACATCACCACCAACACACCATCCCTACCATGAAGCATGATGGTGGCAGCATCATGTTGTGGGGATGCTTCTCAGCAGCCAAACCCTGAAGGCTTGTTAAGATAGTGGGTAATATGAATGCAATTATAGGAAAATCCTGGAGAAAAATCTTACTCAGTCTGCAAGAGAATTAATGCTTGAGAGAATCTTTATTTTCAAACAAGACAATGGCCTGAAGCATACAGCGAAAGACATGAAAAATGGTTTAAGGACAACAAGGTGATTGTTCTGGAATGTTCTGTGTTTTGCATCTTTTTGAAGTTTTTCCAATTTTTAAAGTGCACCAGCCATCTACCATAAAGGTTCCCAGAAAGAATCAATTATGAACTTTCCTACATGTTACCATTTGCTGGTGAAGTCTGAGGGTACTTACACGTAGAAATCATTGGAAGAACTGATGATGTCATAGATCATGGCAGACTTCTGCTTGTTGAGCATCTCCATGGCAGCACTGCCACCATTGTTCTTGATCCACTCCAGGACAAGTCCCATGATGTAGATGCTAAATAAACAGTAGACACAATTAAAGAGGTAATTTGACTTCATCTTCCATTATCTTTAAAGAGGAACCTTTTACTTTGGGAATATTTTAATAGGCTATACGTTTCATGCTGTTTCATACACAGTACATATGAGGCTAAAGCCTGTGTTTTATAAACAGGCATAAGGGCATATTCACAGGAGAACGTAAAAGAAGTAAAAGTCTTGTTTCCCCAAGTTCCTATAAATGAGTGTATTATTCGTATTTAATTCTCCATCAAATATCCTGAAGTGGATTCTCCACAAGGCCAATTTCCCTCTAAAAGCTTGTCATGCACTTCATATTTTAAAATAAATTAATAAATAAAATAGTATTTCAGTGGTACTTTTATGAGCTTATGATATATAAAACAGCAGTGAATGTGCACCTGAAACATGGCGGTGTGTTGTACAGGGAGTTCATCTCAGCCTGCACCTTGTAGTCAAAAACGATGGGACACTCTTTGAGAGAGTGGCCTAACAAATCCTCTCTGACGATGACCACAGTGACGCCAGCACAGCCCACGTTCTTCTGAGCCCCGGCGAAAATCAGACCAAACTGAAGAAAGCAGAACGACCCATCAAGATAAGACTTTGTTCAAACTACAAATAATCCTGCAAGAAAACAATTAGAAAACTTTGATGATTAACCTCTGCATAATAGATTTGTACATCTGGTAAATGCTTGTGCTATCACTGGCTATCATATTAGCATAATTGTTTGTCATGCTAATATGCAAGTCTGCACAAAAGCATGTGTAAAGCATGCAATTTCGGTTATGCAAAATTTTAGCATGCAGACAATTTAAAAAACAAAAAAAACAAAAGTACATTTCAGGTAATAGTAACACTGACTATTTCAGCTTTTAAGCATGCTGGCAATGCTTGTAAAAGGTCTGCATTTATCTAATTCTTTAATTTTCTATAAATGTCTTTAATATCTTGCTTAAAAATGCTAAAAAAAATAGAATCATCATATAATTTGCTGTACCTCTAAGTTTTTGAAATGTGTTGATACTGGTGATCTATTTGATTTTGGCATGGGAGTAAGAGTTCCTCATTTATTAAGTTCCTCTTCTTCAGGGTAAATAAAAGGATTTCCAGACGTCTTATACAATGTAAAATTTAGGAAAAGAGCCACACAATCAAATATTCTTTTTAGTATCCTCCTCATCCTCACCTTTGACACATCTACAGGTCGGGAAAGGAAGTTGGAGGACATGTCGCTGACGAGGACCACCCCGTTAGTTTCAGGTATGAATTGATATTCGACACCATGAACCGTCTCATTGCAGCAGTAGTACACATAAGAGGCTGAGGGGTTCAGGTTCCAGCTGCTGGGATCGGGGATTTCTGGAGGGAGCAACAACAGAAAACTTAAATTAAGCTTAATAAGGTTAAAGCAAAATTAAAGAGTCTACGGACATGCTAGCTGCTCTGTGAGGCTAAACAGTGTCAATAACATTTTGAAAATGACAGTATATTATAACATTGTCAACATCTGAGCTTGAGAAAGACAAATTTGAGTCATCTTTAGGATATCAAACATTTGAATCAACTTAGCAGTTTTCAGCTACTTCATAAAAAAGAAAAAAAAATATCAGCTTGCTGGTGAATGAAGAGAAAAAATATGTTTTATTTGGACAAAGAGTGGGATGAAACTCTATCCCACAACATATCATAGTCTTGAATTAGGATACAATTATTGAACTGCTGGCATTAAATACCGGTAATGTTTATGTTAAATACAGAGCTATAGATTTCTCTCCTAGTTTGGCTCGCTGACTCACAGTCGAATCGCATCACAACTTAACTTAAGAAGTTAACAGACCAAAGACTATGCTGACAGCAGGATAAAAGAAGAAGGATGATAACAGTGAAATTATTCCAGGCAAAATAAGAAGTAAAGGTGCAAGCGTGGTAAGAGGTCAAACTGGGACCTAAATGCATAAGATCTTCAACCCTGCACTTAACCTTTTTGGGGCATTTATGTTCTTCAGTTAATCAAATATATTGAATATCTCTGCCTCAAACTAGTTGTTTTCCCTTTTGCTTAATCAAGAGAATAACATAAAAGAGAAAAAACCTTTAAACCCTAAAAAATTTAATTTGTCCAATAAGTTGATCTGAGTTCAGATGCAATCAAGGGGCAAGTGTGGTAGAAGACAGTAAATTAATCCTTGTTATGGTAAACTATAAATTAACTTATTCGGTACAAGACAGCCAGCTGTAGGTCACACAGCAGCAAAATATTTGGAATTTTATTTATTATTGCAAATCTTTAAAGCTGCAAATCTGCACTCAAATGTAGTTATAGAAAACTGTCCCAAATATTGGGACAGAAGTGAAAACCAGTGAAGTCTCAGTGAAACCCCAATCGGGAACAACCATGTGGAAAAGGCTGCTCACATACCAGAGGCTTTCACTGGTCGTCAAGTCTTTTGTTTTCTTACGTAACAGCCTGAACTCACAGCCAGATAATTCAAAGGCACCGCTCTAATGCAGCGTGAATGACAACAACCATCTATAGGAGAGGACTGAACTTTGGACAAGGTGAAGGTTGTTAAATGTTTACTTCTTAACTCATTCTTCTTTTAAATTTTGGAAATGGATCACTGTTATTCTGCTTGTTGTAACATCCCCCCATGCACAAACTTACTTGTGTAACTGTCCAGTTTTGGGTGCACAATGTTGACTTTGCCGTATTTTTCTGCTTCCTTTGCTGCTTTCGACGACCATGTGCCAGTCACCAGGTAATCTGCACACCTGTCCGCTTTAAGGCCAATCAGGTTTAGTGGTACAGCACTAAACTGTCCAGACCCACCACCCTGGAGAAACATCACCTTGTAGTTGTCTGGGATTTTTCTGCAGAGACACGAGTCATTGTGTGCAACAATGTGGACAAGCGGACAGCTCAACATCATGTGGTAGCAGCAAACAAAGTCTGAATTTTAATTTGATCTACAAGAAATATTTTCAATTTGCATACAAAAAAAAAAACAATACATTAGTATTAGTGTTGGACACAATGATGATGAAATATAACAAATGAAGCTGTGTTCTCAATCTTAATGAAAATCAATGCTTTCTGGTGCTTTTATGAGATGCTAAAGCAAATGTTAGAGTAGGTTAAGAATTAGAACATATACTGAACATTGACATGGCAGCTAAACAATTCCAAATATTAGGCATAGTACAGTGGAGTTTTGTTCATGTTTCTTATATGTACTATAATGTGGTTTTAGAAGTAAGCTGATATATTATGAAGTCCGTCATGGTCCTCTCTGCTTCCAAAAAGTATTTAAAACTTTTCATATTTTAAAAGGGAATTGAAAGAAGATATAAAGTAACCCCCTTGTTTTGAAGTGTGCTGATGGTGTTGCAGTGCAAGTTCAGGAGTGAAGGGGTAGAACAAGAAGGGAACAGTGGGAGTAAACACAAAACTTACAACAACTCTCGGAGAAGACTTTCTGTTGTATTGATGATTTTGTTGAAGTCCGATGATCTGTGGCTCATTTCTAGTTTGAAGAGAATATTTAAAAAATGAATAAAACAGCAGTCATCATTTATTAAACAAATTTAGGCAGAAGAAAAAATATGCATCAATAAACATTAACTTTCTATAAATTGAACAGCAGTGCACAAAAGATTTTGCATAATAGGTACACAGCTTGATAATGATGAATACAGCAGTTAAACTCTCAAAACGTCATTAAAAAACGTCTTAAGCTCTACTTACCCAGAACACTGATACCAGTGTTGCGGTAGTTGAGAAGCTCCTTCTGTGCTTGAAGCAGCACCTGCAACATAAGGGACAATCAAATGAAAAATCACTCAAGTCCAGAACTACAGGAGCTGATTTTTAGGTCTTTGCCAGTATCCAGGCAGTTTTACAATTTGCATTGCAGCTTCAACCCCTATGGAGTTTCATAAAGCCTTTTTAGTGTACATTCAACTCAGTTTTACTGAAGAGGGCAGTAAAGAACACGTTACTATAGATGGAGGTAAGGATAATTATAAAGTTGAGGGGAAGAGCAACCCAAGCATGTGACTACCCAGAGTGCACTGTGAAGCAATGGCAGAATCAACGAGACTATGTGTGACTTTATTAACTAAAGTTAAATTGTGTTTTCAAGTTCCCTTCCTTTTTTGAGAGAAAAAATTACCTTTATCTTTCTTGGTAGGTCAAACCACGCTGCAGCTGTCTACAGATTATTTTTGAATTACAGTTAGTGAGATTATCAGACATTTTTGTGAAATTATGATTAGTAAATTACTGACGTTTTAACATATTTCCTTACATAATTTCTTTCTGGTACTTTGGTCCCCAAAGAGTTGAGTTGATCAACTACAACTAACCTACATTCTCAGAAGTATTACCACCTGTCAATTAGTGGCAAGGCCCCTTATTAGGCTGGGGTCATGGCCCCCATAATCCGCCAGACTCCTGACACTATCATTCACTGGCCAACCAAAGGCTAACAATTGTCCTATAAAGTTTCTTTGGTTTTGTATGAACATAAAATAATTTTACTGACACAGCACCTGCCTGTCACACGGTGAGCTCAGATTTAAAATTGTAAGGAGAGGAGATGAAGCGGATTTCTCTTACAAAAATCAGAAAGTGTGAGAGTGAGGAGGGAGAAAGGCGGGTTTTAAAGTTGTTACAATTTTCACTATGTTTTGAGATCATCTATCAAAATATGTTTCTAAAAATTAGTTCCTAAAAGAGAAGAAAGCTAGGATATGTAAATATACTTTTTAATTCATTTTTTTGAAAATCAAGTTTTATTTTAATATGCATTTTATACATGTCTGAGTTTTGCTTTAAAATACAAAACCTTTTTTTACCTGAAAAAAAAAGAAAAATATATTGCATAACATTTCGTTAATACTTTATATTTTGATGACGTATTGTAAACTACGCAAAGACCCAGTTCTTTAATATACAGTTTAAACCAGAAGTTTACATACACTATATAAAAAGACACATAAACTTTTTTTTCTCACCGTCTAACATTAAATCAGATTAAACTTTTCCGGTTTTTGGTCAATTAGGATTACCAAAATTATTTCTATTTGCTAAATGCCAGACTAATGAGAGAGATCGTTTTTTAGACATTTTTTTTATTATTTTCTTGAGAGTCAAAAGTTTACATACACTAAGATTACTATGCCTTTAAACAATTTGGGAAAGCCCAGATGATGATGTCATGTCTTTGGAAGCCTCTGATAGGTTTATTGACAACATTTGAGTTAATTAGAGGCACACCTGTGTATGTATTTTAAGGCACACCTGAAACACGCTGCTTCTTTGTGTAACATCATGGGAAAATCAAAAGAAATCAGCCAAGATATCAGGAAGAGAACTGTGGACTTGCACAAGTCTGGTTCATCCTTGGGTGCAATTTCCAGATGCCTGAAGGTGCCACGTTCATCTGTTCAAACAATTATACTCAAGTATAAACACCATGGGAATGTCCAGCCATCATACCGCTCAGGAAGGAGACGGGTCATGTGTCCTAGAGATGAATGTGCTTTGGTCTGAAAAGTGCATCTCAACCCAAGAACAAAAGCAAAAGACCTTGTGAAGATGCTGGCTGAAGCTGGTAAGAGTGTGTCATTATCAACAGTCAAACAAGTCCTGTACCGACATGGGCTGAAAGGCCACTCTCCCAGGAAGAAGCCATTACTCCGAAAGAAACATAAAAAAGCCAGATTACAGTTTGCAAATGCACACAGGGACAAAGACCTTAATTTTTGGAGACATGTTCTGTGGTCTGACGAAACTAAAATTGAACTTTTTGGCCATGATGATCATCGTTACATTTGGAGAAAAAAAGGGGGAAGCTTGCAAGCCTGAGAACACCATCCCAATTGTGAAACATGGGGTGGCAGCATCATGTTGTGGGGTTGTTTTGCTGCAGGAGGGACTGGTGCACTTCACAAAATAGATGGCATCATGAGGAAAGAACATTATGTGAAAATACTGAAGCAACATCTCAGGACATCAGCCAGGAAGTTAAAGCTTGGGTGCATATGGGTTTTCCAAATGGACAATGACCCTAAGCATACAGCCAAACTGGTTACAAAGTGGCTTAAGGATAACAAAGTCAATGTTTTGGAGTGGCCATCACAAAGCCCTGATCTCAATCCCATTAAAAATTTATGGGCAGAGCTGAAAAGGCATGTGCGAGCAAGGCGGCCTAAAAACTTGGCTGTTAGACCAGTTCTGCCAGGAGGAATGGGCCAAAATTCCTGCAAACTATTGTGAGAAGCTTGTGGAAGCATATCCAAAACGTTTGACCCAAGTCATACAGTTTAAAGGCAATGCTACCAAATACTAATGAAATGTATGTAAACTTCTGACTCTCAAGAAAATAACAAAAAAATGTCTAAAAAATTATCTCTGTCATTATTCTGGCATTTAGCAAATAGAAATAATTTGGTAATCCTAATTGACCAAAAACAGGAAAAGTTTAATCTGATTTAAAGTTAGACGGTGAGAAAAAAAAAGTTTATGTGCCTTTTTATACAGTGTATGTAAACTTCTGGTTTCAACTGTATGTTTAAATGATTTAATAACGCACTTTTTGTGAGAGAATAAAACAAAGTCCAAGGAAACAGCAAATACCTGAATAGTACTGTATGAGACCGAAGAAAGTAACAAAGCCGTCTGCCTTAATGCAACTATACGTAAGTTTTTCGCTTAACATTTGATGTTATTTGCATTTATAATGTGTTGGCTGAGGTGATGGCATGCATGGGGTATTTCTGCCATCTAGAGGCTGCCTGTGTTTCTGCTGCTACCAATGAGGTACAAAGGAACAGGTTTCCACATGAATGAATGAGGCTGATGCAATTCAACACTGTGTTTTCAGCTTGTTGGAGCTGCTGACAAACGGCAAGCATACTTCACCAGAGTCATTAACCCACATATAGCTGCAGGATTGTCTCCGTCTGTGAGAGAAATATGCTCCCCACATTGACCACTCATGTGAACACAGCATTAATAAATGTCGTTACATTGACAGATTAAATAACAGACTTAGATAATACGCCTAAGTGTGTATTATGCAGAAACGTCTTCAACACAGAGAGTCTCACGTCTGCTTCACTCAAGTGATATAATTTTCGCAGCACTGCGTTAAGCTCATTTTAACGATCTTTCCTCCTTTTATAAACGTTACACAATCTTAAATATACAGGAGTATCTACAACTTACTGTCTGGGGGAGTTTTGCAGGCCCAGCGCCGAAGTTGATGGTCTGCGTTTGCTCCATAGTGTGAAATTATTTCCTGTGTTATTTGATGTTTTCTTGGTTTGATTTAGCGATGCGGACGGTCCTCCTCTAAACCTCGGCTCTGCTGCTGCCGCTGCTCTCCTCCAGCTCGCCCCAGCGTGGATGCTAGTTTTCTAGCTAGGTGGGCGATGGTGCGTTCACGTTAGCCTCGTAAATTTGGACAGTTAGACTTGAAACCTCGCGTGAAAGAATGCAAAATAAAGAAAATATCAATTTTTATCTATTTTATCTATATATTTGAAAAACATTATCAAACTTGAGAAATATTAGATACACACTAAATAAAAACACATTAGTAGCATTATTCCAAAATCAACCTTGTGACCTTGGATGCCGTGAACCCTTTCTGATATGATGAATATTCATTTAAATGGCATTAGCAGATAGATTTACATGTAGCTGAACTTCTGGGATCCAATGCTACGAGAAAGGCACCTGCTTTTGCCAGGTGATAGTTCAGCTATAAGGTGATATAAGGGAATATCTTCATATTTCGGTATCTTTTGAACGTAGCACAAGACCAAAATCTTACGCTACCCATTTCATTGGCTGATGTCACATGCCCTATTTTCAGAAGGGCTGTGATTTGTGGATATGGACTCTGGTCTGCACTGATTGGCTACACGCTAACACAATGAAACCATGAGCGCGCGCTTAGACGTCAGGAGCAGGAACCAGGCTGACGAGCTGACAACTTGTGCACAGATTTCACCAATGCAGCCCTGTAAAATTATTAAAATTATTCCTACAGTCTATGTGTAAAACATTGGGTCGTAAGATGCAAACAAGACAGTGATGTATCCTTCACTCTCTGTAATGTACATCCAAAGACTATCATTTATGTTGAACTTGTGAACACACTCGAGCTCTATGGCAGAGCATCTGCTGCTACTTGCTGGACTATATTTATGATGACTTTTGAGCTCTTTTTAAAGAATTTCTTATTTGGCTGTACAGCATTTGAGAGAAAACTGGAGAGTGAATTTTACATATGTAACCTCATTATTTTGCTCTATATACAACTACTGTGTTTTTATTTTTCTCTTCTTTTAGCTGTAAATGTAATTATTTATAACAACCATTGCTATTCTGTTTACTTTGCTTTCATCAAACCCCTGGTGCTCTTCATCTGTTCCTATTTTTGTTTCATACCCCTATTTTTGAACAACCAAAGATATCAATAAATCATTATTTTAAAAAATATGAGCACAAATTACCTTGAACTTTTTAATTTGATTTTATTAAGTGAGTCAGGGTCAAAGTATTACAGTACATTTAATAAATAATTACATTCAATAAAAGAAAATCATTGTTCCAAAAGGAAATAAATAGATTTCATGTGACAGACCCCATTTAAGTAGCTCATTCAGAATTACTGTAGAGTTACATTAAATCCATCCAGGTATGTTAACCCTTACTCACAAAAAAATTATTCACATTCACTAACAATTTCAAGAACCAACACATACAAACACTCACATAGACATAGAAATGGGACAAATTAAGGTGTTTCTTAGAACTTATGGAATAGGGTGGTTTGCAGCTCCATTTCTTCTACAGAGCATAAATTTTGCTTCATATACTATAAATTGCATTTCTTTGTTGCTGCCTTCTGACATTGTCCTTTCATTTTTCAAACATTTCATGAGTGCCTTCCATTTTTGAAGCGTGGGTGATTGTTTTTCAAGTGGTGCAGCACAAACTTTGTATAAACTAATGACGAAAATAAAATTTGTGATTCAATCAGATATTTTATTTTGCCACAATTTTGAAAGAGACAAGTCACTGTTGAAAATTCCACTCTATAATGACATGTTTCTGAAAACATTTTTTGATTTTATCCCCAGTTTCCCTCTTTTGACACAATCCCAAAAGGCATGTATGAGGGAGTCCCTCTGAGAGCTGCATTTAAAACATTTATCAGAGGAGCTGGAGTGGAATGTGTGGATTTTGTCTGTACTATAACATAATCTAGTCATTAAATCATACTGAATCAGACATAGATTGTCACTGGTGGTAATGTTTTACGTAAGTTTAAAACAGTCCCTCCATCCTACAACACTGACATATTGGTTCCAATTGTAAATGTTTTGTAATAATTCAGCATTGCTTTTGGCCTTGATAATAATATCATACAGAACCTACAAGTCATCTCTTTTAAACCTTTTAATTGAAGTTTAGTTTTTTTTTTGTGTAGATACTACAATTTCAAGATCCAAGTTTCTCATCATACAATTTCTCAATTGTAAACACCTGAAAACCTCAGTATCTTTAATTTATATGAAGCCTTTAGTTATTGAAAGGGACAAACAGAATTTCTTTTTGTTTTGTTTTATTGTTTTATGTTTGTACAGCATACGGTAACATATGTTGAACACCTGCCACTTTACTGTACACTGCTGGACCTGAGTACAAGTTTCATTCTTTCATGAGCCATCATATTCAGAATGACAATATGTAGCTAATCGGCTTTTTTCTTTCCAAAAATCACAGGTTTTTAATCATCAACCAATCAAGATTCAGATTTCTCTTCATTGTCCACTGCAGATTCATTGATAGCATTACAATTACCTAATAATCGTCTCTCAAAATTTGCCAGCAGTGCAAAACAGTGTGCATTGTTTTATTCTACCCTGTAGCTGGATGTACAAGTTGCTTGCTATATCTAAACAAAAATAAATAGCCTTAGCAAATAAGAGCATTCACAAACAGTATTCACATGTGTGGTTAACGTTGGTTGTGATGGACTTACAGTGCTTAACAAATTTATTAGACCACCCTAACCCTAACCAGAGTAAGGTTTATGCCACAGCTGCCCTAAATTAACAGCATTGGTAATTACCAAAATCATTTTTTATGTTTCTGCAATGGTTAATACACCAATATGTAGAAGTTCTTTAACCCAAATGATATTTTTAATGCTAAAATATAATTATTATTGTTATCCATGAATTTTCAAATTAACTGATTTACAAAAAAACTGAAAAAATAGTAAAGCACATTATTATTTATTGATTACTATGTCAAATTATAGTTATTTACTTGAACAGAACAGAAAAAGGAGTTTTAGTGGTTGAATGTTATGCTTGATTAATTTCTGACTTCTCAGAGAAGCCCAGTGAGCCGGCTCAAATTTGGGTGAATTCAGTTTGAAATCCCTCATTCCTGTTCAAAATGGTAAAACGTGGAGAGCTCACTGAAAATGAAAGAGTCCGCATTAAAGCACTTCATGATGCTGGATGGTCTCTAAGACAAATATGACAGGTGGTCTAATAAATTTGTTAAGCACTGTAATTCTTGAATATTTTGTTTAAGGCTGCAAAATTTTCAGAGAAAAAGTGAAAAAAAGCTTTCATAATTACCCAGAGAGTAAAAAGTGGCTGTTTAATGATGGTTATTTTCAAAATACATCATCACGGTTTTAAACCATAAAACATGGAATATTTTCACAAAAGCAACTTTTGAAGAAGTCTAATCAATACCAATTAAATTTCGATGAATAAATATACTAATAACATGGTTCAGTGGAAGAATTCGAGTGTATATTGAAACTAAAATATCTCTCTGAATTGTTGGGTGTTAGTTCATGAAAAAAGACGTCTCCAGTGAAGGACAGTAGATCCATTGAAACCCTTTTAAATACTTCAACATGGCTGCTGATTATAAAGAATGCAGTTACTTATTTTGTTTAACAAGAAACCATCATGAAGCCAAACCATTTTAAATCTAATGAACTGATTCATTCGTGCAGCTATACGAGAAGAGTGTGACAAAAATAACTGTATTGAAGCAGCTCGTGGAGGTCACAAGAGGCACCTGACTGGTTTGTCCTTCTGAAGAGATCACATGATCTGCAGTGATTCTCAGTGTGTGTGAGCCTGTCACTTACTGGTGTTCTAACAGCTTTCCATATTGGGTTCACAATGTGCCATGTTGGTCTGTGTGTCTTTGTGTCAGTATATGATACACACACACTGACCAGACCGTCTCATCTCCTGACTATAAATAAATTAACAATGTGCAGAGAGATGGAGTGCAGAGTGTAACCTTTAGGACCCAGATGAAAGAAAGTGCATCTCTGCATCTCCTTTGGGTTTCCGATGATCGATCTCTGTGTCCATGTTTCCCACCCTAACTCGTCCTCTGGTACGCCCCAGAAACACGGTGGGGAAGGCGTGCTTGAAAGCCTTTCTGAAGTTGTTTCCCATGAAGGCGTAAACTAATGGGTTGATGGAGGAGTTGGAGTAAGACATACAGTGACCCCAAATCTTCAACTGTGGAAAATCAAGACCTGGTCAGAAAAAGGCACTGACACATTTCAAAGTATTTTAAGCAAGAGCATCAATTTCTGTCTCAAAAGGGCTTAAATAAGGCTGTGCATCCTCATCTCTTGACAAATATTAGCTTTTGTTAAGTTTGAATAGGCATTCAAAAGTCTGACCACTTTTTGTTTATGAGAAATCATGTTTTGTTCATAATTTTGGCTCAAAATTCGACTAAACATGAGCACCCTTAATGGTGTGTTTCCACCTAGCATTACAGTTATGTTCTTACAGTTTGGTACAGTAAACCCTCATCTTGCTTGTGTTTCACTGCCAACCAAATCCTTGCTTGGTAGGCAGGGTTATCAGCCGGATGGCAGTAGCATGACACCATATCATGGAAGGTAGTTAGTCTTTGACCTTATCAACTGCTGTGTCTCTAGCTTCACTCTTTGGGGTTGATCTGGTATGCTTGGTACCCCAACAAAAGGCTGCCAAAAACGTTGGACAGTACAAACTGATTGATTGTTCGGCTCCTAACTTTTGACAGTTGAAGTGAAAAAAATTGCGCACCATATCGAACTAAACCTAACCACTTGTTAGAAACACAAATCAAATAGGCAGTAAATTTAAAACATTGTGTTGGTTTAATTTATGAGCAAATACATGTCATAGCTGCTGAAGTCATCCAAAAACCACCGATTTTGAAATGTTTGTCATGATATCTGACCTTCTGTTTTCACTGCACACAGTCTAAACTCTTTGATTGGATGTTAATAGAAATGAATAAAAATAGAGTTTTTCCTTTAATAATGAGTAATTTTCAGTTGTTTTTTCTTAAGATGTGCGCACGTTTTTCTTGTATACCAAGAATGATTGATTGATTTAATTTTACTAATGTGTCATGATTTAACAATATGCCAAGCCCAAACATGCTTACAAGACATCATTATCTTTACAAAAAGAACCATAAACCAAGAGTTAACACTTAGTAATTAAGCAGACTAATTAAATAAACCATCCTGACACTTCTTTCAGGCTTTTACCAAAAAAGAGGCCAACTTATAAACACTAAAAGCTGTAAAAGCACAAAAGAAATAGACTTAATTTACTTCCTGGCATTTCTTGGTCTGGCCTATCACAGTGACCCGTCTTTTGCTCTGTCTTAGGATGCCAGAGGACTGGTTTTTTATCGTGAAAAACAGTTTGTTTTAATTTCACGAGAATGGCATAAATTAATCTGTTATGATGGGAAACCTGTTTTGACTCCTCAAGATCATAAGAAAAGTGAGCAGAACTCTCAGGAAAACAAGAAATTACCATTTAATCTGGTGTATCAGTCTCACTTTGAATACCAATTTTTTCACTGAAAATGTTGCCTGCGTCCTATATACTGATTCAACCAATGTTTATCTGTTTACCTATTTAAACCCAAAAGACAACCATAAAATTCTGGAGTTAGCAAAACTGCTAATCTACATCTATATACCAGTATAACGTGCAGAGATACCGTTACCGCAAGTGTGTGCAGTAGGCATTGTTACACACTGTTCAGGATCTAGCAAGGTTGAAAATTCATCCCATTCACGGAGTATAACAAGAGACTTCTATGCTGCTCGCTCAGAACATGCTGGAATACACAACGCAGACCAGAACTGTGGTAGTTGGAGCAACTTTTTAACCACTTTTCTCCATTGTTAGGCCATAACAATGCATGCATTGAAAGAAAACTGGGAGTTAAGTTAGTAAACCTTGTGAAGCCCTGGTTTAACTAAAAGCATCCGCAACACGTGACAGGTGAAGTAGGGCAGCGAGCGGGGAGTCTGTCTCTTAACAACCGCAGGCTGAGAGCTCAACTACAGTGGCATTGCGAGTAGACGCACAAACTCCATATGGCAAATACAGATGGTGCTCAAAGACTGAGACAGGTGCACAAAACTGCATGAACAAATCTGAAATTGCAATGAAGGAGGACACATCAAACCTTTTGCCCTTTTTGTCCCCCAAAACTGACTGCAGCTTACACACCCAGACAATTTATATTCTGGATGTTACAGTTCTTAATGAATCAGGAATATGTCTTCCACCATGATTGAGCTTCAAGTTCAGTAACTAAAGGATAATGTGATTGAGACTATGTCCATGTTTCATACAGTCTAGGAATCTGTGTTGCCTCTGCTAATTTTATGGTTGCTTAAATCAATCAGGTGCAAAGTCCAGAGAGTGTGCCTCAGTCAAAATATTAACTACAAATATCTATCTTACTGTCTTTATGATGTACCAATCATCAGTTATGTTCCTATTACCTCCCTACCTACCTCTGAGTGAGTTTCACCTTATCAAGCATAAGAGCGTGTTACCTTGTATAAAATGTAGCTGCGGAAGCCAAAAGCTTGCAGGAGGATACAGATCTGAATCGGCCCCCAGCAGATGAGGAACAGAACCACCATCACCACCACCATCCTGGAGACCCTCGCCCGCACAGCTGCTGCTCGCACCGCCTGAGCCTGCAGCTGGAGAGAGAGAGACGCTAAGTTACCATCAAATAAGAATTTGTGTTAATTTAATGACTGTATAAATCTTACCTGGTAGCCGCTGTCAACAGGATTGACGCTTGACTGCCCCATGCGTTTTAGCATGAAGGCATAGCAGGCAGTGATGGTGAGCAGGGGCAGCAGGTAGACAGACAGGAAGCTGTAGATGATGAAGGCTCTCTGGAGATGGGCGGAAGGGAAGACCTCACTGCAATAAGTCTGAGGGCCAAACCAGTACCCGTCCTTTAGACGCTGGTACACAGCTACAGGGATGGACAGAAGGAGGGAGCCTGAACAGGACAGGAGGCATTACAGTGAGACCCTGAGCACTGCAGTCTTTCCACACAGCAGCTTTAAGTTTGATATCTAATTCAATTTCTTTTAAATTCTACTTACTTGTGCATGATTTAAAATAGCTTTAATATAGGGTTTAAATGAAGCTAAAGTTGTTACAAAAACATGATGGTTGCACATTAATCCTTTAATGTCTGCGATAGATCTAGGGTTATATTATCACTAAATTCAAGGGTTTTTTTTATTTAACATTTAAATAAGAAACAGTTATAAGCCACATGACTTTAGTAAAGCCAAAATTTAATCATTGGTGACAATAATTTAAGGCAAATTCTGAAACTAAGGTATTAAAGGTTTTATGAACAGTAAGGACAAAAAGACTCCAAAAAGGAAAGCAATGTAAAAAGAGAATTGGCCTTCTTTTATCACTGTGCCTCTGGGATTAATTCAGAAATATTATGTTGATGATATTTTGTTGTCCATTTTCTCTTTGTGCCACTGAAATCCCAGAATTTCCCCCCTGGAAATTTAATAATCATATTGTAATTTATTGTATTCTAATGTGCCAACAAAACTGAATAAACATTGGAACAAAAAAGTGAATAAAAAGGAAGGTAGTTTAATGTTAATAAAAGAGTAATATGATGTCTTTTTTTCTTCATTTTTGGTTTTGATTACAAAGGGTTGGATGTGTGTGTTGCGTTTTTAAAATACCTATCCAGATAGACACAGAGATGGCTAGAGCCATGCGTGGTGTTCTGTGTCGCAGAGACTGCAGAGGGTAGAGAGTCACGTAGCAGCGATCCACACTCATGGCAGACAGAGTGATGCACGTCGCCTGAGCTGTCACCTGAAACACAATAATGCACACATTTGAAAATCAAACAAACTTAAAATGTGCGACTTTATATGGTACGTCCACTCTGTATGTTCTGTTGTCTCGCTTTTTCCTTTTTATTATCTTTGTTGATAATGCATCACTGTATTGAACGTGCATGCCCTACACTCTGTGTACTCTGTGTACCTTATGAGAAATCTTATGTGCCTGACATGAGGAGGATACAGGACAGCCCAGTGCTTCTGTTACAGAGAGGACAGTGGATAGAGTCAGAAACTGGGGGGAGAGAGGGTGGGGAGTTACACAGAGGAAAGAAGCCAAGGGCCTGTTTCAAATCTGGGCCTCCTGCTGCGAGGACTGCAGTCTCTGTACATGGGTCACACAGACATAAACACTTGGCTATTGACACATGGTAACCCATAATTTTGACAGAAAAGTCTGATTAAAGTGTAATTAATTTTTTCACAAATCATTGAAGAAAATGCTGCAAATTAAGCTACCTCTTGATGCAAAAGTTTTTTATTTTGGGGCAGTACTCAGCCTCCCTTGTCATACCAAGAAATGAAAAAATTCCTATCAATATGTGTTTGCTTCAAGTGAAACGTTCAAAAGCTCTTTCATGGAAGAATACTCAGAGGCCAGAGGTAAGTCAGTGGCTAAGAGAATGAGTGGCTTCTACGTTATGGAGAAACTAACGTGTCTTGTAAAGGAAAGGTGAATGTTATGAAGGAACTTGGGCCCCTGTCTACTAACTGTTGGGCGATCTGAAGATGTTGCAAATACAATAAAGGAATGAGGCTGGGAATATAAACAAGACTTGTTTTTACTCTTAAGGTAAAATACACATGATCACTGCCCTGCCTAAGGATAGGCTGTTTGTTTTGTCATTAAGTAAACTATTAAGAAACCGTCAGACCACTCATCATCTGTGTCTCACTACAGAGTTCCTCTAATAATGATTAGGGGCATTTTATACAAATGCTTTGCCCAAACTCAACCATGACTATCATTATTACTTTTAAAATTATTTATTTTTGTTTCATGAAGGTTTTTTGTCTTGTGTTTTGTATGTTTATTTTCATTCTATTTGTTTTTTTTTTCTTTCTTTCTCTTTATGTTTTGTTTGGATGATATTTTGTCTTGCCCTGTACTTATGTAACTAAATTTTAAAATAATAATCTGCACTTAGATTAAAAAAAAGTTTTGAGTGAAATTATAGCATGGTATTTTACTTGTCTGTCTTATTGACTATAATTTTCCAGCATTTCCAGGTTTGTATACACTTCTGTCTGAGATCATGTGTGAGCCTATCTTACTTGCTGAAGGTAGTTCACCAGTCGGCACATAAACTCTCCAAAGATCCAGCTGGGCAGCGGGTACAGGGTGGCAGTGAAGGGCACACAGCAGACCAGGAACAATATATCAGTCGTAGCTAAATTCACTACAAGACAGAAGAAGGACAATCCTAAACAGAGAGAATTACATAGAGAGAATTACATAAGCATGTGTCAAGTTAAAACAGTGATGAGAAGGAATCATAAATAACTGCATCATAATACTTGTTCTGAAAGGTGGAATTACTTTGCAAACACAAGATTTGTCAGTCCGAAATAAAGCATAAATTACACTAAAAGAATTAAAAACACAAGTTTGAGTGTTCACCTATGTAAAAGTTGGTGATGGTCTTCATCTGCTGATGTTTGGTGACCACATGGATGACCAGCGAGTTCCCCACCAGGCCAACCAGCATGATGAGGCCAAAAAAGGTGGGGACCAGCCAGGCATCCACAAACACTGGTGGCCCCTGGCCTCCCAGGGCAGTGGACTTGTTGCAAAGCAAGCCACAGTCTGGACCTGGATCCGCTTCTGATTCCATGATCATTACGAAGAGACAAAGCTGAGAATATCAACAGCACATGAGGATTTACTTGAAATCAGTTATATTTCAGTTAATTCTATTGAAATGTTTCTCTAATGTCAACAGGCAAATCTTGCACACAGAATGATAATATTGAAGAACACAACCCTAGACTTTAATCATCAAATGCATGCATTTAACATTTCCATTTCATTTTTTTTCAAATCCCTGTTTTTACTTTATGACAAATCAATTATTTAAGAGAAATAGAACAGCTTATTTTTGTATAAAAAGCTTTACTCACCTGTGTCCGTCTGCAGTGATGATCTCTCTGCTCTCTAAGGTAGGGTTAAAAAGGTTTAGTCCTGTGTTGTCTGTGATCGGCTGCTCTTTAGTTCTCTGCAGGTCTGAGATGACAGCACAGTTATAGACCACCTTAGCTGGGGAGGGGAGGGGGTGTTTGGAGGAGAAAGTTGTCCATTTGCTTTTTAAAAGAGAGAGAGAGAGACTGAGGGGAGGATTAAGCCCTTAAAACAAAATCACCTTCACCTGTGATCACCCAGGGCTATATCAATCAACCAATCAAACTTTATTTATATAGCACTGTTCATACAAGACAACGTAGCATAAAGTGCTTTACAAAGAGACAAATAAATAAAGGGGGTCCAAGGAAATATGACCCAAACTCACCATCAATCCATCAATCCATACACAATACTGGCAAAATAGATAATAAATAAAAGACATTGTAAGAACAGGAACGTATGTACCCAGTATGTACTGAGGAAACGCCATCTTAAAGGTTTAAAATAAGTAAACACTGAAGGTTAGGTTAAAGTGTAGAATAAAATATCATCAAATGAAATAAATATAAATTTAAATGAATTAAAACAAAATAAAAGGGTGCGATAATGAGAATAAAAATACTAAAAGGTAACTCTGGTCAATATGCCCGAATCAGAAAATAAAACACTGAAGAAGAACTTGGTGAAATATGATAAAACAAGATGATAAACTACTAAAAGATCATTCTGAAGATACAACATAAAAAAAAAAACTAAATTACTAAGATAGATTAAGATGAGTATATTAAATTCAGGTAAAAGCCAGACTAAAAAGGTAGGTCTTGCCTTTACTTTTAAAAACATTCACATTAGCATACCGGTAGTCGAGTGGTTAGGGCATGCGCCATGTACGCAGGCGACCTGGGTTCGAATCCGGCCCGTGGCACTATTTCCTGCATGTCTCTTCCCTGTTTCTGACTGTATCCACTGTCCTTTCTAAAAAAGGCCAAAAATAAATCTTAAAAAAAAAAAAAACATTCACATTAGGTATGTCTGACATCGAGCCTTGTGCCACCTGACATTTAACTGCTCAGTGAGGGATATAATAAAAGGACAACAAAAGTACTTCTTTAGGTCAAGAAGAAGAGCTGAGGTAGTTTTTTGTAGTAGTGTGATTTGTAATAATCATAATGGAAAGGGATGAACATGGGACCCAACCTTGACCTTTAACCTTTTAGTCTGTTCATCCTTGACCCTGAGTGTACATTTTTCAAAGTTTGAGAAATCTCGCAAAGCATCATCTTTGACTTTCAAAGTCTAATCATTTCATCCCTGAGTTAGAGTGAGCATTTGTGCAAACTTTGAAGAAAATCTCTCCAAGGGCCAAGGGATGAACATAAGGCCCATTGTCCTTTACCCTTGACCTTTTTAAAACTAAGTATTTTACCTTTGAGTCAGAGTGAACATTCGTGTGAAGTCAGGAAAATCCCTCAAAGGGATCTTGAGATAAAATATTCAGGGATCGATGAACAACCCTAAAATATAATGCCTCGGACCTCCACTAATAAAGTCATCAGAGCATAGTGTGATTTCTGACTATAGTAAAATATTAAGTGTAAATACATATGTCAGTCAGCTCATACATGTTTTATTTCATCAAAAATATTGATTTTCCTACAAAAACAGGTAAATCTTAATGCCTGGTACTAAGTCTAAACAAAACAAATGAATCATGCAGACAGCTGGGGTTCATGGTGACAGTACAGCTCGATCTCCCCCACCAACACAAAACAGTTTAAAGCTGTCATTACAGCCAGCACAGCATCAGCTGGGAAGCGGAAAGTGACTCATCTTGCAAATCACACAGCGTGACATAAATGTGTTAGTGAGGGTGACGTTTGTTGTTGAAATCAAAATTATGCTTGTTAGTGCAACAACAATTTTCTATCATTTTAGAATGAACAAGCTGGATGACAGTCATCTTAAAGATGGTGTAATGTTTTTCTGCTTTGATTGAAATGCTAACAATTATAAATACCTTGATTAATCCATTTGCTATCGACGGAGGATAATATACCTATGCGTGCTTGACCCCTCCCTGGTGATGAGGCACTGACGTTTGCAGGCTTCTGCTGTAGCTGCTGATTGAAGACCAGCAGCTTAAACTTATTTTTTTCTCACTGCCTTTGTTTAAAGCAAGAGTGATGACTCCTTGCTAGAACTGTTTCAAACTAGACAAGAAGGTCTCTGACACTAATCTCAAGCTCTTCTTGAATAGGGGCACTGATCTGTAACAAGTCTGTATGATGGCAGTAACTAAACTTTAGTTTTAACAACAATCATGCGAAGATTCTTTTTTTTAAAAAGCTCATTTTAAAGAATAAAAAAGAAATTCCCCTGACAAGAGATGACTGCATTTGTGAATGAAATGACTGATCATTTATTCATATTCATGTTTGGTCCAGCTGTGCACACCCAAGATGTATGGATGTATCTCATGTTTCTGCAGCCGTTCTCCGATAGAGGAGATCGACTCTGAGGAGGACAGTACTCTGGATTGTTTAACCAGGTGTGCAAGAAAGACAATGTTTGAGGATAGAGACGAAGCAGAAGCAGGAACAATTGCAAGCTCTCTTAGGTGATCCTGTCTCTGAAAATGAGGCTTGGACAACTTCCTGATGTTTTCAGGAAGCATGGCTCGGGATCTGAAGGTTCCATGGGTGTTTGAGGTCCCTGTGTTCTTTAAGGTGGAGAGGGACATGGAGATGTTTTGGGGGTCTAGGGGGGAAATGTCATGATGTGGTTTCCTTTCAGCTAAAGCTTTCAATAACTCTGACATCTGATAAAAGCAGAAGAGATAGAAAATGAGAGAATGACAGTAGACTTATACAAGGATTACATTTTATAAGACACCGCTCCAGTTATGTAAACATCATGAAATTAAATAGTTTAATATCTGGTTCAGGGTGTTTTTAAGCATCTAGGTGTTGCTTGCACATAACAGACAAATAATACCAAATGAGGCAAATAACATCAAATTTTGGGGTTAAGAGTCTCCCCTAATGACACATGGACATGTGGCTACAGGAGCTGGGGATCAAACCCCTAATCTTATGATTGAAAGACAACTGACTCTACTCTCACTTTTCACATTTCCTTAGATGCATCAAGTTGTTTGCCCCTTTATACTATTGTATTGTTGTTCAGACAGATTTTTATTGTCCTGCAAAAATTTACATCATTTATTGTGTACTTTTCTCATTCTAACCAAGCTAAAACAAAATTCTTTTTATCATATTTTATTGTGTTGAAACATGTTTTCCTCATAACTATCAACCTTATAAAGCCAAAATGCAAAATCTAAAATTGAAAAATTCTGCATACCTCTTTAAATCCAGATGAATACAGGCTGCAACATTTAAAAACATTCTACTCTCCCTCTCCAACTTCCCATTTCTTGTTAAAAAAAAACCCTAAACAATACAGCAGTTTGTTCTATGAGGTACGTATATCTTGCAATCATTCTGAATATCTTTGTGTAGCTACCTTAATCCCACAAGACTCTTTGCTGTAAGAACCTCCATCCTTGTTTTCATCCTCCATGACACCAAACACCTCAAAAGGATGAAGAAAAACACCCACTGTTACATTAGAAAGTCAAACCTTAAAATCGAAAGAATTTAAATAAAGCCTTAAAATTGGTCACACCTCCTTCTTCTCTGGCCTGAATCCAAAAACCAACAATAAAACAAGTGATGACGAGCCATCAGATTGCTGTTTGCTGAATTAATAGTGACACGCAAACCAGCATGTGGTCGCCATAACAAGTGAGATAAAGGTTCAAATGACAACAGGTTGGTTTCTGTATTCTCAGCTAATGTTAAAATCACCACAGTACAAATCAAACACACTGATTATCATGAAACAGCAGCCAATCAATTTCATCTTATTTATTTTTTTTATCTGTTTATTATCTCATATGTTCACAGACATATTGCACAGTTACAAATCTTCAGGGCACACACTATTAAACAAACATCTGGCAAAAAAAGAAACCAACATAAACCTCATGTACTCTTATGTGAGGGATACACATTTGGTGCATTTAGTTTTTTTGTGCGTTTGTGTGGTTCAAGGTAGATTTACATTCTTTATATTTACACACAGAGATAAATATAAACTTTACAAACTAAGAAAGCAAGACACTCGTACTCTTCCATTTTAGATACTGCTGAAACGTAACTGGATGTTGGCGTGTTGTTTTTCAGCGTTTATCAAACAGCAAATGTTGGCCTGTGGGTGTGTGGATTTAGGGGGTAGATTCAGGACATAACACCAAACATGCTTCTTTCATCTGTTTTAACCAACTTAAACCTGAACATGAGACAAGTTCTTGGGCCAACTTGATCCACTTCCTCCTGCATTCAAGTCATTGTACTGACTTTCTGAAAATGATGTGCATATATATGTGAAGGCAGCCAGCCACTAAATATGAAAAAACAAGGTTAGTTGAAGACATCAGATGTTTCAAACCTAAAATCAATGTGTTGTAACAATTTACACTGATAGTGCTGAAACCTCCATCTAAGTATAAAAGTCAGTGTATGTGGTACTAGTGGTCCGAGGAAGAGCAGTGGCAGGAAAACAGGCACGTCCACATCTTAAAGACCTCCTCATTTCTGTCATTCTCAGTCTCTCTGTCTTTAGAGATGTGACGGGGTTCAGAGCAGGGCAGTTGCAAGGAGGACACGCTCCATTATGCTCAGATGTTGAAGCTTTCTCCACATCCACACGTGCCCTTGATGTTTGGATTGTTAAAAACAAATTCACTTGATAGCTTTGACTCCACAAAGTCCATCTCTGTTCCTAGTAGGGTCAGCTGAGCTTTCTTCTCAATAAAAACCCTCACGCCTGCAAGAGAGACAAAAATGGAGCTGTAAGTACTCCATAGCTGCAACCTTGGCATCAACAATCAACAAGTTTATTCATGGTTTTATTAAATCTAAACAGCAAAACAGCCCTTTAATGCCCTGAAACTTTTTGTTTGTTGTTTTTTTTTTTGTTTTTTTCTAGCTATGAGGCCTATTCACACTTGCACAAAATTTGTCCAAAATGGTTGAATTTGCCTGGGTGAGCCATTTCCTCCTGTAAGGAACTAGTGTAAATAACCAAGTCAGGAAATTTTAGGTGGGTTAACCAGAAAATTTCCAATTTATTACAGGACTGCGTGTATGAAAAGAGATATGATGTGTCAATCTACAAAATCAATCCAGTTTAAGCACCCCCTAAAGGTGGTTTTCTTTATTCTTATATCTCAGCTGTCAATATTTCACAATAAAAAAGAGGATGTTTGTTCTCTAACACACTGTACACACTAGGACTACTCCAAGAGTTTCATAAAGTAATTTGACTACAAAAAATATTTACTCACTTCAGAAGAACATCAAAAACAGAAGATTTCACTTGAAAAGTAAACTAGAGTAAAGGCAAGAAGAACCATGTGACATAAGTTACCATCCTGCAGCACTTCCTCATCAGATTTATCTTTCTCCTTTGTGTAGTCCAGTGTGTAAGTCAGTCCATTACAGCCACGTGTTCTCACTCCCACCTTCAAACCAATCTAGAAAGAAAAACACAGGCATAACAAAGGGATTTAAGAGGAATGTTTGAATGAATGTACTAAAAACTATTTCATGATTTCATCCTTTGCCCCTTGAATGTCCTAGACCTCACAGAGCTTGGAGAAGATGTGTTTGGCTTGACCAGCACTAACAGGACATATTACAAATGCATTGTCTAACCATGATATAAATAAACAGTTTTTAGTGGTTTAAAACAGCCACACTCAAAGGAATAAAAAGCCAGCCATTAAACAAAGAGAGACAAGGCAGTAAAATCTTAATAGCGGTATATCTGTGCACATTTTCAAGCTTATTTTGTCCACATACTGTATTTTTTACCTTTAACACACATTCAGACAAATGAAAAAAATAACAGTGCAGGAAACACACTATGACCACAAAAACTAAATTCCTACCTAAAATCTCAAACATGACATAAAACAGTCCATAGTTATTGCATTAAGGCTGTCATGGTGTCTACACAGGTGTAGAAAACCCTTATTAGTATAACAGCTGAAAGTGATGCAGTACTAAAAGTACATAAGTGTAAAAAGCAACTCAGAAAGCAAAGCATAAAAATAAAGGACATAAGATAAAAATGGATAAATACAATTGAATCACGTGAATTATTCTGCCCTGCATCCTAAGGTATCACTTTTACAGTTTTCAGGGTTGTGATCTACATTTTCAGATAGATGATAACAGTGTAGCACGCTGTCTTTGTCATGTACATGAAAAGAAAAACAAATGAAGGGTCAAAGTTTCTTTTTTCAAACCAACCAAGAGAAGATGATACATCCAATACAAACAAAAAACTTAACTGAGAATAAAGAATTAAAAAAAACAACTTTGGTGCACTTACAAAATCTGTAGAAATGAACTGTGGCTTCATAAGGTCATGTTTATGTAAATGTTTTGTCAACAATTACTTACATACTCCGGCTTGTCCTGCAACAAGATTCGGATTTTATTCACAGCTGATGGAGTCTGGATAAATAAAAAAAAAGAGAGAAAATGATTAGTAATTTATGATTCAGGTGGAAACTGCTATGTAAAGAAAAAGATTATACTTTAAGTTTCTATATCTGCTATATCTGCTTAGACAGTTTAATCCCCTCATTTCATATATACATATATATATATATATATATATATATATATGCTGCAGAAGCCAACACATTTGCTTTCCTCACATGAGCAAATGCAGTATAATGGCACAACCTTCACCCTGTAGCCAACTGTAACTGTTTGTTAGGCCTTTGAGGTGGACATATTCAGGAAATTGATGTTAACTGCATTAGCTCAATCTGCTAAGCCATTAAAGCTGACGTGTGTCTGTTTGTCCGACTTTGTTGCTAATGCCAAATGTACTTCCACATGTGTTTGAGGTTGTCATGAAATGTGATATCAAAACAAGAAGTTCACTTCAGGCTTACCCCTTTGAGAAACTGCACTAAATTTGTGTCAATATGCTTAAAATACTCTATCTTTTTGAAAACTTACCTTAAAAAAAAGGGGCGGCCAAATGTGCCAAATCACTGGCCTATTTTGAGTTAATAATTGTGTTAAGATGGTAAGTTCTATTATGTGCAATGCAATACATAATTTTTAGAGCATTCATAACGGTGTTTGCAAGGGATGGGGACAATTAATCAATGATCGATTAATTGGTCATTAAGAATTTGGTCAATCACAGGGAATTTAGTCAATCTGATGTTGGCATTTAATAAAGAGACTAAGCACTTCTTACTCTGCACTGCACAACAATATCTACCGTCATAACATTGTGAGTGGGTTTTAACAAAAGCAATAGGTAATACAACAGACCATGCCTTGTTTATGTTTAAGAGCCCTAGGCTTTCGAAGGGTGAAAATAAATAAATCATTGAGAAACACACTCATTAGTTACCTATTTTTGTTACATAGGGAATGTTATACATATATGCCCATGTATGTATGTTTTTATACATATATAACGATTAATCAATTAATTGATCATTAACATTATAGATGCTGGAGTTGGCAGGTTTCTTTCAAACACCCATCCCTAGTGTTTGCTCTTAGCCATGTCCAGGGGAAAAAATAATTAAAACAGAACCCCCTACTACACAATAACTACCGTTGGCGCTGCATTGAGGCAAGTCTCATAAATGTAGCAAACTTCCTTTATCAGCTCTCCCCACCATACAGACACACATTATCATGTAACAACACTGAAGGCCAACTGCTTCAGACTGATAACCACCATCAGAATTTCGACGCAACTAGCTTACTTTATCCAACCTCAATAAAAAAAACACGCCCCTGCGGTTACAACTAGTCTAGTAAGAGTCAGAGCGAACTCTGATTAGTTCTTTCTAGACCTTTAAGGTCATTTCCTGATATTTTCGCTCTCTTGGGCAGCTACAGTAGAGATGGTCAGTGAATGTATGGAGGTCCTGAAAGTACACAAATGTTGCAGGGCAATCAAAAAAGAGATGTGACAACATGTCATGAAGAAGTTAGTGTATATTTCATATTCACCCACGAATAGGGATACCTCTGGTCAACATATGACATCATTATGTTGTCAAATGTATGTCAAACAGAAGATATAATTATGTTGTGTTATTATGTAATTGTATGACGAAGATCTTATTTTGCTGCAACAGATTCAGATCTGGCACTGATGATCACAAACCATAAAATATTGTCGTTGTGCTTTGGCTCTGATGTCATGAATTGATGAAATTACCTTTGTTAACTAACAACTTAAAAATGAATTTTATCGAAGAAAATATGGGCTCCACACAGCCTTTATTTGTAGTATGCGTTGGTTTATTGTCCATGATATAGGCTGTTAACAGTCCGTTTTATGAAACAGGGCGGTTGGTGGCACATTACCAGGCAAAGGCTTAGCAAGAGAAACCTCAGCATCTGTTAAGCCCAGGATAATTACGCTCGTACGACCTGGTTACACTTACATAACGACTTTAGTCTTGTTTACATCTAATGTGAGTTTATAAAAGAGATACTTGTTGTAATGTTACTAGAAAGTTCCAAAAAGCAGAACTAACTGTACTGCGCAGGACGTTCAAGTCACAGATGGTTAGCTAGCCTGGCTAACTTTGGATCACGTAACGTTGAGGTAACATAACGGCAGTCGGTGTAAACGCGGTAAACACTGCTTAACGTTGCAATCCGTGGTCCTAATATACTCTTACAGTACTCAAAATCAAATGCTTAACACTTACCAGTGTCAGTGCGGCTCTTGTGGGCAATATCTTCCTTTTGCTGACCGCTCGGACGGTCGCTCGAACCATGGAGGCAGACATGTTTCTACAGTTAAAATCACAACATTGAATTGCGCAAGCGTCAAAAAATGAGAACCGCCCTAAATAAACAGTCTCGTTAATGATTGGCTGATACTCTAACTGACATTAGTAACAGCCAATCGGTTTATGGATCAGTAGAAAAACACGAACTTCTGTTGTGTAACCCTACTTGGAATATCACAGAGGTACTGTAAGGTATTTAATGTCAAAAATGATGTAGTTATTCCTCTTTAAATGCCGTTTAAAAATCTTTTTAAATTTACAACTAATATAAACTGGAAATAAAGAGCAATATTTCCTTAAAGCCAGGACTTTTATAATTTTTGACCATATTAACCAAGGTCAATGCTCAATTAATTTTGCGTTGCAATAGCACAAAATCCCTAAAATCAAATAATAGCTTTGCTATTCATAACACCATGGCATCATTTTTACTAGACAATCAGAACTGGGTACTTTTAAATCCTACATCTAAGTGCGATCAAAATTTTCAATTTATTTCTCATAGGAGTGAAAAAGTGATTGAAAAATGTATGCTGATTAATCACAGTCTGATGCAATCATCCAACTGGCTAAAGTAGCATTGTAACTTAAATTTGAACACGTTCAAATTCTCTGTGCTCTTTTTTATTATCACCTTCTGTTTCAAAAGCTAGTAGAAAATATGGATGCCACTTGAGGCAGATCCCTTGTGATTGTTTTGTTACTATCTTTAAATCTACCTGTAATGCAATCTTGCTCAAATTATCAACATATATGATTAATTAAAAATATTATATTCTAATTTACTGATTTCACTATTTAAGTCCAGTAATAATTCAAGTTCTTTAAAATAGCTTTTTGACTGTTCAATATTAGACATGTAACCCCCAGAAATAAGGATACAGACAGCCTCATCTCATTTCAAAACCTCTTGTATAAATCAATCCAAAATGTGTTTGGTGGCAATGTAATTAAAAATTATGGTTTTAAATGCATGGAGATTATTTAAGCAGTGCAACTTTAGCGGAAATTCATGTTTACAAGAAACACAGCACTATAAACAGACTACTGAACATTTATCAGTTTCATTAGCTGGGCAACTTCCTTGACAACTTTGGGAAGCATTTTTTTTTTTTAAACGTACCACTGAAAAAAGGGGGAAAATGATAACACGATACAAAAAAATCTTTTAAATAATCACACACATGGATTTGATTTTAGTTTAATGATTTCTTTGAGACACAAAATGGATTGTAAGCTGACTTTTCCTGGCAGGATGGGGCTCCTTTATAAAATAAAACTTCAATTTGAGTCCAAATGCAAAATGGCTGGCATAAAAACAAAGCTACTTTAAAATGAAAAATTGGATTAGAATACCATTGATTACACTGTTTTAATAAAAGTCAGCCAAATTAAGACAACAATAAAGCCAACAGTCCATATTCAAAGTCAAACGATAGCAGGTTTTTGAGACATAAACTAGCAGCAACAAAATTCAAGGGCACAGACCCTCACAGTGCAGCCTTCAATCTGTGGCACCATTACAAAAAAGAGAAGCCTTCAAGGCAAATAAATACAATAATCTCTTCAGTGAACTAACTGAGATTACCTCTAGTTTAACATAACTTGAACAGTGTTTGCAGCAATCTACGCTATCAGCTGGACCAGTTCATTGCATTGTGAAAACTCCTTACCATGAACATTCAGGATGAGACCTTTTGTAAAACTTCCTCAACTAAATGTGCGCTATGAAGCTATGACACTTCATTGCATTGTGTGGGGACAGAATGATTTGGATAAACAGAGCATGTGTTCATGAATTGAGCAGTAGATATGCAGTCTGAAAAAAAAAAAAACTACTACAACCCTGGAAAAACATCTACAGGGGATTCTTCTAACACAGAGACACACAAACACTGAGATATTTTGTACGTTGAGCTGCATTGAAGGCTAAAGGAGAGATGGACTGATGTCAGTGCAGATAATTCAATTAAACTGGATTAAAAAAAGAGAGAAGAGACCCAAGCCATTCTAAAAGGTACACTGCCATTCAAAACTTCCAATGTTTATAAAAGAAATGTCTCATAGTAAATAAAATCTCAAGAAATGTAAGGCGACATTTGCCCTAAAACCATTTCATACTAAAATAAGGAATAAGTGAGGTGAAGTGACTCTTTTTTTCAAAATGAGTGATAAACTTAATCGACTTCAAACCACTTTAAATAGTAGACAGCATCATGTACATTGTGATGTCTGCATGTCTTACAACTTTAGCTTTTTTAGGTGAAACCTTTTTTGATTGTAGCAAAAAATCTATCATCAAGTATAAGACAACTATGCTTTATGTTGTCTACAAAAGCTATCTTGTTATGGTAATAAAACCAAAGATATAAACTATCAGTCACCTAACAGACACTTCTCATTTATTCCATTAATTTATAATTTAAAAGATTTCACAACAATTCTGCAAAGACATTGCTTGAAAAGTAATGGGTTAAAAAAAACTGACTGGCAGTGTAGGTAAACAAAAACATGAGGTGCGTGCACAATGGCTCATCTTGTTAAAATGAAAGCTTTAAAAAGCTCCTCTGAAGAGGAGGGCTTTGAGTGGAGAAAAGAAAAACACATAAAAAGGCCCTATTTGGCTTCAAGTCAAGGCGTCCTGGCTTTGGCTTTTTTTAACAGGCTCACATTAGCCCGACAGTCCCACTGAGATTTAAGAATCTCTGGACTTTTGGTTGCTCTCTGCCGGGACAGGAGTGGAACCTTGTGGTCTGTGTTGCCACAGTTGCTGCTCATTCCACTGGGCTCTTCCTGTGAGCAGAGCGGCCCGAATTTCGGCAGGCTAAACTTCCTGAAACAAACCAGGATGCAGCTGTCAAAATTTATGAACACATTAAAACCAAAACCTAAACCCATTTTCGTCTTATAACCACTACAGCTCATCTTATCAGGCTAAAGGATAAAAACCAGACAGGCTGTCCTGATAAACTGATTTCTGTATTGGTTTTAATTGCTGCTTTATTTGTACAAGAACATTTTATGTTACAAGTATGATAACTCACAGAAAATGTTCTTGGAGGGTAAAGAAAGCAAGAGATAAAATCAAAAGCAAAATGCTAAATTTTAGCCAAGATAACAGATAATCTGGTCTCCAGTGTCCAGAGAAAATTAGAGGAACCTGAGCCTGCTGTGTAAGTTTCTTGCTCTCATTGTCTCTCCTCACCAGCCCTAGAATTGAGACGATGACAACAAACTGTCAACTGAGACTTATGACAATAATCTACAGCTCAAATTTAACAAGTAACTTCACTTTGCCATTCATAAATATTTCTGTGCATTAAAGGAATGCTTAAGGACAGAAGGTCCTTTAATGCAGTGGCTTTCAAATAGTGGGTTGGTACCCAGAATATCAGCCCCTTACAGTGGGTCACAAAGGCATTCATGGGGAAAAAAAAGGTACATAGCACTTGTAAAAGATGCTCATTTTGTCACATTTCTTCGTTTTGTCATACATTTAGTACTATACAAGGTCAGAACTACTGTTTTCATTTAATAAATCTTATTGGTCAAAACATATCAGATATTTAGGTTAAAATTTCTTTTCAGGTGTTGATGGTAGGTCCCGAGGCGCCACCAGTTGAAAACAGATAAACAGATGCAGATAAGGTGACATTTAAATACAACCTAACCAACTGCCCATTAATAATTTGGTATTAAGAATTAAATAGTGTTAGAACCAACCATATAAGCTATACAATTTGACAAGTAGGTGATCAATCTGACTTTTGATTTTTACCCTAGGTAGAAAGAGCAGCATATTTACATACCTGCTTGTGGACTTAGTATCACATTTTGTGGCCTTTTCTTCTTCTTCTCATCCTGTATTGGTAAACCCTTAACAAAACAAGATAAATACAACATATATGAAACAGTTTACAATGTTTCCCCCTGCAGTCACTTAGTTTACAACTTTGAACAGATGTTTTTTTATTGACTATTACAAACTTATAACATAACTTGACACGTCAAATAGACTGTTTTAGATATTCATGGCATGGGATATGTTTCACATTCATCTGGGCAACAGCCTATAGATCAGAGCAGTGCAATGTCACTTCTTGCTCTCCAATGTGACCACGCCCCCATTTGGTGGACAACAGGCCCTCAGATTGAATGCTGGTGGGTAAAAAAATGTTGGCAACAAAGCAATAAAAAGCCATTTTGTTGTGTTTTGTGCCTTAAACAATTAAAAAGCCATAATTTAAGGCATGTTTTGTTATTCTGAAATGATGAAAGAGTGTCATAAAAGAGTTGTGTCTTTGGCTGAAACTAGAGAGGACTAAAGCGTGCAAATGTTGGACCAGTGCTATGTTCTTAATGACTTAGTGACAGCAGGAACTGTAGTTGGTCTGCCCATTAACAGCTTTTTCACACATTCACTTACTTATTAACCACATTTGAGTGTTTAGATCCAACACACATAAGGTATGTGATGTCGGTTTATGAAATATCACACACAAGATGGGACTGGTTGTCCAGTTTGACAGAGGGAGCCTGAACACACCCTTGTGTACATCTGTAATTTTATTTATTTCGTATTGTTAAGATGAAAGTATTTTTTCATTAATGTCCTACACTGTTTACCTCACTGGCCATTAGATTTTGGCTCTCAATAATAGTTTAACAGTACGTGTTCTCATATTTCAAGCTTTTAAATCTTTAATGACTCAATCTTTCCCATTGACTGCCGTACATTTTTAAGGAATGTGTTCCCCCAGAAAGGGGAGGGGCTGGCATTGTTTGGGCAATGTACCTGAATGGGTTGCTCCGGTCTATACACGATGTTCAGAAAGGGCGGAACCTTTAAAAGAAAGTCTCAGGATGGTGACCGGATGTTTTTTCTTTTTTTTTTTTACTTGCCATATTCATTATTTACCAGTCAGAGCAACAACATATATGCTAAACTGCCATGTATTATTAATATAGACACTACATAACACAGCTCAATGTTAACTATCAGTGGGGCAAGTTGTTAATCAGACTCTTGCCAACAGCGTTCGGGAGGAGAGCAAAAACATCTCTTCCACCAACAAAAGCTTTCAGAGCAGTTCTTTGTTCTTCTTTTAATAGGGAAATGTCCAGTTCTGATAAAACTGCTGCTAAAGCTGCATTCATGCTGATCTCTTCACTGGCTGCCATACCAGCACTGCAGTAAAACTAAACCCTTCCTGTAGCTACTACCTCTTTCTCCTCAAATGATGCTGACTGTCCTGGCCAATCTCTAAATGTAAAAGAGCAGATCAGCTTGGAGCTTTGCAAGATGTAGCTTCCCAATGACTCTTATCCTAAAGGTTAGTAACATTTAAACACACACCTGTTTTTCTTTTTCTCTTAAATTCCTCAGGTGGGCTGGAGAGGGTGAGGAAAAGCTTTCCATCCTCATATTGCCTGCCAAATGGAAAAAAATTTAAAGATTAAAAGATTTAAAATAATATATTCCTTAAGTTGTCTTAATAACATCCCCTCATAAGGAATTCCTCAACTTTGCTCTTATTGCAAGAAAACAACACCACTTTTAATTCTCCCGAGGTGTTAGAGAAATATGGTTGAGAGGGGCTACACAATGCAACAGGGAAAAAGGTTGAAGAGAAGAAAATGAAACTTTGAACCTGCAGGGCTTCTGTACAGCTGACAGTCCTTCTTGATGTGGGCACTTGATCCACACAGGAAGCAGCACCGCATCTCCAGTGCATCTCTTTTCCTCCAGTGATCACTCTTTTGTCTGACCTGATCTTTGCCATCTTCTCCATCTATTCTGTCTCGAAGATGCTCTGGCCTTTTGTCAGAGTCCCTCCTCTGTCTGGATCTATACAACAAAACATGTGTCTTCTGACATGGGGCAAATGGAAATTTAACGTCTAGTAAACATTGTGACATATTCCGACGTGTATCACGAGTTAACCTACTTCTTACGCATGGGGCAGTCCTTCATGAAGTGGCCAATCTTACCACAGATACGGCAGCAGCGGTCATTTGGAGCCACTTCTCCCTCAGTGAGGACTTCAGGATCGAAGAAATACTCCTAAGACCAATAGAGAAGACATAAAATGCTTAGATAATGCCACCACAATGGACAAATGTAAAGTTTAGAAAGCAAGTACTGACCATGTGACTGGGGTACACAGGAGGGAAGGATCTGACTGGTGTACCAAATACTTTTCGGCCATTGATGAAAGCCTTCATGATGAAGTTTGTCACTATTTGGAAGGAAAAATAAAATGTGAAAGAACAAGAAGCATATGAAAAGAAGATAAATTTAAGACAAAGAGATGGGATGCCATTGGAAAAAAGAAAGACAGAATCAGTCTTACTTTTCCTGGACAGACCAGCACCAAGATTATGATTCAGGTCAAAAGGATCTATAATAGGAACACAGGAAAAAAGGTAACACAGTTTATCAAGATACATTTTTCCTAATTACTTGTTTCCAGTTTTGTATATTAAAAACCCAGGTACTCTAAAGGAGCTTGAAATGCTTCCAAAAGTACTATAAACAATCCATAAAACAGTCTAAAAGTAAGCACCTTAAAAAGTATGAATTTTGAAAATATTAATACTAAACATGGGCAAGACAACCTGTTACATCTGTATTTTTTTCTCTTTTAATTACTGTACAAGTCTGCCCCTCAAGTGTATCATTGAAACTGACCTTCAATGACGATGTATTTGGATGTCCATTGTTTGCTGAAGGTGGTGAGGCAGTCGTGCTGGCGGATGCAGACGACATGCTCTCTGAAGTCGAAGTCCTCGGTATAAAATCGAAGCAGGCCGAGCCACAGCTCCCCCACTGTCTCTGTGTTCGTCCTGTACTGCGGCCAGCGACTGGGCTGCAGAGGGAAGGAAGAGAGAGTGACCTTTTAGTAAGACTCTGACTTTCGCATAGTGATTCACCAGATTTGTACAGGACCACCCAAGAACTATTTGAAACACTTACCAGTGATTCTAAATCACCAAAGAAGTAAACGTTCCAGTCATCAACTAGAATCTCTGGCTTCTTTTGTCCATCATAAATCTGTTATGGAAACAGAAAAGTTTGTGTTCATTTTTACAGAAATCAATGGATCACATTTGTGTGTATCCACTTGAAACAGCATTTCCAATTAAGGAGGTGCAAATAAATTTTACTTTTTTGTGAGACATCATCTTTGTAGCTGAGAAAAAGTTGGAAATGTGTTAAGATTTGTTGTATAAAATACTAACACCATGAGAAAATAAATCATCAAGGGCCCACAGGCACTTTTTAAAGGAAGATAAAAATAGAGCCTTCGATAGGTATACACAACACTGACAGCATAATATCTGTGTTGTTAGATACTAGCTTAAAAGTTAAATATTAGTATCAGCAGATATGAAGATTTCTGATTATATTTACAGCCAATATATATGCAGTATAAAGCATAACCAAAATCTAACTGTAGTTTATCAAGTTTAGGTGATTGCTTAGGGCGCCAGACACTCAAGGAAGGCCATCAAGAGCCCTGAACATTTTGAATGAAGCCCCAAATGTAAAACAACTACTTGCTTCACAACTCCTCTCTCAGCCATGTTTACCCCAGCCTCTCTTGACTTGCAATGGAGATACCTGATGTTCTTTATGATAAAAAAGGTGAATATATATAACGGTACTGGCTAAAATGAATTTGGAAAGATTGGCATATCAGATGTCAGCAAAAAAAAAAAAAAAAAAACAAAAAAAAACTGTTGCTAGTTTCCTAGTTTAAATGCCACTAGACTCAATCATTTGATAACATTTAAAACATTAAGAAGTGAGAACTCAAATTTGATTTAAATGAAATCTAAACATATCATTAGTACCTCCTGCAGCACTGGTATAACTGGTGGATTTCTCTGCTGCAGGAAGAACAGCACCATGAGGGTATAAGCGTAGGAAGAGAGGCTGCCGCGTGATGCATCGCCAATGTCACACATCTATAAAAAAAATCCAAAGGAAATATAAATGGGCAATAGAATTTGTGGTTTACATTGTATTATACCTGAGACAAATTCAGTTGTTGTTTAAAGCATGCTCACCTTGGCAAAAACCTTCATAACATAACAGAGGATCTTCACTCTCCAGTCAATAGCAGCATAAGAGGCCAGCAGGTGTGTGTTATGTAGAGCCTTAAAAAGAGAGAGAGAGAGGACAAGAGAGAGGAAAGAAAAAAGGTTACTCCTAAAGCTTTGGAAATATGAGACAGTATGATTCTTTGAAAGAAGTGGGAGAAAACATGCCCTACCAGTGTGTTGTAGAGACTGATGTCTCCCTCAAGGCCGGTGCGAACATGGTAGAACTTCACAATGGGGACTTTGGCTGTGGTGATGGGCAGAATGTTCTTCAGACCTGGTGATGGGGTGCAGATTTAAAATAGGTGACAAACCTATGCTGACATTTTGTGTTTTAAAAATGCTATCACTCTTAATTTTTAGTTCTTAAGTAAATTTGAATTATGGCAAAACTATGACAAACACACATTAAGAACTTCTATTTAAGCCAGTAAAAGTAAATAAATACCAAATTTTCTGTTGAACCACCATGGACTCAAATCCCTCTCAAAATAGAAGTCAAAGGGTTATTTAGATTGTTTTTCCTTTCATGTCAGGATCAGACTACCATATTTTGGTAACAGCAGGCAAAACACAAAAATGTAATCCTATGTGCCTTCATCATGTTGTTTTCTTTGTGAATGTATGCAAGTTCATAGGTTGTCAGTGAGGCAGGTCTAGGAATGTCATAACAACAACAGAAGTGATGTGCGTGCTGCTAGCAGTCTTGTGCTCTAAAAAGAAGAAACAAAGAAGAAACTATTGTGGGCTCATTCCCATGTTTCAAAAGAGGACAGTATAAACTGGCTATCTTTCAAACAGAACTCTAAGCCTCTGTACAAACCTAACATCCCCAGTACTAGCAGGCTTGTGTCCTGGTGGTCAGTATCAGGATGCATGTTGTTTATTTCATGTTAGGGTGTCAAACTTGGCAAAGAGATATTGCAAGAGATATTCTGACATGCCAGTCTTGTAGAGTCACCATCTGCAGCTATCCTATACCCATTGTTGATTATGTCACACTTCAAGAGAATTTCTCTTTCTCCACATTCATATTCAGGCCCATTTGAAGATGGGTGGTCTAAATGCAATCTGAGGCCTGTACGACAAAGTTGGATTAACAAGCCCGGGATATCTCTCCATTAGCTGAATTGACTTATCAAGACATTCGCAATCCGGATCAGCTGTACAATGAAGCTGGTTATCAATTCGATAATTGCTGCCAGGGTTTTCCAATCTGGATCAGTTCGCGCTCACATAAAAGGGGTGGTGTTTGTAGCATCTGACCAATCGTAAACATAAAGAAACCCTGCAGAGCAGTGTATTTCTCAATGGAGGAACAGACAATCATTCTTAAAAATATATGAGGAATTTAAAAAATCATCCAGGCCAGAAGCAACACTGTGGCTGCAGCAAAAGCCAGGAAGGAATGCTGGCAGAAAATTGCCAACTCTATTAATACATAAATTCGTCAGATTATATAATATTAATTCATCGGACATTATAAACGGACAGCACTCTGATCACTCAAGTCTCACTCTATTATGGCACAGATGTTTGGGACAGAGCTTCCTCAGCGAATTTTGTGTTGTAATATTAATTCCGCACCTTGATTAGTACAACAAAATACAGTTTATGAACATGATCAAAATATTAAACATACAGTTGTAATACCCTGCTCAAGTTTCTGTGACAGTGCAGACTCCTTGATAATCCGAGAGTCATGAACGAACCCTGGCCACTTAACCACAAGGCTGGTGACTATCATTTGATGGTCACATGTCATCTTCAGAAGCATTTGGGGTTCACATTAGTCAATGTGCACTTGAAAAGACTTGAATAAAGTTCAACTGTGACAACAGTGTTGTGTGGGCCACTTTGTATATGTGGACTGTTTAATTATGATTTAAAATGATTATGATGTAAATTATGGAAATTGAGACAAGACATATTGATAACAAACTAACTGAATGTGAAATGTTTGTGCATTGCAAATTTTTCTGTATTATGTGAACTACCTGAATGTTGAGGCTGTGAAAGTTTTTTCTACAAAAATTACTACAGAAAATAGATTTGCGAGAGCCACAATCTAAGTGCTGAAAAGTGGCAATTAAAATAAGTTAAAGGTAGCAAAAATGGCCAAAAAGTGGCAAACACTGGGAGAAAAGTGGCAAAAATTGGGGAATAATAAAATACAATACAACACAATTCAAGAACTTTATTTATAATTTAAGTGGCATTTAATGGCAAAACGCAGCTTAAATGAGTTAAAAAAAAAAAAAAAACGCCAAAAAGAGCAAACATTTGCAAAAAGCAGGATGAAATAGGCAAAAACTGGTGACAAATTTGCAACAACAGGATGAAAGCGGCAAAAAGAAGTGTCCAAAGTGGGCTTAAAGCAGTAAAAATAGGTGACAAGTGGCAAAAAGGGGGAGAATTGGTTGACTATTAAAGCAAACTGTATAATTGTGGGAAACAAACAGATTAATGTGACTTGCAATGGATAATTTCTGAAGTTAAAGTTTCTCTTTTTTATGGTTTTCCTGGGGAATAATATTTGAAATTAAGACATAAGAGAGCCACAAATCATCACAAAAGAGCCACATGTAGTTCCAGAGCCACAGGTTGAGTATCACTGATCTATACCTTTAGTACAGGATGTCATCAGGTAAATTGAAAGGATTTCATCTATCCCTAAATATTCTTTCTCTCCTAAGTGCTCTTCTCACAACCCCTGCACCAACGTCTACAGGATCTTCCAAGAATGGGCAGGCCATTTTCCAAGAGAGCTGATTGGTCAGGAGGCGGTGCTTTTATACTCCCTGATCTCATATCCAGAACATAACCTGCTCCAGAGCAGGTTAGCCGTTCAGCATAAGTTAACATGGTGATTTATCCCGGTAAGAAGTGGACCAGTGTCGTCATACAGAAAATCCAGGGTTAATCCTTAAGTTATCTCGATAAGAGAAAATCCAGCTTTATCGTACAGGCCTCTGGCCAAAATCTAGCCAAATTTGAGTAGTCTGTCCCGGCCTTTAGTAAATAAAGGGTACATGAGCTAGTAAGGTATGTGAGGTCTAAAAAAAACATTTTAGAGAAGTTTGTTTTCTTAAGCTACATTCACAAAAATGCCTTCACTAACCTGGGTGTTTTTTCAACAGTCTCGCCAAGCCTTCAATGATATTAATGCAGTCAACATCCTGTGGAAGAAATACAGTTCAATAGGTTTTTGTAGTTACATGTAACATTTGTGATTTGCTGTCTCATTCCGGCTTCAATCTATAAACACTCAATACCAACAATTACATATTTGCTGATTTCATCCATCCAATGTTACTCTTGGCAACGTTTTTTTTTTTTAATTTCAGTCTTAGTCAAAGATTAAAATGTTCATTAATTTTAGTTATATTTTAGTCAATTCAACACTTTAAAGTTTTGGTCTAGTTTTAGTTGATGAAAACTACATAAAACCCTCTAGTCCAGTTTTAGTTCATAGAGAGTGATAATATTTTAGTCTTTACTTCAGTCAAAAAAATGTATTCTCTTTGCCTGAATGTAGTAAAAAAAAAAACATACTTGTGTATTCTATCCATTCTGCCAAACCTGGTTTCCCTGTTTTCTACAGCTGAGAGGCAGAAGAACTACGGATACATTACGTCGTGTTTTTTACAGATTTGCCCACAGTGGATAAATATCATGGGTTTTGAATGTCTGATGAAAAATAAATTACATTTAAGTCTCTTTTTAGTCTCTTTGATAAAAACTAAACTTACTTTCCATCAGAGATTTAGTCATCAAATATCTATTTTTAGTCTTGGTCTCATCTTTCTATATCTATATCCACCAATGAGTTACATTTCTTGGTGAAGAATGTAACCAAGGAGCCAAACTTAAATTGCTCATAAATTACAAATTCTTAAAGGCCTTTTCTTATTAGTGAATGCAAATAAAACTTACAATATGATAGAAGGATAACTTACACCTATGGATTCCTGCCCCTCTAGCACCATACAGATGTCCAAGTCACTCTGTCTGAAACCAAAGCCATTTTTGGAGGATCCAAAGAGTTGAAGCCGAGCTCCTGTTCATTAGAGAAAAGAAATGTTTGGTTGGTGTCACTGTAAACGTGCACTTTCCTCCACCAACTAGATGGTCAATGGACAAGTCAATAAAACAAAATCAAATATTTTGCATTGAAAATGTTCTTTCAGGAATGTCTAGAAACTGAAGATGCGAAAGTGAAAATTGTGATCGTAATTACCAGCAAACTGTCGTCTGATGAAGGTCTCCAGGTCTTGAAGGATGTGCTCTCTTACACCAACTTCCAGTTCATCTGGGGCAAAGTCAGCTAAAAAAGAAACAGAGCAATGGTTTGATGGTAGAATAGCAAGGAAGTGGGCTGATGTCTTAACTTTACAGAAATGTCATCACATTTGAATGCATTCAAAATGGTAGTCACACGAAGGTGCAGTTACAAGGAGAGGTGAGGTTATTAAATCAATCAATTTAGGCGCAATTTGCCACTAATGCTAAATGTTTGTCCAGATATGATTCTAATTTATGATCTAAATTGTACACATCAACTTTAGTGCCTATTCTTGTATGCATTTTATTTTGTATCATTTTGACTTGCAAGGGTTTGGCTTTTTTTTTTTTTCTTTTTTAACTTTGTTGCAAGTTCCATTTGAATTTTTGTAAAGATAAACATACACAGTGAGTGTCTTAGATGTAACAGATGTTTTTTTCTTCTCCTTTTTCTCTACTGGATGCTTGAATTTCCATTGGGATTAATAAAGCATCTACCAATCTTTCCAGTTATCAAAAGAAACCCTGCTCCAGCAGGTTTATTCCAGTTACATAACACAGTTCATTTCCATATTTATTTCTCCAACTTTTTGTTTGTTTCTGTCACAGTCTGCCCTGCAATGACATGCTGCTAATAGATGCATTAACACTGTTTCGGACAAGCTAGAATCTTTCTGACAGCAGGACTAGAGGCTTTTATCCATTTTAATTTATAACCTTATATATGTAGATATTTGGGGATATTGTTATGCTTGAGTGTGCTGCTTCATGAACAGGTGATGTTAATCAGTTTAACATAAGCAATTTACAACAAGGTTGAGCAATCTAGAGAGTCTGCCAAATCCAACCTGACACACTCCCATTAATGTATAAACCTTAAGCCACAATTTTCACACAATGTTTAAACATCCAGAAAATACTCACTGTAGCACTGCTCACAGACTCTATTAAGGACACTGAGAAACTCTGGAGTGATTGGTGGCAAAGGATCCAGTTGCTCTTTCTTGAAATCTTCAGGACAGTCTTTCTTCAGATGTCCATCTCGCTTGCACAAACTGCACACGACCATGTGGGACTGCAAGAAATTAAGATTGAACCTCAATTTCTTCACTAGGCTTTCAGTTACTTAAAATCCAACTAACTGCTATGACACTTTAAAATATTCACTTAGATGTAATATAGTTATTGTTTCTTTTAAGGGTTTTATTCACTCTTACTGTCTAAGGATTACCATCATGAGGTCTCACTCACCTTTCCTTTGGTGAAAGCTTGCTTCTTGAATTCGTAAGATTGTTTCTTCTGTTTTTGGTTTGTACTTTCCACGCTGTCATCTTTACTTGTGCTCTCTGAAGGTTGAGATGACATACTTTCAGATGCCAACTCCCCCTCCTCCTCTTCCTCCTCCTCCCCCTCTTCCTCATCCATTGAACCAGGAGTGTCCAAATCTGGACCCTCCTCATCAGACAGAAGCTCCTCCCCTGAGATCTCATCAACAGGGAAAATCTCCTCGTCCTCTGTAGTGAAGCTGTCCAGGTGTTGTCTGTTATGAGAGTCCACATCGATATCACCATCCTCGTCCTCCTCGTCCTCAGAGAGACTACTTTTACCCAGGTCCACTTTTTCCTTCTCCTTCTCTTCATCGGAGTCACTGCATTCTTCGACCTCCTCCTCTTCAATGATGCAGTCAGAGTCTTCAGGACAGTTTTCCATAGTTTTGGGTTCATGCTGTGCCTGAACATTGAGCTGACTGAAATCTGGAAGGATCTCTTCATTTGGAGCCTGAACATTTGCCCCTTTAACAGCTCCACGCTGTGCCTGTGTCTTATTACCAGCAGCTGGTGCGTTGAGTGGCAGTGCAAAGTATTTGTATGTGGTTTTGAGGCAGTGGACGATGTACTCGAACATTTGCTGGCTGTTTACAGTGCGGGCCACATTTCTCTTCACAGCAAATGGATCTGAACACAGAAAAAGGTGATATTAGTCTGAGGGAACAATATAACTGGAAACACTTTATTTATATTTTAGAACAAAAAGGATTATACTCCTAATTTACAAAGCCAAGACATTCAATCAACAAAGCCAGGCTTTGGTGTGTTGAACTTTTTAATGGTGCTGAAAGGCCTGTAAGCCTTTCAACAAAAAAAATACTACTGACAAAATCAACAATATTTATATCCTGAAAGACGTTAAAATAAGTTACTGGTAGAAATTAATGGTTTAAAATGGCAGTATTTCACACAACTGCACTTAAGATTGTGGATACTTACTTGCAATAACTGGGGCTGTTTTGAGAGACCTTACCAGCCAACTCCTGGCCTTTTTAAACTTCTGAATTTAAAAGCATGAACTGCTACACTTGAAGCCAAAAATAAGTTAATAAAAGTTGCATTTGCTGTGTTCAAATAAAACAGTTCACTCTGAACACTCTGAGCATCAATTAGACAATGCTCCATGCGTTTTGGTGTGTTAACTTGCCACTACACAGGCATGGCATACTTTTAATCGTCACACTAGGCCATTCGTACCGTGCCGTATTCTAACCATGCTGAAGCCCATTTGACCCCCTCCATGGGTTTCTGTCACAGTCAGTCCCGACTTAAGTCGTACAGTGTGAGCACACAACTCGTTCGCTATGGTTGTGCGTCGTAAACAATTCAGTCACACAGTATGAGATGACATTCTGCCACAACAGTCGTACGGTAGGCTTGAAATCGCACAGTGTACACCCAGGTTAATTCTCATAGTACAGCTCTAAACTTTTATATTGTGTCATATAAACTGTTAAAGACTAGATGTATTTGCATATTAATGTACCTTTACAACTCAAATGTTTCTGTGCATGTATCCCATCAGCTGAGGATCTGTACTAACTGCAGTTAACATAACTAAGATGTAGTTTTTTATTTTTTTAAAGCCCTATCAGCTGAAATAAAGATGATTAGTGCTTATTCCCTATGGATTTCTGTCGCTCATCCTTTCTACAGCTCAGCGGCTGAACCAGCAGGCTTGCGCTGCATATGACTTCACATTTATAACCTTCATAGCCCACCCACCAAGTGAGGGTACAGGTGTCTGAGGAAACGCTAAGTATTTTGGTGTTTAGCGTACTGAACCATACCAAACCGTACTCAATCAAACCGGACCAACCGATGGAAACGCGGCTCTAATGTCAGCCCTGTGATTGCCTGGCAACCAGTCCAAGCTGTACCCCCATCTCGCTCAATGACAGCTAGGACTGGCCTCAGCCCGCTCAACCCCCACTGGGATGAGCAGTGAAGAAAACAGATGGCTCTCCATTTTTGAGCTGTGAAGATGAGCACTACAAAACATGTAGAACATATTTTTTGAAACATCAGATTTGGTCAGAATTACATTATTTAGTAGAATTATAATTGCATGCTACCCTCAACCATACTTGTAGTTTTTACTTTTAATCTAAAAGCAGATACAACCCAGGTAAACACTTTTAAACTTAGTACTGAGCCATGTTAGAACATAGGATCATGTGAATGTATTTCTAATTCTCAGAAACAAAAACTTTTGAACTTATAAAATTAGAAGATTTCTGACCCTCCACAGCAATGCGTTTCTTTGGCCAGTCTTTCATCTCTCTGGAGAGGATGGCATTTGTCCGTACGCTGATAATGTTGTCAGCCATGACGAACTCCAGGGAGTAGAAGCGAAGCATTTCAACCCAGAGAAGCCCAACTTGCACAGGTGGGTGAGCATTCTGAAACACCAGCGGAACCTACAAGGAAACACAAGTGACAGCTCAGACTTTGAAAACGTATTTATTATTTGCACTAGAAAATATGTTGAATCAAAAAAGAAACAAACACACTTCTCTCTCAAAAAACAACATCAGTGAATTCCTGATTACCTTTCCCTTTACACTGGAGCCCTCTCCTGGCTGTGATGAGTCTTTGGTGGTGGAGGGAGAGTAGGCCCAATGTAAATATCCATCCTCTACATGTGTAAGATTGAAGAGTGATAGTCTGCTGAGCGAAAACAGCTTAATCTAAAAAAAAGAGCAATCAGGTGATTTGACTAGTTCCAACTGGGAACAACTTCCAAGACAAAACACTGAACATAGTGATTTTGCAGATTTGCAGATTTTGTGTTAGTAACGACAGGAAAAAACACCTCTTGTTTTAGGTAGGTCGGCAGGAGAGGCTCTCTGCGCTGCTGCAAGAAGAAAATCACCATGAGTGCGAAGACATATGGTGGCAGCCCACCTTCCTCTGCATGGTCGATCTCACAGATCTAAAAAAAGAACATTGAGAAAACCAAAAGGAGATGGTTGAAAAAGTAGCTGTGACACTTATGATAGTGTGCTGTCTGATGTAAAAAACAGATAAGAGTCTGAAATAAAAACATACCCGGGCCCAGTGTCTGAGTGCCAGAACCAGGGGAAGGAGGAGATTCTCCTGGCTGGACAGAGCAGACAGATAGGAAGTGGTCTGGAAGGCATTTTCATTCCCTGCACTGACTTTGCAGATCAGGCCGCTGTTGAGAAAAGCAGTTCCAGTTTACATTCGTCGTCGCTACATAAACCAATGTAACATAACAGCAACATAACAACATAACCTGATCACACGATCTGATTCAGAAATCTAATTTGTGGATGAAACATACCTCTTTTTCTCTTTACAGATGACTACAGGCACCCTGGCGTGAAAATCAGCTTCCAGGTCGAAAAACAGAGCTGAGGACACAGCAAAAAGCATTAGTTTTCACAGTCCTGCATATGACTGAGATTCCTTTGTGGAGCAAGGAAAAATGTTGCTGTTGAATGAATAAGAGGTGACTCACAGCTCGCGGAGAGAGTTTCCTTAACCAACAATAAGACATCTGGCTGATGCATCTGTGAATACAATCCATTTAAAACCTTAGAATATTACTTCAGCATAAGAGTAGTTTACATCTGGTACAAACTAATTCAAAGGTTAGAACATGACAGCAAAATATTACAAATTTAGTCATTGTGGCATGATTGTACCCTTCTTTATACCAGAAGGCTGCCATTTAATTATGCAGTATCAGAAAATGAGTTCATTCTTCCAATTTCGAAGTGATATGCAAACAGCAACATCTGTGGTTGAAATATAAAGCAAATGTCAAAGTGCAAAAACTGCAGGGTGGCTGCAGAAGCACCAAAATGTTTCAGCAGGGTTGTGATAGTACACGACTTTATAGGCTCACACTGCATAATTGGGGGCATAGATAATATGACTGTAAGCCAGCTCAGTGTAGACACCTTTCCCAACTGCTCACACTCAAGTCGGTGCAAGTCGAACTCTGACATTATGAATGAAGCTTCCTCAGTTTAGGTGGAAGGATTAATACAGCAGAAGGCTTTCCCTCACTACTAAGAAAACCTGAACTTTTAGCCGGATTTTCTAAAACAGCAAAGTGCCCACATGAATAACGACAGGAAGGCTCGTTAAAATAACACCACAAAATTAGAGAAAAACGAAATGTTTCATAATTTTAATCTGTTGTTTTTTTAAATGATTCACTTTATGTAAACGTAAAACACTTCACAGAAATAAACAAATGAAACGTTTTCTGAATTTGGCAATTAGATCCTGATAGTTATGCAATGATTTTTTTACATCTAAATGATGCTGCTAATTCTAACTTACTTTGATAAAGTTTGTGTGTGTGATCGTGCGAAACTCAAACCCATGGAGCACTTCCCATGACAATGACAGGTGTTACACCTATTCATTAAGTCAGCATCAGTACAGACTCGCTAATGGAGGGTTTATACAATCCCACTCTGAACTGTAATTTTTTGGATGGCACTTAATGTGGCAGACCCTCCATGAGAGTGCATACAAAGAGTGTGTAGGAAGCAGTCTGACAAAGGCAGGGAGCACAGTGGCCCCTAACTTAAAATTTTAGGGGTGCAAGCAGAAAATTTAGGGGCGCACACTGTAAATCAACTTGCAAAGTAAATATTCACATTTAATGCAACTGGGAGTGGAGTTGCACTTTCATTACACAGGTCACAGCACATTTTATTACGGCCCTATGAAATCTGTTTTATTTTTGCCCAATTCTGTTTTATTTTTTTCCGAATTCCGTTTTATTTTTTTGGAATTCCGTTTTTAACCTTTCCACTAATTTTACCATAAAAAAAGTGTCCTGTTTAAGTAAATGAATCAAATGTTCACTAATTAAATAGAAATAACCTTAATTTTATTGAAAAAGGGCCACAGTTGGCCCAGGAGCCATTGTTTGGATAACCCTGATACAAAATAATTATAACCAGTCAGATATTTCCAACATAAGACACATTCATGAGTATAATCACATCCTAACTTATGTTTAATGTAAATGAAGAAATCCTTCTGTTCTCTCAAACACAGAGTGATAGTAACTTAATAAGAAGGTCACATTAAAGTTAAATAGTTAAAAGTAAGCCTGTTACCTAAACTTTTCTTTACTCTCTTAATAAGTAAGTGCATGCAGTCTGATGCTGCATTGTGTTTTACTCCTGACTGTAACGGTTCTCTCTCCATCGTCACTGTCTGGCCGCCTGCCTCATATCGGACCACTACGTTAATACAGACACGCATTGGCTAGTTAAACAACCAAAGGGAACAACAGTATCTACAGAATGAATTATTAAGCTAACTGTTACTCAAATATAACATCATTTAGACTATTACTTCATAAAATCTTGAGTCCATCCAACTTGATTTTTAGCCTCTGAGGGGTGAGCGGTGTGGTGAGGTAAAATAACTCGAAGCATGGATGAGTCTTCTTGAAGGCGCAACACTGTTTCCCACGGTACTGCCCTGTACGGGGCTACGTGATGTTCGCTGGTGTTTCGTGCAGCCGCTTTGGCATGCTGTTATTGTTTAGGAGGGGGCGGGGTGAGTAAGGGGCAAGTTGTGCCCCGCTTTAAAGTTCCCCCGGGAACATATTCCTCAGATGTACGTTCCTCTTTCTCAAAAAACACAGCATTTCAGTCAAATTCATTCAATTTCCGCGATTTTCGCGTTAAATTGTAAATTCTGTTTTTATTGGCCAATTCGGCAATTCCGTTAACGCGGAAATCATAGGGCCCTATTCCATGTTTCAGACTGGCATTGTGTTTGCTCAAAGTGTCGTGTTTTAATTGTGTAGTGCCAGTTAGAAATGGGCAATACCTATGTTTTTAATTCGATACAATACTGATACTTTTTGATGTAATATTATTGATACGGATACAGATACTTTTGAAAAAAAGAATAAAATATTGGACTCGCAAACTTTCAAAAATTAACACATTTCAGGCAGTTAAAAAGGCGTATGCAGGTCATTCAGAAATTCATTTAGGGAGAAACTTCAATTACTTCAAAATGTTTAAGCAGGTCAAAAAATAAAATAAATAAACTATAATCAAAGCAAAAACTTGTCTAAAGAATTAAAATGTCCATAAAATAACAAAATTCTTTTTTTTTTTTTAATTCAGATAGAAGGGCTATATTAGCCATTTATACCCACTAATTTGAAACAAAAATGTCAGAAATACAAGTCATCAAAGATTTTCATGAAAATATATATCTTGTTATTTTTCTACAATTTGGTCCATATACATTTTATGGTATTGGCATGTGGACTCAGTATTTTTTTGAAGTTTTCTTACAGTTTTGAAATTTACTTAGAGACCACATTGAGTGAGAAAGACAGCCAGGTTCACATCACAGATTATAAAATGACTTCATATGCGAGCGAAATCTTTATGTTCTGAAATCTGTTACTCATTAATAATTGGTCCTCAAAGTCACATGGTACAGCAGGATCGACATGTCCGATTGGTCCTTAAGCCATGTGACACGGACGAGCAGGTAAGGCATGTTTGATTAGTCTCCAAAATCATGTGACAAAGACTGGCAGTAAAGCAAAAACAGTCTGGAAGAGAGAGGGGCAGGGAGGCACTCGGCGGAGAAGCAGTGGTGAGATGTATTTTATAGAACTCATTTGGTATTGATACTTGGCTAAAAGGATCCATACCAAAAGAGTACTTGGTAAATATAGATACATCGATACTCCCACCACTAGTGCCAGTATTATCAGCAAATTTCGTGTTCCCCGCATGCTGTGGGTATCAACAACAGAATTTGCAGTTCATTTAATTCACCTCTCTGAAATACCTAAGTCAGGTGAACTCGCACAGCCACTCATCCAGAAAACAAAATTTCCTGCCTTTTTTTGCCATGACCTTTTCCTCACAAAACGAGTTGGACTCATCAGGATTTGTCTCCTCTGGCACACTAGTTTTAGTGGGGAGAAAGTAAGCACCGATAGTCAGCTTCGCCATTGTTCATTGTTTACAAGAGTTATGGGAAACCTTTAGATTCGCGTGATAACCCTAAGACTCGCCTCACCCTCCTGCTCTCATACACATTGGCCTGCTTTCTTCTTCTTTGGTGTTTGTCTCCTTTCTTCTTCTTTTGGAGTTAATGTCAGATGGCAAACCAGCTCATTTGTGCATTATCGCCAACAACTGGGCTGAAGTGTGGAGCAAAAAATATTTAATAAAAATAAAACAATCTGCAAATTTACTGGTCGCACATGCGCAAGTAGATGAAAAATTTACTCGCACTGTCTCAAATTTTAGGGGCAAAATGCGGCCATTTAGGGGCATTCTGGAGCCCTGAAAGGCTCTTGCTGTTTGTCCGGAGGGCTATGGCCTACCTCAGCTCCACCTCTTGGTTTCTTACTAGGTTGACAAAAGTAAGCGAGACAGCATTTTCAATATGGCAACAACTATGGATTGGCTTCAAAAGATGGATTAAGAAAAAAAAAATCAAATGGCAGACGTCACTCAGACTTTGGTCAATACTTTCTGCAGTCTATGGTCATATGGCACAACTTTCTATCAACCACAACTGCATCCTGTCGGATGAAATTTGAAAATGGTATTGTCTAACAGTATAACTTGCATGTCATCTTTGATAACAAGCTGCTTTTGATGAATGATTGTTTTACATGAGAAGTGTTCGTGCTCCAGTAAGTGAAAACACAGAAAAAGTATTCACAGTAACAGCATTAAACTCACACTGGGCTACTCACGTGAGCTGGATACTGAATGTCAATGTTGACATCAGAATCCTTGAATCCAAACTTTGTGTAAGATGATCCATAAAGTCTGAGCCTGATTTCTTCAGGAGACAGGAAGAGATTGAGAGAATACTGCTGTTAAAACTAAAATACAAGTCACAGAATAATGAACTGATTTAAAGCAGAATCAGCCTGTGTACTATAAGGCAATATTACCAGTAAGAGAATTTATGCCACATCCATTAAGAGACCAGCTTACCAGGCAGGACGGACAGAAGAAGGTCTTGCATGATGGAGACAACACTTTGTCTCAGTTCAACATCCTGGTCATTCAACCCATGTTCACGGACAACAGCCTCAATTGCAGCACTCACTGCAATGATCTGCTCCGGACCAGGGGGCAGAATCTCTGTCAGCATTACCTGCTCCTGCCTCTCCTTGAAACACAAACACATCAAATGTTATTTGATAATCTAGTATTTAATGCATAAAGACCATTACTGCACAGTGACAAAATATTAGCATCATCCATCCCAAAACATTTACTGTGGTCATGCAAAGTGTGATTTTCATACTGAAGATGGAGCTCTAACCTTGGCCCTTTTCTTGTGCCGTTTGTCTCGGATATGTCTGTAAGCATCAGACACTGATTCCAGGAGAACATCACACAGAGCACACGTGTACAGAGCAGCAGGATTGCTGTGGGATCTCTGGAATGTTTGAAAAGCATGGGAGTAATGAAATCAGTACACCCACTTTTGCAGAGAAAGAACATCTAAGGTTAATCATTTATTAAATGACTTCTTACTGAAAATTAAGGCTGTAGAAAAAGACATTTTTCTCACAAGTTTGTCAGATATCTTCTCAAAGCCTCCTACAGCATTACATGTCACATTTATCCATGACATATTTTTTATATTTATATATATATATATATATATATATATATATATATATATATATACATATATATATATACACTGATTACTGTCACTAATCCCTCCAAAAAGCAGTTGATTCTCAGATTTAGGAACATGGAACCAGCATTTCCTTCAGATTTTAATAGGAAAACAACTGAATTTATAGACAAACTATCAAAAACGATCTTTTTTTAGCAACAAATTCAGTAATTATAGCTTCTATAACTAATAATACCAAAAAAATGAATGTTTGGTGTATGACACTAGTCTCACTGTTCTGCTCTACCTTCTTAAGGGAATAGATCTCCTCTTTGTTAAGCCGCCTCTCTGCTTGCCGTAAGCTGCGTAGTTCCGAGGCTGAGAGTGTGGACTCTTCAGGACCCCTGTTCTCTTCAGCAAAAGCTTTCTTTTTGTTTCTATGTCTCCGTCTTCTCCCTTTGAAATGAAGAAATACATGAAGATGAAGTTAGTTATCAAAGTTCAGCAGAAGTGGTTAATTTGTTATGTCAGGTTTTTACTAAATTCGAGAATACAGCATACTATCCTACATTCCTTAGATCATGATTTAAAGTTTCTGTAAAGATTGTTGCTGTCAACAAACTTCCTGTTGATGGCCCAAAAAGTTGAGACAGTCCTAGAAGTGTTAAGATGTTTCTCTTCAGTCTGATTCCCAAAGCCTCACCTGATTTATTAGGACCTCCATCATTGTCTTCTCTCCTCCCCTGCTCTCTGTCCTCGTTTGGACCTTCTCCATGGGTACCTCTCCTCCAGTGCTGCTGCTGTTGTGAACGTTCTCTCCAGTTATCTTCCCGACTTCCACCGCTGCTCTCTGGACCAGAGTACCACCGCAGGTCATCTCTCTGCGAGGGGCTGTGACCTCCTCTGAATCCACCAGGTGAGAAACTCATAGGCCCCAGCCCTCCCTTCTTGGGACTGGCTCTATATGGCCCGCCATGATTTCTGCCCTGTTGACCTCCATCTGATCTGAAGCCCTGTCCTCGACCCTGGTCCTGGATCCTCCAGCTTTCCGCCTTGTCTGTGGCTGCTCCCCTCTCCCAGCCACCTTGCCTGGCACGATAGGGCCTGCCTGAGCTTTCCATTATTCACTTATGCTAAAACTGAGAGGGGAAAGATTCAGTTAAATTGGAAATGGTATTCATGATAGTGTTTAAAGTAGTGCATCAACATGCAAATCCGCAGAGTTATGTTCTTTTGTTTTTCAGAGAAGTGGTGTGGCATAAACTTTCCTTTTTTTCCACTAAACATCTCTTTGTGTGTAAAATCACTCGCAGCATTTATATCTTATTACTCTGTATATCTGACAAACTACTGCAGAACTTTGCGACTAAATAAAGGACTCAGTAATAATTTTAAAAAGCTTCTGCTTAAGTTTAGCTAGTATTAAGGTTATAGCATAAAGAGTGTACAACAGTTAGCATTGCTTCAGCAAACCATTAACTTATGAAGTTATGAACGCTGACAGCTTTGAACTCAGCGTTTGACCACTTCAAAATAAAAAGAGTTCATCCTGGTCCTCATCGTGTTACCACACCTGCCACTAAAATACCATCACAGTTAGGTTACGTACGGCGACTGTTCAAGTATAAGGCTTGACGTTATCTCTCCAGTTGTAACATTGGTAAACACCTCGTCTGACTCCAAGGGGCTTGTTATGGCATGGTGTTAGCATCAGTTAGCTGCTTAGCTTTTGATCACTGCTTTGTCTCAACCCTTAGAGCTTCCTCTTCCTCTGGTTGACGACGAGTAACTTACATGACACGTAATAAACATGCCTTAAAGACATTAGAGCTCACAATCAAAGTTTACGTTAGCCAACTGGTCATTTATAGCCCAGCTAACGTTGCTGTTAGCTGCTTTAGCTCGCTGTCTATGACAGCTAACAGCTAGCTAACTGCTCAGCTAGCAACGGTTAACGTTACTGTTTATTTCATAGTTTACTCAAAACAGCTACTGTGGTATAGCCAGTCATGAGCAATATCAACTACGACAATACAAAGCGGTGCTAAAAGTACCCTCGATACCTTTCGTATGTGCAGAGAGGGCATGCTTGAAGCCTTGTTCAGGTCTGACTAGGCATGATCGCTGGTCTTCTACTGGAGTTTGAAAGGTGACGTACGGGCTGCTGTTTTGTAGCCGTCAGCGTTTAAGTTCCGCCCACTGCAAAAACAAAGCACTGATATTTTGATTTTGTGTACACGCTAAAATCTTTTTCCTATCACTTGCACTAATATTTTGATGCAAGCTGCAACGAGATGGGTGACTAAACCATTTTAGTGAGCAAAGTTCAGAAACTACATTTGCAGGGCATATGTCAGATGGGTAAACAATGACATAACCACAGTCTCCGCCTCCATCTGTTTTTCACTCTATTTTTAGTAGTCTACCTTGATTTCGCATAAAGACAAAATATTAAATTCAAAGATAATGGCATTATTTGAAAAGAACAGATTTGCGCTTGAAACAGCAAAATTCATTTCCTCATTGGGGAGATTCAGTTTTAAAAAACACCAACAACAATAGCAGTGATTTATTGAGGAAATCGATGTAGGGTGTGTAGAACTGGTGCTCATGTCCTGGCAAACGGTTAGGCCGCTTTATTTTGGAGCTGAAAAGAGTGTCGAGCTACTGGGTTCGAATGTTCAAATTCTTTATTAATACCACTTTTAAACACTTTTTAATCCCAGTTTCTTCCCATATTGCCATATTTGTTTCCCACTGAGCCAACTTTGACCTCTTTTAACAAATGTTCAGATCTTTTTAACTCCTTTTCACTACTAAAGCAACCCATTTTTGCACCCGTTAACCCATTTACTTTTTAACTGATTTTCACACTTTTGTAAACCATATTTGCCACTTTTATCCCATTGTTTGCCTTTTTTTCTCATTTTAACCCATTTTTGCGACTCTTCAACCACTTTTCACTACTTACTTCTGCTAGTTCTTTGCAACTTTTAACTGACCTTGTCAAGATTTCTCCCCTTTTTTTTTTTTTTTTTTTTTTTTTTTTGCAAATATTAATTATTTTTCCCTTATTGCTGTTGCAATTCCTTATGCTTTATTCCAGTGGTTCTCAACTGGTCTAGCCTGGGGACCCATCAGTTTCCTCACTGACAAATTGGAATACAAAAAATAAAATAAAAAAACGTATCTTCATTAAATAAATAATGCAGTGTGAAGAACAAATAAATAAATGATTGCAAAAAGAGACATAAAGCATGTTTAACACCCCATTTCCCCATGATTACTTTTTTTTCTTTTTTTTTAGAAATTACCTCATTATCATGGGAGAAGCAAAGTTGTTTTTGTAGGAACAGGAGATAAATTGGTTGAAATATTGAGAAAATTTTTACATTTACCCATTGTTATGATGCAACACAGTAAAATAAAGTATGGATGCATGTCCACTAAGACTGCAGTAGCCTACTTCTCAGGCCTATCGCCACCATTTTTTTCCCAGACACGGGTAGCGACCCACTTTTGGGTCCAGACCCATCATTTGAGAATCACTGCTTTATTATATGGTATCCTGACATTTATGCACAACATGGCTTAGCTATGAAATCTGACATTATACCAAATGGTTAAGTCACTGTGCCCATCCACATCGGTAACATTACAAACATAAAGGTTATTTTGTTTTAAGAAAATAGATTTACATTTTGAAAAGGCTATATTGTGCTCATCATAAACAAATGAATAATAATTATTTTTGCTACTTTGATCAGATTGGTTCATAGTCAGGTTCAGGTTAAATATGATATATTGTTATTAAAGATTACTTGAGAAAGGACCATGATTTTTGTGACTTACATAGGGTCCCCATGGGCCCCAGAAAGCTCTCATCCTTCTTTATGAGCAACCTTTTCCCCGTCACGTGTGTATATTATGTGTGTAATACTATTAAACAGTTTTTTTCTACTTTACTATGCAAGAACTATTACGATGATGGATAACTACATCGAGTTGAACTCTACGAGAAAAGGTGAAAACTCTGCCGTTTTATCAGCTAAAATTAAAACAATGCTGTCCCCTGAGTCCACCGTAACAGTAGCCTAAAGTGTAATAGACAGAAATGGATTTTTGAGGACTTCCTGTGCTTCTTGTGCTCTGTCAGATCAAATCAGATTAACTGTCCCACAAACGCTGGGAGCAAACATGTGGTAGGCTGCTGTATCAATAAAACGATGGGAAAAATCGCGTACTTTAATGGAAACAATGCCTGTGACTACACGATTATAAAAGTAAATACTATGTGTGCGTTTTGTTTTGTCTCTCGAATCAGGCTTCCAGACAGCACAGGAAGTAACATATGGCTCAGGGTTTGGGCTAATTACTTTCAACACGGGACAAATGATGTTTACCCTCGGTTGCCGGGTCGACGGAAGAAAGGTGCGCTGCAAGAGCGGGGTAGATCCCGGGAACGTGACGTCAGCAGACGTATCTCTCCGCACAAGCTCTCAAACAGCATTCAAGACTTCAGCATGGTAATACACTGCCAGGATACCTATGGTCTAAGTGAAAACAGGCTCCAAAGAGAGGTAGCGGACATGGTGTCATTTGAGGACAGTGAGACTGTTTACAAACGGAGGAGGACGACCCCAACAGACGCGCTCACACCGCTCCAGCAGCGCCACGCTGGCCGCCTCAGAAAGCAGAAGCTCGTGTCCAAGATGAGTGACTCGGGCTTTGAGGAAGACTTGCGATCCTCACCGGTTTCCTCCTTGGCTAGGGTAGATGTGTCCCTGCTCCGTTCAGACGGACCTCCTGCAGGAGAGCTGTCCACCTGGTACCTGCAGTATGGAGACATTGGCTATAGGATCCAGAGGGAGAGAGAGGTGCAGTTTCATCCGTGCAAGAGCCTGGCACGCCAACCAGAAGTAGGTTTTAACACTTTAGTGATGAGTCTTATGGGATGGGATACTGGTGTAGTGATGTCTGATCTATCATTACAGATAGGTGAGGAGACTGTTTATCAAAGAAAAGATGTTTCAAGTAGGCTATTTGTTAATGAATGCCATTTCTTAACAAAGGTCAACCAAAATTTGTTAACTCTCTACAGTTTTTTGTTTTTGCCAAATTGGTGTGCAGAGCCTATTACTGTTTCATATGGAAATTACTTTTCCATAACTAATTTCTGCAGGACTTATACAAAATCAGTGAAAATGGCTTAAACTATTGGCATTTAAAAGCAATGGCAGGGTTAAAAAATGTCCATTTTTTCTGTCCACTTCCAGGGAATGCTTAGTTTCAGTAGTAACATAAATATGTACTTTTCCCTGCTAATCACACTGATGGTGTCTGCATTTCACTTGTAGCTGACTGCAGAGGCTCGGTGTAAACTGGTCAGTTGGCTCATCCCCGTGCACAAACATTTCTGTCTGTCCTTTGAGTGCTGCTGCCTGGCCGTGAGCATCATGGATCGGTTTCTTGCATCCACACCAGTGGCTTCTGACTGCTTCCAGCTACTGGGTGTCACTGCACTCCTCCTAGCCAGTAAACAGGTATTTCTGGTCAATGCTTGAAAATTAGATAGTTTGTTTTCTTTGGAAACAACTAATTTCTTTTCTGTCTTTCCTCAGGTGGAGGTGGGCTCACCGCAGATCAGTCATCTCTTGTCTTTCTGCTGTGATGCCTTCACTAAAGAGCAGCTCTGTAACCTGGAGTGTCTCATCCTCCTGCGTCTTAACTTCCGCCTCTCTGCACCCACCCTGGCTTTTTTCCTGGACTATTACACCAACTGCATTGAGGCTGCCCAGCTTGCATGTGCACAGAGTGACAGGTTTGGAAGAGTGACTCCAGACACTAAAAGACCCAGGCAGTGCAGCAACCTTGCACAAAAAGTGTGTGAGTTGAGCCTAGCAGACTACGCTTTCAACAAATATCCCCCATCTCTGACTGCTTGCTGTGCACTGAGGCTGGCTAGTGAGCTACTAAAACATCAAGAAGGTGTGACAGAGTGTGCAGACATGCAGCCACCAGAAGACCAGTTGGGCAGCCTTATGGGTGAACTATTCACCCAGTCAGCCACATCCAACTGCAGTCAGTTCCAGGAATGCAGAGACAATCTGAAGCTGCTGGTATCATTAAACCAGGAGGCACTGGATGGGATGTAGCTTAGATATGGCAAATCCCTTTCCTTTTATGTTACATTCTTGGGTTGATGATTTCATTTTTATGCATTTAAAACTCATGTATACCTCATAGGCAATCATTTGATTGCAGTCACTGAATGTTTTACAGTCTAGCATAGCTGCTGTATCTTTATTTATAGTTTCTTTTTTTACTATTAAAGTATATTAATATATTTTGTTCATTTTTTTAAAATCAAAGTCATTGTTTGCTTTATATGCACAGGCTTGCTGCAGAGTTTTGTACTGATGCAACATGTTGTTTTAATGAAGGGGCCTGAAAATGTGCTGTATTAACTGATTTTTATTTTATGAAATAAATGATTACAAAAGATTCTGTGTTGGTCTTTGAATGGGTAATAAAATGCAAAGATAAAATTCAAACTAATGTAATGTTTATAAAAAAAATCACAAAGGCACCAGTGTTTACTGAGCTGTCTCCTTAACACATAAGTAGCCTGACAGTTAAAAAAAAGTCTGTCCAAATGTTAAGAAGAAATGGATTAGATTTATAAGAAATCAAAAGATATACAAGAGTATCACATCTCATCTTAGTATCTTGGTTTCACTGCAGCAATTAGACGTTTTTTATTTACTTATCTGTGAGGACGCAGAAGGACAGAGCCAAAGCATTATTGTTTTAGACTGGCATTGATGTATTTTGTGATATTATTAAAGCCTCTTCGGGTAAATGGGAGAAGTGTTCTCACAATAACGTGTTCTCCTGGCTTATAAACTTTTGTTTTTTTTTTCCTTGAGATCCGTTTACCTACTCCATTACTATCTCTTACATCACTATTGGCAGCTCCACTGTGCCAACACTGCCTGGTCCACTGAGAGTCTTTCTCTGATAATCCATTACGCGTGGCGTCTTGACCTGCTGACACGGTGTCGACCACACAGGTTCATTGAGCGTCAAGGGCCAACAAGGCTTAGTCATGTTTGTTTACTAATCGAGGCATTTGTCACCAGTGTTTACTGGGCTGTCTGCTCTAATGACCCTTTTCCTTTTCCACTCGAGAAATGTGGCAATAGGCCTTGACCTAATCAGGGGAGATGTTTTACGCACAGTTGGGAAGGAATTACGCATTGGATAACGTGGAAGAAGTACAAAAAATACTCATATAAACATAAAATTAGAATATTTATCCTATCAGTCTCAATAAGCCTTGCATATGCGCTTTTGCCAATGTGCAGGGCATATTTGGCCGCAGGCGGAGGGAGGGCAGCTCTGGCGCAGAGAGCACCTGCTATACTGGTAATGGCGCCGTTATTGCGCGGTACCACTTCACACTTCAGACCAGAAAACCGTTAAGTCCACACCAATTTAATCTCCGAGGACGCTGTCACTCCCTGGAGACCAAAAGAGGTGCATTTGATTGGGCCAAAACTATGAAGCCGCGGCACGGAGAGACACAAACCGGGAGAATTTTGTCTATAATAACTCTACATCAAAGCTGGGCGCCACAGTCACACAGCCACAGCTCAGCTGATGAAGATGCAAAGAGACAGAAAGATGACTGGTGCTGTGTGTCCCGATCAAATGGCGCAGCTGAGAGGAAGAGCAGCGGGAAACAAGAAGGTTTGGCATTTCTCTCTCAGTAGCCTATAAACACGCTACAGCTCTGTGTCGTGGATTTACATGATTTTGTGCTTGCAGGATAAAGTGCTGGTTCCTAGAAGCAGCAGCCCTGTCACAGTGTACGTGGATCCCCCCTGCATCATTGAGCAAGGTGGGCATATCTGACATCATTGCTGCACTGTTATCATGAATCCATTACGCTCAAGGAGCTCAGTGTCGATGCTTTCTTCTTGTGTGGCAGCTTTTTCAACAATCGCGTGGGATGATTTGGAGGACTGTTCGTCCACAGTGAGAACGAAGATCGACTCCATTGACTCACAGGTGAGAAAGCAACTCTAACGTATCTTTCTTTGGGAAGACTTCTCGTGCGCAAACCGCTTAATTTACTCGAAAATCCACCAATCCATTCATTTCCAGTAATTTCGATCTATCTGAGAGGGATTCTTCAGCAGGAGCTGATCCCAGTCACACCCACGCTGTCAATGTTTAACACGCTGTGCTGGAATTCTGCACATATCAGACTGCTGTTTACCCATGACACGCAGGCTACCGCTAATTGGCTGGACCTCACAAGTTTTTGTCCACAAGCTGCCTCTTTGGAATAGCTCACCGTGCGTAAAAACGCATTACGCGACGGCACGCTAACTAAAATGACCACCAAGACATGTTCCGCCATAAATCCACATCTCTCTGCGTGGTCGGGGGCAGCTATGATTAACCTTTGTTGTAATGATTTTCCTTCATTCATTTCTTTTAACGGTGAGTCTTATGCACAGGTGAATGAATCTGATGCAGATGACCAGGAGTTTGGAGATTATGCGCTGGATTTCATTGCAGGTAAGTAAATAAAACCAGATCTTCCACTATGGAAATGAAATGTTAACATCTTAGCAATCAAAGTAGATGCTATCATGTTTCTGACAAGGAAATACGCATCTTTGTGTGGATATGATTTTCTTAATATGGAGAAATGTAGTTAAGACCTGCTTGTTTACCCCCTGGGTGTCTTTCTCCTCTGTCAGATTCTCCTGCCACTCTGGAGAGCAGTCTGTCTCCTGCTGAACTGGTCCCATTTCAGGGATGTGTCATTCCTCCACTCACCCCTCAGAGGTATCTCTCCTCAGAAGATAATCTGATTCACTTCTCCACAGAAGCCAGAAACACATCTGCTCAGGATGGAGCTCACTGGAAGGGCATCACACAGTGCCAAGAGAAAGTGTGGGTAGAGTCTACAGAGGTCAACAATCAGGTACATTTTTATTCTAAGATATTAAAGCAGCGTTTGAATGACTGGTCTCTTGTTTGGCTCTTTGGGAAATTGAAGCTTAGATTGACGAGCTGTATATCAAATTTTTTTAACCTGTTCAAATTCTCTTAAAGTCATGGTAGTCAAATAAAACAGCAGAAAAAACATCATTCAAACACAGTAAGAAAACTCTGCTTCACACTCTTAATTTGTCCTCCAGTGTAAAGCAGCTCAGTAGGATTTCTCTGGTTATGAATCAGGCTTGAATTAATACTTATGCCCACAAAGAGACAACACCATTTGGAGAAAGTTTGATTATTTCTTGGAAGTTCTTTCATCATCTGTTATTGATGCCACCAGGTGTCAGACAAGATACATAACAGCAGTAACAGCTTTTGTTTACATTAAGTGCAGCAAGGATGCACAGTGGTTGAAACATTTGACTGTTAAAAGATGTGATGATGCAAGGAAAGATTTCATCGTCCAAAAAAAGGTGGTGAAACTTGCACAGTACATGACAGGATCAGCAAAAAGATTAAAAGATATTACTGCCAGCAAAGTCAAGACAAAGTGAAAGCTCCTCACAAGAGCTTTAAGCAAGTTGGAATAGTCACAAGTCTGGAGACTAACTATAATTTGCTATGTATGTGAATATAATATATATAATTTGCTTGATTTGAGTACATTTTGGGGCTTTTTTTTATTCATTATCAGCATCTTATTTACATTAAGTACATCTTGTAATTACTGAAAGTAATTTCAAACATGTATTATATGCACACCTGTAATGATTATATCTTGAGGCCCCTTGGAGAACGAGGCCCCAGGCAATTCCCTGCCTGACTAATAGTAAAACTATCTATGCTTGTTTCAAGTTTACATTTGATGTGCACATTCATACAGCATCCAAACATAAAGTTGTGCATTAAGTAGTCATGCTGAGGCAAAGGAAACTGTGATCTGTGGTCTGTTATATTGTTTTAAAGTCTTACTCTGTGTGTCTCTACAGCTGAAGGAGACCCTACAGAGAAAACAGGAAGAAATCAACTCTCTTCAGGAGAGAAATCTTCACCTCAGACAGCTAGCCAACCGGGCAAAGCACCTAGCCTCAGTGCTCGAAGTGAGTGAATGTCTAATACAAACACTCCGTGTCAACTAAATGTCACTGTTTTGTTACTAATCACATCTGACTGTTATTTTTTCACCTTTTCCCTCCAGAAGCTGATGACAGTCAGAGACACAAATGTGAGCGAGTCAGTGACACCATGTGATAACAACACCTCCCTCAGTCCCTGTAAAAGGCAGCGTCTGGATGAAGGATATGAAACCGAGTCCTCTGACTCAGTGGAGGACATGCTGAGGGACATCAGTACACGCTGCAATGCTGTTCTGTACAGCACTGCCAACAGAACAAAACCACAGCAGGAATCAGAGACTATTCATATGTATGGCTCATTCTCAGGCCTACAGACTTGTTTTTCTAACAACTGCAGCTTAACAACAGATGGAGGAGAGCCAGAAGAGAGCATCCTATCTTTCAGGACATCCATCAGAGAACACAGCACCATCAGGACTCAGGTGTTTCCTCACGGACGAGCCTTCACCTCGACGACACAGCAAGGAGGATACCGCTTTCGCTGGGTTCCCAATCACAGCTGAAACCAGGGTCAACACATGAAGAACTGGGTGTCTAATTAGGGGCCATAAGTCTGTCACAGACTGGGAAAAGTGTGGGTGGGCTTTGACTGTTAATGCTTAACTGATAATCAATAGTGATATCTGTGAATGATTCAGTGATGTCTTCCTCAGGTAGCATGTAAGCTAATCAGTCAGAGGCGCCGCCTTACAAAGGAAATAACACTGCCTGAGCTTTTGTTTCCTTTGTGTGTCTGTTTACATGCCTCTATATGTGATAATCCTGACAAAAAGAGTAATGGTATCTATTATTTTTAAACTTCTTCATGTTTGTCTCAAAAGTGGAATGATTTTTTAAAATAAAAGTTAAGATTAATAAAGCTTTTCCCAGACAATTTTTTATTATGAAGAGGACACGCCATTGTTAAACAAATGGAAAGAAACTGTTTTCAACGTGAACTTTCCTTGTTTGAGCAGTCACACAAACATGACCTTGTGACCTCTGAAGAGGAGGACTTCCGTCTCTGTTGTCCCCTGTCTGAGTGGCTGTGTGGTCTGAAGAGGGCAGCAGGTCTTTATGGTCCACAGCCAACATCCTTATCCTTGTTTTTGACATTGAAATAGACCCCAAGCCCCCTCTTACTTCATGATTTATTGGTTTTATAAACCAGGTAGGTGTCCCAAAGTCAGCACAATCCAGAAGTTAGCACGTGTCATGTGACACATCTATCTCAAAGAACTTTTCGTTGAGCAACTTTGTTTAACAAATCAGATACCAGTAACACAGATGTTACCAAAATAATGGCAAGAGAATGCAGTATCCTGCAGAAATAAAGTTGGAAAAAACTTGATTAATCTCCTAAAATGTGAAGACAGTAACTATGAACTAAATGGTAAACTGACTTGAATTATTGCAGTGCACATTCTGATAGCAGAGGCTGCTGTCAAATGGCCGTCAGTATTAATCGTTCGTATGGATTTAAAGTGATTCACTCACCACTGATGCAGCAGTGGGAGAATTTGGAGCCCATATCACTATGTGACTGCTGGAGCTGGAGACTGAACCGCTAAACTTTTGTTTAAGAGATGACCAACTCTACCATTGGATCACAGCCTCATAAAGGAATGACTGCTGTTTGATTTAAACTTTTTCAGTGAACAGTGTACTCCTTGTCTCCCAGTGCCTTTTTCTTTAAAAGTAATAAAATAAAACGGTGTTTCTTTGTCTTATTATGTCTTACCATCACTGTTATTTGTCTCACTTTTTTCATAGTATAAAAGCAGTGAGACTGATTCAGACAGTTTAGTTACAATTAATTTCAGACTCTCTGGAGCTGATTGTGATTAATCTTCTTTTTGTCACATTTCTAAAATTCTGCTGGGTGCATTTAAAATGTGTTGGGGTGCAGGTGGCCTGGTGTGTGGCCTGGTGTGTGGCCCGGGTTCAAGTCTGGCCTGCGGCACCTTTCCCCACACATCTCTCCCCCACTCACTCATCCTGTGTCTGAATCTATCTACTGTCTTCATCTTTCAAAAAAGCATAATATGAGCATTTGTGCTAATTAATCTATTCACTGTAACTCAAATATATACTATAATAGACCTCATAATGCACTGAATCTTGAATTATCTTATGTATCTCATGTAGATCTGCTCATATCCTTGCATACTTCTCACCATATCAAGGCAGCATTCTTACACCTTTTGCACATCATGCAACCATACTATCAATGCACACTGACTCGTATGTACTAGATAGAATAACTAAAAAGAGCTTGTACAAATTTAAATCTTAATTGTTTTAACTGCTAACTGAGTGTAATTCCTTGTTGCGTAGGCATACTTGGCCGATAAAGCTGATTCTAAATTTGAAAAGCCTACAAATATATCTTTAAGTAAAAAAGACAAGTTTTGTTTCATTATTTGTATCATCTTATATTAAAAGAAATTGACGTCAAGGGTGGATATAGATCTGCCCTTATTTTGAAAAAAGTAAAGAATTTCATGTAGATCGAAGATTATGACATGAACCCATAAACCCCTTATTGATTCAAAATCAAAGTTAATTTGAAAAACACTTTTTCTACAAAATATTTAATATTAATTGTTCTGAAAAATAATAATGCTGCACAAAGTGCATTACATACAAAAAATAAATTTAAAAAATGACAAGGAAAACAGGAGTAAACTGTAATGTAAAGTAAATGTTTGATAACAGAGGATGTAATTACTTTTTACTTGTCCACATGGCTACAGGGAGACGCTGACTTGGCTTAACAAAAATGTGTTTAAAAAGGTGTTTAAGTATGCATGTTTTTTTAAAGTACAGATTATGGACCTTCATTGCATCATGATTAATGCATCAATGCAGACATTTTCTGAACTTTGATAAGAAAACAGAGGAAATCTAAATTAATATAGATAAATGAATCTAAAGTGGATGTGACCTCTGTTCTCTGTAATCTCACCTCAGCCTCAGTATCAACGCTTCTGCTGTAAAAACTGATCGTTTAAGCGAAGCTGCATGAACCAGAGGACATCTTCTCAGGTCAGACACCTGTTTAAACTTCCCAAAGCTGAGCCTGTTTACTTTGGAGCAGTGAAGGCATCACTGGGGACAGTTTACAGGACTGCTGCTGCTGCTGAAGATAAGAAGAAGCTGATTGTGAGATTGAGGACTGATTAACACTCATGACATTTCTTGTCTACTCTTAATGTTTGTCCACTTTTAGTCACTTGGACGCCTGCATGGTAAATATTGTAGATTTTCATGTACCGATGATTATAAGTTACCTTTACAAACTTTTCAGGATCAAAATCAACAACATGATCAGTAAACATTTTATCGTTTAACCTATTATATTTTAAGTTTTGCAGTTCTTACTACTTCATTATTTAATTGTGGATGGAAAATAAATGTCAACTACTGAATCTGGTAGATTATAATTTATTTATATTTTCTCAAATTGAAGAGTAAGGTGTTCTTGTTAGGGTTACTGAGAAAACTTTATCAGAGTAGAAACAAAATAGAACAGGGACCATTTCCAGACCATCAACACATTTATGATTCTCTAGTGGCAAATGTTTATAATACTTTTACTTGCAGAAGGTTTTTAAATATTGTGGTTTAATCATGGTAAATCCAATTATCTTTATTAAACATAAACACATTTACAATCATGTTAAATGTTGCATATTAAATGGTGTTATACAGTTCCATCAGAAATACATGCATTATTGCATCTGCTTCTGCACATCTATCTCTCTATCTAAAAAAAAAAATTGTCTTAGAAAATGTAGACGCACGCCATGTTGCTTCCTGACTGGCCCTGACCCCAGACCGTTAACTGTTGAAATTCCTGCTGACAACGTAAATCAGTTAGGACGCTTGTTGTCCTCAGACTCTTAAACAACAGCACAGATGCTGGAGTCAGCTTTGCTCAACACCAGCAAACACTTTTACTGCACCAAGTACTGAGCTTTGTTTAAGCTGCTTGTGACACATTTGACCGGCTAATCCACCGCCAAACTGCGGGAGGGTCGATGCAGGAGGGGAGGGGGAAATCTACCTACACCCACGATGAGTTTCTATGGAGACTGAAGCCAAACCTGCAGGGAGGCCGCAAACCAGGCACAGTGTCGCGGGAAAGAGGAGGTGAACAGAAAAAAAGGCTAATTATAACTCTGAGTTACCAGATTCTATGCAAGCCAGGCCTATCCTTCATTTACCGAGGCATTTAGAAGAAAATAGGCCTGCAGATTATAAAAACATCGTACATCCGTTTGGTCGCCTTTAATCGAAAAACCTTCATGAAAACAAAAGATAAATGCAGAGCTATTCTTTTTTCTTTTGCTTAGTAAGTAACCTGTAGCCTCAGCTAGGGGAGTTTAACTGATATTTTCTTCAAATACGAGGCTCAAATATGTTATGGAGGAAAATGTAGCTAGGTCTATCCCTTCAAAAAATGATTTTAAAGAACATTAATGACCTATAAAGTAAAACAAACTTCTCGGACGTATCGTTTTTGGTTTATTTCAGGACAACTTTCTTTTAGTATAGCTGTAAAGCGATAAACTAGCCTATTTCAGCCGTGGATTTGGGGTGGCTTCCTGCACAAGCTCGAGCTCGCGCTGTGAGCGCATATGGAGGTGGCAGGTGGCGAGAACGTGCGCTGCTCTCGCGCCGTTCAACCCACTTAGCGCCACGCAGCTCATCATTTAAGGGGGTGAGACCCGCGGAGTTGCGGCCTTTTCCCGCAAAACTGCGTGATTTTTACACAGAGAGACTTAAGTGTAACAAGCGTATAGTCGCTATGGCAAATGTTTATCTCAAATATTAACTTATTTACACTTAGCTTTTGCTTGTGGGCGTATTTGCTGCTTTTTTTCATGATTATTTCTGTTAAAAATGTAAGCCTAATTCAGATTTTTTTTTTTTTTTACATTTTTTGTTACAAATTCGTTTATGACTAACAGGCCAAAAAGAAATAAAATAGCTTATTGAAGGATTTTTTTTTTCGAAAATTGCACAAAAATATCATGTTTAAGTCTATGGAAATAATTAACTCAGCAATGACACTATTAAAAAATCCTTTTAGAAGTTAGATTTTCCGCGTATTATTACTGTTGTTCTTATATAGCCTAGTAATATTGTTATATTATTTATATCAGTTAGCTTTTTAAAAAGAAATTTCTTACAATGTAATAAATTTAAGTTCTTTTTTTTTTTTTATCAGAGCAGAAGTCTTTTGTGCTTATTTATTCATTTGTTTTAACATCCCATAGGCGTGCTCTTTGCCGCATCCATCCCCAGTAATAAAATAGTGGCTAATATTGATAGTAAGAATTTTAATTTCTTTTCCTCCAGCAAAGCTTAAAACATAAATGTAGGATAGCCTTACTGTGTAAACGTACACTTGCTTAAAGAAATAAAAGTCTGTCCTTGTCAGGGGTTATTAGCAGATAACATCGTTGCTCTTTTATCTGTGTCCACTTGTCTCCAGTGGAAACCAGGACGCGGAGGGAATCCCTGGACACGAGCACTCAATTGAAAAAACAAACAAAATAAACTCCACTTGTCAGCACCAATAGCAGAGCAGAGAACGGCCGCTTCCCGCTCCTCTGTCCGCGCGGGGAGACTATTTAGAGACGAGCTCGTGCAGGAGAGCAGACGACAGGTGCACGAGGCATGACAAACCGACTGAGAGGAATAGGGGATGGAAGTTTTATTCAACTTTTGGAAACTGAAGATGCTTCAATAAAGTAGAAATTCACATGACTGGGTGAGTAATTCAAATAATAAGACAGAAACAGTAGTTTTATTGTAGGCATTAACTTCAATATCACTTATGACCTGTTGTTGCTGTTGGTGCTGCTTCTAGGCAACCACTTCAAACTCTAAACACATGGATGACACTTACTGCAACACTTGTTTTACTTTTGCATGGTGTTAAAATCAAAACTAGCTACTATTGTTTATTTTAATGAAATAACCCCTAACTTTGTGCATTGAAAATCAAAAGGAAGGACTTTTTGGTCAAAGAGGGAGCTATTTTTAATGATACTGAGCATTACACAAAAGTCCTGTGAGGAGTTATTAGCTGGTTATGAAACAGACTGAAATTAATGCCAACTGTCATCTATTAAAGTGAACAAGACCATCAGCATGAAGACTATTTCATTAAAGTTACGTTTAATGCCTGAAACTGCTGCCTCTGGCTGTCAGACAAGGAAGCTATTGTTCTTTATACTTTTTAAGCCCAAACATTCTCGATGAATAATATGACTCTTAAAACATAGCAAGATATATTTTTTGTTGGAAACACAAGCCCATTTTATTTACCAAATCAGTAAACCGATAGAGCTTTAACTTTGCTTTGTGTTTTCAAGTCAAACAGGAAAGCCTGGAGAAAATGCAGAGAGACATTGTGGGAAAAAGAAGATACTGCCTCTTTCAGGTAAGAGCAAAAATGAAAGAATTGTGTTTGTAGCATCCTCTCCTGCAGCTCCTGCTCCGGGCTGTGACAGTGTGGCAGTGTACTGCTGCTGGCTGTGAGCTCTTTGATTGACAGCTCTCAGCTGCACTCCTCACTGCAACTGACCTCAAACATCGTCAACACTAACGTTATTACATACTTCATTCACCTCCAACAGGAAAGGCAAGGGAGATCAGGAGGGGAATGTGTGGGCAATATTACATTTAGCTGATTAACATTCAGCTAAGCTCATGGTCAAATCAGAACATTTCTTGATTTGTGTCCGGTTGGGAGGCAGTGTAATGTTAGCTGACGTTTCTTTCACCAGCTCACACTGCTCTGCTACCTTAACGGTCACATGTGCATATATAGACTTGTTGAATACCCATTCCTCCAGGGCTTTTAGTCATGACAGAATGTTGGTTTGACATTGCCAGTGAGCCAGACTCTATGATTAACGCATATATTCAGAGAAAAAGTGATGCTGAGAATCTGTGGCTGGCTGGTAGGCAGTGTCTTGTTAGCTGGTTGATAGTGTGCACCAGCTTACCTGATGCTGCCCTCCAACTGTCCATTTGAATCAACAAAACTTGAAATGATCTACCAGATCAAACAGATTTGCTTTAGAGATCCTCTTTTGTGATCATTTATCACTTTCCAAACACTAATATTTGGCCTTCAATGTCTTGTTGATTAGTTGGTGACTGTCTAATTGATTTCTGACTTTATAAACAACTAATCCAGCTGAGTGATTTTTATAGTAAAAATATAATGATTCCAGTTTTATGAAGTATTCAAGGCTTCCTGATTTCTTGGAATTTGTACCTTGTATTGTTCCAGTTGAACCAACAGGTCAGCTTCTACACCATCATTTATGTCGGCAAAGTTTACATGGACAAGCATTTTTAAAAGTTTACCTATTTTCAACTGAGGGTGCAGTAAATTCTGTGGCAAAAAAAAGATCTGTCGACGCTGAGGGCATTTTTGAGCACAGACTGCAAAGTGTTGAAAACACTTAACTGCCTTTGTTTGTACTGAAAATGGGTACTAACAATGCAGAAAAAACTGTGGCAATGGACACCAGCCCCTATACTACAGTGAAACAACTGTGCTGCAACAAAACCACGGAATCAGCAGAACCCAGAAATATCAGCACCAAAATCTCATGTCTACTGAGTTTTCCCTTAGTTTAATTAGAATCAACGACTTTTTTCTTACTTAAAAAATCTTACTAAAACAGGATAAATCAAAAGGTCATTTTATTCAACAATTCTGTTTGCGTGGCTCAAACCAGTCAAAATAGAACAACATGTTTTGCTGAAATGTAAACAGGGAAAAGATGGTATGTAAGAGAGATGATTTCTACCTCAATATTTATAAAACCCAACACTTCAATGGCTAAACAATCCTTCAGCTGCAGCAGTGGTCCTAATCAGGAATGTTCATCTTGATTGTCATTGTTTACCACAGGGTGGTCCCCCCACACAGACTCACACACAGGCTATCTAGCTGTGATTGAGTCTTCACCGACCTTTCTTCACTGATCTTTTTATCCTGCCTGTTTCCTGTAGTGAGAGATCACCTGACCAGATTCACTGTAACAGTGCTCATTGTTCAGTTAGTCCTCTGCTGGAAACACAGATTTATGTGCAATATCAACAGATGTAAACTTTCCATCACAGCTCCTGACGCTTCTTCAGGATGATTGCTCGAACCAGCGTCGCCACTTCTTTTCTAATGCTCTCCATGGACTCATCCGTTCTCCAGAAACGGACCACTTGACCCTCCGGATTCACCAGAAACTTCCAGAAGTTCCACTTTGGAAGTTTTTGCACAGAATCTGTAACACAAGACAGCAATATACTCAGAAATTGTCAAACTTGAATACCGACTTTGGTCAGGGTTTAAGAAGTCATTTGCTCATTAGTAAATGAGGGAGATACAGATAAAATATATGAAGATATTTTAAGATTTATTTAACTTTTCTGCACAGCTGTTAGAAAGTTAGAGGGGGAAATGGATATGATTTAATTACTATTTAATTTGTAATTAAAGAAAATCAAGAGACCTTTTCCAGATTATGCAGAACATAAAACATTAATAAAATACAGATGGATGAAAAATCTTCTGACTGTTCATTTTATTGAGCAGAATTCAAAATAATGTTCAGCTGCTTCATTTTCTCTAAATATGTCATTTAAAACACTATGGGGCAGTAACACCACACAAACCCCAACCAACAGGTCTAAAAAAAAAACACACAATGAGTTTAAAGATTAATTCTGTGGGAATGTTTGGGAAATGTCAATGTTTAGGTCATAAAAAGAACTATTAAAACTTCAGTGGTAAAGGCAAAAATTTAGTTTTCTCATGATTTTCAAAATACAAATTTACAATAATTTGAGCAGTTGTATTAATATTTTGGCTATGCCTTTTTTTTTAAAGACAGGATAGTGGAGACGAGAACTGACAAAAGAGAGAGTGAGGAATGTCCTGCTGGAAAGAAGCCTCAGGGCTGATGTGAATCTGGACCTCCCACTTTGAGGACAACAGCTTCTGTACATGGGGCAAGCAGGCATAACCATTAGGTTTTCAGCACCTTGCAAAGGCCTTTTCAACACCACTTTAAATTAAATTTATAGCCAATGTCATAGTAATAATGGAACAGGCAGGAAGATAATGCCAAATGTGTGTGGATTTAAACTCTTACAAAGGGACTGGTTAGACTTAATGGTCTTTTAAATAATCATAAATAAGACAGTTACAAAACATCTGTTTAACACACCTAAATATTTAGTGCGCTCTACTTTGAACGATAATTTGACCCCCAGATACACACATTTAGTACCAGGCTCAATAAAGGTCTGTACTTAATGTCCCTCAACTCCATCAGTGTGATACAGGAGTCATGGGTTTTTTTACCTAATAGAAAAACACATGCATATCAAAGTCACAGTGCCACGTTGGAGCCAACTGTTGTTTACATAATGCTCAGGCAGATGTTGAAAGTGATGTTTTGCCCACCTGTGAGGAACCTGATAGCAGGATCCGCCTCTGAGCCCATTATTTTTATCTTACTGAAGAAAGGAAAAGTGACTCCGTAGGTAAACTTAGCGAAAGCCTCGATGTCTCTGCTGGCTCCGAGCTCAGTTTCCCCGAACTGACCGCAGGGGAAGGCCAGGACGTTGAAGTGAGAGGTGCCCAGCTCCCGGTGGAGCTCCTGCAGGGACCTGTAGTTCGCCTCTGTGTGCTCGCAGTGACTCGCCACGTTTACAACCAAAGACGCCTGGAAAAGGAGGATAAACAATATCCAGTCTGTTTTAAGAAAAGCTGTAAGAAATACACCTGTAGCTATGAAAACCCCATTAGATGACACTGGATATTTTGCACAAAGTTAGCACAGATTTTTCCCAGACTTAGCTGACTGGTGATGATGTGGACCTACTTTTCCTCGGTACTTCTCCAGAGAAACAGTCTTCCCCTTCGCGTCTTTCACTTCGAAAGCATAAAAATCCTTTGGCTTTCTGGGCTTCGTCAGCTGTGTTTGCAGGAGGAATAAACAGCCAACACCGACTGTCATGCTCAGCAGAACAGTCAACTTTTTTGCTTTGGGATTGGACGACTTGTTACGGTAGCCCCCTAAGGCCTCCATCTTGGAGGAGGAAGATGGAGCCGTGCGGGAGTAGTGGGGGCTTCTTTGGATAACTTTGGGGCGGATCATGAAAAGTGCTGAGTCAAGCTAGCGAGAAAACACCAGGAACAACGTACCGGCTCATACACAATAAATGCAAATTTGCTAAGAATTCAGTTTATTTATGCCTTATATTTACTCTTTTAAGCCTTTGACCAAGTATCTTGAAGCTAATTTAACATGAAAATAAAACAAAGTCGCAGTACCAACTTCTGAAATATTTACTATGTGGCCTGTTTACATTAACATTGTATTAGCCGCATTTTATTTGTCTCCATTGATAAATTACTGTGTAAGAAATTAAAATACGTGCAGTAGAACTTTAATTTGAAAGTTTAAACCGGAAGTCCCCCAACACTTTGTTCGACACCATTAAGTTATATTTGCTAATTGAATATCTGTTTTCGGAGAATTTGGTCGTTAATACATTTCTCTCTTTTTTTTTTTTTTTTTGGTGTGTTGTTTTATTGGTATTTTTTGTCTTTCCAGGAACAAAACGACGTCCATTACGTTTCGTACAAGCGGTTCCGGAGGAGGATAACCCAGAAGAGAGGCAGCTGTGAGGGTCCTGCTGTTAGTACACCATTGACCACTGGGGGGAAGTGTGAGCCCAGCTTTGAGTTTGATACTGTCTGTCAGAGGCTGGAGCTGGACTCTCCTCAGAGAGACCATGAACAAGATCACAGAGACCTCCAGGGAAACTTTCAAGGTATTTCAACAACACAGCAAAGGATTGTGGAGGGGACATTGTAGCTGGGATTCTGATCTTATCCACATACACAATACATCCAAAACTGTGATCTCTTCCAAACTTTGCTCACAAGAGAGCAGACCCAGACTGTTAAGCAGTGGTGGGTTCAGGATGTTTGAGGGGCAGTGTAATAAAAAGGCCAGCTGCTCTATGCAGTGGGGCACCAGCATACAAAAGTTGTAATGCATTTTTAGTGGAATACTAAGAAACCCTGGTTAAGATTAAACATTTTCATTATGTGATTAAACCTGCTACGCCACCAAAATTTGCATATATTGTCTAACCATGATAAAATAGTTAAGTAGTTTATGCAAAGGTCATTTGGGAAGAAAAACCTGCATAGGTCTTTTTAGGGGCTTATTAGCTAAACAAATCATATCATTGCTGGTTTTTCACAGCAATGTGTAATTTTTTTCCTCTCGTGTGGGTCTTTCGGGCTCAGCTTTTCTTAGGTAATGGTCCCACACCAAAGAAAAATTGTTGGGGACCCCCCTCAATGGGGGCTTTCCACCCACTTGTAAAGTACAGCAAAACTGTTATGCTTTAGTACAGCTGGCAGTGCATAGCAAAACTGTTCATCGTACCAAGTTTGATGCTCATATTTAAATTTGATATGGGCCGTGTAGAATTTAAATGAGTTATCAACTGATTTCTGAGGAGTTTTAGAAAATTTTGCTGTCTTTGCCTGATAAGCAACTTTTATATTTATAGATTTTTTTTTACTCAGATACAATACATGTCTGTAAAATACTACATTTAATGCTACAAGCTGCAAGTGCAAGCAGTTAAGATTGATTCAAAAATCAGTCATTTATTTTTGTTGTCTGAATGGGGGAATACCCGATTCTCAAACTTTAATGTCCCACTTATATGACACAAAACACTGTCACTGCAAAACGGACTTGTGAATGTTCTAATGTTGTAATGCCATCTTGTCCCAATCAGAGACAGTGATAAGAGGAGGCGTGGCCCTCTGTGCAGCCGTGTCAACCACAATCACACCACACACCATCACTGCACATGGGAGTCCTGCCACAAAAAATGCCCCAGAACAGGTTTGTTCAAGGAAACTTTACTCTTATTACAGCATGGAGTGTTGAGGTGTTTGTCATCAACCAAGAAAACAACAAAGGATGTGCAAAAACATGAAACCCATTCTGAAGTTTAATATTATTGAGGGGTGACAGAATATTTGAGAGTATTTTCTTTCTATTTGGTTCTTTAAATGTTTCTGAAAATCGTCTAATATAGTTAAGCTGTTTTTATAAAAAATCTCAATATTAGGTGTGTCTGGAAAAGGAATATAAGGTTGTAAAAATGATCAGAATTATGTTTTGCAGGGCTGGGTGTGGAGAACTGCAACTGAAGAACATGAAAACTCTCAACAGGCTGGTAAAGCATTAGTTGTTTTCTTTCTACACAACTACCAACAATGCTTCAAGACAAAACTCTGCACTCACTGCAAAAGCTGATTGTCTGAATGATATGTAGAGGAATACCGCATGATGTCATCAAGGAAATGAAATGAATGTCTGGTACAATCTGTTAAAACTTAATGCACAAGTCATTTTGCAAAGTCACAATTATTGTTATTCCACTTTGATGTGCATATTCACTGACAGATCAGTAAAGATGTATTACTTTGTGTAATTTTTCTTGTCATTTTTTTTAATGATAAAACCTTCCATTGAAGCCTCTGATGAGAGCCACTGTGACTTGCTGCCGTTTGCTGTTCTGAGGAAATCTTCTGTAAACCTGAAGGGAGAGGATGTGATGAAGATGGCAGCACCGTCACTACTCAATGACTACTGTAAGAACTGATATTCACATAAAGGAGTCATTTATCTTCGTCAGTACTTTAAGGGTGCAACTAAATTCATAGCAAAACAGCAGTGGCCTGACTTTTACAATAGAACCATTCATACTGCCAGGTGAAGGTGGGATAGGTAAGTCACTGTTACGCCACCTCTGGGATGTGTAATGCACAGGGGCAGAATAGTAGGGTGACGTTGTTCCACCCCTGAGTCACCGTCTGAGGTGATAACAGAGGCATGATGGGGGAAGCTGTGGTGAAACCGTGGACTAAGCAAGATGTGATCGTGTCTAAGGTCAGCCATATTCTGGATGACCCCCAAGATCTCAGAAACTTGCATGGTCAAACAGGCAAAAAATAAATTAATAAACAATAGTGATAACAATAACAACTGGAGCCCTGCCTCTCGTGGTATTTCTAACCATTACCACCTGCCCTTGCAGTGTGTGCCATCCACTTGTGCCTGCACCTGCAACAGGTGTGTCAAATCCCACCTGTATCCTGTTTGGATTCGGACAATCCGTGTTAAATATTTAGAATTACAGACAGTGTATTTAATCAAAGAAAATCTAAAAACTGCCCACACTACCCTTTGCTCTCACCTCAGGCTCAGCCCATTTGACTCCACCAGGCTCAGTTTATTCTCTGTAGTCCTTCTCTCCTTTCTTTCTCTTCTCTTCAGACTCTAATCTCCTCGACTGCAGTAGTAATGGTATGATTGCATTAGCACTGGGCTCTTCTGTTTACCTTTGGAATTCAGAAACTCAGACTCTGTTGGGGCATTTGGAGCAGAATCCACAACCAGGACCACTGTACCTTCAGACACAATCAGTCTCGTCTCTGAGCTGGAGCAAAGATGGCAGCTCTCTCTGTATCGGAACCAGGCAAGGGGAGCTACAGGTAAATACTGTGGGGATTAATGTCAATGAGCAGAAGATGGGAACGGGTTCAGATACGTTGTGGTCAGGGGAGGGGGTATGCGTAGGATGTGTAACAGCTCTGGCTGAATCAGCAAGCTGACGGGTTGTGGTATCTTCCTCTCTCTCTTTGAGTCTTTAGTTGTGGGATGTTGAACAAAGCCAAAAGATGAGGTGTCTGTCTTCACACCTGTCTGTGGTCAGAGCTGTTTCCTGGAGGCAGCAGTTAGTCAGCAGGTATGTGCTGTCACACACAATGGAACCAATGCAGATTTGTGGCTTCTATAAATCAATCTTTATACATAAGCCTGCTCCTTTTCCTGGCAGCTCCTTGCGCGATCAGTAAAATACTTTTGTCACTCATGCAGCTTGGGACTTCATTTGCACTTGCCTTTAAAACCTTTTAAACTTTTACCTGAGGTTCAAATCTTAAACCCACTCATTTTATTCTGGATATATGGGGCTTTAACAAGCTTTGTACTATTTGCAGAGGTGGAAAAAGTATATGACTATTGCACTCAAGTAAAAGTACAGTACTCTAGTTATAACCAACTCAAGTAAAAGTACTGGTTTATGAATCTACTTAAGAAAAAGTAAAAAGCATTTTATTTTAATTGAAACACTGAGTACTGAGTTGCTACTGAGGAGTTGTTCAGTAAAATATAATCTTTCCTTATTGGCAAGAACAAGAAGAAAATAGATCTTCAACCACGTCGGACTCCAACCACCAACTCTTGAAAATCTCCTCTGACAAGAACAGAGTACAGAGTCAACCTTATAACGAAACATTTCCTACTGATGAAGAATATGCTCTGTCCTGTCCTTTAGATGTACCTTAAGTAACAGATGAGAACTCTAACTCAGTGGATAACTTCACTCATGGTGTAAATGTGTCTTACATTGAAAACAATAATAATCCACTTGAAACATGAGCAGAAGACCCCCAGCGGGGATCAGTGTGCAACAAACAGCATTCAAATACAACTGAACACAGTTATACACATTTACACACTCTGTCCAAGGGGCATGCTGAGAAACTTACACTGTCAACTTTAATACTGAAGGCCATTTCACTCAGAATGGAGTTCAAATTACACTGTGGGAATTAAAATCAACTCCAAAATGTTTAACTCTTACGATATCAACACCAGGTTTTGGCCATTTTTGTATTTGATGTGGAACCATTCTCTCAGACATATGCTCCTGTGTAGTCAACAAAAGTGCAGAAGTACAAGAGTGTTGTACTCAAACAACTTCAGTTACTCTGGTTAGAATCTACATAAGTAGAAGTGAAAGTACTGGTTTTAAAATGTTCTCAAAAAAGTACAAGTACCCAAAAGAACTACACAATTACAGTAATTTGAGTAAATGTAATTAGTTACTTTTCACCCCTGACTATTTGCAACTTTTGTTCTCTGGTAGCTCTTTGATGTTGAAGAAGAATAGGTTTAAAACTAAAACATCCCTACATGAATCCAAATCAAACTGGATTGAATTGAATCATCAATTTAACTGGGACCATGCCAACTAGAATCGAATCGATTCAGACAATCAGTGGCAATAGCTAACCCTACAACAGAAAGTAATGAGACCAGATGTAAAAGCTATCAAGTCCCTCACACTGGCAACTGAGGCTAAGGTTAAAAAAAATACAGACATATTTCTGCTTAAATGGAGCCAAAAAGCATTGTATCTGTGGGAAATGCTACCGGCAGTCTGAAGCTGAAAGTTAAGATTTAGATATTCCCGATATCCTTCAGTGCATGAGCAGGTTTAACATCTTTAAGAACCTACACTGATTAAATTCTTAAGCTACAGGAAATATAGTTGTCATGATAGGTGCAACAATATGTGCCAAAGTCTGCAGTGTTCATGTTGATGGCAACATTCTTCCAGCGGCTCTATCATTGGACATATCCATCACTTTGACCCTCGGGCTTCTACACCTCTGGTAGGCACAGCGTTTCAAAAAGACGGGATCTGCAGCCTGCAGTGGTCTCCAGGAGACGACATGCTGGCCAGCGGCTCCACAGAGGGTCTTCTCTGTATATGGGATAATGATGTTGGGGTGTTCACCATGTCACGCCGGCCGATTACTGAAATGAAACAGCCCAGCGCTGTAAAGGTCAGTATATGATTCAAGATGGGTCCTATGGGAGTCTAAAGCACTGCTACGTGTATCTGCTCTCTGTGGTTCCTTATGACAACTCTGGAGAAAGTTACTTAAGAAAAAATGCAGGGACAATGGAACATTGTGTTTGTAAGCAAATAGTTTTCTTTGGTTGATACAGGGTGTAATAAAATAATATGCTTAAATATATATTTTTTAATGAAATTGCGAAATATAGTTTTATAGCTATTAACTGCATGTGCCTACGTTATTGAAAAAAAAAATCTACCAATCATACTGCCTCAGCTCTTCTTCTTCTTGACCCACCACTGTACCTTCACTGTGGTAATTATTTAAAACTGTTCAGTAGTAGTTCTGCTTTCCCTAAAAAGAGCATAGTTTATGATCCATCCTGTACTGCCTCTGCCTCCAGACAGCCCCACTGTGAAAGCATGACTTTGTCTCTGATTTGTTTTGCTGGATCAAAATCATCACTCATGTGTGTTTGAATGACCTATTACTGGTTATGTCTAAAGATTTGGCTATTGTTACTGTTTGTTAGTTTAAAAAAGATCTACATCTAGTCAGTTTTCACTGGCTTTTGACCTTCAACAATCAGCCAGTATGTTGGGGATTATGCTTGTGTTTTTAGGCGATGGGTTGGTGTCCATGGCAGGGGAAGATGATAGCTACAGGAGGAGGATGGAAAGATGCAGAGCTGAGGATCTGGGACACAAACTCAGAAACTTGTGTTAGCTCTGCAAACACAAACTCACAGGTGCTAATGACTTACAGCGTAAGAAGCCTCTTTTTTACTGTTTATAAATCTGATATGTTCTCCCTCTGATGACTCCAATTGCAGATCTGTTCTCTTCAATGGGCTGAGAAGAAGAGATATCTGGTCACAGGTCATGGTCTTCCTCATCACCAAGTCACTTGCTGGACTTGGGACTTTCCCTCCCTCAGACCAACTCGCCAGCTGAAAGGTCAGAGAACCAGAAACACCATTAATGTGCAACTACAGGCCTCAAAAATGTCTGTATACCATCATCACAACAGAAATTTCAGCTGTGCTTACTTATTCATCTCCAAGCCTAGGAGTAAATGTGAAACTATGACTCAAAAGTCAAAACTTTAAAGTTTCTGTTTCATGATATGGTGGGAATTGTTGTGTTCAAAATTTACAAATTTATCAAAAATTTAAGAGACCTTTATAGATAATTTAAAATATGATTATACATTTCTTAATACTACTCAAGTATGTTATTTATTCAGACAAATATTGCAGTTACTGTGGTGTCAAATGAGCCTGAAACAAGAATTACTTACTATTTGGTTTCACTTCATTACGTAGTGATTCATCGTGAGTGTTTCTGTTTAAATATAGGGACTATTTTATTACTACTAGTAAGCTATGAAAGGTCTTGTGTGTGTGTGTGTGTGTGTGTGTGTTTGATTATTATAGCAAATTGGCATTACCAAGATATAAGACAGTTGAATCTTTAAAAATCCTTTTAAATTTATAATGTTCTTTAACCATTTCAGTTTCTTAACTTGTGAGTGAATGACAGGTCCCATGTAGTTGCTGCAATGTTGGTCAGAATATTTTATTTTAATGCAAAAAAAAAAAAAAAAATCATGATACTTAAGTAAAAGAACAAAAAAATGTTTCCTTTCTTTTGTACAGGTCACTCCCAGCGAGTTCTGCACTTGGCCCTAAATCCAGAGAGTGCTCAGATTTTCTCTGCTGGAGCTGACCAAACCTTCAACATCTGGGACATTTAATTACAAAAATCACTAATTATCATGAGCGACAAGTGTTGCTTGTGTCATGTCAGGCATGGGTTCAGCATCTATCCACACATAGAAGTAGCTCATTTTCTTGGTAAAACCACTGTGTGGAGAAACACACTTCCTGTCCCATTTTCTGAAGAAACCACAGTGTCAAGATAGTTCACCATTTTAGCTCTAACAATGAAGTGGCATGTTAGGAGCTTAAACTTACTCTCTACAACAGGTTTCTTGTATGAGATAAATATATATATTTGTAAATAGTATTTATTTTATTTTATTCTACACGCATAGTTAAACTACACTTTTGACAGTGTCTTTACAATACAACAGAGCTACATTAACTCTGGAAAATCTGTAGCGGGTGTGTCTCTTCAGGCAGGAACAAAGTAGAAAGTCAGCCTAGCAAAGCAAAGCAAACTGATGAAGAATAGGCTATGTTCCTTTAGGAACACATAAACTAACAGACGGAAAGTCCAGCTTGGTAGATACCTTCACACATGGTGTAAATGTGTCTCACATCAAAAACAGCAGTCCACCAGGAACATGACCTAAACAAAGCCAGCAGAGATCACTGTGTCAGGCAAACACATCAGAACACTCTGTCCAAGGGCATGATGGGGACCTCCACCCACACATCCCCCAGATTTGAAATTACAGTGGGCAGAGCTAAGACCAGTTGACTCTATAAAGAGTTGAACTAACACTGGTGGATCCACACTGTCAAATAACTCCAATACTGAAGTCTATTTTACTCAAAATGGAGTGAAATTACAAATCGGGAGTTAAAATTTGACCCAAAAATGTTTAACCATGAAATATCAACACTAAAGTTTTGCTGAGTACAACAGCTGTTTTGGGATGTGGTGTGAAATCATTCTCTCAGAATGTGCTACTGTGTAGTATTATATATGTATTTACATAAGTAAGAGTAAAAGTACTGATTCCAAATAGTACTCAAAGTACAGGCACCGAAAAAAACTACTGTTATAGCAATCTGAGTAAATGTAATCAGTTACCCTACACACCTGTTTCAGTGAGACCCATGTCATGAAGTTTCAGATCTGTTTGTAATTTGTTCCAGGCAAAGGGAGCACCAAATTAAAACCTCTTAGTTTTCAAGTCTAGTTCTTGCCCTTGGGACAGACAGTGAGAAAAGATCCTGAGAATGAAGAAAATAGGTTCCAGAGATCCTCTGACTGATGTAGGTTACAAAGTAGGAGGGAAGAAGACCAAGAATAGCCTTTTAGATATGCAAGTGTTTCAGTCTATGTGTTGACAGAGAAGACCATCAGACATGTTCATACAACAAACAGTGATGGGTGAGAGCTTTAAAGTTAGTAATGAACCTCAAAACTACATGATAAACAAACCCAGTTTGTGATGGAGGTTGGTGGAGCTGAGCAACGCGTTTCTACTTGTCATTTTTTTGTTGTTCTGATTGAAACCCCTTAATGGCAGAATTAACATACTGTAAGTTTAAATGTATTACTTTGTAAAACTCTTACAGTTTCTTTAGTAGAAGCTGTGCACACAGGCCCATTTTATTGTTATATTTATCTTTTCAAATGAGGTTGGTGTTTTGTTTCATGTAAGTTTGGCTTTATGACATTTAAGCATCATTTTGAGAGTGCTTAATATCAGCACTGCTTGATTCAGTTGCAGGCAGACTGATGAATATTGTCACAGCAGTGCTGATATTCACTCCAACAGCACAGCCTTGTGTGTGATATTTCTTTTAACAGACACACTAGCAGAAAAAAAGCTGCTGCAAGCAATATTCAATAAAATTATTTCCAATTCACTAAATCAGAACTAATTGTTGTTTATCACGTTTTCACTCATGTTAACTGTTAACCTTCTGAGGGATGCAACCCAATAAACATCGTCATATAGAGCCCTTTAAACAAATCAGGTCTGGGATCTTTTTTTTTAACAAGACTGACTGTACATTGTTCACTTAATCCCCAGACTTCTTTTGTTGGTGATGTTTGAGATATCCCAGAGCAGGCCTATTCAATTAGCGGCCCAGAACCAACCCCCAAGTGGCCCAGACTATGGACATGCCAGAGATGCAGAGGGTGGCCTGTTTTGCAAGTTTTCATAAATTCCCGCACTGCAGACCGTAAATGCAACACTCCGTGTAACCTAGCAACAGTCTACCTACAATGCACTGTGCTATTTTGAAGCATGGCTAATGTTGCTGACAGAAATAGTCCCAAAATACAGAGTATTAAACGTGTCCTTTTTAACTGTAGCTACAACTGTGCAAATTTAGTTTTTATGCACGTTGAGATATGATTAGCCAAAATTATTATTTACAGAATTTCATTTCATTTTTTCATTCTATTTATTTTATCTTTAATCAAGTGGGAAAAAAAACATTTCTACTACCTCAGGTTATATTCAAATACAGCTCTGTTGTGTTTTTATGCACTTCTTGATGCGTCCAAGTTCAAAATACCGTTCCATGATAAAAAATTCATTTTGTGTTTCTGTGAGCACAAAATAATCAAGAGACAATTTGATAGCATACCTTAAGTAAACACCAAAGACAAAAGAAATGGCTGTGGTGCTCATGACCCACATACATAGGTCTGTTTCAAAGCCTCTTGTTCAACAATTTGGATGCCCCATCTTTTTCTCTTCTTTTCTGAGCCAAAAGTGACCTCATTGGAAAGGTAGTTTGGATACAGATTGCTTCATCTCAATGCCAGTTGGCAGGATATCATGACAGCAACTTATCAATCACATCCAGATTACAGATTGTCAGTGTAATGCAGAATGTTATCAGTCCTGATACTCCTCATCTGCTGCCTGCATTATGGCAAAACATTGCTCTCTGTGTGTGCATATCTGATAGCATGTGGAGATCCTGCTGTGTGTTTGCACGCCATGCCTCTTGTGCTCCTCTACCTGCATTTTAAAACCACGCAGTGGGACAGCAAAATAAAGCTGCTGCATGTGTAAAGTGTTTGTACAATGTAGGGCTGGGTTACACTGGCACGCCAGATCTAAAAAAAACACTCAGAGACAGCGATTGGGAAAGGGCAGAGCCTTCGAAAAAAAAGTCGGAGGTGACCAAATGAACATTCTGTCTGACACATCTTTACGGGCCAATCAGAGCGACAAAACATGGACGTAGCTGCTACTGAGCAGCGCTCCTACCGCAGGAGTAAACTCCATATAGAACTGCATAATGCAAACCATGGCGACTGTAGACATGTCAGTACATGACTTTTGTGGTTTTTGAAAAGGAAACAACTCAATGCTGTTCGCCTGAAAGTACTGCCCCTTGTTGCTTATTGGTTTTGTCACTTTCTAACTGGGCTCAAACTGTTCAGACGGGAGCTTTGCAAGATATCCATCTGCTTTGCAAGGTTAGGGCTTTTTTCTCAATATTTTTCATCTGAATGACAATACTTGAATGTTTCACAATTTGTTTTTGTTTTTTTTCCTGCACAGAAATCAGGAGTCAGTTAAGGTCAAACTTATTCACAGCCAGCTGCACAACACTGGGATTTCCACTCAAATGTAGGGCTGGGCAATATCTTGAGATTTTAATCTATATCGATATATTTCTATACGAGATATGACACAGGACAATATTGTTATATCAATATAATTAGTTTTAAACTTAAACACAAGTCACCATTTCGCCTACTTCTCTTGACTCTGTGTTGCTCTTTGTCCTTCCCTGCCTCCCTTGCCCTCTGAAACTTCACGAAACTCAAAAGCCCAGCGGGCCCCCCCCCCCACCCAAAGACCTCACAAAACTCAAGGACCCACCCCCTCCCCCTCTCACCAGAACAACACAGACAACATGGAGACCGCTAACAAAATGAGTGTAGTCGAAGAGTTAGTCGGTAAGAAGAAAAATAGTGGCTCTATCATTTCGAACTGGTTTTGTTTTAAGACATCAGACGATCAGCAAATTAATGTTTTTTGTAGAGTGTCGAAAACAAGTCGCAACTAAAGACTCGGGCACGAAGAATCTCTATCATCATTTGCAGCAGCGGCAAAGGCTGCAGTATGAAGAGTGTGGACCAACTTGTGAACCAAAGGCAGGAAGAGGCATAAAGTGTAATGATATACGGATTTATATGTGATTTAATACACTCGAACACATGTTGGTAGCTCGTTTGGCGTCTGTGTACCCATAGCAACACGTTGTACTCTGTGCTGATTTATTCGTATTGTATAAAGAATGACATGCTGGATAGCTCACTGCCTCACTAGCTGCTCACAATGCTCCTGTGCAAAAGCAGAAACCCTAAGACAGCATAAATTAGGTGTTTTTTTTTTTTTTAATTATTGTTTATTTGGAAAAAAGACCGACAGAAGGAGATGAATTTCCGGTTTCGTCTTCTTCTATGGCGTCTTTTCTTTCTGGTCACTGTTTGTTTGTGACAACAGCGCCCCTAACGGCCAGAGTTTGTAGTTGTTAAGACGGTTTGGTCCGTTTGAGCCAAGAGCAATGTGAATGCAAGCCAAACCAAAGGAAAATGAAACAATGTTGCAATGAACATTGAAAGAAAAGGTAAAAAGTAGAGAGATATCAGAAAAGCTGTGGCGTATCATATTGCTAAAGACATGGTACCAGAGTTTTTAGTTGTAGTGGGAACACTGTAACCTGCCATAGAGCATCCTTGAAACCTGATTCTGCTGACAGAATCTGTGAGGTGTTGAGCAGCGGGGCCTGGCCTGCCTAAGTTTTTGTTCTCACATATTTCCTGTTTTGTGAGCGTAACACAGAGAGGCATATTTGTTACATTGCCCATGTCAGTTACTTTGTTTATTAAAACAAAATATTTGAATGTTCAGGACTCAGGGGCTGTTCACAAGAGAAAGCACTTTTAATAGAAAGAACTACCAATCTCAGAGAAAAGCTACTTTGTCAGATGTAGTAAATGTTACTTGTGTTTTGTATTATCTCTTTTTACATCTTGCTTATTTGCACAGCTATATGTATTTTGTTTTGCACAGAAGAAATTTACTTTATATAACTACTTATTACTTTTCTTACTTAACTTATTACTTTAATAATTTACTTTATTTCTTGATTTAATCTATTTAATTCTTTATTCATTTATATACAGGTAGTTTCTTTTCATGTAATTAATGTACATGTCAACCTACGCAACTGGTTTAATAAAAGACAGTATTCAGTTCATGTGGATTTGACTTAAAACTGAATCTGTTTTTATTTCTTCTTCACTGACAAATATATCGAGATATATATTGAATATTGAGATATGGCTAAAATATATCGAGATATACATTTTGGTCCATATCGCCAAGCCCCACTCAAACGTACCAAATAATCCAAACTAACTGTAAGACATTCAGCAAAAGAGAATGCAGATTCACTACTATCATTGTGGGTGTCAGGTTAAGCAGTAGGTAGTGAGGGTTCAACACAACATTTGGTCCAGAAACTTTATCATGGAAGTGACTGAAGAGAAAAAAAAAAACAAAGGAAGATTTTATTAGTGGAACTTATAAAAGTAAAGTTTTTTAAACTTTTTCCAAGCCCATCTGATCTCAGAATAGTTGAAGTAGTCTGTTATTTTACAATCTTTTCACTGAGGATTAGGCCTCGCATTTTTTTGCTTTTTCAATTTAATTTAATTTTTTTATTTTTGTCATTTGCCAGTTGAACAAAAATACAACCAGACCCCTGTGTACCACAAACCAAGAGGCAAATACCACTTTATTTTATATTTTTTCTGCTAAGCACTGGCCCAGCAGGGACAGGAACCCATTGGTTGTTTTGTTTATAATGACAGTTAAGTAGGCCAATCATGTCTCCCGAAGGCCTGTATGCATCCGTGCCCTCCCTGAAAATGCCAGGGCCAGATTTCTTCCCAGTCCAGCCCTGGTAGAGTCTGAAGTAAGAAAAAATAGACCAAAACTTAAGATAGCAGCAAAGAAACCAATGACAGTGTATCTGCGGTATCCTGGTCTCATGTGAAACTGTTGGAAGAATGTCACAACTTTTCTTACTGACAGAGAGACATACTGAGATTCAGTGATACTATACAAAAGACCTGTTTAAACATATACTCTGAAACAAGAGTGTTTCCCCTCCTGCTCCTTTTAAAAGTCCTGACATTATTTACACTGCCAACACTTCTCTCTCCTGAACAGCATTTCAAACATTTATCTGAGGTCAACCATGCATTTCATCATCTCCACACGCTGTGGATTGTTCTAGTAACTTATTATCAGATTCAAATTTAAAAAGTCACAAAAGTTCCTCAAAGCCTAGTTTGGTTGGTCCTAAAAATAGATTTCAAGGCGGAGCTGCAAATCTCTATTTCGGAGTTACCTATAAAAGCTAGAGACAGTTCACCTGGTGTTGCGTTACACTGCTCAGCCTGTATGGTTTGCTCAACACAATTGCTTGTTTAATGTTCACTATATTTCAGAAGGTACATATATCTATATATCTATCTATATATATAGATAGATAGATATATGTCTAAAATACTTAAAGGACATAAGGAATTTACTGTAGTAGTTAAGCACATTTTTAGAATGAGGTATCCCCAGTCAATGGAGGAATCCAGAAACAGACCATTTTCTCCACCCTCTTGCGTCATCACATGGGGTGAGCCTGTTCTATAAACTTCCTGAGTGGGAGGAGATTCAAGCAGAGAGAGAAGAGAGAGGAGAGACAGGTGTACAGCAGAGGAATGAAGACATTTATCATAAACAAAGACACAAACTCTACTGCATGCGTGCCTGTGGGACGCAGATTCTGCAGCGCCTGGCTGTTCTAGGTAACTGCTGTCAGATATTCATTGGCTTTTTGTGATTTCTAAAACTACTGTTATTTTTATACAACTAATCACTGAGGAAAATCCTGCACTATTAAGTCTAATACTGCAGCAAATATAACATGATACTACGTATGACTTGTGTGGTGTTTCTTATATTGTGTCTCTTTATGGTGTAGGCTTTGTTGTGGGTCTCTGTTTTGTTTCTATGTACTATTTTGTGTCTATTTGTAGTTATCCAGGGTCTCTTTGTGCTTTTTTCTTCACAAATTTTTATTATGTTGCTTTTTTGGTTGAATTAAATCTTAAGAGACTTAAAAACTCACATCTCTAGTGTTCAGCCTTTACTTCATTAGCTATAGCTGCTCAACTGCTCAGTAATGCAAATATCAAATAAACCAATCAAGTGGACCCAGTGTGTTTAAGCATGTAGACATGGTCAAGATGATCTGCTATGGTCTGAGGATTTCACAAACTGCTGGTTCAAAAAAGAGAAAATATCCAGTGAGCAACCATGGCATGTTCAAAGTCCCTAAATCACCTTTCTCCTTCATTCTGGTGTCTGGTTACCATGTCTACAAGTTAAAATTCATGGGCTACATCCACGTGGTTAGTTTATTTAAGGTTTGCTTCAATCAGCAATTAAACAGCTGTACCTAATGAAGTGGTCAGAGAGTGGGAGTTGTAAATCTTTGTTTCATTTTAGTGCTCTTTTCATTCATTTGCATCTTTTGGTGGTCACTTTTGTGTCTCTGTTGATGTTGTGGGTCTTCTATGGTTACAAAAGCCAAACTTAACATGAAACTGTTGGTCTTTTTACATCCTGGCAGAATAACACTGAAATTGTATTCACCAATACAAAACACTTTTTTGTCAAGTTTGACTGAAATAAAAGGCAACCAGTGATTGGTCTTAAAACATGATAACTGTCACCTGAAGAGTTTATCTGTTTTCCTCCCTTGTTTTCCTCTTACATAGTGGTGTGCCATGGATTGTCAGTGGGAAAGACAGTCCCACAGTACGTCCTGGTCCAGAGACTGATGTCCTGGTACAAAGCCCAGGAGTTCTGTCAGAGGCATTACATTGACCTGGCTGTCCTGAGCACAGAGGAACAATACTTTACTCTATGTAATGCCACCGCTGCAAACAAAGCCAGCTTTTGGCTTGGTCTGCTGCGCCAGAACTCCTCCAGTGCTTGGAAATGGGTGGATCAAGAAGATCTGGCCTATGAGAACTGGTATAGGAAAAACCATCAAAGCTGTGCGAGTTTGGAGGCCATGCTGGACACAGATAAGAAGCTGCTGGCTCGCTACTGTGAAGAGTTACACATGTTCATCTGTCAGGGTGAGTGAGATTTTTTAATTTGATAATCAAGAAACTGGTAAAAGCAGTAACTTCCATTTGGTTTTAGTAGTTTTTTTCACTCAATACAGTCTTGTAGCACTCCCTTGTGCTTGGTATATATCTCAAATATTCTAGTTGAATGCCAATACTTGATATACATTACATGTTTTACTGTTGGGACAAAAGCAAATTTAGTTTCTAAGTGACACCCATATGGGCCAAATGCCAAACTTCATACAGGTGCTTTAAACAGCTGAGGTCCACTGATAAAATATAGAGTGCCAGTGGCCAAGCAGGACTTCCAGATAACAATGACCTTCTTAACTGACCTCTGTTGCGCAAGGTGAGTAGGAACAGTGCCATAAATAGTGCCGTTGATAGTCTGACTTCATCTCTTAGTAGTTTATTCAGTCATAGTTTCATAATTTCTGAGTCAAATACACCGTATTACCAAAAGTATTCACTCACCCATCCAAATAATTGAAATCAGGTGTTCCAATCTGTCACATTTAAGTTAAAAAATGAATCATCACACCAGTGAATAAAATCATCCACCACTGGTCCAGGAGCTGTATCCTCCCCCTGTAACAGACTCACTACAACTGTGTCATTTGACTTGGAGAGCACAAAATAATAATAATAAGAAGAAGAAGATGAAGAAAAACAACAGCATAGCTTTATTTATACAGTACCTTTGAGTACAAAGCAAGAACCTAGACACAAAAATATCAACAGAATTACTAAAAATTACATCAGAAGAACCCAACAGTACATTAAACAACCAACACTCACTAAAACAACATAAGGACCCGACAGCTGAAGAAGACAAAAACAAAACCTCAAACAATGTATTAATCCAACATAGACAGAACCCAAGCAATACAAGAACCCAAAAACATGAACTTAGACCTAATGTACCAGCAGTACAAGATAATGTAAGAGAGGTAAATGCTGAAAATAAATAAATAAATAAATGAAACAAAATAAAATAATTAAAGCACTTAAAGCATTAAAGGGCGATTTAAGTGGTAAAAATTGTGTTTAAAAAAGATATTAAGGAATTTTTGAGCATACTGATCAATAAGTTCATTAGGAACTAATTGATGAATTAGAATTCATTCTATTTTAAACCTCATCTAAAAAAGTTTGATTTCAAAATGTGTTTGTGTGGAGTTATGTGGTTGCTTATACTATATGTTGTGTGTACTTTTGGGTGTTTGTGCGCACATAGTTGCTTGTGTGTTGTTGTGTGTGCTTGTAGTTATGTGCGTTCGTGTGGAGCGTGTGTATGAGATGACCTGCTTTCTCCCAGGTCTGTTCTTCAACATATCTCCATGTTGGCATGTCCAGCTGCACAGACCTCTTGTTCAGTGCTTGAGGCTCTTCCATCAGGCACAGTACCTGACATTTGGCATACCAGCTGACATCTTTACATGGTCCAGGCCAGAAGAATTTGTTGACACCATTTCGATGCATGCAGTTTACTTGGATGTTGTTTTCTTCAGCAGCCATTATGATCCCAGAATAGGGGTGATCATTATACCTCACCACACACCACCTCCCCACATAGTCACTGGTAATAGCCTCTGGCTGCCACAGGGGTTCAGTGGCAGGGGCATCTGGAGCCAAAATGTCTTGCAGAGTTGCTTCTTTGAGCTCAAAGCATGGGCAATCCATTACACCTTTCTGCTTTGACAGAGACAGGTTATATCACTGAACTTAATGTTTTTCAGGTGATGTGCTCACGATCTGATGGATTTTCATTGTACCTTTAATAGCTGTCACAGGAGGTACCTGTGAATAGAAATAAATCATAGCTCAAATTATACAGGTTCTCCATAAAATCATGTTTTATCATCGTGACTCAATGTTGTTTACTGGCTATAATTATGCTTCTGTTTTAGGTAAGTAATGCGGCTATTTTAGGGGAACATAAGGCTTTATCTCATTCTATCGTAACCTCTGCCATTTTGTCCACACTCCGTTCAGGTACATAGAATAGGTGAACCGAAGTCTCTTGAATGTATTACTTTTGGAAGAGCACCTCTGCATTCGGGGTGTCTTCTCCTTGGCGAGCAAGTCTGTCTGCCAATCGCTTCAAGGCCCCACCAACTCCAGCTGCAGCCCCTTTTCCGTGACTGGCCTCAAAATAGTTCCAAGAGATATCAAAGCCCCTTTTGAATGGCTCAGTGCACAGCAGCAACAAGTTCCCTTTTTGTTTATACTGGGTTGCTGGCCCATCGCTGAATAAGTGCAGCCGCTGTACTTGGGGGAACTTCTCCTTTACCATCTCAAAAACTGGGTCCAGATGGGCCCAAATGGCTGGTGGGTCATGCCTCTGAGAAGGGGAGATGGAACAAAAGCTCAAAGGAGGCATTGATGAGGTATACAGCACACAAGTGTAGAGTGTTGTTTGTTGATGGGATCCTCCAAAGTGGACAGACTGGACCTCATTTGTATACTTTCAGACATAGTTTTCACTAAAGTCAACATGAATGTGGCATTCATTGTCCGTGAGTTTCTCTCTCAGCTCCCTGTATGCTTTGAATTACCACCTTATGTTGAAAAGGTGTTGACGAAACTTTCCCATTCGAATTTGGAACTGTTCTGCTTCGTCCTCTGTCAGCGTGATCTCTTTTTTGACTGTCACAATGGACTTTTTTCATCATTGGTGACTTCAGTAGACCACTGAGTGAGAGCAATGGGGTTAGATGTTGTGGGTGTTGCCACTGCAAAAGCAGATAGATTACACTCTTTGCAAACCCCATAAGCACTGTCCTTCAAATGTGGATCACAGGCAATGGTATCTGCCATCTCCTCAACATCTTTAGTGGAAAGAATCCCACTACTGAAAAGGCTTGTGGACATGAACTGTAGGTTCTCATGTGTCTTGCACTGACAGGTTTCCCTGCCAGATTCAGGTGGCGCTACAACCCAAAATGGCCTTTGGCTGCAGAAAAAGGAGTATGACACCTTGAGTGTACTTTCAGAAACAAAGTTCCTGAAGATGTTTTTGATGGTGTCTGTCAGCAGTCTCTGTTGCATTTTCTTTTTCTGAAGAGTGATGGTTTGCCTTTTGTCAGCTGTCATTCTACTTACATCATCTCTCAGGTTGTAGGCTACTGCATGTCTTTTAGTCTGTATATTTTCTGTGTCATCCTCTGATAGCTGCAGAAGTTTCCTTGCAGCTGTGCTCTTTTTTTAGAGAAGCCCATGGTTTCCCATGCTAACCTCTGAAGCCTGTATTTCTTAGTTATATTGCCCATGGTGGCTCTAGCAAGCACCTGCTTTTCTTTTTGTTTTCTTGCACTGTGGTATTTCTGTCTTCAACCACAGATACATGAAGCAGTAGTTGTCTGCATGAGTTGGGATGATTAGGATGTTTTAATAGCAGGGCAGCTTTGAGTAGTTTGATAGTGTTTTCCTTTGATACCGTTAACCTTGTTTCCTTTGCCTAAAACACAAAAACACTCATTTTACCTGCATTTTAAAAACACAGTAGCAGTATACAACTAACCTGCGTTCAACATTCAAACATTCATACACCTAATGCGACCCTTTCCTTTATTCTAATCTTAGCCTCAACTTGATATTTGTTATTCATCCCATCACTGATATCGATGAAAACACTACACTTTTACACTTCTGACCTTGAGGGTTGCAGAGATGTAGGTGGGGACTCCACAGCTGCCCTGGTCTTTTCGTTGAGTTTTTCTCTTCCTTAGTCACTACGTCTTCCTCTGTGCTCTCTGTTCTTGCTCAGTGAGGTTGACAATTCTTTTATTTTTTTTCCTGTCTCTCTCCTGTCTCCTGTCTCTCAGATTTTCCACCCTGTTAGTTTCAGGTTCCACCCTGTTAGGATTACATACCTAACGGTGGAAAATGTTACACCAAATTAGCAATTGCTATGACAGAGAGCAGAGTTATGCTAGTTAGCTTTGCACAGATAAACAGTATTTTAATACAAATATTGACTTTATAATAAAAAAAAAAGTGGTTTACTTCCATCATAATTGAGCCTAACAGTGGAAGTTTAAGAGTAGTACAGACAGATTAACAGCATAAAACTTCTGATAAAAGAAGACAGAAAGTTGCTTCTCACCTTCTTTTCTTCTCCAAAGTCCCTCTGAAAAATAAGCCATTAAGTTAGTAAAGTTGCATATTTTCTGTATGGGACAGAAAAAAGTGGGGACAATCATGATTTGGTGCAGCATAGGGCATATAGACCTAGTGTACCCTAATGTCAAGTCTAAACCATGGTAAAGCCACTGAAAACAGTCTGTCTTTGACTTATTCATTTTTCACTCTTACGCTCAGGTCCAGATGTTCTATGGCCAGTGATGGAGGACTCAGTGGGCTCAGATCAAGTGAGTCTCAGCTGGAATGTCTCTGCTTTCATGCAGACGGCACCACACAGTTACAATGTGACGATATGCACGATATGCACCAATACATGCACCACGCTCATCTACGACTACACTCCTGGTTCTGGTTCAATGACCATAAAAATCACCAACTTAACTTCAACTACGGAGTTCTTCATTGAGATTTCTGCTTTTGTTGTTCGGACCAACAATACTACTGGTGAAGAAGTGACCCTTCAAAGTAAATCTACAGCTTTATACATTAAAACAGGTAGGAGGGACTGAAATCTACTTCATGTACTTTGATTTTCATGACAATTGTATTTTTTTATATTTGTTTTTCTTTTTCCAGTTGACCGTCATTTACAGTTCAACACAGTCTTTATCATTTTGAAGCTGTTAAAGCTGGTTTCGCTGGTTCCTTCACTGTGGATTCTATATCGTGTCCTGAGAAAATGTAAGGCCTTTTTAGAGTAAAATAATCATACTCTATATCCCCCTTCATGTCCCTCATGGTTTACTCCTTTTTCTTCCACAGACAATTTCAAGGAATCAGCTCACAGTTTCTCAACGGATCAGCAGCTCTCAGCTGTGGAGACACAAGTGGATCTTATCCCAGAGAAGACCAGAGGAATCAGATTCAAATGAAAAAAGAAAAGCGCTAGATCAGGATTTACTAGTCATAGTTTATAATAACCAAGAGCCAAGTGCTCAGGTGTCATGTGAGGCCAAAGTGAATTTAACTGAATGTTTTGTCTCCTGAGTAATGCGGCTTAATTTCTTTAAGTTAGACCTAAACCATTACTTTTTCTGTTCTCAATGAACCAAGTAGTTTTGGTATCTAAACTCCATAGTGTTTATTTCTTCCTCATATGGGCAAATAATGATGGGGCCTGATATTGACCAACATGTGTCAAAGTCATTGGCAGACATAAGAAGAAGCTTATGTTGTTTATTACCTGCATACGTTACTCACACTTGCTGCTCTTCTCTTATCAGTCTGACTGATTAGGGTTTGTTTTTTGATATATATTTCTTTAATTTATTAGATGTGAGCAAGTTTTAATGCAGATATGGAGGTTCACATCTCAGCTGCATCTTTTGAGGGTCACTTAATGCCAAGAGGCAGTCCCAAAAGGAGAATTTAGTATGGATTTTTACATTTCTATGCTCATGGACATTTTGCACTTAAAATAAGGGATTACCTTTATGAAATTCACAGAACAGACATTGAAAAAACTATGGACTACAATTGTTGCCAAACAAATTAAGAGAAACACTGATTGACATGTCAAATAGTGAGATTTGTAAGGTTAGGTCAGAGATGTACTTGCTGTTACACCTTGTTTGTGATGCTACTGGTAAAAACAGACACATTCTTAAGGCATTTATCAGAAATATTCGCTCATTTCACCGCACCGTCTTCATGACAGTAATTAAAGCATTTGGCGGTCATCATGCCTTCATGTATGAGTAGTTAACACCAAGTATATCTCTTAGACAATCAGAAGAGTACATGTAGCCATTAGAGTATTTCCAGGAATTTTTAAGATAAATACTGTTTATCAAGATTCTGTTTCTGTACAGCGCACAGCTTAGAGATTTTGATCACTTGGTGCTTTTATACTGCCCATTAGAGGCAGGATATCAACGCCCCTGCTAAGCCTCGTCTACAATGTGTAACGCATTTTGGTGGAATAATGAGGCAAAGTTGTTCTGCTTCTGATCCATCATTGGAGGTAGTGACAGAGGTGTAATAGGGAAAAGTCTAACACATACGTAAGACTACATTTTAAGTATAAAAAAGTTTAAAATCACATTTGATAGTGAAGTGTAGGGAAAGAAATCCTTGTGTTACATGCTTCTACTTTTGGAGTTAGTTCTGATGTGCACAAAGATGATGAGCTGCTCTGAAGTGGGTAAATGTTAAGTGAAAGTAAGGGAGCATTTCTGTGTCATTTTATTAGCTTTATCAAATTTTGACAAAAGTGGCAGTCTACAAGACTAATAGTCTCATTTCTGAAGTAATAATAGTGCCATATCATCAGCCATTATAAGCTCATGTGGAGCAGGGATGGTCATTTCAAAAAAAGTTGGGATTCAGAGTCACTGGCAATTCAAAATGAATAATCAGCAAATGAAGTTGATAATACACCTAGAACAAAGGTAAGGAAATTTGTTTTTAGTATTATTTCTTTATTGTTGCAATGCTTCTTGGCAATAAAATCTTATACCATTGGAAAGCTTGTTTACTCCCTTATAAATGGTACCACATTTGTAAGGATCATGCATTTGTGGGATGAGCAGCAGAGCTGAGTATGTGGGTTGTGCCCCTAAAAAAAAAAAAAGCCAAATCTTCTCTGTCAATGCTAAACAGCTTATTTTGCCATTGACTGTTTTTGGTGGATTGGATGATCAAAGTCTGGAGAAACAAGACATACTGGTAATTTACCAATTCATAAATTTTTCGTGTTGGTCACTCTGGCATGAAGAGTATGCCCAGCTGTTCCCCCAGTGTTCAGTGGGGTTGGGGTCAGGACTTCCGGCAGCCCTGTGAGACCGGAGGTTGGCTGTGTGCAGTCTGTTCTGGATTGTCTGGGCAGAGAGCCATTGGCCATGTTGTCCTGCAAACCTTGACTGCAAATCTGTAGAAGACAGCCCACAGTTCTTATGCGTTGTCAGGGTGAGATAAGGGTCTTAGGGGTGTCGTCTTCTTGGGACGTCCACATTGCAGTCTGTCTCTGACATCCCCCTTTGAAGTCTGAATTACTCCAATCTCCAAACTTGGCCTTCAGTTGGGAGACAGTACTAGGGCTTACTCCAAACGATGCTGCAACCTGGTTTTGTGGAACACCAGCTTGAAGTTGCCCTTTCACTCAGACCCTATCCAGATCAGTGAAACATGGTGTGTCAATTCTTGGAACGGGCATCTGCTGATCACTGCAGCAGGGCTTGTTCACAGGTGGTCAGCACCTGGGGGTACCAGAAGCTCAATACAAGAGTCAATAGAAACAGCAAAATAAGCTGTTTGGCATTGGCAGAGAAGATTTGGCAAATTTTTCATGGGCACAACCCAAATACTCAGCTCTGCTGTCATCCCACAAATGCATGATCCTTACAAATGTGGCGCCATTTAAAAGAGAATAAGATTTATTGCCAAGAAGCATTGTTACAATAAAGAAATGATCTACCAAACACAGATGTCCTTACTATTTGTGTTAGGTTTAGTTTAGATATGTAATAAAAGGTAATATTACACATGTTTAAAAGACAAATGACCATCAAGCCCCATCCCGAAGAAAAGGTGCAAATGATCAAAAGTGGACATCTGCTTGATTCTTGTGTAAAAAGCTTACTGAAAATTTTAAAATATAGTAGGAGCTGTCTTTTTCTGGCTGTTTTACACAAAAATTATTGTGCTGTTGTGCAGGCACACTAGCCATTCTGAGAAAGAATGGCCCTCCTGCTGACAAAAAAAACTACCCAGATAGTGTTTACTACAGTTTTCTTTTCATCTTTTTTTACATAAAGCCTGAGAAGGGGATCTAAATATCTTAATTCTATTATTTCACAAGGCACAAGATCAATGTGTGACATGTTCTGGACTCATCTAAAGAAATGATCTAAACCCTGTATTTTAAAAAAAATTAAAATATTGAAAAATAAAATGTTAATGGAAGAAATTATCAACAGTATTTTGGCATATTTTTCACATTTATGCTAGGGTTTTAATTTTGCTCTACTCAGTATTTTTAAGGTCTACTGACTACATCAAATTAAATTTTTGGTTTTATTTTTTGTCAGAGTTAGTGTCATACAGATAAATAAACAAAGATAGTAACAAGCATGTTTACAAGTGGCCCTTGCCAGCAGGCCTTTGGTGGTTTTACATTTACGCCTACTGATGGGCCTCAGTCCACTGCTTAGCACTGGCAGTGCTCACCTCCGTTTCAGAGATTACAAAAGTTAACTTCTGCTTTTCTCGGTTGTATTTTAAATGTTTTTCAGCCCTGCATTCTTCATGATTTCTTTTTTCATGGAATTATTACAAGGAAAAGATGAAAAAAATGTAAAGGAAACTTTTTCTGACATAGGCAGCAGCTGAAGATCTGGAAGTTTTACCCTTGAAATTACCATCATTTCACAAGTCCCACCCCTTCTTGATTCTGATTGGACAGTGAGGGAGATGTGACGATAGCAAGTGCAGCACTGCTCCAAAAGCTGAACCTTTTTTTTTTAATCTGTGAGCACAGAGATAAAAACTGCTGATGCAGGGTGAGTTTTTTTCTGTTCAGGGCACTGAGCTCTGAAAACACACTACTCTGGCGTTGTATTGAAAATGGCTGCTGCCAGGACTTAAAGCAACAGCTGTGGGCACAGGCCCTAACAGTGCTAAAGCAGACTCGGGCTTTGCATTTCATTAATTTTCAGTATTCTCATTTCAAAAGAATTATGTCTTAGATTTGAAAAAATTTCAAAGCCCTAAAATGAGGATTCAGGCAGTGAAAATGTCTCACACTAACAAAGTGATTTGGTCAATAGAGCTATTGTCCTCATGTTTTCTGGACCTTAGTGTGAAATTGTTAAGATCTGTGGTGCCTTCAAAACATATAAATTGATGTATTACTCTACAGCAGAACTATACTATGAAAAACTTGCTTTCTTTGATGGCTGTTGTGACCTAGACTTGTATGAATAAAAAATGCATCCAAAAAAAATTTTGTTCATTTTTTGAAGGTTAGTTAAGAAGACTGATAGATTTTTTATGAACTATGTGAATCCAAAACTAGGTTGCACCCCAGCTTAGCAAAAAGGAAAGCTTTTCTGGTCTTTTACGAGTAACTAAACCATGTGGTGGCGGTGGGTTTGCTGGGCAAGACAGTGTGGCATTCCCGGTATCTGAGGAAAGTCAGAGGATGGCCATGAGGAGGCCAGAGGACCAAGGATGACGTGGCAAAGTGTCGAACCTGATCTGACCTGAAACCCCAGAGTTTCAGCTGAGGTGCATCTGCTATGGAATTTCATAAAGGAGGGGGGTACTGCACTACATGAGCTGTCCATTTTTTTTTTTTTTTGCCACGTTTTGCCCATTTTTGATTTAATTTTTGACACTTTTGCACAGTTTCTGTCTTTGTCACCTATTGTTGGCATTTCTAACCAATTTCAGCCACTTTTTTTTTAACAATTTTTAGATCTTTGACCCATTTTTGTCACTTTTGAGACATTTTTGCCCATTTTGCCACTTCAGTTTTGCAACTTTTAAGCTTTTTTGCTACCTCTTAACCCCTTTTTAACACTTCAGCATTTTTTTCACCCATTTTTCAATTTTTGCCTCTGCAACCCATTAATACCACTTTTAACCATTTTTTTTTTGCCAATTTTTTTTATACCTGTTACATTTTTTAAACTTTTTAACAGCTTTTCACAATTTCCCCACCCATTTTTAACCCTTTCTGCCATTCTTGACCCATTTTTGTTTCTTTCAACCCATTTCTTGCTACATTTTACTTATTTTTGCCACTCTGTAACCACTTTTAGTGCCAAATTTGCCCCTTTAATCAACTTTTCTCAAGTTTCACCCTTTTCACTATTTTTGCAGTCAATTATTTCCCTCAAAGTTACACTATATTGCAAAAGTATTCACTCACCCATCCAAATAATTGAAATCAGGTGTTCCAATCTCTTCCATGGCCACAGGTGTATAAAATCAAGCACCTAGGCATGCAGACTGTTTCTACAAACATTTGTGAAAGAATGGGTCATTCTCAGGAGCTCAGTGAATTCCAGCCTGGTACTGTGATAGGATGCTGAGGTGCATGGCGCAGAGGTCACCAACTTTCTGCAGAGTCAATCGCTACAGACCTCCAAACTTCATGTGACCTTCAGATTAGCTCAAGAACAGTGCGTAGAGAGCTTCATGGAATGGGTTTCCATGGCTGAGCAGCTACATCCAAGCCATACATCACCAAGTGCAATGCAAAGCGTCGGATGCAGTGATGCAAAGCATGCCATCACTGGACTCTAGAGCAGTGGAGAGGCGTTCTCTGGAGTGACAAATCACACTTCTACATCTGGCAATCTGATGGACCAGTCTGGGTTTGGCAGTTGCTAGGAGAACAGTACTTGTCTGACTGCATTGTGGCAAGTGTAAAGTTTGGTGGAGGGGGGATTATGGTGTGGGGTTGTTTTTCAGGAGCTGGGCTTGGCCCCTTAGTTCCAGTGAAAAGAACTCTGAATGCTTCAGCATACCAAGAGGTTTTGGACAATTCCATGCTCCCAACTTTGTGGGAACATTTTGGGGATGGCCCCTTCCTGTTCCAACATGACTGTGCACCAGTGCACAAAGCAAGGTCCATAAAGACATGGATGAGAGAGTTTGGTGTGGATGAATCCCTTTGGGATGAATTAGAGCAGAGCCTGAGAGTCAGGCCTTCCCGTCCAACATCAGTGTCTGGAAAAATGGTCAAAAATTCCCATAAATACACTCCTAAACCTTGTGGAAAGCCTTCCCAGAAGAGTTGAAGCTGTTACAGCTGCAAAGCGTGGAGCGATGTCATATTAAATTCTATGGGATATCACTTAAGTTCATATGCAAGTCAAGGCAAGTGAGCCAATACTTTTGGCAATATAGTGTATTTCAGTTCTTTCTACTTTATTCTCTTGCTACTTGAAGTTTGTGCGCATCATGACTTAGCTATGAAGTCTGACATTACTTTTCATATGTGCCCTATCTGCACTGTAAACATTACCGAAAAAGATATTTCTCTTTTGGGAAAAGGGGTTTACATTTTGGGAAAGACTATATTATACTTCAACATAAATAAATAAATAAAATGTGATTTTTGTTTCTATGATAAGAGTGGTTGTTATTCAGGTTAAATTCAAAGTATGGTTATCATGGATTAAATTTCCAGTGGACCATGATGTGCTGACCTCCACTGACCCCCAGTGTGCATAGGCCCTAGAAAGATTTATCCCTCTTATGGGAGGCCTTGATCCAGGGGGTACCCCATCTTTGATGATGACAGCTGGGATTGGTTACAGCCCCCTGCGACAACAAATGTGATAAGCAGTATAGATAATGGGCGGTTGAATGGATGGATAAACCAGGCTACGCTAATAAGGTTTTAATGCCTGATGTATTTGCAAGTTTCTGCACACCAGACACTTGTAAATCCAATGGATAAAGTTCAAGGAAAACCAGTTGACTCTGAGTTGTGTTTTGGTCTAAGTGAATGGTGCTCAAATGCAGCATCTTCTTTAACTCGTCTTTTATACCTTTTACCGAATAACATTTTTGATAGTGACATCAACATCTTCAGAAAAGTAGGAGATTATCGAAAGTTTTCACTGTTGCCTGAAACATAACGCTAAAGCATCCCATTCATTCAGCTTAACTCAATTTATTTTTCCTGATCATTGAATCAGATGTAATAGTTGCTATGTTTCCTCTGACTGGTGATATGACGTTATATCAAACACTCATATATGGAGCGGATAGGGATGGTAGCTCATTTCTCAGCCCACCCACAGTGATATGTCTCTACGCTGATGATGTTAACTGTTTCGCGTAAAGAAAAGCCCCCACCACACAGCCTCAAATGGTGAATGACAGGAATTGAAACCACTCCTGCTGAGGTTTGAACATTATGTCCATTTTGCTGACGATGCATTTCCATGCTCTGACCACATCCTTTGAAGTAGACATATAAAGATGAGTGTGTGAACAGAGGTGGGTTTGCACATAATGATGCTCTACCTCAGGGGCTTCACTGTTTTTGTCTGTTGTGTGGTTCTCTTTGTCAAGCCAAGTGAGTATTATCTATCATATTTTTATTTACTTACTGATATCTTAGACATTCTTGTCAGAAATGCACAATAATGCTACTTTAAATATGTTGCAGTCAGTTTAATGAAATGTTGAGTTTATCTTCTGTTTGTGTTTTAGGCCATGGCTCTGAGATCATTGAAGGTGAAGAAGTGACGCCTCACTCCCTGCCTTTCATGGCGCTGCTGACGGACAAACGTTTTATCTGTGGAGGGATACTGATCAGTCCAAAATGGGTCCTGACTGCAGCCCACTGTGCAAAGTAAGAAAAAACATGCTTACATTCATAAAACCTTCTTACCATTGAATTGCATTCAATATCTTTGTTTACCACTCATAACTCAAAAGGCTAACTGTGCTGGTTTACTTTCAGGTGTTATAGTATTGAGTTTTCCATTCAGTGGTGTGCATTCTTTTCTGGCTAAGTTTCTTTAAAAAGTTGGGTCGCTGTTTAAAATCTAAATAAAAACAGAACAGAATGATTTGCAAAACACTGACATGCCACATAACTTGAACATAGCACAAACACAACTATCAAATGTTGATTTTTTTTAAGATGATATCCCCCTTTCAAATTTGATGAAAGAGACAGATTGAAAAAGTTGGGACAGGGTCATTTATACCAGTCAAGTATCAACTCTAACCTGACATGCCAGATGGATGTGTGAAACACATCCATCTGGAAAACCTTCAATACTAAGCATTTGGGAAAGGGCAGAGTAATTGAAAAAAACTCATAGTGTGATTGGATGAACGTTCTGTCTGTCACATCTTTATGGGCCAATCAGAGCAACAAAACACGTGATGTAGCCGTTATCAAGGTGCGCATGCACAGCTACCAAGGAATAACTCGAACCATGGCGACTGTAGACATGTCAGTACACGCCTTTTGTTGTTTTTGAAAAGAAAACAACTCACTGCTGTTCTTTGTTTATCTTTTAATTAAGAAATATCATCAAGTTCTGATAAAACTGGCGCTTTAGCAGCATCCACGCTAAGCTTTTCTGTGATTGCACCAGCCTCTTGTTGCTTCTTACTTACGTCACAACTTCGCCGCGCCTGAGAGTACTGCCCCTCGTCACTGATTGGTCCTGTCACTTTGTAACTGAGCCCAAATGGTTCAGATGGGAGCTTTGCAAGATGGATTCGCCAGTGAAAAATAAGGAAACAGACGTATCCATCTGCTTTGCAAGGTTACTGTTCTGTGGGGTTTCAGACTGTTTCAAACACCCATGTTGGGGGATATATTTCGCATTCATCAAGGCATAGATGGTGTTTAAGAGGGGCACGACATGTCTGTTAATCAGTGATCATCAACTGGTGGCCTGTGGCCAAATAAGACCTTCTAAGCCTCCTTGTCTGGCCCCCAAAAGATGATTAAATTAAAAAAAGGTGAGGAGGAATAAAGACAATTTGGGGTTTATTTATTAAATCAACCCCATAAATGATCAATATTTCAACATTTAATCAAAAATGACTTAATCGTGTTGTTCTTATATATATATATATATATATATATATATATATATATATATATATATACAGTGCTTAAAGTGTGGGTATTACACTTTTCCGATTTTTAAAACATAAATGTAAAGTCACAATGTTGGGTGTCCATACACCATGTATGCAAATTTTCAAACCGCAAGATAGACGTATGCAGCAGTAATCTTGGAATTCGCGTGAACTGATGAAAACGGTTCGTTGAAAACCTCGCCAAGACTCTACTGAGACGAGATTTCGATGGACTAAATTGATGAGGTCATCACAATAGGATCTCCTGACTGGTTTGTGGTTTGTCCCTGCTGCCGGCAAAGTGGAACAGAGCACCCCCACAAGGCCTTTTAGCCATTAGCTACTTAGCAACAGAGTAATTTAACACTTACCAAACAGATACGTCCCGCTCTGTCCTTCGCTGCTGCTGGTTTTCTTCCCCTTCTCTCTCCAAACTATCAGGATCAGACTCCGGGTCTAACAGGTACGGATGTATATCAAAATACGTCATATTTTACTCAGTCGGACCGGTTCATTCAAAGTTTTCAACTACTAGCATAATTACACTAGCCACATTAGAGGGGGCGGGCACAAAACATTGAGTCCTGCTGCTGGCCAGCCTCAGGGAAATCGGCCAATCAGAGGAAAGCAGGTCCGTGGAGCCGGAGGGAGTTAAAGAGACAGCAGCGAAAATGAAGCGTTTCAGACGGAGGTTAAAATAAGGGTTTTTCAGGATGCCATTGTGAGAAACATGAGAAGTTTTTTGAGCTGTAATCCATGGTAAGCTACTACATGGGTATCAGAGAGATGGTGTAAAGCTTTGAAAAAAGGCAAAATACCCCCACTTTAACAAATTTATTGGACCACCACCCAAAGTAAGGTTTATGCCACAGCTGCCCTAAATTAACATCATTGGTAATTACCAAAATCATTTTTTATGTTTCCGCAATGGTTAATACACCAATATGTAGAAGCTCATAAACTGAAATGATATTTTTAATGCTAAAATATAATTATTATTGTTATCCATGAATTTTCAAATGTACTGATTTACAACAAAACTGAAAAACAGTAAAGCAAATTATTATTTCTTGATTAATATGTCAAATTATAGTTATTTACTTGCATTCCTGAAGAGAAAAATTAGTTTTAGTGGTTGAATGTTATGCTTGATTAATTTGTGACTTGTCAGAGAAGCCCAGTGAGCCGGCTCAAATTTGGGTATAAAAAGCTGAATTCAGTTTGAAATTCCTCATTCCTGTTTAAAATGATAAAACCTGGAGAGTTCACTGAAAATGAAACAGTCTGTATTAAAGCACTCTTACCAATCAGGAAGCAGCATATAGCATCATACCTAGTGATGGACAACATTGCAGCCTCAGAAATATGTAGCTGAAATATTTCAAATGTCCCCTTGTAGCTGGCTGCAGTATAGGGATTAGGGACTGATCTCACTGCTAAAGCCTAAAAATGTCTTAATCTTTTTATTTACCATTTGAAAGTCTGGCCCCAAAGTGTCTGCTAAGATGAAAAGCTGGTACTTTTACGAATGTAGTTGATAATAACCCCTGCTGTAGATGAAAAAATCTCAAGTTCGGTTGCAATTTTGAACAATTTTCTTGAATTGATGCCTTTTTTTTAAATGTATCCCAAAATGAAGAGACCAGCACTACACTGGAAACAACACTAATGTTATTTTGATAATAATAATAATGTCTTAACTGGCAGGGTTTCGTTTACGGAGGTGATGCTGGGAGTTCATGCCATCAATGAAATAGAAAAAGATTCTCGGCAGGTAATACAGGTGAAGAGATTTCCTCATCCCTGTTATGATGAGGGTGAAAAAGCCAACGACCTCATGTTGCTCAAGGTAAGATTTTACATTACAAAAGCTGGAATAGCTGTAGATTAAAGATAGTAAATATTCAAAATTCTGCACAGGACAGACCTTCTAAAGATTGAGAAAAACAAAAAGAGTGGTTTTGTTTAATTATTTGGTCCTTCTACTTTTTAAGCCTGAAGAATAAGATGCCATGCAATTGCTAGATTAAAAAATGTGTCATGAAGCAGGTTCCCATCTGCTACTGAAGGCAAAAGAATGGGAAGAGTAAGGTTTGATTTTGTGCAAGTTTAGCAAAGAAGGATGTAAATATGACATGATTCATTGGTTCTATTTTTGGGAAATGGGACTCGGGTAAGTTGTGAAGCATTAAAAAGACATACAGGGATGTTTTAGACTAAAAAGAGTAGGTAGACACATTGTTAAATAGTAATGTGTTGCTGAGCCAAAGGCATTGCACAGAAATTCAGCATCAACAAGTGATGATGTTTTTTTTTTGTATCAGTTGAAAAAAAAGGTGAAGAAAACCAAGACGGTGCAGTGGCTTGAGTTGGGTAACAACATCAAATACCCGGCAGCTGGCTCAAACTGTCTGGTGGCTGGATGGGGGAAGACAAACAACATCGCCAAGCAGATGTCCAATGTTCTGATGGCCGTCAATGTGACCGTGATTGAAAGGGAGAAGTGCAACTCGCCTCAATATTACAATCTGAAACCTTTTATCACCAGCAGCATGATTTGTGCCGGTTCAGACGGCAAAAACCATGCAGACACCTGTCAGGTAAAGACTCGACCTGTGAACATTTTATCTTCTAACTGTGAATGTGCTTAAAATGTCATGTTTGCAACCTCCACAGGGGGATTCAGGAGGACCACTGTTGTGCAATGGACAGCTTGTTGGAGTGACTTCTTTTGGATGGAAGTGTGGTGTTATCAAAAAGCCTGGAGTGTATTCTTTTCTCTCTGAGAAACAACTCAGCTGGATTAAGAAGACCATGAAGAAGTCTGATGTATAATCATTACATCCTGCAGACTTTTTTGTATTTTTAAGTTAACCTTTAGATTCTCTTTTGTAATGCCAGATCATTTGAATGAACTCCTTCAGCAATTAAATCATGTAAGCAACATTCACCACTTACTCTATCAGATAAGCCGGCTTGTCTATGCCTGTTTTATGTCCACAACTTTAAATACTTTATTCTAAGTGGTTTATGTGCCATGCTTATAATTGTGAACTGTGTCAGCTGTCCCACAGGAGGCCCAACAATCAGGGGACTACACCAAAATAGTGAACAGGCAGTTGTGGTGCTAAGAATTGTGTCTTATTTTTCTGATAGTTTGGTAAAGGTTGGTCCTTTTTTCTATCATTTTGTTGACTTTTTGACTTCATGTTTTTTTCAACCTATAACAATAAAAGAAAATAATGTAGCCCAGCCCTCCCGCCTGATCTGACATGGTGACCACTGAAACAGAAAAATCAATTAGATCGCAAGAAAGTATCAAAGTGGCATTTAACATGCAAACCAGAGATGCCCTTTTTCTTTGAGTCTTTAAATAAAGAGTTTTCTGAGTAAAGGTTAGTTCTTAGGGACTCCTCATTATTATTTTACCATATTATTGCTGTAGCAGACCCCTAACAATGACATTAGTGTAGCGGCCTCTCACGTATGTATGATTCAGTTTTCTGGTTTCAGTTTTTAAATTAGAAGAATCTGATGCCTCTTTACACACATTAGACAGTTTGTCTGTGTAGGAAATCTGTAGAGGATGTTATAAATGTCTGCTGCTTTGTAACCCAAGTTTCAACAGCAACACACAAAAAGATCATGTTGTAACTCAGACCAGACCACAGGAGGAGAATTTTCACAGCACATCTTAAAACCACCTTACAGGAAATGTGCAAATGTAGTAACTGGTGTATGCAAATCATCTGAAGATGAAAGCACAGACACATATTAAAGCGAGCATCTGTTTCCAGTAAAAGAAATGATGACACAGCAAATATTAGTGCAAATTATTATTCATCCATTTTTTTGATTGATTTATCTCTGATACACTTCTTCACTCTGATTCCTGTGAACTAAAAAGGCCTATTTTTATTCCTACAGTATTTACCCTCCAAAATTAGAGAGATTATTGATAATAAATATTCAGTAAAGGGCAGCTATGTATGAATTTGTATGAATGATACTGATGAAAACACTACAGCCTTTCTTTCAATGATGTGAATGGGTAAAAAGCGCTTTGATAGACTGCAATAAAAACACTATATAGTGCCTTTAACACAATTACGGTGGGTGCTACTTCAGTTTTAATACCTCTGACTGAGGACAAACTGAGTTTCCAAGACAGTAATTCTCAAACTACATCACAAGGTGGCACTCTGCTTTACTTATCACTGCTGTACTTTTCAAAGAGGAGATTTAACCTTTCTTGGGGTGTAGACAATTTCAATAAGCTTAAAATGTTTTAATAAAAATACCCGAGCTCATATTTGAGAGTTCTTTATTAAAATGACTAAACATATAAAATGTATCCTCCTTAAGTAAGACAGTACAACCTAAAATGGCACAAAAGCTGACACATAAATCCATGCATTTCATTTTACTTCATTCTCTGTAACGGGTTGATTTCAGTACATCCCACCACATTTATCTCAGTATTAGAGTAGCAATGCTGGTATTCTTATGATAAATTAATTTCAGTCTTTTTTTTCTTGAGATCTTGAGAAATCATGAAAAACAACATCATCGTTAAATAATGGCATAAATAAGTCTACATCTTCAGAAAACAACTTGCTATCACAGAAAATAGAGCAAAATAAAACGCATGGATTAACATCCTCTTAGGGCTTCTGTACAATCAGTCTATTAGTTCACTTGTCTATTTCAGTCTTTAAAGGTTAGTGGGAAACAAAACAAGTATAACATCATTTGCTTCAAACCTTTTATTTCACGAGAACTCTGAGCAGACACAAGAATTAACAGCATAAGAAAATAAAATCTACTTTGCTTGGCAACTGATCTGCCCCTTATCAAGGTGTAATGAAAAAATTACCCCACCCAGGAAATTCCATTGAGCCCTTTATTTGAGCGTTTAGTGAATTATCACTGACCAACTGCCATGCCGCCTGTGTTTACTCTGTTGTCATGGTCACACACAAAACTCATGCACCCACCTCAGTGCCACTGAAACCATCAAATCTAACCACACCCTTATTAAGTGTTTACTTTTTTATAATGAATGAACTTAGAGAATTTATGAATGTGTTGGTACATAAAAATAGCCACATGCCCCTCAGGGATCTCGGTAACACTCAGTAACATGCACACACATGAACTCCAGAGTAAATGTTTCCTGTGTTTGCATCCCTTGTGTGTGATGGAGGAGCTGCCCACCTTGCCTCGCCTTTTCTTTCACTGACTGGTGACGCAACTCAGTGGTAACAAAGACAAATCTTGTTTTATAGGGGACTGGAGACAGTAATATCCTGACAGGTGAGTCACAGCCATCATCAAATGTAACTGATTTATGCATGCCTGGCTCATGCTGCAGTCAAAGGTGTGATTACTCTTCCATTTGTTTTAGTTGTGCTTAACTTGTAGATGAAGAGAACCTGAGAAATCATCTTGCTATTACCTTTACTCTATGGTAAGCTGTTGTACAGATGTGAGTTGGTCAGCAGCTGGCATCAAGACAGACAGGCTGCAGACCGCTGCTTTCAGATGCCCCCTTTTGCAGACCACTACTGTGAGATGCCACCTCTGTCAGGATGGAAACACATGCTAAAACCTTCACAAATAAAATTGTAAAAAACTTCTGGTTAGGGTTAAAGTGCAGGTTAAGGTAAGGGTTTGGATACCAAAAGTTAAATGTCAAAAACCTAGCCTGCAGTACCTTATTAAAGAACATTTAATAAAGCAGCATAAACAGTCTGCTGACAGGAAAAAAGCTTGTCATCCATGAAAACACTCTTAACACATCTAACATAGATAAGGTAAACACTAATGAAGCTACATTATCTTTAGCTATGTTTGCTATGTAGCTACATTGAACTAATAGTAGTGTTAACTATGTAGCTAGTATAGTAATGTTAGCTTTAGCTGAAGATAACAAAGCTAAAACAAGCCACCGTTTGCATAACTACACTCCCCTCCAAAAATATTTGAACACTGAGGCCAATTCTTTTATTTTTGCTGTGGACTAAAAACATTTGGGTTTGACACAAAAAGATGAACATGAGACAAGAGGTCAACATTTCAGCTTTTATTTCCAGGTGTTTACATCTGGATCTGATACACCACTTAGGAGCTGGTTTTATTTGTAACAGAACACCAAATTTTTGGGTGAGCAAAAGTATTGGAACAGAGAGACTTAAAATATATATAAGTGAATAAGACTTAATATTTAGTTGGAAATCCTTTGCTTGCAGTAACTACATCAAGCCTGTGACCCACTAATGTCACTAAACTTTTGCATTCTTCTTTTGTGATGCTTTTCCAGGCTTTCATTGCTGCCTCTCTTGACTTTGCCAGTCTAACGCCTTCCACTTCTTGCCTCTGATGAACTCCTTTGTTGTTTTGGCAGTGTGTGATCTCACAATCAGTTTGGTTGCATCTTTCTTGAAATTGGCAGATAAAATGTTTCTGTAGACTTCTGAGTTCATTTTGCTGCTGCCATCATGTGTTTCATCATCAATGAAGATCAATGAGCCCGTCTCAGAAGAAGCCATGCAAGCCCAAGCCATGACATTACCTCCCCTGTGTTTCACAGATGAGCTTGTGTGTTAGGGATCATGAACAGATCCTTTCTTTCTCCAGACTTTAGTCTTTCCATCACTTTGGTAAAGGTTCATCTTTGTCTCATCAGTCCATAAAACTTTGTCCCAGAATGTTTGAGGCTCGTTTCTGTGTCTTTGGGAAATTCCAGCCTGGCCTTCCTGTTCTTCTTGCTAATCAGAGGTTTTCCTCTGGTGTAGCCTCTGTACTTTTACTCATGAAGTCTTCTGTGAACAGTAGATGATGATACCTTCACTCCTGTCCTCTGGAGTTTGTTGCTGATGTCAGCAACAGTTGTTTAAGGGTCTATCTTTACAGCTCTCACAATGCTTCTGTCATCAACTGCTGCGGTTTACCTTGGTCTAGCCATTCAAAAGTTACGAGTACATCAGTGGTTTCTATCTTCTTTAACGATGTGCATTTCTATTTTTTATTTTTCTATGAAGGTAATCCCTCACATCTTAATGAAAATGGATTGTTATGGATTGAATAGGACCAAAGGGGACAGTAAAGAGTTATTGTTTGATAACCAAGCCTTTCAAAAGAAACATTTTTTATCACAATTAATCTCAGAATTTCTGTGATTAATTGCAATTCATCACATCCTATTTTATTGCATTTTAAAAAGTCCACTATTTGGGATTTTTTTCTGCTGTCCTAAACTAAGGGTAATTGGCTTCTCTTTGGAAACAGACTTGCTTTTATAGGTAGATGAAAGATTAGAACATGAACTTAGGGGCAAAGCAGTGGCAAGATGCATTTTTAAGTTCACATTTGGTATTGATACTTTGTTAGAGTGATCGATACCAAAATAGTACTTTGTAAATGTCGATATTGTAGTACTGATACCGCCGCCACTAGTGCAGATGAAATCTGACTTGTCCACTGAGCCATTTGTGAGTTTTTTTTAAACCAAAATAAGACATTAAAGAGCCATGGTGGACTTATTTTACATCACTGTTGATGCAGGGAGACACTAACATGGCTTATGTCAAGTGTGCTGAAAGGGACAATTTAACGTGTGATTAATGCAATTGAAAAAGGATATTGCACACTAATTATGGGCCTTAATTACAACCCAGTTGATTTCAGTTTCATTCATATATTCTTGGTTGTCTTAATAAGGCATTTTTCCATTCTATTTAAACGGTTTACTTGCTTTTATATTTTCTATAAACTTATTTTTCTGACTGAGTCAAAAAAGTTCAGAATATCTACCTTGTCTTACTAAATTGATCAGAAACCCATATGATATATATATTTATATTTTGCTGCCATTTAACAAGAACTTATACAAACCAAGGAAAGAAATGAACTCTACAATTAACAACTGTATACAGACCTAATAGCCATATCTGACTGACAATGCATCCCTCATTATGCAACCACACTCTGAGACGTTTACGCACAGAGCATGAAAAGGTGTGGTATCTTAAGACTACTGTGCATACATCATAAACTGCAGTAGTCACACCTATCAGATATCGTTAATACTCATTAAATTACTCCCATGAGTCCAGGAAAAAGGTCAAATGAAGCTAACTTCTAACCTTCCACCTGTAATGTCATCAAACAGCCTTAAGACAGTTTGTCTATGATGATTTGAGATCAACACAGAGTCTCAAAATGTAAATATTTTCTTCTGTTTATTGTCTTCTTTCCTCACTTTATACCTGATTTAACTTTGTGACTTGAGTGCAGGACATTTATGTATAGTAAATGTTTGTTGAAGTCCAACAAGCCTGACTTAGTCTCTCATTAGCAGGTGATCTATATTTTTCAGTTTACAGTAAATCAAGCAACATTTATATCCCCTTGTATCATTTTAAACTTGAACAATTGGTATTGTGAAAAACCCTGAGGGGTCAGTCAAAGGAAAACAATTGATGGCTTATGCAGACACTTGTTTTAGCTTCTCCCTGTTTGATAATGTTTAAATGAAGAGAAGGGATCTGGCACAGACATAGTTTGGTATTTTAAATATATTTGCGCTGGATGTACTGCTTTTGCTTAAACATCTAATATTGCTCTTGTGCATATTTCCTTTTGAACCTTTCTTTGGGAGCTTCTTTGGACACTCTGGTTCATTGTGTATTATGTAATATAGAGACATGTATCATCAGCATGTGTTTACAGTGTGTAATTACCCATAGAGGGTGAGGATAAAAGCTCCGCACTGCACTTTACCCAGCCTGTTCCTCCCTATGCTTAGGTGAAACTGTGTCGCCATATTTTGTAGCTCCTTTGTCCTGAACCATACCATTAAGTTGTCATTATGCTTGTATTTGTGTTCAGAAATAACTCAAAGTTGCTTGAACATTCCCAAAATAGATAAAACAACACGTTTCCATTTTGCCCAGTCTCTTGTGCTGTTTCAGTTCTCTGAATCTTAAGTGAAGTTTTTCTAGAAGGCCTCAGTCAGGGTCATTCTGCTGAATGTACGTTTGGCTAAAGATCCAAGGTATTTGCATCCAATGATAGGAAAGGACACACAAAACAAAGAAAGAAACGCATCAACAGTGAACACTTTCTGGTAACACTGAGACACTTTATTGGTAATCAAGTTCCATCTCATTTCCAGAGTGAGATGAAGTGCATTTGTCTGACCTATAAGAACAGCAGTGCAATAAATAAAACTGAATCTACAGAACGTTAAAGGAGATAAAAGACAACATAACAGCAGTTCAACATTAAAACTCTCAAAGTTTTAGCAATAAATAATTACACTAAATAAATTACATTCTAACAAGTTCAGGACAGTTTTTTTTAATACAAAGCATCTACTAAAGCAGTCGATTACTTCTTCCTCAGCTCTTTGGACTCCTTTTGTCTATGTTGTCTTTGGATCCTACAGCTCGCTGAAAAAACATGAAGAGAAATCAAATGTCAGTTATTATGCAAAAACACAAAAGTATGAAGGAAAACTTCTGGATGTTCAAATAACATGCTTGCTGAAATAAAAATCAAGCCATCATGCAGCTGTTATGCAGCCATTCTGAAATAGTTGTAAAGATGTGGGTGCTGCGTGGTAAAAGCAGCAGCCACAGACACGGACCCTTTAAAGTATTATCAAGACTTTAATATATAAAAATATATTAACTAATAAAGACTAAAGAGCACCAGTAGTTAAATTTTAAGTCGGTATACTCAAAGATAATTTTATTATATGCTCTAACAATAATGACGTAAGGCTTTACAATGAGCCACACATGCTTTGAAACACTGACACTGCACAACATGCGTGCTATGAGAATGCTGCAAGGCCACATTGTTTGTCTCAAGGAAAAATATTTCCATTTGGAGTCTGGATGCTTGTGTGCGTGTGATGCTCAGTGAGATCTGACCACATGTAAGTAGGGCGATTAAGCTCTTACAACAAGGTCATCACGTGCGCAGTCAGTGTGTCAGTACTGTTACTTTGCGGACACACAGGTGAATGTGTACAGTGTGGTTTTTCTCTACGCTGGTATGCAGTGTTGAGGTGGGATGGGCTGAGGCAATCTCTGGTTAATCCAAGCTAATTCCTGTTAGTAGAAATTCCTCATAATGTGATGCAACTTGCTTCATGCAATAACAACAGCAAGCGTACAGGCTTTTCTACAGCTCTCTGAGCCCACTCCTTCCTGTTTGGCTTAACACTCACGTGAGTAGAGTCCAGTAACAGACCCCCGTGAGTTAAGCAAGTTTTTTAGGGGTGTTACATCAAATACATCCAAATACATGACACTGGAAATATAACAATGCCTGATTGCATGTTGGTCTGACAGCATTAGGTAAAGATTAGGATAAGTGCCCATTAACCCCAACCCTTCTTTGTTACTGTTTTTCATACGGTTTACCTCTATATTCAAGGTCTACTCCTAGTTTCCACGTACGTATCTTTACAGATGTGATTCAAACCATTCAAGCCTATGGGAATCTTTTGTGAGACACCCTGTGAAACTCCTTTCCTTTGTAATATTCTCACCAGAATGTCCCGTGAGTGCACGGGAAAAAAATGGAATTTTGCAGTAGATTTTGGAGAGTGTATGGCAGTGTGCTAGCTTAGCATATAAGCTGCTAACTAGCTAACAGGGCTGTGACGAGTCATGTGTTCATCAGCCTGATGTTTAATACTGCATGACTGATCTGCCAATACTTAGTGTAGTGAGATTGCCTTGGCAGTTTTAAAATATCAACACATTTTAGTAAAGAGAGGTAGAAGGCATTATTACACAAAAACAGGTTTGTTAACATGCAAGTGAACATTTGAATGGCTGGTAAGGATAAAGCACTAACATTGTTGTGTATTTGTGAACACAAGTAGGTCAAAACCTCAGAAACACCTACCTTAATGTAACCTGATGCCCTCACACCACAACGTCAGCCATGGGCTTCTGTAACTTCTCCTGCTCAGACCCAGTTCCTAGATAGGATGCCAGGAAGTTCTTATGTGACCTGTAACTATAAAAGCCATTCAATATGAGATATATAAAAGACAAGGGAAACACTTGTGATTATCAGATGAGAGCAATAAAGTGGTTTAGAGACAGGATCGCAGGATTTGTTTCATGGCTTTAGTCTCATCAAATTAAACTTGACACGGGATTTGTTGAGTTTTGGCAGAAATCTCTATGGAGTACCATCCATATACGACAGTGATTATTCAAATTAAATCTGTTGTAACGTTACTTTTCTGTTTTGATGTGAATTCAACTTGGCAGTACAGTAAGTTTCGCTCTCACAGTAATTAGTTCTACTTTTGCTTACTGTGGCTGTAAAGTTTAATTACAGTGCTGCAGGCTATTGGACTATTGACTTTGTCCTACATTCCAACAAAAGCTGAGATTTAGTTATGTACTGATAAGGAATTGTAATTATACAGCTAGAGCCTTTACCGTTACAGCAACTTAAAGATTCTGGTTCACAAAAAAAACATTAATTTAACAGAATGGCAAAGTAGAAGATCAGTTTATGATGAAGCAAGGAATGAGAAGCTTAAGCTGTAAAAGTTTTTTCAATCATAAAAAATGTTGGTGAGAAGTACTGCTGTATTATGGGTGTGTCGGGGTGTGATACCGTACTTTTCGGTGTGTGGTGTGTTTGAAAGCTGTGAAGTGTGTCCGGGCAGGATGTGTGAATAGTAAGGTGTGTTGTGTCTGAATTTGCTAAGGAGTGGAGGGTTTTCCTCATACTTGTTTTCTTAAACCTATAATAATCTTCCCAACACCAGTCTGAATGAATAAAGAATGGTAAGAGGGATTTCAGACAAAACACCAGCATTAAAGGTCACATATTTTACCCTTTTAAGACAAGTTTATATTGGTCTCAGAGGTCCCCAAAACATGTCTGGGAAGCTTGTTGCTGAAAACAACACTCCAATAAAGGATATTTGCATGTCTAAAATACCCCTCTGTTTCAGCCATGCTCAGAACCAGCTGTTTCTGTGTCTGTAAATGTTAATGAGTTGTCTGACTCCACCCCTCTCAGGAAATGGATGCTGCTCTCCTGATCCTACTCTCAGCTGCCAGCTGAGAGCAGGATCCTCCCCACATGACATCATGAGGGGAAATCTGAGAATGGCCTGTTTTAGCACACATTTTCTGAAAGGTGGAGAAAGGGGGGATTTTTCTGATTCTTAACTAAAGTTAAAGTCTTGTAAGATTAAAGTCTTGTCTATAATAGATTCAGCTGTAGTGAAATGACTAAGAAGTACAGAGCTTTTTTTTTAAGTACAAATGCTTTGAAATCATTTTTTTCCACTTTGTTTGCAAACTTACTGCGCACAGGTCATGAGCAGGATGGCCAAGCAGCTGATGACGGACAGGACGACAGCGATGATCACTAAGACCGTCTGCACCAGCTCCGTGTTGGTTTGATCCGAGTAGGAAGTGGCCCCCAGTGCCTGGATCTCGCAGCGCTCACCATCGTAACCCTTCATGCATCTGCAAGAGTAAAGAAAAGTGTGCTGAAAATGTTGTAATTCATTGTATTTTTAACCATAAAGCTCATATCAACACTCAGGATAAACAACTGACATCATACTCACATGCACACAGGCTCCTGCAGACCCTCTATGTGCTTGCAGTAACCATGAATACAGTAGCCCAGGTGGGTGGAGGTGCAGGGGTCCTCTGTGGTGCTGTGAGTGAGCGGGTGAGTCGATGTATGTCCGTTTGTGAAGAATGTGTGTTCAGGGTTGAAAGGAGTCGTGCCTCTGCTCCTCTGCTTGTTCCTCTTGCCTTTGCCTCTTCTTTTCCTCTTGTCATCTTTACCAGGATGTACGTCTGTGAAACGAAGAAATGCAAGTGTTACCTAAGTATTTTGTAGAAATTAAAGCTACTGTAGGAGTTTTGAGTTGGCTATGAATTAGACTTAGATTAATGCTGATGCCTTTTTGTGACCTAGAGAAGCAAACAGGACCATGCGCTCTCCGAGTGCTTTTCTAGTTATTTCTGTGTTTTTATTTTTAATGACTGAGACCACTGTAGGCCGGATTCAGACATGTGCCACCCAGGTACATGGGGCGCGCCTTAAACCACTAGGCCATCTGCACCCCAGGGAAAACATTTTTAAGCCAAACTTGTTCATCAGTCACAGATGCACTCAAAACATGTAAATGTAACAATCAGGATTCTTCAGAAACAGTGTAGTTCCTCTGTTAACAGCATAAATGTAAAAGAATCACCTTTTAAAATTTTGTTAGAAAGATAAGAGTTATGAAGAAGAGAGCTTGTTTTAGTAATCGTACCAGAAAGGCTGAAATTTTCGTTGTCTCCTCCAGACAGTTCTACATCCAGCTCATCATCGTAGCTCATCGAATTCGGGAGGCCCTCGCCGGAGGCAGGACCCCCAGTCCCACCAGCTAGTGCAGTGGTGAACGTGGCCTCAGATCCCTGAGCACCAAGAGCGCTGTAGACTACTGTGAGAACAAGACAGAAAAAAGAAGTGAGATCACAGAAACTATTACGAGACAGTTGTTTTAATCTTTTAAATAAGAGGAAGGCTACATCCCTACCCCACACTGTAAAACCAAACAAGTCAAAACTGCTCAAAATTTTGGTTGAAACTGATTACATCAAAGTTTTCAAGTAGTGGAAAAAGACTTTTTTGAGTAGTCATTACTTATACAATTATGTTAAGTTAACTTGACTTTTATAAGTGAACTGCAATGTGAAAACTTTCCTTTTAATTAAAAATGAATTTAAATCCAACCCAAAACACGTTTAAGTACTTTTTCATAAAGCTACGTGGTCTTCATCTGCTGTAATTTCCCCTTTATTTCTGTCACATACTTTCATTTTTGAATGTTTATGTCACTCAGATCAATGTAAGGGACAACAAGTGACTGATCGAAAAGTGCACACTAAACCAAAAAGTCCTCTTCCATCATGTTCAGTGTAATATCCACTGTAGATTATAGTTGCTTCATACAGGTGGGCTTCTTTAACTGAGTCAGTAACTTCACACATGGTGCGAAAGTGTCAAATGTCCAAAGGCATTCTGGGAAAACTCTGCAGATTAAGAAATGATTGTCAAATAAATTGAGTAAAACACAAAAAAACACTTAGAATGATTAAGTCCTGTGAACTTAGAACTAAAAATGTGTTTATTCAACTCAACTCATGTCATTCAAGAGTCCATCTAAGTACTACCAGGTGATGAGTTCAATGCAAAAATTGACATTTTTAAATTTGTTTTTATCTTTCAACCTACTTCTTTTACAACAGTTACCCTTAAATTTATTTTTCCCTCTTTATTGTACTTACAAGGCAAAAACACAATGTTTAAATGTCATTTTGCTGTTTCTCTCTGTCTTTTGTCATGTTACATCTTTGTTAGTTTTCATTTTGTAGTATTGAGCACTTTTGAGGTTGTATTCTTTATATGTAAAACTAATAAGAAATAGTTAATAAAAACAAGAAGCACTCAGGTTCAGGATTAGTTGCAATAGTTTTACTTTGTCTGTTGGAGAACTTGATGTAGTTTGCTCTGGTAAAGCTAGAAAGTGAACAAGATCCAACAGAAAAACTGCACTGATCTAGTAGTTTCTTGAGTGGATATGCCTTTGCATTGATGGAAAACCTCCAATAGTAGTCTTACTCTGCTTACTAAACCCAAACTTGCTTTGTCGCCTTTTCATGCCATTTAATTTAGCAACCCTGTCCCATTTCACATCTGACTCATCCTAAAACATTAAGCACAATTGATGGCTTTAAAATAGCCCGATGCAGCATGAACACTGAAACCAGTACAACCAGACCCGTGCTGTACTTGAACGCAGAGTTCTCGCAACACAAAACCTGATGAATGAGCCTCAATAAAAGAAGTATTTCAAATATGTTTGGCCCTTTGGAGTGTCTGGTTCATCTGTCCCATGAATGAACTGGTAATAATGATGTCTAATGATAGATTTTAATAGCCAGAGGAGCTTTAATCCTGACATTGAATGTTTTTCTCTGAAGCAACTCAAAATCTTTCAACAAGTCCTCACCTGCAGAGGCAATTTCTTCTTCCTTCACCCCCTTTCCTGATCCACATACCTTTTAAGATTTCTCCTCTCTCCCTGCCACTGACTGACACTCCCCATACACTTAAAGTTTGAGTACAAGTCCAGACTTACCCAAGCACAGGAGACAGGTGAGGACGAGAGCGTTCATATCCCAGGAAGACGGAGTTTTGTGTAGGACAGTCTTGTGCTGTAAGGCCGTGAGAGTTCTTGTTTGTCCGCTGCTGATAGAAGTTGCTCTCTTAACCTCGGCTGGGTGCAGCTTTTATAGCCCAGCGCCAGCCTCTCCAAGGAAAAGGAAGGGTGTGTGTATCTGTGACACCGGATGAAATGTGTGTGTGTGTTTTGGTGTTTGTGTGTGTAAACTTGAGCACATTCACATTCTGGGAGAAGTAAGAGGGATTCGTGTAATAAAGGTGTGTGCGTATGTGTAGAGCTTATGTGTGCGTGTGTATGTCTAATGATTAATCTGCCCCGGGCTATACTTTTCACACCTAATGTGCCTACGGGCCTCTGTACAAGTTTGAAACAGTTTGATGAATTCTGACTTGTTTCTCAATGACGTTAAAGCAGACATTAAACTTTTGTTCCTGATCCTTGAAGTGTTATTGCTTTCTTTATTTGGACTTAAAACACAATAAATAGAGCAACAACACATTAAGAAGTCATTCAAACACAAACTTAGTTAAACTTAGACACTCACTACAGTGCTGCCAGATTAAAAACTCTATTGTCACATCTTCAGTAACAAAAAAAAAAAAAAATCACATTTTTATTGCTGTAAATTATTTTGTTTTCAAGGTGTCACATGACAATTTAGAGCAATAAAGAAAAAGAGATGTAAGACCTGGTAACAATGACTGTGTAATAAACTCCAGGCAGGAGTCCAGGCTGCACTTTACTCAAGGTGCAAATTCAGTCGAACTTTCAGGACCATAAAAAAATCATAAAGCATGTTTCTATGACTGTGTTTGTTGATAACATTTTTATTTACTGAAGCAAAAATGAGAGGGACAGATGTACTTATAATATAAACTCAAATGATCAAAAATTACAAACAATGATATTATGAAAAAATACTTTCTACCCCAGCAGAGTTCTTACTTACCTGGGTCAGCTTGATCAGTGGTGGAGTTAGTCCTCTCTCAGGTGAAAGGCCAAGAGTTGTTGCTGAAGTCACTTAGGGAAGACTGAACCCCAAACTGCATGTTGCTGCCAGCAAGTAGAATAGTAGTTGGAGACCCCGTTTATACCTCAACTTCACACAGGTTAACATACATTTCAGGCATGTGGATACTAACTAGTAAGTCTTACCTTTGTGTGGATGTACCTAAATGTGTACTTAGGACAATTTAATATCAGATAGCTCAGACTGCATACAGAGGTGGTCTATAGCTTTGTTTCCATTACAGTTTTTGCAAAATCAAAGCAATATTTCTAATATTCTGACTAAGTACAATTGTGCTTTGAATGTGTTTCCATTGAAGGGAGTCGTGGGCATGAGCCTCACAATTCTTGTAAAATCTCATCTCGTGAGACTTTGCTGCAAGAAAGATGGACACTCAAAACCTGTTGCATGTTGGTACGGTTATGATTACATCTACAGCAGTTGCCTTGACAATTTTGAACAAAAGACGAAGGCAAGGGATAATAGTTCAGAGGCAAAGTCCGTGTGTACGGCAAAGGCCACATTTAAGTATGATGTTAGGAAAAATCTCAGTCTTCTCTTCTGTCCAAACCGGTCCATAGTCGTTTAACGATCTCTATTCAATGGCACTGCACCGGTCCACACGCACCGCCCATGGAAATACGGAAAAAGTGTTTTCATTGCACTTTTGCGATATATTTCTACATTGAAATCTCTGAAAAACCCCTTCACGAGAGCGTAAAAACTTTTTAAAGACATTTGAGAGGTTTTTCAAATTCTGGTGTTTCCATTACCAGTTTTTTAAAATTGTGTTATTTAGATTTTGTACATTTCTAAGGGTAATGGAAATGCAGATAATGATGCCTTAATTTGATGCCTATGATCTGTGGTAACAAAATAACAGCACAGCTTTATTTATGTTTGTCCAACCTTGCTCGTAGTGATTGAAATCCAGGCCTTTTTTTTAGAGATCAGGATTATTTGGCCCAGCTCAGTAATAAGAGACTGTCTCCCAAACAGCTCTTCATTTGATACCATTTTGCCTTTTTAACATCTTTAAAAGATTAACTAAAAAAAAAAGAAAAAAGAAAACTACCTCTCCAACAGAAGCTGGCTCCTGTTATCCAAAAAGTGGCTCTTAGAACTGGCTCAAGTGGCTCCCTTAAAACTTTTCTTCTGAAATAAGTTGTCACCCAAATCTAACCATAACCTTACAAAGCACATAGATTGGCCAGACTCCATGTCTGTCATCAGGCTACCAGCAGGGTTAAGATGTCCTGGAGGCTGATAGCAAAGGCTGCCACCAGTGTAGAATCAGCTCAGATGTAGATAAAGTATAGCAGTAGTTTTATCAGCACTGGACCACGTTTCTTTATTAAAGAGCAAATAACAGCACTGAACACTTTTCATAACGAAAAAGATGTTTACACTATTCAGCATGAGTTTGCTAGAGTTACAGGGGGTTGTAGTTTGGGTTGGTATGACTGCTGGTAAAGCGATTAGTTCAGATATAGACAGAGCTGCAGTTTTATCAGAACAAGACCACATTTCTTTATAAAACAAAAGCAAAGAGACATTAGAAACACCTTTGAAATGTTATTTCTGATGTGACCATATATGTAATCGTAATTAAAACCTGTCACATACACTCACCGGCCACTTTATTAGGTACACCTTGATAGTACCGAGTTGGACTCCCTTTTGCCTTCAAAACTACTTTAATTCTTCATGGTATAGTTTCAACAAAGTATTGGAAACATTCCTCTGAGATTTTGGTCCATATTGACATGATACTTTCACGCAGTTTCTGCAAATTTGTCGGCTGCACATCCATGATGCTAATCTCCCGTTCCACCACTTCACAAAGGCGCTCTATTGGATTGAGATCTGGTGACTGTGGAGGCCATTGGACTCATTCTCAAGTTCAGAAGCCAGTTTGAGATGATTTGAGCTTTGTAACATGGTGCATTATCCTGCTGGAAGTAACCATCAGAAGATGGGTACACTGTAGTTATAAAGAGAAGGACATGGTGAACAACAATACTCAGATAGGCTGTGGCATTTAAATGAGTCTCAGCTGGTACTAAGAGGCCCAAAGTGTGCCAAGAAAATATCCCCTACACCATTACACCACCACCACCAGCCTGAACCGCTGATACAAGGCAGGATAGATCCATTCTTTCATATTGTTAAAGCCAAATTCTGACCCTACCATTTGAAAGTTGCAGCTGAAATCAAGAATCATCAGACCACGTAATGTTTTTCAAATCTTCTATTGTCCAATGTTGGAGGGCATGTGCGAATTGTAGCCTCAGTTTCCTGTTCTTAGCTGACAGGAGAGGCACCCAGTGTGGTCTTCTGCTGCAGTAGCCCATCTGCTTCAAGGTTCAACGTGTTTTTAGAAATGGTATTCTGCATACACTGTTTACAACAAGGGGCTATTTGGGTTACTGTTGCCTTTCTATCATCACTTTCTATCATCTCCTCTGACCTCTGACATCAACGAGGCATTTTTATCTACACGAATGCCGCTCACTGGATATTTTTCCTTCTTTGGACCGTTCTCTGTAAATCCTAGAGATGGTTTGTGTGAAAATCCCATTAATCAGAAGTTTCTGAAAGGCTCAGACCAGCCCTTCTGGCACCAACAACCATGTCACATTCAAAGCCACTTAAATTCTTATTCTTCCCCATTCTGATGCTCGGTTTGAGCTTCAGCAAGTCCTCTTGACCATGTCTAAATGCCCAAATACATTGAGCTGCTGCCAGTATACTGAGACCAGATATTGAGAAGTAGATATGGGTTAGCAAAGTTAGATCATGAACAAAGAGATGGAAAATACACCTCTGCATTATTTGTAAAACGAAAAAGAATCCACTTTTAATCCTGTTTTTACAGCAATAAAGTTGTGTTTGTAATATTCCCTTTATCATTCATAGTTACATCAGGCTGACTGTGTTTGAACTCTCGTGCCCTGTGTTACTATTTCTGTCTTCTTTAGTGCGAGGAGCTCTTAAGGCTTGGGTGGGGATGCTGCAGAGGAGGGTGTGTTGGGTATGTTGTTGTGTCTGTACACAGAGGCTATCCCAGGGTTCGTGCTGCGGTGGAATCCCATAGAAACCTGCAAGGAATGCAGGGAACTCCTCCATGTCATTCCTCGACCCGAAACTCCAGACACGTTTTGTTTAGAACAGCTGAGGAATTACTTTGTTTGGATTACATGTAGTGGCATTGTTAAAAAGGTAATATGAACGTGTGGAAAGTCTGACAGCAGCCTGGAAAGAAGCACCACACAACATGAAAACTTGAAGAAACAAATACAGTCATCTCTATTTAGACTTTTACAAAGCAATTAACAGTAGCTATGACAATTAAGCTGCCAATTCTATTAAAATTAGTGTTTGTTTTCCATTTCTATGTACAACCTAAGGCTTTTAGAGTGCACACCTTCAACTACAGAATAATAGAAGTCAAAATATTTACCTACTTTTGTCTAGTTTCTGGTTTAGTCATCCAGTTTGTAAGAAAAACTGAATCATTTGCATGTCATACCCTCCTAAATGTGACGATTTCTGCTTGTCTTTGTCATTTTTAAATGAAGGGTATTAGGTTGTTTATTGATGGTTGGACGGAAAAAGAATTTGAAAACATAATTTAGACTTCTTAAAACTTTCATTTGTCTTTTTTTTTATTTTAATCAAATCAAATTATGGCTTGCAAGGGTATTTATTGTACTACAGACAAATTTTTCATTTTTATTCTCATTAATCTGCACTCATTACCCAATCATGACAAACTGAAAACTGAATTTTAGATTTTTCTTGCAAATTTGTTTAAAAAACAAAAAAACAAAACAAAACAAAAAAACCCTGAAATATCACATTGACTTAAAAACACTTGAAATCTTGCTCAGGTTCCTTCCATTTCTCTGGATCGTTGCCGAGATGTTTCTACACCTTGTCTGAATTAAATTGATTGGACATAATTTGGAAAGACACACACCTTTCTATGGAAGGCCTCACAGCTGACAATGCATATAAGAGCAACAACCAAGCTTTAAAGTCAAAGGAACTGCCTGCAGAGCTCAGAGACAGGATTGTTGCAAGGCACAGATCTCGGGATAGCTACAAGAACATTACTTTGCACTGAAAGTTCCCAAAAGCACTTTGGCCTCCGTAGTTCTCAAATGGAAGAAGTTTGGCACAACAATTCTCCCAAGAGCTGGTCCCCCGACAACACTGAGTCTTTAGGGTTCTGGAGCCTAATCCTATCCCTCTTTGGGTTTTCCTTAGTTTGTGGTGAATTGAATTTGAATTTATCCCCCTCAGTAAATCTTCTGATTTAAAAAAATCAGCTGTTGTGAAAAACAGCCACTTAGCTTTACCTCTGACAGCGAGTGGGAAATAAACGTCATTCAGTATGTCATTCTGGCTCCGGCTTGGATGATGAACATCACTTCCTGCCTCACCGTCAAGGTCATAGAGGTCTGCAGCCAGATCCTCTTGCACCAATCTGGGTCATTGTGAACTTGGGAACTTTAAGTGTCCATCCATCCATCTTCTTCCGCTTATCTGAGATCGGGTCGCGGGGGCAGCAGCCTAAGCAGGGAAGCCCAGACTTCCCTCTCCCTGGCCACTTCATCCAGCTCTTCCCAGGGGATCCCAAGGCGTTCCCAGGCCAGCCGAGGGACATAGTCTCTCCAGTGTGTCCTGGGTCTTCCCCGGGGCCTCCTCCCAGTGGGACTTGCCCAGAACACCTCACCAGGGAGGCGTCCAGGAGGCATCCGGACTAGATGCCCAAGCCACCTCATCTGGCTCCTCTCAACGTGGAGGAGCAGCGGCTCTACTCCGAGTCTCTCCCTGATGACCGAGCTTCTCACCCTATCTCTAAGGGAGAGCCCAGACACACAACGGAGGAAATTCATTTCAGCTGCCTGTATCCGTGATCTCGTTCTTTCGGTCACTACCCACCGCTCGTGACCATAGGTGAGGGTGGGAACATAGATCGACCGGTAAATCGAGAGCTTCGCCTTTCGACTCAGCTCTTTCTTCACCATGACAGACCGATGCAGAGACCGCATCACTGCTGACGCTGCACCGATCCGCCTGTCGATCTCCCGCTCCATTCTTCCCTCACTCGTGAACAAGACCCCGAGATACTTGAACTCCTCCACTTGGGGCAGGATCTCATTCCCAACCTGGAGAGGGCATTCCACCCTTATCCGACTGAGGACCATGGTCTCAGATTTGGAGGTGCTGATTGAGAGGGGTTGGAACTTTAAGTGTGACATGCATTTTTTGTAGCCTTCCCCAGATCTGTGCCTTGCAACAAAGCTTTGTTCTGGTTGATTTCTTACCTTGTGTGAAGTCAAAAAGATTGCTACAGGTTGATTTGAAGTGAGGCTGCAGAAGTGTTTGTCAGTGATAAATGTTTCAGCCAAACGAGACGCCAGTCAGCATGGACCCTTGAAGATGAGGCCAGATGGAGTGTCATCTTGAAGACCTTACCTCTACACCTTATAGAGAGACTTCTCAGGGCTTTACATTCCTGTCAGCAGGGCACTTTGTTTAACTTTGACATATCATGCTTTATCTCTAAATTTGTCAGATGTAGCATCTGGTCTACATGCCACCTGACAACTGTATTACATGTAAGCAGGTGTTTTGAGTTCCCTTTAATTTGGTCATCCAGCTTGTTCTAAATTTGTTCAGTATCTTAATTTAGCATGTAAATCATGTTAACAGCTTGTAAAAAGAAGTAGCAAGAAATGCAGCTGAGGCAGGTCCAGTGTTTTTATTCTATCACAATGATAGATGGTTGAATCGCAAAGCTATGACAGTTATCAAGATGTTGGCACAGTTTTATCTCTGCTTGTATTGTTGGCAATCTAACAGCTGAATTTGAATCATACTGTGATGTTGAATCGTACAAGTCATTTGTATTGTTCTTCTGGAAACCTCAAATACCCATATAAAAACTTTAATGATGGAAAACAAGATATTTTTGAATCACTTTGCCAGCTGATGGTGCTTGAGTAAAAGCAATGATATCAACATAAAGGCTGTACGTATACATCCCTAGGGGATCACCAGTATCTGGACTAAATTGATTTCCAATCTGACATTCAGATGTTTCCGTTTGAAACTGTGTTGGACCTACAAATCGACCTACATTCCTGAGCTTCATGCAGCTCGCGTGGCTGACAAAGATAACAGTGAAAATACAACATGAGTCAACCTTGTGATGCAAAACTTGTGTGTTCATGGTACACGTGGGCATTTTTTGTTTTGTTAAAGGACACGCAAGGATGAGGACTTGGGGATTCCACTAAGGACTCTACTCACGGCACAAGAAACCTGCTATTATTTATGCAATCATGAGGTAATAACAGTTACACAGATTAGAGCAGAAGTTCCTGAATATATATTTAGATCTTATGAACTCACCTGAGAGGGTGTGTTAGTGGGTCCTTGCGTGTGTGTGTGTGTGCATGCTAATGTGTTTTTAAGTAGGTCTTAAACAGAGCAGTGTCTGCAGATGGGTTAATGTTTACATGCAATCATTGCTTTTCATTAGAATAAAGAACAGATTAAAATGCTGCAGCCGGCTGTGAAAACGGCTCATTGATTCTGGCCAGAGCACTAATGAGGGCTCAAAAAGTAAAACAGGGTACTGTTTAACTCAACACTGGAGGTTAGAGAGCAGGGATTAAGATATACCTCACTAATGATTACTAAGCATTATATATAACTACAGTGATGGCTTGTTCATAAAAAAAATAATAATAATAAAAGTATTGACAGTCTTTAGACATTGCTGTGCATCTCATTCCTCATAAATCTGATTTTAAAAAAGTGTTAGGATACAACTTAAGTTATTTAGCTCTAAATTTAAGAAGCAAAATGTCTGAAAAACATTCAGTTTTACAGTAAATGACTGCTCACCTGCACTTGCAAAATCTTGAGCAAAAGTAAAAGAATAAAGTCCTGCTGAGTCCATTTCGAATGTAAACAATTAGTAGCAGTGATTGAAAGCAATAAAAAATAAGGAAAAATTTACCATTTAGTTCTAGCTCTTCTGACCCTAGAAATGTTACAGGGCAAGCAGTGAAAAAACAGGAAGAGATGAACTGTCTCACTGTGGTTTTAGTGCTGATTGCTTATTCCTTGTGATATCTAGCCAGTTTAACAGTGGTCTATAAAATAAAACACTGAAACAAATAGTTTGTCAAACTGTCACTTTATCAGTGGAGACCATTTCTGCTATTATTCTTACATTGAATCATCAGTCATTTAAACAATGTGTTCATTTTTGGTCAAATGTTTTCATAAGTTTTAAAGTGCATGGGCATCCAGAGCTCATCTTGGAATCCTCTCTACCTTCACTGAATCTTTTGTGCCATTCGAACACATGAATTTGGCATTCAGTGTTCTCCATACACCTCAGCTAACAAATTCAGCTGTTTTTTTTGTTCAATTTCACCAAAAATATCAAGTTAGTACAGTGCTCAACTTTTAAGCTAATCATTTTCCGACGCCTTCGCAAAAATACATGCACTTCAATCAGTGGCTAGCAGTGAACTAAAGATGCCACTTATTGGAAACCTACAACAGTTGTGTGTGAATACTCAAGCTTTAATTATAACACTGGGTGTGACTTTGGTGGTTTTATCCTCATGAGGCAGTCTCATTATTTAAAAGCCATACCTCATATTTCAAAGCTTGATATTTCATTTAACTAGTCTTAGGGAGAGAAAAAAGTGAGCACAGATAGAGAGTTAAATGAGACACAGATGTGATCTATTCAGAAGGGCTCCAACATTAAGATGAACACTTTCGGGCAATACACACTTTAAGGTGACTCACTGATAGTAATTCAACTAAAACCCAGGCTTTTAACTGAGCTGACATTGTGAAATGTGTTTGCTTTGTTTTATCTATTAAAAGTTTGTTGAGACAGAACCTAACTGTGTATCACGAGTAGAAACAAAAAAACTGATCATGAAAAACAGACTGTTCCTATAATCAAACTGTTGTTGAAATAGCATGAAAGTAAAAAAAAAATAATAATAATAATTCAGAGCAAAAATTCAGCTAGTTACAGTAACAGAGATTCCAGTGCAGACATGATCAATAAATTATCAAAGACATTTTCTAAGTTTCAAAACATTAAAGTATTAGTCTAAGATGCTGGGCTGACAGCAGCACTAATGTCTGTTAGGACTACTCTACTTGTATAAGAGCTTAAACGAGCAAAAAAGGGAACAATAATACGCTTCAATGTGCAGAAATGTCCAATATCAGTAACAATAAAAACAACAACAACAACAATAAAAATGTGTAGGACCATGAGTGATAAGCACCTTTTTTTTTTAGATTTTTTTGTTTGCACTTTTGGGATTGAACAACCTCTGTAATGAAAAAACGAGCTCTAAGATCTGAAAATCTGAAATCAATCCCCTTAACATTGTGAGTGATGCATTTGTGGGTTGTAATCGGGGTGTCCATTCCTTTCCATCACATTTACTCTCTCAGTCAGGTAACTGATGTCTATTGTTTATTTTTACTGTCTTGACCAATTGAGCTCTGACGTCATGATGAGAAGGTGGCTGCAGGTGTGAGGCCACCTCCTATTTAACATGTCCTGGCCTTTTGAACAAACTGTTTGCCTGATGAAGGTCTAGTACCGAAACGTTGTAAATAAATACATCCTTTTTTGCAAGTTGGACAGTGTGCGGGTGTTACCTTTGAACACTTTTTCTGCGTGACATTTCATAACCCACAATGGCTATGTTTGGCATCACCCACAGGAACTGTTTTTAGTCTCTAACCACATGAGAGATGCAAGGAAGACAGAGAAATCCTGGGCAACTGGAGACAACTGGTGCTGTATCACTGTGTTGTGGTACTGGCTCGACTTGTCTCACTTCTACTGAGTTTTTTATTTTTAAATTTGGGATTGTACCTTGTACTTTATTTGGCATCAAGTGAGCTGAGCTGCAACTAAAATGTGACGTTAAGACACCGCTGATCATTGAGTGTTCAGAGAGCATCTTCACAAGGTGTGTTACAAGTGCGATGTCCAACGTGGGAATTAAACCCCTTTGTTGTTGCTGTGTACTGCTGTGAAACTTCCCAAACTATCCTGTACTTTTCAATAGTATTTCTTGTCTTGCTGCTTGCATCCATCTCTTGAACAAAACATTTCTCTTTGCTATGAAAATAAGCCACAGACCAAAACCCCTTTGATGTCCTCCATTGCCCAGTTGTGGAGCCGCATTATATGGACTTCATCTACGTTGCAGAGGTCATCAACGTAAACTGTCATGGGAAATGAAGTACCTGGTACTAAAACAGAGTAGAGTAGAGCAGAGTGGAGTAGAGCTGGTTGCAAATAGGGAAAAGCACTGCTCAGCAGTCAAAGCTCCTTCTTTTTAAACATTTCACTTAAGCTAAACTTGGACTAAAGGGGGATCTGAGACTTGGTGATGTGAGACAGAAAATCCAGTAAACGGCCACTGAGTGTCATGATGAATTTTTCATTACAAAAGGAAAGTCCAGGTTTGCCTTTACAGAGACTGATGCAGTGGGATCGAGTCACATTGCACTCCCTTGTAGCTTTGGGGGGGGGTGTGAGAATCTGTTCTTCTTACACCTGTAGGAAAAAAACAGCACATTTTATTTCATTTACAAACACTTTTCAAATAATTCACTCTATATTTACGCTGATTTTAAAATCCTACAAGATGACGTGGTTTGCTTTGACATCACATTCGGGGTCTTTGTTTTGACGTGTCAGCATGAAACAGCTGGAGGAGCAGACTTTACATCACAAAGGACCTGATTCAAAGGAGAATATACATCTGCAGGTTTTACATGATGACAGGACATATCTGAGTTACCCTTCATGTCTATAATCACTTTTATCAGAAGACTTTACCATAAACACTGAGCAAAATACATCAACATTTCCCTTTTTGTTTTTTTTCACTTTCATCTACAATAGATTAATATTAATAATTGTTCTCTTATTTGAATTAGAAGCCTTTATTGTCATTGCATATCAGGTACCCAATGAAACTGCAGTGCCCAATAAAACTGCAGCAAGTGTAAATACAATATAGTACAGAATTGTTGTCCTCAAGGTGGGTTTGCGTTCAGTCTCTAGCTCCTTCCCTGCATGTCGTTCTCTACTCTATCTCATGGGTTTCCAGCTTTATTCTCTATCCTATCTGAATAAAGGTAGGGTTGTTCCGATTCTGATATCAGTATTGGAAATACATCTGCTAAAAATGCAGGTATTGGTATCAGCGAGTTTATGCACCAATCTGATACCATTTGGTTTAGCTTTATACTTTGCTTCGTTTAGCCATGCTAAATGTTAGCGCTAGAAACCAGAAATGAATTCTTCTTCCCTGCCACCGTATGAACGGGCTTCCATTCAGCAAAGAAGAACTAGGGAACAAGGGACCCGCTACAGTAGCAAAGAATGGAGGCTGCGTGACAGTTTTTCTCAGAATGTGATCGTTAAAATGCCTTCCAGATCAGCGCTTTCGTACAGAACCCTTAGTGACACATTTTAACAAAAGTTAAATAACTTTTGAACCATAAATAATTGCCTCTCACTTGTTTTTCCTCTTAAAGCTAGCCGTTGTGCTGTCCCATTGATGCTATTGATGCCTTAGAATCTCTTGTGTCAGCATTTTCAGCGAGCCTGGAACTCATGTGACTTTAGGGACTTAAATGATTAAACCCACACCAGTAAACCTGATATAAAACGTCTTTTCATCCATTTTAATCAAATTACAATCATTTATTACTGCTAGCTCGAATGCTAACTGCCATGTTGTTTCTCTCTGTGAGTGTCTGTCAGCCAATAGCAGGCTGTTCCGTAATCACGTGATGCTGCCCAAAATAGCAGAAAGGAGAGATTGAGTTCAATGCATTTGATGATTTATACAACTGTTTACATTAAGTACATATCTGTATACAACAATTGTTAACATGCGAGTTGTACATTTTATATTGTATTTGGAAAAGTGCACTAAAGTTTGTATTAACATAAAAAGAGAGAGGTAGAGAGAGTCTGTGATGCAGCCCCCTGTATTACTGTTATTTCAATATTTAGCCGCAAAACTCAATAATCAGTAGGAAAACAACTTTAGGGTCACAGAGACGCTGTACATTTACAATTCTATTTGTTGAGCCATGTTCTGAGTCAAATATAGGTCTTAAATAATTTGTTAGTCTGCACAGTCTGTCAGAAAGTTCAGACTGGTATCCAATCAGCACTTGGTCAGTTTAGTCATCAAAGGTCTATTTTTGTTAGCTTTAGTGTAGTTTTTGTCATGGAAAAAAGGCTGTCAATGAATAGTTGTAGTGGTAGTTTTAGTCGACGAAATTAACAGTGATTGGATGAACGCTCTGTCTGTCACATCTTCATGGGCCAATCAGAGCAACTAAACAAGTGACATAGCCGCTACCAAGGCGCACCCCTATCGAGGACTAAACTCTATTGAAAACTGCATAACACAAACCATGGCAATTGTAGACATGTCAGTACATGACTTTTGTGTGTGTGTTTTTTTTTTTTTTTTAAGAAAACAACTCACTGCTGTTCTTTGTTCTTCTTTTAATGAAGAAATGTTGTCAAGTTCTGATAAAACTTACACTTTAGCAACATCCACACTAATCTCTTCTGCCATAATTACACCGGCTTCTTGTTGCTGCTTGCTTACGTCACGACCCTGAAGTGCCCGAAAGTACTGCCCCTCATCGCTGATTGGTCCTGTCACTTTCTAACCCGGCCCAAACTGTTCAGATGGGAGCTTTGCAAATTGATTTGCCAGTGAGAAACACGAAAACAAGCGTATCCATCTGCTTTGCAAGGTTATGGTTCTAGTTGACACAAGATCAACTTTGTAACTCCTCTTTTAAGGTAGAAAAGTAACATAATGCTGCTTTAAAAGTTTTTAGTCTGGCAAACTCACAAAGAAAAGGCAAACAAGCAGCAGCACCTTTTCACATGTGCAAAGCCATCCTAAAAATTTCCTGACATCTGGGTGGGCTTGTCCTGTAATTATCGTCAAAATGTGCTGAGTTTACAGGAAAAAGAGACAAATATAAAGCCTCACCATTTGCAGCAGAAGTACAAAGCTCCGGCCAAACCGGTCATCAGCAGAAATACACAAAAAACAGTGAGGATGATCTGCCCTTCTCCCGTTGGCTGAAACACCAGCTCCATTTTTTCACACCTGTGGCCGTAGAAGCCGACCTCACACCTGCAAGGTAAGAAGACGAGTCATTGGTGAACACACAATGATTCACAACAGCAGACACACTCTCTCGGCACACACACAGAGGATCATACCTGCAGTGGTGTTCATTTAAGTCCACCAGCATCATGCACTTGCCATTATTCAGACAGTATTCATCAAATGAGCTGTCACAGCTCTGTGCTGACCGCTTCACCACATGAGGGCGCTCTTCTCCCTGACCTGAGACAACAGAGCAGTGATGGAAACTTTTAAACAGGAAATCTGACCCTCACATACAGTACATCTAAATATGAGTACACATTGATCACTATGACATTTATGTACTACTTAAAGTGTGTACTGGTCTACCTTTTTTACTGTTAAAAGTTCAATCACAAGTATTTCATGGGTAACAAAATCATAAACACCTTTCACCTGCATCCCTAACTGTAGGTCTTTTAAAAGACTGTTCTTCTGCAAATATCTCCATCATCAATTTCATCAACTTTCAAGCAAGATGATAAAAAATTGTTGTTACTGTTTAAAAGAACTGGTGCGTTTGTTTTGTCCCAACATGCTCCAGGATATTGAGTAAGCCATTTTGGTGTTTGGAGATACAGTACTTGTAAAAAGTATTCATCCCTTGGATTTTTTATCCTTTTATTGATTAAAAAATAAATTAAATTAAATCCATCATTAACAAATTGAAAGAATATAGCTCATGTGTAAATCTGCCTAGATCAGGCCATCTTCACTTATAGAGTTACCTTGCAAGAAGGAGATTAGTGAGAGGCCACCTACGAGTATTATGAAGGAGTTTCAAGCTTCAGCAGTTGAGATGGGAGAGACTCTGCATACAACCAGTGTTGCCTGGGTTCTTTACCAGTCAAAGTTTTATGGTAGGTTGACAAAGAGAATCATCAATCCATCTTTGTTTGTATAGCTCCAGTTCATAACCAAGGTAATCTCAAGACAGTTACAAAAATTTCAGTGTCCAGATGTGCAAGCCTGATTGAGAATTACAAACTCAGTGCTGTGATTTCAGCCAAAGGTGCATCTACTTACTTTTTTTGTCAAAAAGCCCAACTATACTGACCATTATTGATTAATAAAATCAATAAAAGGGCAAAACATCCAAGGGTTGAATACTTTTTGAAGATACTGTATTTTGTCTTTCTTGATTGTCTTTCATGCATCTGAGTCTCGTGAAAACAATTTCTAGAGAATATCCAGAGTGAAGGTCATTGATTTGATGATATACATTTCCTAGGGATGGCCTGATGACAAATCTGTCACATTGACACATCCATTAACATTTTCTGACATAACGCAAGAGCTCAAACACTAAGAAGGACAAATGTTTTACATATCAAGTGTTTACAAAAAGTGATCAATTCTTATATTGATATTATTGATATTGATATTATATTGATATATTTTCCAAATGGTCAAAGGAAAACATAAAATGTGACATCAGAATGTGTATTTTAAAGTCCTTAGGTTAATCTACTGTCAACGTTTTGTAGAAAATGATAAACCAAGAGAATTTTTAGAAAAAAATGGAACTTTCACTTGGATTCAAAGATAGAATGTTTAAATTGTAGAAAAATGTCATGTTTACTATTACCTGTTGCTTATTTAATTCCTTTAATGAGGCTTCAGCGAAAGACAGAATTTAACAGATATTTTTCTTATTAAACCAAGGGAATGACTCAGTAACTGCCTCAGAGAATTTTCATACTCTACTGCATGAGAACGAGGCAATTATTGGTGTTTTACTGCTATGTCATGCATAAATAACTGTGGTATGACATTTCCTCTTTAAAACAGATTAAGTAGATGCATGTTTTGATTGCACAGTAATGTATACCTTCAAATATTTTCAAAATACAAATATTCTCAATCACAAATTCCTTATTTGTGTTGGAAAGCTGCTCATCACTGTTACAACACTGACCTCATCCTAAAGCGTTCTAATACAACAGAATATCTGATGCAAATCTGAAATCAGTTAATCTAATGTAATTCCTACCATGTAGCCAATTAAATATTAATACTTGAAACTGTATACAGTATATCCTAACATTTGTTTTTCTTAACAAATAAAAGGGCATTTTGCTGTGATTAAGTTGTACCTGCAGATAGAGAGGCACTGTCTTCAGTTTGCAGTCTGGATGAGACGCTCTTTGTGAAAACATACGGCCACAGCAGCATGACTCCTGATGAACAGAGAAGATTACACATTACTATACAATAAACAGGATAAAAGAGGGGTGTCCCTCGAACATAGCATCTTGTCTGATGGCAAAAAAAGCACCAAGGAGTCTCCCACATCTTTTGGTTAACTCTAGTCAAGATTTAATGTGAGTTTTCTTCAACAGCGGCTTTTGCCAACCTTCCATAAAGCTTTGACTGGTGAAGAGCGAGAGCAACAGTTGTTGTATGCAGTCTCTCCCATCTCAGCTGCTAAAGCTTGCAACTCCTTCACAGTAGTGAAAGGTCTCATGGTTGCCTCTCTCACTAACCTCCTTCTTGCATGGTCTCAGTTTATGAGAACGGTTGGCAGATTTATACATGTGCCATATTTTTTCAATTTCTTGTTGATAGATTTAACTGAACTCCAGGGGATGTCCATGTCTGTATCCATCCCCAGACCTTTACTTTTTAATGTTTTTTTCTCTGAGTTGCTTGGAGTTTTCTTTTGTCTTCATGGTGTAATGGTAGCCAGGAATACTGATTAACCAATGACTGGACCTTCCAGACACAGGTGTCTTTGGACCACGTTTACTTGAGATACAATCACAATCACAATACAATCACAATATATGATCCCCATTTCACTAATAGTGAGACTACTAGTACCGACTGACTGGAACTCTGTTGAATTAGGTCAGTCACTTTAAAGGTGGTGAATATTTTTGCAGTCACTTATTTTACCCTACAGATTTTTTTTATTGACGTTACTTTGTAGAAACCTGTTTTCACTGTGATATTAACGGTTTTTGGTCACTAATATAGAAATTATTTCGGAAAACCTGAAAAATTTGTCGAAGTAAAGTAATATCAACATTTGATTTCTGATACAACATGACAATGTTTTCCCAATTTGAACCACCTGACCTGGTAAGCAAACAGAGTTTCATAGGCACAGATTTTAAATACATGACAAGCTGATTAATGTGCTTTGTAACATGATATCTCCTCGAGGAGGAATTGTTCTTAGTCCCATGAGATCTGCTGTTGACTGTGCTGGTACAATGTTACACAATGGGGCATTTAGGAAAATTTTAAGCAGGGTAATAAAACATTTTGCCAAGAAACATCAAACTTGCAGCCATATTTTCGGTGTTAACTTTGCTGAATAGGACATGATGTGATGTGTTGCCCGTCCCTCATGCCTGTACCGGCCTGCACAACTTTATTCTGTGCAGCGTTCGCAGACGCCCACATTCCTGCAGGCAGGACAGAAAAACACAGGAGCCTGTGTGCATGATGTGTCTGGTTATGGCTGGTTTTAAATCTCACTATCAAACCCTGTCCATCGATTCTCTCTCTGGGTTTCTCTCTGTTGTTGAGGCTGCACAGACACTCTAGACTGGTTGTTGGGTGTTTCTGACGTGACTGGTTTGTTTAAAGTACAGTTGAAAGTGATGATGATTCAACTTACTGTACAGTATTACTAATCAATAAATGTTAGAGTAGATCATTTATGTCATTAGCCTCTGACTCAACCCCAATACCAATCTTCAGTCAGAGTATAAATTTGATGGAAATTACCCCTGCAATTTTCTAACCATTTAAAAGTAATAAAAAGATGAAAAGATACACAAAACTCTGCTGGTTGAAACAAAGTCTGGAATATAACTGAGACAAAGATTAGTTTAATCAACCCACATTATTAAGAGGTTTTAATAAAAGGAGGCTGGTAATAAGAAGTAAAAATAAACCAACAAAGAGAATAAAAGCTATGTGGCTTTATTCTAGGAAGTATGTGGATAGCTGTGATTTTCTACTAGTTTACCTTTTTCAGGTGTTATTAATCATTACATGACTTATTAGTTTTTATAAGGAGTCTTGAATTAAGATGCAAGGGAACTACTCTTCCTCCTGCTCAGCCAGTGGTAGATGACCTTCACTGTCCATTAATGACATGGTATGATATTTAAGCAGTGAGGCCTAGGGGTCTTAAAGTATTTACTAGAATGGTGGAAAAAAGCATTAGAGAGAGACGATTATATGTTAAAGTAAAAGAAATAAGCATCAATACACAGTAGGGTTGCTCAATTAATGCAAAAATCATAAGATTATGAAACATGAATACTCATTCATTTTACATCTGTGTCTGTGAGTGAATTTCAAATGATTTAATAACCATCCTTTTACTTTAAGGGGCCGCCACAACCAGGAGAAAAATTCTTTTAGTTATTAGGCATTGCTCCAGGTCTGACTCCTCTGAAATGGTTCACTATCACTGAGGTTGTTTTACCTTTTTTATTCACCAGCAGCTGCCATTCTCTCATCTACTGCAGCTTTTCAAATAAACCAGAGTCTGTGCCATGGCTCCTCTGCTCCTCACTTAAATTAAAGTGAGAGCTGTTTTGGTTGGAGGGGCAGAGCAGGGCATTTGCCGTACATGACAAAATGAGCAGAACATGCCATGTGGCACAGCAATCGTTTTAATCTCAATTACTGTTTTTGTGGTCGTTTGAAGCCAAATTGTACTGAAACTGAAAGTTAATGAAAGGCGCAGCTGTAGTAGGTAGCTGAGGTGGACTAAAGGATCTATCTAACAGAAGACATTACCCAGATCTCATTAGGGAGCTCTGGATTTATCTCACCTGGGACACTGAGTCAAAAATTTGCTGTTACTAAATGTAAGTTATGTATAGGGATGTTTTGAGACCATTTTTTCTTCCCGACACGATTCCGATACTGAGGTGTTGGATATCCGCCAATACTGAGTACAGTTAGCATTCAAGTTAGCATTTGAGCTAGCGGTAATAAATGATCGGAAGTCAATTAAAATGGATAAAAAGATGTTTGATATCAGGTTTACTGGTGTGGATTTAATCATTAAAGTCCTCAAAAGTCACATGAGTTCCTGAAAATGCTGCTGCAAGGGATTAAAAGGCACTAATAGCATCAATGCGACAGCACAACGGCTAGCTTCAAGTGGAAAACACGAAGAGGCGACGATTTATGGTTTAAAAGTTATCTAACTTTAGATAAACTGTGTCACTTCTTGTTCTGTATGACAGCGCCAATCTGGAAGGCATTTTTAACGATCACTTTCAGAGAAAAACTGTCACGCAGCCTCTGTCTTTGCTACTGCAGCGGGTCCTTTGGTTCTTCTTCGCTGCTCTAAAAACGGTAGCTTGTGCATGCAGTGCTTTCTAGCAACGAAGAAGAATTGATTTCCAGTTTATAGGGCTAACATTTGGCATGGCTAAACAAACCAAACAGTATCAGATCAGTGCATAAACTCGTGTGCTTGCCTATACCAATACCTGCATTTTCAGCAGTGATTCTGATACTGGTATCAGAATCAGAACAACCCCAGTTATGTAAACATTAATTGTAATTGCTGTCCTTTATAAAAGTTACCTGTAGGTGCAACATTATAATCAAAAGCATAATCTGGCAGGGCAGCTTGATACACCAAAACAACCAAAAAGCAAGTGTTTCAAACTGTTTCATGTGTTTTTACCATCACAGTCGAGGTGTAAGTGTGCCTACTTTACTCAGTTCAGAGTTCAGATCAGGTTCCTGATCACCTGTCTTACTGAGGCCCTTCTCCCTCGATTGCTCAGTTTGCCAGGATGACCAGCTCTTGAAAGAGTCCTGGTTGTGCCAAACTTCTTCGGATTAAAAATAATGATAGAGGCCACTGTGCTCTTAAATCACCTTTTCCTGTAGCCTTACATGGAACTGTGCCTTTAAACAATCCTGTCTCTGAGCTCAGCAGGCACATCCTTTGACTTCATGGCTTGTTTTTTTTTGCTCTGATATGCTTTATCATCTATGGAGAGGTTGTGCCTTTCCAAATCATATCCAATCAATTTAATTTACCACAGGTGGACTCCAATCAAGGTGGTCAGATGGTTATTGTGGGTTTACTTTTCAGGTGTCCAGGGGTTCTTTACAGCTGATTTCCTCTAAACTCCTCAGAGATTCCTGATATAACTGCTTGGAGAATTTAAATTAAATGTATTTTTAAAGTAAGGATTAGAGAACAATCTAAACCTTGAATACTCATTTATTGCTGACCTTTTATTTAAAACTCTCAATAATCACGTCAATCCCAGACACAAACCTTGTGTTCCTTTAAATGTCTAGATGCTGGCCTGCATGTGCTGTGTAGAAATAGTGTTTAAATTTTGATACCTACATTTTTTTTCATCATGCTTCTGTTCTTTTCTTCTGTTCTTTTACATGCATATGACTTCTATTTGTAACACAGAAGTTTCTACATTTGCTTTGTAAAGGATGTGATGACTTTCTAACTACTTGTTACTCAGCTGTTTATGTAGGCTGCAATGTTTCCTTGGTTTACGTTTTACGCAGTGAACCTGCATTACAAGAAAGTGACAGATTTATTAGGACCACATGGCATCAAACACTAAACCTTCACATACTGATTCGTTTTCCATTTCCCTAAGGCTCAGAGCTCAGGGGTTATGTCAGCACATTAAAACAGGTATGTGGAAGTCTAAAATCTTCCACTTCAACCTGGATGCATCAGTCAGCATTCATTATCTATCAATAAAAGACAGCAGTGAAATGATCAGTGGTGTGCAAAATGAAAATTGTTTAGTTGTTTTTACTCTGTGCTTTTTAAGGCTTTAATATCATTTGAAATGTATGTGTTTTCATTGACTTTGACTTGAGAGAAGAGTCTGAATCCCCACCTCTGCCACTAAAAGGGCAAATATACAAGTGATTAGTGGTCAGACAAAAGGAAGGTGCTGAGTAAATGTAAAGTTCTGCAAAAATAGAAGAAGAATGAAGTTTTTTAACACTCAGAAATGGCAATAACATGATGAAAAAAAACTATGCAAAGGTTTAGCCCTGCAATTTAAATCTCACTTGGGTTATGTAAAAGTGCTGCTTTATAATTTAATAAGAACAAACTGCCAGATGCACGGCATTCTTATCAAAGGCTTGTCACTGTGTTGGGGGTTAGCCAATCAGATTTTGGGGGCACCTGGATGGCCACGGCCCTGGATTCACCCCTGGTCAGGTAAAAAATGACATCCAGTGTAGCAAAGAGGAGAGAATTTAAGAGGTTATCTTCACATTCAGACACAATACAAGACTTCATGTATGTGTCATTGCCTTACAACAATTTGAAAATGATTTACTTTGTGAATAAGTCCTGAAATTGCAGAAAGTGTATCAATTTATTCTGCTATTCACTGCCATAATCGACTTGTTTCATTCATGAGGGCATAATTCCAAGTTCAAATTTTGTCATTATTTTACAAGAAAATATATTTCAGATTCCCTTCACAGTTTTTAATTTTGCCATGTTGCAGCTTGATGCTACAATAGTTTAAATGAACCATTTCTCATTAATCTACTCAGTACCCCATCATGATAATTGAAAACAGAATATTAGAATACTGTACAAATTTATGAAACATACAAAATTGAAATATCACATTGACATCAAGATACAGAACCTTTGCAAAACACTTGAAACTTAGCTCAGGTTCCTCCCATTTCTTTTTATCATTGCTGAGATGTTTCTACACCTTGATTTAAGTCCTTAGCTTTAATTTGTTTATCACTGAGGAGAGGCTATAAGCTCAGATCAGTGTCAGTTGACAGTGATGGTTGTCCCTCTATAACTTTGTCCCATCTCCACACAGGATCTCTGGAGCTCAGTCAGAGTGACCATCAGGCTCTGGTCACCAGCTGTTGGAAGAGTTCTGGTTTTGCCAGACTTCCTCCATTTGAGATTTATGGATGCTGCTGTGCTCTTGGGAACTTTCAGTGCAGCAGATTTTTTTTAGCCTACCCCAGATCTGTGCCTTGCAACAATCCTGTCTCTGTACTCAGACAGGATCCTTTGACATCACGGCTTGAGTTTTGCTCTGATTTGCATTGTCAGTCGTGAGGCCTTCTATAGAGGTGTGTGCCTTGCCAAATCATGTCCAATCACTTATTTTACCACAGGTGTACTCCAGTCAAGGTGTAGAAACATCTCAGCAAAAATCAAGAGATAATGACAAAGGGAACACAAATTCTGTTTTCCCATCGGGGTACTGAGTGTAGATTCATGACAGAAAAATGAATTAAATGACTGTAGCATCAGGCTGTTAGATGAAAGAATGGCCTTTCAGTTTCAGCATGAAAAAAGCACATCAACAAATTCTTCTTGATAAAAATTGCTATTGGGCTTATACAAAGTTCAATAGGGCTACTCACTTCTGTTAGAAAATATCGGCGTGAATTAATTTTCTTCAAGAACAGCTTCATATTTTACCATAGGCCATGTTACAAACTGTTTTTTTTTTATTTTCAGCAGGCCACTTAAGAATGGACAATGCCACAGTTGGCCTGGAGGCCATAGTTTGCTATAGCTTTAGTCATTTTAGCAATCCAAAAGCCTGCCCTTTCAGCCTACTAAATCACTATCCTCATGTAAAAATGATCACTTATTTTCTTTATAGGAAGAGAATGAAATTCAAAGAAAACTTAAGGACAAAACTAATAAGAGTAAGCTATAATGAGCGTGAACTTTTAGATAAAGAGGAGTAGACTATGTGTGTAAAAAGTTAGGACGGAAATTAAGCTAATGTGACCAAGGCCTACGTACTTTTGCTAATATGTATAGGCTGAGAAAAGCTACTTCAGTAGACTTTACTTACTAAGTTACACTTCAACATCCCGGTTAATTGGTGTTAATTCATTCAAAGTGTAATCAAAAGTAGGAAACCAACTCTTTAGTTCGGCCAAATCGACATATTGAACATAAACTTACCAATAAGTGAGAGGAGCGCGGAGGATTTGCGGTTCCCCATTTCAGAGCAGATAGCTAACAGCAGACAGGAGGCTCTCTCTCTCTCTCTCTCTCTCTCTCTCTCTCTCTCTCTCTCTCTCTCTCCGGGCGCAGGTAACTCCTGTTTCCGACTCTAAATAATGATGAGGTGAAAAGAGCAGCCGGTGACACCCCGGGCAGACACAAAGTCGAAACCAATGGGTTTAATCCTGCGGTCTGGGTGGGGTGAAAGACTCCTGTAATTTAGGCTATTTCACACTTCAAAGGTCCAAATAAAAAGACGGACCCTGTAGGCAGTAGAGAGGAGGGGCTGCCTCTATCACCGTCATCCTCCCATTACTCATGATGATGATGATGATGGACTCATCCTTCTCACCTGTAGCTTAGCTAACATGGTTCACTGACTTACGTAAAAGTATTTTAGAGTGTAAATACCCCAAGGTTGTCACAATTTGTAATGGCCAAGGGTCTTTTGATGGTGAATAAAATGTCCAAAATACGGGTTTTCAGGCTCATCTTCAGATTGAATCTGCCTTAAAGGGCTGTCTAAATTGCACGATTGCGTTGACATCTTTGAATATTTGAGCAATTTGGACTGTTTGCAGGAACTGACTTGATTTTTTGTTGCCAGGAAATCATATTGGAAGCAAATATTGGACGCAAAGGACTTTTTAAGTCGTTTCAGTCACCATATAACCAAGTTTTTAGCTTGACATAAGTACAACTAATTTTGTAGTCAGTTTCTTTTGTTAAAAACAAAAGACAATTGGATTTTTTTTTCCTAAACAAGAATAATTAAGGCAATGTAAGCCAATCTTCCAAAGTTTATCCACATAACTAAGCCTGACTTAGTTATTCTGTTGCGAAACTACAAAATACTACATTATCGATGAATAAATGCCCCCTGTGATGCATTGTGGGTATTTCAAATTAGTGATAAACGGCTTTTCTAACAATCAGGAATAGATGAACTGCTAACTGAAGACATGGCAGAGGTGATGGATCAGATTAGTGGGATTCAAATCAGGGGATATGTAGGCAGAATTTTCCCATGATGCCCTGGGGCAGAGTGTTTATATGTGTTTAGATATGTTTAAATGTGATCAGGTGAGTTTAGATATTGAATGTCATAGAGAGATCACTGCTGGGATTCCTTTGCTCATCTTTCTGATGGATTATCGTTGATTTTAATGGTCAACACTTTTGCACCATTAATGAAAAGTCCTTGAACATGTTGTTTAGAGTTCAATTTTAACAGAAATTTAAAGTGTCGGAAAGTTTCTTAAGTGTAGTTTTAAAAAGTCAAGTTAATCCAACATAAATGTACGAGTAGTGATTAGTCAAAAAAAAAAAGTTTATTCCACTACTCAAAATCTTTGACGAAATCAGTCTCAACAAAAATTTTGAGCAGTTTCGACTTGTTTGGTTTTACAGTGAGCTGTAAGGTTCAAGAACTTTAAAACGACCAAGAATGTGTTTATGTCAAGCATTTATAATAGAGCTATACGGATGTACTGAAGCAATGAACTGATGGACTACTGTGTGGTAAAATGGCATGACATAAATTAAAAATATAAATATTTGATGTGGTCAGTTTCAGGTCTGATGCTTTGAAGCAGTAATGAGCAAGTATTGTTGGGTGTTAGGTATTTATAGTTCAAATATGGGTAGGACTTGCACTTACCCTGCTATAAGAAAAAGATACTTCAAAACTAAGTTTTCCCTTAGTTAAATACCATTACCATTAAATACCATTAAATACCATTACCATTACCACATACATTTTAAAACCATCGTCACACGTTATATTCCTTTTGTTATCATAAAAAGTAGCTACCATTTTTCCTGCAAAAGAAGAAAATAACATATTTCTTGAGCCTCTTAATCAGACAAGCAGAGCTACAGTAACGGATTATAAATATGTGTTTACAGTATGTGTGCTAATTCACCTCTCACAGAAATTTAAGTGACACAGATTGTTTTTCATACATTTATTACAATAATTTAAATAAATTCAGCACTTGAAATAAGTTAACAGCAATATAATAAATATACTTTTTTTTTTTAAGCAATGGTTCTAATGTAGAGGGTCGACACCCAAAAGTGGGTCATGGAGATGTTTTGTGTGGGTTGCAAATTTGTGCATGGAAATATGTGTGGCATAATGTGGCAAAACATGATGTACAGAGGCCCTAGGCACATTCACAGCCATACTTTTATGGTTTTGTTTTTTTACATATTTACTTCATTTGGTGTGAGAACTGGTAAGAAATTTGGCTGATCTCTTACGATCTCAACTTTCTTATCACATTATCTTGGGATAACAAAGCTGGTTTGCCCATGATAACGTGATTATTAATCAAGATTTCTAAAAAACATGCATGCATGTCCTCCCAGAGCTTCTGTAAGGATGTGCTTTTAAAACATGTTTGTTTTTGTCCTGTGTTTTTGTTCAGTCATATTTTCATTCATTTTACATATACATAACCCTAACACAACAGTTTTCATTACATATACTTGAGTACCTGAAATTTTTTCAGAAATTTGGGTCACAGATTATCATTAGGAAGTTGGCAGGGAGTCCTGAGGCTAGATCAGTTGAGAACCACTGGTTTACAGGACAATAAAGCGATTCATTTCTAAAGATATTTTACATAAATGGTCTGCTCCAGGTCTGATGTGTATCTTTCCTCAGTCTGCTGCTCATGCTGTGGTGTGTCTTTCCTCAAAGAGTGAAACTTCTTGAAGAGATGGTGAAGATGATGTAGATGATGAAGAGTTAGCGTGTCACACGGACGACTCAGAAGGTGCAGATTTTATAAGCGGTGCTGATTTTACACACCTGGAAAACAAAAACACCAGCATAAGAAAGTATAACCTTATTAAAGTTGGACTTACTTATTTTTTATAGTTTGAGCAACAGAGAAACTAATAACTAGTTGATACTGCATACACAGTTTTGCTGACTAAACATTAATTTGACTTGCCAATAATTAATTAAGTTAATAATCTAAGGTTTAAGTGAAGACAGTGTAGATATTTGCTAGGATGAAAATATTGAGGAGCTTCTGGAAAATGTCTACTGGTCTCATTCATTTTACATGAACATCACTAGAACCTAAGCTAAGTTCGCCTGTTTGGATTTGATTTGGAGAACTGGTTGTGTTTTTGTGACTGAATTAATTAGACTAACTTTATAATCAATTTTGTCTCTTTTCTCATGCTGTTCAGTTTGTAAGAAAGAATGTTGAAATAAGTGTGTTTCAAAGTAAAATCTTTACCAAATGTAATTATAAAGAACAGATTTATCCATTTTGACACGAGTATAGTCATAAACATCGACTTAAACCAAAGTGAAAATAATATTTGAAAGAAAGTAACTATGGTCTTCATTATAACTCATATATTTACTTTGATTCAATGTAAATTGTTACATTGGGGTTAATCAATTTTAATCATTTTAATCTAAATAATAATCTTCATTAAATATTAATAACATTAGTATTTACATTTTTTGCTCCTTTTTGTTTGTTGTTCCGTTTTCAGGCTGCTGTCCTGTTATTTAATAAATTAAATTAATATTTCTGTTTATCTACATAACTAGTTACAGTCATAGTTATTAATACTTCCACAATAACCAACATTTAGTCATACACATCCCAACAATCCCCTATTTCATCACACTAGCACATTTGACTGAAAAAGCCTGCAGATACTTGCCTCTTATAGGCAAAGCAGTAAAACAGGATAGCCAGGGCAATGATGAGCATCACAACACCAAAAATGATCCCAATCAGTTGCTCCAGCTCAGGCTTGGTGCGGGTGTTGTCGGCAAAGAAGAGACAGCGAGTTCCGCTATATGAAGACGTGCAGCTGCAGAGCAAACAGAGAAATATTGTGAGGGCATTCCAATGGAGGACACGAACCAACATGTGCATCAAGATATGGAGCACGGTTTACTGATCAGTGACTGGAAGTAAAACTCATTCAAGATTCTTACATGCAGAAAGGTTTGTCGCTGTCTTGAGGGTACATGCACTGTCCACCATTCTCGCAGTAGTTCTCATGTTCGCTTCCACATGATCTGTGTGAGCGCAAAACCCGAGGCCCCTCCACGCTGCCTGCAGAGAGAGACAGAGCAGATCTATGTGGTCAACTATCACAGAGTAACACAAAGATGTGCCGAGAATTAATGAACAGTGAAAGGTAAGTGATATACAAACAGTTCTGTGGGGTGAGCTATTTAAACTAAACATATTTCTTTAAAATTATCTTTAAAAGTTAATGATGACATTTAAAGTGAGGGATGGTCACATTTATTAAAATCCACTTGCTTTGGATTTTCATTGTTTTTTTTCTTTGTGCAGTTACCTGGTTGTAAGAAGGATTACTCATTACTAAAGTATTAAAAGATTTATTGGTTGGCAAAGTTGGGCCCTCACGTAATGAGCATTCCCCTCAAAAATGTGTCTCTCTGATCTCTACCTGTACTCTCAGATCTTCCTCCTCCATGCTCTCCACTGTACCTCCTACCAGCTTAACTATGGGGTCTAAAGCATTCAGTTCCCTGTGTTTTAAACTCTCTCCCATCAGACATCTGTATCACCGACTCCACACTTTCAAATCCCACTTAAAAACCCACCTTTTAAGAATTGCTCACTCATTGTAACATCTCTTCCTTTCATTGCAAAAATTTTCAAGAAATGTAACCCAGAATTTCATAGTTTAACAAGTTGGAAAATTACAAGAAAAAACTTGAAATTTCAGAGTTTAAAAGTCTTGAATTTTGACTTTAGAAACTCATACATTTCAAGTTTTTAAATCGTAACTTTTTAATGGTTTAAAGACGAAAATTTACAAGAACCCAAACTGAAAACAGTGTTTTGATTCTGGACTCTATGATCTCAAAAATGTTTAGTTTTGGTTCATGTACATTTTCAATTTTTACTCTGAATTATCTTTTTAAACTTGAGAATTTTGAGTTTACTATTCTTCTATTCTATACTTTCTTCTAGAGTGCCCCTAACACACTGTAACATAATAGTTTACTTATAGATCTCTTGTAAAAAAAAAAAAAAAACAAGTATATATAGGCCTGTTGTGCTGGGATTTTGTCAATGACAACAAGCAACACTGATGTTTACTTTTTCCAACTGGGTCATGGGGGCAGCACTTAGCTTTGCTTAGATAAGAGTAGGGGGAGCCCTGGGGAAAAAGGTTGGGAACCACTGCATCATACTATAGTAATTGAAGAATAAAAGAATAAAAATACCATCACTGAAAAACATCATGCCTCTATCATTATGTTCTTTAAGAATGATTTTTACTTAAGTCTGTGTCTATAAGAATCTCAGCTTACTGTTGTTGATCTCTGTGGTCACTGTCATGTCTGGCAGGCTTGGTGTCTCTGTGGTTTGGAGGATGTCACTCAGGACTGCAGATTGTCCTGCTGAGGTCAAGAGAAGGAGCACTGCTGCAGCTGAGAGAAGAGCTGGAATAAAACAGAAAAAATGACAGTCAATGTATAGATTTCAATGCAAAACATTTTTGTGTGGTACAAATTCCATCATACACAGGATTTTTTATTCTGCTGTATACCTGTTCTAATACTTTGACCAAATCCAGAAGATTTGAGCGCACCACTTCCATTCTTTTTGACCTTCAACAGTTACTAGTTACTTTCAGGATTGACTATAAAGTTCTGTTTCTAGTTTTCACAGCCCCTACATGGCCAGGTACCAGCTTATGTGTCTGATCTTGTAACTTTTTATGGACCTAGCCTGAGTTTGAGATCCTCTGTCAAGAGATTTGTTTGTTCCTTACTTTAGACTGGTGACTAAAGGTGACTGGGCCTTTACTGTTCAGGTCCCAAAGCTTTGGGATTCCTTGCCAGAGGATCTCAGAATAGCCAATGCTGCATCAACTCTTGAATTCCTGCTAAAAACATTATTTTTTATTAAGGGCCTTCTCTTAAGCACTGTGATACCTCAACAAAATTAAAATACTTTTCTTGTTTAGGTTCATGCATTCGATCTTATTGCATGTTAAAATCTTAATGTTTACAAATCTGCTGATTTCCATCAAATGTATTTCAACAGTCTACCTGTTAGGCCCCTCTGGTTTGATATGAAATGATACGCATGCTACTTTGCTGTACAGTTTGCTACACCATCAGAACATATTCTACTATCTGATTAATGAAAGAAAAAAATGTTAGTTTATACCATCATTTATCTTATTTAGGATCCAAGTAAAAAAGAGACTTACCCCTCCCTGTGTTCGTCTGTCTTTGTGTGATCATCATGTTTTCTGTCGGTGTGATGTCTGATGCTGTCAGCGCCTTCTGCTTTTAAAACATGCTGTTACAAAGCTTAAATACTCTTCATCCAGCTACTGTCAAGATCTGATTGGCCAATCAATGAAGAGAGGACTTTTGAAAAATGAGAAGCATTTCCTTCCACCATTCTATTTGCATCATTTCCTTTGGCCCGGACTCCCTGCATGCACGGGCAGAGTTTCCAGGTTGGTGGTGGTGGTGGGTGTGAGTGATTTCCCTGAAGCTCTTAATGTGGTTTCTTCCCTGGACGCCTCTGAGGCTACGTAAGTGCTTTGAAAATTGCCAGTTTGCCCAAAACGCTTCCAGTTGCAGTTTGAGGGGTTGCTTCATTGTTGATTACAGACCACAATTTATTCTAAAGGGTGATAAGAGAGAATGTTTATGTGACTGCTGCTATCCTTACATCATTCAGGATAACAGAGGACATGAGAAAGATAGAGGCATGTGTGACAGGAGTCAGAGATGAAGTGAAGCAGGGCTCAACATGACACTCTTGCAGGTTTCAGGAAAGAAAGAATTCTATCATTAATAAAACATCCATTAGAAGAGTCTGTCTTCAGGATTCAAGGAGTAGCTAGAAGTGTGATGCTTGAGAAAGATTTATAAAAAATATTGTGTTCTGATTTTTTTTAATCACTGTACAAAACCATAGGAAGTATGTTAAACTCTTTTAAAAATGATCATATTAGTTAAAATAATGACACACTTAAAGCATAGTTTATAAAGGGGTCTTTAGGTAAAAACAATTTCGTCTAAGCATATTCTGTTAGGATTTTATCAGTGGAAATAGTTAAAAATGATGTTAATGTCAGGCAAAAATGTAACCTGTTGTTTCATCTGGGTCCTTGAGGGTTCAGCTTAGATAGAAGTAGGGGGGGCTTTGAGAAGAAAAGGTTGGGAGCCAATGAATTACAGGGTGGTAAAACATTCTAATTCAACATTTTCAAATAAATGAAATAAGAATTAAATGTAATTTGCAAAACTATGTTGTTAAGAGGTCTTTATTAGGATGTACGCATTGACAGTGAAAAATATTGGTCTGAGTGATGTCAAAACTCTGTCTCAAATAACTTTGAGTCAGCTTAGAGGTGAGTCTTAAGCCTAATGAGAATGAAAACAAATGGGTTATAAAACAATTCAACCCTTGTCCAATGTGTGCCTATAATGGTATGACCTGTTCTGACCAAAATTATTTCTTGAACCAGACTGCAAATATGTTAATCTCTGCTGTAAATATTGGGATTTTAACATGAAGTGTGAAAGTGACTTCTGTTGTTTTTGCAGCCACCTCCAAGTGGACTTTACAGGAACTGCAGGGTTTTTTTTGGTCTTGTGTTTTCTGCACTTTGCTTTGGCTTCATTTTCCACCATGGAGGTAACATACGGAGCAAAGACGACACAACCTTGCAATCTATTTAGCAAATTAATGCAGTGACAATTCTCCTGAGGAATGCTTGGCAGGAAAAGCACTTGCACTGGTGTGTTTGCATGCTAATGTTTGCACTGTTGCTCTGAATAAAAGCTGTATCTGAGGCAGAAATACAACAAAAAAAGACTTTATATATAGTATTAGCACAGCATTGCTTTTTATTTTATATCCTTTTCCAGTGAATCTGGAATGTTCAAAATGAACCAGAATGACTTCAGTAGAAAAAATATTGATCTAAACTCTTTAAAAGTGAACTCTGAAATAAATAACTTAAATAGATGAACAAAATATAAATAAAGTACATATCAAGTTAGTTTCCCAGCAGGTATGGAGTCTTCAGCTCATGGATTTTAAATAAAAGTGTATTTGTTTGTCGATGTTGTTTGCATATATGGGTCCAGTGTTTATCATTCAGTAAAACCAGTGGCTTTATAAAGTGTGAGTTCAATGCATCAGTGCGTTTCTGGCAGCAGTTACAGTGTTCCTCATCAGCATGGCAACCGTCATCGGACCCACGCCTCCGGGAACGGGTGTGATGAATCCTGCTTTCTGCTTCACTCCTACAACAAAAATAAACCATGTTAGTGTACAATGGTTTTATTTTAACAACAAGACCTAAGAGTAACAGTTCAATCTCTGTATGACCTCCTATCCCTGTGGAAGAACATGAAATTCAGTCATTTGAGAAGAACACCTAGTATGGTATTCCATATCTATTACCTGTATTGCAGTTTCTGATTATGAGTGATTGCCCTATGGATGTTTTTACGTTTTGTGGTTTGTTCTTGTGTTAAGCTGTCTTATATTTCAACTGTATACACACTGATGCTTTTACCAAAGGTTCCTAGAAGATAGAGTTATTTGAATTGAAGTAAAAGGTATGTTAAAGTCTGTATTCTAACTGCCATGATAAATGACATAAAGGCCAAAGACCCATTCATTATTAACAAATAATGCTGCAGACACCTCCCTTTCAAGAGAAAAATGATTAAAAGTTTATTTACCCTCGAAGTCCACGTCACCGATGAGTCGGAGTTTGCCCGTTTTATGATCCTTAATGCGGTTAATCCCCACGTCAATGACTGCTGCTCCATCTTTCACCATATCTGCTGTGATCAGCCCGGGAACACCTATACACAGGAAAGACATGAGGTCCAGAGCATGTTTCTGGTTGGTTTGGGCTTCCTCAGCACAACTAGCTCCAAGTGTGTGTCAACTTAATTTAATCAACTTTATTTAAAACTTGTTAAACACACAACATGATATAACTTAGATCATAAAGCAAGACACTACAAAAAGGTGAGGTAATAAAACGATCATACACCTCAAGATCACATTTTTTTCTGATGATTCTGTGATTTACAGGTACATTCTCAAAAAACAGACAAAATCATAAACGCACCGATCAGTGAACTGTGTTTAAAAGACAAAATGATTATTTAGCCTCTGACAGGACATCTTATATAATCTAGAGCTGGCACAGATATTGCTTTTATCGTCAACAAATGAACAGCCAGCAGACTTGTTAATGTGTTATTTTAGGGAAATAGAACAATATTTGATATGACAAAAACACATGACATAATGCTCTTGTTAGCTAGCTAATGGATCATCTTTTAGCTGCTGACTGGATGTAATTATATAGCAATCAAACACATCAATAGCAAAAAAAAAAGTCAAACAGGATTTGAGGTGATTTCGTTGTTTAATCAGAATACTGAAACTTATAAAACAGTCATATGATTAGCTGCATTTTCATCCTTATTAAGATGTGAAAATGTGAAATAAAATTGGTTCAGTGATCTCCTAGGATTGCAATTAGAGCAACCATACAATCGAATCCAATCTGATTAAAATAGCCCGAAAAAACCCAATTCATTCTTAGGATACAGCACCGCTCATGGACAGCAAATAGACATCAGAGCAACTCAGTGAGATGATAACCTCTAAACTAAACACCGAGATTTATTTCAGTTACAAGTTAATCAACAATCAATATCTCAAGACACAATATTACCAAAACACCCAAACCAAACTTCAAAGAGACATGAAAACAGCTTTTAACAGTTGTATATTAGATGGCTGAGGTTCACTTCTTACACTGATCAGTGGATATAAACCTGCAGTTTTTATTTCCAAAAATGAAACCTTACATTCTGACAAAGAGAAAGTGCTGGTGCCCTTCCCTGAAACCTACTATGAGTCATAATCAAGGAAAGCCATTCATTACAAAATAAAGAATGGTAAAGCCTACCCTTAGGGGAAATAAACCTTTAATGTCTTTCAACAGACACTGCTGCCCTGGAATTGATCGTCTCACATTCCAGTTAGCACATTTCACTATTGCTATTATATGAAGCAGTAACTTCCGACTGCAGTTCGGGCAGATTTACAGGAAAAACACATTTTAACATAGCTGATGATTAAGACTGATTAAAAATCGCTATCATGTCGGGGTTGGGCTTTATGTTTTAAGCATGACAACAGCCCAACCTGACAGACAAACAGTTTCAGAACCTGTCAGCCCTAAAAATGGATGTTTTATGCTAAATGTAGTGTAGAGAGTAAACTGTGATCTGTGACGCCTCATGACTTCTGAACAGAAAGCCTTGCGTGTTTGATTGCTCTTTCTGCTCTCTACAATCAGTTCAGTCAGTTATGTTGACCTATAAGGACAGAGCGCTCTGCAGGCGCAAAAGTCACAAGGGTAAACAAACCAAATGTTGAGGTAAAAGAAGAGTGATGAAGTTGGTGCTGCAAGATGAAACACATTTTTTAAGCTCCATCAATGCCACCTCTGCCTCAATGATGTGTGGTCAGGCATCAGGGGACTACAATGACAGACTGAGGAAAAGACATGTTCACAACAGCTCAGGCATGTAGCTGCCATTGGCATTAGCACCAACCAGTGTATCATTCATCATAATGCCTGGAAAGACAAAAATAAAGTTTAGGTTGTTTGTAGTCACACAACACAGATGATGCGAGAATGTCAGATAGGGGGTTAAGAAGTGAAGAACACTGGTTAGGTAACAACGGAAACAGAGGAAAGTTAAACCTCTAAGTGGACCTGTTTCAACAGGTGTCAGCAGAAAATGTCTACATACACTGAGTATGATCCCTGCACTTTACAAATTAAGTGATCTTTCCTAGAAGTTAAAAGATTTCCCTGGCATGGAGATGATCAACATCGCGTTTTACTTTGTCCTGCAGACTTCCACACATCCAAAGTATTGTACTGTGGTAAGAGGCTAGCTGCACCTCCCTCTTTTTGGTATAACAGTACTTTTAATTGAAATGGTGTTAAACTATTAACCAAATAAATATTGCGGGGTAGGCAACCAAGTGATGATGTGTTGTTCAAGAACGAGCCTGCTCCACAAAACGGCTCTTTAGTGTGAACCACAGCAGCTGGTTTCCATTTGAGAACAAGTCTCATTCCTCCTCAATATGTAATACATGTTGAAAAAGCCAAACTGGTAGAAAAGGAGGGGCCATTCGGGAGCAAAATGACCAACTCTTACTGCTGAGTTGAGCCAAATGATCTGGCCCTCTAAAAAGAGACTGATTTCCTGTTGCAATGAGTGAGGCTGTACAGACATCAGCTGTAGAAAAATGGGCAAGATCATGACAAACTGTACTGAACCAAACCGGACCTCCAAATGGAAACAGACTGACTGTACATGAGTGATGTCTGAGTCCACTTTAGTCCACTTTGAAACCTTCTGTAAACAACCTGTTGGACAGTAAAAACATGTTTGTTTTTAGTCTTCTTCCAGACCAGCCCCCTCTAAGCTCTTGTTTGGATTTTTTAACCCTGACAATTTTACTACAAAGATAGATTAAGTCATAACTGATTCTGTCATAACAGGATTCATCCTCTATTGTAAATCTTACAGAAAGACACTAAAGACTTGTGTTGGAAAAGCAGGAACGTTTCAGGATTGTTTTCTAACTGAAGAAATCTAATGGATCATCCAAATTCAATTACATTCAATTTCTTCTGTCAACTCTCTGCTTTTTATTACTTTGCTGATTATAATCTCTCTGTCTGCTTAGTCCACTTAGTACTGTCTAATGGAAAATCTTCTACTGCTCTCTTTCAACTTGCAAATGCCCCTAAGTAACTTCAGTCATTATGCATTAGAATAATTTGACCCAGTTTCACTCCTCACAACAGATCTGGTAGTGAAGACAAAAACTCTCGTGATCATAGGCATAGCATGGACGTCATAAACACTGAAAGTATGATTGGCAAAATAACTGAAACCATGAGTGAGACACTGTAGCCCTAAGGCAGAAGGAAGCCTATTTAAAACTAGACTAACTAAAAGGCTTGGGTATGTCACTTTGATTATCAGTGCTTGTACTGAAAACACAGCTGGACCAAAAGAAGAGCAAGCAAAGAGAAAAAATGGTTTGGTTCATGCAAAACTCAGAAAATATCTCACAAGATGCCTGAGTGAGGGATGTGATTCTAATTCTCATGAAAGGCACTATCGCTACTTGTATTATAAACTATGTTCATTGGTGTGTGAACGCATGTTGATAAGGGATGCACAATATTTTCTGCATGATATGGGTATCGGCAGATACATACTAGCTTAAAAAGTGAAACATCTGTATCTGCAGATATGAAAATTTCTGCCAATTTTTACAACTGATATTTGTCTATACAATTCTGCCTATATCAGCTGTAAATACTGGCTGTACAGACAAATAGATTAGTGGTGTTTTGGACTGGACCAACAGACCTATGTCAGCTGAAGTCTTGTACAGATATCAGCTGACATAGGTCCTCATCCTCATTCCTTACACTTTTAAGTGTGTTTTAAGGACTGGAATTTGGCAATCTGTTCACCCTCAAACTGTACATTGTGTGTCTTACGGACAGAAGCTCAGGTCTGAACTACATTTTTAAATAACCACTATCTTGCATCCTTAGAGTTAATGGTATAAGTATACATACCTGCAGCTGCAATGATGATATCTGCCAGGCTGGTCAGCTCCTTCAGCTGCTCTCTTGGTGTACATCTGTGGGCTATGGTCACTGTGGCATCACCTGAGAGGAAATGGAACATTTTGTAAACACACAGGCACAAAGAATCATAGAGTTGTCTGTTCCTGTAAAAACAAGAACATTTTCAGGTTATTTCTCCCTGATGCTTCTGTCTCTTAATATCATCTATGTAGCTTAAAGCAGTAAATATAAAGAACAAAACAGCTCTATGACCTAAGTGAAACTTTTAGACATTAATTACACTGTGAAGCAACAATGTATGTGAAAGCTGCTGAATGACAGGAGGACACTTTTACAGGGTTTTCGGAGGCGTACCTTGCCTCAAGACACTGCCTGTGCTTGCATCAGAAAATCAATCGCACTTTTAAGAAAGATAACACTAATATTTAGAGGAAAAAAGAAAAAGAATCCTATTACACAATAAAATTATTGAATACAGACTGTCAGTCAGGTATGTACCTGAGGCATGCTGTCTTTTAACACTGGAATTTCCTTCACACCCATTCTTATATGCTCCACGTCAAACAGTCCTGTTTGGACAAAAATTAAATGTAATGCCAAAAAGGAATGGATAAAACCAAAACTCTTAAGAAAGCCTTTTTAAAGAATTAAAATTGGAGCTAATGATGACACCAACTTTTTTTATGTGTTTGATTTATGTGTCCGAGTCAGCTCAAGAGGTTACAGCAGCTAATCAATCACCCTATAACAAAAGAAAATAAGCATACTCCAGTGTTAATACATTTTAAGAGTTTGGAAAAATACCAGTTCACTGATTTAGCCAAGACATTCATTTCATAACATGGCAACAGCCTTAAGAAATTACAAACAAAGCTCTATTCACCTCCATCATATTAAACTGGGAGAAGATTCAAAGGAGGATCTGTCATCACAACTTCAATTTTAACTTGACCTGTGTTTCAACCTAGAGAAAATACATTAATACACAAAAATATCTGTGTAAAGATTGTGGTAGTTGATGTTTTTTACTTGTTCATTTTATTCCGCTTGTGAAAGACATTCACTTCATAATCTATATCCAAGCATTGGTACACCCTGCACAATGCCACATGCAGCTCATGGTGGGGTCATCGTTCCTGATTTAGTCATTAATTTCACCATAAGTCATATCAACTTGAGAAAATAAATCCTGAGAATTAACTGGAACATGTGAGGGCATCCTGCATAATAACAAGTGAAGTGTGACCAGGAGAAGTTTAGTGAAGTGGGACGAAGAGGAAGGTGAGAGGAAGGTAAGAATTAAAGAGAACAAAGGGCAAGTCAGAGCACAACAAACCTTCAGGTCACATTCCTAACAGGAGTCTTATGTGTGTGTGTTGTGTGTGTGTTGTGGTTGGAAGGAAGAAAAAAAAGCAGAACCAACCCAAAAAATAAACTTTAAGTTGGAGGTAAGTCAATTTTTTAGGTGAAGAAAAGATCTGTGCCACTACTATAAAAGGTTTTCAATTCATCAGCAGCAATAATAGTTTTGGATTTTTCATTAGTTTCTATTATTATTTCGTTTTCACTTTCTGTGTTTAATTTCAGTTTAGTTTTTATTAGTTCTGACAGCTGGTTTTGTTAGTTTAGTTTTAATTTTGTAAAAATGCTTTGTTTTAGTTTAGTATTTTATTAGTTTTAGTTTTTTATGGATAGATCTTGGGGCTGAGTGAGTATCATACATTTGAAAAAACCTATCAAAACAGGCTAATCTTTACTTATAATTTATTTATTAATGAAGATGTTTGAGTTCAACTACAGACATAAAACTACCACTATGTGAAGTCTTAACCAATCAGATCAGGCAATTTTACACTCTCCAGACTTGGGTGAAGGTGCCAGTCAGGATGGTTGTGTCAAAGACTAAAACTAAAGATATTTTGTCTCCATTTTAATTTTATTTTAGTTACGCACTATACAATTTTAGCGCAATATACAATGTTAGTTTTTTTTTTTTTGGTAAAGCTTAGATTTCTTTAAGTTTCAGTTAACTAAATTGATTTTTGAATTTTAGTTTTAGTTATCTATTTAGTTTTAGTTCACTAAAATAACTTTGATCAGCAGTGTAACCAGGTCATCCTGTGCAAATTCAGGTTAAATCCTATACAGGTTTAAGCCCGTGTTTCAAACTAGAGCCCAGAGTTGTGGCCTTAAATAAAATGTGATTATTTTCACACTAAATCTGTTTCACAAATTTAACTGATTTTCATTCCTGCTAAAAGAAATACCAATAAAAAAGAAATGACTCAAAATGTATTTTGCTCGTATTTCATCACTACAACTTAACAAAAGTAAACTGAATTTCTCTCTGAGGGGTAAAGTATAAGCTGAAAATTTTATCTTTAAAAGTGCACAAGTTTGGGGCGCAGATGGACTCATGATTAGGTCCTGCTCCATGTAGGATGACAGCCCGGGTTCATGTCAAGCCTGTGGCTCATTCCACTGTCTCTCTAACAAAGGCTAAAACCCCCTAAATACATTTTTTTTAAAAAGCATTATTTTCAAGCGAGTGAATCATATTAGCAATAGCATAAGAAACATTATTGTAGTTTACTGTATTATATATCATTTTTTTAAGAAAAAAATCACCGTTGTTATTTATATAAACCCTTTCCCCATACTAAAGGCTGAGCCATTCTTCTAATGAAGTAGAATGGGAACAACCATGTTATAGATAGACTATATAACACTATTTCAAATAGGCAAGATTAATTCTGTAGTGTAATTGGGTTTTTCTCTGAGACTTATTTTAGTATTTGTGAACAAACCACTAATATTTTCTACAAACCAGAGCACCAATTATCCACATATTAACAGCCTTTCTGGCCAGTCTGTCAAACCAGGCAGCACCCTAGGGAAACATCAAAGGAAGTTCAAAAGGATTTATAGATTTTCATTTTCCTAGTTTACCACAAATATATAGATAAAATCAATTTATTGCTCAAACTTGTTTCAAACATGCGCGTTTTTTTTCATCCAAACAAAATTATGTAAAATTCAAATATTGCTCCATCTCCAGGGCTTTGTTAAGTACACAGGATGTTTCTGGAATTTATTTAACCTGCTTTTACTTGTTGAATTCCTGTTCAATAAAATGCTGAACTGAAGGCGTGAAAAAAGTGGGATCTTGGCAATGCAAGATAGAATCTTTTTAATTAGATGACTCATATTCCCTATGTTGACTCCAGGGTTTATTTAGTTAAACATAAGAATGAGAACAACATTTACAAAATAATTTCAAGCCAAGCAGTTTTAAGTTAAATAACTATTTTTCTTGATTCAATTCTCTCTAAATTGTTCTGTGTTGTCTGCCACAAATACTCACAAAATACGATGCGCATCAAGATACAGAGTATCTGGACTGCCATCTTTCCCAGGTTGAAAATAATATGTATTCAATGTCAGGATTAAGAAGAAAACTGTACTTAATCTGATCAGAGATGACCTTGGATTGATATGTCATTTACATACTCCATCATTTCTGATCAGAGACTCGAAATTCAGGAAATTAATAGGAGCTTGTTTGTAATGCATGCAGATATATGGTGTAGTAAAAACAAAACAAAAAACTTACTGACTCTTTAAGAAAAGTTATAGTGTAGAATCCTTTTTTGTGTATTTTAACCAAAAAACAAAGATGCCTCTGAAACATTACCATCATCATAGAGAATGGTGAGCTTCTGTTTCACTGTCCCATCAATAAAAAAGGGATGTGCTTTGTGCTTCGCTGTTTATTTCTTGTTGTTGGGTAATCATGAAAAACTTGTTGGGATCTACAAGAGGGACCTTTACATAGCAAATTTAATCAGCAAAGTCAGGGAGAAAACAGTGTTCAAAGTTAAATACTGGGCTGTAAAAGGAACAAACTTCTTTGTAAAGACTTAAGTAATAAAATAAACTGTTGAATCACTGCTAGGTTTGCATTTACATGCAATTCGTGGCAGTCCTTTTTCAGTCCATGGTCAGAATCTAACTTTGCCAAAAATGCATGAAAATGTATGTTGTTTTAAAAACTCATGAAGGTTGGGCTTGTGTGACATGTAAAGTACAACAAATCATTCAACCTACTGACCTCATGTGTGACAGAGCACAGCAGTTCAAGGATCCCATTTAATGACATCCAGATGGTTTATGAGATAACACCTTGAAATTTACCCCTTTGTTACACATGGCTGCTTCTAAATCCTTCACACCTTGGTGTCAATATATCATGTAATACCACTATGCTTTGACAGATCCACTTTATCTTGTGCTTGATCTTAACAGTGGATTCCATCTAGTACCTTTCCTCATCACTTCCTGCTTCCTGCAGCCTTATAAGGACAACTTATCCGTTTACCTGCATAGCAATGCCAAGAGTCCTACCCTGTTTGGACTTTTCCTTCCTGTTTTATTTGCCCCTTTCAACTCTTCTGGTGGGACATGCGTCAGCTTTTATTGTTTTGTTGAAAAAGTCACCAAAGCCTTCATTTCAACTGCCAAATCCTGGCAAATAAATTGAGCAATGTGTACCTTTTAGGGAAAGCCAAGATGAAGCAATGCTGCGAACTCAAAAGGAAGCACTCCAATCTTAATTCCATACTGAATCCCTTTGCTCAAACACGTGCACATTAAACACACTTCATCCATAAAAACCTACTTACCTCCAGGACGCTCATGGTTGCGATCTGTGTGCAGCAACATTGCGATGGGCATTCCAACATTTTTGGAGCGACCAGCAACAAGCACATTCTTTCCTACTGTCTCGATACCTGCATAAAAACATTTTGATAAGAGAATATGTGGGTCACATGATGCTGCACTGACTGCTCTGCTCAGCTGGAACAACAGATGAAAAGAGCATGCTAGGAGAAAAATGGTTTGAGGCTACTTTATGCTATGTTTTTAAAGGACTTAGTGATTTCTCAAATATTTTGCCTCCAAAACACAGACAGCATTTTGTTCACATGTGAACTACTTATTAACTGACATGAGTAAAGCATGCAGCTGTTATATCGAACATCAAGTTTCAGAAAATGATTCACTTTCATTAAAGAACATCCCATCTTGTTGATGATAAAGGCTCAATAAATTAATTTTTTACACTGATCGCAGAGAATAGGAGAGGGAGACAGGGTCAGTGTATGATGTACATCAACTTTCTCTGTCTGTCTTTCAGTTTTTAGTTTAGTCAAGTGGTATAGTGCCAGTAAGAAGTCTTCAGGTTATGAAACAAGACATGACTGTCAGCTGAGGCAGTGTTAGTCACTGTTGAAGAGATCCATGAGGGAAAGTCGGTTATAAATCCTTGAGAAGCTGTCTGAGTTTCACTTGAATGAAAGTTCAGTCATGGATTAGTCAGTCACCCTCATGGATCCATCTAATGCTAATAGTAGCATGATGTGCACCTGGGCTAGTTTTAAAAGCATAAAACTGCCCAATATAATTGGTCAAGAGTCCACACATTACAGTTGCATAATTACAATAATAACAAACTTTTTAAAAGGGGAAAATGCATTTTAGGTCTTCAGCTACATTAACTATTAAATATGAGTCAAGTAAGAATAAAAGCAAGCAAAGTCTATTATCCCAAAGAATTTAGGGTGTGTTAACTGCCCAAGTGGATGAGTCAAGGTCCCCCCCAAAAAAAAGTTTCAGGAAGGTTCCCAAAAATTCCCTGATGTGAATATTCCCAGGTCATTCCTGGAAACCTCCTGCTGAAAGGTTCTGTTAAAAGTCCAAAATAATTAGTGTTAAAAAATTTTTTAAAAATCATGGTTGACTGTGAATTTCTTTAGATTTACAGGAAAATTCCAGAAAATATAACTAAAAGTATCTGGGAAAATATCCACAGAAAACTCACAAAGTTGAGGGAAAATTCAAAACCTTTGTGGGGAATTTAATTTGAGTCTCCTAAAAAAATTAACAAGAAATTTATTTTAAAGATTTGGGATGAATTCTGGTGAAAATTCTGGATAATTCAGAAAATACATGTGTCAAGAGCATTTCTGGGTTCTTTGCTGCTTTAATAACAGAAACAAATAAATTACCCATTTATTAGTTTACTTCATAGACTTTTCAACATTTCTTTTTCCCCCTGCACACTTGCGCAACCCACTGGAAACAGCTTTGCAACCCACTTCTGGCTCTTGACCCATCAGTTGAGAACCACTGCTCTAGAGACTGAGAGACAAGGAAACTTAAACCCACAACACACTGCATGGCAAGCATCCTTTGCTGCTTCAAAGCTGACTGATATGGGATTGCAAAAGTACTGTGATAGCAGACATTGAAAACTTCCATCTCTCTCGCACCATAAACACATCAATCAAAAATCTGACAATACTGTGTAAGAACTCTGAATATGCAATAAAAGGAGGTTTAAAGCAAACACATTCCACTCCCAGTTACCTGTTATGAATAAAAAAAAATTACAGTGCATTGAGCTCTGCCTGTAGATGAACAACAGTGCCATCTAGGGGACTTAATGGGTAAAGCAGCATATTTTCTGTGACACTGCTTTCTACAAGTCTTCTGGTTACTGTTTGTAGTAAATTTGCACCTCTGACTGCACAGACCAATCACATATCAGCAGGCGTTGGTGTATGAAGATAAAACATTCAAAGGTGCCAACAATAAACAGGTGGAACTTGGTCTGTGCTGATGGCAAACCAGCTCCCCTCTCTGGTAATTGCATGATTATTTATTTGTCTCAAAAAATAAACATCTGGGATGCACCAGTAGTCAAGTGGTTAGGGCGCGCACAATGTACGCAGGCGGCCTGAATTCAAGTCCGACCTGTGGCACCATTTCCCGCATGTCTCTCTTCCCTGTTTCTGAGTCTATCCACTGTCCTCCTCTACCTAATAAAGGCACGAAAAAGGCCCAAAAATGAATAAAATAAAATAAACATCTGCATCAAATTGCAACTACAGTTCGTCATGGTTTGAACTAGGGCTGTCAAAATTAATGCATTAATGCGGATTAATCCATCATCATGATTAATCTGATTAAAAATTTTAATGCAATCAACCCATCTACGGTGCAGATTGACTCAAAATCTCGAAAACGTCTCTGGCAACACATTTTGGGCAGTTTGTCCAAGTAGGGTTACCGTCAAGCATGCCACCACGCATGCGCAAATGGGCCGTTGATCCGGCAGTGACCAACCAACTCGATATGGAAGATGCTATACAGCACGTTGGCCCTCTTGATGGGAAATTTGAGTACAAAAAAACCCCAAGACAGAACAGTCGACCAACATAAAGTATTATGCACATTCTGCAGGAAGGAGTTTTCTTTTCACTGAAGCACTTCCAGCTTAAAATACCACATTAATGTAAAGCATACGTTCGTTGGGGATTCTGCTAGCACTTTGGCTAGCATGTCGCCAAGCATGCAAAATGAAACGCGATTTATATAGATTAAAAATAAATGTTATTTAATCATGATTAGTCGAAATTAATCCACAGCAACCCTGTGATTAATCTGATTAAAATTTTAATCGTTTGACAGCACTAGTTTAAACATTTAAACTTGAGCCACCATTATGCCTGACATGGTGTATAAAGCCAGTCTACAGTTAGATTCAATTACTATCCAAACTGCACTTAAAAAAGGATCAAACTAAACTCCATTAAAAACAAAAAACAAAGAAAAAAAACCCATACACTTTTAGAGCTGTATTCTTCTGACAAAGCTTGGCATTTCACTTTTCTGCATACCTGCCTCGTGTTGTTGTTTTGGCTTCTTTACCCTCATTGTGAGAAAATCACATTAACATTAGTTTCTTTTTTGGTGAGCATGAGGAAAAGCGAGGCACCTTATGTGGCCTACAGTCTGCTGAATGATGCTATTCTGTGAAGACGGAGACGACAGCCTTCACACTGCGGATATTAATGCCTCACTGAAAAGGAACTGTTGCCCGGAATTCATTTAGTGCAGACTGCTAGATTCAGTACAACTAAAGGAAAATTCACTTTTGTTTCCAGAGTTATTAAACACAGTTCACTGCATGCGATTCGTGGCAGTCCATTTTTAGTCCATAGTCAGAATCTAACTTTACCAAAAAAGCGTGAAAATGCCCAACCAAACCATTCTTGCTCCAACTCACTAAGACAAGTTTCTTAACTGCTAAAATATCCTCGTTCTTTTGTAAAAAGATGACTGAGTAATTTTGTGCATTATCTCTAAATGGATTCGAATTTCAAAGTTGAAAGTATTAATTTCAAGCGCCATCTAGGGGAAATGACAGGCACACTGCAGCTGAGAGTGATTATTTTTAAATTCGGTCATGATCTGAGATTTTACCAGTAGAACATCAACACTGATCATGTTTTAAAGACTAATTTTCCCAACATGCCTGACAACACCACTGATGTTTTTGATGCTAATCTACTTGCTGTTAATGGCCTTGTACTCAATAAAATTCAGTGATTACTATACTTAAAAACATATGACTAACAAAAGAAATATGCTGTCTCCCTCAAACTGATGTACACCTGCTCAACAACAGCATTAAAAGTTTATTTCAATAATAAAGAAGCACATAGTTTTCTGAGGCTTACCTGCTCTTTTGATGATCTCCCAAACAGCTGCAGGAGTGGCAGGTACCATGGACCTCTGGTCCAGACACAGCTTCCCGATATTCACAATATGAAAGCCATCCACATCCTTTTCTGGAGCGATGGCATTACATACCGCACGCTCGTTGATGTGCTCTAAAAGTAGGATTAAAGAGAACTGATACTCAGTATTAGGTGCGATAACAATACAATACAACTACGTTTTCACCACTAGATCCTACACTGGGATCTAACGCTACTCTGGTATGTAGATGTTTTGAATATAGGAAGGAAAGAAAGGAATTTAAACAAACACTTTCACCAAAACGAAAACACAGTTGTTTTATAAAGGCCTGATTAAAGTAGTCTTTACCTGTCATTGTCAAACTTTTCATTGCATTAGAAAAGAGTCACATACACAATCTCTATAAATGCAGTCTACTAGGTCAACTCTTTTGTTTAACTTTGATGTCAGTGAAGAAAACTCTTATGCAGCTGTGGATGCCTGTGTTTACCAGGAAGTGGCAGCTGCACCAACAGGCCGCTGACCCTCCAGTCACGGTTCATCTTGTCAATCAGCTCCAGCAACTCTTCCTGAGAGACAGAGCTAGGTCGAATAACTGTGTCACTGGAAATACCTGGAGAGCACATAAACATCACATGTGTTCATAATCTTGTCATGTGCTTATAAATGTGCAGCTTTATGACATGGTACATCACCTCTTGGTTTGTCTGTGAAAAATGTGTTTATCCATTTGTATCTGTATGTTTATGAATGTGAAATGTCAAAGACAGACATATGATTTGTTCACTGATTTGCAAAATACAAATCATTCATAGAGTGCTAAGCAATGTTTGTATTGCTCAACTTACCCAGTATGCTGGCTGCTCGAGTCTTGTTCCTCACATAAGTACGACTCGCTGGGTCTTCCCCAACCAAAACCACTCCTAAGTGAGGTCTCATATTGCCCTGAGCGACCAGATCTTCCACATCACGCTGGATTTCTCTGTGGATCTGTCTAGCCAACTCTGTCCCCGAGATCACCACAGCAGCATGCCTGGCAAAGTAAATCATAAAGCACAAGAATGGCAGGCAAGATTTACAGATATTCAAACATCAATAGATCATTACAATGCAATAAAGTCCTAAACTAACTAGTCCCTGCTTCCAAAATGATCCATTCAGTCAATCACTACAGACCTCAAACTTCTTGTGGCCTTCAGATTAGCTCAAGAACAGTGCGTAGAGAGCTTCATGGAATGGGTTACCATGACCGAGCAGCTGCTTCCAAGCCATACATCACCAAGTGCAATGCAAAGCGTCAGATGCAGTGGTGTAACGCACACCACCACTGGACTCTAGAGCAGTGGAGATGCATTCTCTGAAGTGAAGAATCGCGCTTCTCCATCTGGTAATCTGATGGACGACTCTGGGTTTGGCAGCTGCCAGGAGAACAGTACTTGTCGGACTGCATTGTGCCAATGGTAAAGTTTGGTCGAGGGGGGATTATGGTGTGGGGTTGTTTTTCAAGACCTGGGCTTGGCCCCTTAGTTCCAGTGAAAGGAACTCTGAATGTTTCAGCATACCAAGAGATTTTAGACAATTCCATGCTCCCAACTTTGTGTGAACAGTTTGGGGATGGCCCCTTCCTGTTCCAACATGACTGTGCACCAGTGCACAAAGCAAGGTCCATAAAGACATGGATGAGAGAGTTTGGTGTGGATGAACTTGACTGGCCTGCAGAGTCCTGACCTCAACCCGATAGAACACCTTTGGGATGAACTAGAGCGGAGACTGAGAGCCAGGCCTTCTCGTCCAACATCAGTGTGTGACCTTACAAATGCGACTCTGGAAGAATGGTCCAAAATTCCCATAAACACACTCCTAAACCTTGTGGAAAGCCTTCCAAGAAGAGTTAAAGCTGTTATAGCTGCATAGGGTGGACCGACATCATATTAGACCCTATGGATTAAGAATGGGATGTCACTTAAGTTCATATGCGAGTTAAGGCAGGTGAGTGAATACTTTTGGCAATATAGTGTATTTGACGTACATCTGGGACAGCTTCTGAAAAGGGAGTGAGCCAGATAATAGGTCCTACAAACTGCTCCACCAATAAAAATAAATAACTTAATGAAGCCTCTTAAGGTGTGATAGAAAAAAAACGGCATGCTCTATGCACACACATTACCTTAAACCCTTGAGGCTTAGCCCCCCCCATCTCTCAACCCTAGTGACATCCCTGTTGCTCTGCATGATCAGTTACAGTCAGGCCAGTCTGTCAGAGTGAGCCAAAATGCAAACAGTAAGCTACTCTATGGACTAACAACTCAGATTTTGCGTTTTTGTAGTGTAAAACGACTGTTTATACGTCCCATGAGTTTGTTCCAGTTAACCAGTCAAATAGCTATACAGAAAACTCAATAACTTCGTTACTGAGCTGCACAATAACGGCTATACTGTATTGTTAGCTAACCGCTCGTTAGCGCGAGCACCAGCAGCAGCCAGCACTGAAGGAAATCGGCTCGCTCTCCAACAGTACAGTGTTAAACTGGTGAATCTGCGGTGAGTTATGCAACATCGATCCTGACACGTCTGTTAAAAACACTGTCAATTAACCTACTCCTCAAAGTGGCCCCGCGGTTAAAGGGATGCCTGCTTAACCAGCCCTTTCTACCCTCTTTATCGTGAACGGTGAAACCTGCTGTCAATCACCATCCTCAGCCACGTGACGGTACACACGCCTTCCTCCACCGGTGCTGCTGAAGCGTTGCTCATCCTTCCGCGACGTACCACCGTCCCGACGTTACATTAAAGGGAGAAAGCTGCGGTCTTTCAAACAGAGTGCCGTTTACCTCATTGCCGTCTGGTGAAGATGTCTCCTCTGAGTTTCGCATTTTCTGTGCGTCCGCAGTTTTGCTCGGCAGCAGTGATTGTGTACCGTTAACGGGCTACAAATCCTGAAGGAGGAGCGTAGCGGTGAAACAGAGGCCGCCATGTTTGTGTGTGTGTCTTAAAGCGTGTGTACGTCGTGCGTGTGTACGTTCGTGCACGAGAGAGGAGAAAGGGGGCAGGGCAGTTTATAGACAACACAGATGATGACTGATAAGCTGTACTGTACAGAATGCTCACTGTCTTGTGAAGACAACATGGCTCGTTAATTAACGTTCAGTTGCAGTTTTCCAGATAAAACAAATCCACGAAAAAGGCGCTTAAGAAATACAGACACCTTCTGTAGCAACCAGTGCTGGAAGACAGCTCATAGGCCACATCTCATTTACCAGTACATTAGAGTTCATTTAGTAACGTCAAAAAGAGATGAGACTAATTAATGCAATGAAAACGATACCCTGTTGCGTCCATCTGTTTAGGTAATATGGCTTTTAGCCTTAGAAAATAATCATCTGCGTGGAGCAGTCTAGTGCTGAGTGATGACAGGTTAGAAATCATTGCTATTGCAGTATGACAAAACCTTGCAAAAAAAAAAAACCTTGCTGTTAAAGGCAGTTACGTTTTTGTTTGTCATTAATTTCTTATGGTTTTGGGTAAAGTACAGGTAGGGTCTGTGAGCAGGTAAATTTTCCAATGTTTTCTCTAAAAGTGTCTATTTCATTCAATAAATGTTATTAAAATAAGTTAAGGTTCAACATGTTAATGTCAAATCCCTTATAAAAGTATTAAAAGGGATTACCAAAAAGAAAATTGATGAGGGTCAAAGCTATGCCCTCTTTAGCCACAAGATGGTAGCAAATATTTAGTTCCTTTACCGCATTACTCAAAATCTCAGGGAGGATACAAGAATTTTAGGTGTTTATGAATCGTAAAATGCAAATATTGAGTAGTATTAAACTTTGTATCATTATTAGAGGCAATGATGGATATTCACAGTCACTTAAACGTCCATGAGAGAGCTTCTAATTGTAGGAAGCAGCTCACATTTCACTTCATTATGCTTCAATAAGCACCCACTATTGTCTAAAATATTAGAAAATATGAGCAGGGTAAGATTAAGTAGTGAAGTGAAAGTGTATATGCTGCCTTATAAAAAAGAAATGGGAAGTGTTGGTTTTGATACTTTGTCAGATGGGCATGAAATTCAGGGTCAGGTATTTAAATCCCACCTCTAGTGTTCTGTATCATTCTTTGTTATTTCACATTCAGAACTTGGCCGTGTGCATGAACGTTAGAAATCTATATTTTTTATCAGCTCAAATTTTTGATTTTTAACAAAGTCAACACTTTCTTTACACTGTCAAGAAAGCCTCACATTTTTCAAACTTCCCTTTCACAATCACTTTGGGATATTTCACTTATTTCACATTTCAACCTTTTTCTTGCGTGTGCTAAATTGAATAAAACCATTCCTCTCTGCACATATATTGCAATTTTTCTTCAAACATGGTAAAACTACCAGGGAACTAACAAAGAGAGATGATATCCAATGCTTACATTCACCCTGTGGATAGATACAAGACTCCAAGTGAATACTTATGTTGCTTTCTGTCCATAGGTGATACATGTCAGTGTGCTACCACCCACTGCCCAAAAAAATCAATGCATACTGCTGGAGTTAACAAACTTAACACCAACAAGCTATCTCTTCAGCAACAAATTGGAAGTGAGATATAAACAGAAAGTAACACTATGGTAACTGTACAAGTAAGGGCGAAGCAATATTGCTGACAGCAATGTGGGTTGTGTAATTGGAATCCAGCATATAGATGTCAAAAAGATCAAGAAAAAGGTTATGAATCTAAGAATAAAAAATAGCTTTAAATGCATTGATAACTTCATGGTGTTTATTTTTATTCCTGCAGCACCACAGTGCATCACGAAACTTGTAATATCATATGCATGAAGTACATATAGGGTAAAAGTTTGTTTGAGCGGTGGGAGTTTATTCAGAAAAAGTGGTAAACACCTCTCCCTAGGCCTGCCTGGACATGAGACTGATAGAGAATGTACGTAGTATACTGTGTGACTCAAAGCTAAGCTGCAATTTACTTTGTAAATGGCTTTTACAGGTATGCGCTGTTTGCCAACTCAATGACAAGTTCAAAATAAATCAGATTCTGTACGAACTGTACAGTAAAAAGTACAGTCTCCAACCAGAGCTCAGCATGGTATGAGAAATCTCTGGGAAAGCAAGAACAAAGAGGATCAATTTCCGGTAACTATGATGAAGCTGTGATATTTGTTGTGTGACTGTTAGAGAGCAGGCAGAACATCTGAGGCACAAGATTTCGACCCTTAAGTGTTCAGATCACAAGTTACATTGACAAGCAACAGTTGAAGGAGCAAAATGAACTCTGCAATGAAGTTGCTCTTTTTTTAAAAAAGATTTTTTATGCTGCTATTGAGCTTTTGTTCCTTTATTGACCAGTATAGGACAGTAGACGGAATTTGAAACAGGGATGAGAGTATGGAGGTTGACATGCAGGAAAAGAGCCACAGGTTGGACATGAACCCTGACCACTTGCATGGGGGGAGACCTAACCAAAATGCCAACTAAACACCCAAAATTTGGGTCCTCCTTGAAAATAGGGAAAAATCTTTCATGCTTAATATCTTATAAACTTGTAAACTTTAACTTTGGACAAAAGTTTGGATGTTTTTACATTTATAGTGAGCCCAAAATTTTACTGCGTATATGGTATAAGTGATTTGATTCTTGTAGGAATAATACTGCAGGTATATTTAGATGAATGTCAAGCTAGCTATCTGCTAACCTCAGAATAATTAGTGTCAATAGTGGGTAGAACATTTTATTGTAATAATTATCATTTTTAAAATTTATTTTGGGTTCGTAGGAGATACGCTTCAATAATAGGTGTTTTTTAAAGTGAAGAACACTAGATCAGGGGTGTCAAACTCAGTCACAGAAGGGGCCAGATTCTGAATCAAGGTCTAACATGAAACCCTAACAGGGTCCACATTTAACCAAACTGTCAGCCTCATTTTTGCCAGTAATACACTGCTTTTCACATTATTATGCAAATGACTTATTTCTCTTATTTTCCTATATATTAATGCAAATGACAGAATATTTTTCAAGTCATCAGCCATTAGAGCATGATTCAAATGTTTTTGAACAAACTTCATAATGATAACAGTTTTTTTTTTTCAATAAAAACCTCAAAATACACAGATTTTATAGGTTGTAAATAACTGAAAATGGTCATTTGTTGAATTTGCAGCATTAGGAGGTCATATTTACTGAAATCAAAAGCTATTTCAATCAAAAACATTTTAACAGGCAAAGTTACATGTTAACATAGGAGTCCTTCTTTGATATCACCTTCACAATTCTTGCATCCATTGAACTTGTGAGTTTTTTTGGGGGGGAGTTTCTGCTGAATTTCTTTGCAGGATGTCAGAATATCCTCCCAGAGCTGCTGTTTTGATGTGAACTGCCTCCCGCCCTCATAGATCTTTAGCTTGAGGATGCTCCAAAGGTTCTCCGTAGGGTTGAGGTCAGGGCAGGATGGGGGCCACACCACGAGTTTCTCTCCTTCTATGCCCATAGCAGCCAATGACACAGAGGTATTCTTTGCAGCATGAGATGGTGCATTGTCATGAATGAAGAAAATTTTGCTGCAGAAGGTGCTGCTCTTCTTTTTGTTCCATGGAAGAAAGTGGTCAGTGAGAAACTCTATATGCTTTGCAGAGGTAATTTTCACACCTTCAGGGACCCTAAAGGGGCCTACCAGCTCTCTCCTCATGAATCTGGCCCAGAACATGACTTCGCCACCTTTGGACGCGGACGTTGCAGCCTTGTTGGGACATGGTGGCCATCCACCAACCATCCACTACTCCTTCATCTGGATCATCCAGGGTTGCATGGCACTCATCAGTCAAAAAGACAAAAAAAAATGAGTCTTCATGTATTTCTGGCCCACTGCAACCATTTCTGCTTGTGAGCATTGGTTAGGGGTGGCTGAATAGTAGGTTTATGCATGACTGCAAGCCTCTGGAAGATCCTACACCTTGAGGTTGTGGGACTCCAGAGGCAGCTTCAAATACTTGTTTGCTGCTTTGTAATAACATTTTAGCAGCTGTTCTCTAAACTGGATTTGTCAGTGAGAGACCTTTCTCATTATGCCTTTATCTGCTAGACCTGTCTGTGCTCTGAATCAGCCACAAATGTCTTCTATGCTACCATGGAACTTTGCCTGTTAAAATGTTTTTGATTGAAATAGCTTTTGATTTCAGTAAATATGACCTCCTAATGCTGCAAATTCAACAAATGACCATTCTCAGTTATTTACAACCTATAAAATCTTTTAAAACTCTGTTTTGCATAATAATGTGGAACAGTGCATTTTGAGGTTTTTATTTAAAAAAATAACTGTTATCATTAAGAGTTTGTTAAAAAACATTTGAATCATGCTCTAATGGCTGATGACTTGAAAAATATTCTGTCATTTGCATTAATATTGAGGAAAATAAGAGAAATAAGTCATTTGCATAATAATGTGGAAAGCGGTGTAAATTATGGGGAAAAAAATTAAGACAGATGATAAATGAGTTTGAGACTTAAAAAGTCAAAATGATAAGTTAAAAGGCTCAAAATCTGAGATTGAAAGTCAAACTTTATAATTCAAAAGGTCAAAACACAAAATTAGATGTAAAAATTTTTAAAATAGAAAGACACAACCATGTTTAAAGGTGAAAATCAGACTTTAAATTTAAAATGGTGCACCTAAAGGTCAAAATATGAGATTAAAAGTGAAAATAATATATAATATGAGATAAAAAGTCAAAATTATAAATTGAAAATGGTCAAAATGATAAACATAAAAGGTCCAAATATACAATGTAAAATAGAAAATATGAATTGAAGACACAAATGAATTTCTTTTCTCACATTTCTTTTTAAGTAATTATTTTTACTCTTTATTTTTTCACATTTTTATGACTTAAGGATATAACATCAAGGTTACGTTTACATTTTCATATTGGAGGAAATCTGCAGACCTCATATTTTAGGACTAGTTATAGTAAGAACATGATATCTTATGGGCCGGGTGTAACTGTACCACTGGCCGGATTTGGCCCCTGAGCCTCGAGTTTGACACCCCTGCACTAGGTGGTAATGTTCTTATGTAATGTTGAATTATGGTAGATATGCACTCCTTTTTTGTTGATAGCCCTCTATATTGCAATCTCAGTACTGAACAGTGTTATCACACATTGCATATTTATATCAACTCACCTATTCTATATCCTCTTCAAGCTGAAAGAGATTATTCAATAAATAAATTCCATAATAATTCTAGTCGAACAGAAAAGTGTTGATCTGAAAATAAATGCAACTCTACTCATGCAACTTACAACCTCAGCTTTGTATTTAGTATGTTATTAGAGCCATATTGACAAGATAATTATGGCTGCTTTATTTTTACTGGTAAACGGTGACGACTTTTCCCAGAGGATGTGGATATAAACATTATGTGAGTTGGCTTGTTAAAAAATAATTACATTAATTAATAAATAAACTAAATTAAATTTTAAATACTGTGTAATATGGTTGGTTCTTTGGGGCTGTAGCCTGTGTCAATAATTGGGGATTTTTTATGGGTGCTTGGTCCTATGTGGAATAATAAGGGAGGCCCACTAAAGGCGTTGGTGAGACTGGAGTAAGAGTCAGTTGTTCCACCCAACCGGGCTGAATGAAAGTCATGTCTCAACATGGTTTGGACCATTCAAAGGGGAAATTACTTCTAGGACAAAACACACCAGTGAACCCAAGCTGGTTGAAAAAAATTTGAAAGTAATGTGCACTGTTGTTTTTCCCCTCCTGAAGAGGATTTTTGAGGGGCGACTGCCAACGTTACAGGTGTTCTAATTTTCTTCTTTAAAAACACCTTAATAAAAAACTACAACACTCTGTATTCACCCTCTCTCGTACAAAATGTACATTTATATCATAAAGTCAAGCCAGGTTTAATTACCCTTCAAGCGACCCCTCCTTCCTTTCTCCCACCCACTGTTGTTGACTGGCTGCGCTGGTTACGTAACACATTTATGCCTGGCGCACGTGGCCACAGCCATAATAGATGGCATCATTTTGACGGATTAAACATTATCATCGACCCAGTGATCACAACCTTATCACGCAAACCTACAGTTTACCTTTTGAGACACAGAATAAAGGGGAATTTAAGGGGAAACAAAACAAAAAAACACACACATAAGTGACCCCCTCCTCACTAAAATGACTGATTCGCTAGGACGGATTCCTTTGCACTGCACGCGCCTTCTCCGTCTCCAAGAATTAAAATAATCCACAATGAAAGAAGAGAAAGGGAGGGAAAGAGACAATGTGTTTGCTGATAATCGGGGGGTACATTTAAATAGAACTAAAGGGCTTTTTCCGTCTCTGCTCAGAAACATTTGTTCTTTATTTCCGTTTTTCTTTTATCACAAATTTCCTTTTTCAAGTGTGTGGACCCCAAATTGAAATCTGAGTTGAGATACTATATTTAATTAATAATACTGTGATATTACCTGTTTAATTGCGATGAGCGGTCAAGTGTTATGTATAAAATATGAGTTTGTATCAATCTGTTGTGATCAAATTGTTAAAAAAATTTGCACTTTAGTTTAATAAGCAAAGCCCTGAACATGTGTGTGCTTTTAGTGTATTTTGCCCCTTTCTGCCCAATATGGTGTCACCATGCCCTCAACAGATTGACCACTACTCTCTCTCTCCCTCTCCTTCCCTGTCTCACGCTATCCCCCCTCCTCCTCCTTCATCCCATAGCTGTCATCCTAAGCACTGCTGAGACGACGGCTCAATCCCTAAACGCCCGGATGAAAGCAGCAGGCGACATTCAGGGCAACATGGTCGCATGAGTCCGCCAAGCCGAAGGCAACCAACCATTCCGGTGGGGGACGACGGCCACTGCTGGAATCTGTGACATATTCGACGCAGCCCACGGAAAACGGTTCTGGGAAAATACAAGCAGAGATAGAGGCGTGGAGGCGGAGAGGAACACGGCGCATTTCCCCCCTTGTGGTGTCCTATTTCGTTGGTAAGTACATTTTGTCAGGCAAAAAAGACACGCTGCCGCTGTGTGCTTTTTCGCTTCGACTGGCTTTCTGTCCTGTTTAGCCACTTTTTCCTTAACGTGTTTCTTTGTGGTGAGCGTCTGTGCTCGAGACGGAACGGGCCTGGTAAGTATGAACACAACGTGAAACAGAAATGTCTGTGAATGTAACTCAGCTGCGGCAGCTTACACTCACGAAATAATCTGAGTCTGAGTCGTTAGCTTTGACAGGAATCACAATGAATGTCAAATGTCACCACAAGTGGTTGTATTTGGCCGTAACAAGCCCGTAACGTTGTTTGCCACCGCTCGCACGCAGCTGAATGAAGCTGCTGCACGTGTGTGACTGTGACTCCACATCCGACCGTGTATCACAATAGCATCGATTCACACAGGCTGTCTGGTGGTCTGTTCACCGGTCGGACCAGTGTGGGAAAGTGGAAAAGCCAAGAAAAGGCGAGAGCTTGGCCCAAAGCGCCGCGCTCAACGTGCGTCTAATTACTTTGTCGTCAATCACGCGAGTTCATTTCACTCTGCTGAGCTTTTCGTGCACCGAGTAGACACTATTTGACGACAAGGCGGGTCAGTGGTCGAGCATGCGCATTGTGCACCGTAACTATCGCCCCATTGCCCAATAACAATAAGAAGTTAGGACAAGCCTATCCCAAAAATCTGAGAAGTGCCTCAGGTCTGTTCCCCGGTCGACATCACAAGCGTTAGGCTTTTTTATTGTCTCTGCTCTGGTGTCTCTACCTCGTTATTTCACCGTGGATGTCAGCCAGCCACACAGCCAGTCAGAGCCAGTCAGACAGCACAGGGAAATAAACCTCTGTTCACCTGCAGATATGAGCCAGTGATAACAAACTAGGGACCTATTGTGACACTGGCTCTGCTTATGAAGCCCCAGGGCGAGCCTCTTCCTTTGTGCCATTAAAAATCACACACACAGGCACAGTCATCACAGAGGGGTGGAAAAGATAACAAAAAAACAGCCGGGCCAAAAACAGCACTGTAAAAAGTTCCATATAGATACCACTTTAACAGAAATACAACACTGTAAAACAGGTAAAATCCACTTTAGAGCCCTGTGTGAGGAGTTTTTAGCTGTTTATAAAACTGACTCAGATGAATCCTGATCCGTCTTTATCACCCACAAATGGAAACAAGACCATCAGCAACCACGTTGATTAATTCTTTACAGCCATTTTCACGCCTATGACATTTGTCAGACAAAAGCCATTTATATTTAATTTCATCTGAAAAGATTCATACTTAGTCATACATCTGACTGGTTAAAGTAAGCAGGATGAGATTATTTGTCAGAAACACTACTTACTATTTAGAGATAAGATGTGAAGTTTTCTCCACAGGGGTTGCTAAAATTGACACGGTTCAATGATAAATTAATTCCTGATCTTTAGATCATAAATATTGGTACATTAATGTGTTAGAATCATTCTGTAGTTGCATTTGCTAAATCTGGAGATAATTAAAACTTTTTACTCTAGTAATAGTACGTTCTATTGGGCCATGCTGTCTTAAGTTGTAGTAATGGGCAATGTTGTAGTAGTTGTGTTTTTAAGTGTCAGATACTTAGTTTTGAACTAAAGCTTTTGTTGGCGCAAGCCAGTTTGATTATTTCCAATGTATTTATTTATTTATTAGCTGTTGTTTTGCTTGGGGGAGATAATTTATGGTTGAATTTGATAATGTTGTTATTATTCAGAGTATTTGAGTACTGATTAATGCTTTTATTTTGATAGATATGGCAGTTTTGGCACCAGGTGATGTCTATATTATGAGTAGAATGGGTGGGCAGCATGCTACCCCAGCTGCATGTATCATGTATTTTTTGCATGGACATTTACTTTTTTTTTGAACCGTAGCCAATATATTTTACATAAAAATAATCAAGATATATACAAGCATAAAAGGATTAAAAGTACCTCAAATATTTGACTTTAGTAGAGCAGGTGGCCTAGTGGTTTAAGGCACTCCCCATGTACGAGGGTGGCCCGGGTTCGAATCCAGCCTGAGGACCTTTACTGTATGTCTCTCCCCCACTCTTGACCCTGTTTCTGACTCTATCCACTGTCCTCCTCTATCTAATAAAGGCACAAAAATGCCCCAAAATAAATCTTAAAAAAAATACTATATATAAATATATATTTCACTTTATTTTCCGCCCTGCATGGACAAATCAGTAAATCTTATCAGTGCTGATCTTGTCCTGTGTGTGCAGGTAGTGTTGTCTGTTAAATTTCTTAATTACATATCTCTCTGTGAATATTGCCATGAAAAATATAATGAAGGGCCATTAGTGGTGCTTTTTGTGCCACTTTTCAATACAGTGACAATTCAGTTCGGTGTTTTAACGCTCCCCCACCTGAGTGCGAAATGCTTTTTTTTTTTTCCTGCTGCATTATAGCACTCTCAGTTAAAATAAGTTCAGCGTTTAGATGACTGCTGCCCTCCTCAATGTCACTTCTCCTCCACGGCTAAACCAAATCAAGAAGGAGCGGGACTTTTGATATGAAATTGTGAACCTTAATGGCGGCTGAGAAACAAATCTGACCTTATAGGTAAAATTCAGAGCTGCTGCTAATGCCAGGGTATGACTGCTGTACAGTATTTTTCCTTTGTTTTCTGAATGATTTCCTTGGCTAAAGGAAACATATTGAGTACACAGAGTAGATCAAATGGTCTCTGAGTACAGAAGTCAACTTTGGTAACCTAGCAACAGTAAACAATGGCAAGAGGCACTCTGACACTGAGGCTGTTGGAGCTTTTAGTAAAAAACAAAAATAAATGGACACAGGCTCTAAAGCAGGTTTATGCAGAATGCCAGTTATCCATTTGTGTGGCACTTAGCCAGAGGCAGCAATGACAGGCATTTAGAATTATTACACAGAAATAGTTAATCTTCTCTCTAATGGCCTGGTTTGCCTCGATATGGTTATGTAGAGGCACAGATACTGATTTCAGTCTATTTCATGACTACATATTGAGACTGGGCGTCAGTTAAAATTAAGATTAAATCACAATACGCAACTTTCAAATCTCAGAGGGTGCAATATTTCTTAAAGGGGACATATTTTACCCTTTTAAGACAGGTTTATATTGTTCTCAGAGGTCCCCAAAACATGCCTGTGAAGTTTATTGCTGGAAAAACACTCCAGTATTGGATTTTTGCATGTCTAAAAACCCCTCTGTTTCAGCACTTCTCAGAACGAGTCGTTTCTGTGTCTGTGGCTTTAAATGGTAATTAGCTGTCTGACTCCGACCCTGACCACACCCCTCTCAGGAAATGGATGCAGCATATTACAGACATTTTTTACCCCAAAGTTTAGACTGGGATTCGAACCATCAATCTCCCAGTCAGCAGGGTAACCCACTGAGCTATCCGGCATCTCAGCTGGCAGCTGTGAGGATCAGTAGAGGAGGGCAGAACTTTCCTCAAAGTGGGGGAAGGCCAACCAAACCTGGGGGCGGGTGCTTAGGCCCCTGGTGAGGTCAATAGATGTAAAATCTGAGAACGGCTTGTTTCAGCACACATTTTCTGAAAGGTGGAGAAAGATAGGGGGAGAGGGAATTGATTTTTCTGGTACTTGAGGCAATTGTGGACAGGCCAGGGACACATATTTGTGTTAGAAAAGCCTGAAAGTGATTTTTGCATAACATGTCCCGTTTAAACCTGAAATGTATCAAATACAATTTTTTTTCAGCAGAGATGTTTAGGGGTCATGCAAACATTAAACTGTCAATTTTTTTCTAGAATAGTTTGAAAAAAATCTGACTTGGGTTGTTTTTGTAGAAGTTTTTCTAATTAAAATTTAGAATGACATAAAAATGTCAGTTCCCTTCACTACACATTCATATCTTATTTGCAGTATGAGTCAAATAATCACTTTTTTCAGGTAGTCCAGCCCTAGTTTAATCTGCCTAATATTGTGTTGTTATAATATAGAATGATTTGTGGCTTGTAAGTTTGTTTTATAAATACACAAGATGAGGAATTTAGAAATAATCACATATTAAATTGCAATATTTGAAAAAAATATTGCACTAAGATTATTTTCCCAAATCGTTCAGCCCTATTAGATATTATACTCTACACAAGAGCTTTAAAGAGTAGAGTAACTGGTTCTCCTGTTATTGATGTGAAAATGGGGTAAATTTGATGTATAGCTGAGCCAAAACATTAGACTTCAAATGAGCATTTTTTTAAACCATGTATAGTACTTCCTCTGCTTTGGACTCTTATAGTTTCAACTTTTACGTTTTCATACTTGCTTCTAGTTTAATTAGAATGTCTCAGAAATTAAGTCCTTGTATCATTTTCTCTATTGAGAACATACACCTCAGAAAATAATTTCCAATGGCCTGCTGCGTTTTAGTCTGCATGAGTACATAGTAGCTAGAATGGCTTTGGAAGTCAATGATTAACCTTCATATTACGATAAGAACGACTGAGAAACGAGAAGAATGCAGGGGCCTGGCCCCTCCACATGTTCTCTTTAAGGTATTTTTCTCTCTTAAATCTTTGCTGAGAATATGTAATATGAGTGCTTTTTTAACTCTCCATGGCCTGTAAACTGGAGGAACTAAATAACCGAGGCTGAATCTCGTCTAGCCATAAAGGTCATTGTACTGATATAAAAGTAGATTGTGATAAGATATGCTGATTAATGACTTCCCTTTTTTTTACACACCTTTTTCATGTGATATTATGAGTTAACAGCATGGGACTCCTGCTGACCAGCCTCTCCTTTACCCTTCCCTAAACTGTTTAAACACATACCCACCTATCTTTGCTCATAAATGTTGTCATTTGCAGCTTCTAAAACTGTTTTACTCGTGTTTAAACCTTAGATACTCTATTTGTAGAACTCATTAAAGGGGATTAATTAAAATTGTTGGGCCCACACAGTTTAATCTGCTGTTTTGCATTTGCAGCTGCCTGATTTGCTGAGTGGACCTGCTTTCCAAGAAACATTTAAACTCTTGCATTGAACCTAGCACCTCTTGCTATCTCAACAGATAGTTTTGGCACAAAGGAGAAATGGATATCACTGTTGTTGTTGTGGCCTGTCTTTTCATTGAGCCTTAATTAAATTTTTCAACCTCTACCTTGTGGATATGAGGCGAGTTCTCCGAAACATTAGGGACAATTTAATTTATATTTTGATCATACAATGACCTGCCCTTTGTGTGTAAGCTTTGTAGAGAAAAACAATCCAGGCAGAGGGATTCACCACTCAATTGCCTTTGTGCAGCCACAGTTTAGAGCACACAGCCAGGGCGCCGCTTTTATGCTGACCCGTGAATTGAGCGGCGTCATAACAGACACACGGCAGTGCATATTTAAACAACAATTCAAGTTAGGCGGCTGGAGCTGGTGTTTTGAAAGTTCTGCGTTGAAATCAGTGGAGGAGGGGAGAGAGGAGCTATTTGTATGCACGCGTGCACAAAGTTTTTGTACATTGTGTAATGTTGCCATGCCAAACAGAGTCAGACCAGTTTTGGTGGAGGTGGTTTTTCTGCACATGTGCACTCACACTTTGCTGTTTCTATAAACTTTTTGACATGTGTGGCTCTATTTATAGTTCTAGTTTATGCTGAATTCATATTAGGCCTCTCACACTGTGATAACAAGTGAATAAGTTAAACTACATTTCTTTAAAGTGCCTCTCCTAAGCTGCACTTTTCTCTAAAATTTTAGATCCCATTGTTTTCTTTAAAAGGGGAGAAAGTCAGGCAGATTTGGTCTTTAGTTTGTAAAAAATGATCATAGATGTAACTATAGTGGTTAAATGTTAGGTCAGTAGGGAAATGCCTTTATTAGATAGAGTTAGAAATCAGCGGGAGCGTGGGGAATGAGCAATCGTTGGATTTGAACCCGGGCTGCCTGTTTGGGGGGCTATACCTTTTGCACATGGGATGGGTCCTAACAGGTAGGCAATCAGTGCCACTGAAATATAAATTGAACCACAAAAAACAGCACAGTTGTGGGTGTAGATGGTCTGGCAGTTAGGTTGCCCCAAATGTTCAGAAGCTAGTCTCCCAAGCAGGCAGCGCTCACTCACATTGGAATCCATCCTTGAGTCCCTTTCCTGCATATCATTCCCCAATCTAACCATGATATCCTACACTATCTGCTTTCCTCCAATAAATACAAAAAGCCCCCAAATCAGTCTTTAAAAATGGCACAGTTGCTGGTTTCAAGCACAAGGATTTGCTGCCACTCCACAATTTTTATATCTTATGTAAAAATCAAGCCATTAGTCGACTTATCCTTCTGGCTCTATTTTTGGACTGCTTGAGAAATACTTTTATTTCTTTGTTGTGATTTTTAGCCATGAATGTCAGCAGCCCTGGCACTGGTGATGTCATTGAGTCCTACCCTTTGTCCAGACTGAAATATCCCAGCAATTATCAGGTGGCTTAAGTTGACATTTTGTACATACTTTCATGATCTCCAGGGGATAAATTCTAATGACAGAGTTGATCTCCATGACCTTAGCTGAAACTCGTGTTCGTATCCAGTCCTCCCTTAGATTGGCCTCTTAAAGTGATTGTCCTTATTTGTTGCACCTGTCCCGAGCCAGCTGGTGTAAATACAGGTCATGTGAGTGCTGCATTACACTCTGAAGAAGGAAGAGAGCCAAAATGTTGATCTCCATCCACTGAAATAATTAATCAGAGGAATGAGTGTAAGGCTTTGCAGTTTCACTACCACTGTGGTTGACACGGTTAAGATTTCACATTTATTAAACAGTTCAGTGATTTTCCTGGAAAATTTAGTGCAGATATTTATGATTTCTTTATAATGAGTTCAATCATATTACTAATTTAACTTTTCCTGCTGTGCAGTAATGAGGTCAGGATTGTAATGTTGATATTCCTGCTAAATAACACAGTAAATTTCAGTAATATTATTGTTTATTGTTGATAATGAGTTTGGCCATGATGTTAACTAAAAGGCAGTGTTGGGTGTGTCATTGTATATTTGTCAGAGTACTTAGATTGCCTTTCTTTGGTGACAAATAATATAATGTGTTAGTTTTGTACTTAAAGTTATCCATTCAATAATTACTTTTCATAAAACTAATCCTGGAAAAATGCATAGCCTCTTAACCTTTTGTCAACAAAAAGAAAATCTTCTTGGCATCGTCATAGTTTGTTTCTCTTCTGCGTGTCAGCGCATAACTGTGGAAGGTTAACCTCTGTGTTAGTATGTTTGCATAGCTAGTTCAGCAAGATGGCAGAGAGAACAACATTTACCACAAATGTGTTGAATTTTTGGAAAAAAGGGATAAGAAAAATATGATAAAATACAAATTTAAGAGCCAATGTTGCATTATTTTCATTGAATCGGCTCTGCCAAGTTCATTGTCAGATTATGAGCATATTAAAGAGCTATAAAGGTTATTTCATGTGTAACTAGGCTACAGAATGACATTTTATGAATCTTAAACAAGGCTATAGAAAGACATGGAGTGAACACATTCAGAGGTAGACCTACAGGAGGCTATGAGCTGTCTGAAAAGTATAATCTAACAAGTTGCAAATGAGTTCTTGTCTGTGGTTACACACTTTGCTTTTCTCTGTATGTTATGCAGAAACTTACCAAGTTACTTTGTTTTTTTACATTTATTATTGGGCTTTTTCTACCGTTATTTGAAAGGAAGTATACTGGATGGGATCAGAAAATGGGATGAGAGGGTGGGGAGAGATATGCGGGAAAGGTGCCACATGCCAGACTTGAGCCCGGGCCGTTCTCGTACATGGGTCGTTACCTAATCACTAGGCCATCTGAGCGCCTCACTAGTTACTGTTTAATGGCAGTACTCTTGTACTGTAGAAGTAATGTCCCCATCATTGCTCATTCACTGCTGTGGTACAGGACAGTTTCAAAGAGGTGCACTGCTGTGGATGTAGCTAATTCGAACTAAAAAGATAGTTGATTAATCCCTTAAACTATTGATGGACTAATCCTTTATAAAAGACATCTGTTGAAATGCTTATCCATTGTATCACGGAAGCAAATCTGAGGATGAGTAGCGGCTCTACTCCAAGTCCCTCCCGGATGGCCGAGCTTCTCACCCTGCCCAGACACCCTGCGGGGGAAACTCATTTCATCCGCCTGTATCCCCGATCTCGTTCTTTCAGTCACTACCCACAGTTCGTGACCATAGGTGAGGGTAGGAACCGGTAAATCGAGAGCTTCACCTTTTGACTCAGCTCTTATTAATATTTTGTCCAAAATGATGTTCTCACACCCTCGCATCACCTCAAAAATATGGAGGGTTGAAAGAGAATGAGTCAGAGGTGAAGAGAAAGTCACAGTATGACTAACGCTAAGACGCTAAAGTTAGCTGTCAGAGTTAGCTTTGTGGAAAGCTAACTAGTTCACTGTACTACCATGTAAGCGTCCAACCAATAATGACGCGACACATCATCCCAGCCAATCATAATGTGCTACGCCATCAGAAGGCGCAGGCTCCAGACAGATCTGGTACCTACACTGGAGTCAACACAGTGATTAACACCAAGCCTTTCTCTTATTTACCACTGCAAAGACTCTTAAAGAGTGCTACATTTTAATCCTAGAATAAGGCATATGGTTTTAAAATGCTTGCACAGGAAAAAAAAAAAAGCTAAGAGATCAAAGGTTCCACTTTGCCTGCAGGGGGCACCAAAACCAAACAAATGCACTGTTCCTCACAGGAGCTTTAACCAAATAAAAATGATGAATATTTTTTGCTGAAAAGAAGACATGGCCTTCATTGTCTGGCTGGAACAAAAGAGGACTAAGAAATGTATAGAAAGTATGGTGGGAGCTGTCGTGGTTTCCATGACGGTGGGGCACCGTGTGGTCCAGCCCTTCTGCCAGTGGGTGTGTCCTTGCCTCAGTGGGCGGAAAGGCAGTTGGCACCAGGTCTTGCAGCGTCACCATCAGAGAACAGTCTGTCTCTCTGATCAGCCCACCTCGCCCTCAAAGCACAATCATACTGTTATGTCTGAGCCCTCCCTCGCCATGGCAACATCACATGATAGCACAGTGGAAATCTTCATGCTGTGTATATGTGTGCGTGTGAGTTACACGTCTGTTTGTACGAGCTTTGCATAATCCATATTGTTGCTGAAAACCTGGCAAAGCATGTCGGTGATCATGTTGAGCTGATATCAGGTATTTAATAAAAGTCAGGACAAACAGAGGAGAGGAGAGGGCGAAGGAGAGGTCAGCATGCGAGGGTTGTTGAAAGGAAATAGAGGAGCACACGTTCAGTAAGATGCTAGATAAAGGTGATGGAGAAAGATGATGAAAACAAGCCCTACCATTTTCCACAGAAGCTGTTTTTCAAACATCACAGTTACGTGAGTCTCTTGAGGACTGAATTTCAGCTTGGCCTCAGGGTCAGGGCAACCTACAGTTGGGAAAATAGTCAAACCATTTCAGCTCTTAATTAGACTACTTTAAAACCACTGGTGCAGCTTTAACTTCTCCATTATGAGCTTAGCTTTATAGATTCAGAAACACTTGAGGCTGCATTTCTAGTATTTGTGGTTTGTTGACATGTTTATGTATGCAGATGTGTTCAAGGAACTCCTATCCAGTGGCATGCTAACAACAGATTAAATATCCCATAAGGGTTTTCTTTAGTTCTGTTACCGCTGTCACGTAGACCAGCATTTTTCTTTTTACTGAATTGTAAGCCTTAATTACCTTAATGCTGCAAATGTCTTTTACCAGCATGTCTTCACTCAACAAATGTGGTATTTTATGGTGGTTTCTTCTGTCTTTTTGACAAATAAAAGCACTTAGAGTTAGCATGTATTCTTGGTTTTAATCACCATTCCTGGTAGGTGTCCTGTGCTGGTTGTTTTGAAGCAGGAGACCCTCAGTTAGACTGGGTACAGTGACACATAAAAGAAAACCTCTACTCTAAGTTATGGGCTTCTTAAAGTCTAAACCTCTATACTCTCCAGATAAAATGGAAAAACTCACATTGACTTACATGGAAACAATTATCCATTTATTACCCTGGTTAGCATGTGACTGCTTATGCTGGTTGCATCGTTTTCTCTGACCCTTTTGTGTGTTTTTTGGCTGCGTTTGTCCTCTCCACTTGGTCATGAGAGGCGTTTTGTGGGGTTTCTGGTGGCCTTCTGTAAGCAGCAGGGTCCGTATCAAAGCGTTGTCACACAGAGCGTCTCTTGTTTTGGTGCTGGCCTGGTGTTAACTATGCTAATGACAGGCTTACTGCTGAACTGTGAGCCATTGTGGTTTATATATGGGAAGTAGAATGGACATTATTTCCCTGTTCAACTATATTTGTCCTGGAGAACATGGCTATTCACTGTAATAACTTATTTTTATCAGTGAGACCTGTGGGAAGAATGAAGCTCAGAGAAACTATGATGGAAAATACTCTAAAAAAATACTGATAAAAGCATGGGAAAGCTTAACTCTAGTATTTGTGATGATCATGTTAATTGAGTGTTGGTGGTTTTTGCTTTATAGATACAGATATATGCCTTTACTAGGTACTATTGTCCTAAAGAATTCAAAACAACTTGTTGTCAATTTTATTTATTTAACCCATATTTATTACCTGACATGCCAGCTAGACCTGCTCCACATAGTCATTGCATGGGATTCACATCCATCTGGTCAAACACACATAGGCCTCGTTTACACGACGTATTGCTTCATTTTCCATTTTTGTTTCCAGAAAGTTCCAGGTTCATTCGGCAACATTTTCAAAATGATCTCAGTACACACAAGACTACTGGACACACCAAAAACGATGTAGTATACATGCCAGGCCAGTAGATGGCGGTGTGATTTTCATGCCTGCACCTCCGCTGATCCAAGTGATGGTGAAGTAAATCAACACTTTGTTGGAGAAGTACAGTTAAATTCAAAAGAGTGAGGAGCACGAACAGTACACTGGTGTCGGTCATCTTTGTTTTGTTTTGGGCTTCCCATCAGCATATGCATCACAAGCCTATTCGCACATGGACATGTACTGCAGCCGCAATCCGTTTTCAGAAAGTGTTGGTTTCCCTGTTTACACGGAGACAGAGACGGGGCGTTTTGAAGAACTTCCACTCTGGAGCCCGTTTCTGAAAAGTTTCATTTTTAAGGCACCAAAACGCCATTGCTGTGTAAACAGACGGCCAAAATGCTACAAAACTTAAGCATTTTCACTAGAAAACGTTGTGTAAACGGGGCAATAGTCTGTGTTTGGGAAGGGCAGAACCTTTGAAAAACTCTGAGGGTGATTGGATGAATGATCTGTCTGTCTCTTTCAATATGGACCAATCAGAATATCAAAACATATGATGTAGTAGTAGGCATGTGCAGCTCCAGAGTAAACTCTACACAGTGGCCGCTATCATTGCTCTTCTCCCAACTGCCAAAACCTTTTTGGAGAGAAGCAAAACCTTAATTTCCACCAAGAAAAGTGTTAAGTAGCCTATGCCTCTTCGCTCTTTTTAAAGAAAGAAATGTGGTCCAGTTTTCATAAAAAACTTCTGCTTTACTATAGCTGAAACCAGTTGTCACCATTGTTTACCAGTTTGCAGTAAAACTAAACCATGCTCGTCGTACTGCCTTGTTATCCTGCTTTGTTTCAGATTGGACCTTTGCGAGCTGGATCTGCCTGATGACAGACATGGACACCTCACCAAGAATAGTAACAAAACTACTTAAAATTACATTATATTTGTGCATTAAACAATATTTAAGTGATGGGTTAAATGCTCGTGTGCCCAGACGCTTTGGATGGGGTACTTAGCATTCATGGTTTTCATGTGATGTCACAAATTTGTGCAACTGTCTCCTTGACAGGAAGAACCACTTCCTACTGCTGTACTGTAGAAGTTGGCTGTCCAGGGAGATATTCATGTGTTTTAGTCAGTTTTGTTCTTGATTGTTTTGATGAAAAAAAGATTTTGTTTATCTGGATCTATAAAAAGCCTTTGTCATAAACTTAGCACAAAAGTATGAAAGTTTGTGTATGGTAGATTATTTCTTTGCTGTAACAGTGCTTCTTGGCAATAAATCTTATACCGATTGAAAGCCTGTTTCTTTCCCCTTCAAATGGTACCACATTTGTAAGAAACATGCAATTTTGGGATGAGCAGCAGTGGTGAGTATGTGGGTTGTGCCCATGAAAATTTTGCCGAATCTTCTCTACCAGTGCCAAACAGCTTGTTGTGTTGGTCACAAACAGCACGCCCAAGCTGATGCCACAAATGTTCACTGGGGGTTACATCAGGTCTGCTGGCAGACCATTACAACCTCTCCACTCCCAAATACTGATGTAGTCTCTGACAAACCTATCTCTGTGGGGGCAAATGTTGTCATCTTGAAGGATAGAGTTTAGTCCCAGACTGTGGAGACATGGGATTGCCACTGTTTGCAGAATCTCCTCTCAACATCTCTCTGCATTGAGATTGCCTCCAGTGATGACAAGCCTCAACATGACTCTCAAAGCAAGAGTAAGTAGCAACTGCAAAATAAGCTGTTTGGCATTGACAGAGAAGATTTTGTACAGTTTTTGGGGCGCAACCCACATACTCAGCTCTGCTGCTCATCCCACAAATGCTTTCCTTACAAATGCGGCCCAATAAAAGGGAAATAAGGCTCCAATGGTATAAGATGTTTTGCAGAGAATTGTGACAACAACGAAATAATCTACCAAACACACATTCCTTTACTTTATGTGCTAAGTTTGCTCCCCTGGGAAGAGCAAAACAGACTTGTGCTGTTAGACGCTCTGTTGTCTCTGTAGGTTACAACAGATAGTTGCACTGACCAGGCAGGATTCTCCTCTACTGTAGACAAACCTGTTGGTCAAGCTTAGTTCTGGCTCAGACTGTTCTGATGTTAGTAATTTAGATAGTGCCCCTGGTGCTGTAGAAGGGTTCACAGTGACAAACACTTGCAGTTGAAATTAGTATCTCTGCTTTTCTGCAGTTGTCAGGTGATGTAAACAAACATATCTTTTAGGAAGAAGGGAGAGTAAAGTGCTGGTGCTGTAGCGCCATGAAGTCTTTACTGGTAGCTGCACCCTCAAAGTGTCCGTGTGTTCATGTGACTGAAGGCTAAAGAAGAACCCTTACTTTGAAATGACAGAATAATGGTCTGAGAATTATGATGTCCTTATTTGTTTAATTTTAGATCAAGTGTTTGGGAAAAAAAATTTCTTAAATTTCCTTCCTGTCTTTAGAAAATTTAAATTTATAGATTTGTAAAGTTTTGCCAGTAAGGTTTTAGTAATGCTGTTGTTGTCAGTGAACTGTAGCTTGACAGGAAGCTTGGCATGTTTGGGCCAGACTACTTGTGTGGTATTACTGCCACACGATAATACTGTGGTGTTATTGATGACAAGTACTACATAATGAACCACTTTTTAAAGTGAACTGTTTCTAGAATTTTGTTGATCCTGATGTAACAAAAAATGCCAAACCATGTCACCTAAACAAAGGAACTACTAGTCGTTTCTTTAGACCTCTTTTAGTCACATTTTCCTGGTTGACTGTACCGGCCTATCCTTACAAACCTTGCATGTGTCTTTCATAACCTGCTCAGTTTCTTTTGTCTGTTTGACTTAACTGACTTTGTAGAAATCTCAATGTTTGAACAGGTGTGAGCTCACGTGTCCTTTCTAACTGTGCTCTCTGAGTTTTCTTCTAGATTATGTTAAAGGGTGTGACAAACCCCAGAGAAGAATGATCAACCTGTCTACACTGGTGTATGCTGTTGTGTTGATTATGTTACCGCCTATTTGCATTTGATTGTTGGGATGGGGCAGGGCTCCATGTAAGGATGAGCAGCTGGTTGACTGGCCACTGCACACACTCATGTGACGCTGCTATTTCTAGCCAAATCATTCCTTCTCTCTCCTGCCTTTAGCAACAAGAGCTAGTGGTGGATACGTGACACCTCAGAAAGCAGTGAGGCTGGGAGGTGGGGGCAGTTTGTCAGATGGTCCGGTGATTTCTGTGCAGAGGCCACCTTGCATGGTAGGGACCTGCGAGGTAGAACAATGGTATGTTAATGATTCAGTTAAAGATAAGCAGGGACAAAAGGTGTGTGCTGTGAGCAGCAGAGCAGACTCTCGGGTCGGTGCCACCAATCTGTCAATTGTCCTGTCATGTTTGCACATTTTTTGGTTGACTCAAAATAAACACATCTGTCATGCCAGCTGACAGGATGTCAAGGCATCAGGGGATGGTGATGCTGTTGAGTCATTTTGACACTAAAATGGGTTAGATTAGCTAGTGCAACGTTTATTTTGCCTCCAAATAAAACATTCAGAAATAAAACTCATGTGCTACTTCAAATGCATGCTCGAATGTAACCAAAGATCTGGCATGGTTGCAATTCTAAACTTACCAGAATAAAAAGCAGCCTTTTTTTCTCTTTTCTCTCTGCCTAATATGATTGATAGGTTGGAAGCATCCTGTCCCCATTTTCTCACCTTCTCATAGTCTTTGGTTTCTGCCTAGGTATGCTATTTACGAGGAGTCTCAGTGTCTGAGTCCTTCCCAAAGAATTTCAAACTTACTTAACTGCGTAAATCAGGAATAAATGTTAATAGTTATAGTGGCATCTTACACTTTGGTACTAAGCAAAGTGGCACATGAATGTTTGTATCTTTATTTAACAGAATGATTCATCCAGTTGTAAGGAAGTTAAAGCAGTTACTGTTAGCTTCATGTTGTTAACTGAGCTGGCATTGATTCCTCCTATGTGCCATTTAATTGCACAGTGCAGAGGAAATACCTTGGTGAATATATGGATGATAACTACACCTTATTATGTCATTATGCTCTATAAAGCTTTAAGCACTCTACAAGGTATTGTGAGTAACTGTTTTCCTTCAAACAGAAGAATTCATCACTGTATTCATATCAAGTGGAGGATATGATTAAGGGTTTAATGCATGTTTCTGATTTAATAATGTGAAATTGTATAATTGTTCCTCTGAAGATCTACGATAATCCAAACATAGAAATGAAAACCATTCTGGAACAGAGCCTGGAAAATGCACTGGCACCAAAAATACCTCTGTACTACAGGAAACCCAAGGGAAAACACTAAAAGTGGAGTGTGCACGAAATAAAGCAGTCCTGTCCTTGAGCAAAGATGCTTTTATAGGGTAATGTCAGGCCAGTAAACCATGGGAGACGAGGATTAAATATCGTAGGAAATCTACAGGGTTCCCTTTACTGAGCGGGCGCTGACATCTTCATAATGTTTCACACATTCCAACCCCTCTATAGCTCCACGGTAAGTGACCCCCCACTGCCTGGGTAAACCTGAGAAAGCTTACCCAGCCTCAAGTCTGAACTGTGGTCGACAAACCTGTCAACATGATCTTTACGCATAAACACTTCTGTTAGTTTGTGACTAGCAAAATATACGACAGGGAACATTTTTCATGTTTCCTTCAATTGAACTGAACAGTTTTCATCTCAAGCTATTAACTTACATAATCATAATGTCTTCAAAAGGTGTGGGTAAACATTTCACAGTAGAAGTGTAATAAAATTACAGATAGCTTTATGCCTTAAGGCTGTTTGTGAAGGACCAAGAGAGTGGGTTTGCCTTCTTGCACATTCTGCAGACAGGTAGTGATATTCTGATAGATATGACACAAAGAAAGATGTTGAATCTACATTTGAAAATAAAAAGAAATCAAATATTTGTTTTAGGCGTAATTCCTCCTAAACTGAACTGAAACATCCAGCATTTAGAGCGTCAATGTAGTCCATCCCCCAGTTTGTGATTCTAGCGTTTACATCAATGGCCTGCCTACCTCAGGAAACTACTCACCCCTCAAACTTTAAAAATAAACCTCAGCCTGTGGCTCCACATCAGTGGACTGCCCTTTCCAGCCACCTTAGTGCACCTAATTGGCTGTTTCTACCAAGCAGTCTGGTTCAGTTAAGTAGGGCACGGTACGCATTTCTTTGCGTTTCCAAAGAGCAAAAGTTGGAAAGGGTCCCAAAACACTTACCCGTACCGTTCCACTTTTTGGCACCCTTCCATAGTGGTACCAATCTCACCTATCCGTCCCAAAAAGGTGGAGCTACACACACAACAAAACGGAGCTGCACTGACGTCACGTCAGCGAACGACACAACTGCTCGGCTATGGGCTGCAAAACATGGAAGTCTACTCTGAGGAACAGGTAAAACAGGAGATAATCAGATTAGCATCTGCTTAAATCAGGGATATTTGGACTAGACAGAGATCCATACTGTTTTCTAGTTGGTGGATATTAATATCTGGCCACAAGTCAAGTTTCCTGACGTTTATCTGGACCTGATTTTAAGTACACAAAGCAGAGCCTAAAGGCTCACATCAGCCTGGTGTAGCCGCGATGGATGTGAAACTAAAGTAATGTTGAAGATTTTTAAATATGAAGCTTTAGATCAGTTGATTCTCTATATTGTAACTAGTTATTAATCTACTTCTTACTTCAGGTAACTTGTGAAAAGATCGCTCTGTGGTTGTTGAATGTTCTTGTAAAACTTTGGGCTGCAGCCTTTTTTTTAAATGAGATCGGTGCACCCAGGATTTCTGACTTTATCTAGTTTGATTTTAACACCAGTTAAGCTTTTAGTTTATTTTTAATGCGACAAATTCTTATCATGGTACAACTCCAAACTTTTATATTATGTTGTATAAACTTCTATAGACTAGATATATTCACGTGTTAATGTACCGCGACGACTCTGTACACAGACAGAGACCGTGGAAGTATGTGCACATATAGGTGCAGTGTGCTTTCATACGCTGATCCTACAGTATTAAGTTGAGGGAGCAATGCACACAAGGCCCTGTGTGTATACTTAAAACTTATTTCTCCTCTAGTTTGTGTGTGTGTGTGTGTGTCTTTAGCTTATGCACACACAGCGCAGCGTTCACCTGCGCTGTGCCACAATTGTATCTGTGATGCATCTTCCACGGATCTTTGTTTCCTCTTTGGCATTTTTGGCAGCGACTCAAGGAGTAGTGTTGCTGATGCAGCGCAAACACATCTTTGTAATACCACAATTTCAGTTAAAAAATGACAACTTCTTAGTGCAGTGCTCGTCAGACAAGTTTTCATGTTGTCAGAGCTTTGAGAGCTGGAGGCTGCACAAATTTGCTGGAAGCGGCCGGTTTATTTGATATGCAGGAATACCCTGTTAATAGCTTGAATGCCCTAAGCTGTGGCTCAATCCCACATACATCCCTTGCCCCTTCCACTTAGCCCTTCCACTATGTTTGGTGCACTCATAGATGCACCGACTCTTGTAGGAATGGAGGGGTAGGGTGAAGTTGCTAGGGGTACATGGCCCTTTAAACTGAGATTTTCTGGAGGCACACTCCATACCAAATATTATGGGAAATCTCTTCCAAATCATCAGCAAAATGTCTGCTTAAGTCATGTTCAAACATTAAGTAGTTTCTAAGTAAATAGGATTTAAAATTTAAGATGACAACCTAATATCTTAATTTAATGCATTTTATTAAGGTCCATAGGATTTATAACAAACATTTTGAGAAATGGCTTGTAGTATTTATTTATTTATTTATTTGAATCCCCATTTGCCTCTACCTAAGTAGCAACTACTCTTCCTGGGGTCCACAAAGAAAGACACTAAACATTCATGTAGATTACAATGATAATAGTCCAAACAGGAAAAATATACAAAATGTTAAAATGATAATAAAAACAAGAATAATGATGACAATACAATTGCAATTACAATAGACACCAATATGGCCAAGATGAATCTACTATCAATCAAAAAGGTAATCTCACATTGGCATGTATTGAATGTTGTCACAATGTCATCTAAGTGTTCTGTTTCTTCTTACAACAGTAAAAACAGTAACTTCACAATGACACAGTGTCACACAATGATAACCCAAAAGATTCTAAAATTGTAATCAACCATTTGGAATCCGATTAAGCCTATTTCAGTGGCGTCTGGGTCTCAAGATACTGGTTTAACCTCTTTTTAAACACATTTACTAGTTAACATTGTGATGTCAGATGGAAGACTATTCCATATTTTCATACCTCTAAACATGACAGTACACTGTCATGAGTTGGTAATTGTGAGTGGAAGTGTGAAATATCCATTGGATGCATGCCTTGTGTTGAAATCATGACAATTTCAGCCAAACAGCAATTGATTAAACAAAAAATTTGGCATTTTATACAATAAAATATTCATGAAAAAGGAAAGCAGAGAAACAATAATCCTCTCATTCATCAATGGCCAACCTAATGTCATGTGCATTTTTTGGATGTTAGCTCTTCTATCACAGTTATGTGCTAGCCTTGCAGCTATATTCTGGACTAGTTGTACTTTTTCTAAGTCTGTGTTTGATGCGCTCTACCACACAGCTGGACCGTAGTCCAAATGAGTGAGTACTAATGTTTGTATAACTCTGGAGATGCAGTACTGAGGTAGAAATTTAGTACATCTTTTTATAACTGCCAGACTTCTCCCCATGACTTCAACAGTTTTCTCAGTCTGCTTTGACCACTTCAGTCTGCTGTCTGATATCACACCAAGGAGTTTGACTTCTTCAACTTGTTCAGTGGACACATCTTTAATGGATAGGTTCAACTGTGGTTTGTCTTTTAATTAAAAATTTGATCCAAACATAATACTCTTTGTTTCGGACAAACTGACAACAAGCTTATTACGCCATAACCAATTAACAACCACTTGTAGTTCTTTGTTTAAAGCACTCGACAAATCCTTAACTGATTTTGCTGGTAGATAAAGGGGTTGTATCATCTGTGTACATAACCACTCTAGCTTCATTTAAAACAAGAGGAAGGTCATTGGTGAATATAGAGAAAAGTAGTGGCCCCAGGCAGCTCCCCTGTGGTACACCACACTGCAACTGTTTCATATTTGAAAAGCTACCATTATAAAATACATACTGCTTTCTATTACACAAATAACTTTTAAACCAGTTTACTGTCTTTGGTGTAAATTTGTAACATTTCAATTTGTGTAATAACAATTCATGATCCAGAACATCACATGCAGAAATCAAGCAACACTGCTCCAACTAGGTAATTATTGTCAATATACTGAAGGCAGTCATCTGTCATCTGCGTTAGAGTGGTTCCAGTAGAAAGGCCTTCTTGATAAGCTTGTTGGTAGTCTGTAGTTAACTTAATTTGCTTTAAAAAAGGCTGTATTTGTTCACAAACTGTCTTTTCAAGCAGTTTACTGAGAATTGGCAGCAGACTTACTGGTCTGCAGTTTTTACCCCTAAATTTTTCAGCTAAGTTTTTTGGAAAGGGATAACTTATGCCTCTTTCCATGCAGAGGGAAAAACACAATTAGTGATACTGGTGTTAAGATGTGGCAAACTGGTCCAGCCAGACACCCAGCTACCAGTTTTAAAAGTTTTCCATCTAGACTGTCCCTGCCTCCTGGTTTGTCAGTTTATGGTTAGTACAAGTTGTTCAACTTGTTTTACATTGACTAAATTTAATTCAAATTTGAGGAAGTTGTTACGTTTGATGAATTGTGCTATTCTTAACTCATGAGGGACATAAACTTACATTTCTTCTATTAGTTTTCTACTTTATTCACAAAAAAATTATTTAAATAATTTGCAATTTCATGTGGTTTGGTGAGGAATGAGTCGCCTGTGTCCACAGAAGAGGGGACCTGACTCGGATTTGGTAAATATTTGTGCCTTTATTGTTGTTGCATCTGTTTTATGTAAATGCTGTTAAAGACTATTGATAATATATCAGTAACTTGAACTTGGTTCCCATTTTGTAGGGAGATTCCACTACTACCACCTGTAACTGTTTTTAAGGGCCAAGGGGGCATTTGAAAACAAGGGGTAGTGGCAAAAGTTCAGTATGGGACTGAGCCTCTGACCAAGTCAGCTTGAGGTTTTTGTAGTTGTCAAGACAATGTGAACTGTGCTGTTGTACATTGATGTTATTGTTAAGTTGCCAGTTATGCAGATAAATAAGAATAAGGATTCTGGTAAAGGCAGACACACTAGATTATGTTAAAAATGCAACAGAGATGTTTTAAAAAATATTTTAAAAAAGAATGACATTTTTCTATGGTGTATCATTACTATAAATGATGATGCATTAGTAAAACTCATCTTCCTCTGGTCTCTCTGTATGACAAACAAGCTGCTCTACTTTCGCAACCTGTAAACACTGTTGCAGTGACTGGATATGCAGCATTGTTCTGCTGCGGTTCAGCTTGTGTTCAAATTTCAGTTCTTGTAATATGTCTGGTTTTCCTGTTTGGCATCCTTTTTGTCCTGATATGCATTTCCTTATGGACATGTTGTAGCATGTTTTTTTTTAATGTTTTTTTTTTTCATAAAGAACGTCTCTCTGAACTTACTGATCTTATCTGATTGTATTTGGCATAAACTCATTTTCTTAAATGCTTTGGACACTCGCATGTTATAAAAATAGCCAGTAATAGTTGTTTGTTTGCTGATATATTGATGTGAAAAATTACAGTATTGTAGATTTTTTTTTATCCTTTGTCATTGAAGACATTTGTTTACTTCTGTAACTCTTTGCTTATTCTGTTTCTCCTTTATCTGGCTCCTTAAGCTCTTCTGTTCAGCGCTAGAGAGGTAAATTGAAAGTTAAATTGGAGAGTTTATCTCTCTGCAGACATAAAATGATCTCTTCACACTCAGCTCTGCTGTAATAAAACTTTGTCTTGTAGGGCAGAAAGAGCTTTGGTAGAATCATATTAAGGGAAAATGAAATAATTCATTTTAAAATAGTGGGTTATTTCAGTGGAAGCAGTCATAAAAGCCTGGTACTTTTTAAGGAAAGCAACTGCAGCCTGCTGCACATTGGAGGTACAGGAAGACAAACTAAAAGAGACGGCGGTATCCTCGTGCTGTGACAACAGAAGTGCATTCAGCATTTTGACATGAAGCTGCATCTACAGCAATGGAAATACATGTGCCTAGTGGCACGTGTGGAGATGCAGGAGATTTGAGATTAATTGTGCCCCCTCCTGGTGGAATGAACAATGTCCTGATCTAAGGCAATGAGTTTTAAAGTCTTTGGGATATGATTTGTCCCTACAAGATTAGAGGTGACCCAGTCAAAGCCACCCTCCCCTTCATCTACCCTTTATCACCGGAACACCAGCAGACCACTTGTCACTATGAGTTTTCTTCAGCAGCAAGCATGCTGTGACAGCATTGAAAGACAAAGAAAGTAGCACATGCCGCACAGCCTCTAACAACGCTGTCCCTGAAACACCTCTCCCTGGAGCAACTAGTAAGACATATTCCAAAACAGACTGAAATCATTTTGATTTTTAGGAATGGAAAGCCTTGTGTTGACTACAGAGCCTAGAGTGATATGCAGATGTCTCTAAAGAGAGGCTAATTTTTAAGAAGCACAAAAAATGAAATAAGCTGCATGTAGGGGAAACTTGATCTGCAAACTCTCCACACAATGCAAAGAATAAAGGCCCTCCTTCTTTAGAGAGTACAATCTGTGGGTGTGCACCATGTGCTCAAAGTGTGTAACACAAACAGCAGACATGTGATAGATAACGCTGGTCACACAGCATGTCTATATAATTTTAAGATGAACTGATTCATGCTACAGAGGTAGTCATATCAGCCATAGCAGCATGAAGCTAACAGCAACATTTTTACTCCTTGGTCCTGGATTCAAGATGATTTTTTTGTTTACTGCTGCCTGTCTACCTTTGAGTTCCTCTATATCAATATTTAGTTCTCAAACTCAGAAATCTTTCATTTTTATGAGCTATTTATAGTACTATAGGAATGCAAGTTCCGCGCTTCATGACGTCTGCTGTCAGTGATTTGTGTTTTTATTCTGTGGTGACCTCGGTCACGTGATTAAGTCACATGGTGCTTTTTTGTACTTAAACATGTTTTTTTTATCTACTCATTATGTCCTGATAAAGACTCGTTGGAGTCGAAACGTGTAGATATCCCTGTTTAATAAAGGATTTTTATTACATCAGAGTGCCTCGGATGTTCAGTTCTGACTGCCATCTATATTATGGACTTTTATTGATAAGTTAACAGGCAAGTCATTGCCTTCTTTTGCAAACAATCTTTCAGCTGGAATTGATCAAGTTGTTGCACCAAATGGTTATTCAGGAACGTAACAAATCAGGTTGATGGTTAAACATAGTTTCTCATAGTTTCTAAATTTCCTCTTGTTGCTTTTCAAACATTGTAAGAAGAGATATCTTCCTACATTCAGGTGCTCTCCAGCAGTAAAAACACGCTGTGCTGATCCCTACAGTTAACTCTCTGTTGTGCTGATTTCAAATCCAGCCAGCTTCACTAGTTTTTCAGAGTGTTTTAGCTGTTTCACCGTCTTTACAACCTTAAAGCTAATTACATTGTGGATTAACTGGCCACCTCTGTGTATGAAGAAATCAGAAGTGACAGTAGAAATGATAGGAAGTACTTAATCTTTAGAGGAAACGGATATTAAAATAAGTTGAAGAAGTGGTGCTTGTGCATAACAACTCATGCTCAGTACAACAGTGTACTCTTTTTTTTTTCAACCAAATCAACAAAATTAAACAACAAAATTACCTCCTCAAAATACTGAGAGGCTAGTGGCGACTTGATTATTATGAATGGAAACATGGTTGATAATTTTCCCAGGAATTTACACTTTTAGAAATTTCAGACATAGGTTGTGTCTAAAACCACACACTCGTCACTCTTCCCTTTATAGTGAGCTGGTCATGATCAGTTTCTTCTATATTCCTAGCTCTCATGATACTTTGCTTGAATTCTGGGTTTGACTTTCAATGCATTCTGTCAAACCAGCATGAACATGTGATTCAGAGATTAAAATGTATGAACGTCATCTTTTACTCTGTCTGCCAAATCACTGAAAATACCACCCATAATTATATCTACAGTAGTGTACCCTGGAATGAGGTGCACTCATCAGGACAATTAAAAAAAAAGATTAACATCTCTGAAAGCCGCTCTTACAGACAGTTCACCAGAGACATAGTATATCTTACAGAGGAAGTGCTGTAATTTGCCAGTACAACATTTTTTCAGTTTGGATTATTTTTTAATTTACCTTTATTCATAACAAAAAAATGTCTGGCAGTTACATTCATGAAATAACCACATTGCAAATATTACAGACTAAGCAATATTTCATTAATAAAATAGAAAACCAATTATAGAGCCATCTAAGAAGTAGTAACACAACTGGTGGCTCACTTTAGCTTTGTTAGCTTTAGCTACAGCTAACACACAGTGCTTAACAAATTTATTAGACCACCCTAACCCTGACCAAAGTAAGGTTTATGCCACAGCTGCCCTAAATTAACAGCATTGGTAATTACCAAAATCCTTTTTTATGTTTCTGCAGTGGTTAATACACCAATATGTAGAAGCTCTTTAACCCAAATGATATTCTTAATGCTAAAATATAATCATTATTGTTATCCATGAATTTTCATAATAACTGATTTACAAAAAAAATGAAAAAATAGTAAAGCACATTATTATTTCTTTATTAATACGTCAAATTATAGTTATTTACTTGCATTCCTGAACAGAAAAATGAGTTTTAGTGGTTAGATGTTATACTTCATTAATTTCTGACTTCTCAGAGAAGCCCAGTGAGCCTGCTCAAATTGGGTGAATTCAGTTTGAAATCCCTCATTCCTGTTCAAAATGGTAAAATGTGGAGAGCTCACTGAAAATGAAAGAGTCCGCATTAAAGCACTTCATAATGCTGGATGGTCTTTGAGACAAATATGACAGATGGTCTAATAAATTTGTTAAGCACTGTATCTATGCTAGCTATGTAATTATCATTACTACATAAGCCAGGGTAGTAACGTCAGCTTTAGCAAACATAGCTAAAGCTAATATAGATAACGGATCTAGCTTACATAGCTACTTGGGAGCTTAGATTTGGCTATGTTAGCAATGTTAGCTTAGCAACCTGAGCTTTAGCTCTGTCACTACATAGCTAACACAGCTAACAGAGCTGCATAATCGATGCTTGTTGCGTTAGAATGTTTTCATGGAGGACGAGCTTTTTTCCCACAAGAAGACTGTTTACTTGGCTTTATTAGACATTTGACAATCAGGTTTTGCAGATCAGATTTTGACTTAAGGTAAGATAACATTTACCCTAAATGGAAGTTTAATCCAGTTTTAATGCATGAATTTTAGTGTGTATTACAATTCTGAGATATACGGTGTCTCAGATGAATGTTGAGAGTGGCCGTCAGAAGAGATGTATGGTCCGTAGCCAGACTGTCTTGGGACTACTCCAGCGATGACATCTCACAGTTAAAACATGGTAACGATGGCCCTTTTGATATCCATGACAACGGCAAAAATAATGTTAAAATTTCACTAAAAAAATAATACTATACTTAACATATGGCCACAAAAAATGAACTGATAAAGAGTTTATATCAAAATAATTATACATATTTTTTGCAGTATCATTTGCTTGTACATACAGACAATGGTCTCATATCTGTAATCATTATTACCTCAAAACGTGAACTGCTCTATGTTTTTCTGCTCTATATTCAGGTTTGCTGTGCTCCTCTTATTTGTCTGTCATGTATGAAAGCAGTCACTTTCTGCTTGTTGAAGCATCAAACCGTGGTGCATGAGGGTAAGTGAGTGCACCATGTAACGTATAACAATGCTCATTCAGATTTTGAATACCACTACAACATAGCGTTTTGACTATATGGACTTATATCGTGAATAGAGTGTGATTAAGGACACAGCCATGGTGGATTTGCACAGGATTAAATGCAAATACGTCCTCTGGTAATATTACAAGTTATTGGAGGTCCCCAGGTCCTAGGCTTTCTAATCCCAGAAATGAACTAGCGAAGCATTTTTGTCAGATTTGAGGTTTTTATTCAGTTGGGAAATCCAAAAAGCCTGCTTAATGTCTTCTTAAGGGTGTAACGCTACGCAAAGCATTCAGTGCAAGCTATTTACTCATGCAGTATTCTTAGTTGCTTATGTTAAAGATGCCATTTACAATTATAATTATACATTTTATTAGTGTTTTCTCTGATAAGAGGCTGTCATGTGACACATATTATGAAGACATCTTCTCAGTCTTAATTTGACTCATTAGGCCTATATTTTCAGGATTTCTGTCAGCACTTAGCTTCTTCATACACAGGAATCGATGCTGCTGTTGGAAACAGACACACACTCTTTAGGAATGTTTAAGAATATTTACAGATTACACAGCAATTTTTCATGACGTAATTAAAAGGATATGGTACTGCGGTATTACCAGCCAAAGCCCACACCAAGCCCTGAATTTTGTGTTTGATTTCTGTTAACTTAAATAAAAAAAGTAAGTTAGAAAAGTTAAAAATAAAGTTAAAAATAAACATGTCCCTCGCGAGACCCCCTGATGCGATTAAGGCCTAATGCTGAAGTCGTCATGTGAAATTCTCATTCCTGTTTTGACCGCTCTTAAGTGCTGTTCTTGGAATTTATTGTGCAGCCACAGCTTATGCTAGCAGCACATTTTTGAGTATTACTCTTATTTTCACCTAGAATAACAGTGACAGGGTAATCCGCTGACTCACTGACTTGGGGGGCCTAATCCAGCCGGCCTCGTGCCTTTTCTTCCGTTGTGTGTAAACTGTGTACATTGAAGTTAAATGCGCTCCTAATACTCTGTGTGTATGTAAGCCCGCTATTCCTACAAATTGGTGGCAGAGAGAAGGACCCCAAGTCCTCCCAGTGCAGCAAAGTCTCCCACTACGTGCGCACAGCAGCAGGTCTAATCAAAGCACTCCATAATACTGTTAGCTGGGTCATGTGCTGGAAGCCAGGATTAAGAGCAGGAGGGCACAGGCCACTAGATCCAGCTTAGGAGGGAGCGTTCTCCCTCTTTCTCTCTCTTTGTCCTCTCTCCTTTGATTCCTTTTTATACTCATCATTTACCTCACAGCAATCCAAGGTTACACATGTTAGAAGTTCAGTTGTTGCACAAGATTTTAATAAATCAATCTTCAGTTTTTCACCACCCAGTACTTGAAAAATTCCAGTCTTGGCTTATTAGCTTGTTTATTTCCAACATTCCTGAAATCTGTCTGTAAACAGTTGTTACTGTGACATAGATTTTTGTTGTCGACACCACCGCAGAGCCTTAAAACTTTGTGTGTCTTATTGTGTCCCTCTTTGACCTTTTACCACCTGCTTTCTGTCTACAGGACACTATAAGCAACTTTCCTAGACAGCTCGTTCTCTGAAGAATTTGCAGAACTCAGACTTGATAATCACTTGTCATTAAGTCTATATTGACGCTTTTATTTGATATATTTTAAGTTGGTAAAACATGAATGTATACAACAGAGTAAATACTTTTTAATGGCTTTTATGAGAACATTAAGATGTAACTGGTGTTGCTGGCAGAGAAGAGGGTTTAAAGGACACGGCATTTTGCATTTTATCCCCATTAGTGTGGATTTAGCCATAACCGTTACTGATAATGTGGATGTTGCCTTTTTTACAGCACCTCTCTTGCACTTTTCGTGCTGCATTTTCACCACTGGCTAATACCGGCACCCACTTTGCCCCAGTAACACATTTTAATACCTCATAGCATGCCAACAGTAGATTACCAGTCTCAACAGTTGAGAAAGAGGTGGGGAGGTTAGAGGTTCTGGCCATGTTTTGCGAGCACAGAGCCAGACCAACATTTCTCCCTTTCCACATCCAAGATGAGGAAAGATCCGGAGGGCTAAGCAGAGGAGGATCAAGGGGATAAGGATAGGACTAAAGGGGACACACTTTTCTGTTGGATACCCACACTGCTCTGTTGAAAGAACTGGAACTGTCCGGCTAAAGCTGAGTGTGGGAGGGGAGGGTGGTGAGAGAGGAGAGGAAAACAGAGAAAGGGTCAAGAGTAAGATGACTCCCACACTCAGGGGCATCGAGACAGGTGGTAGAGAGAGAAGAAAGTTGGATCGCAACTTCAAAAAAGGCCCCATTGTCGGTAAGTAACAAACCTAATTGTGCCAGTAGTTGAGGATGTGAATGCCAGCCAACACAACTTCCCCCCTTACTGTTAGTAATAAAGTAGCTGGCTTTATTTTCATCGAGGCACATTTTGATTGGTCAATTAGGATCCCTGTTGTGAGCAGAGTTTATTCTCAGAGATGACTAATAGTTTCTGCCTGACTAAAAGCTTAATTTGGTATTTCATCCACTGTGTTGCTGCTATTTTAGCCTGCATGTTTTTTATACATGTTTGTGATTGTATATATATGCTCAGCTGGTTGTTTCCATTTAATTATTACTAATGTATTACAGGAAAGGGTACTGGCAACCTAATGGTTATGTCCATGAGTCCCATGTGTCAGCCTTGAAGCAGGGGGCTCGGTGTCAAATCTGGCCTGTGGCTTCTTTTCTGAAAGTCATTCCCTCTCTCTCTCTCTCTCTCTCTCTCTCTCTCTCTCTCAGTCATCCCTGACACTAACCAGTGTCATCTAAATAAAAGCAAAAAGCAAAACAGCCTAAAAATCAATCATACATGTATATATATTAATAGTAGTAATTACTTGCTGTGATTTGGTGTGTCTTAAACTGTCTCTATCTGTTTACTCTGTATGCCTGTAATTTAGATTCCTATTTAATCTCTTCATAAATCACCATAAACAAAAACAGTGTCAGGACAGTGTGCCTGTCTCACTGACTCAAAAGAGAGGAGTCGCTTTAGTCACTTTGCCATTTCAGGGCGGGGGAGTCAAACCTGGGCGCAGTCTCCTCTGAAACCAGAGAGAGCTGACCTTAAAAAAAGTATTTAAACTGTAGGCCTACTAAACAAGGAGAGCTGGAGGGGGTTTGATTGTTTGCTGTTGTAACACTGGCTGCTTTAGTGTTGCTAAAGGCTCAGTTACTTATCTGATATATGGAGAGGTTGATTGACACAACTCTGAGTTAGTCTTCCTTTTAAACTAATGAAGATTACAAACCTATTTAATATGAGAGTTGGTTTGAATAAGATGGGTTGGTTGGTAATGGTGTTGTGTGCCATGACAGCTGTTTGATAGTCAAGGAGAAGTTTTAGAATTGAATCCCCAAAGTGGTGTGTACTACTGTGTAGGGCTGTCACTGTACTACTTATTTAAACTTCAATAGTATCAATATATTAATACCTGTTTTTATCAATGGTTACAAACATAGAAGACCATATAACTTAAAATAACAGCTCTCCCTCTCGTCTGCATGTGGCAGCTTTTGTTTTAAATGTGACTGAATATCTAAAAGCTCTAAAAATTTTGTTACTTTTCAGTACTGTTGATCATTAAAACAATGAAGTGTGTCATTTTAAACACTTGGCACTAGTTAGTAGTTATAAAAACATTGACGCCCTGTCCTTTGTATGTGAAAAGGTTGTGTGATGCTATTTACGGGCGCTGCACAAGATTGGTATCCGGAGTACATGTTTCAAGTGCATATTATTCTTCAAGCGATGACTTTATCTTAGATGAACATACTACAGTCTGTATTTCTGCCTGAGGCAGCATTAGCAGGCATTGCAATAAAACGCCACAACTCTCCAACAAAACCTGTGTATTGTTGATCAGAGATCGGTGTGTGGCTATTCTGGGTCTAGTGCTCCATGTTGCACCCAACCTTGTTTTCCCAACATTTCCTGTCTAAGGAAGTTTCCTCAAAAAGGAACATTAAAATGACGCTGTTGTTTGTGCTTTTAGGTAATGCAGGTGCCATGTACTTTTGAGAAAGAGTATCCTTGAAATGAATTAACAGTGTGTTTCCTCAACTGGTCTAGCCACAGGACCCACTACCATCACATTTAATAGGAAATTGTGACCATATACAAGGTTTTAGTCAAGTCTTGTTATTTTAATTCCTGTACATTGAGAGCAAAGCTAACCAGGGAGAAATTCCTTGTTGCTTAAGCATACTTGGCCAATGAAACTGATTCTGATTCTGAGATTGTCCATTAAATCATTCATGGAACATGTACATTTTGGTTGTAATCAGGGATCTTAACCCCTTTAAGCCTGGTAACTCAGTTAGGGCTGAACGATTTGTGAAAATAAACCAATTGCAATTTTTTCCTGCAATAGTGCGATTGCGATTTAATATGGGATTAATTAGGTTCCTCATTTTATGTGTTGTTCGACAAACATAAGCAAGAAATCTTTCTATATTATAACAAGCTCAATATTAGATAAGTTAAACTAGGGATAAAATATTAACAAATAAAATAAAATATCTTACTGTGGTTTTAGCCCGTAAAGCCAATTTGATATCAATTGCTATAATGAAGGAGATGATCATTTCTCATATTATTCTCATTTTGATGAAGAAAAATAAACACATGAGCAAGAAAAGTAGGATTACTGTTAAAAAAATAAAGATAAAATAGACACTTTAATGTTTGAATAATGTGTAAAGCGTAAAAAAAAGAAAAAAGATTGTATTACACTGGTATTTTGACACTTTTCAGGAATATTTCACTGTCTGCGATTTGAAAATTTGCAGCATGCCAAATTGCAGTTTAATCTAATTTGCGATTAACGGCCCAGACTTAAACTCAATAATAGCCATAAAATTCTTTTTTTTTTCGGAGCTGAGATGTTTATTTAACATTCTACACAAATCCAGAAAAAGAAAAGGTGCAATAGAATGTCACATAAATATTTTTGGTTTCACATCTGATACATCAGGCGTTTTTGGCAACTGATAATCCACTGGAGGGCATTTTTATCATTTATCAGATTGTATTCAGAATGTTTTAGAGTAATTGACTGATCGTATTGATTAGATAGAGGTCTTATAAAAGTATGTACAAAATATGACGCAACAGGCTGTAAGACGTTAAGAAATTAACTCACTTTTATTGAAAAAGCAGGTTTGTTTTCCCAAGATAATGAGATACAACAAGTCAAGATCTTGACAAAACAGTCAAAATGTACTCGTTATCACAGCAAGCAGAGTAAAATCTAAGGATGGGATTCATCTGCATCATATACATTTTAACCACATTTTTCCAGGTACACTGACCCACTTTGTGGTCATGACCCACCAGTTGAGAACCATTGGCTTGTACTCTCAATCAGGGGTTGAATTGTGTTGAATGGAAAGTCTTTGTATTTGGAGTATTTTTTGAGTATTTTTCCATGTATGATTTTAAAGAGAACACCCTGTAAGTTGTCAGTGCTAGATTTATGTTCATAGATACATTTGAGTGCCTTATCACTGTTGCTTGTTGTTAATTCTTATCATGAGTGATGTGAAAGGTGTCACCAAACTCATTCATCAGTCTGTTAGATCATTAACTGTGTGTTAATGTACTGTATGTTCTTCATCTCTTTGAGGTCTTTACACCCAAAATTTCTTTCCTAAATAACACAGGCACTACATGCTCAGTTCATGTGTCAAATCCAGGTCTTATTGATATGAAGTGAGCTTGAGTTTAAGAGGGAGTTTAGTTTGAAAAAAGGTATTGTGCTGTGCGATGCTTCACTGTTGCCTTGGCTGGGACTGAGCTGATGACAGGAGGATAATCACTCATCTCTACCATGGAAAACCAGCTAGATACTGAACTAGAAACTATTGATTCAACTGCAGGCCCACATTATTTATGACAGATTGCCGGTGTGCTTCTAATGGCTGTCAGTAGCAGTCTGAAGGATTACCAGAGTTACTTGCCTCATGACAACCTGACTGAATGCTGCAATGCAGACCCATGTCCATGGAGAGAAAATAGAACAAGCGAGAGGATTTATGGAAATGTGTGTGAGAGCGACATGTTCTTCGCAGTCATGCGCGCAGTTGTTGTCATTCTTAAACGACCCCCCTCCTGTCCATGCAGGCTGACTGATCCCAACATCACACAGAGTGTACAGTATGAGTGTATGTTTGTGTTTTGGTTTAGGAGACAGCGCCTCCCTGCTGTGAAGCCCAGAGTCAGAGGCAGCAGGTGCAGCTGACGCAGACAGGCTTTTTAGCAGGCAGGGACCAGTTGGGGGACGGAACAGGAGAGAGTGAGTGAGAGACGATAGAGAGGAAACCACAGGGACTCAAACAAACACATGATTGGACCACTGAACTGTGCTGGACAAATGAATATATCGCTCTTATTCTTGTGCTGGAACAGCATGTGAAAACGAACGGAGCAGCACCTCAGCAGTGTACGTGAGTAAGGAGTCTTTGAGTGTATGGTTTGAAAAGTGCAAAGATAGTGTAGAGGTTAAGCAAGAAGGCAGGAGTGTATGAGGCAGGCAGTATGTGGTCAACACAAATCTCTTGCAAAATTTTGAAATTTTGAAAACCATTGGACCAATCTTATTGTAAAGACACCAGTGTGATGTACTATAGTAGAAGAAAAACCTTCCAGAAAGCTTTAACTCCCTTGTTTTTCTGCTTTACACCTTTTTCTTGAGTTGCATCCTGTCTTGTTATGCTTCTTGTAGCATGATCAGCGAGTGTCAAGTAACTGCTGACGAGGACGTGGTCAGCAATAAGGCTGCAGTGACTCTAGTCCGTGTGCTTCATTGTGATGACAAGAGCCCCCATCTCTGCCTGCTCAGACCAAGTTACATAGAGGCATACTGTTCAGCATGTTTTTGAAAGGGACAATTGTGGCAGAAAAAGTGATGCGTGGATCATAGCCAAATAATGTTGGGATTGTGTGATGGGCCTCTGTGTTAGAAAAATAAACGGCCAAAAGTGGAGCGGCCTATTTCTTACCAGAATCATAGTTGACTGTGATCCAAAGATTATTTGTTTAATTGTTGCTTTCAGTCCAAACTCAGTGAGTATTACTCATAAACTGTCATATTGATCTACGTAATCCTGCATTGTACTGATGACCAAAGGAATGCTAGCGCTCTGAATGCCCTTGATTCCTCTGCATGCTTTTCTCCGGCTGTAAAACACATCCACGCACAAGCTCTCCTCCTCTCCCTCTCATCTCCCCCTAGTTGGTTATCCTTCTGTGCTGTCATTGGCTGCATCCCCTCCATCTGTCCATCCTCTCTGCACGCAGACAGCCACTCAGCGATACACCCAGGCCTCTCCGACATTCGTCATTGGCTGGCGTGTGATGTGAATGCGGATACTTTCCTTTAAGAGGCAGTCTAGACTTTCTCTCTCCTGCAACACCACCACAACCTGCTGATTTCTCACTGAGCATCTCCAGCTCTTTCTTCCCTCCTCCTTTTCACTCCTCCTCTCCTCCTGCCATCAGCTGTTCTTTTTTCCCCATCAATCACATGCTCACCATCGTGTTATATACCACTTCTTTATCCCTTTTCATTCATCCATCTTTGACATTCATTCATTTCAACCATTTTATTACCTTCCACTGATGTGAGGAGACATGAAGGTGAGTGGAGTTGATTTACAGGCCTGTTTGCCTCTGCTTTTATTGTTGTAACCATATCTCTCTGTCTTTTTAACTTCATAAACCATCTGGTAGCTGTGAGCATCCTGTGTCCTTGGAGAGCCGCAGCTGCGTACGCTTCAGGTGTAACAATTAGCCGACACGTGTAGGATGCTGCCATGAGTCATCATCTGACGCTGCATGTATGTTCTTTCAGCGTGTGCTCTGAGAAGGAAGGTTTAGTGAAAGAGCAGAGAAGTGGAGGGAGGAGGGAGAGAGTTGAATGAGTGCGTGGATAGTGCAGCCGCGTGTCAATGCAGACTGTAGCTCGTGACACAGTGTTTTCGCACCAGCTGTGGCTGTGCTGCAGCGGCATCTCGAGCAGATTAATGAGCATTGTATGGCAACAATCGGCCAGAGAAGTGATCACAGTAAGTGGATTGCACACCAGCAGACAGCATGTACTTCTAGAGGTCAGTGCTCTAACAGGTGAAATCTCTGCTCAGGCTGGGACGGAGCTGCATAGTTTAAATTTATCACAAAATCTTAGTATTCTGTACATGTATGAAGCTTTCTTCCCCCTTTTTAAACCTTGAGTTTGTCCTCTAGACATCAGTTCCAGACAAGGAACTTATTTTCGGTCTTGATGCCATGTTGTAGGGGTTCTTTTAGTGTCATCGTTCTCATTATATGTACTGTTTGCCACCTGACACCCGCAGGGAGAAATTGTATTTGCCAGAAATAATCCTCAAGAGCATGCTGCCACAGAGTTTGTTGCTTTTATATGTTTTTATCAAGGGGATCTGTTTATCTCAGTCCCAGCATTTTATTTTGAGCTCTGTGCTGAATGGTAAACAGGCTGCATTTATACAAGGCTTTTTTTTCTACCGTAGCAGAAAAAGCACTTTAGTGTTGACCTTGCAAACTCACTCTTCACTGCTGCCATGTCAAGCGTTGACCTGCCCTCAGGGAGCAATTTGAGGGTCAGTGTCTTTGACATCAAGACTGTAGGAGCCAGAGATGTCACTACCAACTGATGTGCATCCTGAAAAAAGAAATTTAAACACAAAGAAAATAGCAGATGTCCCCAATTCCCAATTTTAATGAATAATGGTGTGTAGAGAATTGGTTAAAAGCACTTACTTTTTAGTATTACATGCCCCAGCAATTGCAGTTTCCTTGAATGCTAACTATAATATTTCCATATATGTGTATTTTATCTACAGTACCTTAGTTATGTTTGATTGGATGTAATTTAAACAACAAGATAACACTAAGATAAGTCCTAATTGATAGAAAATCCTGTTATGGGAGTCTTAAAATAGCCAGGTTGTAAAATCTACTCTCTAGTATTGCCTCTCAAACCAAAGCAAAGTCATGTTTTCCCTGGTACCCTCAAATATAATGAATGTGAAGAACAGCAGTCATTTGGACAGCTCCCGCATCCTCAGTGGTCACGGGTTCAGCACCTTGGACAGCAGTCATGACACATCGGGTGCACTAAGTTTTAATGACTCACCTGATGTGGAGAAAGGACGACCCTGACAGACCAAAAGTCCCTGAACAATAACCCTATGAGGATTCTTTTGGTCAATGGAGAGATAAAAAGGTTGGACTCCAAAATGGCAACAAAAAGACTGATTATCAAACTATCTATTATGAGAGCATGCATTATGTTTCCTATGATTATGAAATGTGTTTTATTGTTGTTAAAGAAGATGATACCAAAAAGATGGTGTCTAAGATTTAGTAGTACATGAAACTATACTTATAGTTAAATAACATTGTCCCCATTCAACTGAGTTGCCTCTGCAGATTATCATACAAACCTTAATTGTTTCAGCGGACATCTTTCTTTCCCTCAATGTTAAACGTTCTTTTTTTTTTTTAAATTGAATTCAGCATTCTGAGTTTAATCTCCTGTGCAGGTTTCCCCATCTCAATGATCAGCAAAACAGCAACATAATCATGTTGTACATTCTTACCCTGCTAACAAAAGCAAAAAGCAATTACAATTACTGCTGTTAAATCTTCAGGATGACACTGGTGCCTCTGTTCATTCTCCTTATGTGCTCCCAGACTAACCACCTGTTCCAAATGACATGTTTGAATGCAATATGTTTAAAGGTTTAATAAGAATACATTTTTCAAACATGTCTGTGTGTCCCTCTGGAAATACACAGCTTAATGAAACACATAAACTTGGCTAGGGTTCACATGTTTATTTATTAAAGTGCATGCACACTAAACAGAAATAAATACATTTGTGATCCACTGAGAATATGTCTGTAGTCACTGTTTGTAGTTTTCATATTTACAGCAGAGCTTACAGAAGACAGTGCACATTCTATTCTGTATGGATGTGAGAGGAAAGCATGGGGGGCCCTGTTGTAATTAAAGTCTGTTGAACCACTGATGCCTAGTACTTTTACATGCAGTTAATAAAAATGATTTATTGTGTTTGTCTGACTAAAACTACACTATTAAATACATATAAGCTTGTTTGTCCAACTAAAATCTGAGTTGACTTCTCAAAAAAGGACCAACACACTCAGATAATGCAGTTTGAGATGGATTTACGCAGGTTTGTCTATGACTCAGTCACATCGCAGACTGGACTAGGCATTCTGTAGATGCTTTAGTGTCTGCGCTGGACTTGTGTAAGTATTATAGCATCAGTGCTAACCATGGCAGAAGTATCATTGTTGTCTGCCTTTAGTTAGTGCTATAAGTGAGATGTAGTGTGTGTAGATGTGTACCAAAAGTAGAGTGTAGAGAAGAGTTTTTTTTTTTTAGCCCTTTACAGTAGATATTGATTTATTACTAGTATCAGGAATGGGGGCCAGTACCAAGCCACAAAATAACAGACTACAGACTTCTATTGTGAAGAAGTAGTCAAAAAGAGTTACCATTTACCATTGATTTAGCTTAGCTTTAACAGCGATGCCAGTGAGTGTACGGAGCTACCGTGTTACAGCTGCTTCTCCCCTTGTTTAACGACACATCCCTCTTCCTTGAATCATGCAGGTCATGATATAAAACACACTGTTAAACAAATCTTTTCAGTGCTGGGCTCGAGACAAACTGTGTTGATCCATTGCAGCTCCCAGCTTGTTTTAAAGCCCCAAACAGGCTGATAGAGACACTCTGAAAAGCCAGCATACTTGTCTTATGTTACAGTTATTACAGACATCCAACTTGGAGAGAAAAAACCCCCACATCATTCCCTCCCTTTTGGGCTTCACGTTAAATACGCTGGCACAGACAGGTGCGTTTGGCTTGTTTTCTGGCTGCTGGACAGACAGAGTTGTTGTGTCACGTATCATTTGGCTACACTGTCAGCGGCTTCAGTTATGCCTTGCATAGTCACCACAACACAATCCATGCATTCATACCAGTGATGATGATGACAGAAATCCATTCTTTGGCAGAAATTTTACTGATTATGGCATTGATAGTGGTTTATCACCCACCGTGAGTGTAAACTAGTACCTACGAGATTTACAGGTCTAAAAAGTGGTCCTTATTTTCGCTGTTCAACACTCAACTGGTTAGCTGTTTGCTAATGTGACCAGAAGAGGCTCCAACAGTTGCTAAGCTAAAAGGGGTTATATTTCCGCTGACTGTAGTGAAGATGAATATCCTTGGGCCAGTTACACCCCCCCCCCCATCAAAAGGAATGATGCAGTATCTTCAAAAACCCAATGCTGGTGCCTGATCTCATCTAGAGACTCCAGACGGACTTGTTTTTTCTTTCAGTTTCTTCTTGGTATTTTAGATGGGGGTGGGGGGGGATGTTACTGGGGCATTTATGCAACCATTTCTCAAATGAATTTTAACTTTTTTTAAATTTGTGAAGCTTTCATAAATTCCTTTGCCTTTTCAGGGAAGTTTCAAGGTCCCAGTGACTCACTCCATTCAGATACAGCAGTGTGGATTCATGTAGCCTGAGATGGTCAGGTTTTCTCTGATTCACTGCAAGTCTATTTGCACGAAATCAATTTGTTTAGCTTGCATCACACATGAAGCTGCAGACTCTCTGGCACAGGCTGTGTTCAGTGAATGGCTGCTGTACGTATAGATCAATGTATGTAGAAATTTATGGTAGGGTTGTTGACTTGCTCTTCTAGGACACAGGGTCATGCACCTTTTCCTCTGTGAGAATGTAAATATGACCAGGCTTTTTTTTCCACTTGTGGATGATCTCAAAGACATTACATCAGATGTAAAGGGGAGGACATAGCTTTTAAACACAGTATGGAGGATTCCTGACTAAGATCAGAAGTACCACCCTCTTCTCACATCTAGGAAACGAATGCAGCTTGCCAGTGTCTATGTTTAGTGGTCTGGGTAATGTCCGCAAGTTGGAACAGAGTGGTGTGCAGATGTCAGAGACGCTCATGAAGAAGATGAAGTACTTCTTATGTTTCTGCAGGCTCTACTTTTGAATGAGACGCAGTTACTTACAACCAGGAGTTCACTGAGGCTGTTGTTCTCACAGTTGAAAAGAGCTGTGGTCAGAAATGAAGTGAGCACAATTAGTTAATTATGTAATACTTTTCACAGATTTCTTTGTGGGGCTTTTATGCCTTTATTCACATAAAACAGTGGAGTCAGAGTAGGAATTCAGGAGAGAGATGGGAATAAAATATAGAATCTGAGCTTTGAAGTAAAATCTGGGCCACTCAGACTTTTGCCTCTGGGGCGTTCTACCTAACCAAAAGGCCAACCAGTGTCCCAGTTATGTTGGACTCTTTAATGTTGGGTTTGACAGACATTGCCAATTTTATTGATACTTTGGTCCTTGTTGACATTGCATGTTTTTAAAAGAAAACATCTCTGTTATATAAGTGAAAGATAGTACTGAAATGTGCCAACGCTTTAAAGAAACTACAGATGTTTTTCAAAGACAGGTGCTTATAACCTTACATGCCAGATGGGTTTGTTTCACACATCCATCTGGTAAACCACTCATAGACAGCATTTGGGAGAGGGCAGAGCCTTTGAAAAAAAACCTCGGAGTGTGATTGGATGAACGCTCTGTCTGTCACATCTTTAGAAGGTTCACTTGGCAAATCAGATGGATACGCCTGTTCCTTGTTTTTCACTGACGAATCCATCCTGCAAAGCTCCCATCTGAACCGTTTGGGCCTGGTTAGAAAGTGACAGGACCAATCAGCGATGAGGGGCAGTACTTTCAGACGCGGTGGAGTTGTGACGTAAGCAACAAGAGGCTGTGCAATTATGGCGGAAGAGTTTAGCATGGATGCTGTTAAAGCACCAGTTTTATCAGAACTTGACAACATTTCTTCGTTAATAGAAGAACAAAGAACAGCGGTGAGTTGTTTTCTTTTCAAAAATGACAAAAGTCGTGTACTGACATGTTTAGTCGCCATGGCTTGCATTATTCCTCGGTAGCTGCGCAGACGCACCTCTGTCGCAGCTACGTCACTTGTTTTGTTGCTCTGATTGACAGGACGTTCATCCATTCCCCCTACGAGTTTTTTTCAAATCTCTGCCCTTTCCAAAATGCTTGGTATTGAAAGTTCCTCAGATGGATGTGTGTCACACATCCAACTGGTGTGTCAGATTAGAAGGGATGAATTCATCAATAAACCCAAGGTACTCCCACACTTAAATGTTTTTAACATATCTTCAGAATTTAGCCAGTATGAATGAGTTTTCCTGCCTTTTTAAAAAATAAGTAAGTTTTATCTGTTTCGGTGTTTTCCTCACACTAAAGGGCTACTTTCTGTTTCTGTGTATCTGTAAGCCGTTACTGATGGACTTTGTTAGAGTCTTGAGGTTTTCCTCTTTCTGTCATAAACAAGTTTACTTCATAATTCGTGCTTTTAATGATGGTGTTAAGCCCTTAAAATTCCAAACAGCCAGAATACTGGCTGGTGCAGGATAAATGGTTAAGTGTATCATGTCTCCTGGTAGTCTGGTACTCCCAGCCATCCTTGTCAGAGATTGCGTCTGCTAATTTGTTTGGTTGGATCTCTGTCATCCAGGATAAATTTATGCCCTTTCTTCCCAAAGAAAATTTGATTTATTTGGAAGTGGGCTCATTTGCTTGTTTCCAGAACCTGTTAAGAAGATAAAAACTACTCTTGTGTCAGTATCTTACAAATAACTGTGCCCAGTGCCTGGTTAGTTGAGGTAGCTTTGCAGATTACAGCTTACATGTCTGGTACTATAGTTTTGAGCCTTTATGCTAAGCTAAACTGAAAGGCTCCTCACTTAAGTTTTACACCCAGTGGCTGACTTTGGAGTGGTAAAGTTTTACTCTGCAGCTTCTAACAAGGAAACATTTTAAAAGTTTCCCAAGTCTTCCATAAACACAGTTTTCAAGGAATAATGAAAATTTCTGCAGTTTCCCTTTGGGTAACAAAGCCTCCCTTCAACACAGACTGCCCACACTCCCCCATAAGCTGTACGATGGATGCCCTCTGCTTCTTAATAGAAAGAAATGGCCCAACACAGAGAGAGAATATACCCTACAGCATTAGATGAGGTTTAGCTTATCTTTACCATCTTATTATTCTAAATGGTATTTGAGGCGCTTAAGCTGCTGCAGAACTATATTTAAAAACCCTATTAATTTCTTCTGGACAGAGAGCTATCAAACTAAAAGTTTCACTCATAATTAAATGCAAGGGCCCACTACATATGACTGTTTAAGTGGTCTCTGGGGCCTTAGGCGGTCATTCCAGTGTTAACTGTATCCTTTAGCCCTTCCTAACTATACTGAAGCACATATTTTTAGTATTCACCTTAGATCGGTTGGTGTCTTTTATCCTGGGGAGCTGTTTGGATCTTCTTTTTTATCAAAGTAGTTAGTAAGAGGACTGCATGAGTTACCACCTGACCATGCTACTGTAAAAGTTTCCAGCCGTGGAGAAAATAGGTTTTATGTGCACAACTGTGAGTGGTGGTATGTGATCTGGTGTTCATGTGTTACAGACTGACAAGCTCTTCAGAGCGGACCGGGCGTCAGCTGCAGCTGTCATGTGAAGTTTCCAGGTTTAGAAAATTGTAGATCTAATTTGAAAAGGCCTGGTTCTTGTGTATTCACTTACTCACTCTGGACATTCAGTCATCTTTCCAATTTGCACACTTGCACTCTGATTTTAAAGATCTGCTGCCTTGCCCACTGCTTGCTACGGTGATGGATAGACCTTTTCTGTGTTTGTGATTGTGGTGGAGGCGTGTCTGGTGGTGCCTGGTGGAGTGCCATGTTTGACTGTGTGGTCCTCCTGTGGCAGAGGTGTTCCCCAAATTAAACATTTACACGGCTTCTTGTGTGAGTCTTTCAGAGTCATCCTCTGTCAACATATCCACTGCAAAACCTGATATTTAAACAGCACTTCTTAAAGTGCTTTGGAGGTTTTTACACCAAAGGTGCATAATAAATTATTCAGCAGTGATTCACATGGTTATGAATTGTTGTGTTTGTGGTACAGCATTGTCAGAATGCCAGATTTTCAAGTAGTGATTCCAGTAAAGAACAATTTGAAACCAGAAAACAACAACTACTAAAGGACAAGTCCTATGAAGCCAACATTATGTCTTATTTATTTATGGTGGAAGCAAAACAAAACTGGTCTGTTGCAGAGAAACTTAACTTAAACATTTTAAAGAGTCCAGAATTTTTATACAGGTAATAGAAGGTACAGACATGAGAGAGTAGAACAATCCGATATTTTTGTGAGAGGAGTTGGAAAAACAAGTGATCTGATGGTGTATAGTGAAGCGGTTTGTTTAAAACGAATGCATATATTGGAAAATTTTAGATTTGACAAGGGGGAAAATACTGTGCATGTCAGAGCAGTTTTATTCAGATCAAATGTATGGTGCATGAGCATGCACATCTTAATCAGATTGCATCGTTTAGCATCCATGTGAAATTTAAATGTCAGATCAGAATAAATTTAATCAAATAGTGAAAAAAGTTGCTCATGTGACACAATGAATGTCAAATGTTGCAACCTAAAACTGCATGTGCACAATGCATGAGTAGTGAAACATTACTTAAGTAAAGATTGCCACATCATGCCCATTCCTAGTTGACAACATAAAGAATTTATGCTGTTTAGACAGGGCTCTTTCAATTTTTTGCATGTGGCAGCTATTGGTTAAAAATCTGACTGAGGACTTGAATTTTATTCAGAGCTTGACACTTTTTTAAGTTGCTGATTGTTCAACAGGGATTGTATCGTTTAAAAATCTGTTGTCAAAATGTAAAGAGGTATTTGGATTTTGATAACCTTATCATGGTAAAGGGTAATTAATCACAATTTAATAGGGGTTGGGATATGAAGATTTGCAGTAAACACAGCATTAAAGTCTGAATTTATCTTAAAGGTCACGTTAGTACCCCTTTAAGACAAGTTTATATTGGTCTCACAGCTCCCCAAAACATACCTGTGAAGTTTGTTGCTGAAAAAAAACACACTCCAGTATAGGATTTTTGCATATCTAAAAAGACCCTCTGTTTCAGCCCTGCTTAGAACAAGCGGCTTTTTTGTCTGTGGCTTTAAGGCTTTGTTTACACGACAACGTTCTGTTGTTGAGTAACTCATCACTAAATCCTCCCTCTCATCACCATTTTAGCGTGGCAGTGAAATTTCACGGCATATATTAACACAAAAATGCTTTGCTACTTCAGTCTTGTCATAGCAAAGATATCCTTTAAGACTGTTTAATTTTCCATGGACACTTTTTTTTTCTCCTGCAGCCTTTAATTTCTCATGGATTTTCTCAGAAAGTGCAGCGCTTCCTGCTTTAAAGCTCAACAGGAAAATGATTTACCTTGCAAAGCAGATTGATATGCCCGTTTCCTTGTTTTTCACTGGTGAATCCATCTTGCAAAGCTCCTATCTGAACCGTTTGGGCCCGGTTAGAAAGTGACAGGACCAATCAGCGATGAGGGGCAGTACTTTCAGGCACGGCAGAGTCGTGACGTAAACAAGCAGCAACAAGAGGCTGGTGCAATTATGGCGGAAGAGCTTAGCATGGATGCTGCTAAAGCGCCAGTTTAATCAGATCTTGATGACATTTCTTTGTTAAAAGAAGAACAAAGAACAGCAGTGAGTTGTTTTCTTTTCAAAAACGACAAAAGTCGAGTACTTACATGTCTACAGTCGCCATGTTTCGCATTATTCCTCAGTAGCTGCGCATGCACAGCTTGATAGCAGCTACGTCACGTGTTTTGTTGCTGATTGGCCCGTAGAGATGTGACAGACTTAACGTTCATCCAACCACACTCCGAGTTTTTTTCAAAGCCTCTGCCTTTTCCCAACCATTTTCTATTGAAGCTTTCCCAGATGGATGTGTTTCCCACATTCATCTGGCATGTCAGGTTAGAAAATGATAGCCTTTTCAGAACAATTTTTCTATTTCTCCTTTTTTAACTTTATCTGCTTCTTGAAGCGATTACAACTATCTTTTCAACCTTATAGATCAAGAGAGCAGAACTTTCTTCCAAGCGGAGAGCGGAGCCAACCGAACCTGGGGGCGGTGCTAACTCCCCACATGACATCATGAAGGGAAAATCTGAGAACGGCTTGTTGCAGCACAAATTTTCTGAAAGGTGGAGAATGATAGATGGGAGGGAATGGATTATTCTAATATTTGGGGGGATTATGGACAGGCCAGGGGCACCTATTTTTGTTATAAAAGCCTGAAAAAGTGAATTTTGCATAATATGGGACCTTTAATGATTGAGATGAGAAATATATGTTGTCAACAAACAGTGCTTTTTCACCTAGGCCCTTATCCAGTCAGTGTAACTTATGCATTCTGAGTGTACTGACCATACCTTCATACCATTGAATGCTGTCAGATGAAGCTTAAGCTAACTTTAAGCTACCCTTAGATTTATTTGTGCAAACATCATTATGAACAGAAAAATATTTGTGTTAAATACAGCAAAAAGTCGTAACTAACTTTATGCCACCTCATATTGTATCGATTTTGATTAATGTTGTTGCACAGCAGAGTTTTTGCATATCTTAAAGCCTGTAGTTTCCTAACTATTGATGCAGACTTGTATCAAAATAAGTTTGTAAGGATCATAAATGAGGCACTAATGGGATCTATTTGGTTTCAGGGGGATAACATCATACCCATAAGTGTATCTATATATGAAATCATGAATTATGTACTCAGTTAACCTTTTAGTAGCACTCTAATTGATAGATATGGCCTGATAGTCGATATCGGAGCCACAAACCCAGGAGTCTCAAACCTCTGCCTTACTCTGAATCTTGGAGCCCTGATCCTCGTTCTGATCCCCCGTTCTGATCTCTCTGGGGAGAGTTAGTCAAAAAGAGAATCTGCCCTCCAGGATCAGTGAAGTATCACCTAATTTTAAGACAGTCTCTTTGAGATTTGGCACCATCTGAGCTCTCTTTTCTATATATATTAAAGAAGAACTTTCTGACTGTGAGGAAAATGAAAGAGATTTTTCACTTGTAACAGTATGATGACTTGTATTGACACTCAGGGCACTATCTGCTGATTCAGGGCGGTCTGGAGAGGGACCTGATCAAAAGAAAAGTTATTATCATCCTTAAAAGAGTGTGTTTTGGTTCAGCACAGGACAAAGGATAGCAGTGTGTGACCTTAACTGTTCCAGATGGAGCTGTTGGTCTGGAGGAGGGAGCCATAACTTGCCGCAGGCTATTTAGAAAGGAGCTGCCTGCCCCCACGCGATGAGGAGCCCACAGTCCGTTCATGCCGAGAGAATGCGCTGGTCTGGCCTCAAAGCTGTTTACATATAATGCTCCCCATTAACAATTGGCTTAACCATAGAAGGAAAAGAGCTGCCATTAACCCAGATGACATGACTTTGATTATGTGGCAGAGACAAAAGAAGAAGAGAAATTAAGTCATTTGTGGTGTAGAGGTTTCCCCGGGACCACCAGAGGTTTCAATGCTGGTGGCCTCATCATTATCATTGTCATTATCACCATCATCATGGTTGTTGTTGATAGTGTTGCGATGTAAGTAACATGTGGAACTTTACAGGGGTATGGGAAGCTGTTTGCTGCTTAGAAGTTCACCTAACAACAGCCACAGTAAAGAAGTGTTTGACATGGAGCTGCAACTAACATTCGACATGATTAATATGTTCGCTTTTTTAAAACATTTTGGTGTCTTTTATACACAAAGACGTTAAAAGTCACTTTTAAGCCAAACTTAAGTTAATCATTTAAAAAGTTACACAAAACTCAGAGAGCCAGCAGTAAAGTTTTCTCCTGAATATCTCACTACACTTGTTATCAGAGGTGGAAATAGTACTTGTACTCAGGTAAAAGTACAGTAAGTTAAATTTTACTTGAGTAAAAGTAATGGTCTTTAAGTCTAATCAAGTTAAAGTGTTTAATTTAAAGTTTACTTAAAGTACTGAGTAGTTGTAGCCTTATACACCAGATAGATTTGTTTCACACATCCATCCTGTTCTTTGTTCTTTTTTTAACAAAGAAATGTCAAGTTCTGATAAAACTTGTGCTTAAGCAGCATCCATGCTAATCTCTTCCACCATAATTGCAATCATTCTCTCGTTGTGTTCTGCTGTGTTGTCAACAGAAGTGTTACTTTACAAGAATGTTGTAAGACGTATAGGAATGGGGATCGAAACCCGGGCCCATAAGGAACTGGTTTTGTGTTTTTGGAGTACCCGAATATCAATAACGTTTTAGCTTATCGATACTGCTATTGAGCCTCACAGGCTCTGTGACGTAACGCCATTTTAAGATTTAACTGTTGTGAAAACATACATCAGTTCTTTCAAGGGGAACATAAACTAAAAACACATCAATATTGTGCATCACCATCACCACTCAGAGCAACAGGCTCTCATATCCCTCTCTTAAGCTGCTTCAGAACAATTTTCAACAGTACAGATTTCAAAATGGACTCAATAATAATAATATTAATTAAAATTACAGTTATCTGAGTAAATTTCATTGGTTAATTTCAATTAGTTACTCTGATTAATTAATTGCATGCTTTACCCTGAATTTCCATATACAGCGTGCGCGCTGCACACCAAAGCGCCACCGGTTTGCTCTGACTGAAAGGCGAGCGACCTCGCCCACTGGAAGCGTGTCTAGAGCGCTGCGCCGTGGTGCACAAGCCGTCGCTCTCAGCATGCTTTGGTTAAGTGACTTCAATAAAAATTCTTACAGGCAAGGAGAGGCCTGATTTTTGTCAGAATGGATTTGTTGGATTTAACATTTGTGCTCGACAGTTATTAAGGTTTGAAAAAAAAAATAACTTGCCTTTCTTCCAACTGTTTGGGTTTCCTCCTAACTGAGTCAAGGTCACAGTAGAAGTATGCACACACGGCACGCTTAATTTGCATAAAAATGTTGAGATGATGCCATGAAACTCATTGTTATTGTTGGCAGACATCTGAAAAAAGCTAAGTCAAGTATTTTACTTCCTTTTGAATATTTCTAAGAACACATTTGTGGTGTTCTTACGTTGTCATGTTACTGATTATTTTTTAAATGACACAAGTGGGAGTTGATCAGTCTACTAACCTGAGTCCCATAAATGAAGTTTTGTGAAACCCTGTAGCAGCAGTAAAACATCAGTGCTGTTGCTCTTACTGCATTGCAGTCTTAACATAAATCCTTTCACTGTTTCTCCTTTTTTTTTCATTTTGTTCTGCAGCAAAGCCTCCGATTGTGTTTGAACTTGTACTCCAAAGCTTGTTACAAAACTCGTGTGTACCTTTGACTGTCACCCGGCGAGCGCATTGCTGGCAGTCATGCTGAGACTGAAAGAGCAAAGATTAGAAGGGTAATGTAATTTGTCACGCAAACAACATCCACCACCAGGCTGTCAGTGAAAGTAGCTCTTAGTTCACATTTCAGGATGAGTCCAGAGATTTGAGGGAGTGCTGCAACATCATGATGTACATGATTTGATACCCTTGAGGATTCTGTTTGTTATCAGTTTTGGCAGTCATTTTCGAATGTGATAGTGTTTGAGATAAACTGCTGATCTAATATGGAATGGTAACGCAGTGAATTTATTGCTATGAGAGAAGCAGTAAAACATAAACAGGTTTGGCAGAGAGGTGTTCTGCCCTGCAGTGTGAGGATAAGGTGTTAATAGTCCACTCTAACCGTGGAAGCATTGCTCACATCTCACCCTGGACACTGTGGGCTTTTTATAGCTTCTCTGCTGACAGCAGGCCCTTCTGATCAGACTGATTTGATTTCTTTGAAGTGCAGAGTCTGATTTCCTATTGTGGCTATCTGAGACATCCCCAGCTCTCCCCAACCGGACTACACTGGAGTGTGTTTTGCCCATACCAGTCTTGCAAAGTCATCATCCTGAATCCTTCTGGTTTATGCCTTTAATTTTGTCTGCTCTCATAAGCTCTACTCCTCCTCCCTGCTCCTCCCCTCCTTTGTTTTAGGTTTTCTGAGGAAGTCACATGGAGGTGTTGTCAGACGCTTGCTGCTGTTGAAAAAAGAGTAATCATGGCTTATGACACTAATCTGTCTCCATGTCTCTTCTGTCTCGTTTCTCCTGCAGGTGAAGGATCGTGCAGACAGGCTGTCTCATACTAAGCTATGGAATGCTCCCTGCACCCTCCATCATTAGTCTCCAATCTTTGGACTGAACTCCAAACACTTAGTTAGCGGCTGTGCTTCTCCCCTCGAACTCTTTAAAACCAGGGGAAGAAGAAAAGGAGCGGACTTGAAAGGTCCTCCGCTAAAAACGCACAGAGCACTTCTTTTATTTTTAGCATATTTAAGCTAGATTGTGTTTCCCTGCTTGGATTTGTGTCTGCTGAAAACACATCAAGATGGATCTGGAGCCATATCTGTGGATGGTGATTATTGGCTTCATCATTGCCTTCATACTGGCCTTCTCAGTGGGAGCCAATGATGTGGCCAACTCTTTTGGCACAGCGGTGGGGTCTGGAGTGGTCACGCTGAGGCAGGCCTGCATCCTAGCATCCATCTTTGAGACGCTGGGCTCCATGCTGCTGGGGGCCAAAGTAGGAGAAACGATTCGAAAGGGCATCATAGATGTCAGTCTGTATAACGAAACGGTGCCCGTCCTCATGGCTGGAGAGGTCAGCGCCATGGTTGGTAAGTAGGACTAAACATTATGTAAAGTTTGATGTAGAAGAGAACAACTAACAGATCAGATGAATCTGTATATTATTAAAACTGGGAAATATTTTCCTTTTCAATATTTTCCTTTGACAATTGTGGGATTTTCTGCTTCTCTTTGTAATATCTAAAAATAAACTGAATATCCTTAGGAATTTTTGCTGGTCAAAATAAGGCATTTAAAAGATGTTACCTGGGCTAGAGTGGTCTTTTTTAATTTTAGTTTTCAGAAGATTTGTTGGTTAATAGACAATTATTGATCAGTTGGTAAATAAACATTTTTTGCATGGACAGAAAATAAGACTGCATCCATAAAAAGTCCACCGTCTTCTCTGAACAGAAGTTGTTGTTCACAAATAGTTAAACATTAGGGATGCACTTTACTATCAGCATGATGTCAGTATTGCAGTTATTAGCTTAATAAGTTAGTCAAAGTAGATCTTGGTTTAGCTCTGGTAGACCAGGTGCTCATTTACAGAGGCTACGACCCTCAATGCTCTTATCACAGGATTGAATCCCGTTGCATGTCCTTTCCCACTCTCTGTCCCAGATTTACCTAGGCTGTGTCCGAAATCACTTCCTATTCACTATATAGTGCACTATATAGTGAATACGCCATTTTGTAGTGGTGTCCGAATTCTGAGTGAGCATTGTTATTCACTATATAGTGCACTCATTCTATCCCACAATGCGTTGTGAAAAGTAGTGAACAACAGATGGTCACTAGCCCAGCAATATTTACCATTATGCATCGCGGTTGCTGCTCTCAAACATGACGGACGAATGAGAGGAGCACAGAAACATATACAGAAACTTTTTTAAATGCTTTCTGTTTGTTGGTTTTACCAAATCTGTAAGATAATATTAAGGATTCAAAACGGAGTAACTTTTTCCCCCATGATGATTACAAGACATGAGACCATCATCCTTGTGCAAAAATAAGTGATAATACACACAAAAATGTATATTATTTTGTCACCATAGAGACAACTTTTTTTATCTATTAGTATATCTATTTTTTTGTGAAAATACATTACATTTTTTAGCAGTTTTCACTCAAATTCTACCTAATTTTGATCCTCAGCCGTTGTCAAGGAAATTTGCTGCCGTTGCTGCTAAACGTTTTAATTGTGAGACGCGATGACATCATCGCCTGCAGCCGGAGTAGTGTCCGAAATCATTTTTGTGTTTTGCAGTTGAGTCAACTTTAAAGTCCACTATATGCTGCTCACTATAGAGTGGATAGGGAGTAGGGAATGAGTGAGTGGTTTCGGACACAGCCCATCTCTCTACAGCTGTCCTATCAAAATAAAGGCAAAAAGTCCAAATAATCTTTCAGAATTAAAATAATTATGTATCATACAGCAGTGTTAGTTTCATCTACTAAGACTATGACTAAAAATGTTAGTCGACAGCCTTTTCCACGAGGAAGACTAGACTAAGACAAGCTCTAAACAGATCTTTGATGACAGAAACTCTGACGATAAACAGGTTCAATTTTTATCAAAGTGACTAAAACAACACCAAAATGTCATTGCTGGACATCAAAAGCCATAATATTTCTCCATTGTGTGTATAAGGTATTTAAGTATTGAGAAGTGCACTTAAAGAAGTGTTTTACATCTATATTGATTTTGCAGTTCGGCTGATTAAATCAGTTTAAAGAAATAATTAGTTTGCCTAAAAGTAAATAATCAGATATAACGACTTTTCTTGACTATAATTGGACTAAAATGTTTCTGAGTTCTCAATGACTATAACTAAACTAAAGCTTTGAAATGTGAAAATGACTAAAATGAGGCTAAAACTAGAAGGCATTTAATCCAAAGACTGAGACAGGGACTAAATGTAATTCTTTAGCCGCCAAAACTAACACAGTCATAATGGCAGACGGTGGGAAAAAAGCACCCACCTCTAGCCAAATGCAGGTGTCTTTTTGAGAAATGTCAGGTAGGGATGGGAATCAAGAACCGGTTCAGATTGGTTCAATCCATGGACATCATTTACATTTAATCTTAATTCCTTTATCAAAGCCTTACTTCCGTGTGTCTTGGAAAAAACACGGTCTCGAGAGAGGCAGTCAGTGTAGCGAACAAGAAGAGAGAAGTCAAGGAAGTTAACATGGCGGACACACACAAAACCAGCTAAAGGGGCCAAAGCGTGGCTTCATTTCTCAAAAAAGGACATACAGCACGATGTACAATGTCTGTTGTATAGAACTTGTAATTTTGTACAAGAGTTCATTTTATTTCTTATACATCCAGAGATCTTGGATCCAGAGACAAGTTTTGTATGCATGTTTAAGGTTTTATCTTAAAAAGAAAATATACAGCACTATTTTATTCTAATTCAAGTTCAGAGATTGAAGATCTGGAGAGCAGTTTGTTTTAACTGAGACATTTCCCTAAATAATTTACCTAATATCTAATCAGATCCTTCTTTATTGTCTGTTCACTGATTCACAAATGTGTAGAATTTAAGCTCTAACATGAAATTCTACACGAGCATTGTGTATTAGATATTATGAAGCAGAACTTTACATTTAAACTGATTTTCATGTTTTATTGTTAAATGAATGTGTTTGTTCATGTAAACGATGCCCTGTGTAAACACATGCTGTGTCAGCTTTGTTTATTCAAATCATCTTATGGGCAGACCTTTCTGCAGAAAGTGCACCATTTACACTCCTTTCAGGACTTGTACTGTAAACTGAGTGTAGATGCAGATTTTATAAGGCAGCTCTTCATTTTACTGCAGTGCTGTATTTACAGTTCATGCTGCAGCAGTGTACAAGGGGAAGAGGAGTCTCTCATCTTTGAGAGATGTTTGAATTCTGAGGTTTTCCTAAAGTGTGAAAGCTTCAAGAACCTCAACCAAGTCTGAATGCATCTTTGGATTTATTTTATAAGAACACACATTTAAAATCACATTTAAAACCAAAAACACAGTCATAATTGGGTGGATATTAAAAGCAACCGCTAATAAAAAAAATAAACTAATTTCATACTGTTCAGGGTGGTTATTGCAGAGGGAATGAAGGATTTTTTGTAGATATTATATTTATGTCAACTAAGTGGTAAGATAAGTATTAAATTGGGCCTCTTAACTCAATAAAGCCATGAAACTTGTTACTGAACTATTTTACATTGGGCCCTCAGATTCGTTTTTACAGTATGTTATCAGCTGACCTTGTGGTATTGTGAAAAATCTCCTCAGGAAGGTCCGCCATCACAATAAATCACATCTACAATAAATCAGAACCTGGAATTGTTGCATATCAGCAGCTTTACACATTGACATTACATTACCTCAGTGAATGAATGCCTGAGAACAGAAAACAATGGCACCCCCATTGAGACACGCTCTTTTATGGCGGGCTGGCTGCTTGGACATGGGGATAAATAAAGACATATTATTCATGGGGATTCCCATTTGGCCACAAAAATCCGGTGTGGCTGACCAGTTTATTAATCTCAAACAGGAAACGTCTTTCACTGGAAGTTTGTCTATACAATAGGAGATGAATTGAGATAAAAGCAGGAAAGTACTTTTGTTCAATAATGTTCCACTGAAGTTCTCAGTGACAAGGGCAATGCTGCGGTGTAGTATGTTAGTTTCCACGGCTTTGGAAAAATGTTCCTTAAAGGAGAGACTAGTTGTTTGATTTGAATAATGTAATGCAGGGGTGTTCAAACTTTTTCCATTGAGGGCCACATACAGAAATATATAAGAAAGGTGGGGCCACTTTCATATTCCTTGCCTTGAGGATATTTAAGTAAGAAAGACTAATCCAATGTAAGTCAATACATGCTTAGCAACTGATTATACTTGAAAGGCTTGCTAATGGCTGACAAGGCAAATAGACAGTCATTTTCAAGATTTAGGGGAACCAAACAGATTTCAGGGGCCCTGTTTGGCCCTGGCTACCACTGGCTCTGTCCCTGAAAGGCTATTGGGCCTGCTATTTGCTGCAATAATCCATCAGGACATTATTGATCAAGATTTCTTCTTTTCGAAATGTTTGTTTGTAGAATCAACATGCAGCACTGCCTAGTGCTGAAACTAAAAAGTACAATACAGCTGAACACAAGCTTCATGTTTTAAAGTGGGCCATATTGCATTTTATTTCTAGAATTTGCTGCGGGCCAATCAAAAACAGGCTGCAGGCCACATTTGGCCCCCGGGCCATAGTTTGGACACCCCTGATGTAATGAGTGTTTTACCCCAGAATGAAAAAATAACATTTATTACATATGGCATGTAATCTAAGAATATGCGACTTTTCTGTTGTTCTGTCTGTTATTATTGTTTGGGCCTTTTCAGTTCCTATATGTATATCTGACTTTTTTGCAGCCAGGTGTCACGTTTTCAAAGATCTAAATCCAATGTTTTAAATATCTGTAATATGAGAAGAGAGTTCTTTTTGGTGTTCAAACCCATTCAGGTACTTTCCGAAGTGATAATGGAAGTTTTTACATTTACAGAAACTTGAAAACAGGTTCAACTAATACAAACTTAGAGAATACTTCTGCAGGATTCAGACCCTCAGTTAAAATTTAACAGGCCTATGCAGTCTAGTTCAATTTTTCTTCTGAATTACACAAACAGCTGCGCCATGTCTTACCACATGAGCTAAAAAATGCTACTTTTTCTGGTTTAAAGCTTTTTCTCCTTTTTCCCAGAACACCATTTTATGACGGGAGATTAAATAATGGTCTCAGATCTTTGTGTCTGTTCTAATCACAGGATCAGCAGTCTGGCAGCTAATCGCCTCCTTCCTCAAACTGCCTGTCTCTGGGACTCACTGCATTGTTGGCGCCACCATCGGCTTCTCCATGGTGGCCATCGGCACCAAGGGCGTCCAGTGGATGCAGCTTGTCAAGATCGGTAATGTCCTAGAGGCTGAATGAGCCCTGTGTTTGTGTTTTTACAATGCTTACATAACAACCTCAGCATGTATATGTGGTAAACACATAAATACTCGTATATCTACTGTAGAATGTAAAACAAAAATCCCCACCCTGGGGGGGTTCTGGTACAGCTAAGAAGGGAAGGTTTTCAGTAATCATCAGACTTCGCTGTCAGCAAATACAACTCCCTCGACCATTTTACTCAGGTTTACTTTAGGAGAGGCAGTTACAGATTAGAAGGAGTCTTAAAAGAGCAGCAGACACAGTAAAGGGATATACTTAAAAAAATGTAAACTACTACATTATATCAGCTAGGAAAGGATTGTCTGTGACATCTTTTAAGCACAGCTTTATTTAAAATTCTATACATGCCCTTTAAGGTTTGAATCTTCTCTTGAAATGCAGAAAATAACTTGATGAGGTAAACAAGAATCAATAGATTAGTCATGCAAAAGGACACAGCCGGGGGAAACCATATTTTTGGTCAATTTTGTACTTGTTGGCAAGCATGCACATGTTTTTCTGATGACGTCTTCTCCTCTCTTTCCAGTGGCATCCTGGTTCATCTCCCCCCTGCTCTCTGGACTCATGTCTGGACTCCTTTTCATGCTGATCAGACACTTCATCCTCAACAAGGTGGGCTCACAATTGTTACAATTAACACATTGCCCTCTTAATGATTGATCACAGTTTTAACTCTATGAACATGCAGGTCAGGGTACTGGATGACTGTACTGTGAGGAATACTGGTTTATGCCTTGTTATGTCAGAATCAGTATTGTTTTATGTTTATATGTAGTTTGAGTTTTTGTCACATTGACACTGTCAGTACACAGAGTGATTTGTTGATCCATGTTTGAATACTAGAAGTTGTACAGCCAGCTACACGTGTACACACAAAAGTTGTCCAAAGAACTTCAGCACAGATACAATTCATTTGATTTGGCAACATTTGCAGATCTGATGTTATGTAAGAGGCAATCTCTGGCAGACCAGGAGAAGAAAAAGTGTTGTAGATCATCATAAGGTCATGGCTGCAGGATTATGTTCGAATGAGTCATAGGATGATTTCTCAGCTGGACTATCATTACTGTGGGTCAAACTGAGGATAAGTTTATCTCTGTCTCTGCAGGTATTTGCATCACATTAGTCTGAATATTTAATTTTAATCTTTGCTTTACAGAAATCTGCTATTCAGCAAAATAAAAAGTCCAGACAGTGGATTATTTTAAGGGAGGAAGTTTTACCTTAGTAGTCTCTCCATAAACCACTCATACTGTGCAACAGTGAATTGTTGGATAGTTTGACTGATCATCTATTTTGATATTCTCACACCAGTGAAGCAAGCAGAAATGAACCTCTGACCCCAGCAGAAAGTCATATTTTATTGGATGTAAACACAACAAAAACACTTCACATCAGAAATATTTTTACAAATGATAATCAGCATAATGAGAATAATTTACTCCCATACAAACACTGACATTTTGGGTTTTAAGAAAGAAGCTTCATTACCCAGCCTGATGGATTGTTAGTAATGAAGTTAATTTCCCCCTAAAGCCAATACAAGTTTATTTCTGAAGCATTGTTCGTACAATCACGAAGCATTTTCAGATGGCTTTGCTGACTTTAAAACAGAACATTAAGAGTGTTAAAAGAAATCTACCACTAAGTAAAACTGAGCCATTAAAATACAAAATACAAGATCCAAAACTAAGCAGAAAAAGTAGGGTTATAGTCAACCAAAGAAATACTTGGACTGAAATTATGCCCACACACAGAACAATCAATTTGTCATTAGGAGAAAAGAAAAACACTGATCATTATCTGAATCACTCTAATCAGTGACAGTCACTTGTTACGTTGTACTAACATAAGACTTGAGTCAGAGCTGATCAGTGTGCAGCTGCATATATTCATTTATTTCTGTGATCAGAACACAATAATCTATAGGTTTATAGATATACTGAGGTGTACTGAAAAAAGGTCAGCAGATTGGTCTTAAGGAAATACAAGGTATGGCTATTAAGTAATGAGACAGGGCTTATAAGGATAAAACGTGCTGCACAGTCGCACTGAGTGTCATATATTAAAGGTTAGCTGCTAGCTACTGATTGAAGTGCACAAGTTTTTGCTAAGGCATCAGTAAATGATTAGCTTAAAAGTTTATAAACAATTTAACTTGATTTTTTTGTGTGAAATTGAACAAAACAGCAGCTGAGTCTTTCTGTACATCAGGGGTTCTCAAACTTTTGGGGGCTAGAGCGCCTTTACAAGAACCCCCACATAACCCTCCTGCTGAATGGACATATGTATTTTAAACTTTTCAACCCAAATACAAAAGTGTAGCTTCTTACTTTCTGCGATCCATTGAGTAGCCAAATAAGAAACCCTCTGTGCTTTTTCTGAGGTTGTGGTCAGGTTCATCATTCGTGTTTTCTGGCGGATATTTTCCTCACCCTTTGGTCTGAAAAAATCTTTTGTTTTGTCCTTAAACACTGCATGCTTTGTTATCAGATGACATTTTAGCTTGGCGGGCTTCATGGCTTCACACAAGACACACAACACATTTTGGTCTTCCGTCACTGTTCTCAACAAAATGAAACCCGAGATAGCTGTCATCATATTTTCTCAGTATAGCTGGTTTGGGCCTAGCATCACTTGATGAGGTGGACATGCTTGAATATTTATCCATTGTTGCTAGCTGGACCTGCTCACCAAATGCATCCTGAGCAAAGTGACTGATGTGTGACGAGCGATAGATTTACGTGATATGTCACATTCATATCTGAGTTTTTATTGGCCCAAAGCTGACTTATGTGGGAGTCATTGGTTTAGTATGGTTGTTTTATGGCACTGTGGTCCCTATGCGTATCTATTTGCTTTTTAATGACATGGCATGGCATTACTTTAATAATTTATTTTGAATTATTTTGTGGACCCCCAAGCTGTGGCTCATGGACCCCCAGGGGTCCCCAGACCCCAGTTTGAGAACCAGTGCTGTACATGAACTGAGGTGTATGGAGAACACTGCACGTCATGTACACATGTGTTTGAATGGCACAAATATTTTGTGAAGGCAGAGATGATGTCCAAAACGATGAACACTCTGGGCGCCCATGCACATCAAACATTTCTGAACATTCAACAAATTAAACAAATCATTTGAAATGATTGATGAAATGGTTTCCCTTGTTAAAGAGATGGATTGGCAAATTTTGCATGAAAATTTGAACAAGACAAAAGTTAGTGGACACATTTTGGAACAAAATGAAGGAAACCCAATTTTTTTAGAAGGAGTGATAACATGCGATGAAATTTGGATCTTCTAATACAATCCTGAGACAAAACAGCAGTCAATGCAAAACACCATCGTCACCTAGAATGAAGAAAGCATGACAAAGCAGGTCTAAATTCAAGGCCATGATGATCAACATTATTGCAAACAGGCTCTAGAAAAACTATGCGGAAAAGTTAAAGAAAGAGACCACAAATGTGGGAAAATGGTTTCATTCTTCATTAAGACAACACACCAGCTCACACTGAACTCTCTGCAAAGCAGATTCTGGCCGAAAAACAAATCACAGTGCTTGATCACCGTCCCCATTTACCTGATCTACCACTGTACCACTTTCCTTTTTTTCCTAAGATCAAGTCTATGCCCCAAGGAACACATTTTGAGTCCAGGTCAGACATTAAGAAAAGAATGACAGAGGTTCTAAGACAACTGTCCAAAGAAAACTACTGCACTGCTTTGACTAGTGGAAGATCTGGAGTACATTGGTGTTGAAAATGTTTATGTTCAATAAAATTGTATTACAGCATAAGTCTTGTTTTTTGATAGCCACTTGTATTTTCAGGGACCAGGATACATCGCTCTTCTCCTGTGCTTTCTGTCTATAACAGGCACTAACACTAACATGCGTGTTTTACTGAGAAGATAAACAGACTTTATAAAATGGAATAATAAACATATAAGATCCACCATATAAAACAGGCAGCTCCAGCTTCCAGCACATTTATGTTGAGTTGTTGGAGTGTTTCTAACTTCTATGGAGTGTAACCGCTGTGAAACAACTAAAAAATAACTTACACGCTGGGACACTCATTCTCAAAGTCTGGTTCAGGATCCACAGTTGGGCCATGGGAGTTTTTTTTTTTTTTTTTTTTTTGGGTCGTCAAATGAGGTTTCAGAATTTCTTCCTTAAAGTATTTAATGTGACATTTATTTCTGCAGTACACATTATAGCCATAATAAAACACTACACAAAGCTCTACCAGCCAAAAGAGCCAAAGTCACAGTTATTGATGCTTGACTTATAAAAAGAAACTGATTGTTCCAGGGCCTTTATGGCGGAGGCAAAGTGGCTCCTTCCAGGCTTGTAAAACAGAAAGCACCAGGGTCAGGTCACCAGATTGAGTCTGGAATCAGTGTTATCTATGCTGGCACCAGCCATCAGCTCAACCAACCAGCTGCAGACTTGGTAAGCCATAACGTACAGGAACCAAAGTTGTTGAGTTGGGATGGCTTGTACCTTGTAAAAAGTGGGTAACCAGAAAAAAACGTTGTGGAAACACTGCTCTAGGATTTTTTTTTTTTTTTTTTTGGTCAATACTCCTCTCTACCTGGATAGCCTACTGCTGTGCGTCCTTTTTATATTTTAAATTTCCTTGTTTGACCTGTGCATTAGTGTACCATCCAAAATTATTTCATCACATTTCATCAGAGGAAACTTCTTATGCTGTAAAACAAAGACTCATTTTCTTTGGTTTAAAATGTTAATTTGCTGTATTTTGATAACTATGCCACTGTAAATTTATACAGTATCACCCTGAAATTAAACCAAATCTTTATCAGCATAAAAGATCCTTACAAACGGACAAATATTGAACCTGTCTCAGGATGGGAAATGCTGATAGCAGTAATAAAATTTACTGGTCAAGTCCTATAAACTTCTATAGAGTGTAGGTGTTCTTTATTATCTTTTTATGACTTATTCAGAGTTACAGTTTCTGTATTACCTTCACTTTACAACAGGTCTGTTGTCACTAACATGTCTGAATGCAGTCGTTTCTTTGGTTATTAAAGTCAGGTTGTAAATTTGTCCTTCTGGGATAAGTAAAGTAGTTTGATTCTAGACAGATAATCCATATCTTTGCTGTTGTTTCATAGGATGACTCTGTCCCTAATGGCCTGCGAGCTCTGCCCCTCTTCTACGCCTCCACCATCGGGATCAACACTTTCTCCATCTTGTACACTGGAGCCCCATGTGAGTGCTGCGAGAGAGTTATAATCAGTCTTTGTTTATTTAGTCTGACACCGACATTCGATCAAATTATCATCTCAGTCCTAACTAAAACCACTGGTGTCGTTAGCTCACTCAAAATTCCTTTTGAGAGTGTGATGAGAGTCGAAGTAGAAATTAATACTTTGAACTAGCTGTGAGACATCATTTTCTTATACCCATGTATGTTTACTGATTGCAGTGCTCGGGTTAGAGATGCTACCGGTGTGGGCCATCTTTCTCATCACTTTAGCTGAGTCGCTGGTCTGCGCGGCTCTAGTTTGGATATTTGTCTGTCCCTGGATGAGAAGGAAAATAGCAAGTAGGTATCTGTGTGTGTTTGTGTTTACTTAAGTCTGTGTGTCCAGCTTTCTCACGCCATCTGAAACCCAAGCGCTCTGACCCAGGCTTGCAAACAGACCCTGAGCTTCTGCATGCTCAATCCATGCCCTGACACCAAACAAGGGATGCCAGCGGATGTTTTGGCTTCTGCCAAAGCTCCTGAGGCCACCAAAACAACTCTGTGAACTCTGTGTCGTACTGCATGGCCTGCAGTGCAGAAAGCTCTCAGATCAACATTAGGAGTAGTTTCCTTAATGGGAAGATTGGCCCAAAGCAAAGGAGACATCACGATAAAACAGAACACATGGTTAAAAAACATGAAAAGATCAGGTGATGGAATATTTGAGAAAAGTAAGGTTTTGAATATAACTTCATGCAGGATAAAATGAGCTCCTGTTATTGTAACAGTTCAAATAAGAGGTTTGAAACTTTTACACCCAAACAATGGCATGATTGTTACATTTCCAATCCTGATCCATGATATAAGCAGAAAAAATTATGTCACTGAAGCTTTAAACAAACAACTTACTCAAACTTTCCTTTAACCAACACATGAGTGAGGCTGATTTGACCTGTCGCTTAACGTGTCATGACCTCTGCATGCCTGTTAGGATTAAAGGTGATGTTATCGTCCCTAATCTAGGTATGGCTGCATCTGTCAAAAATGGAACAGGCTATGGCTGAGTTTGTGTGTTTGTATTCAGGGTTGTTTTGAAGAGTACTGGGGCATCGAGTCTATCAGCACAGGGATTAGTTTGGATCAGCTGATGGCTGTTCCTGAGTTTGTGGAATGTAGCTGCATATTTTTCAATATTTCTGACTTGAAACACTTTTTCTGAGTGATATGTATTGATATTAATGTATATTCACTAAACTTTCAACTACAGATAAACAGATATCTTAAAACTTGATCTATGTGCCAAAAAGGATATCCACAATATTGTAACTTGCATGTTACCTGCATTTTATTTGTGTCACTGTAAAACTGCCCCTCAAAGAAATTTAAAACTAGGCCAGTAAAGCAAGGAAAGGCTTCTATTCTTTGTATCACTTTGTTTCCTCCAGGTCGTTTAAAGAAGGAGCAGGCTCTGTCGAGGATCTCTGATGAGAGCCTGGATAAGATACCTGAAGAGGAGGAGGAGAGCCCCGTCTTCAAGGAGCTACCAGGGGCTAAGGGCACAGATGAGGCCGTGTTGCCGCTTACTGGCAACAGTGAACGCAGCACCCGTGAGTCCAGTGGAGAGCTAACCAATCTGGCTAACGGAGGCACGGTCCTTCCAAATGGCAGGGTCTATGGTAAAACTGGATTATTATTTTATTAAGACTTTACCACATGGTGAGGATGCCCAGTTTAGTGCTTATCTTTGATTCATCGAAAACAACAGAGTCAATACTGGGTTAATTGTGCCATCTCTGTGTTCTGTTTGTACTTTATTTGTAAGGTTTTTAAGTAGGGATGCACAGATCTATCAGTTTAACATTTCTATCGACTGATACTGGCTCTTTTGACAGACAATGGCCATCAGCAAATAATGTGGGCATTAACAGATGTCAGTAGCGGATGTTTATCTGTTGTGTCTTATGAATTTGATGCTGATATTTAGCAAACCTAATTGCTGATTCAGAGAAGAGATTTATTATTGGGCAGAAGATGAGACCTGTTGGACAAACCCTAACCTTTTTATAATGGTCAAAAATGAGAGAAAATGTTTCCGTGATAGGATGTTACCCTAAAACGAGTAATGAAAAAACACCAGTATTAGCTATCAGTTATTTTATTTATTTATTTATTTTTTAAAGATTTATTTTTGGCCTTTATTGGATAGGATAGTGGAGAGAGTCGGAAACAGGGAAGAGAGCGGGGGGAGGCATGCAGGAAATTAGTTCCCTTTATTACGAATTACTTGAATTGAAAGTCCAGATATTCTTGTCTTCTTTCCTTCATGCTAAAGAAAGATTTTTTAGTTGGTTACAGCTGGTTCACTGTTCATCATTCATTCCCATCTACATCTTCCTCTTTTCTCAATCAGGCCGGACTCATTCGATGACGAATGGCTGCCTCAAGTCCCCCGTCTCTAATGGCAGTTTCAGCTTTGATGGCCACATGCGCAGTGATGGTCAAGTCTACCACACTGTGCACAAGGACTCTGGTCTTTACAAAGACCTGCTGCACAAGATCCACCTGGGCCGCATGGATGACAACGAGCGATCAGGGTCCAACGCCGGCCCACCTGAGAACAACTACCGCCTGCTGCGCCGCAACAACAGCTACACCTGCTACACCGCAGCCATATGCGGAATGCCCGTCCAGCCGCTCATCCGCACAGAGTCACGTGACGACAGTGAAAAGCTGGTGGGAGAGGGAGGTGGCAGGAGCAACAGTGTGTCCTACACCAAGAAGAGGATACGTTATGATAGCTACTCATCTTACTGTAATGCTGTGGCTGAGGCAGAGATCGAGGCAGAGGAGGGTGGGGTGGAGATGAAGCTGGCCACAGAGCTGGAGGGTGTGGAGGAAGAGGGAGCTCCGGCTCCTGGGCCTCTGGATGAGCTGGTCGAAGAGGATCATGAGGAGAAGGATAAGTCCGAGGTGTTCCTGCTTTTCCACTTCCTGCAGATCCTCACTGCGTGCTTCGGGTCCTTTGCCCATGGAGGAAACGATGTCAGGTGCTGCCTCCTGCTGATTATAATATGAACAACATCCAAAATAACCCAAAATAATTCCCTTGTCCTATATCATATTTTAATCCTTAAGCTTTTTGCTTCATTAAATAACATGACTGTACTCTTTCAGAAGCCCAAAATAGAGACCTCATCTTCACTCTGCTGCTCTCATGTTCTAGATGTCCAGTCAAGTATAAACACAAGGATAGCTGCCTGTGGTTACAACCTGTTTTCCTACCTTTGCAGTAATGCCATCGGCCCACTGGTGGCGCTGTGGATGATCTACGACCAGGGTGGTGTCATGCAGGATGCTGCCACTCCCATCTGGCTGCTATTTTATGGCGGCATGGGCATCTGTGCCGGTCTGTGGGTGTGGGGCCGTCGTGTCATCCAGACCATGGGGAAGGACCTAACTCCCATCACCCCCTCAAGGTGAGAGAGCCACAGAACGGAGAGTATGTGTGTCAGAGTGTATGACTAAGAAATATATGTACGAGACTGAGGGATCTCTCCAGCATGCTTGTTTCACTTGCTCTGAAAAGCCTTGCCATGCTGACGTACAGATCAGTCCTGTAAAAGCTCCTTCGGTAAGTGTTTATGTCCACACAGCTGTTTATAAATGCACAAGTCTTTAATAAGACTTTGAAACGGCAATCCTACTGACAGTAAAATCCATAAACCTAAAGCTGCACAATCAAAGCTGGAGTGGCTTCTCTGTTTCCTCAAAAGCTCTCCTTTTACAGGTACAGTAAACTAGTCTGACTAATCAAGTGTTTGTCTCAAACATGCGCTTATTAACTGCTCTCTACTTCCCAAACAGAGCTGCTGCTGCTGTAGGCATTTTAACAACACCTGCAAGTATAATGTACTTAATGCTCATGTTGGTTGCTGTATTGTATTTTCATTAAGAAGGTCGGGTGATTTCACATTTTACTTTGACCAAATAAAATTAATATATTTAATATTTTCATGGGGTTAAATTGAGTATAAGCTGAGGATATTCCAGGTCTTTTAAAGCAAAGCCACTTTGTGCATATTCACAAGCTACTTGTTGATAAATAAACCTTTTGAAATTGCAAAATCAAGTTGCACATTTAGCAGCCATCTCACAGGGTTTTAAACTTTGCCAGAGCAATTTTTTTTCTTGCTCCAGAACATGCTCTAAGGGAATAAAATAGGAGTGATACACCCTCTATTTTTTCTCTGCCCTTTGCTTTGTTACATAATAATTATGAATAAATAAACAGTCCACAACACATAAAACCCTGGGGCTCACTTTGTCCTACAACCTCAGCAGCGGACATCACGCAGCCTTAACCACTGACTGCTGCTCCTCTGTCCTTGAGATTGATCTTTCTCTCTCTCCCTCTCTTGCTCTGGCTTTCTGCTCGTCTTCCCACACATTTGCTGAAGAGAAGGAGTGCATGTGATTGTGCATACCTCAAGGTTGTTTATGTGAATCCTGTCAGCTTTAAGAAGCTAGGCTCTATGCCTGTAGGTCGTCATGCAGTAAAGCCACACTGTATATGTGCGTGCACGCATGCAAGTTGAGGTCTAATTGTTCCAGTTATTTATCTGACTGTGTGTATGTGTAGTCTGTTGCCTGGCAGGAACATCACACAGGGTTTCAGGAAGTTGTTTGGCATTTTGGATGGAGAGAATTAGAGCAAGGCAGGGTGAGGGAGGGGCAAAGCCACAGTGGGAACCCTGGCTTCTCCAATGCAACCGCAGGGAGGGACGCCAGCCTGACTCCTTCTCTTTGCACTTCTCTTTTCCCCCTCTGGCCTCATCTTTTTTCCTTCCACCCTCCTTTAAATCTCTATCCTTGAGGTTAACTGTCTCCCTTTGCCATCACTTCTTCCATTTCTCAGTTCCTTCCTATTCTCACCTCATTGCATCTCTTGTCTTGTTTATCAGCTTTTCACCTCCAAGACTTTCCTTCTCTATTGTACCCCTCTTCCTCTCACGCTCACTTCCATTTCATTATTTTCCCTGCTTTCTTTATTTCTCTGCTCTCCTGGCCTCTCTTTTTTCTCTGTGCCGTTATTCTTTCGTACTTAATCTCTGTCTTCCTTCACCAGCGTTTCTTTTTGCCAGGATTCAAAGACGGATTCGCTCTGGTTCACTGTTGTAAAGGCTCTCTGTCCTGCAGTGTCTGTTTCCAAGCTTCAGTCTGACAAAGAAGTTTGTTTGGGGACAGGGCAGTGTGTGGATGTGTGGGTAGGTGTCATTCAGTGTAAGTGGTCTGAACATATATTTTAGCAAGCACAGTGACACTTGAACAGTTGTTTATTACAGCAGTAAAAACTGTTTCCTAAGCTGAAACACAGATTTTCATTTATGTGAATGACTTTCCGTTGGCCTGGTCTGTTGAAACTTTGTCACTGTGACACTCAGAAACAATCTTTACTGTCTCCGTGGAGGTGCATGTATGTTTTTGGCCAGCTACATAAACCTTTAAAGTTCCATTCAAGGCGAAGTGAATGGTGTATCTCCAATGAACTTGGATGGTGGGCGCCTTCTGCTTTTAGAAAGAATCTCTATTCTGCCATCCAGGATCAGTTTTACGCTTTCAGAGATGATATTTTAACTTGTAGAGGGTAAAATAAAAGAAAGAAAAATTTAAAAAAGGATCAGAGGAAGTATGCATGCATGTCTCACTGTCACAGCTTGCTTTTACACCTGTATAGGAATATGATTCTCCTCTTCTAGGGTTAAAATATCATAGTACTGTCATAGTTACAGAGAGCAGGTACCACAGCTCTACAGGGAGATAAAGCAAGATTACCTTCTTGAGGATCCTTTACATGTCCTGTGCAGTCTTTTTGTCCCTAACTCTTAGCCAGCCTCACAATTTCACTCTGGTAAATGATGATAAAAAGATGAGGAGAAAATGCTCTCCTGTTGGTAGATGTCAGGATATACGTAGTTGACGTCAAATTAGACGATGGTTCAAGAAACATTCTGACATGTTAGTCTTGTTGAGCCATTATCCTTGTCTTCTTGGACACGTTGTAGAATAATTTACAATCAGTGTTGGGCAGCGTTACTTTTTAAACTAACTCATTAGATTACTGCGTTACAAACTGAGAAAGTAATTTGTTATGTTACTGTTATGTTCTTCTAAAACTAGAGCGTCAGAGGACTTTTGCGTTACCAAATATTAAAACTGTTGAACCATTCATTCCACTTAATGGTTGTAAAAACAGCATATAGCATCGGCCTGATTTATGGCCCCATAATCTGTATTTCTGCAGCCTGATAACACCACTAACATACATACAAACATTTACAGCTCTTTAATCTGCTCACAGTTTGACAACAACCTGGGCAGAGGCATACAAATCACGCAAACCCTGTGCTTGATAAAGCTGCACAGCTGATTCAGTGAAAACAAAACAGGAGCTTTTAAACTTATGATTACCATGACGTTGTTTTCGTCCCTTTCACCCAAAAATCCAACCTAAAGAGGATAATTCCACAGTGTAATGCTGTCCTTTCTGCCATCTCATTAGCTCAATAAGCACGTGACACACATGTACTGGCACAGCTGTGTTCACCTACAGGTAAAGAAGGAAGGACAAACGATGCTGATGCTTTGAGGGGCTTCTTCCTCTCTTTTTTGTGACCAGAAGAGAAAGGAAAATGGGGATTATTCTTTTAGTAACAGATTACTTTTATGAAAATGTACCTAATAACAGATTACTTGATTCATAAAGCTAATGTGTTATGTTACTCATTACAACATAAAAGCAATCGGAGTATTTTAATGGATTACTTTGTGAGGTATTACCCCCAACGCTGGTTGCAATGTAAGAATGTTTGTCTTTCCCTCATAATCGGGTCTGACATTTGATGATGAGCTGTGATGCAGTCAGGCCAAAATCCAGCTGAATTCCTGTAGTCTGAGTTGGCCTTAAGTCAGTGATTGCCAAAGTTGGGCTCATGGACCTTAGGAGCACAGCAAGGCTGAATAAAAACAATTCACACAGTTTTTCACAGCCAACAAAGCATGCCAAATTTAAAGGGAGGACTTCCAGGTAAATTAGGCTAACAAAGAATCTACAGCAAACATCCCAACTACTAACAACTACCAACTACTACTAATTTGAAAAATCATACCCCACCCTCGCCTTAACAGTGGTATTTAAATAGAGAGCCATACTCCTTCCTTCTGCAACATCCTATTTGTGTACGATATGTCATTTGTTTATTGATACATACTGTGTTCTTTGTGCTGAGGCTGAAGGATGGGTGGCAATTTTCATCTTTCTAGAGGGGCTCAAGTACCCTAAATTTATTCTTTACACTCCCATAATCATAGTAACATGTAGAAATTTGGCAGAAAATTTGCTCATATTCTAATTTAATATTAAGCTGCCATTCTAAAAACTGTAGTATTAATTGACAACATTTTAAGCCAAATATGTTCCTCTGCTTGTGCCATATATCACCTCCCCACTCACACACAGTTGGTTTAATCCAACTCACAGTTGGAGCAGCAGACATGACAGCAAGAGTGAGCAGTAGGTAGCTGAAACAGTCTGCAAAGAATTGACCCATAAATGTACCCACATTAACATGATCTTAAGATAATAGCCACCCTTAATGCTGATAGTTTATTGCTCTGGCTCACCAGCTGTCGATTAAGGGTTGTTATAAAGTAGCATCCAGTTTAAGATTAATAAGGAGAGCTCAGAGCTGTGCTTATGATAGTGGGTGAGTGGGCTGATATCTTTTACCAATAATGTGTCACAGGTTGTAAGTATCTTAACGCTGAAATCTAAACAATATTTTCATGTCAGAATGGAAAAAATAGCAGAAAGATCCAAAGGATGTTGGCTTATATTTGGTGAGATAATATCTTGTTGTTGGCTCCTTTACTCAACAGAAATTTAATTTTAGTTTTTAGAGAAAAAAAACTCGAACTATTTATCTTCAAAAACAGTAATGCTTCACGGTGTAGGGATTTAATGTTACATGTCAAGTCCTACATTCAAAACTTGGTTGATATATTATTAATTAGTGGTATTACCCTGGTGTTAGATTATGGGTCCACCATGAGCAGAATGACCAATTATACTGATTGCCTTGGAATAATAATAAACACATGAAATCCATGCAGGAAAATATTTCTTGTTAAGCAGGAGTGAGGACATGTGGGACAAACTGTAGCCTCCATTTCACATCTCCTTTGGGGCTGAGCATCCTCTAAGAGCATTCAATAAAGACCTGAGTCAGGAGGGGATTCATGAGGTCATGCAGCAAACCTGAACATGGTTTCTCCAAACTCAGAATCCTCCATAGCCCATGGCTGCATTACGTCCCTTCTGTGCTGATTTTGGGCACTGTTAATGCTCCCTTTGCTTCCAGATGTGTCCCAGAAGCATCTATCTTCTCTGCTCCACTATAAATACAGTCCTTGTCTATTTTTGATGGAGCTACTGATTGTCGGCCTCAGGCTGCACAGATGAGCCGGGCAGGGAGTCAGACACCAGAGCTGCATGGTTACTATGGCTGATTTTTAAAAAATGAAACTAGTCTGTCTTCACAACATCAAAAAACAATGGCTATCATTTGAAAAGAGAAAGTATAACTAACTAGATATACACAGCAGACTGCTGCTTTTAATCCTTCAGTTTCTGACCAAGGTGTTAACGTCACCAAACTACAAGAAAGACAGAAACAGACACAGCTGCACGTGCAAGCCTGATAATAGTACCAACAGCAGTGACATAACGCACTTAACACAAGCATTAAAACAGAGGAATGTATAGAAAAGATCAACCAAGAGAGCTAGCTAAATGCACCAAATTTACAAAGAAATGAGGAGATGAAGGAGATGCCACAAAGCTATGCCTGAATCAGCTGAGATGCAGTGCTTTTAAATGCAGTCTAGAATTTTGAGGCACATGGAGGATGAGCAGTGTTAGCCTCATTGTCCTGTGGCCATCACACCCATGCCATTAAAATATTTCCACACACAGATAGCACAAACAAGCTCCGTACTACAGACCGATTCAAGACCCGCTCATTAGAGCACTGCTGTGAATGAAATTGGCCACAGTGGCCACTGGGGGGAATTGTTTTTCAGGCTGGTTAATAATCTGTCAACGATATCTGCCCCCAGAGCCTTATATCAGTGTGGCTGAAGGTTCCATTGGCTCCTGATGGGATGTGGTAAGAAGCTGCAATGGCAGAAGTACTCGCTAAAGATTCAGTCACAAGTTGTTTCTTGCTTATTCTTGCTCTGTTTTTATCATACAATCTCTGTTCTTCCCTCTTGAGCAAAGCTCTAATTGTTTTTTCAGTGTAAGGTTTGGTTTAAGAGGTTGGTAACTTTGCTGAAATGCCTTTAATGTGCCAGAAATAGGAAAGTGATGAATTCAGTATGGGGATACAGAAACACAACCAAACTCTTGATGAGCTACTTTGAATGCCTGCTAAGATGATTAAAATGTGAATTTGTATGCATGTGTTTTTGAGAGAGAAATTGTGTGATTGCTGTTTTACTTTCCTTTCATTTCAAGGAGTTGTTGAATGTTCTGTTATGGATAATGTGGATGCAGATCATGCCGTCTGCAGTGCACCCCAGATATTAAAATTAAAGATGTCTCTTTGCTCCCCCCTCCTCTCCCCTCCCTCCTCCTCCACAGTGGATTCACTATTGAACTGGCCTCTGCTCTCACTGTCGTGCTTGCTTCCAATATCGGCATCCCTGTCAGTACCACACACTGCAAGGTATGACTGAGCGGCCCCCCCCACCTGGCCTCTCAACTTACAGGTGCTTCAAGGGGAGAGGGGGCCCACACTGTCTCCCAGGGCACCAGGCTGGAAATACACAAACCAAGGCTGTCCCAAGAAGTCCAATTCAAAATCTCCCTGTTTTTATGAGAATGTTTTCCCCCAGAATATGTTACATCAGAGAATTTCAAATGTAGCCGGATAGTTCCAGTTTATGACCACTTGACTTTTATTTCTCTGTTTCTGGCCATCTTTTCTATCAGTTACTCAAGATTCAGGATTGTCTTTATTGTCCCACAAAGCACAGCGGGTTCTTGAAGTACTATAGCAAAAGTAGAAAGAGAAATCATAATCCAGTGTTTCTTCTGCCTTATTTGCCTGAGTATTAAGAAAGCACTTTATAAGTAGAAGCAATTGTTGTGAACTAAAACATCATGACATTGTTTGAAGGTCAGACAGCCTGTAGTGATGAGGTTTATTGATTAACAAGCACAGTGCATCAACTGTGAGCAGCAGGATGGTCAGTACCTGTCATATAACTATTTTTAATACTAATTGAGACTATTCAGTTGCTTTTTAAAAGGTCACTTTCTTATAATTATCCAATATTTGCTCACAGCAGTAAGACAACTTTAGGAGCAATCATGTTTGATTATTGGATTTTGTTTGCCTCTTAGTGCCAGATAGTAGGGCTGGGTATTGTGAAGAACCTCACGATTCAATTCGATTTCGATTCTTTAGGTAGCGATTCGATTCGATACCGATTCGATATTGATTTAAATGCTTCGATGTCGATTCGGTAAGAAGTAGAAATACACAAATAACCTGTTGACAATATTTTGATAACTATTTTCATGCCCATGTGAACATATTTGGTAAGTCACCTCACATTTTTGAGCAATAAAACATCTGAAAATAAAAATTTGGGCAATAATAACTTAATTGTGCATATGGAGTACAAAAGTAAAAAAAAAACATGCCGGTTTTGTATAAACACTGAAGAAGTAAAGTGCATGTAAACTTAAATAATATTTGTGTCCTCTTGAAAATTGTGATAAACCTCACATAACATGGTTATGGTTAGTTGTTGTTTGGTCGAGTGCAGCCGCCGTCCATACAGCGTGAATCACACGCACACCGACCCCACTGGCCAGGAGGTGAATTGATTCAGAGGATTTGCTGAACCGATATTGAATTGGGGGAGGAAATATTGCGATGCATCGATTAATCAATATTTTTACCCGCCCCTACTAGATAGTAACTTTGAGGAAGGACTGCATGGAGTCTCTGAGGAGCAACATGTCTCCCCTGGATCAAATAAAAAAATACTAATCCATAATTTGGCTCCAGTTAATATTAGGTTAGCAGATAGCTATTTTAATTGCACCTGTGAGCATTAAACAGGAGATAGAAAGTATGATTATTACACACCAACCCCATCCGAGACATTCACTGAACTTATGCTGAGTCAGAAAGCATTGCCTGTTTTCAAAGAAAATAATTATTGCTAGTTTTAAAGATAAAATCAGATTTTTGCATTGTGTTTATTCTGCTCACAGCTATAACAAGATAAGATAAGATAAACTCTATTGTCCCTGGGGGGAAATTTGTCATCGACATAAGTGCTGTGCTGCTCACAATCAATACATTTATCACAAAGGAAAAAAAACAAACAAAAAAAAAAAACAAACAGGCAATACACAGACAGACAGTAGTCCACACTGGGTTCATGACAACCGAGTAGAAACCAAAACAAGTTTAGACATGCAATTGTACAGGACTATAAATGCAATGAGATACTAATGAAAAAGGGATGGGCAAGTTAGTATCAGGTACAAGCATCAACAATAAAATTAATACCAATGTCACAGGCAGTACCCAAGGTCACAATGAAATACCAGTGACATAACTAAATAACAGTGGGTTTATGATTTATTTTGCAGCCCTATTATTATAAAACGTAGTGCAAACCTATCAAAAAAGGTCAGAAACATGAAAACAAGTTTTTATAAACAGGAACTGTCCTTTAATTCCCCATATCTGTCAGTCACACTCAATATTTAACCCTTTAAGAAGATAATCAAACACCTTGGTTGATGTCCAGCCGGTCACAGACAGGCCCTGGCAGCAGTGTGCAGCCCCTCTCCCCTTTTCTCTGGAGGAACATCGGATCAAGGACTGAAAAAAAGGTGGACCCCCGCTTTCCCTGTCCACATCAACATGGTGTCTTACCTGTGTTTCATTTCCAACATCTCTCGCCCATTTTTCGTCCTCTCAGCACTGGCATGGTTTGCTGTGTGGGTCATCCCCCCTCCTCTGCTTGACTGTGAGCAGACTCCCTCCCCCATTCAACAACCCAGCTGTCTGACTTGTTTTTCTCTTTCTCACCTCTTCATCTTTCTCTCTGTGTCTCCACTCACCTGTCTTCACAGCGGATTTTGCATTGAAGTAATGAGTGCGCTAACAGTGCTTGTTGCATCAAATGTGGGCATCCCAATAAGCTCCACCCACTGCAAGGTATCCAAGTCATTGATAGTGAGGCTGCTTAGAGCCTTCCCAGAGCTCTGCTTCACCTGTAGTTGAAGAGCCAATCACAACTCCTGGAGTTGATGTTTTGACCTCTTGTGCAGTTTTTGTCAACAAGACCCTTTAATAAAAACAACAAAAATGAATGACTCAAGCTCAGTTGATGTTGAACACTAAAGCCAGTGAAATTTACTTTTGGAAGCAGAAAAACTACTCTGTCTACTCTGATGTGTCAAGATTAGATGTGCATATGTTAAGGAAAAAAAAAGATTATTAGAAACATAATGAAGGTGTATTAGGGGCACCCTTGAAGATTAAAACATAAAGTGGATCCATTCATTTTTGTGAAAAAGGCACATTTTGATTGAAACATTTCAGATTTAAAAGTTGTGTGTTTACAAGAAAACAAACTCAGAATTTCAGATTTTAAAAAGTACTACATTTTCGAGAAATACTCGCAATTTTTTTTTTTTTAAGTCTCAGATTTTACGTTGGAAACTCATAAATGAGTCAATCAGAAACTCAAAAGTTTTTAGCATAATAGATTTCACAAGAGTGTAAAGTCAAAATTTTCAAGGCTTTTCATAGATACGTGTGTGTGGGGGAGACTAGGAAATAAGGTTGGGAACCACTATTTTATAGGATTTAATAAAGGAGATCTTAAAATTTAAACTAGTTTAATCAAAGATCCCTATTGCAGAATATTCAGACAGATCTGAGCCCAGGGGTTTATGCTAACTGCTAGTTAGCTGTGTATTGCTGTTGTATGTTACAGACATACAGCCAGGAAGAAAAAAAAAATCTGAATTTTAAACTATTTCTTAGCCGTGCAGTCTGCACCTTTTGTGATAGGTAGTGTTTCATAGGAAGAAAAATAATGTAACAACTTTCTACCAATGAAGGAATAGGTTGATGGATCGGTATTTTGGTATTTTCATGAATAAATAAATAAGTAAGTGATGCAAGGGAAAAAAAGCTTCAAACATGTAAGTTTGCTTTGTAAGGTGACTTTGAGTGCTGTCAAAGGGGCATTTAACTTAAATGTATTATTAATATATATACATTTGTGTATATATATATTTTTTTATTTTTCAACACGTCTGCTGAAGTAAAAACTGCACAAGACTCAAAACTGGTGTATAATCGCTGGTGATCAGTTTTCTAAAAATCAACATAGCCATCCATGAACCCTTTCTCATCTCTCCCGTCCAGTTACCCTGCCTTTCCTCCTTAAACCCAGATAATCAACTTCTTTGCCACAATGCTTAATCTACTGATGGGTAGAGGAATCTCACTTTGGTGGTGATTTGACTGAATTTGTCTTGGGGGTAAACCGATGTTGTTGGACAGAACATAAATCCTTTTTTTTAGATTGAAAAAGGATAGGTTTTAATTTTATGTTTTTCCCCACAAATTAAAGATGATAAAAAAGATTCATAAAGTGTCCAACACCATCTGTGAGCATCACCCAGAGGTTTGTGTGCAGTGATGGGCATCTGTATGGTTTCAGTTCAGAGTGACCGTTTCCTTTACGGGTTTATATTATTTGATGCCAGATCAATCTGAATTGATGCTCAGCTCTGCTGTAGGGACGCTGAAACTGGTTTAAATACAGGAATAAATACAGGAACTGGTTGTTTCAGAAGCTCTACAGGCAGTTTGCTGCACAAACACAGAGAGGTCACTCTGAGTTCAGGCTTTCTGCTGCATGCCTGGAATACTACAAAAGCCGCAAACACATTCTGACCACAAAGTTAGATTTATGTACACACTGGCTTTAGATGGACTACTCCCTGATTTATGTAGTTGTCAGAATGAAGGACGCGCTGAGTAACTTTCAGACTCCTTCATATTGCCATTATTAATTAACAATAATGTCTTTTAAATACATGTTGTACAAGGAAACACTCAAAGTTAAAAAAAATAGATTCACATTTAGGCTGCCACTGTTGTGCAATGCACTCTGGGAAGTGATGTCCGTTGATTGCATTGCTCTTCTTCCCACACCTTAAGCTACATTACAGCATCTTCTTCCTTGTTGTCTTCACTTAAACTTCACTGGTTTAAAATTTTAAAAGACTTAAATAATGACACTCGATAGGAAAAGATGTGTGAAGAACAATAAAATTATTTGACACCACTACACAGAGTGCATTGAACAACAGTGGCTGTAAGTGATTGTAATGGTTAAAATTGTGTCAAAATAAAGAAATCTATTGTATTTCTTTGTATAACATGCATATTGAGGAGTAATGTTGATCTAAAAATTTCTATATACTTTTAAAGACTGGGTATCCTTCTTTTTCCCAGAAGATACTTTCATTAATGTTGAGTGACAGTGACCTAAAGACTACAAAACGCCCTGTCTCTGTTGACCTGACCTTCTACATTTAGTCCTGAGTGTGACAGAAGGCTGGTCATATTTCTCTGTCCGTATAAGAGCAGGCACGCTTTAACTCTGCCCAGCTGCTGCGTCACAAACCAAGCTGAAACCAGTCACTGCACCCGCCTCTCAAACACAGAGAGGAAAGCCTAATAAATGTGTATTCTCTTTTGGTGTCTTGATTAAAGGTGAGAAAATAATTCACTAGTGGAAGTCTAACTTGAGCAGAAATAGCTGAAAAAATTTCTTAAAAATCCTCAAATTAGTAAATGTTCAGTTTTAAAGATCCACACAAGAACTAGATCTGTTGTGCTCTAGAACTGCTCATTTTAGATTACCACCCCTTTAAATAAAATGTCTAGATAGTGATAACTTTTTTACAATCAGCTTGCTTTGCTAACACAGATAATTTTGACTGAGCATGTGCTGAAGAGCTGGAGGTTGTGTTCGGGCTTTTTTATGCTTTGTTCAAACCAGATGTTTTGATAGCGTCATTGCTATAATTACTTGTGTGGTTTTTTGGTCAACTAAAGCAAAAATTGAATAGTGGATCCCAATGTAGCAAAAACAGGTTAATTGCTTTCGTTGAGCAGAAATTTGGGGGATTTAAAGTTCAGTTAACTTACATTTCCATTTGTGCTTTGAAAGCCACAGGTATTTAAAGATTTAGAAATAGAAATCATGTGATCATCCTCATAATAATAATGATAATGATAATAATAATAATAATGGTATTATGATCAATGGTATCGGTATCTTCCTCATGGATGCATGCTAATGCTACAGCACATGGTCATTTGTTTTTATAGAGGCCCATCCTCCCCCACTGTGTGCTCTCATTGGTCAGGGGCTACACACCCAATGTCCAAAGGTTGACACCCAGAAACATGCAGCTAATGCAAACAACTCCTTTAAACTCCTAATGGGTTAGAAATAAGGGCAATTCTTCTCATCCTGCCTTTTATTCTTGTTGCCTTAATTATGTTTTATTATATTTATACTTTAAATAATACTTTTTTTTTAATCATGATTGATCTCAGAGTTTTCAAAGTTAATTGTGATTAATCTCCATATTGATACTTCTAAAATTTCACTATATTGATTTCAAAATTGTTTTTGTTTTATTTTTTTTAACGTCTTAAACTTTAGCTTAATTCAGACCAAAGATTCACGACCAGACAGCTTGAAATTTGCAACTGTTTGCATTGATCTGCAATGTTCTAATGTATCAAATGAAGGCGATTTTTCATCGTTTACATGAAAAAAGTGATTCTGAATTCTGAAGTTACTGTGCAATAAATCTGTCTCTACAGTGGCAGTACGGCACAGTCACTATTTTAGTGTTTTTGTCATCATGATGAAGTGTAACAGGAAGCTGAGGTCGCGCAAGATTGATTAATCGCTGAATCCCCCTTGTCGTCCCCATCATGGCAGTGCAGATTTACAGCACATATAAACACAAAACTGCTTTACTAGCTCAGTCATGACATTACTAAGATATCTGCTGAGATTTATTAATTTTCCATGGCCAAATTTGGCTCCCATTGCCATAAACCTGTCACGTGTTAGCTCATACAGCGCCACATATCCTGCTTACACGTGCAACTGATGGAAGAGACAGAGGTGTTTATAGGCTGCAATTTACAAATATGAAGTTTAAGAAAAAAGATGGATGTAATCATTTTCAAAATTCATGGCAGGAATTTGAATATTCTACTTTGAACACATATTTATTACCTTCAAAACAAGACATATTTATGTGCTTGCAACATCCTGAAACCAGCTGTCTGTGATTTAGCAAACTGATACATCATCAGACAGTTTGATTCGACCAGCCACAGACCAGATCAGAGAGCTGTAACGTCCTAAAGCTGTCTCGTTCTATTGCAAATGTTTGGTCTGAACTGGGCTGGGCTAGTTTATATTTGGATTCAGACCTGTTTTTATTTTGAAAGAAATTAAGAAGCTTCAGGTATATTGAAGATTGTGACATTAGCATAGTCATGGAAAAAGGAACTAGTTATTGATTGAAAAAAAGAATAAAAGAACAATTATTCTTTAATGTTTGACAACAGCGCAGATGACTTAACTTACATCACCGTGGCTGCAGATACATTGCAGTGGCTTGACCAACGTGTCCTGAAAGGGAAGTAAAGAATGGCATTCATGTGATAAGAAAAAACTTGTTGCACTGATTATGGACCTTAAACACACTGCTGTTAATGCATTAATGCTGACAGTGCTTATTTTTTACTTTACAGCACTCTTATCTGAATAAACTATAGACATGCATTTTATAGTATAGTCTGTTATTGCTACAACTCAATTTACAAAAATGTTGGGACGTTGTAAAATGTAAATAGATCCAGTGTAAATATTTGCTAAAAAAATTGAAACTCTTAATTTAATAAAAACAGCACAGAGACATCATATTAAATGGTGAAACTACTTGCTTTTGGAAAACTGTTTTCCCATTTCTGATCTGAAAAGCCTTAAGTAAACAATCATTTCCTTCAATCTCTTAAAACTAGATGAACAATTAACAGGTGCACAAGTATTTTATGTACAATAACTAGAAAATGAAGTGAGCAAAGATGAGCTGAAGATGATCTTTTGTGCTGTTATAAGAAAAGCCCAAACAACCTGCAGCTCTTCACATTGCCTCTGATTTCAAACATCGTGTTCTGTGCTGCTTCTGATTGTTTTCTTTCCTCCCTCCTGGCTGTGGCCTTCAGGTGGGCTCGGTCGTAGCCGTGGGTTGGATCCGCTCCCAGAAAGCAGTGGACTGGCGCCTCTTCAGGAACATCTTCCTGGCCTGGTTCGTCACAGTACCCGTGGCCGGCCTGTTCAGCGCCGCCATCATGGCCCTGTTCGTCTACGGCATCCTGCCCTTCGTGTGAGGGCGTTCGGCCGGGAGAAAGAACAGAGGAGGAAGAGCGAGTCAGAGAGGGAAGCTTGGGTAAAAAAAAAATCATAGCTCGAGTGTCGAGGGTGCAGAAACAGGAGGAGGAGAAGAAGAGAGGGAGGGAGCTGCAGAGGTTTACAGATGGACTTGGTTGTACTGAGGATGTGAGGAGGGTTGGTTCATATGCTGCCTGGCTCCGTAGTCCAGAGATCTTTTTGACTCATTTGAGTTTCTGATCGTTTTTATTTATTCTTTTTTGGGTGCATAAGAAGGTGTGTAACCAGCGTGTTCACCGTATCATTCATTCTGCTGTACATATGACTATAATAGGGAGATTCCAGCAACTTCTAACAAGAATAACAGTTTACTGAGAAGCAGTGGCAGCCAGTTTATTATAAAACATCAGCGAGTTTGAAAAAAAAAAAAAATCAAATAGCACAGGTCTAAAAACGATCCAATCCTGCACAACAAAACTGACAAACATGGCTGCAGCTATTCTCCATCATCCTGCCCTCAATTTCAGCAGCATCGCTGGGCAAGTGCTCATGATTATAGTAACAAAATTCCAGAAAATAATCCTGTACATATTGTTATATTGGACTGAGTGTGATCTGTTGTATTGGGGCTTGCTTTAAAGTTTAAAAAAAAGAAGAAAAGATGTGCGTGTGGTCAACCAACCCATCCATCATCTCTCTTTGAAACATGCTAGCCAGGTACAACTAGGGCCAAACAGAAAGGACGCCTCAGAGAAAGGGGTGGTAGGACAGTCACTCTGCTTTTTTTATTCTCCATATGATACCATAGAAACCTGATTTAAAAAGAGTTGATTTTTGTCAAGAGCTCCTGTATGTTTTTAGAGATGGATCTCATATTTTTTAATGATGTATTATACTGTAATTTGTACTGTAAATATTGTCCTTACAGAGTTTTGGGGATGGGAAAAGGGGAGGATAATGGTTTGTCTTTAATGTTGTAAATGTTGGGGGGGTTCCCTCACCTCTTCATGATGTCATATTATAGAGTATTTTTTCATCCCAGAGCTCATACACACTTTAAAAGCTGCTGACTTTGCAAACTTAAAGTAATGATTGAAAACAGTAGATACTCCGTCCCTTCTGATTTGTTGAATCAGTAAAGTTTTGATAGAAAGTTATCTTTTGCTAACCGTTTCCTCCTGGAGAATAATTTTAAGTGGCTTTCTGATATAAATATGCAAAGGAGGGGCCTCATTAAAGTAGAATTAGATGCAGCCGAAACCAAAATATGAATAATTTTTTTTAAATCACACAAAAACAGAGTGATAAGATCCCAGAAAACATATCTCCATCCGTATGCCTTTGTTTTCATACATCAAGCTCAGTTACAGGAGTTGTTTCCTTATATCAAGGCTCCTTGCCAATGATTGACCTCTACACTGTCCGTGCTCATGTTATTTCATATCTCACACCCACGTTTAAGTCCAGAGTTTGTCTGTTTCCTAACCAGAGTCTGTATAAAAAGATGGATAATACAACACCTCCCTGAGAGTGAAGCCAAAAGATGTAGTGCTCTCTCTACTGACTGACTGCTGTATGGATCATGAACCCCATCTCCTCCATGTTATCAGATAGGTCTTGATGGAACTTTAAACTTATAATACAAGCTGAATAAGCGCTTTATAAAAGTGGTTTCTGCCGTGATAACTAGATATTGTAATGGATATTTGCGTTCAAAATCTGCCTGAAGATTTAGAGCTTCACCTACTGATCGGCAGCAGTATCAGTCATAAACCCCTTTATAACACATAAAACATGTTAAACTTTTAAAGTAAAAATAGATTTTTCTCAATCCCAGATTAACTAAAGGGCTAGATATTGTACTGGCTTGTGTTAAAATTGTCTTTTATCCAGGAAGTTTCATTTTTAAGTAATTTGATGGTATAAAAAGCAGTATAACACAATGGAAAACACTTCTTGCAGCATTGTGTGCACCAGATAAGCAGAGCAGAAGCAAAACCATGTAAGAAAATGTGACCATCAAACTTCTATAAGTGTATCTGCTCTAAACCAAGCACAAACCTCCATCCATCCATTTTCTATTCCGCTTATCCCGTTCGGGGTCGCGGGGGGCTGGAGTCTATCCCAGCTGTCATTGGGCAAGAAGCGGGGTACACAGTCGCCAGTCAATCGCAGGGCTGACATATAGAGACAGACAACCAAGACAATGCTCACATTCACACCTACAGCCAATTTAGAGTCACCAATTAACCTAATGAACATGTTTTTGGTGGTGGGAGGAGAGAACCCACGGGTGTTCGGGGAGAACATGCAAACTCTGCACAGAAAGGCCCTGACCGGGAAGTGAACCAGGGACCTTCTTGCTGTGAGGCAACAGCGCTAACCCCTGCGCCGCCCTGCAACCAGCACAAACCTTTGGAATTGTGAAATAAAGCCAATGTAGAAGTGAAAACCTGCAGTTCCTCTAGTGTCCACTTGAGGCTGGCTGCAAAAGCCCAGAAGTCCCATACACACATATTGAAAAAAAGAATGCACAATCATGATGCAGCTGATTTGACTGATGGGCAGGCATTGCGGCTGTTAGCCAAGAGGCTAAACACCTGTCTCAGCTCCAGCTTATCAGCTGTTGATAGGGTGAAACTTAGTTTGGGACAATGACACAGCAATTTTAGCATTGCGACCGCCAACAATGATGGAAGTCTTTTTCAGAAACCAATGGGTGGCGTCACTGAGCCTACCTCCATTTTTTATATCAAGTCTATGCTTCACACCAGCATAAGAATGTTTTACACCCTGTCCTATCTACAGTACATGCAATGCAAGTGAATGTTGGCAACAAAATCAGTTTGATTACATTAATTCCTATAGTAGTATCCAGACAGCATGCAAGCCACGCTGCCTGATGGGGCAAGATGGTGGGTGACTTTTCCCACCCTGTTTTTACTCTTTGTCTTGCTTTGAGATGAACGAGGAACAAGGAAAGAGGTAGATGACAAGATATCAGGAGTTTCAGTCAAGATTTCCTTGATTGCCTTTTACTTTCCTCATTCAGCAGAGCTTGTTAGCTTGCTTTCAAAGTAAAGATCAATAATATCCAGATCTGTTTTGAAATTTAGCCTGCGCTCTGACTGCCACAACAGAAGCAAAATAGTTCAGCTCAAAGCTGTCAAAGGCTCATCAGTACAAAGTGCCACACTTCTGTAGTGGTGTGTTTAGAATAATTGAGGTAAATGTCATACTTTTTACAAGGGGATGCTGAAATTTACAGGGAAGAGAGTTCAACTTTAATGGCTCTTCCAGCCGATTCCTGCGGCCAAGAGTTTCGTTGCAAATAAGAAATATCTCAGTGTTCATTACAAAGGGATTTGCCTTCACTTTTGTGTAAATGGAGGAGGTAGAGATGAATTGTCCATCTTTATATACATGTACCCCCTCATGTAATATGAGATATGAAAGTTGAATCCTCACCAAGTCGGACAGCATTAACTTGTCATATCAAACACTAACTGTCATATTTAAACACAGATATGCAGAGGTGTGAAGAGAGGGGATTCTACCCCAGCCACACGTGTAGCTCCTCAAAAATGGGCGGGTGTTTGAAGCGTAGAAGCATTTAGTCTGTCAATCATCTGTGTTTCAATCTAAGTGCTAAAGTTAAAGTAGAGGTATAAGGGGTGACTGAGGGCTAAATTAAGCCGCTCATATCATAATGCAGATGGTATCTTTTGAGGGGTAGTACTGATCATCACCAGCTTTTTAACAGGGTCACATGTGACCTGTAGATGAACAAAAGCTTTTTTTTTTTTTTTATTTGAACAAAACTCGATGCCAGGTGTTGCAAGTTTTTTTCTTTTTCTCTTGTTCTTGTGGTGTGTTACCTAATTTTTTTGTCTCATGAACAAATCTATGCTTAAGTAGCCACTTGCCTTGTATAACATTGTGTTTTACTTTGTGCGGATACAGTAAATTTATTAAGTACTGTGGTGTTTACATTGTAACCATATTGTAGAGTATGAGAAAAAAAACTGTTGCCTAATGATGCCAATGAAAGACAAACTATTAACATGAATTTTTAAGTGCAAGTAAAAAAAATAACCTGAAGTGTCTAGAGAGAGAGAGAGAGCGAGCGAGAGAAGAGAGAGAACGTGTGCGAGCAATGACTTGTTTGTGTTTTTCTGTTGTAGTAGTGCTAATCATGACCCCGTCACTTTACACTGCTACGATGTGTTAACTCTACCTGTATGGGTGCAATTCAGTAATGAAGAGAATGACTAGAGAAATCTCATCAAGACTATATATATTTTTCTACCATATCTGAGTTTTAACCTGGGCGAGCTTCTGGACACTTTGAAGGACACACTGTGGGCTCGATGGGAACAGGGATTAGCTGTTTTAAGATCGCTGTGATACTGACTGAACAGTCTTATCACAGGGTGTCTCGCCTCGCTGGTGCCATGTGCCACACCTCCTCCTCTTTAAGCCCAGTGTGGTCTAACATATAGATTTGACGTGTCGGTTGCCAATAGATCAGATTTTTAAATTTTACCATTTTTATTTTTGAATTTTAGATGAAAACACTTTGTAATTTTGTTTCCCTACCTACTGATTTACCTACCTACCTACCTATTGCTTCGATCACGAGCTGTGAGAGGAGCAGGATAGGCTTCTTGCGAAAACCAGGACAACTGCTCACTGAATGCAAAATCAAGAAGCTCAATCTGTGTAGCTGAGACATTATCATTTTAGACTTGATAACTGGACTGTGAGGACATTTGTTCCCTTGTTTTGGCAGGTAACCACTCCTAGAGCTCATACCCTTTCACTCTTTCATAGGCTGTGCATTACACAGAGGACCCTGCAGAGCTCATGTATTCTCTCTGGCATTTGAGTTTATTAGAAATAAATTCCCCCAGAGACTGCTGCAGTAATGAGACTTAAAAGTCTGAAATTTCAGCATTATATCACCTCCTTATCCATCATCTCTAAATCTATAGGATTTTTAACAAGTTTTCAGTCAGATGCCTTAAATAAGGTCTGTTGTAAACACACCCTTAAGTGGTTTTAAATGTGTTTCTACAACATGAAATTAATCTGGAAGCAACATGGGTTAACATTCAGACTTTATAACTTCTTACAAAAGGCAGCTGCCAACAAGAGGTTAACTATGAGTTGGCCAGAGTTGTCAGAGACACCAAATGTCATCCAATGTGTTTTTTGCTGAAACTTCTCCGACTCAAATTTTGCAATTTTTTGGTTACACTAAGAGGAAAATGTTTTATAGAAGAGGCAAGAGCAGTACTGAGAGTCAACTGGGGTGTAGTTCTGATTGCATTAAATCACAAAAGTATTGTTCATTTGTGAAAATTATCTTGACGTGCAAAATAAAACAAGCAAGTGTCAAACTCATTTACCACAGTTTATTTTCAGCAATAGTCTTCAGGCCTGTAGGCTTTATACTGACAGAACCTGCAGGATGCTGACCACCAGGTTGGCCTTCAAAACTACATGATCACTCTGTATGTAAAAGTTTGACCACAGAAGCCGGCCCTCTGCATAGAGAGCCACCAGCTAATAGTTAGCCTGGCTGGTTTTTCAGTTCAACAGACTTTAATTCTGATTTGTACTTTGCCAATGTAAGATAGTGTAATGCCCAACAACTGAGCGCTGCCATTTATCCCAATAATGATATCAGTTAGCATGTGTCAACTAGAAAGACTTCTATAAGTGCATGGTTAAAACCTGACTGTTGATGAAACATGAGTCAGCCAATGTAACTTTAACATTGAACAGAACAAAAACACCTGTTCTTAAATAACAGAGGAGTTTAAAGCCTTTTCCTAGCTTCTTCAGGTGCTCTGCAGGTTCCCCTCTGTAACTCGCACTGTCATGTTTTTTGTTTTCATTCATTCTCAATCCTGATAGGCCAAACGGGATGCACTGCTCGAGATAGGAAGGGAAAGTTAAAATCGCCCTCTAGTGGCAGAAACAACTAAACATATACATTTTGGTTCAAATATTAATACCTTGAAAACCATAAATATGAAAATGAAAAAACAGAATTTCTCAATAACTTGGCGAATGTGCCTCATTCTTATGGTGCGTTCAGTTTACCTTGGAAGTCGGATGCCTGAGTTGGGAATGACGTCAAAATCAGTTTCTGACTCAGAATTCCGACATCAAGATGCGATCAGGGTAACGTATCCGAAAGCATCATGGAATTTTAGCGTTCCGAAATCAAAAGGAACGAACCTTGACCCCTTTTGCAAAATGACTTTGATTTTGCACCATGATTTTGCATTTGATTAGACACAAACAAACTTTAATTCTAGTTCCAGGCTCAGATTGGTGCAGTGTACTGATGTCATGTTTTCCCTCCATGCCCCGCCTACCTAAAATTTAGGTACGGAGAAAAAATAAATGATAAATAAACCCAGAAATCTGGGGAGGGAAATAGAAACAGGGATACTGTTTAAATGGATTTGACACTGGTTTGACAGTAAGACCTGCATGACTAATAAGGCCATTATTTAGGGATTTTGAAATATGCCTAACATAACAAATCTTATCTTTTAACTTTTTTAATAAGTTATTTCTTTAATACACAGATTTCGAGTTCTGAAAGCAGCCACTAGGGGGCGTAGTTTGACCTTTCCCCGTAGAGAGGGGCAGCATTTTCGACCAGTTCGTTTTAGCTGATCACTTGAACTCAATAAAATGCGTGATTGCCATTGAGGGAGTCTGTGTGCTTCTATCGCATTCTAACTGTTTTGTAACTTTTTGTAGGGAGAAACTAGAGAAACAGAACGTGCCATGTCTTTCTCCCTGAATGTGCAACACAAGCTGTTTTCTTGTCGAGGTGCAACTACATCGCTGTCACTCTGTGGTGTGTAGCTCCACCTGCCCTGGTGTAATAGCGCCCCCTGCTGTTTGTATGAGGTGGAGGGGCATCAGTTCAGACCTTCATCTGGATGTGGTGTGCAGTCTCTAGTCCTCTGGTCTGTTTTGTACTAGAATGTGCTCCTTGGCTGGCCTGCAGGCTTTAAAGCTCTGTGTTGTCTTTTACTGTTTACTGCTATTTAACTGTCCAGTCCTTCAAAAGTAATAAAAATAAAGACATAAATAAATGAATAAAAAATCAAATGAAACTGTAGCCTGCTTCTACGAAATCTTAAAGCTCTTCTGATTTGCTTTTATCGTACTGTAATGTTTTATTTAAGATTTTAGTGAAAAATGTCTGCATTTAAACTAAATTATGGGAATTAAAATTACAAAGAATACCTAAAGCTCACTGAGTTTTGCGTCTTATTTCAAGTGGACATGTATGTGTGAAAAACTTTTGAAATGTTCTTTCTAGACCAGTTCTCCACCTGTTTGTTTATGACTGAAATATTTATTGATTTTGTTAACTATACAGTTTAATGACATCATTTTGGAGTTTTGTTGATATTTATATTAGATGTCTAAGCAATAAAAGAATTTTGTCTTTTATATTTATGTTGGACAAAAAAAGATTTCTACATTTTCAGTAAATTAAAAAAAATTACATGTAGACTGCCATTTTTGTGCAGTAAACGCATTGCTCTTTTATCATACTTACTGTACTCATCTACTTTTCATCTTTTCCTCTTTACTTAAACTGCTCCAGGGTTATAACCATAAAGGTTTGAAGGGTGACACTCTATAGGAAAAGATGTTCCTAAAATGTAGAAATCTTGTGTTTTTGTGGTACAACATTCAGATAAGACTATGATTTTTTATTTAATAAATGTGGCTCCTACAGATTCCTTTAAATGTTTTGTAAAGCTTACTTTTACCTGAAAGTGGATTTAAATTTTAGACAGCAATTTGACAGAGACAAATCCCAACACTGTCAAATCTGTTTTTTCTGTCTTTTTCTTCTTCTCCTTCTTTTGGGGGATTCGTAAATGACAACTCAGCATTTACAGTAATGAATTAATGTTTGCAAGGTTACTGTAGTTAACTAAAATTAAATCATCAGTAAACTAACTAAATAAAAAGTAAGCTTTACAAAAAAAAATTATAACAGAGTAAAATCACCCGATTCCATTGGTGAATACTTCACACAATGGTAATTTTAGGTCTTAAATTCTACACAAACATTAAAATTTAAATCAATAAATTGAATGAAGAGTGAAGAGCCCTTTTGGACCTCCCCCCTGACAGATATCATATTGCCATAAAACTAACACAAAATCTAATAAAAAAATAAAACCTTTTTTGCAAAATAAAACCTAACAACCCAGCAGTAAAACACTTTTTAACACTACACGGAAATTTGAAACAACAGATACAAACTAGTGAAAAATTAAAGACTGTTGTAACCTTGGTTCACATTCACTAATTATGAGTGAAAGAGATGTAGAAGTGAAAGCTCAAGAATGGTTGGCAGGGGTTAACAGCTAAGAAAAGGTGACTTAGAAGTTCTGCAGCAATTAGCGTTTAAAGCTCTTGAGGTCAAAATTAAACCTGTAAAGCACCAATGCTGCATGGTAAAAATATGGTATCAAAGTTTGGGTCTTTAAAATCTGGGTTTAAACAATGTGCAGAAACCCAAATATGCCTTTTCAGGTGGAGGCAACTATTTACTCTTTTGTTTAATGTTGTTGCCTTTCGAACTTACTGTATAGTGCAAGTTTATTGGGAGCTGCTCCTTACTTTAAAAACTTCAATAAAAACAGTAACAGCTGAAACGGGGTTTATACAGAAAATGTGATAATGTTGATAATATTTCCAGATAATAATAATCATGAATTCTGATTTGAATGCATTGATGTGTCAGTGATCACTTTAATGTTGCAGCTGATCAACGATAGCTCACAATAATTGAGTTGTATTCAATTAATGTGTTGTAATTTGTCTGTGTAAATCTGGGAAGAATTCAGGTCAAATCAAAAAACACAAAAGCAGAAAAACTAGCTAACTACCTCTTTAGATGATTAAGCTATGGAGATTTAAAAAAAAAAAACCTATAAAAGTAAGACCTCATAGTCTTGTATTTAAACTCTTTAAAAGCCTTCATTTTGGCTACATTGATTTATCAACTTTTAATACTTTTTAAGACCCAGAGGACACCCTGTAAGAACTTGGATATAAATCTACACATAGCTCTTAATGAAAGGCATTTTTCCATAACATTGAATGTGTGACTGGATAAAAAAAAATTCTGGAAAATAACCGATTCTTAAAACAGATTCATTTTACTACATCTGTGCTATCATAGAATCCAGACAAGAATTTTACATTTCTAACCTTCTGTAAGCATTTATCCCAGATTTCTGTACAATTTAACAAATATTTTTTTCCTTTTTACACATTAAGTGGTCTACTCATGCACTGTTTTGGTAACAGTTGTCTAGTAGATTAGTTTACTCCTGAATTCTTTTCTGTAATAAAAACTGAGCCAACTCTGTGATTTAACAATTGTTCTAAACTATAAGAAGAGTTGTAAACTTATTTCATTATGTTTGGTAAAATGCACAATAGTCTATTAATCATAATATTAGAACATCTATATTTAAACTATTTACTGTTTTCCATTGTGCTGCAGAAATAATTTCACTTATTTCCATCCTAAAAGAACTCATTCTAACTGTTGGAGATATATTGCTGCCCTTGAACATTTTATGTTGTGGTTGTCTGCTCATTTCCTCTCAGTTTGCATGCATTTGGTTTCCTACGGCAACAGACGTCTGTAAAGACTGAATTAATCTGCCACATCTTTTCAGGCTGATGTTATTTAGCGTTTTAAACTCTGATAATAACTCAGACTCGGCACTGAGAGCACTTTAAGTTCCCAGCTCTGTGGCTGTGTGTGCTTGATTTAAAGTCGAGACGTCTCCACGGTAACGCTGAAAAATGCGTGTTTGCTTCTGGTACACAACAAGTTACACCGTTCACATTCAGTGGGATAATGGTTTCAATTTCATGTGGGTTAAAGAAGTAGCCATTAAAATGGAAACCATAACTTCCCTGCCGTGTCATGGAGTGGTGGCATTGTTGAGAGTTAGAGGAAAGTATTTTTAAAGATCTATTTGTTTTTTTTTTTGTTTTTTTGTTTTCATCTTTGGCCCCTCAGCTGAGACAAATTGTGGCTCCCATATCCTGTGAAGTTTCATCAAGGATCAGCATGGAGGTAAACATGAAAAGAGAATATTTTGTAGTTTTAAAGCCTGTTTACATAGCTTTGTATTCCGAATTGTTGCATAGGTATGCCACATCTCTTGAATCCTCTATGGATATGATAACATCCATCAGGAGATGACAGGACCGATTAAAATGAACTTGACCTGTAAAGTAGGTGTTTATTTTATTATACGCTGTATATGCTCGAAAAATAGTTAGCAACTGAGCAACAAAAATAAAAAACAAAAACACAAACCAGAGAGCAAGGTTGGGTTAGTTCATTTCCATTCAAAACATTTTATTGTCCTCCAAACAAAGGTTTACCCTGTGATTTGGCTTGTTTGCTGAGCCAAAAAACATACATTGCATTTCTTCAGGTAGCAGTGGAGGCATACAAAGATCGATTTGACTGAGAGAATTTCATGGAAAGAGCGATACAGGGTTCTCTCCTTCAAGTCACATGAGTAAATCTTTGCATTCATGAGTAATGGAGAGAAGATTAATCTTCAGATCACGGGAAGCTTGAGAATGAAGCATCTGGTCTTCTGTAAAAGAGAGAGAGAAAGAAAGAGAAAGAGAGAGAGAGGAAAAGAAAAACAAAAAACCGTATGTGTTGTGTCTCTTTCGTGTTAGAAAAAGGCCTGAAAACAGTCACGCTGAAGAGATGGTTTCATCTCTGTTTGCCTCCTAGTTGTGTAACGCCTTTTTGTAGAGCATCTGTAGTGTACACAAATGGACACTGGATATGCATTTCAAAACCAAAGTGCCCACAGTCGATATAAAGCAAGGTCTCGTGACCCAAAACAGGTGATGTCACACGAAGGGGAGGAGTGGGGTTGAGACTGGACATGAACGTAACCAAACGCAGCCATCAGTCTGTGAGTGTAGCGCGGGAATGCCAGCCATGTGGCACCCAGCACCGTTACTTTACAGTTACTCAGGTGTCCAAACAAAAGAGAAAGACCTCCCCGCCTAGTGACTGTGCAGTTAAAAATGGGCACATGGTGATTTAAGCTCATGCTTAAGTTGTGGTAAACCATCCAAGCACTTCTTTAATTAATAACTATAAATACACAGCAGCGTTTTTATCGGAGAGGTTTGTGTCCGCCTCCTCTCCCGGGGTGAGTGTGTGACGTGTTTGTCTCTTTAAAAATGGCTAACTACGCTTTCTGCTAGAGGAAACACGGGTTATGTGGAATTGATTATCAACTTTCATATAGATTTTTCTATAATATATTTATATAATTATTTGTCTCTTTCTCTCACGCACCCACCACGCTTGCTTGCTTTCACATTCTCTCGTCTCACTACTTTTATTCAATGTACACAACGCAATAAACATGGGGGTCAAGTGGGGAGCGACAGAGCTGAAATGACAATCACTGAGAAAAAAAAAAAAAAAAAAACAAAGCCAAAAAGAACTGCAGTCTCTTTTGTCATCCATTGGCAGTCAGGCTGACTCCACAGTCAGCCAGGTACAATGGTGGTTCGAAGGGAGGGAGCGGCCATGTCATCAAAGGGGCGGCGCGGGAGGCTCTTTCTTCGCTGGTGGCGTTTTAGTCGTCGTTTTCGTTGTCTTTGTAGCCGGGGTCGTCTCCTTGAGGTTGAGGTTCTCCAGTGCCACGTCCAAGGTCATGACCTCAACACAGCCCATGGCCTCAAAGTCGGCGAAATTCCGCAACGAGCTGTGACAGTCGTCCTCGTCCTCTGAGGAAGAGGCTGAGGCGTCCTCGTCAGGCAGCAGTGTGGACAGCAGCAGCTCTGTCACGAACAGACTCCTGTCGGCCCATTGGGCCTCACATGCCTGCCGCTCGGCCTCAGAGAGCCGTGGTTCGCTCAGCCTGGGGGGAATGAAATTTAACAGTGATTAGATGAAGGAGAGACAAGCATAGCAACACTCAAAACCAATCCAGCTAGCGCATGATGCCAGCTGTCTTTGTTACTGTGCTCACAGCGCCATCTGTCTCACTGAATAATCAAAATCAACGGGGGGTAATACACCAGCTTTGCATTGGCCAAAGAGAAAGTGATCTTTGTCATCTTTACAGGACTAAAGGCTCCTGGTCTGCAGCAGCTGCTAATGCAAAGACAGGATTTCTTTGTTTTTTTGCGCTATTTCTTTGAAAAACTGAAAATCTACAGAAAACAGAGCTATTTACAAACATTAAGTGTTGCTAGAGACACATAAAACATGCTCCTGTTTAACCAAGGTCAAACCAAAGTACAGTTTATACACTGTTGTCAAACTGACCTGCTGAGTAGAAACTGGGAGCTATGTGCAGAATGCTGTGTATTGGACTCAGGAGGGCCCGGGTTAGGACTGGGGTTTGTATTGTGGTTGGCGCTGGGGTTGGGATTCGTGGTTGCTGAATTTGTATTGAGAATTGCATTCGCTCGGCCTCCTCCTCGGGTGGCGTTTCGAGCCGTCTCTAATTGTTGACGTGCTGCTTGGGCCTGCTGGCGCTCCAACTGGAGCTGCATCTGAAGCTGCTGGAGCTGAGAGGCTGAAGGGCCCGAGCTGAGCTGACCGCCTGCCGAGCGCCGGACCCCTGACAACTGGGAGAGAAGTTCTGAAGGAGGAGGACAAGAAAGACATAATTGGTAAAGTCAGTTTAGAGATTATAACGAGCAATTGTACAATTCAGGTCTGTGCCAAGAAATAGCACTAGCATCACTTTAACTAGAAATATGATGAACAGCAATTTGAAGAGCAAAGTAAAGTTACTGGTTAAAATCAACCAAAGCACCTGATGGGTGGTGCTGGAAAGTAAAATATGATCTTTTCTTCATGTGCAATTTAAAAAAAAAAAAAAACAAGAGAAAATGAATCTCAAGCCAGAGTGTCCCGGCCAAGAGAGACAGCAGCACAATTAACAAAGACACAAACCAAAAAACCAGAGCAGTTACAATCACAGAAAAACAAATCCTGAGTAATCAGTTAAAACTTTTACAAACTGATGCATCTTCCTCCAATGCCTTCAATCTGGCTTTAAAAAGGTTTTAAGAGACTAGCTCCTCAAGACATCACGTCTCCTGTAGCAGATTCCAGGCTGCAGGAGCAGCATATCTGAAACTCCTTTCACCCATTTCAAGATAGACTTAGGGAACAGAGAGCAAAAGTACATATTGTGACTGACTCACAAAGCAAAGACTAAAGCTCCCAGAACTTTTCACATTAATAAAATCACACAAGTATGAGGTAAGCATATTGGCCTCAAGGGACACACCAAGGATTTAGCCTATGAATGGTCAATCATATGGAGTACAATTTTGAGTTGTAGACTTAAGTGTTGTTATAAACCTAAGTGCATTGCAGTACACAATATCCAAAGATTTCCTGCACTGAGAAGATGTATGCATATATGAAACATTACAGTAATCAAATCAGAAGCATAAAAGTGACAGCAACGAGTCTTTTTTTCCTCAAAAGAAAAACAAGACTTATTTCTGATATAAAAATGCAGTCGCAGCTTCAATCTCTTTACAAATTACTAAATATGAAGCTTAAAAGTCAGAGAATGATCAGTCAAAAATCAAAGATCTTTATAAGATGATGCAGACTCATTTAAATCATCTTGAGACGTAGTAATAGAGGGGAGGTTCAGCAACATTTCTTTGAGTTTGAACACAGCATGAGTTTGGTTTTGCACGCTTCAGAAGCAGTTAACTCAATGTCGAGTGTCTGGGACAACATCAAAGGCTTTTTGTAAGGGACAGAGAGCCTGATGTGTAAATGACAGTGTTATCTTTATACAACTAGAAATATGTGAGTAAATCTAATTTGTTGCTTTCTACTCATCTGACCACTTGTCTATTCAAGGCTGAGGTTGGCAACTTAATAAAGATGCATGTTATCTAGATTTTGAAAAGTATCTAACCGGAAACTGAAATATGGGAAAAGTCTGCAAATGAAAAACAAGTCCAAGGGTAAAGAGTAAATAGTACACAGGTAGACAGGTAGATAACAGGGGTGTAACAATTCATTGATCTGGATCAATATATTGATTGTTCGAGCAATGATTCGGTCAAATCGATTGAAAGTGTAATAATCGATTTCCATTGCCAATTTTACCTTACGCTTTAATTTTGAAAGTCCCCCTGTGTGCTTGGTTATAACAGTTTCCGCCCAGCCACTAGCCACAATGCTGAATAAATACTGTGCATTTAAAACTGAAAACTGCAGCACTTTAAAGTGAAACACAAGCATTTGTTCACTTTGTTAAAGAAAGTTTTTCATGTCATTTGGCAATAAAATTCTCAAAATGTATCAATATTGTGTTTATTGCCTTTATGTGAAAAGTAGCAGATTGTGGTACATGGGGGTCACAATATCGTCTGATATCAATCGCAGGCCTCTAAATCGAATCGAATCGAATTGAATGGAAATCAAATCTTGGCAGACTTTGTGTTATTGTCAAATATCCAATCGTTGTTCTGAGAATCGATATTGTATCATATCATGATGAAACTTGTGATTTACACCCCTAGTAGATAAGCCCTCTGATCATCTATGCATTAAAAATGACTGGATCCAGTTGCTGCAGCCTCTGTTTAAACATAATTTCCCAACTGAGTGCAGACGAATGTGAATATGATAATATCAATAATGTGTGTTACAATTATATAGTAAATGTGGCTTCAACAAATTGCCATTGTAAACTAGAGCCTGACTGATGTGGGATTTTTGGGGCCGATGCCGATAATGATACTGGGGGCTAAAAAAAAACGATAACCGATATTTCAGCCAATATATGAAATAGGAACATTGATATACACAGGATATATACTGTACATGAACACAAATGTGGGCATGTGAATTAACAGTTGCATTTATGTTTGTTTATTTCACAAAGATGCAACTTAGATGACGTTAAAACGCTGTAATATGCTCTATAAAACTTACGTGAAAAAACTAGCATGCTCTCCTTGATGTTCCCCAACAGTGTTTTTTACGCGAGGATGTTATTGTCATGGGGCACTAAAGTGTAGTGTTATATTGTTTCATAAAGTCACAGCTTTCCATGGAGTAAAAAAAAAAAATGCAGTTTCCCTCGCAGTTTCTCTGGTCTTACTCCTCTTCTCTGCTGCAGCCAAGTGAGTCCGACTGCAGCTGAGAGGGACTGGTGCGCGAAGACTGAGCTGCCTGTGAGTGCTTAGGGACGGGGAGGGGCCCACGGCAGCACACGCTGCTCACTGAGAAGAGCAATAACAATACGTGCTTTCACGTCAGTCTCCAAAACTCTCCAATAACACCAGAAAAAGTCGCTAGATTTGTCGGTAGTCGCTTTTTTGAAAAAGAGTTGCTAGAGGGGTCTGAAAACTCGCTAAATATAGCAACAAAGTCGCTAAGTTGGCAACACTGAGTTGGGGAGAGCTGCTGCTGCACTCTTGTGTGTGAGGGGGAGGGGACACTCGGGCTGAGTTCAGCAGGGACACAGGAGCGGAGAGACAGAATCCCCACGCTGCAAAAAAGTTAATATATCAGCTACATATTGGCTGATGATCGTTAATCTGTGATAAGCTACAATTGGCTCGATTAATCGGCCAGCCGATTAATTCGTCGGGCTCTATTGTAAACGTACAATTGGTTGCATTGTGAGTCCTTTGAATCTAGCATTTATAAGCTTCACTGTTGCCCAAATAAAAACCATAACAGAACTTTAGACAGACCTCTGTGTGGCCTACAATCAAAAAAGTTTTGTCTCAAACTGGACCAGCGGGTCAACTTCCCAGCAGGTTTTGGGGGGATCAATAGAGAGAAGGCTGGTGGTGGTCAGTCTGTGAGGCAGATTGAACTGCACTCTCATTAGGACACAGCTGGAGCTCACATGGATAATACCAGCCCCGAACAAGATTTAAATTGAGAACATGACAAACAAGGAATTTATACAGCAACAAATCAGCCCACAATGCACCATGTTATCCTGTCAACCTTTACGGGCAAACTGAGACATGTGTGATAATGCTATGGCAGGAAATTTATCTGTGTGAGAAACACATATAAAGACCACTCATTCAATCTATTTATAAACTGCAACATCCCTGATTTAGTACTGAGCACTGTGTGTCAGACCTCCTGCAGCTACAGCTAGGTGATAATGAGTTTAACTACAAGAGAGTAATTGTTTTATCCCTGACTGCATTAATAAAAAGAATAATTCTCAAAACATTCAGGCACCATGGGTTGTTTTCTGCACCTAAAGACAAAGATGAAGCCTGTGATACCTGTAGCATACATGAGTTCACCTAATACTGAGTGATAGATTAAGTTTATCATTCATTTGTATTAAAGCACAACTTTAAAATTAAAAATATACATATACTACTAGTGCATACTATTGTACTTCTTCTGCCACTCCTCTGGACTTTGCAAGGTTGAGTACAGAACAGACTGGTCAGAAACGCATCAGAATGAGACACATTTGGAGCATTTACACACCAGCTGGCTTTTCTCTTTTTCCTCAACACGTGTGATCACACCAATGCATTTGACTAGGAATGCAGTGACAGAGAAGACCTCACAGTTTATACCTGGCCAACTCATTCAGGTATATTCACCAACCATTACAGATTTGACGACAAGTTTACAGCTTAAACTTTAACCCCAAAAAGGAAAATTCTGTTTATTTACTAAACCTTGAAGATAAATTCACATTTTTTGTTACATTTTGTGGATAAATAAAAGCAAATCTTGCTTTGAGTCCTTTTACTCTCTTTGTTTTTTTTAAAGATGGACAAAATCTAAAACCTGAGACTTTCTTTCCAGGCCACATAGCTCAGCCCTAAGTTCATCATGTTTTCATAGATGTGGGGTAAGACTGACCTGCTATAGGGTCCATGGCCTCTCTGCTGTAGTTGGAGCTCTGTGAGGAGCTCTGACTGGTTGAGAGCCCCCCTGTGGTACTGCTGGTGAAGTGCATGTTTGACCTGCGAGCTCGTGGACCACCTAGCCCACGCCCAGGATGAAACATCCTCCTCACATGCCGCACCCCACTGGACTCATCGTGAAGATGGCAGTTAAGGAAAACATCATGGGTTTAAGATTAGGTTTTCCATTTTGAATAGCACACTAATCCGATGTTAAAATCTACAAACAAATCATTAAATGTTAGTTTCATGAAGAACTGATGATCATTTTAAATTTGCATTTTCAGACCCACATTCCTAAACCTGCTTTGAATTTCCACACAGAAAACATCACATCAGCTCCCCTAAATGTGCTTTAGACTCAAGCCTTATGAGCCAGTCTGCTAACACACCTGCATTATTCTCCCATGTCAACATGAACCTCTGCACACACCAGCACACAAACAGCCATGGGCCTACTGCATGGAGCTTGATGCACTTATTCTCCCTGTGTTTCATTAAACTCATTACACGACATTTTTGCTCTGCTTATGCAAAGTTTCTATAAATAGGCTGCTGTCGTCACTCCAATAAACTCCATCCCTGAGAGCATCTCTGGTCCCTGACTGGCAAAAGCAGACTCAGACATTTCAAGCTTTTAAATAGTTTAATACATTTATGCATTTATTGCCTACTACCACATAAGTTATTAAAGCATTAACATTGAATGGCTCTCCTGAAAAGTCATAACTGCAGGTTAATTAAAATGGGACCCTTATATTTAACTTTGGAGAAATAAAAGAGATAACAGTGAATATCTGGAAGACTACTGACTCATTAATCTAAGCAGACCGTCAAGCTTTAAATCCATAGGAATCAAGTAGTTTGTTTTGTCCAAGTTCCAATCCTCCTTACTGGTTTGATCCAAATAAATCCATGTGTGAATAAGTTTATCTCTAATGAAATATTTTTGTTTGTATGTGCAGTATGAAGAGCTGATAAACACAAGAAATTTAAGTCTTTCATTATCACTGCAGATTCAAGATATAGATTTGAATACTTAAATTGTAGGTATTAGTCTGTATTTTGCACCAGTCAAAAACTAAATTTGACTTGGCAGCCAAGTGTGACTGAATAATTATAAAAGTAAATAACTATTTTACACAGAAGAACCCACCACATTCACCTTATCAGGCTAGTTTTGAAAACAGTATGGAGCCTGACTGCATTGGTATTCTCTTGAATCAAAACCAGAATATTCCTAAAACATTAAAAACTACCATCCTTGCCTCTGTAGTTAGTTCTCCATCAGTCAGAGTACTGAACAGCCACTGATGCCAAATGTCTGATATTATAAACTAATGCCATCCCCTCTGAAAGACCAGAGAAGCAGGAGCTTTACCAGTTAATGAAAGCAAGTACAGGTAACTCAGAACAATGTAAAGTGGGTTATACACTACAACATAATGGGCTAATTTTGGCCCAATTTCCTCCTTCCACCAAAAGTTAACAAAAGCCTGATTATCTGATGGTTCAAAAGATTATCTTTCTAGATTTCCCTGTGGTGGTGAGGTTTATCAAGCTCTGCTTGGAAGACGAGCAGCCCTGTCCGGGTTTAAAATTGTAAATATTACACACGTTCAGTGTTTAAAATCAATAGTACTCTTGTATGGGAGGAGCACAGAGGACAGCTGAGTGCATACGTTGTAGACACATAACCGTGCAAAGCAGATGGCGAATCCATCTTGCAAAGCTCCAATCTGAACAGTTTGGGCCTGGCTAGAGAGTGACAGGACCAATCAGAGGGGGCAGTGCTTTCGGGCATGGCAGAGTCATGACATAAGCAAACAGCAACAAGAGGCCAGTACACTTATGGCGGAAGTTATTAGCATGGATGCTGTTAAAGCGACAGTTTTATCAGAACTTGACAACATTTCCTCGTTAAAAGAAGAACAAAGAATGGCATTGAGTTGTTTTCTTTTCAAAAAACGACAAAGGTCGTCTACTGACATGTCTACAGTTGCCATGGTTTGCGTTATGCAGTTCTACATGGAGTTTACTCTTTGGTAGCGGCTACGTCATGTGTTTTGTTGCTCTGATTGGCCCGTAAAGATGGACAGACAGGACGTTTTTCCAATCACCCTCCGAGTTTTTTTAAAAGGCTCTGCCCTTTCCCAAATGCTGTGTATGAATGGTTTACCAGATGGATGTGTGAAACAAATCCATCTGGCGTGTCAGGTTAGCAAACACAGGCATGGGGATGAAAGTAAACACAAAGCTTAAAGTTAGATGGATGTCAAGCATTAATAAACAGCTTGTTCATTTGCAGCAACAAACTCTCTGTTTATACAACACGTACTGTAAAAACTGAAGTGACAAGGGAGGGGGCTGGACCAGAACTGCCACCACAATGGATGTACCAGGTAAATAGCTAGTTTTGAGAGTTGGGGCTCTGGTTGTTGGTGAATGAATCTGTTAGTGTGGTGTGCTGTGTTTTATCTTGTTGCAAACCACGCTAAGTAAGAACAAAAAATAAAGGGTCAATCCCATTTCTACCCCTTAGCCCTTCCCCTTGCTCCTCGAAACAGAGTGGTAAGTGGCGATGGGAATCAAGAACTGGTTCCTGTTGAAAACCAGCTACAACTGGGTCAATCCATGGACATCATTTACATTTAATCTTGACGATTCCTTTATCGATGCCTAACTTCCACGTGCCTTGAAAACCACTGTATGCAAGAGGCAGTCAGTGAGAACAGAGAAGTCGAGGAAGTAAAACAGCAGGCCGAAAGTGTGGCTTCATTTCTCAAAAAATGATGCAAACAGTTGTGCACCTTCTTAACAGCGACTGACATGCATCTTTTGCACAATAACTGTTAATTTTGCACTACATTTCAACTTATTTCTATTAGTCCAGAGATCAAGGATCCAGAGACTAGTTTTGTATTTATTTTAAGGCTTTATATTTAGAGAATATGTGCAGTAGTACTGTATTCTAGTTCAAGTTCAGAGATTGAAGATCCAAAGAGCAGTTTGTTTTAACTGAGACATTTCCAACAAAAAGATAATTTCTGTACATTTTAGTATGTTCTCCTCCCAAACACTTAAAGTTTAACATCTTTAGTTATCTAAATTATTTGTTATTGCCAGTAAATGAACTGTGCTTGCCACTGACTCTCACTGAGGGTGGCATACATCTTGTTCAGTGTTCAGAGAGAAAGAGACTCAATACAAATTGAGTTGGTAACAGTGAAAACCTATATAGTCTACTTTCTCCAAAAAGAAAAAATTCACAGGAAGGAACCGATAAGAGAATATATGAAGAATTGAATCAATAAGCAGAATCAATAATGGCATTGATATCAATACAATCTTATCAGTTCTCATCCCTAGTGGTAAAAGGTAGGGGTGTAAACATTCCCCTAAGAAATGAGACATCACTTAATTGCTGTTATGTCATCACATATTGCCAATAAATTGCTGTGTCATCAGAGTTGACAAAAGTTCACATAAACAACATGCCCTTATCAAATGTAGTACGGTCTGTAAAGTCTGGATCATCTTGTTCATACTACGGGTTTCCATGTTGCTTTTCTCCACATATCTATAGAGTTAATAGCCCTCATTTACATGTGTACATACAAAAATTACAACAAACCCCCATTCCTGGTAGATAAAGACTGAATGTATAAGAAAACACAACTGTCTCATTATCTATAATCAATTATAAATCATAAATTAAAAAATGAATCATTTTTTGCCATTTCGCAAGTGAACACGGTGCATGATGGGAAAATCATCATATCCTTCAGCTTCTAGTGTGGTCCTGAAAAATGTTTATTTCAAGGGCTATGTAGCCCTTGGCCCTAGTCCTTGATTTAAAAGAGAATTGGGATACCCCTTCACCTGATGTGTACACACAAAAACAAGTGGAAGGGCTAAGATAAGGGCCAAGGAGTAGAAGTGGGATTGGCCCTAAATGTCATTTCTCCTCACGTGCATCTCTCTCATATTTTCAAATCAGTTAAGATTTCTTCTTTTCACAAAACTTAAACATAAGCCAACAGCAAAGCTGATGGTAAAAATGGAAGTACCAGTATATAGAGAGCTGTATCTGCAAGACTTTTTATGTAAAACATTCAGTGTAATCAGTCACAAAGGTGTTATCAAAAGATTTGTTAACCCATGGGAATATATTTACCCCTGATCTGCTCCTTAGCAACACTCAACAACACAGGATGAAGTAAATGTACCACTTATTCTGAGGTCATTGTCTTTGCTGTACCACTCTCAAACAAGGAGACAAGGCCATTAATTAATTTCTAATGTAAAACTTAAGTAAGTTTGGCCTGTGATCTGTTTTTAACCTATACACCAACAAAGTGACACACAGTACTTTACTCACAAAAAGTATAAACTAATCAATCTTAGGAGAGAAGCTCACCTTTGGGTATTGTAGTGCCATGATATACACAAGAACTATAAAATCTTTAGAGCGCATATTGTGACCTCATTATGTTGACAGATTGTGATGGTTTTAGTGGCTACAGGAGGCCTTAATGTTATTAGCAAAATGTCAACAAATGTCAGTTTCAGTGAACAGACGCTTCTCTGGTGCACTAATCTTTAAAATGATAAGGCAATCTGGAGGACACTGCGTCACCTCTAAGCACAAGCAGAACTTTTTCCTAAGTTTTCCCCATAGAAACCTTGTATTTTTTTTTACAGTCAATAGTGTAGCTATGTTTCTGTCATGTCTCATAGCCGTAAATATGAAAAGGATATCAAGTCTCTGGGCGCTCTGTGTTCAAGTGTGAGATGAGCAGCAAAATCGTCTGTCACATGATTCGGGTCGCCACCAGGCAATGCTGCACATATGGGGCAGATCTAGAAGAGAAGAAGAGAGAGTGTACACATTAATATCTGCCCACAGCACATTAAACACCCAGCAGTTGGTGCTGGGACCTCCTTAATAAACAAAGATTGGTAAATATAATAACTACTATACAAATGTCATATTTCAACCTGCAGAAGAGTCTACCAAAAGAGAGTGTGAAGAAGGTGTTTCAAAACTCCCAACAGATATAAGATGAAGTTGAAGGCATGGTCTGATCTAGAGGTTTGACAGTTTGGTGAGTTGTTCTGCTCAGAGGAGTGCTAGCATCCCTCTCAGCTGACTGACTAAATTGCATTTAAGATGTAGTATTGTAAGGCAGAGACTGACACTTAATGAGATTCTGTTAGATTCTAATTTATAAAGTAAAAGATCAAGTTCATCAAGCAAACCTCTAGGGTTTATGAAGAGCTTGTTCACAGTGCAATTTTAAGATGGGGTATTTCAATTCTGACAAAAAGCAGGATCAGCTGAGCCAGCAGGGGAGGACAGCACTGTGTGCATGTGACCTGTTGATCTGAAATCAACAACTACACCTCTTCAATAGCTCCATCTGACTCAAGGTGTCCTCCAAGGCTCAGTGCTTGGTCCTCTCTTTTATTTAACTTCTCTTCTGTAAAATCATCCATCACCAAGGTCTTCCTTTCCACTGCTATGCCAACAACAACCAGCTCTAAATCTCCACTTACTGAACTATAATAAATCTGTCATTCTAATCATCTGCCCTAAATCCATCCCCAAACACATTGAAAACTTCAACCTGATTAGTGACAATTCCACTTATTCCCTTCACCTTGTATCTTTAAGAAGTAGATCTAATTAACTGCTATTTGTTTAGTGATCCTTTCCAGTGTGGAGGCTGGAGGTCTTATATCAATAAATTGACCAATTTGGGTGCAGAGAGAGTCGTTTTGTTGCCAAAGTGTTTAGACAGGTATTGATGTAATTTGACATTTACTAGTATCATATCAAACTTCAAATTCTGGTTGTTTGATGGCTCTACCTGTTGCTATCAAAAAGTTGGCCATGTTTATTGTATTTTGCAAGCAGCTGATTCATTGCTCAAAAATTCTAGGACACATAACAACACAGACTAGGCTGGCAGCAGCACTTTTTTTGACAGCTTCTGTCCCCCATTATGCCACAATCCTTGATTTATAGAGAAGAGTGGTATACTGTTATACGCTGGATAAAAAATCATGAGGTGGCCTAGCAGTTAGATTGCACCCCATGCATGTGGGCAGCCCAGGTTCAAGCCCAACCTGTGGCTCCTTTCCCCCGCTCCCCACCTGTTCTAGTCTCTATTTGAATTCTATTGAATTTCCCTGCGGGGATAAATAAAGTTATTGCATTGTATTCACTGCCCTCCTCTTTGAAGAAAGACGTAAAAAGCTCAAAAATAAATCTTAAACAAAAGATAAGGCAGTTAGGCAGTGCAACTCAAAGGCTGTGCGTCTGTCTTTCATCACCTCAAGATGAGAGCTCAACTACCATGCTGATAGCTAGCAAGAGAGAAAATACCACATGGCGAATATGATATTCAAAGAGTTACAAAGCAGCAAAAGAAAATGAATACTTTGCTGAAGCAGGGGAAATGCAGCAAGATAGTTTAAACCTTTCTCCTGTTAGGCAGTCCCTCAAAAACAGACCACGTCTAATATACTAATGTGGCTTAAATTTTGGATTTATAAACTGATTTGCAGTAAACACAAGATACTTGTGCCCTATTAAAAGGATAAACACTCAGTGAAGAAATCCTTAAACTGAGTTAAGCCCTTAATATTGGCCCCCACAAGTCAACCATGCAGACCAATGGGCAGCAGGAAGCCAGCGCTTCAACAGGTTGGTAAGAAGGAACCCCCCTTTGCCACTGTTTCATTCAGTTAGTCCCACAACACCTCCAGAAGGCTGAACAGTGATCTCCGGTGTTCCAGAGCCACCCCTTCCAAGGAGACGTTCTTTATCTTCCCTACCCCCCCATATGGCTCTCACCGCCCAGAAAGCACTGACACCTTTAACAGAGCCAGTCTCCATACATGGAAGCTCTAGATACATTAGTACAAACTTTCTCCTGTGGCACAACAAGTAAAAACATAGCTTTTAATATTATTTTTGAGTACCATTCTCTTTCTGTACTAAATCAAACAACCAATCAGAGGATGTAATGAACGCAGAGAAACGTTGCTGTATTGGAGATCACTTGCACAGTCACAAACTGACATAAAAACAGAGATTTAGCTGTGACTTTGTGAAGCAAGACAAATAAACAGAAGTAAACACACTGCACCTTACTATGAAACCTTAAGAGTCCAATAGTGCAAGTGACTTTCTCAGAAACACTCATTCAGTTCACTTCATTACGAAATAACCTCAGAGGCATGCAGGGAAAAATCAACACAAACGTAGATCTTTCCAAGCGTTGAGATCAGAGCAAACATCTCGTCAACGTTTAATAGACGGCTGAGTGTGAAGCTTCAGCACCAACTTACCACTTCTACTGAGGTTTCTGTGTGCTCTGCAGCCACATGATCTTGCAGGGAGATCTCTGTGTAGCCCATCCTGCCACAGTAGGGACATGTGAAGGCCTGGGGCTGCTCCACTGAGAACGCCTCTCCGCCGTAGTACAGGTCTGCAGGGAAAACATGATAGACACAGAATTCAGAGTCAGTGTTTAGGTTTGTCTTAACAGTAAGCCCATTTCAGGTACTGGTAATGCATGGTTTCTATAATATGGCACTAAATTCTACAGCTGCCATAGAGGTAAACAGGTAAGAGAAAAGGACAACACAAGTACACAAATACAAGGAAAAAATCTGCATAAAATGTCAAAATCAAAAGAGGCGTTAAATAATGAAGTACTCTTAAAATAATGGACAGTTGAAGTTTCAAAATATGTATTTTTGCTGGCTGTATTCACAAACAAGGCCTGTCAAAATACCAGTATCGGAAACTTAGATATGATATCAATAAAAAACAGAAAATACATAAGTATATCACAACCACAGCAACAAAAATAAGGTCTTCAAGAGTCTTTGGAGCTTTTGGTTAGAATACAACTGACCATCTATATTTTTTGGAACTTTTTTTTATGATATTGATTGTTATTAAGAATGGAGATAGTATTGTTCCAAAAAATGTGTCATCAAAAAGAACTGAAGTGCTGCAAATTTAGAGAACTTTACCACAAACAGTCACAGGTCAAAGTGGTCCAAAATAATAAAATTCACAAGAAAACTTTCCCTATTCACATGTATTATCCCCTGTGAGCAATAAGAGCCAGGGATGCACTGATGCATTGGTTTAGCATCAGTATTGGCCAATGTTGGCCTTCTTGACAGACATTGGCAAATAATGTGACAGTAACCAATTTCAGTAACAGATGTTCATCTTATGAGTCGCAACAGTTCAAAGCTGCTATCTGGCACAACTGACTGATTTTTAAAAAAAAAGGTTCAGTATCAGTCAAAATTGTTGGACAAAATCTTATTTTTTTTTAGTCAAACATGTAAGAAAACACTGGTATTGTGGGAGACTTGCACCAAATAAATGAAGGAATAAACAAACATCAGCTTTAGTGTGGCAATCAACTAAATTATTATTCTAAATAGCAGTGTTAGTATCTACCTTAACTTTCAAAATAAGGTAATCTTTAATAAGCGCTTACAACTTAATCCAGCATGTGGCTGTAAGGAAATTTTTCCTCATCATATTAACAGAAGTTTAAACTCTACTACTGAATGTGTAAATTTATGAGCCATTAAGGCCATATCTGCACATTAGTGGGTATTTATGAAATCAGAGGTTTTTCTTTGCGTTTTGACCTCCTGTGCATACGCAAAGTTTTCATTCACTGAAAAAGCAACTTTTTGAAAACTCATTTCAGGGTGAAGATTTTTGGAAAATCCATTCACAGCATTCATATGTAGAGGGAAAATGGAGATTTGGACTTGTAACATCAAACTGTGTGGTGGTTTCACCCATTTGATGTCACTAGCGTATGATGTGGCAACAGCAGACACTAACTTGTGCTGGTGTTAACGTTGCTAACTGAACTTTTGACATGTTTACACATGCATACACAGCGTCTCTCCCTCTATGTTGATGAACAGAGACACCTGAAAAAACTAAAGGTTGGTGCTGCTTCTTTACAACACTCCATACACAAACCCCACTGCCAACCTTTGCACTTCTTGACAAGACCCAATTCAGGTTTGTAGGACAACTCTGAAGATGAAATGGTCATTGCAGAGGAACAGCAAGGGAAATTTTCAAGTCAGGGACATTGCTGCTGTCCGTCCAAGCTGGATTTGTTTATAGAAACAAATAAATCCTTATAGACCTACCAATGCTGACACTGTGTGCTCCTTACAGCATTTATAAGTGAGTTTTGCGTTTTCATGTGGATGAAAATGTTTTAAAGAACATACTGTGTGTGGACAGTATTACTTTTAAAAATGGAGGAGGAAAACCTCCAATTTCCAAAATACTAGCATATGTGTGGACAAGGCATAAAGTGAAATATCTCAGTGAGCTAGCACCTCTTGTTGTGTTAACAAAAACAGTCTGTATGATCTGTTCGGATTGGAACATTTCAGATTGCTTTTTCAACATATGAAAGTTTAAGTCACAACATATTTTAGGGCACTAATGTATAAAATATCAGTGGAAAGTAACTGGTTCATTCAATCAAAAGCATCATGTAAAAGCATTAGAGATGTCTGTGTGTCCTGTAAAACCAATTTTATCAATCATGATTAGACACAGAATTTACAGTAAGTATGGTCCACTTAGCATATGAATCTCTCCATCCTGATTGCTACTACATGAAAACATTTTGTTTTATTTAGAGATAAATCAAACCTAGGAGCCTGATAAAACACTCCAAAAACATCCTCAGGCAGCCTGGGTAAAATCAATCACAGCCATTTACGAGCAGCCTCCTATCTGAAAACAGGAGCCAGTGCCAGCAAAAGATAATGCACAGTGTTAACAGTTTTACTCATGGAGACCTATTAAAGCCAAAGAGGGGGGTCAAGAGTGTGTCTGTATTAGAGGTTTACACTTTTTATGTGGCAAATCCCGATTCTTTGTGAGTGGTGTCCATGCAGTGCATGTTTGCATTGAAAGAAATCAACCAGGGAAGTTTGAAAGCAAGGTCTAAAACTCTTTATAAACACATCTCTTCTCTGTTTTAGAAATATTCTGCCATGAAAGTCTGCATTGAACCCATAGTACCATACGCCAAAACTTGCTTATAATGGTTCAGTGTTGATGGTAAGCTCACAGAAGTAAACAAAGTTAACATACAATACAGTTTTAAAATAGGTTTTGTTTTTTTTTTAATTTAATTCAAAAATGACCTATAGTATATTGATTTTAGTGATCAGCACAAGCAACATCATCATCATACCGATGTGCTTTGAGCTGCAAGTTGGGTGTGTTGTATTTGTAGAGTGGTTCCCTAGAATTTGGTATTACATTCAATAAACCTCTTATATCCTTCATCTACCTAGACATCAGAAACATTGTGCTATGTGATAAAACTGCATTTTAAAGGGCCAAGGCACAACTAATTCATGCTGTTTAAAATGCAAATTAACCCTGATTTCAACCATTTGTGAGTGAAATACAAAGGAAAGAGCATTTGTGTAAAATGATCTAAAAATATTTTGGAGAACTTTTTATAGTGATTTTCATGCTTAAAAAACCTGAACTGCTGTTGTCCAGTAGAGGTACACTGAGTCTTGTTTGGGTTGAATCATTACCCTAATCTTTAAAGAAGCAGCAAATTCTTAAAAATTTGGCTCAACATTCCATTGTCTTGACTGGATGTCAGCTGACCATTAACATCTCTCTGATAGAAGAAATGTTGCCAACTATTAAATCACAACAAATAACACAGTATTTAAGGAAAGACAGCTCATATGGCTCAACCTGAACTGAAAGTTTGCTCAAGATTAACCGCATGAGGACAAAAATGGTACTTACCAAAATCAACCCGGGTTAATATACACTGCATCGGATGTTCTGTCGTGTGTCTGGTTGTGGTAGCACCGCTCTCATAGCAGGATGCACACAGGTCGTAATCGTAGCATATCAAACATTTGTACCGTCGACCTCTAAAGTTGCCTTTTAAACATGCATCACAGCTGACACCTGAGGGCAAAAGAAAGACATAAAAGACAACGTAAATGAAAAGATTTTTAGTGTTACAATGAAAAAGAATGTGGGCCTGGTTGGCTTTCCTGCTGGTTGACCAAGTTATTAATATGGTTGTCATTTCTGTCTTTTGAGCCTCTCTGTACATCACAGATTACTACTGCATAAAGATTTGGGCAAAAGATAGTGAACAGTTGGCAATCCAAGCAAATTTGTCTGTCTAAAATTGTGACTTTTCTTTGTTAGTTTATTGAATTCTTGTTTTATGTGTTTGATGACTGCGTGTGTTTGTGTATAACTGTTGAATGTGCTGCTGTCTTGGCCAGGACACTCTTGCAAAAGAGATTTTTAATCTCAATGAGGTTTTTTTCCTGGTTAAATAAAGGTTAAATAAATAAAATAAAACAGAAGACACCAACAACATATAACAATTTTAAAGTGCTACAATACTTCATTCAGATATGCATATTTCAGTTTTTAAAGTAGCTCTCACAAGAGTTCATACAGTTGTTGTTTGTGGTGATAAAAGGATTAAATTTTCTTGTCAAATGTTTCTCCTCCGTATTTTGACTGTGTCTGTTAAGTTGAATATTTGCTTTTGTAATTGTGTTGAAGGGATATGGGTGGGGTAGTGAGCCAGTGCAAATACAAACTGTTTCACATATTGATTAATCAGTTTGAGAACAGAAAGAAATGATTCTGAATTCTGATTCTTAACCATAAGTAATTCTAATTAATTCCTTCATTCTAATCAACTGTTAAAATACAGATATATAAGGGATTACATAGGAGAACGCTGCACAACTAGTGTGGTGGATTAAAAGGATGATTATTCTTATTTGCTGCCTCAACTGTACAAAATAACAAAACCATGCTAGGTAAATATAGAGAAAAGAAGCAATACACAAGCTAGAATCTTGAATACAGTATCGATATTGATATACCTGTGCAGCAAGGAGAAAGACAGTGAAACCCAACTCCCGAACTCATATATCACTTTTTTCCCTAATTATTGATGGCAAAAAATAATATTCTAGTGAGTTGTCATCACCTGATGTTTGGCTGTATATGTTAAATGTTCTTTAAACGGAAATGCACAGAGTCAAAATGAAACCAAAGGAAAAGCTTTACTTTTTAGACACATTCTTAAGATCAAGTGTGCTGCTCAGGTGTTAATATAGAGCAGGGGTATTAAAATGCATCATATCACAAGTATGTTACTAGGTCCACCTTTTGGTCAATCGTCTGACTCTGGAGTGACAAACAGAGGAATTCACCAATTCATGGCCCATTCACCTTTTCACAGAGCTACACCCACAACACCACGCTCATTCATAAAGCCACCCTCACAACTGTAGTCAAGCCCACACCATACACACTATATCTAGAGGTTTAAAAGGAAACCCCTATGGTCAAGTCAAGGCAATTCTTGATTGACTAGAACAGTCGTGCTGTCTCGGTGTATTGTATGACACCAGGCTGTCTAAACTTCGTCTTATCTCCATTCATAGCTAGTTAAGTCCTGAAAGCAGAGTGCCACCCTTATCCTGCTGTGCAGCGGCTGACAGCTAGCTGTTACAGACATGTTAATGACAGTAACAAGGATAACGGCTTAGTGTTATTGCTCATACATAAATAACTATGCTGACAACAAACTTGACAACAACAAACACATGCATTGAATATAAAGGCCGCTCAGGCCCGACTAACCTTCCCTGCTTGGACCCATTTAACGAATAAACCAGCTAACGCTAGCTTAAATGTTAGCTGACAAGCTAGACAACTGTGTTACACTATAGCTAACTTTATCTATTTAACGACTGGGGAGCTTAAACTATTACTGACAATGTTAAAAGACATCTACTTGACACGAACAACGAACTTCAAGCCCAACAAGGTTGGTCGCAAGGACGAGGTGAGTGTTCCTATGCTGACTGTTAGCTTGCGAAACTGGAATCTGCAGGCCAACTTCAGGAAGGGGTCTTAAACTAGCTAACTTTCTTGATATGACAAGCCTTCACTACAACGCCATTTGGGATTCACTGCTCCCGTGTTTCCTATTCTCGGCACTCCCCCTTGCTGTCCTGCTCGCCAATGTTAACCTACGAAACCCATTACCAGTGAGCTTACAGGCTAGCCAGCAAAGTTAGCTGGCGTTGATTAGCTTCCCCGGTTTATGTCAGCGTTGTTTTGGTAAGCTGGCTGTTTCATATGTTCTAAAACAGACACGTCAACTGCAAATTCCGCTAGATGAGATACACGGTTTGTGGCCGCCATAATTGCGTCTCCACGGAATAACACTGCAACCTTGCTGCTAACAGTAGCCAACGTTAGCTGGGGTGGGCAGCAAAACAAGAAATTCTAGGCTAGCTCACGTTAGCTAGCGGTGCTCTGTCAACGTTTTTAACCGCTATTACCAACCTGCACGCGCCTCTGTGTTGAAGTGTATTCTTACCTTCATGACGGGACATCCTATGAACACTAACGCAGCCCCCTGCTTGGGCTCCCTGGCTTGCAATACAGAATAATATTGGTGAAGAGAAGAGAAGCCGGGGTTGGCTGGCTGTCCCTGGCCTCTTCCCTCATGAAGGATCCGGTCTGGCTCGTTGCCCCCCTCCGCCTCCTGCTGTGTCACTGTCCGGTGCACTACGCCTGTGTCCACGCGGGGGGGTGTTGTTGTCTCATTTTTGGCACGGAGGTTACCTCAGCAGGTGGGTGCTTGGTTTAATTTCAACAACTATACTTGTTCATTTCTCTGTATAATTATGAGCATTTTTTAGTAAAAGATCTTGCGACTATTGACGACTTCCCCATCTATTTAAGCTAGTATTAAACAACTTCTTAGATGTTATTCTTTGCCATCTGATGGGAATCCATGATTTTAAATATGCTCCATTGTTCTTTTATAGGCCTCTAGGTTCATTTGAATTTAAATACTGTACATTAGACTAGTGGTTTCCATACTTTATTTTCCAGAGGCCCACCTAAAATCAAACCAAAATTTCAAGGCACACAATGTTCATATCAAGGCAAAATAGCCTGTTTTACATGTGTGAATTTATCTTTACTTGTTATATAGTTGTAGTAAAGATATGGCTGCACAAACTCATGGTATACCTAAACTTGCCTCAAGGCACATCAGTGCGCCTTACCACACCATTTGAGAACCACATGCTCAGACTGAATGGAAGATGTATTGCAGTAGAACTGCAAAAGTAAGCTTTGAATATTGATCTTTACAAAACAAATAAACCTAAATCTAAGTTATGTCATACTCTAGACCTATGTATAACAGAGTCAGTTACCTTCACCTGCTGATTTAAAAGAAATACCCAAACAAACTCTTTCCTGTATCTTACTGCCGAAAGAAACAACAACTCAACGTGTATTTATTTCAGTGATGACCAAATCTTCCCTTAAAGGGTTAAATTTCCAGATTGCAATTACATGTTAAGGATTAGGCAAATCATACAAAATGCTCCAACATACACTGGAACATTACAAACATAAAACTAACTCTATTCTATTTCCCTCCTTCAATAGCAAACTGCTATACACCAAACTGATTTTAAAAAGGATGTTGTATGTTGATATGTTTGTTATGCTGTGCTGTTTTTATGTTATGTTAACTGTAACAAAGTTATTTGAAGTTTAAATTTAAAAAATCGGAGTCACAGACATCATGGTAATTTATTAAAGGTGAGGGTAGTAAGAGGCTTTTCAAAGTTTGATATTTCAGTAGTTGTTGAATCAAACTGATTTTATATGGTCAAAAAAGAAAATTAAAGTGTCTATAAACTTTGTGTGCTGCACATCAACACAAAAGAAAATAAGTGATTTTAGAATGTAGTAAATTTGTCATGTCTGTAATTTAGGACACCAGCATCACTGAATTGATCAGAGAAGGATGACATAGAATAAAAATGGCTGAATTAGACTTTCAGAGCAGCTTACATGGGAATGCTTTTATAAAAAAAAAAAGACCATTCACTATTTCACTCATGTCTTGGTGTTAGATCTTGTTTAACAAACCTCGAAAGGAACAAAATTCACAAGGCATCAGCATAATGTAGTTTCAAACTGAAGAGTTGTGTGTAGTGAAAAAGTAATCACTCTCCAAAGTGAAATTTACCCATGAAAGAAATATAGGTGTTAACTCCAGGTGTCTGCAGGACGGTTGTCATTGTGACACTTAGATTTAGGTTTTAAATAAAGCTGACAGAAATTGCAGAAGAAGAAAAAAAACGGACAGAGCATCTATTTGTGGACCTCTCACTTTCTTATACCAAGAACCAGGTCAGAAACCTTGAGGTTTGTTGGGTTCTGACCTCAGCCAACATGAATAAATGACCTCAAAGTTTCGTTTTTTAGTCTCAGAAAAGTGTGCTGGATTGAGTGTTGTTCCAGAGCATACAAAGACTAGTTTCTACTTTAACAACCTGCAACAGCTTGGTGCTGAGGGACTCAACATCTATGCTCGAAAGAAACCAAATGATATGTCTTTGTATCCTGACAGAAATCATATTTTTGATTTGAATATTGGATAATCCTTTTACCTTTTCCTTGAGCTTCTAATTGGTTTGTTATGCTATTTTTTGACTATTGGAGCACATCATATTTTCTTTAATCATTTGATCATTGATAATTTTTTAAAATGCATTGTGCATTTAAATTGTCATTGGTAACTTCAAGTTGCATTCATTGTTGTATTTCAAATGTTCATGTCCCTGATGTTTTAAGCTTGTAGCACTTTTGATTGTGTGTGGGTTAAAGACTAGCTAAGTTGAATTGAGTCAGCTTTTAAATATTATTCCAAATATAATATAATATAATATAATATAATATAATATAATATAATATAATATAATATAATATAATATAATACTTATTAATCCTAGTCCAGTCAGCCCCCTTTGGACCACGATCTGGATAACTATGACCTGGATAAATGAGAACCTACAAAAGCCAAGTATTAGCTATATTCTATTATAATAGGAACCATGACTTTGAGAAATATTCTTGAGTCCCTTGTGAGTTAGAAGGCACTAGAGGGCTGATATTTAAAAATACTATCTTCTAAAAGAGTATCAGATCTCCACAATCCTCACCCTGCACATCCTGTGATGCTGTAGAGTTTAAAGATATCCAAAAAGACATTGTTTCTGTTAGTGTGAGTGAACTGGATTCTTTTTTTTTTTTTTTTTCCACGCTCTATGCTGCAGTGCATCACCTCATCATTTGAACTGTAGTGCCCTCTGGAGATGCAGCATCAGGCCATCTTCTGCTATGTTCACTAAAGCATATGATACATCTATTAATACAAGGGTAAAAATAGGGCAAGTTATTTTGGATGCTACAGTATCACACACTGCCCTGCTCTCCTCCTTTGAAGAAGACATTTTTTAATTTGAAGGCCAGTTTTTATAAAGTGATTAAAAATATTCCTAGTCTAGACAACCTAAGAGATAAAGGCACTGGTGCAGGGAAGATCTGTATATATTGATACTGTGGGAACAAAACATACTTACACGCTGATAGACATGTGTCCTTCCCCGGGTAGTTTTGACACCATAAAGTTTGAAGTACATTCACTGTCAGTGTATACACAATATGACTCATTTTCCTGTTTGTACAACAAAGTCTTATCTATTTGAAGATTTCCGTTTGGACCGGGGTTAATAATTTATGATATGATTAGAGAAACCATAATAAGACACGTGGACTTGATTAGAGCAAAATGAGGGTCTTTAACACGTACTTTGGACAAAGACACACACTAGATAGATAGATAGATAGATAGATCGATCGATCGATAGCTAGATAGATAGGTAGATAGATAGATAGATGATGGATGATAGATAGATAGATAGATAGATAGATAGATAGATAGATAGATAGATAGATAGATAGATCGATAGCTAGATAGATAGGTAGATAGATAGATAGATGATGGATGATAGATAGATAGATAGATAGATAGATAGATAGATAGATAGATAGATAGATAGATAGATAGATAGATAGATAGATCGATAGCTAGATAGATAGGTAGATAGATTGATGGATGATAGATAGATAGATAGATAGATAGATAGATAGATAGATAGATAGATAGATAGATAGATAGATAGATCGATCGATAGCTAGATAGATAGGTAGATAGATAGATAGATGATGGATGATAGATAGATAGATAGATCGATCGATCGATCGATAGGTAGATAGATAGATAGATGGATGGATGATGGATGATAGATAGATAGATAGATAGATAGATAGATAGATAGATAGATAGATAGATAGATAGATGATGGATGATGGATGATGGATGATAGATAGATAGATAGATAGATAGATAGATAGATGATGGATGATAGATAGATAGATAGATAAATAGATAGATAGATAGATAGATAGATAGATAGATAGATAGATAGATAGATAGATAGATAGATAGATGATGGATGATGGATGATAGATAGATAGATAGATAGATAGATAGATAGATGATGGATGATAGATAGATAGATAGATAAATAGATAGATAGATAGATAGATAGATAGATAGATAGATAGATAGATAGATAGATAGATGATGGATGATGGATGATAGATAGATAGATAGATAGATAGATAGATAGATAGATGATGGATGATAGATAAATAGATAGATAGATAGATAGATAGATAGATAGATAGATAGATGATGGATGATGGATGATAGATAGATAGATAGATAGATAGATAGATAGATAGATAGATAGATAGATGATGGATGATAGATAGATAGATAGATAAATAGATAGATAGATAGATAGATAGATAGATAGATAGATAGATAGATAGATAGATAGATAGATAGATAGATAGATAGATGGATGGATGGATGGATGATGGATGATAGATAGATAGATAGATAGATAGATAGATAGATAGATAGATAGATAGATAGATAGATAGATAGATGATGGATGATAGATAGATAGATAGATAGATAAATAGATAGATAGATAGATAGATAGATAGATAGATAGATAGATAGATAGATAGATAGATGACACTGAAACATTCTTGCTTTGTTGTTTTTTTAATTAAAGCTCCCGTGAGAAAATTTTGGTTTGTGTCACTTTGGCTCCCCCCTGTGGACATAGCAGTACCTTAGCAGCACATCAAAGAGTGCTTTATTTTGTCTTTGACACCTACCAAGTGGCAGCAGTTGCAAGAACAAAAAGTGACAATAAAGAAAAAAAGCCCGTCTTGACACTGATGATCATGTTTACTTCTGAGGGTTATAATGAAGTGTAATTAAGTTGATCCATGACAGAACCAGACAAGAACTCCTGACAGAAGGAAAGGAAAATATGATATAAAATGAATCTGAAAAGCTGGAAAATTCAACTGAAGTCAAATGAACTCTTCTGATCCAGCCATATGAGTGCTACTAAAGACTGAAATCATGCTAAAGAGCTGTTCAAGTCAATCAGTCAACACTTTAATATCTTTTTTGTCTTCCTGACCTCACATAACCGTTCAATCTCTGACCCACTAACAGCAGCATGACTTTGTTTTCAAAGATGCTGATTGAAAAGCTGCTTGAATCCCAGGTACCAGGGGCTGCTGGGGTGGCAGGTGACACTTCCTACTGGGTATGGTAAGTGCTGATGTATGTACACAAAACAGTGGTGTTATTGTAGCAGAGACCCCTTGCGTGAGTGCGCCCATTCTTCGCCTCATCAATTGAAAACCGGGCGGTGAGCTAAGCTGCTGGTCTGGCAGAGAGCCAGCCGGAGGGGACGATGCTTTCAGGGGGAGAGAGCCCCGCCATCCCCCCATCCGCCTTTTAAATATTCCCATTTACCCACAGAGGGGAAAGTGGGCTCCTCATATATGATAATGAGCAAATGCAGATATTTGAATTGTTTATGTAACTGCAAGCACAAAGCATGACCACTAGCACGGTTTCAATTCCAGTCCAGCTGATAAATCATAAACTGATTATTGATTATTTTCACTCATGACTGCGGTGAGGGTGTAAGCTGCATGATCCTCACACCAGAGCCACAGCTACTGGAAACGTTTTATGTCGTCTTGCGTCAGTTGTGCACACCCCACAAGGGTTAAACCGCGCAACGTGAGAAGCCTACTACGACTTCATTCAGTTTTGCCACGCCCTTCAACGTAAACAAATGGGGGCTTGACCAATAAGATGCACGATAGATCAGCCGATGATCAGATGACTGAAAAGGGGAAACTATTTAAAACTCTAATCACTCTTCTTATGCTAGTTTATACATTTCTTTAGCGGTGCTCCAACAGGCGCGCGCCAGTACGCACCACCGGCGTCTCTGTTGCTCTTTTGTCACTGGATCTAAACCCCCTTACTTTCCCATCGCGCTTCCACCGGCATCACAGAGAGACATTTTATATTACCAGGACGGTTTTACTCCCCAACACGCTCCTGTGACTGAGAAATGAATCATAAAGCTCTTTTTCTGTGGATTTTCCTACAGTGTGCCGCCGCGCTCCTCTCTTCTGCTACTGAGGAAAACGCCGTTCTTAAAGGTAAGGTACTGCTTTGGGTCTTTTGTTCATTTATTTGCATGATTATTTTCTTTCACAGCATCTATGGGGAATGTCAAAACCTGGCAACAAACAAGGGGAGGTAGGGCAAACATAGGCAAAAGAAAATCCGTGAATGAAACACATACTATGTTTTCTTGCAGAGTATTCCCCCAGTTAAGCAGCTTGATTAATGTGCATCTTTTTGGACCATTATGCTAAATTACAATTCCTAGCAAGTGTGGCGGAAAAGTCAGTGAGCCACAAAAGCGGGGATGGATTCACAAGAGGTACCGGCGACGTGTCCTTTTCTGGAGAGCGGCAGCTTTGACGCAAACTCTCCAAGTGGAGGACACAACGCCACGTCTGTGTGGACTAGGCAGCTTGGAAAGATGTTCCGCTGAATCCGCGTTTTACTTCTGACCGCTCAGCCGTGCTTTACAACCCAGCTGAAGTCATTTTGGTGTGTGTGGCCAGCTACCAGAGGGTGTTGAGTTCATTTAAATTCAGATCTGACGTTTGTCATATGCGTAAACCTGATTGGTTTTAGTTCGTCATTCTTCCTTATCGAGAGACAAATGAAAAGACAGCAAAATATTGGTTCGCCAGGTAATATTATGATCATATTTTAAAACAAATCAGGCATTTGCTGTTCTTTTTTTCTTAAAATCTTGGTTTAAGTTCTCTAAATGCCTCATGTGTCAGTCAAATTCTTCAATCGTACCGTTTTAGCCTCAGGTCGGAGCGCACAGTGTTGAAGTGTTATAATTACATGAGCCCAGGCAGCAACTGTGTCAGGGAGAAGAGGAGAGCATGATTTAGAAGATGAGAGGAAGGGTGGCGGTGAGATTTTGGCCCCGAGCCTAACTACCCGGTACAACTTGCTCCCAACCGGCATTATCAGATCAGATGTTGGCTGTGAAAGCGAAGTGATTGGCTGTCACAGTCTCTCCCTGAAAATGTGAAAGGGGATTGGCTGAGGGGTTTCTGAATCATGTGTTTGAATTAGTCTTTTGATTCATATGATCCCAACCCATTCATAGTAGGTATTAAAAAGCTGTAACTATAATCCTTTAATTTGTGGTGATTTTCCTCTCTTCCCTCAGGTGAAGACAGTGAATTTCCTGAATCATCAGACAGCAAGAGTCCCAATGCCATCATCAGGTACAACATGAGAAAGAGTTTAGACCTGGACCATGACGGCTGCTACCTGCAGGCCGGCAAGAGGGAGTGTCTAGAGGAGTGTGGCTTCAACGCTACAGCCAAGACCATCTTCATCATCCATGGCTGGGCTGTACGTTTGAGTTTATACCATGCTTATTCACTCTCTTTTTCTCTATCTGGGTCCTTCTTGACAAACTGGTGGGAGTGAAGGGATCTTGGGTGTTTTGTGAAGAAGGAAGAGTTGTCGCTCTGACCCCAGGCTGCTTTGATTGTTGGAATTTATCATGTGGATGTGAGCTTGCAGAGTATCACAGAGAGGTCAGCAGGTTAAAGTAGTCTGGCTCTGCCTGAATGAATGAATAACTCCTCTTGTCTCTTTTTTTTCTCCTCCCTTAGATAAGTGGGATGTTTGAAAACTGGATGCACAAGCTGGTTGCTGCAGTGATGCAGCGGGAAATGGAAGCCAACGTGGTGGTGGTAGATTGGATACCCATGGCCCAGCAGCTGTACCCTGAGGCGGTTAACCACACCAAGACTGTTGGCCTTGATATTGCTGCCTTGATCAACTGGCTTCAGGTATGCACAGTCATTTCTGCTCCTCTAAAACCAGTGAAAGTGAAAACCAACATATGAAACCATAAATGCTGAAGCTGTGAGAGCAAATCATGAAGATGAATTTCTTGGCTTTTATGAAGGTGTTTTCAAAAAGTAAACTTTCCCAGCAATAGCACTGTACCAGTATATAATAAGACTTCACTGAGCATAGGGGAAGAAATGAGGGTGACAAGGAGCCCCGGCCTCCCATTGAGATCTGATCTGCCACCCCAAAAATTCATGGCAATGACTGGCTCTCTGCTTTCTGCACAACTTAAGTTAAAATCCACATTTCTAACAAAAGATTGCAAGTAGCGTCTCTTGCATTTCCTTATGTTAGTACTTGAAATTGTGACTTTGGATGAACATCTTTTGAGTCAGTAGGAACCTAGAAACATTTTTATTTTGCCACAATGTTGTGCTACCTTTTAAAAGTGATAAAACATCTTTAGATACACTAACTGGCTGAAATGGATACACTTAGCAAATGCTCTTCCTTTATGACAGTGAGCATATAAACCTCTTGCCACGCCTGCATAAGTCAATGCCCCAGTCTGGCCAACCCAGTCAAAAGTCTGGCTCCACCACTGGCTGAACACATGCACATGTTTTCACTCACCATCGATGTAGCTTGTCATAAAGTAACGGCTACTTCAGTATGTAGGTCAGATGGATAAATAGCCCTCGTCCATTCCCATATGTTTGGTATGTGTTCCTATAAAAGATTTATGTGGTAGAGTGTGATCTGGTTGTTCAGTGTGTAATTCTGAGTGACAGAAGAACAGCTGAGAACTGCAAATCCACTAAACCTGCCCTCCTCAACCTTTTGTTCACATGACAGAACTGTCAAAGCTTGTCTGAAGAGGTGTAATGGCATGCTGCATATCTAACCTGCTAATCTGAGGTTACCCAGAGGCAGTAGCTCAGTTCGTCTTCATAGATCAGAATCTGGATAATTTGTCCCTTTTTTTAAGATCAATGCTAATCAAAGTTTTATAAGGATGTTTATATTTTCTCTGAGACAAAAATGACAATCCCTTTTAAGCAGGACTGTTACAAAATTGGACCAAGCACAGAGAATTTCAAGTGAGGAGAGATTTAGGCATCCTGCCATGTAGTTGTAAATGTAGACAAAGGGTGTTTCATGGAGATAGACTGAGACAGATGGTGGAGGCACAGTTGTATGAAGGGAACTGTCAGTGATTCTGTCCGGGTTAGCTAAGCTTGGCTCGGCTGAAGGCCCAAATGATCAGCGCTGGCTGAAATCCACGATTTATTCAGTTTGGGTTCTAGTTGGCAGTTGCTGATGTTGTAGTTGTTTTCCTGACAGGATGAGCTGCAGCTTCCTCTGGAGAGAGTTCACCTGATTGGCTACAGTTTAGGAGCTCATGTAGCCGGCTATGCTGGGAAATCTGTGCGAGGGACCATCGGCAGAATAACTGGTATGTTCAGTGGACTTTAATACGCGGTAAAAACTTCTCAAAGAGTTGGCTGGCTCATTTTACTGATGCTGTGTATCATTTTTATTTCTGTTAGGTCTGGACCCAGCAGGACCAATGTTTGAGGGTGTAGATCAACAAAAGCGTCTCTCACCTGATGATGCTGATTTTGTTGATGTTCTGCACACATACACGCGCGAAGCTTTGGGGGTCAGCATAGGGATCCAGCAGCCAATTGGAGACATTGATATCTACCCCAATGGCGGGGATGTGCAGCCTGGCTGTTCTCTGGGTGACGTGCTGGCGGTGGCTGGAAGTAAGTAGAAAACAAATGGCTGTTTCTAAAAGGCAGCCCTCAGCAATTTTGCACCTAATCTTTTAGTTTACTGGGCTAATCCTATAGAGTTGATAAGCTACTATAAAATTACACCAAGCATTTGTTCTGGGTTTTGCAATTCCAGTAAACCTAACCAGCCTTCCTGTTTGTCTCCAGATTTCATGGAAGTGGTGAAGTGTGAGCATGAACGTGCTGTGCACCTGTTTGTGGACTCTTTGATGAACAAGGACCACATGAGCTTTGCCTTCCAGTGCACTGATCCTGATCGCTTTAAAAAGGGTATCTGCCTCAGCTGCCGCAAGAACCGCTGCAACAACATCGGCTACAACACAAGAAAGATGCGCAAGAGGCGCAACAGTAAAATGTATCTGAAGACACGTGCTGACACCCCCTTTGGAGGTGAGTTTGAAAAAGGATGCATTCAGTTATCATTACTTTTTACTACCTACAATGAAACTGATAAGAACCTCTACTATACCTTATCTTTAACCTGGATATATAACATGGTTTATGATTCAACGGCTGGCAGAATAAACTACTACTGTATACAAACCAACAGTGGATCAAACATTAACTGTTTCCACGTTTTCTCTTAAGGTTACCACTACCAGATGAAAATGCACGTGTTCAACAGAAAACAGGCAGATGATGCAGATCCTACCTTCTATGTCAAGTTATACGGAGCCCACAATGACACCACAAACCTCTTCGTTGATGTGTATGTAACTTATTTGGAAATTAACTTTTTTTTTTTTTCTTTTAACAAAATGCATTACAGTTCATGCACAAACTTGTAGCTTCACTGTCCTTTTGTAAAAACTGCTGTGGAATGAATTTGGATTTTATACTTTAACTTTGTTGGTACGGACCTTTTCAAAGTGGCATTCCCAGTCTTTGTTAAAAAGAGCAGGCCTAGACTGGTAGAGAAACTTGTGCAACTTTTACCTCAAGTTTCTATATGCCTCTGCTGAGTTGTCTTTGTCATCTTAGGTGTAAAGTTATCAAACTACAGCAGAGATTTAGTAAAAAGCACTTCAAGTCCAATTTATGGGCACCTGACTTAACCTTATTTCCTCTGTTCTTCTAGCCATGACACAAACACCATTGGTCTAAACCTGACCAACACCTTCTTGGTTTTTACTGAAGAGGATATCGGTGACCTGCTGAAGATCCGTCTGAGCTGGGAAGGACAGTCTGAATCCTGGAACTCTCTCTGGAAGAGCTTTAAGAAAACCTTCTGGTCCTGGAACTCCAAGCCCCCCAAACCTGTACTAGAGGTCCGTCGTATTCGTGTGAAAGCTGGAGAAACACAGAAGAAGTAAGTACTGGGAAGAGCTGTGACAAAACCACAACTTAGGATTTCTTTTTCTTGGAAAAAAAAATTACTGACATGCCTTTTTTTGTGTTGTCATAGGTTTACATTCTGTGCCCAAGACCCTTCACAAACTGAAATCTCACCAGGGGACTCTATTACTTATGTGAAATGCCGTGACGGCTGGGAAGTAAAACCAAGAAAACGGTATAAAACCAAATAGAATGTTACTCATGCATAAATTTATAACATTTGATTGCTTTCAGTGATGTTTATATGATCTTAATAATGAAAATCCCTCTGACCAACAGGCTGGCCATGTAAAGACTCAGCACTTCCAACAACCAATGCACCATCACCATGGGGGACCCAACATGGATCAGAGAAGCACTGCCTTCTCTTAATTTGAGCACTTTTATTAGGAGGAAGATTGATCAGCGCACGGTGAAGGGGGCTTAACTGGAATCTAAACTCAAAGGTCTCAGTTCGTTTCTGGAAACAAGGAAGCTGGGGTCTTTCCAGCCTATGAGGTTGCTGGAAAATGAGACGCAGGTTGGAATCGGGATACTGTGTTGAGATTACCGGCTGACGGAGCTGCAGAACGTTCCTTATGTGTGGACGAGTGAGGTAGAAAACAGATCTGTGCCAGTGGACATACACCAGCAATTGTAGTCGCTGTACTGTACATTTTTAAATATCTTTTATTTATGAAAAAAATGGAAGCACTGCAAGACCAACTTTATTTATCAGAGCACATCCCATAATGAAGCATGTGTTGAATGTGTTTCCCCTAGATGCAGTATTTGTGTGTGTATGTTGTGTGTGTTAAATGTGTGGGTGTGTGTTTGTGCTTGTTGTGACCGAGACGTGTGCCTTTCTGCTGAGAGATTACTGATACACTGTATAACTGAAGGAGATCAAGGATCTCATTGCACAGAGTCTATTTGAGGTTTTGTGCATAGAGTTACTGTTACTGTATGTGGCTTATTTTGGGGGTGTATTTATGTATATACTGTAAATAACTTTTTTTGGAAAAATAAATTCACGCTATTTGTAGAAACTGTTGCCTTTGTCTTCATTTGAACCTTCACATAAAGACATCTGAATGCCTTTATAGTCACTTACCTCAGTGATGACTGAATTTGGTGATTAATTTTTAGAATTTTTTTTTTAATTTTTAAGAATGCATTTTGACTGTTTTTTGGTTTCCTGCAACCTTGCAAAATTCTTCACATTGACGTTCTTCCTGTTAACTTTTATGCTCCACTGAGTGGGGGAAAATGAACACAACCATTGTACTCAAGTGAAAGTACAGTAACTGTGGTTAAAATAAAACTCTGTAGCAATCATCATGAAAACCAGGGCTGAATCTTCCTGTGCTAGATATGTTTTGGGGCTTTTTTGCCTTTAATAACTGATAAATGGGGCAGTGGATCAAATCAGAAAAGGGGATAAGAGAGTGGAATATAAACATGTAGGAAAGGGGCCACAGGCCGGCCTTGAACCGGGCCGCCTGCATCCATAAGATTACCTAGGATGAAAAGGATTTTCTTGAAAACTATTAAAAAAAATGATGCTTCAATGTTGCATGATGTGTAGAGCATAATATTTCTGCTGCAAAAATGTATGAAACTATTCTTTGGCCCATTTCAGGTCAAACAAATACTGCAACTTCTGCAGTCAAAAAATTACAGTAGAACATACAGTTATTCAATCTAAATCTCAACTGATTTCCCAGCCCTAAAATGTTGTGGAGTTTTACACTAAATATAACAACCAGGGGTAGTAAATAACTAATTAAATTTACTCAAATTCATGTTATTAAGTAGTTTCTTGGGTACTTGTACTTTTTTGAGTACATTTTGAAAGCAATATTTTTACTTCTATTTAAGTAAGTTTAACCAGAGAAACTGTACTTTCACTTGGGTACAATACTCTTGTATTTTTTCCACTAATTTTGACTGCACAGTAGCACAAAGAGAGAGAAAGATTCCACATCACAACACATTTGCTCATGTTTCTGGTGGATTGTTGTGGTTTTTGATGTGAGACACATTTGTACCATAAGTGAAGTTATCCACTGAGTTAGGGTTACCACCGGTGACTTTGGACCTTCCTAAGGGACTATTCATCAACATGTCTTGCCTTGCTATGAGGTTGCCTCTCTGCTTTATTCTTGCCAGAGAAGACCCACCTTGCCATAGATTTTTAAGTTATTGCAACTCTGTCATACTGTAAAATATTGCTTTAAAAAGTGTAGTTAAACTTTAACTCTTATGAGTTTAATTTTGAGGTGGTAACGACCGGAGATCTATTCTTTTGTTGATCTTGCCAATAATGAAGGATCATATTTTACTGTAAATCCCTCAGAAGCTACTCCATATCAGTATTTCAGGTAAACTATCAGTTAAATACTTTTTAGTTTTACTTGAGTAGATTTATAGACCAGTACTTTCACTTGTACTTAAGCAACTATACTTTTACTTGAGTATAACAGTTATGTACATTATTCCACCTCCAGCAATAACAAAATGAGAATATGGATCTCCAGCCCAGTTTTTCAGGTAGAGTCACACCTCTATAATAAAATAAAATACAGCATCTGTTTGGGGTGTGATGTGATGTGAGATCAATCTATTGCTATGTGATATTTTGTATAGCCCACAGAGGTGGATAAAGTACTAGAGTATTGTGCTCAAGTAAAAGTACAGTTAAAAGTACTTAAGTAGAAGTAAATGACTGAGTTCAAAAGTAAGCAAGTAATAGTACATAAAAACTACTCAATTACTGTTATCTGAGTAAATGAAATTGGTTAATTTCCACCTATGGGAAAAATAATGCTAGTGTGAACTCATGAATGACTTTGCAGATCCCAAGGGGACTAAAATTTTACTGAAAGTGGCAACCATCTTTTTTATATGACCCTGCCAACATAAAAAATCCTATATCACAGACAATTTTGATGTTTTTTAATCTCTAACTTCATGTGTATCTCCAATTCTGAAAGAAGTGTTTGGCTTAGTGCACTTCCCCTTTAAGGCTACTATGGTAACAGCCAATATTGTGTTGCATTACAAGGAGAACTTTAAAAAGTGAAGCCTATGTGATGCAGAGCTAAAGTGCCTTTGCTTTTGCTTTCCCACATCCTGAAGGTATGTTGAGTTTTGAAAATGAAAAGTATAGGCTACTTAACATCATGACATCACAGTTAGCATAACACCTCAAAACATGCTTGCTCAATTGTGTCTCACATGCCTGTCCAATGATGAAAGAAGCCACGAGAAACGTGCTCCAGCCCTCAACAGTCGCATCTCAGGTAACAAAGCTTAACGCCTATACATGTTGACCTCTTTACCCAAATAAGGGCACCTACATATAGCGTCCCTTTCGTCTTACAACAATTCAAAGGTTTTGTGTTCTACTTAGCTTGGCTCATGTCTGATCTTGAAAATTCATGTTTAGTTGTGAAATCTTATTAACAGAAGCTCACAATTGCTCTCTGTTACGCAGTAAGCGAATGAACAACACTGTTCATCTTAACTACAAATCTACAAAGTGTAACCTTCTAAGAGTTTAGTTTTGACATTTTTTTTGTAGTTTTACAGTATCAGTAAGCACATGTTCAGACATGAAGGCTATAGACTGAATTGTAATCCACTCCTACAACACGTAGTAAAAGCTCTACTCGCTGAATTGTGTGAACTCATAAATGAGGAATGTCATCAACATTCCTGAGCCATAATGACACATTAAAATTTGTTGGTGCATGAAGGTACAAAGTGGCAACATCCCGCTGAGCTTTTTTTTCCTTATGTGCCACTGAAACCGCATACCAGAAAAACTGGATCACAGAAAGAGAGAAATGTTTTGTCACATGATGCTCTGATCAGGTATGTTTCATATGAATACCTGAAAGCTTATTAAGAAGAAGGGTGACTTACAGGGATGCTATAAGAAACACATGTTGTGCCTGCTATCTGCTAGTTTGACTATTGCCCATTACCTTTTACACACCTTTTGTTGTTATTTTCTCACTGTAATTACCTTCAGTGCTCTATTCCTCTCTTAGGATCACATTGCAGCGGTGACCCATTTTCCTTACAACAGGAAACCTATGGTGACACCACAAGTCTGCCGTTCCTGAGAGCACCGAGCTTTTAATGCCTCCTCACCAACCAATAATGTACCACCCACTGTTGGTTTGGTGATTCACTTCAGTTTGTTTCATTCTCATGAAGTATTCTTAATATCCATGATATCATCTGTCTCCCACATACAACAAACCTCAACCTCTGTAGTCACACTTTGGCTGGACAGCAAAGAAAATCTATGACTCTACTTTTGTGTGTTGCAGAAAAAATAACATTACAGCATCAACCCCAAAGGATGGTGTAAGCTTGTCACAACTGCAGTCTATATGGCTCAAGGTTAATTTGGTAGGTTAACATTGGTGTATGGAGCCTTTTGGACCTGAATTCCCTCTTTGAACAAAGAAGTCCTGGTTGAGTCATGGTTCTGACGATTATTTTGCCAGCATTTCCTGTGGCGTGAGCTGTGTTTAAGAACAACTAACCCCCAAGACTTTTTAATAGTATTGTTGATCAATTATGATCCAAATCTCGATAGCTGGTTAAAATGATTTAAGTACTACATTTTGCATTAGAAATATGCATAGCGATTCCCCCCTACAGGTTGCAGGTGATGTTTTTAGTGGCCAATTTCATCACCAACGAGCTCAAACCACTTTTTCCCAAAACTGTTACCTTCAGCTGTAGCAGCTGACAGACAAAATTCCTGGATAATACCAGGCTACACCAATCAGAGATGTTGCTATGCCACTCTAGGATTGTGGGTAATGTAGTTCTTTTTTCACAGAGATCGCAAATAATCTTTGTTTTCCTTACAACAGGGTTAATTACACACAAACCTACATCTTCTACGGGAGCATCCAGTGCATACAAGTTTGGCACAACTAGGACTCTTCCAAGAGCTGGTCATCTGACCAAACTGAGTAATCAAGGGAGACGGGCTATAAGAGATGTGACCAAGAACATGATGCTGACTCTGACTGAGCTCAGGAGAATCTGTGTGGAGAGGTGACAAAGTTCCAGAAGGACAACCATCACCGTGCAAAAAAAGCTGGGAGCCTCACTGACTTTCACATGGAGTTTTTTTTGCAAATTTTAAGTGGGCTTTCACTTGTTTTACACTGAGGAGAGGCCTCTGTCTAGCCACTCTACCATAAGCCCAGAAAGGTGGAGGGCTGCAGTGATGGTTGTCCTTCATAGAACTTTGTCCCATCTTCACACAGGACCTCTTGAGCTTAGTCAGAGTGATCATTGTGTTCTTGGTCACCTCTCCGATGGCTCAAATTGGCTGGGTGACCAGCCTTTGGAGGAGTCCTGGTTGTGCCGGATTTCTTTGATTTGAGAATTATGGAGGTTATTGTGCTCTTGGGAACCTTCAGGGCCACAGAAATGTTTTTTGTAGCCTTGCTCAGATCTGTGCCTTGCAGCATTCCTGTCTTTGAGCTCTGCCAGCAGTTACTTTGACCTACTGGCTTGGTTTTTGCAATGTTATGCATTGTCAGCTGTGAGGCCTTCTATAGAGAGGTGTGTGCCTTTGATAATCATGTCGACTCAGTTTAATTTACCACATCGCAGCAACAATCAAGAGAAATGGGAAGCGCCTGAGCGAAATTTCAAGTGTTTTTGCAAATGGTCTGAATATTTATGTCAATGTGATATTTTAGTTTTTTAGTTTTTTATGAACTTGCAAAAATTTCCCCAAAAATTCTGTTCACTGCCATAATGGGGTACTGAGTGTGGACCAGTGAGATTTTTTTCCAGCTTTAGAATCACATAACAAAATTGGAAAAAAGGGAAGAGGGTCTGAATACTTTCTGAAAACACTGTGTACCACTATTTCACTCTCAGGTAGCTCCTTGTGACTGTGTGATGTTAACGCAATTTATTTTGAAGTTACTGCCCTATAAATCTGTCTCCACAAGAAGGGCAGTAGTTTACATCCACTGCATTTATTCTGTTTTTGTCGTCTTGATAATGCAGGGTGCATATGGTAGATTGATCACTAATTCCCCCGTGTCATCTCTGTTGTAGCATGACTGCAATTTTACAGCACATATAAACACAAAAATGCTTTTCTCGCTCAATCTTGTTATAGCTAGAATATTTGCTGAGAATAATATTTTTTCCACAGATGAATGCATAGACTGTTTTTTTAAATAAATATAATAAGAGAGTGTTTGGTCTGCTGTTTGGTTACATGGTTACAACCTTTCTAATCTGTCATTTGAAGTCATGCATGCAGCCTTTGAACATTTCAACAGCTTTCAACATTTCAGAAAATCTTTGATGAATTTTAATCTAGTGTCAAATAAAAACAGGTGGATAGTTCAGGGGGAGAGGGCCATGACTCATTTCTTTGTTTAATTATGGATAGACATATTTTGTCTTGCTCCAGTTGTCCAGTCATTCCTGAATGGTGACAGCTTGCCTGGCCTGGTCCAAAGGTGCAAAATCCACCTTTCAGCTAGCGCGGGAACTAGATTAATGCATGAGTTTATTTGCTCTGGCAGATGCACCTTGTCCTGTTCTGGCCAGACAGATTGCGATCCATCACCAGTTGGGTCAGGCCAATCACAACAAATGTAACACAGTTAAGACTTCAAACTCTGTCATTTGAGGCAGTCAGAATGGCCTGAATCTGCTATTATGTTAGCATTTAACAAACTAGGTGATAGTTTAAACAAGATATTAAGTGTTGGCTTCTTTATCATATCAAACTTGTTAAATTTTATGTTGTATAATAAGACTTCTGAATAGGATGTGGAAACTAGCTTCCAAGGTTAGCAGGCTGGTGCTATATACATTTTGTTACTTATCTTTCACATTGCTCTGTCCAACCACATACAGAGGCATTCAATTATCTGCACCCTTGATGAACCTCTTGGAATTGAAATGAAAAGAGACAGTTCAAATTTGCAATTTTATACAACATGCAGGCTCTTCCAAAGCTCACCGATAAACACAATCGTTCAGTAAATCTAAGAAAGGATCTGTAAAACCAGTTTTCTATATTACAAGTTATCAGATGTACTTGCTTTTTCACACTGGCTCCCCATAAAATCCAGAATAGAATTTTAAATTTTATGGTCAGGCACCATCATATCTTAAGCCCTTTTCACACATGCACACCTACCCAGAAAATCTCTCATCTTTCTTGTTCACACTTGTTCCTCACTGTAGGAAATGTTCCTGCTGATAGCCTGCCAGGCAAGGAAGAGTTGGGGGGAAGAAAAATACTAGGGTGCTTGCAGGATAAAATCAGGGTAAAGTCTGGATGAAAGAATGGCTGTTTGCATTTCACACACACAGCTCAGCTGGAAAATTTTGTGTAAGTGTGAATGCGGTTTTAAAGAACTCATAGCTGTGTTACCCCTCTAGAAAGTTATGCTCCTAAAATGCAGGCCTGCTTGTGTTACTTGCAGTTTCTAAAAGTAGTATAGGCTGTAACATCTTCAATTATAAGCCCCCTCAACTTTGGAATCATTCATATTAGCCAGGGTCCAGGAGGCAGAAACCCTTAAATATAACTTTCCTTTTGATAAAGCTCAAAGTTAGGTTGTGTCAGGGATAGATCACAGTCGCACTGCTGCTGACTTGAGGCCCATTTATCCTCTCCACTTCAATATGGATGGGACTTTCTGTCCTTTTATTTTGTCCATATCTGCACTTTCTCTTAAAGTTTACAGATGCAGACCAAATGTTGCAGTACACGCAGTAATCATGGGGGCAGTGTTGAGCAATGTAGCCATTTGGAGCAGCAAAACACAACAAAGAAGTCTTTTTGAAAATTGGCTGAGCTTTACTTTGACTTTCTGAGGAAATATTGGCGAATATTTTGTGAGTCATAACAAACTGAAAACAAACACTATATGGACAAAAGTATGTGGACACAACTTTTATTATATTTAGGTGTTTCAATCAGAGCCGTTGTCACAGGTGTTTGAAATCAAGCACCTTGCCATGTAGTCTCCATTTGCTAGCATTTGTGATATAAAATGGGATACAAAATGATTAATGTTTAACGCCCACCCCAATGTAACAGACACACATGAGTATGTCAGCAGAGATGGTCCTTAATTTAAATGCACAAATCTAATTAACATACATAAAGAGAACATCAATGAGCCTTGATTTAATTGCATGCCGCTAAAGTTCAATCTGAATGTACCATTACATTTGCAAACCATCGTCCTGGGAGTGTCTGAGCGCTAAAGCCTGCTCAGATTGGATAAATTATTTGAACCATTTCTGGAATCTGAGGAAAACCTGGTCACATATTTTAGGGATTTGCAATTTTATATAATCCAGTTAATTATCCAGAAAATTCCATGTATCTGCTACTTGGAGTTGGTCCCTGCTCACCAAAATAAGATCAAAAGCCTTAAAAAATTGAGAATGTATCTAACACATTGACAAAAAATATATTTTCTTTTTAAACATCTTATGAAATGTATTGACACTGACATGCTTCTACTCCTCACTGACTTTAACCATTCCTATTGTAACTGATAAATGATTATATGATATAAATTTTTACAGCATGAAGCCCAGGCTGATTTTAAAAAAATCCCAACTGTATTTTATGGCTGTTATAACTGTTTTCATAGATGAGTTGTCTGAAAATTCAGGGGAACTCCTCTGACAAATAATGATAACTGAAACCTGCAAGGAAAAAAACAATGGGTTTCTGTTTGCGTGACATACCCAGGATGGATTCCTTTTTCATTTCATTCAAAAGCATTTGTTGAATCAGAGCAAACAGATTCACGTTTTGGTAATTTTCCAGACAACCTACAGTAGCTTAAGATTACTATAAAGCCTGTCTAGAGTTGAATCACATGATTGAAAGCGATTTAAGACACATTGTTAACATTTGCCAGGCAGCACTTAATTCATTCGTGTGTGTCTTGTTAAGACAGAAAATAAACAAAGCTTCTTTTCTGTTTTCATGGTTGAAATCCTCCAGGTAATGTCCTCCAGTTCATTTAGCACAGGAGGCTGTGTCCACTTCAGTGTTGCTGGTTGCTCTGGTGCCACGTGCCTTTCAGATTAAAGAGCATTGGGGCACATATTGCCACATGTTGGGATGTTGGCTCAAGCCCCGCCATCAGTCGCTGCCCTACAGCGCCGGATCAACAGCGAAGAGAGGGAGGCAGAGAAGGAGGCGGGTTAGGTTACCTCACGTAATCCCAGAAGTCCACTGCAGGTCAGAGAGGAACCACTGGAGGGATGTTTCTCTACCTTTTCATGAGAAGACAGTGGTCAGTTACAGAGAGCTGACTGTTCACCTTCAAACACATGCTGTATGCACTGTACTCGATGTGATGCCAGAAGAGTGACTGGCATGCCAGGCAGAGTTGAAAGTGTTGGGTTCACATGAACTGTGTTTCCAAGTAAGACACCTACTAAATTTTCTAAGAATGAAATGAAAGAGGGACAAAGGTGGGCCTGTTTTCATTAAATATGTTCTTACATATGATTGTTTGAACAAATAAACCCCTGGATATTTAATCCAGGATCATGTTTTTGTTGAAGATGTGATAAGCCTCAGAGACTTACTCTGGATAAAAGCCAATTTCTTTTTTGTTTCCACACAGACAATTTCAAAGTTTACTTTCCCTCTTGGTAGAAAAGATTCCAAATTGCCAGAATCATTGGTTTAGACTGATTTTGGTCTGATAGTAGTTGGCAGACAGTCTTATTTTTCAAAGGACTGAAGCCCATTATTTTTAAGATAGTGCAATGCTCCCACCATCAGACGTTGTGGTGAGCACAGGTATGCTAAGTTTTGACAATTTCATTGAATTAGCAAGTCTTAAAATCCTCCATAAGTGTTTAAAGTATTAAGAATTCCAGGCTCCTTATGCTCTTAGGGACCTTGTGGTTCCACTTTGCATATCAGGCTCTGTATCATGTGGAGCAATTGTAAGGTGCTCCTTGGTAGATCAACACTTGGACAAAGTGATTTTTTTTATGCAGGAGATTAATACATGGTGGGCCGTAAATCTGGCACACCCTAAAGTGAGTAGTTCTAATTATCAGATGGTTCTTAATACCTTGAAAGATTTTCCAGTGGTGTGTTTAGAGTGATCTTCCCTCTCCAGGCTGTTCAGAAGACAGTTGGAGTTGCTACGACTTGAGATCGTAGATATTAAACAAGTTTAATATTTATGATCACAGATCCTGTTGTTTGGAGAAAATGCAGAGGACAGCCAAGCAGGAATGAGCAGGATCGTTAGGTGGAATGGAACAATAGCCAATCAGCAAGCAAGTTACCCAAAGAGGAAGCACAACAAACACAGCCATGGCAATGACAGGAAGATCAACAACTAACAACATGAGTCTTTATTCAACATTTCCAGTAAAATATTCAGCACTCAAACTGACAAGGTAGGGAGCTAAACCAAAATTGCTACTGCAGTGGGTGTAGCAGGTAGCTAACATCTAGTTTTATTAACCTTTTTCTCTAAAGTTGCATTTGACCATGCAAGATTTGGAGTTTTGTCTGTAGAAACTCTGGTTGTTGGTGAATGAATCTCTCAGTCTGGGGTGTCTGTGTTGGTTATCTCATTATTTCAGCCATTCTACATTGCCATGTGAGGGGTCTCACATTAAAAAAAAAAAAAATAGTTACGATTTTAAAAATCTTTAATGTGTGCCAGGCTTTGCCTGCTTAGCTTTAAAGGATAAAGGATAAAGTTTCTAAAAAGACTCCTTTTGTCGTATATGATCTTCTCTAGCCTGCCCTAACAGTGGTTATTCATATTTTGTATCTTGCATTGGTCTAACATATTATTCAATGTGGTTTGTATTGCCATTGGTGATTATCATATTTGTCTTGTCATTAGTGTATTTGTTGTTTAATTAGTATCTTTTTAGTAAGGATGTTTCCAGGTGTCTCCAGGTCTCTAGGCGGCTAACATGAGCAGCTAGCTCTGCCAGTCTTCGTCCCTCTTTACAGATCAGTAACATGCTTTGATATGTGGTCTCTTTTCTCTTGGGTTCAGTAGTTATACATGAGTATAACCCTCGACAGTCTACATACCACTTAATTTCCATTTTCTAGTTGAAAAGTCTGTCATACCCCGCTGTTCTCATGACACGCTAACTGCTGTGCTTCTTCTGTTTATGTCAGGCAAAGAGCTGGGTAAAGCTCTAACAGAGAGGCAGCAGCCATTAAGTGAAGCTACAGGGGCTACTAGTGGCAGGAATTTTCTTTTACAGTTTTTAAAGATCATTTGACCTGGATATTAGGCCTGTATTTATAAAAAATAATGGGTAATTAGTTTAGCTGACTCGTAAATCTTGCGCTCTCTAATCTGATACACAAATGTAACTGTTTGGCCAGCTAATCCTGCACATCTCCAGTTTTTAGAGGCCCTTCAAGAGACTAATGCTGCAAATTAGCTGAGGCTATTAGCGCTATGGTGTGCAATGGTGGGTGTTTTTTTCCATGGTGTTGACAGTTATCAGGGCAAGTCTTGCTTAACTTCCACTGTGAGCGGACCATCTTCACCTCCATCACAGAACCTTTAACCCAGATCACCAGATCTTAGAACGAAATGTCCTTAGTCTAGTTCTGTGTATTATTACTTGGCCCAGTTATAGATGGCAAAGTTGATTTCAGGTTATTCATTCTGTGTACTACTATGGCACATACCCCGATGGATGTCGGGAAGCTAAAAACTAGCCTCATATAGCTTGATTACTCTGAGCTCATGTTTGAAAGATTTTGAGTTCTGAGAGTGGATAATGCTCATGAATTAATCTGCTATTCTAAATTATGCTTTTTAAAATATTCTGGATATTTTTGCCCTTATTATAGAGACAGGACAGTTGATAGAGTTGGAAATCAGGCGATTTGAACCTGGGCTGCCTTCTTTGATGACGCTGTTGTATATGGGGTGTATGAACTAACTGCTAACAAACAGCGCATCATTCTAAATTGTTTTTTGTGGGACAAAAATGTTTGAACCAAATTTCATATTTCGCAAATGGTGATAGAGATAGGCCAGTTAGAACCTGAAATGTGAGACAAGGAATGAGCCAAATTTGAGCGCAAATGATTAAGGAATAAAAAACCTTAATCATCTGCAAAGAAACGTGATTGTGTGCTATACATAAACAAACTGAGGCTTCCACTTTGACATAGTTTCCATCCACCACTTCGTCTTATTTATTGTCATGCCCTTGTACCCAGCCCCATGTTACATATCTGAGAGGTGTTATGACGTCAAAGCAAAACAGGGAACAGTGTTCACATGCAAGAGTACTGTGCTGTTTCCAAAAGAGAAGCTGCACAGTCACCCTAAGTATTATTAATAACCAATCATAAAAATCGCTGTCTAAAGTGAATGTCCAATCACATGCTTGAGGTCTGTGTTTGTGTTTTGACTGAACACACTGTGTTTGTTTACAGGGGTCTATAATTACTCAGTCACCTGCTCTCTGTACTGTAAATGTGTGCGAGTGTTTGATGTAGAGTGAGGGTGGGAAATTTTCCACAACTTTCCTCAGCTCCGATTGGTGTACACGTCAGAGCATTACGTCACTGTTGTGTTGTTCCTTTGTGTTCACCTTAATGGGATCAGTCTTGTGTTACAGGGTGTTGTGACTAGCCGAGGGCTGCATCAGGGTTGCAGCTGTTGTTACAGCCATTAAATGCAGTTTTATTACTACCAAGGAAGAATTTCTCAGGTCAAGTTCATTATCAGAGGAGACAGAAGCCACCCAACACAAACTGAATCCTTGTTGAATAACTTCAAAGACATGAGTTATACAGAATAATCATCAATGTCCTGTTTCACTTTGCAGTCTGCCTTTTATCTTGACTTTATATTAATTTTAGAGAGGCATTTGCCAGAGTAAAAGCTTATCTAATCCATCCAGCAGTGTCTAGTAATGCGGTCATGACTTTCTAATGTGTCCTTCAGATTCTTAGTAACTGAAACTCCATTGATTCTCAGAAACAGTATTTAGTATCTTTATTTGATTAAAACATATTAAACTGACATCACCAACTGAAAAGGGGATGAAAATTACTAAGATAGTGGTACGTCATCGGACCTTAGGATTAAAGAAAAGAAGTAATAATTTATGGAATTTCAGACTGAGCATTAGCATGTGGAAAGGTTTTATATACTGAATACAAAGATGGACAGAGCGACAGCTGCCTGGCAGTGAAGCCAGAATACTTGACATATAGAATATTTGACAGGTATTTTATAAACCAGTGTTACTCTTTCAAAAGTGTTTTGTTTTAATAAGTTATTTAATATAAAAACACTTCATGAAATGTTAAGATTGTCAGCTCCTTTGACAAATGCAGCTCCCAGCATTATCATCTGGATTAGTAGAGTAGTGGAGAAAAGGCAGAGGAAAAAACTCTCCATTACTAGCTACTCCAAACCAACACAAGAATCTGTTCTACTGCTGACCTGAGGAATCTTTGATGTTTTTTCCAGGGGTTATTTGTGCGCTGTAGCTAGTGGCAGGGGTGTGGTATCATATCTGGTCAACCAGTAGACTGTCAGTACCAGTAGTGGGGATATTCTGCCTTTGTAGTACTCTCTATTGTCATGCTCTCTAGTGCCCATTTTTAGCAGAGGCAGAATGATAGCAATCCATCTTCTGTGCATAATTTGTTTTTTGTTTTTTTTTTTTTGGATAGGGTAAAACCCTTTTTTTCGGATATGTACGGTCATATTTATCAGCAAATATAAGCACTGTACCATCATGCTTCACCTTATTTGGTAAAGCATTAAAATTATGGCAATTAAAGCAGAAGCAGGCCTCGGCTATGTTTTTTCTTCCTTCATTCTCATTTCTTAAACTTTTAAGTGAGCAGTAAGGGCTAACATTTGGGGGTATCATTTTTTTTTTCATTTTAGGAAATGGATTAAGGTTATTGTACCGTAATCATGCTTCAGTGGAAAATATAACATTTATTTGTATTTCTTTCCCATTCTATCAAATAGAAGTGGGAGGAAAAGGTCATTCCTCGGGTCTTTGGTCTGACGTTTGGCTCCTATAACTGAGCCTCTTCATGGCTGAACCGCCCACTGCTGCCCTCACTTACCCCTTCTCCCCCATCCGGATGTAACTGTATTAAAACATATCCAACCATGACCCCACCTCCTGTCACTGAGTTTACAGAAACACAACTGGAGAGGCTTGTGATAGCCAATGGAGAGCTGGCTGTCTGGTAAAGCCAGTAAACCCAGTCAGCTGTGAGACAGAGTCAGCAGCGCTGCTCATTCTGTCTTCTCTGAATTTCCCTTGATTAAAGGAGAATTACTGTTGTGTTTAAATGTCACATATTTGTCATGACTTCTGCATAGACATGCATAACGCTTTTTTCACAAAGAGCTTACAAACAGGAACTGAGACAGTGTTGTATGATGTTAGAAAGTATTCTGGGATACCTCTGAACCGTTGCAGAAGCAGAAAGAAGTTCTTCAAATGTGAGTAATTTTCATCTCCACTGGAAATCCATAAACTGACAAAGTTTGCCTGAAAGGCCTCAAACCTTCCAAACAGGCATTTTTTCCTCCCAACTTTATTTGCCTCATTTCAGCCCTTGTTAAAATTCTGAAAGAAGCTGAGGTGAGTAGATGTGTGAATGTAGCAAAAAGTATTCAGACAAATTCAGCCTGAGCAAGTGGGCAGCACCGGTTCAGATTTTGAGCATGTAAGGAAGCTGCGTCATATTTTTCACTGCTTAGCAGTATGTTCTCTTCTACTCTATCAGTGATATTGTGAGTATGTCCAGTTACACATGGCGTTGATATAAAGGACAAAACTGTCATGTTAGGGTCAGACTCTGTTGCTTTGCCCACCACCTCTCATATGTTATAATGTGTACTTTAAATCCCCCAGTGTCCTTTTTCTTTACGCAAGACTCACATCAGACAGGTAAAATCTCCAACTGTGTGAAAGAGCAACTCAAAAAACTTCAGTGGCAGACTAGAATTTTTCAAGGCAGTCACACGAGTTGCAGTGATATCACTGGAAAACAGTGAGCTCATGTTAAATGTAACCAGTGATCAATATGGTACAACTGTTCTAGGTCATATTGCACAAATGACCCTGAAGTTCAACAAAATGTTCTACCACATTGACACCTTTTTGCAATCTGCCAAGAAGTTAAAGGTCAAAGATGAGCAAGTGTAAAGTTCTTTTCAGGTTACACAGAAGCTCAGGACATGACTTTGTAAATCAAACATATTCCTGCTGTCACAGTGAGCCAGAGAATGACAAACCTCAAATAAGTAAATATGCCACATGGAAGCATGCCCTCTGATGCCACTGTTTACATAACATTGTGTTCCTTCAGTTCTTTGTCTATTCAAAAGTCAAATTAAAATATGGGAAATTCTACTTCTTTATGTTTATAAAGATTTTGCAAAAATCTGGCAACCTAAGACCACTGATAGTGCTTTCAGAGACACACAGTCCTGGTTCTGGCTCTGGTTCCATTATGGAGTCTCAGAACCTTGGTGCTTTCTGGTGAACCAGACCGTGTTCACACCAGTTTAATGGAACCAAGGTGGGAGGACATGATGGACATGTATCATCACATCCAGCTCTACTTTTGCCCAAGTCTTTCCTGCTATCCTGGTATTCCTTCTTCAGTTTCTTAAGTTTATTATTTGATCTGGTGTTCAGATGAACCCAGCCTTCACTATCTCTTTCGCAAGTTCAGCATATGACTTGCTCTTCCATTTTTTTTTTAACTCTCCAGCTTTGCCTGGAAATCTGTTGATGCCCAGATAACAACCAAACATTTTGTCTCCCCAACAGATGACTTTTTCTCCATTTTCTGGTCGTCTTCAAAGCCTAGAAAGTGATACTGATGATGTCTGGGTTCCCGAGAAAGAACAAACTATTTTTGGTTCCAGCTGAAAACCATCTTTCCAGGTTCAGATCCAGTTTTTTCTTGAATGCGCCGGCCGGTTCAAAATTAGGTTCAGGAACCGGAACTGGCCAGAGCCTTGCCAGTCTGAAAGTCCTATGAGAATTCATTGTTTACAATGTGAAATTCATGATGAAGTTAGCAGATGTAGTAGTAGCAGGCTGATTAGTTTATTTCATGTAATAAAGCTTTAGAGTAAGCTTGTAGGCTCCTACTAAAAACAATGGCCTAGCATATCGGAGAATCTTGCTGTAAGGCCCTTCAGGGGACACAACGATCTGTAAACTGCATTGCAAGCCAGCTTAGAATAAACATCTAATTTCTTAAAACTGAGTACATGCATTGAAAAACGAAAACTGTTGGACCTACTCCAAAACTGCTTCAAATGGTAACAAGCAGTTAAATAAAGCCCCTCTCAACTCAAGGTTACAAGTTGCAATCATAGTTAAGTTCATACAGTTTGGTAACTTCAATTGCAAAACCTTAATTCGATTGCATTTTATGAGTTGTCCAACAATTTTCTTTCATTCATTATGACATTTTACATCAAAACAGCCCAAATTTAGCTCACACCCTCTAACCATAAACTACAAAATCCTTGGCTGCACATCTTTCTCATGTATTTCCTGTCATCTTTCTGATGATTTATCTCCTTGTATAAAAAGGAGAAAAGAACCTTGCACCTGCTGTGTGACCTGCTGTATACCTGTTAAAACAGTCACATGTTTTGAAAAGTCTGCACATGAAGAGTAAATTACATGTTGTAGGACAGTCTTCACCACATTGTGTATTCACTGTGTGTCACCCTGAGGGCTTCAGTGAAAACTTAAGACAAGCTCATCATCTCACCATGTTGGAACGTTTTCTCTGACACACGTTGACTGAAAATGATAGGTGCTGTATCTGATACAGCTTTGCATAAGTGTGCTGACCTTCTCTCTTCAAAGTATTTTTTTAAAGCAAGGTATTATCTGCTGCTTAAGCAACATAAATTGAGAGGGAGTGTTGTTTCATCGCTGCTGTGAATTGATCATAGAGACAAGGCCTCATGCAGAATGTTAAAGATAATCACAGCAGTGATTACAGATGCATCTCATTAAATAAAAAAGTTAATTTCTTTCAGTATTTAAATTGAAGAAGTGAAACTCATATATAGATTTATTACACACAGAGTAAAAGTTTTAAAGTCTGTATTTCTTTTCATTTTGATGGTTTTGACTTACAGTTAAAGAAAACTCAAAAATCAGTATCTCAAAAAAGTTGAATAACACATGATACCAATAAAAAAAGATTTTTAATACAGAAATGTTTGCCTTCTGAAAAGTCTGTTTATTTATATGCACTCAATACATGGTTGCAGCTCCTTACACATGAATCACTGCATCAGTGCGGAGTCGCATTGCGGCGATCAGTCTATGGCACTGCTTGCCTGCACTCAACTTTCTATTATTATTTATCGATACAGCACTCTGTGAATTGCCACTTGTATGCCTGACAGTGGCCCTCCATGACTCCATAATGGAATTGAAGAGGCCAGTTAGAATTTCTTCACAAAGCTAAGCCATGAAGCCATGCACCACAGCAGAGCTGTGGCTTTAGTTGAATACGTAAGACATCGTTTCAGCTGCTGTGTTTGCTGTATTCGAAGATATATTGGCTGCTTCACATTCAATAGCCCTGACTTTTTCATTGTGAATTGTGACACACAAGTGGGAATCAAACAGATCTAGGATTTTGTTCTTGTTGTAGCTTCATCACTCGACTTACAGCAGACTTCAGTGAAACAGATAGAACCTGCACTAGAGTATGTATTACTTCAGCATCTAAAATCAAAGTTTTTGTTCCCCTCCATGTATGTATCCTGTCTGCTCTGCCAACTGAGCAAAAACCAGCACTCGCTTTATGTTTATAGATTTCCCAAGAAAAATTTCCCCATGTCATTTTCTTTCTCACTTTCTTTTTTTTGTTGAGTTAAGCTTTACCTTTTTTCTCTTGGAAAGTCGACACATAGTGAAAGCCCAAAAATAAGTCAACGCAAATGCTTTTAACCTAAACCTGATTCTGATTTTACCCAAAAACCAAGTCACAGTCCTAAAACAAGCCTTTCCCAGGAGTCACGGTCTGTGGAAAATTTCTCTTTTCTAATAAATTGTCTTAAATTGGTTTCCAAAAGAGCAAACAGGTCAGTCATAATAATGTGTTGCTGATCTGTATTTCCCATCCTGGAGCTCTCCCACAGAGTCACAGAGTACCTCACTGTTAACACAACAATATTGGATTGAATCACAGAAGCGTGCACACACTCATGCACTCATACACACACACACAGAGTGTCTGATGTCGGTCAGAGCATTGTCGTTTCTTCTGTAGTATTTTATGGTGTCAGGAGCGTGGGCTGACACTTTCTCATGGGAACGAGCCCCGCTGGAGCGAGGAATGCAAAGAAATGCCCTGCTAGCTGAAAGAAAGTGAAAAAAGTATAATCTGCTGAGAATGGGATTTATGTAATTCTCACATGTTACAAAAGGATACATATAGCTCTCTGTCCAGGGTAAATTTCTTGAGCTGGCACGGTGATTTGGCTTAATTTTCTGAAATCAGCTTAAACATTTACACAGTCTGGGCAAAAAAAGAAAGCAGGTCAGCCAGTGGTTTGGATGCTTTTTATGGCAAAAGTACAAAGTAAACATCTGCAATAAAGTTAATAATGTGGCTGTGTTTGAATGATTTTAATGGGGTTTGGGGGTGTTTGTGATTACTTAACTATGGGTAACTGGGGGTAATTTTCCAGTGAAAGTTATCTGGACTGGGCAGGAGTCCATTTATGACTAGAATGGTTGACCTTACTTGCTCCTACAGGGTGGCTTTGTGTTTCAGAATGACCAACAACTCTAATGGTGCACAAAAGAATCTTTAATCCTAAACTTAGAAAAAAGATTTGCCACATTTCTGCTAAATTACAGCCAAAAAGGCAAACTTAGTCATCAGGGCTGTTTTACAGATCTAACCCTCATATGCATATCCTGTTTACATATATTTTATTATCATATATTTAGTATTTCTTGCAGGTCTTTTGTTAGAAATCAAGTTTCCTTTTTGAAATATAAATTCATAAAAAATGTTTATGAAAGAAAATGTTTTTAAAAATAAATATAGATTAAAAAATATAAGACATTAAAATAAGGATTAGACTTTTTTGGCAATAGAAGGGCTATTTTTTTTAGAGAAATGATCAAAATGTCATATCCGTGTGAAACTAAGCCTTCTGAAAAACTGGCTGTACAAAAAGACCTTATTATGTGTTCATCCGTCCTTTTGGCTGACATTTATTTGAATAGTAGTTAGTGCCTGAACCATTTGTTGCTCTCATGATTACGGCACCTTTTTTGCCTGCATAACAAAATAAGGAGCTTTATGACAGAGGCATAATCCAAAACACTGAAGACTGTTTCTAAATCAGTCTAATCTGCATGTGGTTCCTGCCTGCCTTTGTAAACATTGGCAGGTTAACATTTCAATAACACAAAGGTTTTGAGGCTATGAACAACAGCCTGGATACGGACACTGGTCTTTAAAATCAGAGATTAAGGTCACAGTTATACTGCCTGTTTCCAAGAAGTGTATACGTACTAAGGTTTTTTTGCCTTTGAAGTCACATGGTGTGATTCATATGATTTGAAGACAGTAAATCACTTGCACAGTAGATCAAACACAGAAGAGTGTCTACAGGAAAACTAAGCGCAGTCCAGATCCCACCTCAAAGGGAACTTCACTTTTCATCAGAGCTACACTGGTGAGCAATGAGGATTTACTGTTAATCTTTTAATACCAACTTTATGCTCTGCAGACACGTTTTTTTTTTTTTTTCTTGGGGAAGACAGCAGAGAGGGCCAGCTGTATTATAAGTGCATTGAGGACATTCATAGCCTTAATTCCTTTAAATGCGACAGCTTAAATTAATTTAGTAACTTTTTCATTTACAGGTCAAGGACTAAAAGACCTAAACATTTTCAGGGTTTGTCTGCTGGAAAGAACTTTGTAAATCCATCCTTACTCATGACAGAAAATGTTAAAACCATCGAGGCCTCAACCACCTTTTTTCCCCTACCGAGGAGTAAACTCCATAGAGAACTGCATAACGCGAACCATGGCGATTGTAGACATGTAACAACGTCCAAAAGTAATGCCCCTTGACGCTGGTTGGTCCTGACACTTTCTAACTGGGCTCAACAGTTCAAACGGGAGCTTTGCAAGATGGATTCGCCAGTAAGAAACACGGAAACGGGCAAATCTATCTGCTTTGCAATGTTACCACAGGGTATGGTATGACATTTTGTTTTAATTAATTTTAGGCATTTTTGTGCCTTTTTTTGATAGAGGAGGACAGTGGATAGAGTTGGAAACAGGGACAAGAGCGGGGTAGAGAATTGCGGTAAAGGGCCTCAGGCTGGATTCAAAGCCAGATAGTCCACGTACATGGGGCATGTCTTAAACCACTTTAATGTATTGTATCCTATGTTATCCTATGGTATGATATCACATTTTATTGCATTTTTTAAAGATTTCCAGGTGACTAAAGACCCTAATACCTGATTGTTTTTTTTTATACACCCAACTCCTCATTGGCAAATCAGTAACAGATTTTCAGTATCTGGATAAACACATGCCTGCTGCTTGGATTTATTTAACGTTGATTCATTGCTGGCACACATGAACTTCGCTGAACAGACTGAAAAGCAACAATCAAACAGGGCCAAGAGAACTATCTGGGTACACTTCTTATCAAACTGTGAACCCTAAAGTGGAGCAACTGCAGTGAAAATGCAAAACAAGCCCGACTTACCAAACGAACAGGCTTTTACAGTGTTGGTGAAAGCATCCTCAGGCAGAGCACAGCAGGTCAGCTTATCTTGCAGCTGTCACCAAATCTGTTCAAATTGAATAAGCTTTTCACAATAGATGTGAAATTATGAGTTTTAATGATTCTGGCAGAAGTTAACAGTTAAACAAAAGAGATAAGAAAAAAGACTTTCAAAAGGATAGAAGATCATTCATAGGACAGCAGTGAGGTAAAAAGTTTAAGAATTCCTCTGATCTTAAACCACACCTGCATTGAATCTTAGATCTAAAAAGCACAATAAAGGAAACAGGTAAGAAGCAGATGTGTGTCCATTTCTTCTGGATATGCTTTCCTTTTGCTGTAAGCAGAGACAGAAGAGTGCGGAGGATCTGCTGTGCAAAAAAAGTAAAAAAAATTAAATTGTCTCTTGCACTTTCTGTTACTAGTTGCAGCAGACACTCTTCCTTTTATTGATACTTGTTATGGGAGTTGTTAGGTACATTTGTTGCACAATTCATTAAATCAGTTAGTGCAGACACTCCCTGTTTCATACCGAATCACCATAATACACCAATCTCAAACATCTCATCTTGAATATTTGCTCTCTGTCTGCCATTGTAAGAGCCTTCAGTTGTTCTGCTGTAAATACGCAGAGGTTCCACCCTGTATTAGTATATGCTTGAGTTAGGAATGAATCATCAGTTCAAACCTGAGGTGCGCCCTCCTGGAGGAGCAAGCTGATCAATTGTCAGACAAGGCGTGGGAACTTTAGATGGCGTATCAACTTTTTGTAAACCCTCTGACAGGTATCAGACGAAAGGTTTGTATCAGATAAAACTGTTTAAATCTTAACATCACTGCTTAATATAATCCAGAAGTATTGTGTCAAATGTCAATAGGTATAAGAACTGTGTCTCGGCAGACTTAGCAGCTCTCCTTAGCTCAGCAGAGGTCTAAGCATCTTTTAGCTGATTGTTTGGGTTTCTGAGCTTTCTAATGTTTTTCCTGTCTCTAATATTTACCAGCCGTATGAAACGCCCATGCATGTTTCTGTTTATAGCAAAAAAAAAAAGTCCACTCTTTCTATTTCAGCACATTTCCCCACATAGTGAACAGGATAGAAGTGAGCACCTAAAAGCATCAGTAAAGCTAATTTTCTTTTTTTGTTGAAAGGGCAGAGCCTGCTGATGACCATCAGTAAAAGTGCCTGGGAGAAATAAAAGATGTGAACATGCCTGAGTTGGCAAGAATGCACATTTACATGTAATGCCCTTAAAGGCATGTTAATGTTGTTCTGTGTCTCCTGCATGTCTAAATAGGCAACAGTTAGCCAACAAGTAAGTCCACATTTACTGAGTAGGGCCATCCATTCATTCCAGTCATTGTTTCTCAAAATCTACTCTGTTCCTTGTTGTTTTATGTAGATATTCTGCTGTATGAGTAATGTTTGTAATACTGTTTTCTCTTTGTGATTTTCATAGGAGTGTACTTTTCACCTGATATTTTTTCTTATAATGATGTTTATTAATTGCTATGATAAAGGGGTGTGATGAGACGATTATCTCATGAGACGAGAGGAGATTTTACACTTTTTTTTTAATTTAGGAAAAAAATATAAGTGGAAAATATGTCCTTTATACAGCTGAAAGTCATAACTATAGAGCATTCAGGTCTATTTAGAAAAATTTAAACTCTACTCTTGTACTGAAAAGGCTTACACACAGTTTATCTTGTCTAACTCTGACTCAAACTGTATATTTTAATGCTCTTCAAATTAGACCTTTCATTTTAATATTCTACCACATCTTTATTTTACTACACTATGCACCCATTGCTTCAATAATAATAATAATGTTTATAATAATTAAGCAATTAGATTATTTTGAAAGTAATTTAAAAACTATTTACAACAGACCTAAATATAAAAGAGCTCCATCAGTAAAATCAAACTATTTCTCATCCTCTTTGAGGACATCCATATTTACACTAAATAGAAATATTAATGTTAATAACATGTTTCTTTGTTTTTACAGTAATTTAGAGAAATAGCTTTAATTGTCGTTTTGTGGTCTTTTTTTCTGATAAGAGCTTTGACAGTGTTGGACACGATGCACAGATCAGCCTGTGTGTTAAGGGTGTGTGCGTTGGTGAGTGAGTGTGTGTCTCTGCTCTGTCTGCTGTCAGATAACAAACAGGGATCGTTTAACTGAAGCTAGAACTTCACTTTTTGGAGCTAACAGTGGACTCTATGGTACTCAGACAGTTTGTTTTGCTAAGTTTACTCCTGCAGTATAAAGCGGCCTGTTGCGTACACATGTTAAGCTTCTGATTGATGATACACACAGCCAACAGCTGATGGATGTGAGACTGACAGACAGTGAGAAGAGGAGGAGACATGACGCGACAGCGACTGAATCAAAGTTACAAAGTCACAAATAGCGGCACTATGAGAGAGTCTGCACATACATGAGCTCGCAGAGACTGCACAGGTTTCCAGCAACAGCGTTTAATCATTTCAAGCTATTATGATGAGCTTATTATGCATTTGTGGATCATGTATGGCCCCAAGTAGCGCACGCGGAGGAGGGGGCGGTGATGGAGCGTGATCTGTTTGGGTCATGGATCTGCTCCATTTCTTCATTAGCTGTCAAACCAACAATTTTAAAGTGTACAGGGCATCTTTGTGATCTTTTATAACTTCCAGTTAGGTATTGTTTTCTGTCAGGAGAGCTGCTGCTCCTGATGTCTGAGCAATATTGATCTTGCGAGATGATTTTCCCCTCGACGAGACATCTCGTGACGTTTTGATCTCGTGGTACGAGATCTTGTCACACCCCTACTATGATATGATCCTCCTGTGGTGTATCATACTGTACCTTACCTTTTAGTATCGTGGCAAATTGTATAGAGTTGTATCGTATCAGATTGAATTATATCGTTCTCTATCGTCTCATCTTACCAAATGATATTGTATCGTATCAAATTGTCTCTTGTGGTATCATATTGCATCATACCGTATGTACCTAATCGTATCAAATCCTGCTATTTCATATCGTATCATATCACATCGTATTGTATTTTTCATATTGAATCGTAGGGTAATGTATTGTGTTGAAATGTCTCTTATTGCATTGTATTGTATTGTATCATCGTATTGTATTAAATGGAATTGAATCATATCAGTCATATTGTATGGTATCAAATCCTACTGTATTGAACTGTATCATATTGTAATGCACTGTATCATATCAATTGTATAGTTTCGTATTGTATTCATTTGAATCATATCTAATTGTGTAGCATCAAAATGTATCAAATCAAATTACATTGTATTAAATCATATTGTATCGAGTTGTATTTTATCATAATGAATTGTATTTGTATAGTACAAATGTACAGAATTTAATCTTATTGAACTGAATTGTACTAAAATTGTACTGCATCATATTTTTTGGCCCATATGGCACACTGCATGTGTCTCTGTGTTTCAAATAGGCTAAGTATATAAATCTATTTTCCCCAGCTGAACTTGTCACATACATGGTGAAAGAAGTCTTGAATTAGATTTTTTTCTATTCTACATTTTTTGTCTTTAATGGAACTGTTCTCTTTGCTTTATAAATCTTACTTTTTGACTCATCCTGGAAGAGGGATTCCCCCCCTCTGTTTCTCTCTCAGAGGTGTCTCCCCTTTTTCCCCATGTAAGGCTTTCCCGTAGAGTTGCTCCTTATCACAATCAAATAAGATGTAAATGTTTCAGGCAAATTTGTGTTTTGTGATCTTGAATGGAACTTGCCTTGACTCATCTTACTGTCATCTGTGAGTTTTTCTTCCCTGTATCATATCCTTCACTAGCTGGTTGTGTTACTTTCCTCCCCTCCCAAACAAAACAATGACTTGTTATCAGAATGAGCTCATATCTCAACCTCCCTGAACTCCTCATGTGTGAGAACGGCCCACTTGTGCTCTACTGTATGTTGCGTTATTCTGCAGTGAAGAAACAGAGACAGCTGTGTCTTGGCTTGACATACTGTACATTATGCAACTCTCCCAGGCAGATGACAGTGTTTCCACCTCGAGTTACACATCTGCGCACATATTTTAGGACACACATGCTTGCTCCTAACTGAACTACAACCTCTCTATGAAAGGAAGGATCAAAGGTGATCATTAAAGGGAGACACTCCTGGCCAGTGCAAACACAGACGCACTCTTGGGCAACACAGCCTCGGAGGTGGAGGGATTTCCCCGGGTATTGTGTATTTTGTGAATGAATGAGTCGCACACAATGGCTCTGCAGACAAGCTGGAAAGATACAAGGACAAGAGGTTTAGGAGAAACAAAAACTGGCTGAGTGGCACACACCAGCAACAAATGGAAACCACTTCCGCCTCTGGGGGTGGGTGTGTGGGTGTTACTCATGAAATAGTATTCGAGAAAGAATGAAAAGGAGACGGGGAAACTGAGAGAGCGGGGGAGAAAAACGCACAAACGTGTTGATTGGCTCAGGGCAGGGTGCCTGATTCTAGGCACACTGTGATTGGCTGAGAGGTATGGCCTCACCTTAAAAGAGGGTTACTCCAGTTCAATGACACTGAGATTTTGGTGCGTGTCTACATGTGTTGGCGTGGCTGAAAAAAAAAAAAAAAACTACATTCATTTCAAGGACAAAGTTTGCAAATCTGCAGCAGCATGTGCGGGCATAAGTCTGAGCATTCTTCATCCTTCAGTCACTGTTTTATTTTACTGTGCAATTACACAATAAAGGAGTAAGCTTTGTTGAATGAATGGCTTGGAAATATGCAAAAGGTCCGGCCTTGTATTTGTTAAATAAGATCAATTAAATTCAGAGATGATGTAAATTGAATCTTTCAAACCTGATTAAAAAATCAAAAGCATCACATTAGCACATTTTAACAAAAAGCTTCCTCCTCAGTGGCACCGTTTAGGCTCTCATATGTGACGGCCAGTGTGTGGGCCTAATCAGCAGTAGCATGGAGTAATCTCTTGGAAAACTCCACTTGGCACCATAAAATCAGCATTCAGACTTAATTCATTTGTAAGCATGTACCCATTCCTACTGTGTGTAGTGGAGCCAACCCCCCATGCCAAGTCTAACCTTAACCCTGACCCCTTCCTCACTCTCTTCCAACAAACCTTTAAACTGACCCTAATCCCTGGACCGTGACCCAGCGCTCTTGCTGAATGTCAGCCATTCAATGTGCGGCACTTTGCCAAACAAAAGGGACTTTGTGTCGAGTCCAATTCCAGCGCTTGGTGGGAAAGTAGCTGTGATGAGTTACTTCCCAACTACATGTATGTTTGAACTCAAATTTATTGCTTCACTTTGTATTTTTCTGCAACATTCCTAATTAGACTTCATTCTTGATGAATACTCCCAAGTTTTTTAACCTAATATAAAGATTTTGGGAGCAAAGGGCCTGCGCCCCTTCTAGGAGACACAAAGCAACACTAATATCAAAGTAGTAGTCTCTATTGTGTCTCCTTTCAGCTTTGTTTTGGTCTCGACCAGGAATGTCCAAAGATGTTCAGAGGAAAACTGGACAGAGATCAGAAGCTCTTTCTTAAAGCTGAAAAGTGATGTGTTTGAGTTCAGAAAACCATCATAACTGAAATCAGATATGTTGGAGTTGAAACTTGTAGATATGAAGCAGGAACTGGTTATAGTTACTGCAAATAAAAGACGATAAATGTTGGAGTCATTTGGACAGCTAGATTTGGATTTGCACATGCAATATTTTCGAATGCTGGCAACTAGCTTTGTCTTGTATGCATTGCTGTCTGTAGCCTTTTATGTACACTCAATTTGCCTGTAGACATTAGTCAGACTGGCAGTCATCAGTAGACCAGTCACAGGGCTTTCAGTCTGCTTCATTGTGACAGGGCTAGTTACAGCTTTGAGGAGCTGCACATCAGCTTTGTGTGTAGCCTTCTGCCTTAGATCCAGGGCTATGCAGACCTTAGTATGGTGTAGATTTGCCACAGGAGTATAGACCAGATGTATTTATTCATCTTCAGTGAGTAAGACAATCATGGCCAAAAAATTGTTTTTGACTGCATAAATATTCACCCCCTTTAAAGTGGCTGACTTAATTCAACAGAAGTCCAGCCAGCTGGTGCTAGTAGTCTCACAGTTAGTGGCATGAGGATCACCTAAGTGCAGTGAATGTGTCTCAGTTAATTTTAGTATTAAGACACCTGTGTCTAGAAAGTCCAGATACTGGTTAATCAGTATTCCTGGCTACCATTACACCATGAAGATAAAAGAAAACCCTGAGCATCTCAGAGAAAAGGTTATTGAAAGGAATAAATAACACTGTAAAGTCTCAAAATCTTACCAAGTATATTTTTCTAAATTCTAGTCAAAATATCTTATCCCACTTAAAATAAGGCATGAACACCGAAAGAGTTACATTTCAGTAAGCTATATGAACTTTTTTTTAGACATGACATCTTGAAAGTGAAAGTGTCTTGAAAATATCTTGTTATGTGTCATATCTCAGATGAAACAAGCTTTTTACCTCTGCTAGGGAGGTTATGTGATCGGCAGGGTTTGTTAGTTAGTTTGTTAGCAACATAACTCAAAAAGTTATGGACGGATTTTGATGAAATTTTCAGGAAATGTCAGAAATGGCATAAGGAAGAACTGATTAGATTTTGGGAGGGATCTGGATCACTGTCTGGATCCAGGAATTTTTTAAAGGATTCTGCACTATTGGGAGATAGGGCTTATGGCGGAGGTCTGCGCTCTCCGAGTGCTTTTCTAGTTTGACATTGCATCAGGTTTTTAAGCTGTTGTGTAATTTGTAAAAGATGAATTATCTTGTTTCAAGAACTACACTTGACTTGAATTAATAAAAAATATATTTTATTGCAGATCAACAAGATGATGACAGACTGGAGAACATATGCCTTATGATGGCAGAAAAAGTACTTCCTAAAACAAGACAGGAATGATAATTCAGGACATTTTGTCTCAAAATACCAGTTTCAATCTTATTTTAAGTAGGTGGTGGCCTTAATTGGAGGACAGTGCTACTTTTGAGGAGGAAATGCTACTTTTGAGCGTCAAAGGGTTATTATGAGATGCAAAACTTCCCAATACTGGTAAAATATAGCTAAAAAATGAGTTTTCTTGTATAGTTAAGACTTCTCTTATCTTGTAAGACTTGAATAAAATGTCTTATTCAAGAAATCTTATCAAAAAAATTTTTTTTTACGTATTTTAGGAGTGGCCTTTTTTCCAGTGCATGGGATTAAAAAAAATCAAAGGCACTGAAAATTTCCCTGACTTCGGTTAAATCCATCATCAAGAAATGGACGGAATACAGCACATGTATAAATCTGCCTCGATCAGGCCGTCCTCACAAACTGCAAGAAGCAGACTAGTGAGAGGGTCACCAAGACACCTATGACTACTCTGAAGGAATTGCAAGCTTCAGAAGCTGAGATGGGAGAGACTCTGAATACAATAATTGTTGCCCAGGTTCTTCACCAGTCAAAGCTTTATGAGATAGTGGCAAAGAGAAAACCACTACTGAAGAAAAAATCATTAAATCTCAACTAGAGTCCACCAAAAGCTGTGAAGGAGACTCCTTGGTCAGGTGGTGGAAAGTCTTTTGGTCAAGTGTTGCCAAAATGGTGCTTTTTGGCCTCATGACAAGATGCTTTGTTTGGCAGACACCAAACACTGCACATCACCACAAATGCACCATTCCCACTGTGAAGCATAGTGATGGCAGCATCAAGCTGTAGGGATGTTTCTCAGCAGCTGGCCCTGGAAGGCTCATAAAGGTAGAGGATAAAATGAATGTTATTATTGAGAACATTTGATTTAAAAAACATGGAAATTTATCGAAAGAAAAATGTGTGCTGTGTGTTACAGCAGCTTTAAACCTGGAAATTATACCCTCAAAAACAGAGTCTAGTTGCACAAACATACAAGGACCATGATTTCTCGATTGCTATTGTAGTCGACACGACTTGTACATCAACGCCCACCTGTTCTTGACTTTGCTCAATGAGGGTGTGAGAAGTGACAACAAAAGCAGACAATGATTTGCTTTGATTTGGTTTGGTAATGACAACAAGGACCAGTGGAAAAACACTGTTCATAGACACAGACCCTATATGGTGTTGAGAAGATGCTAAATCTAAGTGCAGAATATTAACTACACTTCTATTTGCATGCAGATGAATGATAACAGATATAATTTAAGGCTAATCATGTTAAACGCACAGTGTGCAAATTCCACCACCAGATGGCTCTCAATTAAATCAATAGATAAAGACGGCCCACCTCTGCTGCTCACTTCTTAACTTGAATTTAGGACTCATTTCAATAAAAATTGCACTCTATAAGGTGTACTTACCAAACAGTCAGCCAATGTTTTTGTTTCATGGATGAATTCCACATAATGAGGGAGAAAAGCTGTTAAAAGTGTCCCTCATTTACCCACAAGACACTGGCAAAGCATTCCGCTGGCAGCATTAACCAGAAAAGCAACTTTTAACAGTTTTTCTCCCTCATTATGTGAAATTCATCCATGAGATACAAGAAGTGGTTTACTGTTAGAGTCCAACATAACAGGGGTCACGGTGTAGGGGTGTGGAGTGTGTTACAGGGGTCTTTTTGGTAAAAGGACATGCAGCCAATGGCAGAGAATAATCATTGTCCATCTCAAGTAAGAAGCAGAAAAAAGGAATGAGATACAGCAAAAGAACAACAGCTTTAAGTCATAGTTCATGACGTAAAACCCAGCTCTTCCACAGCAACAACAATCTGTCACAGCGAGTCCATAATAGTGGCTGCCACGACATGACAAAAATCATCAAAACTATAAAAACAAAGATTTCCTGTGAGTTGAAAGTGGTTGTAAAAATTACGCTCCCAACTAAAAAAACAAAAAACAAACAAAAAAAAAAACACAAATAAAATGATTAGTAAATTTTCACATATTGTACAGTAAGTGTCATATAAACTATAGGAAATCTGGCATGGCTTGTGTAAAACTCCTAACATATACAACAATTTTAACTGGAATATGACTTGAAGACACAAAAGCCATCTTTCAAATATTCCCCAAATCTTCCAGTGTCTTCCCTTCAGAACTGCAGGGTGCACGTAAGCTGAACCTGTTGCACTTGTGTCTAAAAGGCCTCACAGGCTGGATGTGGCCAACACTGACAGAGAAAAGATTGATTTACTCACTTTCTTCAATTTCACTTCTCTGATGTTGGTGTTTAATATCAAAACTGAAATCTCGAATTTGCTGGAACAGGGCTGACATAAAAGTTTTACACAAAACATCATTTCATCAGTTTTGGTTGTAACAGGGGAGGGTTTGGCACTGATGCATGATCATTTTTTATAATTGAAGTTAGTCAGCTTGCTTGAACAAAAATATGTTTGAAATAAGTTTCCACTTTGGGTGGTTAGGTTACGATAAACCCGGTGACTCGCCCATCAGACAGATTCACATAAGGCCGACAGTGAAGATGTAAAGGGAGGAAGAGAGTGTCTGGTTCCAGTATGCAGACTGAACTGTAGGGCTGTTAGACAACAGCTGGATAACACATGAACTTGCAGCTGTCCACCTCTGTATATAAATGATCCATCTACACACACACACACACTTTTCATGCTATGGTGAGCACACCTTACGAACTAAAACAAACTATCAAAGAAGTAAAAGTAGATAAATTTCACTTTTCTGTTATTATTCCTGTGGGCCAAGACACTGACCTGCACAGTCTCTGAGTATGGGTAAAAGCAAAGAGCTCCCTTGGGTTAATCTTCACTTACAGAGTCTGCATAAAAATGCCCATGCCCCAGGAGAGCATGTCTGATGTACTTTGCATTCAGAAAGTATTCAGAGGGAGGCTACAAAAAAAGAAATTCTACTGCACTGAAGGTGCCCAGGAGCACAGTGACCTCCATAATTCTCAAATGGAAGAAGTTTGGCACAGCCAGGACTCCTCTAAGAGCTTGTTGCCTGGTCAAACTGAACAATTGCAAGAGGCCTTAGTACGAGAGGTGACCACCATGGTCACTCTGACTGAGCTCCAGTGATCCTGTTAGGAGATGGGACAAAGTTCCAGGACATCCATCACTGTAGCCCACTGTCAATCTGGCTTTATGGCAGAGTGGCTAGATGGGACCTCTCCTCAGTGTAAAACACATGAAAGCCCATTTTGAGTTTGCAGTAAAGCACCTGAAGGACTCTCAGACTGTGAGAAACAAGATTTTCTGGTCTCATTAAATGAAGATTGAACTTTTTGGCTTTAATTCTAAACGTTCTGTCGGGAGAAAACCAGGTACCGCTTACCACCTGCCCAATACCATCCCAACAGTGAAGCATAGTGGTAGCAGCATTATGCTGCGGGGGTGTTTTTCAGCAGCAGGGGAGACTGGTCAGGGTTGAAAGAAAGAGCAAATGACAGATACATCCTCAATAAAAACCTGTTTCGCAGCACTCAGTACCTCAGGCTGGGCTTAAATTTCACCTTCCAGCATGACATTGACTCTAAGCACACAGCCAAGACAACAAAAGAGTGGGTTAGGAACAACTCTGTGAATGTCCTAGAGTGGCCCAGCCAGAAGCCTATCATCCCAGGCGCCATCTGTGGTTATGCTGCCTGGGCTGATAGGCCAACTGTTAAAAGAAGCAGTTAAAAAGTTCTTCAGTGCTCTGCTTTGTTCTGTGTTTCTGCTACCTGAATCCATTATCACATACACAGTGAATCCAGTGGTGAAACATACTCTATATTGCCAAAAGTATTCGTTCACCCACCTTGACTTGCATATGAGCTTAAGTGACATCCCATTCCTAATCCATAGGGTTTAATATGACGTTAGTCCACCCTTTGCAGCTATAACAGCTTCAACTCTTCTGGGAAGGCTTTCCACAAGGTTTAGGAGTGTGTTTATGGGAATTTTTGACCATTCTTCCAAAAGTGCATTTGTGAGGTCATACACTGATGGTGGACGGGAAGGCCTGGCTCTCAGGCTCCGCTCTAATTCATCCCAAAGGTGATCTGTCGGGGTGAGGTCAGGACTCTGTGCAGGCCAGTCAAGTTCATCCACACCAAACTCTCTCATCCATGTCTTTATGGACCTTGCTTTGTGCAATGGTGCACAGTCATGTTGGAACAGGAAGGGGCCATCCCCAAACTGTTCCCACAAAGTTGGGAGCATGGAATTATCCAAAATCTCTTGGTATGCTGAAGCATTCAGTTCCTTTAACTGGAACTAAGGGGCCAAGCCCAGCTCCTGAAAAACAACCCCACACCATAATCCCCCTCCACCAAACTTTACACTTGCCACAATGCAGTCTGACAAGTACCGTTCTCCTGGCAACTGCCAAACCCAGACTTGTCCATCAGATTGACAGATGGAGAAGTGATATTCATCACTCCAGAGAACGCGTCTCCACTGCTCTAGAGTGCAGTGACGGTGTGCTTTACACCACTGCATCTGACGCTTTGCATTGAACTTGGTGATGTATGGCTTGGATGCAGCTGCTCAGCCATGGAAACCCATTCCATGAAGCTCTCTATGCACTGTTCTTGAGCTAATCTGAAGGCCACATGAAGTTTGGAGGTCTGTAGCGACTGACTGCAGAAAGTTGGTGACCTCTGCGCACTATGTGCCTCAGCATCCACTGACCCCACTCCGTCATTTTACGTGGCCTACCACTTTGTGGCTGAGTTGCTGTCATTCCCAATCGCTTCCACTTGGTTATAATACCACTGACAGTTGACTGTGGAATATTTAGGAGTGAGGAAATCTCACCACTTGACTTGTTGCACAGGTGGCATCCTATCACAGTACCACGCTGGAATTCACTGAGCTCCTGAGAGGGACCCATTCTTTCACAAATGTTTGTAGAAACAGTCTGCATGCCTAGGTGCTTGATTTTATACACCTGTGGCCATGGAAGTGATTAGAACACCTGGTTTCTATTATTTGGATGGGTGAGTGAATACTTTTGGCAATATAGTGTACCTTGAAAATATGGGCTTGATTCAGACAAACTTTTTTACTTCATGATTTATCGATAAGTGCCCCTATAGCAAGGGATAATATGTTTAAAGCCTCTATTATAGATGGATCTTTCAGTACCCAGACCAGTAATGGTTTGGCCAAGTTGAAGGACTTGTATCTTGACAGAAGTTTTGCCTCATTTGAGCAGCTTAGGCCAAAATATAACATTCCTAACTCACATTTCTTTAAGTATCTTCAAATGCGTTGTTTCTCATCTCCACATTCAAGTCATTTTTCATCCTTGCCACCCACCTCTCTTCTTGGATCTGTTTTGGAACGTAGATCCTGCTGAAAAAGGTTTTTGGCAAAATCTATACTCATCTCATTTCCTATAAACAACAACCTCTGGTCCAATTGAAGAGACAATGGGAAGAATTAATTTCCCTGAAGACATATGGCAGTCAGTAATAGAAAGGTTACAGTCAGCTTCATTTTATCTAAAACATAAAATCACACAATTCAAGGTTGTTCACAGACTGCACTGGTCTAAAGCGAGGCTGGAAAAATTTACATCAGATATTGACCCTAACTGTGATCGCTGTGGAACAACATCAGCCACCTTATCACACATGTTTTGGCTTTCTCCAAAATTGAGAGATTTTTGGTTAAATGTTTTAATTTTTTTCTGATATTGTAGGATTATCCATAAAACCTCTTGCCATCATAGCAATATTTGGAACAGAGCCGCAAGATGTCAAAATCAATTCACACAACAAAAAAATGAACATTTTCTACACTCCTGGCAAGGAGAATTTTACAACTAAAATGGAAAGATAGATTTCCTCCAACCTTCAACACATGGATCAGAGACCTCATGTACCATCTGACCTTAGATAAATTAGGTACACTACAAGAAGAGGATGCGCTGATAACTTTTTTAGGATCTGGCAACTTTCCCCCCACCCCTTTTTATTTTTCACTATTATTTTTTTTTTCCCTATTATTTATTTATTCATTTATTTTTTGGCTCATTTGCATTTTTTGTTTGATTGTTTAGTTTGATATTATGCTGATCATTATATATGGTGTAATAGGGAAAGTGGGATTAGAGTTTGTGGTTATGTTTTGTACAAAAAAACAAAAAAAAAAAACAAAACAAACATATCCAATTGTATGACTGATTGTATTTTGCTTAAGTTTGTGAAACTAATAAAGATACCTTGATAAAAAAAAAAGTTCTTTCATGATAAGAACTTTTTAACAGCTGCATGGCTTTAATCAGAGTCACCTTTGTTATCATAAAATTAAAAGAATCAGGTCACATTTTAGGTTGTTTACTTTCAAAGTCTGCTCATTTTTCAGCTGTCTACAGTTTCTCTTTTGGTTCTTTCAGCTGTTCAAAAGATGATGTGCAGCAATCGCATCCAGCTGTAACCCAATGATGGTGTAACATGAAAGAACTTTACTTATTAAAGGTCAGCTCAGATCAAAGATGGAGGGACAATGGAAGTTAGTTACCTGCAATTGAAATTTTAAAGTAAAAAAATGAGAAAAAGAAAAAAAGAAAAGGACAGGTTTTGGAGCCACTTGTGAGTTCTTCAACAGAATACAAGGGGGCTCACACCAATTTGCATCTTGAGCTTGTGGCCCTAGATATCCAATCTCTTTCTCCTTGTTTCTCCCAGTTATTTTGAGAGCAGTTTAATCCTCCAGAGAAATTGATGTCATCTCTAATAAGCAGAGTAAATACTAACTTATGGGGCTGTGTTTCACCAGGGGAATGATAGATGATAATGCTGCTTTGCAGTGACCGGTGAGCCATATCCATCTAAACATCAACTGTAGCCTATGTACAATGTAAAATGCAGGCTTGGGAAGAGTAGGCTCTATAGGCTATGAGGTGCTGGTTGACCATCAAAACACATGGCATGCATTCAAATATCAGCGAACTTCACAAATTGAATTGCAGGCAACACTGTCAGCCAGCCTTATTTGAGGTGTAACAGCTCGGTTCAGCTTTTCCCTGCTGTATGGTTACATTAAGGGCAAAAATAAAAGCAATACTAATCACTTAATAGGTAATGAACTCACTTTTTATCATTGCCTTTATAAAATGCAAAGTATTTGATCTGAGAAAAGGTAAACTTTTTAAAACATTCTGACCTGCTTTTACCAAGCTCAACATCTATAGAAATGTAAGTGTAAGTATAAAAAGTTCCCTGAGTTCATTTAAAGGTAATTAGGGGGTATAGAGGTGCTATACTAGCTCTGGAATTTCTGCTTGTTGCTTCATGTGCAATTATGTGCAGATCAACGCAAAGATGTAAACATGTAGAGAACTGCCTTTATTCAGACTAATACCTGAGCGACCTCTGAGCTTTAATATCCAAGAGACGAGTTTCTCAATAACTACACAGCAAACACGCCACACATTTATCCCTTTGTCTAAAGAAAAGATAGATTGCATGTTATTGGAGGGTAAAAGGAGAGTTAGTGGCACATCCTCTGTAAAACAGATCAGACATCCTTTTCCTGCTCGACATCCTCAGCTCTTCCTGAAGAGACTGAATGCAAGGGCCAGGGTAAGACTGTCAACTCAAGGTCTGGATAAAACTATGTCATATGATCAACACTTTCTTACTCTAATATTAAAGTCAATCCAACAGGGTTGTGGTAAAAAGTAAAATGGACTTGAGCTTGTATACTGTTTTCTAGTTCTCTGACTCCTCAAAGTGCTTTTTACACCATCAACGCATTTATTCATTTGCACCATAGTCACACACTGATGTTGGGGGCTGCCATGTTAAGTGTCCCATCAGCTTTAACTACTCCCATTAACAATGATACTCATTCACAAGCAGTGGGAGCAAATTTGGGTTAAGTGTTGTTTGAGGACACATCGACATGCATGTTGTTGAGTGTTGAATTGATCCCCACATTTCTGGTTTAGCTCTACCACTGAGCCACAGCTGCCTCAGTGACTGACAGAGTATAAAATTACACTAATTAACTTCATATTGGAAAGAGCTTTTGATAGAATTTGTTTGCCATTTTGTTACATCACACTCTTGGCTGCAAGCAAAAAACCTGTTTCACAGAAACGGCTGCATTCAAACCCTCCATCTGAGAACGACACAATGAACTGAACAGAGAGAAGAGTGTAGAATAAAACTGGATCACATGTTTGAATTTGGCCCTAAATAAAAGCAATGACAATGTTCATGCAGAATGATGCAAATGATGTGAATGATGTGTATCACACTTAAATGTTTCAAATCATCAAACCAATTTTATATATATCACAAAGACAACCCAAGTAAATAGAAAATGCACTGTCTGAATGATTATTTAATTTTTTAAGGGAGGGGAAAATCCAAACCTATCTGACCCTTTTAATTGCATCCCTTGTTAAATTATGAGTTAACTGGGATTAATCACAGTTTTTGGACAGCTGAGTTCAATTTCACTGGCCACACCCAGGCCTGATTACCACCAGATTTGTTGAATCAAGAAATCACTTAAATAGAAGCTGTCAGACAAAATGAAGTAGGCTACAAGCTCTTAAAAAGAAACGCATCATGTCACAATCCAAATAAATTCAACAACAAATGAGAAACAAAGTGATTGAAATCTATCAGTCTGCAAAAGGTTACAGAGCTATTTCCAAGGCTTTGGGACTCCAGCGAACCACAGTCAGAGCCATTATCCACAAATGGAGAAAACTGGGAACAGTGGTGAACCTTCCCAGGAGTGGTTAGCCAACCAAAATTACTCCAAGAGTGCAACAACGACTCATCCAGGAGGTCACATGAGAACCTAGAACGACATCCGAAGACCTGTAGTCCCACTGGCCTCAGTTAAGGTCAGAGGTCATGACTAAACCATAAGAAAGACACTGGGCAAAAATGGCATCACGGGAGAGTTCCAAGGCCAAAACCACTGCTGACAAAAAAAGAACACAAAGGCTCATCTCACATTTGCCAAGAAACATCTTGATGATCCCCAAGACTTTTGGAGAAAGTCTTGGGGATCAAGACTTTTTGGAAGGTGTGCAGCCCGTTACATCTGGCATGAAAGTAACACAGCATTTGATCAAAAGAACCTCATGCCAGCAGTCAAAAATGGTGGTGGCAGTGTGATGGTCTGGGGCTGCTTTGCTGCTTCAGGACCTGGACCACTTGCTGTGATTGATGGAACCATGATTTCTGCTGTCTACCAGAAAATCCTGAAGGCCAACGTTTGCCCATCAGTTTGTGCCCTCAAGCTCAAGCTCAAGCGCTCTTGGGTTATGCAGCAGGATGACACAAAATATACCAGCAAGTCCACCTCTGAAAGGCTCAAAATAAACAAAATTAAGGTTTTGGAGTGGCCAACTCAAAGTCTGGACCTAAATCCACTTGAGATGCTGTGGTGTGACCTTAAATGGGCAGTTCATGCTGGAAAACCCTCCAATATGGCTGTGTTAAAACAATTCTGGGAAGAAGAGTGGGTCAAAATTCCTCTACAGCGATGCAAGAAGACTCATCACCAGTTATCACAAACCCTTGACTTCAGTTATTTCTGCCAAGGGTGACACAACCAGTTATTAGGTTCAGGGGTCAATTACTTTTTCACATAGGGCCAGAAAGATTTGGGTTTTTCCCCCTTAAAAAAATTTAATAATCACTCAGACACTGCATTTTGTATTTACTTGGGTTGTCTTTGTGGAATATAAAAATTGGTTTGATGATCCCAAACATTTAAGTGTGATAAATATGCAAAAACATCAGGAATCAGAAAGGGGGCAAATACTTTATCACAGCAATGTATATTAAGATGTAGCTATTTTGTAGTTACACTGTACTGATTTTTGTCGAAAGAAAGAAAAGTGCCTTCCCCAAACTGTTGCCACAAAGTTGGAAGTAAAACATCATCCAAGATGTAACCCAGTGAATTAATTTAAATGTATACAGATTGTGCCATCCTGCCTGCCTGCAGGAGTGACCTTGTGCCGCCATAACAAACTGGTTATTTTATTTTTTCCCCAAATTGATTTACTAATTTCCTTAAACTGTTTATTTTGTTTACAAACCGTTCATACCACACCCCAAATCCGCAACTCATTATCCAATTCGAGCTCATCCCATAACACATAAATATCCGGTGCACAAGGTCACTTCCTCTTTGGCAATCTCCTCACCTGGGGTCACGCAGGCAGCACGGCTGGTTGGCAGCAGAAATTACACACTACCTTCACTAAACGGTCGATCCTAACATTATAGAGACTCAGCGGTCAGGTTTTTTTTGTTACCCCTTCCTTTCCCTGGATTGGATCCGTCGTAAGACTGGCGAGCTACCCAAGGAACTCTGAACTCCCCACACCTCCCCCCCTTCCCCAAAGAAGACTACCACGGTTAGGGTAGGAACAAGGACTCTGGGACATGAGGAACTGAACTGATTTAAGGTCGATTAAAGAAAGGGCAGAACTTTAATTTTTTTGCATTTTTTTAAAAAGGCCTCCCTTTGTTATTATTGATGGATTGTTTGAAGTTGTTTGTGTTTATTATTTGGAAAAAATATTATTTGTCAATACACTTACTTTAAACTTAACTTCTGTATTTGTTGTATTATTCACACACCCTGGGCTTCCTTTGAGACGAACCTAAGTTTTCTGAATTACCTAATTTTCCACTATTTATTATTTCAATTTTTTCCAATTAATATAATTTTCGTTTATCTAGGTTAACATATTCAAAATGTTACAAAGATGTCTTGTTATGCTAAAGCATTAAGATTGTCCTTCACTGGACATACATGAAATGACTGATTGAATAATGACTTGTTTTCAAATAGGATTATGCATCATTGGGAAATTGGGCTACACAAAAAAACAGCAGACACGCGGATCAACAAATCATCAGAAACATATTTTGTCCTTGGTTATGTAATGGAGGCAACTGGGAGGGATTGGCTCATCAGATCAGATTAATCAGAGAAATTCTGGCATGGTGAGCACTTTTGTTCTCTGTGACAAGAAGCTTGGCTGCAGATGACAGTTCCCATCACACGGGGGTTATCACAACCGTGTGATAACCCCCGTGTGTGTGTGTTCAACCATCCGAAAGACAGACTTGATATCACACCGCTTTGTCTGTCTGTCTATCACGTCATTTGCCATGCAAAAAACCCCTCGGACACCACCCACAAGCACGCAACTTCACACCAATTCACAACCCACACACATCTCAGCCGCTTATTCTGTTACACTCACATTCATCCATCTGTCAGTCACCTCAAACACATCACACCACTTCTCACTGATTGGCTGTAAGGGAGATCCAGCAACAGCTGTTTGGGTTGTGTGTGAATGTGTGGTTGCACACACGCCTGAAGAGATGACTGTACAGCATGTCCTAATCTAGATATATAAGGTCCTGGAGTATCCACTATGTTTGTTTTTGTCTAAATTGATATTAGGGTAGTGTTTTGAGTCTTTCAGCTGGCCCTGAAGCTTTCAATCCTGTTTTTGACCTACTTTTGGGTCATTATTGTTGCATTGTTAATCATCTACTTTGAAGATTTATGTTCCTTTACAGTACATATAATAAACTGTAATCTGTGGCTGAACTAAACATGTGCTTTGGAGCCTGTAGTTAAACTGGTGTGTGGGCATGTTAACGTATGTGAATTGTGTGTTAGGGGACTTACAGGTTGAGACACCTCAGTCATTTTTCCCCTGCAGCTTTCTCTTCTTATGTTGTTTGAACAGAGGGATTATGAAGCCAATGTTGATGAAGAATTTCTCAGCCTGTTTACATGTAGGGATGCATGATACCGGATTTTTGCCAATTTCTGATATGCTGATATTTCCAAACTTCTTTTAACAGACACCCATACCCAACTGATATATTCACACAGTTTTTTATTGTAAAATGTCCAAGTGTCTCCTGTGCAAAACTTTTCAGGGCTTACCGTGGGCCTCCTTGAGTGTGTGGCACCCAATGCAACCACATACTCACATATAACACTGATACATGATTTTTACTGCCAATATGGACAGCCAATACATTGGCTTGAAATATCAGCAGAACTTATCATATCAATCGGTAGGGATGAATTTTGAAGCTAAAATCTGCCAATGCCAGTATCATGCCAACAATACTGTGCATCCCTATGTACATGCACAGTTAAAGGTGCAATAAATAACTTTTTGCTAACCGATGCTAAGTTTTTTTTTTAGATCACATGTTTGTACATCCATAGAGAGCTCTTAATGAGAGGAGTAACATGACACTATTGCGAGAATTTAGTGTGTTTTGTCTATAAGTTTCAACATGTAGACTGCCTGCAGTTGCTGCATTCACAGACAACAATGTCTCCATGGTCATAGTCAGAGTAGTGGAAGACAATAGTGACAGGCTGTGTGTGCAGAAGAATGTTAATATGGTCACATGAACACACATCTCTGCATGTCTGGACACATATAGTTGTCTGAGGGGGGATTTTTCTATGATTTCATGTCACCAAAAATGTAGACACCCTTAAAGGTACAACATGTAGAATTTTTGGCTTGAAATGTCTACATCAACTAATGTTATATTTTCACTTAAGTACTTAAATGATCTCAAATACTTCCAACGGATTTCAAAGTCAGAGAAATGCTTCATCCTAATATTGTTTTTTGACACAGCGTCACCTGTGTCAGAGCTGCCAGCACATGTTTATCACTGCCATGGTTAAACTGGATTGATACTGCTACACTGGGATGCATGAGATGCTACTGCAAGCTGCCATTTTGTTGTTGCTGCTTACTTGTGGTTATTCTCTGTCAAACTGCCGTAACATGCAACTCTTTCCCCAAACCCCTCGTTGCCATAAAAAGTGACCCCATGAGCCCGGATGGCCAGTTTCCCAGCTTTTCTCCCTCTGTGGGTGAAATTCATCCATGAAATGAAAACAGTGGTTTACTGTTTAGAAAATACACTCCTAGTATGGAGTGCATTCTTATTGACCAGAGTCTGAAATTCCAAACAAGAAGTTAGAGGTAGAGGTGGGCAAAGCAGAGCAGCGTGTCTCTACTAGTAATCTTCAGTAATTGTTTCAGTTGAGAGCCCCCTTGCGGTGGAATTCACATACTGTACTTATAACATCGTATTTTACAGCTTCGTCATGATCATGCTTTTCTGACAGACTCATCATATCACAACATTGCCTCAAGTTCAAACTCACTACAGAGTGACTTACAGTCTGAGCCTGAGGGGAGCCACTTTACTCTGCAGTAACTCTATATGATTAACAAACATTTGCAGAGACAGAGAAACCACGGCATTCACGTTCAGCCTGGAGCAACATATGGAGACAGGATGGAGTTTGTCTTAGTATGTTTAAGATTATGTGTTCTTAAACTGACTCATGCTTAAAACATTGAAAGTCATATGTAGTTAATAGTAGTTGCGTGAGGATTAAAATTATGTGCAGCTGTGAATTAAACATGATGTTGAAAGAGACAAATGATCTTTACTGTGAAAGTATTCCCTCTGAATGTTGAACTTGGTCATATAAATTGTACATGACTTGACACATGTTAAGTGTGTGACTCGCAAGAATTATACAAACTTCCTATTTTGTCATTATTATGTAATCAAATGTGGACTGTACATTTGCAAGGAGGCTGGGATGAATAGTGTATTTAATGCAAATTTCAATGGACAGCTGAGTGACTAAACAAACAGGAGTAAGATGATGGCTTGTAAAAACACCCTCCAGGTGAAGGAGTGACAGGTGTAAAGTGATGAGGTAAAGAGCGACAGGTGTGCAGGGAGGAGAAGGATCGGGTGATTGTCTGAGGCGGGATCCTCTGAGGGCACATCCAGGCTGAGGCAGGAGTTTTAATGAGGCACTGGAGTGTGAAAAGGGTGTGCTTTATTAAAGTGTTTTTATGTTGATTTTCCAAGTTTCAAGAGCTGAACTCTCACCACTTTATACAAACACATCAGGATAAATACAATTTTCATTTGATGTTTAATTTATTTGATTTCACCAAAAATAGCTGCATTATAGCCTAGTTTGGGTGCTGGGAGAGGTCTTTCTATGATGCAATAGTTTCTGCTGCACAACTTTATATTTCATTAGTGAATCTGAATGCTCAGGATTATTGAGTCTACTTTGGCAAGCAATACAGACCAGACCATTTTAAGCTCAAAATGGGGCCAAATTTGATCTCAGATTGTGTTATTTCTCCTGAAATAAATCATTCAATTCAACAAAATTGACCAAAGCCAATGTGTGGGTAAAGCTGGATGTGCATTACCTTCATTATGATCATATACTGTCTCATATAGATAGCAGAAGATAAAAAAGACACTTGCACAGTTGTTTCTGAAGCTTCTTTAGGTCTGCCTGTGGTTTTCATCATCTATGTGTTTGGCCACTGTCAAATACTTTAATCCAAAAAAGGTAAATACTTCCTGCAGTTATGTTGGATCAAGGCTGATTCATGTTTGGAATCTATTCAGATTTTACAGATTCTACATTGAAACTGTACATGGGGGTCTGATGTTCAGCATGGGAAGTGCTCTGTTTGTAGTGTATTTGTAGTCTGAGCCATATTCACCAATCATTTATCAGAAGGCTTCAGAGCAAAGCAGGCAGAAATAACCTGTGCTCTAATATATCAGCTCCCAACAACACTGATCTCTACAGACAGAAGCTCAAAAGTGAAGGTAAAAACAATTACAGATCGAATATTTCCATCTTCAGCACTGTGTATCGAAAGCCAGTTTCTTAGATTTCCTCACTATCTGAACTGCGTAAGAAATGGACACTATTTTACTCCATACTTCTTTGCAAATCTGCTCGATCTCTGTCAAGATACACAGGTGTAAACAGCCCTTTTCAAGTCCAGCCACAAATTCTCTATTGGATTTGGGCTTTGGCTCGACCTCTCCAGAACAGTCACATCTCTGTGTAGCTTCCACTCCATGCTTCAGGTCATCGTCTTGCTGGAAAATAAATATTCCTCCAAGCCACAGTTCTCTTGCAGACTGAATAAGATTGTCCTTCAGGATTTATCATTATTCTACCTTTACAAGCCTTCCAGGGCCAGCTGCCAAGAAGCATCTCCACAGCATGATGCTGCCACCACTGTGCTTCACAGAGGGGGTGGTGTGTTTGTGGTGATGTGCAGTGTTTGGTGTCTGCCAAACATTGCATCTTGTCTGATGGCCAAAAAAATCACAGTTTTCATCATGAGACTACAAACTCCAATTGGCTGGAGCTTTTCTGAATTAGGTTAGCCACCACATACTTTTGTTTAATTGGCGTTATTTGTGGAAATCTGTTTTCACTTTGACATTAAAGAGGCTTTCAAAACAGTTAATTCATATAGACCCTGATGTTGTTGAATGTTACAGAGAAATTAAATTAATGCATATATTGTTGCTAGCCAATGACAGATGACTGTTAAAATGGGATCCAGGACTGATGAGTCTACAGATTTAACCACTTTTTAATGTAAAAATTAACAACTTATCGTAAGTGTGAACCACATTTTTGAGAGGTCTGCTCATAAAAATTAATCAAAATATATGCAGGAACTTTATTTTGGATTCTTTTTTGTTAAATATCGAAGTTATATTGTGTATCAGATTAACAGTTGGATCTTGAGACAAACAGGGTTTCAAAACTTGAATTTTGATGCAAAAAAAGTAGTGCCAAGCATTGTTTTCAGAAGCATTTCCCTGACTTCATGGCATTTCCAGTTAAACCCTCTATTTTTAGTTCCTCCTCCAGTGTGAGCCCAAAGCTTTGGCCTTTTTTGACAAAAGGGATGTGATATTTAACTGAGTAATTCCCTTCTCTGGAAAGAAACAGTGTTTCAATTCTTTATTTCTATGAAAAAGCAACCTGAACCTTTTTCTCGTGTCCCTCTCAGCCTCCCTGTGAGCATGACCATGACTGTGGTGACACTGGACACTGGTGATACCCCACTGTGCGTCTGCTCTCAGTTTCCATCCCCCTTCTTCTTTGACACCTTTGGGTCTTAAAATATACATTTACTGTTTACTTGGGAGGTGGGCATCTCTCATGAATCATTTAATCTTTCATATTAATTTCCCAAAGGCCTGGTCGACCACAATTTTCAAAGATTACTGGCTAAACTGAACCAAACCAGTGACCATGTGAGTATCACATCAGTGCACCACTGAAGCAGATATTCCTGGGGGAATTATAGCACTATTAATGGAGTAATAAAGTACCCCTCATGTTACATGTACTTTTTAGGTCTTTAGCTGTCACACATCCAGATGTAATAAGTTAGCAGAGAGGGGTCAGTGGAGCACACAGGGACAGCTCAGCAAAAACGATGGCGATTTGATCTCATTATAGATTTAGTTTAAAGAAAAGTGTTAGAAAACTGTTTTATAATCAGCGATATGTCATGCTGACAGTTTATAAATGCACAAAGGATTAATAAGACACACAAAAAAGTCACTGACAATCTTAATTAACCTATGTTTGAAATTTCTCTGAGCAGTAAAACATAAGTGAAAGTTACTTCAACAGAACTCCTCTCTGTTGAGCCCACAGCACCTTCCTGATTTATCTCTCCTCCCTCCACCACAGACTGAGGTTTCTATTAAACAATGTTAGAAGAGGGAAAAGAAAAAAACACAGGATGCTCTCACTTCACATCTCTGCTCACGAAAGTCAAACTGACCTGTGGGATGATCTGCTAATGCACAGTGATTGAAACAGTGGCAAGAAAAAATATGTGAACCCTTTGAAATGATCTAGTTTTCTGCATTAATTGGTCATCAGATATGATCTGATCTGCATCTAAGTCACAAGTATAGAAAAACACAATGTGCTTAATTTAATACCACGCAAATAACTGTAAGATTTTAAGTATTAATTTAACACAGCCATTAATCATTCACAGTGCTGCTGGAAAAAGTCATTTTACTTACAGAACTGCTTCAGCTCAGCCATGTTCTTAGGCTGTCCGATGTGAACAGCTCTCTTGAAGTTCCACAGCATCTCTATTGGATTCAGGTCTGGGCTCTGACTGAGCCACTCCAAAAGGTGGATTTTCTTTTTTTGAAGCCATGCTGTAGTGGATTCACTTTGATGTTTAGGCTCACTGTCCTGCTCCACCACCCAACTTCTTCTGAGCTTCTGCTGGCAGACAGGCACCCTGACATTATCCTGTAGGATACCTTGATCAACTTGTGAATTCATTTTACCCTCAAAGGAGGCAAGCGGGCCAGGCCCTGAGGTAGCAGGACCGCCCCAAATCCTGATGCTCCCTCCACCGTACTTCACTGTGGGGTTGTTGGTCTCATGTTGATGCGGGGTATCCTTTATACACCATATGTAGTAATGTGTGTTCTTCCCAAACAATTCAGCCTTTTTCAGTGACATTGTGGAGTGTCAAGGTGCTCCTTAGCAAACTTAAAAAGTGCAGTGATGCTTTTGGAAAGCAGCTGCTTCCTCTGTGGTGTCCTGCCATGGACATCATGCCTGTTCAATCTTTTGCATATGGGAGACTCATGAACAGAGATATTGACTTGTTCCAATGATTCCTTTAAGCCTTGAGCTGTGAGGGTTCATGGAGCATTGCCTTTAGAGTCAATCTGGTTGGGCGCCCACTTCTAAAGAGAGTAGCCACAGTACTGTTTCATCTCCATCTGTCTTTGAGATGACTTTGGAACCCCTTTTAATCTTATGCAATTCAACAAATCTAGATCCAAGGTCTTTCCGGGATCTCATTTTACAAGGCATGGTTCACATCAGCAGATGCTACTTTTGAAGATCAAACACAAAAAGTTTGAGTGTTTTTAAAAGTCACAATAGATCTACACCTGGCTCAAATCTCGTTTAATTGATTGAACTTCAGGTGTGCTAACTCCTGACTCCATTTGGCTCTTTTTGGAGTCATTAGCCTGAGGGCACACTTAGGCCCACAGAGACAAATTCAGGAGTATACAAAAAAGTTTTTTGTTGTATTAGCGTTTCTTCGACACGGAAGCCGCGTTTTGGGAGTAAACGCTACTTTTTTAAACTGGGTCCCAGAGTGAACAATTCTGTATCTGTGCAGACAGCCAACCGCATCTTTCTTGAAAAGATTATGTCATACATAGCCAACTTAAGCCGCATGTGCGGGTCCAGCCAAAATAACAATGGCCGATTACAGGGTTGTGTTTGTGCTGGAGAAGTTACTGAGTTTATTATGGTTTTCACAGCAAAAATCTGATGCTCCTTTACCACCACTGAAAACAGCATACACCAGATGTTCTGAGATCCACCGCAGAGAACAACCAGAAGGGCAACCAGCTTTATAAAATTTGGATATGCGCTGCAATCTTCTTCTCTCTTTATGGTGCAGAATAAAATTAAGGACTAGATTTGTATATCCTTAATCTTTCAAAGCTAATGGATTGGCAAGATTCCATTGCTGTCATCAGGTGCTTAGCAAAAACATTGAAATGTACACACTATCCCAGTGAACTAAGCAGTTTGTTCCCAAACCTAAACAACAGTTCACAATGTCAGAATCCTAAGGAAATTAAGGGGGTCAGCCACACTCTTCAGCCTTATGTTCACCTTCATCATCATTTGATCAGTGACCTTCATGCCTGTGCTAGATACAATAAACCATGTAGTGTTATTCAAACTGCAGGAAGACTTGTAGCAGCTCAGTGGGCAGTTTTAAATTTCAGTAACCATTGTTTCACACACTTAGGGAACAGAGAAATGCATCATAAAGAGCACTGGTATCAGTTACTCAATTTTACCGTAAATCATCTAAAGGAAAGTTTACAGTGTCTCAAAATATGGTGTTGGACAAAGACACAAGATACATTATATGGACAAAAGTATTTGGCCATGTGACCACTACACCAACAGGGACTATAATAACATTGTATTCAAATACAGATTTAGGACTGTTTCTGTGGGTATTTGTGCTCATTCATTCTGCAGAGTATCTATGAGGTCATCACTGATGTCGAACAAGAAGCCCTGCAATCTCCGTTCCAGTTTATCCAAAAGGTGCTTGATGGTGTTTAGATCAGGTTGTTCCACACTGACCTCATCAAACCATGTCTTCATAGTCCTTGCTTTGTGCACTGGGGCAGTCATGTTGGGATAGAAAAGCATCTTACCCAAACTGTTGCCACAAACATGGAAGCATAGCATTGTCCAAAATGTTCTCCTGGCATCCACCAAACCAAGACACGCCCATCTGACTGCCAAACAGAAAACCGTGATCATCACTCCACAGAACACGTTTCCACTGCTCCATAGTCCAGTGTTGTGTCCTTTACACCACTCCATCTGACACTTGGCATTGGACTTGGTGATGTGAGGATTGCATGCAGCTGCTTAGTCATGGAAACCCATTCAGTGAAGCTCTTGCCACACAGTTTTTGTGTTTACAGTAATGCCAGTGGATAGTCAGAACTCTTCAGCTATGGAATAACATTAGCAATTTTTATGCACCATGTGAGTTGTTAAGCCTGCTCTGTGATTTCAAGGGGTCTTCAGCTTCATAGCCGTTATTCCTAAATGCTTCCACTTTCTAATAACTTCACTTATGCAGCAGGTTTTAAATTTTACGAACCATCTTACTGCAAAGGAGGCATCCATCATTGATGGGAATAAGGGCTTTTTTTTAGTGATCCAGGTCATTAGGCCATTAGGCCTAGGTGCTTGATTTTATACACCTGTGGCAAGGGGTCTGATTGAAACACTTGAATTCAGTAATTAACAGGTGTGGCCAAATAATTTTGTCCATATAGTAAAACTTAGCACAGTGGGGACTGTAAGTCTTTTTGTGTACATAATGAACCCTGGTGTTCTCACTTTCTCACTGCCAGTGCTGCACACAGAATGATGTAACATAACATGAGACAAAGAGGTTTGTTCCTTTTTTAACTCGCTCAAATAGCTGAAAGATATACACCAATCAGACAAAAATATTGACAAACCTAGAAGTGAAATCATGAGGGTGTATTTTTCTTCAGTCGAATAGCAAAGAGTGTTAGATGTAAAAACACTGCAGGAACACGAATGTTTTTAAAGTATGGTGTAACTGTATATCAGAACATGCTGATAACGTTCTCATAACTCCTGAAAAGACCAGTGAGTCAGCTGCAAACTTGTTCTCAACACTTATAAAGAATCATCACGAAATAGGCCTTCAAGTTTCTCAAGCACTGTTGGAGGAACACAGCGTGCAGTGTCGAGTGTAACATGGTTGAAGATTATGAAAATGTACAGTGATACTCAGTGTGGCCTTGTGTAAATGTGTTTTTTTTCCTTGGTTAAATGCCAAAGCTGTGAGAAACCTCTGAGAAACGTCACAATGAGTTTACGTGCTGGATTAAATCGTTATCTGTGTTTAAAAGTTTTGCAATATTCTTAAGAAGGATTGAGCTGGGTGTTAATCCAAGGCTAAAAATACAGTATTTGCCTTTACAAACATGTATGTTTTTAAAACGGATGAAGTGGTGTAATTTTTTTTTTAAAAGCACAGCTTCTTTCTGTTTGGTCAAAGTGTGGAATTATGGGATTCAGAGGCCCATACCCGCTAAATTCATGCGTTTTACCTGTCATTACGACACCAAAGATCTATTCATTTTATAAACCCTGCAAAACTTTTATTGATCTCATTACACAACAAATGCTTAGATAAACATACAATTGTTGATAAGTCAAACAACTGTATGATAGATAGATTTAGAATATAAACGTAAACACAGCCGTTAGCAATAAAGTTACGTACAACACCGCTACTCAAAATAATTTCTGTACTCACAGTATTTAATTTGTAGTGTGTTTTTTGTGATTTTTAATAACTGTAACCTCCTGTATGGTTTAACATGTATGTAAACAACTATCTAAATCAAAATGATCGAGTCCATTCATTCATCTGACAGCTTACGTCATGCATATCATACCCCAAACATAGCTGTCCGCGCTGTTTGCCAGATAAAATTACTTCTAAAACTTATCAATTACAAAATAAAATGTGCAAGAAGTGAAGCTGATGAACAAACAATGTTTACTCACTTTAATTACTTGATCCAAGCGTGTCTTCGATCAGTTTGCATTGTGGTTGTGACTGGCGGTGTCTTGGCCATTGTATCCAGAGCCTTCAGAGGTTCCTGCTTGGATAGAATTGGTCCGTCCCTAGTAACGGCCCCACTTCTGTTGTGACTTTTTATTTGCATCTGCAGCGGCCAAGTTGTTGTATTTTTGTGCTGTTGTGGAATCTGTTTGCCTCTGTACTGTGCCGAGTTTATGTATCCATGCACGGCGCTGAGTGTTTGTATTCATGCGCTGCAGCAAGTTTTTGTATTTGTGTTGTGAACTTTTGTTTTTGTGTTTTTCTCAAATGTCGTGTTTTTTCTTTTTGAAAAGCGTTTTGTATTTGCATTCGTGTGAGACCTCTCGGCCACCATATAACAGAGAGAAAGACAACGAATTGTAGAGAGAATACTCACAATGCTGGGAGGAATAGAGAAATATTCAAACTCTGCCATGACCTCCAGTCGTCCAGTGAGACCATGGGTGCTTCCGCCTTGACAGTCCACACGTAGCGAAGCCAGTGCTTTGCCTTATCATGTCTCCATCCCACCGGGGTGGGAGTAATCGGCAAATTAGATTTTGGGAGTGATCAGGATCACCATCTGGATCCAGGGATGTCTTTAAAGGATTCTTCACTATTGGGAGATAGGGCTAATGGCGGAGGTCTGCCTTCTCTGAGTGCTTTTCAAGTTTTAGATGCATTAGTTAAAAAAATGACATCAATTTATCACCTCACCATGTGTGATGCTAGTTTCCCGCTGCCTCCAAAACTTTCGTACACAGGGGTTACAGTCTGCTTACAGGTGTGCACATTTTACCATCAGGGTGTTTTTTATAGATCATATATTTTATGTGGAAAGTAGTCTAGGCCAATTTCAGGCCCTGTTTTGTGCATACACAAAATAAATTATAAAGGACTGTATAAGACCTTCAAACATTAATCTGGGCCATTTACAGAAATCTTCCTCAGCCAAAGTTTGTCTCATAGTGGAAAGCACTAACTCTGAAGTGCTAGCTTAAAAACATCCCTGTAAACAGTGTTTAGAGAACTTAAGTTGTTTCCATATTTTGCAGTGTAAACACTGGAAAAAAAGTGCACAAATACTTTCTATGCCTTCAAAAATTTCCTCCAGTCTAAAAACACCTACCAGTCATTGTCTCTGTCCTTACTGTGTTTGCTCATTCATGATGTCTGCATGTTTTTGGATTTAGGCTGTTTATCGTGTAAACATGTGTTTACGTGTTTAACCTGCTTTGTCCTAAAATGTGTTTGACTCAGTAACACATTTATCAGAAAGGGTATAGAATGATAGAGTTTCATCATATTGTTATAAGTGGCATTAGCAGCATGGTTACACAGGTGGCAATGACAGTCTTTCTTTCTGTTCCTGAAAAATGTCCAAAAAGTTATTAATTCAGGGAATGATCCTGCTGCGTACTCCCGGCTATTCCCAAGGTATCACCATGCTGTTAATGGTTTTGATATTTTGTAAAAATATAGAGTGGTGCAGGAATGAGTCCTAAAATGCAGAAGGGTGTTAGCATTTTGGCGCTTCAGGTTCCTTCATCTGAAAGTCTATGGGATTTTTGATTGAGTTTTTGATTAAGGTCTCTGGTGAACACAAGTTCAAGAGAGTTTAACAATTTGTCCTACAACATAAAATACATCTGAAATGGCCCAACCTTTGAGTTGTGCATCTTTTCACGACTTAACAAAGGCAGTTGCTAAAGGACAGATAACTAGGACTACAGCGTTTGTCGGGAAAATATACATCATCATCAAGAGCGTGGCTGAGCCTGCCAGTCACTTGTATTTGCAGGTGATGACATTAAATCCAGTTGACCGTATTTAACATAGCATGACATTAACTTTTTACTTTTGTCAGTTATATTAACGAGCTAGATATAATGCTTGTATGATTTATTTATAAAGATTATCTTCATGAACAAAATGTGCAAGATTCATAAACTTTTATTGGACACAGAGCTTATTTTCTGCAATGACCCAAAAACCCATTCAATAATCCCATAGGTTCGCCGGGAACCCATGGGATGCTATTTTTCAGGGTTTGCCTACAAAATTACATCACGACTGCACCACTCTATAGCTATAAAATTGATGGCCACAACCGACCACTGTCTCATGACGAATGTATGCAAATTTTACATGCAATCAAACTTGTCTATGGTACACTTCGTCAGTTTAATGGCGGTGTGTGGTCAGTGTCGTATTAGCATGTTAAATTAAGTTCTCGTATTGTATTGTTAACATGGTTATCTTAGCATTATTTCATAAAGCAGAGCTTATACGACCTGAAGGAACCACTTTCATGGCTGCAGAATTTTAGTACTTCTTAACAAAAACAGTGATCTTTTTCTCTCCTTATTTTCTAGGAAATTCTAGCCAAATGTTTCAGTGTAAAGTAATCTACAGATCTTGTCATGTTTTTTCCAAAATCTCAATGCCCACCATATCCATACAAAAAGCCTAACGTGTGTTCCAGCATTTTCAGTTGTTGTATAGCTGTAATATCAATGTATGGTTTTACAAATTACCACAGCACACCTAGACTTGCCTCAAGTTGACTTGTGTGCCGCAGCACATCATTTGTGAACCTCTCATGTATCTTTATACTGTTTTCACATAGGTGCATAATCAACTTAAACTTTTTTATAATGTGGTGAGCTGCATGTGTGATCAAAAATGTCAAATCTTCTGGTCTTTGTTGGGTTATTTGCCATTTCCACATTATTGTTTTTACAATGTTACTCCTGTGATCCTCTGACAGTGACAGTATGATAGCAACAGGCTCAGTCCCATATCTAAGTTTAACCCCTTCCACTTATTTTTGAGTGCCCCTTAGGACAACACATCAAGCTACTGATGCCCACAGGATTCACATAAACAGATGCAACAACAATACTGAACATTTGTAATGAGTGATTTTTCTAAATTCTTGTTTGAAATCAAAATGATGGTAACGCAATAAAACAACATTTTTTAAAGATATCAAATTATTTTAATCGTTTTTCAAATATTGGTTTACAATATATAAGGTTCTGGGAGATTTCCCATGGCACTCTGTTGGAGTGTGCCACTAGAAAATCTCTGTTTGAAGGTCATTTACCCCTAGCACTCCACATTCCCTTTCATCACCTCCGCCAAGGAGGTAATGTGATCGGGTGAGTTTGTTTGTTTGTTTATTAGCAACATAGCTCAAAAAATTGTGGACAGATTTTCATGAAATTTTCAGGAAATGTCAGAAATGGCACAAGGAAGAACTGATTAGATTTTAGGGCTGATCCGGATCACTGTGTGGATCCAGAAAATTTTTTAAGGATTCTGTACTATTGGGAGATAGGGCTAATGGTGGAGGTCTGCGCTGTTACCACTTTACACCAGGAGATGGCGGACATGAGTAACTTCGATCCAGGCAGCATTTTTTTGTGTGTGTTTACATTTAAAGTTTTGGAGTTTATAGAGTTTGAAAGACACACGTCCGGTCCAGGGGACGAGTCGGAGGGTAACTGAGAGAAAGACAGCGAATTGTAGCGAGAATACTCACAATGCTGGGAGGAATAGAGGAATATTCACCCTTTGCCATGACTTTCAGTCATCCAGTGAGATGATGGGTGGGACTGTCAGTGCATCAGTTGGCACCGGCAGGCACTGCTTCTGCCATGACAGTCCACCCATAGCGAAGCCGATGCTTTGCCTCACAGCGTGTCCACCCCACCGGGGAGGGAGTAATCGGCAAATACCGTGGTGGGGGCCATATGGGGACGGATCCAGGAAGGAAGGACTCTTCACTATTGAGAGATAGGGCTAATGGCGGAGGTCTGCGCTCTCAGAGTGCTTTTCTAGTTCTGATAAGAATTGGAACACCCAACCCCTAGATGTGAATGTATAAAGCATAGGGGAATGGCCAAGTGGTAGGGGCAAGGGGTGTTTTGGGACTGTGCCAATCTCCTGTTGTGAGGTGCAAATGTGAACAAGTACACTTTAGGGGACACTTTAGGGGCAGAAATTCCTGAAATGTTCAGGAGTGAATGTCTGAAAAAGACTCAAGATTGATGGTGCAGACGTGTAATAATCTAAATGATAAGCAAATGTCCCTTGTTAAAAGCAGTAAAAAGATTTGATCTTTTTGTATTTTACAATTTTTTTGAGATATATTGATTCTTTAGTGTCTTTCATTATTTTAAACTTTAGCTGTAAGGGGAGATCAGCCCTGGTCCCTCTCTCAGGACTGCATGATTTTTATGCACCTAAATGTCAGCGAACTAGAGGCAGAGCTCTCTCTCTCTCGGACGTGTCAGCCCTGTCTCTCATTGTTAGCCTTTACAGTGAGCGCTCCATGACGATGCAGATCAAAGAGCACAGTACCGGGGGTGATTAACTCGCTCCCACTGTACTCCTCACTAAGCTTTTTGTTCCCATGGGGTTGTGTAAGGAATCTAGTTGCTGAACAAATGACGAGTCAGTCAGTCGAGGTAGTTGCAGTTTGACGGCCAAGCAGGAACAGATCAGTGGAAGGAACAGCAGTGTTTTTACTGGAATTATACAGAGAACTTTGGTCTTAAAAAATGAAACTCAAAATTACTCTCTCTGAAATACATTGTTTATGTAGGTTTATTCAGTTCCACATAATTTGATACTGATTCAAGCTGTGAAAAGAATGTAGTGGTGCACACTGCACGCAACGAGCTCAAAAGCAAACAAAAGGTGCTGAATTAAAACATACCAGGCTGCGGCTTTTCTCTCTTACTATAAAAGCTGTATTGTCTAAGCGTGCGTGCATACCTGTACTTTTTAAAATAAAAAAACTGAAACATTAGAAAGGCCTATTGAGTTCAGGGACACTGGGGGCTTTAGCCAAACTCAGCATGCACTAAGGCATGAGGTGAACACATGTAGACAATTTCATTTTCATAGACAATGAGAAAAATGTAGGTCTAACGCTCCCAGGCATGTCTTTGCTGTAGAGGAAAGCCAAAAACTAAGTGAAGAATGCATTAACTACTGCAAAAAAAGGGCTAATCCTGGTTATTAGCCCCATATCTGGGGTCTTCTTGTTGTCAGTATAACCTCTGCCCTGGGGCAAAAACAAGCTAATTGGCCCCTCCATGTTTCTTAGAATTTTTACATAATCTTTGCATTTTTAGCATACTTTAAGTCTCTCGCCTCAGGTGTGCTGTAGGAGGCATAGATCAGCCTCTGAAATGTTGTTTGAATTCAGGGAAAATAGATAATAATTAGGGCTGTCAAAATTAACACATTAATACGGATTAATCCATCATCATGATTAATCTGATTAAAAATTTTAACGCAATTAACACATCTACGGCGCAGATTGACTCAAATTCCCTGTAACGTCTCTGGCAACGCATTTTGCGCACGTGTAAATGGGCCATTGATCCGGTAGTGACCAACCAACCTGATATGGAATACACTAAACAGCATGTTGGCCCTCTCAATGGGAAATTTGAGTCCAAAAAAACAAACCAAGACGGAACAGTTGACCGACATAAAGTATTATGCACATTCTGCAAGTTTGTCAGAGATTGAGTCTGTTTGCTTATGCAAATGAAATGTGATTAATATAGATTAAAAATGAATGATATTTAATCATGATTAATCAAAATTAATCCACAGCAACCCTGTGATTAATCTGATTAAAAATTTTAATCGTTTGACAGCATTAATAATAATATACAGTACACACACACATACGTGTATACACATGCTCCTTATCTGCCCAAGGAGTGTTTAGCTGCCTAGCCACAATTAATTAGCTGAGCCACCCCATTTTTTGATTGACTGCCCCCTTAGACAGGCAGACAGTTCAGTAAGTTTTGCTGGTTAGTTCAATGAATTTTCTTATGTTAGACCAAATTTTATCAAGATGTTTTCTGTGTTTGTTGTATAATCGTTGACTGCTTATACTATTTTGCTCTGGCAACAAAATTTGTTACCTTTCATGCCAATAAAGCATCTTGAACTTAAACAGACGTGATACTGGGGCACAGGTGGCCGATTGGTTAGGGTGCGCCCCATGTGCGCAGACGGCCTGGGTTTGGGTCTGGCCTGGGGCCCTTTGCCGCGTGTCTCTCCCCCCGCTCTCATCTCTGTTTCCGACTCTGTCTACTGTCCTTCTCTGTCAAATAAAGGCACAAAAGTGCCAAAATAAACCTTTTAAAAAACTGAGGTGATACAGTTATCTCACAGAAATCATCACAGTCCTCTTTTTCTCCACCACTTTTTTTTTTTTTCACCTGTGTTCACCTGAGAGGAATTGTTTTCCTACTGGTCAGCGTCAGAATTCACATTGTTGACATCAGGTCAGAGTGTCCAACTAGCTGGAAAGTGCATGTGAAAAAAAACCCCACACCTGTTAATTTTGTCACATTACAAGAGCACTGGCCAATTCTGATGTGTTTAGGTGGGACATCTGAAGAAGGGCAGCGACAACACAACCAGGTCAAAATCTGGCTGAATTTGTGTAGTCTGGACTCGCCTTTAGATTGTTGTTTAAGCACCAGTTCCTTGGTGCTTAATGTCTTTTTACAAGTTTTAATTGTAGACTTGAGACATTTGATGCTTGGCTCTTGCAATTATTGTGACTTTAATACTATGAAGTCAAAAAAGTAGATTCACACAAATATGATAAACATCTAAATCTAATCAAAACCATCCAGAGTTGCTGAAACAGCTTTTTTCTCCATGTACCACAGATTGGATAGAACACAATGTAATGCAGCAACAAGATATGTGGCAGTTTGAGGCAGCAGCACAGCTGTGATGTCGGACACGTAACACACACAGCTGAACTGTCTGAGTGTCACTCTATTTATATGCATGTACAGTGGACCCACCTTTGATTTATAGCAGAGTGAGCCTTTGAAGGCCATCACATCACACATTTACAGTGGTTAGGGTGTTTAGGCATTTTTTATTCTCTTGAAGGCTCCATCATCAAGTAAAAGGCCATTTTTGCACATTTTAATTGTTGAAACCATAACAATGATTATACATGCTCTTTTGTCTCCACAACAATGTGATTATTCTGTAATTATGTCATTGCACATAGCATTGAAATTGTGCACAAGTAATGCTAAGTAATGCATCCCTCTATGCATGCATGTTTTTTCACACTCTTTGCTCTGAAAGATGATCAGTCATGTCAGGTTTTGAATATTGAGGGGCGTTTTGGGGGGGGCAGGTGGTACATGGTGGAGGGACGCTCTTACCTTCTGTTGACTCAGTCAGAGCTGGAAAGAGATGTGACGCATTGACACTCGACTCCTTGCTCTCTGTAAAGAGCTCTGACTAAATAAAGACCAAACTGTTGCAGCGAACTTCCACTGAACCTCTTAGACCTGCTCAAACACACGTGCACACTTATCATTTATTTGCTTAGTCAGTTTCCTCATCAATAACTTTATCTTGCCAAACCCCTCCTCTCTTTTTTTTTCAAAGAATGCACTCTTGAGCATCCTCAAACGCTTGTTAGCATTCATCCGGTGCATCAGCCAAGAATGGATGCTCTGTTTCTCTACGATCAATCAGAGGGCCTCCCTGAAAAACCGCATCGGCCCCTAATCGCCGACACCTCTGTCTTCGCTGTCCCTCTGGCGTCTGCAGGACTCGGGTGTGATTCCGGGCACAAGGATACCTAGAAACTGGGCCTTGTGGTCGTTGCCAGTTTCCATGGTTCCCTCCTGTCAAAGGGAGGTTCTTTCTGGGCCTTGTGAAAAGATGGCTCTGTGTCCTGAGGTCCCGAGCCCAACGAGAGCAGAATTCCCCTACAACTTGGGCTGAGTTGAGGTTGTGGAGCACACAGTGGATAGAAGTAAAAGTGGGGGAGAAAACACAGAAGCAGCATGTTTGGGTCCTGGCTCAGTGCCACACATCAGTTAGGAGCTCAGGGGGACTGGGTCACAGAGGGGGTTCACAGGGGGGAAGTAAACACGCCTGTGTGCTCTCGTTTCCTCCAGCAAACATACATGCAGCTGCAAAGATACAAACAGATGCAAGTGGAACCATAAACACACTGAACAGCATTTGCACCTTTTCTCAGTAATATCAACCAAGAGGGAGTGATGTTATACTGAATACCAGCACTGCCAGGATTTGGCCTCAGGCTGATGTTTACTACAGCATCACTCCCTCTGCTGTGCTGGAGCTTTTATACAACCGTTTTCAACCAGCACACAACAGGAAAAGGCTAAAAAAAGATAATAATCTTGTTCCTCACCTTGTTCTAGTTTCCAAGAAACCACAACACTGTCCTGCACCCTCGTGACTTTCTTTGTTTCAGTGGTTACCATGGACCAGTTACTTAGTCTGAAACCTCATAGTGTCAAACTATTCATACGAAGTATGAACGAGTTAATTGTTCTGCATGTTCTGAAATCAAAGTATGCAAATGTGTGCATGTGTAAAATCCCCAGATAGAATGACCAGATCTTTAAAACGTGTGATGGAAACACACTGGTCCTGCTCAAATTCTCAAAAAGTCATTACAACTCCCAGACTAGCCAACAGCCTAGCTCACCAGCCAAAAATGGACATATAAACAAAAGTAACCATACTGTAATATGTTTTTAATTAATAAATAATATTTAAAAAATAATTAAACAGCTGTAGTAGTAATAAACAAAAGTTGATTACTGCCGATATCTGCATACTTGTGGGACCTGTAGTAGCCTGACAAGCAAAGATGGACTGTTTCATATATCTATTGCATAGGATATACACTCATCAGCCATTTTATTTGGTACACCTTGCTAGTATGGGGTTGGACCCCCATTTACCTTCAGAACTAATCCATATTGACAAGATACCATCACACAGTTGCTGCAGATTTGTCAGCTGCACATCCATGATGCTAATCTCCCGTTCCACCACATTCCAAAGGTGCTCTATTGGATTGAGATCTGGTGACTGTAGAGGCCAGTGAACTCATTGTCACGTCCAGAAACCAGTTTGAGGTGACTTGAGCTTTGTGACATGGTGCGTCACCCTGCTGGAATTAGCCATCAGAAGATGGGGACACTGTAGTCATGAAGGGATGGACATGGTGAGCAACAATACTCAGGTAGGCCTTGTCATTTGAACGATGCTCAATTGGCACTGAGGGGCCAAAGTGTGCCAAGAAAATATCCCCCACACCCTAACACCCCCACCACCAGCCTAAACCTTTGATACAAGGCAGGATGGCAAACCCATCATTTATTTGGCAATTCTGTCCGGTCTCCAAGCAGAAATAATCCTGGGGATACCTAAACACTCTCCTATGTATTCTTTTACTTTTTCTCAAACTTGGTAAACAAACTTACTCTTCCAGATAAATGAAGTTCCAGTTTCTCCCTGACATATCTAACAGAAACTATTGAATCAAGCCCAGCATGTTGCATAGATGTAGAAAATAAGACCAGGCCAGTACAATGGTTCTTGTCACATGTAATCATAGTTTTATCTGTGTGTTTTTATTTATCATTAAAGCAAATAAAACACAAGTTTTTATGTGAATGAGGCTGATAACAAATCTCAAGGCTTTAACTCATCATTGTTCTCTGTTTGATCTATTTGGCTGGCCTTTGTTGTCCACTTTTATACAATTATTTTGCAGTGTAGTTTACCTACTTGAATTATTATTCAGTGTAGTTTGCATATGACTCATCTTTTGGAACTCCTGCAGGCACTCCCATGTCTCTCTCATGTTTCACAGGTTAAAGACTGTGTACACACACACAGTAGGAAGCTTCTGTTTAACCTGAAACACCCACAATGAGTCAGCGGATGCAAAGGAGGATAAGCAATCCTACAAGAGATAACACCATGGTCATAGGATTTTTCAGCTGTATGTTAACAAGACTAAGTAAAAACCTAGTATATGGCTGACCGCAACTATCTGGGATGCCTGTTGAAATGCCTGACCGGCAGAGTGATTTTGTCATTGTTATTTTTTGTTTGCCAAATTTATTGTGGCTTCTTAAATGTACATGCTGTCCTCTCTCTCTGTGTCTCTCCTCTTAATAAAGCTCTTCTGTGTGTACATATGAAACTCTACAGAGACATGTGTCAGACTTCACCGACAGAGACAGACAGTGTCACTGGAGATTAAATGGTTTTTGTCAGATGTAAGTCTTGGTTGTAATTCTATCTCAACAATAAAACACTAACTGTTAATGAATGGTTTATTATACAATAAAATAAAAACTGCAGCAGGTTTCATGAACATTTCTAATTCTCCTCAGACAGGTGTGTAAGGGTTGTAATATGTGTAAAATTAAGCTGAATTTTTACTTTAGTGTTCCTATCCTTTTTATATCCGTTAATTATCTATAAACAGCCCATTTATCATATTCCCTGCCCGTAAAGACGTGCTAAATGTTTAAGTAGCATTCTCTTAACAACGCAAATGCAGAAATTTTAACATTTATTGGTTCCCCATAAACATATAGTATTAAAGGAATATTTACCAAATATTTTTTTAACAGCACACACCCCTGGCTCACGTGGGTGACACAGACACACACAGCTGGAGTGCACACATAGTGCTGGTCCTCCACGGTCAGAGAGGAGCTTTAAGAGGAGAAAGTTCTGGTGTTTATCCTCCAGTATTCTGAAACTGTTGCCCTCAATGGATAGAAGCCTGAGGTCTACACTACCAACATGTTAGCGTGTGTTTCAGTGTTGGTGAGCATTGCGTTTGTGTGTGTCATGCAGCATGAAAGCAGACGAGGATGAGAGGAGCACAGCCGATGCTGCTGCGTAAAAGATGCACGAACAGTCAAAGACAAAGGGATGATAGGAGAGAGTAACAGGGGGACAAGAGCTCATGATGGAAAATTTGAAAACTGAAGATTGTGCATGAGTCTCAAATCAGGAAATATATCCTCTGCACAAGACAAGCTGTCTGTGTGGCTCTGTGCTTTGGATTAAAAAAGAACAGCGATCCAGGTCAGAGTAAACTGCAGCGGTCTTATAGCGACATCCAAGCTAACAGCTAATGGCGAACGATACGAACAAGCCCACTGCCATCATCAGAAAGCCATGCTGAAACAGACTGGGAGTAGAGCGACAACATTTTTTTCTGTCACAGAAAGCTTACAGTGTTGCTCTCTGTGCTTGTTTGGATGAGACATGATGTCTGGTTCAGACAGAAGCTCCGCTGCAGCTCAGTCCCAGCTAATGACAGGCCTGCTAAAGTCATTAGCTGGGACACAACAACTCATTAGCTGTACACAACAACTAACCTTTTCCCCGTAACTATTACATAATCATGCCAAAGCAGGGGGGAAGGGGAGCGACAACAGCTTTCTGTCGCAGAAAGCTTTCCGTGTTGCTCTCAGTGCTAACTATGATGAAGAAATGTGTTGGTCTGGCTAAGGCCATGCTAACATTCAGCTAGCAGCTGTTGTATACAAGCACAACAAGTAACCCTTTCCCCCTTTAACTATCACACACTCACACTGAAGCGGTTTGGCAGAAGAGCAAGAACACTCTTTCTGTTACAGAAAGCTTTTAGTGTTGCTGTCTTTGCTTGTTTTAATAAAAAATGCCTAGTTTTGACTAAGTTCTGCTGTGACTTAGAGCTAATCGCTACATGAGCAGTCTTGTACACAAGCATTGCCACAAGAAGTTACCTTTTCCCCTCAACTATCACATAGTCATGCCAAAGCAAGTCAGAAGAGGAGTGAAAACATCTTTTCCAAATAAAAAGCTTACATGGCTGTTTTATTCTTTGTCAAACAGAAATGTGGCCCAGTTCTGGTGAAACAGAGGCTAAAGATATATCTGAGGTATTTAGTGCAGTGGAGGCAGCCATTAGAGGGCTTTCAGTCCCCCTATACCCTGCAAATAGCGCAACTCTGTATGTATGGCTCTAGTTAACATAGTGGCGGCAGCCATTAGAGACAGCATTCAGTCCAAGCAAACGCAACTCTGTATTCTAGGGCATATAAGTTAGCGTACCTCGGTTAGTCAGTCGGTCAGTCAGTATATGGACAGTGCCATATGTAAGGCTGACCTCAGCAGTCAGCCAAAAAGGTTCAAATAAACCATATCAACCACATCACTGGTGCCCCCCACCCCGGCCCCCTCACACATGAAAAGTGATATTTTAAAGACAAAGCATCACACAAAAAATTTCAGTCTTATTTACAGTATATTTCTAGCAGTCTTTGACCTTTAAGTTTTTCAGTCTCTAACTTTTGAAAGGCCGCCAACTACAAAAGCTGTATTGTCTTGAGCTTTTTCTGTATGTGCAAGAGAAAGTAATCTAATTTAAGGCAACCAGTACCACCAGCTTATCCAGTTAGATTTGTGCACAAACTCCTCTTACTGAGCGTGAGTTTTCCAACCAGTCACAGCTAAAGGCGGCACACACCTTGTAGTTTTAGTGGGACAATAATTTTCTTGATGTTCTTGATATGCAACTCTCATATTTCAAAGACTTCCTTGAGGCGTTTATTTGAATATTGGTTAAACTGCTGAACAAGTACAGGTTATCCCTATACACCAGACATGATGGTGTTTTTGTTTTGGTATGCAAAAGTAGAGTGCATCCTCACACCAAGTATTCATTTCTTGAGATCTAAAGGAGATTTTTCATTGAATATGACAGAAAGGTAAGACATTTAATGTCCACATTCGAATTATATGTTTTTTTGTAATATTCTAGGGCTGGGCGATTAATCAAAAATTAGATTGAATCAAAATATATCCTTCTGCAGTTTACAAATCACAGATGGTGCAATATTTCTTTAATCTGAAATGTGCCACAAAATACCAGTTGAATACATTTTTTGCAGCAGAGATGTTATGCTAATATTATGCAAATATTCAGGTGTCTTCTTTTGTGGAATAGTTTACCAAAAAATACAATTATTCGTGTTTTTCTGTTATCTCAAGCCAAATGAGAAAATAGGCATAAATATGCATAAAAAGAATGATTCTCTTTTATAAAATATCTGATATCAAATTTCCAGTACGAGCCAAAATAATCGCAAATAGATTTTTTCCACAAAAATCTTCCATCCCTAGTTTATTCAATATACTGTTGTGCTGTTTATGATATAGAAGGGTTAACTGCTTGTTTTTGTTGAAAATATACCAGAGGAGGAACCTAGAAATAATCACATATCAAATTGCAATCACAAAACTGGGGGGAAAAAATTGCCTTTTTCCCAAATTGTTCAGCACTAATATATACACACACCTACTCAATTTAATGCCTGCAACACTTTCACAAGGTTGTAGACTAACATTGAAGAGCATCATCCAAACTGGTGTCAACAAAAAGTTAAAGGCTGCTTCTGTAATGTTATTGGGGAGTATTAGTGTCCATGACATGGGTCACTGGCATATCTGTGTAGGCACCATCAATACAGAGATGTATGTACAGGCGTATCTTGAGATTTTTGCAGACAGCAAGCAGGCTTGCATGTGTTTTTCACAGAGGAGAAGCATCTGTATAGCCAATCTGCCATAAAGCCCAGATCAGTGGAAGGCTGCAGTGACGGTTGTCCTTCTGGAACTTTGTCCCATTTCCACACAGGATCTCTGGAGCTCAGTAGGAGTGATCATGGGTTCTCTTACTAAGGCCCTTCTCCCCAAGTTTGGCTGGGTGACCAGCTCTTGGAAGAGTCCTGGTTGTGTCAGACTTCTTCCATTTGAGAGGCCACTGTGCTCTTGGGGACCTTCAGTGCAGCAGAACTTTTTTAATAGCATTCCCCAGATCTGTAACTTGCAACTATACTGTCTCTGACTCATGACTTGGTTTTTGTTCTGATATCCATATATGCCTTCTATAGAGAGGTGTGTGCCTCTCCAAATCATGTCCAATCAATTTAATTTACTACAGGTGGACTCCAATCAAGGGGTAGAATTATCTCAGCAAAGATCTGAAGAAATGGGACAAACCTGTGTTTTTGCAAAGAGTCTGAATACTTACGTCAATATGATATTTCAGTTTTTCTTTTTAATAAATTAGCAAAAATATCTAAACCTCTGTTTTCACTTTATAATGATGGGGTACTGAGTGTAGGTTAATGAGAATACAACTGAATTGAATTGATTGTAGCATTAGGCTGCAACATAACAAACTGATAAAAGTGAAGGGGGTCTGATTACTTTCTGACTGCACTTTACGCTTCCACTTCGACAACAGCTTTTTAGGGAAATCCCTGCTTGTTATAGCAAAAAATAGGCTAAGCCAAATTTCGCAGGGGTTACAACAGCATGGCTTCACAGTAAAAGAGTACAGGTACAAGACTGGCCTGCATGCAGTCCAGACCAGATTGTATTCTGTTTTTATTCACATTTTCACAAAGTTCCAACCTCTCTGAAACTAGAGTTTGTATTTTTCTTTTCCTTTCTCCTGCCTGTCTCCTCTCTTTTAGCCGCTACTCTGCTCATATTGCTTCCTCAATCTTCCACAATGGAGCATCCACCAGTTATCAGAGAAAGAGAACATGTCGACTGATATATTAATGTGTGTCTGCATCACACTCAGGGGGGAATGTCATGACTTATCATTGTGGCAAGACAGTGTTTTTCCTAAAAAAAAAATCTTGTGGAATGGAGGAAACTGTTGGATTCCTCTGCAGCAAAGCAGCTGCTTATGATTCAGTGTCTTGCTCAAGGACACGTCAGAGGAACACTAGATGTCCTGAGGCTGTACTTTCCTGTTGAAGGACACACTGTGTAATTGCTCATGCAGTTTCCTGCAGGATCAGAGGAGTCATCAAGAAGAGATTTGATCTGAAAGGCTCAAAGTGCAAAAAGTATGATGTTTGTGACATCTTGTCACTGACTTTCACCATTTCTACACTTTTCTTCAATACGGGCCAAAAGCAGGAGCTGTCCAAATTAGTTTGACAGTCTTTATATTTGTATTTTTTTTATCTGACTATTTAAAGTTTTCCACAAAGAACTCAAGTCCTGCTATCATATGGTGCTTAATAACCCTTCACACCTACACAGCATACAGGCTCATGTACGTCAGTTGTTATTATCTTAATACCACTGTGCATACAATGATTCCCTCAAGGATAACATAATTCTTAAACAGGCACGAGAAAATGTTTTGAAATTTTACCACAATGTTTAAAACGGGCTGACTCCGCTCGTGCTGTCAGCTGAACGCCTGACTCTGCACTCACTCAACAGCTCCCTTTCCACTGTGGCTTCTGAAAAAGCACCTGGGCCTCCCCACATGGCAGCAGATGGAGGAACCACCACACACCCACTCAGGGCTGGAGGCTCCGCTCTGTGGGGCCAAACATAACAATAACCCTCAGGCTGGTCAGCGCTCGTATGCTGCTCTGCTTTCCATGAATTTGCAAGGTTGAAGCCAAGGTTTTCCATGATCACAGCCAATAAAACCTCTGTCCAGTATGCTGAACAATCTGTGGATTTACAAAGGGTGACTGAGTGCAAAATGGACGTTAACAGAGCACAAAGGTGTATTTAATACTTATCTATGTAAAATAATAATGATAAATGACATTGCTCATTGATTTTCATTGTTTAAAGAAAACAATACTGGTTTCCTGTCATCCAGCCAAATGCTTTATAGTTGAAGTAATCTAATCAATAAAGGTACAACTGAAAAAGTATAATGATGCAAAAACTGAAACTTGTGCAAGGGGATGCCGGGTTTTGTAACATGACTGTGGTGTACAGAAGAATGGCTCAAACATGCATGACTATAGGAGAACTTATTAAAAAGCTCTAACTCCAAGGAGACATAAACACTGAATTTGATCAAAACTGACACGTCTTATATTCTATAAAATCTTTTTTGTCTTATGACGAATTTCCCTTTTAATATTGTAATTACTTTCTAGATAGACTGCTGCAGTCAGAGCTGTAACTATCATCCAAAGAGTAACTAAAAGAGCTATCCCTCCCCCTGCTGGACACACAGTGGCCTTACAGGCCAATGATGTTTGTAATCAATACATTCATCCATGGGATTACTCTAGAGCCAGCAATATTAAGCTATTTAAGGATATCATGCAGCTTAAAGGCCACTGACTGGCGTGGAGAGGAGAATGATTTGTTTGATGATTTGTTAAAAATCCTGTAGAGGTTGATTGCAGCTGTTGATTTGTTGATGTAGCCTAGTGCTGGATAAATTGCAAAACATTCAGTGAGAGTGATTAAATCAAGCAATTTTTGAGCATAAATGATTTGTTACTTTGTCAGTAAGTCAGTCTTTATTAAATTTAGACTTAGGGAAGTGATTAAGGACAAAGTCCTGCATGGTCTCAGGCTAGTGCCAGATGAAAACAAAGGTAGCTACACCACTAACCAGCACAATGACGTAATGGTGAGGTTGTAACTTATTAAGAAAAAAGTCTCTATATGTGGCTTCTTGATTAGTTATTGACTGCAACTGTGTTTGGAAACAACCACACACACTTCAGTGTGGCTGATAGAGTTCACTGAACATTGAAGTTGCTATTGCTATTACATTCCAGTTTATGATTATCATCCTGGGTAGTTTTGAAAAATTAGTATTATTTCAGAATAGTTAATGGTCTTTAAAGCGGGAGTAACTGGAGCTGGTGGCTAACCTTGTAAGAATACTGCTGGGGTTAGCCACCAGCTAAACATTTCTTTATTTTGCCTTGGTACCCCAGCTCAATCTTCTTTTATCTGTTAAACAAATTTTTTAAAGTTAAATTTCAGGCTCAGTTATGAATATTTATATAACCATCCAGATCAATATATTTTTTCTTCTACAGGAATACAGGTAGTTAATGTTATTTAGGGGGGAAAAAAAGATAGGAATATTACAGACTTTTTAAGTCCTTCAACGATTCACTTGAATAGATCTCACTTGAATGGATACTATGTATTTCCGGGGTATCAGAGCAGAGATGTTTACGAGGACAAGATCAAATCCGTCTTTTCCTGCCTGTGTGCCTATTTGAATCTACGTGGCTTACTTTGGATTTGAGCCAATCTCAATAAAATAAAATGAATATTTCTTAACAAAAACAGATATTTGCGTTATTAGCAAGACAGCTAAACTCCACGGCAAAAAAAAGTGTTAAGTATCTAACAATCCCGGAAGTGCATACACGGAAGTTCAAAGATTTTTTAATCTTGTATGCCGCTGTACTCTTTGCTGTGCCAGGCGACACCGGCGTTTGGAGGACAGGCAGGTACTTAATGAGGTTATCCTCAGCACCGATAAACCGGACACATAGACGTTATTAAAACCGGGCCATAGACATCAGTATAAAAGTCTGCTCCTTTAGTTTAAGCTTGTAGAGTTTCGTGTTGTTTCCCGTAGTGGAAACATTAAGCTACATCCCGATATTTCACGTTAGCTAGTTCACGTTTCTTTTTTTTTTTAATTTGTTGCTAAATTTACTTAACTTCAAAAGTTTTTATCTTTAAGGGTGTACTTATTAAAAGTCTTCGTGCTAACTTTACTTTGCTCAATAAACAGGTGTCAACAGCATACTTCACTTTGTTATACAAACAGCTGATATCGCATAGCTACCAGCTAATATCAGTTAGACTTTCAGCTTTCTGACGTTAATGGGATTTTCACTCACTTAGAAAACCGGGTTTAAGGAGTACTGATGAAGCTTCAGTCTTTCATCCCCTTGTTGTGTTATTGTATAAAAGACCTCTAGAGGACTCCCTGGTACATGGCTTAAACAAAACTAAGCGCCATGTTATTGAAGGTTTAATAGCGTATAAATTAAATTTATTATAATTTTTGTATAAATGATTCTGTCAAGTTTCCAGATATATGTCATAAGCCGTTTATCAAAATTGTTAAGGTTACATTTTTTTTTTTTTTTTGCACGAGTAGTTAAATTAAGGAAGATGATTTTTATTTGTTTTTTTTTTTTGTCATCAGTCTAGCAGATAGTTTTACATTTGGTTGAAGACAACAAATAGGCCACAAGTTACACTTTGTAATAACAAAAATAGTGTATCCATAACTAAACAATCAGGATGCACAAATTGAGAGACTTATAAGACTTATAACTATTTTAAAAGTTCCTGGTTTTAAATGTTAACTTTTACAAAAAATAGAATGACAAAAAAAAGTGAGGAGAATATGAAATATTTTAATTTGGTATTTATGAAGTTATAACTGACTTGTCAAAATGCAGTTGAGTATTACAACATATTTAATAGGCCAGTAATTACAAATGACAAATGTCACACTTAAGAGTGACATGGTACAAGTAGGTGTTGTAAACTGTTGTCACTTAACCCACTTTGGTCTGGGTATATTTGTATTTGGTATCTTTTTAAAACCATGTTAATTATACAGACAATGACACTGAAACTAAGATTGTGTTCTCTTTGTAGGTGACACAGACATTGGACCACAGCATGTAAGAGCCTCTTTAATACAAAAATAATTGTTTTGCAAGACTTAAGTCTTAATATTTATGCATTTATTTATATATATTTTTTATGTTTGCAGGTCAGGATTAAAATACAACGTGACACTGCCTGTGGCGGTGGGCTTTATGCTGGTGGGCCTCCCTTACTCCATCTCTTTAGCTGCTCAGTGGCTGTATGGCTGGCCAAACAAACCCGGATATAAGAAGTACATGGAAGCTCTAAAACCGAGGTCAGTTGAAGCTAGTTTACCACTTTTTTCCCCGACTCAGTGTACCTTTTGAATCACAAAGAATAGTTAGTTATTAAACCACTTAATCATGTTTGTTTTTTCTCTTTTCATCAGACGAATATACTGTTTGACAAGAGCTGTCCTGGAGACCTTGAAGTACCTGCAGTATGGGAGACTTTACTTTCAGTGGAAGTCATGGTACAAGAATGACAAAAACCGTAAACATTATGAAAAGGTATAACAGGAGAAGTGGGAAAGACATTTAAAATATAATCAATGAGTCTAGAGCCAAACTAGAGCCATTCATTCACACAGTATAAAATTGATGTGTTTGCCTCAGTTGCCACCACTAGACGTGATGTGGTCCTTTGAAAAATTTAAAGTCTGTAATGAAATACATGTCAAAGGTTGCATTTTTATGTGTTTTGAAATTTAAAAGGGCATCACATTTGGCCGCAGAGGTAACAGGCTTGACTTGTACCACCCTCCAAATGGGGGCAGATCTAAAGATGTGCCCTCGCCACTGGTGGTTTTCATCTACGGGGGGGCATGGGGCTCCGGGGATCGATCCATTTATTGTCTGCTGGCCCGGCAGATGGCTGAAGAACTGAATGCTACTGTCATTTGTCCTGATTACTGCACATATCCAAAGGTAAATAATGTTAGTTTATGAAAGTGTCTTTAGATCTTTAGCTTATATGTAAAATATGAATGACTTCATTATGACTGGTACTTTTCATAAATCTGTGGGTTTAACAGTACTGTAGTAACCCAAACAACAGATGCGTATTTTAAATAACTTCTGATTTCATCTGATTGCCAGGGTAATGTTTTAGCAATGGCGCAGGATATCGCTGACTGCTTAATTTGGGCCCAAGAGAGTGGAGCAAAGTTCAGCTTTGACAAAGTAAGAAATAACTTTTTGTTTTCTTGGAAACTGAAGGAATCTGTTGAATCATAATGGCAGTAATAACAGCCTAAAGGAAGGAAAAACATTTAAAGGTGTCATGGATTCATTGAAAACCTCAAGGCTGCTAAAATTTTCCTTAGTCTGAGCCGATTGACCAAAATCCTTTTTGATGCATGACATTTTTAAAGTGTGGAAGATGGGTACTTTAATCTCACAGCTTAAATTTACTGTCAAAATAAGGCTGACGTTTTAAGGTGCTCTGATCCTACCTATGTGCTGTATTTCATAATATTAAAGTACTGTTGTTTTCTTGGTGAACATATCTTCACTGTTACAGATAGATCACCATACAGAGATGTTTCTACATCACTGCCTGTACCCAGTGTTCATGTTGAAGATGTCCTTACTCATGTTGTCTTCTTTTCCATGTTTTACAGAATAATATCGTGTTGATTGGTCATTCAGCGGGTGCACATTTGTGTGCACTGACCACACTGTTTCTCATTGATGCAAGAGAAGAGCTTTTCATAGAGGTCAGCAAGCAGAGGGATGTCACACTGGCAATAAGAGGAGTTATTGGTAAGGATCTCTGTCATAATTGTTTGTGAGCTACAACAATAATTTAGTGACTTTTGAATTGTTATTCATGTTATTATGTCTATGACCTTTAAACTTAATTTTACTGTATTTAATTCTTAAAAAACAAGTCATAAAGTTTTCATTAAAATTTCCCTCCTTGTTTCTTGGTCAGGTCTGAGTGGGGTTTACAACATCATGGATCATTATGAGCATGAGCAGAGGCGTGCAATCGAATACGTCTCCACTATGCATAAAGCCATGAATGGAGTAGAGAACTTCCCGTATTATTCACCAGCACATTTACTGAAGAAGTTCAGTCAGGACACACTGAGCAGGTAAGGCAACAGTGGCATAAGGCAATAAAAGACAAGGTGAACTATAGCGATTCCAAAATGTTCTTGTGACAATAACTCCAGAGTCACAAGATGAAAAATAAATAAATAAATAAATGAATAAATAAAAACACATACAGCAAAATACATATAACATGTAACCCTGCTAACCCATTAACATTGATGTTAACTTTAATATTCAGTCAGCTCTGTTCAAAATGAATGGGAGTTAACATAAGTGTTATCTTTAAACTCTGTTTCAAGTCTGCCTATGAGCCATACGTGTGTTCCTGTCTTATTATCAAAATTATTTATACAACTGCTGTGTTTTAGTGTCATGCCATACATCACTGGAAAGTTAGGGTTCATCTGATTCCAGCCATTTCAAGATCCAACCAACACAGCAGCCACAATCTACACATCTCTGACCAGAGACAAACAATGATACACAGTCATTGAAGCAGCTCTACCCTACACTCTCAAGATAGAGTCATCCTACATCGGAAAGGGCCCCCATGAACCAAATCCTGTAAAAAGGTTTAATCCAAACAAATAACGTCCATAAAGCTCAACAGTTTGCTTCAAAGATACAAATTATATGTATTTTTTATATATATTGCCAGTCTTTGCTCAAACCTAGTAGAGATTTGGAGGTATGAAACTTCATTTAAGTGATGCAGCTTTTCAAAATAAAAGCGCCTGGGGCATTTTGACTCAAACACCAAGAGATAAACTGGCATGCTCCCAGCTCTGTATATCTATACAAGATGATTATAAAAATTAAATTACAGCTTCTTTGGGAGCTTCTTGTGTTTAAGTTGATTATGAGGCCTTCTGTGAACCATGGTGCACCTCTTGTTTCTCTGTAAGAGGTATTATTTCACATAAAATCTCATCCTTCTGTTTTAACAGTCAAATTATTCACTCATTGACAATCTTGTTTGTGGAAAAAGCTTCCCCAACAGCATGCAGAAAATCCCTTCTTTTGAAACCTATCCTATGATAGCAGTCTTAGATGTTATAAACAACTACAGTAAGTTTTTATGCTGAAGATGTCTTTCAGTTTTTGTCTGTTTCATAGTGAGATAAAACCTCATTACAGAAGCTTTATAGCATGTATCACATGTCCATCTTTTCTTATGTTGGTAGAACTGAGAGGAATTGCAAAAAAAAATGTAACACATAAATAATTAAAATCCCTCCAAAGACTGCAGAATATTTTGGCTCAAAGACTGGAATAACCGAGATATGATACACATGAATTCTGTTGTATTTTCCAGAGTGCCTCCGTTTGCTTTGCTCCATGGGACCAATGACATAATCGTCCCTTTTGAATCTTCCACAAAGTTCTCTGAGCTCCTCACCTCACTGTCCATAAAGGTGTCACTCTACCTGCTGCCAAAAGTTGACCACACCGAGATGGTCACCGACCTCATGGCGTCTGACAGGCGCTTCTACCATCCCATCTACAGCTGTATCAAACAGGAGTACAGAAAACTTTTGGGATCCTGCTGATGTCCAGACAGATCACAGAAAAATCATCCATTCATCCATTTTATTTACAGATTGTGGTGATTGTTTACATAATTACCTTATACCTCAGAGTTAAACCGTGTAAGCCTTGATTTTAACTTAATTCCTTTAAGTAGTAATTCCATCAGTTTGGTTTATATTCCAAGCTGTTTCCTGATTGTTACTGAGTAAGTTTGAATCTGTGTTTTGGAAAAGAGTGACTAAAATCCTGATAATGTCATTTTAATATTTTCATAGTGGCATTATTCAGATTGAAGGAAAGTTGAGCTACCAGCTGTGAACCAATGACCATATTATGAGGAACAACAGAAGCTTTCTACATATTATTGAAATTGGAGTCCAGGCAGCAGATCTGACCTGCACCTGGCCCCATCTGTACACTGCTTATTCATTAACCTTCATGATGTCACCAAATGAAAGTTTTCTCGATTGTCATTATTATCTTGAATAACTTGTTTTGTTGATTTCAGTCACATTAAAACCAAGTGAAGGAACTCTGTCTTTGTTCTCTTTTTGTAACTGAGTGTGAATCTATCATGCACGATAGCACGGGGTTCTTACAGATCCTTAAGAAGGTTTGAATGGTATTCCTGAATTTCAAAGTTGAAAGTCATATTTTAACTTGTAAAAACTCTTTGGCTGTAGCTGGCACATGTCTGGATGTTTTCAAGAACTTCACAGCCTAGTTAATGTAATCTAATGTTAAAATTAGGGTTTCTACAAATGCAGAAGCCTTAAAGGCAACATATGCATTCACAAACTGTAAATGGCAAGGGAAGAAGAAGATGGGAAAACACATTCAAAGAAATCTCTGCTTCAAAAACTGAGCTTTTTTTTCTTCCTATTTGCACTTTTCAAACATAACTCACCAAAATTTCAGTGCAGTGTTTAATTATTATAAATAGCTTGTATATTTCTCAGTAAACTGTTTTTACTCAAAAAATAGAATATCATATAAAAGTTCATTTTTCCCATGTACACTTAATGAAGTCTAGATTCATCTCATACAAAGTGAAACATTTAAAGATGGTTTGCTGACCATGGTATTACTGTGACTGGTTGGCCAGCCAACTAGTCTGACATGAACCCCATAGAGACTCTGGGGTGTTGTCAGGAGGAAGATAAGAGATGACAGACTAGACAATACGGACGAGTTGAAGGCTGCTATCAAAGCAACCTGGGCTTCAAAACATTGCAGCAGTGCCACAGACTGGTTGGCTCTATGCCACGTCACATAGATGCAGTAATTTGTGCAAAAGGCGCTCCAACCAATTACTGAGAGCATAAATGAACATAATTTTCTAGAAGGTCAACATTTCTGTATTATAAATCCTTTTTTGGACTGATGTTTTGAGAATTTGTATTAAACATATCAGGAAGAATGGAAGTTTTAATTCCTTGAATAAAATTATTTTTTTCCACAATGTTCTCATTGTTTGAGATGCACCTGCATATATATATTTTTTTTTATTTCAAATGCGTTTAATCAAAGTTTTATTTGAGGTATGTTACACTGTGCTTACATATAAAAACTACCATCATCTTGAACAAATATCTTTTGTAAAGTTTCATTCTGTTAGAAAACATATGTATAAAAGTAGTTACAGCATTAAAATGTACATATAACATTTAATAGTTTCTTACATTACCAGTGAAAGTGACATAATCTTTCTTCACCAAATAAGCAAAACCATCTTCTGTTTATTTCAACCCTTATCTCTGTACTATCCTCCCTCAAATATCATAAAATTACATAAATTTGGATATTTTCTGACAATATAGCCCACACAATTTCAATCAAAAAGCCTCAAAATCAAACTAGAACTTGGTACAAAATGACAGTTTTGATATGAAAAACCCTTGTGCAATATAAGGACAGAGCTGTTTTCCTCCGTACTCTGACGTGCTTGGGGGACGTAGAGACGCCCTCTACTGTGTCACACTGTGGAGTGATATGTGTCAGAGTCGCCTTTAGGGTGCCCCCCTGGTGGAGTCAATGCACGGCAGAGCCATACAGGCCGCACCATGCTAGAAAGCCAGTTTGCCCTTGCCCCAAAGTGCCTCTGAATGGTTAGATAGTTCACACTTCCCTGTCTGTTTTTATTACTGAGTCGTGCTACTTACTGATGCCCCACCGCATGCAGCTGCTGCCCTTTTTTTTTGTTCTCTTACCCCCCACCCCTTAGACAACCTGAGTCAGCCTCTGCTTCAGCACACAACCACACACCAGGCTGCACAATTATTACCAGAGGAACACAAAAGTTCACATTTAGTTTCTTATCTGTAGTTCTAACAACAAAGACAAGATATTAAAGCTGGTTACGAAGCTAACTTAGATAGATAGATAGATAGATAGATAGATAGATAGATAGATAGATAGATAGATAGATAGATTAGGGCTGTCACGATTAACTAAGATTCAGTATTAAGTTTTTTAGGTTCCATCAAATCTCCTGCCTTATTTTCCCTTTCAACACACTTTGGTTTAGCCACATCAGCGTCTCTCTGCAGCCACAGTGATGAAAAATAAGTCTACCAATGCTCCTTAATGTCTTATTTCTCTTTATAAAACTCATAAAACTTTAAAATTTGACAATAAGGTTGTGATCTATCACAGTTAACTACAAAAATCCTGAGATCAATCGAGTTGGGTTTTTTTGTAATTGTTTGACAGCCCTAATTTTAATGATAAAAAAACATATTTTAAAAAGTAAGGGAATGTATGTTTTTCAAATGCTGGTTGAAAAATTGGGATGCCATCTCACATTATTGTGTGACCAAGTGGCAACCTCCGTTCCATAAAAATGAAGCCAATGCAGGAGTGCAAAAAAATTGCAATACAGCGAGTGTCCACTTGAGGCTGGCTGCAGGAACACCGGATGTCCCACAAGTAATAAACTGGTTCACAGCCTGGTTCAAAAAACCAAACGTATCTCATTAGTATTGTCTTCATGTGCTCTCACTGTAAAGGGAGCAAATTCTTTGTACCACAATCATTTCAATTATATTTAGGAAAAACCCCACTGCGCACTGACTGGCGCCTCTCATTTGATTGACAGATAGCTTGACAGGCAGAAGCTACCTATCAGTCAACCAGAATGCTAGCTAGCTAGCTTGTCAGCTAGTTGAATTTAGTGGGAATGGGCTAGTATGTCTTGTTTCTTCAGACATCAATCATGCAATCCACCAAACAAGATTCATTGTCTGAATAAGCAGTTTGGCATTGGCAGAGTAGATTTGGCAAATTTTTCATGGTCGCAACCCACATGCTCAGCTCTGCTGCTCATCCCACAAATGCATGCTCCTTCTAATGTGGCATAGGGAATAAACCGATGTTCCAGCTGGTGTAAGGTTTATTGCTAAAAGCACTGTTACAATAAAAAAAAATCTACCAAACACAAATTTCCTTGTTTGTTGTTTGAGGTCTATGTAAAGAACAAAAATAATATGTTTTGATATAATGGACAAAAATATTGTTAGCGGATTTTTCTTCCTTTTTTCCAACTCTCTGGCGACCCCTCTGAGTGTCAGGAATCACACTTTGAACAACACTGAGATTATATAGGCCAATACCTTGGAAAAATGACGATAATCCAAAAGTAGCAATATTAGTTAATGCTGATTTTCTTGTCTTACAGTGGCCTAATTTATAAGTTGGGTCGTCGGTTAAGGAGCACGTTTCTCTTGCTCTTCCTCATCTTCCTAGTTGTGTCCCCTTCTTCCTCCTTCTTCTTGCTTTTATTTGGAGACTCAGAAATCTGAACATACTTACACACAGACACACACACGAGGCGGAGTTAATCCCGGATACATCGGTGTCTTTGCTCAGTTCAGGGTCTGCTGCTCGGCCCCCCTCACCCTCTCTCTCTCTCTCTCTCTCTCTCTCGTGTCCATTCGTGGGTTTCGCTGAGCAGTTGTGTTTGTCGGAGCCTCCGGAGCGTAAATGAGTGGAAACACGTCTGTAAATATGTAACTTTCACAGTCCGGCTAACAACAGCGTTTCCTTCGGGAGAAGAAAGATGGACTCTGTTGTGAGAAAAACCCCAAAGAAGTTGTGGCTCCGCGGTCTGCTTTGGTGGTCGCTCCTGCTCGAGGCGGCGTTGGGAGGTAACGATGCAACTTTTCGACTTTTGCCAATGAAAACACACGTAAAGATGAAGTTAATGCCTTACCTTCATTGCCTATAAGTTTGCGTGGAAACCGTGTCCTTACATTGGTCAAGTTTCCTCCTATAAACTAAAGAAATAGTTTGACCCTTGAGGCAGCTCGCCAGGTTGCCTTCAGTAGGTAGGCTATAGCATAAAAACCTGCCCAGATACCCCCTTTTAACCGAAATGCTATTTAAACGCCCTACGCTGTGCTGCTATTCCTGTATCTTTTCATTTTCTTCAAATGCAGGCTTAGTATCACTTTACAGATGAATGTTAAATGTTTTATATCCACGCTTTTTAACTGCTTTTAAGGTCTTTAAACATCATAACAAAAGTGAATAAATACTGAATGAAGCCTTGAAGGCGTTTGTTTCAATGATACTTTATTTAGTTCTATTTTTGGCCTCTGAAAGGCACGGTTCTGCAAGGTTATTTCAAATTAATGAGCCTTTTAATCAGTAGTTATCTTATATTTATGACTTTAATCCTTACATGCATGGTGCCCTTGCAGGATATGCTGTGCACCTTGTCAGAAGCAGCAGCAGCAGCAGTGGAGATGGGGCTGTGATGCCCACTGCACTGGAAGAATTATCAGACTGTGACAATGGCACACTCAAATGAAACCCTTGAATTGACAGCCATCTCTATGCAGAGAGATCTAAGAACAAAAATATGTTTTTTAAGGGAGAGAGCTTCAGATGTATATTTACTTCTATGTACGTATTCATTATCCTCTCTGCTTGAGTTGATCCTGTGCATGTGTCATCTAAATTCAGTGCTCGCCCAGGCTTTCCCCCTGGGGATAATCAGGCGTTATCATCCATGACTCATCCTTAACATAGCTTTTATTGAATATAATTACAGTATATACTTTTTAGTTCAATGCATGTCATAGTGTTCTGCATCCTCTCTACTCCCTCTGTAGCATTATGAAACCAGCCGTTGCTACAACTCCCACGTCCAGGGTTTTGACTGTGCATCAGCATCAGAGGGGTATGACAGCCAAAAAAAAAAAAACAATGAGGCACTTCAGTCAAGTTGCATCTCTGATTTGTTGGATAAACTGAGCACACAGGCAGTGACATGCACTGGTCCCTCACCTCTCAAATTAACTGTGAGCTGGTGCTTGCTCAAAGGTCACTGCTTCTGTTGTTGTGAGAACGGTGTGTAAATTCTCACCAAAAAGAAAATGTCCCTGCTGTGACGTGAAAGCGCCCCTGCAAACATGTAGATTACAGAACAAGCTCCACACACCTCCTGCTTCGGCGTCTTTGGGCACTTGTTCACATGCACACGGGTATGTTTATGCATGGGTATTGTTTTGCTGTGCTCTTTCATTTACATACCCCCCACTAAAAAGTCCATTCTGAGGCACGTGAGTTCAAAAGGTTTTCTTCCAAACAACACCTCTTTGCTTCTTTGTACAGCTTTCCAAGAATCATCCAAGGGAGAGAGGCTGCAGGAGAAGAGCCTTTTGGTTTAACCAGGCACAGTGTTCATTCCCATGACCTGAAAGTCATAGTAGCAATAGCAAAACACAAGTGTGCATGCATGTGCATCCTTGTGAATTTAAGGGGAAAATGTTACTGCATTCCTCTTGGCAGTTTCTGGACAGTTTTCCTCACTGTTTTGTACACAGAGTCATTGTGATAAACAAAAAAGGACAATAATTCAGTCCGTCTGACTGTGGGTCACATAAGAGATAAGTAATGCTGTAAGCCTGTAGGACAATCAATTTCTTTTTTCAGATGTGTTTAATGGTTGTTAATGGCACATTTCACCTGATTGGTCGATTAACGAGAGCTAATTAAAAGCCTCTGGCAACAGACACTCTGTAGTACTATTACGTTGTAATTTGAAGTCAGTGTTTTTTTTTTTAATCTTCCTGTCATTCATAAAAAATAATGGGAATATGTGTTTGCAAAAAATAACTGTTATTATGATTTTAAAGACTATGAGGGTTCTGCTTTTGCCAATGACTACTGTACTGTTAGAATTTGTGATCATTTCACCATTCATTGTTTAAACTTGAATTTATCAGCCTCGAGGAAATATAACAGATTTTTTTCAATATGTCGTCTTGATTATACAGACTGGGTGTGAGTATATTATCTTATATATTGTATAGTGTGTTCAGGTTTTATGTTTTAAGGGAAGTTTTTCTTTTTTTCATGCTCGTACTACTCATAGGTTGAATGATATTGTGTATTGAAGGTTGTTTATTGATATGGCTGCAGGGATTTCCTTGTTTAATGGAGTTAATTTGTCCATACAGACTGGATTAAGCAAAAAAAAACCCTTCCCATTAAAGCATTAACCTTTTTAGGTGTAAAATCAATACATTAACTCGTACTTACCCTAGTTTCCACAGGTCAAACTACCACTAAAGAGCCAGTCTCCCCTGATAACCCTTTCTCTGTTCCCACCCTGAGCTCATTAAGAATGAAATATCCAAACATGGTATGAACATCTTTCCTAATAGAGTTGAAGATGTTTGTTAACCTCTGAATTTGAGTGGGACTCTGTTGTGCTCATTAAAAACTGAGTTGGTGCTGCCCAGGCACGGAGGCTTAGATGAGAATGCTTCAGAGCGCATTAGCCCCGATTACAGGGTGATGTGAGATGGCTGGGAGGTGACGTAGAAGAAACAGCTGGGTCCGTCCGCCCGGCTCTTTCTGGGACATGGGGCCACAGACAATGTGGGGATGTCAGAGCCTTTCATGTTCAGGTTGAAGGTTCCTGTCAGGGCAGGGAGGGCAGGCCCTGACATGTCTGAGTCCTTCCAATCCACCTACACATCCACTGTCTCAATTTGTACACAGCTGTTGTGGCATTGTAGTCAAATACCTTTACAATTCAGTTTTATCAGTCCTATCGTTTTGGACAGTCAGTGTACAACTTTATCTTAACGCTACAAACGAGCAGCGACAGCAACCTGCAGTTCTGCCAAAATGCACAGGCTGCATTTTTTTGGTCCTGAAGGTGGTTATTATTGTAAAGGCAAAGCTTAAATGCACTAAAATTGCAAGCTTGTTGAATGCATGTTTATCATTATAGTTTTGCACCTAAAGTACAAACACAACCAGCCCACCTGGAAGGCTAAACTCAACACATCTAAAGAGAGCTAGAAACTTTCTTTGAAACCAGGTGAGGTATAATTTATGTGCCCTGTTATGAAGCTCTGTGGTTGTGTGTTTGTGTGTGTGTGCTTCCCACAAACACACACTCTGCTCACTTGAAAAGAACAGCCAGAATGATAATTAGCCTGGCTTTTATATCTAAATGTCACATATATTAAGACCACAATGCTTGACTTGACTTGTCCTGCTTACTGTTTTCTCTTCTTTTGTTCTTTCTGTTGAAGTTCACCATAGCACTATTAAGTTGTGATTTTACTCCCTGCAAAAGACAGTGAACACCACACTTTATCTTTCTTTTTTTTTAATGTTCTTTCTCTTTCTAATGTCTTTTTCTGCAGCTTCCTTCTACGGCGATGGCTTTGTACAGCTTAAGGCATCAGAGTCGTCCGACCATAACACTCTTCGCATTAGCTTCCGAACCTCAAGCACCAAAGGCCTGCTGTTTCTCGCCGCCGGCAAGACCGACAACTTCCTACTAGAGCTCCATGCTGGTCACCTGCAGGTGGGTACATCCATGCCCCCTGCACATGAGCATATGTGTTTAAGCATACATGAGCACACACATGCTACATACGTTGAGCATACAGTCCATACAGATCTTTGGATTTGATCCCATGCATTCATATTGAAAGACACGACACACATACACTCACCACCTTGAGCTATTGCGCCATCTCATCTGACAGTGTCACTCTCTCAACACAGTAACACGAGCAGACAAGCCTATGTGATGTGAGCTGAACGCTAACTCCAAACCAACTGGTTGCAATAGTATTGTGATGATAATTTGTGTTACTGGGATCATTTGTGACTTAATTACATTGTAAGTGACATCCTCCTCCGACTGCAAAAGACCAACATGATTTATACATTTGTGATGCTGCCATAGGTTCAATAATACTAATACTTATTTGCAAGCTGCTTATGAACAGGAGCCACACTAATATATACTGTATTGTAGGTCACAAGTGAGGATTTTTCTTCCAAAGAAATGTCTTTCTTTGTTTTATGTTGTCCAAAAAAGGCCAAAAATCCTTTTATTTAACAAGCTTTTTATACTTTTATCTTTACCATAATTTCCCGTCATAAATTATAATCAGACAATTAAATACTTTGTGCATTAAAGGCTTTTTCGGAGGAAAAACAATCATTAATTCTTTGCTAGAATGTACTTAATGCTTTAAGGCTAAATAAATACTATGGGCAAAGGTAAAAAAAAAAAAGAAGCTGTCCATTTTTTAAAAAAAAATAAAATATACATTGAACATATGTACCAACATTTAACAGATGATGTAGATGGTTGTTTATATGTCACAGTTAGTCTCCAACATAGAGAATACAATTATCCCAATAGAACAATCTTAAGTTACTAGGTCAGAAAATATGAGCAGCAAGCAGCAGTCCCAAGTAAAATTGTGTGCGTGCAGATGAAAAGACTTATAATGCCACAATATTCATTTTGTTCTAAATATAGCAGGAATCATAATATGCAAGAACACACCTCAGGAAAAAAACTTTACTAATTTAATGACAAAATATGTTCACCTCAGGCCCACTTAAAAGATTTCTTGTGGATTTGTGTACCAATTTTGATGCACCTTTTTTTAAGCCTAACAAATGAGCCTTCCCCGGAGGCTTAACTACATCTGTCCCTTCAAGACTGCCTCTGAAACATCTCATAAGCAGCTCTGCCAGGCTAAATCAGCATAGAAAATGGACAGACGAACTGTAGAAAGCCTTTGTAATACACGGACATATACATCAAAAAAACTGGGAGCACATATGCATGATACCTTTTTGGCTTTAAAATCAAGAAATCTTTGTGACTAAGCCTCTTTTTGCATTACAATCGTGCTACTTGAAATGAATCATAACATCGACTGTGTTGGACTGTTGTACTTCAGTAAGCATGCCCATCCTTGTTCCTTAAACTGACACAGGTCACCAAATATATTTTTTTGTTCACTTGCACAAGTTATCCTCAGGCTCGGGGTCTCATTCCATGTGAGTCAGACATGAGCGTCACTCCCTGGAAACCCTCGCTTGAATAGCAGGGACTCAGCAGCAAGCCTTGACAAGCATGTCATCTGAATGCAGAATTAGCTTGAGATGGTGACATGATGCGCTAAAGTATATAGCCGGAGGCCAGCAGATAATAGTTCTCTTCCTACCCAAAATCACTCTGTGGAATATAAGCAATCTAAAGCCTGCATTCCTCTCTACAGGGGTCACAGTGTCTGCAGTTAATCATTCAATTTGTACAGAAAAATATGTCTTTAGTCATATGGATATGAATTATTCTAGCTGGAGTGCAAACAGAATCTGAATTTTGCTATGCAATGTTTTCATATTTTAATATTTTGACCTCCACCAAGGAGGTTATGTGTCAGCAGAGTTTGTTAGTTTGCTAATTTGTTTGTTAGCAACATAACTCAAAAAGTTATGGACAGATTTTGATGAAATTTTCAGGAAATGTCAGAAATGACATAAGAAAGAACTGATTAGATTTTGGGAGTGATCCAGATCACTTCCTGGATCCAGGAATTTTTTAAAGGATTCTTTACTATTGGGAGATAGGGCTAATGGTGTGCTCTCCAAGCGCTTTTCCAGTTTTAAGTATGTAAACAGATTTTCCTCATTAATTCTCATAAGCAGTAGCAACCTCTATCTACATGTTTTTTTAATGATCAATTCTGTAGCTTTGGTAGAGTTCCTTTGAGGCTTAAAACAGGCTAAAGGATGTTTAGATGCCAAAAGATGTCTTAGTTTTGGTATCATGAGTAAAAGTGTTACAATTCATCTCACAGGGCAACATAAATATCTTCTGTATTTAAAGGTAATCTATCCAAAAGCTGCCAATGACTTAGCTCCATTGATGCACAATAAGTAATTTTTAACCGATAATTTCTTGCTCCTGATGGCCGATAACAATAAGAACAGATATTTTATTTTCAGTTGTTGATTATAAAGAAGTTTATTTTATGTATTAATTCACATCTGGGGGTTAGATGGGCTAATATATAGTGAGCAGAACTGTTATTTATTCTTTTTTACTTTAACTAGTACATTTCTGTACCAAACAAGGTACATCATAAACTAGGAAACCACATACTTTGGTTTAAAGTGTTTTTTTCTTCACATTTCCGAGTTCCAAGATTAAATGGACTGCACCAATACTCCATCATTAGGATGATGACTCATGTGACTTATAAGATCTGTTGTGTTAAAACTTGAGGAGTTTTTACTCTCTTTACATTTTATGCAGAGCATGTTTTACAAACACAGTCATGTTATCGTCCTCTGAAACACCAAAAACTCCCACACTAGTCATGTAAAACCTCTAATAAAGATGAGTAAATCTATGTTTAGTCTGCACTGTGGTCTCAGCGCAGCGGAGGCATCTCCTTTTGTGGGGCTAAATGGCAGGCCACGTTTCGTGACGCCACCTACTGTTTCAGAATGTATAGTCTTGTGGGGGAGCCAACGTATGCTTTAGTCCAATAAGGTTCATTCGGTCTACTGAGAATTTATTCTGAATGAGTCTTTTCACAGACCAGAGAGTGTTTTCTCCTACCTGACGGTTTCGACTGCTCACTCGCAGTCTTCCTTAGAGAGGTCACGTGATGTTGCTGTGACGTGTCTTGTCAGCTGAAGACAGCGCCAAAAATCTGTGTAAATCAGCTGACAAGACACGTCACAGCAACATCACGTGACCACTCTGAGGAAGACTGCAAGTGAGCAGTCGAAACTGTCAGGTATGAGAAAAAACTCTCTGGTCCGCGAAAAGAATCGTTCAGAATAACATATGCCTTAATTATTAGTGGGTTTTACTGGTTACTATTTTTATTATCGGAATAATAAATAAATAAATACAATAGTTATAAAATATTTGCAATTTCAGCCTATAATTTATTGGTACCGATAATTATCGTGCATCCCTACTTACCTCGAACTCCCAAAAGTCAACTCCATGATGATGCTACAGAGAAAAATTAAGGGACAATAAATATAATCAGGAGTGTTTCTTTAAAAAAACAAATTACTTGTTTAGTGTGTTACCAGTCCACCAGTGAGATGAAGAGGCTTTTTATGGGATAAGAAATGCATTGGTGAGTTGGCAGATCAATGCAGGCAGTAGGCTTCATCTTCTGAGCAATATAGACCTTTGCAACATATAAAATAGCCATTAATGCAATAGTTGTTGAGAATCTTCACTCTAAAACAAAGCAAAAAAGTGCTAATGGAAAAATCACGGGAACTGTAATATTAGCCGGATTCATTCAAAGGATGATTGCGTTGTTAATTTGTTAGTTATAACATTTTTACAATTTCATTTAGTAGATGCCCTATTCCACAGTCACATACATCCCAAAGTAAGTACAGTACAAGCAGAGATCTAGACCAGGGGTTGGCAACATGCAGTACTAGTGGCAATGAACAGGGTATGGTGGCAGGTTAAAAAAAATCATCATCGGAGAAACAAAATGGCAAATAATCATCATCATGACACCCTAATATCATTATCAATGCCATGGAAATCAACGATGTCTTTGGTACCAAACTACCAAGTGCAGAGTTATTCACAGAGATCTGGCTCTAAAACTTTCTCAGAAGTAGAAAGGGACTATGTGGACAAAAGTGGTTGGGTAACTCATTCTACCACCAGGGATTACAGCGAAGTCCCCAGGCAAAGACCAAGATAAGGCCTTTTCCCATTTAGCCTAAAGCAATCACCATGGCTGAATAATATATTTTGAAGCATCTCTTTTCAGGTAACAAAGCTAGAGAACTACAGGACAAATCTGAAATATAAATACCCAACAGTACTTGCCCATCACCTCTTAGAAGAGCATAACAACTCAAAGTCACCACACCTAAATATTTTAACATATCTCTGGGCTGAGTGTAACTTATACAAATGAAAAATGTATGCTAACTGTTGGTGCATTATCCATTGTTCTGCCACAAATCATACATTTTTATATACTGCAGCACGCAAGAGTTCCACCTAGTGATCCCCTATGTATTTTTCAGTTTGTCTATAGGAATCTGATTCACTATAATCTACATGGTATGAAGATATTTTGGGGCTTTTTGAAGGACTTGGATCTGCTGTTGTTGGATCTGTTGGGACCAGGGGTCCTCCCCATGGACTTATGTGGATGATCAAAATCTGTTTTTATGCCTTAATTAGCCATTTTAGACATTTAACTCAGTGTTTGAAGTACACCTATAAAGAGTAAATCTTGACCCTCCCAATTATTGCCAATAGACCAACTCTGAGATTCCTTGCCCCCACCAAAAATATGGTACACCACTGAAAATGTTTGTAAGTGTTAAGATGCTGTTTGGTTGCATAAAAGAACTCATTTGATTCCTGAAACATAATCAGTTTATTGTGTACTTTTTTTTTCTTCTCTTAGCTCAAAGTGGACCTCGGATCTGGGGAGCAAGTTTTACATTCAGATAGTGGCACCCAGCTCAATGACCTGGCCTGGCACTCAGTGGATATCAGCCATGTGCAGCAAGATGTCACTCTGACTGTAGACAAAAACTCCCACACGACTGTAAAGATGCCAGGCTTCCATCATGATCTAAACATTGTGGATGGTCTCTTTGTTGGAGGCTCAGGAGGCCTGGATAGACCTTACCTCCCTAGGGACCCGGTTGGCTTCAGAGGCTGCATGGACCAGGTTGTTTTCAATCAACATGATTTGCTTTCATCACTGAGGCCATATACTGGATTCAAGAATGTCCATGAGGTGTCTTTGGGCTGTAGTCCCCAGTTCTTTGCCACTGAGGAAGACCCAATCAGCTTCTTCAGTTCCAGGGCTTATATTTCTCTTCCAACCTGGAACGCCCAGCAGGAAGCTGTATTCGAATGCATCGTGCACACTTCAGCCAAGGAGGGAATTATCCTCTACAACTCTGCCAGAGAAGGGGACTTTGTGGCAATGGAGATTCAGGAAGGGTTGCCAGTAGCCATCATTGGAAAAGGTGGTAAAAAAACTGAGCTCCGCTCCCTCACATTCATCAATGACAGGAAATGGCATTCAATAAAGTTGTTTTTCAGTTCCAAAAGCCTTGAGTTAACTGTTGATGGGGAGATGGTGAAAAGCAGCATTAACTCTCATTCAAAGGGACTTCAGTTTAAAGGTTATCTCTATGTTGGCGGTATTGATGACAGCACCAGATCAGAAGTCAGAAAGATGGGACTAGTCTCTGTTTCTGGGAAGCGTGTTCGAGGTGGTTCTTTCAAGGGATGTTTGAAGAACATTGAGGTCAACAGAGCAAAGATGGGTCTCTCCAACACCGTAGTCACCAAGGATATCTCAGTTGGTTGTGAGCCTGAGAAAGCACCAGATCCGTCGACCACTATTAGCCCAACAAGTACTCCTGCATCCCTCTTTCACTTGTTGACACCAACACCATCACTTTTCATGTCCACACTGGCAAGGGGTTTTGACAGACGATATGGTTCAAATTTTATGCAGCTTAAAAACCTTGTAGTTCCAGAAGGTGGTCGAGCTTCACTGGAGGCCAAACATATAAAGGTACTCTTGGACTTCAAGAAGCTTGGGATTCGACAGTCTCAGATCATGTTTAAAATTCAGGAACAACCGGTTCGTGGTCAGTTAAGACTTGATGTTGACCAGGACCAAGAAGAGAACACCTTCAGCATGTTGGACCTTTGGCATGGAAGAGTTATGTATATTCACGGAGGCTCAGAGGAACTGGATGACTTCTTTGTGTTTTCAATTTTTTCTAGCAGTAGAAAGGAAGTTCCTAATTATCTGAAAGACAACAAGCTATACCGCTATAATATCACTGTGACACCAACCAATGACGCCCCTGAACTGAGTCTCCCTGAGGGGAACCTCTTTGTCCTGTTGGAACACTCAAAGAAGCGCCTGACAACAGATGTTTTAAAGGCTACAGACATTGACAGCAACAACACAGACCTTGTCTTCTCTGTGCTTGGTAACCTGAATGCTGATGCAGGTTATCTGGAAATAGAAAACAACATTGGCAAGGCAGTGACCTCATTCTCATATTTAGACTTGGAGGAATTGAGGGTGTACTATGTTCACACCGGAGTGCGAAACTCAAGGATCGTTTTTAGAGTCAGTGATGGGGAAAAGGTTAGCAACACCGTGGTCCTAAGAGTCATGGCAGTAGCTCTGGAGTATAAGATTGCCAACAACACAGGTCTTCAGCTTATTCAAGGAGAAGCAGCTATAATTGGCACAAAGCAGCTGGCTGTACAAACCAATGCTGTGAAACAAATTGTAGAAATCAGGTATGATATCATTGAACCACCTCAGTATGGAGAACTCCAGAGACTTCACTCAAGTGGTGAATGGAGGCCGACTGACTCATTTTCCCAAAGGCTTCTAGAAAAAGAACGCCTGAGGTTTGTTAGCTCTTTTCAAGAAATCCAGACAATCAATGCCACTGACTTCTTTAAGAGTAAAGTCACAGTTGCTTCAAGGGCAACAACTGAAATAGTCTTTCCAATTAAAGTGAAATGGGTGCGGTACCATCTGGTGAGAAATGTTATGTTACATTTGGATAAAATTAGAAAAGTGACACTGGACTCTGAGTGTCTTTTAGCTTCAGCTGAAGGTGTGGACCTCTCAGAGGATGAACTGTTTTATCGTGTTTTGACTATACCAAAGAAGGGAAAAGTCCTGTTGGATACCACAGTCTTGGGAAAGAACTCAACCTTTAGCCAAAGAGATCTCACAAATCTGAAAGTACATTACGAGCTAGTCGACAGGCCTTATGAAGATACCAGTGACAGGTTTAAATTCCAGCTGGTTTCCAAGCATGCTCAGTCACAAAACTATGATTTCCAGTTTTCTATTAAGGCTGATGTCAATAGTGTGTTTATGAAAAATGCTGGACTCTCACTTCTGGAAGGAGAGAGTAAACTCATCACGAAAGATGAGCTGTTTGCAGAGACTTTGAGCACAAAGGAGATGTATTACACAGTCACTGCAAGCCCTAAGCATGGTAAGCTGGCCCGTATTAGCCAGTCAAACTCCAATGCTAGCTACAGTAACATCTTAACCTTTAGTAATCAGGACATCATAGATGAACGGATTATGTACATCCACGATGACAGTGAAACAACTCAAGATGAGTTTAGTTTCATTGCCTCCACTAGCGAAGGGTTCAAATCTTCCATTGCTGAGGATGAACTTGGATCTAAAGAAGGAACTTTTAACATAACTATTCAGCTGCTCAATGATCAAAAGCCTGTACGAGCTATTGATAAAGTGTTTCATGTAGTAAGGGATGGACAGAGGTTACTAACTATAAATGATCTCCGTTATCATGATGCAGACTCTGACTTTGATGATGGCCAGTTGATTTACACTCGACGTGGGATCCCAATGGGTGACCTGGTGCTGGTCAATGACACCACTCATCGGCTGTTCCAGTTCAAACAAAAAGATCTAGAAGAAAAGCGAGTTTTGTTCATTCACAGAGGTGTTAGCACTGGCAGGTTTGTGCTCTTTGTCTCCGATGGAAAACATTTTGTTTCAAGCCTTTTAGACATCAGTGCACATGATCCTTTCTTGAAAGTTGCTAACAACACTGGCCTCCTTGTTCAGAAGGGGCATTCAGTCACATTTACCTCCAGTAATTTTAGTGTCACAACAAATTTGGACATCAGGGATGACCAGGAGGTTATATACACATTGGATGAAGTTCCTAAGTATGGTGGACTCTATCTCAATGGAACCAAAGTGGAGACGTTCTCGCAGTCTGATTTAAAGGATGGATTGATCTCGTATCGGCACCATGACAGCAAACATCTGGCAGACAGCTTCAACTTAACAGTCAAAGCTAAAGACCTGCGGCTTACAGAGAGAATCAGTGTGAAGGTTTATCTTGAAAGTCATCAGAGGCCACCCATCGTGCAGCATCAAAACATGCTACTGGTGGAAGAAGGGAAGCCAGCAAAGATAGATGAGACTATATTGGAGGTGAGTTTCTAATTATAGGGACAGATTGATAATTTTTAGTCAAAGTTCATGTGAATGATGGATATTTTGGAGGGTTATCTTTTCTTACCATATGAGAAGGACTAGTATTTGATTTTATGTTTAACGTAGTTACGATGTCATGTTTTATCTTCCCTCAAAAACTTGATTATTAACTCTAAAATTATTTCTTTTAACAGCCCGCATCTTTTTGTTTAGTTTTGTTTACAAACAAACACAACACATGCAGCAGCTTATCTTACCTTAAAGACAGGAAAATATGTTCTGATAAAAGGTTGTAGTACCTGTTCTGTCTTTAAAGGCTGCTGAAAGGGTAGAAACTGACCAGTTTATGATGATGCCATGTTACATTGAGAGCAAAAGGAAAGCTAAACCACAGTGACACATGGAACATTTCAAATTTAACCACTGAATATGTTCTCTGATTGATGCAGGTCATTCATGAGGACAACCTGCCATCCGAGATTGTATTCACAGTCACGGCAGGGCCGTCTCACGGCTTTCTCCGGCGTTTTGTGGAAGCTGAGGAGCGTTACATCGGAACTGAACATTCCCCTGTCAAGACATTTACCCAAAAGGACGTTAACAGTGGGAACATCCAGTACATGCAGGTGGAGCCCAGCAAAGTCAACGACACTTTTGTCCTTGATGCCACCAACGGGATCACTGACGTCACTGGCATTAGGATGTCTGTTGACATTATCCCACGCCTCATCCCACTCCAGGTCTCTAATTTCACGCTGAACGAGGGAGCCTCGAAGGCACTGACCCAGGATGTGCTCAAAGTTGTCAGTCAACACTTTGCTGGAATTAATTTCCTGTATAGTTTGACTCAGCCACCCAAGCATGGTCACATCGAACACTCCCGACACCCGGGTATACCCTTAACCTCATTCAGCAGGAGACAGGTGAGATGCTCTTGCACATTTTCATGCTTTTGTTTAATACGAATACATATGAAATCATGCAGGTCATACATTTCTGAAACAATATTTTTTATTTTTATTATTTACCCATTTTCTTACCATACTTGCACCAGAAAAAGTCCCACTAAATAACTGTTATTTTTAATAATGTGTCCAATTAATCAATTGGTGGGATATGATACGAATCAATACGATACGATACAATACGATACGATGTCATGTGTTGTCTCCCTGCATGGGGAGATTTGTCTTTGACTACAAATGTCTAATGAGTAAATAAGTAGATTTCATGTCATTTTTCATGTTCATACCTAGAGACCTTAGCAAGACACTGAGGCTGAATTTGTAGAATTAATAATTTAAGATGGTCAAGTCAACATTTTGACAGTTTTGTTAATTTAAGAATGATTTGGTGGATTGATTTATAGATAATTTTAAAATCCTGTGAGGAGTTTTAACCGGGTTTTAAAACTGAATAAAAATAATTGCAATGTCTTTTTATGTCTTGCAAGAGCAAAAAAGAAGTGATCATTGACAAGATTTATTATACTAAATTGTAATTATAAATGCCTCAGAAAGCTGTTGTAGAGCAAGTCAAGCAATCAATAATATGTATGGTGACGATTTATAACCCAGGTCATTTCAAGAAACTTTTCAAAGAGGGCAGACCTAGACTGCACTCTGGTCTTATTTATAAATAAAGACCCAACATTAATCCACTATGAGCTGAGCACTAAGCAACATCTAGCAAAGTTTCACTGACAAGGAAGGCTTTACTTTTAACAGAACAGAACTAGACTCATGCTGAGCAGCCGTCTGTTAAAGCTGTGCTAGGGTTGTAACGGGATAGAAGGAAAGGGCAGAAAGATAGAAGTGGGAAATGGCGAGAAAGAGAGCGGGAGGTGAAGAAAGAGAGAAGGAGGAGATGATGAAAGATAGGAGAGAGGTGCAGAATGTGATTGTTCTGGTCATAAATCCATCTTCCATGTTCTTGGATACCTTTTTTACACTTTCCACTGCAGGGATTCCTTATCAGTAAGCAGGATGACATTTTAAGTTTGACTTAATTGCAATTAATTAAGATGCACGACTAGTGCACTTTTTTTTCCCCTAGTTTAAGGCAGTTGAAAAACAACACAAAAATAGTCCTGCATGCAAAATCGTGAAAATAATCTGGATAATCAGGCAGCAGACCTCTATGGTGGGGCGTTTGGCTGCAGACCTCTACAATAGAGTGACCTCGACTGTGGGGCGGGAAGTGACATATATTACCCAAGCCAGATACAGAATGATGTATTCAATGACATATTTTTTTCTGTCAGAGATTATGATAAGTGGCTATTTTTCACAACAGCAGAATTTTATGAATAAATATCAAAAATTGACTGAGGGGGACAAATTAAAATTTAACACAACAAAAAACTTAGGAAAACCCAAAGAGGATTAGGGTTAGGCCCCCAGACCCTAAAGGTCAGGGTTAGGGTAAGGGGGATGAAATTAAAGATACCGCAAACTAAGAGAAAGCACAACAAGGGTTATTAAGTCACTTCCCGACCCACCATAGAGGTCTTCAGCCAGATGCCTCTTGAATTTTATCATGGTTATCTACAGAAATTACGAAATTAATCGCAGTTAATGTATTTTATATTTTGACAGCCCTGAAAAAGTAAACACTATTTACAAATGTATAGTCAGTTTAGGCAATTAGATACAAACCCAAAGTCACTCAGAGCAGCTTGAATATTAGTGCAGTTGTTGTTTTCAGGCTTGAATGTAACCTAAAGCTTGTATTGTCTTTTTGTGCTTTTCCAAACAATATGCTTTTTCAGCTTCAGGTCTTTCAACAAGCATGTTTACAACATTTGTTACTTTATAGTCATCCCTACTTATTATGTTTGCGCACTAATAGGTTGATAAAAACAGCATTTCCCTTTCTTAGCTCTTTTACACCTAACCTATCCCATCTGGAATGTCTTCACCCTGAGGTTACCCTCATTATTATTACACTAATTAATTTTACAAATACTAAAAGTAATGTGTTATTTTTTTCCTTATTCATGTGCTATCACATGGAATGAGAGATAACCCAAGAGTCAAACATCATTATTGTTTTCTTCCCTTTTTTAAAATAGTATTTGTAGTCCTTTATCTCAGGTGTTTCCTAATTATGTCTGCTATGTTTAATCAGGTGGAGCATGAATTTATTTACTACGTGCACGACAGCAGCGAAACCTCATCTGACAACTTCACCATAGTGGCAAACGACACAGGCCTGAGGAAGCAGAGTGCAGCACAGACGGTGTACATCCAGGTTACAGCTGTCAACGACGAGCCTCCTGTTATTACAGCCAACCGCGTCCTCAGGGTGAGTTTGCAATGCTGCTCTATATTTAAACACTAACCGTTTTTTTTTTTTTTTTAACTTCCAAGTCTGGCACCATCGCTTACTGTCAGACAATTTTTGTGTGGGCAGTGTTACAAGTAGCTGTGGCTGGTTGGAAGAGGGGAACTATGTTTGCTATGTGGAGGAGGGTCCAGAGGGGCCTGTCTGCCGAGAAGATTTTGACACACATTCAGAGGTGCCTGCAACTTATCTGGAAGTCTATTATGGTTGTAAGGAGTTCAATGCTCAAAGAAATGACCCAAGGATTGAAATAAAGCCCTCACTTTTAGGTTCAATGGTTGCAAGGAGTTTCTTTCGTGGTTTGAAGAGGGAGTTGCTTTACATTGTTTATATATATATATATAATATGTATGACTGGAACTGATATCTAAGACCCATCATGACTTTAAAATTTTAAAAACAAAAGGAGTCAACTGCTGGGCACTGTATAAGGCTATGCTACTTAAATATTTTTGCTTTAATTTTGTCTTTTTCACAGCATCCTAATGTGGAGTTACATGACAGTATTGTGTTTAATAAGCAAACACTGACTATATGGCTCTGGTTCAATCCAGATTCCTTTTACTTTACCTCTTTGTGTCTGCCCAGAAGACCTACTGGTTGTTTACAACCAATCTGTAAAAAGAGCTTGTAATTACATATGTTTTAGGACTCTTGCTTGTAAATTTGATGGAAATTGTCATGTGTGTCCATGTGCTGAGCCATGCCGACTTGTACTCTGTGGGCTTCAGTGGCTGGAGTTGGGTGAGGTCCAGCTGGAAAGAGGAGCTGAAGTATAGCTCTCCATTGTCTGTGCAGCTTTGCCCCAAATGCCTTAGATTCCTCTAGGATTCTGCAGACTCACTGAAGAGACACTTCTTACATGTACTGCGCAGATAGTGAACGAACTGACTCAATTAATCAGATTTCCTGAAGCTGTTGAGGATTTTAGGTCACTGACAGACTTGTCTACACATGCTCTGTTTAATTACGATGTATTAGTCATTCTGATGTGTTCTAATAAAGCTGTAACTGAGTACATTTATTTAATATTACAGACATACAGTGTCCTCTTTCAAAGATCTTAAAATTTTTCAAAACACAGGAATCAATGCACTTTGATGAGGTGACCACCCACAACATGTAATTCCAAATGTGCAGAACTGAATTCACATTAAAAAGCATGGCAGATATACACATTGCCTACATAAAATGCAGACAATCTGCAAACAGCTTACCCAAACGCCTGTCCCAACAGGTTTGTTTGAACTGATTTAAGAGAGATAAACAGTTAAGTGTTAAGGTGTTGGGTGGAAGTGAACTGGGTGCTTACTGTCCACAAGGTGGCTCTCTGCTCCTGCACTTCAGGTTAAGTTTCATACCTGCATTGTTTACTAGAGCTGCAAGATTTCCTGATTACTACTCACAGTCTTTATTAAAGTGAAGCTGTTTTGAAATTGATTAAATGTAACATGAAATTGTTACAGTGTTGAATTAACCCTGAAACAAGCTTGCAGTCAACATTCAGAAAAATAAATGTAGATAGAAAAGCAAAATCTGTGTTGGAATAACAAAATACCACCATCAAAATGCAGAGGTGGACTTTACCATTAAGCAAAGTGTCTGGGTCCCCGGACTACTCGGAGCCCTGAACACTAACTACCCTTTTCTCCTACACTGGCCTGTACTCAGGCCCTTTGGAATTTTAACACATTAAAGCATGGAATATAAAGTTAACTAGGTCATGTTATAGTGGTATAAGAGCAAGCTGTAAATGGTTATTTCAGGTATTTGTGTGAATCCTGATATATTATTCTTTTACTTTTTCCTTTAAAAACACCAAAAACAAGTCTTACCTAGGGCCCAAAAAAGGCTAAATCTTCCACTGCCAAAGTGTTAACTATTTTTCACACCCTCAGTACCACTTGATTTTGTCGCTTTGGAAACTTCTCATTGGCCTATTTCTCTTTCCCAGACATCGATGCATAATACTGTCACAATGTGGTGCTGGTTTGGCACAGCTGGTAATGCAGACCCTCATATACAGATGCCACAGTCTATGGTGCACTAGTTGCAGAGTCAAATCTTGGTCTTTGTGCTCTTTGGTGCATCTTCCCTTACTCTTGCTCCACCTATTTCCTAAATAAAGCCAAAAGAACTGTCACAATGCCACATAGCATACGTTCTGATGGATTCAAAATTTTGTTAGCAAATATTGAACACCCAGGGTTTCTCAGAGGTGCAATGCAAAACTCATCTAAGCAAATATATTTGTCCAATTTCTGTTAAAAAATTTCTAATTTCATTTCACTCAGAAGTCAAGAAAAAATCTTGTTTCAAGTTGAGATGCGGGATACTGGATTTTTGCAAATAATCATTCTGCCAGTATTTCCAAACTCATTTCAGTCTATACCTTTATAATGATACTGATATACAAACATCCTTTACTGTAAAGAACACCAGGTCTGTGCTGTACCAGAATTGAGCTTTTTATTTTATTGTGACTGTTTCAGAAGTAGACCCACTCCTCTCTCTGCTCCCCTTGACTCAGCTTCCCTTTGTACAGGAGACACTTAGTGTTCTACAATTAAAAGAGGGGGGGCGTGCATCTGAATGGGTTTCAGTATTTCAGTATCAGTTAAAATGAGGAAATATTGGTATGTATCTCAGATGTTGGGCAGATATTGGCATAAGTCCAATATTTTGCACCCCTTGTTGTAAGTTGAAACAAGATGCTTTATCCAGATTTGCCAGGTTAATGTAGCATAGAATAGCTGTAATTTAATGTTCTTCACAGAAGTTTGACAAAAACACTTCTATTTTAGCTTTTGATGATCTGAGTTGTCCAACTGCCTTTTAGTTATGTCCTGAGTGTCTTGGGTTTTTTGTTTTTTTGAAAAGCAGTTTGTTTAGATTGAAAGGATTTCAAAAATTACGTTTCTTTTCTGTCTGTCAGATGATGAAGATCTTTAATAGGATAAAAGTAAACAATGATTGTGACAATACTTAATTTTTATCAGTCAAGTCTCACAGGAGTTCATTTAACATGGATCAAAGGTTGTAAGTGCTGTGTTTCTTTTCTGCTTCTTAAGCTGCTGCCTGATGAGCAGCAGACCCCTGCCATGTTTGACTCAAAGGGCCTGTTTGTGCAAATTAATCTCATGTTTCCTCCCTGAGTTTTCTGAGTCACACTGATCATCAAACCCAGAAGACTGATCCTGCTGTGACTTCCTGTTGGGGGATCGTTGTTTTGATGTAGGTATAGTCATTTCCAACACACATTAATGTGTGCAGCAACTGCAAATGTTCTCACATGAGAGGACATGGTGCTGTGCGAGCAATATGATGGTGTGGTGCTGGTGCACCATGTAGTAAGTGATTGTGGTGTTTCAAGGTGTTAAATTAAAAAAGTACCTCATGCTTCTTTTCCAGTAAGTAACGCCTTCAACAAAGTGAGAGGCCAGATTCCCAGCAGTTACTGCTCAGCCTTTAATTTTTGTCATTTAAAGGCCATTAAGACTGCAGTGTCACCCCATATTTAGTGGTTTTAAAAGGTAAAACCTATCCTATGGTTCTTCAAAACTCTCAAGCTAGCCCGGTCAGGCTGCACCTCTGCAGCTGTTTTATAACAATACTTCTTTTTCCTTCTACAACTGTCATCTCTGCAGTGTAGGTTAACCAACATTTCTCACATGCACCAACCATCAGAGACTAATAGTGAGAACTCCCTGTTACATTTACCAGGCTGTTAACACTGAGATGTTGTGATCACACCCTTTAAATTGAATTCTCTGCACCTTGTGGCTAGTTCGCACTTCAGCATGGCCTTAAAAATATCACAGGAAATTTCCCCTCATTTATAAAAGATGCGTATGTGACTATGATAACCAGAAATACTCAAGACAAAGGCTCTGTATTAAGATGGCCTGTAAGCCTCATGTGGTTTGAAGATGAAGACAAAATGCCCCTCTGGCAGGTGCTGTTGCACTTTTGAAGAATGAGTCTGAGCAGTGGGGATCTGCTGGAAGAGCAGCAGCTTCTTCTCACTAAAAACACATTAAACTAACAAATACAGCAGCAAAAATCCCTCAAGACAGTTTAGCTCGCAGCAGAACAGATTCTTGAGTCAGTTTAAAGAAGAAATTCATTGATTTGGAAGTTCAGTTACTATTGTTTAGGAGTTTGTTCTGTTTTCTCTTGATTTTCTCCTGTAGGGGAGGCAATCATGGTGTCTTACACAATTTTATAGCATCAAATGAAGAAGGTACGAGGGATTAACCATAAATGATTGTACCCAAATAATAAATCAAAAACATTTAAAGTACAAGCGTCAATTTTTTCTGACTTACTTCATGTAAGAAAAAAGGTTTTACTTATTCATTTGATTTAACTTTGATTGAAAGGTACAGCATGTGGAGATTTCACACTGAAATGTCTAAATTTGTTGTTTGCAGATGACCTTAGTCACGGAGAAGAACTCCAGATGGGGGGCAGAAGGTGATTTCTGCATGTAGAAGTGCGATTGAAATGCCAAAGTTTTGTGCTGTTTATTTTGGCCCGAGGCTGATTGCAGCCGATGTTAACACTTGTATTTTCACTATTAAAATGTCGGGAATATGACTTTGTTTTACCTAGACATGATGTCAGCGTTCTGTTATTTATAGGGATGCGCTGATCCACTTTTTTTCAGTTCCAACCCAATACCAACTGATTCCGGGAAATATATATATATATATATATATATATATGTATATATATATATATTTTTTTTTTTTCTTTTTTACAATTATTATCGTTGTTTGTATAATGTGTGAGGTTACATGAGGCTGTAGTAAACCACCCAGCTCCTCTTATTAAAAAGCAAAAAAAAAAAAAAAAAAAAAAATTTGAATTGAATTTAAATGTATTCCAAATTTATTTGAACTACTACAACGCTAGCTTTCAATGCTAGCCACGCTGTAGAGAGTATTATCGGGCTAACGTCACACCCACTCTTCTTTTGTTCTCTCGTCTTTAGACTAGTTTTAACTATTCTAAATATAGATTTACATTTAATCGACTTGGTAATTATACCGCTAAGAACATCCTTAACTAATACTAGCTCAGTTACACATAGACTGTCTCGTGTTAGACTGCGGTGCGTTCATGGTCTATCGCGAACTGTAGGGTGGATTTGGATCGGCCACTTCTATCGGTATATAGATTGGTCGATCTATTAATTACGTCCATATCAGACCCGATACAGATATTGGATTGGATCAGTCCCATCCCTAATTATTTGTCCAGTAGAGGGCGCTCTGATTACTTCCATGAGAGACTAGAGCTCAGAACAGCTTGGCTGAGCATCAGATTTTTTGAAGAGAACATTTCGTGTCAATGATATTTTTAGAAATAATTTTCGAAATAAAACTCCCTAAGTTTCCTTTTTTTTTTAGTTCAACCTGCTTGTCCATGAGTCTTTAGGATTATCTAGCTTAACATTAGCTAGCTAAAAACTTTAGCTTAGTCAGTCACAACACAATAAACATAATGGTGGAGTATCTTACAATAATATTACGCTCACGCAGGCAGCCCTAAGAGGAATAGTCACGACCTGCAGGGATGGGTTGGAGGGTGGGGATGGGTTTTTTTACATTAAAAAATATATGTAAAAGTTTAATCGGCTGATATATCGTATATTTAAATTTATTTTTTCCAAATGCTAGTATCGGCCCCCAAAAATTCATACCAGTCAGGCCCTACTGTCTAAAGTCTGGAGGAGCAGAGTCAGACAACACTCACATACAGTCTGTTTCCACCAAGTGAAAAGCTGTTAAAGGGGCTCAGCTAACCTCATATCTCAGAGTAGTATGTAGTCAGAGGTAGGGGCTGCATAGGCCAGTTGGTTTTACTGCTGTGTGATGACTCTTTTTGCTTGAAGTCGACCAGTCATTCATCACAAGATTGGGCATTGACAGTGTGTAGCTCTTGATTGATTTATCTAAGGTATTTGACTCTGCAGACCACAGTTTACTGATAAATGTGCTTCATCACATTGGCATGTCATACCAAGCAGCATCATAATTAGCCAACTATTTGATTGGCAAAATGTTCAGATGGCTGGATCCACCTTCTCCTCTCTGGAGGTCCTAAAGGAGTGCCTTAATATTCATTTGTAGGACCTATTTTATTTTCTATTTATGTCAACAGTCTGTGATAACTTGTCAAATGCCTCATATTATTTTAAGCAGATAGCACCATTATTTTTTTGTTGTTAATACATTTTGTAGGCCTTTGAGTTTTTAATCTGCTTTGAGTGTTTTTCAGTCTTGTCTGCAGAAACTTAACTTGGTCTTAAATGCTGATAAAACCAAACACATGGTCAATACAAGTTCAAATACAAGTAAGCTACCAGGGAACATCCCGACAATTTTAACTACACAAGGCTGACCTACTGAGCTAGTGTCAAAACTATACATGTCTGTGTTGACTTAGTGATCTGAGCAGTACTTAGGATTTTAGAGGGCATTTTTTAGGTGGTCTTATATCTAAATGGATTAGATAAAGGCTAAATTAACATAAAATGGAACAATGGACAGCAAGAACATGGCAGGTAAGGCATAAAGTTCTACTGTAGAAATCTAGACAGTGCATCAGTGTTGTTGTTGTTGTTTTTTTTTTTTTGTTTTTTTTTGTAAATTCTGTTATATATCATATTAGCCTTTTTGTTGTTTGCACTCGCACCAAAAAATCTTTGTAAGCTGCCTGTTGTTAGGAGTATATGGATTATGATTCCCAATATATACTGTATATATTGTTAGTTATTTTAAACTATCCCCTTCTCTTGTAGATTCGTTCATGATTTCATCAATGACTAGTCGGAGTCAAGTCAACTTTTGTCACATGAAAGTTGACTTTAAAAATTCTTAAGTCATGCGATGCTTAGTCAGAGGTCTGCAGGACTAAGTCATTTGTGATGTCATGTATTTTAAAGGTTGGGTGGGATGAGGTCATGTATTGATTGATTGATTTGTGATATCAGTCCCCTTTATACCAGACAAATCAGTCAACCTGTGGAAAAAAATCACCTGTTTTTTTGTTAAGTGTAAGGATCATACTCCGTGTATGTAGAAATGTTCCAATGATAACTGCAGTGTTCAGGGCCACTTAGAGCTGTAACATACTTACTTTCTTCCATCAAATTGATGGCTGTTTGTCTTTTTGTGTGTTAGTATTTATTCCTGTCCAGATGATATTTTTAAAAAAGTCAGAATGAGGTTGTGGGGACTACTAAGATACATATTGCTGAATTCCATTTAGCTTCTTTAGCATACAAGGCTTTGTTGTGTGTTCTGACTCAGTGTCATGGCTTATAGGGACAGAACTGAATAATGTTTTAGTACCTGTTCTGTTCCTATTATTATGAGTCAGAATTCATGTGATAAAGAGATTTTTGTGTCCAGTAATTACAGCGGAATTTGAACCTGTGTGAGGGACGCTGACATGTTATACAATAGCTGCTCAAGCCTGCTGGACAGAAGCTCATCCTTTGTTGTCAGGAGTCTGCATGCTTCAGCAGTTTTGTGTTGTGTGTCAATGAGTTCCTCTGTTCCTTCGTGTTAGCTCCAGGCTCTTTGAATTTACATGGAAGGAGGACCTAAACTGTGGCTTGCCGACACGCTGCGGTTCATCCAACTGTGCTTACAATCTGCATGGCTATTTTTAGTCCCGAGATGTCCTTCGTTTTAGATTATGTCGTAGAAAGTAGCTTGAGAGATGCCAAGAGTGACATTTTATTCCATAGGTTGTTTGTGTCTTTAGGTGCCTCGGTTAGGGATTTTTGTTATGGCAGCTCAGTGTGATGGGGTGATGTGCTGTGTGGTTGAAAATGTTGTGGATAAAGAGAAATTAAGGGGGAAGGAGCCTCTGTTCTATGGTTTAATGCCTGACAAGGATGCATCAGCTGCTTCTATTAGTCTTATAGGTGCCCCACTTTCTTTTTAATGCTTAACATACTCTACATATTCTACAAGTGATTTTAATTCATGAATTAAGTATTTGATTTACCCTAAAACGGTTCTTTCCTGAGGGCAATTTAGTTCATTTTGTCCCAAGAAACTTGGATTATTCAGATCTTTTAAAGAAATGAAAATAAGCTTCAAAGTAACATCCTTTCCCCTTATGTGACTTAACAATAGGATATTTCATTCCATCTTTCAGTAAATGTCAGACCCACATTTGGCTGTCACGTCATATAATGTCAAATAAAATATCTCTGTTGCTATGTCCCTCGAGGTTTGTTGTCATGTGAATTACAGATGGCACCTGCTGTGTCCTTGTCCATCTTGTATCCAGGTTTGGGTGTCCTCCGTGACAGAGATCAGACCGGAGGATCTGAGAGCCCAGGACCATGATAGCCCCCCAGAGGAGCTTTACTTCATGGTGACCCCGCCCAGCAACGGACACTTGGCCCTGAAGAGTGCTCCCATGAAGGTCGTGCTCAACTTCACCCAGGCGCACATTGACCAGGGGCAGCTGCTGTTTGTACACAAAGGTAAAATCGGCTTCAGCCACTCAAATAGAAACCAACACAACATTCAAGAGGAGAGAGGAGATTTTTATTGACAAATAAGGCAAGATACTTTGTGTGAAGGTTTTCTGTATTTGTTAGAATGTGAGAGAAAACTTGCACCTAAGCAGTACAACATAGAAAGGTAATCAAATCAGTTGTTTGGCTTTTATTTAAATACAAAGTATTTTAATGTCTTATTTATTGAATGATGTTAAAAATTCTCTGTTTTTTAACTGTGTAAAGCAGCAGTATTGAACTTGTCTATCCGGGGTTCCCACTGATCCTTGAAAAATCTTAAAAAGTATTAAATTGGACATTTAAATTGGACAGAATTTATATCTCAAAAAGTCTTATTCTTTTACTTTTACCAGTGAGAGGTCTTAAATTTTAGGAGGCACACTGACTAAGACTTGCTTGTATACAGTCTTCATTTTGTAGCCCACATTATAGGATTCAGTTCATTCTTTTTTGCGTATATGCTTATCCACGTAACAGTAAACGACATTGACAGCCATGCAGCCTGTACTTAACTCGTGTCGGCCCCACTCCTCAATTTGAGCGGGGATCAGAGGGGATCCTTCAGTGTTTGAGAGATTTTAGCGAAACGATCAGCTACATGTACTCAGCCACAAACAAAGGACTCATCATTGTTAAAGGCTATGCCAGAAAAACAGCGTCAATGACATGACGGCTGTAAAGTAAGCATCAAGAAGTCTCTGTCCGTACTCATTCCCTCATGTCTGCACTTCCTTCCCGTTCCTTTTTTTAACTCCTACTGAGACACATCCGCACACAATAGACCAATTATTAAAAACAGTTTCTCAATAGTTGATCAGCAAAAACCAGAGGAATCATCTAAAAAAGTATAAAATCAGCCACTGATGCAGGGAAAAGTTTGAGACAGGAGGAGTTAGCATGCTACAGTCAGCAAGTAAGGTTTTAAAATTATTAAGTCTTTCTGTGCAACATCAACATGTTAATCCTTTTATTTTAGTGAAATCAGTAGATTATTCTTTTTAATGTTTGGCTTTATGTAAAGTTAACCTTAGATAGTCTTTGTTTTCTAAGTGTTAAAGCAATTAACAAGGCTTGCTCATGTGTTTAAAATGAAACTATTCAGCTTAAAAGTCACAAATTTAAGTTAACTACAACATAAGCTTTTTTATGATGAATTAAAAATATTTTTTAATTTTTAACTTAATTTTCTCCACAAATAAGTGTGTACATATTATCCAGAATTTAGTGAGTATTGAATGCTCAAAATTTTCTGTGGGATGATAGGGCCCTGTGAAATCCGTTTTTTATTTTTCCAAATTCTGTTTTTTCCGTTTTTATTTTTTTGAATTCCATTTTTTAACCTTTCCAATAATTTTACCATAAAAAGAGTTTCTTGTTTATGTAAATGATGTAAATGTTCACTAATTAAATAGAAATGAACTTAAATTTATTGAAAAAGGGCCACAGTTGGCCCAGGAGCCGTTGTTTGGATAACCCTGCTATAAAATGAATATAACCAGTGTAACAGTCAGATATTTCCAACATTTTAAGACACATCCACATGTATAATCACATCCTAACTGATGTTTAAAATAGAAATGAAGAAATCCCTCTGTTCTCTCAAACACAGAGTGATAGTAACTTGATAAGAAAGTAACATTAAAGTTAAATGGTTAAAAGTAAACCTGTTACCAAACTTTTCTGTACTCTCGCACTCTGTAACAGTCCATGCAGTTTGATGCTGCATTGTGTTTTACTCCTGACTGTAACGGCTCTCTCCTCGTCTCCCTCCATACATTGCTGTCTGTCCGTCTGCCTCATATCAGACCGTTACCTTAATGCAGACACGTATTGGCTCGTTAAGCAACGAAAGGGAACTACAGTATCTACAGGAGGAATTATTAAGCTATTTGATACTGGAATTTAACATCATTTAGACTGTGGGACTTCATAAAATCTCAAGTCCATCTGACTCAAGTTTGAAGCCTCTGAGGGGTGAGTAGGTCTTCAATTTGTGACTTCAGCTGTGTGCCTCGCATGCAGACATACCTCTCTCTATCCTTGACTCTCTGGTGTGGTGAGGTTAAATAACTCAAAGCACGGATGAGTTTTCTTGAATGTGCAATATTATGTCACACGGAACTGCCCGGTGTTGAGCTACATGATGTTTGCCGGTGTTTCTGCAGCTGCTTCGACATGCTGTTATTGTTTAGGAGGGGGTGGAGTGAGTGTTTGTGAAGTTAGGCACAAGTTGTGCCCCGCTTTAGTGATCCCCCCGGAATATTCCTCAGATATACATTTCTCTTAAAAATCAAAATGTTTAGAATCAGCTCAGCTCACCTGCTAAAATTTGTTATAATGAATATTACCACAAGGCAAATTGATAGAATAGAGGCATTAAATGTGACAGAAATCTTAAAATTTGGGCTTTTATGGCTGGAAAATTCCTTCTTTGTCCTATACCATTTGACATTTCATAAGTACATTAGATAAGAATTCCAGCCCAGGTCTGGTGTACCAGGAAATCTCACTTTGACCCTTTGCTGCACAAAAGTGGTATTAAGTTCTCCATGTTCAGGCCTTAAAAACGACTTTGAAAGTCTTTAATTTGATTTTAAAAAGTTTGTATGAACTCTGTCTATCCCCAGGACCCACTACCAAGGTTAGTGCAGTGGTTTATGCATATTTATTTCAGAAAATGATTCTTTTAATATAGCAATATTGATTTCAAAGTCTTGTACGTTTATTTTGATTCTCCCTCATGCTCTTGATCAAATACACTGATGCTGATTGTTACTCATGTTCTTATCCAGCCTGATAAACTGTTGTTGTCGTTCACCTTTTGTCCACTAGAAGCTGCTCTTGATAAATCCATTTGCTTTGATTTGCCTCCTTTTGTGTCCCTACACAGATCAGGTTTCTGCTTACTGTTCTGATCCCTATCTTTGTTTTTTCTTTGCCTGTACTTGTACCTCCAGAAAAGGTTGTAATAACAGTGTTTAAGGGTCTCACCCTACCGTATATACGGAGGAATGTCTCTGTTTTACACAAACCTACAGTGATTTATTCTAAACAGATATTTCTATGAATAATAGGATGTTTTTGCTTGCACTGCAGTTTTTTCTTGGAGACAAACAAAAGAAATGCTGATCTGCTGCTTTTTATGTGTATTTTGCACAAACCAAAGCCAGCATATTTGTGTCTTTAGTCCGGCCAAAAACAAAGTGAAAACATACACTCGTCAAACTGGTTGTTGTTTATTTGCCACAGCAGACAGAATCTTACAGATATGCCTCAGAGTTCATTTTGATAGTTTGAGTTTTTGATTTCATTTCGTTTCACTGAATATTTAGGTGCCATGTCTGGAGGATTCAACTTCCAAGTCAACGATGGCGTGAACTTCACTCCCAGGCAGATCTTCAGCATCACAGCCAGAGCCTTAGTCCTCAGCTTGGAGAAGAACCGCCCTCTGAAGGTGTTCCCAGGTAACTATGAGTCAGACTCATTATGAAGAGATTACTGTGGAAATCTTCCATGCTTTTATTACAAAACTCATTAAAACCAGTGTAGTAGAGGTGCGACTTAGTGGGGACTATTTTTAGCCATAGATTAATACACATGTGGTGTTGTGGTGAATATTTACAACAGCAGGAGGGTGTATATAGGATTAACTACAAAGAAACTGCAGTGGAAATGTTCAGATCAAGGCCGGCTACACACTAGATGATTTTCAGATTTTAAATGATTTTGACAACATGTAAGACCACAGAGAGAAGCAACCAGTTTTTAATGTTATAATCCTTCAGATATACAAACTGTAAAAGTGGTTGCCAAACTTTTCCTGTCAGGCCCCTCTTTGGTGTATTTTTAAACTGCTGCTCATCACCACATAGGCATACACATAAGCATATGTCGATGCATGCAAAACACAAATTCACCACCTAAAGATTTGTAGAATTTAATCCAAACTTTGCAGGCAAAAAGTACATTTTATGGTTTGAGGTAACATCAGAACATCTATCTCTGAAAATAATAATAATGATTTTGCCCCTTTATTTTTACTTCCACAGTGCCCAGATGTTTTTAAACTTATAAACTTGGCATAAACTTGATGCCTTTATTTCTTGTAAGACTTTGAAAGCTTCAGAAGTATGTTTTCTATTCATGAAAATGATGAAACTGGAAAGCTGGGCTCTAAAATTGAATTGAAACGACATATTTTTATCTTAGTACTCATCTACTCAGACTTTCTTTTAGCCCTGCTATAAATATCTGTAAGTAGAGAAGTCAGTTCCCTTTCTTGCTTCCTTTTTATTTGTAGTTCTAAAGAATTATAAGAATTTTTGTTAGCATGTTTGTTACCATGCTTTTTCTTTCCTTTTCTGTCTTTTAAAGAGTTTAAATGTTTCTGTGGGCATATTGCCCATTAATTTTCTGTATTTGTAGGATTTAACCTGCTTTAATGCTCACTTTCTACATCTTCTCCCCTTAATCCCTTTGGCTAAATCATTTAGACATTTTCAACAGTCGAATCCTTACTTTACTGAAATACCAGACTGGTGAATCAGCTGCTGTCTTAGCTAAATGTTTTGATGTACTGTAGCATGCTACTTTTAAAACTCTAGGGCTAAAAATAGACTGACTTGGTGCATGTGTGTCTGTGAGGGCTCTTTAAGGTTTTGTGTGATTTCCAGAGGTCTGGTTTGTGAGTTAGAGGGAGAGGATGCTGTGCGGGCAGAAAACTGCCAACTGGCACGCTCTGCTGAGCTTCCCAGCCACAGGGTGAGTGGGTACTTGAAAAGCTGTGCCACTGTCTGTCTGAGGCAGCCCTGTTTGTTCTTTGTGCCAGGCGGGGCAGAGAGGGAGAGGCGAGCTCTAACTGACAATAAAGGGTTTGATGGGATTGATGGGGATAAAACACTTTTTCACTATGAAAGTTTACATTCATTTTTCTTACTTTCTTCCAAAGTCCTCAAATGTCTGGAGGCTGTCTGTAAAAGTGGACAGACCCTTCACTAAAATAGTAGCACATGCCCCAACTGTGAGTTATGTGTTGTTACAAACAAATATCTAGCTGTATTTCAGGTTGAGGGAGTTATGAGTAACTCTGTCACACTCCTAATACTTCCTCTATACCAGTTATTCAATGCAGCATATTGTAGCTTTAACATAAGAAAATAGTGATTGTTTCACGGAGGAATGGAGACTATGGCTGCATTTCCAGCAAGCAGTCTGGTTCAGTTTGGTTCAGTACTTTACATATGGGTTTACATTTTTGCTGTTAAAAGAGTTCAGGAATGTACCAAAATAACTGCTATGTACTGTCCTACTTTTTGGCACCCTTCTGTTAGGGTACCAGTCATACCTATCAGACCCTAAAGAGGGAGCTAGACTCACTTGATTGGTTGAAAGTAAGCAACTAACACTTAATTTATATAACCCCTTTGAAACACCCAGTTAAAATGTGCTTTACGATAATAATAATAACAAACAAAAAGGGGTACATTTACATAAATAAATCACAATAATAAACAGAGCAAAATTAAAATCAGGCACAATCCAGAAATAAAACAACTGCAAAAGGAATTGTAAGTTAATAGTTACTTGAAGTTTGAACTTTGTTACCTGAAGGCTCGTCTGTACAGACGGTCAAGTTTATTGGGAGTTTATTCCAGGAGTAATGTTCTTTCCCAAAGTCCGTCTTCTGTTCCCAAAGTCCGTCTTGAAATGGGTAAAAGGAGTTTCAGGTATGCTGCCCCTGCAGCCTGGAATCTACTGCAGGAGACTCTATGTCTTGGGGAGCTGGTCTCTTTAAATCTTTTTAAAAGTAGATTGAAGGCATTGGAGGATGATGCTTCAAGTTGTAGATGTTTTGACCAATGACTTTGTGCTCTCAGATTCACGATTTGTTTGACCTGTGTTTATAACTGTTATATTTTATGTTTGTAACCCTGTTCATTGTGCTGCTGCCTTTCTTGTCCAGGACACTCTTGTACATGAGATTGTTGATCTCAATGAGGTTTTCCTGGTTAAATAATATTAAATAAATAAATGTGAACACTGGATGTAAACGTTCTGGTGTTAAGCCATTTGTTGCTACCCATCAAAAATTGCTACTTTGTGGTTCTGCACATGTCTGCGCATGCGCCCTACGCCATCAGCGTCATGCCGATAGGGGTTAGGGTTAGGGTATTCTATAGTGGTAGTCGATAGGTAGCAAAATCTAACAAGGAAGCATAATATGTCAGAACACCGGTCCAGGTATCCTCTCCTGTCCCAGCTGGCATGCCTTTACCTGTGCACCTCCATCAGGGCGGAGAGGGTTTTCTCCACAGCTGGGACTATAGTGAACAAAAAACGCTCTGATCTTAATTCAGAAGACGTGGATCGCCTCATGTTTTTAGGTAAAACATGTAGGAACAAAATAGTACCAACATTTTTTAAATGTTTTGTTCATTATAAACATGATGTCTTCACTGCCGTATGCAGCACAATTTAATTTATTTTTGTTTGACATTTAATTTCTAACCCGTTTTTCATTTTAAAGTTGACCATCAGTACCAAGATAACTGTTAAATGGCTCTAAATGGTGCAGGTAGCTGTGTTTGCACTAAAAAAGTACATAAAAATTAACATGAACTACTTTTGCTTTTAGCTCATTATTATTTCATTGCACTCTGTAATGTAATAATTGAGAGTCCTCTAGTGGACAAAATTGTAATTACACGGTGATTACTGCAACTGAATGTTTTACATTTAAAAAATGTGCATAAATATTCAAATATAATTCAAAATCTGTCAAAAATAATAAATGAAATTCGATTAGGACTGTAGATAAATATTGACATCCCTAGTCCCTGTTGAGTTTGAGGAAGTCGTGTGAGAACCGTGATTTGATTTCCTATAGACATTCACAGAGGGAGGAGGGTGGAGTTTGGTTGCTTGATAGGTAGCGCTGGGTGTCATCTGTGTTGCAGTGGAATTTGATGTTGAATTTATGGAAGATGTGGCCAAGAGGAAGTTAATAGATGATAAATAGTAGGTGGCCCAGGACAGAACCTTGAGGAACACCGGTAGACACTCAAATAGGGGTGGGATTTGAAGGATATACAAACTGACTGAGTTGAGCAGAATGATCCAGATCTCGAAAAAGAGCTGTAATACCCACCTCTAACAGTGAGGCTGGATTGATGTTGGCTGCAGAAAAGAGTTTACTGTAGCCAACCTATCTGGTGAAGCTGCATCACAGGAGGGAAAACCCCAAGACAAAAAAATATTGTTGAATAAAATGTAAACACTACAAATGGAGTACAGTGTCATCCAAATGAGAATGTTATGAGGAAGAATTCTGTCTCAGTGGTATGTTGCTTATTCTTACAATTCCTTGTGTTGCTTTATATAAATAAACTTACTAATTAGGACATATTCTCAAAACACACAATCAGTGGATGTCAATATTTAGTGTAGTTACACTAAAAATCCTGAAGTGGCACTCTCCCTTTCTCAGAGAAATACTAAACATCTCACCTGAGTTTGGATGAGATGTTTTGATTTATCTATGTTCTTATTACATTATTAAGAAAAATCCCACATAACGCATGTGTATGCCTCCACTTTGAAATGCTGATCCAATTTCAGAACCTTAAGCAAAACTCATTTTTCACAGATTTAGAGCAAGCTAGGTTTTCTTTGATATAAAAAGAACGCATGTTTCTGTCTCTTCCTGAAAGAGGGAAATTTCCCATGAGGGACAGATAAGTACTGTGGGAGTGTTCACGGCAACTGATGAATGAATTTCACTGTGCTATGACCCCTCTTTCCCTGTATCATTGCCTTTCATCATTTATCAGCAGTCTTTTTTTAGCATCCTTGCAATCTTCTCAGTGGCAGCAGAGCTTTGGATATGCATGTAACTGTTTCTAAGAAGAAAAGAAGCTCCCTGTAGTCGGTCCTCGTCATCATGTGTGGGAGATGTTTTTCTTTACGTTTTCCCCTAGTGGAAGATCATGAGGCCTTCAAGGAACTGATCCACTTTTGATTTCTTGTTTGGCTTTTATGTAACAAGCCACACTGCAGTCGGACAGCGCTATAAAAAGTCTGTGATGTCTGCAGAGCTGCTTTAATTTGACACATCAAAGAACTCCCATCAGTTTATCCTAGAGCTTGTTTTGCATAATATGAAGTCAAAAGATGTGTAATACTTCCAGAGGGACAAACCAGCAGTATTTGCTGCAATCTCACAGTATTCAAAATAGCTGGTCACAGTTAAGCTGAGTACCAGGCATGTGAAGATTGTTATGCTTTATATATTCATTTTCATAATCAGTTATTTCTGCTCTTTCATCCTTAATATTCTGAATTATGTTTTGTGTCTGACCTCCAGGCTCTTCTACACCAGTCACAAGTGAGAATTTACAAGCAGTGACCAACGACATTAGTAACACCTCAAATCGCATCATAACATTCAGTGTGATTCGTCATCCTAAACTGGGTCGTCTGGTGACCAGGCAGCCAGACAATTCCACTGTGGACATCTCAACTTTCACACAAGACATGGTGAGGGAAAAACTGAGGGTCGCAAAAGAAAAATACAAGGGGTGTGAAGCGGTTGAGGATTAAACGTAAGAGCTTATACATTTATGTGGAAAGTTGCCAGATTTACAGTAGATATGAATAATTCATATTCTGCATCCTCATTCAGGAAATTGACTTTGAGCTCCTTTTGCTGAATGGAACATGTAAGGCTTTTATGTAATCAATTATTTTGATGGATTATGATCCAACACAGTGAAAGCTGTGCTGTAAAGCTTCTTGTGCTTCATTTACTGCTAAGTGTAGCATATTTAAATTAATAATAGAGTCTTATACATACCTATGGTCTTTTTTAATGTTGAAAGATTATTTAGGTCACTGAAACATTTATACAAGTGATTAAAGCATCACTTCACTTTAGGTATGGCTGATCTGCAGGCTGCATATTGTGCCAACTGTTAATTCACACTGGTTCATGGTTTGGGTGATGATCTGTGGTGTTTGTGTTCTTTAGGTGGACAGGAAAGTGGTCTATTACATTCAAACCCCCATGGAATCAGTGGGCTGGGAAGCCATGGACTCCATGACCTTCTCTGTAGCCACACCACCAACCTCGCTGGACAGCCAGACCTTCAAAATCGACATTTCCTATGAGAATACTGGACCTGAACGCAGCACAGTCCTGCTTGCAAACACAGGTATGAACCAAAGTATACTGTCAGTTCTCTATCACTGTGAGCTAGAGGCTAATGTCACCATGATGACATGCTCACTATAACAGTGCTAATGCAGATCAGATATATTGTTTTCATTTAACTATTTTCACCTTCTTTAAGCTATTTTACCTGAGGATAGATAAACAGTAAACTATTTAAAGCCAAAGAAGTCTGCAAGGGCTGCACGTGTGATGTTTTTCTCTGTATTGGCAGAGAAGATTTGGCAAATTGTTTATGAGCGCAGCCCACTTACTTAGCTCTCCTTCTCATCCCACAAATGCATGTTCTATACAGATGTGACACTTTAAAAGGGATATAAACAGGCTTTCCAGTGGCATGAGATTTATTGCAAAGACGCATTGTTACAACAAATAAATGATCTACCAAACACAAATTTTCTTTCTTTTTGTGCTAAACTTATTTAACCTATCACCTCAGTAGTAAGACCTTCTTGCCTGGATGTTTAATGTTCTTAACCAATCAGAAATGTTAACTACCTCCTAAACAGAAATTTTAGCGAAGCACACTGCTGCTGGAGGTAACATCAAAGTGCCCACACTGACATCCCTAAACACCTGAGTAGAGATGATGCCTATCTCTTAAAAGGTTTTGCTGATTCTATCAAAAAGGCCATTAGAAAGTTTTTGCTTAGAAATACTGCCTTATTTCTGGCCTCATCATGAAAATTTTGTCTTCAAGCACCAGTTACTCCACAACGTCATGAACACTTATCCATCTTTTATTTATTGATTTTTTTTTAATGTTTATTTACCATGAGCTTTCATGGTTCTATTTGTATGTTGTTGTTTTTTTAATAAATGGAAATGTTTGTTATCATACAGCCCATGCCCCAAATTCCCTGAACTTTACACTGTACTTCCCAGAAACATCTCAGGGTAAAGGGAAGTCCTTTGGACTTAAGAGCATGTTTATTGTATTGGATATGCATTGAATAAATAGTTGGTCCTTGGGTAAAATTTTTGTTGAGGACATTCAGCTACAGTTCATGTAGTTCAACATGAGGGAAACGTGGAGTTGAAGGTGTTTACCCAGTTTAACGACAATCCACCCAGTGGGTGTTGAGACCAAGGTTATTATAGTAAACTAAAACTAAATAACTAAAACTAAAATGTAAAAATCCTTTTAGTTAACTAAAACTAAATAAAAACGAAGCTTTACAAATAAAACGAAAACTAACTTAAACAGTTTTGTGTGCCTACAAAACTAACTAAATGAAATAGAATTAGGGGCAAAATTTCCTTAGTTATGGTCTTTAACACTAGCATACTAACTGACATGAACAACCAAGCCTAGAGAGAGTAAAATTGCCTAATTTGATTTGAGGCAACTTTACACCATGGAAATCTTAGGTCCTGAGTTGTAACAAACATTAAAATTCAGTAATTAAAGTAAAAAGCGAAGAGACATTTGGGTCTCCCCCTGACAGACAAAACTAACACTAAAACTAATAAAAACTAAACTAAAACAAAGAATTTTTGCACAATAAAAACAAAACGAAACAGAAAAAAAAAGCCGTAAAACTAATTAAAACTAAACTGAGAATTGAAAAAAAGGTGAAAATGATATAAAAATTAAAACTAATATAAAAAAAAAAAACTTATAAGAATCTTAGTTAAGACGTATCTCTTTGAAATCAGTGAAGTGACTTGCATGCCTTTTTTATTGCTTTTTTGGAGGGGAAATGTGAGCAGAGAGAGTGGAACTGGAGGGAATAATATGTACAAAACAGCATCAGGATCAGAGGTCAAGCCTGTGCCTACTGAACCACCTGAGCTAAACTGCACCCCATAACATCATCTTTAAATGGCAATTCATTCAGTAGTTGAAGAGGTGTTTTAGTCAGGACCAAAATTGAGAACTCATATATTTTAAAAAGCTGAACCCAAAGACATTTTCATTTATTAAGGCCATGCCACTAGAACCAGCATAAACAAAAGACAATGTTGTTGCTTGATTTTATTACTGTAAAATGTCTGAACATTGTTTTTCTTGCTGATGAAGTCAATGTTTGCTTGGTTCCAGGTGCTGAGGTAACAGAAGGGGGGAGTGTGGTCATTGATGAATCCAAGCTGGATGCCTCTAATCTGATGTCCAAGCTGCCAACGCCTCAGCGGAGCAGCCATGAGGTCTGGTTTCAGGTGACATCTCTGCCTCAGCATGGCGTTATAGTTGTGGGAGAGAGAAACCTCACCAAGGAGAAACCTAACTTCTCCCAGTTCATCGTTAATAAGTATGGAATCACCTACAAGCATGACAACTCAGAGACAACTCATGATACATTTGCGTTCAGTGCATGGATAAATCCAAAGGGCAAAACAGCACAGCGCCCTGAAGATGACATCGATGTTGTTGAGGAGTGTTTTAACATTACAATCACACCTGTAAATGATCAGCCACCTTTGCTTAAAACCAAAGCTCCAAGTCTGAGGGTTGTGCAAGGAGATTCAGTAGCCCTCAGGCCTGAAAATCTCAAAGTTGAAGACTTAGACAATCCTCCTGATGATATTAAGTTCTCTGTAATAAGTAAGCCAAACAATGGTTATCTAGCTCTTAAAGGGAAGTTGAATGAGTCTGTGGTGACCTTCACACAAGCCCAAATCAATAATGAAAGTGTTTATTTCGTCCATGATGGAAGCTCTGTCTCAGGGGTCTTCTACTTCAGTGTCACAGATGGCCATCATAAACCAATCTATAAACTCTTTAACCTAGAAGTGATGGAAATCACGATATCTTTGGTCAACAACACTGGATTGACATTGGAGCAAGGGAAGACATCAGTATCTCTGACGCAGGATAACCTCTCTGCTGAGACCAATGGAAAAAACATCACCATTCACTTCCAGATCACAAGGCCTCCAACCTCTGGTAAAATTCTGAAGAGCAACCAAGAGGTTACACAGTTTGAACAGGAGGATCTCCGGGCTGGACGATTATCCTATCACATGATCTCTCTGTCCTCTGCAGATGATAGCTTCGAGTTCACTGCCTTCACTTCAGAGGCAAATCTGACCGGCCAAGTGCTCAACATAACCGTCACACCTTTGATCCAGTTTGGTAAAGGTGTGAGGATTCCTAATGGGGTTGATGTGAAACTCAGTACCAACTTTCTGAATGCCTCTGAACTGGCTAAAATCACTGAGAGTGACCCTGTATTTGAAATAGTCTCCCATCCTAAATGTGGGAAGGTGGTTCGGACAGCATCTAAATTTTCCAAGAAAGCTGCCGCAGTGGAGTCCTTCACCTTTCAGGAGGTGATGCAGAAGTTGGTAGCCTTTAAAGTGAACACAAACATGACTGGGATTAAAGAGCTAAATGACTCACTGGTGTTTGTACTGAAAGCTGATAACATTCAACCTGCTAAAGGGGAGTTCCACTTTACAGTAGTGCCATTTGATCCAGCACTTTTTCCAACTACAAAGAGTCCTGTGCCAACCACATCAACGGCTCTGCGCACACCAGTGCAAACTTCTAGAAATGGAACCGCCTCACCGTTCATATCTACGGCTTATTTCACCACTCAGCAACCAAGTAAAAACCATCAAAAGTTCAAGGCACGCAACCGCTGGGGAAACTCCAACAGGACTAGTGTTTTTGGGACAACTCTTGGCAAGACAACACGAGGACCGGAGGATTTTCCCTACAGGAACACGCCGGTCCGTGTGGAGTCCTTCCCTCAAAAAACGTCCAGTCCTCTCCTGGTCATCTTACCTCTGCTTGCCCTGCTGCTGCTTGTCATCATATTTGTAGTCCTGGTTGTTTTTCTTCGACACCACAGGGAAAGGAAGCAAAGCACACCTACGCCAAATGAGCCAACCTCCAGTGGTCTTCCAAGCAGTCAGTCCTACCAAGGTCAAACCCAGAGGAGCACGACAGTCCCCACAGTGACTGTCACTCCATTAAACCACACCCGCCCTGGTAGTCCTGTCTTTGATCGTCATTCACCAGTAAATCCAAGCTCTGCTTACAACACTGTTGATTCAAACATTCTCATTAGTTCTTGGAGTAGTGGTTCTCCTGCATCGTCTTCCACGATCATTCACGCTACCACTCCCACTCTGCAGAAGAATCAGTACTGGGTATGATCCTACACAACTTAACTCTCAGCTTTATGTGTTCAAGGGCGCTGTGGCAGGTTTTGTATCAGATTAAAGTGTTGCTATGAACTTAATGATGCAATGACCTCTTTGTCAGGGATCTATTGATTAGTGCTACTCATTGAAATGTGCTATCATTATACTCTGTGTAGGACAAGAAGCATTGTTTGATAGGGGCTATTTATCTATTGATATATGCTTAATCTGAAACTGAATTGAGTTGTTTTCACCAAAATGGGGGTACAGCCACTCTGGAGAACAGGAAGTAATGTTTGATTCTTATCAATCCAGATAGACTATGCGATGGTAGCATGTTTTGACAGGGCAGCACATCTCAACAGAACACCTGTTAGATTATTTATCAAAGCTGCATTAACCACTATTCTTGGACATAGGTTTGAGGTGTCACTAGTAATACAGACTTATCACCCACTTCTGCATTTTATGGCACTTTTATCCTACTTTAGCCGGTTGTTTTGGTTCCATTGAATTTTGCTATTTGGCTCAGTTTAGCAGGCACAGGCTGTTTCCATTAACAGCAACCAGGCAAAGTTGAAAATTAGACAAGGAAACACAGTGATTGAAGGTCTGTGTCTACTACCACTGTTTCCATGCTAGCAGCACTGATTTTGCTACGTTAAGAAAGGTAACCTCTGATTCACAAGTGGTTACAGTTACGTCTGTATAAATAGTTCTGTGTACTGAATTTTTTTCCTTCAATTAGGAAAATTTCACTGATGAAAATAGCTCAAGCACTAATAACCTTTTATTAGTAGCAGCTGAGATCCAGAAGTAGTCAGAGCAGTTTCTCTCCTCCCATTGTTGTTGACAGAGTTAATCAGAAGTCTTACAATCTCTTTGTTTTGATTGATTTGTGAGGAAGAAGTGACATCTATGAGTGCTGTGGTGTTCTAGAAGCTGAGCTATTTACACCTGAGTGTGATATGAGGGTAAAAATCTGGACTGCATTATTTTTGTATAGGAAATGGGCTCTACCAGTGCAATAAACTAAGGTAGTAGTGGGCATAGCCACCCTAAGGTAGCTAAAATATTAACGTACTGTATAGCCATGAGCCCCACAGTTCCAGTGATTTGTTAGTCTGAATGGGTAATAAGGCAGTTTTTGTGAACATGTTCAGGAATAAGGCCTTATTACAGTGCATTAGAGGCTTTTTATCCTCCCTTGCTGGTCAACAATTGGTTAATGCAGCTTTATGTATAGATAAGTAATAAACTACTTTTGCCAAAGTCCATTGTGATACATTACTCATCAGTTAGACAGCTTTGTGCCATCCCTGAGTTGCACTATTCATTGAAACACTGGTTTACACTCTAAAACCAACAGACTGAGGACAAAATGATTACCACTGTGTTGAGGATGACCCGTGTTTGGTGCCTAATTTATGTTTAATCATTCTAATGTAATCTTGTCCATATGCACATTGATGTTTCCATCAGTTCTGATCATAACAATCTAAAACTGTGAGTTACTAAGACTGACACTGGCACGGAGACGTATGGTTGAAGCATTTCTATTGATTGTGCATATTTTTTTTATTCCTGTTGTGTATTATATATTATAATATAGCCACTTTTTTAAACTCAGGTATTTTGTTAGCAGCCGTGTATTAACATGTTACCTTTAGAGAGGGTTGCATGTGTTATGAATAATTAAGATGCATTATGAGACTGAATATTTTAAATCTTAATTCCTGTCACAAATGCTCACAGTGTTACTGTATCTTTAACTCTGAAACAGATGGTTTTGTACCACTATTTAAACGTTTGTTTTTATATCCCTGATCAGATCACAATGGTAAAAATGTTAGCACTGTTTTTATTTTTTATATCTATTTTATTATTCACAGTATTTATATGTTTTTAAGATTTGTGAGCGCTACTTCAAAACACTGACTTCAAAGCGACACAAATCACTGTTGTATCAAACCTTCTGTTCACCTCAGTGATTGAAACTCAATCTGTAGGCGTATCCTGTGATATCACAGTTTCACTTACAGCTAAGTAGACATGTTGGTCCAGCCACTGTGGAGCAGATAACCCTAAAATAATCAGTTATTAAATACAGAACATGAATTACCGGCTTTGTTCAGCCGATAATTTAGCAGTAGGCTAAAGCAGGGTTTACTGTATTGAACAAAAGGAGCTCTGAATTTAAAAAACTGTCAAGAGAGGGAATATTTCTTTGACTGAAATGATGGTACTGCTAGAATTTATTTCACTTTATACTAAAAGGCCGGTTTAACTTGCTTCTTCTCCAAGTATTTCCTGGAGGTTTTGGTTGTTGACACTGTAAAGATGTATCTACTGTAAATTAAAGGTACCTTATGATGTGCTTCCAACAAGCAGTCCAGTTTGGTTCAGTGCAGTGTGGTATTGCTTGCATTTCTTGCACTTCTTGCAAAGTTTGCCTGGCCTTGCTCGCAGTGATGGGGATTCCTACTCTTTTTAGAGATCTGGATCATTTGGCTAATCTCAGTAAGGTAGCTTTCCCAGATCTGAGTACACTTGAGCCCAGAGTTCAGTTCCTTTTGGTCAGGGCGCATGCAGGGCCCACTTGGGGAGGTGGTCTCAGGCGCGATGTTGATGTTGATGATCATGTGCACTCTGGCACAGTTTGAAAAAGAAGTGAATGCAGTCACACCCAGATATGAAAAGGAGGGTTGCATCAGCTTAATAACAGCATCATAAAAACTAATCATCTTGCCCTGGCGAGGCAGTTTGTTCACATTTTTGTTCATAATCTTTAGAATCAAGTCAACAAATGGTCTGTTATGACTCACCTTAGAGTCAGCAAGATGAGTTGCAAAAAGAAAAAAAAAAGCTATATCATTGCATCCTCTGAGCTGCATGTAGATGTGTATATATGAAGAGGGGCGTTGCTGTCATCTTAAAAAGTGATTTTTAAACTATCCATGGTGGCAGGATGGACTCTTAAAACATAAACAATCTTTGCTAAGGTCATGACCTGAGGGGTTGCCATGGTAGCAGCTTCTCTTTTCCCCTCCTTGGCAGGTTTGCAAACCAGCTAGCTACATGCATTCTGCCACCTTCTGTATCAGACTCCGTACATATGCAAGGAGCCCCGGGCACGGATCGATGGTGCTAGGGTGAAGGCAACCAGGGGGCGGTTCGAAACAATCAGGCCTATGGTGAAAGTAAAGCACCCTTATAGAGATGGTCTTTTCGCTCCCAAGCAGCACCGTTTGGTACCACATTTGGTATTTTTTTTTAGTCTGTGATGTGCTCTTATTTCAAAGGACGTGTCTGTCTCAACTATCTGTCATGTTTTTGTCACATCATGCATTTTGCATTTTTACATTATTACTGCTGTCACACAGAACGTAAAGATTCTTTCAACCAGTCAACGGACTGTTGTGCATGTAGCTCCACTCTTTAGGGTCCTAGCTAGACTTAGTACCTGAGTAGAAAGGTGTTAAAAAGTAGGATGGGACTGATCAGTTATTTGGTACTTTTCTAGATTTAAGCAGTAAAAAATAATTCTAACTGAACTGAACTGACCTGAACTGGACAGCTTGGTGGAATCACAGCTTTACTGACTGACTGCTTTCTGCGAGATAATCTCACAAAAACTACTGTAAACTTGTTATGATGGGAGATAATTTTGTACTGAAGAGAAATGTCTATTTGCTGTATTCCGGTCTCATCTGAAAGATTTAACCTGCTGTGTAACAGAAGTGTCATATTTATTTATACCATATTTTTAATAAACCACTTTAAAATGTTTGAAATTAATTTCTGCTTTTATAAATGAGCACATTCTTAAAAGTTGTCTCTTTGTGACCTGTGTGTTTTCTCCCCTAGCAGAATTTAGTAGTATCCAAACTCTTCTCCATCTATTTTTTTCACTAGAATTTAAACTGTACTTGCAGCCTCTTAACAAAAGAAACATTGCCTCAGAGGACCTATTACAAAAAGATTAATTATCATCATTACATCTCCCAGTTCCCTGCAATTACTCCCATTGTAGTTTCCAACATTGAAAACCACTGAAACCAGCAGGAGTTTGTCACGTTGTCTGCATAAAGATGTTTTGTGGTTTCCAGCCCAGAGGGGAATGTGATTTTTTTTGTAAATGTCCTCTTTAAATCTCATTTAAACAGGTAATGAGATTTGAAAATGCTCAGAGATCCTTAAGTGCAGCTGGGAGTCAGTCCACATGACTAATGATACAGCACAAAGAAAAGCAGTGAAGTGACTTTCTGACCTCAAACACACCATGTCAGACTTGTCTGTCATGTGCACAGGTGTCAGTTGAAGATTTAAATAGAAAAGCAAACAGGTTCAACAAATATGCAGCTAAGGATCTACTGCTTCTTGTTGACCTGCTTCGTTGACGATGAGCTAATAGGAGAGGTGAGTAATGGCATCACATGTGAGTCGCAAAGTTAACACAATGATGTCAAGGCAGAGTCCAACAACAGGAGCTTCACTGGGACACTTGTTGAGCACAATATTGTCATTTATTGTAAGGAATTTTCAGTAATGCTCAAGGTGAATGTCATCAAATTGTTGAGGTTGTTATTTGCATGAGTCTGGAATTCCTTACAAAACAGAGGAACTCAAACCACAAAATTAGCAAAACTAAAAGTTTTTCTTGGACACTGACTACACAAGCACCCCAAACATATAGTCCTGATCAGCAATTTTCATTTTCACTTAGGCTGGCTTCACATATGAAGCACTAACACTCAGAGTTCTTTTTTGGGAGGGGTTGGCTTTTCAAACTTTTTAGACGTGGTCTGTGTCAGACTCATTGTGAACAGGACACAGATTTTACAACAAGTACAACAAATTTCCATCCTTTATATTTGCAAAGGTAACTTTAGAGTTAAGTCTGTTATCACTACTGTTAAGGGGATTCACCTCTTACTTTCATAGATCACCATAGTAACTTATCCTGAACACAATCAAACCCCAATCACAGAGCAGTGAGCCCATAATGAGCAAGGGAGGAGGAAGACACCTACAAACCCTTTTTCCATTTTAGATACATGATTGTGAAATATTTGATGAAAGGTTGTTTTTTTTTCATATTAGCCAAGCCATATCTATACCATCAGAGCTGCAGCTATAATATTAAGTCTTTAAGTGTGAGACATGCCATTAACTTATTGATTTTTAACACATTATTATATTCAGATACACTGTACACTGTCCTTATACTTTATGGTAATTGAGTAAATCTGTATTGCAACACATTCCCAAACTCCTGACCATTTCCTAACATTTACTATGAATTTCTCCTGCCAGCCCCCTAGTAAAAACTTCTAGAATTCAGGCTGAGCTCATGTGTGAGTGATGCCAAATTTAGGGGAAATTTAGGATGAATGAACAGCTGGGGATGATGATGCAAACTGGATGTCATGTTAGAGTCATGGTGGGTGACAACTCTGTCATATGCATAATGAAACTGCTTACTATGCTTTTGTGTTTGCAGGTTTGTTCTTTACTTGTTGGTTTATACTGTGAATATATCTAATTGCACATTCTCGTAGTTTAAAAGGCCAAAACTGATCAAAGAGTGAGACACCATTGCTCCATCTGCCCTCTCTAGTTCACATGAATATTCATCTTAGACTGAAGATTGATGGGAAAATGATGCAAGTTACTTTGATGGCATTTAAAGCAGAACTGGTGTCACAAAATCACTATTTCTAGTGATGTAGCACAAGTTGAATCACCAACATGTACAAGGCTTTGTAAAATATGGATGTCACAGCTTTAGGGAGAGGGATTATCTCAGTTACCCAGGATTCAAATCATCCACACACTCCTACATGCATAAACACACAAAGACAGACCCATTTTCCAACACCCCCCATCTAAATCCACCCTCACTCCCACACAGTCAAACCAACACCGTTTATTTATGGCTCAGATGTTTCGCTATTTAAGCAAGTGCTGAAGAGAAATGATTCAAGCATACAAATTCAAACTCATACTCTTATCAAGACCATCCACAACACATGCTGAGACTGCCTGTTTGTGTTTAGGAAGGCTCACAATGACTGGAGAAACATCTGAAATAAGATTTTCCACAGACTAGAGCAGGCCAGCTCACGCTCTACTTCTCGTCTGAAATCATTTGCAGAGATGCATGGTTTGTTTTGTATGTCACAGCAGATTTATGCTCTTTTGTCTGGTTAAACACAACAAGCTGTAGAAAGGGTGGATACAGAGACACAAACCGAGATCAGAATCAAATCAACATTCAGTGGTTTGATATTTAGTTTGATTTTACAAGTTGACTCAGATTGGTCTAAGATGAATCGGATGGTTTGATGCAGCATTTTTTAAAATACCATGTTTTTTGTTTCTTGTAAGATCGTTAATATGGTCACAGTATCAGCACTTTCTTTTTGTTTTACTGTTTTTTGTTCTACTGTATATCCAGTCAGTTTGATCAGGATTGATCAAAGACATCTTTAGTTACCAGTAATTATATGATAAGACACGTCCACTTTCATCAATTAATACTACACTACAGATATTGGTTACTACTTGCCTCCTGTAGGTAAAGATCACAACTCTTTGGTAGGCTTATTCCCAGTTCTGTCCTGAACATACAGTAGGTTCCAAGATTTATAATGAGCAGAAAAATTCTCATGGAATTATTGCCATTTTCTTACACTTGTTTTTTGTATAAAATCAAACACCTGGCCATGCAGTCTCCATTTGTGATACTAAATGGATCATTCTGAAGAGCTCCGTGACTTCAAGCATGGTACTGTGATAGATGCCACCTTTGCAATAAGATAAATCATGAAACTTCATTCCAGCTGGATAGTTCACCACCAGATATAAGTGATATCAGAAAGTGGAAGCGTAAGGCACATGTGTGTAGAAGTCACAGAATGCTCTGCTGATTCCATAGCTGGCAAGTTCTGAACTTCCACTGGCATTAAAAGCATTAAAACTGCAGTGTGTCATGTAATAGGTTTCTATGTTCGAGCAGCTGCGTGCAAACCTTACATCACCAAGTCCAGTGCCGAGGCTTGGATAATGTGTTATAAAACACACCATCAATAGACTGTGGAGTAGTGGAAACATGTTCCATGGAGTGACAAGTCATGCTTCTATATTTGGCAGTCAGATGGGTGCGTCTGGGTTTGGCAGATGCCAGAAGAGCGTTACCTGCCTGGCTGCATTGTGCCAAGTATGAAGTTTGGTGGAGGAGGGATAATGGTATGGCATGGTAATGGCTTTTTAAAGGGTTCGGGCATGGCCCCTTATCTCCACTGGAGGCCATCTTAATGCTTCAGCATACCAAGACAATTTAGACAATGCTATGCTTCCAGTGTTGTGGCGACAGTTTGGGAAAGGCCCATTTCTATTCTAACATGACTGTGCCTCAGTGTACAAAGGAAGGCCCACAAAGACATGGTTTTACAAGTTTGGTGTGGAAGAACTTGACTGACCAGCACAGAACCCTGACCTCAGCATCATCACGCACCTTTGGGGTGAACTGGAGCGGAGATCACAAATTCCCAGAAAATAGTCCACAATCTTGTGGAAACTGTCCAAGGAGAGTGGAGGTTGTTATAGCTGCAAAAGAGGGTAGACTCCATATTTCAGTACATGTATTTGAATACAACGTTGTGGTCAGATGACCAAATATTTTTTCCATAGTGTAGATTTAGTCTTACTAATCTCACCCTTTAGTTTCTAGGGAAGTGTCACAAGTCCAAAGATGGCTGTCACCATATCTGATAGTGTCTCACTCTTATTTAGGTCAACCAGATAACTTTTAAAGAGGTGGATCTGAGGTAAACCTCCAAGTAAACAACCACAAGGTACTGCTGAAAAAAAAAACAGCTTTTTTATTAATACGTGTGACTAGGACTTTTGCAGTCAGCATTGAATTAAGACTTGATATGTGTATCTTGTTTTTCATTCTGCATTGTATTCATTTTTCAGTGAGGGAGTGAACACTCAGATGCGTCACATGGCAACTGATAACATATGTGATGCTGTCACATGACATTGCCTCAGTGTTAATCTACACATCACTGTCAGCTTTGAAACATTGATAACAGATCTGGAGTATGGCCTACTTTCAGTCTGAACTTTAACATCATCAGTTAAAGATATCTCATATTTCATGTGGTGTCCTGCTTCTGTAAAGACTGAGTATTTGGCATTCATTTTTGTGCAAACATTAAAAAAGCCCCTATTGTATCTGACTGGCCTCTGCCATGTGCAGTCATTGAGCACAAAAATGTGAAGTATGCACATCTAAATTGGCTCATAACAAGCACTCAGCCCATATGTGAAAGGGTTATTGAGTCTACTAGAGTTTTCACTAATAACATAAAGTTGTATGTCAACAAACTGATAACTTTTTCCCTCCAACTTTACCCACACTTTTTCCAGCCAGTGCTTTGGTAAAGTTTCTGCATAAAGTCTGGGTGAATGGATGTGTAAATGAAACCCCAAATATTCAGGAAATTTACTGCAAGTAAACTGGTGAGAGTGATGGTGTAGATATTCTCTGACTGGTGTTAAATGAATCCAATCTTTATGAATGAAATAAAGCTTCTCCAGACTCTTGTCACCAGGATAGTCTTTATTACTAAGACGCCGTAAATGTTTTTAGTTATATTTAGAGTTCACATAAAGGAAAAAAGTTTCACTGTAGCTTCACACAGTGCCTACAAAAAAATATCCACCCCCTTGGATGTTTTGTCCTTTTATTGATTTTATAAATCAATCATAGTCAATATAATTTGGCTTTTGGCAAAAAAAAAAAGAAAATCACAAAAAAACTCGGTGTCAAAGTGAAAAAAAATCTACAATGTAATGTCAGATTAACAAAAATGTGTAATGTAAAATAAGTGATTGGATAAATATTTACCCCCTTTACAGTGACTGACCTAATTCAATGGAGTTCCAGTTAGTTGGTGCTAGTAGTCTCAAAATTAGTTAAATGGGGATCATCTGAGTGCAGTGAATGTGTCTCAAGTGACTGTAGTATAAAGACACCTGTGTCTGGAAGGTCCAGTCACTGTTTAACCGGTTTTCCTGGCTACCATTACATCATGAAGACAAAAGAAGACTCCAAGCAACTCAGAGAAAGGGTTATTGAAAAGTTTAGGTCAGGGGATGGATACAACTTTTTTTCCAAGGCACTGAGCATCCCCAGAGTTTGGTAAAAAGTCGTCATCAAGAAATGGAAAGAATATGGCACATGTTTAAATCTGCATAGATCAGCCGTCCTCACAAACTGAGTGACTGTGCAAGAGGGAGACTAGTGAGAGAGGCCACCAAAACACCAGTGACTACTCTAAAGGAATGGACTGATCTGGACTTCCATGAACAAAAGTCAATTATGGCCTGAAAAAGAGGAACCTGATGTAGAGAAAAAGCTGACATCAAAGTACTTTGAGTTACAAAATGTGGATGTCTGGCAGGAAATGGTCACATGCTGGACACTCAGAGCTGTATGGTGTTAAAGAATGATTACATTAGAGGTCTGATGATACAAAGCTCTCACCTTTTTGCATAGTTTCTGTTAACTTTTTTTAATAGTAGCACTGACATTCAACATTTCTCAGATGACAGCTCATTTCCCAACATTTGTGCAGGGGAATCCACAGAGTCAGAGATTAATAATTGAGAAGAGTTCATGCTCTTAGATATTAAGTATAATTTAAGGGCGGTTTAATATGAACAAAGCAGTGCAGAATTCGTTGTGATGCTCCTGCTTAGAGAGAGACAAAGCTTGTTTGGTTTGATAAGGTTTCAAACACAGAAAAGGACCCTCAGATGGTTAATTGAATCTTTTTAACCACCATTTACAGTCTTTTTTACTCCTCCCTCACTTATAAACTACTGTAAGCCTAACAACATCTGTGCATTTGAAGTAGCGCTAATAAATCACCCATAATGTCATTAAGTTATTCATAAAGGCTAATCAAGGTTTGTTAAATACTGCGGAGGGTTTCAGAATGTAGCATGCTTGTGTTGAGAGCTATGGCAGTCACCCTTGAGGAGAAGCACTTATGTACTACTATACACTGAAGTAAACCAAGAATCCAGCTCTGCAATCCACCTTGTTTTTCTTCATTCTAAGAGCTTTTTACCCGTGTGGCATCAGTATCACATGCTGCTTTTCTCTGATACTAAGCTGGAGCCTGGTTTTAATCTGCTGGAAGATGGATGAATCACTGGCAGGGTCTTCTCTGGATTTCAGCTGTAAACACAGATTTCCCTCCACTCTGCACAATGATGACATCATCAGAAGGGGCAAGTGTTTAGACTAAGAACACATCGACATATGACGGTATAGTAATGTGAAAAAGTATCTGCCTCTTTCTGATTTCTTCCTTGCTGCATATTGGTCATTTTTAAATGTTTCAAATCATCAGAAAAACTTTAATATAAGACAAGGATAACCAAAGAAAATAGAAAATGCAATTTCTAAATCATGACTTATTTTATTAAAGGACAAAAGCCACTGCCTGACAAAATAAAGAAGGCCAAAAGATCTCAAAATGCAACACATCATGCTGCGGCCTAAAGAAATTAAAAAACAGCTGAGAAACAAAGTCATTGACATTTATCAGTCTGGACAGGGCTACAAAGCCATTACCAAGGCTTTGGAACTCCAGCAAACCACAGTGAGAGCCATTATCCTCATATCGAGAAAACTTGAGACAGTGGTGAAACTTCCCAGGAGTGGCCAGCCAACCAAAATATCTCCAAGAGCACATAAACGACTCATCCAGGAGGTCAAAAAAGAACCCAGAACAACACCTAAAGACCTGTAGGCCTCACTGGCCTCAGTTAAGGTCAGTGTTCATGACTCAACCGTAAGAAAGACACAAAAATGGCATCCATGGGAGGGCTTCAAAGCCAAAACCCCTGCTGACCAAAAGGAACACAAAGGCTTGTCTCTCATTTGTCATAGAAACATGTTGATGATCCCCAAGACTTTAGGGAAAATATTCTGTGGACTGATGAGAAAAAATCTGATCTTTTTGGAAGACCATAAAACTAACTCAGAATGTCATATAAAGAACATCAAAACAACGGTCAAACATGGTGGTGGTAGTATGATGGTCCGGGGCTGCTTCGCTGCTTCAGGACCTGGACCACTTGCTGTAATTAATGGAACCACAAATTCTGCAATCTTGACATTCCCTTAAACAGGCTGTACATGCTCGAAACCCTTCAATGTGGCTGAATCAAAACAATCCTGCAAGAAAGAGTGGACCAAAATTCCTCCACAGTGACGTGAAAGACTCATTGGCAGTTATTGCAAACACTTGCTTGTAGTTGTTTCCCCAAAAGTTAACACAATCAGTTATTAGGTTTAGGGGCCTTTAATTTTCACATAGGGCCAGGTAGGTTAGGCTATTCATTTTCACTGTCTGACATTGTAAACCTCAGAGTGACACATGTCTAATGCAGTAGTTCTAGTTCATCCTACTGCAAATAAGTTAGGTTTTATACGGATGAATTACATACTCTCATCTGTTAGACAATATGTAGTTATCTCTTCATCAACTTAGTTCAAGTGGCTGCAGGATCTTACCTGACAAACGTGTCTTCCTAGCATTTGACATCATGGTTATTGTTCTTTCACAGGCCACATTTAAAAAGTGACAGCCAAACAAGTTAAGGCTTGCAGCATCGACATAGTTGAACTGACAGTGTATCTAACCATGAAAACAAAGCACATGTGGTTAACTCCCACGTGCCTCACTGTCTAACGATTTAGTGCCTCCCTGTCAGAAGCAGTCTATTGATCCATTCGCAGTAAGATCATTAACACTGACATGCAGCACATATTTGTCCTGATGTTTAGTTTGCCCTGAGGCCCTGCAATGATTTCGCTATCATTTATATTTCATCATTCAGTCACTGATAATATAACGAACGGATGAGTGATATGATGTGATGGGTCTATTGGCTTATGAGACGGATGATGAAATAAAAAGATCCTCTGTATCGGCAGCATGTAGATACAAAACAGAAGGAGTTGGAAAGTGTCAATGGGCAGAGAGGCAGACTGTGACTCAGCCTTGGATAAGCAGAAAAAGGTGGAGAGAAGTTTAAATGTATTTGAAAAGTCCAGTTTTAGTCAGACCAAGACAATGATTTGACTTTTTCTGACTTCGTGTAAATCAGACATGTCCAAAGTTTTACCACTGAGGGCCAGATACAGAAACATACAAGGATGGCGCCACTCTCATCTACCTTACCTTGAGGATAATAAAGTTAGGACAACCAGTTTGATACAGGTTAAGATTTTCTTAGTGTTTGTGTATGGTAGTTAAAGGCTGACAAGGCTAATAGCCATCATATTAAGGATTTTGGGGAGGTCAGTAAAATTCAAGGGGGCCCTCATCAGCACTAGCTCCACCCCAGGAATGCCATTGGTACTGCTAATTGCTGCCGTAATCCATCAGGACATTATAAATCAAGATATCATTATCATTTTGGTTGCTAATATGTTTTCCATTTACAGTGTTATCTCTATTTAGTCTTGAAAAAAAAGGACATAAATAAATCCTTCTTGACAAGAAGTTTTGTTTACAGAATTTGCATGGTAGAACTGCTGTGTGCTGAAACTAAGAGGCACTGTACAGTCAGGCATAAGCTTAATGTTGTAATGTGGGCCACATTTATTTTTTTTATTTTTTTAGAATTTGCAGTGAACCAATCAAAAATGGACCAGAGGCCATAGTTTGGACACCCCCTGATGTAAACATATGGTCATGAAGTCCAACTCAAAGGAAGCAGGATATCTGCAGACACCTGCATGTACAGGTCAGGATTAGCAGAGACACATCTTTGTACGAAAGTGCTGCCAAAATCTACACACATGGATAGTTCGACATAGATGCTCTCAGAGGAAAATTTCACATTTGAAATGTGAAAACCACAAAAGAACAACAAACATCCTACCATTGTGTGGTGGTGTCATGGCAGACACATGATGAAAAGATAGAGGATGTGGGTTCATGTTTGAAAACTCAGCTTTCAGACAACAAAAAGAAACAAGCATGTTGGCTTTTTGGGGCTATGGATGACCTTGTCCAAGTCATTAGATATAACATCATTTCAGCAGCCAACCAGCTTTAGATAAAAAAAAAAAAATCAACTTTATTTATAAAGTTTGGCTTTACGTTCATGAAATAGCTACATTGCAAACATTACGGACTTAGCAACATTTCATAAATAAGATGAAACTTAACGTTTGGCTCTTTTAAGTCTTACTTTGAAAAAGAAGCCCCTCAGAAATCCATAAATGGAAATGAAATGGAAACCTTGACTTCAGAAATGATAAAATGCAAGTCAGATCAAATATTTTTCACCACACTTATGCAGTAAGCTTTAACCGTCAAATATGTTTTCAACCTTTATTTTTATGTCTGTATATTTCCAGCGGATGTGTGCAAGAGAGAACATGCAAGATAAATATCACGGACTCTTGAGAAAACAGTTATCTAATCACAGTATTCCATAACGGTGTTTCATAATAAAATACATTGTTTTCACTTAAAAAAAATCTCACTCATTTGAAGTATCTTACCTCTGAATTGAATGATTTTCTAACTTATCCTTTAGTATTGATCAGAATAAAATAATGTTTTTGTATATATTAGTCATCGTTGCATATAGGTCAGCTGGTATTTTTAACAAACAAGCAGAATATAATACAAAGTGGCTTATACTTTTTTTAAATAAAAAAAAACTGAGTTGACAATGGGGATAAAAAGTAATGGCTTTAACTAGATTGAGCAAGGCTGAGTAGCACGGAGGAATTAAAAAGGTCTAATTCGGGGTTAATTTACGTATAGACCCATTTTATAAGTAGTTACATGAGCAGTGGCTTGCTTTAGCTTCGTTTGGCTAAAGCTATCATAGCTACGCTGGCTACGTAAAAGGTGATACTACACAAGCTAATGTAGCTAAGTGAGCTTTAGCAACAAGAGCTTTAACAAACATAGCCAAAGCTAATGTAGCTGCATAGCTTACATAGCTGCTTTGTGAGCTTATCTTTTGCTACATTAGCTACATAGCCACATTAGCTAGGTGGCTAACGTTAGTTTTAACTACCGAGCTGTGTTAGAATGTTTTCATGGAGGATTAGCTCTGTCCCTGTAAGCAAACTGTTTTACTTGGCTTTAACATTTTGTTATCAGGTTTTGCAGGTCAGGTTTTTAACTTTTAACTTTTGATATCCTAACCATTAGCTTGACTCTGAACCCTGACACTAAACGGTAGTTTAATCTGATTTTATTTTGAAAGTTTTAGCACGTCTTTCGGTTCTGAAATAGACGGTGTCTCAGATGAAGCCTGACCCCTCTCAGTCATTCTGCCATCAGTTCATGAAACAATATCTGAAAATGATACTTCACTTTAGCAAATACAGCAGAGATGTTTCCCCACAGTTCATCTGACTTAAGGCTGTGATGTAGTTTTTTAACAGTCAGGGTACTACCATGCCTTTTCAGGAAGAAGACAATATTGGATTTATGACAAACAGACCTTTATAGTAAATGTTAAACCCCACTGCACTGGGCAAAAAGAATAAGAACAAAAGCAGATAGGTAACAGGAATAATAGTAAAACACAGTCTGAACAAACCAGTTTTCATTCTGCAGAAGTTGCAGTTTATCTGCCGATGTGATTTTTATCAGAGCTTGTCCCAGCATTTTGCAGCCAGTACATACATGTCTTTGTGTCTCTGGGTGAGAAAACAGTTTTGTGAGCTTCAAAGTGTCCTCTTCCCTTGTTGTTCATGCTTGTTTATTGTAATTAGAGCTATAAATGAAACTCTCTGATGGGGAGAGGGGTGAGGAGAATGCACATCGGCCCACAAAGACAAAAAATGTGGGTTGTGTGTATGTGTGTGTGTATCTTGGAGAGCAGCCAGAGAGGTGGGGGGTGGGAGGGCAGTCAGCGTTTTTCAAACTACATGAATGAGGCCCCACCGGAGCCAGCTTCCTGTGTGAGGGCTATAAAAACAAAACCGGGGCTGAAGAATGCCGAGTGCTCCCACATTCCTGAACGTTCTGCCAGGTATACAGGAGCAGGTCCTCATCTCTTTCCTTGGATAAACAGAAAACATAACAATTCCCAAGATGCACAGGCATGGAAAACACAGAAGGATGCAAATGTTCATCTGTAAAGGTCAAAGCTGGGCTAATGGAGGGGGTTTTGTGTAGAGCTCTGCTGGTGGTCCATAGATTCTGTCAGAGCCATTACAACCAGAAACACAAAAATGTGTCACAGAGCAAACAAAAGACATATTCTTTAGTTCTATTTGACTTAATTTTCCTGTGATAATGAATAATACCAGTGTTTGAATAATTTCCTTGGGATCTAGGAATCAAAACAATAGGCTGATTATTACAATACATCAGATATGCTGATCTTAAGCCTTATTGTCTGTTTTTTCTTGTACTTTTGCAGCTCTGGGGAAGCATACAAGTCAATAAAATGTACGGATGCATGGCTGCTTTGTGCTTCTGTGATTGCAGCTTTCCATTGGTGCAGCTTAAAATATGAGTGTTTTGCTACAAGGCATGGATTAGACACCTGAGAGCATGTTTGACCCCAGCAGTTTTCTGGCTCTTTGTTTCATTCAGTTGTGTGAATAAACCTTTTATTTTTGCCCAGTTGAGGATGCAACATGAAGCGAACTCAAGATGGAAAAGGTTCATCTTTCTAGGAACAGGATTAGGCACACTAAATGCAAAAATTTTGCACTTTCATTTTTTTCTTTAAGTGGGTTTTATTTGAGGCACAATAGTAAGTGAATTATTTACAGGAGATGCAGTCAGCACACCCCCTTTTATTGAGGAACAAATTGTCCACCGTGGGATACAGGCAGATAAACATAAGTGCCCCCCAAAGCTTTTTTAAGGCAAAGAAAAATATGGGAAATGATTTAAATACAGAGTACACTCACACCAGCATTGGTGTTATGGTCAGACCTAGTTAAAGGTGTAGAATTTTTGCACTGAAATGTCTATATTGATTAAAAAATGACAAATAAAGCTTAGTGTCATCCTGCCATTCATTAACAATCACTCATTCACGTGTTTCCCTTTGCCTGCTCTGGTAATCAGCTGGTATGACATCTGCTCACTTAAATTCTTAGCCAATCCCATTCTGCCACAACCTCTTGATCCAATCATCCTGCTGCTGTCATATTTTGAAATGTGTTCTCCTCTCCTACGCAGTCAGTCATTTTAATGCAACCCTCCTCCATCCCAGCCACCTCCATTACATCTCATCAGTGTCCAGGTCCAGCCTCTCCGGCATGCTGCACCCCTTCATTGCCACCTCCAAGTTATCTTGTCAGAGTTGGGGTCAAGCTTCTCAGAAGTCCAATCCTCATTTTATCCCACTCCTTCCATCACCACTACCTGAGTCTAGACTCCATAAGGGGGGGGGGGTATCCTGCTGTCAGCCCCATTACCCCTTCAAGTTAAACATTTTCAACTTCTGCTGCGGTACTTTTAAAAGTGTTAAACTCGTATTAAGTCTCTCCTTATTGAACTGTGTTATGTTTGAGTTGAGTACTTAAATCCCCTCAAATATTTCCAACAATTTTCTATGTCAGAGAAATTTTTACAGGTGTACTGGTGGCCACCGTGACAAGTCACAACCTGTTTATCACTGTCTTGGAAACTGTGGATGTTATGTCAAATACTGCCGCATAAGGAAGCATTAACTGGTCCGGGAAGCTGCTGTTCTGTTGCTGTATCTCATTCATGCTTTTTGTTGCTTCTCTGCGATAGAGCATGATTAGTCCCTGATATTGGCCCTGTGCTCTGCCACCATAGGGCTCCCACGTAACTCATCCTACCAACCCATGATCTCTGCAACAGTGTGGCCCCACACCTGTAAGTGATTCCAAAATACTTTGTGGGTTGCTCACAGAAAGGGATGAAATAGGTACGCTCTCTTATCACAATGTTCAAATTTTCATCATCTTCGAAAACGTTTGCAATAACTGCCCTTCTATATCATGGTAGATAATGTTGAGACATTATTAACCATTGTTATCCACATTTCCTTTCACTATTGATGAGAACTCAGACTGATAAGGATCTTATCTGCTTTTTAATTGGTAACTGTTGTAGGCAGTTTTTCTGTCCAGTCAAATTTTAAAATAACATATCCTATCGTTTAAAACATGTGGTATCAAAATAGTATCAAAGTATATAATTAGACCGTATCAACCACATGTTAATGCACATTTCATAAGGTTTTTATGTTTACTTTTGATATGTCACTATATCTTTACAACAAAAGTGCATAGTGCGCTGTGCTTCTGATTTGATCTGTTCTTTAATATATTTATGTGCATAAGTTTTAGGCATAAGCACTACTGATTCATCATAGACCTCATGTGCCACAACCCAGGGCTGGGTCAACAGACACGTGTGTTGCTTGGCAGCCAAGGTCAAGCTGGACAGCATTTCTCTGGTCCAGGCCTTTTCTCCCCCCTGGTGATATGCCTGAAGACTGTTGGAAGTTTTGGGCCGATAGTACAACCAGGGGCTTGTGACAACCCTACCACCAAAGTGGACAGAAGCCTAGGCTGTGTTTACTTGCCAAATCCACCCCTACCTCTGCCCTGTAGGTGTGGATTTTGTTATTTTTTCAAAGGATTATTTTATCATGCCCCTGGTAATATGCAAAGACATCCAGAGCATGACCAGGGTTGTGTCAATTCTCCTTTCTGCTCACTGCTCAATAACCATGATTATTTAGGTCTCTATAATGCTTATATGAAATTTTAATATTGCTACATTCACAGCACAAAGCAGGAAGACCACTTTAACAGCTCTTCTCCCTCGTTTGAAATTCATCCATGGAACAAAAACAGTGTGTTTAGTAAATACACTGTATAAAGTGCAATTTCTGTGGAACAGTGTGTTGGCATGGAGTCATATTTTCCACACTTACACACCAGGTAAACTCGGGATCTCCCCCTGCTCTAAGCTTTCAAATGAAGGTTCTCTGGTCTCTCTTTCAGCCTGCTGTATAAGTCTGGTCTGTATCCATCTGTATAAGTTCTTCTTCAGTGAACTCCGGTTCATACAAATATCCTCTCGTATTCACAGTAAACGGGACATCATCATCACTCTTGTCAAAATTGCTCGTTATCTTTGTTTTAGCTTGATGAGGTGTTATTATTCCTGAAGAAGTCTGCAGACCCACACAGCTGACCAGTGGATGTGTGAACAGTAAACAGTGTGCGGAGGCGGAAGGATACAAAATGGCAAAAGTTGCATCATAAATGACACAGAGGGTTTTTTTTGGGAGAAATGAAGTGCTGTGTATGTTTTCAGCAGGCGAGACAACAGATTTTCTTGGCCCATTTATTCATAAAACTCGTTAATTTACACGAACAAAACGTTCCCATCTACAGCCGCTACGTGCCAGCTCTCTCCAGGCTCGTAATAACAACAGGATCAAATTACACGGAAATCACTGGAGGCTAATGCCACTACTATAGCCAAGCACCTCATACCACCCAACTTCAAAAATCCTTAAATATCCCTTTAAGAGCACCCCGTGGTGGACTTTACATTTAAAACTATTTTAATTACATTGTACTTGTGACCCTATCTGCAGTAGTGTAAAACATGGCTTCCTTGCTGTTACTCCATCAGGTCTTTCATTAAAGGGCACCTCCTATGACTAATCCACTTGCTATTGACAAGTACCTTTAACAACTCCACTTAAAAAGTGACAAACTATCCCTTTAGGATATTCTATTTATGCAAGAGGACATTTTTGATTGATGGTTGTGATACAGGAAGTTCAGGGAGCTCATCAAAAACATTAGTGTTCTCTCTGTGAAGACTATGAATACCAATGGGAAGCTTAAAGGAAGTCGTTTTGTCTGTAAGTGAAAGAAAGCACACACAGAAGAAGGAAATAATGAGAAAATCTCTAAGGAATGCAGAGCATAATGGAAACAAGGTGGAGTCGTCTTTAATGAAAACTATTTTTAGCAGGATGCTGCTGTGCTGAGGTCAGTGGGTGATCTAATGGTAGCTGCTGACCAAACCCACATGTTTGTGCAGTCATACTTCCTGCATTAAAAAGGAACACAACTGCATGTAAGCAAAATTTTATCTGAGAAAGCGACAGAAATCAACAGATGTGTTGGAAGAAATCATTTCACTTCCATTCAACAGGTGGGAAAAGTGATTAAATGCTGAGAAATAAACTTCTGGTCCTGAGATCTGACCTCCTGAGAGAGATAGAAGTGACTTTTACAGTCAATCACATTTAAGCTCCACACATAGAGAGACAAAAATGTTCCTTACTGTACAGCCTGTAAACTACAGGTTCTCTTTAAAACCATTACATAAAGTGTTTTTCAGACATGAAGAAAATCTACTCTTATCACCATTGCTTAATGAGAAGTGAACATGTTTTACCTCAGACTGTTGACAACCATCAGCAGACCAAACATTCCAGTGTCACGGTCACATGAATGCAGGTCACATGGAGTTAAGCCTGATGATATAACTCCACACCCAAGACAGAACATCTTACATTTCATAAGGATGCCTACTGGTCTCCTCCCCATTGAGGTCTTTGGGGCATGTTTAATAAAGCTCAACCTGTGTGAAAACATGCTAAAGCAGAAAGTGCAGCTAATGCATCTCCGTTAGCTGCATGGGCTACGTAGATAATGGCCCTATGTAGCTAACATAGCAAAAGCTAATCTCACAAAGTAGCTACATAAGTTACATTATCTACACTATCTAAATAGTTAAGTAAGTTTTAGCTACATTTGTAAAAGCTCAAGTTGCTAACGCGTATTTAACTATAGATAACATAGCTGACATAGATATGTAGCTGACGTAGCTAAAGCTAAGCTCACAAAGCAGTTGTGTAAGCTATATTGGTACTCTATCAATTCAGCTAAGTTAGCTTTAGCTATGTTTGTTAGAGCTCACGATGCTAAAGCTAACTTAATTATTGATAACATAGCTATATAGCTAACAAAGTTATGCATTTAAGGCTGCAAATGCTACGCTCAAAAAGTAACTATGTAAGCTACATAGATACGCTATCCATGCAGCTAAGTTAGCTTTAGCTATTTTTGTTAAGGCTCACATTGCTAAAGCTAACATTATTATGGATAGTTAACAAAGCAATGCAGCTAAGGCTGCAAATGCTCTGTCAAAAAGTTGCTATGTAAGCTACATAGATATGCTATCCATGCAGCTAAGTTAGTTTTTGCTATTTTTGTTAAAGCTAACATTGCTAAAGCTAACACTATTATGGATAGCTAACAAAGCAATGCTGCTAAGGCTGCAAATGCTCTGTCAAAAAGTAACTATGTAAGCTACGTAGATATGCTATCTACGCAGCTAAGTAAGCTTTAGCTATTTTTGTTAAAGCTCACATCGCTAAAGCTAACATTATTATGGATAGCTAACAAAGCATTGCAGCTAAGGCTGCAAATGCTCTGTCAAAAAGTTGCTATGTAAGCTACGTAGATATGCTATCCATGCAGCTAAGTTAGTTTTTGCTATTTTTGTTAAAGCTAACATTGCTAAAGCTAACATAATTATGAATATCTGACAAAGCAATGCTGCTAAGGCTGCAAATGCTCTGTCAAAAAATTACTATGTAAGCTACGTAGATATGCTATCCATGCAGCTAAGTTAGCTTTAGCTATTTTTTTATCTAAAGCTTACATTGCTAAAGCTTACATTGACAATATAGCTTTGTAGCTAAGGCTGCAAAAGCTAAGCTCACAAAACAGCTATGTAGATATACTATCAACATTGCCCGGTATCCGTACACCTCATAAAGGCATATAACTGCCAGGTGGTAGTTACAGTCAAGCATGTTTATTGTTTTGGTAGTATCACGCGTCTTTGTAGAATGGAGATTTTCAGCTCCAGATTTTAGCTTCTAGTTGAAGTATAGCCACTGTAGTAATCTGGAGGAGATAAAGTGAAACTTACAGTGGACCAACAAGAAGTCTCAGGAGGTGACCAGGATGACTTAACGTACACTTCTCTCTCACGCAAACATGTACGCTGGTTTTTCATGGGTGACTGTACCACTGGGGATGTAACTTGAAGCTGGCAGGTAGGCAATTGTTCTGTGTTTTTCCCCAGAGAGTGAGAATCTGTGTCAGCCCAGAGTCCCAGTACTCCTTGTCTCTTCTGATCCAGGGTCTCTCAGCTGTGTCAGGACAGGGTCTCCCCTCCGCGACTTCCAGCCCAAACTCCGATCAAAGGCCAGCACCGACCCGGCTCTAATTGAAAACAGACCCAGCCTGCAGGAATATGCTGAGTCCAGATAAACGCCACGCATACCAAACACATGAACTCAGCAGAAAGAGACAGAACAGGAATTACACTCCAAGTTTGCTGCACATGTGACAAGGAGGGAGTGTGTGTGTGGGGGGGCTTTGTGATTAAAACCTCTGAAGCATGATTTTTTTTTTCAACCCATATGTTGTTATCTGTGCCAGCACTGATAACAACCAAAATTTCTGCTATGGGATCATATTTTTTGAATTATTTGATCTACCATGCTTAATGGACTGCATGACCTCCCTCCACCAATGAGCCAGATTCAAGCCTGAAGCAGCTCCCCATGAGTGCTACTTCACAGGCTTTTTAATGTGCAGGTGCTTTCTGAAGATGCACAGTTGAAGTGATGAATATGTAAATAATCGATTCATTTGCACGTTACAACGTGTGGATTCTGACTCCTCTGATATAAATAACACTCCAGTTGGTGATATGTGATATGGCTTCAAGTCAATATTATTATAGATATAGTCTTGTAGTATTCTAGCAATAGTATTATAGATAATAGTTTGACATAACACAAACTTTTTGAATTCTCTGCAAAAATTAGATTAAAAATGGATACAAATCAAATCATAAAGCAGCTGCAGATGGTGACTTATAATGGACGGATTTATCAGTAGGTATCTTGACTTTGCAGTTCCCTCCCCTTTGTCTTTTTTTTAATCCTTTAAAGCCTGATAACCAACATAATAACCAGAAAATTCTCAATTTTTTGGGAACTGTGATGTTTGTATCACAGCTGTATATATATTTACCAGGTTGCCAAAAACACAATTAATTTTATCTTAGAACTGACAAGAAAATCAAAAGCCCATTTCCTAAAATATCTCGGTATTGTTCCAGGGCCTGCCTTGGTGATTGTGAAATAGGGAACCATCAGAGAAGAACAGGTGTACCTTCCTGCTAGTTAAGTTTTCATCTTTGTATTTCTGCTTTCATGCCATCAAACACTTAAAATAACATCCTGATTTATCAGTATGTGCTTTAGCTTATCTTATAAGTTGGGACAGTGAACATTTGCTTCTCTAAATCTATAAAAGGCCTTTCTCAAAGTCTAATGAGAAACAGCAGCTGTATAAACACACCATGCAATAACAACATGTTCAGTTTTTCATACTTATACCTGGGCTTGGAATATGACACTTGATCTCAAACAAACCATTTCCTTTTAACAGAAATCCTGTGTTTGCTTTTGCACTTCCTCTTTCAATATAGTTTTATTATGAGCAGGAATATGAAGGATGAAATCATTGTGGTTTCCCTTGGGCATTTCCTGGCATTATAATGTCACATTAAATCAGCAATAAGAGGAAATCAGGGTCAAGCACACAATGGCACTTGGTGTGAAATTATTTCATGTGAAGTACTGAAAAGAGGGTGTGTTTGTAACAGATAGCAGATCCAAAATGAAGCACTGGTTTCATGGCTGGATTGAAAAATGAATGACGAGCACATGTGTTGCAAACAGAGGGACATTTTCTTATAAACGTGAACCCAAACTCAAAGATTTATGAGGTTTAAGTTCTCGTTTCTTGGTGAAATCAGACCTGAGTGTTGCACAGAAGGGTGCAACAGGAATTGGGCGTGCTCTGCACAAGGACGTCGAGACACTGATTCAGTCCTTATGAAAGCAGTGTGGTCAGCAGCAGCGTCTGTGCCAGCAGGTCATTAGAGGGGGAAACCCTGTTCTCACAGCTTCTGCACTGCCTCTCTGTGCCAGCTACTGAAGCAGAATGAAAACAAAGACATTTCACGGTTTGGTAATGAGTAAACAAGGCTTAAAAGACTACAAAATACACAGAGGGGTTAAAAAAAAAAGAGCAACAAAAGGGGAAAATATAAAGTCATTTTCTTCTCTGTAACGAACAGCTGGGATAGGGTTGGTCTGGAATTTCTCAATTTTTGGATGGTCACCACGCTGACGACAAGGGTACAGAATGTTTCTGGGTCACATTCAGTAAATTCCAGGGAATCACAGAGAGTCCAAAAAGAAGAGAGCCAAGTCTCACAGGAGCAATTCAATTCAAATTCAAAGAACTCTATTTATCAGTTAGGGACTTCATTTGTGTATTAGTGATGGTGAAAACAACATAAGCTTTTGAAGCTTAAAAGAGGCAAAGCAGCAGGGACAACTTACACCAGAGATGTAATGTGTCACAGGGTCCTTCTCAGTTAATTTCTCTCCCCTTCCATTCCCCACTCTTGTTTCCTTGTGTCTTATCTCTTCCCAGTGAGTTTTCTAGTCGTCTGACTACCCAAAGCACTTTTGCACTGCAGGCTGCAGTTACCCATTCACACTTGTTGGCTCCACATTCACAAACCAATGACGAAGGCTGCTATGTCAATATGAGTGTTAACTATGCATATATGAGCATTAACACAACGCTGACGCAGCAGTGGAAGCAGCTTGGGGATAAGGGCCAATCCCATATCTACCCCTTAACCCTTCCACTTAACCCTTCCCCTTCATCTACCCCTATGTTTACCCCTTCCCCTTGCCCCTTGAAACAAAGAGAGGTAGGGGTGAAAACATTCCCCTGCGAAATGAGACGCCACTTGATTGCTGTTCATCATCACACATTACCGATAAACAGTGCATTATCAAAGATGACAATAAAGCTTGTCACAGATCTCCGTGTTGAACTTCGACATTTATTTATACAGTTAATAGCTCTCATTTACTAATGTACATACCAAAAATACATTAAACTCCCATTCCTAGTGGCCAAAGATTGAATATATGAGAAAAAAAAACAACTGTCATATTTTCTACAATTATTTATAAATGGCGAAAAATTTATATTCACACACCTCCCCACTCTGTTGTCCCATTTCACAAGTGAATGCAATGCATGGTGGGAAATTCATCATACCCTTTGGTTTCAAGTGTGGTCCTGAAAAATCTTCTTTCCAGGGCTACGCAGCCCTTGGCCCTTTGCCCTAGCCCTCTATTCAAAAGAGAATTGGGACACCCCTTCCCCTTACATGAACGCGCAAAACCAAGAGGAAGGGCTAAGATAAGGGGTAAGGGGTAGAAATGGGACTGACCTTGAGGCCCCGTCCACACGGAGGCCTCAATTCAGGAGTATACACAAACGTTTTTTTGTAGTATCGGCGTTTCATCCACACAGAAACGGCGTTTTGGGCGACTGTAAATGATACTTTTTGAAAACGGGTCCCAGAGTGCACAAATCAGTAAACGACTACAGTTTCGTCTCCATGTGGACAGCCAACTGCATCTTTCTTGAAACAGTTATGTCACACATAGCGTAGCTCTCTTAATCGACTGCATGGGTCCAGCCAAAACAGCAATATATCAGCGTTTCGTTCAAAACAAAACGCCAATATATCGTTTTCGTTTCCGTGTGGACGGAGCCTAAGTGTCTTGCCTAAGGACACATCAACATGTGACTGCAGGAGCAATTAGAAAGTGAACTCCCTGGCCTTCCAGTTGAGGGACTGGACTCTTCCACTGTGCCACAGTCCCCCCAAACTCAAAAGAAAGAGAACTTTCTGCTATGGAGGACAAGTATGAACAAGCAAGTCTAAAGCTTTGAGGGAGGTTACTGTGAAATTGTCAGGGTTTTGAGTGAAAAGGGCTTTATGTGTACAGATCAGTGTCATTAGGTTTGATGTATAAGGCTTGTTCATGTACATTCTTGGGATCTGTACAATGCACCACAGAGGTATGTGATATGTTGCTATACTGATATTGTTATTAAATATAATTTCATTATCCTGTATAAATATGTACAGCTTACCAGTATGTTTTATCATCACTGTGTGTTGAACATATTTTCAGCAGATCAGTGCTTGGAGAATAAACAGACAAAAAAGTAATGAACCACGGGAAGATGCTGTACCTCCAAACCAATCATATTGCACCTCTGGACAAGACATCAGATAAAGAAACACTGGCGCATCTTTGCTCTTTCAGAAGTCTCCTCTCTTCTCCATTATCCCTACCTTGCCTGCATTGAAGCAACATAAAGCTGACAAGCTTTATGGAGATTTTCCAGCAGGACTTGGCACCTGCCCACACTGCCAAAGGTACCAAAAGCTGGTTCAATGACCATGGTGTTACTGTGCTTGATTGGCCAGCAAACTGGCCTGACCTGAACCCCATAGAGAATCTATGAGGTATTGTCAAGAGGAAGATGAGAGACACCAGACCCAACAATGCAGATGACCTGAAGGCCACTATCAAAGCAACCTGGGCTTCCATTACACCTGAGCAGTGCCACAGGCTGATCGCCTCCATGCCATGCTGCATTGATGCTGCAATTCATGCAAAAGGAGGCCCAACCAAGTATTGAGTGCACAGAAATGAACAGACTTTTCAGAAGCCTGACATTTCTGTTTAAAAATATCCTTTTTTATTTATCATATGTAATATTTTAATTTTCTGAAACGCTGAATTTTGGGTTTTCATTATCTGTAAGCCATAATCAACATTTCAAGAAATAAAGGCTTGAAATATTTCACTCTATGTGTAATGAGTCTATATAATAGTATATGGGTTTCATTTTCTGAAATGAGTGACAAAAAATAATATACTTATGTCTGCTCAGGGCCTCTGTAGATATGGCTGCCTCCATAACAAACTCTGTCTCTAATAAATCCTCTACAAAATTAAACTCACTGTCTTGTGTTCCCATGTTTTACCGTTTGGGTTTTTACTTGTGTCATGCTCTTTAGTCAGTCTTCTTCCACAGCATCTGAAAGGTTTTTCCTGCGCTTATCTTGTGGATGCCACTCTCTCACACTTAATGTTGTGTCTGTTGAATGTGGTCAGCTGTTCAGTCTGAATTGAGATCTGTTGTTTCCTGCTTTCAAGACTGTGGTGAGTAAAATGATTGCCCAAAACAAAGCATCTTCATTCTGGATGCTTTTTTTTTCCACTACATAAGAGCCAGAAACCAGAAACCACTATGAGGTGATGGGTCCAGTCATATATGGAACTGTCACATTTAGCATGAGCAGATAAGTGTAAATATTCTCATCTGAATTCTTTTTTCTCTCCAAAGCCTCATGCTCTCAAAATTTATCTGTTTTGCTTATTTAGAAGAACCAAAGCTTTAGGCCAGGGAAGAGCAAGAATGTAAAAACAGGAGCACCCATTTCCTCAGGCGTTGGCAGTGCTGACAGAAGGCCTGGGGGAAGAAATTACAACAGGCTGTGTGTATCGTGTTGAGTTTATGTCAAAAAACGAAAACCAGAGATAAGAAAAGAAAGTATAGGACATAAAGAGAGGCAGAAATGAGTGAGTTATTAAGCAATACAGAATAATCTAAATAAATAAATAAACCAAGGCAAATATAACTACATTAACTTCCCCTCCTTCCTCCTCTCTCTCTTCCCTGATCAAGCCTAGCTTAACAAGGTGATTGGCAGCTGCTCTGGCCTGTTTAAGACATCCCTATATGTGCACTCCATGAAGACATGCCCAACAGGAAGTGAATTTTGCAGACAGGAAGAGTTAGCAAATAACATCCTGCATTAATAAACTCTTGACAGTCTCTGCAGTTTAGTGGGACCTTTTTCACCTCAGTGAGGGGGGTGCTTCCCAGCTCCCTCACAAGTTCACGCTAAAATAAACATCTACTGAAATGATTACCAGATAATTTTCTAAACACATTTATGGTCCCTATATATACACCCTCTTTAAAGTGACCTAATTTGACAGAGGTCCAGCCAATCGGTGCTTGTAGTCTTACAATTAGAGAAATGGGGATCACATAAGAGCAGTGAATGTGTCTCAAGTGATTGTAGTATAAAGACACCTGTGTCTGAAAGGTCCAGTCACTGGTTGATCAGTATTCATAGCTACCATTACACCATGAAGACAAAAGATCCCCCCATCAACTCAGAGAAAAGGTTATTGAAAAGAAACCGTGCAAGAAGGAAACCAGTGAGAGAGGCCACTAAGACACCTATGACTACTCTGAAGGAGTTACAAGCTTCAGCAGCTGAGACAGGAGAGACTCTGTACACAACAACGGATGCCCGGGTTCTTCACCAGTCAAAGCTTTGTTGGAGAGTAACAAAGAGATAACCACTGTTGAAAAAACTCAAATCTTGAACAGAGTTTGCCGAAAGGTATATAGGAGACTCTATGGTCAAGTGGAGGAATGTTTTTTGGTCTGATGAGACCAAAATGGTGCTTTTTGGCAATCAGAGAAGATGCTATGTTTGGTAGAACATGTATTTTCAAGCAAGACAATGAGCCAAGGCATACAGTGAAAACTTCACAGAAATGGTTTAAAGACAACAGGGTGAATGTTCTGAAGTAGCAGAGTCAAAGCCCAGACCTCGATCCAATAGAAAATTTGTAGCTGGACTTTAAAAGGGCTGTTGACAACCGGTCCTCATTCAATCTGACAAATCTTGAGCAGTTTTTCAAAGTACAATGGAATAAAGCAGCAGTGTCCAGATGTGCAAGCCTGATTGAGACCTATCCACACAGACTCAGTGTTGTGACTGCAGGAGGTGATTATCTATTTAGTTCCATTTTTATATTATATATTTTTTATTCAATTGACATCACTTTGTAGAGATCTGTTTTCATTTTGACATTAAATTGGTTTTTTTGGGGGCAATTTTTTGTCAAAAAGGCCAAATTATATGGATCATGATTGATTAATAAAATTAATTAAGGGGTAAAACACTCAAGGGGTGAGGGGGTGGGGTACTTTTTATTGGCACAAAAATGAGAGCTCTGTCATTGCTCCCAAATGATGTATCACAAGGATGTTGAGGGTTCTGGAAATCCCTCTTATGTCACTGAAGGGGCTGACATTTGTAGTTTTTAGAGACTATGACCCCAATTTAGCTGTGTATCATACAACACATATTAAAGGTTGTCCCATTTTGGAAGTTCCTTCAAATGCAGCCACTAATGCGACCTCCTTGAAACTTCAAATAAGCTGTAAAATAATAATAGTTAGATTAGCAGGTGTGACAGCTGGTGACGCAAATAGGAACCTAGGCCAGAGTAAGACACAGCTATCGAGTAGGTGTTACTGAATAAATGTAAAAATAATGTGATATTCATGATCTCATCACAAATCTTTTGAACATCAGAGAGCCCCCATAATTAACCTGTTGCCAAGTCCTGCTCTCCAACACCACAAACCAGATTTCTTACTGCTACACAACGCACTCAGACATCCAGCTCATAGAGATCTGTAGAAAAGCATTAGAAAATTTAGACTTACCACGAGCATTTTATTTAAGCACTGTGTCATATCACACATTTAGGGGAGATTGTGATAGATAATCTGCCAGTGCTGGTGTAATAGCATTAAAGAAACATATTCACAGAACTGCTTCTTAAAAGCCTGTGGTGATAAAAGCCGCAGCACTCTGTGACCTTCTGCTGAACATCGCATCTGTCAAAGTGGATCGGCCAAAACAGACAGCGCTTTGCTGATGTTTTTTGCCTGGAGATGGTAAACAAAGGGCCAGCATAGCACACATCTGTTGACGTGCACAAACAGATTTTTTTTAACCAATCAGACCATCTGTGTGTGGGTTGAAATATTATCTCCGATAAGTGCTGTCCTGCATGTTAGTTATCTTGGTCATACTGTAGGTCCTGGTGATGACAGCTAATGAAAGACTCTCCCAGCTGAATTTGACCTTTTTCTGCTCACTACGTGTTCACTGTCATCCTCTACGGCACTTCTAACAGCGGCCAGATGTCCCAGATGGCTGGCCGGGCTCTGCGCTGTCAGCAGATCTGTGAGCAGGGTGTGAGCTTAGCATGAAACACTGACACGGCACACAAGTCCTCCAGGGATGCAGGCGAGGAAACCTGCAGAGTTGAACAGTTTGCTCTCTTTGTCTTTGTGCCTTCATAACACGGGTCATATAAAATCTATCATTTGAGTTTTTGAGGCACTTTTAAGGACCATTAAAAAGTATGTTAAGTGTCAGCACATTCACATCATTACATTATTTTCTTTACTCTAGTTGGTTACTCTACTTAGCGTGAAACCATAGACTTAATTGGTTAAATATTCCCAGTCTAATAAAAAGTGTGACAAACACAACAAACTGTGAAGGATAAATTTATTGTGTCACTGCTTCAGTGTAAATCTCTTCATGTTGCACCCAACATCTTGAAGGTTATAAACAGCAGAACAGTTGAACTGTCTAAAATCGACCTATTAAAAAAGACCGCATATTAAACAAGGGGAGGATCTGCCTAACAGCCTGCCAATGAACACTACTCAAAAGCTAAGCCTGAAAACCAACATTTGTCAACAAATTCAGCTATCTCAGTTAGCGAGTGTCCATCATACACGTCCCTTATATTCTGCAAGCAGCAGTGCTAGCTCTGCTGTGTGTAAGGCGATAGCTCCTATAGTCGTAGTAGGTAATCCTTTTTTCATCCTTATTTTGTCACACTGAGAGTGTTGAAGATAAATCCTGGGTACACCATGGAAAAAACCCCCAGAATCAAACAAAATGATCTCCCATAAAAGATACTGCCCTGGTTAAAGCACAGTGATTTTTCTTGTTTGTAGCTTTGTAAAAACAATTAGAATATATTTCTACATACACATGATATAAAGCTTTTTAGTAACTAATAAAAAAATGAGCGGAGACGTAACCTAAAGGCACAGCGAGACAGTGGTGAGAGAGCCTGATCACGGAGGAGACTGTAAACATTTCTTGTTGGTCTGAGGAGAGAGAAACCAGTTGGTGCTTGAGTGTTTCCAAAAGGCAGTGGAGCATCATTACCCCTGGAGTGGCAGTCACTTTAAAAACTGTGTTATAAGGCTTAAAACACTTGATATATGAAATCTTGGTATGAATGTGGCAGCAGCAGACACAAGGTTCTCTCTATGCAGGTCATAATGTTGATTTACTTCACCAGTGCATGCACCAGAAAAAGTGGTGCAGCATCATCGCTGATCCATTTGAGTCTGAAGGCATAAGAATATTTTTGTCTCACAAGTCATTAAATTACATGTCCTTGATTAACAAAGACATCCAGCCCCCCAAAAATGTTGCCAACACACACAGTAAAACCTGGATTTGGTAGAAGTGTCCATATTATCGGAGTAAAATCTCCTTGAACGCTCCTCGCTGCTGGATGAACAGCATTCACAGTATGTGTGCTGGCTGCTTTTTGCCAAATCTTCACTGGCTGGCCGAGGAAGGTGCATGATCATGGATCATCAAGGGAAGCAACCTATTAGGCGTTGTCATATTTCTGCAGAGCCTCCTCTAGCTTGCCTGTGATCTTTTGGAAGAAGGATATCTGCTGCTGGAGGTAGTGCTGCATCTGCGCCTTGAAGTCCCGCACCCGGATCTGGTGGAAGTGCTGGATCTCTGCTAGTGTGGCGCAGGAGATGATGTTGCAGCGGTCATTGATGCCTTCAGCCTGTGCTCGGTCCATCTTTCCTTCCTCCACGTGCTTCTGGCTCTCTTTCACTTTCGTCAGGGCCCCTGTTCGGGGACAGGGAAAAATAAACATCAACATTAGGTCATTTTTAGCCTTAGATTAAATTGTTATTACGTTTATTTCTGAAATAGCTGCACGATGAGAAAAACACAGGATGCTATTTTCACTTGTGTGGGAAAACAGCAAAGATGCAGAGAATCTTTCAACAATATTCCCTCCTGAGGACATGAGATTTATTTCCTCATACTAAATATTTTACTCATCAAACAGACGTCTTACTTTCAATCACTTTCTAAGTAAAGATGATTAGCACTCTGACAATCCTGTGCTATTGATATTTAGCAGCACAGCTCAACAGCACATTTATAACCTCAAAGAAGCAGCCAAAAATAGTCTGATGAACTGTTTGGTATAAAATCCCTGGGAACCACGTCTGTGTCTATAGTTAGGGAATGTGAGCAGGCCAGAGACAAAAAAAACAATGTCTATCAGATTATGCTATTTTAAGGTCTTTTATGAACAACCATTTAAGGCAATCCTGCTGGCAGTTTGATACCATCTAACAATTACTGTTGGCAATTTCAAGGGCGGAGTACAAACACAGTGACCAGATTTTTTTATACTTAGTTGTTCTTTCATTTCATGGTTAAGCAATACACTGTATGCTAAAGCTAGTGACAAAACAGTAGTGGAAGAGTAGCATAGATACATTATTAATGTTCAAATTAAACCTCAAGTAAAAACAATGAAAATGGGTGCTGCAATAAAAAAGATCAGCCCTTTGAGGGATGTTTTTTTCTCTGATCTCAGTAAAAAGGTTTAATAAAGAATAGACTGAACAGTGTGGTTATCTAGTCTTCTGGACATGACACGATGATAGCATTCCCAGCAATTAGCATTAGCTAACTGTAGTGACCTGAATGAGTGGTATCTCTAATGCAGCATTCCATCTGCTGACTTGACTGGTTTTATGGGTCAAAAACTACCGGCATGTGGATTCACTGTCAAAAGTTGCCTGGCTATATGAAGACCAGTCTAAAATCCTTTTAGACTGAAGTCTAAAGTTAGTGACTCCCTCCTGCTCTCTTTTCATTTTGGATAAAGTTATAATCAATAAACAATATCTGATCTAATACCAATATCTGAGTACCCCTACTTTTGCTAATTTATTAGTTGAACCTTTTTCTAAAACTGTTTCTATCAAACTTGATTATAAGTTAAAAATCCTGATTGAAAATATGAACATAAATCAAATTTGAGATGTCATACTTGTCCAAATACATCATTTAAGCTCCTCTGTTGTCCACCCATCATCTTTTTCCCTTGCTGGATTCAAAGTCACGTGGGGCTGGAGCTGATCCCAACTGTCAGTGAGTGAGAGGCTGGGTTATAGTTCAGTTAAGTTCAGTGCAGGTCCATCCTGCAACTATGGATGTTTTTATTATTTCTGAGATGTCGTCAATTACCTTTTTTCTGCTTCTACATCTACACAGAGGATTAAATAGGCCTGTGCTGTGCAGATAATGAAGCTTAGTGTTAGTGCATGAAGGACATGACAGTCATATTCCCAGCCATGATCAGCAGACAGCTGATCCCAATTTTCACCTCCGAGTTCCCACAGCAAATCACAGCTCTTTCTCTCACCACAGCAGTATTTTTAAATATGACACAATTCTCACTTATCCCTGCTTGTATTAATGCTGATGCACCACTGCTGCTGGCAAAAAGTTTACCTCCTCCACCCCAGCCTCCTTCTTTATATCATAAAGCTTGTTGCACCCTCATATTCAGATCCAATGCAGTATGGGTTAATTTCTATTAAACTAATTTGATTGTATTCAACACACATTTTCATAAATGTATCTATCAATGTGGGGGTTTCTAGTCATGTGCTCCCTGAAAAGTTAAAGCATGCTGCTTGACCAACCCAGGGAGTATCTCTTGAGCAGAGCCTTCTCCACCAAGTAAAACTGTAAATCTATTTGCAACAAAATGTCAAATGTATAATGAGAGGGTTCCTGAATGAACAACAACTTTTAAAGGGACAGAAGATGTTGGTACAGTTAGTTCCTGTACTACTCAGATACTCCTTGTACACACATAAATCAAGCCTGAGACCACTTCTTTAAGTAAGTTCCAGAACTGTGCCGAAGTCCAGTATGCATGTGTTTCCACTGATCAAATGAAGCAGACGTTGGGGTCAAGGGTACTTGAATCTGGTCCAGATGGGAAAACAATCACATGAAATCAGTCTATTTTTTGAGTACAATGTGTATCAAGCAATCAAAAAACATCATCATAGCATCAGAGTTGCATCTTCATCGGGCAGCCTTCTCTACAAATGCTTGAGAAATATTCAGGAGTGTGAAAAACAATATTGAGTAAATTTGCTATCTTCATTGTGTGAAAACACTTTTCAACAGTAACGATAAGGGCCAGGCTGTGCAGATAGTATAATTTATGAAACATGAGAGCCTTAAAAATGAATGATCTGATTTTAAAAAGCTAAAAAAGCTTAAAATCTGCAGGACTGATTTTGATATTTCAATTCTTTCAACAAGTAACTTTTGACAGAGACACCGATTTGTTCATTTCAGGTGGGAGTAAATCCTGACAAGGTTGGATGGCCCCGCTCTCACATATCTAACACAACTTGCAAAGAGGAAATCCGTCATATGTCACTTATACTGAGAGTAAAACCCCTCAGAGTTTCCAGCCTGCCAGGAAGAGCAACTTGCTATCGTCATTGTGGTGGACTGGTGATCGAGTCATGTTGGTTTACAAACCTCCCATTTTGACACATAAGTCAGCTGCAGCTGCAGCCTCTTCTTCCTTTTCTCCACTGTGCAGCATTTTTTGTTGCTGCAGAAAAAGCCCTCAGCTACACTGGTGCAACAACAACAAATTAGCCCATAAATTTGCAGACAGATGGTTGGACAGGAGCAGAAGGCTGGGTCAAAGCACCACGAGCTCATGACAGATGACTTATCAAACTGTTGACATTTCCTGACCGAGTAAAGAAAAAATGTCCCCAGCAATGAACATTAAAATGAAGGGGAAGAGAATGTGACAGACCAGGACCTCCTGTCTGATCCAACTACTTAAAAGTGTTTGCATGTCCCGGACAGATTCCTAGAGGACAAAGCAAAGGAGAGACAACTCTTTGGGTTGTGGCTTATGTTAATCCATGTGTTCTTTCCTAATGTTTGTGTGTTTCATTTTACAGCTGTCATAATTGATTTCCAGATTTGCAAAATGATTTTTGGACATAGAAGGGAAGTTTAAAATGTTGCACTCTGTTCTGATTAACTCTGCAGCCTTGGAGGTGTTCTTGTCTAACCAGACGTTTCACTGCAAGTTAAGTAGGTTGTCAGAAATCTACAATATTTTCTTACTCTGGTTTTAAACTGTATGTGTCGCCTTCTGCATCACAAAACTGTGCATGTAATTTTCTGATGTGGAATAATTTGAAAAAACTGCAGCAGATATGCAGATTATAATTAAAAAGTCAAAGTCCTAAGATGCTTTAAAAAATGAAGCCTTCTGTCAGACAGATCTTCTGCCCTACTTCCCCATTAATATGCCAGAAATACACCATAAAACAAAGGAACTAACACTGACATTCTTTGCACCAATGCGATGTTAAAGACTGGTGAGTGACATGATGCAAAAGACAAAGACAACATGAAATAGGAAGGGTGTAACTTTACACATGGCATAACCAGCTGACTGACAACGTCATCTCTGATTTCCAGCTTGAGGGAGCAGAGGAAAGCTAGTTTTTTGTCCTTAAGGTGTGAAGTCAAACTTCCTGTATTGGGCTGTCATGGGATTTTCTAGCTATTATATGAGCTTAGTCAACAGCAACACTGTTGAAAGTCTGATTCAGACGACTGTTTCCTGAAATGTGACCACAGAGGACTCACTGACCCCAACCTGCACTCCTTTACCCGTCTTAAGTTTACAAAAAAGTCCTTAGGCTGCTTTTCAGTTTTGAACCCTTGAGATGTAAGGCAAAAAAAACAGCAAACAGTTTTGCTGACAAATCCCACCCAAAAAGACACATCCCTGCCCCTCCCCCTTCAAAATCTGCCCAGATTGCCTTGTGGATGTCGCTCCCTCAGCCGCAGTTTAACCCAGATCTTTGAGATTCCTCTAATGCACAACAGATTGAACATGACTGAGAGAAACGCTAAGATAACAGCAGAGTGGAGACGGGGGTGGAAACCAGAGAGACAAGAACAAACACAGCTGTCCAAAGACTTAAATGCCAGCCCCAAAGGTGTTTACTGTACCTTAAAGGTCTCCAGCATCCTGAGCTTTAAAAGCTCACTAATGGACTAAAGAGAGGCAATTGTTACTATAGAGACTTTATGAGAAAAGTCAGAGTTCAGCTGTACGAGAGACACTGTCAGCAGACTGAACTGAAGAGACTCATCGTTTTTATAGCTGCTGCAGAAACACAAGTACTTAACAGAGTCAAGAAACTGAGTCAAGAAGGGCTGCAAATATTGATTCTTTTGTTTGCAAATATCAGTTTTATTGTTCGACACCTATTCTTTTCATTGTTCTGCAAATATCGACCTTTTGTTTGTTGATTTGCAACTGAAATTGTCCTCCAAGTTTAGATATTTTATGATATATAGCACCACCAGCAATAACCGTTTAGTGTTACATTTCACATTGTGTTATAATAAATGTTTTTCTAGCAACAACTCAGTCACAATGAATGCACAATTATTTGTGTGCATCCTTTACTTTTAAACTGGTTTTGGGCTTCCCTGCCTCTACTGCAGATAAGAAAAATGTACAAACCAAGAAAGTGGGGAGTAGGAGTGGGGAATTACGCAGGAGAGGAGCCACAAAGCCACTTTTGAACCCTGGATTCCAGTGTCAGGGACAACAGAGGGTGCAGGTATATACAGTGCTTATACAGTGCTTAACAAATTTATTAGACCACCACCCAAAGTAAGGTTTATGCCACAGCTGCCCTAAATTAACAGCATTGGTAAAAACTGGTAAAACCAAAAGGATTTTTTATGTTTCTGCAATGGTTAATACACCAATATGTAGAAGCTCTTTAACCCAAATGATATTTTTAATGCTAAAATATAACTATTATTGTTATCCATGAATTTTTAAATTTACCAATTTACAAAAAAACTGAAAAAAAGTAAAGCACATTATTATTTCTTGATAAATATGTCAAATTATAGTTATTTACTTGCATTCCTGACCAGAAAAATTAGTTTTAGCAGTTGAATATTATGCTTGATTGAGTTCTGACTTCTCAGAGAAGCCCAGTGAGCTGGCTCAAATTTGGGTATAAAAAGGTGAATTCAGTTTGAAATTCCTCATTCCTGTTCAAAATAATTAAATAAATAACAATAACATTTTTAGTTTTAAACAAGTGTTTGAAAGATTTCTAAAATACTTATGTTTTCTTGTTTTTATGACAGGTGGTCTAATAAATTTCTGAAGCACCGTATACATATATATATATATATATATATATATATATATATATATATATATACGATTTGATCCGAAAACATCCCATTCATCGATGAATCAAGAAAATAATCTTCTGATGAATCCATGATTGGAATAATCGTTTTTTGTAGCCCTAATGCACAATCTAAGAGCCACAAGACTAAATCATCAAATATCCTTTGTTTAAAAAAGATGTAAAACAATATATTATCTTTAAATCACTTATGCAGCCCTGCATTTGTTGTGCTCTTGTACAAAGCTGCTTCTGTGCTCTTATTTTACAAGGTCACTGAATGACTGATAGAAAAATAGAGCTACAAAAGACATACAGTGCTGCTGTACGAGATTGAAGATAGAGCACTCCTGATTCAGCTCAACATCAGCATCATGTACAGTGATTAATGGACTTGATGGCATACTGCAGTGTCACATTAAAAGAGGATCTAATCCTGATGAATGCCTCTGATAGAAATCCTCCCTGGCTGTATGGAGGTGGCATCGAATCCCCCTGGACTCACTGCAGGCAGCAGCTTCAGCTCTTACGTAATCCTCCTGTTACACAACAAGAGCTGAAGCGAGCCGGTGACCTGAACAACCAGCGGCAATCCCCATCTCATCACTGCACCACCTCTGTCATCCATCTGTGCTCGAGAGGACATTTCAGCGGCATGAAACAACACATAAGACAGACCTGTGCAGAAGCAGTGTCAGCTGAAAGGCTGACTTAACAAGACAATCTGAAATCTCTGCTGATGAAAGCTAGCTTTTCTTTTGTTTCATCCCTCTGTACGATGAAATTTTGATAAGATCACACGCAATCTCAGTGTTGACTCCATAGATAAAAATAGTCAAGTCTAACAAAGTAGGCCATGCTAAAAAAACAAGATGACTTAATCTACAACTGATAGGCTTTAGTTATCCTGATGGGGTTGTGCTCTTTATTAATGCTTAAGTGATTTGACAAGAAAAACAGATAATTGTGAACTGCAAATATGACTGAAGAAATACCATTTCAATATATTCTCTTTAGTGCAATAAACCATTCACAGCCCAGCACTGTGAACATTTTTGCCTGAAAGTTTCTCCAGAAGTAGGTGTGGCTCTTCGATTTTAACTTCAGTGATATTATGCCTCAGTCTAAACTAAAAACAAGTTTGTCCTCTAAAATGCACTGCGGGCAAAGTCAATATTTTCATAGTGAGGAGGTGGTTGAACAGGGACTTCTTTTTTTTTTTACTGTTTGCATTTCAAAATTCACACTACAAATGAGACGTTTTGAACTGCAGTAAAAAAGAACAGGATTTTCTTTTTCTCTATAAGCTGCTGAACTATTTAAAGAACACACAATGCTGTTAAATGTTGGCATAAGCTCTTCTTCTCATCTCTACTTGGTTTCAGTAATGCCAAATAAAAGCATGTGAGCCTCTGTGTCTTCATTTATGAAAACAAAAGTGGCTTCTTTGGTAACCGGCCACAGCAGGGTGAACCATAAATGCTGAGCGTAAACATGAGCGTTTATGGGATCGTCCCCTCCCTTCCTCTTTCACAAGAGCTCTAAATAAAAAGAAACAACAAAGCTTAACATTGTCAACTTGGCAACCAAATCCAGTTAAGACAAAAATAAACACTCCAAAAATAAATAATGTGATGCTTGGTATGTTTGGAGAACAACACCAGACGTGATGTCAGTGCAACTGCCCCAGTGTAGCTCCATGCTAATGGCTAATGGTGTCCCTGAGAGGAGCCAGATCAATAGGGTGATATTCTGTTTCCTGATGTGGGACAGATGGGATTAAATAAAACCCTGTCTGGTGCCTGAAGTCCCTATGAGACAGATACAGAGAGCTAAAATAGAAAGTAGCCAATGATAAGACTAAGTGTGCTCACAGGTTTCTTTTTAAAAAGAAGAACAGATAACTTGTTGTAGGATACCCATTAAAAAAGAGATGAAGACCAAGCTTTAAGTAATATCTAGGGATGTAATGATGCTAGGGATGCTCCTAGGTGACTAATTTCACATCTGGTTGAAGAATAGCTCTGAGTCCAGTACTCTTAAGTTAAAACAATAAACAGGAACAGCCATAACTAAGCAAAACACCAGACAAAATGACAAAAAAAATAATGTGAAACTGTCTGCTAAATGTGGCTAACATACTGGCCTTGAATCCTCCTTGCAGGTCAATAATCATGCAGAGTGCTTTGATTACTCATTGCTTCTCTGATACGCTTAATTTAACCTGACACAGCCTCATAAAACATTATTTCCATTTTTCTACTGCCACACTGCTCCTGAAAGATGCTGTCCATTCAGTGTGATTGTTTACATCTGGATAGTAGAGTGTTATGGTGACAGCAGAGGCAGACTTTACCATTAGGAAGGTAGGCAATTGCCTGGGGCCGTGGACCACAGGGCGCGACGTGAACAAAATATTAACTTAACCCTTTCTCTCGCACTGGCCTGTATTCTGGCTGTAATACTTTCTTTGATAAACAAGAATTTAAATGGTGGAGAATAATGGATGTGGAGGGCCCCAGGCCTGTGTTCACCTAGGGCCCATGAGTCATGATTCCATCTCTTATATCTGTTTTATAGCACTTAAACAAAAAAAAATCTCATTATCACAACTGTGATCATTCACTTTTCTTGTCAAAATCTGGTATCTTTATCTTTTCTTTCATGATATTTCACTGAGCTAACCTTGAGCTCATCATTGTATAACTGTGAGCAGATGAGGAGAATAACTGTCCTGCAGCAGCTACAGCCAGTGTTATGAGTGCATGCTACGCCAAGCAGCAGTCAGTGATTTTTTTTAAGGCCTAAGGTCAATTATACTGCATTTTAGTTTAATTTGATGCATAATGGTGATGTGCTCTGTAGGGCTGACAGCTTCCACTCGGTTGGTCGATAGTTTGGTTGAAAAGCTCTTGTCCAAGATCAAGATCACCCTGGTCAGTGAGTTGTGCCCCATGTGACTAAGGTTTTCTTTGGTTGACTCCAGGCCTAGTTCTTTGAGTGCAAGAACTGATGTATGTTTTGCACTAGTGACCAGTGCTTGAGAGATTTTTTTGTTCAGGGCCAATCCCGATAGAGATCCATGACATGGATAACCAATATTTGTAACCATTATGCTTTTTTTATGACATAAAATTTATTTCATGTGGCAAAAGTAAAATTGCATGTCAAAAATGTCAGAAAAGAAACATTTTAGCCCTAGATCTGTCGATGAGAAACAGCACAGAACAACACAGCAGTAGCAGCAGCGGGACAACAGGAAGTAATTCCATCTATCACTGTGTCAGTGGCACCCGGGCTAAAGTGTTGATTGGCTGGTACTCATGTGACATCTAGTTTATCAGATTCTGTTTTATGGTGAGACGGTACAGTGAAAATAAAGCCAGAGGGGAACACACACTTCACAGTGGAAACAAAGTTGTGCACTTTTGTATCGATTAACTGTAAAACAAAAGGCAGATACAGAATTTGTTTTTTAGTTTTTTTATCACCCCTCCACTACTAATTCATGGCTAACAGAGCAATCTGTCCAAGATTTTCTTTGACCACTTCTGCTATGGAAATGTCCACTCTGGTTTATGATAACAGAGGATGTGGTCTATCCTCTTTTCATGAGTCTATGAATAGACAGAACATCAGCACTTGTGGACATTTCCTTCAAACATTTATCAGGAGTATTAAAACAAAAAACGGATGGGATATTTATATACAGAGGAATGAAAGATGTAGGTGGTTTCAAGATATGTGAGACACTGCAAAAAAAGGAGAAGGTAGACAAAAAAGGCCAGACAAAATGCAGAACATGTTCCACGCTGGTTTCAGCCGCACACTTTTGTCCTGACACATTCATGCTGTGCCGGTGCTAACTGATGCTAACAGTGCTCATGGTTTCAATAAAATCAAGCCATTCTTTTATGCACCTTTCTCCCCTAATTACAGTCATTTTGCAGCAGTATTAACAGTTCTCAAGTCCTTGATGTTTCCACAAAACCTCCTGGAGAGCAGACAACATAAGTAGACTTTAGAGCTTAAATGTCAAAGAACTTTGCAATTAGTGTTTGCTCTGAACGCTCCCTGGAAACATGCAGGCAATCTGAGTAACAAGCAGCCATTCAGTTGTCAAGAGAGAGAGAGCTGCTGTATTTAATCTAATGTATGCACATGAACTGTGCCAATGTATCACTGTCACTGCTGTTCTGAATGGTGGAGCATTACACAATACAGACAGAGTTTTAAACCAAGGGTAAACTGGCATGTCTCTGTATTTAGGTCTTTAAATTGTCTATAAAAGAAATTAGGTATGATTCTTCCCTGGAATAATTACATGGAAAAATAACCTTGCTAAACCTGAATCAAAAGAAATAGCACAGATAAACAGCCTCAGAGCATCTAAAACAAGATGACATCAAAGTAATTTCACATTAGGTATGCTGCGTGCAGCTCCCCTTTCATCTGTTTCATAAGCTCCAGCTCTCCCATCAGCTCTGTTCCCTGTCCCCCACTGTGCTGTAACTGTGTTTCCCTGCATTCTGTCATCACTCAATTCTGCCTGCAGCAAGGTCTTCCATGTGTGGTATCAAATCAGAGTTTCTTATCTGTGGTATTAGGTCGGCCTTATCACACCACGCTGTCTAACTGGCTGCGTCACCTTATTTGGGCTGTGTGCGGGGCCTACGTGGCAGACTGGATTTGAGCTGACTGGGAAGTTTGTGTCCCACTACAGCCTAAACACTGTCTGTCCTATTTCCCCCAGTGTTTTCTATTGTGGAGTGAATGGGCCAGTGTTTGCAGGGGACTGAAAACGATGAACAATGATGACTCTAGACAAAGTAGGGAGTCAAATGCAGGGAATGCTGCTTGTGTTGACAAGTGTCTGTCAATCACAACAACATGACTCAGGTAGAACTAAGCATCATGGATGAGGTAATAAAGTAGATTTTACATGAAATAATTGGAAGTAACTCTGTTGACAGCAGTTCTTATGATCGTTTCCATCCATGTAATCCTTTGAGTTAAATCACTGATTTCAACATGTGAAGTGGTGCTGCACAACTTGGTAATGTGCGATTACGATATAATACATAAATGTTATCAAGCTTGTTGTGCTTGTCTATAAAGGAAAATGCAGAGAATAGTGATTGTTTTAAAGTGTGTATTTCTCAACTCAAAACTTACAAATATTAAGTACAATGAATATTATACAAAACTGGAAGTTTGTAAGGCACTGTTTTCAAAATAACCTAATATTACAAAAATAAATAAAAGTTTGTCCTTTATTGAAAATACAGGTACTCCTATAAAGAACAATAGTGGTACTACTGTAAACTTAAAGGCCTTTCTGAAGGCATGTTTGTAAGCCTGACATTGTGAGTGTGATTAGATTATTTGTGCAGCACTGTTTACTTCTAATAATTCAATACTTTTTAAAAGTAAAGTCTCTAAAATGGTACTATTTCCATGATTTTAATGATCAGTAGAATTGAAAATGATCACACCTTAAAAAAAGAAAAAGAAATCTTCAGTAATTTTTTACACTAAATTTGCAGGCACAGAGAGATAGAGCACGGTCTAAATTTCACAAATATGTTTCAAACACCTTAGCACTGTATTTGTCCATTTAAGCAATGTGAAAGAGTAGACCTGCATTTTTGTTGATTACAAATGACCAAGTATTGGTTTTGACTTTAATTGATTAGATTGTATGATTGCGTTTAGGTTAATTGAAGAAGTTTGTTCTTAGAACTCATTTATCCAGTTTATAAGGAGATTCTGATGTTCACCAATGGTTTCTTACCTAAGATCTGTTCTCAGCTGAGAGCAAAATCAAAGGACAATCAAGAGTGTCATTTAAGTGATAGCACCTTACAGCTAAATGCTGCAAGGTGCTATCATCCATTCCCTGAGACATTTAAGATAATGCTAATTCCCAACTCAACAGAAAAAAAATGTCTAGGTCTATGCATCTTTTGACATTATCATACAAGGTCTGATGTGAAGCATGGTCTGATGGCCCTTAGCCACAAAAGAGTGGCCACCAAATACTCTCTGGAAGTGGCCCGTTGTGGCCACAAAGTTTTATCCTAACACTAGGAGCCGACACCAGAAAGCATAAACAACACTTCCACAAGTATCCTGATTTTTCCACACTAGCAAAGGCAGATGTCCAGGGTCTTGAAGCAGAGAAAGAGATTGAAAAGAAAGACAGACTGACTGTAACAAGATAGAAAATAATGTAAGTATGCAAATAAATCTTGTTTTTAACTTTGAATAGCCAAAGATGAGAATTTGCAATGATTCTGTAAATGTCATTTCATTGACTGATGTGTCAATGTGAAAGAGGGGGGTGTTAAGTGGCATTTTGTCATCATAATTTTGTGTTTCTATGAAAGTCACATGTGTTGGTTATGGAGCTAATGTGCTTAGATTCATGTCTACCCATGAGGAAAAGTTACATATTTACCTTTAACACAACTAAAAGAAATATCCTCAACAATAGTTATAGCTCTAGTCACCATAGCAATTTATGGTTTGTCAGTCAGTAGCAGAGAGCACAGGAGGACTCTCTGATTGATGGGAAAAAAAAATATTTTCCCAGGCAGATCTGTGAACCATGTGAGGTCAGTGGGTCAGAGCAGTGGGACTGTATTTAATGCACTGAATGATAAGGATTACTTCATATCATCCTTTAATGTTGTGTGTATGTAAATATGTACCCTATTTGTTGTTCTACATGGTATTATCTCGGGCTGACTTTTCTATTTTAAAACAGATCAATCAGTTTATGAAGGGCTGGTATACTAATACAAAAAATATTCAGAAAACTGTCAGTCAGGTATCACCCTCAGGAGGAACGTGCTGGTTGTATTAGCATGTTCATATTGATTTCTCTCCCCAACAGAGGGAAGTGATTATGCCACATTCTCTCTAGTGTAACTTTGCAGCACTTTGTGAAAGTGACATTTTGCCACACAATGAGAACAATCATTGAGTTAGGGTCATGTGGGAGGATGGCCTAAATCAGTGTAACATTGACTTTCTGTGCAAAGAAACTCTCGGATAATCATTTATGATGGATTCTACATATAATCCTCTGCTGACTTTTTTAAATTGAAAAGCCAGGTAGAGGATCCTCTTTCTTCTGGGCACTCATATGTTGTACTTCCTCCTGTGTAATGGAAAATCAAACAGCCAAACGGAAGCTGCCTGTTTGATTCAGCAGGTGGGACAAACAGGGGCAGAAGCATGTCATCTGATTTCCAAAGGCAAACACGACATATTTGTTTTGCAAAGTGGCATGAGCTGTAGCTGTTTCCTGGCTGCTGTCTGCTATCTGCTATCTACAAAACTTGCTGAAAAAAAAAAAAAACATAGGTTGTCCTTTTATGACAAGCAGACACACTTTTATATTTACTTTAAGTATTTGAGTTTGAGTATTTGAGTTGAGAAAAATCTGTGGTATAAAATGAGCCATGGAGGGTGGACTTATTATCCCAGAGCAACCATATGGTTGTATTTTATGTGTCTATTTGTGGTGAATTTACATGACCTGGAACATTGAGGTTATGAAGCACTTTTGAAGTTTTTGCTAAGATTTGTGCCCTGGTGGTTTTTTTTTTTCAGCCTCTTTGGAGGAGTTTGGATATATGCCGAATGCCGATCTTTGGGTCTCTTTGTTATCTTACTTTTGAAAAACAAGTGGAGTTAAAGGGTGGTGAGTGATGTGAGCTATACTATACTATAGTATAGCAATATAGTACTACTATATTGCTGCAATTAAATTCATAAATCCTGTACATCTCAGTTTTAAGAGTCCTTTGTATTCTTCAGTTAATCAGATATTTGATGTATCATCATTTGATTGTCATTTTATAAATCTTTCACAGATTTGCTGTATTGTCATACCATTATTATGGGTCGGGCATTGCATATCATATTATGAGTTACCCTGTGTTTCCCATTCCTTTAAATTAGTGAGAGAAAATACATCGTGTAAAATGTTAAACACAGTGTTGTTGTTGTTGTTTTACCTTTCTGGACATGGATGATATCTGGGTAGTTTGCCAGGTGTCCTTGGTAAAGCGCTAACAAATCCATGATAGGGTCAAGATCCTTCCCTGGCTGCTCGGCAAAATACTCTCCAATGGCTTCATATGTGTCCCCAGTGAAGGAGATGGCCTGGTTGAGTCCAGCTGAGTAAACCTGCTGGTCCATCTCAAAGGCCTGGCTTAGGACCTTAAATGACAGACCCACTTTCAGATACTCCTTCTTAAAGCCAGTGATCTGCTTGCGAGCAAACTCATTGACAGTAGCGTTTAGCTGCAAGGTGCTATCATCCATTCTCTTAGTGAAAGTCTTGAATCCGTCTATTTTGCTCTCCACCTCCTGGAAATCAAGGGGAGCAGCAGGGGTGCTGATGGTGAGGAAGAAGTTAGCACCAACCATCTCATCCTTCTCTGCCTTCCTCTTCCCCTGCTTCCAGGCCTTCTCATCTGAGCTGTTGCAGGTGAGGAAGTGTTGGAAAACATCACATCTGGCCAGGACAGGGTGACTGACCATGTGGTTCATCCACCATATGAGGCCTTTCCTCCGCTTGGAGATGAAGTCCTCCTCGAAACGGCCTGTGGCCTGCTTCTCTGGGATGTGGGGCACTGAGATGACAGGGAATTTCTCCACAAGCCGAGCGTACAGCCAGTCAAAATGTTTGTACCTCCTGTTCACCTGGGTTTGAGTGTGTGTGGGGGTCAGCTTGTATGAGATGTAGCTTTTCATGCCTTTGAACTTTGTCTGTTTAGTGGGGTCATCAATCGTACAGGTGAACGGATATGGGTTTTCCTGCCACTCAGGACCATACTGACCCATCACCACACAGATCTTATCCCCATCTTTCACAAATCCTGCAGCCTCCCCGAGCACAAACGCCTCTCCCCCTGACTTCACAAAGGTAGAAAACCTGTTCAGGTTCCTACTGACTGTGGCAGAACTCTTTGCTTGCTGTGCGTTACCTCTGGACATTGAGGATGTTGTCACTCTGTAAGTTGATGGACCATTGCCTTCATAGTCATGATACCTCCCTCCAAGAGTCCCTGGTTCATCTGCAACAGTGGAGCTGTCATCCCAGTCATCATCCCAGTCATCATCACTGCCAGGACTGGGCTGGTAGAAGTGCTGCTGCTGTGGATGCTGCTGTGCTGCTGGTGGTGGAGAGAAAGTGGTAAAAGCAGGTGCAGACGGTTTAGAAAAGTTACTCTGAGGCTTATTTGAGCCTTCAAACCGTCCGGATGGGATGTTGGCATATCGGGAATCCGGGTAAGTGTCCCCAGATGTGCTGCAGCTGTTGTTGTTGAACGTGGAGGCGGCGTCGTTTCTCAGTATCTCCACGTAGGAAGCGGGGAACAAACCCCTCTCCCCTTTACTGTTCGCCCCCTCAAACCAGCCGTCAATGTCCTGCTCGCTGTACAAAGTTAAAATTTCATTCTCCCTCACCGACACCTCCCCGGGGTTTTCAGAGTTGAAGTCGTACAGCGCCCTGGCTCTGAGCGCCATGATTCACCACAGCTGGAAGCAGACCAGGACAGCGGGCTAACTTACGGCAGCCTGACCGGGGCAGGAGGGAAGAGCAGCGGGCAGCCAGGCTAGCTCAGTCAGCCCACAGCCCGAAACTCCTCCTGAAACTCCGCGTACAAACTTCCCGCAGTGTGAGAAAATATGTTGTTTATATCCCTCCCTGCGTGGTCCTTATTCCGTGTACTGACCTGAGAGGACACCGCGGTTGTTTTTAATGCAGCGGTAGCAGTGTGTGAATCTGGGGTGAAGGTATTTACCGCTACAACAACATTAATCCGAGCCCTCCAGTCTCCCTCCGATATCAGTCGGACGCTTCTGCCTTCACGCGCTGCGCAGCAACCGCACGTCGACCAGGCTGAATAATCGAGGGCGGAGCTACAAGATGCTGCATTCCACCCAGACAGCACAAATCAACCGTCTGTGAGCGACACATCAGTGCTTCTCACCACTTGTTGAGTATTTTATCCTTGATAACACGAAACAAACCACACAGACTCCGCAGTTTGACGAGGACTTTATGTCCCACTTAGGAGGAGTTTATCTCTGAGAAGGGAGGTAACTGAAGAGGACTACCAGGAGTTAGCAGCTAGTGCCATCAAAAATTGACCTTATTTTACAAATAAGACAACAAACAAGTGTTTTATTCATAAAATACCCCTGACTAAATAAACCTACTGCATATTTTTATTATTTTTATGAACAGGTTATGCCATTGTACACCTGTAGGGGAAAGCTAATCAGCTTTACAAACTCTAAAAAGGAAACTGTCATCACAATTAAATAATGAAGCTTGGTTTTAATTTTTAAAATATTTTCTACTGTTGATTCCATTGTCTCTTTTACAGTTTCTATATTCCTGTCATTTATTCAGCTGTTTTGCTTATGTTTGTTTAGCGGAATTTTTTTAATATGCACGTGCATGTGTCCATGTGAACATATGTAGGTGTATGCATGCATATCTTGTGTTGTGATGGATATCTTTTTTTTTTCTTTTCTCACTCTTGACTTTATATTACACATTTTTTAAGATGTTTAGAATTTGATTTATGTGTGCAAAATTTGAATTAAAAACAAGTTGGTGTCTAGATAGGAAATTACAGATTTGTATAGCCTTATCCAATACATTTATTCTTTTTTATAAAATCGTTCTCAATTTTATTGCAAGTCACAATGAATGTATGAGCTAATGCCAAAATAACCTTTTTCATACTGAAATGAACATTTATTTCATTATTTTCTTATTTCATTCATGATTCATTTTTTATATCTGCCTTAGAATAGATATACTTTGTTTTGTTGTTGTCAGCAGGGCGACAAATAAGTAATTAAATTCATCAAGATTACTGTTAAGTCACGTCTTATTATAAACAACCTGGCTGAAGATCCACATTCTCTTGTTGTTACTGCACATTGAGGAAAGACCATATTTCACTGTGAAAGCTGCTTCACTATTTAAAAAACAGCTACTCAGTACTTTGAGTAAACTTTGAATGAGTTACTTTTTACTTTACTTGAGTGGATTTATAGACCAGTACTTTTAACCAGAGTAATTGTATTTTTAATTGAGTACAGTAATCAGGCACTTTTTCCACCTCTGGTTGTCAGTTTTCTTGTCTAAAGTTTTCCATCACATGATAAGCTGTCAGCTAAAGTAAAAAGGTCTAAAACACAATTTCTGTCCTGATGAGTACATGATGATCTTTAACAAAGACAGTCCTGAAGTTCCAGTTAAAAGGTAAAGATGTCAGCCTACATAATTATTTCAAATTTCCACTCCCCATTGATCAGGGAACACTATGATAAAACTGGGCCAAAAACTACATTTTATCTTGGCATAGTTTAAAATAAGCAGTTAAAATATGCCAGATTAACCTGGACCCATGCCAACCTTTCCACCCATCTTTTTCATGTGAAATGAATGCCATTCAAAATATGCTGACATCATGCTGACTGGTGCACAGCATCATCCTTAAACCCATAAATTGTTTTAGTTCATACCTGAGTAGTCTAATCACTTGGTTTGTCATCTCTTTTCAGCCCAGTGTTTTTAAGTAAGATATATACAATCCACTGACCTATAAATACATAGGATACATTTCTTAACTATTTATGTGGGTGGTAATCAGGGCTTGACATTTAAACTGGCCAACTAGCCAAATGCGGGTGGATTTCAGCTGTGGCAGGTACCAGATTGACTTCAACTAGCCACTTTGGCCAGTGGCATTTATCAGTGTCACAACCTCAGCATTCTCTGGTGGATATTTGAGTAAAAATTAGATGAAATCAGCTGCATTTCTGATTTTTTGAGTGAAGTTAACTAAAAGTCAATGTCTTAATAATAGTATAAACTTAGTAGCCATTAAAGAAAGAAATGGAGTATGTGTTTCATCTCATAACAAACATACCCACTTTGGCATGTAACACATAGTTTCTAATCAACACAACTGTGGCCAATGGAAATGCTCGGTGGCTACTAACTTTTCATAAACAAGTAGCCACATTGGCCAGTGAGCAAAAAAAGTTAATGTCAAGCCCTAGTGGTAATGCAGTCTTAAAAATGAATAGCTAAGTGTCTGGTAGGGTTTTGTTTCTTAAAGACATGCAGAGAAATATCTGTACCACAAACTTATTGTGCATATCCATCATGGCTCTGAGTTTGTTCAACGCATGAGTTTATTCTATGAGGATATTATTCCCTTTCTGTTTGTACTTTTCAGTCAGAAATTATTCTTTGCTTAGCACACATGACACACATCCACAGTCACACATATGTAATTTATGGGAAAAAGTGGCTGGTTTTGGCATAAAGCATCTCAAGAGCTGTCTGTCAGAAAAACCTGCGGTGAGGCCTGTTTTATGGAGCTGCTAAGTTATAACAGCAATAAATGCTGCATTTAAAGCCCTTTTAGCTGTGCTGCTTTTTTCAATGCAAAGAAAATAAGCATGATTGAAACACTGACTCATTCTGATAACTGAACGTTTTTGCCATGTTATTAAGAAAAAACATTGTAAAATATTAATATTTCATAGAACAATCTTTAGAACTGTTCTGTTCTCTAGTTTAAATGTTTAAAAATAAGGTGAGCTTCTCTAAAAACAATGAATAAATCCAGACTGAAAGATATATCTCACAAAATCTAGTAGGCTAATACTTAATGACTTGCATAAACTGATTTGTGTTTATGTATTATTGCTGTTTGTAATCAGTGTTATTTACTCTGAGGCAGATAAGCAACCACCCACGATGGCCTGGTTGGCATCCTGTTACATCAAAGCATTTCCTATGGGAGACAGTTGAGGCAGAAAACACGGCAGTGCCTTTAATAAATATTTTTTCTGGTGGATGCTGCCCCCTTGTGGCTGTTCTGGGTTCATCTAGGCAGGAGACTTCAATATCAGGATCAGAACTAAATTCATTGGCCGAGTATGAGCAGATGAAGAATTTGAGTTTTGAGGCCAATAAAGTTTATTTTCTTTTTAACTGTTCCATTTATTTCTCTTGCATATGACTTATCATCTTAATCACTGAGCACAGAGCAGACACCTGGGTGGTCCATGACTTATCTTGTCTTTCCATTTGTAAAATTGCCCATGCAGCTACAAATAGCTCCTGATGCATATGTATGAGAAGAATTTAAATTTTCTTTTGACAAAATATCTTTGGAACAGATTCCTTTACACCTTTCTTTAAATCAACCATATTGGCATATTACTTAAAGCCACCAGAGGTCTCTCCTCCCACATTACACCATGGTCAGATATCCTGATGAGAACAGCACTCTTAAATCTAATTTACACATGCTTGGATAATCCGCACATTGAAGAAAATGCATAGAATCCTCTTGTGTCTTGTCAACATCCTTCATACCTGCCACAGCTCCGCAGAGAACATCTAGTTCATCCTCTGCTTAACAGCATTCAGGGAGATTTCCTTTATAGCACAGCACATAAAATATTAAAGTGGAGTGTGATCTCCAGGGAGCAGGATTACATCAGTGTGCAGCCTGCATCACATTAGCAGATTTGTGATTTATTTTATTCCTCTAATCAGTGGGAGTATATCTTATAAGTGCTCGTCTGGGGTCCCTATTTTCTGGTAATGTTACACATTTGCCCTGTTATTCTGGTCCTGTCTTGTGTGGTTGCAGTTGAATTAAAAAGAGGGCTTCTGTGCAGACGTTGTATAGTGTTAGTCAAACGAATATTTTTCTGGGGTGTAGTGGATAGATGATAAGCCTAAGGCTCTTCATTAAGTCAGATGTATTTCCAGTATGTATTTTTAGAGAAAAAAAAAATGCATATCCTTTCCTTTCCTGTTTTTAGGCATTCATGGCTAGGAGGAATCAGACGTTGACTTGGAACTGTGTTTGTACTGACTGTGTCATCTTTTTTCATTCATTATGTATTTTGTAATGTACAACATCAGAATCTGCTGCAGTTTTTGCCACTTCAAGCTTGGTAATACGGAAAATGTAACGGCATGAAGGCCCATGATCCTATTTCTCGATGTGGTGCTGATTTATCAGGTCAAAACAGAAACAGAATCCTTTTGATATAACAGAGAGTCATCAAGTTGTTCAGTACCCTTTAGAATGTTAGCAGCCTCTGTCATAATAGTTTGTAATCTTGTTTTTAAGAGGCCTCTTTTATGGAACATCATACATGAGTCAGAAATATACACACATACTTAAACAGGATCCTTTGGACATGCATTAATGGGGAGATATCAGGATAAAGGAGCTGCACACAAAGGTGAGCCCAAGCAGTTTGGGGTTTAGTGCCTTGGTAAAGGACATAAAGGCAGTGCTCAGAAGGTGAACTGGCACCACTCCAGCGACCAATTTAAGATGTATTTAGATTAAGTTTATTGTCATATGCACAGTAAAGACAGTCTATACCATGGAAAGGAAATTTACTCGGCCACTCTCTCTTGAAAAAGATGATAAAAAACATCACAGAACAAAGTAAACCTCATAAAAAAAGTTTTAAAAAATTGATAAAGTTACACATGTTGTACAATAAGGTGAATTTGCAGCTGAACCATTGCACAGATAAGGTAGCAGGTCTAAAAATAAATACTTTTGTCTGTAGTGGAATTTGAGCTAATGACTTAAATGTATGTTTAACTATAAAAATTTTTATTTTTTATTTTTGCTTAGAAAAGGTCTTCTGCCTCTGTAATGCTCCAGATTTTAAACCTCTGGCCCTATAGGCCACGTGTATGTCAATATGTAGAAGTAACAAAGTATTTTCTACGGGGCAAAGTGAGCGATAACCGATATCATTTTAAGTAACTATAAGCACGTAAGACCCAAAGCTTTTTTGTATTTTAGAAAAATGAAAATAAAAACAAACAAAAAAACACGACGGATAAAATGTTAGAAAACCTCATCAAACTGAAAATAGCCACCATGTGTTTGGTCATGTGACCACGCTACGTGCCCAGGACGACGTACGTGACGTAGCTCGTTGTAGGCTTCGCCAGTTTCCTCAACCAAACACTCAACTGATAATTGTGTGATAAAACTGGAAGTCAGCCTGTGGACGAAGGGGCACTCTATTCAGAAAAAGCACACGAACCCTGCGGCCCTAATCGTGACAGACAAACTCGGTCGTCTTTGCAGTGAAACAGGCTTACTAGGTGAAGAGGACGGCGAAAAAAATCCTACTTTTAAACCCAACCAAAGGCTGCTTTTTATTTTGCTCTGGCTGTCGAAAGGCGGGGAATACAAAGCGACGTGTGGTCAAATCCAGTAAATTTTGGACTCTTTCAAGCAAAAACGGGATTACTACAAAGTGTTGTCGGGCTGCAGTGTCTATTCAGCGATAGTACATGGATTATCTGGTGAGTAAATGAACCGAACTGCTGTGGTGTACCGTTTTTCAACCAAAGACCAGTTCTAACGTTTGGTTTATGCCAGTTGGTCTCCCAATCAGTCAGTAATGACAATCAGGTGTGTGGCTTTCAACACTTAGCTAGTTGGAGTACCGGTTGTTGATTGATGCTTCATTTGTCAGCCCTAGCCTATAGCATTTGACCACCAGTAACGTGTGAACAGGGTCCAACTGGTTGACCCAGACCCCCCTATCTGTTTACATGTGAAACAACTAGCCATGTAGCTAAACAGCTGAGGCACTGCTAGCTGTGTAATGTTGCAACATAACTACTGAGTCTACAAAACTCACAGCTGTATTGTTTAGGGCTACTTTGAGCCCAGATGTCTCTGGAAGTGAGACACTACACAACTGCACTAGTTTGTTTATGTTTATTAATACCTGTGACAGAAAAAGAAATATTAGAGTCCTGGCGACTGTGCCAACTTTAGCCTGGGAGATTATGGCTTTTGGGCCTTTGCCCACATTGTAGGGATGGGTGCTGCTGAAAAAGTGTAACAATAGAGAGGAAGCTGTAACCGAAAGCTTTCCCTGGGAATTTATAAAGCCAGAGGAAAAAAAATGAACAGACATTGTGCTGACATCTCTTGGGGGTGGGGGCACAGTGACAGTGTGAAATGCAGAGGAACTTGCCCACCCAGTGTTATCAGCTTGTTTATAATGGGCCTCCCAAGGTGTGAGACCCAAAAGGAACTTTGAACTTTGGCTTTATTAGGATACGTCTTAAGGCAGACTAAAAAAATCCTTCCCTACAACTGGCACTAGCACAGTTATTCTGCAGTTAATGGCAACAGATTTCAGTCTAGATTGTCTGTGCTCTCTGGCTTTAGGGACACAAATATTATGTGGAACAAAAAGAGAACAAAGTGGTGCATTTATGGAGTACAGCATTATTATAATCTAATCTTTTTAAGTTTATAGACAGTTGTTGCTATCAAATGTAAACAAAGTGTATTGTTGTGAAAGGGTACACATAAATAACAAGCAATGATAAAAATCTCAGCTCATTCTTTTCCCTGGGCTGTTCGGTAAACATCACCATTCCTTTTATGTTGTGCTCAGTTTTGTCCATGTTTAGTCTTTGTCTGCATTCTGAGTAAGGAAAAGAATCAGCTAACTTGCTTTGGGATTTAAGACTCTCTGTGGCCATCAGTTTTCTGTGGAAAGCACAGCTGTAACTCTGTGGACTGCTGGAGTACAGTGCTTTTCTGTCCTCTGAGGTCACGCTCACAACAGGCACAAGGCCTCCTCACCTGCTGTGAAACACTGGAGACCTGGCACAAAACCCAGGCCAGAACTGTCTATGCCTCTCCTTTTCTTATAAATCAGAAAGAAATTATTATGTCCCAGTCATGCTGTTGGGATAGGATTCAAATCAAATAATAGCTTAAAGAGTATGGGGTAAACAGGAGTGAGAAAGCATAATTATTGTACATTGCTGTTTAATAACTGTGGTTTAAATAATAACTGTCTGGCTTAAAGGGAATCCTGTTTCAACTGGGAGCTGTAGCATGCTGAAGGACTATGGATGGCCTGAATGGTCAGCAAAATGTTGAAAAAGACCACAGAAATGACTGCACTCATGAAGGAATCTGGTTTTAGCTGTTGCCATTAAACAGACTTCCCACATTACTGGTACATTGTGTCAACCCAACCCTTCCAGTCTTGCACAACATGTTTTTTCTTTCTTTATTTGAAGAGATGACAGCTATACATTTTAATTTACAAATAAATACATTTAGAGCAGCAACCAAAGCCCACTTAGGAATTTGAATTATGTCAAAGCATCATTGAAAACAACTACTGACCACACACAAAACTGTGGTAATGATGGTTGTGGCAGATAACATGGAGTAGAGTCTTATCAGCTGATAGGCTGGACTGAACCTCTACTCACTTAGTTCAGAGAGAATATAAGGAAAACCAGTACAAACATAGACTCATATGAATTTTTTTAACCATGCAGTTTAAGAAAGGCTGTTTTGTTTGTTTTGACTGAGGAAACAGTCAGGAAAACTGAAATAGTATTAAGTTTCCCTCTCTTCATGCTGAGCCCTTTTGCCCTAGTTATATTATGTTCAGAGCATACCTCATAATAACATTTAAACTGCTTTTCCTTTGGAATAAAAGCACGTTTGCTTTCTGGTTGGTGAATAAACTCATAATGTGTGCAAGATGAAAAAAGTATAGGTATACTGTACTTCTAAATTTATAAAGAAAGTTAAAAATTAACTCCGCTGGTTTCAATTGAACATTCATTCAGCTTTTATTGCTATGAATAGTTTAGTCGGGTAAAACACCTGTTTTTAGTTTGTCTCTTATCCTGGCAGCCTGACACCTGTTTGCTTGGTCCTGTATGTTCTTTAATTTAAAAACTGTCAAGTCAAAGTTAATTTATACACTGTGTTCCAAGTTATTATGTAAATGATATTTTTCTCTGGTTTTCCTAAATATTAATGCAAATGACAATCAGAATATTTTTGAAGTCATCAGCCATTAGAGCATAATTCAAATGTTTTTGAACAAACTTCATAATGATAAGTTTTTTTTTAAATAAGGACCTCAAAATGCACTGTTTCACATTATTATGCACAACAGAGTTTTAAAAGATTTTATAGGTTGTAAAGAACTGAAAATAGTTATTTGTTGAATTTGCGGCATTAGAAGGTCATATTTACTGAAATCAAAATCTATTTCAATCAAAAACATCTTAACAGGCCAATTTACATGTTAACATAGGAGTCCTTCTTTGATATCATCTTCACAATTCTTGCATCCATTGAACTTGTGAGTTTTTGGAGTTTCTGCTGGAATTTCTTTGTTAGATGTTAGAATATCCTCCCAGAGCTGCAGTTTTGATGTGAACTGCCTCCCACCCTCATAGATCTTCTGCTTGAGGATGCTCCAAAGGTTCTCAGTAGGGTTGAAGTCAGGGGAGGATGGGGGCCACACCATGAATTTCTCTCCTTTTTTGCCCATAGCAGCCAATGACACAGAGGTATTCTTTGCAGCATGAGATGGTGCATTGTCATGCATGAAGATCATTTTGCTACAGAGGGCACTGCTCTTCTTTTTGTACCATGGAAGAAAGTGGTCAGTCAGAAACTCTATACACTTTGCCAAGGTCATTTTCACACCTTCAGGGACCCTAAAGGAGCCTACCAGCTCTCTCCTCATGAATCCGGCACAGAACATGACTCTGCCACCTCCTTGCTGACGTCACAGCCTTGTTAGGACATGGTGCCCATCCACCAACCATCCACTACTCCTCCATCTGGACCATCCAGGGTTGCAAGGCACTCATCAGTCAACAAGGCTGTTTGAAAATGAGTCTTCATGTATTTCAGGGCCCACTGCAACCGTTTCTGCTTGTGAGCATTGGTTAGGGGGCGGCCGAATAGTAGGTTTATACATGACTGCAAGCCTCTGGAGGATCCTACACCTTGAGGTTTGTGGGACTCCAGACGCACCAGCAGCTTCAAATACCTGTTTGCTGCTTTGTAATGGCATTTTAGCATCTGCTCTCTTAATCTGATGAATTTGTCTTGCAGAAACCTTCCTGATCATGACTTTATCTGCATGAACCCATCTGTGCTCTAAATCAGCCACAAATTTCTTCACAGTACAATGATCACGCTCGAGTTTTCATGAAATATCTAATGTTCTCATTCCTTGTCCAAGGCATTGCACTTTTTGATGCTTTTCAGCAGCAGAAAGATCCTTTTTCTTTCCCACATTGCTAAAACCTGCTTCCTGCATAATAATGGGGAACAGTGCATTTTGAGGTTTTTCTTAAAAGGTTTTTCTTAAAAAAATAACTTATAATTATGAAGTTTGTTCAAAAACATTTGAATTATGCTCTAATGGCTGATGACTTGAAAATATTCTGACTGGTAATTGCATTAATATTCAGGAAAAAAAGAGAAAAATATCATTTACATAATAATTTGGAACGCGGTGTATAGCACATTTAAAAACAACCTTAGTTGACCAAAGTACTTTACAGGCTTTGACAAAACAATAAAAGCACAATAAATGACTCACGAAAACATAATGATCCAGCAATATAAAAGACAATCCATATCAAAATGTCAAGTTAACTTGTTTTAAAAGCCAGTGCAAATAAGTGATTTTTCAGCAAAGATTTAAAATAATCTATAGACTGAGCAGTTCTAATGTTAAGAGGTAAACTGTTCCACAGTCTAGAAGCAGCTACAGCAAATGCCCTGTCACCTCTGGTTTTTAGACTGCATCTAGGAACATCAATTGTATTTGCAATAAAATAGCATTTATTTTGGCATGCTTTGGCTCTGATGGCTAACAGTACCAGTGGGGTATTTTATTTAGGAGGATGCAGAGTAGAATAAAAGCGGGTATTGTTCTTTTAGTACATTATTATTACCATGTCAAACAAACAATCAAAAGGCAACTTAGTCTGAGGTATTTTAATATTAGTAACTGAAATAGTTATTCTCTAAAATTACAAAGCAGATTGGCCAGATTCTCTGTCTGTCATCAGGCATAAAGAACTAGATCACATTCATTTATTTATTGAATTGTTATTATAACAAAAAGCATGCAGCAGCACTGAAAGCATGACAGAAAAGATTGATTTCCTCTTCTCCCTACTTCTTTTGGCAATAAGTATATACAATGGCTGCTGGTAGAGCAATTAGCATGAATGTAATTTAAATTGATTCAAACAGGAGAACCTCACTGAGATCAAGAATCTCATTTCCAAGAGTGTCCTGGCCAAGACGGGCAGCAGCGTAAACACAGAGTTACAGACATAGAACAGAGAAACTATTACAAACACAGATCAAACAAATCCATGTTACAGAGCAATAAGCCATCAGGCAAAACATCTACAACCAGATGCATCATTCTTCAACACCTTTAATTTACTTTTAAAAACATTTGAAGAGACCAGCTCCCCCAAACACAAAGTCTCCTGTAACAGATCCCAGGCTGCAGGAGCAGCATACCTTTAACTCCTTTTACCCATTTCAAGACAGATTTTGGGCACGGAGAGCAAAAGTAAACTTTGTCACTGAGTCACAGAGTGAAGACTGTAACTTCCAGAACATTTCACCAGTGCTTTTGTCTACGTGTCTACAATGATGAGTTAATGACTTAAGACTGGTCATGAACCTCAGTAACTCATGGGAAACTGCATGCAAAGATTCAAGGCAACGAGAAGATGCATGCATGTACAGAAGATCATCATAATCAATCAGAGGCATGAAAGTGGCAGTAAAAACTCTTTTCTTTGCAGTCAGGGACTTATTCCTGAAATAAAACCCAGTTGCAACTTTAACCTCTATACAAGTTGCTCAGTATGAAGCTTAAAAGTCAAAGAGTTTGAAAATGTTACAAGTTTGCTTTTGTCAGTATTTAAGCAGGGCTCCAGACTAACTTTTTTACTAGGAGCACAGTGTCCCCTAACTTAAAATTTTAGGGGCACAAGCAGAAAATTTAGGGGCGCACACTGTAAATTGACTTGCAAAGTAAATATTTACATTTCCTCTCATTTTCACTGTATTACTGTGGAGTTGCACTGTCATTACAGGGGTCACGGCACATTTTGTGTTTCAGACTGGCATTTGTGTTTGCTCAAAGTGTTGTGTTTTAATTGTGTAGTGCCAGTATTATCAGCAAATTTCGTGTTCCCCGCATGTTGTGGGTATCGACAGCAGAATTTGCAGTTCATTGAATTTGTCTCCCTGGAATACCTCAGCCAGGTGAACTCACACAGCCAGTCATGCGAAAACAGAATTTCCTGCTTTTTTTTTTTGCGATGACCGTTTCCTCACAAATCAAGTCGGACTCATTATCAGGATTTGTCTCCTCTGGTACACTAGTTTTAGTGGGGAGAAATTAAGCACCGATAGTCCTCTTCGCCATTGTTGATGGTTTACAAGAGTGTGAAACCTGCAGATTTGCGTGATAACCCCAAGACTCAGTTCACACATTAGCCAATCACAGTGGTCACCCCCCCACCCCCACCAACACACACACACACACCCACACACCCCTACACACACACACACACACACCCACACACACACACACACACACACACACACATTGGTCCGCTTTCTTCTTCTTTTGGAGTTAATGTCAGTTGGCAAACCAGCTCATTTGTGCATTATCACCAACAACTGGGCTGAAGTGTGGAGCAAAAGTTTGTCAGCAACAAAAAATATCAGGAGGAGAGCCACATTAAGATTTTGGGGACCTCTGAGACCAATATAAACTTGTCCTAAAGGGGTAAAATATGTGACCTTTAACACAAGCACAAAGAGCTATATGTAAAGCCTCTCTTTGAGAAGACTTTTTCACTCTTCTTCTGACAGTCCTTGGCATGAGTTTTATCCATTAACAAGCTCCACCGTTCATAAACTACGGCAGTGCCAGCCAGCAAAGTCTTCCCCCACAGTTACAAAAAATCCTGGAGGAAACCCTGTAAATATACCTATGTAGTGAATATGTGAAACAGTCTATCTGGCATATTGGGTAACTTATTCTCACCTCTTTGTAGAAATCTCACCTGGGCAGGTTTTACACTAAATAAAAGTATGTAAATGTATGTCGACTAGGCTTTGTTTCGCTGCCATCAAAGCTCTGTCCTCCTAAGTTTTACCTCAACAAACCTCCCTACAAGTGACTTGATCCAGTGTATAGTGGAAGTGTGCTGGTAGCTTTTCAAAATAAAAGCATTATGTACAAACAAAGGGAGTTTCTCCAGAGAAATGCTAAAGCTCTTTACCTGCAACATTTTGAACCGTGTGGAAACAGAAAGCTTCAGAAACAGTAGAAGTTTGGGGAACAACTTTAATAAACAGACGCATTTTAGCTGTTGTTCCTCAAACTTTGGGAACAACAGCTATTTTAGCTTGTGCCCTTCATCAGGTTCATCAAGAAACAGATTTCAAATCTTAAAATCCTCCATGCGTGAGACTTGCAGCATCTCTGAGATGCAGCCCTAACACTGGCTGCCAGTCTCAAACAGCGGTTACTGCAAAGGAACAGTGAGGAGTGCTGCGGCTAAGTGACGTCACAGTGCCAGTGTGGACCAAAACATGGCAGCCTAATTACTCAAAAGAGATATCTAGTGAGTTCAATATACATGAGAGATACAAATTTTTATGCAACAAGATGAACTTGTCTGATCATGCAGGGTTCCTTTTAAGATGCTGTTGTTAGGTTGAATATAGACCGTTTGGCTATCTGGATGTCCTATGGTTTATGCTGTTTGCAAAAAGATGACACCTCATGAAAGAAATAGTCCTAGCAGAGCCTTGTGTCTGTTTTCAGCTGACTAACTGTATTTCAGAGCAGATCTCTAATCCAAGGGCACACAGCAGGCTACAGCAGATTGACTTCTCACCATTGAACACAGAGGAGAGAGAGCTGATGGGAAGTTCTTGGCAGCATATGAATACAGCTTGTGCGCCTATTGAGTGAAAGGCTGCTGTTAATTTTCCTCATAGTGTTGTCCGCCATCTGACCATGTTCCACACCTCATTGGTGCTGGCACAGGTCTCCAAACAAAAATGACCTACTGTATAAACATAACCAACAATCCCACACAACGTGTGTGCTTTTATATGCTAAAGAATAAAAAGCTAATCATTGACTTGCTGCTAATAGCGGCTTATGTTTACTCAGGTTTCAGCTTGAATGCATGTGATTTGATATTTACTTAAAGTTTGCTCCAACTGGTCCCATTTTCTTACGTTGGCTCTGTTATTGCAAGTGCACAGCCTCCAGCTATAAAGTGAAATACCATTCTGAAAAAACCCTGCATTTCTAAAACCAAGTCCCTGCTGTTAACCTGCAAGGAGTGTGCCGGCCATGTTTTTGTCTGCTTGCAGGCTCATTGTCATGATTCCCTGGTGTCTGTGGAGAGTGCTAGTGAGTCAGCATCCCAGACTGGAGCTACATCAGTGTAATAGTTGGAGATGAGGGAATATTTATGGGATTTCATAATGCTCTTGTCATGATCCTGCACAGGCACTTTAAGCTCTTTTTACAATAGCATCTTATGTAGCACCACTTTCAAGAAGCATCAGGGAACTGTTTTCATATTCTCTTACTGCATTTTTTCCTTTCTCTCTAATTTTCATTTGCCCCGTGGATGAACAAATACAAAAGAACCTGGCTAGGTTAAGGTATTTGAAGCCAGTAGTTTTCCTGCACTAGGTTAATTTGATTAATCATGGAACTGATCTATGAAAGCCTAAAGCAGATTGAGTTTTTTAGGTAGAGCTTTGTAACTGACTATTCTTTATTACCATCTTGTTACATGAGCAGTTGCACAACACATGAAGATATCTTCTGTAAAAATGTATATTGCATATGACATTTATAGTACATTGAAGGCATTAGAAGAAGATGGTTTAGACTGTAGATGATTTGACAGATGACTTTGTGCTCTATGACTCAGTTGTTGGGTTGATCTGTGTTTTTAGTCATTTCATGTTTTATGCTTGCAACTTTTTTTTTTATCAATATCTTTATTGAGTTTTAGATTCTAAAAACATAAAAAGAAGGAACATTTGGAACAAACCTACAAATAAACAGGCAGACAAACAAACAATTGGCTCATACAATCAAGTCAAATTCACACAGACAGGGGGACTCAGGATTCAGATCATATACAAGGTAAGTGCATGTCCTTATATACATGGTGTTCTTTACATAATCTTCAAGGCACAGACTATATATAAAGGAATTAAAAAAGAATTGTAAGTAAATTCATTAAATGAAATGAAATGAAAATAAATCAAACAGAAAATAAAATAAAATCGTAAAACTAGCCAGGACAGCAGTGGAAGACACATCAACTGCAATGCAGTCTTCTCAAGACACAGCCTTCCGGTCTAAGTTACAAACCCTCTTATGAGAATAGTGGAAATATTCAACCCAATATATGACAGAAAAGGTTCCCATACTCTACGAAAGATGTCGTCCTTCCCATGAAGTTTACAGGTTAAATAGTCCAAAGAAACATAGTTCAGTGTTACTCTCTGCCGTTGTATCTTTGATGGATCTTTATCTGTAACCCAGTTCAAGAGGATACATTTCCTTGCACAGAAAGTTAACACTTTGTAAAGCTTCCTCATATATTTGTCAATAATGATGGCTTAGATACACCAAGTATCAAAAATAAATGGTCAGCATTCATATTACCAGACAATATTGTATGAATTTCTTGACTTATTATCTGCCAGAACTGTTTTATTTTACTACAATACCACAGGCAGTGTGTAAGATTACCAGTTTTTATCTTGCACTTTGAGCAGAGAGGAGATAAATTAGAGTTGAATTTATGTTGTAGGGAGGGACAGATGTGGGCTCTGTGTAGACTCATGAGCTGAATTGCCTTAACTCTATTAAAGACACTCAACGTTTTAGCACTTCTCCAAGCGTCATTCGGTTTGCAACTTTTTTAAAGTAACTGCTGCCCGTCTTGTTCAGAACACTGTTGTTAATGAGATTCTTAATCTCAATGAGTTTTTCTGGTTAAATAAATGGAAATAAAGAGATAATGCATGCCATTATTATTCTTTGGTTGTGAACAGGATTCTCTGGTTGATTTTAAACCAGCAAATTTTGGTTTAATGATAGTGGTCTTTAGTAAATGACACAGACATTCCCAAATACCTTGACTTTAAACCAAATGATAAGATAATTGATCTGGGAGTGAGAACTTAGTGGGCAGCAGCTTGTAGTTGGCTTATTTATAGTCTTAAAAAGTAATTTGAAGCACTAGACCCAAGAACACCTTATTTTTGAATGAAAATCTGCATTATTATGTGGCAAAGAAATCACAGTGTAGACACTAAGGATATGAATTTCAAGGGATATCATTCTTGAAAGTAACTGGCAATTATTCTGAGAGACATTGAAGATTTAAAGAGATGGACTGTTGATTGAGTGTGTTAGCAGGCTAACAGATTTAGCATTGCTTCATGTTATATTTAACTGAAGAATTAAATAGACCACAAAAGGTTGTTTAACTGATCATTTAGATAAAATGATTCACAAAACACTGAATCATTAGGTAAGAAACACACTTTTAGTTTCATAGCACCTCAGTTGTAACATTGGATATTACCTTTTTCTTCTTCTTTTGTTCTTAAATGGCAGACTACTATATCTGGTTGCACCACATTTTACAAGGTGTCAGTGAAAACATGGGGAAAATACATTCAAACTGATAAAATAGCTGCATGAAATCTTTAAAAAATGACTGTTTAGAAATGTAAAATATATACAGTATATCTCATGAACACTAGTGCACTGTTTAAGTTTTTATGAATGAGGAAGAAAAAATACCTGACTATTGTTTTTATTACCCATTGAGTCAGAATGCATGAAATGTTTCCCCATATTCACATTGTGTGATTTTTCATAGCTATTGAGTCTGCAGTTGTAAAAACGAACCAAAGCTTTTTCAACTCAGTGGAGCATGTTACATATCCGTGTCCTATTGTCAATCTTATCCTTATTTTCAATCTTAAAGTGATGCAATAGTATACTATTTGGTCCACAAATCTGCCGGGGAGTGAGGTGCCAAAAGTGAAAGTGAAAATCTTTATTAAATATCGTGTGTTTCACTGATGTTTGCATTCTTCAGAAATGTAACCAGTGTAAGTTTTCAGTTAGCTGTTGCAGGTAATTAGTTTTAATGTAGTCCTATGTTGTGTTACATCTGAGAGGTGTGCATTATTGTTTATGAGCACCATGTCTGCAGGTGGTGGTAGCTTCTGTTGCAAGACAGCTGATCTGACAGAAACAGCCTATTTGAACATGACTCCCCTTTCTGAACCTACAGACTTCAGACATAGCATCCCACAACAGTTGTTAAAATCCCCATGACCACTGTGGACCTAAATGGTCGATCACTTGATCCTCCTTTATGTATAAAGCAGTGGTTTTCATGAAGCTGTGCGTACAGTATGGGCATAGTGTGTGTGGGTGGGTAATGGTGACTAATCCTATTTGTAGTCTTATTCTAGATCCCTAGTTGTCACTGAGCCCTTAATCTCTTTGTAGAGATTCTCACAAACTAATCTCAAGCTTGTGTCTGTTGGCTGATCCTTGAGGCAATAGTTTTTTTTATCTTTCTGTGGAGAATTTGAGGAGTAAACACAAGGCAACCATTCAGCTCATCTTGCTCATCTTCGACCTCATGAATCCCTGCTGTATAGCTCTGCTTAAAAAAGAAATGGACCCTCTGAGCTGCTGCCGGGGAAGCAGTAAAGGGCAGGACCCATGTTGATGACCTGACACTGTTTTGCTTATGATCCTCCTCCATCCATTCACTTACTCCAGAGGCTTGGCTTGTTTGTTGCCGGGGGTTACGCTTGTTGCTGAGCACAATGTCGGAGCACTTGCAGCTCTCCCTTGCCTTGTGCAGGATTGGGCTTTACACGGTAAGAAAACACACACAGACACACTGCTATCTTTGCTATGTTTGTAGAGAACAGTGGCAATGTGCTGTGTTGTAGGTGCGTATGTGTGGCTGGATTGATTTCTGTCAGTTTCAGCATGGTTTAATCTTTGCTTGATGTGTTTTGAAACAGATTCTGAGCATGCTGCTTCACTGTAGCTTTGTCACTGAGAGGAGAGTATGTTCCGTTTCATTCCAGTGGATGTTCACATAATATTAAGTTGAAACAGGTGGATGTCTGTGTGATGAGCTTTAAATGGAACCTACAGAGAACAAGCTGCCTCTAAGTGTAGACTGTCTCTCTGAGAATAGAAATAAAGATAGATTATCTTTCTCCTGCAGCTCCTAGCAACTGGCTCGATCAATGGTTGTAGTTTAAGCTGCTATAAGAGCCATGTAGACAGTAATGTATGGGTTAATAATTACTAAATGCTATTACGGATTTAGAAATATAGCTAAAGTTGATGCTGCCTTGTTTTTTCAGTGACAGAGAATGGCAGAAAATTAGTTCTAAGAAAAACTCTAGCATGTACAGTATATATCTGTTTTACATTTCACTTTGATCAGTGTATGCGCATGTGAAGTGCTGAATATTTTTACATAGTGGCACCTATTAATATATTTTTAAGATGGTTGTATTGTAACCACTGCTGATGACTCATGTTGCCCGTTGTCCGATCCTCTGTTACTCCCTTACCAGCTGGTGAAGCTTTCTTAAAGAACATTGCTGGAAAGTTTTTATTAATGTTTAACACAAGCAAACTTGAATTGACTGTATAGAACATACATAACTGTGTTTAAGTTGTTGTAGTAAGAAACTGTAAAGAAAAAGATACATTTATAACTTAGTTTCCATAAATAAGACTTTGAAATAAAAAGTAACAGAATTTTAGACGTATCCATCTTTTTAGTGATGTTTTTATTTCCTTCTACTCTTGTCATTAATTTAGTTCATCAGTCCCCCACCAGATTTATTGTGTGTGTTTATGTTTGATGGGTATTATAGAAACCAGGTTTTTTTTTTATGCTTTTTTGGAATCCCCATATTAGGTCTAATGTTTTTTTTTTCTTGTTGCAGAATCATCCACTCACATATGCAGATTAAAAATTAGGGATGCACAAATACACTCACTGATACCTAGTACAAATATGGGTACCTATTTACATCAGAACCTTCATTAGAATTATTTTAAAAGTAAAATTATAAAATATTTTAAAAGTTCTATGTGGAGTTTATTCCTCAGTAGCTGCGCTTTCGCACCTCAAGGGTGGCGACAACGTTAGGTGTTTTGTTGTTCTGATTGGCCCGTAAAGATGTGGCAGACAGAATGTTCATCCAATCACCCTCTGAGTTTTTTTTTCAAAGGCTCTGCCCTTTGTCAAACGCTGTATATCAAAGGTTTCCCAGATGGATGTGTGAAACAAATCCATCTGGCATGTCAGGTTAATTTTTATCAGTCTGTTACATTGTAATGTCACTTAGGAGTATAGAATGAGTGGACTGGGCAGTATTGTCTGTGACCAAAAAACCTACAGAGCTTCATACCAATGATCGTCTCATTCAACATTTTTAAGTAATATTACTCAAGCTGGGAGAAAAGTCAATTTTCCACATTTCAATGCATGGGTTTTCACTGGGGATGCACTAAAGGGTTGTTATAACATCAGTATCTGCCTTTGTTGGCTGTGCTTACAAACATCAGTCATCAGCCAGATGATGTTGAATGAACAGATATCAGTTACCAACGTCAATCTGTTATGTCTGCCAAATCATTTTATGTTGGCATCGGGTATATCTAGTTGGTGAATCAATGGGGAGATGTTTTTACAGGACAGAGAAAGCGACGAGTTAGACAGACTCTAATCTGTTTTCATGGTCAAACATGTGCATCCAGTCTGTGCTTTTCTAGTTTTCACTCTTAAATGAAAACTGATTTTTACTCTTAATAGAACTGGGACAGAAATGTCAAACGTGCCTTAGCTCCTCTGTCTTATAATGCAAGAGTTATCTTCTAACTCCAATAAAATGTAAATACAGCAGCATGGCCTTACTGGTGTTCATAACCAGTCTTCTATAGTCTGGGAGTGATTCGTCCAAGTGGAGTCTGACCTCAACAGCCACTGTCCACTGAAGGCTAGTTCCTTCTCAAAAATGTGAATTTCACTTCAAGCTACAACCGCTACACATGGAAATAATTAAGGGAGCTTGTCTGCTTGTTTTCTTCTTCAGTTGCCCTTACTGTATAGAGTTTTAAGCGGACGGACAGTGATTAAAGCTCAGTTATTTTCTCCCTTATCCAGTGGTGCTTGTACACCTCCTTTTGCTCTCAGCAACTTGTTGACACCAATAAATCATACAATTTAAATATAGGAACTGCATGGACTGGTCCCATATTTGTACCCCAGATGCTAAACATTACATTAAAACTCAAGCCTTAGTTTGCCTCCTATCTATCCTTCACTAAGTATAATTCAGACCCTTTTAGCTTAGTCCTTGGTAACAAAAGGTGCCAGGTGGCATTAGTAAAAGTGACTGTGTGTGGGTGCCGTAGCTACTGCTCTACAGACCCTAGCTTTGCAAGATATCGTAGTCATTCAGGGTCTAAGTGATCTTATTAGGCACTTCATGGTCACCTCATTATGTTATTAATGGTGTGGAAAATGGCTTCTCCACTGAATGCAGGCTCTGACCTCCATGCCCAGGCCACATCATTCAAACCAGCAGTCTTGAGGCTGTTTCATGCTTAATTTGGAAAGAAATACCACTGAGGGAGCTCAGAGAGAATGACCTGATTGAAGTTAAAATACAAACTGGAGCTCAGCACAAGATGCACTCTACTAGAAACCTGAAGTGAATCAAATATAATCCCAAAACCTTTGTGCAGGAGGTTATAGTCAGAGATGTGGGTGTAAAATTTATGAAAAATCAACAGTTTATCTTAAAAAGAAGTGTTATCTGGTAGTTGAAACTCCTGCATCCTATTCACTACATGAGCATTAAATAAACGATAACTTTAGCAATTTAGAGCCGTTTTCAAGGCTCAGTTCAAAAGTTCAGCAGGATCTCTTCTAAAAATTGAATGGGTGATTTTGAACATTAGGATGATCAAAAAAAGGAAAATATTTTGTGCCTGTATATAATGCTATAAAAGAGTAGACTACTTTGTTGTGTTGTAACGTATGAGTCTAACGCAGAAGGGCTATCCACTTTTCCCTGTCGGATGCCGTGCAGCATACCACGTGTCTGTATCATTTTACTTGATCCATTTGTCAATCTCTTGCTGAAGGCTGTGTTTGACACCTGAGTAGGCAGTGCCTGTGTGAATGTTTTGTTCTTTCTTGTCTCCTTGGTTTCCATGTTCTGTCACTGCTTGGCTTTATCCTTTTTCTGTTAACACAGGCCTGAGAATTGTGTGTCCCCACCAACAGCTGTGAGCAGGCTTCTCCTCCTGTTACCTGTTCACCATGGTTAGGAGTCCTGCTAGTTGTTAACCCAGTAACCTCCTTCTGTTTCTTTGGAAAACTATGTGGCTATACTACCATTATACTGTGATGTAAAGCAACCATTCACTACATTAAAACAGGATGATAGGTGATACAAGTGCTTTTCCTCCCGATATTTCTTTTAATCAAAAATATACTTCAGAAAAAAAGGGGCCTGACTTTAGATTTTATTTAGAGTTAAAGCATAAAAACAAACGTATTCATTCAGCACATTTTATACCCTAAGACATCTCAGGTGTTTTACAGGGGACATCAAACAAAACCTCAAACAGTGAGGGCAAAACAACAGTAGCACATAAAATAAACTACAAAAGCACTCAGAGAGCGCAGACCTCCACCATTAGCCCTATCTCCCAGTAGTAAAGAATCCTTTAAAAAAATTCCTGGATCCAGTTGGTGATCCAGATCACTCCCAAAATCTAATCAGTTCTTCCTTATGCCATTTCTGACATTTTTTGAAAATTTCATCAAAATCTGTCCATAACTTTTTGAGTTATGTTACTAACAAACAAACTAACAAACCCTGCCGATCACATAACCTCCTTGGTGGAGGTAAAAAACACAGATTTTTAAAAAAGTTTTTATATAAATAAGACCACATCAATATCAACCAATTCTTCCCCTCTAATTTGAAAGTTTAGCCCAGCTCACATCTTAATAGTTGGAAAGCCTTTGCACACTTCCCTTAGAATAGATAACTTCTAGACATGGTGAAATGGCTACAAAGTTCAAAAAGACCACTTAGTGAACCACAAACAGAGACAATGGAAATGATTTACCATGTTCACACCAGAAATGACCAAGAGCTGTTTCATTATCCAAATGTTTAAAACAGAGGAGCTTACTTACTTTCTGTTAAGCAGATGACATTTTTGTACAAAGTGACTTCAAGAAGGTGTAAATCTGCTCTATAAATTATGTCACAGCAGTTTTGAATTTCATTACTAGATGTCATCTGTTTCAACAGCAAGGACTGTTTCTGTGATATTCATTGTAAAGATAGGCGAGGGGGAAGCTAACTTTTTGATTGTCAAAAGAGGTAAAAAATGGTTGCTTTATGTGTAAGAATCTAAGTTGTATCAGAAAATGTATAATTTATATTTGGGGAAAATATTTCTCAGGATACGGAGGCTCATAAAAACAGAGAATGACATCTGTACCATACAATTTAAAGAGTCAGATCTTTAACATTGGCTTTGAAATGATATCACAGTAAGAATGCTTTCTCTTTTAAATAATCAAACAACAACAAAGCACAAATTAGCATCAGGGTAACACATGCATACTTAAACGAGGGATCCACTGATAGCACATTTTTTCAGACCAAAGCACAACATCTAGGGTAGGGGTAGGGTTAGGGTTAGATATTAAAAAACAATTATTCCTTATCATTAAAGATCTGCCAGCAGTCATGTCACCTTTGATTCAGCAGCAGATCATCTCTTATTATTATTACCTGACAAAAACAGTTCTACTGTTTTTAGCATCATGTATTTTTAGCTCTCTTATCTCGAGATAGCTCAGGCTCAGGGATTAATCCTCTCATCATGTGAAGACTTTATCTCACTTATCACAACCTAACATACACTTAGACCTGAATAGTCTCAACTGCTGTGTATACAAGGGCTGTGAACAAAATTCACAGCAAGGTACAACCATTTTGCTAAAAATATTGAATAGGTTTATTCCTTTGAAAGTTCATCAAACTGAACCAGAAAGCTTGAAAATTTCATGAGATGCATGATTCAGAAATGTTTTGGCCTGAAAGGAGATCATAAATCCAAAAGAGTAATTGTGTTTTATGCTTGTTATGTCAGTGAGTTTCACCACAGTAAATAAAGCCTTCTTCCCACAATGTGTGAACAGCATAAATTTCCAACCTGCTTCCGTGCCATTGAAAGGCAGGATGGGAGCAGCCATTCCCCCATCCTGGTCCATGAATATCCCACACTTCAAAATAACCACACGACCTGCTGGAACGATGACTGAAAGATCGCCAAGGGTCAGCCACCCACTATCTGTACTGTTTCCTAAAATCCTGTTGCCAGTCCTTACCCATTTGTTTTGTTGCATCAAGGACATTTTGGAAAGGAATTTGACTCTGGTTGTTTGGGAAACAACAAAGGCTAACTTCCTGTTCAAAAAGTATTGGCTGACAGAGCTGTGCGACGTCACATTTGGCCTTCATGCACCATCTAACAGGAACTTAAAGCTGATCTTTTTTTTCCCCCAGAAATCCTTTATAGTCCCACATAATAGTCATGCCTCAAGTTGTCATTCATAAGTGGACTTGAATGAATGTCTGCAGAGATTTCTGTTCCAGCGTTCTGAATATGTTCTTCAAAAGCAGTGAATCTTCCAGTAACAGACTTGGCTCAAGCAGATGTACTAAATGGAAATGAGCAGTTAAACTACTAGGAATAGACAGCAGTTGTAAAGGTAAAGTTGGTTAAACTGCGACAAAGGAAGCAGTTAGAGAAGTCATACATGTATGTAGATGAGTTTTACAGCAGGCTTAACAGTAAATAACCTGACATGCCAGATGGATTTGTTTCACACATCCATCTGGAAAAGCTTCAATAGGAAACATTTGAGAAAAGGCAGAGGCTTTCAAAAAACCTCAGAGTGTGATTGGATGAATGTTTTGTCTGTCACATCTCTACGGGCCAATAAGAGCAACAGAACACATGACATAGCCGCTATCGAGCTGCGCGTGCGCAGCTACTGAGGAATAGCGCGAAATATGGCGACTATAGACATATAAGTACTCGACTTTTGTCATTTTTGAAAAGAAAACAACTCACTGCTGTTCTTTGTTCTTCTTCTAATGAAGAAATGTTGTCAAGTTCTAATAAAACTGGCACTTTAGCAGCATCCACGCTAATCCCCTCCTCCATAATTGCACCAGCTCTTGCTGCTGCTTGTTTACATCACGACTCTGCTGCGCCTGAAAGTACTGCCCCTCGTTGCTGATTGGTCCTGTCACTTTCTAACCGGGCCCAAACGGTTCAGATGGGAGCTTTACAAGATGGATTCACCAGTGAGAAACAAGGAAACGGGCGTATCCATCTGCTTTGCAAGGGTAAACAGTAACTGCTTGATGCAGACACAGGGCTCACACAACAGTCTTTCACCATCATCGTTAGGACTGTTGAGAACCAAAAACAGCAAATGATGCTACAAAGTTAGTTTAATCAGGAGGGCAAAGTGTGGCAAAAAAAATCTCAGTCCAGATATTTTTTGTGCTCTTTTCCAGCAATAATCAAATCTACCATAAGTCTGACAAATGTGCCTTTAGGAGGTGTTAAATGTTTTTGTTTCATTAATAGAGATAAGAAAATATTGACTGTGCACCCTGGATGTATATATCTACATTACATCTTGAATTCCTGGAGGTGTCTTATTTCCCCATTTAGCTAAACGCCAAGTTAAATTCTGCTTTAACTGAATAGTCTAAAGAGAGGAAAAAACTTAAGCCTCGTTTCCACCAGGTGGTCCGGTTTGATTGTGTATGGTTTGGTATGGTTCAGTACGCTAAATCAGTTTCCACGGACACTCGTACCCTCACTCAGTGAGCGGGCTGTAAAGGCTATGAATGTGAAGTCACATGCAGCGTGAGTCTGCTGGTCTAGCCACAGAGTTATAGAAAGGATGAGTGACAGAAATCAGTAGGAAATAAGCAGAAAACAGCTTTATTTGTTTACTTTTTTTGCGTAGATTAATAGACCAGTACTCTTACTTAAAAGAAATTGAAGTGGAGTAACTGTACTTTTATTAGAGTACAATAGTTGTGTACTATTTCCCATCTCTGCTCATCCGAAGTTTTTATTCTCTTTCTCTCTGTGTTTCTGCTTTAATGTTATCATTAGCCTATCTTTTATTAAATCACCTTAAATTAAAATTTTTTATTCTTCTGGTTTTCTGGATTTAAAATGGCTGATCTGCATGAGGATGTTTGATGTTCATGATCAGAACCAGGGCAGAAACTACAGAGTTTCATCGTGTGTGTGTGTGTGTGTGGGGGGGGGGGGTCAGTCACCAGGAGAGCGAGAGACAGAGCCAGCAGACACTGCACACTTAATTGATCACAAATGTCGACAATCTCCAAAAATTGATAATTTGAGGATTAATTTACTAATGTGTGATGCCCAGGTAAAGTTTGTCTTTGGTCAACACTGCATATACTTAAGTTTGATCATATTTATCATACGAACTTGTCCTGATGTGCAGAGAGAGTAACAGGGGAAAAAAACTCACTCAAAGCAAGGCCCTTCTGATGGGGCCCTATGCGCTGTGCGTGGTCTGTGTATTGGGAGAGGCAAGCCTGCCAATACATCTGTGCATCCCAAATGAAAAGAGGAAACTGTTGCTTTAACAAAGAGTTAAACCTCTTGTATACATTTTCTAAGGTACTCCTTTTTTGTTCCTACATCATGTAAAATCCAGAATGTGCAAGCATACGAATATTTCTCATTCCAGTTTAACCTGAAGATATTTTTTTTCTTCAACAATGACTTTAGTTTATTTCTAGTGTATGTGAAGGAGAAATTCATATTTTCACATCACACTTGTAACCTGCGTAATGGTTATGATTTTATGTCATAAAGTAATCTTCTACTGCTTTCCACTAAAATTGGCATTTAAAAGCGTGTTTTTAAAATGCGGGTAAACCTGCTATAGATCAGCAAGTAACTCCTTTCCCATTGCCAGCAGGCCCGGGTCTGATCGCCAGCAGATGAGCTGCGTGGTTGTTTTTTTTTCCCCTCTGGTGCGTCAAGCTGATTTCATCACATTGATGACATCATCATCAGTGCGCCAAAACACAGCTAGGTAAACAACTGAAAGGAGCATGGAAGCCATGGACACGGTGGTCCCCTGTTTTCTGTACTTTGTGCTTTTGTACTTTTGTCCCTCTTTCAAAATATACAAACTCAGTGCAGAGTGAACGACATTCGAATACTTATGATACGAGGGTGGATTGAATTTCAAAGTCCAAAAAACCACAACAATGCTCGTCCCTTAGCTGCTGGCGTCCTTTTGTTGCCCCAAGCTACGGGCGCGATATTATGACGTAGGCACGTACATGTAGCCAAAGTCATCCCACATTCACCCGGGTGTGACATTCCCACTGGGGCCGATCGGAGGCGAGCCTATAAAAACCTGTGTCCATTGCAGGGTCAGTCGACGTGGGTCTGAATGCCGATTAGAGGCTTTCCCACTGCCAACAGAGTAGACTGTTAGTGTGTTTAAATGGGTTTTTCGGCCAGTGGGAAAGGCGTATTATTTGTACAGGCCTTAAATTCAGATTTATGTGGAAAACAGAAATGCAACTTTCACAGACTGCACATGCACCACTCTGCGCGGTGAAGGTCAAACATCCAAAAGCTGGTGTCACACATGCACTGCTCCACTATACAGCACCCCAAGGACCTGAATGTGACATTGTCCTCAGATCATATGTGAATGTGATGAAAGTGAAACAGGCAGAAACATTTTTTTATATGGGCAGGCTTTAGGAAATATTGCAACAAGTATACTAAATTACCATTCAGATGTAGTTTTAAGAAAAATGTCTGTTTATAGAGCACAACTTTTGTGTTCTGTGGCCCTGTATTTTCAGTGTCCTCCCTTGTGATATCCTTGAATATAAAACCTTTCCCTGTAGGCTTTTGTTGTGAGATGCCTTAAAGCGTCTTGCTGCTACACAATAGTCTTTGTACCCATGACATGACGAGGGCCCATCTTCACACTGAGCTCACGGCCTGACGCACATATTTTAATATGCTTATCCACAAGACATTGTAATACATGAGCAGGCTGCAATCTCCTTTCGTAATCCTCCAAGCCAGAGGGCCTCCTTCTTTTTTGTTCTTTCAAAACTGAGTGAATTCAGATGTTTCTGAATGCAGTCTTCAAATACATCTATAAAACAGTGTTGGTTGATCATCCTTAATTAGTTATTGCATTTATACAGTTTCTTTACAGGGGAATGTTGATGCTTGTAAACTTAAGAGTTGTTTTTTTTTTTTATTGCAACAAACATTTCTAAATCTTCTATTTTTCTAAACCCTGTAAAATACCATAATATCTGTCAGAAACAACCTCTAAGAAAATCCCTACTGATCATCCTTGCCAGTTACCCAATGACATTCTGTTCATATTCATCGGTTTATATTAAAAACTTTCAAGATAAGGAGTCATGCTCTTTTGTTGATAAATGCTGTCTTTATTTGTGCTTTTCTGTTATTAATGTAGCAGCTGGTTTTAGTGAAATTTCATTCCTCTGAAGTACTTAATCTGTTTGTAGTAGATTGTCATTTTGTTAAGAACTTCTAGCTTTTTTATGTGAGCCAGACTCTTTTGATCAATTGCTCCTTTTTCATGATGATTTTCTGTGCCAGTCACTGTAGAATGAGCACCCGCCTAAAGATGTAGCTGTAATAGTGAGCATTTTATTAGATTATTAACTTGGAAAATTGTGAAACTTAGATTTGCAGCAAGATTTGTTAACGGTCATGTTTTAACCTTCATGTTATCTGCAGCAGTTATTCTAATAGAGACTAAACTTACTTTCCCATAGCAGGGAACAATATTCCACCTGATGCTTGACACTGACTGTCAGCCACACAGTCAGTGCAATCTCTGAGGGACTCCTAATTATGACAATGGAGCTGTGGCAGACATTGCTCCAGTTTCTATTTCCGACAGTTATATTTCACAGCAGTATAATAAGCATTTCAACCTGTTAAACACAAGAATGAGAGGAGTCACCGCTTTAACTCATGTCTTAGGAGCTTTTTGAAACAACGCTTTTGGAGCAATGCAGCTTTGGATTCAATTTTTGTTGAGCATCAGCATCTATCTGTTATCTGTCTGATCTGTGTGATGAACATATTAGATAATGCTTAGTGACCACATGGATGTTGAGCCCAGAGAAGCCTGTTCCCATCCTCACATGTAATCCTCTTTGAATTTCAGTGATGAGAGAGACCCAATCGCACAGAAAGGGGTTTCCTCTTTCCTTTTTTCATTGAGTGCTGATATTTTTGGCTTTATGTGGAGGAAGTGTGACAAGAAGTAATGTGGGCAGCTGTGCTGTTGATCTCTGCATGGATATGCCCAGATGTATACACCCACATTTAATCATTTATGAACTGTAAGCTTCCTTCTAGATGTAATTCAGGGTTAAAAATAAACCGAGTGCTGACTGTTTGAAGTCTGCACACGGTGGTCTGTACGGACATCCTGCAATCCCAAATGGATATTTATGGTCAGGATGGCAAGGCGGGCTGCACGGCAGCACAGGGGTTAGCGCTGTTGCCTCACATCAAGAAAGTCCCTGGTTTGCTTCCTGGTCAGGGTCTGTGCGGAGTTTACATGTTCTCCCAGTGCACGTGTGGGTTCTCTCCAGGTACTCCGGCTTCCTCCCACCACCAAAAACATGCTTGTTAGGTTAGTTGGTGACACTAAAATTGGCCATAGGTGTGAATGTGACTGGGCTTGTTTTTTCTGTCTCTATGTGTATGACAATGACAGCTGGGATAGGCTCCAGCCTCCCCTGCGACCCCGAAGTGGTATAGAAAATGGATGGATGGAGGATGACAAGGCTGGATGCCAAAATACATGTGTAGTATCAAGAGTGGTGAACAGTTCATACTGCAATTTGAGAATAAATGCAAAATCAGGTTTATCATACGGTAACGTTTACTGATTTTATTAATATACGTAAGTACTTTCAGAAATGCATCGGGACAGGTGCCAAAACCAATGTTTAGAATAGCATTGGAGCCATTGTCTGATACAGGTGTCCATGTTTTTTCATGACTTCTTTCGGCGTAAGCTTCCCACAATGCAAACATTATATTTTATGTTTGACCATGAAACAGACCAGAGTTTGTCCAACATGTTGAATCTTCTGCCCTTTTGATTAATCTCTTCTCTGAATCAGCAGCTAGGCATGCTTTATCTTTTCATTCAGGCCCTGTTTACATTACAAGGTTTTAAGGTGAAAACATAAAACTTTTGTAGTGTTTTGGCTGTCCATTTACACAAGAACGGTGTTTTGGTGCCTGAAAACGGAACAATTTGGAAAAAGGCTCCAGAGTGAACATTTTTCAAAAGGCCCCTGTCTCCGTCTCCTTGTAGACAGGGAAAATGCACATGCACACTACGGCTGTAGTCAGTTGTTGAGTGCAAGTGCTGCAGCACTCTGAACCGAGCTGTGGCCACTCGACCCGAGCCGTCTAGTGTAGTTACCTGTGATTCAGGTTTGATTTAGAAAAGGGGAAACATTGTTCTTGTTTGGGGGGCTATCAATGCCAGTTTTTTAGATAAATTCATGCTTTTAATTTTGGAAATGATGACATCTGCCTTTTTTATCAATCATCGTGATAATCACTGTCATCATTGTAGCACGGCAGAGAAATTCCACTGCTCATAAAAACAAAAAAATTCCTTGCTAGCCTATTCGTGATAACATAGATGTCATTGGATACAGTAATTAATTTAGCCTTTATCTTTTTTTAATACAATACTAAGTTTTAATACAGAAACTTCAGCCCATAGACTACCATGTCCTCCATCTGCTGCACATCAGTGTTCAGCTGATGGAGGAAACAGGACTGAAGCTTCTGTGTTAAGGTTGAAAAAGATGGTTGTAATCACTTCCAAGAAGCGGATAAAATTGAAAAGGAGAAATAGAAATATTGTTCTTAAAAGGCTCTCTCTTTCCTGCTGTGCTTTAAGCAGGAAGCGCTGCACTTTCTGAGGAAATCCACTAGAAATAAAAGTCTGTTGGAGGAAAATTTGTTTGTAGAAAATTAAACAGTCTTAAAGGATATTTTCATTATAACAAGACTGATCTAGCAAAGCATTTTTGTGTTTATATCTGCCGTGAAATTTCGCTGCTGTGCTACGTTGGTGATGAGGATTTAGTGATGAATTACTCTCATGCACCCATGCATGATAAAAATGTTACACATTATCAAAAAACCATGAAAAAAAGTTTATTGCAGTTCGGTCCTTGTTGTAGAGACAGATTTATTGTGCAGTAAAATCCCTTCAATGTTTTTGTGTTTCGTGTGGTCTTGTGTAGACAGAGATTGTTTTTTGAAATGTTGCCATCTAAAGGTGGAACTATTAGAAAATGAAAATGGAAAATGAAACAGAACATTGCCGTGTAAACAAAGCCTTAATTGATAAAGGTTACTGGTTTTCCCAAAGTAGCATATTCAGAAATAGTTCTTCCTACACGATCAACATTCATGGTGTATGTATTGAGTTGTTTTTTTTGTTGTTGTTTTCTACACTTTTCAGTAGATGTAGTGGAACACATTAGGCAATTCGAAGCTGAACAAGTAGCATTACTATTGTATATTTTTATATATTATTGTATACTATTACATACCCAGTATGTTTAGGTTAGAATAAAGTCAAATCAGTTTAAGTAATATTTCTTTATTAGAAGCTAATGGTTCTTTAAGAAGAACAGAAAAAGCTGTTCAGGAACAGAGAAACAACAGGGCTTAGAAAATGCCAAATTAATCACACTATGAGGTCATGTTCATGGATCTGTTGAGATGACACAGGCTTTTACTTTGCTTTGATGGCATTATTCAGATTAATAATGTTTTGTATTAAAAAAGATTAAAAAAACACGTAATAGGATGACATCGTGGAGGGATAGTGGTTGGTCTAAAGACCATATAAGCAAAACAAACAATGATATAGAAATTCTATTCCATGGTATCTTATTGTTTTGAGGCCATCAGATAACATATTTAGTGAAACTCTATCATCAGTACAGTGATCTTAACTGCAAACTTAACCAGTTCCATCAAATATCAGGATTTCTCCCTAACACCAGTGACAGGACTGTGTGTGAGCCTGCCCTGCTTTGTTTCAGTAGCTGATTTAAAAAGGAGTAATGGTGCCCTCTATTGTTCTTGAGCAGACACTGTTAGTTTGCTTAATACAAGGGGCTGCACTTATTGAGGTCATTTATCTATGGAGGTCATGCATCTTTTAGTCCAGGTCTCTACAGACTGTTGTTTAAAGCACACTGCAGCTTCTAAAACTAGTGCTCTACTTAAATCTAGTGCCAAATGCCTGTGCTCTGAAACTTTTTAAGAATTAAGAGAGGTTTGTTTAATGTAGGGAAACACAGGTAGCAGGCAAATGTTGGCAGCACCACATGGAAAAAGACTTAACCTTTAGTCCAGTGTTTAAGGGTATCAGATTAAATACTGTAAGTAATGTTTACTGCTTAAGTGGGATTTTTTAATGTCTAAAACCTTATTTAAATCAAAATTTTCACTCTGACTTTACCCAACCTTTTCCTTCCCTGTTGAATATTTTCTGTGTGAAGTCGGGGTGAAGCAAAAATTCTCTACAGGCAAGCAGGTAGGGGTGAGTAGGGGTCTGTGTGTGTGTGTGTGTGTGTGTGTGTGTGAATTGAAAGGAGAAAAAGAAAATTCAAAATTAATCTGGAAAATGAAAGAGCTGCCCCTACAATAAGTAATTTGCCAACTACTTTAATGTTGCTTTTATTAATTTGGTCATTTTTAAGCTCTGGGCTATTTGAGTCTCTTTGATTTGTACTGTAAGATGACAGAAGATATAACTTTGAAACTGGGAAATAGCAATCACTATTTTTTTTACAGTATTTTGTCATTCATAGACCAAGTAATTGACAAATTGCCTATCAACGTATTTGATACCTTGATAGAATAAATCATTTACAAGAAGTTTTTACCTGAAACACTGCAGTTTGTTAGATTAATACTAGGAAATTGTTCCTCCTTACTAGATGGTTCACAAGTATTACACATTATTCACCATACTGAAAGAAGACAATGACTAAATGGCTCTGCAGCAACAGCAATAGAGGCAGTATTTAAAGTTATGAAAGTCCAGAAGTGATCAGATTTTTCCTATATCACTTTCCATAGAAGTAAAGAGATTTCATGACTTGTTAAGATGCAAATGATAAATATAGAAACTTAAAAAGTTATTTTCTACCACTAGAATTAACCCTAAAAGTTAAATAAAACTTGATCAGTTGTGAAATACATCTCTCAAAAAGGCATAGCAGGTGAAACTTTTTTCTGAACAGTAACATGGAAAGTTAAAAGCTGAATGATCGGTTATCCCTTCTTAGATGGAGGCCATCTAGCTTGAAGAAAGTGTCTTTATGTCATTATATCTGTACTTGTACTTGCAGTGTTCCACCTAGTTGGCTTCATTTAAGTCCATGATTGCTCTGCATAGTTGTATACTGGGCAGAAATAAACCACTTGAGAACTGCTGTGTTAGTACATGATCTCTGATGATAGTCTAGTTTTCCAGAATGACGTTCTTTACACACAGATGTTGGAGTGTTTTTATGAGACAGAGTCCATCTCCCTTTCAAAATGATTAGATTTACTGAGTCGGAACTCTTATGGGATGTAAGTGGCAAGGAGTAAAAGTGTACTGTCCAAATCCCCCTCATCAGTCAAAAGAGATTGAGATTTTTTCTTCTTAAAGAACAGTTCAACATCCCAAAAGACACTGCTTCAGATAGAAATGACACAACTCCAACACAAACCAAGCCTCACTGACAGACACTTCAGTGCATGGTCTCTTGTCTGTACAGATGTTGAAGATTTGGTCCATTTTACCATTAGATACGTCTTGAAGTATCATCTGTATCAATTATTAACTGTTTGGATTTGGATCTAATACAATTAATATTATTTAGTTAATTGATCAATTGATTGATTCAATCAAAATAAAGCATATTTTCCCAGTATAAATTGTTAAAGCAAAAACAAGGCCTTCCAACTGCATTTGTTTGTGGAAAAAAGCAGTGGTAAACTGAACAAAGTGCATGTATTTACGTACTGTACTAAAGCATGTTGTTGAAGTATTATACTTTCAAAAAATATATCATGTTTACTCAACTATATTCCAGAAAAATGAACTTCTTAGGATGTTCTCATTACTTGCTACTTTTGCCCTTAAGCTTGCTGATGTTTTTTTTTCCTTTTCTTTAATAATGAATAATAATAATAATAATAATATCTTGAATTTATATAGCACCTTTCAAGAAACCCAGGGACGCTTTACAGGAACACATAAACATGGACAAACTATGTGAGGGGTAGGAAGAGTGTAAGGGGTGGTTTAGTGAAGACTGTAGGCTGTGGTGAAAGGGTGGTGCTTGAGACGTTTTTTGAAAATGTCCAGAGATGGAGCGCCACGAATGTCTGCAGGAAGAGTGATCTGAAAGACAGTGAACTGTTTTGTGTATTGCTGTGTGTGGTTTGACCACAACCATGACCTTATCTTGAACCCATGTTTGAGGTTTTTAAAATTAGGAATGAATTGTGCTATTTGGAGTGTACACCATTGAGTTCTAGATTGCATTGTGCAAATACTGTTTTGAGATTTTAACTTTGTTCTTTGTAGTTTTTAAAGTTCAAGTACTGTATTTTTTGTATTACTTGCAACATATAATATTTGATGACAACCTATCACTCAAACAAGAATTCTTTGTTCATTCTTAACAACAAAATTAAAAACTGCAAGGTTTCTTTAGAATTCATACAGACAATCTAAGACAGACTGGCCATCAAATTCAGTCATCAGAAATGGTCTCTTGAAGGAATTGATGAACTCCCTCCTGTGTCCTCTGGGTGGAGCCATATAGTCATTGATCGGCTTTCCAGCCCAGATGCAGAACCATCCACAACTACTGTTATAGACTAAATCCCACTAAAGCAGATCAGTATTTTGATGGCAAAATACTAAAAGAAAACACCTCACTGTACACACAGCTATGATTTTAACTTTGTTATCATGAACTTTTGGATGCATTGCTGTATTAGACTTTCTGAATCATGCAGAGTAAATTATGGACCACTGTATTCAAAGTATCAACTGATGTTACTGGACCTGGTAAAGGAAATTCCTGTACTCTTTTGACAGTTTATTCCCATACTTCAGTGTGGTTTGTTTAAAGATGCATTAACTATGGTGGCCATAAGGAGATATATGGAGAGCCTCTGGGCAGTTAAGGGCAAAATGAAAGTGGAGGATCTTTTGTGGTATTTGAGGCAATGTGTAATAGCAGGCAGAAACCACATGAAAGATACTCAAAATTTCAAGGACTGTCTGGTGAAGGATTGCTGTCTTTTGTTTCTAGCATGTTCATACTATGTAGTCATTTTAACTCTTTAAAACAAAAATTAAAGATGAAAGAAGCACTAAAACTTACACACTGCAAGCATTTGCACAGCTTCTAATAAAACCAGTTACCTGTGGATGTTTTATTGCCCCATTTTTTCCCTCTTCCTGATCCATTTTTCTCATCAGTTAGCTGAGCCAGATTATCCTTATGTAGAATCAACAAAACAACATACGTTAAGTCTAGCTTTGAATGTGACCAGATTTCCAAATAAAATGTTCACTGGACTCAACCATTTGACTTTTTCAGTTCCAGTATTGGTTTCTACTGATACAAGGTCAAAGTTCAGTACAGAATATCACTTATTTAGTTTTTTTGTTTGTTCTCTTTTTCCGATATTGTTTGATTTAGTATTTTAAAAACTCCTTTTAACATTGATACGTCCCCAAAACTTATGTTACCTCCATGCACGCATGATAGCTTTATCTTATTTGGAGTTTCCAGGGCAGCTGTGGTTCAGTTGGTCATCTCTCCTGCAGGAGGTTGGGGTTTGATCCCCAGCTCCAGAAGCTATGTGTCAATGTGTCCTTGGGCTAAACACTTAACCCCAAATTGCTCCTACTGCTGCATCAGTGGTACAAGAATAGGATTAACTAATGCTGATCACCACTTTACAAAGCACCTGCAAAGTCTTGTTAAGTCACTTACAATTTACCATTTAAAGTGGTTGCAAAAACATACTGATGACAAGAGGGTTAATCTCCATGTAGATTAAAATAAAGAAGTGAATTCATTAGATTGACCTAGAACTGACCGCAATGTCCTGATTCCCAGTCCAGTCATTGAGTCAGTATTAGCCTGATCTTCATTATCAGAGCAAAATGTTTACCACAGATTAAATATTATAATAATCAGAAGAAAAAAGCATTTCCTTATTCTTTATTTCATCTTTTGTTAGATGTTAATAATTAAGTGCACCCTTCCAAGCTACTTCCTCTAGATCTCTGTATCACTTTATGGCATGCACATATTTTCTAGTCACTTCTCATATACATATTACATTCAACTACAACTGGATGCTTTCTCTCTTGGGAGGCAAAACTCCAGGACAGGACAACCTCAGAATCGGGTTGCACTGTGTAATGTCATAGGTAGGCCTGTGATGGATCATGGCACAGTTGGCCTCAGTCTGTTCTTTCCTGTCTCTGGTTAAGTAAACGTTTCCCTCTGTGCTCAGTCGTTTATGAAAGCTCCTTTGCGCAATACTGCCATAGGCACATCTATCCATCAGCCTTGGCTCTTTACTTTCTGTATGTGTCTGTGTATGTGTGTGAGTGTGAGGGAGCTTTTCCCTACTTGTCTGGTGTTCATCTCTTCTTCCGGTAAAGTATGAGTTTGTAATGTGGAGTGGTGTTATGTTTTACTGGATCACAGTAAGCTGGTGTACTGTACACACTCACATGATGCTAATCTGCTCTGTCTTCTTGGTTTGATTGTTTGTTAATTTTTAGGGATGTTCCGATACCATTTTTTTCCTTTCCCATACGACACGATATCAAGGTGTTGGGTATCTGCCGATACCGAGTACTGATCCGATAGCAGTCTGAACTTTCTGAAATGACTGTTCAAACTAGCAAATTATTTTAGACCTTTATTTGGCTCACAACATGACTCACAAATGGAATCATAATGTACAGCATCTCTGTGACCCTTAAGTTGTTTTTCTGCTGATTATTGAGTTTTACTGCTAAATATTAAAATAATAATACAGGGGGCTGCATCACAGACTCTCTCTACCTCTCTTTTTATTTTAATACAAACTTTATTGCACTTTTCCAAATACAATATGAAATTTACAACTCGCATATTAACAATTGTTGTGTACAGATATGTATTTAATGTATACAGTTTTAAAAATCATCAAGTGCATTGAACTCTATCTCTCCTTTCTGCTATTTTGGGCAGCATCATGTGATTACGGAACAGCCTGCTATTGGCTGACAGACACTCAGAGAGAAACTATATGGCGGTTAGCATTCAAGCCAGTGGTAATAAATGATTGTAATTCGATTAAAATGGATTAAAAAAAACATTAAATATCAGGTTTGCTGGTGTGGATTTAATCATTAAAGTTCCCAAAAATCATACGAGCCCCGGGCTTGGTGAAAGCCCTCGGGATTCAAAAGCATCAATAGCGTCAATGGGAGAACACAGTGGCTTCAAGAGGAGAAACAAGTGAGAGGCAACAATTTATGGTTCAAAAGTTCTTTCACTTTTGATGAACTGTGTCCCTTCTTGTCTTGTACAACAACGCGGGTCTCTAAGGCGTTTTAACGATCACATTCAGAGAAAAAAACTGTCAAGCAGCCACCATTCCTTGCTGCTGCGGCGGGTCCCTTGGTTCTTCTTCGCTGCGCTAAAAACAGTAGCCTGAATTGCTTTTTAGTTTATAGCACTAACATTTAGCATGGCTAAATGAAGGAAAATATGAAGCTGAACCAAACAGTAATAGATCGGTGTATAAACTTGTGTACTCGCCGATACCGATACCTGCATTTTCAGCAGTATCTGACGTATTTCTGATACTGGTATCAGAATCAGACAACCCTATTAATTTTGTCTTTAACCAGAGGCACTTCCAAATGTAAAGCTTGGTTAAATAGGCTGTAATTGTCACATCCATATTGTTGTCTGCTACTGAGTTAGCTAAGTGATAAATTTACTTTCTTAAATTATGTCAACCAGCAGCTCATCTCTGTATTGAATCAAGGTTTTTCCCCCTCAAGATGATTTTGAATGTGCACTTTTTTGGGAGGTAGTTAAACAAGTGAGTGGTATTATTGGTATCATACACTGATGTCTATGGCTGTCCACATTAAGGAGGAGGATGGGCTTGCATGATGTGATTTTCTTTTATCCCTTTGTAGTAGAAAAGACATGTGAAGTCCACTGGCTTTAGTCAAACACTCCGTGTGTGGGATTTAGTGGTGCAGTTTTTGCAATGGTAGCCTGCTCACATGTTTCTCTGCTTCAGCCCGTAGCCTTTTCATCTTTCACACACATGTACACTGCAGTCAGAAAGTATTAGGACGGTGACACATGTTTTGTGGTGTTGGCTTTGTGCTCCAGCATTGTGAATTTGGAATGAAAAAGTGATTATGGAGTGTAAATTCTGACTTTCAGATTTAACTGTAGAGAATTTACAGGCAGTTTGAACCCATAGCCCTTTCCATATACTTACTTCACCTATAACAGCTCTCTTTGTATTGTGTGTAATGCATTATACTAAATGTTAAAGGTTGCATACATAAAATATCATGGCTTTGACAAAACACACCCTTCAAAAAAGTCAGCATTGCAACATCATTCAATAAATGTTATTTTTTTTAAACATCCACTGTGCTGCGGTATTTTGCCAAAAACCCTGTCAGCATCCTAAGATGTTCCGACTCGACTGCATACAGAATATTTAGAAACAGCTGAACCATACTGACCTTTTATTCTCCACTCTGCTGATGTGTATTTATCATACAACACCTGTTAAACATTTTCTAAATAATGAAAAACAGTACCACAGGCATCATCTCTCAATTTGACATTAGAGCACCTCCATTCCATGAATCATTGATAGTCTCTGCTGAGTTAAGAGGTTGTTGCAAGATGTTCTCATCTGTTTCAAAAGGAACAAAGGATACCTGTATCCCACCATGAAAGAATAGACTCCTGCTCTCAAAGCTGTTCTTGGGTGGGTTTGGGACAGTGGAGACTACAATCTGGTCCTGATTTACTATTACATAAGTGCTTTGAGACTGTTGTTTTTGAGAAGTTTGCTTTGTAGGGAAAAAGACTAAGAAAATTTAAAAAAACAAACAAGAACATGGTTCCAAAAGCAAATGTGGTTGGTAAACAGTTCTCAGTGTGGTGTTTGATGGGTTTACAGCCAGGCTATTTAATCTATCCGCCCCTCAAACCCCCCATCTCCTCACAATTAGCAGGAGGTTAACGGGTTTAGATGGGGGGGGGGGGCTGGTTAAAATTTGTGCCAATAACAGTCTCCCCACAATGGAGAGGACCCCCCTTAAATGGGTGATAAACAATATACCTGAACCAAACAGCGGGCAGCGATTTGAGGCATCAGCAATTGAGGAATGTGCTATAGAGATGGACACAAACCAGCCCTGATGGGGTTAGAGGAGGAAGGTGAAAGTGGAATTGAGGTTTTTTGAGGCTGGCCCTACAAAGAGTCCGCCAGTCACAACTGAGGGGCCCAAAGCGTGTGATTATTAATTACTGATGGCTTCCCAGCCTTTGAAACCAGGGGGCCGCAGACATCAGATGTGTGGAAGAGGCAGAGGAGCAGAAGGCCTGTCATTACCATCACAGAAACAATGTTCGAATTTGGCTGTCATGCATTTTTGCCTAATTGACTGTTTTGATGCAGGTTTTTTTTCCTCTATTTTGTTTTGAGGGGGCACTGATGCCCCCCACTCCTCAGTCTTGATGAGGAGAACTTGGTGGGCTTTCAGCTTCACCCAGCAAGAACCTTCCGGAGGTTCTTTGATGGCAAGAAAAGCCACTGGAGATCTCAGGGGCCTCATTGGCCTCCATTTATGTCACCATAACACTCCATTTCTGATTCCTGACAAGAAATGAGTGAGGAGGAGAAGTAATGTCTGAAAGGCATACAGTGTGTCCACGTGAATGTATGTGCTATATGGACTGTGTGTGTCTGCAGGGTGGTACTTTTTGTGTGTTTGAGTGTGCAATGAAAGGAGGAGGCCAGGGTCCCACAAACCACATGAGGATTCTCCTTATTTGCATAATTAACTGTTGACACTAACTGTGCTTAATGAAGGCCTATTGAAGTCATTGACCCTTTTACACAGCCAGCCCCTGGGAATGAGAGGCTCCTCCGCCAAAGGTTAAAACAATGTGTCTGGTTAACTTCCGACAAACATGCCGAAACGCCCCAAAGTCTCAAAGATTCATGCTCAATGAACAAGGTTATGGCACTGAACGACCTCTGATTTCCCAGACCTGAAATATCACCAGATGTTTGGCTTCAGTGTTTCATCCCTCATTAGGATTTTTGTTTTGCAGAATTTACTTAATTGCACAATTTTCTTTGTTATGCTCAAGGAAAAGTGTTAGTTGAATTGTGTAAGAGTCTCAAATAGCATAGTTTTAGATCAGTACCATGATTCAAGGAATCTTGCACACTTCATTTCCAATTTGGTGGACATGTTTACTAAACGATTTCACTAACAGTGATTTATGTTACAGCTTTAATATTTTTGTAAAATATGTAAACTCACAAGGAATGTTCTACCTCCAAGTTAGTTAGCCATAATATCTCCTTATTAAAATGTTTATTTTCGGTCTTGGTTTATTCCTTCCCCTGCAGGGAGGAAAGAAAAGAAAAAAAAGCAATAGCAACACGTATTCCAGTCCAAACTAATGTAAGTGTGTAGTAGAATATCATTTTTTAATATATAGTATTATGGATGGTGTCGATTTGGGTGCATGTTGTATTTGGGTTTCAAGCGGAAGTTTATAAGTTGAGCGGGGTGGCACCATTTACTTTTCTGGCCATTAAAAAACCAGATATCAAGTGAAAGCAAACAGTGTGTTAAGTAGAGGTGTGTGGTTAGAGAGGGCTGTGGCCTGAGCCTCTGTTGTGGAGAATGCACTAAAACACTGAAACACCACTTAGTATACGGCTGTGATCCCTTTATACATCCTTGTAAATAGGCTTATTCACCGCTTTATGTTTCTGGTTAAAAAACAGTAAAAACTGAACTGAATTTACACCCTTTTTCATGACTTTCAGGAATGATTTATTAATGTATGTCATTTAGATTTTTATATTAAGTTGCATTAAATGTGATTGAATATTTCACAGTTATTTTTAACTTCTAATAAGTGTTAAACATGACTATAAAGAAACATTAGGTGATATCTGTCACAATGTCACAGATCTCACATGATTATTCACAGCACAGCAGACCTTGCACAGACCTTATGAATCAAACAAATGGTGTTTGTCCTTACAGTGCAAATTGAGAAGAGACGAGAAGTGCGAGGCTCATGCCCAAAACACCCTTCAATGGCAACACATACAAGGCGCAATTGTACTTAGTCAAAATTTAAGTAATATCTCTTTTATTTTGGGAAAAACTGTAATGGAAACTCAACTTATTAGATTTTTAAAATATGTGTATTTATTTATTTTGTATTTGCTTTAAAATAATTATAAGGAAATGTGTTCTACAAGTGGTCACTCTTTCATCGAAGATCCTTTCTAATATGAGTCTGAGTATGAGTCTGAATCTGTCCAAGCTAGACATGAAATAGAGGTGAGTGTGTAACAGTATTCACAGTAATAAATGGACTTTCACACATTTTATGATGGTTACTTGATGTAAGAATTTTAATCTCCAGTACATTTGGGATGCAAGGAAACAAAACCCAGTGTGTTGAAAGAAATTGTCAAACATTGGGGCTCTGTAATTGTCACTTCTCTTGAACTCAGAGGTCTTTGAAGTGTTATGACTAATGTTCGCTTATATTGCTGACACCGCTGGGTGCTCCCTTAACATCTAACTGTACTCAAGGGTCATGATCCTTCTCATCCTGAAAGTGTCCCTCTGTTCTCGTCTTGACGTCACCGTTTGTGGTTTACTCCTATTAATGGCTTTTCCATTTTGTTGGTCTTAAAAGCCTCTGGAGGTCGATCTACCATCTTTGTTTACGATTTGTAGAAAGAGGGATTCTCTTGTTGTGTCTCTGGTTTGTCATGGATCCCCCAAAAGAAGCTTTTCTCTTAATCTGCACACTTTTCCGTATTTAACAAAGTCATCTGGGATGTTGTGAATGAGCATTGTGGCCATATGTATGACGTGATGTGAGGGAAAGTGTACTATAAAGAGTTGAACATTTCCTATATCCTGTGAGAATCCACTTTGCCCCCCTTCTCCTCATCAACCTAATTCTCGGCCACCGCCTTATGTATAAAAACAGATTTATTGTTCGGTAGGTCCCCATCAGGTTTTTTGTCTCAGAGGGGCCTAGAAATAGTTGATGGGGAGGGGTCTTTCACATCTAATGACAACGTCCTTAAGCTTGAAACTTTCCCACACTTTATACAGGGAGAATGGGGCCCTTAGAATTGTTTTTATCAAAAATTGAGCTGGTCGTCGATAGATAGATGCTGTATGAAAATGTTCCATAACTGATGTAAGTGGGACAAGTGCCCTCCCCATCCACCCAACCTTTTTATGTCTATGAGATGGGGCGCCCCCCACCCCCCTTGGTTCTTGCACACTGGTTCCAGGGCCTTCAAAAGGGGGCCCCTCAAGCTTTGATCCTCTACATGGGTGCGAAAAAACATCTTTTTGCCCTACACTGTGCCCAGGAACCAAAGTTTTTGCCGCTGCCGTATGCTAATGTAGCCTAGCTAATCACCCTTCCCAGTTACAAGATTTATATACTATAATGGCGCCCAGTGGTACCCCTCAATTCTGTGGCCCCTTATCTAGCCTCTGGATGTCCCATGGAGCAAAGGTGTCTTCTGTCTGTGAATGCAGCTGCCTTGCCACCACCTCAGCCCCTTGCTTTCTTTTCAAAAAGAGGGTGACATGAAAACAGTCCTGTGGGTGGGCCCCTTAATGCTGTCCCTCTTTCTCTGCTTAATGTACTTTTCCAGTAAATGTCATGAAGCACACAGGAGCTCCAAGGTAGACTCCAGACAGATAAATGTGTCGGAGTAAAAAAGCTGTGGCCCCTCAGTCCCCTCGGCATGTCTATTGAACCCTCTGTTTAGATTATTTTTCTATCAGTATTTTACCCGTCTAAACCATTTTGTCTTTAACCAGTTACATGAGTGGGCTTCTTGAAAGCCACTGATTCGTTTTTTTGTTTGTTTGTTTTTTCAGACCACATCTTAATTTATTCTTCCTATCCTTGCTTTCTCTTTCCTTTTGTCCCTTCAGGCTGTTAGAATTTAAATTCAAATGGTGTTTTTGGACACAGAGCTTATGAACTTTGTTTCTTACAAATGTACAAATGTCCCCTCACCAACAAAGCATGAGTAGCACGCTATAGGGAAACACCATTCATCGTCACTCTGTGCTGTGGCCCACTGCGGGCCCCTCTGAATGGGACAAAAGTGGAGCTCGTGTAGTGCTGGCTGAACTTGCCGAAGCACTTGGATCTGTCCCAGGATTTCCTCAGGTGAACCCTTGTCCTGCTTGTTGAGGGGGAACATGTTCTTTCCAAAAAAGTGCAGTAACTCAAAGTATATCTATTTTAGTTCAGCTCATTCTGAAATGAATGTGTTAACTGTCTTTGACGGTTTACTTTGAGATTTAAAAATGTGAGACTTGGAGATAAACACTGGCTTAAGTATTCCACTAAGAAAATATCTCCACACTACAACTTCATTTAGAGAGTTATGGATACTTCTTAAATGTTCATAGAGGAAGTTTTCAGCGAAGTGCTTTTGTTCAGGATTATTATTTCTTCCACCATAAGATACTTTAGATATTTCTTTGGCCTTAAAGCAATCTGATGTGTCCAAAAGCAAATGAGTATAATCCATTTAAAGTCTACCCATGAACACCATTAATGTTCAGTCACTATAATGAATATTTGGTTGTGGTGAGGGAAACCTTGAGCTACCTGTACAGCCAAGTTTCTGGCATAACACTAAAGGTTTCAGACTTCTGTGAATCATTTATGAATCGTTTGTGATTAATGTGTGTGACTGATGATAATGCCTTTGTGCTCATCTACTGAGGTCATACAGGAGGAATTACACTCAGTGCAACAGTTAACTGTGGCAATTTCATCACAGAGATGAAGTCTAAGTCGTGACTGTGTGTTAACGTGTGCGCGTATGTGAACCATAGCAGCGGGCACTTACTGCCAAATCCAGATGGTGCTGAAACAAACAGAGCTACGCTATAGGACCCCTCAATAGGAGCGTCTAGACTGGTCCCTGACCAGACAGATACAGCCTCCCATCAAATTAGCGTTTGTCAGATTTATGGTAATGGTCCGCAACAGTCTTCCTGTCAGTGACATCAAGATTTACAGCACTGACACCCATCCCCAACCCCCCTGCCACACAAATACACATTTACACAATCCTCATTCTGAGCACCCCCTTTATCCAAGTGCCTTCTACAAATACACCCTTCCCTGCTCCATCTCTCATCTCTTGGACCATGCTTGTTGCTACTGAACAACTCTTGCACACCTCCCAGCCTCTTCTTTTCAGCCAGTAGGAAAAGTCTGGGATGTTGTTTTGTGTGTACATTAGGAGGTGAGAAAGGAGGCTGAGGCCATGAAGTTCTGCAGTCTCCCACTTTAAAGGCACCACAAGCCCCAGTGCAAAAAAAAAAAGACCCACTTGGGGTGGCAAAACCACCCAAGCCCCCTCTGCCTCCCTAACAATGGCTTGTGTCAGGGTTTCCTGTTAATCCTCTGTGATGAAGCTTGAGTGTTTTTGGGAGAAGTTGGGGAGGAGGGCGAGGTGGTGGTGCATAGAAATGCACCCTTGCGAAGGGGAGGGCAAGGTTGCTGTAATTTGGATTGACCCAAAGATACAGAGTACTGAGATTTTGACTAGGAGTTACATTGTTAGTGGTGTTGGTTATGCAGTGCAAGCGGAGTCCATGTATGTGGATTAGTATCGCCTCCTCTTTCATGTTGGCGTTTTTGGGTGGTAACTTGATCCAGTGGGCCCTAGCACGAGTGAGCCCAGTGAGAAAGGCTTCCTGACAGATATCCCGTCCGTTCTCAGCCCAAATGTTTTTACAAGGCTGCTTCTCCGCCTTTGATCTGACCTCCTCAAACACACACAGGGTCAGAAGCTACCATGTCAGGCCAGATAGTAGAAGGCTAGCATTGGAGCTGCTCACTGAATGAGACTGGGGGGTGTTGTACAAAAATCTTGCCCCGTAGCCTGGACATGCCATGGTTGTCTCCTTAAAAGTGGACTTAATGCTCCAGATGGTTGATTGATCACCTCACCTCAGATAAAAGTCCACCTTGTTCAGCAATTTTAAGTCGTACATCATACTTGTTTCATCGTTGTGCTTAAGAACATTGTTGAGGAAACTTAATCTTGAGGGAATATTCAGAACTCCATCCTAACTATAATTTAATTCTGTGGTCATTTTTTTTAACTTCTGTCTCTTTCAAAATAATTGAAATTGTTGCCTTTTTTATCAGAACTATGTAATTCAGGTACAGACACTCAGTGATCGCAATACATTGCTCCTCCCTTGCAATGCAGTCGATGCAGTGTGTTCGAACATAAAGCTGGGGGGCGCTCCTACTTCGCTCTCTGCCTTTTCCAGTGCATGTGTGGGTATGTGTGCTTTTGTGTGTGTGTGTTCCAGCTTGTCTCCTTGTCCAGACACCTTAGCATCAGGGCAATAGTGTTCGTGCTCTTAAACTAGGGCCAGACAGACAGAAGTGGGATGAATGAATTGGGCAGCGGGGGTGATAGGAGAGGGAGAGAGGGAAAGGGAGTGAGAGAGAGCGGGTGTTATTGCTTTAGAATAAGGGGATGATGTGCCTGCAAAATAGTGACAAGCAAATCAGCTTTAAAACAGGGCCTCCCTGTACACACACAGACACACAGACATAATGGGTTGTGGGTTGTTTTGTCGACTTAAGTAAGACACGGTCTACTTCACCAGACTGGATGTTGAGCTGCTGCAGACAGGGTCATCTTGTTGTTGCTGTATGTCTGTCATTTCAGTCCAGTAGGTCTCTGTGATACTGTGTTTAAAGATGTGAATGTATCAGTGAACACAGCATTCAGCACTGTGATCACTGCTTTTAAAAACCAAGACTAACTACAAAGACAACTGGAGGTGCATAGTTTAGTTGTGGAATGGAAGTGAAGTGAACCCCCTAAATGTTCCGGTTAGGATAGAGCTGTATACGTTGTTTAATACTGCCAAACCTCACTCAGATTTTACCTGTTGTTCAAAAAAGGGGTTTAAAAACCATGTTATACAGGTGCTTGCAGGCATGCATACGCATGCACAGTGAGCAGAGCCCACGCCTCAACAGGCGTTTCATTTATTCCGATAACAAAATGCTTTGGCTCTTACAGGAAAAACCTGGCCTTTATAAGTTGACATTTATAGGAGCACTGGAAGTAATTTATATTTGAAGCAATGTTTTCACACTTCACCGGTAAACTGAGTTACATCAGGACAGAGGATCAAATGAAGTTTCTGTTTTTACTCCCCTTCTTCCTTTTCCTCAGTCTTCTTCAAGCTTTATCCTTTCTCATCACTGATCTTCTTCCAGACAGAAGAATTAAAGTGTTTTTAAACTCATGTTGCCGTGGATCACATTACAAACAGCAGTGCATGTTTAGCAGTTTGTCATGCCATGGTGCGAGTATATATGTGCTGCTACATATATGAGCACGGATGCTTTTTGTCATATTGGTTGAACATCACGTCAAAGTTCTGTCATCACTTTAAAGCATCTTCACACACAGGCAGTGGTGCTGCGGGTGGAAATGGACACATATTTTTAAGGTATTAATTAAAAATATTGTAATGACAGCACTGAAAGCAATATTGTGAATATGTGTTAGTCTGTTTGTTATCATGTATGCTGCTGACCTCTTGGCCAGGTCACCCTCATGAAGAGATCTGGATCTCAACAGATCTTTGTCTGGGTTAATAAAGACTGAGTAAAGAGAATTTAAAAAATGTAATACCCTGGTAAATGGCATTACTGTATTACTGCCCATTCTTAGTTCCAGTACACTCTTAGGGATTGCATTTCTGAGTATGTGTGCGTGTTTGTGTGTAGTGTCTGTGTTGGTACAGGGGTCTATTCTGAGGCAGGGGTAATGAATGGCACCTGTTTAGTGTCCTTAGTTGGCCATCATTTTTCAAAGTGCAGTAAATCTTGTATTTCATCACCTACAGCTACAGTTAAAAGCATGTCCATGCTCTCACCATTCTACACATTTCACTTGTCGTATCTAGCAATGACAGGTTTAAGACGGTGGCCCATGTCTCCTGCAGTGATAAGCATCAGGCCTCCGGTATCATCTGGTCTGCAGCCTCAGGGAGGGAAAAAGTGTCAGCACTTGTGGTCATAGAGCTTGAGGAAGTGTTATCAAAACATCTGGAGGACTTGAGCAACTTGAATATGTGTCAAAGCAGAACGAAGGCTGGTGGGTGGTTTGGTAAGGTGTGCCGGCGTCCCAGGCCTGAAACCATCTGTGGTCGGCGTGGTAACAACTGAGCATGAGAAGAGTCCAGTGAGCAGCCTTGTGTGTCTAGTATGTCTCTCTCACCCCTTAACGAGAATGGCATGCAGTGCACCCCACACCCCCTCTCCCTCACTGTACTGAGCCACTCTGTGTCCCACCGTGCACCCCCCATCCAGCTTCAAAGCGGCAAATAACAACAAGTGAAGGGAGGGGGAAGATGAATGAGGATGAATGAATGTGCCCCTTCCATCCCCCCCTTTTGCCCGTGCGGCCCCTCCGCCTCCCCTGCTCTCCTGCTCCCCTCTACCCTTCCTTCCCTCTCTGACAGACTGCCTTTCTGCATGCCCTTCTCAGCTCCCACCCACCGCTCACCCCCGGTTCTGCAGTCCTGTGTTATGACTGTGGCTGGTGTGTATTACACACATATCTGTTAGCGCCACTCCTCCACTGGGACGCCCATATAAAGGACTGTCATTTCCAAAGGTCATGAGTGAGCCCTGAACACAAGTGTTGTCCCGACACTTGGTCTGAAAAAATAAAAACCGCCCGCTTGCCTGTCCGTGTCTGTGTCTGTGTCCGTCTGTCTATGAGGCTATGACTCCCAGGAGCAAGTGTCTCTGTCCTTTCCCTTTTCTCCTCCTCTCTTCTTACCTTTACAAGCTCCACTGTTGTTGTGAAATCAACCTACTCGGCTCGTTTACACTGGCACACAGGGAGGAAGTAATCATTTACAGTTTGGTGTGCCTAGTGATGCTTAATGTGATACTAAGCTGCAGTTTGTTTTTATCATGTGTTACAAAACTTTTCAGCACCACCTCTGTAGACCCTACTTTTTCAGAGGCAGTGTGCCACGTCCCTGTTGTGATGAGAGATCAATACTATAGGAAGACTTTATTTAGCTCACATACATTTGAAATGACACAACTTTGCATTTGTTTTTACTTATTGTGCTGTGGTTTTTGTGTCAGGTGTATACACATTTAAATCCTGTTAACAGATTTCTTTTGCCATAGTTTCCAGATGAACACCCTCTTTTTATGACTAAATGTGGTCAAGATGTATGAACAGTGACTGAGTCATCCGCCTCTAAACTAGGGCACTTTGATAGTTTTTTTTTTTCAGTCTTCTAGGTATTTCTGGTTTACTCCCATGTGGATTGTTTTCAACAAAGTGAAGATCTGATGTTTAATTTCCACCCACTGAACATCCCTCATTCATTTACTCACCTTGTTGCTTGAGGTTTCTGTTGGCATGTGTAGATAGTTGGAAAAAGTCTAACATCAGTTAAAACTGAAATCATCTATTTAATCTTTAAACATAATCTGTCCTTCAGAATATCATTGCGGGCTAACATTTTTCTGACACTGAGTTTTAACATACTTGGTATTGTGTATTTTCTGTCCTCTGGCTTGAGCTCCTTCAAATCTAACAATGTTTGTTTTGGCTGTGCCTCTAGAACAAGTGGTCAGTTCATGTCTTATTCATCATTATTGATTCAGACTAACTTGTGGTATGTTTCAAAACATTTTTAATCATCCATCTGCTTTAATAACTGTGGAATTCCATTTTTATATCAGCTGTAAAGTGATTTTTTCTGTAATTTAAATCATCTTTGAGATCATACGTGCTTGATGAAAGCAAATTAGGTTTCAAAATGTTGAGCAAACGCCTGGATTCACAACAAACTAATGGTCTGTAAGACTGCTAACCTTTTTTTTTTTGGAAAGATATTGGATTTATTCCAGTGAAAACATTTGTTGATGTTAGACGTCTGTGTAGATATTTCAAATGTAAAATAGGCTAGTAGTTCTATATGAGCATTTATTCTTAAAATCAAAATACATATACCTTTAGCATACCTGTACAGATAAGGGGATGACTCATAAATAACACAGCAGGAACATTTTCAACTAAATGCCACATGTATCCTTTGCTGGTCCAGTTGTTTAGTATTTATTTCACAGGTAAAGCAGGAGCAAAGCCACTCCATAAAAACCAGAATTGTGTTTGGGTACTCCAGCTTGGATCATGCTGTCATGCCCCCAATTTTCTGTCCTGTGGTGTTTCAACTGTAGTTGGAGAGTATGAGAGTGAAACATGAACTAGTCTGCTGCAGTGGTAGTGGCTTCCCTCACATTTACTACCTCTAAAAATAAAAAGTGTTTTATCTAAAGGGAGCTTGGCTCCTGTTCTGTCCAACTATGTCAGGTGAACTTGTAACATGATGGGTTGTGACTCATTGACAAAACAGTTTTCCATAAAACTTTTCAACTCCAACTGAACCTGTCATTCTGAAGAGGTTGAACCTCAAACTATTTCCATTTATGTACTCTTCAAATATTCATGGATGGGTCATGTGTTAACAGTATGCAAATAATTACAAGGTCATACTGTATAAGGTCAGAAGGCTCCATGATAGTGATGCTGTAGCATGTGGTATGACTTTGAGTTGTGTTTCAGGGAAAAACATTCAAGAAAAATTCGCTGCTGTAATTGTTCTCCTTTCAAACGTTTGTGTTTTTGAACTCTGAACATAGACGGCACATTCAGCCTTGAGAGTACTGGAGCTGCCCTGACCTTTTCTCTCCTTGCTCCTGATTGAGTCTTGATCTAATGCCAGGAGATCCACTTAAGACAGCCAGTAAGCTTCCTGACATATTTTTCAAAATGAGGGCTTTCTGTTTGTCGTACACCTTTAAAGATACTTCAATATGAAATATGCAGCCTGTGTATAAAGTTGTATATATTTCTCAGTGTTTTCTCATTTACATAAAGTCTAGCTCATCAGCTTTCAAAACAACAGTGAGGTAATGTCTGGGCAGGTCTTTGAGGGAGGCACAATTAAAACATGTCCAATCCTATAAGAGGCAGCCAATCAATAAAGCCGAGGAATGGCAGACTTTTTATGGATAGTGTTTTGGCATGGAGTCGCAAGTTTCTATTGCTTTTGGTTACAGATTGCCCTCTCTTCATCAGTCAATCAATCAATCGAACTTTAATTTTTACAGCACTTTCCATAAAAAATATATTGTATGCTTTTGATATGTGATAGATCATATTTAATTCAATGACACTGAGTTTGATATGGTTTAAATAACATAAATAAATAAAACTAAAGAAGTTGAAATAAAATTCACTTACAAGCCAGACTGAAAAGGATTGGTCTTTACTGTACCTTTAAGAATATTAACATCTCATGCTACCTTCAGGTCACACCTATTAGTTATAAAGATCTGATGGCTCTACTGCACTGGGTTAACACAACTTTGAACAATATGAAAGTAGCAAGATCATATAGAGTTTTATAAAACCATTAAAATGATTGTAAATCAATTCTTGGGGAAACAGCCAAAGTAGAGACTTTAGAGTTGCTGTAATATGCTCTCTCTGTGGTCTTTGCCAGCATTTTTGAAGCTAAGTTTTGAAGCAGCTTAACTGGGAAGTAATCTTTCTCAGGAAAACCAGAGAGAAGAGCATTTTAGTAATGAAGTCTGCAATTAACAAAAGCATGAACAAGTTTTGCCTCATTAGCTTGAGAGAGGAAAGGTCACACTCTAACAAGATTCTTTTCAGTAATAAAATTAATTTATTGAGACATCACTGATATGAGATTTAAGGTCTTAAAGGTGCTGTGTGTAAAACTGAATATCAACATGTAGAAGTGGGTTCTAGATTGCATTTCTCTGCTGGAAACTATGGCAACCAGTCAAATTTAATGTGTATCTGTAATGTGAATATAATACAATATAATACAATACTATACAAAAACTTTATTTATCCTTTTTTCCTCTATGTTACCATGGAAACATGTAAAAATCCAAGTTGGCGGCATCCATGGAGAGGACCCTCCCTATGTATGAATTAAAGGTTTATTCTGAGTTGTTTTTTTTTCAAAATAGCTATTTTTGAATTTAGATGACTAAACACTTATTTAGATAGACCGTCTTAGAAATGTTTTGCTTTATTTTACCAAGTTTGTTCAGCTAAATGCTACTAGGCTAAATCTTACACACTGCACCTTTAATGCGGGGGTCTGAATTGCTTATTAAACCCGGATTTATTTTTCTTTAATGCACCTGTAGCATCTGATAGTTTAGTTTAATATTTATCTGTAAAAAGAACAGATGAATGAACTATGTACGCATAGATTTCTCTATGTGACAGTCAATGTGAAAATGTTTGAAGTCACTTCTGGTCGGTGTGAACAAGAACGTACTGTAAATCAGTCCAGTAGCATTTAGGGAACTGTTGACAGTGTATATTGAAATCACTTTCTAGTTTTAATCTCAGCTGTTTGTCCGGATGCCTTTTAGATTTATTGAGCTAGTCATCATCCAATGGTCTCATTTGATCTCTCAGTGTCAATGACACAGCACATCAGCTTTAGACCACTAACTGTGGAGTTGACAGGGGAGGGGCATGTCTGGAGGCAAGTAAATGCCTTTGGACATATTTATTTTTCTCCTGTGAGTCTTTTGACCAAGCTCTCCTCGTCAATCTTCCGCTGTCAGAGAAGGGCCAGAGGTGGGATCTACCATTGCTCTCGATCTCACAGGGCCTACTGTGTACACAGGGACCCCAGGGTCAGGCCTTGGATGCTCACTGTTGGGGTATCTAGACTGTACAAGCAATCGAGAGGTGCTGGGAGTGGTTCTGTTTTTCTGCTCCCAGATAGCTGGTACAGTGTTGGCCCCTGTGTGATCTGGTCCTGTTTTTTTTTTTTTTTTTTTTTCTCTCCATAAGGATGTGAATAAACAACAATCCTAAACTTCTAGACTTCAAAGCCTGTTCAGTTCCTCCATCTCACCTCATCTCAACCTCCCACTTCCTCAGTAAAACCAACTGTCAGCTCAGCGGGCTGACAGCTGCAGGGCAGATTTTACCTTGTGCAGATAACTTTACATGTGGTATTAAGACAGGTAGGTAGGTATGTGTGGGGGACGGGGGCGTGCAGGGGCAGCAAGGGGAGCAAAAAGCAAGAAAGAGAATAGAATGACCTCATCAAACCAAGTTTTTACATGTGTTCCCCCATCTGACGCGCGTGTGTTTCTGATCTTACCGTTTTTCTGGAAGAGGTAAATGTTTCCTGTTTGAGCAGACTGATGGGTTCACCAAGGAGTCGGGGGGTAGGGTTGCTCAGTCGGCGTCTGGTTCTGTTGAAGCAGATTCCCCACATCTCCATCAAACAGCAGTTCTGTTTTGGCACAGCTCTGAAAACTGACCCTGGTGGTCACTGATGTCTGAGGGTGTGCAGAAGAATCAAGGCTGCAGCACTGCTATTGCTGTATCTTCCTGCATTTGCTATTGTCTGAAAAAACACTGTTTTTCCTAAATTGATCTCCAGATAAGAAGTTTGGTAAAATTACAATCATATTTGATAGGAACTCTTCTACATATGCAGGAAGGATTAATTTTCCCCATTTTCCAAAGATACCTGAGCATTGATTCTGAATATCTGTTTATTGGCTCATTTGTTTCTATCTGATTCTCCCTGTTTTCAGTAGCATGCCAAAGCACACCTGGAGAATGTGAGTGCACATGTGAAGCAGTTCAGGTACACTTGCGTACATGTTTTTTCTTTCCTGTCAGGGACTTTGATTGAACAGAGTAGTAGTGTGTTGAGCAGGGTTGCTCCCTGACAAGAGCAGTAAGCAATCTGTGTTGATGTTCCTCCACTTGAAATGTGATACAGTGGATGGGAGAGGGAGAGTGTGTGTATGTCTGCCCTACCTTGTCCAGACTGGTTCCTGTCTTGCTAATAAAAGAGGTCTTCTTTTAGTTTTGGATACTGATCTCTTCACACAAGTTTAAAGACCTCGTTCACGGTTCACACCGAATTTGCCCCTTAATGTCTCACAGCAGGTCCTCAGTCCCAGGTCGTGATTCATGGGGTGACAGGTCCACCTCTGGCCACCATAAGGGCCCAGTCAGACTGAGTCCACTTACACTCTGAAGACAAAAACATACTACACCAAACACTTGTAGAGCCCATAGCAAAAGTTTTCACTCAGCCTTATATTAAGTACAGTATCGTTATCAGAATATGTTATCTTAAGAAGTTTATTATCACTATCAGCACATTTGAACATTTCTGTCAATACAACTGATGGCCCACCTGTAGAAATTAGCTTAAATTGTAAATATTGACCTTAACTACTAATAACTAGTTTTAGGCAGGACCAGCAGATCTATATTGTCTCTAAAAATACTGTATATCTAGATTTATACGTTAGTATCAGTATTGGCCTAAATTAATTTGTAAATATCAGCATAATGAGCATCAGCAAAGGTCCAATATTGTCCAAGTCAGAATTACCACAAGCTACCCGAGCATGAAAGGATGGGTTATGTGCCTGTAGAAGATAAAAGTTGGAAGATACTGCCCTCTTTTTAAGAAAACTGTGGCTTGTTTGCAAAGCGCAATCTCAGCCAAAAATGCAGAACCCACAAACCCAGAGTGTTGCAGCCTCAAATCTGATCAGTGGGGCCTGCTGTTGTCATGGAAATGTCTACCGCACCCGTGAATAATGTCTATTGGGTTTGGATTACAACAGTTCACACTGCTGTAGTATGAAGCAACTAGAAAAGCACTCAGAGAGCGCAGACCTCTGCCATTAGCCCTATCTCCAAATAGTAAAGAATCCTTTAAAAAAAAGTCCTGGATCCAGACGGTGATCCGGATCACTCCCAAAATCTAATCAGTTCTTCCTTATGCCATTTCTGACATTTCCTGAAAATTTCATCAAAATCCATCCATAACTTTTTGAGTTATGTTGCTAACAAACAAACACACTAACAAACCCTGCTGATCACATAACCTCCTTGGCGGAGGTAATAAGCAAATTATGGTAGTTTACAACATTCTGTAAAGTGTTTTTGAGTATCTTTGAAAATCACTTAGAAATAAAATGTGTTACTATTATTGTTATCATCTAAAGTCAACACAACAATAAGGATAAATGTTGAAAGTAAGTACATGTATGGTTTGAAAAAACTTCCATTCACAATGTATAAAGGTCATTGTAATAGATTATGGGATACATAGTTCCTTCATCCTTACACAGTCTTGCCTATTGCTTTGTTTTGGAATGCCATTTTTGTGCTGAATCAAATGTGTTATAGTCAGGAGTAGAGGGGTAGCTGGGCGGCTTGTTTCCTGGACTGCAAAATGTTGAATTAAGGATTTTGAGAAATGTCAACAGAGGACTGAGCTGTAGAAAAGGTGGGCGGGCATTTTTGAGCTCTAATCTCATCTGTTCTCCCTCATTTTCATTTTTATTTATTTATTTATTGATTTAAAAACATGCCTTGACATTTTTCTCCTTTTCTATTAAATGACAGTCTTGGAGTGTTTCTTATACCAGACTTATCTCTGTAATGTAGCAAGGCTTCCTGTGTAACCATTCTTAGGCAGCTGTAGTACCCTTTAAAGTGTTCTTACAGAGCCTGAGGGACAGGAACTAGTACCCAAGAACAGAACCAGTATTTATTTCAATTGCAAAAGTGTCAGTAGCTATCTCATCCATTGCAGGATAAGTGAACCCCCTACACCCGCTCAATGTTTCAATTACTGTTTTTTGTTTGTTTGTTTTTAGTGTTTCCGGGCACTGTGCTGTAAAGGACCTCCACCACCAAGACCAGAGTATGATGTGGTGTGCATTGGCCTGACAGGTGCTGGAAAAACCAGCCTGCTCTCACGCCTCTGTAGTGAGGGCAGTGACGGCATCGTACCTACAACAGGTATGCTAACATAACATTTGGAACAGTGAAAGATAGAGAGAGAGTAAATTTCTAAAGTAACATACAGATGCATGTACCACCCTTTTCCTCACATAAATGCATTCGTGTTTTAAGAACACATAGTCCCCTGGATTACAATAACAGATAGATAATGCTGTCCAGGTATTATTTCCCTCCAACAGAGGGAAGCTTGTCTTCAGTACATCCTCCAAAGTCCCAGTGCTCAAGCCAGAAACGCTCTGTTGTATCTCACCGTCCAATATGCAGCTTTGTTCTTCCGGTCAGGCGAGAGGCTGGTGTTAAGTATGTCCAGAAGAAGAGTCTTTAGGTTCAGCTCATCATTCTCTTTGTAGTCAGTGTTCATCTTTTCTATATGATGTGCAGTCCCCCAAGGATACTGACATTCCTCTTTCCTCCCTTGGCTTTGTCAGCAGTCAGCTTTGAGCTGTTGCATGAGGTCTATTTTAGATTTAGTCATTGCAAGCTCACTGAATTAACAGTAATTCCTAAATATGCTACCTTATACTGTGAATATATGTGGCTTCGGTGGGGGTGGTTTAAAGAAGTGAACACCTGTCTGCATCTGCCGCTGAGTAGGCTTTCAAAGATTAAAAACACTGTTGATTTCGTACCTTGGCAGATTAATATTAGTGTACTTCTCTGAAAATAGATTTAGCTGTCAGCACTGTCTGTGTCTGCCAACATCTACAGAGGGAAGATAATGAAGAGCAATGACGGGGAGGTCTCATGTGTTTCTCCCCCACTGCTTACCTCATGATTTTGCTCTGGTGTAATGCATTTAAAAACCACAGTTAGCAGTTAATTCATAAGTTTATAAATCATAATCTGTTGTCTCTGAATCTCTCCTCTGTTTGTCAATGTTTCCCGGATGGGAATTCCCACAGTGATAATTTAGCATAATTTGTGCAACATTAAATCTCGTATTTCAGTGAGTTTCTTTACTATTTCCCAGCGTATTCAGCCGCAGAAACACACCACATAATAAATATGGTAGCACTTTAGGCAGAAGTTCTGTCCTCTGCTAACTCCAACATAGAACAAAAAACATTTCTGTTTAGCTTTTCTTGGTTTTCTGTTTTTTTCCAATTCGGACCACACAAAGTGTTATTTTCTTTAGTTTTTGCAGCACAGATATGTAGTCTGTGCTTGTTGTGTTCACCAGCTGGAGGTTTGGAAAAGGTACACCAAATATCCTGAGGATACTAAATGATAAAGTGGAGTGTTTTAAATTCAGGCTTCTCATTGTTGAAAGGAGATCATGAAACATTCCTTGAAGATGAGTCTCATCAGTCCTAGCATAAGCTATCAACAAATAAGCACAAAATCATATTTTCCTTATGTCTTTAACGTCACACATGATCATTTTTCTCTTTTCAGGTTTCAGCATCAAAGCAGTGCCATTTCCAAATGCCATCTTGAATGTAAAAGAACTTGGAGGTAAGAAATGCATACTAAGCCCTGTCCTGTAAAGCATTTATGCCATATATCGATAGTGTCCCCTTTTCCATTGGAACTTCACCATGCAATATCTTGCTTTTAATACCAGACACCAGCAGGTTCAGTAGCTGCAGCCCTGCAGATTTTCAGAGTATCTGACTATGGTTTTAGATGTAAAAAAGGTGACTCAGATAATATGGACAATGCAATATTTACTCAAAGGAATAACAACTGGAGAATATTGACATGATATTCTTTGTAGTTTAACAGAAGTCTTAAAAAGTCTTAAATTAATTAATTGATTAATTAGCTGTTTACCTTTGATAAGCAATTCTTAAAAAGTTGGTTATTTGCACTCATGAGTTTACAATAAGATTAGATAAAACAGCAAACACCAGTTGTAAACTCATCATTGTATGTATTAACTAGAGCTGGAAACAACCACAATTTTGAATTGCAGTTGATCTCAGAAATTCTGTAGTTCATTGTGATTAATATCCCCTTTTAGTTGCATTTTGAAATTCCACAATTTTGTATTTAAACTGTTTTGGTTTCCTTTTAGAATTTCCTCCTAAAAATAGGGGTGTAACACTCACAGAGGTCACAGTTCAGCTCCTACCTCAGTTTTGGGGTCATGGTTCTTTACAGTTTCGGTTCATCATTAGAACCAGAAAATGTTGCAGATTTACTAATCTAGATGTCCCTCACTTGTTGTTATTGTTTTTTTTTTTTGTTTTGTTTTTTTTAACAAATGTTAGTGCAGCTTATACTTTTTTTTAACATCTCCAAAATATACATTTGAATCAATCAATCAATACTTTGTTCCATCTAGTGTTATTAAGAACTATCAGTGATAGCTGGCACAGCCTGTGATAAATTAAACATGAGACAAAAAAGACGAAAACAAAATATTTATGTGCAAAACAGATGATAGCCCCAATATCTCCAGATTTGAAAAATGTGAAATCAATTCAAGAGCAAAGTATCATATTTATGATTTATGAAGAGTGCTGTAACACACTTTTTAATTAAAAGCCAGTGCAGTGGTTACTTTTGCAAATTCCCGACTAATGTTCATCACTGTCTAGCTCAAGTAAAAACAGGATAGGGCACTACAACGGAGCCTGAGCAGAGCGCTTTAAATCAAAATTTGTTGTCTGTGTCCTCTTCTTCTACTAGTCTGTGTAGTCTTTAAAATATATAAGCATCTGTGATATCCTAGAACCTCTCTGCTTTTGCATCCAGGGGCTTTTTAAGAACCGTGCTGACATGAGGATAGGGAGGAAAGGGCAGTGGGTCTCAATGCTTTGCCTCTCTTGCAGTGAAAGCCAGGAACCAACTTTTCTTTTTCGTGTGTTTTGAAATGCCGACTACCTCCTCTTCTACGTGGTGGTTTAATACTGGTTAGCAAACAGTTAGCATTGGTGCCACTGAGGTTGGTGGGTAAATACTGTTTCTTTTTTTTTTTTTAATAGTTTGGACGTAGTCGTCGTGTGGCTATGTGCACCAAACCGTGACTCCCAAACTGTGACGTTTCTGGATGAATACAGAAGCTCTTACAGCTCTATCAAAAACTAACTGTATTTGACCTCCTGTTTGGATGCAGACCTGCTTTTAAGAAAATAAGGAACTTTGGGTGGATTGAAGATTATGACATGAACTTTACATAGTTATAAGTAAGTTTTAATAGATTGAAAATGTGATAAGGTAGCAGTACAAAAGTAAGTTTTAAAAAAAGTGAAATGAGACATTAAGGAGCTGTGGTGAACTTATTTGACATCAGTCTGACTGCAGGGAGATGCTGCATTGGCTTAACCAAAGTGTCCTCAGAGGGATGATAAAGCTGGTGATTGATTGCAATAAAAAATATTTCAGTAAATATGGACCTCAATTAATCATAATTGTTATTGAGAGCCCTAATTTTAATACTGTTATCTGCATAATTTTATCACTAAATCTAAGTGTTAGTGGAGGTGTTTTGATCTTGTTTTACAAAAGCAGCCACATTTTTCAAAATCCCAAATCTAAGTGACCTTAATGTGTTTTTGCCCTGTTAAAACATTACATTTTTCAAATTTTACATCATAAAACTCGGTCTAAACAATTCTCATTTGTTAAGATATGAGAAATGTGCTTTTGGTTTTTACTTTCTCACCTTTTGGCCACAGACTAACTCTTGTGTACAGATGTCAAGACCTGCTTGTGTTTGGTAGAAGCTGTGCAGTCTGCACCCTGATATTCCTGGAAATGCACTGCACTCATGGAAGTGGTTTAATACGCACTGATGAAGGCTCTAGAGGTGGAGACATGTAAACATAACAAAAGCGATGGGAGACTTCCAGTCCTTAAAGGGAGTCGTTATAGAGGAATAAATCAGTCCTACCTCGTCTCCCTCGTGCCACTTAGTCACACAGAAAAATTCATGGTTTTGTTGAGGTGTTAAAAAATTGATGTGATTCTCTGTGCACTCTAGGGATATGACAGGTGCAGAGCATGTTGTCGGAGGTTCACCCAACCTAGCCTCATGAGAAGATGAAAAACATAAATGCAAAATGACCCACACTCAAAAACTCACACACTCTTGCACACACTCACACACACACATACAAAAAGAGGCACCAGGGGACCACCAACGAGGGTGCTACCATATTTGGACAGAGCACATAAGGGGGTTTTCAAAAGAGGGTTTTCTGGATTGGTTGAAAGCCAGTCTACTGGGACATTATTGTGGTTGGAAAAACACTGGTCCCATGGATGACACGTTTGATTTAGATAAGTTAGTATAGGCTTCCACCACAGCAAAGGATGATGAAATCATTCTCTTCTTTACTTTTCCCCTCTGCTTAGACCCTTGCCCCCTTGCTCCTTTTCTCATAAATTCACAGAGCGATTTATGGTGCCATACATTATGGATGGGTCGAAGACTGTAAAAACAAGCACATGATGTTTTGACGCCTCTTCTGAATACTTTTTTGGAGTGCAGCATTTGATGTAGATTTCAGTCTGAGGAAAGCTGTTGACTTGCCACCCTCTTGTCTGGGTGGCTGAAGGCGTCCTCTTGTTTTCCAAATGTTTGTGATGTAAATGTGGAGTCAGGCCAATCAGTGCTGTTGCAAAATAGTCATAATGAGCGTTTCAGATTGTTCTATGATTAGTGCAGCCCAATTCCACTCTATTTGTATCTTACTCAACACTTCCCATTTCTATCAGTAATTTTTTTTTCCTCCGCTTTCCTTTCGGCTGTAGAACAAACATGCATGCTCGGTTTAGTTTTATGTTATTTTGCACTGCATCAACGATGCAGAAAGATGATACAATTTGTGATGCACAGAAATCAGTGCTCATGATCCAAAACAACTTCTTTTTGCTCCATACCTTTGTGGCTGGATAGATTAGCCTTGACTTAGGCAAGGGAAGATGTGCATTCTGCAAGGTCTGAGTAATAAAGTCCTTCCACATATTTCTTTCCTCTTGACTGAAAAGCCCATTATATGTCAAGAGGGTATTTTCTCTATACAGTAAGAAATACAAATCATCTCCTGCCTATATGGGTTGCCTTATGTTCAAGAAATGAGAAAAATGTTTGAGGATATATGGACTTTGGATTTCTCAGGCTTTGCTTCTTTTCGTAGAGCAGTGAAAACACATGAAATTCTTCCCAACAGAAACCCAACCCTTCACTCTTTTATATGCAGTTTTTCTAACCTCGCTCTTTGCTTGGCAGGCTTAGCCTGATTATTGCTCAACCCACTTCATCTGGGAGACAAACATGGTTCAGGTTTAACAGGAGGAGGGCACATGGGAAACAAGCAAATGTGAAGGTCAACACCTTTGGCACATGAAGAAATCTTGCATTGAGCAAAGAGCAGAAAGTGACCCTAACATGGCACTTGGAGTTGGTTTAAGAGCCAAGCCATTAAAATGTTGCAGACTTTGAACCCCAGAAGGTGGGGTTGACTCATGACTGTATTTTTATTATTGCTAAGCCTGATAATGCATTTTTAACTCTTCTTGACTTGGGCGCACTGGACCAGATCATCATAAGCACAAGCTGTCCCATAAACCAGAGGCACAAAGCAGCTTATGTGCAACAGTGATGTATTGTGTCGGCAATGATTCAGACCAAGCTGTATGTTTGTCTCACTCATGTACATGTCATTGAGGACTCTTCTGTCCTGTTTTACTTTATTTTTTCCTCTTTTTTTAACTCTGGTTTTTATTTATTATTGTCCTCCTCTTCTTTTGCCTCCCATCCCCTCCTCTCTTAAGGATGGCCTCTGGGTTGTGTTATATATTCCATCTTTTTGTCTTCTGCATCTTTTAATCTTCAGTTCTGTCAGACTCTCTTTGCTTATTGATTTGAGCACATTGCCTGGCCTTGATAAAGCTTCCTGTCCCCAGTCTTTGACAGGGCTTGTCTCTGTTATTCAGTTTTTTTACATACTTGTAATTAATCCAGTTTTAATAAATGAATGCAACGAAGGTTCCACAGCTGAATTGGGACTTTTTGTTTAAATCAGAGACATGTGGATGCTGGAAAACAAACTGTGTGGTCTCTCCTGATAAAATGAAAACCAATCACTAGGCTACAGTGTCACAAATCATATTACTTCTTACTTTCCTTTGTAAACCAAAATTGTGGAGTCAAAAAGTGTATTGTTCCAACAGTACAGAAAGTGCAGAGTTGAGGAAGGTTGAAAATATTTTGTGTCTATCACAATGTTCATTAAAAATAAGACCAGTACCGAAAGAAAATGTTACCTATGTAGCATTGTGTATCACTCACCTTCTTAAAAAAAATGAAAACGCAATCAGGAATCAGTCGCATATCCATGTGATATATATCTGATATGCTTTTTATAGTTGAATTAAGTAATCAGGCAGCAACACTGCAGCAGAACTGGGTATCAAAATGTTAAAGCTAAAGCTTTGTCTGAATAAAATGTATTAAAGTCTTTTCAGTGGGTTGACATTGAGAGTTTTACATCTGCCATCTTTGGTCTGTCAGACATTTGTTACCCAGCTGGTGCAGGTATTAGGTGGGAAGGGCACCTCCGGGGACACAGGGAAGAATCTATTTAGAGTGTGAATTTGTGTGTATATGTCTGGGCAGTGACATGACGTCAAGTCTAGACAAGCCATTTCACAGTGTGCATTCATGCCACACAATGACATCTGACGAAGAAGGGGTCCCAATAATCATCGCTCATTCCTGTTGATTTAAAGTAGAGCAGTGGATACGTACACCTGCAGCAGTCAAAAACGTTTACCATTAACCCTTTTTGGTAGAGTTGATCTGAAATCAGATGTAGATGTTTGATCCAGTTAGCCAGTTGTCATTTGTTTTTTAGAACAAATGTGTGCATTTGAGATAAATGATGCATGTGCATGCCCTATTTGTAGAGTTCATCAAGTATTCACTGTTCATTTTATTCACATTCAAAGAAGATGACAAGTATGCTGCAAAGACATCGCACTTACCAGTGTCTCTGCAAAGCAGCAGCCAAAGTATGTGTGCACATCTAAGAACAAAACCACTACATGTTAGTCATCAAGACCCAATGTGGTTCTTATTACTATCAAACAGGACCACAGTGTGTGTTACTTTGCCCAGCAGGGAAGCTTTTTCTTTGCATTGGAAAAGAACTGACCAGAATTGGAATAATTTGTAAATTGTCATTTGGGTTTAAAGCAGATGTGAGGGTCACAGACTGTTCTGATTTTAAAGTTCTAAGGGCAGACATGTAACCGAACTCTATTTGGAGCCTCATTCAAGGATATTATCCGATTTGATGTTGGGTTTCGTGTTGATACTTGGTAAATGGTGCATCATAGATACTTAAGGGGCCCACTGACATCTTGACAGCACATTTTTTTAAACTGGTTGTTTCAGTTAAAATAAATGTGATGTACTTTAACAATGCTTTTGCTCTGCTATAGATTTTTTTTGCACTAAAATAATATTAGATAGTATTTATTCCAAGGAAATGACAGTAAGGTCAAAGTCATGTGCTTCTGAAACTATAGGATTGGCTTGGGGAGTAAAATGAGATTAAAAAAAGGGTGTGCTGATAGATTTATGATATATCAATAAAAATAGGATGAATCTAGAGTGGCATAGGGATGATATAAGGCTACTAACACCAGGTCTTCTATTTTAAAATTTTAAGCTATGATACTTTTCTGTTGACCAGATTTGACATAATTAGAGCCAGAGTGAGCAGATGTTATTGACAGATTTGTTTTTAATGTAAATAAATAACAGGGGCCAAGTTATGTTTAGGGCCTCACACAGGAACTGTTTACCTAAAAAAAAAGACACTGCTGATACTGCAGGTTGATGAGTGTATCAACAGCTGAAGTGTTTTCCACCTCACTGCAGCTCCTGCCCCGGCTCATTCCTCAATGAAGTAAGCAAACTTTATTATGGGAGGCCTCCTTCAACAGTCCCAGCACTCCCTCCCATCACTGCAGCTATTGTAGCTGTTTTGTTCAGAGAACTGTCTGTTTTTCGTTAGGTACACTTCAAAGAGGGTTGCTCTCAGCGTTTCAACTTTCAAGAGTGAAAAAACGTCCTGATTAGCAACACATTTGTGTTTGATAGAAGATAAAATCTGGAAAAAGTGTGTACAATTGGAAGAAGAAATGTATGCGAAAGTGTTGTTGGAGCTGCGTGAGAACCTGAAACCATACCTGCACTAATACCCAACAACAAACAGAACAAGCCTCAACAGTAGCCTAACTTGAAACAATATAGGGTAGTAGGTTTCATCTGTAATCACACGTGTGAAATGTAGATCATCACAAGCTGTTTGAATTTTAGAACCATTTCAAACCCCAGCCTGTAAACACAGCTGAAAGACAAATCGAATTACAGCCCAAGAAAATGTGTTTTTAATTTTCAGTGTAATTGTTTGCTTGTGTTTTACTGGCATTTGCGTCTTCAGTTTGATTTATCATCTCATAGTCACACTTTGCTAAGGAAAAGTAATATGATCACTTAAACATTGTTGGCAGCTGAATGTGTATAACAAGTAAATGACTGCTTTCCCTATTATCTCGTCTTCCTTCACTATTGGCCTCATCACACACTCAGAAAATGAATGGGACTTGTTCAGTTAGTATGAAAAACGTGTTTTTAGCTCCATCTTCCGTCTTTTGAACCATAATCTCTCTATTACTGGACAAAGCTGAATTCTGCTTTAAGAGAGCTAATAAAAAACACAGCCAGTATCCCACCAAGCTTCCCTCCCATTGGCCTTCATGTCAGGATGCATTTCTGCACACAGTGTGGTTGTTTAATCTTTGTGAGATGAGCATAACATGGTTTACTCTTTTTATTGGACAGTAAAAAAAGATGCATAATATTTTGGTCTGCCTTTAAAATCAAGTAAATTAAGCAAAAACACTTATTTATTATTCATGTATAATACATGTATGTTTTTTCATGAAATGTTAGATTGAGGAATAATTCTAAATGATATTGAGAACCAAACCTATTTAGCCTAAGACACTACAGTAAAGGCTTTAGCATCAACCACTTGAACTCTAAAGTTGAAGTCTCTTCAAAGGCCTCATGTTTCTGACAACATAACACCATGAATAACACAACAGGAAAACAGTCATGAGACATATATGCATGTACAGGAAATGTTACATGTATATCTTTGGAGTGGTACCTCTGGTTCATGTCTCACATCACAGTTGCCTGCAGCAGTTGGCTATGCATACACAATGAATCATCACATGTCTATGAAGCATGGCACATACAAGTCAGTCATTAAGATTCATGCCTCCCAAAGCTCAGACCATGTAAACATGTTAAACATTCATACATTGCATACAGTACATTTAATAAGTAATTGCACTGCCTGTTTCAGATGAATCAAAAGTTAATCAGTGAAGTGAAAGATAGATGGGTGAGAAAGGAAGTTCCTCTCTGGTATCACATAGTGGTTTTGTCTGCAGTGAAACAGTATCAGGAATGTTGAAAGTGCTTCCATAAAGAAGCGGGTTTAAAGCTACAAAAATATGGTCTGTAGTTATCTTTCCCTTTTTGACCACTGGTGGAAAGTTTCATGATATTTCCCCAAAACACTTCTTAAAAAAACTTATTTAAAAAATTGCAGGCAATACCATCCCCTTTATTCACAAAACATCTAAAGGCCTCCCGTGCACCTGTGTTAATTTTGACAGCTTTTTTGGCTGACCATCAAAGGGTCAGCCCTACACATGGGTCTGTGTTTGACTGACTGGCTGACTGACTGACTATACTTTTAGAGCTGTATGTACAGAATTGCGCTATGGGCGGGATTTAGTTGTGCTCCAAGTTGCTAGTAATGGCTGCCTCCAGTGTGGTGTTTACCTCACTGCAGCTTTAGCAGAGCGTCAGTGTTACTAGAACTGGACCACGTTTCTGTATGAAATAAAGAATTAAAACAACACTAAAAGCTTTTCATGATGTGAAAGATGTTTTTGCTCCTCTGCTGGCCTGCTTGGGCAAGGCTATGGGATTGTTGCGTGGGGAAAGGTTAGTTGTTGTGAGTGGTTGTATACAATGCCTGCTAGTGCTAGTGGAGTGATTAGCTCAGACTTAGCCACAGCGACAGTTTTATCAGAAATCGACAACGTGACTCTATTAAATCAAGGGCAGAGGGCAACGCTGAAAGCTTTCCATAACAGATAAATGTTTTCACTCTTCTCCTGGTCTGCTTCGGCATAGGTTTGTGATCAGGTGGGGTCTGTCATTGTATCCATTGTTTTGTTGTTCTGATAGCCTAGCCTGTCATGAATGTGACAGAACGTTCCTTTACCTAAACACTTTCCCATGTATTCTACATTTTCCTAGAATGGATGTAAAGTTCCTGTTTCCACCTGGTATTTTCAGCAGACACTAATGATTATCAGGACCATCCTGTGGAGTGTAGAAGGAGTAAAATAAGACCTAGGTAACTTTTTCTGATCATATTTCCCCTTGCCTCTTTTATATACAGTGCTTAACAAATTTATTAGACCACCTGTCATAAAAACAAGAATGCATAAATATTTTAGAAATCTTTCAAAAACTTGTTTAAAACTAAAAATGTTTTGTTATTTATTTGGCAAATAACAAACTGAAACAACTAAATAGTCCTTTTTCACACTTAATAACAAAAAACCTTCATATTTTGTATGGCCTCCTTTGGCCTTGATAACAGCTTGCATTCTTGCTGGCATTGTTTTTATGTATTTTTCCACAGTCTCTTTTGTTATTGAGTTCCAAATAGTTTTTAGCTATTCCCACAGACTTGCTTTGGATGAAATTTTTGTGCAATCAATCTTTGAATCTACTAAATCCCAAATTTGTTCAATGGGATTCAAATCCGGACTTTGACTTGGCCAGTCCATCAGTTTCAGTACTCCAGATTCCTTTTTCTTGGTCAAATAGTCTCTGCACAGCTTTGAAGTATGCTTGGGGTCATTGTCTTGTTGGTATATGAACCCACGACCAATTAGATTCAGTCCAGAAGGGATTCCATGATGCACTAAGATGTTGTGGTAGATGTTCTTGTTAATGTTACAGTGGATTTTCATTAGTTTGCCAACGCCGTATCCACAAGTGGAACCCCATACCATAATGGAATTTCCATCTTCTTTCACTGTGGGTGCAATGCATCTGGCATCAAAACGTTCTCCATCTTTTCTGCAGACACAAACATGATGATGCTGACCCAAGAGTTCAAACTTGGACTCATCCGTCCAGAGTACCTTCTTCCAGTCATCAACAGTCCAGTTTTTGTGCTCCCTGGCAAATCTGAGGCGTTTCTGGATGTTTACAGGCCTCAATAATGGCCTCTTAGCAGCTATTCTTCCCTTTAGGCCTTGCTCCGTCAGTCGTCTGCTTATGGTCATTCTGGAGACTTTCTCAGACTCTGACCTAGAAGCATTTATCTCTGCCTGAAGACCAGCAGTGATCTTCCTTCTGTCTCTAGTACTTAACATCTTGAGGTGTCTGACATCTGCTTCAGTTAACTTTGGTTTCCTGCCTCTTCCTTGGTGCATTTTGTCAGAACCAGTCTCGGCAGTTGACTCCAAAGCATACTTGACCACACTGTGAGAACACTTTGTGTCTTTCCCTATTTGTCTCAGAGACCATCCAGCATCATGAAGTGCTTTAATGCGGACTAATTTTCAGTGAGCTCTCGACGTTTTACCATTTTGAACAGGAATGAGGAATTTTAAACTGAATTCACCTTTTTATACCCAAATCTGAGCCGACTCACTGGGCCTCTCTGAGAAGTCAGAAATTAATCAAGCATAACATTCAACCACTAAAACTAATTTTTCTGTTCTGTTCGAGCAAATAACTATAATTTGACATAGTAATCAAGAAATAATAATGTGCTTTTCTATTTTTTCATTATTTTTGTAAATCAGTTAATTTGAAAATTCATGGATAACAATAATAATTATATTTTAGCATTAAAATATCATTTCAGTTAAAGAGCTTCTACATGTTGGTGCATTAACCATTGCAGAAACATAAAAAAATGATTTTGGTAATTACCAATGCTGTTAATTTAGGGCAGCTGTGGCATAAACCTTACTTTGGGTGGTGGTCTAATAAATTTGTTAATCACTGTATATATATCTTGTATTTGACACTATTTGTAACAAAATCAATTCAGATTTTTATTTTTTGGTATTCATTTGAAAGTTTAACAATTGTTGCTACTCTGTGTGCTATACCTGGTAATTCCAAAAAAAAACCCATCACTGGGCACTCACCTTGACTGAACTGGACCTTAAAAGTACAGTCTATAATTTGTAAGTAATTCCAAATATTACCCTCACTTTACACATCATATTTTAGAACACATTCAGGAAAACACATACAGCTTCTTCAATGCACCTTTTATCAGCAACTGATTCAAGAGAATATTTTTTCTATAAACTTTTTAACAAAACTTTTAATGCTGTTGTCGATGGTTTGAAAAGGTTATAAGCTGATTTTTGCAAAAAAGGAGCACCACTGCCCATTTCATTTGTCTTATACAGGCTAAGAAGGAAAATTGATAATGCATCACATTTGTCTGTATTTTTGCTGATTAGAATTTGTTGTTCTCTGGGTTTCCATGTGAAAAGTGAGTCCAAGTGAGTGAAAAGGCATAGACAGATATTGTGGGAAATGTAACACATATCTGAAGGTGTTAAGGAGACCTGGACAGATCAGACCTGTTCCTTGAGATGACTCAGTGTGTGATCTTTTCCTGTTATCACACCTAGATCAGGATCCAGTTAGTGATTTGTTTTCCAGAGCCAATTATTACTTAATTTATTGAGTGAATTGAATTCAGTGAATTTTCATGTTACTCTTGACTTGATCCATTGATTTTACCAGAGCCATTTATAGTTTGATTTATGCAGTCAGATCTGATTTTGTTAAGAAATAAGACAAAAAGTGTTCCAGCTGATGAGCCAGTTCTGCACAGAGTCAGTAAGAGACATAGTCGATTTCATTGTTTGTTTTGAGGTGAATTTGCCTTTGTGCTCTCATTTATGTCTGAGTGAGATGTAAAACATTCCTTTCAATGTAAGTGAAGATTTAGACAAAGGAGCTAATGGGCACAAAACTAGACTGCAGGGGAGAAAAAATGAGAAGAAACACGGGGGGGTCATGGTGCACTTATTTGATTCATGATATACAGCACTGCCAGCTTCCTCCAGAATCATGACGTCATGTTTGGAAATCCTCTGAACAGACCAATAGGTGGCAGGAGTTGCCAACAAGACCCACTGAGACGTGCGGGACATTCCACCATTTCCAGGCAAAGATGAGAGAAACTTCCTAGTCAATCTCTCAAGTGCCACTTTGTCTGATAGCTTTTCACTCCACTGAGAGGTGTGAGGAGGTGGGGGGTGGGGGGGGGGGGGAAGGAAGATAAATATCACTGAGAGCACTTCGTGATGTTAAAACATTTGCCAGCCTCACATTTCGTCACTGCTTGGCAGTTCCCCTACTATGAGCAAATGAAATGAAACAGTTGACAAGATTGTAAAGGAAACCTCTGCAGATGGAGGAGGATAGTTTTATCCTCACAAAGCACATCCTTTTACAAACAAATGGACTTATATATACACTGTGAGATGGCCTACTGTAACGGAGTCTGTTTGATGCTAAAGAGTTTGGTGAGTGTGTAGTGTGACTGAACAAGTTATTGAAGAATATGTTTTGATAAGGACATTGTTTATCTGAGTCAGGGAACCAAGTTAAAGAAAAAAGCAAATAAATTTGTGCAATAGAAAAGGAACTTTTAGGACATCCCAGAAGATTTCTGACCTAGCAGAATTCACAGAATGCAAAGCTGTGATGAGGAAACATGTTTTCATCACCAGTTTAATTTCTGACTCTGCATTGGCGCTAACCTCCTGACTCCTACTTTGTTTTCTTGGTAAAGTGGAGCAGCATCTGTGGTCATGCTGTGTTTGGTCAGTTATGTCCAATTATTACCAGGCAGGACCAAAATGTCCTAATGCTTACAGAGCATGAGTAACTATGACTAACTATAACTGTGGTACTGAATACACCAACAACAGTGTAGAGGAATAGCAAAGGCTGCCATCAGGCAGTCATTTTTAACCCACCTTTACCTCCAACAAATAACTAATATCTTATTCTTCATGGATATACTGTTGTTTGTTGATGACAAATGATAGAAATAGTTTTGTCACTTCCAGTAAAGTTTTAGATGAAGCATCTTAAGTTTGTCCCACAGTTGATATTTCATACCTTTACCACATATAGAAATTTGGGGCACCAAATGGGGGGAATTTGAGGGAAATGAAACAAATGAATGTTAGGAATTCTCCATCAGTGTGCTCCCTCTCCTAACAGAATGGCACAAACAAGAAAACTTTGCATCTATGAAAATATCTATTAAAAATAAGGGATGAAACAATCAGTGGATAAATGAGAAGTAATAATGGTTATATATATAAAAAAAACATCACTCATGTACCACCATTGTAACATCCGCCAAAAGTACAAGCTTTTAAATTTTCAAAACTTTAAAATTGCCAGTCTGACATATAAAGTCAAACTGGCACCACCTCCACTTAATGACTACATCAAACAGAAATTTTTAAAAAATTGATCTGGAAGACCAGTCAACTCTGAAAACTACAGCTTATAAATGTGGGAATATAATGTCATATTGGTCTCTATTAGGGATGGGCGTTTGGAAGAAACCTGCCAACTCGAGCATCATTAATGTTAATGATCAATTAACTGATTAATCGTTATGTATGTATAAAACATCCTGAGCATTAACAACCAGCTACGTACGAGGAAGAGACAGAGCCATCATTATCAGCTCCAGCGGTCTCTGCCTTTCTGCAGGATGTGATTCTGTGTTGACTACAATCCAGCTTTATCTGAGGATTGGTCATAGGTAGTTTATCGAAGTCCACTATTCTGCTCGGTGTAGGCCTCTCCCTCTCTCTGCTGCTGCGTCGGTGTTTCAGCCGCTCAGCTATACAGTTTCCTTTGTTTCAACCTCTTCACCACTCACAGCGATGACGCAAGATACCCTAATACTCTACATACCGCTGATGATATTAAGCCTTTAGTTAACCAGGAAAAACCTCACTTAGAGTAAAATTCTGCTTTCCGAGAAAGCTCTGGTCAAACTTTTCCAGCACAGTCCCAGCAGTACTGCGCGTGCTCAGAGAGAAGGCTTGGGTTTTACGTCATCTTGCATACATAATTAGCCATATGCTTGCCGTCTGAGGAGATAAACAACCCCAGCACCGCAGGACAGTAGATGTGGTAAGATCAGGCTACTTTTACTCTCCCCCCCTTGGGTAAGAAGTCTCACTGCTTTTGTTAAAACCCAATCACAATGTCAGAATGGTAGATATTGTTGTGCAGATTAGAGTAAGATGTGTTTAGTCTCTTTATTAAATGCCAACATCAGATCGACTAAATTCCCCGTGATCCACCCAAATTCCTAACGACCAATTAATTGATCATAGGTTAATTGTTCCCATCCCTAGTCTCTAGTATGTAGATAGGGCTAAAAGTTCTTGAGACGATTGTTTTGGCGGGGATTTTGATTTTGAAGATTGTAAAGTTACTGAAATCAGCCTGTCCACAAAGTCCAAGGTAATAACCTAACCAAGCTCTACTAAGCACTTTGTAATGTTTTTCTAATAAGGTCACACAGGGGTCAAGGAAGTGGTTGAGGCTGAGTTAAGGCCCTGTCTACACGACGTTTTTGGGTGAAAACGCAAAAGTTTTGTAGCATTTTGGCTGTCCTTTGAGATGGCAATGGCATTTTGGTGCCTGAAAACTGAACTTTTTGGAAACAGGCTCCAGAGTGGAAGTTTTTCAAAACGCCCCCATCTCCATCTCCGTGTATACAGGAAATAAGAGTACTGCATATCTAACCCTGTGTAGCAGATAAGATCCAGACAGATGCTAAACAAGTGCCCTTAAGTTTAATTGAGTGAACAGCATTATGTTTTTGAGAACAATTGAACAGGATACTTTAAGGATTACATTTTTCAAAAAGTGTTTTCTTTTTCAAAATCACCACACTGACAGCAAGCAAAAAGGTGGGCTGGTGGTCAAACAATGGAATAAGTGGGGTAAGAGACGGGACTGAGTCATATTGTGAGTATATTGGGCTCTTCCTCAAATGACTTACATCAATAAAGTTCCTTGAGTTTAACTAATGTAAGCAGATGTTTGTGTTCCAGATTAGCACACAAACAGGAACCATGTGTTTTTCACTGTGAACTCACTGGAAGTGTGGCCTTGAAAATTAGCCTAGACTCCATTCAAATAATCCACTGAATATGTGTGAGTTCAGTCCTTTTTCTTTAACAATGAGTTGTGAATCTGTCAGGAATCTTGAGACAAACTAAATGCTGGCAATGTTTAAAGGTTAAAATTTCATGTTTCCAAATGAGTCCCTAAAGTGACTGAACATCATCAAAAGCAGCTGCAGTCACTTGGAAATAAATTATTACTGAACCTCTGTGCTAAAGGCTAAACTGCCACAATTGTTATCTATCAGAGATGCTGTGGTAAATACATTTCAGTGCGTAAATGAAATTATGTCTAATTTAAGCAGATGAATACTGAATGATAAACAATCATTCAACGTGTATCTCAATGCAATGTCTCAAGATGCCTATCTCTTTATTTCACTTGATTTCTATCAAAGAGGTTTGTCATGTTTTGGGCTGTGGTCTGATCTCAGATTGCTTGCAAAAAAAACTCTTCAATTGAAGGTTTTTTTTTCTCTTTCAAGTCAATCCATATATATTTTTATTCTGACAATGCACAACATTCACCTTCAGGAAAGGTTTGGTAAAATTAAAAATAACTGGCAAAAACACTGTGTAGATTTTACATGATGGAAACTATAGGAAAACTAGTTTTTGATCAGAACGAATCCTCAGAGTTCACTGATGCAGTCAAATGTGTCCACAGGAGCAGACAACATAAAGAAATACTGGAGTCGTTACTACCAGGGTTCGCAGGGAGTGGTCTTTGTGTTGGACAGTGCCTCTTCAGATGAGGACCTTGAGGCTGCACGCAACGAGCTCCACTCGGCCCTGCAGCACCCACAGCTTTGCACACTGCCTTTCCTCATCCTCGCCAACCACCAGGACAAGCCTGCCGCGAGGACACCAAACCAGGTAACCTGGCTTGTGAACAGTGCTATTATCATACTAAATCCCATGCATCTTCTTTAATAGTTTTTTTTCACAATGAAACATACAGCTTCAACAAACTGTTTAAACTTAACCTGCTGACTCAATGTCATAGTCAGTGTGGTAGGGAATGTCTGTTTTATATTCCCTCAGGTGAGCTCTTTGGGCTATATCCAGCCTTTTGGGGTCTCTGGGTGGGTTCTGTGACTTCAAGGCTCCTATGAATTACAACGGAGAAACCAAGGGGCTGACTGGATTTTAATGGTCTTTCAGGGCCATTTTGTTTTTATGCTGTTTTATGGTTTTATGCTCTGTGCTTTTTATTTTCAAAAATTAACACCAGATTTGGGACTGAGTGGGCTGTATTGACCAGCACTTGGTGATTATTTTTCAACACTAGTTGCTTTCCTAAAGCTAAGCATGTAGCCTGTTTGAGCTGGTAATGTCTTGCTGACAGCAATTCACACAGTCAGCAACTTCACGGCCTAAATACCTATCTGAGCATCACAATGTCTGTTGGGGTCATAGTATTCTCCATCAGAGTGATTATATGCTCTTCAGGGAGATTCTTTATGTTAACAAGGCTAAGCATCAGTCCCAGCAGTTCTCTCAAAGTCTTCTCCAAGTTATTACATTACAAACATAAGAAACTGATTTATACCCAACATGACAAACAGCCATCACGAGTGTTGATTTTCTTTTAATTGAAGCAAGATTTTGTGTCTAACTCTGATTTTTTTGCAAAACATTCATCTGTTTCACAGGTTAGAGAACATACAGGGCATGTGCTTCCAAGATGTTTGCTTTTTATCCATGCATGGGAATTGACCGTGAAACTTTTTGGCTCTAGAACATAGATTCCAGCCATTTTTCTGTTAGGCTTTATATTTTTCCCCTTATTAAATTTAAAGATTCCTATTTTTAGTTGTTGTTTGGCAGGCATTACATCTTCAAAACTGATAAAATGATTCATTAATGATTTAACACTGGTCTTCACTTACTTTCAGACACTTTAATCAGATACCTCAATGTAAAAGACTTCTTTCAGATTACAACTTATTTCCATAACACATGTTGTCCTTAATCAAGGAGAGTAGTTGATTGGCACTCTGTGTCTTTTGTGTCCACTTGTGTCTTTTTTCATTCATCGTTCTTACTTCTAGACAGATTTTGCTCTTCTAATCTTTGCTAGACGGTCTCAACTCTAATTGCCAGTGCAGAACCCATTAGTATGATTCCTTGTTGCAGTTTTTTTTTTTTCTCAAGAAGATAGTAGATAGAGGATGCAGTAGTAACAGAGTTGTAGGTCATGTCACTACCTTCCCACCGGAAAGAGTTAATCACTGCTGGTGGACACATTGATATCATACAGCACAACTAGGACAGCATGGCACCCTTCTCTCTCTCTCTCTCTCCCTGTCATTCTGTTTGATAGCCATGTATACATCTCTACCTCTCACCTGGAAGAGCTTCCTGAAGTAGTTTGTTATTCATGTAGCATTCCCTGTACTCTGCTCACTCATGTTTCAAAAACCTGGAACCTCACTTTGCTGCACCATCCCAAAAGCACACATACACAGACCTTTGCAGGGGCCGATTTAATGTCTGAAGGTTAACAAAGATGGATGCCTGGAGAGAAGACCATCTGCGTATCCTAGTCTAGACCACCAGTGTTGCATATTGTCACTTATGTAACATCTGTAGTGGGGAAAGATGGAGAGAAAAGTACTGTACCAGATTGTCCAGACTGAAAGCAGCTGAGAAAAACCTATAACTTGAATCAATTACACTTAGTTTAAGTAATTAGTATGGACTGGTTGCACTTGAGCACCAGCCACCACAGTCACGTAAACCCACTAATCTTATTGATATTTTAAATGGTTACTGCTTGCTTGGAGCCCAACAATACTGGACTCTTTGTTGGCCTTCATAACGTAGCCAATTAATTCAGTCTGTGAGCCACATTTGCCCGCCAGTCATAGCGTGATGTGTCCTCTGCCATATTTGACCTGTCATTGCATCAATCTCTGGGTGTATCGACTTTTTGAACTGTTTGCAAACAGTCATGACACGTGAGACTGGCTTATGGGGACGGAGGCATGAGATAGATGTCACCTACAGACGTTTCATGCATTAGGCCATTTAAGTTCATAATGAATGACTTGGTGAGAGGATCAGAGAGGTTGAGAAAGCTCATTTTATCACCAATGCAGTTGTTACTTCTATTGAGTCTATTTAGCTGATTAAACATAGCAGGGTCAATAGAGATTTAGGTATTGTCTGTATTTACTAGTATCTGTCAGCAAACTCCCAATGTTTTAGTCAACCAAAACTGCAGTAACACATATTAATAGAAATATCTACCTGCAGATTGTGGTTATTTGTAGCTGCTGGTTATATATTGATTTCCTAATAGTCTACATTCAGATGTCCTATTTCTTTTCTTTTGCCAAGCTTGTCATTCTTAGGATATGGCTCCAAAAGAATCTCTCACCGGTAACAGACGTTTTAAATCTAGTAAATTTAACGGTTGGTCTAATATTAACCATTGGCAACATTTCTTGGCTGCTGCATTTGTAGCACAAAACACAGTTTAAGTTTTAAAAGAGATGGCCTTATCTGGGATGATTTTCTTAGTGGTTTGCATATTACTAGAGAGACACTGTGCACATATTTTCTTCTGACTCATCACTATGTCACTCGAGGAGCCTAGTGTTTATTGACTCATGATGAGAAGTCATTGCTAAAATGAAACAAAATTTCAGGCCTTCTGCATCTTTTCTTCTCCATATTGCATTTAAGGCCCTTGAGCAAAGTTATAACCCTATATGTTTCTAATAAATTAATATCAATCTTTAGGTCTTATCATATTACAAACCCCAAACTAAAAGACTTTGAAAATATAAAGCCTCAGCAGCCACTGGAGTGCAAGAGGGCAAACCCTGTGTATGTTAACCAAACATTTAATCAAGATCCACAGGGGTCTCTTCCTGGAGTTGATTTTCAGCTCTCCCCAGGTTCCCATGCTTTCCTGTAAGCTCAGGGGCAGCTTTTTGAGTTTTTACAGTTATGGAGCATAAAGGAAACATAAAGAATGAAATAAGCTGTAGTAAAACATTTTCTAAAGTAGCATGCAGACAAAAATGAAAACCATGTAGAGAGTTCCAAAGATCAAACAGCTTTCTTATTAGTGCATGTGCATAGTTGTGCATGAAGGCTCACAAGATGGCTCTGTTTAGTCTAGAATAGGCTCCAGAGAAATCTATTGGTGGCATATCTAAATTTATGTTGCCTTTGCACTGATCACTCAGAGTTTCAGACAGACAAGACTTTCCGGAGAGAGATCTCTAAACTGACTTCATTGCAGCAACCATCCCTCTGTGTGCTGGTAGAGTCCATCACATACCTCCTTATTAAAATATTTACCTCTTACTTGTTTATTATTTTCTAATGACAAACTTATTTGCTGGTTCTGCCAGCTCGTAAAGCGTTGTTCCTTTGGCCCATAACTTGTGAATGCTTTGTCTTTAGGAAGTTTGGGAATATTTATGTGCTCACATTAACTATTAATAAAGGTTGTCAAAATGGTCCACTCCAGAGAGGAGTTGCTTAATATTAAATGAAAGTTACACTAAAAGTACCACAGTACATGTCAGGAAACAGGTGGCAAACCACTCTGCGCACTGGCTTGGCTGGTCCAGTCTAAGTGCAGTGTGTCTCCTCAGCTCAGGATAAAAGCACAATTAAAGATATGCCACTTCCTTTTCCCAGCATTTTATCACCCTCAGCAGCAGGGTCAGAGGAAGCATCACATTGAGGCCTCAGAGTGAACCCAAGAAAGTCAGGTTTATGTACATTATGTACGTTGTGTCCAGCAGCACCTCTGAAAATATTTCTCATTTACAGTTTGACTCATTAAGGTAACCCAGCGTACCTCTGTTTAGATTTTTTGCCACTGCTGCTCTGAAAGTTCAGCACATGTGCATCTAGATAAATGTGTGGGGGAGATATTTTATGCCCTAGATGTAGATTTCTCAATATGATACAAAGGTGTACTGCATACAAATAAGTCAAAGCAGTATTTTATCTTCTTGTGGACTTTTTAAAAATCTATTGTGTTAAACTGCTATACCTAGCCTGTCCTCTGTCCCTTTACAAAAAAAGTGGCCGTACCAGCCATACAGCCTCATGTGTTACTGTGGAATTCAATCTCACATGCATGCATCCTTTAAATGTCTCTTACAAGACACCATATATAACCAGTATGTTATGTATCTTTTCATTATTTATCAGGATTTCCAATAGCTTTTTCCTGAGTAAACAAGTCCCTCTAAGGGTCAGTGCACATTGCATTGAGATGTTTTAGGCCAGTGGAGCTACAACAGTGAAACTCCTGCTTCAGACACTGTTCATAAGGTCATCCCTAGGTTAGCAGAATAACTGTACATCTAATGTCAGTCTTGAGGAAAGATCTCTTTTTTTATATCTTAACCTAAATAAGTTTCAGCTAGCAATGCTCAGTATTTTCGGTGTAACACTGATGTTGGCAGCTAAAAGCTTAAAAAAGTTAATTATCTGTACCAGCAGATTTTTTTTTATTTTCTCCTTTTACTTTAAAGTGTATAAAATTTCAGCTCCAACCACAGCTGCTTACTTTTTTCACTTGAGAAGAATTCAGGAGTGTTTTTTGCTGTGTTAAGTGCATAGTCAGGGATGTCTCCAGGAACCACCTTGCAAACTTGGAATTTTATCATGAGAATGAGTTTTAATTTGGAAGTGCACTAAAGAGCTCACTGTCTGATGATATATTAGACAAAAGATAACTAGATGATATATCTTTTGCAGCAGAGATGGTATGCTCTACACACACTATGCAAACATTCAAGTGTCGATTTTTACTAAAAAAATCTGCAAAAAATCCTGCCTTCCTTGCTTTTGTATAAGTCTGATCTATTAAAATAAGAGACATAAAATTATCATTCCCTCCAATACATCAACTCGTATAGAATTTGCTGAGTCCAAATAATCATGATTAGATATTTTTTCTAAATTGTTCAGCCTTAGGTTAATCTACCAAATATTGTCTTTGTTATGATAGAATGATTTTTTGCTTATTTGTTGAGAAATACATAAGGAACTAAAAAAAATTGATATGAGAATACAATTGCAAATTGGGGGGGGGGGGTCACAATCAGATCATTTTCCCAAACCATTACCTAGTTCTATACAGTAAAAAGTGTTCATCCTTTTTTTCATTCCCAGTTAAAATAAGTATTGGCATATTGGATATCAACAGAAGTCCATTATCATGCATCCTTGGTGTCAGCTGTAATAAATGATACATTGAAGTTAAAACAATGCTGTTTTTTAAAACTGTGCAGTCACAAAGGCCAAGGCATTCTCAAAAAAATATTTTTTTATTTCTTATATTTCTGCTTGTTATAATGTGTACAACTATCATCATCCATAATACTTAGAGAATAACCTTGTCCACCAAAGCCATAACCTTTGATCTAACATATCAATTAGCTCCAGAAAGCTCGGTCTAGTTACAGCCTTAGTAATCCCTTTAAAATGTTTGAATGGTTTAAGCACGTCTAAATGTTTATGAGACAGGTCATTCTAAATTATAACAAGAAGTCATGCGTAAGGTTTTGTATATACTGCATGTGACTTATGGATATAATGCTGCATGGCCTACCACTGTGCTCCTCCTTAGTTCCCACATTCAAGTGGAACTGTTTTCATGAGGAATACCTCAACACATTTTGGCTAATTTAGGTATGCTGGGATTCCTCCTGGAATGCCATTCAATGTCACCACTTCAGGTTAACGTTATTATATATTTAGTGAGTATATTGTACCCTCCAAAAAACAGCTTTAAAGGTTCATTATTAAGATATTATGCTTCCAAACTGGGTGGCTATTGCAGTCCATAGTGATGATAGTTGATATTTTTTTCCAAACAGGAATAATCAGAGCCACAAAGTTTTCACTTGAACTCTTTCATTCATAATTTGTTTTGATAGTTTTGTCATTTCAGTAACCCTAGGCCTGACTCTCCAGAGACATGCTTTGAAATGTTCCTCTGCAAATTGTGTTAAACTTCCCGCATGGAATTCAAAAGGATTGTGTATGTAAATATGAAAGCACACATTCCCTTGGACAGTCATTACATGGTGTATAATGTTACAGCCATGGATACAAGTCTGTGGAGAACGCCATGCAGTGAGTCAGTCTGAGGGTCTGTACGTGATCTAGATTGCAGAATTAGATTAGGCCAACAGATGGAGTTTTATTGGAGCATGTATTGAGGTTTGCTAACATGGTGTGGTAGACCTGAATCCTGCAGCGGATTTTCATCTCAGCTCCACAAACCTCCAAAGACAGCAGCTGCTTTGCAGGTTCTCACTTCTTGTGAGTGTTTGACAGGCACTGACCGTGAAACAAGCCCAAATTTAGTTAGTCTGATTCCTATTGGCAGTTCTTTTGGCTCTGACACTGTACACAAATGACGTCTCCATGTTGACCCTCCTCTCACCGCAACTACTCTGTTTACAGAACAAGGTGGCTCATTTCCTTAACACACACCGACACATATGCACGTTTGCATTTGCTAGTGCTGTTTTCAGGGGCACTCTTTGTTTACGGTGTCATGTAAGTGACTCTGGGTGTTTCTGGCACTACTAAAGCGAGGGGTGAGAGAAAGTGGCGGTGGGGTAACACAGCTCACTGGGCCTGTTAAGGCCTCACTGGGGGCCTCTGTGCTGGTGCAAGTGTTTTTCAGGAGCAGGGTGGGTCTGGAGGAGGTCGAAGGAAATGTGGGACAAAATTCCTTGTTGACATCAATCTCCTGCTGCTGGGGGGCCCAAGGAAGCTGGGGAGGAGTGGAGGGGAGGTAGACCCTGTTGATATAACACCTCAACAAAGCAGGCCTGTTTGGATGGATGGGCCTAATGGAGTGCGTCCATGAGGGGCTCTTGTTGTAGAAAACGCTGTCAGTGTTATTGGGTGGAGTTTTTTGGTTCTATTGGCACTTGTGCTATCTGAAGAAGAAAGAACTCCGAATGAAACTGTTGAAGCACAATAAGCAGAGTGCAACTACAATAGACACAGAAACAAAGGAGTGAGACAAAAAGCAGAGAGATAAAGGGCAGAACCAAAGATAGAGCCGTCTTATTTGAAAACAGAGAAAGAACTGAAATTAAAAGCAGACATTTTAAATGAAGGAAAAAGGAAAAGGCTGAATTATCTAACCTTTATGACGATGACTCCTCCAAAATCAAGGCATTGAAACAATCAAATCTCAGGATGACTCAACAGGAAAAACACCTCCACATGATCTACCATGCTGTCACCCTCTAGTACACACTCTAAGTCCCTCACTCATTCACACACACATGCTCACACACTCAGATTTAAAATCAAACCAATCCCTTCCTGAGAATTCATTCCCTTTTATGCTTTAGACCAGTGTGAGGAAAACAGCCTGGAATGAATTGAAGCACATCTGTTTTCAGTGTACTAGAGCTAGATCTGATGTTGCTTATGCTTTGTGACAAAGTTACACCACACAGGCAAGCAGCCATTCATAAATGTCATACACTTGCAGGGCATTTTGTGTGGCAATCTATTGAAACTTTTCAATATTAAATCTTGAAAAGCATATTAGTGTTAATTTCTAAACTTTGTTCCAGTTCTCTAAATTGTCAGATAATTTCTAGGCAACTGTACCGGGGAGCAGACTGAAGAGAGTGACAGATTTTCACCTCCTCACCATCCAGCATGCAAACAATCATTAATCATCATTTTGCTGTGTTTTGACACATACAGACAGGCAGACACACTTACACTCGGATACACACGGGCACATTGACACTGACAGTGTTTGTTTCTGATCTGCCATGTCTTCTGCTGTCAGCTGATCCATGTAGGAATGATTTTTTTAGACTCACTTTTCAAGAACATTGTTACATTTTTTGTCATGACCTGTGTAAACTAGTTTTTTCTTATTGTAGGTCAAGTGAAAAGCTTCTTTTGAGTTCTGCCATAACACACTGTACTGTCTGTGCTCTTTTAAGAGTACAACTGTTTTGTTGTAAGTTTTTGAATTTCTTAAAACAATATTCTCAAAGTGTGCCTCTTATCCAACGTTGTAACACTTACATACTGTTTATGTACGATAGTGTCAGCGAGACACACTAACACACACACGCACTAGGGGTGATAGACAGTGAGAAAAACCATTACACATTTACTGAAATGCCATCTGATGAGTAGTGAAGTGAGACTTTGCATCTGCACTGCATCAGTGAAGTCACTGTTGGCCAGCTGCCTCAGATTTAACTCTTTATTCCCATCTTCTCATTCATTCTTTTTCCATTTCTACATTGTTGTACATGTTATTTTGAGGGGATTTTAGTTATTACAAAGAAAAGAACAATTATTTGAATGTCTTGGACTTTGTTCCACCAGGTTAACATTTTTTGGGTAAGTTTAATGTCCTGTATTTGTCCTGTAAGAGTAAGTGACACACCAACCTTACAGGTGTTCATCACAGTCCCAAATTAACATAACGACCATAACTACAGAATTTCAATTCTCAATCATTGATCTTCCTGATTATACACTACTTTTCAAGTTGTTATTTTTTAGCACTACTTCATCTACCCAGCGATAAATACACCACTCGTGTACATATATTATAGTCATAATTGATTAAAATGATTTTTTTTTTTTTACATATTTCATAGCTGACTAAAACCTTCTATGATGTCCAGCCAACTCATAAAGACCTAGGTGTATTTGCATCTGTAAGGTAATCTTATTGTCCATCCTTTAGAGGAAGCTTAGAGTCCATTCTTTTTTAATAAATAAATGTGAGAGAGTAACACAGCTGCCATCATATACAGGCCTTGATAAATAAAATCTAAGCTTATTAGAAAAAAATTCACAAATATTACATAGAATTGATGATTTGTATGTTTTTGTGGAGATTGGATCTTTTCCTTACCTCTGCTGAAATGCAATAGAATTCAAAGCTTAACAAATGAAAAGGAAATAAACTGGCTTGGTGAAAATCAGAGTGCATAACATTCATCAAGTGGAATTTTTTCCAAGAACTCTCTGTACTCTACTGTTGTCAGGTTCATTTTGTCTTTAAGAATGGACAGAATGGGGTCAGTCTGCATCTTATCCCAGTGACACCTGAGTCTGGTTGCTTCCTCTCACTGTATCCCAGTCTTCACACTGGTCTGTCCAGTCTGCCATTGCCAAAATCTCAAAGCTGATGAAGAGCATCATCATATTAATTCTAGTAGCTAGGAACTTTGAAAACCAAGCTTCACATTACTACAGCACTTTGCTTTATATGGACAGAATCCTTATTCAAAAGCTGATGGCAAGAGTAACAAGGCTGACAGAATATCAGACTCAATCAGGCAAAAAGATGAAATTTATTTGCCAAGATAGGAAAGAAAGAGATGAATTTTCTTCAACAACTCTTTAACACAGGTTCTGCTTGTAAGAAGAAAAGTGCCGCAATATATTTACTTAGTGTTCATATAGCTAGAGCCTTTCTAAATTCAAATGGAGTTATTTTGATTGTTTCAGGGGATTGACAGTAGCAGAAGCTAACATAGGTTAGCTTTGATGTTAAAAATAGCTTATCACTTTTGTTAAAGGCTCGATGTGTCACTTTATATTAATATAGCAAAAATCAAATATTTCTTCTATTTACCGTGGAGTAATGACTTCCTAAAAGGCAAACCCCCCATGGGTTTGTTGTTCTCAGCTCTGTGTTCATACTTAGGTTGGGTGGAGCTTTCCCAATCAAAGTTGCTGCTTTTAGGGGAAAATATTTCCATGTTAAACCAAGAGTACATTTTAGTAAGTACAAGCAAACATTCCAACAAAAAAAGGTTGTTTGGCCCAAAAGTACAGATAAACACTGAATGAACTTTGACATGCATCGTCGAGGGATATCAGATCTCACATATGATAATACCTTGGTAACAAGTCCACAGTACAGTATTATTGCAGTATAAAAAACAAAGCAAAACAACAAATGAAGATTTGAAAAAAAAGTCACATCAGCAATTATTCAAAAACAATCGAACTTTAAATATTACTATATGTGCTAAAAAAGGCCCAGAGGTGTGCGTTAGGCTTACAAATATATACTTTGGCTCCAGTATGTTCACTAATCCTCTGAGACCTTCATTGTCTACCACTGAAAATAGCTGTAGGTCATTGGCGATATATTCAGTGATACACATTGTGTTCTGTCTAGCCCTTGCACTGTTGTGGGGAGGTGGGATTGTGAACGCTTCCTTAAGAGTCTTTTGTCCTGGCCAGATTCTGTGCCTTGCATCTGTGAATCTTTTAATTTGCATATTGGCCCCTTTTGTCACTCATACAGGTACATCTCAAAAAATTAGAATATCATGAAAAAGTTCAATATTTTTTGTCACTCATTTCAGAAAGTGAAACCCGTATATTATATAGACTCCTTACACATAGAGTGAAATATTTCAAGCCTTTATTTATTGTATTGTTAATGATTTTGGCTTACAGATAATGAAAACCCAAAACTCAGTGTCTCAGAAAATTAGAATACTGTGAAAAGTTCAATATTGGAAAGTCATGGTGTCACACCCTAATTGGTTGATCAACTCCAAACAAGACCAAATAAACACCAACTCTTTCCTGGGCTGTGGAGAAAAAGAACTGGACTGATGCTCAGTGGTCCAAAGTCGTCTTTTCAGATGAAAGTCAATTTTCATGTCATTTGGAATCAAGGTCCAAGAGTCTGGAGGAAGAGTGGAGAGGCACAGAATCCACGTTGCTTGAAGTCCAGTGTGAAGTTTCCACAGTCAGTGAGGAGTTGGGCTACCATGGCATCTGCTGGTGTTGGTCCACTGTGTTTTCTGATGTCCACAGTCAACGCAGCCATCTACCAGGACATTTTAGAGCACTTCATGCTTCCTTCTGCTGACAAGCTTTATGGAGATTTTCCAGCGGACTTGGCACCTGCCCACACTGCCAGAGGTACCAAAAGCTGGTTCAGTGACCATGGTGTGTCTATGCTTGATTGGCCAGCAAACTGGCCTGACCTGAACCCCATAGAGAATCTATGGGTATTGTCAAGAGGAAGATGAGAGACACCAGACCAAACAATGCAGATGACCTGAAGGCCACTCTCAAAGCAACCTGGGCTTCCATTACACCTGAGCAGTGCCACAGGCTGATCGCCTCCATGCCACGCTGCATTGATGCAGTAATTCATGCAAAAGGAGGCCCAACCAAGTACTGAGTGCATATAAATGAACATACTTTTCAGAGGTCTGACGTTTCTGTTTAAAATATCCTTTGTTTATTGATCTTATGTAATATTCTAATTTTCTGAGACATTGAATTTTGGGTTTTCATTATCTGTAAGCCATAATCAACATTTCGATAAATAAAGGCTTGAAATATTTCACTCTATGTGTAATGAGTCTAAATAATATATGGGTTTTACTATCTGAAATGAGTGACAAAAATATTGAACTTTTTCATGATATTCAAATTTTTTGAGATGTTCCTATATTCCCCATCAAGTGTGTCACTGCAATCTGGCAGTGTCTGCATTGTTCATCACCTTTTCCCCTTTCTCATTTGTTGACACCGGAAAACCAAAAAGCTTCCACAGGCCAGATATAAAAGTCGCTGAAGCCTCCACAATCTCTAAAACTTTGTCACACAGCTCTCCCTTGCTACTTGTAGCATTCACTATTTTTACGCTGTTAGATCAAGCCAGCAAGTGGAACGCAAAAGATGACGGGCATACAGAGACAGATGGGAACTGTAGTCCCCACTTCCCTTCACCCTTCTCCACTAAAACGCTACACTTTTTGCCCTGAAGTCCTGACATCTGAATCATCACGTCCATGACAATATTTGAAAGCTTTTGTCACCGCAATATCACAATATTAATGATTCATTACATCTCTAATATGTTCACTTTATGGATCTCAGTATGTTGTTTTCAGATGTTGTTTGTTACTCTCTACTTTGTCTCAGAGAAACTTGTACTTGAGGGACTATCCTCAAGAGAACTTTTGTTTTGGTCTAAAAATCTACTCTGAAAGTCACTAAGTAAAACTTTGAAGTGTCACAAACTGTTTATCTGTAACATTAAGGTTTATGTTCAACATGACAGACATTAGCCATGATGTATATCATTACATTGCTTAGCAAAGATGGCTGGAATCAATATGTGTCTGGTGAAATGTATCTCCTAATATTATGGATGAAATTATTGAGATAATGGGCAAAATAATTTATCACTGAAATGATTGTTTCTCATTTATTTGGCCATCACCCTTTATTACTGCCATAGGCTGCAATGACAGTATTTATCCTTAAAAGTTCCAAATCAACAAGTCTAAAATCTAAACAGTATTCTGTTTAGATTTTAATATGAGGAAGGTTTTTTGGAGCATCATTCATTAATATTTAAAAAAAATCTCCAAATTGAGCTGCCAAAATAATAATTCAGAAACCCCCAAAAGCAGCAAAGCTCTAGTGAAAGCTCTATTAAGCTCTACTTATTCTAGGAGTGTACCGGCTATAGCCAACTGTTTTCTGGAATCCAAGAACTTTCTGACAGAAATGTATCACTCCAGTGACTAATGGTACAATTCTGTACATTGCGCTCATACAGTATACATTATTTAAGAGTCACAGCCCAAGGGCAATTATTTTATCATCTGTCAAGCCTTGTGTCATTTATTCTTTTCATCTCTTTCCATGTTCTCCTTTCCCATTCCTCACTTTTATTCTCCAATTCAAAGTGATCTTCCTTTTTTTGTTAGCTCTAAAAATGTTGAACCTACTCCAGCATGTGAAACACTATAACTCATTGGGAGGCGTATTTTATGGAGGGAACAATCTCACCAAGCCCACAGCAGAGAGTGTTTCTCCTGTGGTCCACAGGAATGTGGCTCACACAATGATGGAAAACCCACAACCACCAAACAGTTTTTCCAATGTAAGGGGTCTCAATTGACCAGTAGCTGTGTGCTGCTGCACAATAGGAGTCAGAGAGCATTTTCTCAGCAGGGAAATGAAATAGATCACTGTGTGACAGGTGTAATTGCATGGTTTTGCAAAGTCTGATTATTAATGGATCCACCTAGTGCAGGGTTGTAATTTTACATGTCTAATTTTTATGTTTGAGTAGCTCTACTATTTTTTATTCTTGAGTATATCTACTTTCCTGATAATGTGTTGTAATCTTGGTATTTAGTAATGATCAGAAAATGTGAGAACACAGGTTAAAGGTATCCCATTTTGGAGATATCATGTTTATTGATCCCATTTTCTCAATCAGAATGATCTTATATGAACATTCATCTCTGAGATTCATACCCAGATAATGGAGATGATAAGAGTGAGCGTTGGAACTGTCTATGACAGCTGTAGTTTAGTACACCGTCAGAGATTAAGAGGGTGGTTGGGTCATACCATAGAGAAGTTGTTAGCCAACCTTTTTGTCTCTATTATCAGCCTTTCTGAAATGAAGTAGGTGGTGTGGGGGGTATGGGGGCGGGGCAGTACTCTCTGTTTGATCATTGATCTCCATGACCTCATTTGAAGAGTCTTAATCTCTCTGTTGACCTCCTCCTCAAGGTTTTTTTTTTTTTTTTTTTTTTTTTTTTGAGGAAGGGTGATGGGTGGATGTTGACTGGGAGGTATCTGGAGAGTTAGGATGCTGTGGAGAAAGTGATGGGGGTGTTCTTCCATTTGAAGAGATATACAGGGTGTGATGTTCAAGGTGTGCGACATGTGTACATGTGATTGAAATCTTTGATATGCAATTTGAGCAGCTTTTGTATCCCAATACACACATGCATGTTCTCTCTCTATAAGTAAATATCATCATCAGAGTTTATATAGTCTTGTTTCACCTACAGATTTTGTTGTCTAGCACAAGCATGCTTTTCCTTGCTTTTGTCTACATTTTTGTACTGGCTGAAATAGAAATGAAGAGGTATCATTAGCCTATACCCGATTAAAGGAAACAATAAAAAAAAAAAATGTAATAATGCCACCGTAATGGTGAGTAGCTGACATAAAAGTGATATTATTCCAAAGTGAAGGAGTTTTTCCCATGACATGATATGTCGTCTTTTATCCCCAAAGAAGCTTTCAGGCAAACTTTCCTTCACTCTTTGTGCCTTAGGTCTTTCAAGCATTTTTCTCCATGACAGTAAGAGCATAAAAGTGCCTCCATCTTCAGTTTACTCTGAATGTTGTGACAAGACAACCAGACTGCACTTGTTTACGTACATCTGCGCCAAAAGTGAGGAACTCTGTACACTAAACATTTGGCTTGTTGTCATGAGAATTCTCTTTGGCTGTAATTAATGTTGATTGTTACAAGATACAGTAATGTTTGTTTCTTCTCTTCTCATAATCAGCTAAGGCCTATGAGCATTTAATTAGTAATAAGTGCCTATGCATTCTCCAAATTATTTTAAGAAATGTACTTAATTTGTCAGTTTAACTATTACATACATTTTTGGGACTTTCATGCTTTTATTTTGGACAGTTGGAAATGGAGATGTGAGAGAGGGAATGAAACGCAGTACACTGTAAGAAAAAATTAGATGAGCTTACTTAAAAAAATTATGGAAAGTCGTTGCCTCAAAAATAACAAGTAAACTACACTTGACTTTTGTGAGTTAAAAAAAACTTGTTTGTTAGTAGTGTGCAGTACTTGTTCTACTTGAACTATTTAAGTATTCACTACTAGTTTAAAATTAATTATTTTAAGTTTTCACAACTGAGATTCAAATGTTAATTTAAGTTTGCAGGACTTAGCCTAAATCATCTACTTTGAGTGTGTAATACTTAACATTTTTAGTGCATTGTAAACACTGATAAGTTAATAGCACTCAAAATATCTTAGATAACTGACTACCTTAGAACATCAGCTAGTACAAAAGTTTTGTAAGTCATCATTTCACCTAAGGTGGACTATCTTATGCCACCATTTGCAACAATGGCTGTTGGTGACCCACTTCATCAATGGCAGTGTGCCATACAGCTTTCACTGATGCTGATAACAGTATCAGTGCCCCCTTTGGGCGGGACATCTTTAATTGAGACAGCAACTTCACTCGTGGTGCATTTTATTCATCTATCTTATTTCACCTTTTTTTAACCAGGAGAAAACCTCATTGAGATTAAAAATCTCTTTTTCAAAAGTGTCCTGGCAAAGACAGCTGCAGCAAACAGAGTGGATAAAGGTTTAGTGCCCAAAGGCATTCTGGGAAAACTGCAGATTTGCTACAACTCAAATAGTATGAGTTATAACAGAAAATACTTTAATTGTTTGAGTACTGTTCACTTAAAACTGAAATAAGTTTTATCAGCTCGTAAAAATAGAGTTCAAATCGCTGTTTTGGATTTTTAAGTTAACGCAACTTAATTATACCCCCTTTTTACTTAATTTTTTTAAACTAAGTAAACTTAAGTAAATCAAGCCCTTTTGCTGTTATGGCCAAGAAGTACAATTAACTTATTTATAATAAGTATTTAGAACAGGTTAAGAAGAACTGAGTAATTTCAACTCAGTGTTTATGGGTAAAATGGATGTTGCTTTTTACAGTGTAAAGGTTCAGTGCTAGGGTTGTGTGTTGGCAAGAATCTGGCAATACAATACGTATTGCGATACAGAGGTGTCGATATTGATATATTGTTATATGTTGCGATAGTATGAGCAAGGTGATATATATTACAATATGTTTGTAATATATATATATATATATATATATATACACATATATATATATATATATATATGCTATGTTTTTTTATAGAAATAAATAACTATGTAATGTCAAGTAAATATAACCTGACACACCAGATGGATGAAACCTTCAATACGAAGTGTTTGGGAAAGGGCAGAGGTTTTGAAAAAAACTCAGAGTGTGATTGGATGAACGTTCTGTCTGTCACATCTTTACGGGCCAATCAGAGCAACAAAACACATGACGTTGTCGCCGTTACTGAGGTGCGCGTGTGCAGCTACCGGGGAATAAAGCAAACCATGGCAACTATAGACATGTCAGTACACGACTTTTGTCATTTCTGAGAAGAAAACAACTCATTGCTGTTCTTTGTTCTTCTTTTAACAAAGAAATGATGTCAAGTTCTAATAAAACTGGCGTTTTAGCAGCATCCACACTGAGCTATTCCTCCATAATTGCACTGGCTTCTTGTTGTTGCTTGCTTACGTCACGACTCCGCCTCGCCTGAAAGTACTGCCCCTCCTTGCTGATTGGTCCTGTCACTGTCTAACCGGGCCCAAACATTTCAGACGGGAGCTTTGCGAGATGGATTCGCCAGTGAGGAACAAGGGAATGGGCGTATCCATCTGCTTTGCAAGGTTAAACTTAATATGGAATATAACAGAACAGAATTAAGCTATTAATAACATTTTTAAAATTATATGTATAGTTTGTAAATTAAAAATTACATGGTGTATTAAAAAATATATATTCCTGCATCATCGAGAGTTTTAACTCTTTTTGTGCAATTTGAAGATGAGGATTTTTCCCATTTGTTGTCATGAATAAAAATGCTTTCAGGATTTCTCAAAGAAAAGTGGAAAATACATCAATATAAAGTAAATGCACTAAAATCTTTTATATTTCATGGTACATCAGCTATGTCTTAAAGACAAGGTGCTTATGGAGGAAGACTGATCCTCATGTCCAGCTTTAAGGACTGATCGACCGTGTTGTGAGGAGGGTATGACGTGATGGGCCACTGTTTTTTTTTTTGTTTGTTTGTTTTTGATTTGTTTTAACCTTACTACAGAAGCCGTCATTCTTAACGGCACTACGATGGCACAGGTCCCTACAACAAAAAGTATTGACTGGGTAATTATGGTTATATGAGTAAAAATCAGCAGTAGCTTCAGCAGGCTTCTTTCATGTTAGCTGTTAGCCGCTAATCTATCCCTATGATGTCTCATGTTCTGGTTCGTTGTGTCGTCCAAGTATTTCACTCTGGCGTGGCATATCTTACTAACAACTTGACTCCTGTAGAAGTCTGTACCGTCTTTAATGTTTTGGAAGCCAAAACAAGCCCACATATCTGCTACGAATGTAGCAGAAGCTGCACTGCTGGGTAGACATGAGTAACTGGCTCGCTCAGAAGTCTTGCGTGTTCTGGTTGTCTAACATAGACTGTAGAAAGAATTGGAAAAACCCCGTGTGATGTCTGTCGTCTGCTTACAATAGGCAGACTCAAACGGCTCTTGAAGCCAATCTGTGGAGGCTTCCATATTGAAATCTTGGTCTCAACCGAACTTCAGATCAACCTTACAGCCAGCCCACTTAGTGCGACTCCCTGTTAGCCTGCTAGCTAGCATTCTGGTTGACAGAAACAGAGCCTCTGCCTGCCGAGCTATCTGTCAATCAAATGAGACGCACCAATCAACTTTCATCCTAAATATAATCCAAACGATCGTGGTCCAAAAAAAATTCTGCCCCTGTACAGTGGGAGCACAATAAGACACTAGCTAATGAGACACGTTTGGTGTTTTGAACCAGGCTGTAAACCAGTTTATTTCTAGTGTCAAACTGGCTGTTTAACATGTGTGCAGACAGGAATTCCAGTGTTCCTGCAGCCAGCCTCAAGTGGACACTCACGGTATAGCAATTTTTTGCACTTCCAACTACATTTTTTAGGACAAGAGGTTGCCACTTGTTGTCTAAGCAGAGGAGAAAGAGGGAAGAGTCAACTGCTTGCAGCCGGCTGGCGGTGCCTGCCGCCAACTAGCAGTCAGGAGGTGAAATTACACCACAAACTACTACAATAAAGTAAATTATTGATTAAAAAATTGATTCTGCATTTTAAAATATCGATACAGTATTGCCCCGCAAAATATCGTGATATATCAGTTTAGCAATATTTTCTAACACCCCTATTCAGTGTTGAATCTAAGCTGTATGCTATGAGGACTATAGTTGTTTTTTGCAACATACCTGCTAGGCTATACTGTGTCCCAGCTCAGGAGTTTTGCAGCAAGACATGGCATGATGTCCCTTTTTACAACTGCCATTCAAAGGACTGTTTGTCTAGCTACACCATCTATGTTATCAATATTTAGCATTCTCTGCAGGGCCAATGAAAGTTTATTTCTCTGTTAAATTCAGAAGCCAGTCTTTTCTGTCTAGCATGTGCCAGGATTCATATATTTAACAGGCTATGGCAGTTTTTAAAGATTAAGCTAAATTAAAGCAATAATCTTACTATTGTAATTGGTGACGTGTCTGTCTGTGTATCTGTCTTGATTTGCATGCTACATCGTTACTCTAATTATCCTTGATGCCTCTCAGAAGACTTCTTGGGTGCACTGATTTGAAACTGGAGCTATGAAATATCAGAAGTAACAGACTTTCTTTAAAATCCCAAAATGTTGCGCTGAATCATCATTCAAGGACTTCTGCTATATTTCATTTACCTCATAAGTAGGATGTCAGAGCACCGAGACGCTGAGCTCATTTGCAGAAATTTGGGGAACAAACACCCCTTTCCATGCAACTTGTCCTCATTGCATTAAGCATCCATTGAAGAGGATGGTAGCGGCACCACATAAATGGAGTAAAGATTAGCCTACTGTCTGCAAGAGCTGATGGAAGTGTGCCGCAATTTTTATGATGCACAAACTTTCAAGAGATCCAGAAACAATTTCTCTGTATGACTTTAAAATATATGATGATAAATTATGTGTAAACAAGGTCTGAAAAAAGTTACTTTGACATTGCTATTACTAAGCCATAACCAATAGTTAAAACCATCTGAGACTCCCAGCAGAATCCATGCAAGATGCAGGTGAGATTTGACATACCTGTGCAGGTGTGAGCAGGAGTGGTAGCATGTGCTTATGGTGTTAATAGTTAGAAATCTAGCGGGAGGGGCCTGGAGCAGGATTATGAAAAGGGTCCCGTGCAGGGCTCTAGTCTTGTCAAAGAAATTATCTTATAGTTTATTTCCCCCCTGCATAATCATGCTGATGTTTTGTTTTGCTCACAAAATTAAATTCAAGCCCAAGAAAGACCAAGCAACTACAAAACAGCATTTTAGGATTTGTCATCAACAGAAAATTGGAGTGTATGGAAACAAATTAGGTGAAAAGGTTTTTACTGTGTTCCAGCCTATTACGTATTCACTTTATTTCTTATCTTGGATTTAACTAAGAAATTCAATCTTTTCATCATGCTGAATTTTTGTTTGTTTTGAGGGTTTAACAGAAACCACTTTAAAAAGTGAGTCAAATGCAACTTTGTTGTGGCTGAGCAAAGGGCAATCCAGTAGTAGGGCAATTACTTTGAGAATTTTGAACACGTTCTTTCCTCTACCACACATCGGATGAGATCATTGTGTGACTTATTTCCCAAGCACTCTCTTTAGTTTAAGATCACTTAGGCAGATTGACATCCAAAACCCCCAAGGGTGCAAGAAACTGACTGATTCAGGTGATCTGCTTGATTTAATTACAGGGAATAGCTCCAACCAAGTTGTTTTGAAACAAATTATGTGTAACTTCTGAGAAAAGTTGAAATTTTCAGCTTCATTTCTTTGATTTTTGTTTTGCTCACATTAATCACAGTTTTGCAATACAGATTATTGATGTCATCGTGTTTTCCTTTCTGTGTAACTGCTCTTTCCTAGTGCAATTAACAACTGATTGTAAGGTGTTTGGTACTCTCTTTATTTTGAGGCTTTCATGTGGATAGCAAGCATCTAGCCATTTTGTGAGATGAAGAAACTCCATGACAGGAAGAGAAAAAGAGATAGGAATGTTTTCATTTGGGTGTTTTGGTATCCAGGCCAGATAATTAAGTAGCTCTTTTAACTTGTCTCCTCTTCAAGACCTCCAGATGTGCTCGAGTGTTGTCAGACAAGGTGTGTCGCTCTAACACGTCCGTCCACGAGCAGCTGCGCGGATGTGCTCATTTATGCGCGCACCCATGGAAATCAAACTGTTGTGTTTTACATCAACAAACCTATCCACCTTAATCTCCCTCCGTGTTGTGTCACACTCCCACACACACCGCGGTGTTAGGCGGTCAGTTCACTGCTCACCCTCAGGAATGCAGCTGCACTCAGACTACACCACACATAGACACACACTCATAGGCACTCTGGTCCCCCTCTTCTTTACTGTCTTCAGCTGGAAAGGTTTAGAAAACTAACTTACACAAATCCCTGGGAAGGAAACCATAAAGAATGGATTTGATGTGAGGAGGAAAACCACAGTGCTGCGTGAATTGTGATAATGACAGACAGGACACTTCCTGGCTTCTTGTTTTGAGAAGAGATACTGATCTCAAGTAGTGTTACCTCAGATTGTCAGTATAGCCGGGCTAGTTCAGAGATTACACTGAAGGGCAGAGGAACAGCGAGTAAGACCGGGAAAACACAAAACTGCAAATAAGAGCGTCAGAGAGCCACCCCCCACCCCGTGCTTATCTCTGTGCCCATCGTCTGGGCTTTTCATCAGCACACCAATTGTATACGGACCATGAGGATTGCCTATGTTTTATACATTAGCTCTTGTTGGTTGTTGTGAAAGTGTCACTACATTGTTGAGGATTTTATATAATCAAGGTGTACTATGCACGCACACACTTACGTTGGTGCAGTGATGCTCTGCACTCTGTCCAAAGCCTCCGTGTTTCAGCGTCTGCATTCCTTCATGGCACAACCACCTCCAGATGTTATCCTCCTATACTGTACCCATGAACATATTTTTTTCTAAAAAGGCAGGGAACCCTGGCTTGGGTTGGATTTCCCCCCATAAAGCTACTTTATTTGCCAATGTTTTTCATCTCTTCAAAAGACTTTGACGAGGGAGCCCCTCAACAGAGCATTCTGGATAAAAGATCAGGAGAGCCAGACCTCACAAACAAACTTTCACTGTCCTAAAAGACAAATAGCAGCTTGAAATATATGACTGAGCAGTTTTATAAAAGGCAAGGAAGAGAGGGAGGCAGAAGAAAAAAATTAACAGGACCATAATAAGACCAACAGGTGTTAAATGTGTTCTGCTGTCACACAGAACATACTCTGAAATATAGTCTTCATTTAGTGACCGATGGGATCACATTCATAGTAGGGCCTCTGTTTCTCACTCTACTCTGTTCCAAATAGCTGTTTGTGGCTAACTAATGCGAATACCAGGAATGCACCCTTTTTCTACTGTTGCACTTTACATCTTTGTTTTGCCTTCTATCCCACAACCACCTTACCCCCTGTGATGGCAGACATGACTGATCTGCAGGCTTGTCAGGTACCATCAGTGCAAATCTGGTGCCATGTGACGCCCTCGGCAGCTTGCCAAAAGCTAATTGTGCTAATTGGCGAGCGCCAATCCTGTAACAAGGCTTTGAGAGGCGACCCACCGACACAGATGAAAGCGCTCGGATCTGTCTTGTGTCAAGGACCTGTGGGTAATCGGTGCGTCCGCTGACCTGCAGGCCGGAGGGCAGGACCGCAGTGCTGTGGCCAGCGTGTGTGTGGAGAGGAAAGAGGATGTAAACTGGAGGATCCATTCATTCAGTTCTGACTGTCAGGAGATTAGAATGGCATAGTTAACGCTTGTGTCTGATTCTATTAAGTTCACATTAGCATATTAAATATGAATACAGACACAATTAGATAGATGAAGATTTCATATGAACTTTTGTCAACATCATTTCTCTATTTTTTAGTTATTAGCTGATTTTTTGGTTACCTCAATTCATGAATATCTAGGTGGACAATATTTCATCTATATGATTTTGATTTTTTTGTGGATTCTGTTATCTCAAAGCATGTCTCTTGATTGTGTGAATCTGAAGTGTGTCTTAAGATGTGGAAAACAGTGGAGTATAAATAATCCAATCTCAGGATTGATGAGCACAGAAACCAGACAGAAACTCTCCCAGGGGCTTTAACAGTCACCAGGTCATTTTACTTTTGCAGCTTTAGTTGTCTGATAGCCTTAGCTTGGGCTGGAGGGTGGGGGATGTTTTGTGCTGGCTGTCTACAATGGGAAGCGGTTTAAAAAAATGACAAACATATGCCTCTGTTTGCTTCTTCAGCTGTGTGTGGGTTTTCTAGGCTTGTGCTTATGAATGCAACATCCTGGAACATCAGTTTTTAATCTCGAAAACTTTTAAGAGTTTTCACACAGTAGATTAGGACTTTTGCAGGATTGTCTCCCCTAAAGACCAGTCTGGCCAAAGACATTAAGGTCACCTTGAATGTAGAGAAATAACATGTAGTTGCTCAAAAAAGCAAAGTCTGGGGCCATGTTGACATGTCAGAGATAAGAAGATGGCATTTTTAATTTTTCAGCAATCAAAAAGGTTAGATTATAGAGATTTAGCCAAGTTTATTGTAATTTAATAACATTTTAGAATGTTCTGCTCAATTATTGATCAATGAAATTTGAATAAAGATTCAATATGAGTATCTAGACATAGTATAATGTTATGATACATCGATGGACTATACAGAAAATGATGCCCTATCCTTTGATCACTATGAAACGTTAAATTTCACCTCACACACTCCAACAGATGTTTGGTCAGCAGTTTTCCTTATTAATTGTGTAATTTATAGACGGTAGTGACTTCATGTGAGCCAAGCTCTTGTTTGGCCACCTTTATGTAGCAAAGCCAGAATGCAGACAAAGACCAGATCACATTTTTTATTTTCATTCTTTTCTGCTCAAAGAGTATTCCTACTAGACAATTTGTTTAAGACTTCACCGAAAGAGGGCAGCCCTGAACCCAAATATTGAGTTGCTTTACTTGAATGAGGTAACTAACATGGAAATCATGGAGTGAGGGTGTTACTTGTGTTGTAGGAGCAGTAAATTAACTCTCTACTGCCTGAACTCCTCCCCTTCAATGAAAAATGTGGAAGACTATTTTTGAAAGGGTATTTAGACGATCTTGTCTCTTCATAGTAACTTCTGCAATGTAGGAGGGGAGTGAATTTTGTGGTTTCACATTCTGACATCATAATGGTATGGTTCATGTACTAAAATTGCGACTTTTCATCACAGATTAAAGGAACCATCTGTCAGTGATCTGATTTTTTGCCCTGGGTTTGATAGGATTTAATTAAAAGCTGAATCTAAGTGATTGAACTGTATATTACTCCTGTCCTTTGTACTGTAATCAGGTGTGAAATACAATATTAGCTCATTTTTCCCGCATTCCTTGATTTTATGTCTGAAACTTGACACATCTTTGTTTGCATATCCATTCATCCACATAACACAGTCATTACCTTACTGCTCAACACTTTTTCCCTTAACCTGATTGGCAGTAGTGTTATATTAAAACGTAACTAAGCAGAAGAGTCCATCAGTCAAGAGTGCTGGGTTTTGGTTGCTATTTGCTGTTCGTAAAGAAAGATCAAACATATCTCGCCCTTTTTTTACCTTGTTACACCTGACGGCTCATATTAAAGTGTGTACGCCAGAAATCAGATGAATGCACAAAATACTTGGCAAGTCACTCTTCCCCAGTGCAATGTAGCTACATGAACATGTAAACTGTCTGAGTTTTGCAGACATGGCTGCAGGGCAAAGGGAATTACACTGTCACACAGAGGATATGGAGCTGCCGTGATATCCTCTTGGCACATAGTTGAAGACCATCCAGGTGGAAATCGGTATGCTCTGCCAAGTGGAAAGTGGGGAGTGAGGTAGTTGCGTGGGAGGTGCTCATCTGCATTGGAAAGCATTGTCTTTCATGTATACAGTATATGGCTTTACGTGTTGTAGCTGTCAAAGGAAGAAAAGGTTGTTTGCAGAGCTGGGCTTGGGAGATGTTAAGACTTGTATGTATTTGCTCACCTGTACATTTTTGAAAGCTGTGTGCACATCTGTCAGTACTTCATTTGTGCCACACAGCAAAGACACGTGTCAGCGAGATTTGATTTGTATGTTGTCCCTCTCAGTGTTAAAACATTCACTCTAATTAGGACAGAGTGATCTTGACTGGGGCCGTATGTCCATTCAAATAATAAAGTTTGGAAATGTCAACACTACAGAAATATATTTAAAAGCTGAAACAGCTGTTGATTTTACTACGTGTAAACGTTTACAGTACAAGTCAGAGTAAACATTCTAATCTCAATTTCAAACTACTGTTTTTTGCAAACTTAGAAAATGGTGGGTGAGTGCTAGATGGGGTCAAAAAGTATCCAAAACTATGTTGCCAGAATCAGGTGCTCTTCAGGATTAGAGGACAAAGATATAATTTAAAAAGTGCTATATAAATAAAGTTATTATTATTATTATTATTATTTAAAAGGGAGCAATGACTTGCCTGTTAACTTATCAAAAAAAGTCCATAGTATAGATGGCAGTTAGAACTGAGAATCTGAGGCACTCTGATGTAATGAAAATACTTTATTAAACAGGGATATGCTGTTTTTGCAACCAGTGAAGAAACTGGATGTTTTATATAAAGAGTAAAGAAAGGGTGGAACAAGCGGGCATGAAAGCAAACATGAAGGTGAACCCTTTTCTCTCTTCTCCAGAGATGATAGATTTTATATAGAGAGAGAGATTTAAAATGTTACATTAGTGTAAAGACTGAAGAGGCTGAGTTTTGATGTAAAACTGCTTTCAATTAGATTATATCCACAGATTGTTCAACCCTAGTTTAAAGAGCTGAAGTTTTAGGTCTAAACATTGAAATATTGGTATCAGTATTGGTTTCAGTTGAAATGAATTTGTAAATATCAGCACAGTGGATATCAGCAAAAATCCAATCTCAGGAATCTCTATTATGTATATATGTTATGTTGTGTCTTTTATGTTATCTACATGATACTTTATCATGCTCTAGGGCTACCTGAACTATACTTTTACTGAGTTTAAACAGTGCTTACATATTCTTACATTTCAAATGGATAAATAGTGGGTTAATTTGGCTGTTTTTTTTTTTGGTTATAAAGAAAAGAATCAATTTTCCCGTATTTAATCTACCTTTCACTTTTCACCTCCATGTTTTTTCTTTGTCTTTTTTTCCATCTTGTCTATTCTTGTGGTGAATTGTTTGTATGCTGTCCACGCTGTGACCAAGTCTCATTTTCCATGAAGACCTCAGAGAAAAAGGTGAAAGTTAAGTGTAGAGACTGGATGTCGTGAACAAGAATAACTAAGGCAGATGTGCAGACTTTCGACTTGAAACATTTCTGCTTGAATTCTTTCATTATGTTGGAGTGGATCTACTGAATTTTATCTTTTCTCAAAAAAAAAAGGAAGAAGAAATTGACTCATCTTTACAATACATCCATATCAATCCTTACAACTGTGGCTCAAGTTGTGATTACATTTTCTTAAAATCTAAAACCAGGCTGATATATCTCAGTCCATCATTTGAATTTTTGGTCTAAACTTTAAGATTCAAATGATTGATTTCCTAAGGAAACTAAGTTGCTGACTGCATTATGAAGTTACAGTGTTACATTGTCATTTATCAGATACTTTTGTCCAAAGTGACACACATCTAAAAGTAAGTACAACACAAGCAAAGATCTAGACAAGAGGAAACAACATCAGTAAGTGCTCCGAGTCCAATCAGACATCGGTGCTGCCGTGCATTGCTGGAGAGACAATGTGCACATGTTTTTTAGAACCTTCTTGTTTTTTACAGTACACCTCAGCAATGTAACAAGCAATCACAAAGAGCTGGGCACAAAACCCCCAGAAGTAGAGTGGGACAGACCAAGCCCCAACTTTATTTCGGAGACTCATGCCAGACTTGTTCTCAAAGGATCTAGGTCTTCAGCATTCTCTCTAAAGTTTTTGGGGTATTTCACTGAAAGAGCAGTAATTGAGAGTGTCTGTGCAGCTAACAGGGGAAGGAAAAACCAACCCCAGAGGCAGCCATCCATCTTCCTCTCCTAAGGTATCCTTATCTCAAAGCCTAACTGTTGCAGTTTGTAGCGTGTGCTGCATCGGACAGTTTGACTCTTCAGCACAGTTTATGTCTTTATCACAGTGACTGACAAGACAAGTCCCCTGGGCTGTCTGAGCCACACAAGACACTCCTCTTCAGCTTCCTCTGATCTGAGCTCCATTAAAAAGATGTGAGAGAAGACTCAAAAGAAGAACAAATATTGTGTCATTGTTAAAAACAAACAATTAAGGTTGACTTAATGATATCTGCACAGGTTTTATTTCAATAATTAATCTGAACTATCTCGTGAGCCACTTTCATTTAGAAAATTTTAAAGCTGCTGAAAAGTCAGTGACTGAGACTGTAAGGTATAAATGCCTGCAGGAAGCAACAGGTTGTTAGATTTGTTGTAATTCTTTTTTTCCTTCATGTAATGTTAACGATGTTCTTTAAATAAGTGAAATACCTTTTGTACTTAGATTGTGTCTTCCTCTTTTCTTCACAAACATCCCACTCTGGGAACTGCTCAGTATTGTTTGTTGGAACTGATGTGGGTGGTGTGAGCCATGCAACCCTGCCACCCTGCTCCAGTGTCCTCGCCTGTCCCCGTCTGGCCTGCCCACCCCTCCACCTCCCTGCCGTGGTGTCCTTTCTGAGGGCCAGCTCCTCTGAACCCAAACAACAGTTCCATTTGTTTTGCCAGGGCTGGGAATGCACTCAGCCATCTTTAGCTGTGTTTCTGCCAGCCCCACTGGGTGCCAAACCTGTGGACCTTACTCATATGCCAGCTCTTCCCTTTCTTTCTCTTTCTTTCACTCTGTCTGCCTCAGTTTGTGACGGTGCCAACGTCCAAGTCCTGCGCCGAAGGGTCCTGAGAAGGGACTGTCTGTGCGGTGATGTGACAGGGAACGTACTGCACTGTGTACACAATAATCAGTGAATTGACTACATTTTCCCTTTGATATTTGCACTACCTTCATGATTATATCAAATCAGTTGAGCAAAATTCCTCACAGGTTTTCTGTTGTATCTCATTTTGTAGATTCATTTTAACCTTCAAGGCAATACCTCTGTAAGTCTTTGTGACTATGAAGCCCAAAGCAAAGACTTTCTCTTTAAGAGCTGGTTCTGCAAACTTTCTGTCATCTAAAACTGTGCATGACTAGCTGCTATAACTCTGCCATAATCTTTTCCTACTCCTTCAGTGGATGTTTATTCATAAATGTATACTTTAGTCAATTTAGACCCCAATCTGATATCTGCAAGGCTTTTGTCTTAGATCCACAAGACAAGCCCTGCCTATTAACACTGCTTGTATATGAAGATTTATATGGAGTTTATTTTATTAATTCGATTTTTTCCAGTAATATTTGATCATTTTTGGTAATAGAGTGAGGAGTATTCTGTTGAGTTAGGTTTGTATTTGTACAGAGTTTTTTGGTTCAATTAGATGCTGTACAGCCAAGTTTCTCAAAAGGTATGTGCTTGCTCGGAATAAATCCACAAGAAGAGGATAAGGAAAAACTAAACATATCATAATTCATCAATTTGACTGATAAAGATTGCCTCAGGTTTTACTATATATTCTGCATGTGTATTTTAAATGCAAAACAAAAAGCTTAAACATGTATCTTGTGGAAATAAAGTCATATTCCTTGCCCCCTTGTCATTTAATCTTGACATAACAGTCGCACCAATTACGTTTTTCATCACAATACTAAACATGAACATTTTTACTAACCCAATAATTGTATTTTCATCCATTTAGTGTTGGTTTTTGTCACTCAACAAACTAAAAAATGAATATTTTTTCATCTATTTGCAATTGAGCAGCCACTGCTCATTGGAGACAGATAGGCCATGGATGAACCATTAATGCCTCGTTGCCAAACACTCTTCCATCACTGTTGTGTGTGAGATGAATGAGTGAGTATATGTAAACACTGCACAGTGTCCCAGCACTCCTCACAGTGCAGAACCAAGGAAGAAACCTTCAGAATGCTATTTAAGGACTCAAGGAAACACAAGTCACTGATGGCATCTATCATTTCTGAGATTTGGTTGCAACTATCCCTTTAAAAAAGATGCTGAAACTTTTACTCCAAAGAACAGAATATGTAAATTTCAAAGCAAGATAAACAGATTGCACGCACCTATATGTAATGTCTCATTTAAGCATGCTAGTCTAATATATATTTACCTTTGTGAACTATTTGTTCTTTGTGGAGAACAAGCATGTACATTATCAAACATTTAGGGCTTGTGTCTTTGGCAATCATTTTTCCCGAGATGAACACAACTTCAGTGTTTAATCTTTCTCTTGATCTGAGGTGTCCAGATTATCATCTCCAGAGTCTCAGTCATATTATCAAACATGACAGCAGAGAAAGTGGGTGAAAAGGTATGGTCAGGGAGGGTTTCCTCGGCTGAGCGCAGAAAAGAAGAAAGGGGAGTAATCTGCTCTGTCTGGTACATTACCCATGAATGAGGCCTGAGCCTGTCAGGGGACTCATAGAGGATGCACTCTGGCCTCCACAGACAAAGAAAGGGCATGGCCAGTCACTTTGTAGCACTTAAATCCACCGCTCCCGTTTCCCCACATTATTCACTTCAGTCATTTTTTTGGCCTTTTTTCCTGTTAGATTTTTGAACCCACGTCTTATCTTCAATAAGTGCATGACCTTTAGCTTTTCATGCAGTATTCCTCGGATTGTTTTGGAGCTTCATGTAACTTTATCTTAATTTACATCAGAGGCAACTTTGAAAACCTTACATATCTATAAACACATTCTCAATAGAGAAATTTATCAAAATAAACCAAAATACAGAGGATTTATTGCTATCCTCCCCTTATTTTCTGTTACATTATTCAGTGTTTCACTTCATCTGGTCTTGGTGTCAAACCGAGCATCACCTGCTCTCCTGCCCCTTGACTTCTTATCTATGTTACTGCCCAAACACCTTGTAAACAACTGGTCATTTGATCCACATTCTCCATCTCTCTCCACTTTTAGAACCAAGTGGCCCCTTAATGGGGATGTCCCGGCTGGCGTGGGTGTGTCCAGACTTGTCATACAACATTAGCTCCTACCACAACACCCCCTCCCCCCAATACAAGAGGTGCTCTCCTGTGAATCATGGAGTTGCCCATGCTCATCTTTCAAGTAAATTAGGCAGTGTTATCATCTGGGATTTATTCTTGACAACAGTTACCATGCAGGAGATCTGATTATAGCCCAAGACCAGGTTTGTTCATGGCTTATTCTGTGGTTATGATGTCATGAATATAAGACATGTCCATGACCTCAGTGAAACATGTTTATATGCCCGGCTTAATCCAGGGTACCAGCAGGGAGTGTAGCGTCGGCATACCTCTACATGTGCATTATGAGCTCATGACATGCAGCATTACATTGATATGATTAAAGTTCCCTTAATCTGCCCCTAAAGTGTGTCATTACAGGCACAAAACACTGCACATTAGAAAAGGAGACATGGTAGTAATGATAAAACGTACTCTAACAGAGGTGGAGCTCAGTTTGTGGTGAGCTAATCAGCTGTAATGAAAGAGTTGGAAAATGCCTTTACCTCAGGTGCATTGGGTGCCATAATTCAGTCAAATGTTTGATAATGGCATGGTGCCTCAGTCCAGAATGGTTCTGCATGCTTACATGAGTGTTATCACAGCAGTATTAGAATGTGAAGTAATGTTTTGGTTTTATTGCACATTTTAGTTCAAATAATCACTGTATGCACAGCTAACATTATTCAGTATCTTTTAGAAATTTAGTCCACTGATCTTTTGCTGAGACATCCCTAGATATTATTTGTTTTTAATTGAAGCAAAGGTTTGAAAGAGATGAGTTACACAATGCAGGATGCATAAGAGAAAACTCAAGTAGGTGTCATTTCAAGGCCGGTATAGATTCACAGGTTATTCCAGAAGTAAGGGTCCTAACATGTTCATGATCTTTGAGCGATAATGATTTTGCTAGGACCATATTTGGTTACACACTGGGCTGAAATGCATTGTTTGGCACTCAGCTGGGCAGCTTTGGACTGCTCCAGTAGATTTGATCTGCAGCAAGAAGATGCACCGAGACATTTTTGGACGTTTTGTTCTGCAGTGCAACACAACTGCAACACAGACATTGACTGCAGACAGCATTGTGTGGGACTTGGCAGACACCCCCTAAAGCGTCTTTTGAAAAAGGTTACCTTGTTTGCCCCTTGAGCTATTTTCGCTCCGTCTCTCTGTCTGGACTCGCTAGTCTGTGAAAATACTCCTCACTAACCTTACCTCCTCCTTCCTCCCTCCTTTCCTCCCTCCCTTCTCACGTCTGTCATGACATCACCAACATCAGGTATCCAAAGCAGACAGCAGTAAACGCTGTTTGTTTAATAAGCATTATTAACACACCTGCTTCAGCACATTCCTGATTACATGGTCTAATGGGACGGGCACTTCAAGTAGGATTAGTTGAGCCTGGGGGCCTACACCTGAACCTCAGTCCTACTCTGATATGCAATGGTCTCCTCTCTCAGACAAAAAGGGCTGTGGAAAAGTCTATTGTTTTAACATGCTATTTGATCAGATTGTTCAGTCACCAAAGGTTGTGATCTGTCTTTTTATATGATGTAAGTTTTGAAATTAAAGAAGTAAAGTATTGACTTGAATACCTGATTTTCTTCAGGTTCCACGGGTTATACAGGTATATCTCAAAAAATTAGAATATCATGAAAACGTTCAGTATTTTCGTCACTCATTTCAGAAAGTGAAACCCATATATTATATAGACTCATTACACATAGAGTGAAATATTTCAAGCCTTTATTTCTTTAAAATGTTGATGATTGTGGCTTACAGATAATGAAAACCCAAAATTCAGTGTCTCAGAAAATTAGAATATTACATAAGATCATTAAAAAGGGATATTTCAAACAGAAATGTCAGGCCTCTGAAAAGTCTGTTCATTTCTATGCACTCAGTACTTGGTTGGGCCTCCTTTTGCATGAATTACTGCATCAATGCAGTGTGGCATGGAGGTGATCAGCCTGTGGCACTGCTCAGGTGTAATGGAAGCCCAGGTTGCTTTGATAGCGGCCTTCAGGTCGTCTGCATTGTTGGGTCTGGTGTCTCTCATCTTCCTCTTGACAATCCCCCATAGATTCTCTATGGGGTTCAGGTCAGGCCAGTTTGCTGGCCAATCAAGCACAGTAACACCATGGTCATTGAACCAGCTTTTGGTACCTTTGGCAGTGTGGGCAGGTGCCAAGTCCTGCTGGAAAATGAAATCAGCATCTCCATAAAGCTTGTCAGCAGAAGGAAGCATGAAGTGCTCTAAAATGTCCTGGTAGATGGCTACGTTGACTGTGCAATTCAGAAAACACAGTGGACCAACACCAGCAGATGCCATGGCAGCCCAAATCATCACTGACTGTGGAAACTTCACACTGGACTTCAAGCAACGTGGATTCTGTGCCTCTCCACTCTTCCTCTAGACTCTGGGACCTTGATTTCCAAATGACATGCAAAATGTACTTTCTTCTCAAAAGAGGATTTTGGACCACTGAGCAACAGTCCAGTTCTTTTTCTCCACTGCCCAGGAAAGACACTTCTGATGTTGTCTCTGGTTCAGGAGTGGCTTGACACGAGGAATGCCACATTTGTAGCCCATGTCTAGGATTGGTCTGTGCGTAGTGGCTCTTGATGCACTGACTCCAGCCTCAGTCCACTCCCTGTGAAGCTCCCCCAAATTCTTGAATGGATTTTGCTTGACAGTCCTCTCAAGGCTGCGGTCATCCCTTATGCTGGTGCACCTTTTCCTACCACACTTTTTCCTTCCACTAAACTTTCTATGAACATGCTTGGATACAGCACTCTGTGAACAACCAGCTTTTTTAGCAATGACCTTTTGTGGCTCACCCTCCTTGTGGAGGGTGTCAATGACTGTCTTCTGGACATCTGTCAGGTCTGCAGTCTTCCCCATGATTGTGTAGCCTATTGACCCAGGACTGCCCCTGGCCAAAGTGAGGCCCTAAGCAGACTCTGATATGAGGCCCTCCGACACTGCCCCCCATCCCCCCAACATACTCAGTTAATATTTGTACAAAATTATCTCAAAATGGGGTGCAGGTGGCCCAGTGGTTGAGGCGCGCCCCATGTGCACAGACGGCCTGGGTTGGAGTCCGGCCTGAGGCCCTTTGCCACATGTCTCTCCCCCACTCTCATCCCTGTTTCTGGCTCTATCCACTGTCCTCCTCTATCAAATAGAGGCACAAAAATACCCAAAATGAACCTTAAAAAATTATTTCAAAATAACTACAAGAAATATTATTACTATAATAATTAATACAAAGTCTTTGCAATTTAGTCTGAGTTAGCTGAATATAAAAGACACAGTTCGTAGCTGTATTTGAGTCATTATCATGGCTAACATACCAAAAACTACCACAGACTTGTGTCTTTCAGCAAAACTAACTTTTATCTGAAAAAGTCACAAAAATTAACATGCTTTTAATTATCACAAAAATAATGTTGATTTCCATTCGTCCTTTTTTTTAGGGTAAACACTGTGGGTTATTTTTATTTCATCATTAACATTAATCCCACTTTCTTAGCTATGTATTTTATTGGGGTCTTTTCCTTAAAATTAAACTAGCATAAACCAGTAATCTTGCCCCCTCTTTCCCCCTCAAACACAGCCCTGGACCCTTCCCCTTCACTCACACACAGCAGCTCATCCGTTTGCTTCTTTCTCTTCCTCGCTGGTTTTCTTCTTCAGTGTTATCATCAGTGGCCTTTCTTTTATTAAATCACCTTAAAATATGCATTGTCTTTATTTAATTTTACCCACAATCTCATGTTAAAACAGCCGATCTGTGTGAGGAAGATTGACGACGTCAATAAATTCCAGATCAGAGCCAGTGTGAGAAGTTTGTCAAGTTTTTATCATAATTTCACAAAACTAAATGATGTTAGAAGTTAATGTTTAACAAGAGAGGATGCAGAATAACGGATGACAGACGCGATGAGAGTTTCTGTGCTGCAAATAGGAGCGAGAGAGAGAGCAAGGGAGAGCGAGCAGACACTGCACGCACTTCATAGATCATGGATGGCGCTGATCTCCCAAAATATATATCTTTAGGGTTAACGTACTAATGTTCAACGGTCAGGTAAAGTTTGTTTGGTCAGCTTTGTAGTATTACCTGGATCATATATATTTAATGCAAACACCAGACTGATGTGCATAGAGAGAGAGAAGAAAAAAAATCCCCTCAGAGTGAGGCCCCTCAAAGGTGATGAGGCCCTACGCGCTGTGAGTAATTTGCCTATAGGTAGGGGCAGGCCTGTGAGAGACCATTTAAAGGCTCAGGAAACCTTTGCAGGTGTTTTGAGTTAATAAGCTGATTAGGGTGTGACACAATGACTTTCCAACATTGAACTTTTTCACAATATTCTAATTTTCTGAGACACTGAGTTTTGGGTTTTCATTATCTGTAAGCCATAATCATTGGCATTTCAATAAATAAAGGCTTGAAATATTTCACTCTGTGTGTACTGATTCTATATAATATATGGGTTTCACTTTCTGAAATAAGTGACAAAAAATATTGATGTACCTGTACTTCCTGTACTCAAAGAAATGACAAGATTGGAGTCTCTTGTCTTTTTTCTTTTACAGCTGTTACTTTAGGGATGTACAATATTGTATTTATGTTGATATCCAATATGTCAATAATTACAAATTCATTTTGGCTGATATCGATATATGAATGTAGTTCAGAACTAAAACTTCAGTTTTTAAAACACACTTTTAAGTGTGGAAGGATTTTTGCTGACAAGGTCTGTTGGTCCTGCCTAAAACTCCATACATACTCCATACATATGGCCAATATTTACAGCCTATACCGGTTCTGAATATCAGCGAAAATTTTCATACCAATAATGAACTTTTTAAGCAAATATCTGCTGATACTAATATCATGCTGATAATATTGTGCATCCCTAGTTACTTTGCTAATCAAAAGTCAAACAGTTTTTCGTTTTAATAGATGAGCACAGCCTAAATTATTCAAGCTTGTGTACCTTAATACTTCTGGGCTGAAGCCAAACAAGATTTTTTTTTGCAGTGTAATGTTTTTTCTATTTTCTACTACCCTTTTACTCAAGTTATTCTGGAGATGATAGGAGCGCGCTTGACATACTGAGGGTGTCCAAATGTTACCTGTGATGAACCTGCTTTGGTGCTTTACGTATGTCACTTTGAGTTAAATTTTGCTTTTAAATAACCTCCTCCTCACCCAAAATGGTATCAAAGAATTGCTGAGCCGCATTAGTGAACACCAGAATTCAAATTCCTTCTGATGAGTTTGTTTTTGGTAGTACATGTTTAGTCATGCCTGATGTGCATTTTGCTCTGTTGCTAAGTACAAAAATAAAAGAAAATCTGTCTGTTTCCCACACACAACATATTTCTATCCAGTCCACAAGTGGGAGGTTGTAATTGTTGTCAATTTTGTTTCTGAAACTGTGGGCATAGCACAGAACTGTCTCTGTACCAATGGTGTACCAGATTTGCAGAAGCACCTTTTCATCCTGTTTTATCATTGTGGATAAGTGGGGACAGATTTAAAGCATTTCCCCCAGTGTGCCATCTTGTATTATACCATGAAGGAGCTGTGGGATGATTGTATGGCGGTATGGTTTTTGGTGTTTATTGGCAGACTCAAAGCAATTTTTGAAGAAAGGGACAAAAGTCAACCTTTTTTTCATTCTTAATTTTTGAAAAGTTTTTTAAGGACTGTCTGTTCAGCATCAGTATCAGCCAATGTTGGCCCTTTTGAAAAACATTAGCCATGAATTGATGTCAGGAGCATTTGTTTATCTGTTGTGTCATATCAATTTAATACTGGCATTTAGCAGATCTAACAGCTCATTTAGAGGAGAGATTTATCATCAGGTAGAAGATTAGCCTGTGGACAAACTCTGATCTGTTGTTGTAGTCAAACATGAGAGAAAACAATGGCATTATGGGACTACTACTCTTAAAGAGGTCAGGCCAGGTGTGGGAGCATACCAGTTCGGCACTTTGCCACGTCAGCCTTGGCCCTGTACTGCTCTGGCCTCCTGATGGCCATCCTCCAGGCCTGCACCAGGCCCGTGACACATCTCTCCAGGTATCCTCCCAGCTGACACCTCCACCTAGCCCTTGGAACCCAATACATGGTGAGCTGGATCAGGTGTGCCAAGTGCCTGTAAAAGCACTAGGCGTACCTGATCCCGCATCAGGCAGCTGACCCTTGCCATCCTCACTCTCCTGAGCACATCAGCATTAGACGCACGGTCTTACCAATGATACTCATATGTGGTGATTCAAAACTTAGTGTTGGCATTTGCTGCTCTTATTTTTACAACCGGTGCATCTCTGATTTTTTTTATGTACAACCATTTTGAAAAAAAAAGGAATATTTCTTATTCTTTGTCCCTGCATGCATTCTCCTTGGATGTGGCATGTAATGCAAGTATTGCCATCGAGTCAGTGGCTCTCAGGTTTAATAAGTGATTTGGAGGAAATGCACTAAGTGTCTAGGGACTAAGTCTATGACTAAGCCAGCCTGGATGGTAAAATGTTAATGTTGCGATACGACCAGAATGACCCTGTGTAGGTTAGCTTCCATGGTCTTTGCCTAATGCATGCACCCTGCAGCATGGCTGGTCCTCATTGTTGACACCTTCTCAAGCTCTGAAGCTGCTCTGTCACAGTTTCCAGAAGAAAACTGTTGTGACTCTGCTTTCCAGGAATGCAAACACAGAAACAGGGTCCTTTTCTTTTATTAGGGGAAAAGGACAGAAATCTTTGATTTGCCAAAGCATTTAAATGTGTTACCCTACCTACTCTATTTAAATGACTCTTTGGTATCTGTTGTGCAGAAGGGGCTTTCCACTATACAAAATTTATGATATTGTTTTTCTCTTTTCTTTGGTAATCCCAGCCTGTGGAAAGATAGAACCGGTTTTCTCCTGTGGAAGTACACTGCCATTCACTAACAATGGAGAGGATGGCTTTCCACCTCAGACAATTACTGCTGAAAACTGAATACATCCGGACAATGGCATGTTTAACGGAAACATTTATGTGTAATGATCTCTTGTAATTGAGGCCTTTTGAAGTGACGCAGGGGTGCTGATGGGCTGTTATTGTTTACCTGACATGCACACCAGATTGTTGCTCACACCTCCAGAGGAATCACTTCAACACAAAAGTCTCGGAAGTTTGAGATTCAACTTTAATTAAAATACCACCAAAAGAAAACCACTGTGAGATACAAATACATAAAAACAAGCTGAAATATGCAAGTACTGAGGGTTTAAAATGACAAATGACTGGTAGATGATTAAATGTTACACTGCTACATTACTGTTGATGCAGTTGCATGTATGCAGGTCATCGATTTTGTTGCATTCAAATGTTAAGTTAACTTTTTAACCCCTTAGATGTTTTAATAACGTGCAGTAGAACAGTTCATTGTTCTTTAAATTCACATTTAAAGTTGAACATATGCAGAGTGAACATGGTTAGCAAATAAATGTAGTGGAGTTGAAAGTGTATTCCTCAAGGGAGATGGAAAAGTAGAAAGTACTTTATAAAATAAAAAACACAGAGTAACTCTGGATTGTACTTAGGTTGAGTGTTATAACCAATCTACTGATGAACTGGCACCACTATAAAGCACCTTAATAAGTAATATGTATTAGAAGCATTAGTTAAGATGCAGGTGATGAAGATTTTTAGTCCAACTGATGTGAACAGTCAGAGCTGCAGGCTGAATGTAAAGAAACATGAACATTGTTCTGTCAGATGGATGAACAGCTCTTTGTGCTGCAGTTTAGGAGCAGTTCCAGCTACCAGAATATTGCTCACTTAGCGAACTATGCCTTATCTACTGTAATTTCATATAACTTTAATTAATTTATCTTTGTTTGAATCTTATCCAAACATACTTATTTACTCTCCACAGTAAAGGCGTCTTAATTATTCTGATGTAATTTTTTCCTACACCAGAGAAGAGCTCTTTCTCATCTTTCATGAATACCTGATTAATCTGATGACAGTTGGTCGATATAAATGTTATACACTTAATGGACTCAAAGCCCTGTTTGCTGGTTGCAGAAAAACACAGAAAAACATTGTCAAGAGTCTAACTTCCATATGTCACAAACACCTTCTTTGTTTTCTTTTGTTTAACATACATTCAGAGTATTTCTTTAAACAGGTTTCTAAGATCCTTAAAACGGGTGATAATGATTTTAAGCTTCCTGGCATAGCTCTGTCAGTCAGTGACAGTTTGTGTTCCTAACGGAAATCTCAATGAAGTGCTAGTATAATCAACTCTTTTAGTTTAGACTTGTGTTTGACTCAGTGACCCACTGGAGAATACAAACACTATCAACTGGAGACTACTCTCACTCTGATCATGTAATGGTCTGCTCATCACTGTTTACTGACTTTAAATCCTGATCCTCCCTCATTTGATTTAAATGGATAAATTTTGCTTGATCTCACTCAGTCCACTCAATTTGTCCCTCTATCTGTTTGCGGGTGCTGCAGTTCGTACAGATCACATGTTCTTCTCAGCCCCCACACTCACAGGAGGAGAACACAGACATGGCTTTGCTTACATGTAGCTCATGTCCAAGAGTTTACTCCCAAATATTTTCTCTGCACAGTGCTCTGTTTTCTCCTTTACACTTAAAGACCCTGTAAAGTGAAAATAAATCTGTTTATAGGTTTGCTGTATGACAGGTCATTGTGTTATGAACCAGTAGGTCAAATTTCAGTCAAATACAACATCTCTAGGTTTACAAGATTTTAAGCTTCAAAATCATGAAAACTGAGGCACTAAAATCTGCTCTAGGACGGTGTGGGCCTGTCTCACGCAGGAGAAACACAACCCTCTCAGATTTAAAAATGCTACAATCTGAAGGGAGTAAAGCATGCTATCAACCTGTCCCTTGACCTTACGTTGACCTTTGCAATCAGAGCGCAGCTGCCTGGCTCTGGTCCAAAGTAGAGACAAAGTCTGTTTTCTGGCTCAAATCTCTGATATTTTGAATGATCCATAGGCAGCTGTGGCTGATAGATTTGGGAAATTTACCTCACAACGAACAAAAGACAGCATTTAACTGACTTAACTTTCAATTAAGGCAGTGATATCCGCGAACAACAAGACTGTGCTGACATGAACTGCTCTGTGTGAGGGGCGGTGTCATTCCCCACTGTCGTATGGTGACATCACCAGATCAAAACAAGCACGTAACGAGTAGTTAATAAAGAAATTGATCAAACATAGTGCTGCTGTAATAGATAGAACTCTAAAAGAACTGAAATTCGTTTCAAAGAATTCTGAAAAAAATGGACAAAATCCAGGCAGTTTCAACCAAAAGACCACTTGTTCTTAGCCATTACTTACCTGATATATTTGCTTAGCATGCCGCACTTGGGTAGTTCATGTTGCCAAAAAAGTAATGGATTGCTACAGGTCATATCCTGCACAGCTTATGGAGCAGAGCACATGCTGTATCTTGCTTGTCCTCTGTACATCTTTAACATATCGAGCACTGCTCTAATCTAAATGTCAAAAGTTTCCTCATAATTGTTGGCACAATTTCTGGCAGTTATGATCAAAACAGATAATTTGTTAAGATGGAGGCTTTCAAAATGATTCATGTTGAGTCCGAGCTAATGACAGACAGTATATATAAATCATGCTTTGATAACCATGGAATTACAGGAATTTCTATACATACATTTCATTGAATGTATCTGCTGACTTATTAAAAAGCAGCTCTCTAATCTCTAACTCTAATTATCTTATACAAGTATGAATGGTAGCTTACAAAACATTTTGACTGCCAAATTCACTTACCCATTAAGATTAGGTTACAGTTCTAAATGCTGAATGTTGAATTGAGCAATCATCAGAATAAAATTGTGCTCATGCTGCTGTGTTCAGCTGTGAAAGACCCTTTCAGCTCAAAGTATACAAAGAAGTATTTCTGTTTTCAGAGTTCATTGCAGTCATATGGAATTGCACTAAGTAAATCTAACTTTTGATCAAACTTTGTTGTGAAAAGTCTGAGTCGGAAAATAAACTAGTCAACCACTGTCCTCTGTCACATTTTGCACATGGTGAACTTGCAGGCCTTGGCACACATTGGGTGGTGGCTGTGCTCATGACTCATGTGGCGCATAGTGTCTGCAACTTTCGTCAAATGTCTGGCACATGGTGTGTGTGTCATTTTGGCCTGTGACGCTGGTGGCTCTAAATTCCCCCGAGGCTGCTGATTGGTTGTGAACAAGATGAGGCACAGGTAAGGGCCAATCAATGAAACTTAAGAAGGAAACAACACAGTGTGAGCAACATCCCTACCAAATGGCTCCAACATACTTGATAAGATCACCCTGACAATACCTTGCACTTGCGTCATTACTGAGTGGAAATGTCTTATTATTGCCAGCTCATTTAGAATAATCAACAGGATAAAAGTGGAAAATCACTCACATTTCCAAGTTAGTTTTCAGACCAATTGTTCACTTTTGAAAATATTTTGACATACCACCTTGTTAATTGATAAAAGACTATTAATTTCATTTTAGAAATCCTTTCAGCAATTTGAAAATTATGTTATCTTATTATTCAGAATTTCATTTAACCAGGTAATTTCTAGGAATACGAATACCCTAAATCTCATATCCAAGAAAGTGTCTATTTCCATTTTGTTGATTTCTATTTTTTTAGTTCAAAGTGTTTCATTATGCATAATTTAAGCCACATTTATCCAACAAAATCTGATAAACTTCTTGTTCAAGATGTAATACAAAAAAGGAAGGCCTGCTCTACATATGATTAAAAAAAAAGCATTGATTGGGAAACTTAATTGTGCTTGTTATATTTCTTTCAATGAGATGACCTACTAATTAAGGAAGATACAGCCGTCTCATTTTTAAGACACTCAAGTAAAATTAGCTCATCCCATTGTCAGATATTGATACTTACAGATAAAATACTTAATACTATCAATGCAAGACTCATTTTCAACATCTCAAAATATGATGTTTGTCTAAACGTATTATTTTCATTCACTTTTCATATAATTACTTTAAGATACTTCGGACTAAAAGCAGACAAATGCTGTTGCTAAGATTTGCATTTTTGTGGTGCAGAAGAAGACAAAACAAATCCAGTCTCAAAAATTAACTTAAAATTAGCATTAAAAAAAACTCATAATGTGTAAAACTAACTACATTTGGCACAAAAGTACAGAAATTTGTGTTTGGTGTGTTATTTATTTGTTGTAACAAGTGTACTTAGCAACATATCTTAAAAATACTGTTGTAAAGCCCTCTTAATTCCCTTTTAAATTGTGTCATATTTGTAAGGATCATGCGTTTGTGGGATGAGCAGTAGAGCTGAATGGGTTGTGCCCATTAAAATTTTGAAAAATAGTCTACCTCCAGAGCTATTGAATGGAGAAGAGTCCTGAACTCAACCCCATTAAACACTTAACCAGCTTGGGTATGCTGTTCATGCCAGAGTGACCAACACAACCACACTGGCTGACTTGCAGAAAAGGTGGTTGAAGAATGGGATGCCATCCCACAGCAGTGTGTGACCAGGCTGGTGACCAGCATGAGGAGGAGCTACCAGGCTGTCATGTCTGTGTATGGTTCTTCCACCCCCTTCTGGGGCTCCTGTTTGTTAAATGAATGAATTGTTTAATTGCCAATATGTCTTGTTTCTTCATACTTCAATCATCCAATCCACCACACCAGAGTCAATGACAGAATAAGTGGTCTGGCATTGGCAGAGAAGATTTGGCAAATTTTTCATGGGTGCAACCCACATACTCAGCTCTGCTGCTCATCCCACAGATGCATGTTCCTTACAAACGTAGCACCATTGGAAAGGGAAACCAACAGGCTTTCCAGCAGTATAAGATTTATTGCCAAGAAGCATTGTTACAACAATGAAATAATGTACCAAACACAAATTTCCTTACTTTTTGTGCTAATTGTGTTAATATCTAAACTAGAATACATTAAAATAATACATGATTTATTGTAATATTGTTTTTTTTTATTGTTACCTCCGCCAAGGAGATTATGTGATGGGGTGGGTTTGTACGTTTGTTTGTTCGTTTGTTAGCAACATAACTCAAAAAGTCACGGACGGATTTTCATGAAATTTTCAGGAAATGTCAAAAATGGCATAAGGAAGAACTGATTAGATTTTGGGATTGATCCGGATCACCATCTGGATCCAGGAATTTTTTTAAGGATTCTGTACTATTGGGAGATAGGGCTAATGGCAGTGGTCTGTGCTGTTACCACTTTACACCAGGAGATGGTGGACATGAGTAACTTATTCAACGTTTTGGAGTTTATAGAGTTTGAAAGACATCCGCCCGGTCGAGGAGATGAGTCGGAGTGTAACAGAGAGAAAGACAGCAAATTGGAGCGAGAATACTCACAATGCTGGGAGGAATAGAGGAATATTCACCCTCTGCCATGACTTCCACACGTAGCAAAGCCAATGCTTTGCCTCACCGTGTCTCCACCCCACTGGGGAGGAAGTAATCGGCGAATTAGATTTTGGGAGTGATCCGCATCACTGTCTGGATCCAGGAATGTTTTTGAAGAATTCTTCACTATCAGGAGATAGGGCTAATGGCGGAGGTCTGCGCTCTCTGAGTGCTTTTCTGGTTTTATTTGAACTAGAACTTAAATATGTCCAGTTAACATTTGCAGAAGAGGGGACAGCTTTTACGTAGCAGGACAGTGAGCCAAATGATATTGTATGAAAAACAAGAACATCTCAACTTCATTCAAAAATATTTATGTCAGTCTCTCACTGGAATAGCTATTTTCACACAACTTTGACAGCTGCCTATGAAGTGACGCCAGCACAGCCCTTTGCAAAAGTAAAGTTTTGAGTCAGTCATGAGTGAGGGGTGCTACAGTGGATGATCTAATGTAACATGTCTGTTGATTGATTATCAACAAGTTATGCATCCTCATGGGTGTGTTCTCTCTTCACTGGGCTTGTTTTTTAATTGTCATGGATGTTTTTTTTTTTACTGAGAGCAAAGGCTGATGCTCACGACAATAGTGATGCTTTGCTCAACACTGCACAGCATGTCACTGATGCGTTGGCTTGCCCTTTGTTTCTACACATACCTCATCGCCGGAATAAGCTCCAGTCAGTGCTTAATCATCAGAAGGGCAGGCTGTGAGCTCTAACCTCTCTAAGTCTGCCCATCTAGATTTAATCATAAGTAGTAAGCTTTGAGAGCCACCAGACAATCAGTAACAGTTTGCTGCAGTCCTGTCAGATCATTCAGCAGATGTCAGTATCCTTTAGCCGTTTGCTTTTGCCTTTTTAGAGTGAAGTAATGTTGCAAAAGTAGAAGAGTGCCAATACAATTTTTCTTCTTCTCTCCTAGCAGAATAATAATTAAAAGGACTTCTAAAAGGGCGCATTGCCAGTCTTGTAAAGATGACATCATTGTGCAGTGTCAAATATTTTTTATCAGCTAGACAGCTAAAGATCGAGAAGATATAGGCTGGACGTTGGGTACAGTCAGCATTTCAAGGGACATTTTTGAGTTCTGCAATTTTCTTATTAAGAAGAAGAATGAGCTTTAAACTTCCAGCTGTTACATGAAGATTTCTGGTGCAGTTTAGTAAAAGTGTCAGGAGGGAGGACACCATACTGTTGTCATTATTTTTAGAAATGTTTTGGAGAAAAATCGAAGAGATCAGATGCTTGGCAGTATCACATACGCCTGGTTTGATCTCTGTAATCACATTAATGAACTACAAATTTCATATTGTAAAATATCTTTTGTATAAAGATGGGGTAACTTTAAGGTGTATGTGGTGTCAGTGATAAGTCTCCCTGTGTATGCTGAATGAGCAGAGGAGGCTGATGGAGAAAGTGAGGGGAAGGACAGAGGATGAACAGCAGGACAGCAGACAGGGGGGTCAGGTGGCTTGACTTTTTACTCGGCAGCTCACTGACCTTGACAATGGAGCCACAGCCAGCGACTCAGATACCTCTCTCCGATAGCAACTCTCATGTCTGTCTCACTCTCAATGTCTGTTCCTGTTCCTCAGTCTGTTCTCTTTCTACCTCCCTTACCCTTTTATTTCTTCTCATCCCCTCTCTCTTTCTCTCTCTGCTCGTAGTGAGCCCAGCCCTGTCAAAATGCACCACCGCCACTTTGCTGCAGCTCTCCCCCTCTTACCTCACGTCTGCTCTTTTTTCCAGACAAGCGGGTTTAAAAAGTCAACCGCGTATTGAGCCGTCTAGACTGAAGCCAGTCAGCAACCAACCCTCCCCGCCCCCCACCCTCAGCCCCTGACTTGTGAGTTGCTGGCTACAGTGGAAAAACGGATGAGGAGCAGGTGACCTTGCTGAGCCCTGTCCCTCATTTGTAAACGATTGTAAAGCGGCTCTATGGACGGATTATATAAACACAATGACCGCAGTGTGCCAATGTAATGAAAGCTCAACTTGGTATGGGAGCAGATGTGCAAGTCCTTTTCCCTTTGCTGTCAAGTCTTCCCCTAAATTCATAGCAATGTCTGCATGTACTCTATGTATGAATGACAGGGCTCTATTGTTAGCATTAAACTAGAATAAATCTACCTTGTTTCTTTTTCCTTACAAGGTGTAAACTGTTAAAAAAGAGGGCTGTCTCTTTATATGAAATACAAATACCAGTGCCAGAGTGCACTCGTTTGATGTTCACTTTAATGAGTAATTTTTAACTTCCTGTTTGGCAGCTAACTGATTAACGCATGCCTGTCATAATTGTGGTCTTTGTTGTTTTACTTTGCACAAACAGACTGTTGTGTTGGGAAATCAGTTTTAATCAGCTGGCAGGAATTTGAAAGATAACAGCTTTTATGTACTTAAGCAAAATATCTGGTGTAAAGTCGGAAAACACTGTCAACAAAACAACAAAGGCTTTGCTCTTGCAGACATGTTCAATTGTAAACTATTTAAGTAAAGATCATACTGTTCATCAACAATATTACACTATGTGGAGGATTTTTCCTCTGAGATGGCATTTCAAACAAATCCCACTCCCTGATGCAGCATACTTTGTTGCCTGAGTGTTTTGTCTTCTTTCAGGTCAGTCAATGAGGTGTGCTTTCAGGCACTCTGAAGTGTGACAGTCCATTTAAAGCAGTGCGTGATCGTTTTTTAAGAGGTATCTCCTCCCAGCCAGTGTTTCTGCCATGTGCAGTCAGTGACTCTGTCGCCCCTGGTAAAACAAAGCACTGGCAGCTTGATTTTTCAGCCAAACGTTAAACTGTTACACTCAAGCTATCTGCCTTTCAATCTTGCGTAACACTCTACCTTGTGATTGCATTCCAACGGTTTATTTAATCACTTAATAATGTAACTAAATACAGATGTTTTAAAGCTGCTTCAGCCTGTCAGGTTTGGAGTTTTTATCATTTATATTTCCCCAAGGTAGTGCAAGTGATGCCATAAGTATTACTTCTTTCTAATAATATGTTAAGAGCACAGGAGTGTTAAAGCTGTCCTAAGAAGTCTATTAAACACAACTGTCAGTCCCATTAGTTAGTCACATTAGAAAACAGGACAGAGTCACAGTGTGGGGTAATATATCTGGAAGAGGAACACAGTTATAGTACAATGCAGTTTTACCAGGTGGCTTTGTGTCAGAATTCACTGCTAAAGGGAGTTGTGTCCAGATGTTTTTGCTTGTAAATATAACTGTTGTTTTCTAAATGGTAAGTCACTTTCAAGGATTCTGTAGCATACATCTGCATGGTGCCTATGACCTCTGCTTGCATCAGTAACATTTGAGTGATTGCACATTCAAGGACGGCGGACCCCCAGTGTCAGGAGAGATCTTACAGTAACCACCTAGTGCTTCATCAGTCCCACCTTGGGAGGGGATGGCTGGGAAAGCACTAAGCAACACGTATTGATTACCCTCTGGAGAACGTTTGCTAGATCCTCAAAGCGCAATATGTGAAGCTACTTAGGAACTCTGCATTTCTTTGATGGTTTATCTCTCTTACATCTTTGTATATCCAACCCTCCCACCCACTTTCACCTCTGCTTTTTTTTCCTTTTCCCACCCATACTGCGTCTCTCATCCTGTCAGTCCTGGGCTGGTGGTCCATCCCTTTAGGAGGTTAAGGGGCACCGTGGGTGAGAGGGCAGTCGGCAGGTTGTGTGGGCACTGTGCTCGCCTTTTCCCACATCAAATGCTGCTGAACCCTGACCCCACTGGGTCCTCACTCTCAAAATCAGAGTGGAGCACAATTCAGCCAGCCAGACCTTATTCAGGGCTGGGCTCTCTATTGGAGGAGAAAAGACACCCCCCCCTTCCTGATTGTGGTCAGTGCCCTGCCTTTGTCTGCTGGTCAAGCGGGGTTGGATGACCGGCCGCCACTAGCCGGGACAAGACTTCCGAAAAGCCTATTCAGCATGCGATTTGACCCCCAGGTTCCATTGCTGACTCACAGGGATCAAACACTGGGAATCTCTGGGGGTTCTCCTCCATGGAGTTTTTTGTCCATTGAAACTTACCCTTTTGACAAAAAAACAAAATGACTAATGATTTTTTTCTAAGTTTCCTTGATGGCATAACAATGTTTTACAAATGTGGCTCTCCTGAAAAAGTTTTCTCCAGGCTTTACGTAACAGTTAAGAAAGACAAATTTTAGTCTCTTTTGTTCTCATTTCTCAAGTACCCACAATTAACTAAAAGATAAGGAACACACTGGATAACTATTTTCCACAGTTGTGAAATGAATATATTTGTAAATGCTGAAGCTGGGAGCATTTGCTCAGGCTTTTTCACAGCATTGACCGTGCACTCCTGATATCATGGTGATGATTAAAACCAATTGGATGCAGCTTGAAACTTGAAACAGTTGTAACAGATACCAGTCAGATTGGTCTTGAATAGGGATGAATGCAATTAGCAGGCTTAAACACTAAATTTTGGATACTTTTGTAGTCAGCACCAGAATTATGAGTCAGTATGACTGCTATAACATCAATATCATCTAATAGGAACAGCATGGTTGAGCACAATTTTGATCCATAAAATTGGTGCACTTGCCAAGAGGCTGTGTCAGGATATACTCACATATAACTGAAGGGCAACCTGACACGCAATCTTTCTTGACTGTTTTTTTTTTTGTCTGATTTGGACTTTTGTCCCATTTGTCAGCTCTGTTGACTTCTATGGGAAGAAACCTCAGGGAGTGTTTTACAGGACATACACAAAATATACACAAGCATGAACACAAAGGGAAAGTGTATGTAAGACAGAAAAGGTAAGAAGAAACAGGAACCTTGGATTTCAAATCTGATGGCTCTGCAGCTTGTTTGAGAGTGAGAATGTGCGTGAGTGTTTGTAGACTCCAACTTGATGCATGGTCTAAAGGGGAGCATTTTGATAGTAATGCCGCGTGCTGTGTGCTGAAGCAGGGGCCTGCAGCAGCTTTAAAGCTGGTCAACTGTCAGGACTGGAGCGTGAAAGGGGGGCCCTAGAGTGAAAGAGGTGGAGGGTCCCAATATGGGGGTCCCGGAGGAGGAGGGGTGGCTTGTAATGGACCCCCTGGGCTTTGAGGGCCCTCTGTGTGGGCTGCTACAGCAAGGCGGCTCCTTTCACAAGAGGCTCAGAGAGTGGGAGGGCGGGCTTGAGGGAAGGTGCTGGCGCATTGGCCCCTGCAGCGGGGAGCATGGGCAGGACGCCAGCTCACCCGTTCAAGTCCCACACACCAGATGTTCCTTGTCAGGGAGCTCTTGGCCTTTAATAAATTGAGTTACTGTAAATCTGTAATAAAGCAAGGCAAACATGGGCACCTAGACTCCCCCTCTACACACACAACCCAGATATTGTGCCCTCACAGACTTTGCTTGGTGTCCACCAGGTCAACCCCTGGGGAAGGGGCCATGTTCCAGCCACTGAATCTGCCAATTACTTCCAACCTTCTCAAGAAGACGGATGTTTTTCTTCCCTTGTGCCTCAAGCTTGCATTCTGACTACAGAAAATGTCATTTATCCCCCTAGACTGTAACATGACCAGGTCTCTGACCTACAGTTCTTGATCTCTGCCAGGGTTCTGATCCATAGAGGAATGCACTTCAAGATGTTATGATGTAACAGAAATTGAATGCATCAGGTTAAATAATCTTTTTCAGGAAAATGGTATCAACGGTGCAAGGTTAAAATAGTTCTGGATTTTTCATTAGTTATTTGTAATTCGTTTTCACTTTCTATGTTCAATTTCAGTTTTGTTTTAGTTTTAACTGCTGGTATGTTAGTTTAGTTTTTATTTCGCAAACATGCTTCATTTTATTTTAGTTTTTATTAGTTTTAGTTTTTTCAGATACATGTCAGGGCTGAGTGAATATCATACATATTAAAAAACATATTCAAACAGGCTACTCTTCACTTGTTTATTTATTTAAAGGTGATGTTTAAATACAACTCAAAACATAAAAAAAACTATGACTGTCTTAACCAATCAATTCAGGTCATTTTACACTCCCCAGGCTTGGGTATAGGTGCAAGTCAGTATGGTTGTGTCAAAGACTAAAACTAAGTATACTTTGTCTCTATTTTTATTTTATTTTAGTTAGTTCTGTAAGTGCACTATACAGTTTTTGTTCATTTTTCGTTTATTTGGTTACGCATAGTTTAGGCTATAGTTTTTTAGTTTCAGTTAACTAAGATGATTTTCACATTTTAGTTTTAGTTATTTAGTTAACTATAATAACCTTGTAATGGTGTTTCCCTTGTTTTATGTGTCTGATTCCAGTTCAAGTCAGAATCCATTTGTTCCCAGATTGTCTGGATAACTGATCTTGTAGAGATAACAATCTGGTTAGAAGCTTTATCGTGACACTAATGAGAATGATTGGGTAGATAAAGTGGATAAACTTTAGTGAATTGTCACCCAACCCTGTTTACTAAGTTTTAAGGTTGTATAACTGTGTTCTGGAAACACATACTGCATCTGCAGTTGTCACTACCAGTTTTGAGGCATGGATCATTTACCCTGGTAGCAGCAGCCAGTGTTTTTGGAAATCATTTGATCTGCTACGAGAAAAATAAGAATAAATGCCTCTGTGCAACTGCAAGGGCTGGGAAGAATGTTCCCTGTGCAGTCTTGCTTAGATTTACAGCACCTTTGGGGACGGCTCTGATCTGGCAGTGGTCACTTGGCTTTGAAGAGAAGTGCACCTCGAGTTATCACTTTGAACCTGCACTGAGCTGAGCCTTAGGGACACCCATGGTCCCATCTGAGTGGAACAGGACAGTAAATCTAAAGGCAGCTCAGTTTTTGCCCTGTGACATAAGGACTTGGGACTTAATTTGCTGCCTGTTGAAACCACTGGTCCAACAGTTCTAAAACTATGGCCAGGGTCCAGGGTGGTCTTAACACTTTTACGTGCTGGCTAAGTCTGGATCGTTTCCACAGCAAAAGAAACTGGGCTGAAAGTCCATATCTTCTGCTTTTCCCCAACTCCCTTATCTAATGCTTGAACTTTTAGTTTATGGCTCCTGTGTTGTATTTTGCTGATGACATAGTTTCTTGATGTTTTTCAAGCCCTGCTGCAAGGTTCTGGTTTTTCATACTTCTAGATGCACCGAGTAACCACTGTATTTTATTCATCTGTATCTGGCTCAGCACCTACTTCATAAGAAACATCAAGATTTTCAACTGTGCCAACTGTGCACCTTGCATTAAATTCCCCTGTGGATGTTAAATTCTCTTAGCCAACTGAATTCAATTGAATGCCAAGCCAGCATTTTTGAAAATGAGTAAAGAATCATAAAGAAATCAACATATGTTTTATAGAGATGATATGGAGTTGTTTGGAGATTTCTCAAAGCATCACATTCAGCTTTTCCTGCTTTGTTTACTCCAAAGTCAACCGACCTAGGTGCCGCGTTAGCTCAGTTGGCAGAGCAGGTGTCCGTACACAGAGGCTAGAGTCGTAGGTATGCTGGTTTTAGAAATGATTCCAGATCCTGGTACTGTTTGATGCATGTCTTCCCCTACTCTCTCTCCCCATATTTCCTGTCTTTCTTCAGCTTTCCTATCAAAATAAAGGCAAAACCCCCAAAAAAGAATCTTTAGGAAAAACAACCCTACCTGTAATGCTAACCACAGATTTCACCACTGAGAGAGAGAACACTGACATCTTCTGCAAGGATGAGCATGTGGAAAAAAATGCTGAACTGAAATTTAGTTTGGTTTAGGAACCATGCTAAGAATATCATCAGGGATGTCCTGATCCCAATCGTATGTATCGGATCGGAGCCAATATAAGCATTTTTAATTGATCGGAGACCGGCACTTTGATCTGATCAGCCCAGCCAATCATTTACGTCAGCTGTTGTAAACAGGGAACAATTTACAACAGGCTGTAAACGCATCAGTAACACAACAAAGCACCAGTAGCAACATTAGCGTTCCTGTGTTTAAAATGTCAGCGGTGTGGAAAAACTTTAAACATGAGAGTGAAAACAGTCCAGTTGCCACTTGCAGCATCTGTAATATGACCATTTCAGGAGCTGGTAGCAGCGGTAAACACTAAAAATGTGATCCGTCGTCTCCAAACTAAACATGCAGCTGAATACGTTACAGGGTTTCCTCCAGGATTTTTTGAAACTGTGGGAGAGGGCTTTGCCTGACCCTCCCCCCACACACTCGGACCCCAGAAATTTTAACATAACATATAGTCACGACTTTTACAAATAACATATGATTAGGGTCCCTTAACTAAAAATTGAACGTGGATATTCCAAAGCTATCAAATAATGTTAAGAGTTTAAATGTCTATGTTCTGAAAACAACTTTTTTTTGGTTCTGTTAAATTAGATAGCTTGGACATGCCACAGAATAAACACACTCAAAACTTTCCAAAATGGAAATGATATTTTTTATGCCTTTACTTTACCTCCCTCCTTACAAACATACAAAAACATTTTAAGATCATACTAATGACAACAGCCTGGGGATATGATTTAAATGAAAGACTCTTGTAGTGGGATTCTGCTTTTATTATGTCCTCTTGCAATTATTTCATCCCAGAGGAACCACAGGTAAGCCTCAGCCTATTAAAGTTGTTGATATTATGATAACTTATACACATTTATCACTCTTATATTCAACAAGCTAACGTTAGTTCGTTCATGCTTGTTGTCAGACCGACCCGCACTCACAGACGGACACACAAACTGGCTCTCCCCAAGTCTGTCACACACACACAGACACCCACCCAACAGCTCCTGACAGGAGCCTGACGGTCCATCCCTGTTGTTTTTATCCAGTCTTGTATCATAACAGAAACGAAGCTAAAGATCCGCAGTTTTTACGACAATAAGCTCTTTTAAGATCGCTAGCGTCTCATCTCCATCATGAGACACGGTTGATGATGAATATATCTACACAGGTTTACTGCTAATCATCAGGTTATAATCAGGGAAGTACTAAACTAACAAAATTAAAGTTTATCAGCCGTCTGTGTGTGACAACAGACAGGAAGTTGAGGAAGTTACAGAGCAGTGTCACATTTCATGATTACAGTTTCAAACTCTTATTATGGTTCAAAAATGTGCGGAAATATAGACGATATGTTTATATGGATCCATTTATTTATTTACATTTTTAACATCTGAAAAAAAAAGATCGTAATTCTGAAGGCATGGCGGCTTTTATTTCGGCGTGGCGGTGCGCCACGATCAATTACATGTAGCGGAAACCTTGTGTTGACTTCACTTTAGCAACAGGCAGCTTCACCGAAGCAACAACCTCTGGACTTTAAGAGAACAGACAAGTACCCTCAAGAGAGAGATAAGGTAAAAAAGATTAGGAATGGGACCGATCCGATCCAATATCGGTATTGGGTCCGATAAAGACGTAATTAATAGATCGGATATCTGACTGACGACGCTGATCCAAGTGACCGATCCAAATCCATCCTACAGTTTGCGGTAGACCATAAATGCACCGCAGTCTAACACGGGACAGTCTGTGTGTAACTGAGCTAGTATTAGTTAGGATGTTCTTAGCTGTATAATTACCTAGTCGATTAAATGTAAATCTATATTTAGAAAAGTCAAAACTAGTCTAAAGATGAGAGAACACAAAGAAGAGAGGGTGTGACGTTAGCCTGATAATACTCTCTACAGTGTGGCTAGTATCGAAAGCTAGCGCCGCCCGCCTTCGTTCCTCTTTGCAGATAAATATCGTGCTTTGATATTTGGCCTCTTTTCTCTTTGGGTGAGTATTCATACATGAGCATAACCCTCAACAGCCGACATACCACTTTATTTCCATTTACTACTTTGGAAAACTGCCATACTGCGGTCTTCCTACTATACGCTAACAGCTTAGCCACTGCCGAGCTTATCATTGTTTACATCCGGTGAAGGGTCAGAGAGGAAGGCTGCGGCCATTAACTGAAGCTACAGCGGTCTCTAGTGGCGGGAGGTTCATTAAAGAGCATTCTAGACAGGGATTTCAAGCCGTTTTTTGGATAATGTTGATATTTCTTTTTTAGTAGTAGTTCAAATAAATTTGTTTGGAATACATTTAAATTCAGTTCATTTTGTTTTTTTTTTGTTTGTTTGTTTTTTTCTGTTTGCTTTTTAATAAGAGGAGCTGGGTGGTTTACTACAGCCTCATGTAACCTCACACATTATACCAACAATAATAATTGTTAAAATAAATATATATATATATATATATATATATGTATATATGTATATGTATGTATATATATATACATATATATATATATATATATATATATGTATGTATATGTATGTATATATATATACATATATATATATATATATATATGTATATGTATGTATATGTATGTATATATATATATATATATATATATATATATATATATATATATGTATATATATATATGTATATGTATGTATATATATGTATATGTATGTATATTAGAATCAGAATCAGTATCGGCACATATTTATCAGAATCTGATCGGAGCTGAAAAAAAGTGGATTGGTACATCCCTAAAAAAGATAACAGAAAAAGTGGTTGAATTCATCGCTTTGGACAACCATCCCATCTCTGTGGTGGAGAATTTGGGTTTTCGTCATCTTGAGCTTTCAGACCCACACTATGCCCTGCCATCATAATATAGTCAAGTTAATATGTAACTTTGTTTACTGATGGATTATTAAAGTGAAACAGAGCTAATACACCATTTTGAGTAGAAATGTGATTTTGTTTTGTACAATAATGTTGGCTGTACTAATTTCAATGGAATACGTTATAGACATCTAGTAGTTATTCTTTTTACTTCAGTTATTTTTGTAAACAGAACAATTGAAACTCTAATCTAAGTAATTATGAATATCGGATTGGGACTCTGTATCGGCAGATATTCAGTATTAAAAAATCGGGATCGACGGCCAAAAGTGTTGATCAGGACAACCCTAAATATCACTCTTGTTTCTCTGTGCTCTACAGCCTTCTCACTGTCCCAACAAAAGAGGCCATTATTTCCATAATTCAGGTATCAGGACACAAAGTTGATGGTGTCATGTGCCTCACCTACAGCTAATTCTTTCACTTAACAGGTGATCAGGCCATTATATACCTTTGGTTAGGCTCAGGGACAGTAATCCCCTTAGATGGGAAAGTGTGGGTCCATTGCCCAACGTGTTACTGCCTGGCTTAAATAGGCTTTAGGCTTTACTCACAGGCCAGTGGGCTCTTGCATTATACACCCCCCACAGTTTGTGGTGCAATGTTTGTTTTTTCAAAGGCTTCCCAAGTGTTTCACTCCTGGGGACCTCCAGGCTTTCTCTTGTCTTTAAGGCTCTTTAGGTGAGCCGGAAAAGCAAACAAAGACATATCTATTATATGGTAAGTGGATCTCCCATTACCTCCCATTTCAATGAAGTTGCCAGTGTGGGACACTTTCCAAGTGACTGATAGTTTCACAGGGGCCAACATGTCAAGGGATGGTGTAATTGATTGTCTTGGATATTTGAGTATACCACTTTCCCCGGTTCAGAGGCCCCCTAATGCGCCCTTCTCCAGTTAAAAAGCTTGTTTGTGTGTTGAAGCACTTGACACTTGATGGTAAAGTAGGGTAGAGATGGTCATAGTGCAAAACAAGACAAGGGCACTGGAGGCCATGTCTTCGTCTGAGTGGCTGAGACAGGTGTTTTAAAGCAAATAATGTATGAAGAATGTACTGATAATGCCAAACAAATATATGTACAAAGATGTTTATATTAGGGATGGGTAGTATGGGCCAAATTCATATTCTGATGTTCTTTAGCTCAGTGGTTCTCAAACTGGGGTCAGGGAACCCCTGGGGGTTCGTGAGCCACAGCTTGGAGGTCCGCAATTAATTCAAAATAAATTATTTAAGTAATGTCATGTAATTAAAAGTCAAATAAATACATATAGGGACCACAGCATCACAAAACAACTGTACTAAACCAATGACTCCTACATAATTCAGCTTTGGGCCAATAAAAACTCACATATCATTGTAAGATAACACGTAAATGTATTACTCTTCACACATAAAGAAAGCACAAGAAAAAGCACAGGGACCCTCTTATTTGGCTGCTCAAAGGATTGCAAAAAGTACGAAGCCACACTTAACAGGACAAGAGCTTGTTTTTAGGTTGAAGAGTTTAAAATACAGCAACTAGGAGTACAAATGGCAGTTAGCATATGTTTAACCAGCGCAAGGGTTATGTGGGGGTCTGCTCTGTAAGGGGTCCCTGGCCCCGAAAAGTTTTAGAACCCCCCCGCTGTAGTTTAATGGTGATACAAGTCAGTACCTTGATTTTGGTTTTCTTACAAAAACTACAAATGGTTGTCAAAAATTACAGAAATTTTAAGATCTACAGACATATTTCAACCAAAGAGTGAGCACTGTTAACAGTTCCACACAATTTTGAATTTTGCCCACATATTTGTGCAATTGAGAGCGTATATTATGGTTTGCCTGTAATTTTTCATGATTTGAAACAATAAATGAACCAATATTGGGTGTTCAAGATCACCATCAATATCACAAGAACTTCACAACTAACAGAAATGATTTTGCATTAAATGAAATGGATTAAAGGATGATTACTTATTTGGATTTAACGTTTCAAATAGAATACCTTGTCGTCAGTAAGCATGTTACTGTTTGTGGTTCTTACTGTAAACCCTCTTTTTACTGAGTATTAGGCCTAGTATTTTATTATTTACATCATTATAATCAGTGTTGTCTTACAGTATGTCTTGTTTGTAAATGTGCAGATATATTTTAAAACTCCAATATTTCCCAGCCCTACTGTGTGCCACTTTCTGTTGCCTGTCCATGTAGTTTTCTTATGCACACATGTTCCAAAGAACACTTTCAACAACGGATGTTATTTTGGTTGAAAGTGGATCCCTGCTGAAGTTTATCCAAGTGAAAACCTCAAGGCTGATTTCACTGGTTCTCAGCTGAGTTTACTGAGTAAAGCTCTCCTTGCTCTGCAGAGGCGTTTTGATAGTTGCCTGCAGGACAGCAGTGTTTGGAGGATAACTTATCTGTTTGAGTGAGTCTTTTCATCAGCTTCTATTTAGGGTTTGGCTTTTCTAAACATGGCTGAAAGGCAAACTCTTCTCCAGTAAACAGTGCCTTCTCTTCTTGTTATGATCTAATTACTTGAACAGGAAGAGATTATTAATATTATTTGATATTATTGAATTTAGTTTCGATATTTTTCTTGTAACCTGAGGCAACTACAAAAACCAGACTAAACAAAATAGAAGAAAAACCTCCCCTAGATGAGAAATTGAGAGTTGACAGGGCAGGTCATTTAACTTTCTTTTACGATACTGATCTGCTGTAGGAGTCTTTCCAAAAAACCTGCATCTGTACCATCTGGCTTTGCTGTTAACTTCTGCAAGAACGTTAGAACTGACTTCAGATTTCCCAAATATGTGAACAAAAGCGCAGGGCCATTGAACCACAGCAAGTCGTGCTATCAGATAATCCTGAACATGCCTATTAACTGAGTGTACTGCGCTGCCTTGGACCTCTGCCATTGCACCCTTGAGAAAGGCACTTAACCCGAATTAATCGGTTCAAACTGCCAGAATGACTCTAAGAAACATACCAGATACAGATAAACCACTGTGAATGCACCATGCAAAATGACCTTAGTTCTGAAGTTGATAAATCACTTTTCCAAACACAACCAAGATGTGTCATTTTCCGCTGCAGGCTGCTTTTTATCAACTACCTGTGTCCTGTAAGCCTCTTTGACATTGTTGAACAAAGGTACTTTGTTCAGGCAATTCAAAAGAACTGGAAGTACAGAAAGAGTTACATTATTGATTCTCTCTGGGAAAAATCAGTCATATTATGTTATTGTTTATATCACACTGAGACACAAAATGAATCCATTCATGACCTGTGGTTATTCTTTAATCTTTAATCTTTTGCTTTTAATTGGACGGATAGACAAAATATGTGAGAAAAAAAGAGTAGAGGATGAACTAAATAGCGCCAGGTGGGATTTGAACCTGGAACGATGTGACAAGGGCTGTGCTTATGAATCACTAGCTATAAATAAACACACTTGCACACGATCAAAACCTAAAGACATGCATTAGTTACACTGCTTTCCACATTATTAAGCAAATTACATTTTTCTCTTATTTTCCTAAATATTAATGCAAATGACAGTCAGAATATTTTTCAAGTCATCAGCCATTACAGCATAATTCAAATGTTTTTGAACAAACTTGATAATGACAACCGTTTTTTTTTTTTTTAATAAAACCTCAAAATGCACTTTTCCACATGTTCCACATTATTAAGCAGGCCACAGGTTTCAAGCAATATGGGAAGAAAAAGGATCTCTCTGCTGCTTAAAAGTGTCAAATGGTGTAATGCCTTGGACAAGGAATGAAAACATTAGATATTTCATGAAAAATTAATCGTGATCATCATACTGTGAATGAATTTGTGGCTTATTCAGAGCACAGACGGGTTCATGCAGATAAAGGCATAATGAGGAAGGTTTCTGACAGATTCATCAGATTAAGAGAGCAGATGCTAAAATGTCATTACAAAGCAGCAAACAGGTGTTTGAAGCTGCTGGTGCCTCTGGAGTCCCACCAACCTCAAGGTGTAGGATCCTCCAGAGGCTTGCAGTCGTGCATAAACCTACAATTCGGCCGCCCGATCCAATGCTCACAAGCAGAAACGGTTGCAGTGGGCCCTGAAATACATGAAGACTCATTTTCAAACAGTCTTGTTGACTGGTGAGTGCCGTGCAACCCTGGATGGTCCAGATGGAGGAGTAGTGGATGGTTGGTGGCTGGCTACCATGTCTCAACAAGGCTGTGATGTCAGCAAGGAGGGGTAGGAGTCATGTTTTTGGCCAGATTCATGAGGAGAGCGCTGGTAGGCCCCTTTAGGATCGCTGAAGGTGTGAAAATGACCTCGGCAAAGTATATAGAGTTTCTGACTGACCACTTTCTTCCACGGTAAAAAAAGAAGAGCAGTTCCTTCTGTAGTAAAATTTCTTCATGCATGACAATGCACCATCTCATGCTGTAAAGAATACCTCTGTGTCATTGGCTGCTATGGGCATAAAAGGAGAGAAACTCATGGTGTGGCCCCCATCCCCCCTGACCCTAACCCTGTTGAGAATATTTGGAGCATCCTTAAGCAAAAGATCTATGAGGGTGGGAGGCAGTTCACATCTAAACTGCAGTTCTGGGAGGATAATCTGACATCCTGCAGAGAAATTCAAGCAGAAACTCTCCAAAAACTCACAAGGTCAATGGATGCAAGAATTGTGAAGGTGATATCAAAGAAGGGCTCCTATGTTAACATGTAACTTGGCCTGTTAAGATGTTTTTGATTGAAATAGATTTTGATTTCAGTAAATATGACCTCTTAATGCTGCAAATTCAAAAAAATGATCATTTTCAGTTCTTTACAACCTATAAAATGTTTTAAAACTCTGTCGTGCTTACTAATGTGGAACAGTGCATTTTGAGTTTTTTTTTTTTTTTTTAAACTGTTATCATTATCAAGTTTGTTCAAAAACATTTGAATTATGCTGTAATGGCTGATGACTTGAAAAATATTCTGACTGTCATTTGCATTAATATTTAGGAAAACAAGAGAAAAATGTAATTTGCTTAATAATGTGGAAAGCGATGTAGTAACAGAGTGATGGGGAGGCCACAGACTTTACACTCCAAGTGGGTAGGCACTCAGTGCCTTGCTCAAGGGTACATCATTCATGCCTGGGGTTGAACTGGACCCTCTCCTGCTTCTAATCCATGTGCCTATTTCCACTGCAATTTGTAAGCCCCTCTCAAAGACCCAGCAGAATGATGTACTGCACAATACCAGCTGCTTTCTAGTTTGAACTCTCAATTTTATTTTTGACCTGAACACTGCTGCAGAACAGAGGATATAAATTTGTGAGGGATATAAATTTGTCAGGGTCTTTTCTCACGTATAGTCTGAGCAGCAGCCAACATTATGCACCTCCATGACTGGACTTGGCTTCAGGCATCTCTCTCTCTCTCTCTCTCTCTCTCTCTCTCTCTCTCTCTCTCTCTCTCTCTCTCTCCAGCCAGTCCTTTTTTTTGCCTCTGTCTGCCTCCATGGTGTGTGTTTAGTTGGTCAGGAGGCCAGAGTAGGGCTCCGCCGACAGCAGACAGCTGCCAAAGCTCCTCTTATTCGACCAGAATATCCTCTTGATTTGACACAATGCCAACAGTGACCATCAAATGTAGTAATCTGGCAGACAGGTCAAGGAGCAGCTGGGTGCACGTGCCATACACGCCAGTCCTCTGTCTTAAGGAGCATGAAGTTGGCTTGCCAGGTTTGGAGCTTAAGCTTAGCTGACTAGCTGTGCAAGCCTCTCCCTTCAGACACTGGGTCACTCAGTGTCAAAGTTAGCAGCCTGTCATTGATGAATTTACATTTCCTCAAGACCCATTTTCCAAAAAGAAATTGCTGAATTGTCTCTTTTAATCAACGTGAAGTTTAACACAAATATTGGAAAGAATGAATTCTTTCTAAAGGAATCTTTCGGTCCCATTTGCCAAGTTTATTTTGGTTTCCGCCCCACAAATAGTTTATATTCTGACTTCCAACAGTGACTGAAGAAATGTTCCTAGAAATTCCTTGATATACATTTTCCCAGCCTGGCTGACATGTCCCTTAACTCTACATCAGTCATTTAAAGGGTTGTGTGCTTGATTGCTAAGTATATCCACCATCAATCATTTTATCATCAAGTCTTTCTAACATGTTTCTAAACTTGAGTAATTGCCAACAACAATGCAGGTCCTTATTGAGGAAAATTGTTCTACAGAAATCATTTTTGCAATTAAAAATCAGACGTCTGTGCCAACTGCTGGTTTATCATGCTCTGACAGTTACCATGGTTAGACCATCAACCATTTATTACAAATCAACTAGCAAAGTTGCTGTGTTTCTGTGAACTTGATGGGAATGTTAGGTCACTACAACATGGGCATTAACACCATCAAATTGCAAAGTTACAGTGCTGATGTTCCCTTCTAGCACTGTTTACATCACACCTGTCTAATTTTGCAGCTTTGTTAGCAGCTTGATGATTACCTCAGAAGTTTTATAATATTTAGGGAGTCTCATCAGTTTCGATTACATACTGATGTTTAGCAGTCAGATTTCAGAATAAACCTCTCTTGGCTTTTATACAGTAAATTACATAAGATACATACCCGCTTTACAAACCCTTGTGCAAATTTGATTTTTGATAGTTATTCCATTATAGAATAATACAATTTTACTCAATGTAATAGTCAGTGAAATAGTCATTAATATTAGATTAAATAAAGATTAGTCCATGCAGTCATAACAATCTCCTGGCTGCCTTACTTACACTTGAGGTCTGTTTCCAAGAAGTTTTGCTTTCTCATCAATGGAATGTGGCTCTCCCCACAACATGAGTGTGTTCCAGCTGTGGGTATACAGTTTACACACCCGTGCATACGTATGCACACAGGTGATTATAGATTTTTTTGACACCCTCATGTATGCATAAGCCGCTTTCTCCCATGCACCAGGCGAGGCCCTCGGTCTTTATGACCTAGAAGGAGCTAGACTGGGTGACCCACTGGTCATCCTAGGAGCCATCTGGCAACCCTCGTCTTGTGTGGCTTACCCTTCCCACTGCCTCACGCAATTCCTTAAGCAAGCATAAGTGTGCTTAGGAAGACTTAATCTCAGAGAAACTGGTTGGGGCCACACTGTCAACTGCCAGTGTGGATGCACCCGTCTGTTACTGCAGGTCATGGGGTTCCTTTGGTCATGTAACACTGAGACTGTGTTTTTTGGTGACCAATCTGGCTGCCTGTTGTTGTGTGAATAAAATATTTGGAGTGAGTGTGCCCTGTTAATGAAATGTGGCCCCTAAGAAGGTGTTCATGCCAACCAGGTATTAAATAAATGGAAGATTCTTTGGTATTTCATGACTGCACAACTGTAAAGCTGTGCTGAAAACTTGATAAGTTATCCGGTGTCAGGTTTGTAAGATCAGCTGTCTGATGTCACAAATGATTGGAAGCATTCGCCGCACTGTGAGATACCCCTGGTTGTGTTCTGTTGGCCCGTGAGGGAAGGAGGGGAAGTGAGAGAAGCTTGAGCCTGTCTGCACTTGCACAGAGGTCACTGCTGCCCTTTTGACTGTCTGCCAGTGCAGGGGCCAGAGTCTTCCAGAAGAGGGCCTTGGCTACAGGCAGACAAGTGAGCCAGCCAGCCAGACAGGCAGCCAGCCGCAACGTCTGCAGTCTAGGTTTGGGGCTAGAGCCTGGACTAGGGCAGCTCGAGTTACCCAGACAGATTTGTTAACACTGTTTGGGTCCGCTCAGCTTTCTAGCCAGACCTCTGAGCCAAACGCGGCTGAGGTGACTTAATCTGTCATTAAACTCACATTACACCCGGACAGAGACTCAGCTCAGGGGCAGAGACAGCGCTCGCTCTCCCACTCACTGGCATGGCTGGCTGGATTTGAGCAGACACAAAGAGTACCCCCACCTCCCTTCACCCCCCCCCCACCCCCTCCCCATCCTCTTCATGCCACACACCATGGCACAAATAGACAGCCCAGCACGGTCTAGACAAAAGCAATTTCACTTGAAGTTGAAAAGTCATTTGACTGTGTGACAGGCACCTGTGTCGATTTGCTGGTGTGCTTTCATGTTTTTGCCTTCTTGTAGAGAAAAGAGCTACTAATTGTACTAAATTTATCTGCTCTGTTGATTGAAAAAAAAAAAGCAAATACATCAATATTTTATTATATTTATAAAATATGACCAAAGCTATGTTATCAATGTATTTAAAGTATTTTTTCACATATTTAAATTGCTTCTTGGCATTGCTGATTGTGCAGAGATTGATAAAGGTCTCCTTTGCAACTTTTTTTCCCCTACATTATTGATATTAAGTCTAAAGAAATAGACTTTGCTGGGGGCTGGGGAATATGGCCTAGAAATTAAATCTGCGGTTTTTCACACTAATCTGCAGTACTTTTTTTAATCAGTTTTCTTTCATGCTTGAGATAAACTACATATGAAACATAAATGATTTGAAACATGTTTTGCTCTAATTGTATCAACATTTAATAAAGGTGAACTGAATTTCCCTTTTGTGAGTTTATGTATAAGCTGTGAACTTGTCTTGAAAGCGCATTATGTAGTCTCAGCAGGGCATTTTTTTTATTAAGAGAGTATTAAGAGTAACATAAAGGAATTTTATTGTTACTATTGTACATTGTATTATAAATACAAAGTTGGCCCTAATTAATTTAACATTCCCCATACAAATAGTTTCAAAGTAGATGGGTCGTCCAGATTCCATTTCTGTTATCACACAAATCCATTGTGCAAAGCTCAAGTCTGAAGTGATTGTGCCTGAATAATCAGCATCGTTTGAGTTGAACAAAGCGGTAACAGGGTTTAGTTGTACTGGAAGTCGATAGCAATGGCTGCTGCCAGGGTTTAGCTCAGGTGTAGCAAGAGTATGGCCACACTTTTTTATCAGCACTGGACCACAATTCCTCATATGATAAAGAGCAAAGTACTTCACTGAAAGCTTTTCATGATAGAAAAGATTTTTTGGCTCTTCTAACAGTCTGCTTCAGCATGAGTTTTGTAGTGTTTATCTATTTTAGGTATTTATTTATTTAAAAGAGACAGAGCACCTTAATGAACATGAGCAGAAGAGACCAGTGTAAACATGCTGGAGTTAACAAAATTGCTCGTATACATCCGTAGTCCCTTAGTAGGTAACAATTATTAATAGACAATAAAACAGTACTCACAATGTGCAAACACGCAATAACGAGATGAATGTAAATTGTGCTGAATAAAGTGTATGTTGAAAAGTGCTATTTTAAGTACAAGGAGTAATTTTCCACGTGTGTTGCAGACACGAGTCAAGTACCACAAGTTGGTACAGATTAAATTATACATACAGACAAAACAAATAATAATTATGAACTGGAAGCCAGGGTATACAATGGCTGCTGCAGGTGCTTGAACTAGGCGCATGCCTACTACCTCATTTTGTCTTGTTTCTCTGATTTGCCCATAATGACTGGGACAGACAGAACATTTAACCACTCACCTTCTGAGAATTTTCTGAAAGTCCTTCCCCTCCCAAATGCTTTGTTTGGGAGGTTTCCCAGATGAATGTGAAATAGACAGTGCTTAACAAATTTATTAGAACACCTGTCATATTTGTCTCAGAGACCATCCAGCATCATGAATTGCTTTAATGCAGATGCTTTCATTTTCAGTGAGCTCTCCATCTTCATTTTTTTAAAACTTTTACAATTTATTGATTAAATTGACTTATCACCCAAGCCAAGGCTTAATCAAGGCTAGGTGTAGCTTAATCAGGACAGAAAAAATGGCTTATTCAGGCTTTTTTTTTTTTTTTTTTTTTTTTTTTTTTTTTTAAATAAACCTCTTTAAAATTAAAGATAAATGATAAACCTGCTTTGCTTTTTTTCATTGCATCTATGGCATCTGTTGTCATATATTTTTTGTCAGACTTGCTGACAGGCCACATTTTTATGCTGGCTATCAGACAAACAGGAGGAGATAGCTGAACTTCATCCACATCGGGCAAATAAAATTGCTTCCATTACTCTGGGCTTTAAAATGTAAGAACTCCTAACAACCTTCAGTACCCCTCAGTGGAGGTCTGAGACAATGCTTCTCCTCTGCTCACATTTTCCTAACAGCTGGTTCTGCTTCTACCACCAACTTCTCTGCACCCCCTCTGCCACGAGCCCTTTAAATCCAACTTATGAGCTTTTTAATTAACTCTTTAAAGGAACAACACCAAACAATCAGCAACTGATTTCTCGAAGAAGAATCCTGCCTTAATTCATTGAGTCACACTATTTTTTTTAACTTGTGTTTATTCCCTTTACTTTGGGGCATGCAGCTTCAGTCAGTGCTTGTGTCATTGTAGTGAGGTCAGAGATAATACAAGAGCTTTTTTCTTTTAAATGTTCTGCAACCTCTGATTATAGCAATATAGCCATAAAACTCAGTGCTTTTCCTGCAATCTGCTCAAATTTCTTTTTACAACTACATAATATAATCAATCTAAAGGCATCCAAGAGCTTTGCCTAGAAAGGGATATTATTCACACCTGCTACTTAAACACAAAAGAATTTGTCCCATGTCTGGGGTATCTTAATTGCCTTATACCCCTTATACAGCTGTGTTGCCTGTTTTTAATGATGCATAGTTTGGAGTCAGTGGTATAGCTGTTAGTAAAGACAAGATTTTGCACATGCATCCATGATTAAACATGATTTAAAAACCTGAGTGTTTTGACTAACTGCTTTGTTTGTTTTTGTCTGCAGATCAAGAAATACTTTGAGCTGGAGCCACTGGCCCGAGGGAAGCGCTGGATCCTGGAGGGGAGCTCCACTGACAACATGGAGACAGTGAAGGAGATTTTTGGTCAGTTCATTAGCCTTTTGGAGGACAAAGACACAGAGCCTGCAAGGATATGATGCTAATGCTGCTAATGCTAAGAGACATTAGCAGCTGATGACCAAGAAAAACACCACATGCTGCTGGTGCCCATGTACACACACATGCACAGACACACACATGTACACTAAAGAAAATAGAGCAGAAGTTGGCCTCTCTCTGAGAAGTGTATTGTATGTTATCCACCTTTCACTGGGTTCTCATGTTTTCAAATTGAGATTGTGCACAAGCAGTAAGCTATTACAGAGGGACCGAGGAGAGCTGCCATCAAAACAGCCGATGTAAAGCAGTTTATACAGGAAAATCATTGAACTCTGCCAGAAATGGAAATCTTGTTTACTACTGTCTGCGCCTTTGGGATTAAAGCAGCGGCATGTGGGACATATGGCATTCCTGCAGTCATCATGAACACAAACACACACACTCTCACTCTTACACACGCACACACTGTCACACACAAAGTGAGCACAGGTTTTCTGTAGATACGTTTAACATCTTCAGTAATGACTTTACAGGATGTGTGGGTGGGCACTATTGATGTTGTCACTGAGGAGTACTGTATGGCTGTCAGTGTGCTTCTCCTTTTGAACAGCTAACAACGAATGTTGTGTGATTGGAGTGCATAGTCCAAAGCATTGTGTTATGTACGGTAGTTACATATCTAATCCGAAGTCTAGTGTAGTCTGAGTATCTCATGGAGTATTATGTACATGCAAACAGTATATTGCTGTGTACCCTCCTGTGCAGCCATACACAAGTACTAATAATCATGTGACTAAGTGCTTTAAGTACTTTACTGAGAGGTGAAGTGAGAGCAAGTCTGAATGCTTTTATAAATGTGCAACTTAGGATATATTTTATAGCTCTGTATGTTAACCTCTTAGAGCTATGTTCAGATTTTTATATATTGCACCACACTTATGAATTCTTTTAAATCAAAGACCAAAAAAGAAAAAAAAAACAACAGCAGTGATGATTGACTGGGCTCGTTGAAGTAGAAAAATGTGATGGATTTAGTTTTCTGTCAATGTTAAACAAATGTTATGTTTGTTTTTTTACTTCCATATTTTTATTGTTTTTCTTTTTTTCCTTTTAAAACTGACATAATCCCCGTCTGCCCTGGAGAGCTGCTTCAGTCCCCCATCGGGGTGGAATACAAACTATCAATCAGCCGCAGCAACAGCTGCATCTGACAAGTCCCTGTCCGACACCCTAATGCCTTCCAACTGTCTGTGAAGACCCCTCCCTGTCTGCCGATCATCATGGACCCCCGCCCCACCTCATCCCAACCCAGTACACCCTGCCACTGCAGCTCCGCTCCCCATCCCAATTACCACTCCGTAGGGTTATCATCCTACGTGTCATCTTTCAGCCGGCTGTCCTCATGTGGACTTCACATCTCTAAAATGAGTCGTATTGTGCCACAAGTTTCCCCAAGACGTGCTTGAGTCACGAATAATCATCACACTGGCTCCCGTTGTGTTTTGTATTTTTATGTTGTTTTCGTTTTGTCAAGTTTTGAATCACTTTTTGTACCTGACTGAGATCTGTCGGGTAGCTTTTGGAGTAGGGATCTGTGCTGCATACAGTCACCTGAATGCAAAATCAGTGTGGACGAGGGATTAAACAAATGTTGGACTTTGCATATCATCAGCTCTCACTTTCACAACAGTCTCTTTTATTTTGTTGTTGTTTTTGTAATTTGTCTGTTTTTTCCAATCAAGCTTTTTGTCTTATATGGTTATTAAAGTTTTAAAAAATGTCAAATCTTGCCTTTGTTTTTTAAATGTATTTACTTTTACTTGTTCAAACATTTGATGTTTTACATTTTTTAAAGCCCCATTAGAGTACCATAAGCTTTCTGAGTCTTTAATGCGTAACAGTGTGTTAACAGCATGGATATTAGTCTGTTTCTGTCTTCACAGGATTAGTGCTATTTTTTGTAGCTACTGTTTGTAGCTTTTCGCCAGTTTCTGAAATTCAGTCAGATCAGGTATGACTCTGATTGGTTTCATAGTCTTCTCTAAAGTAAATACTCATATAACGTAACATTCTCATTATCTATATCTGCGTGATTTGAGTTAAATTACACACAGCTTCGGAAACGGTTGCTTCATGATGTCTCAGATTTGTGATTTAGGTGACCTTTAAAGAAAAGTTACTGGAGAATAATGGTGTAATCACAGATGAGCCATTAAAGGTTGAACCAAAACAACGGTTTCAAAGAAACCATCAAGTCCAAATGTAGCTGCTGAAGAGAGTTCAGAGTGGAAAGTTAACTGTGTGAGACAGGAGTTCCTGATAAATATACTCTACTCCGTGCTACTTCTGCCTCCCCTTTTCTTCTCCTTTTGCCCTTCTTCCATCTCTTTCAAATTAACCGTGTGGCTTTAATACAATGTGTGTCATGCAGGTTGCCGTGGCGACTCTTTGATCCTGTTTTCCAGTCTCTGCCTCTGGGGCAGACGTGCTTCTCTTCAGTCTGCTGCACACCAGCTCTGGAAGCTGCTGCAGCCCCAAGACAAACCACGGGCTGCTGCGCTCGCCTCGCCCCCCTTTTTCTTCCTGTTAATCTCACTTTCTCTCTGATTTTTGACTCCTCTCTATCTCTCTCTCTCCTATCCCTTTTTTATTTCCCAGGTTCTCCCCTTCTCTCTGTCTCTCCCTCTCATTCTCTCTCTCTGCTTTCTTTGGTCACGCCGAAGCAGCCCTCCCTCAACATGGGCGTCCAGGATGCCCAGGGGAAGGGAAAAGGCCAGGACCTCAGCGAGCAGCCCTCCTGGGAGAAAAAAGACCAGAGGCAGGGGATCTCTGTCTCTCTCTCTCTCTCATGCTTCTTCACTCTCTCTTTTCTCTCTGTACTGTTAATTTTACTCTCTGAAAAGATGTGGCAAGCCCTCCCCTCTTACGCATGCCTTTACCTGCTCTGACTGTTTAATTGCTGGAGTCTGGCTGTGTTTTTTCATTTATTTTTGCCCATCCTCTTTTCAGCAGACCCTCAATGTGGCTTCTAGATAAAAACCTTCAGTTATTTTGTTTTTGCAGTGTTGTAATACCGTCTGGATATTTTTTAATCAATCTGTGTTCACGGTTGTATTACCATGCAACAATAACAGGGATGTGATGTTTATTGTGATGGATACAGTATCTCTAGAAACTTCAAGTCGCTGCATGCTGATTTTTATAATTCACTAAATTGAATGGTAAATAATGGCTGCCTGGAAGGATGGAATATCCAATCAAACAATGGCAGGCCTAATTTTCAGCTTTCAATGTGTTTGAAAATGGAGCACACTGATTGCCAGAGCTTTGCATTTTTAAGAATAAAACAAAACCTTCAAAAGTATGCTGTAGAGTTCGACTCTGAAACCACAGACAATATGCAGCAGTAGCCTCAAGGGTAGTTTATAAATCATTTGTCCTGAATGATTTTCTGACGTAGGAAGGGCCCTGTATTCATGTCTTCACTAGTCATCTCTGTTTGCACAGCCTGGTTACAGTGTGTACACTACAGCCACACTAGGATGAATGAGAGCACAGGAAAGGTGTGGATTTTATTTAGATATGGGCTGCATTTAGTTTTACACTGAAGGTTTGTAAATCAGTACTTCTGATTTTACTGTGGAGGAAGGAGGCTGGCCAGCGGTATGATGCATGAATAAAACCATGTGAGTATTTTAAAAAGACTCTCCTCAAACATTTGCCACATTTTCTAATTTTCAGAACAACTTCAACGTGACTCCTTAAACCATGAAGTATTAGCTGTCTGAAAGGGTTTTCACTGCTCGTCCCCCCAAGTTTTCTTAAAAATCAAAAAAAGGATCAAGTGAATTGTTTTTTCTTTGTATTTTAAAAAGTCTGCGACCATTTACTTTAGGACAGAAAATGTTTGGAGAAAAACATCTCTGTTTAGTAAATCCACTAACAAAAATCAACACATCACACAGCAGTCAAACACCAACCACAAGTATTTTGCAGCACTTTGTAGGTCCTTGTAAAAGCTGTGAAAATAATTTAAGAAGGCCTTTGAGTCCTAATATGATTAGTTTATTAAGTATTCATGAAGAAATGCAAGTTCTAGCTGTGCTCTGATTTATGTATGCTGGATTATAGGATATTGTTAAAGCCTCCAAAGCAACGTTATAATAATTTGGGATTTTTCATTAGTTTCTATTTTATTTCGTTTTCACTTTCTTTGTTCAATTTCAGTTTCGTTTTTATTAGTTTTGACTGCTGGTCTGTTAGTTAAGTTTAGGTTTTGTTTTGTTTTGTTTTGTTTTGTTTTGTTTTCAAAAATGCTTAGTTTTAGTGTAGTTTTTATTAGTTTTAGTGTAGGACTGGGAGAGCATAATACATTTTTAAAAACATATTCAAACAGGCTACTCTTCACTTATCATTTTATTTACTTAATAATGATGTTTGAATGTAACTCCAGACATAAAACTACCATTGTGTAAAGTCTTAACCAATAAGATCAGGCAATTTTACACTCCACAGACTTGAGTGTAGGTGCAGGTTAGTATGGTTGTGCCAAAGACTAAAACTAAAGATATTTTGTCTCCCTTTCTATTTTATTTTAGTTTTGTAAGCGCACTTTACAGTTTTAGTTTTCGTTTTTTTAGTAAAGCTTAGTTTTTATTTCGTTTCAGTTCACTGAAATTTTTTTTGAATTTTAGTTTTAGTTATTTAGTTAGTTTTAGTTAACTATCATAACCTTGCTCCAAAGATCACAAATGTAAGACTCATAACTTTCTTTTATGGCAGAGCAAGCACATTTATCGAGTTTAGCTATTTACCTGGGCTGTAGAGCTATTACAATATTTTATTGTGATTAATCTCCTCATTTGTTGCATTTAAAATTCCATTGTTTTTCATTTAAAACTTTTTGGATTATCATATTGTCTTGAACCAAGGGTGTTTAACTTCCTTTTAGGATACAGACCTTCTTTCTACAAATGAATATATAAATGAATGGAATAAAACAAGGAAATCAAAGACATGTACTTAACTACAGAAAAAGGAACTTGTTATGGAAGGAAAAAAAATGAAGGAAACCGTGGAAAAGCAAATGTTTCTATATAACTTTTGACTTGTCCACTGACCTTTCTGTGAGTTTTTAGAGTGAAATGAGACATTAAAGAGCAGTAGTGGACTTATTTTACATCACTGCGGCTGCATGAAGATGGTGCAGTGGCTTAACCAAAGTGTGCCTAAGTCTCTGGGCGTAAAGTCCAGACTTGTGTCTTAACGTACTGGATATGTTGGAATAAGGTTGCCGTAAACATGTGAAAACACTTAGATCTGTGTGACTACATTTTGGACTCAGATCTTAAGGAAGTTGTTGACCTCTTTCCTGGGAAAATACCCCGTCCGCCTAATGTTACAATGATACAAAATCACCAAGCAGTTCATCTCATCTGTTGTTAGCTGATGTCACTGCCTTTATTGAAAGTTAACAGCAAGCTACATGCTGTGTGTCTGTTCATTGTGAGGTAAATTTCCCCTTTATGTTCTCATACTCTGGTATGATAACAGGGAGATTTGTGCCAGAAAACAGTCAATTCAATTCCTAACTTCTGTCTCCCTGCTATGGCAAAAAGCCAGGCAGCTTAGCTCTGATCAGAAGCCATTTTTCATATCTGAAAGGATTTGTTTTCATGTGAGTGGGTTTGCCTTCTGCTCATTTCACTGACACGCCATCCTAGAGCAGATTTTACTGCCTCAGTTTTCACAAGTTTGAACTAATTGTAGAACTTGATTACATTGCACTTACTGGACACATCCTGACAGCCATAAAATTACCTGTGATATTATGACTGATTCTTTTTTAACCTATCATGGGTACAAAACGCCAAACCTCCCAAAGTTTATAAGACACTAAAAAAAGAGTTCAAAGTTGATTTATCACTTTGTCATTATAAACTTGCATGTTCCTTCTACAGCTTGTGTGCTGCAAAGAAAGTACTATCAAGTTTTTTTTTTCAATGTTAATTATCAGTTAGATAGGTTTTTCAGCTGTCAGAGTCACAGTGAAAACAATTCCTTATCAAGGCAAATAATTACTTTGATAACACTTAAAATAACTTGATTACCTTTTCCATTAATGCCCTTTTAAAGATGTTTTAGTGTTACTAGATTGTTATTCAAGTTTTGATTTTGACACAGAATTTCCAAATCCTAAACTCAGTATATATGTGCCCTTTTATGGACCAATTAAAGTAGATTAATTTGGTTGTTGTAATGCTGTAGTTTAGGATATACAGCACAGTCATAATTACAGGGTAGTGTGCCTGATGCAGTATAACGACTTACCATGAGTACAAACAAATTCAATCACACACATGACAAAATAAAGCCTGTGAGCTTTGTGCAATGCAAATGCACGACCTGACAGGGAACCTAACTTTCGTTTACAAGACAAACAAAAGCAGGCATGTTTTCTTAAACTCTCCAAAGAATGCCCTTTTCTCTCTTGTCTTCTCCCATCCAGTGTGTGTGGCAGCTTTTCTGCTGATAAGAACCAGCCAGGAGGTATAACAGATGTTGCCCTTACATCCATCTGGGCCTAGTACCCCTGCTCTGCCTCCCACAGCTGACGCTCCATGCAGGACACCCCACATTCCCGCTCCCCTCATCAGGATCTTGGAGCAGTGACACAGCACAGAGAGCAGCCGGGACGCTGCTTTCATTCATGTTTCATGTGTGTATGTTTGACCTCTGGGTTCATTCGAGGTGTTTCCTCTTTGTTTCAACACTCTGCTGCCTCTGTGACCAACACGCACACCCCTTTGAATAACAAACACAAATGACGGAAATGCATAGACATGATGTAAGCTAGTGAGGAAATGTTCCCTGGACAAAATAATCGTTCCCAGATATGAGAGGTGATGATTCCAAAGATACGTACAGTTATTAGCTTTGCAATATTCAATAAAGGGCGTCAGTCCACAAAATTCTGATTTAACGATCTGGAAACTAAGTCATCCATGTAGTATTTTTCCTTAATTAAATGGATTAACCTTCATGGGAAATAGGATTCGGGTTAAAGTTTAACCAAAGGCATGTCATACAGTGATTTATGGGATTAAGGGGCAACACTTAAAAACATTTAAAGAACTCAGATAAACTCATTATGGACACCACAGACAAAGTTAAAAAGCGCAGGAAAATACAATAGATTTATAAAGCAGTAATTTTACTGGTACTTTGATTTTATCCAAAGTAATTTTATCTAAAGTAACAGTACTTTTACTTGAGTATAATTGATATGTTCTCTGTCTTATCTGCTTAGATATGTTCTAGATTAATGTCATTCAAAGTGAAATATTTCAAGCCTTTATTTGTTTTAATGTTGATGATCACGGTTACAGCTCACAAAATCAAAAGTCCACTATCTCAAACTATTAGAGCATCACAAAACATCAGTCCAAAAAAGGATTTAGAATACAGAAATGTGTTGCTGGAGAATTATTCTCATATGCACTTGGTGATTGGTTGGGGCTCCTTTTGCACAAATGACTGCATCTATGCAACGTTGCAATGTTGGAGCCCATCAGTCTGTGGCACTGCTGGAGCGTTATGAAGCCCAGGTTGTTCTGAAAGCAGCCTTCAGCTCGTCTGTGTCTCTCATCTTCCTCTAGACATATTCTCTGAGATTCTCTGTGGGGTTCAGGTCAGACCAGTTGGTTGACCAATCAAGCACAGTGATATCATGGTCAGAGCAGCGGTCCAGTTCTTTTTCTCCTTAACCCAGGTGAGACACCTATGATGCTGTATGTGGATAAGAAGTGAAATAGTGGGGTTTTGATTTTGATGAGCTGTAAGCCATTATCATCGAGATTTAAACAAAAACAAGTGTTGAAAATTTTCACTTTGTGTGAGATAATTTTAGAATATATGGAAATGTAACTGAAATAAATCACAGAAAAAAATGAACTTTTACTTGAGCTTCTGATTTTTGGAGCTGTAGTTGTTTATAAAGAGCCATTATCCAGCTAAAAGGCATGCTAATAAATGGCAGGTTTAAAGTGAATGCATAGCTTATAAAGCATGTATGCTGACACGTTCTTCTAATGACACAATAAAACTTTCACATTCTGTCTTAAATTTCCAAATCTAAATTTTAGTCTTTTTTTAATCTAACTTGGTGAACTTATGTGCTGCAGGAGTCTACTTCCCCAGACACTGAATAAAGGTGGAGGATACTTCATGATGTGCATGTGATGCAGCGGGTTTGTGTTCAAGATGGAAAACAAAATAACCTCAAACATCATGAAGTCTAAGTAAGTTACATCCACGCCTGAGTGCACTTTTCAGCATAGTACAATAATCAAGATTACAGCCAAATTAATTACAACTTGATCCACTTCATTTGCCCTTTATAGTGCTTCTACTTTTTAACTCAAGTTTAAGCCTTTATTGAAGTTAACCTCAGACTTCCTTTGATGTCTGCTTGACCTCTTAAACTCTTTCAGTTCATTACATCTGATATAATGATCATGAAACAAGCAAATCCAAGTCTATTGAATTAGTCTGAGTATACCAAAGTAATTCAATCAGACGTGGACATTGAGAATATTGGAAAGTGTACCAGACAGCTGTTAGAGTCATTTCTTTCCAATCAGTCCTGTTCGTCTGGGATGACTGGAAGCTCAGACTTTCTCACCCAGACTTTTATTATCCCTTAAACTAACATTTCTCTTAATGTCAAAATACATAAACCCTCATAAATCTCTTTCTTAGAAACAAATTTGAGGTGCCTTCCTGGCACTGCCTCAGATTTACAAACTGGACTTTCACGGATTAAAGTTTGTAAACGTATAGCTAAAGTAGATCTACAGGTAAATGCAGGTAAAAATTAATTTTTACTTTTTACATTTTCTGTCCTTTATGTAATGCATAATTTCTGATCCTGTGTTAGTCTGACACTACAAAAGAACAATGAAAACTTGAGTGACCCATTTATTAGATAATAACGTGTTGTTTAGCACATACAGGGGAGCATTACTGCAGACTGAAAAATGCTGGAAACTAAATATACGTTTAACTTACATATACCCTATAGAAGTGGGTAGAGGTGTAACGGGTTTTGTGTTTGTCCTGAACAGGGACATGGTTGGTGCATGTAGTCTCATGACGAATACATCCATTAAAGAAAATGAAATAACAGAAAACAAATGTGACAGTATTTACCTGTCAGTCTTGGGGGCAGTAATGCTGCTAAGTGTTCAATAACCGCTATTAAACCACCAACAAAGAAGAAGTAGCCAGCATATCAAAACAGACAAGGAAGACAAATTTTCTCTGCTCGGCTCCCACTGTAAGAGAAGCGAGATCCACTGCTCAGGATGTCACAGTCAGGATTTTACATTAGTAACCACTGCACTGGGTTTTTATTAAAAACCGTGTCAGAGTATTCTTCAAAAATCATAAATGTGATGTGTTGCTCTAAAAAGTGTGTATTTTAATTGGCAAATTATGTTGCATTTATATTTAATTTTTCAAACCAGTATATATATTAGGCTGTTTTCTGTTTTGTTTTCATGTTGTTGTTTTTTTTCCCCACTTTTTAATCTCATTTTATAAATCACAGGCTGTACCAACTATCACTGATAGTTCTGAATAACACTTAATGACTGATTAATTGGTTGATTCGAATGTATATTTTGACTAGTAAAAAAAGTATTAGCTGCACTGATGTCAGTGAGAGAAAAAATAATATTAAGCAAGGGAAATCTAGAATCAAAAATTTTTTATCGTCTTTATTTTATTTTTTTATCGATGAACTGACCCGGTACCGAACCATGACCCTGTAACTGATTTCTGAATCAAATCATGACCTCTGTGAAATGTTACACCCCAAGAAGTGGGTATAAACTTTATATACCCTTTAAATCAGTGGTTCTCAACTGGTGGGTCGGGACCCAAAGGTGGGTTGCGGAGCTGTTTTCCCTGGGTCGCTAATGTGTGTCTGGGAAAAAATGGTGGCAAAAGTCTATGAAGAAGAAGAAAGAAAATGTAACCAGCACTAACAGGCTTCAAACAATAAGAAATTCATAATCTGCTTGTTACTTATGATCTGTTTTGATTTCTATCTCATACAGATTAATTTCAGTGTTTTAATAACCAGCTAAATCTCCTCACAGGCTCTTTAATGACATCAGCTTATGTCCCGTTTAAACTGAGGCGAGCTCGCTGTGCAATTCTCCTCCAGCCCTTTGTGGCGACCTAAACGCCTCTTGTTTTTCCTGCGTGTTTGAATGCCTCGTCTGTTGGGTGACTTCCGTGGGATTCCAGCAGGCATGTCACTCACATTGTTTGTCCTGGGGACGAGATCTGTGTTAGTCCTGTTTCTCTTCCTCTCTCCTCGGCTCGAGTGCTGATGGAGACCCGCATCCCAGGTGGCCCACACATCAAAACACGGGGGATCACGGCTCTTGGTTTTCAGACAAACATCACTCACTTTCTTTGTTGTCTGAGGGACAGGGGGCACGGCGGTTTATCTCCAGAGGATCTCCCCCACTATCGCCTTCCACCAGCCCACAGCCCCATCCCACAGGAGCCGCTAAAAGCAAATGTCAGTCATGGAGGAGGTGTTGCATTCCTTTAAGAGGTCAATTAGTGGTGGCCACTGAAGGATGTAATGTGCATTTAAAGAGGAATTAAAGATAGCATAGAACAGTCCCACTCTTGGTCATTTTTCTTCCGTATGATATCACCTCTGTCATGTTGCAGTCATGTTTTGAGGATAGCCGCCCCGCTCTCCCTACATACCTACCACACACAGCCTGGTTTAGAGTTATTTGAAGCTGAGCCTGATTCATGATGTGCCACATATGAAACCTATTGCTTTGTCCGGCCGTGCGATGGGGGCCCAGTAGCAGCTCTCAGCGGAGCAGCTCCTGACCCATCTATGCAGGTGACTCCTGCTACGGCTCTTCCCCTGCAGGCCTATAAGGAGTACCGTGTCTATGGGAACTTTTATGAGCATGACCTTAACATGCCCGTCTCGAGCGGTCTAGACTCAGTGCTGTGTTTACTAGAGTCCCCATCCCACTGATGGCTATCAGACTTTTCCCTTTTTACTTGTTATTCACTCTCGTCATAACTCTTTGAAGACGGACAGACGTGACGCTTTGACCGTCCTTGTTGTGGACTTTGTAGAATTTACTGTCACAGCTCAGAAAAACAGAGGATAACAGAGGGGAGGGCTGTATGAGTGTGAGCACTGCCTCTCTCTTCAGGAGAGTCCATGAACATGTATGGAGTACAGCTGTGTTCTGGCTGCTCTCTCAGAAAGTGCTGCGGCTTTATGTAGAGCAGACTTTAATTCATGTCAGTAGGAAGTACATGCATCAGGGAGATAGCTCTGGAGAAAACTTGTTCAAGAGGAAGTTTTCTATGAAAAAGGTTGAGATTAAATCAAATCTTTGTGCAAAGTGATGATGCATCAACGCTAAAACAACACAAGTGACAGTTTCTTCCCTGACGGTTTTAATCATAGTTTTTATGAGTGTTAGCCTCTGATAACTCCAGACACAGTGACTGTTTTGTATAAGGAGCAACAGGTGATTAATCGGTCACTAATCTGCAGTAAATATTTAATTGTTGCTCATAAATTTGCCCTTTTCAACATCAGGGTCTATTTGGTGTGCTACGTGGCCACGAGCCAAACTCTGTAGGTGGATTAGCTCATTGAATCCAAACTGTTTACGGGGAAAGCAGCTCCAGTGACGACACTATGTGGGCAGCTTGCAGCTCTCCAAATACAAACGTTCCGTGTGAAAGAAAAAAAAAAGAGAAAAAGTGAGTATTTCACAGGAACAATCTAGTAAACACGGCTGCTGCGCAGAGAGAGAACACCTGTGTTTTACCAAAGTGCTGGCACGCAGCAGTTTGATCACTGCAGGGGCCATATTTGGTCCAGAACTCATTTAATGTTGCCCTAACAGCGATGACGAAACGCAGCCCGAGTCTGTCAGGAAACTGCATCGTCAGTCACAAATAAGATGAGAGTGAAGAGCAGAGAGAGGAGAAGGTGCTGAGATGATTCAGCTCTGCTGCTCACACACAAACACAGCAGAGGTAGTGGGAATAAGCTTAGAGCTAGAGCCAGAAATAGTGTTTAAGGTGTTGGGGATTAGGGTTAAATGTCAGAAAGGTCAAGTCAGAGACCAGTTTAGATTGGCTTACAGGGGTCAACTGGCAGCTTGAGTGCTGAGAATTCCTACACTTTTACAGTAACCAATGGTATACAATAAATGATGGAAGGATAGGTCTAAGAGTATGGAAAGGATGGAGTCAGTTTAGAGTATGTCATGAGTATGAAACAAAGAAAACCCTACAACTATAAAGTCACACATCAATTTAACACATTATTTAAAAGTGAAGCACAAATGAAGCTGGATCTTCTGTTACAATGTTCACAGACTCTCTGTAAGACTCCCTCCTTGAATGTTTTTACTGGGACGTAGATGCCTGAAAAGTCCCCGTCTGGTGTTTCGGGATCACATGGCAGTTCTGCCTCTCTGTTTACAGTTGTCCTGAGGATTAAGCCTAAACATCCTCTAATGGGATTAGCCCAATGGAAGAAATCCAGGGGAAATATGTCAAACTGTGATGCCATAACACATTTAAAGTTCAGACCAACTTAATTTTTTGGCTCATTTTAAATCCATTTCTTTATCCAAAGATTTGAAAGGAAAACTATTAACTTTAATGTCTTCAGATTCCTTATTTTTGACCAAATGACTACCTGTTCGCTGATTTCAAAGGGAGTAACAAAGTTAAATAAAGGTTAAATAACAAATACATGTAGTTTCCAACCATATTCACTTTGAATTTTAGATATTTTATATAGAATTGAGCCAATTAGTACTCTAATATTGACAAGAGAAATGATAAAATATGATTTAAATTATTAATTATTACATAAAAACACTAGCTTCAGTATTTTACATGAGCTGCATATAAGCCACTACAACATTTAAATGAAACTTTTCCATTCGTTGTGATGCATGTTATACAGTGGTTTTAAGAAGTCTACTAGGAGTGGGAGAAAAAATCGATACAGCATAGTATTATGATATTTTGTCTGGTGATATAGCAAATCGTCTTGTTCACCAAGTATCGATTCTTTCATATTAGTTGTTAATATGAACTGAAGTCTATGATAATGGAAAAATAAAATAAAATGTTGGACAATTGTTTATCCAGTGAGGTCAGCAGAGGTGACCATCATAGAGCAGGAGAAAGTTAGTACAACAAACATGGCAGGACCAAGGGAAGGACATTAGGAATGCAGCAGGGCATGAACTAGATGGACATGAAACATGAAGTTTGCAAGAAGTGCTACATGACAATAAAATACTTCGGAAATACGACAAACATGAGGGCAAGACTAATGCTAAATCAGCTAAACAGTTTAAAAAAAGGGTTTAGATCATAATATATCGCAATGTATGGTATCCCAATACACACGGTACTGCAAAATGTTCAAAATCGCAATAATATCGAATCATGACCCAAGTATCACAATAATATCGTATCATGACCCAAGTATCACAATAATATCGTATCATGGGGCCACTAGTTATTCCCACCCCTAAAGTCTTCACACCCCAGTTAAAATGCCATCCATCCATCATCTTCCGCTTATCCGAGATCAGGTCACGGGGGCAGCAGCCTAAGCAGGGAGCCCCAGACTTTCCTCTCTCCGGCCACTTTGTCCAGCTCTTCCTGGGGGATCCCAAGGCCAGCCGAGCGACATAGTCTCTCCAGCGTGTCCTGGGTCTTCCCGGGGCCTCCTCCCAGTGGGACTTGCCCAGAACACCTCACCAGGGAGGCATCCAGGAGGCATCTGGACCAGATGCCCAAGCCACCTCATCTGGCTCCTCTCAACCCAGAGGAGCAGCGGCTCTACTCCGAGTCTCTCCCAGATGGCCGAGCTTCTCACCCTATCTCTAAGGGAGAGCCCAGACACACTACGGAGGAAACTCATTTCAGCTGCCTGTATCCGTGATCTCGTTCTTTCGGTCACAACCCACAGCTCATGACCATAGGCAAGGGTAGGAACATAGATCGACCAGTAAATCGAGAGCTTTGCCTTTCGACTCAGCTCTTTCTTCACCACGACAGACCAATGCAGAGACCACATCACTGCCGACGCTGCACCAATCCGCCTGTCGATCTCCCGTTCCATTCTTCCCTCACTCGTGAACAAGACCCCGAGATACTTGAATTCCTCCACTTGGGGCAGGATCTCATTCCCAACCTGGAGAGGGCATTCCACCCTTTTCCGACTGAGGACCATGGCCTCGGATTTGGAGGTGCTGATTCTCATCCCAGCCACTTCACACACGGTTTGCAAAAACCGTCCACAATGTCCCGAGTCTGTACTGCTGTTCGGTGCATATGCACAAACATCAGTCAGCACCTGTCCCCCCACCTGAAGGCGAAGGGAGGCTACCCTCTCATCCACCGGGGTAAACCCCAATGTACAGGCTGCCAGCCTGGGGGCAATCAGTATGCCCACACCTGCTCGGCGCCTCTCACCAAGGGGAACTCCAGAGTGGAAAAGAGTCCAACCCCTCTCAAGAGGACTGGTTCCAGAGCCCAAATTGTGCATCGAGCTGAGACCAACTATATCTAGCTGGTACCGCTCAACCTCACGCACAAGCTCAGGCTCCTTCACCACCAGAAAGGTGGCGTTCCACATCCCCAGAGCCAGCCTCTGCAGCCGAGGACCGGACCGCCAAGGTCCCTGCCTTCGGCCGCTGCACAGCTCATATTGCACCCGACCTCTATGGCCCCTCCTACGGTTGGTGAGTCCATGGGAGGGGGGTCCCACGTTGCCTCTTCGGGCTGTGCCCGACCGGGCCCCATGGATGCAGGCCCAGCTACCAGGCGCTCACCATCGAGCCCCACTCCCAGGCCTGGCTCCAGGAGGGGGCCCCGGTGACCCACGTCTGTCTTTCCTGCCGTTCTGCCATAAGAGGTTTTTGAGCCGTGCTTCGTCTGGTCCCTCACTTAGGACCTGTTTGCCTTGGGAGACCCTACCAGGGGCATGAACAGGTTTTATACAAGTGGCAGAGATGTTTTTGCTCTTCTTCTGATCGGCCTGGGCTTAAGTTTTATCCACATCATGCTCCACTGTTTCTCCACTACAGCAGAGCTACATCGAAGCTACGCATGCGTGCAACCTAATTCTGTCTTGTTGCCCTGATTGGCCCATCACAAATGTGATGGACAGAACGTTTTTCCAATCACTTTCTGATAATTTTTTAAAAGTCCTGCCCTTCCCAAACATTCTCTATGGGAGCTTTCCCTGATTAATGTGAAAAATATTAATGCAATGGATAAATGAAACTGTGCATCTAGCGTGTCAGGTTAGGAAAAACTCCAGTTTTCAAAACACCAGGGTACATGATGACAAGGCCTCAGAATCATTCTATCATGATGTCAGTACTCAAATCATATCACCTTTTTCACAATGGCAAAATGTCAGAGGAAAAATAGGAAAAGGTAAAAATCATTACCAGCTGTCAGATGCACTTTAAATGCCTTTTTCCCTTCAGCATTACTGTTTGCACTGAGGGCTGCTACAATGAGTGTGTAGTTAGTGCCCCTGTGTTACCGTGTGACATACCTAGCATGACTGTATGCACAAAGTTGCCTTTTCTTGGTGGAGTATGATAAGTAAGGTGGGCCCCACTAAAGAATAGCTTAGGGGCCCATTATCACCTTAATACACCACTGGTTATGTGCACCATGTATCCCACATGGTATTGTATCCTATTATGAATTTCCATGTGATTCTCACCTCTATGACACATGTTTATCTTAATTAAGGAATCAGTGAAAAACTGTGGCACATTTATGTGTTGTCAGTGGGAATCAGGGGCCAAACATGCTTTGGATTCATAAATGATGCATGGTCACATTAGTTTTATATTTTCTCAAAAAAAAAAAAGTGTAACACATGACTAGATTTTCCTTTAAAGGAGTAATATTCTGTTACATGTTAAGTTGCCAGCCCTGTGCGGAGTCTCACTAAAAACCTGCAAATCTGAAAGTATTCGAGGCATGCTGCTTGATTTCAGCATTGCTGTCTTCAAAGGGGGGCTGTTAGATGGCGCGACGTCCCCCCTTTGCTTCTTAGGTCTCAGGCAGAAGAAAGGCCGGGGTTAGGAAGGCCCTCTCCAGAGACCGAAGGCATCCACAGCATAACACACTCATGTTCCACTAGTTAGCAATTGCTGTATTCATCTTCGTCGTTTTCCCATTCACACCACTATCAGGTTGGACGTGACACCACCCCCTCAGGAGGTCAGGATACCCCCCCTCCCCGCAGACACACACACACACACACACACAGACACAGAGCATAGAGTTATCCTCCTGAAAGAGATCAAAGATGTGATTGGTCAGCGGAGAAGACAAAGGGGTTAGCTGAGGTGGCTGAAGTAGCTCAGTTAGCATGCTGATCCCTCGATGTCTATTTTAACAGCCCTCTGACATTTAAGATAAATTTCCTGCTGAATGTTAACATCTTATTAATGTCAGGAACAGACCATAGAAATGCCTGAGCAGACATGTTAAATGTAGTCCCCTCAGACATAACTCACTTTTTTAGTGCACTTTCTGCCTCACATGTCATTTTAAGCCATTTAGCATGATTACAAATTGAGCTTACGGCCACGCTAATCTCTTTGTTGCTAAATTAAAGGCAAGTTTTAGAAAAGTCTGGAAAAGTAATTCATTGTGCCCGTGTTTGAAGTTGTCTGGCACATGGCGGGTGACGATGAATCGTCCCCCAAAGAGTTAATTGATGGTGAGGGAGGAAAGCTTGAGGGAGGGAAAAAGTTCAGTCTTGTACCTCCCTGTCCTGTTTGAAGGAGATGTGAGTTGGCAGTGCAGGAGAGGCTTGAAGATTAATGTTGCAAAAGGGGGCTCTGACAGCCGCTCCGCTGGTTGCGGTTCTCTTGGGTGGCCCGATTGGTCTTGGATGTCACTTTTGCTACTTAATCTTGTGTATGTGAAGCAGGCAGATTCAGAAAGGTTTTGGTTGGGGGCGGGGGTCGACTGGGCAGAGACAGACTGAGGAGAATGAAGGAATGTCACTCTTCAACTTTCAGCAGCTCATTTCTTCACATTTTATCCAGGAGGAAAAAAGACAACACAATTATAAATCTCCTTCTTTTAACTTTGTTGAAACACTTTTATGACTGAATTTACAGCAGTTCAACTTCACATCAAAAATATTCAGTTTTGATGCACAAAAAGGCCCACAAGTTATTTTCAAAGTATGAATCAAATTTATGAGTCAAATAAATAACATGCAAGAAATCCAGGCAAAATGTATTCTATTTGTAGGGAATGAAATTAATGTTTTACTTTTATGTTTGCAACTTAAGGTTAGTTAAATCCTGATCATGACCTAGCGATAGAAAATATATGACACCACCACATTTCAAGGAGAAGCTTTGTATGGAAAGTATTATCTGGACTATCACCTGCTATGTTTGAAGTCATAAAAAAGACAAATTGATCTGTGTTGATAAATGCTCACAATGACCTAAAAACACAAGATACTTAAAGCTTGTGTGAGGATTCTTTTAAAAGAAGGGGATGCATTCAACTGACTAACGTTCACACCAAACGTGAATGATCGACTATCCGCTCATATCTGAATGTGCAAATAAAGGGAGTTAATGCGCTTACATTTATTCTAATTGCACATACAACTTGTCCTACTTGCACCTCAAATTGCATATTCAAGAGTACCAAAAGGACACAAGAGGGGAGGGGCTTCCTTTCCTTACATCTGGCATTTCAGTCAGTGGTAAACAAAAATGGCTGGATGGATTGTTGCTTTGTATCTGCTAACTTGGGCAGTGCTACCCATGGTATTAATTTTGCAGTAGATGGTGGAAATTAAGTGACAGACGAATGATTTCACAACTTACCAGGCAATCTGACCTCCTAACTCACTTTCCTTCAAGCGAGCTCCTTTTATTTTCATGTGCTGGTAGAACAGGTACATTGCGTCTTATAGCTCAGGGTAGCCACAGACAGACTCCACAAGTGTTTCCTCCATTTTAATATTAAATCAAACCCCAGAACTCACCACATTTTTGCGAACTACTTACTCAGTTTACGCAATTCACCCCTCATATTTGTGGTGTTTGGGCCACCTGAGTTGCAGTGTAAAAACATTTTTTTAATCTAATAATCCTCTAGAGATATCGGCCAAACTATAAGACCACACACCTTCCATCTGTAGTAACAGTTTCCCCGAGATTTTACCCATGAGAACTCATAGAAGAAAAACAATCATGGAGGACCACTGAAAACCCCTGAAAACCCCTCTTTGGGTTTTCCTTTGTTTGTGGTGGGTTGAATTTAAATGTATCCCCATCAGTACATTGTCAATTTTTTTTTCATAAAATTATACTGTTGTGAAAAATAGACCATAACCTCTGACAGCGAGCAGAACATATACATAATTCAGTATATCATTCTGATTCTGGCTTAGGTTATATACCGCTTTCCACATTATTATGCAAATGACATTTTTCTCTTATTATGCACAACAGAGTTTTAAAAGACTTTATAGGTTGTAAAGAACTAAAAATGGTCATTCATTGAATTTTCAGCATTAGGAGGTCATATTTACTGAAATCAAAAGCTATTTCAATCAAAAACATCTTAACAGGCCAAGTTACATGTTAACATAGGAGTCCTTCTTTAATATCACCTTCACTGTTCTTGCATCCATTGAAGTTGTGATATTTTTGAGAGATTCTGCTTGAATTTCTTTGCTACATAATAATGTGGAAAGAGGTGTATATGACTTCCCGCCCCACGGTTGAGGTCTGCAACAGATGATCGCAAAACACCCAACCATAGAGGTCTGCAGCCAGATCCTCTCGGGAATATTTCCTGCTGCATTCATACATCAGCTGGTGACCCCAAATTCTTGAGAAAAATTTACAAGAGGACTGGCAGGAAAACATAAAAGTAGCAGTGAAATTATTCACATATGCAGTTCACCTGAAAATCTTGAGAAGTTTCTAGGAGCAAAGCACAAGAGTAAAAGCACCCCACAAGTAATTAACCACTAGTCACTGGAAATGCTTTTTCTCAAGTTTTTCAACAGCAAATATCTCCAGTAAGTGGTACCTTTGTTCAATTTCCATTTGCATATATTTGTAAAATCATGATTAAGCACAAAATTTATAGTTTCTATTTGGGTCTTTTGACAAGAACCAGTCAACATTTTATCAATGAAAACAATTTAAACTTCATTTTTCTGTGTGGGTCCTGGGGGAGCTTGGCTTTTCTTTGATACCAGGACCAGGAAATAAAGTTCACAATGTCAGCAGAGATCAGAGGTGCAGCTTTGTCCATAGGGAACACCAAGCTCCTCACAAGAGCTTTAAGTAAAAGACTGTGTTAAAATCTTTGGTGCTTAAAAGTTAATATCATAGTAAAAATCCTGATACCTTTCAGACTTTACAGCGTCCTTTGAGTACATTGAGGCGTTATCATATCTTGCTATAATTCTTCAGCAAAGTTCCAGTCCATTAAAAAGTGTCAAAAGTGGTGTTTTTGTCGCCGTCACTGTACAGAGGATGACAAATGAAGCAACGAATAATTAACAGCCCTCTTCAGGTAAACAGGTCCCCTTCACTGCTGCTTGCTGTGAGCTTTTGTTTGGATAACCAGAAGTCATCATCAATCTGTGATCTGTGCCCTTCAAAACAAGCGGCAGTCCACACAGTGAGCTGAAAACACACACACAGAGGGACGCAGGCCTTTGGCTGCACATGAGTGGGCTTGCGTGCCTCATTGCCTGGGTTGAGGAGTTCACAGTAGTGAGTGGCAGCAGACAGCGCTGATCATTGGGTCATCGTAGGCCGGGAAGCGCTTTGCGTGAGTGAAGGTGTGTGTGTTATTTAGAGACGCCCCATTAACAAATAGTAACTTGGCCCACGTTCAAACTAAAACCCTCACATCAGGTCTTGTGTCCAGCTGCAGAGTCAAAGCGGGCCGCACGGCTCAATAACAGCCCGCTTTGACTCTGCAACATAAGAGGAGGATTTTACTGATGACAGGAAGCTGAGCTCACTTTGTTAAAGAGAATAACAGCAAACCAGGATGGTTCAGATTATCACAACATTATAGTTCATTCATATTTACACACCTCCTCTGCTTACTATTTGGTCTTTAGTTTTTACGCTTTCACACCAGTGTCAGTCAAGATTGGAGGCAGTATCTTTTCAGACTATCCATCTGGCCGGACCAGTCTTAAGACTGCGATAGAACAAGAACACTGGGAGAGATTATTTCTAAAACTCAGCACGAATGTCCTCAAAGATGGAGGTATCAGATTTTAGAGGTCAAGATCATCATGCCTCATGTGCAACCTTTGTTTTTAAACTTTCTATTTCGATAACACCTTGAGAGTTTTCTTCAAATTTTGTTTATCATGCACTCTGACTCAAGGATAAAGTGATTACATTTTGGAGGTCAAAGGTCAAGGCCGTTATTCCTCATGTGCATCCTATGTGATCTCAAGATGATTATAATAATAATAATAATAATAATAATAATAATAATAACTTTATTTATATAGCACCTTTCAAGAACAGCAAGGTTACAAAGTGCTTTACAAAGAGATAAAAGAAACACAGGCAATGCTGCAAAGGAACAATGAGAGAATACACAGTACACAAAAACAGATTAAGTAAAGGCCAGACCAAACAAGTAGGTCTTAAGTTGCTTTTTAAAGGAATCAACAGTGTCTACTGATCTTAAACCCAATGGGAGAGAGTTCCAAAGAGTTGGAGCAATGACCTTGAAAGCACAGTCTCCTTTGGTTTTAAGTCTGGAGTGTGGAACAACCAGCAGACCCTGATCAGAGGACCGAAGAGTCCTGCTGGGATTGTAAGGTTTTAAGAGTTCTGAAAGGTAGGCTGGTGCCTGACCTTGCAGGGCTTTTAAAGTAAAAATAAGAATCTTAAAATGTATTCTGAAAGGTATGGGAAGCCAGTGGAGAGAATACAGAATTGTTGTATTGTGTGACCTTTTTGAAGACTAGGTAAGTAGTCTGGCTGCAGTGTTTTGAACTAATTGTAGATGATTTAAAGAGGTTATACTGAGACAGGTGAAAAGTCAGTTACAGTAGTCTAAACGGGAGGAAATGAATGTGTGAATAACCATCTCCATCTGAGCGGTAGAAACAATGTGTCTTACATGAGAGATATTTCTGAGTTGGAAAAAACATGAACGAATTAGATCCTTGACATGTTGGTCTAGAGAGAAGGAGTGGCGAAATGAAACACAGAGATTATGCAGAACAGGTTTTACACAAGTGGACAGGGTTCCAAGTTTCTCCAAAATACCTGGCACTAAGCCATCTGGGGCCGAGACAAGGACCTCTGTTTTGTCAGCATTTAGCTGTAGAGAATTATCCACCATCCAAACTTCTATGGCACTCAAAAAACTGAGTAGAACTGACACTTTAAGCGTGGACACTGCAAAGTAAGAGGTCATGTTTCCAGGCTCTTTAAAACTCCTGTGGAGAACTTTTTGTTTTTGTCAATTTTGGTCATCCTTGCAGCAAAAAAAAAAAAAAAAAAAAAAAGGAACTGTTGTTTTTAATAGTGTAATGCATCTCTCATTGAGAAAAAGTGAGGCTGAGTGCAACTGAGAATCTCATCTAACATCTTTGCACTGGCAGTAGTTTCAGGCATTGATAAAAACAACATGAAATAATCAATCTTGTCACTGATCTTTTTCTGTAGTGGGTCCTAAAGAGACATCCATTTTACTTTTAGTCTGATCCAGTTTACACTCCTCACAGGAGCTTTAAAATCCCAATGCTAATGGAACAACGTGTAAAACAGACGATAGTTTCTCCCAGCATCCCCCATCACAGTACATCCTCATTATTGCATCTTCCAACTGGTGAGGTCAATTAATACTTGACCCATGAAACTATGAAACACTCTGACACTGTTAGTGGCTGAAAACACCATAAAACTGTGATAATGAACAGGTGCTACATTGCATGTTGCACACTTCAGTCGTGGCAAATCTGGCACATATGCAGTCTCTTGGTTATGCATTAGACATGCTATAAAACTGCACCGCCAACTCAGAGAAGTGGAGGTAAATAGTGCTTTAGATTGTGGTGTCAGTAGTTTTTGAGCATTAGGAGAACATAAACAAAGCAGCTAAAGTAAAACTTGGGTAACTAATGTGATGTGCCATCAGGTTGCACAGGTTTAGCGTATTTTATTTTATTTGAACAGCTTTGGTAAGTAAATTGTCACTCTGCATGTTCTCAGGAAATGTCAGTTTTGTGTCTCTTAGGTGTCTCCTCTGTGGTTGAAAAATGAAGCAAATGCTTATGTGTAAAATACTGCACTTCATCAAGTGTCAACTTGGCTGGCTGCAGAAACAAAGTCATGCAAACTCCATGTTAAAATGCTCTTTACACAGCAGAAAAAAATCTGATTTACAGCTGATTCAAAAATAGGTTTTGGTCAGAATATTTCATGCCTCGTGGGCACAAACCACACAGGGGGTTGAACTGTTGAATAACTCATCCGTTTTGGTTACACCATGTTATACCAGCATGACACAGCATGGCATACTTGCTGTCAACACTGCATCTGTTCACTTTGAATCTCTAACCCTGAAAATTTCAGTTTCCACTGGTTAAAAATAAAACATCTGGACCCTTTATTTTGATTGCTGATAAAAGGAAGTGTGGTGCTTTGCACTGACGAGCTGAAAGTATGTAAACAAGTTATTCTTAGGTTTAAATTTTCCCTATCAAATAGCTTCAGTTTGTTCTCTTTTCTTTTGTGGCACACTGATTTTGTGCAGCACGTAACACAATGTGATTCAGCCATCAAAACTTATGAAAAAATGACCATTTGTTTAGCCAATGTCGAATATATCTGATTTAAGATTATTTTGTTAAAAATGATCCAGTATCAGGGTTAAAGCAGAGTAACAGGGTTGTTTGCAATCACATGATCCTGAATGTCTGTTGGGGGGGTTGCCTTAGCACTAAACAGCTCTAAATAGACCTGTACATTGCAGTTATCGGAAAATGTCAGTTACACAGATTAGGGTCGTCTATCCAGATGAAGGGAAGAGTCTTGGGGAGTCTAGTACTGAGGTAAAAAGGCTGCTGAGCCTTTTTAACACATAAAAAATCCTCCTTTTGTCACAAACATGCTTTTGATTTAAATGCTGACAGATTTTCAACCCAATAAAGTTTGATGGGTAAAACCCTGATAGATAAATAAGCCTGTTCTATGAAATGGCTCTTTTACTTTAGCCAGGATAGTTAGCTCATGTTTGAGTGCCAGTTTTATTTCCTCCATTCTTTGTTATTATTTAATCCACATTTAAAAAAGCCAAAGTGTTACCAAATGAAGAGCTGTTTGGGAGCCAAACAAAAAGCTCTGCTGAGCTGAGCCAAATAATCTGGATCTCTTTAAGGAGATGGATTTCCCTTCACAGGCTGGAGGTTAATGAGATAAACTTCAGCTGAAGAAATATGGGTAAGATCAGACTTTAATGTCCTTAACCATGGCAAAAGTGTACTGAACCAAGCCAGATGGCTTTGTGGAAACAGACCATGCATGAGCGTTTTGTGACACCACTCATCCAGGCTTTAGACAGAGGCTTAAATAGTTCCTGCATCATCTGCAAAGACTGTTGCTCATTGAGGCAAGTATCTAGAGTCTTACCAGCCAATCACATGGCAGCTAACAATACTTTTAGGCATGGAGAATGTAATGTTCAAGACAATCTGTTGTAGTTCAAGCTGAGCATTGAAATGCAAATGTACTTAAGAAACTTGAATGATTTCTTGCCAAGGGGAACTTGCAAAACGTATTTACTTCACTGATAAACAGTGTCACTGGAGATTAAATGGGTTGTTTTGTAAGATGTCTTTTTTTTTTTTAAGTCTTTAATGGTAGTAATTTTATACTAACAATAAAACACTAACTGTTAATGAACAGTTTATTCAAAAATAAAACCTGCAGCAGGTTTCATGAACATTTCTAATTCTCCTCAGACAGCTGTGTAAGGGTCTTCATATGTGTAAAATTAAGCTGAATTTCTACTTTAGTGTTCCTATCCTTTTTTATATCCGTTAATTATCAATAAACAGCACATTTATCAGATACCTCATTCTCTTAACAATGCAAATTCAGAGATTTTAACATTTATTCTTTCCCCATAATCATATAGTATTAAGGGAATAGTTACTAATTTATTTTTTTTAACATAACACACACCCCTGGCTCACGTGGGCGACAGACACACACAGTTTGAGCGCACACACAGTGCTGATGTGCTGATCCTCCGTGGTCAGAGAGGAGCTTTAAGAGGAGAAAGTTCTGGTGTTTATCCTCCAGTATTCTGAAACTTTTGCCTTCAACAGATGGAAGCCTGAGGTCTACAATACCAACATGATAGCATGCGTTTCAGTGTAGGTGTGTGCGTGAGCATTGCTTTGTGTGTTACTCTTATGCAGCATGAAAGCAGACAAGGATGAGAGGAGAGCAGCTGATGCTGCGTAAAAGATGCTCAAACAGTCAAAGAGAAAGGGACAATGGGAGAAGGAGTGACAGGGGGGCAAGACCTCATGATGGGGGGCGCAGGTGGCCGAGTGGTTAAGGCGCGCCCCATGTACGCTCCATGTTTGAATCCGGCCTGAGGCCTGTTACCGCTTGTCTCTCCCCCGCTCTCGTCCCTGTTTCCAACTCTGTCCACTAGCCTCCTCTATCAAAATAAAGCCACAAAAATGCCCAGAGTCAAGGATATCCACACATGTAAAATTAAAATTGTTTAACAGTTCTTCTACTCTTAGTTATGTGTAATGTTTGTACCAAAATTGTTGCACTGTAATCATGAGTGGTGTTAAGGAAGGTAGTATCAGCATTGTCACTACCTGGATCTTGCATGTATGGAGCCTGGGTCTGTTGAAGGTGGCATGCTGTTGAGGCTGTGTGGGCCATGTGGTAAGATAGGTAAGACGATGTCTCCATGTTGGCAGGGTGGGTGGTGAGAGCTGCCATGGAGGGAGGTGGCTCTGGGATGCTGGAGATCACTGTTCAGCCCTCTGGAGGTGTTGTGAGACTAACTGGATGATACACAGACAAAGGAGGGTTCCCACTTGACAACCCTGGTGAAGTACGGATTTCTAGCTACCCATCGTTCTGTATGGTTGACTTGTGGAGACAGATAGTAATGGAGTAGGGATATCTTCACTGAGCGCTAATCCTCTGTAGGGCACAAGTATCTTGTGTTAATTCAGAATCTACAGTGGTCTAGGTTTTTGCTGACCCCCATGGGCCCCCCATGTGGCTGGGCACCAAAAAGCTGTCCCATTTTTCCTCCCTTATAATCCGCCTTGCTATGTTGACGATTTACCAGTGTCAATGAAAGAGTAAGAGAAGGAGCTGGCAGGCAGTGAAGAGGAGGCAGCTTCATAATGCTCACACCAATCACAGGGATACTTTACTGTGGGATTAGGAAGATATTTTGGTTAAAACTGGAATAAAAAGTTTGGCCATGGAGCTCACACTAAAAATGTCAGGAAATGATTGAGCTTTCTGTGCAAACTTTCTCTCTTCCTGCCTCTCTCCCACCTCCTACCCCCTAGACTTTTCCAGCTCTAGTGCAGCTTCAGCAGACGGCTGTCAACATGAGTCTGGTTCTGCTCCAGGTTCCTGTCCGTTAGAGGGGAGGTTTTCTTCGCCACTGTAACGAGGCCAAATACCGCTAATGCTGAGCTCACGGTGATTAGCGTTAGGTCTTTATAATAATACATCAGAGAGTATGGTCTAGACCTGACCTCTTTGTAAAGAGTCTTTAGATAACTTTGTTTATTAATTGGTGTTATACAAACACAGACTGACTGATCCATTAACTGATTGTTTGATTGATTTAGCGGGATAATATAATGCTCTGCTGCAAATCGATACTGATAAAAATCAACAAAAGCTTTAAGTTTTCATTTTTTAAGGTTGTATGCCTTTATCAGAGACAGGAGAATGCATGGAGTCTAAAACTGGGGAAAGAGGGAGAGTGAGGAAGGACATGTTGGAAAGAAGCCATCTGCTTAAAGGAAAACAACCTCTACGTAGGCAGACATAATCACTCGCCTGTGGGTGCCCCACAAACACTTGGATACACTTGGCTGTACGCCTTTTACTGATGAGTTAAAACAAAATGTCAAACCAGAGACAAAACCCAATCATAATGAACTGATTAATTTATTTCAGTAATAGTGGTAGTTGTTATTGTCCTTCTTTCCCTGAGGCTTTACTGGACAGAATCATGCAATGAGCCTCTTCATTGGGAGTACTTTTTGTTGTACAAATTTAAATTTTCTTTAGCATTGATATTGATTTGTTTCAATGTAATTCATGCAAACTTTCTAACTTTGTTTCATTCTTTCCCATCATTGTATTTTAGGTTGCAGCAGAAATGTTAAAGACAGGTCTCTGAGTCTCTGCATGACATTAGTGAAAAAGTGTTTTTTTAAGTCTGCATACAAAAAATGTGGCAGAACATTTTTCTGTTATCAGATAGTAATGTTAGTTTAATTTAAATAAGAAATGAAACTTTGCAGCATGGCCAGCTCTATAAAACCTTGTTCAACAGCACACAATGTCAAGTATGAAAAACTTTGGACCAAACTTTGTGTCCTGACTGCTCCAAGCGGTTCTTTTACTGAAGTTTTGCTTGTAATGATGAGTTTGAACAATGCCACTGCGCCGCCGCACTCATTTCACATACATTATTGTGCTTATAGGCCAAGACGTGCGGAATGCTTTCAACTTTTATGACACAAAGTTGTGCCAAAAGCTGCTTCTCTGCGAGCCGATTTCAAAGGGAAAAGCAACACATGCTGTCATTCATGTCTTGCTGTTCAGCTGGACCATTACGCTCATATCAGATCGGCTCTTTTGATGTGCCGAGTGACAGAACAAAATAAATAGCGAGCGCAAGTCTGTGAAAGATTTGCAATGCAGTGCGTTAATTAACGAAGGGCTATACCAATTAGGAGCTCATGATTGGTGTGTGAATGTCAGTGCAGTCACGCAGTTTGAGCCTGGGCGCAGAGTAATACCACTGTTTACTGAACACAAAGGCCATAAACAAGCACTGGCATCAAATACACTGCCAAGTGTGAATAGTTGAACATTACAAAGAATTTATGGCTTTTCCAAACGTCTCTGTTTTTAGGGGAATAGGTTAAAGATTTAAAGGTGTTTTAATCAGTGTGTGCCTTACTTTAAACATTCTCATATGGAAGCAGACTAACTCTGTTATTAGAGGAATCAGACACAAGTCTGCTATGTTTACAATTATTTGCTTTTATTATTTTTTATTATTATTTTACCAAACACATCTAAAACAAAAAATTTAAAACCATTGTATTTCTTTCTAGTGTTCCATGTTTTTCTTTTTTTTATTTCAGCACTCTCTGCATCGTTCAAGCAGAAAAAAAACTGATTGATGGCTGCAGATTTTTGAAATTACAGCTGAAATAAAATGTCTCAATACAGAACCATCAAGTGGACACACATCCATATATTTTGCTTTATTTCACCTGATAAGAATGTTTTTTATCTCATTTCACTCTTATGTCATTATCTTGAGCCAACAATAGTAACAGTAATTTCTCCAGGATTCAAGAAACCAGCATCTATATCTTGAGATAAATAAATATATATTATTTAATAAGATCCTGAGGAATAATCAAAATGTGCTCACTTTTAAGGGGGAGCAGAGTAAAATAAAACATATTAATACATGTCCTTTTTTTGGCTTCCATACCTTAAGTAATAAAACCAGTTAGAAATGTTTAGTTTTGCAAGTCTTGATCCCAAAGTTTCTTTCAACTAAATTAAGGATTTATGGGGGTTGTGTTGGGGGGGGGGGATATTTCCCCCTGGTTTTATTTCACTGTAGTTTCTGCGGTTTTAATGCACTGAATGTTTCGTCATTTCTGTTTGTAGTTGATTGTATCTGTAGTTTTCTGGCACCTTTCTGTTGGTGTTCCATCCAAGTCTGCACAATACTGAGCTAAAGATCTTTTCTCCCCCATTTTGCCATAAACATGCTATTGCGTTTAGCAAATAGGCCTTGTATGGTACTGGTTAGACTGAAATGACAACTACATTCAAGACAAATAATGAGTCTGCGTGTTGTGTTCTTTATGAATGAGCCGGTTCTGAGAGGTCTTTTGTTAACAGGTGCCAGCTCCTGTTTGCAATTTTTGTTGTTGTTCATGGGATATAATAAAGCCAGAATGGTGCCAAATGAAAAATTATGGGAGCCAAAAGGCTGGCTCTTAAACAAAGCTGAGCCAGATGATCCAGATTTTGAAAAACAGACGGGGTTCCCATCACTGCAAGTGTGGTTTGAGAGACATCGGCTATGGAAACACAAGCACGGTCAAGGTTATTGTACCACACCGGACCAAAATGTGCAGGCCCATTTTCCTTTTGTTGCTGCTGTTTTTGAATTTCCCTGCCTCTACCTCATGTCATTAAAAGCCCTGCTCTCCATCTAAGGAAATTACTCACGTTTTAATGCTACAAGACTCCTTTGGTTGGTATGGTTTAAATATTTGGCCTTCTATTAAAAACTCGTGATCCTCTTGCACAAACTGAAACGATTCAGGTATCAGGATGGAAACAAACACTCATCCAGGAAAAATGTCACTGCTGCTTGACTTCAGATACACTCATCTCTGTGTTTAAACAGCCTCTAATTGTATTAATATGTTCTCCTTTGTTTTGCTGTTGCACAACTCAGGGAACAAACACTTCATTAAAGCAGTGGAGCACATTTGGTAGTCAGTAATGAGGTGTGTGTTTGAAGAAAAAGGCGATAATGACCCAAATATTTGCTTTAAACATATATAATAATGCATTTATTGACAAGAATGATACAGGTCTGCAGTGGGACACACTCAGGGTCAGAGCAGCTAACAGGTGGCCATCTTCAGTTTACTTCGCAGACCTCCTTGTCCTCTTGTTCCAGGAGAAGTTTGCTCCGTAAGACTTCACTCTGGGCTTTGAGCTCCTTTTCTCTGTGATGTCGTAGCTCCAGCCTGAAGTCAAACATAAATATGAGTGTAAGAGATGAGGGTGAAAGTATATTCACTTTGGATGAGTTCCAACAACAATGAGGTGTTACTTCGACATCAACAGGCTGTGAGGAGTCAGGAGAGCACTAATCACTTTCATAGTGCGATAAACAGAAAAGGTCGCTTTCCTCTGCTTCGTTTCAACAAACTCCACCAGATGGTTCAGTTCTCTCAGTTCCAGTGAACTTTCTGTGTTTGTTAAGAAACGAGGGTTGACTTTAACTAACACAGGTTTGATTATTAAAGGGTTTCAAGTATCCTCTTCATGTTTTATTACATGATGTCATTAGGTGTCTTAAATGCTTTGTGATGTTTATTTTTGCAACTACCATCTTATTTTAAGGGATTAGTAATATCCCAAAGGTCAAGATTCAGCAAAAATTTACAGCATAAAACAATGACTAATGCTCCTAGTTGCCCTTCAAGATGACCGAGGTGTTCAGAGATACTGTGTGACTCACTCTCTGACAGTGCTTATGCAAATGATAACCAAATATCTTTACATTTACTTAAACTAAGTTCAAGGACACTTTTGGTTACTGTCTGAGCAGCAGTCAGTCCTTCCAATGACAATTTCCCAAAACTTCATTGATTGGTTTGTGTCATCCCTCTATTATTTGCCATAAGATTATGTGAGCAGGATGTACTCTGAATACCAACAGTAGAAAATCTGAAGTCTAAGTTACCCCTGTATATAAGCTGCAGTCTGTTTTTTTTTTTTTTGTTTCTTTTTTTGGTGGTGGTGGCGGTGGAAATTAACCTCCTGCGAGATGATTTCCATTTCATTCAGCAGAGTCCACAAAATGCAGTTTCTGTGCAGCCGTGTCGTTTTACAACCACCTGTTTTCACCACATGGAGTTTGCTAAAGTACAGACGTTGGGCTCTCAGACTGCAGGCATTGCTGTTGGACAAACTTAAAACCAGCGAGTCGCTCTGCCCTACTCTGCCCTGCCCTGACTGATGAGTGTTTGAAGTCAAACCAGCGCTCCACAAAGTTTGTTTTTTAGCAGTATACTTCCTGTTTTCTTTCAACACTGTTTTTCTGCTGAAAGCTGCTGATCTGCTGATTGATGTAACCTATGTTCCACGTCCTGTTCTAATGTCATATATGTGAAACTTACTGTGCTGCTGTCTTGGCCAGGACTCCCTTGTAAAAGAGATTTTTGTCTCTCAATGGGAACAAATCCTGGTTAAATAAAAATAAAATAAAATAAATAAAATAACACTAGAACCACCAAGGATCTCTATGTATCTAAAACAGGCAGTGGGTAAAATTTACCCTTTATTTGCATTGGTTTACATTACTAGCACTCATCAAGAGCAATTATTTAACCACGGACAATAAACAGCTCATTAACCCAGGAAAGAGAACTAGATTACAGTCAAATGATGATCCATCACATTAAAAACCATCTTAAGACTTGCCACTTAGTCCTGAAACTTCCCCCATCATCCAATTCTTCTTCACTCAAAGTATTGGGAAAATCAATTGATATTTCACACTCATAATTGTGTTTTTTTTTTTTTTGCTTGTGGTATCTATGCTGAAGGTCAATCTATGATTTGTAATTAAGCACTGCAGAGGGGGATTTCCGTAGTAATATCTATTGTTTATCTGCTGGTGTGATTTAAAACAGGGAAAATGATTGGTTTCTTATGGGGTACGTGCATGGCATTTCGAGGAACAATTTTGTAAGACACCAGGTGTTACACAATAAACTTTCAGGAAAAGTCAATGACTGACAGACTTAAAAATTGTATCAAAGTTAGATACAATTGAAGAAAAACCTCAGATAAAATTAACCCAACAACTGTTCTAATGTTAATTGAGGGTTATTGCTTATGAGGGAGAAAAGTGGTTAAAATGTGGCACCATTGCATCCCAGTGTGGTCTGTGTTGTTCTGTAATTCAGCACTGAGCAGTGAGTTGCTGTTTGAAGTACACATTAAAGGAGGTGAATTTTCAATCATGTTAGGTCTTGTGCAGTGTGTGACAATGGCAGCTGCTCCCACTTGTGGTTATGATGTTGTGTGTCTCAGCGCTTTATACTAGTATATAAGCTGCACTGGTATATTAGCTGCAGCCAACTTCTTAGATGAAAATAGGTATGCTGCTTACACTCTGGGTGTTTTATTCTAAAGAGTTATCTGCTTCTAATATATACAGCTTACACCAGTATACCAGTATGAGGCATGCCGTCATGATCACAGGTGCAGTCGTCACCCTCAACCACTTGACACGATATGAAAGTTATCCATCATTTGTTGTGTGCTGCAAGCAGCTGGTTCACTGTGCAAAACGTGAGACAGACCAGCCTGCAGCTCTGCTTTTTATAGCTTTACTCCCTCATTAGGTCATAATCCTGAATTAATATGAAGCAGTGGTGAACTGCTAAATAAAAAAAGCCTGAAGAGTGCCCGTTTGATTCAAAAGACTGTTAAGTTGAAGACAACAGTGACCAGTGCAGGTGGGTAGAGTATCAGAGCAAATTGATGGCTCTTGGTTTTTACTTCACAAGTTTGAAGAGCTCAGCTACCTCACTGCTGATAGCAGTAGTTTAACCCTCTGAGGTCTAAGCACTCGTCAGCGCATTTTCTCTCTGTTTTTATCAAAATCTTTGTCATTTTACGTCACAGAAATGCAGTTCAAACACTTCCGTGAATGGAAGAATCTCATCTCATCCCACATGATTCACATCCGGAGTTACAGGGTCAATCAGAAAGCAATGGGTGCATATTGTCACCTCTCACTGTGTGTCATTGATTGAATCCTTTGCCACATCAACCTTTTCCAACCAATTGATACTGTGGAAACCCCAAGCCCCTCCCTATCACAGTTTTTGCAGGAGAGGTGAGGCAAGAGACAGGAGTGAGAGGAGAGAATCAGACCTGTTGATCTCTGATGATGGCGAGGAGTTTGAATGTTGCAGAGGCCTTGAAACAAACACTGAAAAGCAGTGATGAAGATGACCACCTTCATTTTGGTAAAAATAGAGGGATGGACAACATTTATGCTCAAAAATTGATATGTGAACATTTAATTTTAGACATGTTTTCTGCTCTTAACTTTTATTTTATTCATATATTTATATTCTTTTTATGAAGCTAAGACTTTGGTAAACCTATTTCAAGCACCAAAACAATTCATCCACAGGAGTGAAGGTGTGTTTTCACGAGAAATTAAACATTTTTCAAAGACTGGAAAATTCAGCATTCGGGCAAAAATAACTTTACACAGTCCTCTAGGACAAAAATGGGCCTCAGTATGCAAAGAGTTGAGACTGAAAATTTTGATATTGAATATTTGGGTATTGTGTTACTTGCAAGAAAATTGAAAAGATAAATTTAAAAAATAATTTAAAAATTTAAGGAAAAACCCTTAGACATCAGAGGGTTAAACACTATATGGAATAGACAGAATGAACAAGAAAAAGCTAAGCAATATTTGCATGTTTGGGACTTCACTTCATCCCCAGAACAAAAGTATCTTATACACCAGAGCGACTTGAATTCTGGATTCAACAGTTGTGATTATTTTAGTATATCAGTCATGCATTGAATGTTTAGTTTAATGTTCATTTTTAAATTTCTGAAAATTCTTGATATTACCATTTTTATCAGCAAAAGCAATGGCATCTTCCTTGGAGGAGAATGTGAGCATCATGTTGGACAAGGGGTCAGCACTGAAAAACATAAAGAGCTGTCAGCCAACAGATAGTTGAATAAGTTACAGCATAAGAAACATTTTATGATCCAGTTTAAGAAAGAATTATCTCACACTGAGGTTCTGAGCATGAAGGGTGCTGAATGTAGTTCTGATTTTTACCTTTGGGCTTTATAGATAAACTTTAAACAAATCAAATTTTGCTAAAAGTTAAACTACTTTATCAGCGCCCAGTACATCTATATTTTTAATCAGATATTGTCAGGTACAGGTAGAAGGTTCTTACGTCGAGGCCCAGCCCATCAACGGGTTCTCCCAACGTTCTCTGGTGTCAAAGTCCATCTTCCACTTCTTGGTGCTGTTGACTCCAGACTGCATGGCTGTTTTGGCCGGGACAAAGATGTGAACTTTACGGGTTTTAATGTGCTCCTCTGGGACACCTGTCAGAGGGGTGATGTCCTAAAAAAGACACAAAAGAAGAGCATGTTACTATCAGAAGGGGAATGAAGTAAATGGTTCATACATTATTTATCACTACACGTTGCTGAAACCATAAAAGAAAAAAGATTTGGCTGAGAAACAAAATCAAAAGAAGCCAAAGCTTCACATTTAAGCCACAAAGTGTGTCAACTCCTCAGAAACACTGCTGACTTTCATTTGACTTAGTGAGTGTTGTTTGGTGAGCGCTGTCCTGGGTTCATACAGCATGTTTGTTAAAAACCGATGTTCTGAAGCCAGCCTGCAGGTGTTTAAAAAGATACAACCTCAATCTCAGACAGTGTGTTCTCCATGTCAGTGAAAAATGGTGCGAGGAAAATCAGAGGCTTTAAAAAGTACATGAACCAAATGTTTCATGTTTTATATTTTTGTTCTTCTCATAAATTGTTAAAGATTTAGCCCCAGTTGTAAATATCAGAGTAAAAAATAACTCAAATACATCTACAATGTCAGAAAACAATGAAAGATGAAACATCCGTGGACCAGACGTCATTACACGCTCAGTAAAACATCTAAAAGTTTGGATTGTTCTTTTATTCTTTGTGTGATCGGTTGTTCTTTCTGTGGAATTAGAAAGTATTATTATGAGGACTGTGGAGCAGAAACATCATGGTCCACAAAATCTTCCCCAAAATGTTTAAAAACATCTTTGTTTTGGTAACAATCCCCAACACTGTCACATCTGCATGATTTCAAGAGATTTTAAATTCAAATAAAGAAATAATTCCAGCTGAGCACCATGCACTTCTTTCAGCAGTCAGAACATTACTTTGGTGCTATTCATCTTTATGATGTTGTAAATGTCCAGCAGTGCTCAAGCAGCTGAGCAGTGCTTAAAAAGTTATGATTGTTATAATACATTTGATATTAAACAGAGAAAGCTATGATCTGTAGGGACTGTGCAACTTTACTGATCTCACAACTCAATATGATTATGATGATCCAGACAACAATTCAATTTGATTCAGTATCACAATGCACCACAATGGCTGAATCATCAATTTTCTTTTTTACTGCACATGGCTACCTCTTTATTAGTAAAGACAAGCAGTTGGATAATATCAGATCCATCTTTCATTACTAAAAAAGTGCTTTAGAAATGTGTCTTTACATTGTAAAACAAAAATAAAAAAAAACTCTCTAGGTCCAGCAAGACAGTAAAGCATTATCAGAACACAGTAACCAATACTGTTCCCCAACTGCATCAATGCAGAATCATCCATGCCTGCAACAACAACATTTTTACACCTTAAATGGCAAGTGTGTGCGATATGATTTGTCCAATTTCTTGTCAAAAGTATATACAATTACTTACATATGCCACATTTCACATGTCAAGCATCTTGAAATAAGATCTACCAAATAATTTAGACACTGACTTGGTGTTTTACGACACGCTCATGCTGATATAAACTTGCAAAGCAAATGGATACGCCCGTTTCTGTGTTTCTCACTGGCAAATCCATTTTGCAAAGCTCTCATCTGAACAGTTCATGCCTGGTTAGAAAGTGACAGGACCAATCAGCATCGAGGGGCAGTACTTTTGGGCATGACGGAGTCGTGACATAAGCTTCTGCCAGCATCAGTTTTATCAGAACTTGACAACATTTCTTCATTAAAAGAAGAACAAAGAACAGCATCGGTAGCGGCTACGTCACGTGTTTATTGCTCTGATTGCCCCGTAAAGATGTGACAGACAGAACGTTCATCCAATCACCCTCTGAGTGATTTTTCAAAGGCTCTGCCCTTTCCCAATGCTGTCAGTGTCAGGTTAAGGCTAATATACAGACTACATCTCAAAAAATTAGAATATCATGAAAAGTTCAATATTTTTTGTCACTCATTTCAGAAACTGAAATTCATATATTATATAGAATCATTACACATAAGATTGAAATATTTCAAGTCTTTATTTCTTCAGATTTTGATGATTATGGCTTACGGCACTGCTCAGGTGTAATGGAAGCCCAGGTTGCTTTGATAGCAGCCTTCAGGTCGTCTGCATTGTTGGGTCTGGTGTCTCTCATCTTCCTCTTGACAATCCCCCATAGATTCTCTATGGGGTTCAGGTCAGGCCAGTTTGCTGGCCAATCAAGCACAGTAACACCATGGTCATTGAACCAGCTTTTGGTACCTTTGGCATCATGGGCAGGTGCCAAGTCCTGCTGGAAAATGAAATCAGCATCTCCATAAAGCTTGTCAGCAGAAGGAAGCATGAAGTGCTCTAAAATGTCCTGGTAGATGGCTGCGTTGACTGTGGACTTCAGAAAACACAGTGGACCAACACCAGCAGATGCCATGGCAGCCCAAATCATCACTGACTGTGGAAACTTCACACTGGACTTCAAGCAATGGGGATTCTGTGCCTCTCCACTCTTCCTCTAGACTCTGGGACCTTGATTTCCAAATGACATGCAAAATGTACTTTCATCTGAAAAGAGGGCTTTAGACCACTGAGCAACAGTCCAGTTCTTTTTCTCCACAGCCCAGAAAAGACGCGTCTGACGTTGTCTCTGGTTCAGGAGTGGATTGACACAAGGAATGCCACATTTGTAGCCCATGTCTAGGGTTGGTCTGTGCGTAGTGGCTCTTGATACACTGACTCCAGCCTCAGTCCACTCCTTGTGAAGCTCCCCCAAATTCTTGAATGGATTGTGCTTGACAATCCTCTCAAGGCTGCGGTCATCCCTTATGCTGGTGCACCTTTTCTTACCACACTATTTCCTTCCACTAAACTTTCTATGAACATGCTTGGATACAGCACTCTGTGAACAACCAGCTTCTTCAGCAATGACCTTTTGTGGCTCACCCTCCTTGTGGAGGGTGTCAATGACTGTCTTCTGGACATCTGTCAGGTCTGCAGTCTTCCCCATGATTGTGTAGCCTACTGACCCAGACCGAGAGATCATTTAAAGGCTCAGGAAACCTTTGCAGGTGTTTTGAGTTAACTAGCTGATTAGGGTGTGACACAATGATTTTCCATTACTGAACTTTTTCACAATATTCTAACTTTCGGAGACACTGAATTTTGGGTTTCCATTATCTGTAAGCCATAATCATCAACATTTCAAGGAAAAAAGCCTAGAAATATTTCACCCTATGTGTAATGAGTCTATATAATATATGGGTTTCACTTTCTGAAATGAGTGACAAAGACATTGAACTTTTTCTTGATCTTCTAATTTTTTGAGATGTACCTGTAGATCAACAATCAAATCTTGATATCTTTTAGTTGAATAGTCATGCACAAAATTCATCTGGGTTGTTTTTCTGGGTCATCTCAAATCATTAGAATATCTAGTAAAAGTTCTTTAGAATATTATCATCTGCCAAAGGGCGGCCCCGCAGGAACAGTTTGGAAATCACTGGCCAAGACGAAGATGAGAGGAACACAACTCAACAATACAGATGAGATGAAGATTAAAATCAACACAACCTAGGCTTCATAACACCCCAGCAGTGCCACAGACTGACTGACCTAATGCCATGCTGCAGAGATGCAGTCATTTGTGCAAAAGGAGCTTTGACTGATTACTGAGTGCAAAAATGTGCCTAAATTTCCAGAAGGTGAACATTTCTGTATTTAAAATCCCTTTATTTGACTGATGTTTTGTGATATTCTAATATTTTGAGATTGTGGATTTTTGATTTTACATAAAATGTAGGGCTTATCTAGGTTTATCTGGACTTGTCAGATTAAGGCGACTTAAAGTAAGTGTAATTCATTCATTCATTCATTCATTCATTCTTTATTTAATCTCAAAAAACCATTGAGGGTATTCCCTCATTTTCAATGATGTCGAGAGTACAACCAATAAAATGCATCAAAAAAATGATAAAATGAATATCAACAATTAAAAACAGTTACATTCAAAAGCAGAATAGTTCATTACCATAGTTTTAAAGTGACCAATAGGAACAAGTGTTTGCAGTTTAAATGTTTGTTGTAAAGTGTTCCAAGTGAACGCAGTAGAGAAGCTGAAAGAAGTTCTTCCAGATAAAGAGTTTGCCCGTGGAACTTCAAACATCAGGAAGTTACTGGATCTCGTTGGGTACTGATTATGACACTGATTTACTAGAGATGAGATATATGATGGCATTTTACCAAGAAAGGCTTTAAAAATAAATAAGAACCTATGCCTGTCACATCTTACAGTCAGGGGTGCCCAGCCCACCTTTTTAGATATTTTTGACCTGAAATTGAACAAACAAACCTGCTTTGGTTTGAGTTTTTGCAGTAAGTATATAGCATCTTACAAGAGTCTGACGACAAAAGAGAAAAAAGATGCTAACGGCTATCTTCATATGTTGTCCGTGCTCGTTAGCATTGAGGTGGATGACATTGATGCCTAATACTTGAGGTGATTTATTCCAGACTATCAGAAAGTAGGCCAGCGCCAAAACAGGAGGAGGAGGGGCCTTATGGTGCACTAAATGCATATTCCTGAGCAACTGGAGCCCCTTCAAGCTCCTATCAAGGATCAGGTCCAATTCTTCAGGGAATTAGCAAACAAGCAATGGGAAGTCTGCGACAAAACACAGACCCACCTCCCAGCATGCAGGCACCAGCCACCCAAAGACTGAGGGCTTTCCAGGGCACTCGCCTTTCAATACAAGAATTTTACACATCTCAACGGCCGTTACAACTTCAAAGAATCAAATTTTCATCATTGTCTGTCATCTGCTGCTTGATTTGTAGAAAAGGGGTCATTTTGCGTGAACTCCACACAAAAGCCCGTCCTTCCTTTAGTGAAGGAGGGTTCACTGGTATTTAAGCTCAGTAAATTACAGGTATGACTGCTAAACCACTGCACGTTTCACTGAGACATCTTTTGCCATGCTCGGAGGCAAGACCAGACTGAATTTGATCATAAACAAGATCTGCACCCTGAAACGATGGTTCAAATGGAAGGGAAAAGACGAACAAAAGAGGGGGAAAACACTTCACAAGTGCTCTGTAATTATTTCCGGCTGCCCTATCTGCTTAACCTTAACAATTCCTTCTTGTCACAGAGAGGAAGAAAACATGTTCTCTTCACCCAAAGAGGCTGATGGTGGCCGCTCCATGACACAATAACACATGGAAAAGTGCAAAAAAAGCAGTTAAACGAGGAGCCAGGTTAATTTTTTTTCATCTTGGAGAGTGCAGCAGGGGATTATAATGTTTTAAAACATGCCTTTCTGACGGATGTAATCTTTTATTTTCATGGATAACGTTCAAAGCTGTTTTACTCTGAATGTGAGAGGTAAGAAAAACTTCCTGAAAATTCTGGAGCAAAAACAAGAACCATTAAATACTTTGATCCCAGCGAACCATTATAGATTTGGAGCAGTGAGTCAGAGGAAAAAAGTCAGAGGAAAAAAACAATGTTCTTCTAAGTTTGAGGTGAAATAAATTTGCAGTAAGAAACATTTAGCAGCTCTGTGGTCTCTTCAGGGGGACAGTTGCATAAATCCCTCTCTGAGACGCATTAGAAATGATACCCCTGGGATTAGCAGACCAGACTATGGTTATGCGTATGTACGTTACATAAACCATAACTGACACATGAGGCCCATGTATGGTTAACTGATGCAATAATCTGTCCAGATGTAGCAGACCTTAAATCACATCTTAGGCCTGGATGAGCACAAAATCTCCTTCAAGAATAAGGGAGGATATGTCAGAACAAAAGGTGTTCCAATTACTGACAACACTCTGCTCATTATCTGGCACTGGTTGCCGAAATACAAGTCTAGACTACTGCGATACTTGCATGCATTACAGTGAGAGCTTGCAGGGTTATCGGCACAACAGACTGAGCCACAATACCCGGATTCACAAAGGGAAAGATCGTGGCTGGAATGTGGTGTGTTCCCAGGAGGACTAGAGAGGGCCATCACAAAAGGAAAACCCACACGGTGGGCACTTTTTCTTCTGCCATGTACAGGAAGCAAAATGAGAACTATCAAGTTTGACACTATTCACAGGGCCTTCACAGGGCCCTACAATACCTGGCTGGGCAGGCAGAATGCTGGGCTTAAGAAAGGGGGGAGAAAGGCTGGCAAAGTCTCCGTCACGTGAAAGCGTGTCGATATTTCTGACACCTCCAGGCTACAGGCCAAATAAAGAGCATAGGGGCTTGTCGCTGTGGGGCCGCTGGGCCCACCAGAATGCTAAAAGCTGGTACCCCTTATGCTCCGACAGAGACCTGGGACGGATTCCTGTGTAAACAAGTAAAAAAACTTATTTTTAGGTTAAAATTTCAAGGTGCTGAAAAGGAAGTTTTATTGGGGGTGACCTGATGCTTGAAATGTGTCTAAATGTTCAAGAAGCGCTGCAATATTTTAACCCCTCCATCAAAGCTCTAGTGAAACTCCCCTCAGTGAGGAAAAACACCAAACTGAAGATGTGTTGAAGGAAACCAGGTAAAGCAAAATATCCTCCTCTACAACCGTTTGTGCCATCACCTCACTCTTAAACTAGAAAAGCACTCGGAGAGCGCAGACTTCCACCATTAACCCTATCTCCCAATAGTACAGAATCCTTTAAAAAATTCCTGGATCAAGACGGTGATCCGGATCACTCCCAAAATCCAATCAGTTCTTCCTTATGCCATTTCTGACATTTCCTGAAAATTTCATCAAAATTTGTCCACAACTTTTTTTGGTTATGTTGCTAACAAACAAACTAACTAACAAACTAACAAACAAACCCATCCAATCACATAACCTCCTTGGCGGAGGTAACAATCTCTCTGAAAATCCTTTCACATCCTCCCCCCGCAGAGGATTTACAACTAAACCTCCACATGTCCAGCAGTCAAAAGTTGCACTCTAGAAAGAAAAAAAAAAGTCTAAAAGGAAAAATCAGAAGTTTCTTTTTGATCCACCAATTAGAAAATGAAGTCAATGCACAGGCATTACATGTATGTTCTAACCAGACAGATATGAATTAAATATCGAGTCCACCTGCAGGTTTGAGTGGCAGCTCACATGAGCTTTGTGAGAACATTACTGTTCACTCACTTAGTGAACTGAACAGCCCTGTTTTTTCCACTTCATCATCTGATACTCCCTTTGTGCCATCTTTAGTAAAACAGGATTATTCTGGACCTAAAATAAACCAGAAAAAGGGAAATTCACATCTGTTCTTGTAATGATCCTGGACGGCTCAATTATAACAGTGAAAATGAGCAACTCTCCAATAAAACCACCCATAGGAGATCATGTGTTGTAGATGTCCAAATTTTCATTGTTTCAATTCCTTTTCGTTTCCACCTTTTGAAATGAAAAGACACTGTTTTTATTTTAATGATTGGTAGCAAGAAAATCAAAGCTCTGAAAACTTCAGATCTTCAGTTATTCCTTTCATCAAAACCTGCTGCAAGACAAAGAGAGAGCGCACTGGCTGAACTTTGTTGACACTGCTGGCACATTTAGTTGTAAAAAAAAAAAATACAAGAAATGACACAGTTTTAGATGCATAGGACTTCTAAATTTGTCATTGTGGCACTGAAAAGTTATCAATATCATTTGATTCTTACTAGCACCATGCTGAAGTAGGGAGGCCCTGATTGTCTTTTTGCTGTCAATACTGAATAGGGGTGTAATGATTCATCGATGTATATCAATATATCGATTGGTTGATTGATAGTCCAATCAGATCGATGGAAAGTCAAACATCGATCTAAATGGATGCTTCAAGTGACGCTTTTATTTTGAAATTCCCCCTGCACGCCCGTTGACAGTTTCCGCCCCAGGCAGCGTCCTCAACATGCTAGCTAACTAAGTAGCAGCCATGGCTTAAAGTTTCGCGGCTGAGGGAAAGAGGATATCCTCTCCTCTCTCTGCTGTGTGGATACATTTCAGACAGACGCTACTGCAGAACGGATCTCTCCCCTTAGTTTGCCGACCACATCTACGTCTTTATCTGTATATAACCACCGTATGAGATCGTTCACGGATAAAAACACTCCACCTGTAATGGCAGAGGAAGTGAGTGCTGTCTTCAGCAGATACACAGAGAGGAAAAAGTCTGCTGTTGCATATCTCCTTTGATACACTTATTTTACATCTCCGTCTCACATTAGATTTATAATGAAAATATAAGCTGTCCAAACTTAGCGTGGTTCAAGCAGGACAGCTGTTGCCTGTATACCCCCACCCCCTCACTCTTGTTATAAAGCTGAACATCACAGGAACGTCTTTTAAAATAAAACTTTGCTCTAGTAATTTGTCTAACCCTTTCATTTATTAAAATCAAGGTTACAATAAATAAAAAATGATAAAGAATCATTATATAACATCATATGCCACATATTTTACCTCATTTAAATCTCATAAGGTGAATAAACTAATTTAACTATCTGCCACATTAACAGGCTCCTGAGTAAAGTATGAAGGGCTGATATAGAGCAGAAATATCTGTTGAAGTCCACATGTGTGTAAATAAGTTTAAGAAAAAAATCTAAAATGGGAACACAGGCACAACATTTTGATCATTATTATAAAGGGTTGCAGAAAAAGTCCATAGCTTTTGGTGCTTTAAAGGAATCTGGGGATGTGAGGAAATAAAATATTTGGTACTGAAAATGTTTGCTGTTTTAAATCAATATGTTTTAACACAAATGTGCATAGTTGTTTTCCTAATTTAAAGGTAATCGGGGTAATCAGGTCTTTGTTGTTTTTGTTAAAGACGTATTTTTTATTAAATACAGAGACCTGTCAATAATTTAATTGCAGAAACTGTTTTTTTTTTCTGTAACTATGTGAAATTTTTTGCACAAAATCACCTGATATCGATCCTAGGCCCCATATTGAATCAAATCGAAATCATATTGTGGCAGATTTTGCGATATCAGAAAAAAATCGTGTCCAAAATATCGAAATCATATCGTATTGGGAGGAATCTGGTGATTTACACCCCTAATACTGAACATTTTTTTGAATGAGACTTGCAGATACTGATAACAGTAACTGTTTTGATAAAGTGGCTTTAGAGGCAAACCGTCTATTTTGCTCTATAGTGTAATGCGATAACCTACAGTACAGGTGGCATCGAAGCCTAATAAAGGAGCGTAAAAGTCATCCTTACCCATAATGTTCACATACTACAGCTGTGTTGCATTCTACGGTTTTTCTCCAATTATTTTCTTTTTTGGGGTTGATTTGCCTTCATTTTGACATGATTCTATGATTTTTTGGTTCTGTCATGGGTGAGTACATCATGAAGTTAAAAGGTTAATGTTTGCTACAAAGAACCTGTGGTTTCATGTAAAATTCTGTGGCTTTTTACCTCAAAAGTAAACTTTTCCTCATCAATGGTGCTGTTGTAGCTCTGTGACCTACTGACCTCACGATGACCTTTTGCTCATGCTGCAGGATGAGAGGTGATGCTGATAAAGATCGGCCTTAATTATTTATATCCATGTTGTGCAGCCTGGTGAGCTCCGTCATGCTGCCAGCTGACTTTACAAGAAACATATAAAAAGTTACGGACAACTTTAGAGCTTGAAATAACTAAAAACATTAATAAACTTCATCTACATGTCCCAAAAAGGGGGTTAAGAAAATTTTAAAATCTGTTGATGGGGTGATTATGCTCGACTTTGCTGCTGCAGCACCTGTGGTTATTAATAGCCTAAATGTTAACATTTCTCATTACTGATCTACACACAGAGAGAAGAATTAACGTGTTCTGTAAACTAACATTACAGCCAGCTGCAGGAGAGTGAAGGTATGTGTATTCGTACTGTACCAATTCGGTAAGGTACAGACGTGTACCGAATGGATACATGTGAAGCAAACTCACATATAGACAGAAAACCAGAGAGCAACTCAGTGTCACACTGTCCTGGCAACGACAGCAACAGCCTGAATATTCCCAGATAAAAGTGTCCTGTTAAGGGACATTTTGTTTCCCAGTAAGATACAACAGTGGACAAAGACAACAACAGTAGCGCTGACAGCACGTCGTCCAGCAGATCAATCAAAGCATTTTAAAAAGGCTCCACTCAAACAAAAACGTCACTGTAAAGAGGAGGAACAACAAAGTCTCACCAGCTGGTTATGAATTTCCTATTTTTAAGATTAAGTGTTTTTATTAAAACACTGGTGCTCTGGCTCTGTGAATCAAATTAATTCTACCTTCAACTATCAGCCTCAGAGGAGGGAGAGAGGAGACTCCTTCATGTCTGCAGCTGTGTCATAGGTAAAGTTATCCTCAGTTTTGAGGTTATATAACATTAATTATTGCATATTATTCACACTCAAAAGTACCGAAAATTGGTACAGTTGTGTACCGGTACCGATTCACAGGTACCGAGAATCAGTACCGTACCAGTTCAAATGTGAAAGCTACCCATCCCTACCTCTGATTCCAGCTTGTTCATGTGAAGATTTTCTGTGTTTTTGTTTGTTTTAATTATTTGTTTTTGTATTTAATCATTGAACTGATCAAATATATGTCATAAGTATAAAATAACGCTGTATAAGAAGAGAGGATTGTTTAAAAATGCTGGAACTGGCAGTCTAAACTTTAACATTTGTTAGGGTTTACAAATCCAAACTGAGGTTTTGAATGTACTTCCTGTTTGTATAGTGGTCAAATAAATACACAAATAAAGCAGCCTTCACATACCCATTTCAAACAACACACATTAGGACATTATACCGGGTAATGGTGCACATGAAGTGATAGCCAAGACACGAGTACAGTCCAGTCTATCACAGCACCCGTATGCCAAAACCACAGGAGGGGCTAAAGGGTCAGCCGAGCTGAATCATGTTGAGTCAGCATGTGGTGAAAGGCCAAACACATCACCCTTAACCCCCCCCGTTCCCCTCCTCACTGTCCATCCCACAATCCAACACCCAGACTGAGAACGTCAGTCATCAGCTCATGGACATTCCCACCTTAAGACATCTTTGAAGAGGAGAAAGCGTGCCAATTACAGATTGGACATAGGGGGTGGGTGTTTCTAACAGAAACAAATATTATGTGGCTTGGTCATGTGTGGTAGGGGTCCAACACTGGAGAATGAGAAGCAGCTGGCATGAGGGTCATCTCCAATCTCGCATTACACATACCGATCTGAATCGAAGAGAGAAAGATGCAGACACATTTGTTTGTGTCTGTGCTGTATGGCATCTCTGAGTCACCACCAACGAGCATTTTCAAAGGTAAAATCCTGTAGATACTACCCACAACTGTTGTATTTTAGTAAGAAAAAAGACAGTTTTATTCTATGATAACAAAACTTTTTGGCCTGTCAGACAGAAGAGGCATGTAGTTGTCAAACGAATTGTCCGCACCAAGTTTGTTAATATTTTTGATTCTTAGATACTTTTTTGTACTTTTCAATACTAGTTGTCTTAAAACAATACATTACTCTTGTTTTAATGTTTGATAGAATCAAAAAGAACACAACTTTTGAAAACATCTGATCTTCAATAATATTTGTAACCAAAAGCTGCTGTGAGAGAAAAAGAAAGAGCAGTGGAGGTCTGTTTAAATTCATGGGTCAGTACAGCTGGATTGTGGACAGCAACACTAACTTTCACAAAAATATTGGCCTGTTTCAACACTGAAACTTGCCAGTGTTTTGTGCAATTCATATTGTGTGACTTTGCTTGTGATCTTCGGTAATCGAAAACAAGAAATTACCCAATAATTGATGAGTAGGATTTCTATTTTTGTTGCTGTGGTATCAAAACAGGTAACGAATGGCTATTAAGTATTGCATCAATTGTTTTCATTAGACCTCTGCCTATGTGTTTAAAAAGAACTCCTGAAAGAAGTCCCAATGACAGGATGAATCGTTAGTGTCTGCTTTGTTTTAGCTTTTCACTAGAATTTTTTAGAGGTGCATGCTTCCACAAACTTCTGTCTAATTCCTCTCTGGAAAAAAGACTGGGAAGGTTCAAAAAGATCATTAAAATGACTTTGTTATCACTTTCTTTCTCAGTCACAAACACATTTTAACACTTTAACACAGGTAAGAAACAAGGCTTTTTATGACAGCTGACAAATCATGACAATTAACAATCCCACTGACAAGAGTTATATAAATACATTTTTTGGTGCCTAAAAACAGTATTCAGTATTATTCAGTATTATTAATTTTATAGATCAATCATTGTCAATATTATTTAGCTTTGTTGACAAATTAACCTCTTTATTGTCAAAGTGAAAACAGATTTCTACACAGTCATGTAAATTAAATAAAAAATATGTAATGTAAAATAAGGGATTGCATAAATATTCACCACCTTCAAGTCAGTATTTAGATGCACCTTCTCTATTGGATTGAGGTCTGGGCTTTGACTCAGCCGCTCCAGAACATTCACCTTGTTGTCCTTTATCCATTTCTGTGTAGCTTTTGTTGTATGCTTTGGGTCATTGTCTTGCTGGAAAATAAATCTCCCAAGCCAGAGTTCTCTTGAGTAAGATTGTCCTCCAGGATTTTCCTATATTTTGCTGCGTTCATTTTACCCTCTACCTTTACAAGCCTTAAAGGGCCGGCCGAGAAGCATCCCCACAGCATGATGTTGCCACCACCATGCTTCACAGTGGAGAGATGGTGTGATTGTGGTGATGTGTAGTGTTTTGCGTTTGCCAAACATAGCTTTTTTTCCAATGGCCAAAAAGCCCCATTTTGGTCTCATCAGACCAAAGAACTTTCTTCCACTTGACAATGGAGTCTCCCACATGCCTTTTGATGAACTCTAGTCCAGATTTAATATGAGTTTTCTTCAACAGTGGCTTTCTCTTTGTCACTCTCCCACAAAGCTTTGACTGGTGAAGAACCAGGTCAACAGTTGTTGTATTCAGAGTCTCCTCCATCTCAGCTGCTGAAGCTTGAAACTCCTTCAGAGTAGTCAAAGGTGTCTTGGCAGCCTCTCCTCTCTACCTAGTCTCTTTCTTGCTTGGCCACTCAATTTGTGAGGACAGCCTGATCTAGACAAATTTACACAGGTGTCATATGCTTTTGATTTCTAGATGATTGATTTAACTGGACTCCAGGGGATGTTCAGTGTCTTGGAAGTTTTTTGTTTCCATCTCCTGACTTTAACTTTTCAATAAGCTTTTCCTTGAGTTGCTTGAAGTGTTCTTTTGTCTTCAGGGTGTAATGGTAGCCAAGGAAACTGATTAACCAATGACTGGACTTTCCAGACAAAGGCATCTTTATACTACAATCACTGAAACACATTCACTGCGCTCATGTGATCCTCATTTCACTAATTGTGAGACTGCTAGCACCAAACAGCTGGATCTCTGTTGAATTAGGTCAGTCACTTTAAAGGGGGTGAATATGCAGTCACTTATTTTTCCTTAAATATTTTTGTTAAATTGACATTACTTTGTAGAAATCACTTTGACATAAAAAAAGATCTAGTCCTCTTTATGTGTTTATCTCATGGTAACAATGCTGGTTTTCCTTTGGTAACTCGAGATCTTGAGGAAAACAACAAAAATGAACTCATTATTAAGTGAAAAAATAGTTTTCCAGAGGAAAGATGAATAAATTGAGATCCCAAGAAAGAAACTGAAAACTTGCTTATTGTCAAGAAAAAATACTGATATTAACTGTATAAGGTATGTCCCTGAAGGGCTTCTGTACATCTAAAAGCTTTTGATAGTTATATTTTTGTCATCTGTTAAACTAAGAGTTATTTTTCCTGTAAGTTGATAGTGTGTTATTCATACAATGTCCATAAAAAGTGTCTATCAAGTCCACAGAGCCTATGACTAAAAGGATACTCATTAAGTTTCATTCATAGATGACTGAGAAAAACAATACAAAAACAAACATTCAAAAATATGAAGCTACTTTTGAGTACTGATCCATTATTAGAGATGATTTCATGAAAAATAAATTATGTTGAGAATTTTATTTTGATAATCTTGGATGGAATCTGGCATGGAATCTGTGTCTTTTTGACGATCAAACTACAAAGTTAACTTTAAAAAGAGTTGTTAGCGTAATTCTTCTGAATACATGGTTGTGTGGGCAAACAGAAGAAGCAAGCATTTTTATCCGCTCTGCAAACACAACACTTAGCAGCTAGACACTTCCTAAAACTAGCCAGCGCTGACAGGCCTGAGGAGTCCTCTTAAGAGGCTTAGTCTCTATGGAAGAGTGTTAATGAATGAAATACTATTTAGTGGATGATACATAATAAAGCCTCTTGTCTGGCCCTCTTGAAAGACCAACATCCTCTGACCCACTACTCCAATCTTGAGCCAGGAGATTTTTTTTCCTGCATCAGCGAGCCGTATGAGAGGGCAACCAGACAAAACAGACACTTAAGTTGTCTGTATGTGTGACAGAGGGAGGAAGGGTAGGAGAGGAGGATGAGAGGGAGAGGAAAGGGGGGGTTGGGGTGGTGAATGTGGTCTGCTGCACTGTAGGTCACTCTGTGTCTGAGGCTAGATGGGCTTAGAGAATATGCACCCCTGTACAGAAGATTTAAACTGCTCTGGCTAAATACTGTACATTCTCAGAGCTGGGATGCCTGCATTTTTATTGTGATTTAGCGTCTCTGTTGTCCTCACTGCTATAATTTTCCAAATTTTATTGTAATTTCAAAATATGAAAGAAAATGGTTAGGGTTACTTTTCAGTGGCATCCTTCATTCACCAGAAAAGTTTTTTTTCCCCTTGGTTTTATGATGTGAACTGGCGTGTCCAAATCAAATACAATTGGAGTATAACAGCTTCCTGTGAGTGACCTTCCCTGATATCTTTAGATGATAAATCTTGACTGACAGGCTCTGGGTTTCTCAATCTGATTCCAATTTAGGCCATTCAAAACACCAACAACCTGCCTTTAGACTCGGCTAACTCGCCGCCATCAAGCCCACATCTTTGGACCAGATGTTAGATGACTTTCCAAGTGAGTGCTCCAAATTCACAAGAAATCTAACATTTCAAATTAGCAAACTCAATATGCCAGAAATCAAATGGTTTTTACCAATTTAATCCTCTAACCCTCTCCCTGTCTTCCTCCCCCTTCTATTCCCCACACTCTAATAACTGTCCTGCTCTGTCTCGTAAAACCCGAGTGCCTTTAGAGAACTCTATAACAAGGCTTCACAAGCGCTTTAAGATTATGGTGTTGTCTTTATGTGCAGAGAGGGAGCACACTTGGCCACAGCTGAAGCAGGAGCAGACACTCAGAAACTGGGATAGAAGAGGGAGATGTTGTATGAAAGCATATCACAGCAGCTGCTGAGGTTAAAACGGCGGTTGTCTCTCCACAGGGCCAGAGAGTAAAGCAAAGGCCGGTCTCTAATTGAGCGAGGTCGCAGACATTCCGTGTAAAGCTGTGTATCAGTGGCCAGCCAGCCGGACCCTGAGAGCTGCCCAGCATGCTTAATCAAACAGTAATTACAAACAAAAGCAGGTCGGCATGGGCACTCTAGGGAACAGCTTTGGGCACTGGAGCTCCATCACGCAGGTCTTTCTACTTGGCATCATTTCTGAAATTCAGACAATACCCTCAGAGCTTTGATTTAAGCTTGTTTTTAACGATTTTAAGCTTTTAAATACAAAAAAAGAAATTGAAACGTGCAAAATCTGCAACAAATCATTTTTTCCACCATTTAATCTGCTGATTGGGGCCTATTTTACAGTAATTGTTCAGCCCATAAATGTCAGAAAACAATGAAACTGCTTACAGTTTCCAAAAAAAAAGCTGAATATTTTACACACTGTGAGTGCAATCAATTACCCAAAGATAATCAATTTGCAATCATGTAGGAAAAACAAAAGCACATTTCGCCACTTTGAAAGCAGGAACTAGGGGAATGTTTGGCATCTTTGCTTGACAAATCATTACACCTGATAAATATGAGTTCCTGGCAATTCAAAGGTTTTGGAAACAAAAGAATACAACAATAACCATTTATCTTAACACAAGCACATTCATCACATTCAGAGTGCTGTTAATATTCTTTTCGATGTGTTATTTTTAGAGCGGTCAAAAGATTAAAATCTTTCTTTGTGATTAATCATTAATCATTAGTTAATTGCAATTAATCACACCCTTTCAATCAAATCTTAAAATCCCACTATTTTGCCTTTTTGTATCATTCTGAATATTTCTACTGTACTGAGCTATGGGTAACTGACTTTATGTTTGGATACAGACCTGCTTTTATGTATATCAATGATAATAACATGAACTTAACCATAAAAGGAACTTGCTGAGTAATAAAAAGCAAATCAGGGAAAAGTTAAAGGTAAATCTTTGATGGTTCAGGTGCCTTTTGACTTGTCCACTGAGCTGTCTGAGTTTTTAAAGTGAAATGAGACAAAAAAGAGCAGTGGTGGACATAAAACTGTGGCTACAGGGAGAAACTGACGTGGATTTCACCAGAGATAAAAGGGACAATAAAGCATGCGATTAATTGCGCTTTAAAAAATGAGTGCACTGATTATAGATCGTAGTTAGTCACAACAAATGCAATTAATCTTGGCGGCCCCAATTATTTTGTTCACTCAGCAAATGCGCAAATAAATATCTCATGTTTATTAGCAATACTTTTAATAGGAAGTTTTGCACCGACTCCTGAGTGAAATATCCAGGTCTTAGCTAATAAGTGCTGGACAAACGTTTAAATATTTTATTACAATTCATCTCAGAATCTCTGTGGCTAGTTGTTATTGATCTCCACTTTTTGTTGCCTTGGAAATTCCACAACTGGTATTAAAATAGTTTCATTAGGGGTTTTTGTGCCATTTTAAACCAACTTCCTGCTTATAAACAGATATGCTTTTCATAAAAAGGAAATAAGAAATCAAAGAATACAACATGAACTTTATCATGAAAAAGAGTTTGTCATTGATTGAAAAGGAAAACAGGATCAAAGAAAAGGCACATTTTTGATAACACAATGTTCATGTGGGACAATAACGCATGCTATTTAAAATGAATGCACTATTTTTGGAACTTAAATAATCACAATTAATACATTAATCCTGACGGCCCTTTTCAAAGATTATTTTTGTGCTTTTCATGTCTTTACTGAGAGGACAGTTCTGTGGATTAACGTGGTCATAGACTGAGGGGGCTCAAACTCAGGGCTGCTGCTTTGAAGGCTGCTAGTTCCTTTGTACGAAGGATGCGTAGTTTGTTAACCACCTGCACGCTACAATTTCTACATTTTTATGTCAGCGGTTTGCTACTGTTTGCTTGTGTTCTGTGGCTTGTACCTTTTTTTTTTTTTTTTCAGAAAATGACTGCTTCTGCTCCTGAAAAATGACAACAAGCCAGAAAAACAGACAAAAAAGGGAAAAAAAAATCTGAAAGAAGCTTTAATGCTTAGAGACACAAAATTGGAGAATACTTTCCTCAAATGTTAAAACAAAGCCACTAATCTGGGGCCCTTTCATGGCTTATTAATTATTAAAAAATGCTGATTTATTTCCTCCACAGCCTCCTGTAAATTTTTTTCAAAATGTCCAAAAAATGTCTTTAGTGGAGGAGTTTTTATGTCAAACCTGCAGGAGCTTCTTGCCCTTCACAGCTTAAATTTGCCTGTAATGGAGATGGCTGCCGAGACACTAGTTCCTGTAAGCTTTGCATTTTTTGGACAGACGAGAACCAAGGACAAGACAATGAGTGTCACACAAACATTCTGAGTTTTTGGAGTGTATTCAGAATATCATCTGCTCAGGCCAAAATGCAACATCATCTAAATGAGGTTATTCAGCAAAGTTCACTAGAGAACAAGCGGCACACCACTTTCTCCTCGGGCTGCTCGAGGGAGACAGCGTGCAAACCCGACATAACCCCTCAGTGGATCGAGACCATTGTTTGATTGGTCTAACCAGAAAGCAATTCACACTTATTGACAGGCTGATGAATGAGTAGCGTGCTGACATACGCTGAATGCCCAAAAGGGAGAATGCTCTCATTGCCCTCTTCCATGTGAGACGGAGACCACTGTACTGTAAACAGCTGAGGGCCTCTCTTTTTGGCCTGTCTGGGTGAGCATTAGAGTACTTCCCGCCGTCGCCAGCAACAGCATGCCACAAAGGAACCTCTGTGGCCGACAACACTGAAGTGGCCACTGTCTTTTTCGTGAGTCTCAGGGTGTCTCACAAACTTTTTTCCATGCAAGCTTCTTTTCTTTCACCCCCTCCCCATTTTTTAGAGGCCCTTTTTTTTTCCTCTCCTCTGCTGTTCCTCTCAGTGGCCCCTACTGAGAGGACAGAGACAGACACTCCGCCCAGCCAAAGGTTTGTCTGCCAGTATGGTCAGCTTTGGTCTGGAACAAAAGCGCACTGACGCTGCCCACACACAGCAAACCCCCCCAGACAAGTCCACAACAGACTCCCACATTCTCCCCAAACTCCCTCGTTCCCTCTTATCTCCTATCTCCTCCGTCTCTTCATGACAAAGCATTCACTTCAAAGATTCCTCTTTGTTTTGTACAGTCGGTGCATGGTAAACCTTGGCTACATTAAACACTTGCAGCTGTTCACACTGTACTTTGGCACTCAATTAAATACCCTGTCTGCTTAAATATAAGACCTATTAAAGCTGTGACACTTCACTTGAGAAAATCTAACTTTAACCAATCACATCACTATCACCCAGTGGCCGTGGAGCTAGATTTTCTTACATGTTTCTAATAGAAACACTGTCTTTCAAAGCTTTTGTCGAAGCCAAACCAGTGGACAAATCAAACATTTCCTGCAGAAATATTTGAAACAAAAGAAACCGCAGAGTCTCCAATTTACAGGTTAATGGCAGCACACATAGCATTTTCATTTTAAAGGGGTTATCTAAAAATTACATTTGCTTACTTTGAAGAAACCTAATAAATTGCTTAAATCAGGAAATGGGATTAAGAAACATGACCAGCACAGAGAAAAGCTATATAGTTAAACTGGGATCAATTAAGGTAACTCAATTTAGGATGACAACTACAAGTTTCTTGTTTTAACAGTGTATATACAGAAAATCTAATATTAAATTTGATATTTCTTAAGACCTTTATTAAGACCCTCTTCATATATTTTAAGACTCTATTGCATCTACAATTTCTTTTACATTAGCGACACAGTTTAGAATATGTTTTGTGCTGACTGTGGGATAAAAATGTGACAACATAAAAAAAACAAAATACCAGTAGTATTTCTTGTTGTACTATGCAAAGTAAACTTTCTTACAGCATTTTGAGATTAGAGTATGAGAGAAAAGATCTTGATTTGATACCGCAAGGTAGCCGACAATGGAAGGTCTTATTTATGAACAACCTAGAGTAGCCCTATCACAGTTTTGAAGTCCTTTGTTTTTTGTTTTTTTTTTTACAAGTTTTGCGCTTCAGTTGAAACTACGAAGAACAGCATGCATTTAGGTTTTTTTTTTTTTTTGAAAAAAAAAAAAACATTATCGCCCATTTCACGATACTTTTAATGTTCTTTTATTCAGATTTTGATGTATTATATGTACGATTGATGATCACTTTACTGTTGCAGCAGATAAACCAAAGCTGACTTTACATGTGTTACAAACATTTTAGTAATCTGGCAGAGTTTTAAAAGAACATCGCGGTTAAAAAGCAGAAAAACTATTTTCACTGTTGTCTGGTGATTATAAATTTTAAAATGCAGCAACATTTAAGACTTCATTAGTCTTGCATTTAAGACTTTTTCATATTTTTTAATAGCCCTAATTTTGGTTTAATCAATTTAACAACTTTTTAATACTTTTAAAGGCCCTGCTGACACTCTGTTTAGGGTTATCACTCTGATGCAGCACAAGTAACTCTTTCAGTACTCCCTCCATTATGGTTTCCATTTTTTCCAACTTTTCAAATGAAGTCCACAGAACTGGTAACAGGACAACACGTGTGAACTTTGGCAAAAACAAAGAAGCCTCATGATGAAACGAAGTTCTGCAGAAATAGAACAGATCAGTGCCAAACAGTCAGACCTGCAGGACTCACTTCTGCCTTTAGAGGATTAGCTGCTCAAAGAACTGCACTGATAAAAGCAGAACTGGACAGGAGCACAGGGAAGAGGGTTATTTTTGTGCTCAAGTTAGAAAGATAGAGTATTAAAACATTTTTATCACATATCAGCAAAGGCAATGAAAATTAAATTTGAGACAGTGTTATGATTTCAGTTATGCAGCATAGTAAATTTAAGCAGGTAGGATTAGCTAGATAATTTTTTACTTCTTCCTACTCCTTTTCGCTCATGTAAACTGAGATGCTTGAGAATTTGCAGATCCAAGGTAGTTTTGTTTTCATTTCTTGATGTTCACTTATTTGTACTTTTTAACTGTTTTTAAGTTGTCATTTACATGATCAAAATAAAGATATCAATCAATAACTGACAAAAATGTGGGATTGAAAAAGAAGTCTGCATCCTTGGCGGATTTATCGTTTTAAACAAAAGATAATCCAATTAAAGCTACAAAATCTGAGGGTTCAATAAGGTCAAAATGTTACGATTTTGCTGACAGTGTTTTGGGGAGGTGTTCATCAAGGACGTGGCTAGTTTGTTGCGCTTAATTTAATATCTAGAACACCCTAGATGTGTTGGCAAAACACAAGAAAAGGACACATCACAAAAACTGCACACTGTAAACTTGGCTCTATTACAATGACATTTTACATCAAAGTAAAGCTGGTCAGCATTTTATTGAATCGGTCTTTGTCAAATTATAATGTTGAAGTACTTTTTCACCTAGACTCTATTGGGTAATCTATTCACTAATTGCAGTCACCTTTTTAATGAGTTGTTACCAAAAGTTGGAAGGGTCCCGCAGAGAGGATTATTGGGAGCTGTGAGCACAGACAGAACTACCAATGATAACATTTGCCCTTTCCATCATAATGTTACAAAAGCCTACTGTCTAATGCAAGCAGATTTTGGCAGCACAGAATAGGAGCGTTTTTTAACAGATTTTCCAGGGAGGTAATTGGTAGACCAGACAAACGACAATCCCTGTGTCACGTTGAACGGGGAGGGATACTTACCAATTTCTCATCAACTGTGATAAGTTGCGTGTCTTGTCCTGATTTCTCTGCCAGCCTTGATGTGGTTGTGCTTGTAGACCTGAAAAACCATTAGATAGACATTACACGCAAAGAACAAGCAACCAAAAACAGACAAGCAACACAGAGGTAAATGACTGCTACAAGTTAAACTACGCAACAGTCACTATCTTGGAGGAAGAGGTGGGATGAGGACATTGAGAAAAGGGAAGAGACAAGGAGGGAATCCCCCCCGCCACCTATTAGTTCTGTCTGGTGAATCTCTGGCAGACTCTCGTTCTCATCCTAATGACAGGACGTGCTTAATGTTGGCTGCGGTCAACTGTCAGGCGAGGACTGTGTAGCTCTTTGTGAATGTGCAGCCGTGTCCTGTCACAAAACAGCAATGTGCCATCACGGCCCGGCCAGGAAGGGGCTATCTGAGATCATTTGATTCGCAGTAATTACCAGATTATCACAGTTTTACATATATGCAAAATGCATGACTTCTTACACTGCAACGTCCTCCTAAACTGTCTCATATTTTCATTTTAAGATAAATTAAACAGGCAAAGGTTAATTCTGCAACCAACACAACACGTCTTTCTGGTTTAAAATGTCAAAATGTTGGAATATGTAAGACAATATTCAACTGCATAAGTCGTCATTTGGATAAAACATTTTAAATCACACTCATAATGAATATAAAAGGTTTGTATATCAACAAGGCTGTATTGCCAAAATGCTGGATTCTACAGCTAAATATTTTGTTTGGTATCAGATTTGATAAGTTATTGATTGTTCCTCTAATAGCTGAAAAGAAATCTAAGTCATTTACAGAGGAAAAGTAGCAAATACTTGTTGTTTTCAGCTTCACAAATGAAGTCTTGTCCTTTTCTGTTTCTACAAGTTAAATCCTTAAGACCTTTGCAGGAAAGCTTGCAGGAAAAGGTTTTTTGAATTCAAAATAATTACTATATTTGAAAAAGCTAGTGCTAAGTTAGAGATGAAAGCTAGTGATGAATAAAAACAAGTTTAAATCTCGAGTATTTTTCATTACTTTTCAAATGAGAAACAGGACTTTAGTCTGTTAAGCTCTTTGTCTTTTGATCGATTGTCTTTTTTTTCCTCATTTCAGTGAAGAGATTTTGTTTCCAAAGCAAAAATTTCCTTCCGACAAACTGTTGCGGCTATTGAAGATATTCATTTATTCTCATCAATATCTTTATTAAATCACTTTTAGGCCATACAATTTGGGAAATTACTTTTAAATAAGACACCAACATATTTGTTTCGGTTGTGCAATGCCATCAAAAACATCAGCAACTATCTGATGACTTCATCTTGTGCATAAGGAGACCAACGTTTGGTAATTAAAGCTGGTAAGGCCAATGTGATAAAAATCACATTGTTTCATTCAGTAAAGCAAAACAAAACATAAACACAAAACGTTACAGTTACCTGTTTTAGTGCAACTTTCTTTGAAACTGAGACAAGGGCAGACCAGGGAAGATTAAAATGAAATCCCGCCTGATCTTCATGTTTACTATTTCTGGAGCCTAACAGACAGTTGAGTCAGATTGTAATAATTAGGGATGCACAATGTTGGATTTTACAATACTAATATACTTTAAAGTTAATAGAAAAAGGATACAGACAGAATTCAACTGATGTAAGTCTGTTGGTCCTGCTCCAAACTCCACTTACACTGAGCATTTGTACATATAGTCTATATTTATGGTCGACATCTCAGCTGGAAACATTGACAAAAAATGTTCATAACTACTGATACCGATATCATGTCTGTAATATTGTTCATCCCTAGAAATAATAAAATTACTTTATGTTATTCAAGACACAGTGCATTAAGAAAGTATTCAGACCCCCTTCATTTTTTTCAGTTTTGTATGTTGCAGCCTGATGGTTTTCATGCACTGAGGAGAGACTTCCATCTAGCCACTCTGCTGTAAGCCCAGATCAGTGGAGGGCTGCAGTGATGGTTCTCCTTCTGAACCTTGTCCCATCTCCACCCAGGATCTCTGGAGCTCAGTCAGGGTGACCATCAGGTTCTAAGACACCTCTCTTACTAAAGTCCTTTTCCCATGATTGCTCAATTTGGCAGGATGACCAGGTCTTGGAAGAGTCCTAGTAGTTCCAGATTTCTTTCATTTGAGAATCATGGAGGCCACCACGCTCTTGGGAAACTTCAGTGCGGCAGAAATTTTTTGTAGCCTTGCCAAGATCCGTGCCTTGTAACAATCCTGTCTCTGAGCTCTGCTGGCAGTTCCTTTGACCTCATGGTTTGGTTTTTGCTCTGATATGCATTCTCAGCTGTGAGGCCTTCTATAGAGAGGTGTGTGCCTTTCCAAATCATGTCCAATCAATTTAATTCAACACAGATGAACTCCAGTAAAGGTGTAGAACAATCTCAGCAAAGATCCAGAGAAATGGGAGGTACCTGAGCTAAATTCAAGTGTTTTTGCTCTTTACTAAATTAGCAACATTTTCTAAAATTCTGTTTTCACTTTGTCACAATGAGTACTGACTGTAGATTAATGAGAACAAAACTGACTTTTGTTTTTTACTGCAACATCAGAAAATTTTGGGAAAATGAAGGATTTCTGAATACTTTCTGATTGCCCTTTAAACTAAAGGGAAATTCAGCATTGATTGACAGGAAAAAAGCAACTATTTTTAAGGCTTTTGCAAAAAATCCAGGGGGACAAATCACATCGACTGACACCAAATAATATGTCCTTGCCCACATGTTTACCAAGAGCTCAAAGAAATACTGACAAAATAAAACACTGTCCTAGTTCAAGGAAATCTCCCCAGTTATAAATGTTAATTATTGCTTTTTAATTATTATTATTGTTATTACTATATCTTAAGATATAAGATAACAAGTCATGCAAGCCAAGCTGATGGTGCAGTCAGGTAAGACAGCAATTACTCACATTCCTACTTAGCCTGTGAAATGAATCCAACAAGACTGGAAAAATAATCATCTGCTATTTGACTAGCCACCAAGAAAACACCACATCTTTCTCAAAATACAGTCTGTTCAGATCAGTATTATTATATTATATTATATTATATGCCAACATCATGTTTTCAGCAGCTTATTGGCTGACTTATGTGACATTTATTTTTAAGTGTGTCTACATGCAGCAAATTTTAAAAATATAAAAGAAAAGACTCCCATCAAGCTTTGCCTGGCTGGATACAGGATGGACTGGTCAGAAATACAGGTGCATCTCAATAAATTAGAATATCATCAAAAAGCTGAGTTATTTCAGTAATTCAATTTAAAAAAAGCTAATCTCAAATATTCTGTAGATTCATTACACACAGACTGATATATTTCAAGAGTTTATTTCTTTTAATTTTGATGATATTGGCTTACGGATAATGAAAACCCAAAATTCAGTATCTCAGAAAATTTGAATATTGTGAAAAAGTTCAATATTTGAGACTCATGGTGTCACACCCTTATCAGCTAATCTACTCAAAACACTTGCAAAGGTTTCCTCAGCCTTTAAATGGTCTCTCAGTCTGGATTAGTAGGCTACACAATCATGGGGAAGACTTGACAAATGCCCAGAGACAATCGCTGACACCCTGCTCAAGGAGGGTAAGACACAAAAGGTCATTGCTGTAGAAGCTGGTTGTTCACAGAGTGCTGTATCCAAACACATCAACGGAAAATTGAACGGAAGGGAAAAGTGTGGTAGACAAGGTGCATAAGCAACAGGGACAACCACAGCCTTGAGAGGACTGAGAAACAAAGCCCATTCAAGAATTTGGGGTAGCTTTACAAGGAGTGGACCGCAGCTGGAGTCAGTGCTTCAAGAGCCACCATGCACAGACAGATCCAGGACATGGGCTACAAATGTCACATTCCTCGTGCCAAGACAAAAAGGGACTAGACTGTTGCTCAGTGGTCCAAAGTCCTCTTTTCAGATGAAAGTAAATTTTGTATTTCATTTTGCAATCAAGGTCCCCGAGTCTGGAGGAAGAGACAAGAGGCACAGCCGAGTTGCTTGAGGTCCAGTGTAAAGTTTCCAATCAGTGATGGTTTGGGGAGCCATGTCATCTGCTGGTGTTGGTCCACTGTGTTTTATCAGGTCTAAGGTCAGCGCAGCCATCTACTAGGAAGTTTTTAGAGCACTCTCTCTGCTGACCAGCTTTATGGAGATGCTGATTTCATTTTCCAGCAGGACTTGGCACCTGCCAAAAGTACCAACACCTGGTTTAAGTTCCATGGTATACCTATGCTTGATTAGCCAGAAAACTTGCCTGACCTAAACCCTGTAGAGAATCTAAGGGGTTTACTGTGAAGAGCAAGATGCGAGACACCAGACCCAACAAGGCAAAAGAGCTGACTTCCACTATCAGAGAAACCTGGGCTTCCAACACCTCAGCAGTGCCACAGACTGATCGACTCCATGCCAAGCTGCATTGCTTCAGTAAATAATGCAAAAGGAGTCCTGACCAAGTATTGAGCACTGAACATATTCATACATTTCAGATGGTCCAACATTTCTGTTGAAAATCCTTTTTTATTGGTTTTAAGTAATATTGTTATTTTTTGAAATACTTAATCTTGTGTTTTCAATAGCTGTTAGCCATAATAATCAAACTTACAAGAAATAAAGACTTGACATATATCAGTCTGTATGTAATCAATTTATAGAATATGAGTTTCACTTTTTGAGTTAAATTACATATAAAAGTAGCTTACACTTTTTTATGATATTCTAATTTATTGAGATGTACCTGTATGTTAAAATGAGAAACATTTAATACACAACGGCTTGTTGAGGAGATGGAAGTCTTTATAAACAATAAATAGTTTCATATCAATGCCCTGTATGGACACAGATGGCCGATCTGTTAGATCGTCCACCATGTATGCTGCAGGTCAGACCTGTGGCTTTTTTTCCTCCATGTCATTTCCCACTCTCTCTCATCCTCATTTCAAACTCTATCTACTGTCTTCTTCAAAGACAGGCTAGGGCTGGGCGATATATCGAGTATACTCGATGTATCGTGGCTTTTGCCATGTACAATGTATAAAATGACTATATTGCAAACATTGAGTATAAATTATGTGGAAGTTTTGAGCCGTCAGCATGTAGTTCTTGCTGGAGTCTTGCTCCTCCCATTTTCCCTGAACGCATCTCTCACAGCAGAGAGCTCACTCCCCCGCCCATCCCGAAAACCCTCCCCCACACGTGTGCATTTTTGTATCAGCGGAATAGAGAGACGCATTAGAAAGGAAGCAGATAAACACAGCAGCGTGGTGAGTTAGCGGTGAGCTAGCAGCATCCAGAGATGGACTATGACTACTCTAACCAGTTTAAACAGACGACATCACATCACCCCGATTTTAGCATCTTTACACTGGCTAACCATTCATTTTACAATTGATTTTAAGATTTTACTTCTTACTTTTAAGGCACTGAAAGGCCTGGCTTCAGAATATATTGTTTATGTTTCCTCTGGAGTTTTTCCAAACGATGTGAGTGATCATTGTGTTATTGCTGTTGTTCAGGATACGAGGATACCAAGGAGTGTGCCTCGTTTTATTGAAAAATGCGCTATGAAAAACTTTGTTGAGCAAGCATTCATGCATGATTTGTGTAACTTTTGCTGGGACAGAGTCTCCCTTTTTGATGATGTTGAACTTGCCTGGAACTATTTTTATGAAGGTCTTAGTGAAATTGTGAATAAGCATGCGCCCATGCGTGGGTATAGAATCAAAGGGCGTGATAACCCGTGGTTTTCTAGAGGGCTTTCAGACCTGCTGCATGAGTGGAACAAGGCTTGGGCCAGGGCACGCAAGTCTGGAAGTGAATCTGATTGGCTCTGTTTTAGGCAGCTGAGAAATAAATCCACATCTGTTGTTCGTAAATCCAAAGCTGAATTCTATTTGTCTTTGACAACAGATAACCTTAACAACCCAAAAACCTTCTGGAGCACAATTAAGTCTCTTTCAAATAAGTCCAAATCTGCTAACCTTCCAACCAGATTTATCATGGACAGCCACAAGATATCTAATAAAACTGACATGTTGAGTTCTTTTAATAAACATTTTATTTCCTCAGGATTTGTATTTAAATCTGATACACACCCCCAGATTTCTTCAGTTACTGAAGAAACCAGATGTGACACTCCTGTTTTTAACTTTGCTCCTTTTAGTGTATATGATGTATTGGCAGCTCTGAAAAATCTTAACAACAATAAACCAGCTGGCCCAGACAATTTGGAGCCCTTCTTTTTAAAGTTCGCTTCTGAATTCATTGCTGAACCACTTTGTCACATTTTTAATTTATCTCTTAGTGAAAATAAAATCCCTGCGATATGGAAATCGGCTTTTGTTGTCCCTCTTTTCAAAGGAGGAGCTCAAACTGTTTTAAATAATTATCGGGCAATATCAAAACTTTCTGTGCTATCAAAAGTGCTGGAAACTCTGGTCAGTGATCAAGTGAAAGAATACATGGCTACAAATTCTGTTCTTTCTAGCTTTCAGTCAGGATTTAGAAAGAACCACAGCACTACCACTGCTGCTATGAAAGTTTTTAATGATATTCTTAAGGCCTTGGATAAGAAGCAGTGTTGTGTGTCTCTTTTTATAGATTTTTCTAAAGCCTTTGACACTGTGGAACACAGAATTTTATTGGAACGTCTTAAAGCTTCTGGGTTCTCAGAGCATGCTGTTGGGTGGTTTGTAGACTATCTTAGTGGCAGAACCCAGGCTGGTCAATCACAGGGTGTCACATCTGAGTTTTTACAGATCCACAAGGGGGTTCCTCAGGGTTCAGTGTTGGGACCGCTCTTATTCACTTTGTATATTAATTGTCCTGGACAAAATGTTCCAAACACTTATTTTCACTTTTATGCTAATGATACTGTCATCTATTGCTGTGCACCTACGCCTGCACAAGCTTTTGTAAATCTTCAACATGCTTTTGATTTAGTACAAGATCAGATTAACAAGCTGCAACTTGTTCTAAATGCAGATAAAACTAAACTCATGTTCTTTACATCTTCAAGAACAGCTAAAAGATCTCTGTCTGAGAAAATTGTTACTAAAGATGGTCAAGAAATTGGGCTGGTATCCTCGTTTAAATATCTAGGGTTCTTACTAGATGAAAACTTGTCTTTTAAGGAGCACATTCAGTATGTTGCTAAAAAGCTGAAGGTTTTACTAGGCTTCTTCTACAGAAACAAGTCCTGTTTCTCTTTTTATGCCAGAAAGAAGCTGGTTGAGTCTACTTTTTTGCCTGTTCTTGATTATGGCGATGTTTTGTACATGAATGCTTCTACTCAGAGTCTTCATGTGCTAGATAGTGTTTATCATGGAGCTCTGAGATTTATCACTAACTGTGGATTTCTGACTCATCATTGTACTTTATATTCTAAAGTCATCTGGACTTCTTTTATTACACGTCGCCTTGGTCATTGGTACGTCTTCATTTATAAAGCTGTTCTCGGCAGCATTCCGGACTACCTTTCCTCTTTGTTGATCTTGAAGGATGGATTGCACAACTTGCGTTTGTATGACTTTGTGCAGTTTGTTGTTCCCGAAGTCCGAACTGAACCGGGAAAGAAGGCTTTTAGGTTCTCTGCTCCTTTTGCATGGAATAATCTGCTGACTGAATTTAAACTGCAGAACTTGGTGACTCTGAATGTTTTTAAATCTTTAGTGAAAACTCTTGAATTCAAACTCTCTGAATGCCACTGTTTCAACTAGGGCTGCAACAATCCGTCGACATAATCGTTTGTGTCAACTATAAAAATTTGTCGACGCGGGAATTCAAGTGTCGACGCGTCGTATTATTGTTTTTTTATATTGGTAAAATCTAGTACCGGCCGGTAAGGACTCATCTGTACTTGCAGTTCACTACAGGAAGTGGTGGGGGCAGTATCGCTCCCACTGTTTACATTATTCACAGAAACTGAGAAGAAGAAGTTAAGCATGGCGGAAAGCACAGAGAATGCACCAAAAAGCCAACCCAGAGCTTCTAAAGTTTGGGAACATTTTACAGAAAACAAATTGGCGAAACTAGTCAACTGCAAACTGTGTCAAGTCAAACTCTCGTACCATGGCAGCACTACGGCAATGCACGAACACCTGAAATGTAAACACACTGTAGCTGCTGCGTCTTCAAATACAGTGAGTGGGCAAGTTTGCAAGTTGCATGAATATCTTTTAGATCTTTTGCATTTAGTTACTGAGCCCTTTGTGCTTCAGGCACGAGGATTAATTCCAGTAGCCTACTTATACGCCTAACGTTGGTGTTGTACGTTAATCAGTCGGAAAACCATCTTTGATATTTGTTAGGGTAACGTTTTTTCAGTAACGCTATTTAGTGTGCAGTTTACTTTAGTTATCAGTTCAATACTTTTGTATTAGAGGAAAAACAAACCTTGACGATGTAGCAACTTGACATGTCATGTCAATTTGCTAAACCATTAAGTTCTCACAGGTGTGCATGCATAAGAAGGCAAGGTAAAACAGGGATCCAAAATAGTATGCCAAATAGCCATGATCAGTCGACCAATCGTTAAAAATAATCGCCAGATTAGTCGACATAAAAATTAATCATTTGTTGCAGCCCTAGTTTCAACTGATGATTATTTTATTATTGTTGTTTATATTTATTGTGTATTGTTGTGAGTTTGAGCGCATGTGCTGTTGAAACTATGCATTGCTGTCATTCTTGGTCAGGTCTCCCTTGAAAAAAGAGATCTTTGATCTCAGTGGGACTTACCTGGCTAAATAAAGGTTAAATAAAAAAAAGAAAAAGAAAAAAAGAACTTTTAATCCCCTATGTCCCAGCCCGCAGCCTCAGATCCTCAGGTGGGAACCTCCTGGTTGTTCCAAAGTCGAGACTTAAAACTAAAGCATTTTCCATCAGGGCTCCTCGACTTTGGAACGACGTAGGAGATAAGGCATGCAGAATCAGTCGGTTCTTTTAAATCACTTCTTAAAACACATTTTTACAGACTTGCTTTTATGTGATGTCGTCTTCGTCTTCTTAATTGGTTCTAATGATTTAATTTGATTCAAATCTTGTAACAGATTTATTCCTATTTTTTACTCTTTGTTTATTTCATTTCACTTTTACATCACTCTCTAATGTTTCTGTCCATTTTATTGTTTGCTCTCTTTCTGCTTTGCTCTTAAATTTATCATTTTTAAAGCCTCATTTGTATAGAGCATTATCTTTGACAGGTTTTTTCCTCCTTTATTGCAAATTTACTGTTTTTACTGGCTGTTGTCCTGCTTCTCTTATCACGTCTGATTGCTTTTACCCCCTCTTAATGTTGCTTTGCTCTTAACCATATCAAAACACTTTGCAAAACTTTGTTTTTAAAAGCGCTCTATAAATAAAGTTATTATTATCATTATTATTATTATTAATACGAGAAATAGCGCAGGGTCTGTCATCTGGTAGGGCTTCAGCTTTTAAAGGGAAGAGGTCGAACTCACGTGGTAATCTGAAAATATGCTGAAAGATGATGCCAAGATAACAGTTGCAGTAACACAACACATTGCTAAATAAATGAGCCTAGTGTTGTTGAAAAGTCAGAATTTAAAAATCTCATAAAGACACTTCACCCAGAATGTGGGATTTGTCTGGGCACAAACATTTTGCTGAAAACTTCCTGCCAGAGTCGTACATGCCAGAGAGAAGATGGCCCAGCAGTGGAAAAATGTGATCCACTTCTCCACAACTACGGAGGCTTATCTCAGCCTAACCGCTCAAAACACCGCCAACGAGGAGTTAAAATGTTCCTGCCTCCAAACAAGCTTTCACCCCCCATGATCACACAGGAGAGTTTCTTGAATAAGGTCTAAAGATGCTCTCTTGTCATGAACTTATCAGAAAATGGTCCAGCGTTCATCAGCACAGATAAGGGACCAATGTGATCAAAGCTGTGAGCCTGAATGGTGGACTAGACTGCAGGGTTTTGGCCATTTACTGCATGCAGGATTGGTGAGTTTTGTGTAGTTTTGCTTCAGCCTTAATGAGGAAAATAATCATTTTATAACCAGCAATAGTGAACATAACACAGAAAACATTTCAGAACTGTTCATACACTGTAAAAGACCGAGTGTTTCACGACTTATGTACGTTTGGTTTATCAGTAAAAGACTGAGCGAAGTCCATTTCAAAATAAAACAGTGTGCTAAGTTTGACTTTATATTGATTTTGATCATCAAACTAGGGTCATATGGGGCTGAATTAAACATTATACAGGTACTTAGAGCATATTTCAAAATACTGCGATATATATCGTATATCAGTATATAGCAAAAATATATAGGCATATCAATTTTAAGCCATATCACCCAGCCCTAAGACAGGCATTTAAAAAAAACACGTCCAATAATAAATTTTTTCTAAAAAAAAAACAAAAAACAATGATATAACCTATTTCTAAGATGAGCGTTCCCATTCTACCTTCTTTGTTGAACAGCTTTGGTGTTTGCTTGAGGAATAAGTTTCTAGAGTAGTAAAAAAGGTAAACTTCATACTTAACAATGGTATACACTACTATAAAATAAAATTGAATTTCTTTTATTATGTGTCTCACTATACTCCCCCAAAATTACAAAGTTCACTTTTAAAGACAAGTTGTCAGCCTAAACTTTAATCACAAATGGGAAATTTAGTTTACTTATTTTTTAAATATCTCAGAAAAAAAACAAAGGAATTCATTTTTACTTGCCTTTTTTCTGTATCCTTCTACTTCTTTTTAAGCAGGATAGATGATTAAATTTTATGTCAAAATTTAGATTTTGTAGCAATGCACAATATAATCAGCATATCAGTATCAGCAAATATTTGTTTGAAAAAGTGAATTATTGGTATCTGCAGATAAGAAAATTTCTGCAACTGATATTTTGGCTATAAAAAATCTGCCTGTATCAGCTATTAATATTGGCTATATGAAAAAATAAGTTACAGGAGTTTTAGTCTAGATCAACAGACTTACTTAAGATTAAGTATTCTTTATTTATCATCATTCCTTCCACTGTTAATTGTGTTTTGAGACTAAAATTTGCTCATTTATTTAACCTTTAACTTTAAATTGTGTGTCATAAGAACTGAATTTAGAGGTTCAAATTATATTAAAATATCCTATCAAGTATCAAAGCGTCAAAGATTTCAGAAGAGCAGCATTATTGTTTTTTTAGCAATGTGCAGCTATGAATACGATGACCAAGATAGGCTTTCATTTAGACCAAAATTTCAAACAAAATACGATTTCAACTAACAATCACTCAAAAATACATATAAAGAATAATTAGTATTTCGCACCAACACTTAAATCCTTGATGTTGACACATTATTTGCTGTTTTTATAAGTTTAACAGTAAGGTCGCTGTTCTCTGTAGGGTTGGTTAGCCTGCTGTATTGTATACGTTAGCTTAGCCTAGTCGCTGCATGGAGGTCTGTTATTTAATAAGATCCAGTCAGTCCGAAAATTAGTAATGGTATGCAGCACATGCTGTGTGGACAAGTGAGAAACACAAAATTGTGTTACTCTTAACCTGATTTGTAGTGAGTCTCACAAAGCTAGAACTAAGCTTAGCTAATTAGCAGACTAGACAAGTGCTCTAAGGACACGGGTTACAGTGACACTGGGTGATAACAAGTACGCTAAAAGTTCTAATTTTCAGACCATAATATAGTTAAATGCGTGTACGCGCATCTGCAATGAGTAATAATCCTTAAACATGCTTCTTTTAATGATAAACGCGGTCACGCTCGCTAGCTTACAGTCACCTACTAGCCTGACATCCAAGTCATTGGGCCCCTTCTTCGTTTTGGAGAGCACATTTTTACACAAAAAACACTCATAGTAGCACGTGCGGTTATAAAAGTAATAAAAAGTCAATACGACATTACCTGGCAGGGTTAAAGACCAATTTAGACGCTGCATTTATCAAAGACAAACGCCTGAAACCGAGAAGTGACATTGAGGACGCCATGATTGTTGTCAACAACGACGTACGGTGTCCACGAAGGAACAAACAGAGCGAGAAGCGGAAGGAGACAGCTGCAGAGCGCTAGAGGCCTGATGCCAGCATCTAAAATTGCTTTACAGGGATGTGTTACATTCTGAAGAACATGTCCAGACACATCCAGCGGCTATTTACGCCAGCGATGTTTGTTTCATATCACAAATAACGATGCTGATGGTGTTAATGGAAAGAAACTCAGTACATCCAGAGGATCCACATAGCCGCAGGCGTCCAGAATACACTCCAGGAAAGCTGACTGTACCCCTCTGATTATCCGGTGTTTAACCATTAATCCATGAAATTACCAAAGAAGTGTTTTGTTTACTCATCAGGTACACGTTTTGCACAAATAGGTTTCAAGTGTGAGTTAAAGTTGCATTAAACTTAATTTCTGATAAATAACAAACACGTTCCCGTCATTTTCATCTTAATCATCAGCGCCTGTAACATTCACAAGAAAGCTGTTTTATAGACATACTTGTGACTACAGTTGTCTAAGGTCCTGACCACTATAATGGAAACTAAATAGGAGAAAGAAGCTAACATAACTGACTGATGAAAAGTGGTAAAATATATGTAAACAGTCTTCTACCTTCAGCTCTGATTAATGGACATAATTTTCCTTGAAGCATATGATAAGGCTGGTTTTTTTTTTTTTTGCTCCCAAAGGAAAATCTACAGAATGGCAGACCAGAATCCAGTCATGACGGCAGTCATGGAGACGGTGAGGCTTGCTGACCATTTTCATATATTTTAGGACTGTCAAATAAGTCAGTCATATTGGTCTTAACAGGAAACAAAATCTGTGCAGTTTTATAACCATATATTCAGGGAATTCACCACACACGCTTGCCAAGACAAATACCTAACAATACATAATAGTACATTCTTGTAAATGAGATTCTTAATGTCAATGAGGTTTTTCCTGGTTAAATAGATTAATAAATAGTATAAACTAAAAAAGCAATAATCAGAACATGGTATGACAAGGAACTACTGAAAAGACTGAACAGTTCACGTTTGTTAAAAAACAGATGTGTCAGCTTAAAAATACAATTCAGCTACTTCAACTCTGTTTTGCTGTGTTGATGACATTTTTTGTTTTAAGAGGAGAGATGGAAAACTTACATGACTACTGTACTCAAGTAAAACTGCAGTTTATTTGTTTAAGATTTAGTTGACTAAAAGTAAAAGCACTGGTGTATACATCTCCTCAAATAAAAGAAAAAAGTATTTGATTTAAAGTTAACTTTAAGTACTGAATAGCTACAACGGAGTTGTACAGTCAAATCTTACCTTTCCTTATTGGTAAGAACAGCAAAAGAGTAGATCTCCAACCAGTTTTTCAGGTAAAGTCACACCTCTATGATAAAGTAAAATGCACAGCAAATTGACAATGATAATTGAACTCATATAGCGTTAAACTATCTTTTTTGAAAGTGCTGCAGTAACTCATGAAAATCTGTGACAAGGTGGGTAGAGAGTCAACCTCGTAGCAAGGCAGTGTATACTGAAGACATAGAAGAATATGTCTATGTCTTCTTTAGGAGCACCTAAAGTCACTGGCGGAAATGCTAACTCTGTTGGTACCCTCACCCACAGTGCAAATGCATCTCACATCAAAAACAAAAACAACAGACACATGACTGAAACAACACCAGCAGGAATCACTGTACTACAGGCAAACACACATGAAACGCATGTAAACAATCTGCCCAAGGGCATGATGGGAAATATATAATTCCCCAGATCTTAAATCACAGTGGGCAGTTAAAGGAACTGACTCCTTACAGCGCTGAACTAACACCGGTGGATCAACACTCCAGTTTTTGCTGTGTACAACAGCTGTTAGGGGATGTGATGAAATCAATCCTGTGTAGTCAACAGAGGTGGAAATAGCACAAGAGTACTGTACTCAAGTAAAAGTGCTGTTACTCCTGGTAAAATGTACTCAAGTAAAAGTACTGATTTAAAAATGTACTGAAAAAGTACAAGTAACCCCCAAAAAACTACTCAATTACAGTAATTTGATTAAATGTAATTGATTACCTTCTATCCCCTGGTTAGTCAAAAGTACTCAATTATTCTAAGTATTTTTTGTCATTGTACTCAAATTATTTGACAATCATCCCCTAATCTGCAGTTTTTACCAGAATACCTTTAGACATTAGACACTTTTGCACTATGAGTGAAGATACTGACTCAGTCAAAGAGGTCCTGTATGTGGAGAGCAGCAGCAGTATACAATGGTTGGTATGATGAACACCATGAAAGAAGGCCTCATGGTTCACTGTGCATCTTTCAGTTATTGTCACTCATCGTCATAAAAATTGGCCCACTTTAAGTAACATAAATGTTGAAGATTTAAGTATGTGGGAAAAGTAAGGACAATTGCAGTGGAAAAAGAACATAGATTTATGAAAAGTACTTCGTGTTATTTTGAGTTGGATTTAAACAGAATTTTTAAGTGCAGTAAAATTTCCATAGTGTAGTTTTACTTAAATAGGTAAGATAACCCAGCATAAATGTACAAGTATTGATTACTCTAAAAATGTCTTTCTACTACTTAAAAGTATTGACAGAATCTGTTTGTACAAAATGTTTAGCAGTTTCAATTTGTTTAGTTTTACTGTACAGATAATAGAATTAAGGATTTCGCGTTATTGCAATGTAAAATTACAAGTTACTGCAACTTACAGTTGAGTTATCAAAATTAGAACTAAGGGGTTGAGTCAATTAAAGAGCAAAGCATAATACGTGAAGTTTCATGTCCAAACTTAAAATTTTGAGTTCTCCCAACTTTTTTTGCATTGTGGCTGTGTATTCACTCTGCTGTTTAAATGTGTGATGACCAATAAGAGTAACAGTAGATCATCAGATATCCCAAACATTAACTGCATGTAGGTCTATAAGTTAGATCTAGCATCACTACTGAGAACAAGAACTGATGTTTACAAATCAATGATAAAGCAAGGTCAGAAAAAGTATAAGGAAAAAAACTTTTATTGTTTCACTCTTCATATCTGTACAAATACCATCAAACTTTGTATGTACATATGACATTTACATAAAAAATACAAAACTATATATTCATAACAGAATTTTGTATTTCTCTTGTGATGTTTGAAAATAAAATGCATTCTGAAAAAAAAGAAACAAAGTGATGAAGTCTGATATATGTGGAGTACTGCAGTACGTTAGTCCTATTTAAGCTCTTCGAGAGCAGTATTGAGCACATTGGCAAAAAGACAGCACACAAATGTTAATGGCACATTGTTTACAAAAAAATCAAGTATCATCCAAAGTCTAGCTCTGCTCTAATGTGGTGACACAAAATAAATTCTATTGAATAATGTCTAAAGTTGTCGTCTCTGTGTGGAAACACATCTACAGGGAAAAAACAGAAGGATGACAACAAAAGATAAGAAGAAAAGAAAAAAAAATTGGCTCTATTTTTCTTTTCCCCTCCATCACTGCTGTGTTGCAGCTTTAACAATGCTCTTATGCAGAAAAAAGAAAGAAAACCATTGAGAGAATCCCTTTGGTCAGTTTTTATGAGTTGTAAACAAACCAGAAACACTTCTGTACATAAAATGATTGATATATTCCCAATAAATAAACACGCAGCCTAAACATGCATTTACGTAAGTGTGACATAAACATCTGTGATAAAGATCTGACAGAAACAAGCAGATTTGTACAGCTCAGGGAATGCAATTTACAGCTTGTAGAGGACTTTTACTTACACGTAACATGACAAATAAATAACACTGCTTCTCTTTGGACAAATATATTTCTTCATGACAAAAAAGAAAGTAAAAGGGACAACAACAAAAAAAGGGGAAATGAGTGGTAACACAATATATCATGGTAGATAGTACGCCTGACATTGTAAATGTATAAATTATAAAACACAAAAAGTATAAATAAACAGCTAGCAGACTGAACTATATGTATACTTCCTTTTCTTTAAAAAATAAATAAGCATACACATAATGTACAGTATGGACATGATTCCTTGCCCTAGGACTGTACCCCTAGTGATTGGGGCCTATCCATCCAGTAAAGAAGATATATGGACATAGGCCTTGTAGTCTGAGTCCTCATCTTCCTCATCCTCTTCATGGTCTTCTGTAATGGCTATGTGGGAGAATATACGGTAGCTGTTGTATGAATATGGACCACAACAGCTGCAGAAAATCAATGAATGTTCTCACAGAAAAGCGCACAGCAAAGCCACTGGCACACACTCTCCCTTTTTTTCTCTTTTTGCGTGTTTATGTTTTTATGTGCGTGTGAGCTTATATGTGTGGAAGCATCTGTGTGACAATTACACCCCCAATTCTGCAACATAATGAGGCAAGACAGGGTGGCATTAAGAGAAAATGATGGAGAGTAGGGGTAGATGGGAGGTCGGGTATGGGGGTCAGACAAGGTGGGTTAAAGGAGGGGTGCTAGGGCGCTGATGGTTGCAGTGGATCGGGTGTCTTTAGGGCAGATTCCTGAAAGCAGACACACAAAACACAGAAAAGTGCTCTTGTGTTCTTGTATTTGCTCGGATCGACTTTTTTTTCTGGCTCAAACGTACAGGGAGGGAGGACTCTGTGTCACAGCCTGGCCTTAGCAAGCAGGGTGTCAACACAGTTTTGAGGTATTTCCTTTTCTTTTTACATCTGACAAATAATAATAATAATAATAATAATAATAATAATAATAATAATGCACACAAGCAGGAGCAAGAGTGACAATACATAAAAAAAGAAAAAACACAGGCAGTCCCTCATCGATCCGATTGGATTTGTCATTTTTGATACACATTCTGGACAGCACATTCACTGGAAACAGCACAAACAGTTAAAGGTAAAGTTTTCAATGAGACTTTAAGAGAGCGCGGTTCTACAAGCTTCCTCTGCTTATCCTGCACACTGTGGACTATCACATTTATATTTAGCTCATGAGGTGATCATAAAGTTGGTCCCTTGGTTTCAGTTGCATACCTTAGGCACATCACATTTATGTACTCAGCCAGGAGAAAAAAAACTTGTCTTGGAATGTAAATTTGATACTTCCTCCAGGCCATCATTCAATTTGAACCGCAGATTTGAGGGCTCCACAGACAAGAAGTCTACATGAAAATCAGTGTTAAAACCCCCTGTTATGATCACTTACATGGCACCAATGTTACAATCACCTTATGCACACCATATATTTAAAGTTATTCTGTCCTTATTGACATGTTGGCAGTGAGGTGTATGTCACAAGAGGCAGTGCATTTGATTTGATTGATTACAGCCGAAAGCAATAAAAAGAGAAAATAATACAAAACAAAAATACACCAATGACTAGCAATTGTGACCATGGAATTTACAAGCTGTAAAGATGTGACAACTATCATATTGATTACAAGAAAAACTGCATGGGATTTAAGGCAACCTGCTCCTGCAGGTCACATATGACAATAAAGTTAAGTAGACATTTAAATATCAGGATTGTTCCACTGCAAACAAAATTAGTTTCCTTTGTTATTTGTAATTATTTAATCAAGTTTGCTTTTCCCCAGACTTACACCGAGTCTGCTTATATATATTTCTGCCTTTTCATTCATCTTTCTGTTTTTGTTTTGCAGAAGAATTGAAAAGAGTAAAATCAAAAAAGGAGAAAAAAAGACAAGAACACAAGAACAAAAGCCAGCAACAAAGACAACATCATGCAAGTTCTTCTATTCCCAAGTCCTTTCTGCTTGCTCAAGCTGTGCTTGGTGGTGAGGCTGACAGGCGGGGAGAGTTTGGGGAAAGTCGGGATGGGGGGGCACTTTCAAGGGAGGTTTTTCATCGGAGGGGAAGCAACATGAAATATCGTCTTTGCTCGGAGAGAGGGATATTAGGGGGGGATTTGTTTCGTTCTTTTCATATTTTTGCTTTTCTTGTTTACTTACAGTTGCAAGATCCCGAGTGCTTGACTTCCAGCAGAACCCCCATAGAGCAGGCAGCCTGCTTCATGGCACATTCACTGGGATATGTGGTGTTATCACTGGCACACACTGCCTCGTCCGTCCTGCTCTCCGGACAGGCCTCATCACACAGTGAACAGCGGCCTCGGCTCATCCGAGCATCCCACAGACACTTCTTCCCTGCGCTGCACTGGATGTCCTCACATGACTTGGCCTCTAGAAGGATAGGGGAGGAAATCAGCAACAGGGGAAATCTTTGATTAGGTGGATTATCAAGAATGCTTTCAAGAAGGACCAAATGACTAAACAAGGAGTAAAAGTAAATCCTGATTTATGGTGTTAGGAGACAACAAGGCATGTTTAAGTTAACGCTACATGGCTCAGATTGACTCCCTCTTTTGGATAAGAAAGCATCTGATTCAAATATTAACTTGAAGCATGCCTTCATGGCCCCCAGCACTCCCCTGATTCTCTCCCTTACTCCCTCCCCCTCTCCTCCCCCTCTCTCCCATGTGCACCAGTGCTGCCAACATCAGGAAATAATAAGATGTCTATCAATTCTTGAGCAAACACAAGCAACTACAAACACAGAGGCATGCACACACACACTTAGACCCCCTCCTCAAAGGAATGTTGGCAAAAATGAGCAGAGAACAACTGCAGAGCTGGCCAGGGACAAAATGCTCTCAAACAATCATCAGAGTCAGTGCTGGAGGTGCTCTCCCAAACTCACGTGTCTGATGATAGCTTCACACTTACTGATGCATTTCCCCTCATATGCCACTCCGATGGATCTGCCCAGGAGACAGGTAGCTCTTCTCAGGTGACACGCGCTGGCGTAGATGATCCCGTCGTTTCCACACAGGTACTGCTCGGGCGACGTCACTTCGGGGCAAATCCGATTACACGTCACACAATACGCATTATTCGTCTGGTCCACGACGCATGTGGAGCTGCCGGGGCACAAGACGTCACGGCACGTTTCTGTCGAGACAAAGAGATGGAAAGATGTGAAAATTGCAAAGAAAAAAAAAAAAAGAACCATGTTGCTCAAGAGTGGCGCGTGCAGCTTTAAGAAAAACATGCAAAACATTCACTTACTCTTGCACTTTCCCTGGTACTGCACGTCCAGGTCTGGGTGGCCTTTACATTTCGCTTTCAGCAGTGCGCATTCGTCTTTGTAGGTCTTTCCGTCTGAGCCGCAGACAGGTCCTTTCCAGGTGATGTTGGAGCAGTCTGGCGCGCACACGCAGCGCGGCTTACTTCTTCTGTTCATCTTGCACCTCTTTCCAGGCCCACAGTCGACATTATCGCAGGTTTCTATAAGAAAACGTTTGTGTTATGCGATGCTCGCGGGGGCACTGGACTTGTGCGTAAAACCAGTCTGGTGCATTAAGAATGAATAATTAGCGCATTTTGAATGCGGCTCATAAGTAGGATTTATCAACTTAATCAGTGAGGATGTGTGTTATGAGAGAACGAAGGGAAATGAGTGCACCTCCACCTTTGCAAGGTATGCAATTGGGGGCTCCGCCATTGAAGATCATCCACCTAAAGAGCGTGCTATTGGGGACGTCCTCCTCGGTCCAGGACGTCCCCAGTCTTCCACTCCGACAGCACTCCTCCCTGCTCATCCCGGGCATGTAGAGCACCTGGCACCTCCCGTTCTTCCCCTGCTGCAGCCAGCAGTTCCCAGCTGCAAACAGACAAACACAAAAAGCCCCAAATGTCGCATGTTGAACGTTTGAAACCGCTGACCCAGACGCACCAGACACACACGCAGCCTGTATTATCCGAGACGCTCCCTCCCTCCCTTTCGCCCTCCCGGCACTATTTTGTCTGTTTTTTTTTTTTTTTTTTTCTTTTGCGAGACTGTTAACACTTGCCTATCCTATCAGTGACTGACAGCCCCTACAATGCAACCACAAACCAAAAAAAAAAAAAAGTAAGAAGAATCTTCGGAGGGGGGTTTGTCCTTTATTCCCAGAGCCTCCTTGTTATCACTGGACAGAAAGTGGAGCGTCTAGACAGCGTTAAATAGCAGCCAATCTCCTTCAGAAAAGCCACACTCCTCCGTCTACACTGCCTAACAACAATATCCCAGACATGTATCCCCCAGACAATGACTTGCTTTTTCACCAAGCACTTTAAAACTTATTCTAAATATCTAAACGGAAATAAAAACGCACAAGTGCAATCCTGTTTATGTGGCACAGACATATCTTTGATCCAGACAACAGCAGGATGTCTGAACCGACTCAGACGAACAGAAGTGATTTTTAAACAGTTGTGTTTCTTGAATCTAGCACAGGTTTGCAACATATCAAGTTTGATTTTAAACTCTTAAAGAAAAGCACTGAATGCAAAAGTCCTAAATGCATGATTGGATGTCTAAGACATTGTATTGCAGGAGAAAATGTCATTTTTGCACACAATGCTGAATGTGTGCCTGTAGGGAATGTTCTCATTACAAATCAATGAAGTCACAGCGGATAATCTGAACTTTGTTTCAAATTTAGCAGCAACGTCGTAAGACTCCTTTTGCTCAGACTTAAGTATGAGAATATGCACAGGTATTATGGAAAGCTGGCGCTGCAACGCGGCGTGGCGACCTGAAGTGTGTGCGCCCAGGCGAAGGCTGCAAAAACTTGCCATTTAGTCTCACTTTGAAGTGTCCCATATGGCACCTGTTTTATGGACGCTTTACGCACGCACTGTCTGATGCGGAGAGAGTTTTATCAGCGGGAAAAAGAAGGGAACTCACTTTGAAAAGTTTCTCGGTTGCAGCAAGTATTCGACAGTCGGTGTGCGTTTTGTGTCTGACAGCAGTGGAAGTTTCTCCAAAACGGAACGAATAGAAGAAAACGGATGAAGAGAGCTTACCTTGAACTTTTTGATGTTCCATGAGGTGACAAAGCCATATGAAGAAGAGAAAAATGCCCGGGTGGAGGTGGTGTTTCAGCATCCTAAACATGATGGAGAGGCAAAGTGAACTACGTATTTGACACAGGCGAGCGCAAAAGTAATCTGCTTACGGTGGCAGTGTTGAATAAGTGTCAGTCTGAGAATGCAGCCTCTCTTTTTAAATCTATAAGGGGTCTCGGGTTGACTGTCTCTGGTGGGCGGTCTCCTCTTCTGTGGGGGTGGGGAGATTTTTTTTTTTTTCTTACCAAAGTTCCTTCAATCCCAATCAGGTGACATCGTTACAGGCAACTTTCTCTTGCAGCAATAATCAGAGAATATGAAAATATGTATGAATTTGTTACAAAGAGACTCGATTTCTGAATCAAAGCAAAAGCAAACAGCAGACCAGGGAAAAAGTGACAGTTGATAAGAATTTAGTTTTGATGAATACAACAATTATTAATGTCTTACTTTAATAGTTTTTGTGATTTTATGCCATGTTGTTAGATGGAAAAATGACGCTTGGCTTTTACGCATGGCATGGGTACGCACCTTTAAGACAATAATAATAATAATAATATTAATAATAATATTAATAATAATAATAATAATAATAATAATAATGATGATGATGATGATGATGATGATGATCATAATAACATAGAGGTCGTTGTGAGGCGAAGACTTTTTCAAGGCCTTTATTAGTGTATAACCGAACAGGCCCAGAGCCAACATACCTATCCGGACATACCGTCAGTCCTTAGTTAAGAGTACTACATGGTTGTAACTGATATTTTTTCCACCAGCTGCAGACAAAAGTGTAAATCTTTTGATGAGACGTGCCCGTTGGAATACATCCGAGCCCAGACAATAATAGAATTCATAGTAGTCCGCAGCCGCACCGCTAATATTAGAACAGACAGTTGTTTGGGTTTCTCTCCCGGGTCAAGCTTTTAAATATAATCAAACCTGTTTCCGAAGAGGCTTCAGACAGAGGAGCGGGGTGTTGCATTTCATTGAATGAAACACACACACGCAACACACACTCGCATGTGCGCACTTTGACGCACAGGCTGAACTCCCTCAGAAGTCCTTGCGCGACCTCTTCAGCGGAACTCTGGTTACAGCTCTGCCTCTCTCTCCAGAGCAAAGAGCAAGGTGTGTGTGTGTGAATCAGACACCAGGGAGTTAATTATGTTAGACAGGAAGAACACACTTTAATCTGCTTATTAACTCCAGTGTATTACCACTTAGGTGTGCTTTAGCCATAAAATATGAGAACACCAGTCATGCTCTCTTATATCCAAGGAAGAGTGGCTCTACTCAGACAGCATCTTTATGTCCTATCACTAATATAATCATGGATAGACTTGTCCTAATTTTCCCCTCCTTAGTACTGTCATTCATCATATATTTGTTATTCTTGTCGGCGCATTATTGGTTCCCAGAAGAGGAAATTGACTTTGGTTTATTGATCATTTTTTTGCAAACTGTCATTTACACAAATAACCAAAGGATGAAAGCATCAGATGTATATGAGAATTTCTACAAAAACATGCAATTTCAACAAAAACACAAATACTTACAAAAGATCACTTTACTCCCAAATACAAGCCACCAACGCATTCTTCAGTGAGCTCTTGACCACCCACTATCTCTCATGTGAGACCAAAGACACAATGTTTTTATTTGTAAATGCAGACCTTTTAGGAAATAAGTTTTTGCACTTTCGAGGTGGGATAACAGAGATGAACAAACACCAGAAAAGCAAACAGAAAAGGAAGACAAAGGGGTGATCGTCCTCAAATGAAGGAGGCAGCAAACATGCTGTAAATTATGTTATATGGATATGGTTTGATACAAAAAGTTACAAAACAATACAATAAGAAAAGATATGACACACCAAACATATATACAATATGATATTTAAAGATATAACACATTATATACGATACGTCACAGTACAATACAATGCACTGCAATATGATATAATACAATACGACACAATACAATATGATACGTCATGATACAAAACAACATGATAGCATACAGTACAATCAGATGTGATAAGACTACTGCTGCCAGCATAAACATATTTATCAGGTCTATTATTAGTGAATTTGTAATTATTTAATCATATTAATCACATGCTTTAATGCCCCTTTCAGCAATTCACCAAATCACTGCAGCCACAGTGATGTAAAATAAGTTCACCACTGCTTCTTAATGTCTCATTTCAGTTTAAACACTCACAGATTGCTCAGTTGACAAGTCACAAGTTATCTAAACCTCATGACATTAAATGTTTCACTTTTTGCTACCTTTTTCCATTGTCAAGTTCATGTCATAGTTTTCAATCTACCCAAAGATCTGACTTCAAACAGGAAGTCAATTACCCTGAATTTAGGACAGTGCAACGATCAAAAATAAAACTGTTTTAAATGTAAATCAGTGAAATTAAAAATGCAAAGAATGGGGGATTAACTGCTGTCAACTATAAAGATGCTAAGATTAATTGCAAGTGATTATTTAATTTTTTTTCCCAATATATTATTAGAATTTTTTGATTCATTACATCATGACAAGTATTTTGTATGAACATATGGGTATAATTTTAATCTTTTGAAAGCCCTACATAGTCACAAGAAAGTACAGTTGTACAATATGTAAGACACCATTTGTGATACAACACAATATGATTTAATACAAGACGATCATATGATACAAAAAGATATCACAGTGCAGACCTAACATGATACAATATAATACAATACAGTACGATACTATACAACAGGAATTAATAAAATTTGATATAATGCGATACGATGTTATACTACACAATAGAATACAATATGGTATGATTTAAAACAGTGAGACATCACACCATATGAAACAAAATGATACAATGTGATGTGATGTAAAATGATAAGATGCAATACAATACGCAACAACACAATGCGGTACAGTACGATATGCTATGATCTGTTATGATACGATACGATACGGAAAGGAATGGTAAGAAACGATACGTTATGGTACGATATGACACGAAACGGTACGGTATGATACAGTACAATACGGAATGTAATGCTAAGATACGATATAATGTGGTATGATACAGTACGGTACGGTACAATACGATACGAACAATACAATACGTTATGAAATGAAATGGTGCGATGCGATACAATACAGAACAGAATAAAATGGTAAGACACGATACGATATGTATGATACAGTATGGTACGATATGATACGATATGGCACGTAACGGAATGGTAAGATACGATACGGAACGGAACAGAATGGTAAGAATGTTATGATATGGAACGATAAGATATGATGTGGTACGATACGATACGGTAGGATATGATACGGTACGCAACGATACATTATGATGGGATCAATTTGATCCAATTCGATATCACATGAACAGTAACAGACACCATATCACACCATATGAAACAAAACAATACAACGTGATCCGATTTTTTGATACAATATGATACTATACTATTTGATAAAATACAACATGGTTTGATTCAAAACAGTGAACACGATATGAAACGAAATGATACAATATGATATGACATGGTATAATACAAAATAGTGTTATCACACAACACAATATGATATGAAACAATACAATATATGGTATACAAAACAATAAGACATCACACCATATGAAATTAGAGGATGTGATAAATGCGATGTGATAAATACAATGTGATAAATGCGATGTTATATGATACGGTATTATGTGATATGACTATATGACACACAACTATATGACAAAACATGAAACAACACAAAATGACATTGTACAAGACACAGTTTAATGCCAAATAAAACTGCATCCCCATACAACATGATAATATTTGGTCAGATCACGCCTGATAAGTTGTAATAAAGTGAAATAAGATGCAACGAGATTCTCATACTTCCTTATTTTCATAAAACTTTTCTGCAAAGGTTACAGGGTGGAACGTCAGTCTGCAACACCATTTTTAAAACCATGCTTTAGCTACATCTAATAGGGCTTTAGGTCCATTTGTCTTTGTTCTATAGTTTCTGAACAACCAGTCACCATACACAATACTTCAATAGTTTTACATGGTTGTTTCCATAATGGAATGGCAGTCTTTGATTGTGTCAGTTCAACAAAGTTCACGTGTGCAATACGTTAAAAATCTATGGAGCACATTTACTCTTGAATACCTTATATTATGTTGTTGCAGTATACTATTCTATAAAAACGGATAGATTTCTTACTGCGACCTGTTTGTATTTGTAAAAGTTTGACTTATTTCTCAGCTGACCATAAGCAAATAAAACAACATTGTCATTCACACTACTTTGATATAAAATGAGTTAACTCAAAGTTTTATAAAGACGTAACCAAATCTTCTTTTTAAAAATTAACGCTGGTGGGAAAATTACAGCAATGCAACAAATCAGCATCTGAAAGGATGACTTCTTTCAACAAATCTGAAAACGTTCACTCGATGCTGAGTTATGTTTGGCAAATCATTCAGTGTCTGCTGTGTGTGATTTGTGAGATGAGCATCTTTAAAGAGTTGAAGCTACCAAAACATTTCCAGACATGAGAGTACATTTCTGCTCTGCTGTATCATCTTTAAAGTGCTGGCTGATGTCCTGAAGCTTTTAATGGCATCAGCAGAGGGACATCGAATGCTCCCTGTCCCACACACTGAACTGAAAGTGACTCAAACAGCCTCATACAAGGAGTAATTGGAACTTTATACCATTCATGAAAAAAATGTTTAAGTTTTTATTCAATAAAGCAAACAAGAAATTCAGAATCATTGAGGATTAAAATCAGGCTTTAGGTAATACAAGAGGTATTATAAGTGCAGAAAAAGCCAGCTGTTATTAAACAATTTGCTGTTATACACAACATTTCTGATTTACAACAGCAATTTGTGAGCAATTATGTAAGGTCAGTTGTTTGGCTGAAGCTGCCAATCACCTGCAGGAAACCCCGAAGGGATGAAAATTCAAAGGTGGTCGAAAACTTTTACTGTATCTCATTTCATCGTCTATTCCCACATCACTCCTTGTACACATATATGTTGAATCCAAATGCTGTTTCACAACACTGTTATGTATGAGTAATGGTGAAACAGAGGGGTTCAATCATCCGTAAAATCATATATATGTCCTCCTCCAAGGGAAGTTTGGACACAGGCTCCAAAAAATGTGCTACTTATTACAGATAAATAGTATATCCAACCGTGCCAGAGACAGAGTAAACTCGTAAGGCTCAGCTGGGTGCTGGATTTGGCTTATTCAAAGGGAAACCACCAGAAACACATTTCTGAACACTACAGGGATGGAGAAAATCTCATTACTGTGGGATAGTCATAAATGTTTGACAGTACTGATGTTTGGATGGGAGAGGTCCAAGTGAGGTCATTTTCAGGGTCAGGTTAGGAGAACTAAGACACAAAGACTTCAGGAGATAAAGTCCTCTCTGGTTGATAAATTATAACATAGAAACTGGAAGTTACATTGAGTGTCCGAGTCATGAGCAGCCCAGTGCTGAGAGAATGAGATGAGGAGTGCTTACTGTACAGTATATGTTAACAATATGGTGCTGCCATCTTGTGGCAAAGCTTTGCCAATGCAGCCAACAATTGATCACTAGTTTTAGGCAAATCTCGAACAAACTTAAAATTCAAAACACGTTTTTCTTTTTTTAGTTAACCTGCATGCTGTTTTTGTCACAGTGATGCACTAAGTATTAACCACTGGCTCTGTAACGGACACTATCTAAAACTGTGAACCCATGTTTATTTCAATGTATGAAAAATCTTTTTGCACTGTTTGAAACTAAATATATTTGATCTGAAACAAAAAGCCATCATATTATTCATAAGCTCATATTAGTATTAAACTCCAGTTGTTTGAATTAGTGGTTCTCAGGTAGTTGCATGTGGGCCCTACGGCTACATCCTTAATGAGAATCATGACCCAAATTTCAGAAAAATGTTCAACCACATAAATTTATTTTACAAAAGCAGAGAAACGAAGTCAAGATAAACATGTTTGAAAAGTGCATCATTACAGAAGTCTTAGTAGGACATGCATGGAAACAGTTTATTTTTCTCCATATTCTCTTGAGAACAGGAAGTTTTGGTAATTTCTTGAGGAATTACCTTGTTGTCTTTGGAAAACCAACTTTGTTATCTCAAGACAAGACGTTAAGTAAATCAAACACTGACATATCATCCAAAACTTCTCACTGTTATAGGGAAACTAAGTAAAATACCATATGGATGTGCATGGATGTGCATCCGTGTGGCTCTCAGCTGGTGGGTCAGGACCCAAAAGTGGGTCACAGAGCTGTTTTCAGTGTGTCTGGAAAAAATGGTGGCCAAAAGTCTTTGAAGTACTAAAGCCCATACTGGAGATACGTGCTATTTTACTCTTTCTATCCATTATATTGTCTCATTAGCATTTCAGCTTATTTATCTACTTTAGTTGGGATAACAAAGCACACAGCACAACCTGGAGAGTTGAAATCTCAGTGTTAAAAATTTCAGATGATTTAAATTCTGAGCTGATAATGAGCCGATTCTTATCAAAGGATGTTTCCCAACGCTGCGATTGTCTCTTTGCTCCATCTTTACCAGAACACACCTGACTCAGCCACGGGTTTCCAATATATAAATGGGAATTATTAGTAGTTACGAAAAGTATATTTTAACTTGTCAATGATCAAAAGTTGTAATAATTTCAAATGTACACCCAATGTGAACGGAAATCTTTCTTTTATCAATATTCCCATTTTTTTGTATTTAATTACAAATTTACACCTTACAGTATTCACATGAGATTAACACTTTAACAGCTGAAATTATACACTGACAGAGTAAATGCCCACCTCTAAAAAGAAATGTTCAGCTAAAGTAACACTGGTTATCATTAAGAGTCAAATTTTCATTAATGTTAAGGTACTGAATGTCCAAAAAGGAGTCCACTCAACAGTCTGTGGTGTGGACTGATATAGACACTGTAAAAGTGTCAGTACTAACTCTGACAGTGTCCTTTTTTATATGCAGGTATTGCTGTACAGCATTTTCGATTACAACAAGGTAATTCCTGACATGTCTGGAAAATTGCCTAATATGTACACATTATCACTGGAAAATGGAGTTAAGATATGTTTTTTTTTTCATTCTTTCTCTTTTTCAGTCATATCTTTTGTTCCATTAAAGGTCAAAACATCATTTGACACATTTTTTATGAAACGAATACAAGCAATTGTAAATTTTTTTGCCATTAAAGAAGCTGTGGTAGGTCCTGAGGAGTTAACAACCAATGGCTTAGGGTTTCTGTACATCATGGACTTTGTGCCCCAGGTTTTTCCTTGCCAAATATTTGTGACCCATTGAAAACAGCTTTATAATCCTCTTTTGGGTCCCAACCCACCAGTTCAGAACCACTGCTTTAAAAGCAAAACATTTGCTTGTTGACAATTTCTTTTCTTTGTCCTGTATGTCACTGATGTGAATATGTGCAGGTTTTGGACTCTATTCTGAATGAAACAACCGTTCTTATCAGTGATATCTTTCCCCTGTTCCCGCTGGTCTAAGTTCATCTTGCCTGGGCTCCTACAAAGGTCTTAATGGTGACTCTTGTAATGGTCAGGTTAATCAACCCTGCATTCCAGATGGACATGGCTGTTTCCTTGTTTCTCACTGGTGAATCCATCTTGCAAAGCTCCCATCTGAACCGTTTGGGCCCCGTTAGAAAGTGACAGGACCAATCAGCGATGAGGGGCAGTAACTTCAGGCATGGCAGAGTCGTGACTTGAGCAAGCAGTAACAAGAGGCTGGTTCAATTATGGGAGAGGGGTATGGCTGCAGCCCAGAGACCTCTTGGACACAGACCTCACCCGTCCAGACCTCTTGCCTCCGGGCACGGGACATCGCTGTCTCCTCCTGGAAGTCTGTATGGCAGAGGTCTGTATCCAAGAGGTCTCCGGGCTGCAGCCATACACTCTTGAATTATGGCGGAGGAGCTTGGCATGGGTGCTGCTAAAGCGCCAGGTTTATCAGAACCTGACTACATTTCTTCATGAAAAGAAAAAAAAGAACAGCAGTGAGTTGTTTTCGTTTAAAAAAGGTCATGTACTGAGATGTCTACGGTCGACATGGTTTGGTTAGTGACAAGATGCAGCCTTAACTAGATTCCAACACCTGAAAAGGAGTGCCATTTGTGGTAAAAAAAACAAAAACATCACAACAACATTACCCACACAAAATAATAATCAATGAATTCATACATTTCCATTTTTTTCACATACAAAACTTATGCGAGAGATAAAAATTTTATCTTACAGTATGTACAGTACAAGCCTATCACAATTTAAATCCAATCCAGCTCTATAGCTTCATAGCCAATGCCAGAAAAGCCCTGAGTGCAGACAGTCACAGTAGATCCAAATGAAGTCTATTCTGAAGATTGTTTGGCTGCAACATGAAAGTTACAATGTTTTAAATTTAAACCTGTATTTACCAACAGTGCTGCCCAAACTTTGGCAAAACAGACGTGAACACATAACTCAACCTAGATAATAATACAGTGTTAGTGTCAGAATTACGTCATTTCAGCGAATTTCACATAAAGCCTAAAAATAGCTGAGTTTGGTTATTTCATGTTGAAAAATAACCTTTTTTGCATTCATTCAAAGTCAGTGCATAAAACCATCACACAGTCCACATAAATCAAAATTAAAAACAATATTCCCTCTTAAATGTCGGAAGATTTAACCTCAGCTATCCACAAACTATGAAGCTTCCATCTCATTCAAGTGCCCAGTATCCAGTGATTGAGCTGTAGTCCATTTCACTTCAGAAGAACCAATGATCCGTACCAGTATTCACACTGGGAACAGTCCAGCAAGGAGTGAAGGCTGCAGGTTTTCTCCTCATTCTGTTTACAGCACTTCATCCACATGTGCGTGACTCTGTGTGTCATCATCAGCCTCTTTCTGCAGCTGCTGGTACTTTCTCTTGAAAAATCCAAACTAGGAAATAAAAAGATTGAATTCAGTCACAGATCAAATAGCAAGTCAATAACATATAAAACCAAAATCAACAAAGGAAGAGCAAGCATTTAGCAAAAGACGTCTGTAAATGTTTGCATTATCAGTTATTTAAAAAAAAAACCCACCAGTAACTTTTAAGTACCAGCAAGGGCTATTACACCTCTTAATCACAATTCATCTAGGGATTCTGACAGTTGACCACTACTTTTTGCAATTTTGATTACAGGTTTAGAATTTAATTATTTTGCAATCCAAATCAAGTTTTAAGTCTATATAGACAATGTGAAGAAATTCTTGCCAGTTGTTTTTTACATAGATATCAAATTAATGCAAAGGGATGCACTTTATGGTCTTCACTTGAGATATTATTACTCATTATTTAAATGAGTGCAGCACCACTACATCAGTATCATTAAAGCATGACTTAGGGCTAGAAAACAGCTTCTAAATGTTTTTTAGTCAATTACATTAACATTGTTACACATTATGATATTTTCAGCAGGGCATGTACAAAATGACTCTCTGATGTCCAGTGATCCAAAGTTGATGTGAGAGCATTTACACTTAAGGAGTTCCAGTTTAGTTTCTTTCTGTGTGTAAGTAACGTCATTACAGTTAACTACTAAGCTATGAGATTTTCTCAGCCATGTCTACATTTTTTTTTTCTTTTTAATCTGTTCTGTCTCAAATGAGTAATTTACTTCTGGTATGGATGAAAATCCTGTTTTTACTCTGACAGAAAATAAGGAATGGTGTATAGGTAATGTCATTAGTTTAGCCACAGAAAAGGCTTGCTATGACTCATAAAATAGACAAAATGGATAAAGGAAATGGACATTTTTCTTTTGTTTTTTAAGGCAAAACAAAATATTCAAAGGAGCAGAGGTTACACTAAGTTGAGTAGCATACTACTCCAAGGCTGTACATGCATGTGGTTAACGTGATTTAAAAAAAATACTGTGTTAGTTTGGAAGCTTATATTCCAGTTTGTAATTTGCATAGATCGATATACAATAAATCAGTCATATAGTATTGTCATTCTAAATTATTTGAAACATTTTACATTTTCATAAAATTCTATTGACACGTGCTTCACAGTTCTTTGTCTTAAAAGACAGGTACCTTCCACAGCAGTCCTACAGCCAGAGTCAGCAGCAGCAGTCCAGCAATGACACTCCCAACTATCACTCCTACAGGTACATCTCCCTTCTCTCCAGGTTTACTCACTGTCAGCACCACCTGGACCACAAAAGGACAGGAGGGGTCATTATGTGGGCTTTCTCAGTTATTAAGTACAAAAAGAAAAAGACAATGCAAATTTAGGACTCTTCCTACTAAGTAAAAGAAACGTACACGTATAAAATAAACACTGAAATGTGGTCTTACTTGTTGCTGTTTAAGGCCGATAATGAGCAGATCAGGGTTAGAGGTCTCAACATCAACACTCGACGTCAGCTCAACAGACTGATATGTTGCCTGTCACGATAAATTTAAACAAATTAAATCAATGAAAGTATAGGTATGAATTATAAATATGTGATATAAGAAAATGAGTGGTAATACAAGCAAACAAAACTAAAGTAATTATTGGATATGTTTACCGAAATAAATGTTCCACTCCAGATCCTCGTTTTAATTTTAACAAAGTAGTCTGTCTTCAGCTCTGTGTCTTTGAGGATGCATTTTATAGTCTCACATTTTGCTGTTTTGCAGTCCTGTTGGTTAGAAAAATTCCAAAATAAAATTTCAAAAATAAAATAAGATAAAATTGAATACAGCAACAAAATTTAAGGTAACCAAAACTTCATATTGCTTACAATATGTTTTATACTAGGGTAACTTGTAGAAATATATTTTTCTAGCTACAGGAATTCAAACTATTTGATTTTTCCTCTGACTTCCACAATAAAGTTTGGTATAGCATGACTAAAATAATCCAAAAAAGTTCCTATTGAACCATATTTACATTAAAGAATTAACAATGAAAAAACATGTATTTATATATATATTTTCTCATTCCACTTTGTAGACCTTTAAAATTCATTGCAAAACAATTTTTGTTGAATCATACAATCAAATCCAACATTTGCAAACAAAGATGATTACATGGTTCTAACATGTAGCATTATGTCCCACATTAAGCACTGAACATGATGACTTAGGTCCCTTGTGTACAGTTTCATGTGAGTGCACTGATGGCTTCTATAAGCTGACACATACTGTACAATCAGAGCATGGAGAAAAAAGCAGTGACTGACCAGTTTCTCGATGCCTCTGAGGCTCTCCCCAGAGAAGGACGCTTTGTGAGTCTTCACACCGATCTGCAGGGGATCAATCAGGCTGCTGGAGTCACAGCTGATAGAAGAGCCCTACCAGTAAAAAAAACAACATTCTTAAGTCATTTATTCTACAACCATCACACTACAGATCATACATTAAAAGTCAGGGGCAAAGCCTTTCCACACATGGGGCCTTTCCACAAAGTGGTCCGGATTGGTTCAGTACAGTTTGGTGCGGTAAACAAGGATCTTGGTTGCGTCTCCATAGCCAATTGAACCCTTACTTGCTAGTTCCGTACCTGCAAAGTTGTTCATAGGGCATTGCTAAGCGCCAACATTATTCACGAGAAAGTCTAGAAATGAATTTATTTTTTCAACTAATCAATACATAACAATGTGTCTGGGTCCACCCTTTCAGGTCATCTAGCTACGTTAGCTACCTCAACAGAAGAGAGCCAAACAAGTAAGAAAGTAGTAATCAGTTATTTTGGTACCTTTCTCAACAGTTGGCAGTGGAAACGCAATTAATTCGATATTGTACTCAACCAAACTGAAGCATACTGCTTGGTAGAAATGCACAAATTAGTCAAAGACCATTTACACAGAATGCATAGCACCACTTGAAAGTCCATGATGCTTTTTAACAGTTGCCAAAGAATGCTGAAGTAATGGAGATAAAGCCTGAAAAACTGCTGGTGTTTGGTGACTAAGTACTTACTGCGTTTATGTTGGTAATGTAGAGGAGAGGATTTCCATCTGTAGTGGTCATTGGCAGAGTGATGGTCAGATACAGGAGCTTTACTGGAAAGGTTCCTGTAGAAACCTTTAAATTGAATTAGTTAAAAAAAATGTTAGAGGTATTCAAAAAAAAGACATTTAAATAAACAGAATCTATAACACCTTCACTGTGAAGTTAAACTCCGGGCCGATGTCATCTAAAGTTTTCACTGTCGTCACTACAGGAATAGACGAATCTGCTACATAGAAATTGATGTTTGACTGCCTGAGAGAAGGAATCAAAAATAAAAAATATAATACACCATCAACAAGTTTCAATCTGGGACAAGCTAAAAATGTTAAGGTATTAAAAAGTAAAATTACCTGGACAAAACAACCCCAGCATCATATCGAACAGGAATGGAAATATCTGCTTTGTTGTCTGCAGGTTTTTCCTCTTTACTGTCACTGAAAAGGAAAGTTTATGGAACATGAATACATGTCAATAAGTTTACAAAACAAAGTCATAATTTTTTAACTTACTAACTTATCAATTAAATAAGTATACCTTTTGGCCTCAAATTTCACCTCAGCTTGCTCTTTCAGCTGATCAAAGCTGTATTCAAAATTCAGCAGAAATTTCATCTGTAATAAAAAAGGCATGTTTGCTTTACATTACTTACGATGACTTTAAACAGCAAGACTTGAATCAATAAAGCCTTCTTGTGCTTACCTCCTGGTCTTTTTTTAATGCTGGGTATCCCACTTGGCAGGTAACTGTCTGTAATTGTGTTGATGTGCATTTGACTCCATCTGTCTGTAAAACCATCATTCAGAGCAGTGCATAAATTATATGTAGCTATGTTCTGTCAACATCCTTCAAATATTGTGCAGTATCCAATCAGCCAGTCACATGGCAGCATCCAATGTAATTAGGCATGAAGATAAGGTCAAGATCATCTGTTAAAGTTCAAACTGAGCATCGGAGTGGAGAAGAAAGCGACTGAGTGGTTGTTGGTGCCAGATGAGCTGGTCTGAGCCTTTCACAAACTAGTGATCTGCTGGGATTTTAAAGCCCAGACATCTCTGTGAGGATTATGGGAAAAAGACAACATATCCAGTGAGCGGATATGTTGGTGGCAGAGGTCAAAGGGGAATGACTGAAAATAGTCGGATCTGACAAAACTCAACAATAGCTTCAATAACCATTCATTGCAACATGAGGTATGCAGAAGTCTCTCTGAATGCACAACACGTTGGACATTAAGCTACAGCAGCATAAGAAGAGCACACCAGGTGCCACTCCTGTCACCTAAGAACAGTAAACTGAGACTACAATCTACATAAGCTCACCAAAATTGGACAATAGAAGATGGCAAATGGTAACTCATCTCAATTTCAGCTTAAACATTTGGATGTTGAGGTCAGAAACACAAAAGCCTACCAGACCACCAACAATCATAGCACATAAAATGTCCTTAAATCACCTTTGTCCCCATTCTGGTGCTCAGTTTAAACATCAGCAGATCATCTTGGACATGCTGTTTTATGTCTAAAGGCATTGTTTACTTTCATGTAACACTTGCTTTTGAACAGGTATATCTTATAAAGTGATCGGTAAATGTTGAACTCACTTTAGTAAAAAGTAGCTAAAAGTAGCTAAAAGTACAACATTTTTAATAAGTCTCACTTTTTTCTATATTCATATTAATTTTCAGCTGTGTTAGAAAAATGTTAAGTTCACTGACAAAATGCCTCAATTTAGAAAATGGCACATTTATTGAGTGTTTTTGTGATTTGGTGACTTGGTAACTTGAAACATGCTCATTTCCTTGAAAAGAGCTTCACACTCAACACATCACTATCATGAGTACACAGACAGCTTTAAGGTGACGATTTGCCACTTACTGGGGGAAAGACGGAGGAGTAGTATAGGTTGTTGGAGAATGTGGCCAAGACCTGGGTGTTATATGCGTTCTCCTTTTTATTCCTCACAACAACTTCAAATGACAGTTCTCGGTTGTTAGCACTGACCAGGACAGGAGCTGAGCTGCAAGATAAGACCTAAGATTAGTATACTCTTTATTTATGTGTAATAATTTATGCATGGACTAAATAAGCAGGATGAGTGTTGCAGAGAGATAAAAATAGGAATGAAAAGATGAGGAAAGCTTTTCTTTATTTCACTGAAAATATAGAACCGAGGATGAGCTGTGGGTGATATCTTCATATGTTTAGACTATGATGACTTTCCTTAAAATTTATGAACACTATAACCTTGCAAAGCAGATGGATACACCCTTTTCGTGTTTCTCACTGGTGAATCCATCTTGCAAAGCTCCTGTCTGAACCGTTTGGGCCCAGTTAGAAAGTGACAGGACCAATCAGCAACGAGGGGCAGTACTTTCGGGCGTGGCCGAGTCCTGCCATAAGTAAAAAGCAACAACAAGCCGGTGCAATAATGGCAGAAGACATTAGCGTGGATGCTCCTAAGGTGTAGTTTTATCAGAACTTGAGGACATTTCTTTGTTAAAGGAAGAACAAAGAACAGAAGTGAGTTGTTTTCTTTTCAAAAGTGAGTCCTGTACTGACATGTCTATAGTCACTATAGTCAACATGGTTCACGTTATGCGGTTCTATACGGAGTTTATTCCTTGGTAGCTGCGCACGCACACCTCGGTAGCAGCTACGACGCCACATGTTTTGTTGCTCTGATTGGCCCGTAAAGATGTGACAGACAGAACGTCCATCCAATCACCCTCCGAGTATTTTTTACAAAAGCTCTGCCCTTTCCCATGCTGCAACGCTGTATATCGAAGGTTTTCCAGATGGATGTGTGAAACAAATCCATCTGGCGTGTCAGGTTATGAATACTATGGATGAATACTACAACTAAAATGATAAGATCTATGGTGTGTAATTCAACCTAACTTGCATAATTTTGTATCAGTCTGGACTGACTGTCCTCAAGATGAGAAATTCCAAAGAGGCATAAAGCCATGGCTTAAAAAAATTAAGACAAACAGCAGCTGTATGTGATCAAAAGTGTTTGAATGCTGGAAAGAGCTAATGTGTTGTACTGTCTCCATAAAGTCTTTGTTTATATCCTTTCATCTGAGTTAATTTGCTAAGTACATGTCACCCAAACTTTAAAAGGTTTTGTTTTCAGGCTCACAAGCCTGACCCATACATTTTATGAGCTGTGAAGTTGCAGTATAAACTGGAATACTCTAATTTGTGCAGCTATTAGCAATTAAGACTGCCCCATAAAACCAAGGGAAAAATGCAGTAATAGTTGTTAGGAGTTACCAGAGCACACCATCACATAAAGGATTATCCATTCAGACAAATGTGGTCTTGTCTTCTCACAATCCTTGCTTTTATCATATAAAATACATATTTATACAAAAACATGTGTATACTTGTGCAGCTCTAGCCCTGATGCGAGTCTTTGAAGATGGTAAAATAATCTAGTCAATAATGCAGTTTAGCCTCCAGAGGCTGCCAAAGGAGCTTTTTGGTACCATAATGCATCACAACAACAGCTCCTATTTCTCTTTATAACTGTTAAACTCTTCCTCATTTTGCAGAAGGAAAATGGAGCATGACCTATTTTCATCCTGTGGCATTTTGCAGTTCATGTTAGATTTTTTTCATGTATGTGCAGCTGACACTGTCATTTATTGCTCCACTCCTACAATTACAATTATTGTAACATCTCAGGGCAAAATGGTTGAGTCTGTGTTGTCCCATAAACACCTTTAATTCTTGATTGTTGATTCTCTGGCTTTTAAGTTTCATATTGAGCAACCTGTAAACAAGATAAAGCTGTGGCTGGGTTTTTCTTATTTCAGAAATAAGTCTTTGCAGCAAAGAAAATACTTTATGCTTCTTATTGAATATGGCAACATTTTAAACTTGCAAAGCATATGGATAAGCCCATTTCCATGTTTCTCACTGGCAAATCCATCTTGCAAAGCTCCCACCTGAACCTTTTTTACGGGACCAATCCGCGTTGAGGGACAGTACTTTTGGGCACGGCAGAGTCATGATATATGCAAGAAGCGAGAAGAGGCCGGTGCAAGTATGGCAGAAGACATTAGCATGAATGCTGCTTAAGCATAAGTTTTATCAGAACTTGACTTCATTAAAAGAAGAACAAAGAATGGCATTTAGGTCTTTTCTTTCCAAAAAACAATAAAAGTCATGTACTGACATGTCTACAGTTGCCATTGTTTGCATTAACCAGCTATCTGTGGAGTTTATCTATCGGTTTGGGGCTACGACGTCACGTGTTTTGTTGCTCTGATTGGCCCGTAAAGATGTGACAGACAGAACATTCATCCAATCACCCTCCGAGTTTTTTTTCAAAGGCTCTGCCCTTTTCCAAACGCTGTCAATGCACAACACCTTAATGCTCCTGATGCTGTATATCATGGGGTACTGAGGGTAGCTGATTATTAAACAGACTGAAACTTCTACTGGTGTCTCATTATGACCTGAAAAGCAAAAGGGACCACCAACCTCAAGATTATTCATATAGTTTAATTATACTGGGAGGTATGTAGGTGCCAAACAATATGTAAAGCTGTATGCTGCCAAAACTGAGTCTTGGTTTTACATTTTTAACTGCAAAGATTCTTGATAAGTGATAAATTTGACTATTGAAATTAAGCAGCATGGGATTTCTTAGTAAACATTACATACACATGGCATTGTTACATTTTAGGCCATACATAATTTTGTTATTGTGACCTGGTCATGCTTTAATTAATGCCTTCCTGTATTTCTATATTGCTGCTATTGTATCCTGGTCACTTTATGAATTTTTAATTTTATACATTTGTACTGAGTAGGGCTTATTTATTGTTACTGTTCTCTATGTACTTTGTCTTGTCAGCTGTGGTCTTGTCAGGTGTTATTCCTTATTACATGAGATTTTTAAGTATATTTTGTGTCAGTTTTATGTGGGACTACAAATGGAAATAAGCAACTCACTAAATCTGGTGCAACCATGTTTTCATTTACTATGGATGAATGATCAATTTTATTGCACACTGTCCCTTAATAAATAAAATAAGCTAAACTATATTTACAGTAGTTGCCCAAATGCATCACAAATAGGAAGTCTGTCACAGAAGCTACAACTTAAAATATTATTCATTAAAAAAGTTATAACCAAAAGTTGTAAATTACAATCACCTCATTTTAACAAGCAAATCCTACATCATTCTATCCGCAAACATCATTTATTGTCAGCAGCTTTCCATTTAATTTGCCTTTCCTTTCTTTTTCTGAGTTTACCTGTAAACAAGTAGGAGAGGATTTGCTTCCAATAAAAGTTAGCAACAGCTCCAGTAAAACAACCAAATAGTCTTTATCTTACATGCTGCCCCCTCCTCCCCCCGTTTTGAGTCAGTGATTGTGTAAATCGTCTTTAGGGCCTTATAATTAGAATCCAAGATTTCACAACGGCTCATGTTAATGACACACTGTGCATAGCTTTGCCCCAGCTTGTTCCATCATATAAAACATTATATGGTTTTAATTTTGGATCTAGAGTTACAACAACTAAGTTGTTTATCCAAAGCATATCAAAACACTTTAACTGATACAGAAAACAGAGATATTTTTTTTGTTTCAGTACATCTTATTACGACCTAATGCAGTATCTTTGACATGCAATAAACATCAGTTGTGACGTGCTGCATCTTGTACCTGACATTTTAGATGGTTGAGTGGTTCTCACCTGGTGGCCTTTGTGTCTGTCTTCACACTGAGCACCAGATCACTTACACACACTTCATCAGATCCACAATCTTTTGTAAAGGGCATCTGAAACAATAACAGAGACACTAATTTACCATAAAATGACCACTGTTTTCTTCATAGCATAGAGACATATTCAAGTTTTACTGCCCTGGATGTAATTTAACCTTGTTGTTTGAAAAACATTGTCCATTCATCTGAGACCTTGCGTGACTTAGTGAGTAACTTCAGTTTAAAAGGCAGTAATCATCCCAAACGCACAGCATGTCATTTTAAATGACTGAACAAACACTTCTAAATAACCATGTCTAAAATCTTCTCAGCTGATCTGTTTCCTGTAGATCTGTCATGACAAGGCTTAAAAACATTTACAGATCTGAAGATAATGATATGTTATAGTAGTCACTTACAAAAAACTCCCAGGCACTCGGGGAAAACATATCGAGGACAGGGTTGACATCTGCGCTCTGCTGCTCAATTTCTACCTTCAGACTGAGGGAGTTGACAAAATCCGGTGTGTCCTGTTGAAGGAGCCAGATTTGGTCAAATCATAAGACAATTTTATCAAACTTAAAAGGGGAAAACAATGTCGTGTAATTTATCTACAAGGCTTATCACACCAAACTGATCACATGAAAGTATTCATTGATGGTAACACACAACTAAATCAAAGAAGCAAACAATTTTCTTTTATTACCTGAACATAAACTTCGTAGCGTAGACATAGAGGTGTAGATGATATCTTTGCCTTTTCTGTGAGGTAGCGTTCATTGTTTTTTGTGAACAATCCTCTTGATGTCACTCGTGATGACTGCAAGTCAGCATCCAGGGTCAAATTGTAGGAAACATCTGAAACATGTAAAAACAGGACTCTGTGATCCCATCTGAGTTCAGCTTTATATGATTCATAAATGCAGCACTTGCCAAGATTGAGCTGATAGATACAATGAGGTTATGAATGAAAAGCTGCAGATAACGTAGCGATAGACAGCGTTTCTAGTCTTCTCTTTAACTTTACTGTTCGAGCACAAGAGTTGTACTGAGTTCCTCATCTCGACATGAAGCTAAAAAGTATGTTTCTGAGAAGTTGATCTTAAATTTGAATGCAGGACTATACATCTTTTTGAGACGTCTAACAGATTAAAGAATTACCAATGGGTCCAACAGGGTTCTTGGGCCTGAATGCAGCAGTAAAACACAGGTTGGTGTTGAAACATGGTAGGCTGCGTCCATTAATGACACAAGGTTTGTTGAAAATGTTGATTTTATCTGGCTTGAAAGAAGCTTTTGCTTTGACAGATGCAACGCCTCTGGACCTGAAACAGGAGTGCAAATTTAAATCATCATCTTTGCCAGTTCTAGAAAGATTTCTTTCACTCACTCTTTATTTTTCTTTATAATATTGTGATGATTAAACTTACCAAAGCTGTACAACTTTGCCATATGCACCCACAGAGATGTCAGGGATTGAATCATCATTCAGATCTTTGTAGCTGTCTAAGGACCTCCCAAAATACAGCAACTGAGGATCCAGTTTGGAGCCAGCAATTCTCTGAAAAAGGCCACCAGCACAGTTAAATTAGGAAAATTCTCCAAATACAGAGAACCAAAAATTGAAAAAACTCAACCTTGAGGAATCACTCTGAACATGTTCGTCTACAAAGAGGAATTTTTAATCATCATTTGACTATGATTTTTTGAAAGTAGTTTTTTTTCACAATAAATTTATGTCAATTTCAGTTATTCTAATGTGTCTATAGTATGTTTGAATTTCCTACAATAAAAGTTATTCAAAATAAAAATGCCTAATTCCAAAATCAGTCTTAAAAATTATGTAAAAATTAATCTTATCCTATTAATTACAGATTTTGTAACCAATTAATCACATATGTTTTGATTACATGATGCCTCTTTTTTAAAGGGAAACAATACATAAAAAATAGTTATTTTACATATAAGAAATGATGGAGGGCTAAGGGATCTCTTTAAAATCATAGTCCCAAACATGTGAGAGATCAGCAACAAAAATGATTTTGATGCATTATTAGTTTTTGTGGGGTGTTCACACTGACTATCCTACAAAGAACTACAACTACAAATTGATTTGAATCTTTCAGCTTCAACCCTGATGAAAACAAAGACATGTTCTATTATTTCAGAGAGATAAAAAATCTTTTTCTGCCTGCTGAATATAAAATGCTTTGTCTCTGTACCTGTGAGAACTGCTTTTTTACTGTCTTCTTATCCCCATTGTAGATGTATATGACGCCCTTTCCTTTGTCTTCCAGTGGGGCACCAACTACAACATCACTGTAGCCATCAAGGTCAAGGTCAGGAACGGCAGAGATAGCCATGCCAAACCGGGCATTTTCAGTTTGTGGTGGACCATTGAGGAATCCCTGCTCATTCAAGATTCCCTTCAGATGATAAGACAGACACAGACAGGTATGAGACCAACAAAGTAATACTTAAGTTTTAGCAATTACTTCAAAGATTTTGTTGGAATGCATTATGAGATGTTTTCACAGGCTTTGTTAATGTTTTTTAGTTACTTACATAAGTCAGCTTTACATTCTGAGCAATGCTGATTGGCTTTCAAAATCACAAAAGAAGCTCACATCATGTACTACATGTTTTGTAGAAGTGCTTATCTCACCTTAGTGACAGAGAAGAGGTAGACCCTGCCCTCTTCTTTCTTTAGATCACTCATGAACATGGGTGCACCCACCAGCAGCACATCTGTCACCCCGTCGTTGTCAACATCCAGGGAGCACAGGACGCTTCCAAAGTATGAGCCAATCTAGGACATTTACAAAAGGTTTGTACTTTCTATGTTTACAGTTTATATCATATTTAAAAAAAACATAACCTACAATATACCTGTTTCCCACGCTCTGAATCTATGATAGTCGATTGTTTCTGTGTGTTGACAGTGTAGACAATAACTTGTCCTGAGTGGTTGGAGCGAGGTGCACCGGCCACAAAGTACTCTGCAGACCTATCACTCAATGTGGTGACCGAATAACCTAGAAATGAGCACAAGAAACACGATGACTATATTCAAACTTACCATCATGAACTTGGGGACATCTCCATCAGACAGTAGTTGAACATAACTACGTAGAGTCACTCAAATAAATGAGGACGATTGAGATGGTTGGCTGAGGTATGCAGTGGTGAGCTGATAAAGCAATTGACGTCACAAGCCAGTTTCAACTAGTTCACAGTTTTGCTCAAGACTTGAAGACCTCCACTATGGCTGCCAAAATAAATTAGCTGTCATGTTTACACCTAAACATCAAACATATAAATCCTACACTCCCTGCATTGTTTCATCCAAAGTTGTAAGTGCCACAATCAAAACTAATAACAGATTCATTACATACATGAAAACAAGAGCCTACCCAGTAGTGAGCTGTCACTGCGGTCTTGAAGCGTTTCCTTAAAGGCTGAGGAAGGTAGAATGTCTACTTTTGATCCTTTTTGGTGAACGACAGTCCCACTCCAGTCATAGGCTCCCACTGCTCCCAGCATCATCACATCCTTTGAGAGAACAGGTCAAACATCAATAAACCAATATCACCTATATCCCTGAGTCAAAGCATTACATCATTGCTCAGTTCTCACAGACAGAACGGCTTTCAACACCCAACACCAGAAACCAATCTGTCAGTAGCAATGACCACAAGAAGCAAATAGTGTGAGAGGAAAACATCCTTTAAATGTCAAAATAAACACTTGGTTAAATGGTTAAACTGTGGTCAGGCTCTGTAGGAAATTACATGTAGCTTCTCTTTTCATTTGTAAGAGCCCTGCTTTGGTACAGCAAGAGGACTTTTGTAAAGGAGCTCTTTAACCAGCCAAAAACCCTGGTCCCACTGTATCATAACACAGACTTAAATTTAAAACTAGATAAAAATGCAATTCCAGCTGAAATTGCGTGGGGATGATGAGAGCTGAACTGTGGAAGAACTGCTGAAAATAGCTAAAAAAAAAAGCATAAAAATAGCTGAAAATAGCATCAAAGCGGAAGAATGCAATAGGCGACTTAAGAAAAATGTAAAAACATTGCTCAAAATATAGAAATTAGTAATAGTCTTATTAGATGAAGAAGCTGAAGATTGTAAGGAAGAGTAGGATCATAGGAAGATGTGGTAAAAGACAATGAGGTTGAAGTCTGAAAACCTCTAAAGTTTAAATAAAATCTAAAGGTTAAAGATTTGAATAAAATAAATAACAGAGGGGAGCGCAGGTGGCCTAGTGGTCTAAGTAAGGCGTGCCCCACATATGCAGACGGCCCGGCTTCAAATCCGGCTTGGGGCCCTTTACTGCATGTCTGTCCCCCACTCTCATCCCTGTTTCCGACTCTATCCACTGTACTCCTCTATCAAATAAAGGCACAAAATGCCCCTAATAAATCTTTAAAAAGAGAAAATAAAATGAATAAATAAATAAAAGAGTAGGAGATTATGTGTGTGTGTGATTTGTGTGTCTTCATCAAGCGGCAACCTCCTGTCCTGAAAAATGAAGCCAATGCAGAAGTGCAAAAAATTGCTATATCGCGAGTGTCCACTTGAGGCTGGCTGCAGGAACACCGGAAGTTCCGTCTGCACACATGTTAAACAGCCAGTTTTGACACTAGAAATAAACTGGTTTACAGCCTGGTTCAAAACACCAAACATGTCTCATTAGCTAGTGTCTTATTGTGCTCCCACTGTATGGGGGTGAATTTTTTTGTACCACAATTGTTTGGATTATATTTAGGATGAAAGCTGATTGGTGCGTCTCATTTGATTGACAGATAGCTCGGCAGGCAGAGGCTCCGTTTCTGTCAAGCGGATTGGCTTCAAGAGCCGTTTGAGTCCGCCTATTGTAAGCAGACAACTGACGTCACACGGGGTTTGTCAAATTCTTTTTACAGTCTGTGGTCTTCATGCATGACAACAATTGCTATGGTGACATCAAAGCAGTAAGTCACAGCTGAGATCAAAGTAATGCCAGTTACAGCTGTCAGTTAATGCAGAGAACTGTCAGAAAACTCAAAGCGTAGGGCTCAGACAATATCAATTTTAGCTTTAGCTGTAACACCTAGCAGAAAACCAAAGATATCATAAGAATCAGCAGAAGTTGCTAAAAGCAGTGATGTGTGTTTTATGTCTGGGAAGCGACAACTCATGCATAAAGAGCAAGTCAAAAAGGTGGTTCAGACAGCCTTCACTGCGAATTCTTGGATAAATTTTAACATTAGCGCACAAGGACATCTGAAGGGATGATGGTCATGCTATGAACCCCATCATCATAGCAGTTGTCCAGGGAAGAAGCTAAAATTTTAAGTTTGAACGGAGTTGATGCAACAAAGTATGAAGGAATAGATAGCGGACACGGAAGAATAAAAATGGCCGACATGAAGAACATTAGTGTGGAGGCTGACTCAGCATCCCCACTAAGTATGCATTTCTTATTTCATAGCTCCTGCAAAAGTCTGAATACCAGCTGTTAGGAGTTACAAGCCCATAGATACCGTGTTTAATAGTGGAGTTAACTAAAATATCTCCTCCCACGTTCCTTTCTTCATTAGTGTGGTCTTGATACTTGGGTTTAACACCTTAACATGATGCTAGTTAATATGTAATAATATCAATTCCTGTTTCAATACCATTACAAAAAACAATAGAAGTTCTAGGCCCCCAAAACCATATGATTTTTTTGTTTCTAATAATTTAAAAAAAATGGATGGAATCACCAGCACGCTGTCTACTTTGCACAAACATGTTAGAAATCTTTTAATAATTGCATGCACTTTGCCTGAACTTGTTCCCCTCCTACAAACATCTGTCTAATAAAATCTATGGGGTTTTTTTTCAATCCTTGGTACCTTTTAAATACTACCATCACAATGGTCACAGTGTGTAGCGTATTGAAACAAGTGGTATGGAAAAATATCCAAGAATCAAACATTCTGACGACCTCTACCAATGCCTAACAGGAAGTGAACAAGTGAGAACAAACCATTTAACCTTCATCATCAATGCCCTTTTTCAGTGAATATGCTTACCACCTATAATAACACTATAGGTAAAAAGTAGACATTTAAACATTAGTTATGTCTAAACTGTCTACACGTGGAACATTCAAAATTAACAGTAACTAGTCAGCGCATAAATAATTTGTCATTGCCAACAGTTTAGTCAGTGCCCTCATGTTTCACTGTATGCCAGATTCTTGTATGTGCTTGTTTGTGCTGTTTTTTTCCCCTTGCATGCCTCGACACTTGTAGAAAATGAAGGTTAATACTGCTGTATTAACATCAGTGCAATGCCCACACATCTCACATCTCTCTGCCTTAATCTTGTTTTTACAGCCTCCTGCTTTTGCAGCTGCAGTGCTTTTGCAAATTTGATTTTAAAGAGAGAAATAGTGAATTCTTAGACATTGAAAAGGATTTACAGTGTACATGACAGAGGTTTGTACCTGTCTGCTGGAGTAGTGAGCGCTGAATCCCACCTGTGACATCTCCATTTTAAAGTTGTCACCCTCTTTCCCAGTGCCTTTTTGGAGAAAAGCATAGTGTAAAAAACAGAATAAAACCCAAAAATTAAAAATTAATAAAAAATAGAAAAATAATAGTATACACCTTCTAAGTTGAAGATGCGGTTCCCCAGTGTCCCAGCGATAGTGGACAGGGCTGCCTCCTCTGACACATTAAAAAAGTACTTTTCTGTGGGTTTACTGGCAATCGACTGAATTTCTTTGATCAGGTTTTCTGTGTCGATTTGGTTTCTGATGTAATAACCCAGGACCTGAGAAGAAAGACAGCAAATTCAGAGTTTAAAAAGAAAAATAAGTAATCCATTGAAAGATCCTGAGTTGTTCTATTAGACTCCCTCCACACTGTTCAAAATGAAGCCTAGGGAATATACTGACTGATAGAAATGCTCCGGTCTTAAGGGACCTTTCTTTAATTACTATTAATTCCCAGTTATTGGTTACAAGTTCACTAATGTGAACAGAGTTATGCCCGAGGATATACTGTATGTTCTCAGTGACCCACAATTAACATGTCACTGTACAGCCATGGAGTTTATTCAGACAAGCATAATGATGGTCAAACCCGACAGTAAAACTCAAAGATTAAACTCATGGATATTAAGTTGAATTTGTATCTTGCAAAACTGAACACTTATCTGATGGTTGCCGTTTATTTGCATAAGTTTAATAAAACTTTATACAATGAGAGTGAGTAGATTATAACTTACAGCAATACCAAAGCGTGTGATGCTTTGTTTCTCACACTCGGCGATAACATCATCTCTGAAGGCACTGTCATGTGATTCCCCATCAGTGACGACCACTAGTACCTTTGCAGCATTGGGCCGACCACCATTGCTATGATGGAATCCCCATTGACTGACCAGAATGGACACAAAAGAGTCAAAACACCATTTTTTCCCTTTCAAAACAACATCAGGAAAATAAATGTAAGTGTTACTGCAACACCAACCTGGCATATCGAATGGCATGGAAGGTATTTGTAGATGAACCATACATTTGTGTAATTCTTGATGCTGCAGCGATCGCCTCTTCTTTGGTTTTGTACTGTTTCAGTGGGAATTCAAACCTGGCATTGACACCGTACTGAATAACGCTGACCTGAAAACACAAAGAATGATTTAATAAAGCATAGTTCTAAACAAAGGACAGAAAAGTTACTCAGAGATTTAAAGTTGATTTAAAGTTTAAGTAATGGATGATGAAAAGAAAGCGTTTCACCTGTGTGTTTTCGGGCCCGATGTCCAGTGCAGGTATCAGTTTCTCGAGGAATAGAGTCATTGGATCCCACGGGTAGATGCTGTTGGAGCCATCCAAAACAATCACAATATCCATCGGACCTCCACATTCTACAAAATGTTTTGACAAGACATATAATAAAAAATGTACTTAAGAAGTATTCATTGAGTGCTCAAATCTAGCTTCAGTTTATGCCAAAATAGAGAAAAATAGAAAAAAAATGCTATTTAGCAGACTTGAAATTCACATGAGGTTTACAATACACTCCTGTTCAAAATTTTAAGACCAGTTGGAAAATTGCAAGAATTTGCATTTTGCACAGTTGGATCTTGAGAAAGTTCTAAGTAGAGCTTCAAAATGCAAAAAGAAGAAATGGGAGTGAGCAAAAAAAACAAAAAAAAATGAGTAAGCAATTTATTGAAAACAACGACTGAACTGAAATAGGCAGTTCATCAGCTGATCAAAAGGTTAAGACCATTGCTGAAAAAAAAAAATGAAAACCCCTTGAAAACAGAAATAAAAGTTTTAAAAAAGGAATCAGTAATGAGTAGCTCCACTGCTCTTGTTGATCACTTCAAAAATTTGTTTCAGCATGCTTGATGCAAGTGTTTCCAGGAGGCTAGTGGGAACGTTAATCCAAGTGGTGAAGATGGCTTCACGAAGGGCATCCACTGTCTGGAACTGATGTCCATTTTTGTAAACTTCCCTTGTTATTCCCCACATTATTCTCCTTTGTCAGGCAGGCATTGTGAACTGCAGCGTTGTCCTGTTGAAAAACCCAGTCATTACCACACAGACAGGGGCCCTCGGTCAAAAGGGATGCCCGCTGCAACATCTCAACATAGCCAGCTGCTGTTTGACGCTCCTGCATGGCCTTAAGCTCCATTGTTCCTTTGAAGGAAAAAGCACTCCAGATCATGATGGCGCCTCCTCCACTGTGCCACGTAGAAAACATCTCAAGTGGGATCTCCTTGTCGTGGCCGTAACGCCAGAAGCCATCAGGACTGTCAAGGTTACATTTTTTTTCATCAGAGAATAAAACTTTCTTCCACCTTTCAATGTCCCATGTTTGGTGCTCCCTTGCAAAATCTAAACAGGCAATTTTGTGGTGTTTAAGGAGACAAGGCCTTTGAAGACGTTATTTGTATTTTTAAGCCCTTCCCTCACAGATGCCATCTGACGGTTATTGGGCTACAGTCGGCACCAGTAACAGCCTTAATTTGAGTCGAGGATCGTCCTGTGTCTTGACGGACAACCAATCGGATAATCCGGCTCAGTGTCGTAGAAATTTTTGGGGGGTCTGCCACATAGATATCGAAGACGTAGAGTATACGTTTGCTATCTGACGGTACGTCTACGTGGCCGCCATCTTGGCACGGTCAAAAGAGTGAAAGTTAAACAGAGTTATATGGGCAGACAGCAATGAAAATGCCAACTTCGTGTGCTGATGCCCACAGATACGATGGCTTTCTCACTCTGATGTTAGTGCTCTGGCCTTAAATATGTACAGGGTTGTTTATTATAACTTTTTACCTTACTTAAAGTACAATGCACCCGCTGTTTTGGAAGGAAATGTGGAATCTTTCTCCCGATATGTGCAAGTACTGACCGTCATCTGATTGTTGAAAGCCAGACTGGTCATTCTGATGTTGCTGGCAGAAAGCTTGGACCTCCTTGTTGTGGCTTTAAGTATTTATTTTTTTACTCAGTGTTATTTTAATAATGTTATTAAGTACAATACTTAAAATATACAACTAAGTCATATAAATTTATTGGCGTTAGTAAAGCACGATGTTCTTATCACCCACTCCAAAAAATATGATTGCCTTAATTTTCTGCTATCCCAAAGACCCATTAATCAGTCATCAGAAGACTGGTATTTGACTTAAATGCAGGAAAATTCTCTCGTTTTGATGATAAGCATTATTATATGCACCGCAGAGAGAGAGTCAGTGTGCGGCGTGCTGTACTGTCAGTCTGAATATCAGTTTGATTTAGGCTTATTAGACAACATAAAGATGATCAAATAAGCCAGGAACATTCAGCTTTAACTTCGATCTTTCCTTCTTTGTTTTGCCACTTTTTGTTGAACCATAAAGAAAAAAATCACGAGAAATTAGAAATTACATGACTCATCCTGTCAGGACTGTTGAGACTTTAGTTTTCCTTATGTAGCTCCCTCTCTCTGCCCCCCACGGATCATCTGATGATCCGCTCAGAAAATTTTACTGGAAAAATGCCCTGACGTTTCAGAATCTGCTCGTGGCTCTGCGAGCATTTAAGTCAGAAATTCATCCCCTGCATGAGTAATTAAGCCGAGACTGGCCGTTGTGTCCTCACAAACTACACAATGCAAACTCAAAAATCATCAAGTGAGAAAAGACGTGACGACTCACAGTGTATGCCTGCCTATAGATTAAAGGCCAGTTGCAAGATGAGAGGGAGAGAAATTATCTATAAAAATCTATTTGAAGAAACAAAAACTATCTAATTATAGATTCTAAATATTTGATTACATCTGATGCTCCCTGTACATATCATAGACATAATAGGTTTTTTTTTTATTTAAAGTTGATCAGACCCACAATCAGTACCTTGATTTAAATCCAGTAAGTAATCAGTATCATGTTCAAGCTTTCAGCTTTATAACAAAACAAATTTTATGTAGATTGGTTCAGGATTAAGCAAGGTAGGGCAGATTTTACAGGTGAAGTGGGTGCATTTACATTGAGCGTTCGCTAATCCCGCCCGTTCCAAGATGGCGGACACGTCATCTACATATCCATATCTATGGTCTGCTCCTTGACTTTTTTGTTCCATAACACTAATGCTGCATTCCAGAAAAGTGGGAAGTCGGACTTATCCCACTTGGATTGTACCAGTTGCGACCTCAAAGCATTCCAGATGAATGTAAACACCAAAGATGGCTGATCATGATAAGCTGTTTTTTGTTTTGTTTCTCAAAAGACATTCTGACCTCCAGCAAACCTGCCTTCTCGCAATCAGTCAAATAGAGGCGGAAAAACGACGGATGAGGTATATAAACACACTGTAAACGGCCGTCTTTAGTTACATTCTTGCTGAACGTCAGATTCAGTGACGTCAGATTGAAGCAACTCCGTGAAGTCAGGGCAGATATTTTTTCTCCGACTTCGCGACTAGGACCTCCCAGTTTGAGTGGCGTTCCAGTGCACTTTTCCTGGTTGGAGGTTGGAAAACCCCGACTTCCCACTTTTCTGGAATGCTGCTTAAGTCCAACCTCAGCAGCCATGACCACGATCAAAGACAGAAAGATTTTTGGCCTTTGCGATCAGGAAGTCATGACAGTGTGAATACCTGACAGAAAATTACATTGAATCCACAGATTTTGGCTTTTAAAGGCTGTGGTCTTAAACTTTTGATCAGCTGATGAACAGCCTATTTCAGTTTAATTGTTGTTTTCAACAAAATGCTTACTCAAATATTTTTTGGTTCAGTCCCATTTCTTCTTTTTGCATTTTGAAACTCTACTTAGGACCTTCTCAAGATCCAACAGTGCAAAATGCAAATTCTTGCAATTTTTCAGCTTGTCTTAAAATTTTGACCAGGAGTGTATTACAATATCAGAGTTTTCATAAAAGTGTCTTTTTTCATTTTCTTTTAAATGTTAGAATTTAAGTAAATGATGGGCTGTATAAAAACATGGATGACATCTTACAGTGCTTTTCCACTGTGATGCTGGCTCACTCATTTTAACTACTTATTTTTCTGCCTTCCCATTAAGGTTGGTACCTGATACTTCTTTTGGTAACAGCCGTGGTGAGGTTCGAAGGTATGACACTGATATCAAACCCCTTTCAGCATCAGCTCTGTACTGATGACTTCCCAAACTCCCCTGTACTTTTCTTTTATTTTCATCTCACTGCCTCAAACCACCTCTGGAACAAAACTTTTATCCTTGCTGAGAAAAAAAGCCACAGACTGAGAGCTGTGTACTTTCCCCTTAATGACCCCTATTGTTGTTGTACTGGTCCTCACATAATTTCTTTTGCATTATGACAGCCCTGTCTACATTTAGGAGGTTATTATTATAATATGTAACTGAAATGAAAAAGACTCGCCTGGTACTAAAACTAAGTAGAGTTGAACTTGGCACCACATATGGGAATGCACCACTTGTGATATCAACCCTTGGTTTCTGAAGGGGTGTTTTGCTGCAGTGGGCCTTAAGCTACAACACACCCACCTGTCGGTCTCTGCTCAACATTGCTTCTAATTATGCAAATGTATACACAATGCTTCACCTTAATGTTGTCAAAATGGATGAGTAATCAAGCCTCTTGAGTAACTGTATTTTTTCACCTTTGTATTGACTTCATTTTCAACATCAGAGATGAGATCATGTGTTTTAAACCACAGCAAGCAACAGCCTTTTCTTGTTGATTGAACCAAGAGAGTACCAATATTCAGGAACTGATAGTGGCTCAAAAGGTAGATTGTGACAGATTAAATTTTCAACTATCTATCTCCAAAGACAAACAATATCTAATTTCCAAAATAACAATTCAAACTCAGCCATATGTTCAACACAATTTTATACATGGCTAAAAATATGCAAGAGATCTTACTCTGGAGAGCAGGAGAGAAGGCAGGTTGAGGCTGAAACAGAGGGCTCAGTTTTGCACATATCCCTGGGTAGAAGTCCTGATTGCCACACTGCTGTCCCCAAATAGGCGCACACATCTGAATCAGAGGACATCAGGAGGAAAAAAACAGACTTGAAGATGAGCTTTACTTCTACTGGCTTTAATAGCTTACGAGTGAATTCCTTTTTAAAAAACACAGTTTTATTTTGGTATTTTGCTAGAAGGTGAAACAAGAAGCAGTCATTTGGTCGTTGTTTTAATTCAGTGGCAAAAAGGTCTGGTACTAATTACTTACTAACTACTTGAAGCAATATGAGTCACTGGCATGCTTCATTACACTTTTATGCATTACTTAGTTGATACATCTAAACAAACTCAGGACCTTTAAGATATTAACAGATGTTTTCAACCATCTTGTTAAAAAATAACTTCTAACAAAAAAGGAGGTTTTGTTTCTACATGTATGGATGTAAAAATTCAATCAATTAAGCACATTATCATTAACCAAGCAAAAATAAATAAAGAGATTGATAAGGAATATGAACTGTTGATAATATTAGAAAAAAGGTTCAATCTCTTTATGCCTTGAATAGTGGGAGATATCTTTTTTCAATCTTATCTTGTATCTTGTTTTGTGAGAAAAAGCACACATACATTCATAAAGCACACATTTTACCATCAAGCCACTGGCTGAAGGCATCCTGGTGAGGGTCAAACCCAGACACATGTTGTCATTGATATTTTTGACATTTGGAAGGCTGATGGAATCTGTGGATTTAGAAAGGAAATTACTTTGAGCACTTAAATTCAGATTCTGATTGTTTCATCTTGAATTTATACAATGATAAACTTTAATTTTGAATCAAAAAATAATTGGTGTGATACATGATTTATTTGACCAAGAACAAAAAGACTTCCTTGATGTTTAAGGTGGGGGAAATATGAGAGTTCTGTTTAAGCATTTAAAGTACATGGCCAAGTTTGGAGTGAGGTCAAAGATGAAACAAAACTCCACAGGTCACCTTGAAGGTTGAGTTTGTCACAGCTGTTTTTGGACCCTAAGACCGGACATCTGTAAACATCCCCGTTCCTGTTTCCACCGAAACCACTCCACGGAGCGCTGACCAGGAGCCTAGAGAAAAAAAGATCATTTATCACTTTCTTACTCTGATAAACATGCACACAAGGGTCATCTTTCAGTTTTCTTTCTACAGTACATACATCATTCATATAATGTATACTGCGTACAATGTGTATTTCCCAAAGAGAAAGAATTTCGATTTCAACATATGTTGTCAACTTAATTGTGAAATAATACTACAATTCAAAGCTATAACTCAAGAGTGCAACTTTCATGCTGCCAACTGCTCTGGTTGCCCGGTAACAAGATTGATGAATCAATGTAATTAGTTACTTTACACCCCAGAATAAAACTCATCTAAATGATCTGATGTCTAACATGCTTACAGAACTTCTAGATTAAGTCATACAGAGAGTTAAAGTACTTGTAATTTTCCTACTTATGTCACTATTAAGCATTTTAGAACCTGCAGGTAATTGCAGCAACCTTGGAGTCTGTATACAAAAACAATATCTAATCAGAACAAGTATTAGTCTGTCTAATTTTGCACTTAGTCTGGGTGGTCTAATACTTAACAAGAGCCAACATGTTAGGTCCTGTCATTTATATTGGACATCTTTTAAAACAGCAAACAAGTAATTACAAGTTCACAGAATACATACACGTTAGTCCAGGGTTGTCCAAACTAGGGTTAATGGGCCAAATACAGCCTGGGTCCAACATACTGACAACCAAAAAAATAATCTGTAATCCCTTGTTAAGAATAAAAATAATACAGTGACAAACAGCAGCATAAATTCCACTTGTTTGCTTTGCTGTCTGCTCCGTCTTAAGGTCTGTTTCAAATGCATATCGCACTAATCAACATGAAGCGCCAAGACTCCTAAAGTCTGGAAGCTTCTGGCAGTTTGCTCTTCTTTTGTGTCTGAATGTAGAGATGAGCCAATGGTGTCTCCTGTCATGCTACATGTAGCAAAAATATCAACCTGACCAGCAGTGGATCCAGCGGTATGCAGGGCAAGCCCCCAAGAAATCTGATTGGCCATCCCAAAATCCTTAACAATGAATGGCCTTGTAATCCATCTACGGAAAGCTGTGATGTAAGCTGTTTTTGTTTTTATCTTCAAGCATATTCAGCTACTAAGCTCATATTATCCTACATCTGACTGGTTTTACTAAGTTTAAATGGTGTACATTACAGGTGAAGTATCAAGTGTCCCAGTCATCCTTGTATGTTTCTGTGTGGCCCTCAGGGAAAAATATTTGGACACTGATGTTTTAAACACCTCACATCAAAACAATCAGCTGTAACTATATGTTGTTGATGCTGTTGCTTAGAATTTAAACATCAATTTGAAAAGTCCCAAAAACTGCTGTCAAGCTGATCTGAAATGACCCAAACTCAATAAAATGATATTTTCCCAGTGTCAGACAAAGCAGAAGACTTGAGACACATTATTCCTCTTTAGAAGTTTTCTGGAGAGGAAACAGGAAGTACCCCTGTTGTTTTCTCATGGATCTTAATATGGAGTACAGTCAGAGAGACCACTATAACACACTGTACAATCCCCTCAGTTATGCAAACAGGACACTCCTCCAGACAGTGAGTGACTCTGGGAGACTGTGACTCAGAGTGGACAACATCCAGACATCAGTGAGGAGTTCAGTTACTGTTTAACTAAACGTTACAAATCAGCAGAGTGAAGTGCAGAAGGCTTTAAACAAGACAGGGTTGTTTGTGTGACACATGCAGGCTGCAGCATGTCAGACAAAACAGAGCGTCTCGGGTATTTTGAGAGTAACAATTAATGCAGGATAGTATTTAAAGATTTTAAAGGTTTGCTTCAGTGGAGATAAATGTAAAACAGTAAAAAACAACTTCCGAATTTGATGTATTTGCTGTATATATTTTTTCCTGACAAACATGTGAATGATGGGGTCAAAGGAATTCAGAGTTGATCGATGCTATTTTTATTTAAAAGGGATGGTGCAATTGAACATAGTTTATACAGATCATAAAGCTGATAAACTGCACGGATAGATTACTGTGTAATGACATGACACCACTGGATACTGCAGGGTATGGATACAATACAGTACAAGACACAATACAATACGATAAAGTGATATAATATGATGCAAACATATTGCAAAACAGGGATCATGCAGTGACTGATATATTGCAAGACAATCATGATGATACCTCATGATTTCTGATTAACTGGTGAATGTAATAGTTCCTAAAAATGTTTTTATCTCTTACAAAACTTCTTTTTTTTTAGAGTGGGGCAGGAAGACTTGCTTTTAATTAGGGATGCACAATAATATTGGTGTGCTATCAGTAGAAACAGACATTAGCATAAAAAGTGAATTATTGGTGTCAGCATATGAAAATTTCTGCTGATATTTACAACCAGTATTTTGGCTGTAAAAGCCTCCCTATATCAGCTGTAAATACTGGCGGTAGAAATAAATAAATTAGTGGAGCTTTAAGCTGGACCAACAGACCTACTTCAGCTGAAGTCTTTTTCTTCATCCATCATCATTCCTTACACAAAGACTGTTTTAAGGACTGAAATTTGTTCAACCACAAACTTTAAATTGTGTGTTTTAAATGATTTATATTTAAAAAATTATTTAGTAAATATTGGTGTATCGCATATCATCAAGAATCCAGCACTGTCCATCTCAACCTTTAATCAGAGAGGAATCTAACTGAGTAGTCCCACTGGTAAGAGTCACAAGCGGGCAAGGATCTGCAGGCTGGACTTGAACTCAGGCTACTTAGAGGGCTTTAACCTCTGTGTATCAGATACGACCCATCCAATGGGTCATCAGTGCACTGTAAAGGCTCATTTATGCTCTAAGTATGTATGAAATTGATCTGTGTGTTTTAAACTTTAAAAACATTTCTCTCATACTGACATGCATCTTTTATGTTTGAGTGGACATTAAAAAAACTAATCCCCTCACTCAATATTCAGTGATATTTCCTTGGAAAACAGTGCCGTGTTTTTTCAAATGATTATTCATTGTGTTTTGCTACTCTCGGTTGAACTGTTGGCTGCAATGCTCAACACTGCCCCGCGACTGACAGTGGTGTTGCAATATTTGGTCTGTATCTCTGTAAGCTTAGAGAGAATGGATGAAAAGGGACCAAGCGGATGCAGGGTACAGAAAGAAAGGTCCATCTGTATCCATGTGCATTTCAAATGTAGAGCATAAATGAGCATCGCCACTTCATCATTTCACCTTTCACGTCTGTTCCCCATTGTCTGATGTTACCCCACAAAGTTCTGCTTGCAATGTTGCAATGGCATTTAGCAGAAGCTTTTCTCCAAAGTGACGTACATATGAAAGGTGATCCAGGAGTTAAGGACCAAGGGGCCAAACTGGATGTTTGCCCTGACTGAGATTCGAACCATCAATCCCTTGTATCAAAGTCAGCAAAGTCCCACTGTCACTTGGTTCTCTGGCTATTTAACTTCTGTTTATATTACCCTACTTGATGACTCCTTAAGTACCCCCATGAGGAGTCATTTAGTAGAGACACAACAAGTAAAACAAGTAAGAAACTCAGTTAAGCATGTCATTCATCGTGTAGAATTTGAAATTTTAGCAACATCTAGCGTTCAGATTTTAGAATGAGCCGATCTGTTACCAAAACATCACATCACTAAGTGACGAGAGCCTGTGAAAACCAAAAAGTTAAAATTATTTTTATATATTATAGGTCAGTCTTCTTCTCCAACTGCCTTCCAGGTAGCTTTCAGGACAGGACAGGTTCGTATTTAAAAATCGCATTTCGCTCTTTCTGTCCCCAAAATGTTGCCGTAGACAACATTGCGGTTCATTATGTCAGCCTCCGTGAGGGCGACCCACGGTAATGTAAGTATAAAAAGCTTTTTTCTAATTTTGTAAAAAGAAAACAAAAGTTTAAAGGGGATGATTGTGCACTTATTTTAACATACTTCACACAAATTTATAAACATTATATCCCATTTACACCATTTCTGTTCAGCAAAATGCAGCCAAATTCTACACACTGTACCTTTAAGTGTCCATATTTGGCACCAAGGATCTGATGACTATATCATAGGAGTCAGGGTGATGATGCATTGCTGTATCCTTATTTTGTCCCAACCCTATAGACTGTGTGTGCAAAACTGTAATGAGGCACACTGATGCTTTGATGTTCAGAGCATACCAATATTTTAGTAAAAAATACTAAAGCTAACATGTAGCTATAGTAGAGGAAAAGTCAGAGGATGAATATCTGTACCAGAGGTTCAGGGGGTTTCCAATCTCGATCAGAGTGGTGAACTGAGTGGCAGACTGACAGACCAACGCTGCCCTCTCAACAGTTATATCATTGGCAAGGCTAACAGCAGTACAACAGAGCAGAGGGCTTCTAACAACAACCATCCTTCATTTTCTCAAGCTAAAGAGAACTGATACAGCTGAACTGGACCTACATTTAGTGACATTTACTTAAATCAAGGTTTTTGTCCCTGCAAATTCACTATTAAATTACATTTTCACATAAAGGGACAAGTCCTCAGCCCCATGCCTTATTGTGCCAGCTGTACAGCTCGCTGGTGACAGTTTTCAGAGTTGTTTACAAGCCACTGAAAGCTCAGACTCTCCTGATAACCGGGTGCATCCCCTACAAACACAGGCTTTTGCTTGCAAATTAGATACTGCTACTACCAGGAAGACTCTGCTTTAAGTGATGCCAATGCAAAGATCAGATACCATTTTCAGAAGTGAAACAGTATGTCAACAACTAAACTAACTCGAGATCCTGTAGCATCTTATTGATGAGGTGTGAGGATTTTTGATCATTAACACAACCTTTTGAAGCACATAGGTCAGCATGGACCTATATAGTTTCCTTTAAAGCCTAAGCAACACATAGCTGACAGTGAAACTTGGTTCTTTTAGGCTGGAGGAAAGGTGTATTAATTCTCTAAACTACAAGGGTTGCTAGATTTTTTTGTTCTTTAAGACTTTATTTCATCCTCCATGCACTTTGAAACCCTACCTGGTAAGGTGTATTAACTAAAGAGACCCACTGCATGAATGACTATGTACACCATAGAGAAGCTCTTATCTTTCTTTCGTTTATGGCTATTTCAAAAACACTGCAAAGTAATAAGAACTGGTTAACAATCAACTGGACACCCCTTAAAAGGTGCAGCGCTTGACCTGAACAGCATTTCATTTCACTAATGTGTAAGAGAATAAAAAAAGAAAAAAAAAACATAGCACGAATTCAGCATTTTGGGAGGGATGCTAATGTTACTCAATAAAGCATCCCTCCTTTCTTTCATGAAAACTTGAACAAATGGCTTTACTCCATACCATTTGCCTTCATGGTTTGTTGCTTGTTGAATTGTGTAGCCAAACTCCTCCGAAGCTAGTCCGCTGAAAATCTTTGCACCTGAAGTGCCGACATTGAAGGACTGGGAGTGCAGGATTCTGTCAGCTAAAGGAAGAGAAACAACATGTTACCTGACAGTAATAACACCTGAACACCATCATAGTATTGTCTTTGATTTTAATAATGATCTTACTGGAGCAGATATAGCCTATTTAAAACATTAGAAATGCATTCAAATCTACAGTGTTCTGATTATTACATTTTGATCCTGGATCTTTGGTTTAAAAGTTCACTTCTGAGCTGTTATTACGACCCTGTTTGAGGTTAAATGTAGCTCAAACAATATTTTAAGCAACGCTAACTTCCTCCTTTGAGTTTAGGTGTTTTTTGTGGCTGAATCATAAACATTTAAAAAACCACATCAGTTTGACTCATGCAAGCAAGGCAAGCCAATAAAAATGCCAACTATACATGAAGAACACAGCATTAACCAAGAGTTGAGGATTGCATTTACTGACTTAGCTCATCCCAGAAAAGTGTTTCTTCATAGACACAGTTCTCCTTAAACACAGCCCCTGAGGATATGGAATTTGTCTGAGTAAGTCCTGATGCAGTATCAGAAGCACAAGCCTGTACAGGCAGCTCTCAGCCTGCCTTCCCCTCAATCAGCAGTCCCAGGAATGTGGATGGGTGCTGGACTCAGGAGACCTTCACTAACACTGACTCCAGCCACGCCTGTTTACCTGCAGCATAGAGTAGCACTTTGCCTCCTCTTGGGGCTCTGCAAACCCCACAACACAATCATATTTGCTCTCACTTCAGGAGAGGAGAATGTGCACACAGGAGGATAATTAAAAGCCTGGCTGCTGCTTGAAAGCTTTGAGGTTATGGTGCAAACAGACAGCACGTATGTTGCCTCCATTATGAGCCATGTGCTGCACGGTAAAACAATAAATATTTAACGTACCGAACTAAAAACGGAACATGCATTTGGTGGATATAGAGGAAACGTTCCAATTCAAAATAAAAGCACTTCCAGGAGGATTCATTGAGTCAAAACGACCGCAAAGTTAGTGTTCACACTCCTCTGGTGCTCTGCATACGTGGTAAAAACGTATGAAATCATTTGAAAGTCACATTCGAGGCTAACTGAAACATAAAGAAGACGCCACTATTTGATGAAAACGACAAAAAAAAAGCTCGCGATAATGTGCTCCCTTTTATTGTTTTGCTAGATAAATGTCAAATAACAGGTTCAACGTCGAAAAATCAACTTCAGTACTTACTTGTGAGTATTAAAATAAAGAAGATATTCCCCCAGACGATCTCCATCGTTGTCTTTATTCCATTTGAGAGAGGTAACTACATGACGCTGCCGCACTTGTCAAAGTTGTGGCACCACAGCCCTCAGACTCAGCGGTGACGCACCGGATGTACTTCCATATAAGGATATAGAGGCTTCCTCTTACCTGAGGATGCAAACTTTGACCCAAGATTTCTCAAGGGGCGTGAAGGGAAGTTTGTAATAAAGTTTGGCTGGATAAGAAATGTAGCTTTAATCAAGGAATGAACGAATGGCTTTAACAATGAATATCAAAGTGGAAACTAATCCGAGTTCTTGTGGGAGTAAATGTATGATTAAAAAAATGTCATTGTTCAATTCAAGCTCACGCCAATTAGCCTTAAAGTAAATCCTTTTTAATTATTCCAGAGCCACAACAGGAGTGAAAAAACTCTCTTAAATCAGCAGATGTCCTATAACAATTTAACAATTTGATGCATGCCCCGTCTTCCATCATCTTTAGCCCTGTCATTTTTGTATTTACCCCTCCCTGATGTTTGGGACACTTGGTTATTACAGAACAATGGGATTCCCTTTAATTAAAAGTGCTCTTCTCAGGCCCTGATCTCTGTTTGCTTGACTGACAGAAGAGATACATGTCTAGATGAGATATGTCTGATTAAATAAAAGGCAAACAAACAAAACCAAATGGCTCTCTGTTGGAATTCAGAACATCTAGAACATATAAAACTGAAGACCGAACTACAGGCACTTCACTATGTTAGAACAAAGACCAAAGCTATTTTTTCTTACTGGAAAACAATGATGTAAGACACATAATAGGAACATAAAGGGAGTGTTAATGAGCAAGATGGTGAAAGGGCATTTATTTTTCAACTTGTGGTTTCATTCCAAAAGGCTGTTTTGGAAAGAATGCCAGCTGGAGCTGGTTGCTTAAGGAATCAAATACATCTACTGAGACCAAAAAACTTATGATGCAGTCACTATAGGCAACAATCTTATTATCACCATTAAAGGGAAACAGCACAGATTCAATGAAAAAAAAAATCCGATAGGAAGAACAACCAAAGGCTGTTTTATAATGCCCTCTGAGACTCTGGAGGATATGTGAGAAAATAGCCCTGATGACATCATCTCAGCCACAGATTTGTGACAAAAAGCCTGCATTGTGTACCGGGGTAGTGGAATTTGAAAGATGTGGGTTACTACCAAGCACAGAGGGTCAAATTAAAGAGTTCTTTGGGTTAGGGTATTCCTTTTCTATCTTAATGAAAGTCAGGATATCAGGGAATTTACTAGAATGATGTTGTTAAATGTTTAAAATGTAAGCTGAGATTTTCAGGAACACCATGTTCACACTCACATGGTCAGGCTTGGAAAAAAAGCCCAATATAACCCCAGTCAGCTTCTGAGCAGCTCTACTGAGGGAGTGAAAAACTTTACACAAGAGCACTTCAGTAGTTGTAATGTGAGTGTAGTTAACTATGCTCTTTCACTTTGCACCTTTAAGTGGACAAATTTTGTTATTAGTAATCAAACACAGTGTGCTAATGCTCGAGAGGCTGCTATTCCCCTACTAGGGTGACACCTCAAAGCCTATTTACCTCCTCTTTACTCTGACACTAGCACCACTACAATAATAATAGTCTGGATTAGGAAGCCGGTGAAAAGATGAAAAGATTTCATTAAATTGATGCTGTGTATTATGCTCAGAAGAATGCAAATTAAACACCCTATACATCAAGGCTGCAGTATAATCCTACAGCCTTTCTTGCATGGAGAAAAATGATCAGAATTTGTTTTCATACCTCTGCTTCTTAGCCTGGTCCTATGTCAAAGATGAGTTAATATAATAAGACTTCTCCACCCGTCTAAATAATTCACATTAAGCCTTAAATCACAGATATGAGTTTAGGCTGATCACATAAGCAGCCAAGTGCTATGCTGTGATATAATTGACCACAATATTTCATTAAAGACCCTTCAACTGCAAAGAAGAGCAGCATGGAGGTATCTATGGCCGTGAATGAATCAGCTCAATTGAGTAAATTATAAACGAACGAGTTTTTGCAATGCTTGTGCTTTTAATACACTTACCCATTTATATACACTTACCCATTTACTCCATAGCCACACACGTTGATGGCAGAGGCTGCTAAGTAAAGTGATTATCAGTATTTACTAGGGCTGTCAAGATTAATTACATTAATCATGATTAACTAAGATCCATAATGAGTGCATTAAATCATTAAAAATCCAATAAATCGCATGCTTTCAGCACGCTTTGGTTGAGCCACTGCAACATTTCCCTGCAGGCACAGTGATGTAAAATAAGTACACCATTGATCCTTATTGTCTCATTTAATTTAAAAACCCCTCAGACAGCTCAGTGGACAAGTCAGAAGGCATCTACCCATTGTGTTATCAAACATGTACCTTTTCGCAATTTCCTTATTTCCTTTTCAATCCATGGCAAGTTCCTTTTTCCATGTTAAAGTACATGTTATGACCCACCTAAGAGCAGGTCTGTATCAAAACAGGAAGTAAACTACTCTTTGTTTAAGACAGTAGAAAAATACAAAATGACACAAAAACAGTTTCATTATAAATTAATATAAGACTAGAGGATGATGATCCTGAACCATATGTGTTAAATATGATCTATCTAAAAAGCCCAGACATAGAGAGACATTGTCCCAACACACACTGTAGCTTTAAACAAAGCAATGTTTGCTGTTTTATCCAGGACTGTCAGCATTTATGCATTAATTGCCATGCAATTAATGACCATAATTAGTGTACAGAATTTATTTAATATATATTTTTGGCAGTAGTTTATAGCAGTAATTCTCCTCTGATGAAGTGATCGAGGGTAGAAGTTAAATTGTCATTATGCTGGCAGGTTTCAGAATGCAAGTTCTGAGAAAATAGCTATGATGATAATTAAATAAAGCGTAGTGTTAAATCAAGCAGCATGATCATTTCATCCTTATTCATCAGTCTTTGAGTCATCACTCATTCACGTCTCCCCCTCTCCTGCTCTCTCTGTCTTCCTGAGCTTGGTTTCAGCTGATGATGGGTATTTACTCACTTCCTACATAAACTGGACTCTGTAAAGACTTCTTTCCACTCATCATCCTGCTGCTGTCATATTTGGAAATCTGTTCTCTTCTCTGTCCCGGTCAGATGTGGTTTCAATGAGATTGCTGCAACCCTCCTCCAGCCCTGTCACCTCCATTCCATCTCACTAGTATGCAGATCCAGCTCTTCTGAAGTCTACTCCTTATCTCATCCTGTATCCCTCCACCACTACCACCAACAGTAATGGACAGACGGATGGACGGACAGCTAGATGGACAGATGGATTGATTTCTGATGAAACTGTCTGTTACCTATGGTTGATCATCTCAGACATACTAGGACTGTAATAATAGAATCATTAGAGGATCTTTATCAGTCTGTAACAGGAAGTTAAACTGTTGGAGTGTGAGGTGGGCCACAGACCAACAACTCTCAGCTATGTGATTCAGTTTAGCTGATACAATAGGTTCAGTTTCCCTGGAAGCAAACAGCAAAAGACCTAATTCAGCAGCTGAACCCCGTCACCCACCTCTCTGTTTGTGCAGGCATGACTCGATGTGTAAGTCATCTGGTTAGCCAGCGCACCTTGTGAATTCAAAACGAGCAAGGTCAAGCATTTGTGTGGTAGTGACGCTCAGCATTTCCCAGAACAAGGCTTTGCTTTTTCTATATTTGTAAGGAAAAGATAAGCTCTGAAAGAGAAAGAAAGAATCTACTTTACACTGCAGTGAAAAATAAGCACAATGAGCCCAAGACGGTGTAAATTCCCTCTCTCTTTCTGACAGGATACATCATTCCTTCTTTTGTGTACACTATTTCTACTAACAGCAGCCCTGGAAGTTTTAGGCAGTGTCGTTTCTTAAATGATGACTAACAATCAAAGGAAGTATCTGGAAACAGCAAAGCCTGTGGTCTGTTTTCCTGTCGGGCTATGACATAATGGAGCAGTGGGGGCACATCATTAAAAATCCCCACTTGAAGATCATACATCATTTGAAGTTAGCCTGGATGTTTGGAGGCTATTTATAATCACAGGATCAGGTCTTTATAAAAAAGGAGGGAGTTTCTCATCTCCTAGTTTCAACATCTTATTACATAAAAGTTTTGATTTAATGTATCCATTGTCCATTATATTTTTTCCCACCACTCCAACATAATAGAAACTGAATAAATTTACAATGTAGGGCAAAGCGTTTACTTTGTCAGTTATTTAGATGTAGCCTTACTCTTTTAGATTAAAATATTCATTTGTTTAAGACACATTCAAGACACTTTCATTTTTACAGTTTTAGTTTTAGTCAGTGAAACTCAAAAAATTTTAGTGGGACATGATATAAGGTTTGAGAGTGATTACTACGGCTGCTTTGAACGATGAAGATGTGGGGAAATGTCCTGCAGCTGCAGCCAACATTACGAGTCTGGAGACTGAACCTACCTAACAGCTTGTGTCCTCTCTGCTACACTCAGGAACACAGCAACAGTCAGGTATACTCCACCAGCTTTCTCACCTCATTTTGACAGATTATATGCACAGTGGAGAAATATAGATTCTTAACATGTGATAGTCCAGCACTAACAGTTTAGTCTTGTTCAGTCACCTCAATGAAAGCTGAACTTACTTTTTGTCTGAGTTTTCATTATCAAAGATGTATTTTTAGTTATAATTGGAACTCCTTACTCATCTTCATGGCATTGTCTTGAATGTGTTAATTTTGTGTGTCAAGTAAGACATTTTCTGTGTTTTTCTTTCAGATTTCCATAAAAGTAATTTTCATTGCAGCACTATGGTAAACATTTTACACATAATCAAGCTTTTGTAAGATATTCAACACCAAATTCAGTTAAGCTGGGACAATGTTTAATATAAAATGTGAATAAAAACATGGAAACCCTTTATTTAACAGAAAAAAAGTTCTAATACAACATAACTTCATTGTAGTGCATCTGGGCCCAGTCCCTGATTGGTGCCACAGCATCAGTGTTACTGTATGTCCACGTTCAATAAATTTTAAATAAGTACATAGATATAAAATGTTGAAATTGATAAATGTTGTTGTTTTTAGGACATTTTTAAATTCTAAGCCAGCAACGCATCTCAAGAAAATAGAGGCAGAGGTAACAAAAGACTGGAAAGTTGTGAGAGACTTAAAGACCACCTTACATGGCATCTCATCACTCTAGTAGGGTTAACTAAGCACAGGTATGGTCTTATCTACCTTTAAAAAACTTTCCCCCTTTATTGAAAGTGGAGTAGAAGTAAAATGACAACTTTTAGAGCAAGATATTTGAGATGGCAGGCCTGTCCAAAGAATTGGCTGGGCTCCAGACAAACCCAGAGAACGGGCTAGTTGTGATTTATTGATGATATAAATGCATGTGTGTTGGATCAGTAGCATTGGTGCTAGTGGCCTGGCTAACAGTTACTTTGTTTTTGAGCCAAAAAGTGTTTCAAGCTTTTATAAGATTCTGCTGTTCAAATCTTTATTTTAACCCCTTTTTATCATTGTATTGTCTATTGCTACTTTTGCCACTTTTAACCCATTTTTTGGCACTTTTTAACTGGTTTTCACCATTTTTACCTCCCAGTTTTGCCACTGATCTCCTCTCTTAACCCATATTTGCTGTTCAAGCCTTTTTACCTAATTTAAACTAGTTCGCTTTTAACCAATTTTTGCCACTCTAGCCACTTTTTATTGCTTATTTCCACCCATTTGTACCACTTTTTTACCCATTTTTGCTCCTTTTTTAACTGCTATGATTATTTAAGCATTTTTTCCTTTATAGTTATTTCAAGTCCTTCTACTTTATCCTCTGGTATCCTGATGTTTGTGCACATCATGGCTGAGCTATGAAGTCTGACATAACTTTCCAGATAGTTTAAATCGGTGTGCCCATCCACATTGTTTACATTACAAATAAAATGGTAACTCTGTTTCAGGAAAATGGGCTTACATTTTGAAAATGCTATATTGTACAACAGCATAAATAAATAAATGCAATTTTTTGCTGCCTTGATAGGATCAGTAATTATTCAGGTGAAATGTAAAATATGGTTATCTCAGCTTAACCATGATTTTCCTGACCTCCATGGACCCCCCATTTGGCTGAGCCCTAGAAAGCTTTCCCCTTTATCCCCCCTTATGGGTGGCCTTGTGTGTAAGTGCTTGGAAATAATTCCTTACTCTTAAAACCAAGCTATGCAATAAATGGAGATGTGACACAGATGCAGAAAAGCACACTGAGTCCAGAGTGAGCGGCTACAGCACAGAGCTAATCCCTGTTTCACACCCATCTGCTGACCAATGAGAATCTTAGGCCCTGCTTTTCCCTGTTTTATTGTGAGCCAGACAGTCACATCCAGCAGGCTCAGGGGGGCTCACGAGTCAAAACCATACACAGACACAGTGGTAGTGTGACTTTTGGGTAATTACCCCCTCTGTCACATGACCAAAGCATTTCCTCTACTGAATGTTTTGTGCAAGGGCATTTCCCACAATTCCAGGCAGCACAAAAAATGAAGAACGCACCTATGATGTATTTTTTTTTTCCTGCAAGTCATGAGTTGGCACCAGGAGTTTGTAGATAAAGAAATATGAGTGTTCAGTGTGCTTCTTCAACAGCCTGTGGACGATGTGCATCCACATACATGTCTCACAAAATTTCTGTTTACCACAAAATGACTGTTTACCTGAATAATGAGGATAAAACATAGTTTAGAACATTCAACAGAAGAGTTGGTATGTCATTTCTTGGTCTAGAGAAGTGACACAACAGCTGGTTGGAATAAGATTAGAGACAGACTTGTGGTTGAATGTTTCCTATTCCTTTTCAAAATAGTCCCTGTATCTACAGTAGGAACTAGCATATGCCAATGATTACTTTAACTCACTGCAGTATTTGTCTCTAGAGTGAAACAGGGAACTGCAATCAAAATCTCTAAAGCAATGTGAAACTGAATGCTGAAAACACCATTTTTAACATTAAAATATAATTGTTACAGCCACATCAGAGTATGTTCCCAAGCTTTACATGTACTTTAATCTCTGATACCCATGCAGAGAGGAGGGGAGATGCAACAAGGGCCCCAAACAAGGCTGAAACCAGAATTGTTGTGGTTATAATGGTATGTATTACAAAACTGCATAATCCTCAGGGTGCCTCAGTAGCATACTGTACCCCTGACAGATATGAAAGATTTGGATACTGTATCACAGAGCAGAATCAAATATTCCTAAATGTATTAAAAGAGTTTAACATAAGCTCCGGGCTGACAGCTACAAAGCACAGACAAACATTTTTTTACAGGAAAAATAGTTGTGGCTTGTCATTGAGGTTAAGGGAGTGTCATTGTATGACTGTTGTCATTTTCCTCTGAACTTAGGAAACCACAAAGTCTTTTCAAAGCAACTGTGAACACCAATGGGGCATTTTTGGCATGGCAACAGACACACTATATTGCCAAAAGTATTCACTCACCCATCCAAATAAGTGAAATCAGGTGTTCCAATCACTTCCATGGCCACAGGTGTATAAAATCAAGCACCTAGGCATGCAGACTGTTTCTACAAACATTTGTGAAAGAATGGGTTGCTCTCAGGAGCTCAGTGAATTCCAACGTGGTACTGTGATAGGTTGCCACCTGTGCAACAAGTCAAGTTGTGAATTTCCTCGCTCCCAAATATTCCACAGTCAACTGTCAGTGGTATTATAACAAAGTGGAAGCCACTGAGAACGACAGCAACTCAGCCGCCAAGTGGTAGGCCACGTAAAATCATGGAGTGGGGTCAGCGGATGCTGAGGCGCATAGTTCACAGAGGTCACCAACTTTCTGTGGAGTCAATCACTACAGACCTCCAAACTTCATGTGGCCTTCAGATTAGCTCAAGAACAGTGCGTAGAGAGCTTAATGGAATGTGTTTCCATGGCCGAGCAGCTGCATCCAAGCCATACATCACCAAGTTCAATGCAAAGCGTCGGATGCTGTGGTGTAAAGCACACCGTCACTGCACTCTAGAGCAGTGGAGACGTGTTCTCTGGAGTGACGAATCGCGCTTCTCCATCTGGAAATCTGATGGACGAGTCTGGGTTTGGTGGTTGCCAGGAGAACGGTACTTGTCTGACTGCATTGTGCCAAGTGTAAAGTTTAGTGCAGGGGGGATTATGGTGTGGGGTTGTTTTTCAGGAGCTGGGCTTGGCCCCTTAGTTCCAGTGAAAGGAACTCTGAATGCTTCAGCATACCAAGAAATTCCATGCACCCAACTTTGTGGGAACAGTTTGGGGATGGCCCCTTCCTGTTCCAACATGACTGTGCACCAGTGCACAAAGCAAGGTCCATAAAGACATGGATGAGAGAGTTTGGTGTGGATGAACTTGACTGGCCTGCACAGAGTCCTGACCTCAACCTGAAAGAACACCTTTGGGATGAATTAGAGCGGAGACGGAGAGCCAGGCCTTCTCGTCTGACATCAGTGTGTGACCTCACAAATGCGGTTCTGGAAGAATGGTCAAAAATTCCCATAAACACACTCCTAAACCTTGTGGAAAGCCTTCCCAGAAGAGTTGAAGCTGTTTTAGCTGCAAAGGGTGGACCATCATATCAAACCCAATGAATTAAGAATGGGATGTCACTTAAGTTCATATGCGACTCAAGGCAGATGAGTGAATACTTTTGGCAATATAGTCCTTTAGGTTGTGTTTTACTTAAGCTTGAATCATGAAAAGCTCTGAAGAAACATTTGAAAAGAGTTTTCTGTCTACATAATTACATTTTGTTAACATTACACAACTCAGTCAGCAGGTGGCAGCAAAAACTGAATTATGCTGCGTTCACAAAACGTCTCTTTTTCATGTATTTTGTGTGTGTGTCAATGTTTGGTGATTGGGATGACAGCTTAAAATATTAAGTAACTACATGGAATATACACTACATGAAAAAAAAAGATTGACCATCTGACCATCAAACCAGCAGGGACTGTTATGACATCGTGTTCAAATACATGTACTTTGATATGGAGTTGGCCCTCTTTTGCAGCTGTAACAACCTCCATCCTTCTTGGAAAGGCTTTCTACAACATTTTGGAGTGTTTCTGTGGGAATTTGTACTCATTCATTCTGTAGAGCATTTATGAGTTCAGGCACTATTGTTGGACGAGAAGGCCTGGCTTGCAATCTCCGTTCCAATTGATCCAAAAGGTGTTTGAAGTGGTTTTGGGTTGAGGTCAGATCTCTGTGCAGGCCAGTCAAGTTCTCCACACTGAACTCATCAAACCATGTCTTTATAGCCCCTTGCTTTGTGCACTGAGGCACAGTCATGTTGGAATAGAAAAGCACCTTCCCCAAACTGTTGCGACACTGTTGGAAGCATAACATTGGCCAGGATGTCTTGGTATGCTGAAGCATTAAGACTGGCTTTCACTGGAGGTAAGGGGCCTTGCCCCAACCCTGACAAAACGGCCCCTTACATTATCTCTCCTCCACCAAATTTCATAGTTGGCAAATGCAGTCAGGCATGTTCTCCCAATATCAATCAAACCCAGACTCACCCCATCTGTCTTCCAAACAGAGAAGCGGGATTTGTCACTGCTTCACTCCAGTGTCTGTGTGCTTTACACAACTCCATCTGACGCTTGGCATCTGACTTGGTGATGTGAGGCTGGTATGCAGCTGTTCAGCTATGGAAACCCATTCAGTGACGCCCCAGTCGTACAGTTTTTGTGCTTACATTAATGCCAGTGGAAGCTCAAAAACTCTTCAGCTTTGGAATCAACAGTGTTGGCGTTATTTACCCAGTCACTGACCCCGCTCTGTGATTTTATGTGACGTCTGCTTCACGGTTGAGTTTCTGTTGTTCCTAAACGCTTCCACTTTCTAACAATGTCACCTACAGTTGACTGAATATCCAACAGGGATGAAGTTTCACAAACTGTGTTAAGGTGGCATCCATCACAGTTCCACACTTGAAGTCACTGAGTTCTTCAGAACGACACATTTTGTATTACAAATTTTAACAAATGGAAAATGCATGGCTAGGTGTTCATACACCTGTAGCAACAGCTCTGATTGAAACTAAAAATTCAATAATGATTGGGTGTGGCCAAATACTTTTGTCTGTATTGTGTATGTTAATGGAAATAAATACTTAATCCAATGCATAATTTCAACAAAAACAGATATTCCATAATGTTTTTGGAAAAATGCACAAAACATTGACCACAATGTGATATCATATTCAAACTTTATTGCAGGATTAGTTTTTTCTCTTACTTCTACATGTTAGAGGTTTCCAAACCTTAGAGCATTGACCTAAATTATTAGCTGATATGAGTAAGAACGAGTAGAGATCATATGTGCATATAGTATTCCCCATTTGCTCAAAAATGTAACGCTACTGTGTGCTTTTTCTTTGAGTAGGCATTGCATTGACTCAAAGTCACCACATGATGGCAGACTGATCATAGAAGTTGGAGAATTTGGGAATTATTCCGTTGGAATACATATATTACTTTGTGTGTAGTATTGCAACAAGTAGAGTAGTTCAAGTTTATTTTAGTTTAAGTTACTTTAAGAGTGTTGTAAATTAATGGCTCCCAAACTTTTTCTGCCAGGGCCATTACAGCAAAAGAAGTTTTCAAGCCTCCCTACTCTCACCCACTCATTATCAACTCATGAGCATTTTAAGACTGAATAATCTTATGATGGTGTAAATAAATTACACATTTTCCTGGAAGTCCTCTCATAAAATTTGCAATGCTTTCCAAGTAGTGCAAACAGTATGCATTGATTTTATTCAGCCTTTTAATTTAGCATTGCTGAACCGAGGCCCTCGTGTAGATCTAGTTACAATGTAGATGATGGATAGTTATTAAGCATGTCTGAAAGGTCTCAGTGTTTTACAACAGTCTGCTGGAATTTCTTTTTTACATTATCCACAGAAAGGAATTTAGAGGGATGTCTGATTGTGAGCTCAGATAAGCAGACATCGAAGTACCACCTTATCCAAGGGGGGTCACCAAAACACTCAAGACAGAAACTTCCCAACAATTCTACTTTTTTTGTTGTTTTAGATATGCAGTGGTTTTGTTTTTGGCACACTATGAACAGATTTGTCAAATAAAAAGGACTATATGCTTCAGAAAAACTAAAATAATTTAAATTCAAATGCACAAAGTTGTTCTGGTGTACCCAATAAACTGATAACTACATGTCACAATGCCCATAATAGTCATAAAGTCATTTCACAATACAACACTCAAACATAAATCAAGCAGCTCAAATTTCATATTATAAAGAGTTTATTGCAGGCAAACAATACCATAAATTATATTTACAAACTATAAAACAACATTCTTTTTTTTCTGGCTCCATGGATTGCTGGTAAACAGTCTTTCAGTCTTGGTTAAGATTGAATCCTTCTTGCAGTCGAGTTTGATCACAGGGACCGCTGCAAACTGCAAAACGCCACGTAGATATTTAAAGCTACATTCAGGAAATAAACTGGGTTAGATGCACTGCATTTTCAGAACTCTGAATTCAGCATTGAAACTTAAAGTTACTTAAAATATTGACTTTAACGCCAAAATAGGGATTTTTTTTAACAGCATCAGCCTATATTTGTACTTAACAGATAGAGAATTTAAAACCACATTTTTGGAGTGCTCTCAGTTACGTACTGGCTCTTTATTCAACAGAACTGCAGCCAGTTTGGATTTAGTGTTTCAGGTTGGCAACCTTACTGAGGAGACCATTCCAAACCATTTTCTGCAATGTACATTATAGTTGTGCTGTAAAACCATTTCAGCTATGCACAGTGCATTTTGGATTAAGACAATCTACATTTGACGAATGATTGAAGTTTTTGGCCTTTAAGGTATGCATGGGGTATTAATTAAAATATATCAAATAATGCACACAAATATATCAAAATTATTCACAAATTTTCTTAAACTTATCTGCTGTTCCAAAAAGAACTCTAAAACAAATCCACAGCACACTAGTTTTCTCTTGGCATTAAGTTTAGATGCAAAGAAAAGTTCTTAAAAGAAATCAAAACAATAGGGGGAACCTTCCTTGTCTGAAAACACCACCTTAACAAGTTGAACAGTTATCCTGTCGATTGTCCCCACTTGCTCATCAACACTGACTGAAGTGCAACTATAAACAGCTCTTTTAGTTAAAATGCTTGTTTGTTGTAAAATAAAAGTCTGAACCTATCTGATGCTAGTTTCCTCTGCTTTCAACATTCCAGTAAGTTGGTTGGGTATGTATTTGTTGCACGTCATTGTTTTCTTTTCCTCTCTGACTCTAAACAAAAGTTCTCAAACGCCTCTTCTATCTCGGGCTCCATCTCATCTTCGAAGTCGTATCTGTGAAAGCACAAAAGTATAGATTTAGAGCCACAGACTTATACAGGCTTAAGATCTTTGGGCCTCATTCACCAACCATTCTTAAAAAGAAAACCTAAAACCTCCTTAGGCTGCTTTTAAGAAGACTGACTTTCTCTGATGTTTTCTTAACAAGGATAAGCTCTTTGCTGGGAACAAAATCTAAGAACACTACAGAGCAATTGTGCACATTTGAGTGCTCATATGCTGGGGAAAACTATATTTCCCCATGTTTTTCTTAATTTTGAACATCCCTTAACCAACATACTGTACAAATATACAAGATTTACATCTAGTTAACCTTATTTCAGTAGTGCAATGTTTGATCAAACCTGCAATGTGATTATTCAAAAAAAATTTTTTTAAATGGTTGAAAACTTTTTATTAGTCATTAAAAACATCATATTTTTTGTTTTTAGACACGTTACAACAATCTAAGATCAAACTTTTATTATGAGTGATATCATCCAATGTTTGCTTGTAGTTTATATTCTAACTCCACTACTGGCCCAACTTATTAAAAAAAAGACATCAGCACGATCATGTGCACTCTAAGCAGCTCATCTTCCATTTCAGAACATCTCAAGTTTTTTCTTACATTCAGAGTCATTTTATTTATGTATATATTTATGCTTTTGTGAATATTTCAGCCAAACTGTAACCTCTTAACCTGGCACGCCAGATGGTTTTGTTTCTCACATCCATCTGGTTAACCATTGGTTGTAACAGTGTATGTTTTTATAGGCACACACTGTACAAGGAGCTATTTTTTTCAACAACTTGTCCATTTTGGTTTTTAGAGGGATACGAGTTTTGCATTACAAGGAGCATGGCTGATTTGTCTGCACAGTGTAAAAGGTTCCTACACAATTTTAAAAATCTAATTCAAGACCCTTTTTAATTACCTGAGCTAAGAAAATTAATATTGCAAAATGAGGGGCCTGTGAGATTTCCAGTACACTGGACAGAGCCGAATTCATTTATTAAATGCACTTTTAATGGACTGTCAACTGATATGATGCCTTTGTGTCATACAGAAAAAAAAAATTATTTATTGCTGGCACATTTAATGCCTCTTTTCTATCAATACAATGTACAGTGACATTAATCATATCATACACTATAAGCACAAATAAAATCAAATGAACGTTGCTAGAAATTAAGATTGGATGAAGACACATTTTAGTCAAAGTGCCATCTAAAATTTAAGACCTCTCACAGGTAAAAAGTATTTTTCAGACTATTTATGTTCTAAAATTCTAAAGTGTTTAAGACCTTTTCAGACTTTTCAAGGATCTGCAGGCACCCCGATTGTAGCTTTTAGTCAGGGGCTAAACTGTTTCTCAGTTGGTCTAAATTTGACTTGCAAGAGCATTTTCTAATAAGGGGACCAATGCTGATTGGCTACAAAAGCCATTTTCAGCAACCAAATTGATGACATAATTTAGGCTTCATCCAAAATTTCTGACAGTCTTTGATATTTATATACCAATTCTGTTTAATCGTGTGTGACTTCTGTGTATGCACACAACTCTGTAGTCTCATGCCCTTGTATGGACGTAAAGGGGACATTTTTCTATGCTAATCAGGACAAATATGCACTGACTGTTAGGAATTTTCAGTTGGAGAACACAGGTCTGAAAAATTCAGCAGTTTAGGAATAGCTTTGTCTATTTGTCTTCTTAGCATCTTAACAAATTTAAGGGGTAAAAAAATGTAGGAGATGTAGATGAATTAGGGCTATTTTGACAAACTTATACCTATACATGTATGTTTAACTAGTGTTAGCACAATATTCAATAAGTGTATGCAAAAGACACATTAAAAACACGCTCACAGACACACACAGTTCTGAGAGAGAAGATAGGAGCAAGCTAAGCCCTCTTTCACATCCATCTGCTGACTACACTGAAACTGAGACCATGCTTGACCCTGTTGCATTGTGGGGCAGTCAAACACATTTGCCAAGCTCAGGGGCCCACAGGTCAGTTGCGTGAAGCTGGAGTGGTGTCACATTGGTCACATGACTGAACATAAAAAAAAAAATCTAATCATGAAAATGTGTTGAAAGTACTGAAACTTCCTCATCTTGTATCTTTAATGAGTCTCACCTCAAAGTAGAGTGTATTTCTGATGAGTTTATATTGATGGTGTCATATTTGATTACGCAATTTAAAGTCCTACAATATGAAAATGATGTCTCTCTTTGAACAACATTGATAACAACATCCATCAGTAGGTCCCAAAGTGTATGACTTGTGTATTTTCACCCCCTCTGATATATACTTACAACTCATTTCCATTTTCTCCATAAGCGTCGTGGAAATAATCCTGCTTGTCCAGGATCTCTTGGTATTTTTCAGCATATTCTATAAAAACAGAGAAGAACATTTAAGGGCAAATGTGGTCCTTTAAACATAGAGGACTGCTTTAGCTTCATATTTAGCAGACTTAACTCTGTGACTATGAAGAATATTGCAACCACAATGAGTCAACAATAAATGCCAATTTATAGGGGTGTAACGGTACAGAAAAATTTCGGTTCGGTACGTACCTAGTTTTGAAGTCACGGTTCGGTACGGTAATTGAAGCGAATAAATATACAAATATACACACATATATATATATATATATATATATATATATATATATATATACACACATATATATATATATATGTGTGTGTGTGTGTGTGTGTATATATATATATATATATATATATATATATTTGTTTTTTTGTTTTAATTAAATTGTTTTAAAGTAAATAGACTGAATAAATTACATTTAAATTATTAATTATGCCGCAACCTCCTCCCAAAAGTTCTTCAATGATTAAAAATATAAATAAATATAATTTTGAATTCCTAGGTTTTTTTCATTGATATATTGACATATTTATACCCATTCTTTAAATACTAAAATTTCCCCGACGATTTGAACGCATCATCATACAACCATAAGTTGGCTTGCTAAGTAAGCAAATTAGCGTCTATTCTGCTGATTTCAACAGACTTCAGCACTGGATTACTTTTTAAACCAGTGAGACCTATTACAAAGTTTGGGAGAACTTTTCACAGCCCATCTTGGTGGATAAAGAGGATAGAGCCGTGTGAAATCTGAGGACAACTTTACCATGACGCAGATGCAGACATGAAGGCGTCCTCTTTCTCCCCCCTCTGAGCCTGATAGTTGAAGGTAGAATTAATTTGATTCACAGAGCCAGAGCACCATTGTTATAATAAAAACTATCTTAAAGAATAGGAAATTGATAACTGGCTGGTGAGACTTTTTGTTGTTCCCCCTCGTTACAGTGATGTTCTTGTTTGAGTGGAGCCTTTTTAAAATGCTTTGATTGGTCTGCTGGATGACGTGCTGTCAGCAACACACCTGCTGAAAAATGTCAGCGCTACTGTTGTTGTCTTTGTCCACTGTTGAATTTTACTAGGAAACAAAGTATTCCTAAACAGGACACGTTTATCTGGAAATATTCAGGCTGTTGTTGTCATTTGCTGTGATGGTGTGGTTGCCAGGACAGTGTGACAGTGGGCTGTTCTCTGGTTTTCCATCTGTGTATGAGCTCCATTCCACATGTATTCGTTCGGTACACGTCTGTACAATACCGAGAGGCACGTACCAAATCGGTGTGGTACGAATACACGTACCTTTACACCCCTACCAATTTATAATAATGACAATAACCAACACTGGGGTGTTTAACTAGTTCAAAATGATGGTTTTACAGACATTTCTGCCATCTCTTGATTAGACTGATGACAACACATTATGTTTTTCCATTTTTTTTTTAATTTCTAATTTTGAAAAGAAGATAAATAAGAAGTATCTTGCATGTGTTTGGTTGTTGTGACTACCTGAACACAGCTGATAGCCCTGTAAACAGCAACGCTGCTCTCTACTTATTGTTAAATAATAACTTTGCATTGCTTTTATTTTAGGTTTTTGTTGCCTTTATTTAGACAGGACAGGGTAGAGTAGGAAGTTGGGAAAGACACTGGGAAATGACATGTGGGGAGGAAGTCTCAGGCCAGATGAACCCCGACCGCCACCACTGCTTAGAGGACTACAACCCCTGTACATGGTGTGTGACATAACTGCAAGGCCATCAATACCCAATGTGCATTTCATATCAAATACCATTAGTATAGCAAGTATGAAGACAACATATCATTTAAAGAAAACCAGCCATACATTTGTATGGACTAATGGGGTTAGAGGTTATATGAGCAATTCATCTCACTACTGCTCTCCAAAATATCTGTAACTTCTCCCATTCCCAGAAATGACGGATTAGAGTTCTTTTGTGGGTTTGGCATTCAGAGGCATCTATTAAACTGACTTATTTTTACCAGGGTAATATAAGGCCTTGTTGTCCAGCTGTATTGAATCAATTGAAGTCAAGTTTCCCCCACCTGATCCATGTTGGAAATGTTTCAATAGCCTTACCTGGATCTGCTGCTGTAAAAGGAGTGCCATCTTCTGTGTAGAACGTGGGCTCATTCTGAGAGGAGAAACAAAACCAGTGTCAAACAGAAAACAAATTCACAACACACTTGTAAGAGAAATGTGCAAATAAAGAGCAAAGAGATCAGGGAGTGTGGGATGGCTGGGACTTACCATAAAGTAGTTGGGATCATTTTCTGGTGTGGCATTGCTGGCTGCTGCAGCAGCTCGGACTCGGCCCCAGTCACTAGACCTCAACTCAACTAGTTTCAGAAGCATCTGTCTGACATCCCTAAGAAGAAAATGCTCTTATGAGAAAGCTAACCCTGGGTGTCTGTGAGCCTGCTATTCTTAACTGTTCCTTCTTTTTGGCATTTCAGCCTTGACTCACTTTATGGCAGACTTTTGAAGTTTTGAGGTATTTCTAATAAAAACAGGATTTCTTTTGGTGTTGTTATAAGATTACCTATTCCTACAATGTTCTGGATAATGGAGGATTTTATTAACAGTAACAGTTAAAACACATTCTGTGACTACTATAGCAGATACCTCTTTGAACAACTCTGCTCATTCACAACATCTCTGATCTAAGAGCAGGTTTGAAGGATTCTAAATCATAAGTTTCCTTCAGTCTAAACCTTGAGGAACAGCTGCAAATAACAACCCATATTGAAATACGTACCTGCTGCATGTGGCATCCAGTAGAACAGTTTCTATTTTGCGGATCAGTTCTTCCATGTGTGGTTTTCCACTCTCTTTCCATGCGTCATCCAGGACTGAGCCTGTCAGCTGTTAAATCAAAACACATTCTTCTTACATCCCTAAACACAGACATAGCTCAAAAGCTTTGATTACAAAAGTTTCTAATTGAAATTTGAAACCTTAAGTAGTTTGACAGCACAGATGAGATTCGCATCCACAGGATTATCAAAGAGACTCTTCATGAGCTCATTAAGAGCAGCGAGGAGGATATCTGCTCGAAGACCTTTTCCACTCTTTACCTAAATACAGAAAGAGATTGGCACAAAGTGTGACTGAGTCGCAACCTGCTTCAAACACTGCTAAATGTGGCTAAATATAGGACTTAATACTGTGAAATTAAGTGGTTCAGCAAGGAGAACAGTTTGTTGTGTAAGTTTTAACAAAGTAACTAAATAAAAGTTTGCTACAATATTGATGCATAAAATGCCAAATATCTTACCTCCAGGTTAAGATAGAGCTCTCCCAAAAATAACACAAAGGAGTGGAATTTCTTCCGTGTTTCAGGGTCTCCTTTAACAGCGACATCCCTCTGTTCAAACTCTGTTCGACATCTACACAAAACAACAGTCTTTCTTTTTAACAGCCACCAAAAACATTCTTCACATCGCTACGTATGTCGCTCATGTTTTTATCACCCCATAGCTAGCTATGAAAAGCTTTTAATAGAAATGAAAACCTTTATTACATTGAATACAGCACAAAGACAATATTAAATGTTCAAAGGGATAAACATTATTGTTTTTTGGAAATATACAAAAACTGACCTGATGCCGGTAACATGTTCCAAAGAAGTTGGGACAGGGGCAAGAAAAGACTGTGCTAGTTTGTATTGCTCAAAAAACACCTGTAACATGCCACAGGTAAGTGGGTAATTGGTAACAGGTGATAGTACTATGAGTTGATATAAAAGGAGCACTCCCGAAAGAATTTGTCACTTATAATCAACAATAATGTGGGGTCTCTGGGCCCAAACTCATCTGAGATGGACTGACCTAAAGTGGAAAGTGAGCTGTGGTCTGAAAAGCCACTTTTCACATTATTTTTGGAAACAATGGATGAGACAGACCATCCAGATCATTTCAATACAAAGTGCCAAAGCCAGTATGTGTGATATTGTTTGGGTGTATAAATGCCTATAGCATGGGTAACTAGCACATTTGTGTAGGCACTGTGATACTGAGAGGTACATACAAGTTTTGGAGCAATATATGCCAACACCCAGACAGTGTCTTTTTCAAGGACATCTCTGCTTATTCACAAAGACACCCAAAGCTACATTCTGCATGAGGTATGAGTTACAACAGCATGGCTTCACAGTAAGAGTAGTTACTGAGCTGGCCTGCATGCAGTCTAGTCCTGTTACCCATTGAGAATGTATGGGATATTATGAAGCAGCAAATATGACAACAGAAACCTAGTAATGTCCCCTTCCACTAAGGATGTTCCGATATGATTCCGATTCCAAGGTGTTGGTATCGGCCAATACCAAGTACTGGTCCAATACCAGTCTGAACTTTCTGAACTGACTGTTCAGGCTAACAAATTATTTTAGACCTATATTTGACTCAGAACATGGCTCCACAAATAGAATTGTAAATGTACAGCATCTCTGCAACCCTAAAGTTGTTTTCCTGCTGATTATTGAGTTTTGCTGCTAAATATTAAAATAACAATAATATAGGGGGCTGCATCACAGGCTCTCTCTATCTCTCTCTTTTTTTAAATACAAACTTTAGTGCAGTTTTCCAAATACAATATGAAACTTACAACTTGCATATTAACAATTATTTTATACAGATATGTACTCAATGTATACAGTTGTATAAATCATCAATTGCATTGAACTCAATCTCTCCTTTCCGCTAGTTTGGGCAGCATCACGTGATTACGGAACAGCCTGCTATTGGCTGACAGACACTCACAGAGAGAAACAATATTGCGATTAGCATTCGAGCTAGCAGTAATAAATGATCATAATTCGGTTTAAATTGATAGAAGATGTTCAATATCGGGTTTGCTGGTGTGGATTTAATCATTAAAGTCCCCAAAAGACACACGAGTTCCAGGCTAGCTGAAAATGCTGCTGCACGGGACTCAAAGGCAGCAACAGCATCAATAGGAGAACATAACGGCTAGCTTCTAAAGGAAAAACAAGTGAGATGTAACGATTTATGGTTTAAAAGTTATTTAAGTTTCTATAAACTGTGTCCCTTCTTGTCTTGTATGACAGTGCCAGTCTGGAGGCGTTTTAACGATCACATTCTGAGAAAAACTGTCACACAGCCTCCGTTCTTTGCTGCTTCAGCGGGTCCCTTTGTTCTTCTTTGCTGCCGCTGTGCTAAAAACGGAAGCCCGTCCATTCAGTGGCAGTGAAGAAGAATTTATTTCCAGTTTATAGCTCTAACAGTTAGCATGGCTAAACGAAGCAAACCATAAAGTTAAACCAAATAGTAAGATCAGTGCATAAACTCGTGTACTCGCCAATACCGATACCTGCATTTTAAGCAGTATCGGACATATTTCTGCTACTTGCATCGGAACAACCCTACCTTCCACCTCAACAATTAACATCTTTAGTAGGGATGCACCGAAAATTCGGCCACCGAAAATTTTCGGCCGAAAATGGCCCAAAAGTGCATTTTTGGTTTTCGGCCGAAAGACTTTAATCACCGAAACAAGAAGGCCAAAACACGACGTTGTGATGACGCAAGCAAAAACCGCGGCCAGCACGCGCTTGGATCAGTGGTTCTCAAATAAGGGTACACATATGGGAAGGCACTCCAGGGGGTACGCGGGATTTTAAAATACATGCCGGCTATTTAAGCAAATAGCGCCTTTCTTTGCATGTCAGGAGCTGCACGTTTTTGCGAGTATATTACGTACATTCTAAAATCAAATTCATGCTGCGAACGTCTGCGTTGTGTTTTCTCTGTCCTCTGATAAACAGTGATATTTATTGAAGCGGAAGATAAAAGGAGGTTTGTCCCTCTCTGTCCTTCACTCCGTGCGTAACGTGGCACTTTTACGCACAGCCAGGACGTCAGTGCCGTTTTGTTCCACGGTTTCATTCACTGTGCCAGCCAAGTTTGTACGAGGAGGGACTGACTTTTCATTCATTCTATGTCAAATATGATCAGTAAGAGTATAATGTTGCTAAGCTGAGGCTCGCGGTGAGAGGAGTTAACTCTCTCCACAGCGCACAGACTGGCTCAACTGTTTGTGTTCCAGACTGTCCAGAGGAGTCATTTAGCTGGTTGATCTGGAGCTTTTATAAGTTGTATGTCTGAGGTCAGAGGAGACTGTGTTGGTAAATATTTCACTAAAGTCCCGTTAGTTTAGAAACAGCTCCAGCTGTGTGAGTTTCGCTACGACGAGGGCACATGGTGGTGGTGCCGATTTTTAAGGTAGACAGAAGAACAAAAACGTCCTCCTCTCCAACACCACCTGATGTTTGATATCGCCTTATATATATGTATATGTTTTTGCCCTTTTTTTTTAGCCTGGTAGAGAGGGAGACAGGCAACAGGCAGCCCAACATGCCCATATGAGCGCAAATGCGCTACTTAAATATCCGCAGTAATGTCGCGCTGCGAAATGATGTTGCAGGTGAGGAAGCTTGCTTTGACTCGCTACAGGTTCTAAATGTAAATATTTTGTGTAATAATTTGCATGAAAAAATTGGGTATAGGTGTAAGGACTTTAAGTTTATAAATTGGAGTTAATATTTTGTATGCTGATAAATTTAATCACCCTAAAACCCCCTGAGTCTCCCCCATGGCAGGATGGTTTGACCCACACTGGCACATGCCTGTCAATCACTCTATTCACAACCTCTCCATTCATAAAAAGGTTTATGATTTATTTTTTGTGAAGAAATGTTGATCTATAACTAAGTTTATGATTTCATTTTGAGAAGAGAGAAGAGAGAAGTCTTTTTTTATAATTTGTTTATTATTTACAGGTTTTTAGTTCTTTCTTGCTCTATGTTTTTATTTCCATATTGTTCCAGAGAGACCACTGCAGCTGAGCAGAGTTTTGCACACTTCTGGGTTTAAAGCCTTTCCAGTCACTGTTTTCAATAGCTACATTAATTTAAATTCCCACATTTAGCGATGAGAAGATGTGCCATGACTTTAGTAATGCATTTTTAATATCTAAAATGTATGAAAAATACTTGTAATTTGAAAGTGTTTATCAGTTATAAAGTTCGATAAATCAGATGGCTGTCACAGCTCTCTTTAATGTCTTTCTTTTTGGCCAAAAAGCTTTGCACTGTTTAGGGGGAACTTGGCTGAAAAAAATACTTCAAAGGGGGGAAAAGACTGAAAAAAGGTTGAGAACCACTGATTTAATGTATACACGATTGCGGTCAAGTTAAACATTTTATTTTGTATTTTATTTTATCTTATATTGTGTATTGTTGGAATGTCAGTGCTTAATAAATATTTACATAATTTTGTAATTGATTTATTCTTTGAAGCATTAATATTAATTTTTGCGATTGCAATTGATTTTAGTGAGGTTAGTACACAGTCATAGCCATAAATGCAATGGTACTAATAATTGGCATAATAATTTCTTTCGGTGTTTCGGTTTTCGGCCTTGGTTTCCTCATTTTCAGTTTTCGGTTTCAGCCAAGAATTTTCATTTCGGTGCATCCCTAATCTTTAGTGCCCAGACACCTATAGAGTGTTGTTCAAACAAAAGATCATGCAACAAATTGGTAAAGATGCTCTGTCATACAGCTTGCATATTAAATGTCTTTTCTTCATGCTGTATTCAACTGAATATAGGTTTTAAAAAGTTGGGTTTTTTATAAATCTAAAATGTTAAACCTCCTTTTGGCATCCATAAAGTTCTAAATAAAAAAATTACATTTATCAAAACAGGAAGTAGTAGTTTCTCCTATATTATCTATCCCTGATTTTAAAGCTCATTTTTAGGAAAAACAGAGATGATTCACCTTTGCAGGAGTAGCTGACGGAAGTTGCCACTTGGTGGGCTGATATTGAGGTGATGGGACAGGTAATTACAAAGCCTGGCACCAGTGTAGGAGAAGTTTGGAATGGCAGTAGACTACAATAAAAAATACAAATTACTATTGATGCTGTAGAGTCTACACTTCTAGAACAGGGGTGTCCAAACGTTTTCCATTTGGGACCACATACAGCGATAAATAAGGCTGGTGAGGCCTCTTTCATATACCTCACCTTGAAGATATTAAGTTAGTAAAACCAGTCTAATGTAGGTTAATGGCTGTTTAATGACTGACAAAGCCAATAACTAATCATTTTAAGGAGTCTGAGTTGGCCAATCAGAGTTCAGGGGCACTGGTCAGCCATTGATACCACTGTCTCTGTCCCTGGAACATCATTGGTGCTGCTGTTTGCTATTGTGATCTATCATGGTATAATAAATCAAGATATCATTATTTTGATTGCCAATTTATTTACCATGTATGGTGTCTCAATTTAGTCGTGCAAAATGAACAAAGTCAGAAATGAACAAATTCATCTTTCAAAATGTTTGTTTACAGAACTAGCATGGTAGCATTGCTTTGTACTGAAACTAACAGGAATAATGTAGTCTAGTACAAGCTACGTGGGCCATATTTCATTTAATTTTAAGAATTTGTTGAGGGCCAGCCAAAAATGACTTGCGGGCCGCATTTGGCCCCTGGGACATAGTTTGGACACCCCTGTTCTAGGATGTCAGAAACATGGACTTAGGTACATTTTCATTTGTATCATGTTTTGAACAAGTCAGATCTAAAGTCGTTTTACGTTATATCTATATAAAAAAGCTAATAGAGGGCTTAATGTGTCTCTACAAACCTGTGTGTAAATCAGTTCCACCAGCTCATGCAACGACTCTTCAGTAGTGACCCAGGAGTTGAGCATGCTGGTTATGTGTTCAACATCAGACTCAAAAGACCCTGGTGAGGAGCTCAGGTGGCCCAGGAAGTCCGTGACCATGTCAGCCAAGGTTGGCTCATCATAGCTTTCACTATCATTATAAAAAGTGGGGTCCTGTGCAAACATCAAAATTAAAAATTCAAGAAATATTTTATACCAATAGCTTTACTACAAAGATGCTAAATAATTGAGCAAGAATTAAATCAAATTATTTGAGATAGTAATGCTTAGAAATTAACATCAGAAATTAAGAAAATAACATCAGACCCATGTGTTTTAAAAAAATAAGCTAAAGTATCACAATAAAGGAAGTACTGATGTAAAATAATACTCCTTACCTCACTCAGGCTGATTCCAGAGGGGACAAACTCTGGGGCATTGGCTGACAGCTTTGAAGACTTGACCAAAGAATCCACATCATTGCACCTTTTTGAGGCAGAAGTACTGTTGGCATTTGCATTTTGTTGTGGTTTGTTCTGCTTTTTTAAATCTGGGAACAAAAAAAAAGTTTTAGTCTTATTTATTTGACATTTCTCATCTCACATGTGAAATAGGCTATATCTTATCTTAAAGATAAGACTGACAATGCTCTAAGGTATTGCTTCTGCTTAGAAATAACTGATCTTTAAAAGTGGGTTCTTACTGTATTGCTGATTAACAGTAGAGATACTTAAACAACTGGGTATAGTTTTATTTCAAGCAAAACTAATTCAAAAAGGGTAGTGTAGGCTTGGTGATCATTTACCAGGCTATGTTTAAAGCAAAAGGATCCTACATGCGAGCCGGTTCACAACAAAATACATAAGAAGTATTCACCAAATAAAAGAAGTGTCCAACAGTGAAATAATTTTTGCTCATTGGTGTTACTTTTGAGTTTACAAGCCGCACAGAAAGTCTTCAGAGCAAAGCAAGAGCATCAGATAAACAGAGTGTAGTTGGAAGGGCTGAGCAACTTAACTGGAAAAGTTATCATGATAAACTACTTGACAGCAACCCACACAGGTGCTATTGGGATCATATGAGCCCAATGACTAATTTTTACTATGAAGAGTAAAACCTAACATTTTATGTAATGAAGTTGTGTACACCTGTCCTCAGGCACTACAGACTGTGCGACAAAGGATTACTGGATCTTTAAATTTTCCATCTAGGGTTCCAAAGACATGCCTGCAGAAAGGGGATCAAGCTCAGTGAGCAAGAGGTCCTGTGGCCTAACACTGTGCAAACATACATGACTACACATCACACCCCCAACAACAGCAGAACTGCGCTCTCAACTCCAGCACTTCTAAATTAAAACTGTCTCCTCAGTTACAGTATAAAGTGATAACCACAGGCGTAATGAAACTAGCTTATATACAAGTAAATCAATAATCAGTAACCCAAATACTTTTGGGTTTTAGACCAACAAGTTTGGACACTCAGTAATAGCTAAGGTAAATGATCAATCAGTATTCAAAGATGAAAGTTCAATTGTCTTCCTGGCTGGTATAGTCAAACTTTTATCCTCGCCAATCAAAGCTACAGAGGTGTTAAAATATTTTGTCCCTTAAAAAGAACTCAACTGATTTTTTTTCTACATTGTATACTTAAATGCAAATATCAAAATTATCTGCTGTGTTACAAAAAAAAAGTTAATAGCTACAGTATCTTAAAATCTGAGAGACCCCTAGAAGAATAGCTTCCAGTGAATCCTGAAGCTAATGGGGATCTAAACAAACAAAGAAACACAAACCCATTGCTATTTCAATACAAAATTCTAACTTTTACAACTCATCCATGGGTATATCTGTGAGATTTTGCAGTTTCAAGCATGTTATGCCTTTCATACATGTGTGAGTCACACTGTTTAGATGATCTAATCTCGGCCTTCTTTCTACAAAACATTACAAAAAAAAAAAAACAAGTGATCATGTAACAACTTTTTTACATCCTTCTCTCCAGATCATCTCCCACAGTTCATCATGTCTGAAAAATATTTGAGATTCTTTAAAAAAGCCTCTGAAGACTCATGTGTATAGATATGTCTTCATGCATTCAACCCTTTTCTTGTACTTTTTTTTTTTTTTACCAGATACTTACCTTTTCCTTGTCTGACATTGTGATTTATTTGTGTATATCTTTCTTGATTTCTTCCTTAATTTGTAGGTTTGCTTCAACTTTTGAAGCAATCTGTAACTGTGTGTTTTAAAGTTACTACAAATACTTTCTTTCAGTTTGTTACAGCACAGTCAGGTGTGTTCAAACTTGGAGAAGATCAGTATAGTGCAATATCTTCTGATGCAGACTTCCAACCAAAAGACAAAGAATTAGGCATAAGCCATACAGCTCTCTCTCTCTCTCAGAGATATTCCTAGTAGTGACTGCAAGCTTCTCAATCAGATGTGGAAGGAGAAGTTATACTTCCCCTCTGTTTTGTAATGCTAACTAAATGCAACGTTAGGTTAACTATAGTATATATTTGCTCTACATTCATACGGTTTAACTGGGTGAGTCAGCCGGCAGTGTTACGTGTAACTTGCCAGCTATGGGACATCTGAGTGGGAGCTTAATTTAGATGTGGAATTACCTCATATGAAACAACAATCCAACAGGTGCGTGACGCACAGCCAAAATGCTAGCTGACGTTAGCCAAATTAAATGATGTTTAACGGCTAGCTAGCAAGAACCGCATCTAACTTTTCAGGTGAAGTTAGAGGCTTATTTCCAAACGCTTCTTCAAAAACTGACAGAGGGCAGACACATGTCGGCCTTCGGTGGCAATGTCAGCAAATGGCATTTACACGAAAACGAATCTGAAAGTAGCTAGCTGAGCTAACTGCTAGCTCTATTGACGTTTAAGTTAGCTAGTTAACGGCTCCGTACCTCCAACACCCACGTCGTTAACCGTGCTCATGTTGTTCTCCGCAAATGGCGGGCATGTTCGCGGCTGTCTCAGTGGTTCCCTTTGGTTGAACAGCGTGGATTTGGTCTCCCCATCCACGGCTGTACCCACGAACCCTGGGTCTCCAGGAAGGTTCCTGCTTCTCCCTGCTCCGGGAGCTCGGTCGAAATTATCGTTCATGACTGCTCGTTTGTCAGCCCCGACTCTCAAGGCAGCATCAGAGAATAGATAGAAACAATGCTATGTACCGGACAAACTATTTTTGGATCGTTTGGTTTTTGTTAAGCAGCAAAACACACCCTATCTCTCTTTCATGATGCCTTTTTTTCTATATCGGACTGCTCCACACAACTTTTTATGCCACTTCCTTTAACAACAAACTCGCTGTCATTGTCAGCGTGTTTTAGAAATACAACTAGCTCCATCTAGCGGCGTGGAGTGAAAATCAGTCGCGAATGATACTGTAGAGGGCTGATGGTGATGGTAAGATTATTCAAAATCTTCACTTAAACACCACGTATGAAGTATGTATGAATGTTTCATTGTTTATGCGAACTCAGTTTTAGCGGAAAACTAGCTGATAATGAGAGAGACGAGGTCAGAGAGGCTGCATAGCTGTCGTGCTTAACGGTGGGTAGTCCGCATATTTTCGAAAACTCGGTGAAATTTATGCCCATTTACTTACTCTTTCTAATTTTTCATCCATCAAAGAAAAATCCCACTATCTCTTCCTAAACTCTTCAACACTAGGGAATTCCCTATAACAGTGTTGGCCTCATATGCGGTTACACCGTTTGGCAAGGTGCTCCAAGAGCTGGTAATTCATTATAGGTATGCATCAGCCATATTGAATAATAACAATATGGCTAAAATGACTAAGGGGCCAAGTGTAAGGATAGATAGTAAAGAAAAATACTTAAGTGACATAAGTCTGTCGGCCCAGTCTAAAACTCCACTAACTTATTTGTTCGGCCAATACTTGCAGCAGCTGAAATAGTCAGATTTTTATTGCCAAAGCATCTGTTGCAGATATCAGCTGGTATTTTCATATCTGCCGATACCGCTGATTTACTTTTTAAGCTAGCGTCTGCCGATACTAATATACTGATAATATCATGCACCCCTAACCAAAATGTCCTCATATCAAGCAAATAATTTAGGTAGATCCTTACTGACTTGTTGAAGATAGATTGTTCCTTTTGGCTTTTTGAAACAATGAATTTCAAAGTTACATGAGGCATATAGACATGTTAAGATATTCAGGTGTGGGGAGTTTTAGCAAATAGGGTATTCGAGTGTATATTTCAAATTGTTTAGATGTATTGTAGTTCTCTGGCTTTGCAAACTGAAAAGAAATGCTTCAAAATATTTGCTTATGAGCTAGGACTGCTTTTGCTAAATGGTGAAGGGCCTCATATAAGGCTGTACGATTTGTAAAAAATAGTCTAATTGCGATTTTTTTTCCCCCAAATATTGCAATTTAGTATACGATTCTTATTAGGTTCGTGAACTTATGCATTTTTCAACAAATTCAAGCAATAAATTATTCTATATCATAACCTACAATCAGTCGGGAACACTCATCATACATTTAACCATTTTATTGCTAAATGGATATACATTTTAACTTGGCGGAGAAGGCTCTGCTCTAAAGATGCTCCCTGGGAAAGATGAGCAGCTGCTTTGACTTTTCAGGGAGTAAATGGCTTAGAAACCCCCACATGAATGGATACATAAATGACAATGTGCACTGAAAACAAAGAAATTGTTTTGGAAGAAATTAATCCATGGTAGCATGAATCTGAACATGAGGTTGCAACAAGTTTTAGGTCTTGTACACGCGTAGCCAGGTATCTGGGAAACCACATATATTTTTATACGTTTAGGCCTGTCATCCACACAAAACCGCAGTTTTACATCACTAAAAACGATCTTTTCTAAAAACCTCCGGCCAAAGTGGAGATTTTGGAAAACTCCGGTTTCGTGGTTACATGTGTACACCAGGGAACGGAGTTTTTGGTTCTCAAACGTCACAGCTTGCGCCGTGTTCGAATCGTCTATGGTTTGAATCTCTGGCGGAAGAGACAGAATGATGGAAGTTCATTCTGATTGGCTGGCACGGGTTTCACATCTGAAAAATACTGCCACCGATGGGTGTGGCATGCTTAGAGCAGCATTTAACGGGGATTTTCCGGTTATGTGTAGACGAGTTTTTTTTTGTAAATGATCAGGTGTGGACGAAAGTATTTTTAAAAACAAATAAAGGGGGAAATTTGTTTTAGAAAATACTCAGCTGCGTGTGTACATGGCCTTACACTATAAAGGAGGAGGCTGGGGTGGGGGAGGTGAAGATAGCTATAAGCTGACTGCAGCTGGGGGTATGAACTAATGGCAAGCTTCATCAGTATGAGATAGAATGAACTAGTTATTTCTGCTCATATTGACACATTTTATACCCAATTGCTTCATTGAAGGGCGCGCCGGTAGTTCAGTGGTTAAGGCGCGCACCATGTATGCAGGCGACCCGGGTTCGAATCCGCCCCGTGGCTCTATTTCCTGCATGTCTCTTCCCCGTTTCCAACTCTATCCACTGTCCTCTTTCTAATAAAGGCACGAAAAAGCCCAAAAATAAATCTTAAAAAAAAAATGCTTAATTGAAGGGGATTATCATTTTTATGTCACTCATTTTGACTAAAACAAACATAAAATACGAAAAGGAGGATTCATGTAAACCGTTTTAAAAAATGACACTTGAATTATTGCATAATGTGCATAAAATCTCTGCTGCTGCAAGACATGAATGTATTTGACTGCTATTGTGACACATTTGAAGTTAAAGTAATATTGCAACTTCTGCGATTTGTAAATTGCAGCAGGCCATATTGTGATTGAATCTAATTTGCGATTAATTTCCCAGCCCTAGCCTCAGCCTCCTCCAAATAAGTAAAACAGCCCCTTCTACCCCCATTGTTACACTTGCACAGTGTCCTGAATGAAAAATAGATTAACTCTAAATTAAACATTTCTTTTTTTTTTGTTTCATTTGCTGATGCTTACATCTGTCCGTGACATTCTACTCAGAAATACAAATTAAAAAGCAGGTAAATATGCTGTAGTTTATGGTGGAATCTTAATGAGAGGATTTTTCTATGCATAGAGGGTAATTTTTTTCAGAATTTTAAAACAGAAGCTTGAATGAGAAAAATGTAAACAAAATTTTAAGCAAATTACTTTCTATAATTTAAAAATAAAAATACTATGATGAAATTTGATCCCAGTTTCTACAGAACTCCCTCCTACTCTACCAAGTTGTAAGATAAACCTGTTAATGTGAATATTTAACTGCTACATTGTAGTTATACAGTATATTTAACTCACCTTGTTTTCTGCATTAATGTTAAGAACTCATCTACACTGCCAGTTCTTTTGAATAAATATTATTTTTTAAAGTTATTTTAAGTTGACTTATTTTAGTCCAGCTTATTTTAATTTTTACTTTTCTATTATCCTTGGATTTTAATAAAACGCCTACCAATGTTATGCAAAATCCATGGATACTCAGAGAAAGGGACATGCATTTGGTTTCTGAATGTCAGCTATTTTCCTGTTTGTGGGTTTTGCGTGAGAGAATGATGCCGATCATGTTTATATCTGTGGCTGAATTGGATTAGAAGATAAGAAACTACTCTGATAAGATTAGAAATAAATGGAACTCTCATTTCTTCATCACAGAGAAATTTCTGGACCCGTGCAGCCCCTCAGAAGCGCCTCTCTCCTCCCTGAGCTCACTCAGTAGCTGCCCACTACAAACATGTGTTGCACCACCAGACCTCTCAGTGTACGTATTCATTAGTTGTTGTAGCCTCCAGTCATTTTCCACTTGTTTCCCAAAGCTGGATCACATTATGCCACAGAGAATTCCTGTGCCAGAAATGCAGAGACCCACTCTGATAAAAGATTACTGCCCCTATTTTCTGTTATTGCTGTCTCCCCCTCACCTCTCCATGCCAGTGTCTTGGAGGGAGTTCAAACATTCACAGGTCTTAGGAATGCACGAGATGACAAATGACTTGTAGTGTTTTGGTCAAGCGCTCAAAAGAGCAAGTTTTAGATTCAGGAAAAGTTGAGTTTTATGTTGCATGAGTTTAAATGATGTAGGTTATATCCCTGGGGATTTATTGACTGCATAATGAGGTTACACAGCAATTAAATGAACATACATTGCTACTGTATGTGCTGTATACCAATGAGGCAATTTGCACCCTGTGCTCTTTGCAACTTAAGCCTTTATTAGGAAACATAAAAATCCAAACAGTTGAAGGAGACCTGCAGTCACTGTGGCCAAATATCTACCTCATTGTCATTAGATTTAAATTAATCCAAAGACTGCAACTTTACTGAGCAACTTTACTTGAAGGTATACCTGCTGTATCCTACGGCGGATCTGGCCTCAGAGGTGTACCATATTGCACAATCACTTGAGCGTGCAGAGAAACAGTAATAGATGGTCATGAAATAGTATTCCATATGTTGCCATGGGCCCTGACTGTCATGGTGGAATGTGCTGCATTCCTCGGTATTAATCATTCGTCGTGGTGATTCTTAAACAACCTTTAAAGGACAATATACTATCGCCTACAGCGAATGCTTCCCTCTACTATAAGTTCCCAAAGGTCAGGTACCTTTTGTTGTTTTTGCTTCCTCCAAAATCTGGAGTCACAGTCACGGGTCAATTTGGATGAATCTGGGCACACAGTTAACAGCCATCTTCCTGTCTTCGTCTGCTCTCCCTGATGCTTCATGCCTGCGCTGCGATGGATGCTTGGAGAGAGGCGGGATAAGAGAACATGAGGCCCGGAAGCCTGTGGTGTTAATGTTCTCCCCGTGGTCTTTTGATCTGGCATCGAGGCAGCTGTCATTGATTAGTGTGTTTGTAGATGATTACTGAGGGAAGTGGGTGGTCAGACACAGGTCATATCTCTGTTTCTCCTTCATTCACATTTCTGCTTCCAAATGGGAAGTAGCACAACATGTCGGAGCAACTTTTCACAATGTTTTCACAGGCATTAGCCACAAGTCTTGTAATGTCCATCTTTAGTATTTAAATCCCCTTGCTATCATAAAATACGGCCCCATTTATGGTTTTATAGGAAGTTATGTCAACATCTACAGGCCACATGTGATGTTACCCTCCTCCCACTTAGTTGTGGTTGGTCTGCAAGCTTCCCGTTTGTTTGGTAAGTGATTGTTAGAGCAATGGTTGCCACATGGAATATCTGGCGAGGCATTAATAGCTGCCTTTTGTCCCTGATAAGAAAAGACTTACCATGACCTCAGCGCTCTCAAGGGATTCTCATATTACTTGTGAGAAAATGTTGCGTTTTCTTCACTTCCCCTCAGGTGTTGCAAGTTTTTCAAAGAGTAGTGTGAATGCATTGCAGAGGAGAAAAGTGGTATTTTATTTTCACATAATAGAGTTCCTATAAAAAGTAGAGAATGCAAAGGAATGCTTGCTTTGTAAGGGTTCCCCTCCAGTTAAATACTTCACAAAATAAATAAATCATTACAATACATCCAAAACACAGTGGTTAAGTATCAAGCATTTGTTTTAAATGTGATGTACCCTCTATTATTTCCATGTTAACAGACATTTCCCTCCTCATATCCATATTTCTTCTTTATGATGTGGATAATCTCACAGGAGATTATTGATTATAAATAATAGATATTTCTGCATCTACCACAGTTCATAGCTAGGACAGTATCAGTTGTTGTCCACATTACACACATGCTCCAGTTTCAAACTGTTTGGCACAGAAAAAGGATAAATATTGCATCCCGTGCCACTAAAAACACAGAAATCATCCTCTCCCATCAAATAAAGAACATGATCTCAGTAAAAAGTCAGTGACAGAGACCATTTTTTTGTGTAACAGTGTTAGTGCCTTGTTTCCAAATGAGAGATTTCTCAGTGAATGTCTTTATTTTACAAATAGTTTAAGGGTTTAAAACCTCTCAGTCCAGTGCTGCATTTTCTCCTTCTTCTCCACCTTTAATTCTCCAGTTTACACCAAAATTGGAAGAAAGTGGGTGGCCGTGTTCCTCCTGCGGGTTCTCTTGCCTCGCAGCGGCTTCCCATGGACATTCAGACCCACAAACATCTGCCGCTTCTTGTTCCTCCACTCAGCTGACGCGTACGTGTTGTAGCCGTTTTCCTCAATGCGCTCTTTCAGGGTGCAGTCCACACCAAAGTCTCTCTGGGAAAAACAGCAGGTATCATGTTTCAGTGTTGTAACCCCGACATGAGAGGTTAAGGCAAAACACACATCATTTTCTTTTGCAAATCCATTGTGGTTGAGCTCTGCGTCTTTGTTTATGCACTTCTCCTTAATCTGCATTGCATGTTTGGCTTTGTGTGCTTGTGCAGAAACTAGTATGCACTTTGATAATTGCACCATTCTTTCTCATGCATGTGTGCAATGTTCTACTTGTGATTTAAATTGAGCTATCATTTAGGGAAGTAAAGATAAGGACGGGGCTTTGATAGGAAAAGAATAATCTAACGCCATCTCTGCTCAGGAGCATTCAGATTGGCCTCTGACCCGGATACTCACCGCTCCATACAGCTCTCCCTTCCTGCTGATTGCCAGATAGTAATTACTGTTCAGCCCTTTGATGGCCACCACTCCCACATCCACCGATGTGATTTCAAGAATACCTACAATTCATACAAAAAGACAGTTATATCAACATGTGTTACCATACAGAATTCATGTATTACTTTAAGACTACTTTATTAGTTAAAGCTCCTGTGGGGTCAATTTTGGTGACCCCTGCAGAACTCTAATTTGTTTACTTTGTCCTGTACATGTTTCTAAAAAAAATAAATGCTTCAAAACCCTGGTTTGCTGTAAAGACAAAAAAAGGGCTTATATTGGCTGTTACAACCAACTGATCACCTCGTCTGACACCTACCCCCTAACAGCAGTCAAAGGCATTAAAAAATAATGAAATAGAAATAATCAGCATTGTCTCTAATGGTCTTATTTGTATTTGAAGGTCATAAAGAGACATCAGTGTGAATTTTAGGCTGTTTTATAACCAACTAAAAACTCCCCACAGCAGCTTTAATGGCATAATTAGAGAACTGAAAAAACACAGCAGTTTAAAGATCCTGCTTTGATTTAACAATCAAATATATCCTTATTTTTGTACATTTGAAATGGAAGATGCTGTCTCTACATGCTGTAATCATGTCATGTGACACCTACCCCCTGGCAGCAGTCAAAGGCATTAAGAATAACGGTGTAGCAATTATCAGTCTTGTTGCTGATGGTCATGTTCAGCTTTGTAGCTCATAAAAAGTCATTAGTATCAATTTTACTCTGTATCACAGCCAGTTAAAATCTCCCTACAGGGGCTTTAAGGTGATTCAGTGTTTCCTGATTCATATTTCCTGTACGTAAGAGTAAAGAAGAATTTACCCTTTCAGCAGTCACAGATCAGGAGATAAATCCTTAACTTTGTGCAGACATCATTAAGAGTATGGTAACTAATGAACCTCCACATGTAGCATGCTCATGTCAGGACACCTAGGACACACACAGTGTGGGAACTCTCAGTTAGGATACAGCGTCTCTTTGAGCACATTCATCATTTCAGTGATATTATAAAGTAACTTTACAACCCACACCTGTGTAACAGATTCCAGCTGTGCAGGCCATCTACTCTGAAAATTAATGGGTGGATACCGCAGAGATTCTCAGGTTGTTTATGTTCTGTTTGGTATTTAGCTTTCCAAGTCCCTATACAAGTAATTCAGGTTTCTCATAGGCTATTAAAGAGGCTAATTTATACCCCAGTTAACAAGGGCAAGCTTTTTCTGCAGACAGCTGTGGTTATTTGTGTGGTCTTGGTATCAAAGGTCAGAGAGATATAACTTCCTAATGTGTCCTTTGACCACAGAACCCACTTGTCTCCTCTTATGTGCGAGTGTTTGTACGTGAGCGAACCTCCCCTGTTCCCATGGCATGTTTGATTTCATGCCTCCCTCCCTGACTTCCTCTCCCCACTTCCTGTGAGCTGTCGTTATTTTACCCCGATAAGCACACATATGTGTACGCACACAAGCATTCAGACACACTACGGCGTGGGGGGTGTGAACTCCAGAGAGTCGACGACATCCTTTGATCAGATTGGGCAGCCCCTCCTCTGTCTGATGACTGTTTGTGTGGCAGACCCACTCTCCGGTGGCTGAAGGGGGGCTGGGGGGGCTTCAAAAAGCTGCCAGCCTGGTACAGGAGTGGACAGTGGAGGATGCAGGTGTGTGCCCCCCTCCCTAAAGAACAATCATTCTCTTAAAGAACACAGCAGCATCTCTCCTCGTCCGTGAGGTCTTGACTGTATCAGTTTCTAGTTCAAACAGTGGCACCTCGGGGCAGTAAGGTCTGAAGCGGTGAAGGCAGTGGTGTGGTGGGGACTGTGACACAACGGCCATTGAAGATCTGAGAGGAGCTGGTTTTCTGTATGGGATCGGGTGTCGGGTACGGAGTGAGGATGTAAGACAATCTATGGCAGGCTTGGGCTGCTCTGTAAACATGGGAGGGATAAAAGGAAGGAGAACAGAGGAGGACAGAGGAGCCATGACAGTGAGACTGGGGGTGGAGTGAGGATTAGTAAGGCTGTAATGATCACTGATCAAAGTCAGCCACCGGAGGCAGGGGCGAGACAGGTTGTATATACGCACACAGGCACATGCACACAAAAGCTCATGCACTCATATATGCATGCATGGTTAATATTGCAGCAGGTGGATGAGCACTTGTAGGCTGTAAAATTGCAAAATCTCCATTCAGTTTCTGTTTGTAATGAGCTTAGAGCTGCAAAGAACCACTCCTCATTTACATCCCCCTGGATTACAACATTTATCCAAAAATGTTACAACAACGCTGCGTATGGGCTAAATTTACCACATTATTCAAAAAGAAGTCAGCCAGCCAGGCTCAGCTGTTTACATGGTGATACAGCAGTCTGCCTTTTGCATGCTGGTTGCTTTTTCCAACTGTGTGGCTTATTTGCTACGCTCTGGTTGGAGTTACAACAGTAAATGGTGCGTCGGTTGTGGAATGAAGGCGCTGTAATGCCAAGCGGAATTAAAAAGGTGGTTTTTCCACAGTGGGATGCCAGAATCTACAGACTTTGCAGCTTTTTTTTTCTCACTCCTATTTTTAAATGACTGTTCACAGCCTGTTCTAAAATAACATTTGGACAGATAAGTCTTGATTGGTGCAGAAAAATGGTTCAAAGTGATGCATAAATCAGGATATAGAGTAAAAACACTTGATAAGGACCACACTGAGTGTATTTACAAAGCTGGGAGATCCATCGTCTACCCTACCTTGGAGGAAAAGCTATACATCTCTCTCCTTAAACCGCAATAAGAGCACCGTGTGTGTTTCTCCCATGCAGAGAGCTGCTGCTTTGATTAAAGGAGATGGATGTGCACACGTTCACATTTATACACACTTTTCTAGAGCCGTGTTCATGCACACATGGCCTGGCCCCTACAGCAGACACACAAGTGGTGGGTTGACACATATACACACACTTCTACACACAATCCTGACAGGCTCACTCTCTCATACCAACACAGCCAAGGATAATTAACTTCACTCTTTTACCGCCAACTTTTGCATTAGTCTAATTTAGCAATAATTCATTGGCTGTACAGAGCTGAAAGCAGTCAGTAAACCCATGATACCTGATTTGCGAATCCTAGATGTTTTTAACTCACGCAGATAGCTGGTATAGCTGACTTTAACACAATCTCCCTCCTTTTCTGTGCTTCTCTGTAACCTCAGCACAGGCTCCCAGCGGGTTGGAAAGCCATGTGGGACAGTTTTGCGCTGGCATCCCCATAAATCTGTGGGAGGCTGGATACTGGCTCTTTAACAGACAGTGAGCTGGGTCCTCGCAGGGCCACAGGCAGCACCTAAAACCAACACCTCCACACCCAATAAGATAAATGTACAAATGATAAAAAATCATCTAAGGTTGACTTTGAATATTTCTGTCATCTTGATGCTCAGGAAAAAGCAAGCTTCCCTCCTCTCATTGAGAAAAACTTGATATTTGTCACTTCAAGGGATCATGGAGGGTCTACAAAGGACGTCAGCCCTGGGATCATGTCTAGCCCCAGGGGCTGGAGCAAAGACTGAAGCTGCTGTTGTGTAGTATCCTTTACCGTGAGAACCTGATACCAGCGCACATAATCCACACACAGTGTCCCCAGACCCCCTCAGGACACAGCTTTTTGATGGCACCACCATTGATACTGAAGACGCACGGCTTTGATGTGGCCACAATGATGTTCAGCCGTGTCATTCATGAACTTGTATCTCTGGAGAGAGCTCCCATTCACCTCGCTCTAACGGACTCTTTTGAAAAAGGAAACACGCATTTCAAAAATGAAGAGTTATGCAGAATAAAAACAAGACGACAGGAGGTTAAATCCCCCCAAAACACACATAAAGTTGAAGTCCACACCACTGTTATGATAAATCGAGCAAGACTTCCTTACGCCACTCAAGTTTTACTACTTAAAAGAAACCGCTAGTGAAGGCGGCAGTAAAGGCATCACAGTGTAATACGGTCAGTAAATAAAGTTGGCTCTGTCATGACCTTGTCAAAACAAACATCTACTCTGACATTCTGCCTCCGCGTGCCATTTCCCCTTAAGTCTCTTTGATTGAATGTGTGGTTTAGCTCTCCCAAGAGGAACATTAAAAGCTTCCATACACACAGGGCTGGAAGACGGGGAGAAAAAGGGCAGAAAAGAGAATATGTGTGTCAGTAATAAGCGAGCACATGTGTCTTTGTCGTCTGCTATATGATCACACACCCACTGAAGCATGTGAATGCCCGCTGGCTGATAGGCACACACACGTAGCCTGGTGGGTATGCTAGGAGGCTGATGAGAATGCTTTTTTTTTTTTTTTTTTACCAACCAATATGCCGAAACATACAACGTGTAATCACTTTGAAGATATGTTCATGCGAGCGGGCACGTCAAACTGCTTTAAACAAATGTCTGATCTGTGACCAAGAGTGTGTAATTTGCTCCATGCCGGCTGGCAGGCGGGCAATCTGAGTGGGAGAGTGAAAGAGACCCAGACACAGGAAAAAAATAGAGCTGCAAGAGGCTAAAAGCATCAATGAGGGTGACATCCATATCCTCTAACCCCCCCCACCACAACAACACAAGGCCTGTTCTTCTGTGCTTGTTATCAGGTCTGTTTACCCTGGGCTGTGAAGACTGCCTGATAATGGCCGGGTTATCTGGCCCTGCTCCTTTTTAAGCCATCTTAGAGCTACCATCATTGTGCTGAGTGTTTGGACAGCAGAGATATGGCTAGGATGTCTGGTTTAAAACAAAAAAAGACGACTCTGATCGAGGATTGCTTTGCCCCAAACTAGAAACTAGTGGGCGGGCTGACAGTCTCTTGAAGCTAGCAACATATTGTGATTTTTAGTTGCATTTGCCAATATGTATGTCTTCTTTATTTACTTAAGATATTTGTTGAAAGATTCTTTAACTGGTGAAGACAAGGCTTAAGAGAAAACACCTTGCTTTGCAAAGAAAGCAACAACTAAATACTAGGGCCACCATTAATTTGCACTAATTTCATTGCATTTTAAAATGTGACTATTTTGCATTTCTGGATTTTTCTTCCTTAAACTAAGGGTAATTGACTTCCTGTTTGAAACAGATTTTTTTTTATGGTAGAGCAAAGATTCTGACATGAACTTTACCATGGAAAAAGGAACTTGTCATGGACTGGAAAGGAAAAAAGGGGACAGTAAATGGGTAGATTTTTGATAACAGATGACTTCTGACTTGTCCTCTGAGCTATGTGAGAGTTTTTTTTAAAGTGAAATGAGACTTTAAAGAGCAGTGATGTACTTGTTTTACATCACTGTGGCTGCAGGAAAACGTTGTAGTGGCTTAACCAAAGTGTGTTTGAAAGAGATAATAAGCATAGCAATTATATATATATAAAAAAATGCACTAATTATGGACTTTAATTAATCACAATTTATGCAATTAATCTTGACAGCACTACTTAATACTTAAGAGGGTATCTTAGTGCCATAAATTTCCCTGACTAAAGAGAATCAACAGGTGCTTTTGGTTTGCAAAATCAGCTTTTATCTTAGGTAAGTTTAGGTCTGAATCACTTGTAGCATTTGCAGATGCTGCAATGATTTCAGTCATCTTGGAGTCTGCCTTTTTTCTCTCTTACATGAATTTCTTTGATAAGTTACTCACTGAGGGGGTCATCTTTGCTCTTGGTTCCGTTGACCTTTCCATTCCTATCGATCCTCAGGAAAAACTTCTGGAAAGAGAACAGCTTCCTTCTCCGTATATCCCCCTGCAGATGACTGTAGCTGCGCACATGCCGGCCCAGCGGGCCCCTGGTGGCCCTTGGCCTAACGCTGACCTCAGTCTCAGAAATGTTCAGAGGAACCCTGAGAGTTCGTAGGTTTGTGTGCCTCAATCTGTCTCTGCGGTTCAGGTGGCTGGCTGCCCCGGGAAGAAAGAAAGAGAGGAGCACGAGGGCCACCAGGAGAGGCAGAGACAGGGAGGAAAGCAGTGTGGATGACCTTAGTCTAGATCTGACCCCAGAACGAGCCCCTAACCCAGCCCTGGAGCAGGACGAGGCAGAGGCAGCCTTACTCCCTCCAGCAGCCCATCTGATCATGGTAGTGTGCTGTGTGGAGGACTGGAGGCAGCCTCAAAGCCTGGGACATGCTGCTGGGGGCGAGGAGAGGCTGGGAGGGCAGGGAGGAGAGCCCTCCACAGTCTGAACGATGAAAAGGTCCCACTGAAGAGACTGAATGATTCAGCACCTGTATGAAAATCTCTGATCCTTCTGCGTTAAAACTGTTCGACAAGTGTTTCAAGCTGATAATCCTCTGGTTCTTTTTCCACTGTTGGAAATGTGATGATCAGAAAAGCTGCAGTCTGTTTTGGAAAGTAAATCAGTCTGATAAAGCACGTAAAAAAATCGCCACGTGTTTGTATCACACTAACAAGCCTGTTTTCCACTTTTTTTTTTGCTTTTAAATTGCTTGTAAAAAGGTTGATTTAAGACTGGCTGCTCCGGCATGACCATGTAATTCCATAAAAGAAGAAAAAACAGCTAATATCCAAGTAGAAAGTTTGCATAAATCCGTAAAGTTCCAGTGAAATCACAACAAAGGTTCACAACACAGTACCTGTCTGACATCTGCAACACTCCACATGTTCACTCTGAGGAGGAAAACCAGGATGCAGGACTTTAAAAGGAGCGTTGGTCAATCCAGGCGCATGTCAGATAATCCATCTGTCTTCTTGTGTTGCCCCGCTCGTCTTACTCCCCTTCATCTCTCTCTCCCTCTCTCCCTCAACCCCCAAATGACTCCACCTTCTCACAGCATCAAGGTAACAGTCTGGGGAGGTCTTCCTCTCTGAGTCAGACTCGTCCGTTAGCTCCTCAGTATGAGGATTCCTGGTGTGATGTCCTCACCTGAAGGCTGATCACAGAGAATGACTGTTGTGTTGTCTTGTGTAGCTGTGTAACTCTGTTAGCTATTTGATCCCTCCCTCTTTTACTCAACTTCCCCTCTCACATATGGGAGCAAGAGCTGTGCTGCATGTGTGTGCGTGAGTTTGTGTGGATGCCTACGTACGAGCGTTATGAGTGTGGGTGAGATAGCAGGGTTTATCTGAGTGGATGCAGCAGGGCAGGAAGAAGCCGTCTGCTCGTATTGGATCTGTCCTTGTGGCTTCAGATTGTGCTGATGATTGCTTTATTGGTTAATCAAAGAGTGATCTTGTTTCTACTGTGCAAGAAGCACAATCTGGTTGACATTTCCAATCATGTAAAGTTTTGCTACCCTGCAATGTGATGTGTGAAGGGGGTGACTATCTCAAATTGAAATCGACCCATTTATTACTCATTAAGATGTGACAATCCTACAAGAGCCCATCTCTATCTCCTCAGATAAGTCATATTGAGTTTCTGTTGCTGGTTCCAGTCTAGATGCAGGCTTATCACAGCCCATCTTGCAAAGGCCTCTCTCTTTCCCTGAAGGTACTTTATCGCTGTGTGTTATCTCTCCTGCAGCAATGTAATGCAATGAAGCTCTCCAGTATCACACAGTAGACCCTCAGCCTTCCTCTGTGACTCAGGTGTCTGCGTGGCTGTCAGCCAGGGAGACTATTTTTTTGAGCATGCATCATTTGCTCCTCAAGGCAATGGTGGAAGAGGATGGACAATGCCAAAGTAGACCGGACAATAATATAGAATATAAGGAGTGGTTGTGCAGAAAATGAGGGATGCTCTCACAGAGATAAGAGGGGGGAAATCATAGATAAACCAAGTCTTCTTTTGATTCTACTCTTTTTCCTTATCGATCCAAATTCCAAAAAAGAGCAAAACTAGAAACAATTCAGATTTTGCTTGTGCAAAAACCCTTGAAAGGGAGTCAAATCCAGCCCATAGCACGGTTAAACCCAGCCCACAAGATCATATCATTTTTTTCAATTAAGGTCTGCAGATTTCCTTCAGTATAAAAATGTAAACTTTATGAACTTGATGATTCAAAATATCCTTGTTAAGCTATGAAAATTAGAAGTAAAATAAATAAGAAGTCGAGAATGTGGGACAAGAAATTAACTTGTGTTTTCACTTCATATTTCAATTTTGCATCCCACATTTATGACTTAAACTTATGATTTAGTGTTTCAATTTCATATTTTGACCTTTTTAGAATCACAATTTTAAGTTGAAGGTCATATTTTGACCTTTTAACTCATGGTTTTGAATTTTATTTCATGTTTTTACCTTGTTAACTCCTAACTATGAATCCCATATTTTAAAATTTTAGACTCACAATTTAAACTTTAAACAAATATTTTGACCTTTAAAACTTATGATTTTGACTTTTATCTCATATTTTGATCTTTTAGATTCCCAATTTTAAATTTAAAGTTATATTTTGGCCTTTTGCATTGATTATTTAAATTTTACATCATATTTTGACCTTTTAAACTCCTAACTCTAATTTCTGATCCCTTTATTTGAATTTTGAGACTCATAATTTAAAATTTAAACTCATATTTTGACCTTTGAACCCATGAATTTGACCTTCTATCTCATATATTTTCCATTTTAAAACATTATTCTGACTGTTAATTTAGTGTTTTGACCTTTTGAACCAATAAGTTTGACTTTGTAGCTCAGAGCCTTTAAACTTATCATTTTGAAATGTTTTACATCTCAAAATATTTTATTATCAATGCTAAGTTTTTTCTCCATGTTTATTACTGGTTAAGATGAGTGTGACAGTGTATAGATAAATGTTGACCCTGTTAGGCTCTCTGGTTTGACCTAAATTCAGCCCCTTCAGTGATTGAGTTTGACACCCCTGCCTCAGAATGATGACAATGATCAAGGACCATAAAGTGACATTTTTAACAATCCACAGATAATCCAACTTGTTCTGTCAGTCTTATCTGTCCCTTCTGATCCTTGTGTCTTTAATGTCCGGGTCTGTCCTGTTCACCAGCTTTCCTCCCCTTAAATCCAGGATTTTTAGTGCCTGCTTTAATGTCTGTCAACGATCTTCGGTCAGAGAAGCGCTCTGGTCTTAACTCTGGTCTTGGCATGGCTTTATCAGGGATGCAAACAAAGCAATCTTATCTGCTCTTCCTTTGTACGCTTCCTTCCCACTGTGATAACCTGAATCTGTGCAGAGGACACGGAGCTGGGAGGAGCAGGGCTCAGTTTTGTTGGTTATTGTTGCTGCAGTAAGTCTTTTTTTAACACTGCTAAAAATAACCTTCAAACAAGTAAACTGTTTAGACCTGCCCTGTATGAATCTAAAAGTTTATATCCAGTGGTGTAATAGTATGGAAAATTCCCTACGTATCTAATACAATGACCATTTCAAGTGTGCAATTTCTTATGGGAGTAGTCCAAAAATGCAAAAAAGTTAAGATGGTCTATAATTTGAATGAAAAAATACAGTTATTTGCAAATCAGTTTTTACTTAAAGTCATCTAAATATTACATAAAGACATGTTCAATTTCCAAAATAATAAACTTTATTTTTTTAAAAATACACCCACAAACACAAGTGCATACACAAACAATGGGGAGGGCGGTAGAAATGCTAAAACACTACTCTATAAATAATGATTATTTGGTAGTTTTTTAAAAGAAACTACAGATTTGGCAGAACTGATGTTATATGGAAGATTGTTCCAAAACTTGGGAGCTGCCACTGCAAATCCATGATCACCTTGGGATTTAAAATTTCAACGAGGGACTGTTGGAAGGCCCTGATAAGATGATTGGTGACGGCAGCTGTTGAAATAACAGCTCATCTATGTAGGAGCTTGGCCATGCAGGGCCTTGTAAGGGATTGATATAATTTTGAAATTGATCCTAAAAGAAATTGGAAACCAATCAAAGAGATGCAAGAACCAGAGTGATATGTTAATCACAACTAGAATGTGGTAACAGCCTAGCTGTTGCAGTTTGTACAGCTTAAAGACGTGATATGGAGGCCTGAGTGCTGCCAGAGAAGAGAGTTTCAGTCATCTAACAAGGAAAAAATTAGGGTGTGGAGTAAAATGTCAGTGTGTTTTGCTATTAGTATGGGTTACATTTTTGCAATTTTTCTCAACTGAAAGAAGCCAGATTGAAGGAATTTAGTAATCTGAGAGTCAAAGTTTAAATGATTGTCAAATACAACACCAAGATTCTCAGCAGAGGACTTGATATTTATGGCCAGGGGTCCCACGTAGTTGCTGACCTCCTTTTAGAAATTGTCAGGGCCAATTACAAGAATGTCAGTTTGAATCAGGTTGAGACTGGGAAAATGTTGAGACAACCAGTTAGAAACAGAAGAAAAGCAGTCATAGAGTACAGAGATTGATATGTTAAGGTGATTAGGTTTAAATGAAAAATACAGTTGTGTATCATCGGCCTAGCAGTGGTAGAGGTGTTACAGGTGGATGGGAGCAAGTCACCCAGAGTTAATATGTGACCCTTGTGGGACTCCACATTGATAGGGAGCTGAAGAGGGCTTAAAATTATGAATGTACACATTGAAATATCTGTCAGACAGGGAGAAGGTGAACCATTTTAGAGCTGTACTCGGAATGCCAACTGAGTTTGCTAAATGGTCAATAAGAATACCTTGATCAATAGTATCAAAGGCTGCTGAAAGGTCAAATAGAACCATAATGGAAAATTCACCTTTATGTCAAACTATCAGGAGTGCCGTTTCAGTGCTACTGTTAATAGATGATGTAACACAGTGGTCAACATGCCCTTTTTAATGTGTTGCAGGTATCAAATTCAGGATTGTGTAGGCTATATTTCCCCCCCATGAAAAGTTGACCAGTCTTAACATTAACTTTCTTGTCCCTGTGCTGTCTAATTGAATTTAGGTTGAACACTGTATTCTGTTTTGATTAACATTTTACATAATGTCCCATCTTTTTTGGATTGGTATTTGTGTTTTATGTTCTTGTGATAACTTAAGATAGCGTTCTGTTGGTGGAAAAGTGTCCCATCCGGGGGCCTTGCTGCCAAAGGGGGGGCCCTCGACACTTGATATAATGCAAAAACATATTTTAAACTAAAATGCTCACTGAAACGTACAAAAAATGTTAATATTCTTCTTGTTTTTACCTGTTAAATATGGCCACTCTCATAGTTAAATCCCTCTCTTCAAACATGGAATGACTCTTAAAATGTAAGAACTGCATTGTGGGCTAGATAGACTAGCCATTCGGAAAAATCCACTGTAGAAGCGTTAGCAGCTGGAGTGTGTGTGATTGCCATTTCCTAAATAGGCAGATATGTATTTGTTAGTGAAGGAGAGAGTGATTTAAAAGATAAGGCACATACCTTTACAAGAATAAATCAGATTAAATTAGGGGCCATTTGCTGCATTGTCGAGGGGCCCGTTAGTTTCTGGGGCAGGCCTGTTTATTTATTTTTCATCCGTGTATTTTATTCTGCTCTTTCTTATAATAACAAGTACATTTTGGTAGTTTTATTGAAACCTTGGCTTATTTTTCTTGCTATCTTTGGGCAAAAAGTGTCTTTGCCATAATACTGTATTATTTACCTCCGCCAAGGAGGTTATGTGATAGTTTGTTTGTTTGTTTGTTCGTTAGCAAGATAACTCAAAAAGTTATGGATGGATTTTGATGACATTTTTAGGAAATGTCAGAAATGGCATAAAGAAGAACTGATTAGATTTTGGGAGTGATCCGGATCATTGTCTGGATCCAGGATTCTTTTTAAAGGATTCTTTACTATTGGGAGATAGGGCTAATGGTGGAGGTCTGCGCTCTCCAAGTGTTTTTCTAGTTTCTCAAGATCTCTAGAAAAGCATCACAATTTATAGGTTACTATGGGCATACTTTTCATCCCAAGACTTTTAAAATATTTTTTTCACATTCATATATTTTGTTTGATCTAAATTTCAGTGTTGGAAATGTATGGATATGCTAGTTGTGATTTCTCTCGTGTATACTAAGGCTAGACTAGATGAGAATCTCTGGATTATAAGATAGCAACATGGACAAATACAGGAAAACATCATTTCAAAAGGCAGAATTAAGAACATTGATAGATAAAACAATCTAACAATATAAGAGTAAAAACAAAATATTACAAACAGAAAACATTAAAATTAATGAGATTTAAACTTGGAGTTGTCTCAACATTATTAATGTGGTCTGTTTAAAATTACTCTGCAGCAAATTCCAAGTATTTGGAGCATAGTAACTAAAAGCAGATCTTTCTGACTCTTGGAGAATGTCCTTAAAGGATCATTTTTTTTAGGACAGATACTGAATTAAGCTTTATATGGTGTGCATTTTGCAAACAGCATCCTTTACTTCTGACTCACCAAATAATAGCATTAATATAGCTACTAAAATACTGTTTCACTCTTCTCCAACAGGCACAAAGTGTGTGCTGCTCCTATAAATGAAGGAATAATTTCATATGCACACGTTTAAAATTCTCACATTAAGGCTGAGTGACTAAAACTGTGCAAACAAACCCAAACTCTTCACTCAAGCAGCCTTCTGCATGTTTCTCACAGGGATGTAGGCCTGCAAAGACGCTGACAGACTCACAAGATTTACAGGATTTCTTTCAAGGCCAAGGAGCAAATTCTTCGTAAACGTAACCTGCCCTGTCTTTTTTCTCCTAAACGCAATATAACTGAGATTTGCAGAGTCTAAAGAAAGGTCTCAGCTCCTTCCCTGCTCTCCCGCTTTAGCTTTTAGTGTATCTTTTTAGATCAATCTCCCTGAATTGCATTTCAAAGTTCAGGACCAAGCGGCAATAGAAGAGACAAATGTGCTTCTGATCCCACCCTGCAGCCTGTGGCTCTAGCTGGGTTCTTACGCTTCTCTCCCAAACAAAAACATAATTACAATAGAAGCAATGAAAAGTCAAATACCGGAAATTTATAAACGTCAGCGGAGATTTGATTTCACACGGTAAAGATTGCCAGGAAGAAAAATGATTCAGGGGGAAACACATGGAGAGATTCTTGGTATTCTTTTTAGGGTGTGATGTTTTGGAGTTTTAAAACATCCAACTTCTGTTTTCTGCTTCTGACTTTGACAATTTAGTAAAACCTACAGATGCTGTTTGTGGTGTATCAAGTTAGCAGTCTTCTGTCATCAATTTAATGTTCATTCGCACATAACTGCAGTGTATTAGATTTGAATATAAATGAAGGAAATGGGTGTAACAAACTGGCCAAGAACACCTTTTGGATCCTTGTTGAGCAGTTTGTTGAATTTTACTCTGCAAAGAATAATTTAAAGAAATTCACCAAACTAAAAGAGGTGGCATCATATTGTGGACATCTGTTATCAGTCTTGTGTCTTTCAAGTCAAATCAGGCAGGCTTAAGTTAAAGGCTGATATTTGGAATTTGGCTGATTATCTGTTTCAGCATTTTTTTTTGTACTGATAATCAATCAAATTAAACAATCAAAAAGTGTGATATTTTGGCTCCACTGCAGTGCTTCTTACCTTTTAACTTTTTTTTTCGCCCTCCACAGTCTCGGCCAAAGTCCTGCCCTACTATATCACTCTGTGCTGTTTCTCATGTCAACAGAACTACTGCTACATTCTTAATTTTGAAGATTTTTTTGGCCCTTGCAATTTTACTTTTGTCCCATTTATTGTACAAGAGCCCTGCACAAGATGTTTTTCTTAATCTTGTTACCACTCTTTCCGTCCACGGGCACGGGATTCTGCCCACATCCCGCACGGATTCTGAAAATCCATGTGAAGTATTCAGAATAACAAAAAGGTCAGTTACTTAATAGAATGGTAAAATTAATGTGTTCAAGAGCAGCAAGGAGTCTAAGACTGACTTAACTCCTTGTTAGTAATATCAATGTCAAAGTAATATTTAGTGACCTTATTTAAATATCATTATTTTAAATCATACAGAGGTGAGATGTTTCCTGATCTCTGGAAAGTTTGTGCGTTATGAAACTGCAGCCACTTCCATCAGCTCTTGCAGACAGTAGGCAAATCTTTACTCAGTTTATGCCATGCTGTTACTTCATCATTAGATTCTTAATGCAGTGAGGTCACTTTGCATGGAAAGGGGTGTTTTTTTTCCCGAATAACCGCATATGTGCTCAGCATCTCTGCGCACCGCTGCTTATGTGCAGTGATAGGCCAATAACATGAAATGGGAGCATTAAAGCTGTGCCTTTTGACTTACTTTCAAAGTTTTATTACACACAGTCTTTGCTTTAATGAAGAATCGCATGACTCATCTTCTGTGTGATGCTGGCTATGCAGAGACAGACCCATATTCAAACATGCTTTCGCAGCAACAGTAACCACAGCAACGTGTGACACATCTCCTGTGTTAACTTGTTTAATATGAGCACGGAGAAGTGCTTTAAGCTTCCTTTGATCAGGGAACATGAACAGCTGTATCATCTCATCCAAATACATTTCCTTGTGGGCGTGTTTCATCCAAGTCAATTGTCTTCTGGCTCTGTCACTTTCTCTTATATGCTTGTAGCAAATGAAAAATATCTGACTCAGGTGTAACTTCATTCCCAGCTCCGACATCTGGCTTCCAAGGTAAATGGAATGCAGCAGAAGTCCCTGAAAGATGACTCTGAGCTACTTTTGGGATTTTATAGAGAAAAAATCTGTAAATATTTATGATTTTTTCATGGCACCAGTTTGGAACCAGTACACCCAAGAAGTCTTCTGAGAGGTATCAAGGACAACTGGAGTCACATTGTGGCATGCAAACTGACACAGACAGACATGCCACCAATTATAGTGGTAAGATATGCTGATTCTGTGATGTGGTGGTGTGGTTGAACCCAGAATGCAGATGCAGATGACTAGTTTAACAGATTAATTGAATACAGGTAATAGTGCAGGGAAGGGGGGAATCCACAGGTCTGAGGGAGTGAGAGTTTTTAGGGAGAGAGTGCTGAGGCTGGGCTGCGGTGGAGCGGTGAGTGAGGCACTGGAAGGGAAGCAGAGGTATGTTAGAAGATAATCCACAAATAAAACTGGAAATATGCAAAATCATGAAATGAGTGAGAGCCGTGAGCTGAGGGTTTCCACTGGCCAGTAGTAAACAAAACTCTGGCGCTGAGGAGAGTCTCTGCAGGCTTCTTGTAGAGCATGTGTTCAATCTCTTCAGCACCACGTGGGGGAAGGGAGCAGCCTCAGGAGAAAGCATGGTGAAGTTAGCAGCCAGCATCACAAAACCGGAACCGGAAATATCACAATAAAACTAAAACAAAGAATAAACACCACAGATGGTCTTGTTTGCTTTTGTAGCCTAAAGAGGCATCAGTATCAATTTCAGTCTATGTGATGACGAGCTAAAAACTCACATTAAATTTAAGCCACTTATTATTGCTGTGTCACTAGCCTAGTGGTTATGTCCTGCACCCCATGCACAGTGGCTGTTGTCCTCAAAGTGGGTGGCGCAGGTTTAGATCAGGCCTGTGGCTCCTTTCCCACATGTTCTTCCCTGCTGTCTCTCTCCCCTCAGTTTCTGACTCTTTCCACTGTCCGGTCTTATTAAAGGCATAAAAGCCCCAAAAATAAATACTGAAAACTACGAATGATTTATTGATTGCACAAAATGAACGAAAAAAAATGAATTTTATTCCATCTCAAGGCAGTAATTGGCAATGTCCAACTCTGCCTTTGTTTGGCGGCCTTTATTATATGGTGATCCATCACAGTATGACGTTGGGTTTCTTTTGCTGGCATTCTTCGGGTTTTGATTTCCTGTAAAGCCATGATGCCATTGTTGCTCATGCAAACTAGGCTTTCAGATCTGTTTGAATGGCCGACAGCCATCAGTGTTAAAATGTATCACTTCCTTGCTGTGTCATGGTTTTATTTCATGGTAAAGAGCTGATTAACCTCAAATGCTTAAAGGATCAGACAATTTCATGAACTGAGATGCGGCTTAATCAACTAGAATCGAAAGAATTTAAAGCTCCGGTAAGGCTGTCATGAAACATACTGAAACTAATATTGAAGCATCTCTATTAGCTCCAAAGGAGATCAGAGCATTTCAATAAGGGTTATTATTGCTAGATGATGACACTGCTGGTGTGTGGGAGGTGGCAGACAAAGTGAATATGAAAGATTCTCAAACAGCTTACATTTAGCTGTTAAGATTAAGCAAGTTAAGTATTTTTGTTATAAAAAAATACATCTATTTGCACAAAAACAAGAAAAGGATGTATGGCCCTGCTTTGTACACATGGGGCACCAAAAACAAAACAAACACAAGCTTCAAATGAACCACATCCTTAAGTCTGACATGCAAAGGATGTTTACTGGCCAGTTTTCTTATCTGAAGCCTAAGAAAGCAAATGAAACCAAATCCAACATTTGATTTAATCTCTTAAATGCTGGCATGTTCTCCTGAATGAGCTCAGTCCTGGTCTTTGCAGCAGCAGGTGGATATCTTGCAATCTGGGGTCTTGCCTGTTCCTCATACTGAGTCACATTAGCCGCTCGAACTGTGGAAATTCACCTTGTTCGTGTCATGTGTCTCTGATTTTACTCAGCCTCATTGTAAGCACATCAGCCCCTCCCTTGTAGTACACTATCATTAAGCAGATGTTTCGCCAAAGAAAAGCACTTCACTCCGAGTTCCTTTAGCTCAAATCCATATGTGGTCTATGAGGGAGTCAAACGCACGACTCACAAACAACCAGAGTGACCTATGGGAACCATGTGTTTGTCTGTCTGCGTCCCTTGGGGCCCCTGTGTGTGCTGGGTCAGAGCAGGCTGAGGCTTTAATAAAGGAACAGGCCTGGTACAGGGATGCCAGTCCCACTGCCTGCGGCCATCCAACCTGATGGGGTCCAGATGAGAGTCACCAGACTGGACCTCTCCCTCCAAACCAGCAGCCGTTTGGTGCACGGGTTTTGCTCCTCTGTCGTCTTCTCTGGGTTTAAACTGGATTTAAGGGGTAAGCCATCAGATTAAAGTAACATTCTCCTCTAATATCACTTTAAAGTTTTCATAGATTACAGGAAAATGTGTTACCTCCTGCTCCGAAGACATAAAACATGTGCTTGGCTCATGCTGGAGGCCTCTCTTTTTTTCTCTTTGTCATCAAATGTAAATATTTGATGTGTTCCTGGCTGTCGTGTTGGGGGGGTGTCTGGTAACCTACAAGATGAGGTTGCTGTTTCCTGCTTTACGCTGATCAATACATGTTTGTCATGTTACCTTCCTCATCCTGACCAGGCGCTTACATCATTGCCCTCTGCTCAGTGTCGGTTTCAGCGGGGCAGAGGAATTTACTTACAGGTCATACACTGGATCAACTGAGATGCACTCAACATGTCCATCTGTGTCTTTAAGGCAGTATAAGGTGAAATCTGGACATGCTGCAACCTAATGTTTCAATACAATGAAGGTAATAAATGGAAAAGAGCAATGGGAAAACACCCTGCACATCCAGCACATTTCTATTGTTTAACTGAAAAAGATCAATATCTTATATTCTGTGAATTGTTCCTTTTAAATTTGTATTTTTTTATAGTTCCTTTGCAGAACTGCTGTTGATCTCTTTATTACTCTTCTGTGTGGACAGTCATGCACCAATGATGATGGTTGTTACATCATACATGTATAGAGCATGTCATAACCAGAGGCCAGATAAAAGAGAAACACCCCCGCACACTTTCTCAACACCACGGAGAAAAGTTTATTAAATCATACATTTTGACCAAAGGTCTTTTCCAGGTGATAGTTTTGAAAATTGGAGGCCACACCCATATATCTGTCGATTTTTAACCCAATAGGCAGACTAGCACCACAATGGCAGGTGTCAAATGTTTGAAAGCACCTCATATTAGAAACATCTTTTCAAATGCGACCAAAGAGAGAGTGGCAAATGCAGAACCAAAACACTGACATTTATAATCTAAGCATATTAATGCATGGCCAAAATCATCAATATCATAGCTATAGACAAATCCAAAACATACAACATAATATAGATACACAGGTAAAAGCAGAGTGGAAAAAGTTCATTGAATGTGTTTAAATATTCAAATTTTCTATTTTTTTCCTCATTATATCTATATACAGTTGTATCATGTAAAAAGCAAAGATGTTTTCAAATAAATATATTAACAAGTAAAACTCATGTTTGGCCAACTGTTAACTTAATCACTATTATAAATATTTAAGAAATAAAAGAAAATCTCAAATGTATACAAAACTCAAGGTCGAATTCCTGTGATGATCAACAATCATAATAACAGATAAGAGAAAATGCTTTATTTAAAAAATCCAATAACATATTTGTTTAATTCACTCTTTTAGCCAATTAAATCTGCCTGGTTTTCTAGCCCTATTACAATGTTTCAGATGTCTCAAAGAGGATTGGGCCTTATTCACCTAACATTCTAAAGAAGTTTTTTTTCTTTAAAACCTCTCTTACATGGTTTTAAGAACAAGTTTTCTTATCTGTAATTTTTTCTGAGCTAAGAACAAAGTCTAAGAACACTCTGGGGCACTATTAAGAATGTTTGAATGCTGATAAGAGAGGATAAAATGTTTAATTTTGCACTCATCAGCTCTCAAATATGAACAATTAAGAATGACGCAATGAAATAGATTTTTTAAATTCTATTTTACTTTTATATTGTAATAAAACTGTTATATAATGAAAGAGTTTGCACAGATACATGACCTAAATATTGTCAAGTATTAATTTAAACATGCAGTTTTGATCTTTGCTGCATTTAAATATAATATTATATAAATTAAGCATGTTTAGGAGTTTTATCAATCAATAGACAGACACTAATTAAAAACAATTATAAACTTTTTCACACATGCATTTAACTGTATTTAAATGATGTTTCACCGTTTTAAAGCGTCCAGTTTTTGAATAAATGCAATTTAAATCAAATCATACACCTGTAGAAAAACAAAATAGATAAACCCCCTCATCAAACTTTTTAAACTAATCTGAGATGCCTCCTTGTCCTATTACAGCATGATGCATGCTATTTCTGATCAAAGTCTGATTGGACCCAGTGATAAAAATTCAATCAATATGTTTGTTGCATATATTTAATATTCACTACTGATGCTAAGAATATAATTAACTTTTCCTCTTTTTGTGTCATCTAGAGTACCACTGTATCCAATTTAGAACTATCAAAGTATTGCAGTTGTTTTTATGATTTCACATGGACGTTACTGACATCTTGCTTCTTTCCCTCTCACTCCTGTGTGCTTTCTGTCTTGGCATGTGGCCCCTTATATGTCCTTATATGGGCATAAAAAGGGTGTTTCTTTATCCTAATTAGGGGCTTAAGAGCACCTCGCATTCATCAACCTAGGAACACAGGTGGGAACAATTCAGCAGTTAAATAACGTGTCATGAAATCCACATGGGTTTATCTTTTAGAAATATTCTGAAGAACAAATTTAATAAAAATCGTAGGAGAATATTGATGAATGAGGTCCATTTATTTTATCACAGTAATCTTTTTTTTCTGTGAGATAAATAACGTGTACCCACATGTAGAGGTGGGTGACTTATAAAAGGGAGACACTTTATAATAACTACACATTATTAAGAATTAACAAATCATTTTAAATAATTAACTCTTTATGTATGAAGCATTTTTAAGTCATTTATATATCACTGAAACACAGTTTATAAATATTATTACAGTAGAAAAGTATCACTAACTGCTTTAGTGATTATCTAAAAGGTATTATTAACTCACATGACATTTATGAAAAATATGAAAATCATTTCAGCAGTAAAGAGGTATACTGAGGGTTAGGGTTTCAGTTGTTATACTAATGTATCAATAAACCATTAAAAACTGTTAATAAATGACTTATCAATCAATGCTTTGTTGATGATGACTTAAGCTTTTGTAATGCATTAATAAAACATTAATAGCTGTGTTCATAAATGGCATAATAATGCTTTATAGATGATGAGTTTTGTTATTACTAATGCTGTATAAATGGTTTAAATACTCAAAGGGTGCAGTTGTTACCATCTCTTACTAGGGCAGTCATTAAAATACACTAATATTCAGAATTTAAGCCCTTAGAATATTATTGGTGGAAAACTCATGACATTTTTACTTTTGTCACTTTTCTGTATATTTTACTTTATTATAGTGAAAATCAAGGTTGGCAAAATGACCATATATGGTTCCTTGCTCATTTATAGAAAAAAAAGTATAAATAAATAAAAATTCAAATGTGTGTATGCATATAAAAGTGTTATTTATGGAAAAATAAACATAAAAAGTCAAATGAGTGCATATTACACATTAAAAATAACAAAATACAAAATATTTATTTTATACACATAATAATTTTTGAGGTACATAATGACATTGATGAATCAATATGCTGCTTTTCTATAAAACTTACAGCATGAAACAGGTACAGGCCAAACCTTACAGTCATCAGAGATGGCTGAAATCCACTGACATCAGAGTTGGTGAGGAGACAGGACATGGCAGAATACGGTATTAATAATGATGGTACCACAAGTTTTATCTTGATTAGTCTCACAAGAAAACAAAAGAATTTTAAGAAATGTTGAATTCATTTTCCAGAGCAACCAATAATGTCTGGCTTTTTTTTTATCAACTGTGACCACATTAAGCAACCAAGCAGCCCCCCTTTTCCAGATTTTCTTGCTACTGTTGGCATTGTGCAGAGGATTGGAAAATATACAAATAATGAGATAAGCACTAGACTATAAAACCAAAACACACTTCAGAACACTTGCATTGTGTTGCACAAGCTGTTAAAAGTAATTTTACAACCATTTTTCTCAGCCTTTTTAAAGGAGAGCCAGCCGACAGCCACTTATGTTGTTTGGAAAACAGCTGAAAATGCGCTGTGCCAGGTATGTCAGCGTCAGTACACTAACATCCAAAACAACAACCTTCAGTGATGTTTTGATCAAGAACTCTTTTTTCTCATTTAAATGATTTTTTTGGTTTTACAGAAACCATCCTGTTAAATTGCTTCTTTGCCAGTGTGTTTTGCTCTGTTTTTGGTGTTTGTATGTCAGGATTTAAAGGGGGGATGTAAAAATGTTTAGAAAACTGATGGTAAGTTTTTTCACCTTAATGAGTTTACATTTTTTTATTGACACTGCATTTAAAAAAAAAGACTCAAGAGAGACAGTGACATCAAACTAGTTATTCTTACATATTTTCTCATATTCCTGATTTAGAGCTTCATCACTTCTCTCTATTGTGCAACTTTCTAAACAAAGCAACACACAGTGACATAACAGGAAGAGAGATGTGGTTAGGTAATACAACTGGATGTTTGCTTTGTCATGTCAACACAGAGGCACATTACATACACGTATACACACACCCTGGCTGCTGGATTTTAGGACATGATGCTCCACATTGACCCAGTATTGTGTTACTCCTTCCATTACTGCTGACTAACTCCTGCTCTCCGGCTAGAGTGATAGCTGCAAGGTGCATGGAGCGAGGCAGCGTCCGTCCGTTTCAAGTTATCTGGCACAGAGAAGCCCAAGAAATCTGGGCCAGCTGAACCCGATCCCTGAAACAGAGCCTGGTGCTGCAGATTCTGAGGTTACACATCCAGCAGCATCTGGTACTCTTAGGCCAGAATGACCTTGGTGGTAAGGAAGGTCATAGAACATGAGACAATATAGCACAATATTTGCCCTTACAATTCCAGAAATTCCAATAAATTTGACAAATTTAAGGATGTATGAATAAAAATCATCCAAACTAACAGACATGTTACAAAAAAGAAAAAGAACAAATATATCAAGAAGATTTTATTTTTGTCTCAGTTTTGTCACAAATATCTTTCATCATCACATTTTTAGTTGAGACAAGTAAACAAAAAACAGATTTTTCCATTGGTATGAAAACAGTTACTACTGTACAACATCATACAAACACAGTGGCTATCTTTAGAGCCACCTGAGAGGGATGACCTGCAACGCCTCTTTCTCATTGGTCAGTCACACACCAGAGGAGGAGCACCACAGGATCTAGCGCAGAATTGAGCACGTTCTGCTGCAGACTTTATTTAGCATTGACCATTTTTACAAGAAAAGACAAACGTAGAACCGGGAAGGATGTAAACACACAGTGCCAGCTCTGAGAACAAGAAGCATGATTTGAGCAGGAAGAGAGGAATATACGCATATGAAGTAGGGATGTAACGGTATTTGTATTCGTCCCGTACTGTCACGGTGCGGTCGTCACGGTTCGGTGCACACAGTAATAGGAATATGTCTGAGTGAGTATTAAAAAAATGTTGAGTTCTCATTTCAATCCAGGTGACGGCAATGAGCCTAAAAGCTGCCAGCAACCGTCATTACAGAAGAAGGAGCAGTTACAAAAACAAACGAAGAAGAGTGATGGCGCATGTGGAGTTAGAAGAGCTGCCGGCCTCATTTAAATCACCCGCATAGCAATGGTGCTCTGGCTCTGTGAATCATGTCAAGTCTGTGTTGAAATCAGCAAAAGAAAAAAGACGCCAATTTCCATACTTAACAAGCTAACTTGCGGTTGTGTGATGATACGTTCAACTTAGCTGGGAAATGTTAGCGTTTAAGAAATGGGTATAAAAATATGTCAATATATCAATGAAAATAACCTAGTTATTAAAAAATGTATTTGTTTATTCAAATTTCTTTTCATTTTTTCATTGAAGAACTTTTGGAGGGAGGTTGCAGCATTATTTTTAATTTAATGTAATTTATTCAGCCTATTTCTTTTAGTACAATTTAATTAAAGAATTAAAATTAAATTTTAATTATCCGCTTCAATCACCCTACAGAAAACGTACCGAACCGTGACTTCAAAACCGAGGTACATCGCGAACCGAAATTTTTCTGTACTGTTACACCCCTAATATGAAGGAATTTTAATTATCAGCATTATTAACAATTTAGTTACAAAGTGATGAAAAAAACTATTTACATTCTGACTTGATCATTTAGTTTGGTGTAAAAATTTAAATTGTAACACGTCAGTAATGCATACACTCTCTTATAAATCATTACCAGTATTAAAATACATGTCTGAATTCTGAGTTGTAGTTCCTGCTAATTTTTAATGTTATATTTTCATATAATACTTTGGTATGCTTTTTTCTTAAAAAATGTATATAATAGTTGTTAAATCACAAACATTTTATTTTGTCAGATATGTGGCCTGTTGCTAAACTTGACACATTTTTATGCTAAAGAAGTTTTTTTTTGTTTTTTTTTTTTAAATAAGAAAAGCAAATTCATGGAAGCCCTCAGCAGACAGAGATTCATACATTTTATTTGATTTTTTCCTATAATAACAACTTTTTTCAATTTATTTATTCATTCATTCTTTTATTCAGTTAATCGGTTATCACGGGAAAGCTACTGTTATTACTCAGAGAAAATCACATAAAATAAGCACAGCCAGTTTTAACAATAAGGAAAGGCAATTACCTGGGACCTTGTGCTCCAAGGGGCCTCAAATCATTGGCAAAGATGTGTATGTCAAATGTGAGCTATACATCAAAAATGATTTAAGTAATTAACTGTTTAACTGATTCAAAATCCCTAAAAAGGCTTACTGTGTACATAAAAGTAATTTATAGCAAGGTAGATCTGTATAAAAATGTGAAATCCAAAATAAAATCAATTCCTGTGTGATAAAACGGGATTAAATACCTGTAAACACCATGAGTTTGAAGCTTCATTATATAAACTTTAGAGATGTTTTTCAGGACTGAAATATAGCCTGGTGGTTCATAACACAGTGGCCTGTCATACAACACATCTAAAATAAAAGATTTTTTTTTTCACTCTACAGGGACTTTAAACTATTGAGGTGTGGAGATTTTGAGTTATATGTAGGACTGTCAGCATTAATGCAGCAATCCTGATGTGATTAAGTACCAGAATTTGTCAATAATCTTTTTAATTGCATTGATCTTGTGCTTTATTACCCCTTTCAGCACACTTTGGGTAAACCACCTCAATGTCTCCCCTGCAGCCATAATGATGTAACACAGGAGCACCACTGCTCCCTAACGTCTCATTTCAGTTTAAAAATCCCAAAGACCGCAAAGTGGTCAAAGCAACTGCACCATGCTCTATCAGACATTTCCCTTTTGACTGTTAAATATTTTTCATTTTCAGTTCATAACAAGTTAGATTTTCTGTGGTTAAGTTCATGCCATATTTTTGTATCAACTCGGAGTTCCTTATTTTCTTTTCAAATAAAAATAGGTCTTTGTCTAAACAGGAAGTTAACTGCCTTTATTTTAAGACAGTATAACAACTAGAAATGAAGCAAAAGAGTTTTAAATGAAAAATAGGAGTTTTTAAAATGTGTCAAAGAACATTTAGACTAATTGGAATTAACTTTAATACTCTTGAGATTCATCACTATAAGAAAATGTAATAGTTTGAAAATCTCCACAAGCTGGGATTTTTTTAAGCAAATGAGAACAGCCTTTTATATGTCTTTGCCTGGGGCCTCAAATTAACAAAACTAAGTTGAGATCTGGAGAAAACAAGTTAAAATGTAATATTACTAATGTCTCCTAAGGGCTTCCATATATTTTTGCGCTCTTGATATCAGGGCTTTGGCTCCAGTTATTTAATTAAAAAAACATCTAAATAGTAAAAAGGTACAATATTTAAAAAATTAAAATTAAATAAAAAAATGTTATCGACCCATGCTTGTTTGTGCTTGTAGTGTTGATGTCATTAAAAGTTTGTTTTGGACGTGCAGGTGGCATTTCCTCACTGCATGAGGACACAGTACAGTAATAATAATAATAATAATATCTGTAGTTGTAATTTAACGTGTGGATGGGTAATCCTGGCTACGATCCACAGGTGACACAACACTGTCTCTGGACCGACCTGAGGGAGCAGCGACCTAACAGCTTCAGTTTGTCACAGAAACGTGACGACATGGTGTTCTTTCTGCAGACTGGACCTGCACACAAAAAAAACACAAAAGATCAGAAGTCATGAAATTTACAGGTTTGATGTTTGGTCACAGAAAGCAGCAAATGTGACAGCATTGTCATGCTTTATGTGAGCTGATATCAAATCCATTTTCATATATTCCACTAAGCCGGACAACAGACAAAGTGAGTGTTAGACAAACCTGTGTTGGTCTTGCATTCCTGCATATTGCACTTCCTGAGACTTTCAGGTTTAGAAATCTTCTCACAGAGGTTGTTGGGCATTACAGCCAGATCCTGCTCACTAACACAGTTCACTTCTCGCTGCTGCTGGCCCCCACCACAACTCACAGAGCACTACAAAGACACACAAGGTAATCATCAAATCCCGACTATTAGACCTGCAAGCCTTAGAATTGTTTTTACCAATGACCTTTAGAAATGTGACTGACCTCTTCCCAGTCCTCGGCCCTCCACTGAGTGCAGGGCTTTAGGCTGCAGGCCTCTGTGCTGTTTGGCTTCAGTGTGGAGCTGCAACGATGAGGCTCAGGACAATACACCAGCCGCTCCCGTATGCCTTCACCACAGTTTCCAGAGCACTGAGGAAAACACAAGGAATTAAGGCACGTATCTGCATTTTAATCTTCTTTTTTTGTTTGTTTGTTTGTTTTTTTACAAAATCCAATCTCAGTATATTTTCTATAGAGTCTATGTGATCGGTTAAACAATAATACATTTTTGTTGTTTGATGCCAACATAAGTGAAATATCACTAATTCTCATAGTGGGAGTTGTCACTCCTGAGTGATGCAACATGTTAAAATATTTTCCTTATCCCTGTTGCTTAATTTCTGCATACTCTGCTCTGGCTTATTGTTTTAATGTGACATTTAAGCTGTGTGAAAAAAGTATGAAGAGTAAGAAAGTCAGGGACTTTTATTTCCATGTGAGACAAAGCCTGAGGTGTTCAAATATATTTTTTTATTAACATGATATAGCTTACATAGATTTTTTCATATATGTGTCTGTGTGTAAGTTATGTCATTACTTGATGATCTCCAATACCATTGATGGGAGCTGTTTCTATCATTAGCACAGACAAAGTTTTGCCCGTTTGTTAAAGTTAAACATTTTCTCTGTATAGGTTCTTTGCAAATGATGTCACACAGCAGTGGAGAAATCCCCCCTCAAACAAAAAAGTTAAAAATTATCCATTTGAATGGGGTCAATTACCATTGCTGGAAAAACTTTAGGTAAGGTGCGGGCTTTTATGCCTTCATTTAACAGAGCTGTTGAGAAAGACAAGAAATGTGGAGACAGAGAGTGGGGGATGACATTCACCACACCACATGGCGTAAAAACCTCAAGGAGTGATGCCTGTGACAAGTGCGATGAGGACTGGAGCCTCTGTACATGGGGCGCCCCTCTACTGACTGAGCACAGCAGTAAAAATGCATTTCAGCATGAAAACGTTAACTTTTGAAAGCTATAGAGTCTACAGGGATTTCATTTCAGTAATTCTCCTACCGGTCCCCATGGTGATGTGCTCCAGCTCATACAGGGCTTGTGGGGGCAGGTAAGAGTGCTAACAGGTCTGCTGGACACAGCCTGGCAGTGGAAAGGTCTGAGGGGACGTTTACTCTGAGAATCAACACACTGGACTTCCCGGTATCTTCTCCCCACCACAGCACAGCTATCTGGACACTGCAGAGATCACAGTGAGGAAATGAGCTAAGAAATTAGCAAAAAGAGAGCTGCAGAGGAAACAAATATCATCTGGATGAGTAAGACTAAGCAAGTAGTGGATTAATTAAGCATTGGGTGTACTTAAGAAGTAATAAATGTAACAGTCGGATTCAGTGACTTCAGGAAATCTGAAGTTACTTACCTTGCTCCAGCTGCCACTCTGCCAGATGGCACAGGGCTGCAGGAGACATGTGCGTGCAGGCTCAGGTCTCTTCATGTTTGCACAGTCGCCATCATTCTGAGAGCTGCACACAACTGTCCTCCATATTGCTCCGATCCCACAGGTTGTTGAACACTGGGGAGGAAGGGGCATGTCCAAGTTATAACTCAGGTTTCGTTCAAGTATGACCAGTAAAGTAAAGAATCATCAAGTTGAAGTTTTGGGAGCATATTGAAACTTTTTGCAAAGATCTTTTGGAATTGTAGACTCTTAAAATCTGCAAACAAAAGAAGCCTTTGGGTACCGTTTTTCACAACACTGTGCTCATTATTTTGCAGATCAATGATTCACCACCATTCATATTTTTGATAGTAAACTACAATGTTTGTTAAATTTTCTGGTGTGGCAAATTTGAGGAACATTACAACATTACTGTCAGTTGCATAACAGATAGGATCTTATCAATATGATAATTCTTCATAAATCCTTTCATTCCTTCTTATATGGCAGTATTTCATGTAAATTCCAACTTTACTCCAACAATACTAAACATTTCATATCTGTCAGGTCAGCTCAGATATTACAGCTGCTATATCTAGTGTGGACCCTTACATAAGGTCTTAAACACTAACTATAGTGCCCATAAAAATATTCCACCCCTTGGATGTTTTTCCCTGATTTTATTGATCAGTCATTGGCAATATAATTTGGCTTTTTTTTTCAAAAAAACAAACAAAAAAACTCCTTAATGTCAAATTTAAAACGGTTTTCCTCCAAGTTATACCAATTAAACAAAACATACAGTTGCAAGAAAAAGTATGTGAACCCTTTGGGATTTCTGCATAAATTGCTCATAAAATGTGTTCTGATCTTCATCTAAGTCACAGCAATAGACAAACACAGTCTGCTTGAACTAACACCGCACAAAAAATGATATGTTTTCATGTTTCTATGGAACAAACCATGTAAACACTCACAGTGCAGCAAAGCAAAACACCATTTCTGTGTAGCTTTCACTGTATGCTCAGGTCATTGTCTTGCTGGAAAATAAATCTTCCCCCAAGACTGCAAAAGATTGTCCTCCAGGAATTTCCTATATTTTGCCCTCTACATTTACAAGCTTCCCATGGCTGGCTGTCAAGAAGTGTCCCCACAGCATGATGCTGCCATCACTGTGCATTGCAGTGAAGATTGTGTGTTTGTGGTGATGTGCAGTGTTTGGTGTCCCCTAAACACAGCATCTTGTCTGATGGCCAAAAAGCCCCATTTTGGTCTCATCAGACCAACAAACTTTCCATTTGGCCATGGAGTCTCTTACATCCCTTTTGGTGAAATCTGTCAAGATTTAATCTAAGTTTTCTTCAACAGTGGCTTTCTCTTTTACTTGGAGCGACTACTGATTAAACAGTGACTGGACCTTCTAGACACAGGTGTATTTATGCTACAATCACTTGGGACACATTTACTGCACTCAGGTGATCCTGTTTTCACTCATTGTGAGACTCTTAGAACCAATAGGCTGGACCTCTGTTGAATTAGGTCAGCCACTTTAAAGGGGATGAATATTTATGTTATCACTTATTTTGCATTATATTTTTTTGTTCAATCAACATTACTGCTACAGGAACAAGAGATCCATCGGCTAGGATAGAGAACATAGAACTGCTGTATTGCTGCTATGCAAAGTCCTTTACAATTAACGTAGACATTTCACTGCTATAAATCAACTCGTAGCTTCAAAGAAAACAATAATAAGGTCCTTAAAAGTCTATACCAACCTCGCTCCAGTTTCCAACATCCCAGAACACATCCATGCGGACTGTCTCTCTGTCTGATAGGTTGTTCTGGTCCCTTGGATTTTGTTGTCTCTGGTTTTGGTTTTTGGACCGACCACCTTTAGGCCATGTCGAGGGCTTTTTAGAACGAGAGGTGGCACTGTTTTTCTTGGGTGTCACGGCAGGCTTCTTCAGTTTGATGATCTTCACTGTAGGTGGGGGATGCGCTGCAGTGGTAAACGGCTTTCTTGCTGTAGTGGAAGGAGCTTTTGTTGTGTGGACATCTTTGTGCACTGGAGTTGTAAGAGAGACGCTGTGAGTCCAGTGGCTGAGAGGATTGACACGAGGGGTGGTGTGGGGAATTCGGCGAGTGGTCTTTGGCAATGCTTCGGTGGTGGTGTGCAGGGTGGAGGAGGTGATAGAGGTAATCGTGGTTGCTTTGGTCGTGTGTACGATGGGTGAACTTGTTTGTAAAGTGGGTGTAATGAGTAAATGCGGCCTTGGTGTGGTTGATTTAAGTGGATTTTTGAGTGATTTAGAAGTGGTAACATCCAGGTCAATGATCCCCTCGTCTTCCGTTGTCCTTTCTTCAACAACATAATCATATCCTGGAGTATACATTACCACATTTGGCGTACTTCCCTCCTCTCCTTCATCCCCTTCTTCCTCATTTTCTTCTCCCACTCCAGCTCCTTTTCTGTCCTTTTCTGCAGATTTGGATTTCCCCTTCTTATCCTCATTTTTACTCATTTTATCATCAAACTCATAATCATCTGTAATTAGGATTTCAGGGGTTGTGGTTTTATGAGCTGTGGTAGGGATTAGAGCAGTAGTAGTTTCTTTGGATGTTTTCCTCCTAACAGTGACAGCAGCTGTGGGTGCAGCTGTGGTCGTGGTGCTCGCCCAGGTAGTGTTAGCAGGAAGCTTGGTGGGGTGGCTCTTGGGAGGGAAAATGCGGCGGTATTTAGGAGGAGGGCCTGGTCGTCTACGGAGACCTGTGTTAGGGCAGCTCTGCAGGGCACACAGAGATCTTGAGCGAGGTTTAGTTGAGAGGTCACAGCTCTTCTTTGGTGCCAGTGCACATGTGACTGTACGTGAGCGAACGCCTCCTCCACAAGATACCGGGCACTGTAAAGAAAGAAAAAATACTTTCACTCAGAAAAAGGTGTGATCCCTAAAACTAATGTGAGATAAAACACTAGAAGACTGCAAGAAAACAATGAAACAAAATGGTACATACTTCTTCCCAGTTGCCCACAGTCCAGTCCAGTCCACATGGCACATCTCTGTTGCACGGCACGATAGGTTTGGGTTTCAAGAGATGCTTACACTCCACAGGGTGCAGCACCCTTTCTTCCCCTGAAACTGTGCGGACACAGAGCACTGTTCGCTTTCGAATCCCCTCGGTTCCACATGTTGTTGTGCACTGCTGCCAGCCACCCACCCACCACCTGTGGAAGAGAGGAAAGATATAAGAGAGGAGATATTTTTAAGGAACATAGAATTTGATGGCCTTAAGTAATGTAAATAAAAAAAAATCAAAATTTTCCTTTAAATGATGAACAGGATGGCACAGATGGCTTAGCAGTTGGGGCATGCCCAATGTACAGAAGTTAGTCTTTCAAGTTGGAGACCTGGGTCATTCCCCACTCTCACATTGATTTCCTGCACTATCCACAGTCCTGTCCTCTTCAAATAAACAAGTATTTACCAAGTTATAATGCATTAATGATCAAGTTTATTATGGCATTATCGAGTGATATTATAGCAATGCTCTGGCAAATATGTGGTGTATTACCATAACCCTACCCATAACCACCAACCATAACCCTTAAAATTGCTTAAAATTGTTCAGAAAAGATTAATTTTAACCTAGTGGGCCAAAATAAAGACTTAACCTGGGTCTTACTAAGCAACTTATATATAAAATTAAATAGAAATAGAAATTACTTGGTAAAGTACCAACTTAGTACCAGAGAATTACCACAATACGAAGAATTACTTGATAATTAATACATTATTACTAGGTAAATACTTCCTAATTATTACATAGTTAGTGCTCTGTAAAAGCCAACTTATTACTAGGTAATTACCACTTGATTCCTGAGAAATCTTACTACTATAATTGGAGAGCTGTCTATCTGTATGTCTCGATTTGCAAACCTCTCTGTTGCTCCAATTGTCATTCATACCTCTCAGAAGACTTCTTGGGTATGCTGTTTCAAAACTGGAACCATGACAAAATCATAAACATGTATAGATTTTGTATAAAAATCCAAAACTTGTGGGTTTTTTTTCGCTTCAGTTTGCTCCCCCTCATGTCCCCATCCGCCAATACGCCTGACGTGCTGACGTGAGCATAATGCGTAATGCATAATGCGGTTGCTCTGCTGTTGTCTTTCTCTAAACGTTGATCAAGCTTAAGTTAAATTTTTCACTCTTTCTACTTCTAATCACTACTGCTTTATAGCTGTCTTGAGTTTAGACGTACGTATAGTTAACTACAAGCTGCTTTTCTCTCAGCCTCCCTTTCCTCTTTTACCCCAGCTTAGCCTAGCTTAGCCTCTGCTTCTCTGTCTGCGTCTGCCTCTCCTGCTCAGTGTGCCAGATGTTCAGCTTTTACCAGTCCTCCTTCACCAATAATGCTACATATATATAATGTAGTTTATGTGCTCTGGAGAACAGGGTAATTCTTTTGGAAATTTGGCTCCACACCACTGAATCCAAACCTTTATTCTCAGCTCTAGCAAACCAGCCCCCTGTAGCCAATGAACCCAGGCCACCTGCTTTGAGGACAAAAGACTCTGTACATGGGGTACTCAGACTTAACCACAAGGCTACCTAAGACCCCCCAAAACTATGCATATGCATCCCCCCAAATCCAAAAAAGGAACAAATCATATGGACCAAAAAAAAACAAAAAATTTGCAGTAAAGAACATTGTGTAAGATAAATTTGTTATCAGAAGAACTAGATTAAAATGAATAATTAAAGCTCCTTTAAGCTGAAGTCAATCATCATAACTGTATGTAAAAAGTAAAAGAACTTTTGGGACCTGGCAGGACAGTCCACGATTTTGCATTTTCTGTGTCTGTCTTCTGGACGGCTATCTGGGTCACAAAGAGAATCATCCACTACGCCCACATCCATCTCAAAACACCTTGCAGGCTGGTGCTGTTCACCTGGACATTCACAGGAAGTTTGATCTCATAATTTTGTCAGTGAAAGTGTCCAACTATCAAAAATTGAATCAGTTCAACATAAGATTTTTGTTGCCAATACAACACCAACCTAAGCCGCAGGTGGTGCTACAGTCTGCCCACGCCCCATGTCTCCACCTATAAATGGGCTCAATGATCTCGTTTCCTGTCCCTTTGGTCTTCTTTATGGTGTATTCATATGTTAAACCTGGATTCTTCTCCTGGAACAGCAGCTGCAGAAACACATGATAATTAAACAGAGAATAATTAAAGGCCTACTGTGATCACCAACTGTAAAATTGTTTGTGTGATTCTCATAAATAAGTTTTAAGTAGTATTTTTGTCTTTAAAATATTTGTTTACAGACACTGAAATAGCTTCTCTGCTCTAATTGGTTATTCTTAATCTCACCCTTCCTCTTATTGGCTGAAGTCTCTCCAAATAAAAACATGAACATCATAAATAGCCCATTACTTCTACACAACTCCAAATATACTTAGAACGGTTAAAATAAATACTCTCCGCTTATTTCAAACACCATTTAATCTCTTTATTTTACTGGCCTACCTGTAGCATGACTGGCTGTCTGGTGGGTCCAGGGGCAGTGAGGTTCTCCATGTTCCCGCTGCGTTCGTAGTAAAACGTGGTCCCTCCAGCCTCATACTCCCCGTTCCACTGGATGATGTAGTTGCCATTGAGAAAGTACTCGTCCTTGGTTTCCACACTCCTAAGAGCCAGGAAGTTACCTGCCTCCTCGACTTCCTTTACCAGGATGTCCCGCGCCCCCGCAGGTATCACACCCACGTCCACGTACCCTGGGAGAGTCGGGAGGGAGGGGGGAGTAAGAGTCACAGCGAGGTAATGGATGGCCCACCATGACTGCTGCCACACTCACATCCAGACTAGCAGACAGTCTCTCTCTGATCTTTAATAGAGGGTGGGCTGAGTCTGTGGGGGTGGTTGGCATGTATGTGTGTATTCGGCGTGGGGGGCACTGCCCTGTCTCTGTTTTTTATTGTGTTTAGATGAGGGGGAGGGCATGGATGGGGGAGGACGAAAGCAGCTATGAGTCGGTCTCTGGAGTTTAATGATGTTTGTGGGAAGGTGTGTGTTTTCTGTGTATGTGCAGAGGAGGGGGGAGGTTGGCTCTCGGCCTGAGCCTTTTGAAGTCGCACACATCTGGGCTGGTTATCTGGAAAGGATGCTGCGTGGAGCAAACACACAGACAGTACAAAAAAAAAGAGAGGGAACGAAGGAAAGGAGGAGGTTTTATTGTTTAGAGCCTCTTTGTCTATTAATCTGTCCCTGCCATATGTTGATTCAAACAGTTTTCCATACACACTTTGGCAAAAACAGCCAAAAACTTGTCTGTTGTAGAACATGCAAATATGGGCCTGCAGACACACAAACATCACACCAGCCAAGTCCGGCAGGACAAACAGCTGCACAGTGTGGACAAGACAGCTGCCATGACAACAAAGAAACAACACAGTGTCGTAATCCTAATGAACTGTCCTGGAATGACTTTCTGCCTGTAGACATAAATTTGAATTCTGCACTTTTTCACACTCCTCTGGTGGGTACATGAAAGCTTGTCCTCATTAAAAGTTTGTCTGTTTTGTGTTACTATTCTTCTATAATTTGACAAAGTCTCCTGTCAAGATAATTCAATTTGTTCCCAGCTGCTTAATTAACTTTTTTTTGTAGGGGACTCACCAAAGCCTTCTCCATCATCAAACTTCTTATGGACCGTCTCACAGCTTGTGCCGTCACCCAAACAGACTCCACAACGGTCCTCCACTGCGTTTGAGTCGATGCCATAATCACAGCCAACCTCCTGCAGACAAAAACACCAGACAGACACACACATACACATAAAAGACACATTACAGGGGACATAACAAGACATGTGTGCAGAGAAACCCATTACTTTATCATACTGTAGAAACACTGCAGCTTGTCTCATATCCTGCTCCGTTATAACCCCCTTCAGTCTCTTTTAGTCTCTTACCCAGGCACACTACCTTGCACACTCCATTGACGCAGATGTTTCTGGACTTGTTGTTCATGAAGCATGGTGTCCCATCTGTCACAGTGTCCAGCATCTTCTCTGAGAAGTACTCATTGACTGGTCGACAGTGCAGCTCACAGGGGTGTACTGCAATGGGAAAAAGAGGAGAGTAGTTTCATTTCAGTGAAATGCTGACGGTGAAGTTTTACTCTTCCATGCCTTTTGGGTGAAAACTAAAAGTAATAACCATCTGTTTTATTAACTGATTAATCCTTAGAAAAAAAATCTTTTTCAGCATCAAATTGCTGGCTCATGTCTCCTTTTTATTTATGAATGTAATTGTTTTCATAAATCAGTGCTAAGTCACTTCACATCTGTCAGTGGGTTTAAACAAATTTAAAACCAATGAAAAGTGACAAAGAGATGCTGACTATGACCTTCGGTGTTAAATTATTTGAAAAATACAGCTTTCTCTGATAAGTGGTGATTCTGGTGCTATGGGGTTTTAGTCCAAAAGGAGAAAAATATTGGTATTTCCTGCTGTTGTATGATTTCTGGGTTTTGATGGATAAAACAAGACATTTAAGATTCTGTATGATTTCTGCAAGTGATTATGAAACAGACTAAAATCAACAGTGAACCCTCTGGGTGATCTTTAAATCATCCATACAATACACTGACATTGGGCCAAAACCTCCTTTCTCCAAAATCACCACTTTTCAGGGAATTAAAAAAACTGTATTTTTCAAATTAATCTTAACACTAAACAGTGATAGTCAGCATCTTTTTGGCACTTTATATTAGTTTCAAACTTGTAAAACCACTGAAAAGGGTGACCAATTAGGGTGATCAATAGAACTGATTTATGAAAAAAATATCAAAATCATGAAGAATGGAGAAACGAGGTTTTGCCTGATGCAAGCAATAAGCAACATGTTTTACCTCCATCTGACAGCACAGCTGAAGAGAGATAGGAAACATGGGGAGGGAGTAAGGGAAGACATTCGCCAAACATGTGCCAAGATCGGGAATCAATCCCGCCGTGAGTGCACTGAGGACCATAGCCTCTGCCTATGGGCACCTGCTCTACTAGCTGAGCTACACCGGCCCCCAGAACCCTCCTTGACTTTAATGGCATCAGGTGTGTAGTTCATGAGTGAGTCTACAAGGGCTTGAGATTTTATTAAAAAAAATTAGTAATGGGATAATCTATCACGGCCTTACATGCCCCCTGGGAATAAAATGTGCTTTTAAGTAATGACGGGGAAAAGCCTGTCTCATATGAATAGCTGATGTATTAATTCTTTGTCTATACTTAACTGAAAAATAAACAACTCTTTAAATGTACAATAAATTACAACAAAACAGTGATATATTTCACTTCAATTTTACAATCTCCTGTCAAATCTATGCTGGTTTTAAATACAAATGTATTTATTTTCAGCATCAATATAGCCTACCACTGGTGTCAGGCCATAACCACATACCTCCATTTTTCATGTTTTTTTTTTTTTACCCTACATCTATTCTATTAAACATTATTTAAAAAAGGGGCAAAAAGAACATGACTGAACAGAACAAGATGTAAACAATACTACAGTCTCCTTACAGAATGTAGATGAGAAAGCTGCATCTTAAAAGACTTTATAGAAGAAATGCTGCCCCCTGCTGGACTACAGACACAGATACAAAGCTTCACAAATATAAGGACAATGTGAAAATAAGCTTCGAGAATGTGTGTTGTCGATATGTGGTTCTGATTTAAGATTAAAGACTTTGACGACTCACATGGGTTAGACACAGGAGTCCACTTGTAGAACTCATTTTGGTACGCCACAGTGTCAAACTCACTGCACAGCATCTCTCTAAAGGATGGCGTGTTCTTCTGACAGGGCTTAGTGTTACAGGTCCGATAACGCTTTCTTTCACCAGTGCAGTACTTTCCTCCAAATTCTGGTCTGTGGATAAACAGAGGCACAGTTAGAATCCAACATTTATTTTTTCATTAACTTATTTACCTACTTATGTATTTATTTCACACACACAAATACAAGGTGGATGAAGCAAATATTAAAGCATGAGTGTGGACATGGGAGAAACCTTTTAATGGCTTATTTGAAAAGCAGATTCAGCCGAAGGTTATAAAAGCCACCAAAACTAACTAGATATCGGACTAAACATACAGACTGCATAAAATTATTTCAAAAGCATAAAATAATACACAAGTCAATTTAATTTAATTTATGAATTTATGAATATCTTTATAAAGATATGTTTGAAAAGGTACTTGACAAAACAATAATAATGTAAAAAAAAAAAAAGGATAATTCAACTAAAAATAAGGTTAAAATAAACTGATGAAACCCATGTGAACCCACATAACTAAATGAAATAAACCAAAGTCAGAAAAATGGTAGACTCTGAGAAAATTGTGTAAACAAATAAAAACATGTGAAGGATGAGAGAGAGAGACAGAGAGAGAGAGATCATGTTTCAATGTGCCCAAAAAGTTGCCTTGTGACTTGTAACTACAGTGCATTTCACACCTCTTTCACATTATTCAGCATTGTTATGTCATCATTTTTATCATCATTAATCTACACTTGGTATCCCTATATAACAAACTGAAAACTGAATTTGAAACAGTTTTGCAAATTTATGAAAAATAAAAAATAAAATACCACATTAACATGAGTACTCAGACCCTTTTCAAAATCACTTGAAATTTCATTCAGGTTCCTTCCATTTTTTCTAGATCTTTACTGAGATTTTTCTACACCTTGACTGGAGTCCACCTTTATGAAATTAAATTGATTGGACTTGATTTGGGAAGGTACACACCTCCCTACGGAAGACCTCAAAGCTGACATTGCATATCAGAGCAAAAACCAAGCCATGGCGTCAAAGGAACTGCCTGTAGAGCTTAAAAACAGGATTGTTGTAAGGCACAGATCTGGGGAAGATTACAAAAGAATACTGCTGAACTGAAGGCTCCCAAGAGCACAGTGGCCTCCATAATTCTCAAATGGGAGGAGTTTGGCACAACCAAGATTCTTCTAAGAGCTGGTCGCCCAGCCAAACTGAGCAAACTGTGGGAGAAGGGCCTTAGTAAGAGAGGTGACCAAGAAACCGATGGTCACTCTGACTGAGCTCTAGAGATCCTGTGTGGAGATGAGACAAAGATCCAGATGGGACAAAGGTTACTGCAGCCCTCTACTCATATAGGCTTATGGTACAGTGGCTAAACAGAAGCCTCTCCTCAGTGCAAAACACATGAAAGCCTGCTTGGAGTTAACAAAAAAAAAACACATGTGAAAGCCTTGTAGGCTTTGATTGTTTTTGACCCCAGCATCAAGCTGCAACATAAAACTGGGCCTAAATACTTTCCGAATGCACTGTATATTTAACAACCGTCCCAGAGAAGTTTCACAATGAAAGCATTCCATGTAAATGAAAGGATTTTATTCACAGATTTCAAGACTAGGTTTTACATCAAAAAGCAGGTTTTATTTATCATGCCTGTGACATATCCTTAAACATTGATTTTTCTATATTATGAGGCAGGCTCTCAAAGATGCTAGCCTGGAGGTTGCGAAAACAGCAATCAGACAACCAGTTATATAAAATCAGGGATCGTTCCTCTAAAAAGATAATATATGAGTTAGTGGGAACACAAGAAGCATTTGTGAAATTTTACCAGACTCTGTATACCCAACCTACACAATTCGACACCTGTGGAGCAGAAGAATTTTTGAATCAATTAGACCTGCCCTCACTGGCAACAATACATAAAGATAACTTAATTAGAGAAATATCAGTTAAAGAAATTGCTAGGGCAATTTCCTCCCTAAAATCTTGCAAGTCTCTGGGGTCTGATGGATTTCCAGGAGAATGGTATAAAGCACTGAAGGAGAAATTGTTACCAATATTACACAGGAGTTTCACTTATATGCTCAGGGAGGGTATCCTTCCTCCATCTATGAGGGAGGCAATCTTCTGTGTGATTCCAAAAAAGGGAAAGGACCTTAGGGGATGTGGAGCGTATAGGCCTATCAGCATGCTAAATCAAGACTATAAAATCTTTGCAGCCATTTTAGCTAAACAATTGAAGGAAATTATGCCCCTACTGATAGATGAAGATCAGTCAGGATTTATCTGCAGTAGGCAGACCCAGGATAACATGATACGGACTCACCACACCATCGAGTTTATAAAAAAAGAAAAATTTGGAAACATTCTGCTAAGCATGGATGCAGAAAAAAGCGTTTGACTCAGGGGGATGGATGTTTCTCTATAAGATGATGGTGGTTTTCATGAGAAGTTTATCAATAGCATCAAAACATTATATACGTTCCCTACAGCCAGAATCAAGGTTAATGGAAGCTTGTCCAGGACTTTACATTTACAATGTAGCTGTCACCAAGGAAGTCCAGCTAGTCCTGGACTCTTTAATTTATTTATCAAGCCACTTGCCCAGGTCAGAAGACAAAATACAAACTTAGAAGGTATTGTCATAAGAGATACTGAGTACAAAGTATGCCTTTATGTGGATGATGCCTCGGTCATTCTAAAGAATCCGGAGAGTGGTATTCCTATATTGATGAATATGTTGCAGGAATATGGAACCCTGTCAGGCTACACACTAAATATTGATCAAACACAAGCTCTGGTGTTCCATTTTATCCCATCACCGGAACTGAAAAATATGTGCAAATTCAAATGGGATTCTATTTGTATGAAATATTTAGGTGTGAAATGAGCAAAGGGCATATCCCAACTTTATTATGAAAATTACATACACACATAAATAAAAATAAAACAGGACTTCAATAGATGGGCATCTTTACCTCTGGACCTTGGAAGTAGAACAATAGTGATAAAAACAAAAATTTTACCTAGATTACTCTACCTATTTCAGTTCTTACCCATTCAGGTTCCTGATAATCAATTTAAAGACTGGGATAAGGTGATATCTTGATTCATTTGGAACGGCAAATCCCCTAGGGTAAGATATAAAACCTTACAGTTTCCATGAGGCAGAGGAGGGACTGCCTTGCATTGCCTTAAAGACTATTATCTTGCAGCACAGATAAAACCACCGATTTTCCGGTGTGACCAAACATATTTCGTGTAATGGAAAATCATGGAGCTGTCACTGCCGGACAGCCCCCTACAGCGTTTTCTAGAACAGCCATCTACTATCAAACAATATGATATCCAGAGTCAGTGGGTTGGCTTTTCGCTAGATATTTGGTCTAGTTTGGTGAGGCAACTTAACATTCAAAAAGAAACTAAAATCTTGACATGGCTAATCCATGATCCAGGTTTCATGTCTGCTGCCAAGGATGGAGTGTTCAGTCAGTGGGAGAGACAGGGAGTCACAGCCCTGTGTCTGTTGGTTGATGATCAGGAATTAATGTATTTTCAAACTATGTCAGAAAAATATGACAATATGGCCTTGTTCGACAGGATTTTTATAGGTACCTCCAACTGTATTTTCCTTTCCCCCTGTTTGAATCTGTCTGTGACAGTGTTGTTCTGTATTCCGTCAACTTAAATAAATGAAAAATAAAGTTAAAAAAAAAAAAGATTTCTCTACTTTTCGACAGAATTAAAGAAAGAAAAAAATAACATTTTTTCTTTTTATGGTCTGAGTTTCAGAAACAAGTATCAAATGTCCAATAGATGTATGGACTATGGTTGTCTGTAAATTAGTGATTATTTCCATGTACCCCATGTAAAGAGGCTGTGGACCTCGAGGGGCAGCTAAAGTGTGAGCCTGGCCTGTGTCCTGCATGCCATTCTCTGACCATCACTGGTTTCTGACTCTATCAGCCGTCCTGCATCTCAAAATAAAAGCACAAAAGCTGAAAAATAAATCTTAAATAAAAAGCTACACAAACTGTAAATAAGCCATTTCTGGCAGATTTTAGGCATTTCTTCCAAAACAAACTATCTTATGACACGAGTTTCATCACATTATAATGGATTTTTTTAAGCAGACCTTGTTTTCACAAATTATGTTAAAGTTTTATTTATCATAAGTTAAAAATGTGTAGGCAACTGTATTTCCAACTTATTTCCTTTACTTCTACAGCCTCTCAAAGTTTTTTTAGTTTTTCCTTTCCCAAATCTATTGCACCCCTTTTCCTCAAACTGCATTTGTTGACATGATTTTTTGACATTATAGGTTTATATTTTTTCCTTACTTAAATTAAATGTATACACTTTTTATGTGGAGTCTTATATCTAGCTAGTTTTGGTGGTTTTATTACTGTTTTTATGTCTTCTGAGTGTGTTTTCCATGACATAGTTTACAGACATTTGCAAAAAAAGAGTGCAAAAAACAACCTAAATTAGGTTCTTACTTTGGGCTGTTACATTCCCTCTCTGCTGACTGCACTCCAGTCCCACATGTCCTGGAGCAGAAGGACCAAGTGCTCCACTGTCCCCAGCCTCCATTCACCGTCTCTGGTAGTTTACCCACAATCACACACTCCCCACTGATACACCACTGGAAGAGGAAACGTGCGGTAAGATCACTCAAATAGCAAGAATATGACTCATTTCATACTCTTGGCTTTGCAACAATTCCACCTCTGTATCATCAAGCAAACTACCTCCATCCCCAGGCTAATGAAACTTAAACCCTGACAAAAAAAAAAAGAAAGAAACTGGCGACAATACGCACCTTCTCTGGCCCACAGCGAGTACCATCTATGGGGGAGTCCAGTTTGGAGCGACATGAGCCATTCACTGAGCACCAGAGGATCTGGCAAACATTCTGTAAGAGAAATGTCATCCAAAATTAATGTTTTCTACAAGACACAGTTTTCAGTTGGTGCTTGGGTGCAGAATACTTACATCAACCTCATGGCAAAAAGTGGCATTGGGGCCGTACTGGAGCTGGCACTGGTGGTGTGTGGTGTAGCGGACTCCGAGGCGAGCCAGTGGCGTGGTTAGGTCCCTCTTTGAAGGACGGTCATCAAGACAGAAACCCCAGCCTCGACTGAGAGAGATATACAACGGTTTTATTGAATATTTGACCTTTTTAAGATGTTAAAGAGAATCAGGCACAAAGTGGCTGAGAGAGATGGTTTAACAGATGATGCAACAAAGGAAAAACTTTCAGGAAAAACTCCTTTTTCCATCCTTTTTTGGATGGGTTTGTTTGATTTTGCAGGTCATAAAGAGGAATCAGTATTTATTTCAGTCTTTTTTATAAGAGTCAGAGTAGCTCTAAAAACAAGCTCAACCACAAGTCAAACTTCCATAGAAATTCTAACCACATTGCAGAGATTTGAGGGTAAATTGTGGTTGCAAAAAAGGAATTCCTATCTTCATCCCTGACAGCATCTTCAGTAGAAATAATGAGTCAGTGCCAGTATTTGCAGGTATTTGTCCAAGCCTGACCACCCTCTAATCTTGCCTTCCTGTCATTGGCTGGTTATTCTCACTCCACATGAATCATGCTTGTTCAGAAACGTTCTGCTCTTTCTTTTAAACACTTGGTTTGTCATGGTTTGCCCCACATCAGAGTTTTTATAACTTAGCTTTGTTCCAGAACACACCACACCCTTTGCGGTTTTTGGACCATTTTCACCTCCCCACATCCAAATCTGCACAGGCATATCCACATTTTACTTTACAATTACTCCCATTTTCTGCAACAATTCACAATCTTTGCACTTCTGACAATTTGCCTACCCACCACAGAATACAGTATTAAAACCAGGATGATCATGCTTTTATTTTTAGGACTCACAGCTTCAGAATAAGTTTGAATGCAGCCTTACTCGAGGAAGCGGGTGATGTATTCTTTGGAGCAGGACGACCAGGTGAGAGGCGAGCTGTCGTACATCAGCTGTCTGGACATGATGAATGGATGCTTTCCTTCCAGCTCACAGTCGTTCCCCTGACCATCATGATGTATACCAAAGCTAGGTACAAATCGACCAAAATTAATCATTATTAAAGTAACATTAACATTAATTAAAATTGACCCCACAGTGAAACATGCTGGTGGGAGTATTATGCTGTAGGGATGCTTCAGTGCATCTGGAGCTGGGAATCTCGTAAGGGTAGAAGTTATCATGAACAAAGAAGGATATGTGAAGATTTTCAAAGTCAACCTCAAGCAGTCGCAGCTAAACTGGGTCTGGGTCTTTGCTTTGTCTTTGAACATGACCACAACCATAAACATACGTGGTGTCAGGTGAAGAACTACCTTCAGAAGACTAAAGTGGATGTGACTGACTGGCCTGCACAAAGCCCTGACTTGAATCCCACTGAAAATCTGTGGGTGAAGTTCAGACCAAGGTTCAAGCCGGAAGACCATCAAATCTGGAGGCGCTTGAGAGATTTGCCAAAGAAGAATGGGCTGGCATTCCTCAGGAGACGTGTCTGAGACTTGAAAACTACAAGAAACGACTATAGGCTGTTATTAGGCAAAAAGAGGACACAACTAACTATTAGCATTAGCATATTAGCATTAGGGGTCTAATAATTTTAACCCTGGTAGTTTTTTTGTGAAATAATTTTGTTTGTGTGCAAAGTAAAATAATGTAAGCACTCAAATTAAAACTAGGATGTTTGGAAAAGCTGTGTGAAAAATTCCTTGCTGTTTAAGAGCACTTTGGAAACACTTTTTCTAAGAAATGAATATTCATAGGGGGGTCATAATTCTGTCCTCATCTGTATATCTTCAGACTTGTTTTTAAATTCTCCTGCTGCCAAACTATCAATCAGTATTTGACAGTTCTGCAGTAGATTTAAACAATGAATTGTTGCAGCTCTAATGTTGTAGTATACATTATTTTATTAATTGCACTGGAGTTTTTAGTCCAACACACACTGAAGCTACAACTCAGCATTGTCACAGAGGAGTAAAATGGAACCAAGACAAAATATTTATTAATATATAAATAATGATTAATCCATTAAATATATAATCTAAAGACAGAACTAGAGTCTGGAGGTTGCATGCCTCAATATTGGGTCAAAAAGAAGGACTGGGTGATTTTTGCGGTAGTATGGTTGGTAGAAACATTGTAGGCACATGTTTTGCAATGAAGCATGGATGAAAGAGCTAGTCAGATTGATGCATAAAACAAAGACCTTTGTTCTCCAAAATCTAATGAGCTTTCCCTCAAGTCAAAGTGTAGGATTGTTCCAAATTTGACAAAAATCCCTCGGTTCATTCTTGAAATATTGTGCTCATGAGATTTGAGGTTGTAGTGCCTTCGAAACTACAAAGTTCATCACTGAGACAGAGTGGACATTTGTGCAAATTTTGAAAAAAAAAAAAAAAACTCCTTAAAGCATTCTTGAAGCATTCTCAAGTTAACACAATGAGGATGAAGCCCAATTATGATGACCTTTGACCTCTAAAACCTCCTCAATTCATCCTTGAGTCAGAGTGGAAATTTGTGCAAAGTGTGTAAAACTGTTCTCAAAGTATCCTTGGGACATTGCATTCACAAGAAAGAATGGACGGATGGACACACAAATGGACAACCAAACTTCGACAGAGGCATAAAAACCCCTAACTTCTCTCTTCATTTTTACCTGTATGAAATGAGCTACCTAAAATTTATGGCAGTCATCTCAGGTGTCAGTCTGTTCATGCTGTAACAACATACATCCCATTATTTGTATACAGTCATGTCACTAATAAACTGATGAGCTGATGCTACAGGGTTTAATGATGCAACAGTAATTTATCTACAGTAACAGACAAGGTACAAGATGCTCTCTTTGTCACATGGCTCATTGTTATAACCGTTTATTATTTAGGGGTTTAGAACAGATCAAATCAAAAATACAAACTGACCTGTGGCCCATTTCATGAGCGACAGTGAAGGCGACAGGTAGCCCTGAGTCCTCGTTGATGTTGCAGCTGCGGTGTGGCTGACACATCCCAGACAGATGAGACAGACCCAGAGTCTCACAGGGCTGGTTACTGCCAGCACAGATGTCCTTCCTGGAGCAGGGAACAGGCAAAATTAGGTGTGAACAAGTAAAGAAAGCCACAGGATTCAGACCATATCATCCAATGTGTTTTGTTTATTGCTGACATACAAATACACTAGGCCTGTCATGAAACCAGAAACTGAGACCTTTGTATGATAATCGAATAAATGTTTCAGTACCAAGGCAACAGTAGCAGGAATCTTAGGGACCAAAATATTGTAATTTATTGTTTTTAATAACCCCCAAATGAATTAAACTCCTGTACACAAACTGCAAGCAAAATCCTAAAAATTGTCTGATGGTTTAGCTCTAAAACATTTACAACATCTTGATGGAATTACGACAGCACCCTCTTTCTTTTACTTGTGCCATCTTTTGGGTAAAAATCCAACTAAAGATCTATAGTCTTCTTTTATTAGATTTGATGCCTTTGATACTATTGATCATTAAAATGGTGGAGATTGTGATGTTTTTAATCAGTGGTTATGAAAAGCTCTGAAGGTATCAAAGCATCCAAAATTTGACAACCGTACATGAATTCAACTTACCTGGTGATCAGCACAGCCACATCATGATGAGCTGGATGTGTGTCGCTCTGCGGGTTCAGGTTTTTCTGCCAGGCACAGAAACTGGACAGAGTGGAGTCTGCGTGATGAACTATCTTTAACCCTTTCTGCAAAAAAGTGAAAGAATATATAATTTACATTTTTTTGTTTTGTTTTGTTTTTTTTTTTAGAAAATGGTTTGTAAAGCTATTTTTGAGGCCTACAAGTGTGATTGATATATCCACTATTGTTCCGCTGCATTCTAGAAAAAGTTGGTTGAATTGATAAGAACATAGGTTTGGCTTTTATGAGCTTTTTGCCTCTGCCTTTGCCTTTTCAGTCATTACCCAATGCATGACTATTGGCTTTTAAAAAAAATGTTTATACTGTGACAAATATTTGGAGTTTGTGTTATGACTGAATAAAACCTACTATGACACTATAATGGTTTTAGAGAATACACACATATTTATTTCATCATTATCAACAGGATTTTTAAGTAGTAGACATACAGTGCCTATAATAAGTATTCCACCCATGTTTTACAGTTTTAGTGATTTTATAAAATCACGTTGTCAATATATTGTGGCTTTTTGGACAAAAAAAAATGCTTTAATGTCAAAGCGAAAATAGATTTCTAGAAATTATTATCAATTGAACAAAAATGTGAAATGTAAAATAAGGTAATTGCATAAATATTCACCCCATCAAAGTGACTGACCTAATTCAACAGAGGTCCAGCCAGTTGGTGCTAGTAGTCTCACAATCAGTGAAATTGGGATGACCTGAGTGCAGTGAATGTGTCTCAAATGACTGTAGTATAAAGGCACCTGTTCCTGGAAGGTCCAGTCAAAAATGTCCAAGGCTCTGAACAAGAGTTCAGTTAAATCCATCATCAAGGAATGGAAGAAATAAGGCACATGAGAAAATCTGCCTAGATCAGGCCGTCCTCACAAACTGAGTGACAGTGCAAGAAGGAGACTAGTGAGAGAGTCTACCAAGGCACCTATGACTACTCTGAAGGAGTTACAAGCTTCAGCAGTTGAGATGGGAGAGACTCTGCATACAACTGTTGCCCATGTTCTTCACCAGTCAAAGCTTTATGGGAAAGTGGCAAGGAGAAACCACTATGGAAGAAAGCTCAAATCTCAACTAGTAATCACCAAAAGGTGCGTGGGAAACTCCACGGTCAAGTGGAAGAAAGTTTTTTGGTCAGATGAGACCAAAAAAACATCAGACTAGACGTTATGTTTGGCGGAAACCAAACACTGCACATCACCATAAACACACCACCTCCTCTGTGAAGCACGGCGGTGCCAGCATCATGCTGTCAGGATGTTTTTGGTAGCCAGTCCTGGAAGGTTTATAAAGGTAGAGGGTAAAATGAATGCTGCAAAATAAAGGAAAATCTGTCTTCAGCTTTTGTGTTCTAAATGTGGTATTATTTAAAACCCTATCTCAAATTCAATGTTCTTTTTTTTTTCTTTAGCACAAATCATATAAATGATCTCAAATGGCTTCAGCTCAGTGTGCAACAGTTTGAACTCATTCATGTTCTTTCTGGTTTGTTTGATCGGTGCCCTTTGTCATATTTCACCATCACTGTAGATGAGGTAACCCTTGATGTCTTTCAAGGCTTTAATAATATTTGATAATAATAAATCAAAGTGAAAATGTAATGTGTAATGGAGCTTGAATTTCCAGGTGATGCACAAAAAGCTTGGGCAACAGCCAAATAGAGAGACTCACCCTTTTTACTTCATGTCCTTACTACTCCTGTAAGGAATGCTTCTTATATACAGTATGTGCATGTTCAGCTTCATTAAAATATGCTTTTATCAGACATCTCTGTCAGGACGGAGTTACCTCGTCTCCCTGCAGCAGAATGAGTCGAACCAAGATGACGTGGATTGCATTCCCAATACTAGCATCATGAAAGATCCCAGCCACCTTTTAAAATAAAAAAAATATTTAACAAAAGTTAAGTATACAATTTACATCTGTGCAAAAACTCTGATGGATCTTTCTCTTTACCATATTCATGATGGTGAAGATGTAGGACTCAACATTATCACTGCCATGGTATTCTATGAGCTTAGAGTCTGCCACCACCATAGTCTCCACCCAGCGCTCTCTGCTCACTGAGCGCTGAGAGCGGGACCCCCCCTTCCGCTGCTCCCTCTCCCACTCCTCCCTCTCCCTTTCCACCTGCACAGAGTCACTTGGAGCATCTGAAGCATAAATAACAGCAGGCATCATTAGCAGAACACTTTTGGCTCATAACTACTTGAAAACGCTCACTTGTGTACGATTATACAAACATCTGCAGCATTGTACAGTTCAGAAAACACATTCAGATACATACCTTGAACTCCACAGGGGCTGGGAGGTTTTTTGGACTGAAGACTGCGTTTCTTTCTTTGACTTTCTGATACTCTTGGATAGATAACATGAGGCTCTGGTGTTCCTGTAGGCTTAGCTGGAGAGTTATGGACTGGTTCAATAAAAAAATGTCCCTCTGGTAGGGAGAAGAAGCCTCTCTGTGGATAACAAAATGACATAAAAGTTAAGAAATATAGAATAAAAATCTGCCCCCCCGCCCAACACACACACACACACACACACACACACACCCACACAAACCTTAACCCTATAATGTTATACATTCTCAAACTAGGACAAAACCTGAGGAGCGGACTTCTTCACTGGGTGGACTCACTGGTGGTTTGGATGGGAATGATGATAAAGGTACAAATGAAATCACAGATTTTAGAAGTACCTGAAGAGCTGTGACTTTGGTGGGTTGTGTTGCTTTACAAAATGGTTGATAGAGCCAACAATCCATCTACGAAAAGACCCCCCACACAATGAATTCCCTCTTCAAACCACATCTGAAAAGGTTAATCATTAAGACAGGAGGGTTTGAAATGATAGGCATGGACATTAAAGGGTTGTAATGAGGTACTTGGCAATACTCACGGCAATAGTACCCAGTGATTTCAGTGTGCATTGCCCATTTAAGATGTGTCGCTGCTCGTGTCGGCAGAGATGGCTTGGCCATAGAGCAGACAGGTACACTATTGCTGTGTAATTTAGTGACTTTTAGGTAAAAATTGGCAAAAAAAAACATTCTGGCTCAATCTGCGCTTTATTTCAATGTTTTAAGCGTTTTATTTTTCACCCAGAAAAGCTCTGTGTTTGGCATTACTTTGCAATGCAAGTTTTGGCTGCCGGCTACATGCTCTTCGGCTTCAGAGTATTTGAACAGCTGTTTGTGTCTGCTTGCTTTGATAGGGACAACAACAACAAGCTAACCTAAAATCAAAACTAAAATGAGCTTTTTGACTCAAGTGGTGATGACGTGCTGTCCACTGTGGATACAAGGGGATACTTTTATGAGCCGGAGAAGAGGAGAAACTTCTACAAATGAAGAATAAAAAGTATGAAAGACAGAGGAGGGAAACTGATGTGTGCAGAAGAGATCCTGAGTTACCATGTGATGTAGGTGTGTAAACTGTGAACCCATGCCCACAGTGTCATGAGTGGGACATGAACACTTCTTCAGGACATTTCTCATCCAAGATAGCAGCTCACAGACACCTGCGGCCTGCATCACTCCCCATCCAGAGTTCCCTACCTTACTGAACACAGGTGTTTGACCGATCTTCAACTTTATGAAGATAAGTTGGGAAAACTGCTTACGCTTTATTCTTCTACTCTCTGATAACTAGACAAAATACAGTCAGCATAATACGTTAACTGTATGAAATCACTGTGTCAGCTGTTGAAGTAGGAAACTGAGCTTAAATAACTATTAGCTTAGTTTGTTGTTTTTGTCTCTGCTGAAGCAGACCCAAACAGATACACCGAGGTGAAAGAGCATGTAGCCAGCAGTTATAGCTTGCATTGCAAAGTAGTGTCATACACAGAGGCTTTCTGGGTGAAAGACAGTTTGCCGATGTTTGTTGGCTGCCCATTTGTAATGCATAACATTCAGCAAGGCCATCATCTACCTTTGTCTAAATCATAAAAGAAATGCATGGAAGGAAAAAAAAGTGTGGCAGTCTGAAATATATAAAAAAAATTAGGGCAATAAACATCTTTATCGAGTTGATGCAATCAAACAATAGGAGAGCTGCTGCCCAGTGCCTGAAATCTTCGTTAGTCTGGTTCATAACCGATGGAAAATTGTGTGTGAACTTAAATCCTGAGGTGACACTAAACTGTGATATGATGTCCATGCACTTTGGAAATGAGACCTCTGGATCAGATATGAACTTAAAAAGGTCGTCTGCATATAACAAAACCTTATGGATGTTCCCACCTTAGTTTAAATCCTGTATTTCACTGTATTGCCTCAAAGCTACAGCTAAAAGCTAAAGAGCAAGATTGAAATGGATAGGATACAGTAAACAACCCTGTCTCTTGCCCTTTTGTAGGATAAAATAGTAACTGTAGTGTTTCAACAGTTCCCATAAGGTTGCAGGTGGGACTTTTTGGCCATTCTTCAGTAATTTCTTTTCCATCATTAGTCTACAGATCTGAAAATGAGCCTTTCTCCTTCCCTGAGGCACATTCTCCGTCAGCAGCAGCAATAAAGAGACTTTTTCCTAAGTATGCCATGCATGTTCTTACTGGTAAAGTCTATTTACTGGCTGATGGCTGAGGTCTGCTGCTGAACACACACACTGACAAGTACAAGAAACACCCCTCCATACACAGACACACCTGCATGGAAACATGCATGTATGCAAACACAACAAAAGAGACTTCTGTTGAATGTTTGATTTTTCCTTGTAAACACCACATTATGACTGTCCCACCTCCAGATCAATGTTAGCTCTATTCATTGAGGTGATTGTGTGTTTATGTGTGAGCATGTGTGTGTGTGTGTAAGGGGGGAGTTTTGTGTCAAATGAGTCCAAACAAGCCCAGACTGTTCTGAATGAACTCCTCCCTCACTCCTTAAAACAACTGGCAAACGACAGAATGAGAGGAGGAGGGATACATTATTCTTTCAACAGGAAATGCTGACAAAAGAAGTTCAACTGAGTGCTGGGATTGTTATCTTCAGCATTCATGCTCAAAAGTTTTTATCAAAATGAACATAAGGAGCTCTTAAATATGAATGTTGCATCTGATTCTTGGATCTCCACTCAGTGCTTACAGGGGAACAGCAGATGTAAAAAATTAGGCCATGCAGTTTGGCCTGTTGTGGTTCCAGGGGTCTATCCTGCTGTTTGCTGCAGTTATGCACTCCACTGCTTTCTGGGTCATCCTAACAAGTTCTGCATGTGGGCTTTAGGACATGTGTTTTAGCTACATTCATTCAGCAGCTTGCAGAGCTCTGATTGAGTGTCTCATTTCTCCATTCAGGGAGTTCAGAAAGTACAAATCCAGAGGAAGACTCCCTTTGGAAAGACTGTATTACTCCACCTGTTACACTGCAGCTTGTAAAATAAAGAATGTCTGCAAAGTAACATGAAGTGTAAGCTTTATGTCAGATTGTGTTTTTCATGCTTGTAATCACCAGAACAAGGATAATGTACAGACGGACAAACAAGAGTCCTCTGTATATGCCTGAGGTTTAGTTATTTTCTTCTCTAAACTCAGATTAAATGGAGTTATGAGAAAGTGTTTCCCACTGACTCAGAGTGTGGCCCTCAGCCAGGGGTCCCTGAGCTCTGCGTGGACTCATCCTCAAGGCATGCAGGCTGATACGTCTGTAGTCAGCTGGGAACACTTCCCATAGGCTCTTGCAGAAAAAAACAGCTGATTTTATTGCTGCTTTGAGTCTTATCACATTTAATCAGATTAAATTTAGCAATAGAAACACCATGATGGTCATTTTGACTGATTTCCCCTTAATATTACAAATAGGGATGCAGTCAGCATTCTACACCAAAGTAAGTAATGGAAAATGCTAGTATTAGTATCACCAGTCGACATCATTATTATTTTAAACATCAATGTCAGTATTGGCTCTTATTTTCACAGCTGGTGCATCTCTACAAATTACTGGGCTGTTTTTAAAACTAAAACACAGTTGGTCCCAGTCCCTTCCTAAAAGTGTCTTTATTTAAATTTAAGATGTTAATCCCTGTTTCATTGGTTCTTTGAAATTTAGTTGCGAACACATTTTGAAAATAAAAAAATAATGTTATTATTCTGAAAAAAAATGTGTTTTTGTATTGGTATCATGCTCTGATAAAAAAAACAGGAAATGGAAAAAACTGCAGAACACAGCACACAAAACAAGATAATCTACATTTTAAAAATTACCTATATCACTGGTTCCAAGCCTCTTTCCTTTGAGTACCCCCTACTTCAGGTAGAAGGTTTGATCCCCCCAAGGGACAGACGCACAAGAAGAGGTGATACATTGTGGTATCTACATTCACGATCTCACGATCCAGGGACGACAAAACCCATTCATCCATTTTCTACACCGTTTACAGGGGCTGGAGCCTATCCCAGCTGGCACTGGGCAAGAGGCAAGGCACACACTGGACTGGTCGCCAGTCAATCGCTGGGCTGACATGTAGAGGGAAACAACCAGGCACACTTACTCACATCCACGGCCAAGTGTAAGCCACCACTTAACCTAAGGAGCATGTTTTTGGTGGTGGGAGGAAGCCAGAGTACCTGATGTGAACCCACGCATAGGAAGAACACGCAAACTCTGCACAGTTACCCCCTGACCTGGAGGCAAACCAGGAACCTTCTTTCCTCTTGCAACAGCGCTAACCTCTGTGCCGCTGTACAGCCCCTGAAGACATATAGTTATTCTAGTTAAAACTCCATTAAACACCAAGCGCTGTCACTTTTACCAAGAAAGATCACAGCTGACAGTTACAGCCCCACAGTATCTTATAGTTATGTAATATTTTTCATTGTGTCTCAGTGTAAGCTGCCTGTTGAATTAAGTTTAGATATTTGGTAGTTTAACTGCACCAGTCCAAAGGGGTTTAAGGCTGTTAATAGTCAAGATAAATGTGCCGCTCTGTGGTGCAGATCAAAGGCAAGTCTGAATGACAATTCAAGGGGTCATCATAGTAAGACATAACCACTATCCAGCTGTTATGAAAAGACACGTCACAAGAAAAACTGTATTGACTGTCAAAACATTTTTGTATTGCAATGGTAAAACAAGTATACCTCACAAATTTAAGCTCAGTGTTCTTACTAACTTCTGCATTGACTTCATTTTTCAACCACAGAGTTATACGCTTGTTCTAAGTTATTTTTGAGGAATTACGCCTTAAACTATCAGTGTGTATGCAATAATTATGGCTTGTTGAATGTAATGATAAATAATACTGAAAAATGTCTGATTAAATTTGTAAAAATGTCAGTTTTGGTATTATTACTTTAAAAATGTATTCTAACACCAAACATGTATTACTTTTATTATAAAATATTTAAATAAGTGATAATGGAGTTTGCAATCTGGTGTCAAAATGACTATTCGTGGCTTTTCCGAAGGGCCTGGGAGTTTGATCCTTCTGTACCTATAGCAAGATTCTGCATCATCTCACCGCAAGGAAAAACACAAAAAATATCTTAACAACAAAGTTTCAGGTGTCAGAAGCCCTCTTTGTCTTCTCCTATACATGTCCCTATGTTAATCACCCAAGAGAGTCCCTGCAGAAAAAAGCAGGTGTTGGAAATCAACCAGGAAGGAATGCTACAGAGAGGCCCATCCAAACATTCAGACCAATGCTCTGCATGATCTGTATTATCTGCATACCAAATACAGTCCTACTGTGCAGCACAGCCTGCAAAGCTTTGCTCCAACAGTGTGTGGTTGTGGTGTTGCTTATGATCCTTATTATGATCCTTAAATTACCACGTACGGAGCCTGTGTGATGTCTGCGCTCAACAGGCCAAGACAACTTGAAAGGAGCTGGGACTTTGTTTTCCATTCAAACAAAAGCAGGGGATTATTCAGCAGCAGTTTTTGACCTGAATTCTGAACGCTCTGCCAGCTGAAACGGCCTCAGCCTGGAGTTCACTTTGCACTTTCGCCACCTTTCCTCCTCCTGCTTTCCATTAATCCCCCTCCTCTGACCTAGAGGAAGTATGTTGGGGTGTGAGGTGCCAGAGCCAGGGGAGGTTACCATAACACAGGTCTGTGTTCTAAATACATGAGCCATGTGGAACTGCTTCTGCTACCTCTGTTTCCTGCTTCTGTGGGTTTTGTAGTGCTGACCAAATGGGTATGCAATAAAGTGTGTGCTATTACGCAGCCTGTAGCCTCCTCAGTGATTAGTGGGACACAAGGAGAGGTGGGGGCGGACGGTGCTCATTACTGCAATATGACCAACCACAACAATTTCAAGCGAACAAACTTTGAATTTTGGAGAACTCCATAATAACAGGTTTCACTGCACTTACTTGCCTTCATTTTTCTTATACTTCAAAGGATAATCATGCCTGAGAGCTAATTTATTCCACAGAGGTCAAACACATTATCATTTTTCATAGGCACAGTGCGAAGAAACATGCTCTGAAGTGAGGATATAATGGGCCTAAACTTGTATGTTCTGCCTCAGGGATCACTAAAGACTGCAGAGAAGGCTTTGGTTTTGCTTCATTTAAAGGTTTTCCCATAGACAGACAATGACAGCAGCCTCCACCCTATTTCTCAGTTTCTCACATTCAGTCAGCAGGGAAGGTGACGAATAACCTGAACTTTGTAAGACATAATCACATGTAACCAACACACTGGTCCCTGCGGCAGAGCTCCGTTTGTCAGAGCATATTTTGCTTCATTTCCTTGATCAGATGTGGGACTTTAAATGACACCATGTAGAGGTGTTAATGACATGGTGGGTCCAGTTTGTGGCTTTTGCAGCTTTAAAAGTCTTTAAAATATCCTGCTCTGTCAACTTTTCTGACAGGCTTTTTTCTTTTTTGTTCAATGCACCACACAGATGCATATAAGGGTGCAGAAACCACCCGACTTGCCTAAAAAAGGGACTGAATGATACTGGAAAAAAACTGGCATGACAGTAACTGTTCTTTCTGCCACCATGTATACAGTGAAAAATGTGAAAAAGTGCAGGAAGTTTTAGCTACTTTTATTTTCCATCTCCACAATATAGGAGCAATATTACTTTTCAATAGTTTAATATGAGATGAAGTGAGATAAATAAACATATATGACAGTGTATTAGCCTTGGCAAGAAAAGATGTTCCAGGGGGTACTATTAAACAGAATCCATTAAAACCAGCTTTTCATTAGGGATGCACAATATTAGCGACCAGATATTGGTATAGGCAGATATCAAAATTTTTGCTGATATTTACATTCGATATTTTGGCCGTGCATATCAGCATATATCAACAATTTTTTGGCCATATATACTAATAAATTAGTGGAGTTCTAGGCTGGACCAATAGGCCTATGTAGGTTGAGATCTCTTTCTTTATTCTTTTTTATTCTTTAAACTTTAAAGTGTGTTTAAAGAAAAAAAAGTGTGTTTCTTTTAAAATCCTCAAACCTAAAATTGTGTTCAACGGACTGAATTGAATTGAATAAAACAAATCTGTAAATATCTGCATATTGGATATCAGCAAAAATCCAATATCATGCAGCCCTACTTTTAATCGCATATAGCAGTTTTTGAATACAGTATCCATCCATGCATCCATCCATCATTCCATCCATTCATCCACTCAGCCAAGACCTCCCTCTCCCCAGCAACACTTTCCAATTCTTTCAGGACACTCTCAAACATTCATAGACCAGACAGGATATATAATCCCACCATCGTATTATACCCTATTATTGTATACCCTGAGGTCTCCTCCCAGCTGGAAGTGCCTGGAAGACATCCAGAGGGAGGTGCCAAGGAGGCACCCTATTCAGATGCCCAAACAGCCTCAACTGGCTCCTTTCAATGAAGCAAAGGAGCAGTGGCTCTACTCCCAGTTCTCTCTGGATGTCTAAATTCCTCATCCTATCCCTACGGCTGAGTCCAGCCACCAAAGAAAACTCACTTTGACCACTTGTATCCACAATCTTATTCTTTCAGTCATTAGCCAGAGTTCCACATAGGTGAGGGCTGGGAGGAAGGTTGGCAGAAGCTTGGCTTTCAGCTAAGCTCCCTCTTCACTACAACGGAACAGCCAAACGCCTGCAGTACTGCTGACGCTGCACCAATCTGCCTCATGAACAAGACCCCAAGATACTTGAACTCCTTCACCTGTGACAAAGACTCAATCCCCATCTGAAGGAGCAATCCACCATTTTCAGGCAGAGAACCATGGAGCATGTCACAGTATATTAAAAAATATCTAACTGTATTATCTTCTTGCATGGAGACTTTTTTGAAATACCAAAACTTGTTTGTATTTTGTGACAAACACTTCTCAGATGCTTTGATTTTAATTTTAGGTGGGCTCCTTTAACAAGGCCTTTAGGATTTCTTTTACCCCACCTGTGCTGTTTGACTTTCTTCTCACCTTATTTCATGCTTCTTTATTTTTCGCTAAGATAAATAAAAAACTACCTCCAGATTTAGTTTGTGTTCAGATGCTTTAAAGACATCTCTGTTTAAGGTAAACTTTACACTGTACACCTCTGTATATTGCACACTTGTGGACAAACTATAAGAAAGTAAGCATCCAGAGGCTACGGGTAGAGCTTATAATGATGCCTGAGGAATAAAGTACATCAGACCAAGATGGTGCAGTGCAAGTGAAATGTCTGCAGCTGCAGAAGTTATTGATTTCCAAACTGTTTTAAATGATTTGTGTATAAATTTATTTGCTGAGTTGATGCCTGAGAATGATGTCATCTCGGCTCTGTTTAAAATCAGACATACAGTACTGTTGAACTGTTATAGTGTACTGTTGGGTGTCAGTCGCCATTATGAAGACACTGGTACAGATGCATTTTTAAAGTCTGAAGTTATGTATATCTATTCATATGTTGTACCCAAATCACAAACTTTTATTGCACTTTTATTGTGTATTGTGCTGTCTTTCTATGTGCTGTGTTGTCTTTAAGGTGGATCTAAAGTCCATATTAATAAAATTTCAAATTGAATTGGATTGAAATGTTTTATTTTTCATTTAAGTCATGCCTTTATGCTGATAATAACTTGTTATTTAACTCTGAAAGCAATTTGAATGATTTTTGTATGTGGTCGTATATTACTGCTGTCAATTTCTGTTATTATTTTCTGTCTGTTCTTTTCTGAAGCACTTTGGGCTCCTTACTTAGATATATGAAAGCTTCCATATAAATAAAGCTGAACTAGTTAGAGTTTGAAAATTTGACTGTGGCCTGAATTATGGGACAATCTATCAGTTCAAACATACACTAAAGTTTCACTGTACACATATTAATGGTCCTAATATAATTGAAATTCCCAAATGTATCTGTCTGATGCCCTGAAATATCGAGATTTATTTGTTTTTCTTTGTCTTTTATAAACATAAATCAAATGTCTTTGGGTTTTGGACTGTTGGATGGACAAAGCATTTGTCCGATAGCATCACACTAAGCTCTGTAATAGGCACTTAGAGTTATTTTCTGATTTTATAGGCCAAATGCATTACATGCATTATTTTCAGAATAGTCTGTGATGAAATAACCATCAACTGATTGCTGCTGAAATCCCCGAAGAGGAGCTAGAAAAACATTCCTGGGGAGAGGGATGTTTGGGTTGGCTTGTTTGGCCTGCTGCCACCATAACACCAGATAAACAGAAGTTGGATGGATGGATGACTGCTGCTGTGGTTTACATGAGAAAAAGGAATCTTTGCTGGATCTACTATTTTATAGACTTTCTTCAATAGGACTTGGCCTCTTTTTATCAGGCCTGCTCTACCAACTGAGCTAAACTGGCACCCAGAAGATCCATTGTTACAGTGCCCTCCAAATTTCTGCAGTACATGGTAAAGTTTGATGGATTTTCATGTTTTGTTGCAATGTTTTTTATGTTTTCTCTTACTCTGCCCCCCCTGGTGTTGTGCTACATACTCAAATAATCTTCATGACCTTATATTTTAAAGCTGTCCATCTGTATCTGTCTCCAAAGGCTGAATGACCTCCACTGCAACTGGCAGGGTTTCCTTCCAACATCTGTGCATGAGTCTTTCTGTTTAGTGCTCTCTCTGTGGCTTTCACTGCCATAAACCTTCTTCCACACAACAGAGAATCAGGGTAATAGATCACAGTGGTTCTCTAGTGGGTTGGAAAGAAAGGGCAAACTGGAGCTCTAGGGATTTTAGGAAAATCCCTCTGAATGTGGTAGGTTCTAGTTAGAGTGATGCAACCCAGTTTTCCTTTGGTTCCAGCATCGATTTTAGTCCTGTGGGTTTGAGTAAGATGTAAAAAATGAGCTACAGATACAGGATTTAGCAGAATGAGGCACTGCAAACCACACAAACATAACAGAGAAGCAGGAGGCAAGACCCTGCAGGAGAGGCATTCCTGCTGTGACACAATCAGACACGAAGAGGGAAACATTCTTCATGACTAAAACTGACACATCCCATCATTTCAGAGCCGGGTCATCCCTTTTTTCCATGGCCGCTTCCTATTTAGTTTTTCCAAATTGCCAGTGTAAAACAGATGCATCCATTACTGGTAAAAATTGTTGGGAGGTGAACTTGAGCAACAAACATCGGGTGAAAATGTAACTTAACACCCAAACTAAGTAACAGGTACACCATAAGTTCCCTAAAAAATTCTCATATGGCACAAACTCCTCTGTTCATATGTTTGAGCTTTCCTGTCTTTCTGCTCTCCAGCTGCTTTCTCTCCTTTGTAGTTGACTTCAACATTACTCCTTGAGTATGAAAAAGAGAGAATGCTCTGAACAAAATGTATGGCCATTTTTGCCTTTGCTCCATCTGTCAAACCCTTCTGCCCCAGTCCATAAAAATAAGCCACATTCTATTACTAAGCCTCTTTCTCAGAAAAGAACAAAGTAAAACTACACAAGGTTGGGGTCTTGCATGCAAAGAGTTTCTGCAGGATCAGACAGCAAAATGAATGAATGAATGAGCGAAGAAAAAAACATCTGAGAGACAAAGAAGACAGAAAGGTTCTCATGGTTGGCCGAGAAGCTGCAGCCGTCAGCGGGTCTGCAGCTCAGTCGTTCTGCAAATAGTGTCAGGAAGTCTTTGAAGGGCAAACTAACACACAGGGCACTGTCAGATGGAAGGGGTTTGTTTAACAGCCTATGACTGCCTACTTCACATAGCAGCTTCTCTAGAGTGATGCTCCCTTTGTGTTGTGTACAAATACAACGTTACTGATTGATCTTTCAGAGAGATTTGTGTAGATTTAAAGGAATATATTCAACATAAAAGGTATATCTAATGAATGAAACTGAAGTTTAAAATGAACCCTTTGTCTTGGCATTCATGGGATTTCTTACCAGGCCTTTGCAGGTGCTGATGGCAGCTGTTCCTCGCACACCAGGCGCCTCCACAGTGCCAAGGAGGTGGCAGGAGTTCCCCTCTTGCTTGCGATGCTGCTCAGTCTTGTTGGCGCTGCCGTTCCTCCTCTCCAGGATGTAGTCACTTGAAACCAGGTGATTGTTTGCAGTTAAATTGAACAGTAAAGCATGACCCTTGTAGTTGACCTGGTAGTAAACCTGTTCCTCCGAAGCCAGGGGTCCCAGGTCACGCTTGACTCGCCCACCACTGAAGTGGTGAGATAGAGAGTGGGAGATGAAGGCTCCATTAGGAGTGGATTTAACTGGGTGGACTATGGACAGGTCTGACTCTGACAGGGACGGCTGACCTGCAGAATAGAGGGGGTAAAATACAACAAAATCGAAAGAAAGATCCATATATGCAGGCAGAAATAAAAGTAGGAACATGTTTTACAATAGCAGTCTTGTGCAACCATAACAGTTGGGTTTTGTAGAGTAAAATGCTTATTTTTTAATGCATTGTTGGAGGTCTATTTTACATTGAAAACTAAAGCCATATTTTGTTATTTTGACCTTCTTTGGTGTGCATGCTAACACTGAGATGCTCTTTACCATACAAACTTCCCGTCCATGCACAGACATGCAGCTTCTACAATAAGTGCACCACACTGACCTTGCTCTGCAAAAAGCGAGAGGAGTCTACCGGAGTCTGTGAGCTCTTCGTGGCCGGCTGCCAGAGTGAAAACAAAGTGTAGCACAAAGAAAACCGGGCTTTCCTGCGAACATCGCATATTTCATGTATCCAAACTCAAAGCGCAGAGAAACAGTCCTGGACGGAGGAGTTCCAGTGGCATTAGAAGCGACCACTTGAATCCCGCTCTGCACTGTGTCATGTCATGAAAAGAGCCCAGAAATCTGACTGCAGTCAAGTGAAATCTGCCTTCACGAACATGCACCGAGCAGCACAGGGAGCCAGATCATGGTTTAAAGAGGGAGAAAGCTCCGGCTCCAAGGAGGAGGAAGGGGAGGAGGAGTATTCTGAGGGGCCAGTGTCTACTTTTTCTCTGCAGGAGCAGGAGAGCAGCAGGAGGAGGCAGAGGCTTCTTTTCAATGACTTCAGTAAAGCAGCTCGTTCTGACCTGTGTCTGTCGAGACTTGTCATTAAAAACCTTCACGGCGCGAAAATTTACGGCCTCTCCCAAAAATACTCATGCAAATTACATGGATCATTCAGGCTTATGCTTTAAGGATGAAAGAAGACATCTCAATATGCTAAAATACTTACATAAGTTTTCAATAGGGACATAATAATTTACACTATTAATACTGGGATCACCATACTTCCTAAGTAGTGTTTTTTTTAAGACACGAGGTTGAAGCTATTTGATGGACAGGTATTCTCTAACAATAGAAATGCAATATTCCCCTTTATTATACTTATTAATAAACAAAAGGCAACATTTTTATACCCCTGAAATATCTTGTTTTTCTACAAAAACTGACTGAAAAGTTGCTTCTGGTGCTAATGATGTCAAACAAGAGAGAAGCAGACAGCAGCCTCTGCTGGTTAAAAAAGAGTACTGCAATGTACCTTTTTTGACAGTGATTTTAATAGTCCATTTTTGTTTATTTTGAGCTGGTAATAGCCAAGATTGGAGGTTCTTCGGGGAGTTCATCCATATGTACGTACCTATCTCAGGCCACTGACATGAAGAGCACTTTGAGGGATTTTCTTCTAATCTTCCATACATGGCTCAGCATGTCCCAAATGGCATACGTCTGTACTAAATACTTAATAATTTGAGTGCATAAGTGTACATAGTGCATTCAAACTAAGAAGCAAATGCAGTAGCCTATACTACTGGCACTCTAAAAAAACGTCCAAGAATTGAGCATGTAATAATGGTCACTTTGCACCCTATAAGACTGCCATATTGTTGACAAAGCAGAAATTGTACTGTTAGCATGATAGCGCGCTAGCTAACATTAGCATCTGCCAGCTAGCTAATGTGTTATTAGCAAGAGCACCACAATTCAATCAAGAAGAATGCATTGAAGGTCAAATAAGTTGGGTTTTATTGAAGAGAATAATGTTAACATACCATACATATTATATGAATTCAACATTGAGTGAAAATAGCCATAAATTTAGATTAAAATCTCCTAATGTCTGTTAGGGGTCGGCTCTTTAAAAAGAAGAAGAAGAAAACACAGGCCATTAGGATGTCCTGTCCTGTTAGTGCAAAATGGCAGTGTGTAATTTGAGACAATACTAAACCATTGTGATTAAGTGCTCTGTATTGTATTTAAATGTACTGTTAACAATTGCTAACTATCAGGGGAGCTAGTTTGTGAAACAAAGTATTGCCAAAGCCAGTCAGGAGAATAACAAAAACATCTTTGTCATCGAGAAAGGATGACTCAAGGATGACCTGATCAGATTTTGGAGGTTAAAGTCTTTGGGTATCATGTTAATCCCTTTCTTTTTTATATATATATTTATTTTTGGGCTTTTTCATGCCTTTATTAGAGATAGGAGGACAGTGGATGGATTTGGAGGCGGGGAGAGACATGCAGGGGATGGTGCCACAGGCTGGATTCGAACGCAGGCGGCCTGTGTTCGAATCCAGCCTGTGGCACCATCCCCTGCATGGTGCCACAGGCTGGATGGTGCCACAGGCTGGATTCGAACACAGGCCGCCTGCGTACATGATGCGTGCCCTAGCCACTCGACTACCGGCACGCCCCATTAATCCCTTTCTTTTGAGACTGATATCTCAAGGACACTTTCAGGGATTTTCTTCAAACTTTGCAAAAATGTCCACTCTGATTAAAGGGGAAACCGGTGGAGGTCAAAGGTCCCGAGATATCTATGAATTACACTCAGGGGAGGAAAGTAACAAATTACATTAACACAAATAACTGTAATTAAGTCACTTTTTCTGGAAGGCCTACGTGTTCTTTCTGATTTTGAAATCAGTACTTTTCTTCTACTTAAGTAAAATTTAACCAGAGTAACCGCAACTTTACTTTAGTACAATACTCTTACTACACAGTAGTACACAGAGAATGATTCCATATCCCAGCCCAAGACAGTTGATGATTACTGGGGTTCTTTTGCCCATGTTTCCAGTGGATTGTTGTCGTTGTTGATGTGAGATAAATTCACACCAAGTTATACGCTGAGTTAGAGTTCCTGATTGTGACTGTAGATGATTCTAAGGGATATTCTCCATCAGCATGATTTTCCTTGCTTTGAAGTTGACTCTCTTCTTTGTTATGCCCTAGGAAAGCCACCTTAGCACAGATTTTAAACAGTAAGCCTATGCAGCGCTACCTGATTGTAAAATATTTATTTCAAAAGTGTAGTTTACCTCTATGTAGTGGTCAAATAAAGACACTTTCCAGGTGTGAAGAGTAATGCTTCATGAGTTTGATTAATACCAAACACCTCAAAGTCAGACAATAGGCACATCCTTGGCAAACACTCTTTACTTTTATGGAGTTAAAAGGACAAATATTTGCTCATTCCTTTTGCTGCTGCAGCATTTGGAAAATGATCTCCAAAAGGGCGTATTATGGACGTAGCTCAGCTGATGTCAGCATTCATGGACCAATCAGAAATTAGATTCCAGTGAGCATATTTAAGAAATAAGATGCTAAGAGTTCCTCAGCTTCTATCGAGTCCCACTGTAAAAGTGAAGAAAATGTAATAGCCTAAGAGATGTTTTCTAATTATTGCACTGGGGAGTAATAAACTGCAAGCATTTCTGTTTCTTGGAATTACATCTCAAGAGGAGACAGGGTTGCAGCAGGACATTATTTATTGTTTCCAAATAACATTATAAGTCCCTGTGGACAATGGCATGCTGTAGCTCAGAATTGAAAGGCTTTTACTGCTGTTCATTTGTCTAATACTTAACCCAGGACCAGATTTACTGTATGTGTGGCTAAATGACCGCTAAGACATAACACATTCTCCTCTGTGTTGTCTGGTTCCACTGCAGATAATGCTGCACTCTTCTCTGCAGGGCTACAAATGTTTTAACAGAGACATACCGTATGTATCATTGACTCAGATAATGTTCTGCAAAGATTTCAAAGTTTGGCAAAGGCCTAAATATGATTCAGGGAAGTTTTGAATTACTATGAAGTCTTGTAGTCGTGACCGCACTGCCACATTGCTGTATAATTGGGTTTCCAAGGAAGTGTGTAAAGATTTTATTAATCTCACAGAAAACTGTTCAGGAGTAGGAAATGGTAATTTTGAGAGATTTAAGGCTCTGCTAAAAATAAGTAACCATGCTGCTGATATCACACAGTTCCCTTCATAGGTGAGTAATGGGCTATGCAAGGGTGTTCCCCCAACAAGACCCATAAAAGCAGCATGCAACATGAGTAGTGGACTCTTTGTGTTGAGGCTTTAGGATAAAAGAGCTATTTTTGGTCAAACAAGTGTTGCCTTACTGGAACTAACACACCCAGACATTTGAGGACAAACAGCTTGTTGTTGGCTGGTGTTTTTTATAATATATGGGCCGTCTACCTTAAGTCACCAGACTGAGAAATGTACCTGATTTAACAATGTCCTGCCCTGACTACATTGAAGTGATTAAATAAAAAGTCTGGACATAAATTCAACATATGGCATACATTCCTGTTTGTTTCTGTGGCAAGCAGCCAGTCCTCTCTTTAAAAAGCAACATTGCCAAATATGCACACAGAAAGCCCTCTGGAAGAAGTTCAAACATGATATTAACCACCAACTTAGGACTTGTTGTTGTTGTTCATTCAGAGAGAGTGAAAGAGGCTTTTATACAGAAAAAAATACTCAGAAGGCTTCCCCTTGTTGTGGTGAGTAAACTGTCTGACAGGTTTAGGGCATTTAATGAATTCAGCATTGTGGTTTCTGTGAGTGCATTAGTGCCAAGTCAGCATTTATGCAAGTGGGTTAGAAATCGGTGCTCTGTAATGAAAAGATACACTATGAGATTATTACAAAAGAACACTTAAAATAATTACATACAGGATGCTTTTCTCCCTCCATTCATTTTGTGTACTGTAACAGTTTCAATTCTCTGAAATTCTAAGTTATATAACTGCCTACAACTCAAAGAGATTGATTTATAGATTTTCTAAGGCACAAAGCATCTTATCACAGTCCCTTTACTTCCTGGAGCCTTTTCAGCAGCTTGCTATATCTAATAAAGAGAGCAATTACAAAAAAGGATGAAATAACACACAAATACATAAATAAATAAATTAATATATGTGTGTTTCCCCACACATAAATGATACTTGAGTGGGCCACCTTGGTAAATTTACATCCATCTAGGTATGTTTGCTGACCATTTTTCGTCTTTTTTTTTTTTTTTTACAGTGCATTCAGAAAGTATTCAGAACTCCTTCACTTTTTTCATTTTTGTTATGGTACAGCCTGATGCTACAGTTGAAAATCTACACAGTAACGCATAATGGCAAAGTAAAAACAGAATGTTTCTACACCTTGAATGGTGGTAAAATAAATTGACTGGACATGATTTTGAGAGGCACAACCTCAGTCCTCACAACTGACAATGCATATCAGAGCAAAAACCAAGCCATGAGGTCAAAGGAACTGCTCTGGGGAAGACTACAAAAAAAATCTGTTGCACTGAACGTTCCCAAGAGCACGGTGGGCCCCATAATTCTCAAATGGTGGAAGTTTGGCACAACCAGAACTCTTCCAAGAGCTGGTCGTCCAGCCAAACTGAACGATTGAGGGAAGTTCCTGAAGGACAGCTATCACTTCATTCCTCCACTGATCTGGGCTTTATGGCAGACTGGTTAGATAGAAGCCTCTCCTCAATGCAAAACATATGAAAGCCCACTTGAACTTTACTAAAAAACTTCACATGAAAGCCAGAAATGAAGAGGGTCTGAATACTGTCTGAATGCACTGTATAATCACCATCCCTGCTCAGAAGAGGTGTCCATTTACACATAAACATATTATTCAAAGAATGACATTTCTTGTCAGAAATTCAGCTTCTTGCATTGTCAACCATTTATCCTACAGCTGTTTGCTGCTGATATCATCCTGCACACCTGCACTCAAGGATGATGGTTGCTAAATGCTGTCTCATCATCAATAAGCCTTCATAAACGCAGCTCACCTGCTGTAATTATAGAATGTTTAGTAAAGCTTTGCAAGAGGCAAGAGATGATACTGCTGATGAATACTTTAAAAGAGGTGAAACAGAAAAAATAAACCTTCAAAACAAAGCAGGTAGGATGACCCCCTCTGCCAGCCTACCACCCAGTTAAACCCTCACTCTGTGGGGAATAGTAAAACTTTTTTTTCTGCAAATGAAGAAATATCACTGAGATAAAAATATCTTGTAAAAGAATGGTAAATCTACCAGAAAATAAACTGAGACAAAATAATAATAATAATAATAAAAAATTAAATAAATAACAATATGCAAGAATGCATATTGATTTTGTTGTATGGTGACAGAATCATAAAATATCACAGCCAGCCAACAGGTTCAAAACTAGAAGTTGAGATCAAGTTTTAAAATTAATAAACTTTTGTAACTTTTCTGTTTAAATGAATATTGTGCTCTGGGTGCTAATTTCATGGTCTGTACTCTTGAAGTACACAATCTCTTTTTGCTTCTACCTTCATATTGAGATTTATGGATGTTACTGTGAAACAGAGACATTTTTATGCACTTTGCACAAAGATTTTTCCCACTGTAGTGCAATGCACTCTGGGTAGTGATGTCAAATAATAGTCATGTTATTGTTCTTCCTCCCACATCTTTCAAAATGTACTCTCTTTGACCTGTGTTAAAGAAACATCTTCTATACCAGGCGTATTCAATTAGAGGCCCGGGGGCCACATGCGGCCCAGAACCAACCCCCAAGTGGCCCAGCCTGTGGTCATGCCGGAGATGCAGAAGGCAACCTGTTTTGCAAGTTTTCATAAATTCACATAGTATTTCAGATTGACAGAAGTAGCACCAAAGTACCAGGTATAAAACATGTCCTTTTCAACTGTAGCTACAACTGTGTATATTTAGTTTTTATGCAGTTTATACCGAGGTAAGATGTGACCAATTTTTTTTTTTTTTTTTACAGAATTTCATTTGATGTTTTCATTCTATTTAATTTATTTTTATTCAAGTGAAAAAAAAATTCTACTACCTCAGATTATGTTCAGATACAGCTCTGTCGTTGTGTTTTTATGCACGTGTTGATGAGCTTTTGTCATGTCGCCAAATTTAAAAGGGAGACTATGAATAATATTTTTCATCAAATTGAACTGTGTTGGTTCCAGATTCGACATTACCAGCCACTTACTAGGCACTGAACATGTCCAGCCCAGCTATGTTTCTTGATTTTAAAGTTTGTCCCAGTTGAATTTATAATTGAATTGCCCTGTTCTATACTGTAATTCTTATTTAACCTGTGGCCAGGTAAATGATTTAGGAAGAACAATGTAATAGATATCACTCTTAAAATGTAAGATTTTATTAAGTCTCAATGTGCAGAGTTCCGTTTATTATGTAGGATTTTGACTGATGTAGCAGTCTGCACTTCTCCTTCTGTCCACGGGAGTCGCTGTTTGGCGCTGAAGTATAACCTTTGATCTAGTAGTAAATGGGCGTGCTTGTTCAGTGAGCTCACTACTTCGAGTTCTTCAGGAAGAAAGGACATGGACTCAAGAGTGACAGGTAAGATAGGCCGCTGTTATTTGAACCAAATGTTGATAATTATTGTGGAAACAGACATAACGCAGTTGTGTTTGTAGTTCTGGGGACCTGGAATTGGAGAAGCCGGTGACTGTGGCTATTCAAGGATTTGTTTATATTGGCACGAGGACGTGATAGTGATCGTCAGTGTCTCTGTGCAGGCTGTCACTGTGTGTTTCTGTGACCTAAAGAGGCTCCTGTCTACATTAACAATTTCTTTGTGATCACTTTTAACTTTATTTTTTATTGTTAAGAGTATGCATTACTTTAGTGATTGTTGGAAATAATATGACATGACTTTGCCCCCATATTTGCAGCATTGCAGTAGCCTACATCTGAGCCACAGGGCTGCTCTGGTACAACTCAGGGAATAAGGAGATGGAGGTTTTCTGGGCTGGGGCCCTTTGGGTCCTGAAGATCTGGCTGTACCTCATTGTCAGCCTCATCATGATCCCAGCCATGTTTGGATTCTCTTTGGGCATTTCTGAGACCTACATGACCATCCTGGTCAAAACCTTAGAGGTACAACTGAGAATATAAATGTTCCATTAAAAATGCACTGTATGCCTTCATTGAATCTTCACAGATACTCTGATTTTTTTTTTCTCCTCTTCCTCTACAGTGGGCCACACTAAAGATGCAGAAGGCAAAAACAGATGAACAAACTCTCAAAAGCTCACCTTCTAACAGTGAGTAGAAAATTTTTGTTTTAATTTGTGTTTAAGCTAAACAGAGAGGGGCATAATTCAGGCTCTAAATGAATACTTGTGTTGTTGGCAGTCCTCTAGTGAAAAGTTTTTCTCATATCCTTTATTGTGAAAGATGGTGTTGAAGTGAGATATATGTCAGGCTGCAAGACTTGATTGCAAAAGACACTGTATGACAAGTCTGAGCAAGCATGTTGCAATGATATAAACCACTTTTGTTGAGTTATCTCTGTAGTTAAGGATCTGTTGTTCCTCCATCTAGATAAATTTATCTCTATACAAGAGCTCTCTGACCTTTGTGTCAGGTGTAAGAGGTTTTATTTTGGACCATAGGGCTGACTTACTCTCCCTGGCACCATGACTCAGTTAACTTTGGAACATTTATGATAGGCAACAAGGTGAAATTGCTCTGAGTCTTGTGCCTATCTGACAAGACAAAATTACTCAAGTCTTTATCAGGCACTAAGCTGCACAGGGTGTTCTCCCACTGCTTTAATACATAAAAATGTTACTTATGTCAGCAAAACAAAACATCTGAAAAGTGCAAAGTGTGCTAGTGTAATATGAATTTATTTTTGGAGGGATGATGTGATTTGATCAAAATTAAATCAGATAGTAATGCACTTAAGGTTGGTAGATGATTGGATGTTTTCATTGCCATCTCAGAACAATGAAACAATGCAGTATGTACAGTTAGTTAAAACATGTTGAAGCTACTGTGAGGACATTTTAAGTAGTTATCAAAAAGACTAAACATTAATATTAATGGCTCTATGAGCTAGGAAAAAGAACAAAACATGAGTACAAAGGTAAAGTATTTCTATTTTGTTTATTTAACTGCCTGTAAATGCTGCTGCAGGGTAGGCATCAAATTAAATAACTGGCTGCCAAAACATTACAAAGATTCCCCATGAATGATAAATTTGTGTATTAAAAGACAACAGGATTAATTTTTTTATTTTTTATTTTTTATTTTTTTACTCAGATGATAAAAGTAGTCAGAGGTACTGCTTTGTCCACAGGGGCTGCCATTCTCAAAACATAAGCAGGTTCCTTACATTGGCTTTAATTGTTGTCGAAAAAACATGTAAAATGCAGTTAAACAACAAGAGAAGCAGCCAAAGTCCATTTGAATTTCATAGAGATAAAGTAAGATAAAGCAAGTAAAGCTCCTTAAAAGAATGATAAACAGGAAGTGAAAGTGTTTCACAAACAGTGCTGGAACAGTCATTGCTCTTGAAGTTTCTATTGATAGTTGAATTTAAGGTGGTGGACTTTGCCTCCTGGGTTATCACATAATGTGGAGTAACTTCTGAGATGTGTTAAGCGCAGAGTTCCCAGGCAGGGAAGCATTGATTGGCTAAGACTGCTCTCTGAACAGCTCAGCCCTTCTACTATTCTGTGTTTCAGGTCAGAAGGTAAAAGCTTAAATGTTGTTGGAGGGTTGTTAACGTTTTTTGCTGGCTGCTGCAATAACAGACAAAATGTAAAATAAAATAAATGTGCCGGAGCCTTTGTTCCACATTGCCATTTTTTTGTCCTGATAAATGACACATGTACATTCTTTGATGTTGCAGAGCTAATGCTCTCTTGTGTCCACAGTGATGTGTATTGATTTATTGTTATAATTGATTTCATTGTTTTGTTCTTATGGAAAATAAAATGATCTAATTTTTTCTCAAGGAAACACATTCTTACTGTGGTTCATTTTTGTTTACTCAAACAGAACATCCTACAACACTATCAACATGGTCTTTGAAGATATGGCATGGCTGGCTTATTTTTGGATTCTGTGTGATGATAATGATTCATATCAGAAGATTGTGTGTGTCTGTCTGTGTATATGTGTTTGTTAGTCCTCATCCAGAGAGAGGATGGCTCTATGGAGAAAGAATTGGAAGAACTTCGACGTAGTCGGCCTAAACCATCAGTAGGCGGTGATTTTACACTCAGTGACTGTTTCTATTTCAGCCGGAAAGGAATTGAGAGCATTGTAGAGGATGAGGTACATTTTAGTCTAATCAGCAACAACACTTATTTTGCTTTAATTCTTTCTGTAAAGCTTTTATGTTCTGCTTGTCTGATTTTTAATTTAATTTTTTATAAATTCCAGGTGACCCAGCGGTTCACTTCAGAGGAGCTGGTATCCTGGAACCTCCTGACTCGTACCAACGACTTCCAGTTCATCAGTCTGAAACTGACACTGGTCTATGGCATAGGCATCTTTGTGAGATACTGCATCCTTGCCCCACTCAGGTATATCAGCGTTGAACTGAGTTAACTTATTAGAAGGTTAGACAGCAGCGATATACACTCACCGGACACTTTATTGGGTACACCTGTTCAATTGCTTGGTATCACAGATAGCTTATCAGCCAATCACATGGCAGCAACTCAGTGCATTTAGGCACGTAGACGTGGTCAAGACAACATCTCGGCTTTGAACATGGAATGGTTGTTGGTGCCAGACAGGCTGGTCTGAGTATTTCAGAAACTGCTGATCTACCGGGATTTTCACCAAGCCATCTCTTGGATTTACAGGGAATGGTCTGAAAAAGGGAAAATATCCAAGGTGTGTCAGTTGTGTGGACAAAAATGCCTTGTTGATGTCAGAAGTCTAAGGAGAATGGGCAGACTGGTTCAGACAGCAGTAACTCAAATAACCACTCATTACAACCAAGGCAATACCATCTCTGAACGCATAACACTTCGAACCTTGAAGCAGAAGGGCTACAGCAGAAGAACACACCTGGTGCCAATCCTGTCAGCTAAGAACAGGAAACTGAGGCTATAATTCACACAGGCTCACCAACATTGGACAATAGAAGACTGAAAATGTTGCTTGGTCTGATAAGTCTCAATTTCAGCTGCAACATTCAGATGGTAGAGTCAGAATTTGGCATAAACAACATAAAAGCATGGATCAATCCTGCCTTGTATCAATAGTTCATGCTGGTGGGGGTGTAATGGTGTGGGGGGATACTTTCTTGGCGTACTTTGGGCCCTGTAGTACCAAATGAGTATCATTTGAACATCACAGCCTACCTGAGTATTGTTGCTGACCATGTCCATCCCTTTATGATCACAGTGTACCCATCTTCTGATGGCTACTTCCAGCAGGATGACGCACCATGTCATAAAGCTCAAATCATCTCAGTCTGGTTCCTTGAACATGACAGTGAGTTGACTGTACTCCCATTGGCCTCCACAGTCACCAGATCTCAATCCAATAGAGCACCTTTAGGATGTGGTGGAGTGGGAGATTCCAATCATGGATGTACAGCTGACAAATCTGCAGCGACTTTGTAGCGCTATCATGTCAATATGGACCAAAATCTCGGAGGAATGTTTGGAATATTTTTTGAGACTATGCCAAATAAAATTAAGGCAGTTCTGAAGGTAAAAGGAGGTGCAACCCACTACTATAAAGATGTACCCAATAAAGTGGCCAGTGAGTTTATATGCAACATTTCATTTTAGTAAGAAATATTGTGAAAGTCAAACAGCAGTGGTGTAAGGTCTGCTGTGCAGTGCCTCTAACCTGCATTACTTTCTTATTTGCAAAAGGTAATCAGAAAACACTCCACTTATCAGTTAAATCATTACGTCAGTAAACTTTTTCATTTTGACTTTAAAGCTTCAAAAGTAAGTTGAAAAAAATGTTCTGTTCAACACAATTTTTTTATTTAACCATGGAACAATTTGTTGTAAAGTAGTTGATAAAGCAGAGTAAGATGGTGACTATTGAATTTCAAGCCACTACAACAGGGGATGTGAATCAAGACAGGAATAATGCTAAAAACCCTTCTGTCACTTTAGGCTCAAGAATCCAAGTTGGCATGGTACAAACACCTAACTGCAGGCTTTAAACCATGAACCGGTTTATGGCAATATGATGACTTTGCCCTAGGGATGCACAGTTTTATCAGCATATTCCTGCCAATATTCACTGCCGATAAATCGATGTACAGTGCTTAACAAATTAATTAGTCCACCACCCAAAGTAAGGTTTATGCCACAGCTGCCCTAAATTAACAGCATTGGTAATTACCAAATCATTTTTTCTTTCTGCAGTGGTTAATACACCAATATGTAGAAGCTCTTTAACTGAAATGATATTTTTAAAGCTGAAATACAATTATTATTGTTATCCATGAATTTTCAAATTTACTGATTAACAAAAAAAAGAAAAAATAGTAAAGCACATTATTATTTCTTGATTAATATTAAGATTAAGATGATTAAGATGAATTCAGCTTGAAATTCCTTATTCCTGTTCAAAATGGTAAAATGTGGAGAGCTCACTGAAAATGAATGAGTCTACATTAAGGCACTTCATGATGCTGGATGGTCTTTGAGACAAATATGACAGGTGGTCTAATAAATTTGTTAAGCAGTGTACATGTTGGTAGAATAAATCATGTATTGGCAAAATGTACAAATGTACCATCAGGTATAGTTGGTTTCCTGTTTGCTACAGAAACAGACTTTTTAAAAATCTATATTGTCATTGGAAAATATTGTGATAATTGAGTGGTACATTTTGCTGCAGCATGAGCTTTTTGTTAAATTACTACTTGCACATGCTCTGGATACAGTCCATTGAAAAATGCAAGGTGTGAGATGGGGAGAGGTTCAAGACTGCAAAGCCTGTGTTTATGGTGTTTTATGCACGGGAAATGCTCATGATCTTAGTTTCAAAGCACTTCTCACTGCAGTAGGGTTGTTTTAGATGTTCTTGTGTTTCAAATACAAAGGCCAGGTGTTGCCATTGAACAGGCAGGGTGGATCTGGCACCGTTTAGTTCCTGGAGCTATGGGTTGTTTTAGATAGCTCTTTGCGCTCAATATGTGCTTTTAGTCAAGGAAATATCTCCCAGAAAATATGAAAATAATGTGAAGAATTCTTGTTGCATTAGTAACAGCTCTAGACATGGAAATTGTACCATTAAAAGACTGAGTCAAATTAGTTACTTCTCTGCTGTTGTTTACATAGTTGATATCAGAGCCCCCAGTATGGTTGTGTTCCAAAAATCAAAGTTTTTTCAACTGAAAGTAATAACAACTGTAACAAGTAACACTGAGGGGGATTTTTGTGAGGATTTTGAGCGCTGAAAACACTGCACTACTTTGTTTTGTATTGAAAATGGACACAGGTCCTTATTTTAAATGTTTAAAGCTTTATCACTGCTGTAACTCATGTAGTATCTGATTTTCCCTGATTTTTCATTCTTGTTCGTAAAATAAGAAGCACATGTGCTCCTCTTCCTCTAGGATAACTCTAGCTATCATTGGCCTCACCTGGTTGGTCATAGGGACATCTGCAGTTGGATTACTCCCAAACTGGAGGTGATTACAAATGGCAACAATCTAAATAGTAATTACATTGCATGTCTTACTTTTTCTCATGAAAGCATTACCCTCCTTATGTGTGATTTTTTTGCTCATGTTTTTGTTTTTTAGGATTAAGTTCTGGCTCAGTGAGTGGGTCCATGTGATGTGCTACAGGATCTGTGCTCGAGGACTCTCTGCCGCTATCCGATATCACAACAGGTAAGGAGCCTGCACAATGTGTAAAAATTGAAAATACATAAGGAATGTCTTTAGTTGTTGACTTCGTGTGTTTCCCTCACAACATTAGGGAAAATAAACCCCAAAAAGGAGGAATCTGTGTTGCCAATCACACCACACCTATCGACATTGTGATTCTCTGCAATGATGGCTGTTATGCTATGGTAAACAGGACACTTCTTTTTCTGAAACATCCCCATACCTGCTTAATATATCATGCATATTCATTAGGTACTTCTAAAATTATGAAAATGTGCCTATCAGGTGGGCCAGGTGCATGGAGGATTAATGGGAGTGGTCCAAAGAGCCATGGTGAGGTCCTGTCCTCATGTTTGGTTTGAGAGAGCAGAAATGAAAGATCGCCACCTAGTGACCAAAAGGTCAGCAAACTTCAGCACATCTATTAGGCTTGTTACTGCATGTCTTTCTAAAATGTTTTTACTTTCTGTGGCTGCTTTAGTACTAAGAGAGGCTTGCATTTTTCCCTTGCAGTGAAATCTTCTAAAATGTCCATATCTCTTATTATTCAAACATGACCAGATCTGTTAGAAAGCTACTACTGAGCTATGAGTCATACAGTTTCCAGTATCTCCTCACATCTCTGGTCAGACACATGTTCCAGATGTTTGATGTATTGTCTCAGCTGTGAATAACAGTCTTCAAAGGTGCTCTGTGTAGATTTATATATACCAAGGAAATGATTTCCATGATGCCTTTGTGCTGCTTCCAGGTTGAGGGATCATGTAAGTGACAAGACAAAGCTTCCCATATTGATATTTCCAGAGGGTAAGTGTGGCCATGTGGAGATATAGAGTTACTTTAGCCACATTTGTTCTCTGTCAGTCTCTTATATCATCAAAGATAAGTCTCAGTGAGTGTTTTTGTTGGCCTCTGAGTGCTGACAAATGAGCAGCTTCTTTATGTGGGTTTGGACTGAGCTCACACAGCTCTGTCCTGCTTTCATCTCCTCATGTCTGGTTTCCATAGGAACCTGTGTCAACAACACATCTGTCATGATGTTTAAGAAGGGCAGTTTTGAAATTGGAGGGACAATATACCCAGTAGCCATTAAGGTAAGTAAATCTGGACTGTCATTAAAGCCCCATCCTTGTGCAGATACATTTGGTTTAAATCATCACTGAACGTCTGTTTTTTTCTCTTCAGTATGACCCAAAGTTTGGAGATGCTTTCTGGAACAGTTCAAAGTACAGTATGGTGAATTACCTGCTGAGGATGATGACCAGCTGGGCCCTCGTCTGTAATGTCTGGTACCTGCCAGCTATGCACCAGCAGGTGGGTATGTCACGAGCTAAGTCACGTGTACGGCCCAGAGGTGCCACCCTCACCCCTTTGCAAATGTAAACACACTCACAGACACAGTACACTGAGTTTGTTTTTTATTTGAAAATGGCAGGAGGGTGAAGATGCTGTTCAGTTTGCCAACAGAGTGAAGTCTGCCATCGCTCACCAGGGAGGGCTGGTGGACCTGCAGTGGTAAGATTTTTTTTTCCTATATTATAACCTGTTAGTTCTGACCAAGTAAAATGACTGGAAAAGGGTATTCCATGAGTCCTGATACAAAATACAAAAGCAAAGAACTTTCTAACTATATACCATTTTCTCAGGGATGTGAATACTTTTATTAAATGTAACATAATTTAGGGGCACCAGTGGTTAGGTTGCACCCCATGTGCAGTGACCAAAGTCCTCCGAGCAGGTTTCATGGGTTCAAGCCCAACCTGTGACTTCTTTCCTGCATGTCACTCCTCCCCTTGTCTGTCTACAATTTTCTGTTGTTTTTCTACTGTCTTGTTCCTCTCAAATAAAGGTAAAACACCCCAAAATAAGTTTTAGGCAGTGAGTCTCAAACTGGGGTCTGGTGAGCCACAGCTTAGGGGTCCATGAAGTAATTCAAAATAAATTATTAAAGTAATGCCATGTAATTAAAAATGAAATAAATACGTATAGGGACCACAGCTCCATAAAACAACCATACTAAACCAATGACTCCCACATTATTCAGCTTTAGGCCGATAAAAACTCAGATATGATTGTGAGATATCATGTAAATCTATCACTCGTCATGCATTTAAAAAAAAAAAATCAAGAAAAAGCACAGAAGGCTTCTTATTTGGCTGCTCAAAGGATGACAAAAAGGAAGAAGCCATACTCAACTGGACAAGAGCTTGTATTTAGGTTGAAGAGTTTAAAATGCAGCATCTAGGAGTACAAATGGTATTAAACTATGTTTAATCAGCATGAGGGTTATGTGGGGGTCCTTCGAAAACTTTCTGCCCTGTAAGGGGTCCCTAGCCCCAAAAAATTTGAGAATCCACAGTTTAAGGGACCAATTATAGATGTAAAACAATGATACCAAACATTGACATATTTATTTGAATGCTAATTGTGTTAAACTATGTATTTTTTATTGTGTAGAAATAAAAAAAGTAATGAGTGTGCAGAATAATGTTTGCTCAGCAACAGTCCAGTTCCAGAATTTGCAATGACAGGGGAGCCAAATAAGTTAAACAATTAAACTAATCTGCTGCAGAATAACTGTTTAAAATCAAAGGCTTGTACAACTGTCATGTACAGGCGACATCACATTCAGAGTTATGCTTTAATCAGTAAAAAAACACTTTATCACGTTTTATTTTTTCAGAGTTTTTTATGTAATATTTTTTGCTATTATGAATCTAATGGATTTTCATGTTATTGGCATGGTATTGTTTTTTTGGCAGATATTAGCTTAAACTGTTTATATTTTAACAACAGATAAAACAATTGTCAGGTAATGTGCTGCCAATACAGTCCTCATAAAAATTCTTCTCCCCTTTGGATGTTTTAACATTTTATTGTGTTCATAAATCAATCATAGGCAATGTAATTGGGCTTTTTGCCAACATTTTTTTACAAAAACAAACCTCTTTCATGCTAAAGTGAAAGCAGATTTCTAAAAAGGTCAGCCCAGAAGGCTTGTAAAAAGGTAGAAGGTAAAATGAATGCTGTATAATATGGATAAATCCTGTCAGGCAATCTTATCCATCTACAAGAGAACAAGTGCTTGGTAGATTTATTTTCCAGCAGGACAATGCACTGAAACATACAGCAAAAGCTACACAGAAATGGTTTAAAGAAAACAAGGTAAATATCCTGGAGTCAAAGCCCAGACCTCAGACCAATAGAGAATTTGTGGCTGGACTTGAAAAGGGCTGTTCATGTCCTATCTTCATGCAGTCTGACAGAGTTTGAGCAGTTTTGCAAGAAAGAATAGAGTGCCATACATATTTTTATTGAATTGACATTACTTGGCAGAAATCTGTTATCACTTTGGCATTAGAGAGTGTTTTTTTTTTGGGTGGGGGATCAAAAAAGCAAAATTTTTAAAAATGGTAAATAATATTGACCAATGCTGGATTTATAAAATAAATAAAAGGGTAAATCATATACAGGGGTGAATAATTTTAATAAGCACTGTATATATAGAACCTCTTAAAATACTTAGGCTGGGACAAGATTTCATCTTTGGCAATTACACTTACCCATAGTACCAATAACCAATGTAATTTCACCATCCATTGGTATCAGTGAGCAAAAGTCTGTTGTTATTAAGCTTTGAGTGTTTGTATTTATAGTAAAGCTGTCAGCATTAATGTATTGGAATGTGATCAGAGTCCAGAATTAGTGCATTCATTTTTATAGCATAAATTGAATGTTTTATTGTCCCTTTCAGCACACTTTTGTTAAGCCAGTACAACACCTTCCTGCAGCCACAGTGATGTTAAAGCAGTTCACCACTGCTCCTTATTGCTCATTTCACTTAAAAAACTCACAGACAGCACAGTGGACAAGTCATCTGAACCATGTGTTATCAAACATTTACCTCTTTTACAGTTTCTTGTTTCTTTTCAATCCATAACAATTTCTTTTTTCCATAGTTCATGTCATAATCTTTGATATATCCAAAGTTCCTTAATTTCTTTCAAAATAAAAGCAGGTGTGTATCTAAACAGGAAGACAGTTACCCTTAATTTCAGGCACTACAAAAACATAACATGAAACAAAAACTGTTAAAAATACAAATAGAGAAATTTCATAATGCAAAAAAATGAGATTTATTGTGATTAACTAAGGAAATTCTGAGATTATTGGCTTTTTTTAAACTGACCGTTTGACAGCCCTGATTTTTTAGCAGTAGTTGTAATATTTAAAATCCAAAGAATGTTCCACATAAGCTATGCACACATTCTAGCCAACTGTCCAGCATAAAAAGAAGCAATCTAATACTCATTGACACTGATCCAGATTAGTGTTACAATGATCAGCACCACTCTTAGTTTGTCCACTTTGCATCTGCAGGGATGGAGGTCTGAAGAGGGCGAAGGTGAAGGAGTCGTTTAAAGAGCAGCAGCAGAAGCAGTACACCAGAATGGTAGTGGGAGACGACAGCAGTGGCCACAGTGACTGAGACCCTGAATAAATGCACTGTCCAAATCTCAGGCCTGTTTTTGGAAATTATACACTGGAAACGAGCCTCTCTTCTCCAGCATGCCCTCATTAACTTGGCCTGATGGGGAACACCGCTGAGTGGACTTTAGTGAAACCTCAGGTACAGCTTAAAGGAGGAGAGTGTGTGATTCACAGAACTCACACTTGCAATATAGACCTTTATGAGAAACAGACTGTGGAAAAGGAAAAGTCTTTGTTTTTACTGCTGAAGATACATACTGCTGTTGTGATCAAAATTTGATCTTGAATTGAATTTTTTGATTGCAGACTGCTGGGTAGAGAAACTAGGATTTTGTCCAGAATATTTTTTTAGATAGATTTTAGTTTATAGTCTCAGCACCTATGGTTTGATGCTACTATGGTAAAAGGACCTCAGAGGTAGCTGCAGCATTTTAAAACTTGCTGCATTTTAAAACTTAGCATCCCAATTGACAGTATCTATTATGAGATGGCTAGCATTTAAGCACTGAAGCATTGATTTAACATCTTGCAGTATTTCACTGCTACATTAACACTGATGATCATCCAGAAATATAGTGCACACTTTAAAAAAAAACAGCTCTATCAGTACTCTTTATAGAATCAAACATGAACTGAGAAAATCTTACTCTCATTCATTCAACATGAAGTGTTTTTGTGACCCTTGTTCACCCACTTTTTTTTCTGCACAGAATCACAAAGGTAAAGCAAGGACATGAGGGTTTGGCACTTAAATAATACATTAAAGTGCTGAGCGTGACAGGCTCAGTTCATTGAATGTCCACATGAGTTGTGAGAGTCTTAAAGGAGAACACACAGCTGAGACTTTTTGGTTTTCTCTCCACTTGAAGTTTGGTTTCCAGTGTTGCCGTTCGTCAGTACGGTTTCCTCCTTGGGCACTACAAGCAAAATTTAAGACATATTTGTTTTAAAATGACTGATTATGATGATGACACAATCATGATATTTATTTTGTTTGATATGATCAGCATTCTTACCTTCCTCTTCATTCTCTTCTTGAACACATGGAGCTGGTTTTTCCTGCACGTTCTGTGTACAAACAAATGCCACTTACATTCACAGTTGAATGATGTGTTTGATTTTGAAAATAATATCAGAACTTACTGGCATCAGGTTGACTTTGTTCCTCTTTTTCTGTTCCTGATATCTGCAAATATCAACCATGAAAAGCTGTTTACATAAGTGCTGAGAATTAAAGCTGAGTCTGATTTTTTTAACAACACTGTGTGTGGCCTGTGCAGCGTTTCTTTAAGATGTGATCTCCTTTCCCTTCTTTTTGTGAACCAGTCAGAGGAAACAATGTTGACGTGAATAATTTATGAAACTGATTAGCAGCTCACATCTGTGTCTCTTTCTACACTGTTCAAATAACAAAGAGGTTCAGACAGGCTAAGGTTAAAGTAAAGCCACTTTTATTGCCGGTCATAAAAGCCACCAAAGCTGCTCTGAGCAAACTTTTTTTGTTGTCACATTAAATGTCTTGTGTCTTGTAAGCTTTGATTATTTTCCTTAAGTGACATAAATATGCATAAAGTTGTAAGATTAATCAGTCAAAACACTAGTGCATTTCCTGTTTACTGCAGATTTTCTTACCTCTTATTAGTGAAAAACGTGATTAAGCTATGGCTGAGTTCCAATACAGCCTTGCCCCTGCCTCAATGTTTTGTGCGTTCACGTCTACGGTTAGGGGTGTCTTGATTCTTGTTGGAATTAAGGAATAGGGTGAAACGCAGGGGCACATGGCCATTCAGGAAGAAATGTTCCAGAGTCACACTCAAAACCAAGTGTTACTGGAAACCTCTCATGCAAGATGGCTATCCAAGAGTGTGAAAATCTTTCAATCTCACTCACTGTTTATTTGTATAGCACAGATTCATTAAATTGCTAATTCTTGTTACTTCAGACTTCGATTATCTAATCCATCAGAAAAGAGTCAATGGCAGAAAAAGCTGTTTGGCACTGGCAGAGAAAAATTTGGCAAATTTTTCATTTTTCATACTCAGCTCTGCTGCTCATCCCACCAATGTATCCTCCTTACAAATTGGCCCCATTAAAAAGGAGAGATAAAGGGTTATAAACTCTTTTTGTCAAGAAGCATTTTTACAACAAAGAAATAATCTACCACACAATTTTACTTTTTGTGCCAAGTTAACTAATAAAATGCTTTGGATTTAAACAACACAATAAACTTACTGATGCAAAACACTGAAAATACTGAGGGAAATCTAAAAGATGAAACTGTTATAATTATGTATGAAATAATCTACCCACATCTGCAGATAGGAGTCACAATTCCTGTTGGCAGGTTTGTTGTTCCTCTTTAGTCCATGCAGTGTCCATGTTTTGTTTTCATCTGCTCCAACATCCACCTTGCTTGTAGCTCCAGATGCAGTAGGCATCTGTGTCGCTCAGTTAGAACAACAAATATCAGATGTATGAAAAAAAAGAAAAATCCCCAAGATTTGGAGGAAACTCTTCGAAATGTGGTGACAGTGGATCTTGCCTTGCAGTGTTTCACACACTCTCTGCCCCCGTTGTTGTGGGCTGGCGGTGTGAGCAGGAAAATGCGGCTGTGGAGTTTTTGGAGGTGTTTGTTGTTGTATCCGTGGCAACAGTACGGAGTAAGAATGGAAAAGTGGTGAGGCCTCAGTGAATGAGAGAAAACAAGAGGATCCACTGGATTAGAGCTTACTTCATAAACTTTAAACTATTGAGAAAAATTCAAATCCTTATCATGCAGTTTTGGATTACAATGTGTTTTAAGGGTTTGATTAGTTTTACCTAGCTGTTTCAGATTTAACCACTTTTAAAGGACATCAGAAAAGTCTGCAGTCAGTCCTAATGTACAGACGAATAAAATGACAGCACTATAACAACTGACATTTTTAATATAAAAATGAACCATATTTTTGTAATGTATTCAATGCTTGAACAATCTGTCATTTTGTTGAATTCATTAACTTTTAATTAACTTGGTAAAGTGTATGGATACAGCTCTCACTCAGTTTATATCTTGTTGAAGTAAATGTATCTATATCTAATAGTTTAATAAAATAATCAATTTTACTTTTTCAGTATGATGATCAGATGTACACTATATTGCCAAAAGTATTCGCTCACCTGCCTTGACTCGCATATGTACTTAAGTGACATCCCATTCTTAATATGATGTTGGTCCACCCTTTGCAGATATAACAGCTTCAACTCTTCTGGGAAGGCTTTCCACAAGGTTTAAGAGTGTTTATGGGAACCTTTCTTCCAGAAGCGCATTTGTGAGGTCACACACTGATGTTGGATGAGAAGGCCTGGCTCTCAGTCTCCACTCTAATTCATCCCAAAGGTGTTCTATCAGGTTGAGGTCAGGACTCTGTGCAGGCCAGTCAAGTTCATCCACACCAAACTCTCTCATCCATGTCTTTATGGACCTTGCTTTGTGCACTGGTGCACAGTCATGTTGGTAACAGGAAGGGGCCATCCCCAAACTGTTCTCACAAAATTGGGAGCATGGAATTGTCCAAGATCTCTTGGTATGCTGAAGCATTCAGAGTTCCTTTCACTGGAACTAAGGGGCCAAGCCCAGATCCTGAAAAACAACCCCACACCATAATCCCCCCTGCACCAAACTTTACACTTGGCACAATGCAGTCAGACAAGTACTGTTCTCCTGGCAACTGCCAAATCCAGACTCATCCATCAGATTGCCAGATGGAGAAGCGCGATTCTTCACTCCAGAGAACGCGTCTCAACTGCTCCAGAGTCCAGTGGCGGCGTGCTTTACACCACTACATCCAACACTTTGCATTGCTGTTGGTGATGTATGGCTTGGATGCAGCTGCTCGGTCAATGAAACCCATTCCTTGAAGCTCTCTACACACTGTTCTTGAGCAAATCTGAAGGCCACATGAAGTTTGGAGGTCTGTAGCGATTGACTCTGCAGAAAGTTGGCGACCTCTGTGCACTATGGGCCTCAGGATCCGCTGACCCCACTCCATTCACTGAGCTCCTGAGAGCGACCCATTCTTTTACAAATGTTTGTAGAAACAGTCTGCATGCTTAGGTGTTTGATTTTATACACCTGTGGCAATGGACGTGACTGGAACACCTGATTTCACTTATTTGGATGGGTGAGTGAATACTTTTGGCAATATAGTGTACACCACTTTCCACATTATTAAGCTCTGTCGTGCTCAATAATGTGGAAAAGGGCATTTTGGGGGTTTTATTTTTTTTAAAATAACACTTATCATTCTGAAATTTGTTCAAAAACATTGGAGTTATGCTCTAATGGCTGATGACTTGAAAAATACCCTGTCATGCATTTGCATTATTATTTTGGTAAATAAGAGAAAATGTCATTTGCTTAATAATGTGGAAAGCGGTGTGTATAGAAGACTCATGGTGATGAGAAGAAGATTTTAGTCTTATTGCACATATGCAAATGTTTACAAATCAGTATATGAAGAGCACAAGAAAAAGCTTTTGAGAAACCCAGTTTTATTCTCAGCTTTGTACAAACAAATAACCTAGATAAAGCCAGCAGCCAGTATCAAATCATTTCCAGCCTGTATAGATGACTTTAAAACACTTGACAGTCTATTTTATGATTCTTCTTTCTCATCTCCATGTGTGATGGTGTAACAGAGCGACTTGTAGTCAATGTTGCCCATGGGGTCGATGGGAGCAAGAGCGAAGGCCTGATCCACCTACAGAGAATTATGAAGGGAAATTAAGATAATTATACAAAACAATATTCAAAAAGTTTATAATCTTGGAAATAAAGACACAAACCTCTTCTGCTGTGAATTTATCAGCCTGGTTCATCAGCAATCGTTTGAACCTTCGAGAAAAAAAATGCCAGAAAAAATTAGGACGAATATATTTTGGTGTTTGAGAAAAAATAAAGTAAAAGCTGATAATGAAAAGCATCTTACTCATCCTTATTAACAAAGCCCGTCCCATTAGGATCAAAAAGTTTGAAGGCACCGAGGATAGTGTCCTCTGGATCAGTACCTGGAGGAAAGAGAAAAGTATTGTGAAGAATTTCTTTAAAAAATATCCAAGATAAATCGGAAATTTTGTTATTAGTGCTCACCATTGAGTTTCTCCCCAAACAGAGTCAGGAACACGGTGAAGTTGATGGGACCTTTCCCCTCATTCAACATCTCATCCAGCTCCTCGTCTTTCACATTCAGCTTCCCTAAAACCCCCGTACACAAAAACAAGAACATACACACAAAGATGCATGCATGGAAAGTAAACAAATATATCAAATGTGATCAGTAAGGGCTTGCATTTTTATTTTTGGAAATAATTTCATGTTTAAAAAGTTTAACGGTAAAATTACCCAGCTGTCCATAGGTTTCCTTTAGGTCCTGCTTTTTAATAACACCATCTCTGTCTTGGTCAATACAGCCAAAAGCCTTAGTAGGATAAAACCAAAGAAAAAATAATGATCGACATTAATTGAACTAATAATTTGACTCTTAAACCACCAAAAAGTTGATTTTTAAACTTCAAAATAACTGAGTCTTCCTTCTATACATGGTAAATTCTCTAAATGTGAGACATTTTGAAACTTAAAATACCAGTACAGTAAAATCTGAATTTAGGATCAAAGTGGTCTTTTTCTGTCACAGTTTACATGAAATAATGATAATGACTTGTGGTTAGTAAAAAAAAAAGAGGGAACATCTGCTCCTCTCAAACATTGCAATTGTCTTGTATAAATGCATACATCAAAAATCACAAGTCCATTCAAATCTTCTACAAATATATTTATATTGGATGTGAAAATCCAGGGCAGGACACAGTAGTGTACCTCTTTGAACTCCTGTATCTGAGATTGCTCAAACATGGAGAAGACATTTGAGCAGGACTTCTGCGCTCCCCTCTGTCTCTTGTTTGAGGCTTTCTTACTTGCCTTTGAAAACGAACAAACACAAAATTAATCACTTTACCTACAGATGTACATGTTGACTCCAGCTTTGTGCTGTTTGTGCTACAGTAGTGAAACATCTTACACAATTACTAAATCATGTTCCTAAATACTCTACATCCTTAGAACAATATAACAGTAGTTTCTACTCTTTTCTTTGGCTGAAAGTATTAAAAGTGACTTACCATATCTGAGTGATGGAACGTGGACTCCCAGCAGCGGTATGATGCTGGAGTGGGTTTTATGTACGGCCCATCTTATCTCCTGCCCTCCTATAATAGCTTCTGGTGGGCAGCTCAGTCCCTTACATGGCTGTGGCTGTACTCCATGAATCTCTGAGAGGACCTGATAAGAGGTGAGCAGCCAGGATTTCTCTGGTCTGGAAAAGAGAGATATGAAGAGCAGGGAGGAGACGGGACAAAGTGACCTCTGACGTTTGACAATTAGTTTCAAGGACAAATTTAGCTCTTGAGGTTACTTTTGGATTGAAAATACATTTCACCAGTGAAGTTTCCATTTTGATTTCATACATTTTTCATAAACATACTTCTTTAACCTCCTTTAATTTGAAAGAAAAAATCATTTTCAGTGGATATGGCAGTCTTTTTAAATCTTAGGGAAGAAACCACAAGTCTAAATGTTCGCTTAGAGGTATGATTAATAATCAATTGGTTAATGAATGATGGAGATGTTATGGTTGTGTGTCTATGTGGAAAGTTTACAATTTCCAGTAGCACTAAAGTCCTGCTCAGACCAAAAACTTACAGTGAGATCAGCTGAAACTTGAAACCACCCGCAATGGACTGAACTGCAACATTCTCAAAGCCTCTCAGTTCACAACACTGCAACTGAGAGAGACAATGTTTCATTTCTATAGTAGCAAAACTATGTGCTTCGGTTTCTGCTTCCATGCCTGTCCTGTACCTGCATCTTGTGATATGAATGAAAATAGTGATAATGAATTGCTACAGTTGCAATTCTGCTTTTATCAAAACAAAAGCCTAACATGTTTTACTCTTTGTGTGCTTGAGGCCAAACATAAAAACAAAGACGATCTGGCTGCAGACCATTCATCTCTGACAGCCACTCAGGACAGAAATGACGTTATTTACTGGTACAATGTATTTCAAACTGTATTTTTATTTTAGTCTGGCAGTTAAACTCATGAGATCACCACATTGCGTTTAAAACAGGCAACCAAACATTTCATAAATAAAACAGAAATAAAATTCTGAGGTCAAATTTGAGATTAAATTGAGTGTAGATCTGTTTTAGTAGTTACTCAAATGGAGGCTTGCTTTATTTTTAGTAACTTTAGCTTAAATAGCTATGCTAGCTACAAAATTATTGTTACTATATACGTCAATGTAGCCAAGTTAGCTTTAGCAACATGAGCTTTAGCAAAAGCACCTAAACCTAAATTACCCAAATAAATAATGCAGATACATGGTTTTGAAGCTGCTTCATAAGCTTAGTTTTACGTTAGAAACATAGCTCTATTATCTACATAGCTTATGCAGCTATCAGAGCTATGAAGTTACAAATTTTATAATGGAGGTTAGTTTACTCAGCTTTATTAAATGTTTTATAACCAGGTCTTGCAGGTCAGGTTTTTAACTTTCCACTTTTGGTATCCCAACTGTTACCTTAAGCCTTATCCTAACCCCAACTTAGTTTAAGCTGATTTTATGTCTAAAGTTTTAGCATGTACAGTAGTACCATTCTGAATAATATGGCATCTCATTGAACAGTCTCTGACAGGGGATGTCAGAGATGAACGGACTGTGGCCAGACCCCTCTCAAACACATCCAATCTTTTGGATATGTTGGCAACTTGACAAGCTGGACTGCACTGTCAGCATGCCTATTTAAAGGTGCATTAGCTACATTCCTCTGCAACTGTCCCCTGTAACACTCTTTAACAATCTTATTGTGTCAGAAATCCTTGGTCTGAACTGGACTTAGAGGTTGTAACTGAGCCTTCCAACAAATTATCATTTAGCTCATGCTTAATACTCAATGTTTGAATTACACACTGGCTTTCAGGGAGCCCCATTTTAAGATGTGCACCAAGTCACACACGCCACATGGACATATTATAAGTGCAGTGTGATAAACATCAGAGTTAACAGTCACTCTGCCACTTCTTCAGCAGGGAGTTAATGCCATCAGGAACCTGTTGATTAGGCACTAAAACAACAACTGAAGTATAGTGCAATACCCACGATAAAGCATGGAGGTGGTAGTGCCAAGGTATGAGGATGTTTTACAGGTGATAGAGTAGGAGATTTGTTTGAAGTAAAGGGTATCATGAGGAAGGAACAGTACCACTCCATCCTCCAGCATCATGCAGCTCCATCTTGAATTAGACTTATCTGTCAAAAGTTTGTTTTACAGCAAGATAATGGCTCTAAGCCTTCTTCCGAGCACTGTCAAGATTACCTTGAAAAAAAGAAGAGGAAGGTGTTCTTCCGAATATGGTTTGGTCCCTTCACTTCCAGTTGAGCTTGTCTGGGACAAATTGGATCAATCAGTCAGAAAAGTGGGCCCCACGAATCAGCAATCTCTCATTGATGAACTTAACAAAGCTTGGCATACAATTCTTGTCACATACCTTAAGAAAAACATGTGGACTGAATGCCTCGTATCTGCCATGCTGTTGTTAAAGCCAGATGAGATTACTTTGAAGAAAACAAAGTCTAAGCAGTAAAAAACAATTTCTTGATAATTTTAGTAAAAATGTATTCTGATGAGTGGCTATAATAATCATCTTTATTTTGTTGCAAAGTATACTAGTGAAACTTTTTGTGGCACAAATTGGCCTGTAGTTTGCATAAAACAAAATAACCTTCAAGTTGAAAACTTTTTAGAGCTCCACCTAAAGGTCTCATTGGAGGCTTTCAGGGGAGCTCCTGCCCTTTTCAGTGGAGCCGAGCTCTCATTAGCTCCCCGTAATGAGTGTGAGAGCTGGGACAGTAGCTACCACAACAAACTTGCTGTCAACAGTAAATGAGTTCCTATTTTGTTTAATCTTACATTACAAAATAGAAAAAAAGCAATTATTCACCAAAATGACTGTTTTCATCTGGAGATGAGCTGTGTAATGAATTTGTTTGTTTTAAAGTTGAAACTGTATTTAGGTTTTAACTAGCATTCAAATAGCAACATAACAAAAAAGTTTAAGCAAGAAAAGTCTATTATCTCAAACCCTTTTTGTGGTGGGCCAAATTACCAGGTAGGTGGGCTCAGGCCTTTAAGGCCTGCCCATAACACTGCGGCAGGTAGTTCCGATTATTCTGAATACTGAATACTTACTGAAAAATTTACTGGGAACTTTTTCACATTGAAAGTTTTCTAATAACAAATGTTTTTAATGTCACAAGCATTGGAGTTTATAGTCAAAAAAAGTTTATTTCCACGTTTTCTTTGCCTCGCCTCCCTGAAATACTCACACTGATCATACTCTTTCTCTAGCAGTGGCTCAGTTAGTTCAGCACTTGCCTGTCAATCATGAGATCCCTGGTTCCACCCCGTAGTGCCTATACTTCTGCTCTAGCAAAGTCTCGAGAAGTGATACCTTAGGGTCCCTATCCACCAGCTGAGACTCAAAGGTACAAATAACCTAAAACCTGTCATTGAGTTTTTAAAATCATGACAAAAATAACATGAATTCAAAGATTCTACAATACATAACTTTTATTAAGCAAGTTTATATACAGATAAGCTTATTCACAACCATGGTAAACTGTATAATGCATAAGATAGAACCTACTAGCAAACACACTTAAGAGTATAAACTCACAATTTAAATATACAACAGAAAATAAAGAAATATTTTATAGTTTACAAGAGCAATTACAACACAAAAGAAGAGTTAAATTAATTCAAAGTGTACAACAGTATTTACAGGAATAAATACCTTGTGTTGTGCATCTCACTCGTTTGCACTGGTATTATAACTTACATTGCTACTTACATTGTACATACCCAAACACTAAAAGGCAGTGATACATATCCATAATGTATTTCAATGAGCTTCATGCCACTGATATTCTGAGTGCAACAAAGAACTGATTCTTAAACTTTAGTGACATGTAAATTGCTACAGGTTGGGCTAATATATGACAAAACAAAGTCTATAGTACAAGTTATTTGCTGCATCCTGCTTAGTACATCTGAGTTTCCAGTTTGCAGACAAACATCCCCCTCAGCTTGAAAAAGGCCAGAGCTGCCGACTGTAGATGTCGGGTCGTCAGGGTTCTCACATCAGAGTTCAGGCTTGCTTTTCTGTTCTCCAGCTAGGAGAGATCTCGGCTCCCTTTAATGTGTCAACATGCATGCTGCCATCTTACAGGCCACTGCTGAGATGAGAGCAGCTCCACGACCGCTGCCCTCCTCTGACTGGATGAAAGTGATCTCACAGTGAGGGGTGAGGTCTCTAACAATTTTGTGGAACCTCTCACGAAAACTGAAATAGGAAAATACATGTTTAGTCAAATCTTCAACAGTTTAACAACCTTCTCCTTTTAAGGTATCCAATTGTGTAATTATTCTAACTTAAATAATATGGATTTATGGACCAGCATAGTTCCCTGGGTCCCCATATGAAATTCCCCATCATTTAATTGCCAGAGGTGCACTTGGATAGGCATTCGATAGTTTTCACATTCTGTTGTCTTGTGAAATTCTTCTTTGTGTAGCCACTCAATAGTCCCTGTATTCCCTTTACAGTGTACTTAAACATAATCTAAGAATCTAAGACATTCAGAGGTGTAAAACAGCACAATATCTCTCACCATGGGTGCAGTTTGTAGACAGATCCGTCAACGCCCACTGTGATATTCAGTGCATCCTGACTGCGTCGCTCCCTCATCAGGTTGATGACACCAGCAAGCCCAGCGCCACACATGTGAGCAGAGCGAGTGGAGACACTTTCACAGACAAGCCGCACAATGTCACAGTCCAGCTCTGACGGCAGAACCCCCAGCGATGAGAGGATGTTGTAGATCTGTTTTCTGTCCCCAGTGTCACTGAAATAAAATGACCAGGAGACAAAACTGAAAACAGCAAAAATCACTAGATACAGACAATAAATTCTAAACTATTCAGTCTCTTATTTCTAGGCGTTGCATTATTCTGTATTCAAATATGTGCCCTGACTTAATCAAATGCTGATATGTATACCATGTTTATAGATATTACAAATTTACTATTATTAGTGTTTTTTCTTCTGTACTCAGGGGTCAAATGTTTAAAGACGCTTTTAAAAGCAGCTGTGGTTAACGCCAGCAAGTTAAGTGAAACAAATCACTTCCAGGTATCCCCCATTAATACTGTTATATAAGAGTGTGTCATCAGCGTACGCTTATATAACACGTCAGGCTTTACGTTGTCCCTTGCTCTTCTCCTGTGCTAATGCAAATTCATTGATTACATTTACTCAGTCATATCCTATCTTGTCTTATTTAACACACAAAAAAATGTAGCCATCCAAAGCCGTATAAGTGTTGAAGATTAATTGATTCTCACCTCTCCACCTGTGAGACACAGCGTGTCTCAAAACTGCCTCGTGTCTTCAGCTGCTCTGAGGCTTCACCATTAAACAGCAGGTCTTCATTTACCAATTTCATGAGAACGACCCTGACCAGCTCACCCATGTACTTCCCACTGATCAGCTTCTCATACCTACAGAAGGCAAGGACAAAATAAAAGGCTGTTAACTTTAAAACTCAGAAACAGAAAAGAGGGGAAATCAACTCCAGAAGGGATGTTTGGAGAACTGGAAGGATGTGAATGTATGAAGCAACATGATTGCACATCTTTCTTTCTTTGAGCAGAATGGGAGAGAAGGGGAGTGAATGAGTGGGACAATGTCAATGCTAAAGAGGCTGAATGAGGCTGGTCTCAGCAGTTGTTGGTGTGAAGGGGCTGCCGGTACAAAAGGTAAACAGTCATTAGCCCCACAGTTACTGTAGCAAGCTGCCGAGTGGGATCATTTATCTGAAACTGACTGACCGCTGACGCATGAGGGCTCTGATCATTTACAAACATCCTCAGGAAAATCACCTGGTATCCGAGCAACAACACAGAGACCTCAGGTGAGAGTCAGGTGAGAATTGCCACAGGGGGGTGATTAATCCAGAGAAATGATAAGAGAATGAAAGAGGGGGTGTATGGCACGTTCTAAATGACAGTGCTAATCCTTCATCCCCTGCATGTAAAGAGACACATTACTTCAAGCTTGAATGTCTAATGACTGGCTCTCAGTTGTGAGTGAGTACAGTAGGTGAGGACAGGTCACATGTAGCGCCTTTTTTAACTGCTGTATGACACTTACAACTGCTCTCCGGGGTTAACCGAGTTCTCGTCCACCACTCTGTCGTACTCCAGTCTGAACTCCTCCAGTTCCCCATTGTTTCCAAATGCTCCCCATTCTGTGTTCACACACATCCGACCCTCCTCGCCTTCCACCAGCTCCACAGTCCTCATCTCTTCCATGTAACATGCATTACAACCAGTGCCTGGTGAGAGAAAAGCATGCTAGACATGCTTCTGACTACATATTTCATACATATAAGTGTGATGTTTGAGTTTGTTTTAAATACTCACCAACAATGATTCCAACTTCGCAGCTGCGGTCTTCGTAATAGCAGGAAATCATGGTGGCAACAGTGTCATTCACCATGGCAACCACATCCATCTCAAAGTCCTAAATGACAACACAAAATAATAAAATGTTTGAAAGAGAGCAGCTGTTGCAATGTAGTTAATCTCTATACTGAACTCTTTTGATGTGTTACATATGCATGCCTTTTCTCAGAGAGTACATGCTCTATAGGTCGAGAGGGGTCTGGCTGCAGACTGTACATCTCTGATGGCAACTCTCACAGAGTGTTTATCTCAGACGCCATCTTTTCAGAATGGAATTTCATGCTAAAACTTTCAAAATAAAATTAGATTAAACCTCAGTTTATGGTTAGGATAAGGATCATGGTAACAGTTACGATACCAAAATTTCTAAGTTAAAAACCTCACCTGCAAAACCTGATAACAAAAAAATTGAATTAAGTCCAGTAAACAGTCTGCTTACTGGAAAAAAGCTCTAACTCCACAAAAACATTCTAACAAAGCAAATGTATCTCAAGTAGCTCCATTAGCTGCACAAGCTGTGTAGCTAATATAGCTAATGTAGCTAAAGCTCACAAAGCAGCTTTGTAAGTTGCCTAGATACGTTCTCTACATAGCTATGTTAGCTTTAGCTATTTTTGCTAAAGCCCACATTGCTTAAGCTAACTTAGCTGCATTGGTTTTTGTAGTAACATTAATTTTGTAGCTAGTGTAACTATGTTAGCTTTAGCTGAAGTTAACAAAGCTACTGTCCATGTAACTACTTCTAAAACGGGTCTATACTTAATTCAATCCTGGATTAGACCCCTGATCTTTTTCTGTTTTATTATATTGCTAAGTCTGTAATGTCTGCAATGTGGTTATTTCATGAATGCAACTGCAAGACTTTGTTTGCAAATAAAGTTAAAAAATAAATAAATGAATAAATCTGCACTTCCGTTCTGAAATAGACAGCGTCTCAGATGAACAGTCTGTGAGCCTGGCTAGTCTGCAGCCACACTGTCAAGTCTAGGTCAGCTTTACCCAGACTTCGGTATGCTGCCGCCCACTTTGAATCCTGAAAATTCTCTGGGGCCCACAAAACCCTCATACATCCATAACATGAGACTCATAGTTATTTCAGGTAACTTGGGCTAACTGAAATAACTTCAAATATCCCTTTCACTGCTGCTTCCCAACTATAATAATTTATTGTTGCCTTTAGAGACTTAAAATTTACACAGAAAGTGCAGAATAACAAAGTACAATTAATAAGCCACTATTGTTAGCACACTTTTGATCAGATATCTGTAAAGTCACATTTTCTTTGTTAATATTAATCTCTTTAACCGTACTTTACAACTCTAAAATCTCTTATGAAGTAACATTATGTCTCCAAAAGAACTAATAAATTGCTAGAATAAGGAAGAAAAAAGAAGAATATTTAATGGAGTGGCACTAGTTAATCCAACACCAATCAAACAGTCAGATTTTTTTTGGTTCTGGATTTTTTTTTTAAATTATGAACTTAAAATTTTTTTTTTAGAATTATCTAAAATGTGGTTGTTTGGTTTTCATTTATTGCAAATGACCTAATACGGCCCATCTGAAGGACATCTAGGGCCCACCAGTGGGTCCCAACCCACACTTTTAAAAGCACTGTTTCAGAGAGGTTAACTTGTAGGAAAAAACGGTGAAGTTCACTTTCCCGATTTCAAAAATGTTTAAGAAAAGGTGATAAAAAGATATAAAGATCAGGTGTGAAGAAGGGTAATTGTGAAAATCTTAAATTCCTGATTGTGTGTTATTGTTTCTGTTTTTGTCCAATTTTTTTGAAAAGTTGTTGTAAAGTGTATTTCTAATGATGCAGTTTAAGTTGCCTTGCTGAATCTGTTTTGTAAAGACAGTAGGTGTTATAAGCATCAGCCCACACCTTTTTGATTCCAATCCCTTAATGCTTTTTTATTTGTAATGAAGGTAAATATTCCATGTCTATGGTTTGAATTCTGATTGAAATAAACTGCCACTTCTACCTGTTTAAAGCCCTCGCTCATCACTGATTGCTCTGTTGGATAGTCTTTTTTGTCCTCATGCAGACTTAACCCTGGTGCATTCTTACCTACAAGACTAATACTGATAATTAGTGATATGACCTTTAAGTCTGGTTCTTTTGCACCTTCTAACCCACATCAGTCACAGGAGTGCAGAAACACACACTCTTTGGTTTCAGGATGTATTCTTTCTGTCTCTAAAGGTAAAACTGAAGTGGGGGAAAAGTTGTTAAAGTTGCTGAGCTGATCTCACTGGAAGCTTTATATATTGCCTGGATCGGTCTAGGTTATTCTGGGTTTTTATTTCTATTTTTATTCTTGGTCTTAATTTTTATTACAGAATCTTACATATCTGGGTTTTTATGATGTTTTTCTAAACTCACACCAATTTCATCTTTTGAATGTTCTGCTAGTTTTTATGATGTTAGAGTTATATTGCTGGCTGAGTTGTTCATGGGTTCTTCTGTTGTGGGGGTTTTGTCTTTCTTGTGATGTTTTGCTGTTTGTGTTTTGCTTTGTAACTTTGATTCTGCTTGTTGTCAAAGCACTTTGTAAATCTCTGTTTTTAAAGTTTATTATTATTATTATTATTATTATATGGATTTTTAATGACTTGGAGAAAAGTAGATTTTCTGTATGATATATTTTGGATTGTGGAGGATTTTTGACAAGAGCTGCTGTTTTATTTGTTTTTTCATTTCTTTAAAAGTATTACAGTCTTCTATCTTATGCTATATTTGTATGTATGGCTTCTCTTTTTCAATTAGAAGCTTTATCTTCACTGATGCCTGTCCTCACCAGGAAACTCTTGGGAGAGATTTTGCAATTTCAACAAACTTTCTCCTAGTTCAGTAACAGTTAAATATAAGACATAACCATATGCCTACACAAAAAATTCAGGCTTGTATTGTTCATTAAAAATAAAATAATACTTATATACAAAGACTTACCCCTCGTCTCTTGATGGCGTCTCTGAGTAAACCAACAACATTGTTTCCCTCGGCCCCAGACGCCTTAAAACCTTTGGTCCAGTTCAGCAGGATACCCTGTGGAAATAAAGGAGACAAACCTGAACATAAAAATCCATGCTACATGCAGGAAAATTTGATGGAAGCTATTGTCTGATTTGAGCAATACCTCAGAGTATGCCCAGTGAACAGAACAAGATTCTACCTTGTCAATGTCCTCATGCCGGACAGGAAAGGAGAAGGTGAAACCCAGGGGGAGCTTCCTGTGCTTAATATGATGTTTGTCTAAAAAGTCTGACATGCACTCTGCTATGTAGTCAAACAGCTGTACAGAGAGAGAGAAAGAGAGGACATAATATATGTTTCACTTCAAATTTAAAGAGCTAGTCTACATCTAAGAGGTTTAGCGTAAATGTTAACATGATCAGACCTTTTACATTTCTTTCAAGCTCTCTTAGGTATTTTTGATAAATAGTCATAGAGCTAATTTGGCTTAAACCATTATCTTGAAATAACTTTATATGAACAATTAACACTCACTGAAACTTCAGTAGAAATGAATTAAAAATCAAGGGCAACTAACCATTTCAGCAGTGCCTGTCATGGCATCTTCAGGAATGGAGTACATTTGATGCTTGGTCTCCACCTTCCAGCTCCTCTCCTCATCTGCACCCACCTTCACCAGCATCACCCGGAAGTTTGTTCCCCCCAGGTCCAGAGCCAGGAAATCTCCTACCTCTGGGATTTTCAAAAACCTTGATTACACCTTAAGGTGAGTTCTGATTTGCCTTTCAGTTGTCATCCCGTGACTGAAAAAAATGAGCTTACCTGATCCTTCAGGGGTTGAGCAGACGTAAGTTGGAAGCATTTTGACACTGGCCTCTTCGTGCGTCTCCACGCGCAGTCCTCTGTCCATCTCTCGCTGCATCCGCTTCATGATTTCTTTGAGATCTTCTTTATCAAGCCTGAACTCTGACAGGATCTGCTCCACCTGCAGCAAGAGGAGAGAGGAGCCGGTTAAGAGCTGCACACAGTACAATCAAATCAAATTTGTTAGCACAGAGAATGAACTTTGGAGTTATTGCTCAAATCATCTGAATGAATGAATGAATGAATCTATATTCAATTTTTGGAAACAAGATGAGAAACCAAAGTAAATAAAAAAATCAGGAGAATAACATGCTCTGGAAAGAATAAATTTATGACAACAAAATGAAGGGAAAGCTCTCAGATCTGCACAACAGAGCTTCCAAAAACAACTTTATGTTTAATCATGTAGAGAATAAAGAAGCACTGTAAACAATGACATTTTAGCAAGAGTCTCTGCTGTGTTTAAGGACTATGAGTATTCCCTTAACAGTCACACATAAAATCACAGTAAAACTCATTTATGAGTTAATTAAACCTTGCCAAACTCTTATCAGGCTGAAAATCCCATCTTACCAGGAAGATTTTATCAACCACAGAGCTGTAGCTGCACGGCATCTTCACCATCTGGTCCAGATGAGAGCTGACACATGGCATCTTCACAGGTTTAACTAAATGAGCCTCAGTGTGTGTGTTTCTAGGAGTGTGGTGAGTATGTGTCCACCCTGGGTGTGTGCAGAGTCACTGAAGTGTGAGTTCCCCTGAATGAGAACCTCAGCTGTTTTTATGCCCAGGTGAAGTGGGCCGGCCATACCAGATGCAAACGCCCACCCCTTTCCTGTGTCACCCCATCTGGCCATCAAGGTTCAAATGCACACATGTAAACACACAAGTACACAAGGGTGCAGCCTTTGCCAAAGAACAAAAGCAAAAATCATTGTGACCTAGTTTCTATGCACAGCTACATTTCAATGCAGGGACAAAGGGGAAACATATCACACAAGAACAGAGTATGTTTAAATTTAATCTAGGATTTGTAACTACATACTGCTCTTTAAATGTTGATTTAGCCTATAGTATTCTTTTATTGTAAATAAAATGATTTTTAATGAACCCCTTAGGCATAAAAATGACAGTGTGGGAGATACTGACTTATCTAATAAATAATAACAATGATTCACAGTGTCTGAACTTATTAAAAGGGTTGTACAAATATTGACAATCAAGCCTGCTACTTAAATCTCCAGTTAAGAACTTTAGGTTTGTCTCATTTTTGGCACCCGCAACTTTTCTTTCCTTGCTTAGTATCATGTTGTCTTTTGTAACAAAAATATGATTCTTCTTTTTTTGACAGTCAGAAGTAAAGCTAAACTATCCATAAATATACAATATATGTGATAAATTCATTTTAATGAGAGATAATATCAATATGAAACAATTTAAAGCAATTTCAATATCTTTTTGGCTGATTTGCAATTTGATGAACTCTGTTTTTTTTAATTAGTTCATGCAGTTGTTTGTTGCATTTTTTTTTAAATTGGGACCTAACTTCAAGATAATTTTATAACTGTTTAATTACTCTGATTTGAAATTAAGTGCTCTTCCATGGATGCCACAGAAAAAACAAATCTAATTTTAATCATTTGTAACATTTTCCTTTGAGTCTATAGTAAGCCATGAAAGTGATCTGAATAGGATCCGAACAGAAGTCCTTTTGGGACAACTGCAATGTATCCCTCTGTCTAATATCTAGCCTACCCCATGACAGCAGATTAAGTTATTAATGTAGCTGAATAGATACAATGTTTTGTTTCATTGAGGGTCTTATTTTCTCAAGTAGGTCATAAAGAGTGATCATCATTAATTTTTTAATAAATAAAATAACTTCTTATGAGAGTTTTAATATTTAAATATGATTTGGCATTATAATAAGGGTATTTTTAAATGTATTTTCAGTCTCAGATTCATCTTTGCTAGATTAACTTTTTATTAACAAAAAAACAACCCAAAAGAACCACCTTAATTTGTCCTGGATTCTTATTATTGCAAGTATAAACCATCAAAGGACGTTTTTAGGCAAAAGAGGTTAAACATAAATGTGGCAATCCAATATTTGCTTTCATGAGCCAATGTCTGACCTGTGACCCCTCTACAACCATTCAGACCTAAAATATCTAAGACATTTTAACATGAACTTTGTGATGCCACACAGTTATCTCTTTGTAGGCCTGAAATAGTAATTTGTAAATTTAGAAACATGTCTAAAATTAGAAACAGTGGGATGAATGACCTTAAAAGCTAACATTAGTTAGCTGCAGGTGGAGGCCTCCTGTGCTTATCAGCTCCAGCAGTTCACCTGAGCAGAGGTCAGAGCTTTTCTTAGCTCTGACCTCAGGCTGTAAGGTAACCATGACCCTTACATCACAAGGGGATGCATTGATTTCTAGTAAACCCAAATAGTGACATTAACCTAATGATATGAATAATGCAACACTGCTCATGAATGGTGTAACACAAAATGTTTCCTCATTTTCAGATGAAATGGCCACTGCAGTTTGAAAATGAGGAAATTTCCAAAACGTTTTACTCTCCATGGGTTCTTTTCAAAGCTATGTGGCACCTAATACAGACAACAATATAGTGTCCTCTAATAAAAACAGAGAAAGAAAACGTTATTTAATTTTCTAAAACATAAGACCATACTGTAACCAATCTCAAATATCTCTCTTGAAATAAGTGATTTCATTACAAACGTTTTAACCAGCTTGTGCATGAATAGTTAACACATTTACAGTAATTGACTTGCTCATTTTTAATAAGGCCATCAATGTCCATAGTTATTCCACTTATTTAACTGGTAATACGTCACTTTTTGACCAGTGACTAGAAGTAGACAGGCTAAGTAGACGTATGAATTATGATATATTCATATTAAGCTATGCACTTCTTTTGAAATGTAATAGCAAAAGGAAGACAAGAAACATGAAAACTCGCAGGATGCTTCAAATTAGGCTAGAAAAAAGCATCACCAGTAAGTCATAATTTTTTTCTTTACCTTATCCATCGTATCACGACGAGGATTAAATTGTCACTGTCCCTCCGACCATCTGTGCTCACAGGTTCACACCAAAATTTCGAAGTTTCTGTTCCTTATGTTGTTTCAAGTCATCTTCTCACGTTGTTCTTATGGCAGACTGCTTACATATCTGCTGTAGGCCCTTCTCAATGCTTGGACACAGCTGAATTCAATTCTTTAAAAAAGCGGGTGAAAGTCACTAATTTTGCTTTATACAGGTAGCCGTAGGTAGGCTAAGCGACACGAAATAGTACCGTCGTTCCTGTTTATTTAGCTAAACGCCCGTGAATTTCTCGCCATTCTTGATGTAAACAGGTCCAGTTAATGTCCACATCAGAGGGATACTAATCAGCTCTATGTAAGGTAAAACAAAAAATAATATTATAAAGAAAAAACGTCGAATTTCTAATCCACGCCGTAATATAAATAACAAATTATACGCCAAATTAGAAGAACAAAATATCAGTTTTGCGTTAACTTAATACCTTAACGCAAGAAAAACTAGTTCCAGGAAAGACAAAAAAACATTTCTCCTCAGGTGCAGCTGTCAACAGATGCACCCAGAGGTCTCAACGGTTTCCATGCCAAAACGATTTCCGTGTGTTGCCTGGGGAATGAATTACAGGCACACTTCTGCCATGGAAAACACTTAACACTGAGTTAAGTGGCCAGGGCGAAATTGTTTAATGGAGCAAGCTTACCTAGGAAAACATCAATTGAAGCTGCCATGTTTTTTGGTAGGCAGAAATGGTACACATCAGAACAGAGAGCTGGGTTAAAGTCTAAAAACATCCTTATTTTCTTTTTACCAGAGAGAAAAAAAGCTGCATAGTTACTGTTTCAAATTGGGTTAAAATTTATTTACTGAACAGATGTTCATTAAGGACTCCTGTGGGGCACTGTGGGGTGTGCTGCCCCCTACCAAAAATTAACCAAAGTGGTACCTCCTGTCTTCTTGCAGCTCTTGATCTGTAAGTCTACTTCTTAAAAGAACAAAAAAAAAAAAACGGGAGAAAGAAACGCTTCTTCTTCTTTTTTTTTAAACCCCCAAAATATTACTTATTAAGAAATTTTGCATGTAATTTTGCTAATTATCTCATCTGACACCTACCCTGAGCTATTAGTATCAGCCATTGAAATTAATATAGACAGACCTCGTAATACTTGTCACTGATTATTTAATTGGCATTTTAGGTCATACAGAGGCATAAGTATTCATTTCACTCTGAGTCATAACCTGCCAAATGTCATCACAATTTGACTTTCCTGGTAAAACAAACAAACCTACCATGAGTGGGTATCTAGTTATGGAAATTTTGGCTCTAGTCAGTGATCAGGATCATTTGGCTCAGATCAGCAGGAAGACCCGGCTCTTTTGGCTCCCAAACAGCTCTTCATTTGGGTATCAGTTTGGCTTCATTTGGCCTGCCAAATTTAGAAATGTCATTATGATTGTTATTTGTGCAGGTATTTTACAACTATGCTCAGTTTTAAATTGGTGAAAATATCTATTATTTTTCAAAATATACAGTTTCCGCAAAACTCCTTGAGGGTGTGATAAAGACCTGCTTACTGGCTTGGCTGTATAACACACCTGATATAAAACATTAATGCTACACTGTAAGGCTGATGTCCCTACTGTGTGGTGTGCCTGTGGTAGAACATTGTGGAGAAAAGATCATCCTAACTAATCAAACCTAACAAAAATAAGAATGATAATAATGTAAGACACCTATTAAACAGGATCTGGGTCTCATCATTCACAAAAAGAATTGGCTCTTTTATGCCAATACCAAGTCTAGGTGGGCCCTACTCGTACTCATAAAACATTGTAAATACTGTAGTGTTATTGTAAAGCATTAAGTAAGATTCTCATTATGGAAATATGAAGTCAAAGTTGGAGCCAAGTTTTGCAGTTTGGGGAAATGAGGATGACAAAAGTAGAGGAGAATGAAAACGATTCATTAATAAATTGTCACGTGAGAGATGAACGTCGGATGAAAATTAAATAATATTTTTTCTTGTTGTAACTTGAATATGATTGGGCATGTGGCAATAGTTCCATCAAGTTCCTCCAAGAGTATAAATATCACTGCTATAACTAAATAATATTTAAGAGTTAGAAACTAAAAATTTAAGCATTAGAGGACTGCAAAAAGAAATTGAAAATAAAATATATTAGAGAAAAGGGGCAAAAGAAATACAGAAAAAAAGCATTTTTTTTATTTCTAAAGAAAGTGCATTTGTGTTTTTTTTTTTGTTTTTTTTTGTTTTAATTACAGTCCCAGCCATCCTTATATAATTGGCATGAGAAGGCTAATGACAAGAAGAAGTAAAACGTAGCTTTTTCTTTGATGATCAAGAACTTAAAGGGGATAACAGAACAACGAATGTAGCGGCTCCCTTGCCTGTGTTTGCCTTAAGCCCCAAAACTGCAAAGTCCGCCACTGTTCTCGGTTTCGGTGAGTGCTGGAATACTAAGCACAAGTTCTACTGTACTTCGTCTGTTTTTTAAAAAAAAGGTGGTATCACTGCATCCCTAATGGCTACTTACTTTTTTTCATGATGATGTCTTTCGGCTCAACGGTAAAAGTATCGGTTTTATTGCCAGTTTAGGAAAACTGTGGAACGACTATCGAGCTAGGTTAGTTTTTAGTGCAAAATTCGGGGGCTTAATGAACTGCCGCCACTTCAGCATCCATTAGGAACACCTATGTGAAGCGTAGGTTTCCAGCGGAAACAATTTTCTGGTGGACCGACCAAGGATCGTGACGTGGTGATTGGTCACTAGACTGTATATTGAAAACTCTTCGATTAACTGTAACAGCATTGAGATTTGGTCAGCGGACATCTGTGATACGTGTTAAGGAGTCTATTTTATGTGGAACAGGGACTTTACTCGGTGATTTTGACTGTAATCTAAAAGTTCGCTGTGGATTTGTCCGGTAAGTTAGCTGAGGCCCCACGAAGACCAGATAGCATCAGGGGCTAGCTGTATGCATGACTTGGTTTCAGACATGTTTCTAAGTAGACAAGCAGGTTTAAAACCGCGTTTTACATTACACCAGGTGTGTACCAATAGGGTTGATTTTTACCGTTTTGAGTCTACCGTTAGAAAATGTTTCACTCTTGATCAACGTAGCTAACAAGTCTTAGTTAGCCTGGTAGCTAAATTAAGGCGGCTACTTTCACTTGTAAGCTAACACTTGTCATCTGAAGTTTCTGTAGCGTTAGCCCAGTCTGCGTTAGCTTTGTTGTTGTTACCAAGGAGGCTAGCTGGCTGAGCTGGATCAGAGATAATACTCTCATGTGATTCTGCTTGTGTCATCTCTAAATTAGATCATCAGGGTTTTGTGGTTGTATCTGCTGCGACTGTCTGACTGACTAAAAGTGATCCGGAGGCAACATGAAGCTCTACAGTCTCAGCATCCATCACAAAGGAGCGACCAAAGCAAACCTCCTCAAGTCGGCCTACGACCTCTCCTCCTTCAGCTTCTTCCAGAGATCCAGGTGGGTCTGTCTCATGTATTATCAGCATTTGAACCACTGTTGTTTTTGATTGTTTTGAATATTATTCTCATTTTCTGTGTAAAAAATAAAGTTTAGAAACGTTATATTTGATCTGCCTCATGTTGCTTATTAGTATTTTAAGCATATGGTCTGATGTAATAATTACAATCCAAAATCTGTTGCCTAATATTATTATTTTTACTGTTGTATGTTTCTACCAGTAACACTACTGTATTATTTTCCACAGTGTTCAAGAGTTCATGACATTTACAAGTGCCTTGATTGTTGAGCGAACATCACAAGGAAGCCGTGCCTCTGTCAAGGAACAAGGTAAATTAACTTGATTGTGCATTGACATGTATCAGTTGTTAAACTCACATCACTTGGTTTGCATTCAAACACAGTGGTTAATGTTTATTTTGCCTGTGACTTATTTGACACTGATTTCCTAGTGTTATAACTCAATAGCTAAAATCCCTGTAAAGTGGCATCCAAACTTTGGGTGTTAACATACTAGATATGTTGTAATGAGGTTTTTGTCAGCATGTAAAAACACTGACATCTATATGTGGCTGAATTTTTTATTTAGACTGTTAGAAAGTTTTTCACCGCTTTCCTGGCCCGGTTTTATCTGAGCAGGGGAAAATATGAACCCATGATATCACCAACCTTGACAACCCCCGTCCCCACAATGCTACTAAGATGTAAAATCACCAAGCAGTTCATCTCAGTACAGTCTGTTGTCAGCTGATGTCACTGCCTTCATTGAACTTTAACAGTGAGTTACATGCTGTGTTTTTGTTTATTGTGAGGTAAATTTCCCAAATCTATCAGCCATGGTGGCCTATGGGTCATCACAGCATCATGATGGAGATACAGGTGCATCTCAAAAAAATAAGAATATCATCAATAGTTGATTTATTTCAGTAATTCAATTCAGAAAGTGAAACACATATATTACATAGATTCATTACACACAGATTGATATATTTCAAGTGTTTATTTATTTTGATTTTGATGATTGTGGCTTACAGCTAATCAAAACCCAAATTTCAGTATCTCAGAAAATCAGAATATTGTGAAATGGTTCAACATTGGAGACTTGTGGTGTCACAATATAATCAGCTAATTATATCAAAACACCTGCAAAGGTTTCCTGAGCCTTTAGATTGTCTTTGTCTGAATCAGTAGCCTGTCAGTAGCAATCATTGGGACGACTGCTGTCTTGACAGATGTCCAAATACAATCATTGAAACCCTGCATAAGGAGGGTAAGACACCAAAGATCATTGCTAAAGAAGCTGGCTGTTCATAGAGTGCCTTGTCCAAGCACAATAGGCCCCTTCTAGGCCTAGCTTCACCCAATTGGCGTAATACCAAAATTTCAGTTAAAAAGGTCATCCACCTGCTGTCATGCTTGTCAGAAAATACTGTTTTTCATGACATCAGAGCTTTGAGAGCTGGAGGCGGCACGAAATTTGCTGGAGGTGGCCAACTCATAATTTGATGTGCAAGAAAAACCCTGCAAGGTCCCAGAGTCTGGAAGAGATGAGAGGCACAGAATCCAAGTTGCTTGAGGTCCAGTGTGGTTTCCAGTCAGTGATGCTTTGGGGAGCCATGTCATCTGCTGGTGTTGGTCCACTGTGTTTTATCAGGTCCAAGGTCAGCACAGCCATCTACCAGGAAATTTTGAAACACTTCATGTTTCCTTATTCTGACCAGCTTTACGGAGATGCTGATGTCATTTTCCAGCAGGACTTGGCACCTGCTCACACTGCCTTAAGTAAGATTGGCCAGCAAACTCACCTGACCTAAACCCCATAGAGAATTTATGGGGTATTATGAAGAGGAAGATGACAGACACCAGACCCAACAAGACAGAAGGGCTGAAGGCCACTATTAGGTCATTTCCACCAAGCAGTCCGGCACAGCTCGGTGCGTAATGGCATGCATTTTTTTGCATTTCCATAGAGCAAAAGTTGGAAAGGGTCCCAAAAAACCGACCCGTGCCATCCAACTTTTTGGCACCCTTCTGTAGGGGTACTAATCTTACCTATCTGTACCAAAAAGGTGGAGCGACACACACAATAATAGGGGGTTGTACTGACGGTTGTTGAACGTGCTCATAAAACTTCAGGCTGCAGCCTATTTTAAAACGGGATCAGCTCACCCAGGATTTTTGACTTAATCTAGTTTGATTTTAACACCAGCTAAACTTTTACCTTATTTTCAATGTGTCTAATTCTCACAGTCCACCTCTAAACTTTCATATTTTGTCGTATAAACTGTTACAAACTAGATATATTCACATATTAATGTACAGTTACTACGCAAAACTTCTCTGTACAAGTATTCCATGAGCTGAGGAGCTGTACTGATGGTGGTTAACATAATTAAGATGTAGTTATTTTTTTTAAAGCACTTTCAGCTGAAATATAGCTGTTTAATGGTTATTCCCTTTATTCTGTGGCTGGACCAGCTGACTCGCGCTGCATGTGACTTCACATTCATCGCCTTTACAGCCTGCCGACCAAGTGAGGGTACGGGTGTCTGTGGAAATGCAAACTATTTTGGGGTTTAGCGTACCAAACCGTACTGAATCAAACCGGACCCCCTGATGGAAACAAGGCTTATCAGAGCAACTTGGGCTTCCATAACACCTCAGCAGTGCAACAGACTGATTGCCTTCATACCATGCTCCATTGCTACAGTAATTCATGCAAAAGGAGCCCTGACCAAGTATTGCGTGCTGTACATGTTCATTCTTTTCAGTAATCTGACATTACTGTTTTACAAATTCTTTTTTGTTATTGGTTATACATAATATTCTATTTTTCTGAGATACTAAAATTTGGGTTTTCATCATCTGTAAGCCATAATCATCACTAAAAGAGCATGACATATATCAGTCTGTGTGTTATTAATCTATATAAACTATGAGTTCCCCTTTTTGAATTAATGAAATGAATCAACTTTCTGATGATTTACTAATTTACTGAAATGCACCTGTAGTTGTACAAGAAACAGAAACATTTTATACCCAGCTTCTGTCTCTCTGCTCTGGCACAAAGCCAGGCAGCTGCACTCTGATGAGAAGTACGTTTTTTTTTTATTTGAGAGGATCATTTTTCTCATGAGTGGGTGTGGCTTCAGCTTATTCAACCCACATGCGCACACCATCCTAGAGCAGATAATACTGCCTCAGTTTTCATGATTTTGAAGCTTAATTTTATGAACTTGGAGATTATTTTCATGTCTGAAATTTGGTTTGGTGGTTCATAATACAGTGCTTTTTCATACAACTTAACTAAAATAAAGATTTTTTAAGCACTTTACAGAGACTTTAAGGTTTATTCCTATAAAGGAAGTTGGTGTATTTGGGTTGCTCTGGAGGCCAAAAACCTTGGCCAAAAAATAGACACGTGTAACTACACAACCCATATAGCTAACATTAAAAAATAAGTAACAAGACAGTCGTGAGGCTTATGCAATGTCATTTACTGTTCACGGTAAACTATCAAAACATTTCTACAAATTTAAATATTATGTATAGAAATATTTAATATGGGACAACTGGGTATGTTTTTTTCTTATAAATTTAACACTCACTGTGAAACAAACTATGAAAAGTATTTGACAAAAGAACTATCAAACACTTGATAACAGTCAAACTCTTGCTTTTTCCCTATGCCTTGGGAAAAAACATATATTTGTACCTTTTTTATTTAACCAGATTATGTTTGGACATTGCTAAAGTTCCACATTGAGACTGTCTCATAGTTAGACCCCATAAACAAAATACAAAAACTTATCCACAATTTAACATTTTGAATTAAAGCAGTTCCCTTAAATTAACCTCCTTCGCATTTGTTGAAGATTTTTTGTATATTTCCAGGTAGTTGATTATTTTATGTTTAAACATAATTTGTGCAATTTGAAACACCACAAGATCTGAAAGTTGTAATATTTCTAACTGTAGATATAAGCTGCCATTATGATCCTGATACCCAGCATTGTGGATGATCTGTAATGCTATGTTTTGGAGGATAAATAGCAACTGTATTGTACTTTTGTAGTTATTACCCAAAATCTCTGCACAGTTACTTGAAAAGAGTGAAACCAGTGAGCAGTAGAGAATGTGTGGTGATTGTTTTTAATAAAGTATAGGTAGTGATTATTGATGAAGTATGTGTCATGATTTTTGCACGTCGTTTGTGATAACCAGAGTGGAGAAGATTAGCCTGCTTAAAATGAACCAAGGGACTTGAAATATGCTCCCATTCAGTTTAGTGGAAAGAGAACACTTAAGTGAGCTGAAGGCATTTGTCAAGCCTGAGTAAAAGCCACCATCATTGCAAACAACAGCTATGTGAGCAGGACAGGTGTGTAACAGGTGTATGAGGAAAGAGAAACATAATTGAGTGCCTACAACCTATCGATAAAGTAGCTGATACTCCAGATTTATGGGCAGATCTTTCCCTGGAATCATGTGGTACTGTTAGCTATTTTGTCTCAGAGTAGTCTTTTGGTCACAGAGGAGTTGACACAGACATTTTTACATGTGTAATTGCATACAGAGGTTTTCCATAGCTATTATTGTACATTACATCATAGCACTACTTTCTCTTATCAGTGTTACTTCTACTTACATAATAAAAGTGCCTCGGCCTGTTCTAGGTACACTTAACAAAAGACCAGGAAATGTTTCGATCATACCAGAACTGCTTTCTCTTCCTTTCAGAGTACCTGTGCCATGTCTATGTTAGAAATGACAACCTGAGTGCAGTGGTCATTGCAGATTCTGAATACCCACAGAGAGTCTGTTTCACATTGTTAGACAAGGTGGGCACAAAAGTTTGTAAATCATCTTCCAATATTATTCAGTTTTGCCATCAAGTTTTATATCATGATATTGGTCTGCTGCTTTTAGGTTTTGGAGGAGTTTTCCAGGCAGGTGGACAGTATAGACTGGCCCTCTGGTAGTCCTGAAACCATAAACTATAAAGCCCTGGATATTCATCTTTCTAAATACCAGGTGAGCTTGTGATCTGTTATCAGTATTATGTAGACGGAAACCCTGAAAGTGTTTATGACTTGACTATGAGAGCTTGTTCAAGAATTTGTTTGCAAAATACTGTAGTATGTAATATCAGCGACCCTGACAGCTTGTTTTCTCTTTCTTTCAGAACCCCAGAGAAGCAGATGCAATGACCAAAGTTCAGGCAGAGCTGGATGAGACCAAGATCATTTTGGTAAAAATATTTCTCAAACACTTAATTCTAAAATCTGAATTAAATGTGTGTTTTAAAAATGTGTTGTCTTCATGATAGCAAAACTGAGATATCGGATAGGTAAAATACAATGATTTTGCTTAATTGGAATGAAACAGAAAGCGAAAAGGGAAATGTGCATCGTTGAGGCACTGGTAGCCTTGTGGTTATGTCTGCAAGCCCCATGTACAAACTCGGTTTCCCTTATCGAATGTAGCTGAGTACAAATCCAGCCTGTTGCTCTTTTCCAAATGTCATTTCCCCCTCTCTCTCCCTGGGTTTGTACCATCCATTCATAGCAAACGATCTTAGGACAGTAGGGCTGCCATTGATTGCTGCGTGGAACTCTGGTCCTTTTAGCGCTACATCCCCTAAAAAAGATACCTATTTACATTGCCTGAAAACGGCAAAAAAACAGAGATAATAACTTAAATCATGCTTTTGTCACATTTGATCCTTTCATAGCACATTGGACACTATTTCAATTAATAAAAAACAATTAAAAAAATCACCCAGAACTTAGCTTTAATTTTGTTTACATACCAGTGTATCCACAGAGTCTACAACTGTGTGGACAGTTTTATGTATTTACAGTGTGTTTGGGTTGATAATGCTGCTGTTTGGGAAATGAAGGGCATCAAAGCATTGGTAAGAGCTAATTGGCTGAAATTAGCTAGTTCACATTAACAGTTGCGTGCAGATCACTTTCAGCTGTCACTTTTCTGACTGCAATGTTAGTTGTTAGTCTCTTGCTCTACTGTATTGGTCCTGAAGGGAACAGCGGAACATCTAACAGCATTAGCTCACTTGTTGCACCTCTCTGAGTTTCCTCTCTTGGATGGGATTCTGTGGAAGAATAACTCCGGTTTGCCTCGTTTGCCTATGCTTTCAGTTGAACTTCAACTTTCTTTCATTCAAAGAAATAAAGTGGCTTAAACACATAGCTGGTAACCAAGACCATCATCTTCTCTATAGCTGTAGGAAGGCTGTCTTGCTAACTGGGGGGGGGGTTACATGAGTGTTTGACATTACGTAAAGCTATGAACGGTCCTCTCTAAATAAATGAATAATGCTGAAAAATAAATGTTAATAAAATGCATCTTTTCCTTGACTGTATTGTGTATAATTTCTAAAGCCCCAACCAAGGCAAATGGTGTATCCTGCACTCTGTTTTATATTAAAGTGTTTTGTTTCTGTAGCACAACACCATGGAAAGTCTGTTAGAGCGAGGGGAGAAGTTGGATGATCTTGTGGCAAAATCAGAGCACCTCGGAACCCAGTCCAAAGCCTTTTACAAGACTGTAAGTACTGCTGACTCGGCTCCCTGATGTACGATGGTTGTTGGCCCTTTAGATTTCTGAATGTATGTCTGTTTGCCGTCATGTTAACCCTGCAGGCACGGAAACAGAACTCATGCTGTGAAATCATGTGATGCAGCTGCCTCGTCCTTGGGGACAAGCCTCTCTCTCTCTGCCTTTCTGCTTTTCCTACAACTCCCATCATGCCCCAGCCACCAGCTCTCAACAAAAAAGGACAGAACAGACTTTGTCTAATCCAGGATGGGGCTTCAGGATCTAGAGCAAGAGAGGGTGGACGGCGGTGGTGACAAGGCAAAGTGTGACCTATCCGGTGTGACTGATGGGGGCTGACGCAGTGATGGAGTTTGATCCAGGGGAAGACGTAACTTTTGAATTATTTTTAACCTTTTAAAGGGGTTAATATCTGTGCAGTGTTTCAATACCAGCTGAGGGTAAAACAGTGTGACGTTGTGTATTGGTGATGTGTCGTTGAAACGTCTTCAAACCATTTAATATTTTTGAGAATCAAATCTTAATATTCTGGTCTCAGCTCTTAACACTTCAAAAGTATTAACCACGGTTGTGCTTCTGCATCTAGGCAACTCTGACAATCTCACAGTCTTATTTGTGAATTGACAATGTTTAATTTTCAGTTTGAGTTTCATTTAACTCCCCTCTCTAGATGGCCCTGGTTATTTACTCCATTGTTTCAATAATCCTTAATTTTTGGGGTCAAATTTGAAAACTGTAATGTCAGCAAAGGCATTGCACAGCTGCTCTGAAGTTTGATTTAAAATCTCAGAATTTTATTTTGAAATGTCTTTTCTAGACTGGATTAAGTTACATAATTTCTTTGCTTTTCTCTGTCTTATAGTGTTGAATCTGAAACATTCCCACTTTGGATGAGTGTGAGTGAGTGGTGAAACTAATAAAGAGTGAGAGAGTAGATGTAAAGTGTAGAAAGATGATTCTCCATAGATGCAGCCTTAACATGAAACCCCTCACAAACCCATCACTCTGTCTCAATAGAGGGGCTTGACTTCTCATCTCTTCTATTTAACTCTGTGTACTGTAGCTCTACTTTCTACTCTGATAATCCCCCACACAAGATAATTCACAAAAAAGGTTTTTAAAATACAAAAACCCACTAAGATCCACACAATCCAGTCCATGACTTGCTGGTTTCTCTAAAACCTGAGATCACTGGTATTTTACCATCTCTCATCATGGCTGAGGTGATTCTAGAAACCCTCAGATGCTGCTGATTTCTCCTTAAATGGTTTTGAAGAGGGCAGTCGTATCCGTGGTGACATTATAAATTCACTTACTTCACATACTGGTCTTACTAAGACACTCCACCACAGCTGACTGTTTTCACTGTCAGCATGGTTTGCTGTATTTAGGTCTGACTGAGTTGAATTATCTTTCTTCAGGAACTGCTGATCAGTTGAAGCTAAAAGATGCCTTCTGGTTGTGTATTTTAGATGTTTCTCTGCTCGCTTTCTAATGTGTGTGTGTATGATTTGCTGATACACAACATCTGCAGGCTGCATTGATGTTGAGTGCCTGTGTGTGGGGACTATTGTGTGTTTGTTGTGCGCTCTCTGAACTGCTCTATCTGCTTTTACAGTGTAAAATTTTGTGCAATATCTGCAGACTGTTGTGTATCTCTCATTTAATAAAAAAAAGAGAGAATTCATGGAAATATTCCTCATAAAGGACAGTAAATTGACCTTTGTACACTATTATGGCAAATTCCCATTTAAACTGTGGTCAGAGTTGTGTTTGAGATATTTGTAAAATTTCTTCCATTCTAAATTTCCAATTAATGTACTGAATTTTAAAATTTGTCAAAACTATAAAGTCACTCTGTAGCTATTTGAAGGTCATGTCTTACTGACCAGTGTGTTGTAAACAGTCTGCATTAAACATTTTGATCCACATGTCAAAGACATCAGATGAAAAAGGTTTTTTTTTTTTATCTTCATTTTCAGCATTCATTTGTTCACACACAACTTACACACATGCAATCATGTTCTTGGATAAACGCAAAAAAATTCATCTGCTGTAATGTTGATGATTTCAGACATTCACTCTCTATTGAGAGATAAATAATGAAAGAACAGCCAGTGAAACCCAGTGTTCTATTTGATACTGCAAAGTAAAGAGAAATACAGTGCTATGAGTAGCATGCAAGAGCAGCTATGCATGTTATTGTATTAATTTCAGTTTCACATGAATGATTGAGCAGTATTTTACTACTTGAAGTCACTTAGAGAAGTTTTTAGATGACTATGAAACACACTGAAATTAATATAGAAGTCCCTTTAGGGTGCGACTTTCAAAAAAAATAGCATTTGGATAAGGTATTAGATTTCTAGAATGTGGTTTTTAAAGCCTGAAACTGCAGCTGCTGTGGGGTAGGTGTCCCATTACACACATAATGCAGATATAAACCACTTGACAATTTCCATCAGCAAAGATTATCATTAAAAATACAAATATACAGATACAAAGAGATCAAAAACTACTTTGTCCGCAAGGTGGAGCCAAAAGCACAGAAACAAAAAGTTACTCTTAGGAGCTTTAAAGATGGCTTTAAAGTATTGTTTTGGAGGCAATCCTGGTAGACCATGTAAAGGGTAAAATATTTAATGTCTAAAAGTCGGTAGTCTTTTTTTCTTTGATTAGCGAGCTAAACATTTTACCCCTTCCTCTTTGCTTTGCACCAGAGAGGTCAGATTTAGAGCTGGTGCTGCCTTCCGGGACTGGGAAATAATGCAAATCAGTTTCCATGAAATTGATGGAAAAAAAAGTTGTAGCCAACATAATCAAACCACTGGCTGTATGAATAATGCACCTCTGCCTTCTCCCACTGGACACAGTTCTCAGCAAGCAGTGCTGATGTACATTTTTTTTTACAAACTAAAGGTGGAAGATCTCTCAGGGCATTACAGTCCATGGCAGAACTGATTGTTGTGATGGTTTTGAGCAGACATTCACAATAATAGATTTCATATTGTTAGTTTTAATTCACTCTATTTCAGGTAAATCCATCATCAAGAAATGGAAGGAATATGGCACGTGTAAATCCGCCTAGATCAGGCTGTCTTCACAAACTGAGTGACTGTGCAAGAAGGAGGATAGTGAGAGAGGCCACCAAGACACCTATGACTACTCTGAAGGAGTAGCAGCTAAGATGAGAGAAACTCTGCATACAACTGTTGCCCGGGTTCTTCACCAGTCAAAGCTTTATGGGAGAGTGGCAAAGAGAAAGCCACTGCTGAAGTGAACTAATTAAATCTGGACTAGAGTTTGCCTTAAGTCATGTGGGAGACTCCATGATCAAGTGGAAGAAAGTTTTTGTTCTGAGATGAAAATGGTACTTTTTGGCCATCAGACTAGACGCTTTGTTTGGCACACACCAAAATTAGCACATCACCACAAGCACACCATCCCCACTGTGAAACATGGTGGTGGCAGCATCATGCTGTAGGGATGCTTCTTAGCAGCTGGCCCTGGAAGAATTGTAAAGGTCGAGGGTAAAATGAATGTGGCAAAATATAGGAAAATCCTGGAGGAGGATCATTGTCAGTCTGCAAGAGAACTACATTAGTGGTGAAGATTTATTTTCCAGGAAGGCAATGACCCAAAGCATACAGCAAAAGCTGCACAGAAATGGTTTAAAGACAACAAGGTGAATATTCTGGAGTGGCTGAGTCAAAGCCAAGACCTCAATCCAACAGAGAACATATGTCTGGACTTGAAAAGGGCTGTTCACACCTGATCCCTGTACAACCTGTCAGAGCCTGAGCAGTTTTGCAAAGAATGGAGTAAAATTGCAGTGTTCAGATGTGCAAGCCTGATTAAGACCTATCTACTAAATACTGACTTGAAGGAGGGGAGTATTTATGCAGTCACGTATTACACATTACACATTTTTATTTAATTAACATTTATTTTACAGAAATCTGTTTTCACTACATTCAAACATGTTTTGTCATTATAATTGTCCAAAAATACAAATTATATTGACCATGATTGATTTATAAAATCAATAAAGGGGTAAAATATCCAAGGAGTGGACACTTCATATAGGTGCTGTACATCACTGAAAATAATTACAATGAAAGACTCAATATTAAACAAATAATTCATTTATACTTTAACCGTTTGATGCATATCCCACCTATTGATATAGGAGAGGCAGGGTCTGTGACCTTTGTTGTAGTCGGTCAGCAGGGGGAGCGCTAAATGTTTTGGCTTCACTTCCAGGCCGCTGTTGCTCCATTCACTTTATGTTGAAAAGTTATTTTAGACAACCGTCAGCTTTCTGCAAATGTGGAAAGTGTCTCGCTCTGGAAACTAGTCAGGCTTTTATGAATACAAAATAGTCGTTTGAATGAATCCTAGAGTTACACTTTCTATTAAAGTATTAAAGTAATTTCAGATAGTTCACTCTGACTTAAAGCGAGATAACAAGTTCCGATGTCCTGACGCAGCTCCTGAATGCAGCAGCAGCAGCGCGCCTGTGCTGAGGTGAGCAGAAACAACGTGAACTGATGAAGTTTGACCCACACAGACTCAGAAATGTGGACCGGGGTGGAAAACAAGAGCAGAACTCTCACCAGAGATGGAAACAGCTCGAAGGTAAGAGGCTAAACAGTAAAACTGGCACGGGCTTTTTTTTATCCTCTCCCTTACAGCGACGAATCAAAACAAGCTTGGTGGTTCATGAGTCTCTTTTCAGGTTCTTTCTGTTCTTTCAATTTGCTTGTTTACTAGACTCCTGTAGGTGCTGTTTCGCGAAGATTTTCCAAGCTTTTTCACTTGGAATAAGTGCCTTTTCGACACAGATGTTTTGGAAATATGTGGGTTAGGCTACTTGTTTTCCTTATCTTGCATGGTTTTCTTATCTTCACGCCTGGAAGTCCCCGAAGCGCTCTGATTTTCCACATTACTGGACCTGTTGATCAAGGTTTCTCACCAAAAGCAGTCTTCCTTCTTTCTCTTTCTTGATTTGCTAACAAGGCTAACATAAACATGCATACTAAAGTACACTAGCTGAAGAAACCCCGTGCACTGTCCTGTCTCTGCACTTTGCTCCACTTTCTTTAAACAGTGTTTTTTGTGCACTTTCAGATGGTTGACCCAGATCTCCGTACATGGCAGCTTTTACACACACTTCCACAGAGGAATGGTAAGCTTTATGTGCTCCCTAAGTTTTATCTCCTCTGTTTCTGTGTGTCACACTCTCCCAGGGAGATTTATCAAGCGTATCTAGGACAATGTGCGTCTTACCCATATGATTATTTCTGATTGTAAGTTGATATATACCTGTTTTTTTTATTCTTAGAAAAAGTTAGACTCCATGTCCCAGTGCAGATAAAGGTCAATAGGTGTATTTAATTAAATCACCCCAAGCCTAAAGGGCCTTCTCATTTAGTACCTGGATCAGATGAAAAAGAGATAACATAAAGATCCTCTTCTGTTGAATTCCAGGTATTTATTCGGCATTGAAAAAATGACAACAGTCAGTCTTTGAAAGAAACTGAGTGGGCTCTACATACACTCACAAATTACCTCGTTAGGTATACCTGTTCAGCTGCCCATTTAAACACATGTCTAATCTACTAATCCCATCGGAGAAACCATTTAAATCACCTTTCTTTCTGTTCTAAAGCTTGATTTGGGCGTGTTGAGCATGCCTACCTGCATTGGATGCTGCCATGTCATCCGCTAATCCGAATTTTGCTTTGGAACTAAAAAGTGATCATTTAGTATAGTTATAAAATAGAAACGATTTAGGGCTTCAACTAATCATTGTTGTTATTTTTAATTAATCTGCTGATCTTCATGATGGTTAGAGTTTATTATTTAGTACATCAAAAGTGTTAAAAGTCTCAAAAGAACACCAAATAACATTTTCAGATTAATTTTACAGTCGTGCACTCAGAAAGTATTCAGACCCCCTTCACTTTTTTGTTTTTCTAATGTTGCAGCCTGACAGTGAAAATGTTTTTTTTCTCTCTCTTATTAATGCACACTCAGTACCACAAAAATGTTGCAAACATTTTAGAAATAGAAAAAACAGAAATATAACATTGACATAAGAATTCAAACGGTTTGCAAACACGCAATTTAGCTCAGGTTCCTCCCATTTTCTCAGTCTTTGCTGAGATGTTTCTGCACCTTAATTGAAGTCCACCTGTGGTAAATTAAAATGATTGGACATGATTTGGACAGGCACACCCCTCTCTAAGGCCTCACAGGTGAAAGTGCATATCAGAGCAAAAACCAAACCATCTTTCTTCTACGGAGGTGTGTGCCTTTCCAATTTATGCCAGGTCAGGTCAGGTATGGGAGAATATGCTGGCCCTGGACTTTGTCACATCAAGCTTAGTCCTGTATTGCTCTGGCCTCCTGATGACCTTTGTCCAGGACTGCGCCTGGCCCATACCCCATCTATCCAGGTATCCTCCCAGCTTCCCCCTCCACAATGCATGCTGTCGCCCATGGCGTCTAGACCAGCCCACTGGGCACCAAGTATGTGGTGAGCTGAATCAGGCCTGGGGAAGAGCGCTAGCTGCCCGGAAAAGCGCAGCTGGCGTTTCAGTATCAGGCAGCTGACCCTTCTCATTCCGTACCAGGAACGCCACACTTTCTTGCTCAGGGAAACCATCGCCCGATGCACGAAATCATGTCAGATCAATTTAATTTACCACAGGTAGACCCCATAAAGGTGTGGAAACATCTCAGCAAAGATTGAGAGAAATGGGAGGCACTTTTTTGTAAAGGGTCTGAATACTGATGTCAATGTGATATTTCAGTTAATTATTTTTAATATATGTTAATAAATTCTCTTTTTTTACTCTTTGTTGTTAAAATTTACATTAATGTGAATAAACATAACAAAATTTTAAAAAGTGAAGGGGGTCTGAATACTTTCTGAATGCGTACGTTATACGTATTGGCATTGTTTTTTAAGTACTGTTTTGTTTTTTTTCTTTTATGAAGGTTCAACTGCAGCATCCACCCATTCTTCTCATTCAGAGGACTCTTTAACCAGGAACAGTGGAATAATACCTGGTAGGTACTAGTACAGATACCCATTACAAGTGCAGTTTCTTGACAATGCCAGAACAGTTCTTTAAATTGTAAAGACTTATTGAGATGTTCCTCACCCCCTCTTGACAATTTCCTGACCAACTTCTGACGTGGTTCAAACTATGACTACCTGGCTAACATCATACTGTAAAATGTGAATAAATATAGTATCTACAGTGTTTTATGAGTGCAAGGACTTAGGCTTGGTGTCTGCAATGATGCCCTGTACTGGTATTTGTCTCAGTGCATCATAATCTCTTTAGATAGACCATGTGTGACCAGTTTCAGGAACAACATATTTTGAAAGGGATCACCTTAAGTAATAAGAGTTAGGAAAATAAGGGAAATTTGATACAACAATATACAATATCATCATTCTGGCATGTGTGATCACTGGAACTAAATATCAGTATTTCAGTACTCTTTGAAAAGGTGCTGTTGACAGATTTCCCTGGAAATTTGACTCACGACTGCATGGACCTTTGTGGTGCTTACAACATGTCAGAGTAATGTTGACTGAACAGAGATGAAATAATAATAAGACTAGTGATAATGTCGGAGATGCAGGGATAAAAAGAGGTTAAAGTATGAAGCATTATTAAAGGTAAAACTGTCAAGTTTTAGCAAATAATAAATGACTCTGACTGGTTACAATTTTTGGTGATATTCTGTTTTTTCAGTCGATCAGATATACTGCTTTTTATTTTATTTTTTTTGTATGAGATTGTCTTGCGAATCACAACACAACGATTCTGCTATATTATATTGTTGTAGTACACCGTGTATACGATCGTATTATAACGTCATAAGCTAAGTCTCCTGTTGCACATTTCAGGGGTAGATGTGGGAAAAGGGCAGATGTTCTCCCGCATCTGTTTGATTGGGTATGTTTTGGACTACATTGGTCCCCAGCTTCATTGTAACAGCATGCATATATGAGGCTGCATATCTAGAGCTGAAACCAAAGGGAGACCTTTCACACGCAAAGTTAATTGAAGGAAACCTGAAGCCTGGCACACAATCAAAGATTTTTAAAATCTTCACCTATTTTGAAAATGTTAGACAAGGACAAATAATGAAAGATTAAACAGTTATGTAAGGGTTATTGCCCAACGAGGTGTTTAGTTATCAGGGATTAATGGATGATGTGGAGGCCTGCACGTCAGACAGTTAATCCCTGATAATTATACACTTTGAAGGGCATTAACCGGCTAATACCATGGTCACCTCTGAAAGAAAATAATTAATAAAACCTCTAATTTATCATGTCTTGTCAGTTCATTTGTATTGCTACAAATGAACACATCAGTCCTCAATTGTTGAAGTCCTTCTAATTTTACGCTAAGCATTTGCTGTTATTGCTGTGGCTGTGTTTGTTGTGCTTCCTTCTCCAGTCAGTTTGCATGTGACAGTCTATGGTGTGTGCTTGGCTGTTCTTTTCCACACAACAGGATTTCTGATCATTAATATTTAACATGTTTAAAGTCCCTTTAAAGTGAAATCCAAACCTCGTGTCTTGAGATACTAGATTTGTTGGAATAACGTTGCAGTAAACATGTGAAAACACTGAGATCTATATGTGACTGGATTTTTGATTTACACCTTTAGAAAGTTGTTCACTTCTTTCCTGGCTTGGTTTATCTGAGCAGGGCAAATATAGGAGGAATTACCCCACCCCCCTAATGCTACAATGATATAAAATCTCCAAGAAGTTAATCTCAGTACAGTCTGTTGTTAGCTGATGTCACTGCCTTGCTGAGAGTTAACAGCTAGCTACATGCTATGTTTTTGTGTATTGTGAGATAAATTTCCCAAATCTATTAGCCACAGTGGTCTATGGGTCATCACAGCATCATGATGGAGATATATGTACAAGAAAAAGAAAAAATGTATCCCAAACTTCTGTCTCTCTGCTCTGGCACAGAGCTAGGCAGCTGTGCTCTGATCAGAAGCATTTTTTTTTAATAATCAGAGACTACTGTATTTCTCGTGAGTGGGTGTGGCTTCAGCTCATTCAACTGACATGCCCTCACCATCCTAGAGCAGATTTTACTGCCTTTTTTCATGATTTGAAGCTTAATTTTACACATTTAGAGATGTATTTCATGACTGAAATTTGGCCTGGTGGTTGGTAACAGAGTGGCTGGTCATACAACAAACCTAAAATAAAGATTTTTTATCACTCTACAGGGACTTTAATATTATCAGTTTAAATCAGAATGGCTCGGATTGGGTAGGGTAGAATCCCTCTACATACCCCAGAAAATTTGGCAAGATAATCCGTAGAGTCTTCACATAATCACACCTTTGCCGACTTTGGTCAGAACAGGAAAATCAGGCCCCCCTTTTTTGATCTGAGTCCACATGATAATGAGGATAAATATCTATTTTTTGGTTTGGACAGGGGACTCCTTGGTACTTATTGCTTCCTTCCTCAGCAGGTGGGAGGTCTAAAGAGTTGCAAAGGTTTCTCCTGACAGGAGGGGATACATTCCTAAACCTCTTCATGTACTATCTGAAATATGTGCTTTGCAGATAAATGTGTATTTTATGCTTTCAGGAGCTATCGCCGCCACACTGTTCATTGCCTTCCTCCTTGCTCTCTACGCTGTCCTGTGGAAGTGCATGGTGTCACCTCCACAACGGTAAAAACAGACACAAGCCCCAGCTTGATTTTGCTGCAGATTCACTTTGATTAAGTTGGCATAAGCTGCAGGTTTCCATTTGCTCACCTGCTTTCTAGTGTCACATGTCTGAACTTTGTATTCTACCCTCAGGAAGACAAAGGGCCTCTCATGATCAGCACTTTTTTTCCACTTCGTAATAAATTCTGCTCATGTTTAGTTGTCATCCAATCACATTTAATTGTGTTTTCTTTTCAGAAAGCACAGAAAGGTGAGGGTTCGTGTGAAACAGAGGAGTTCTGTGTGAAGATGGTTGGAAATATTTTGCAGCTGTTAACGGTGTGAATTAAATTGAGAAGCAGACTTTGCTCCTGGTCAGAAACCATATGCTGCTTAAGATGATCGTCTTGATGGATCCAAAGATCAAAACTTAAAGAGAAAAAAGGGACTAAACTAAGTGGATGTGTCACCCTCTCTCTCTCTGTTACTGTCCGCTGGTGGCTGCTGCTGTCTCAAACAAACTGTGATGATGCAAAAATGTTTTTAATAGCTGGTCATATTGTGCTGCTTGATTCAGTGAACTTTGCACTACTGTTGACCGAGGCAGCTCAGGCCATAGCTCACTCTACTGACCAATAAGCTGTGCATGTATGTAAGAGGCACAAATTGATGTATAGTGTTTTTTAATGAATGTATGTCTTCACTGGATTTTGTATTGCACCATTGAAACCTTTCTAGTTAAAGATATTTTGGGGGAACTTCTAAAGCTGTCAGGATGTTCAGGGAAATCAGACCATCAACTCTAAAACTCTGTTGAAAATCTTTAAAGGGATTTTGTGTCATGAATGCCCTATGTTTTTTAAAGCAGGCAGTTGATTCACTTCTCTCAGGAGGTTGTAATTACTGTATTACTTTGGCTCTACACTAAACTGTGACTGGTGTTTTTTACTTAAATGTCATGTGAGTATGAATAAATGCTGAGATCTCACACATTTCATGTCATACATTGAATTTACCAAATGTTTTGAATGATGGGCTGCATGGTGCTGTAGTACAGTTGTGTCATAAAAAGGAAGTTCCTGGTTTGAGTCCCAGTCAGACAGGGCCCTTCTGTGTAAAGTTTGCTTGTTCTCTCATGCATGTATGGGTTCTCTTCAGGTACTCCATCTACACTCCAAAACCATGCTTGTTAGGTTAAATAGTGCCTCTCAATTATCCTTAGGTGTGAGTGGGAGTGTGCCTGGCTAGTCTTTAGCCCTGTGATTGGCTGGAGACCATACCAGCATGTAGCCTGCATCTCTTCCAATAGCAGCTGGGATCAGCTCACGCCCCCTGCAATCCTAAATAGGATAAGCGGTAAAGATAATGGATGGATAGAGGTTTAATGATGACAACAAATTCTCTAGATGGATTTAGTCACAAGCCTAAATAAAGTAGAGTCATGACAAGATGCCAGAGTCAATATAAGAGAAGCTTTTGAATCTGATTTATAACCTCAGTTTTCTTCAAAATGAATTTATAGTGTATGTTACCCATAACTTACAACATTTGGACCATCAGCTTTCTAAACTCTGAAATGCTATACCAATTAAAATAAATCTTCACAACAAAGGTCAAATCCTGGCTAAAAGTGAACCAGAGCTTTAGTACTGTCTTTATACTGTAAAAAACTGCTTTTTATTCAACTGGATTTTATACACTGTGGCTCAACAGTTTTGTACAGTGGCTTAACAAAGGTCAACAAGGCACATCCTGCCTGTATGGACACTGTCCAGCAGTAGCTGAGCCTCCCTGTTTAATATGCTATTTGTCTCTCAGTGTTTGAGTATCTGGCTCTGTTTCAGCAACATCCCAGCACAGGTTTGACACTTGTTTTTCAGAACCAGTTCTGCAACTTAGCTCAACTCTGTGGTGTTCAGAAGTGAACCAAGTAGGGGAATGTGGGGCGGTGCAGCTGGGAGGTGTGAATTTCTGCTTAATCCTGTGAACTACTTCCCTTAATGGTAACATATTTCTGTAGAAGTTATCTGGTTATTTGTCATGTTGATGCAGCTAAACTTTCAGGGTAACAATATTTAGATGTATGGTTAGATTTTTTTTTACAAAGAAATTGTATATTGCTCTAATTTTACAACAGTTTATTGATGTAGAGACTTAACTGTGAGATGCAATATATGACAGTTAATAATCGACAGAGGAGCTGGTCATAGACATTTCACCTGAGGGTTGGAAGTCATGTAAGGAAAATATGAATACAGTGGATAAAGAACTTGTTAATATATTCATTCAACTAACAATAATACACCAATGACATCAACATCTCAACAATTACATTTGTAGAAATAAGTACAGACGGCTGCTTGAGATGTAAAGAGACTTGAGGCTTCCATCTCCCATGCACTGTGGTCATATTTTAAAGGTCACATATTTTACCCTTTTAAGACAAGTTTATATTGGTCTCAGAGGTCCCCAAAACATGTGGTTCTCCTGATCCTCCTCTAAGGTCAGGAGAGGAGGCCCATGTCTTATATTAAACCTGAATAATAACAACTCTTATCAAAGCAACAAAAGAATCAGTTTCATCTATTTTGCTGTAATACAGTATAGCATTTTTTTAAAAAAACAAACCCCTTTCTTAAACAGAATTCCTTTTTTTTAATGTTAACATTGAACTAAATCATTTGGAAAGTCATGTCAGACTTCAAGCTAGGCCATACTGTGCACAAATATCAGCTTACCAGAGAATAAATTAGAAAGAACTGAAATAACTTTGAGTGAAAACTATTTTAACAATTGCAAAAAGAGGCAAAACAGTTGAAAACCGGCAAAACTAGGTAAAAAAAAAAAAAGAAAAGTAAAAGGGGTGGAAAAATTGTGAAAAGTGGATAAAAAGCGGCAAAAACAGGTTTATAGTGGCAAAAAGTTGCAACAGTGGGTGACCGTGGCAAAAATGTACAAAAAATAAAAATGATTAAAGTGGTTAAAAAATAGTAGAAAAAAGTGAAAAGTGGCAAAAACAAATCATAAGAGGCCAAAAATGGTTAAAGTGGGGGAAAAAAATGAGTTGAAATAGTGATGGAAATGGATCAAAAAGTGGCATAAATAACTAATTTGAACATCAGTGCCCAATTAAAGTGTAACACACTTTCAGCTCCAAAATGAAGAACTGTTTGCCAGGAAGCTAGCACCAATACTACTGACCCAACACACACCAGTGTATATTATCAATAAATCACAACTGGCGAGGGCTCATTTAGGGTTTTTCTCAGGGCCCAGCCAATGTGTGGGCAGGCCTGGGTGGGGGTGTAAGTCAGCAGTATGTCTTGCTCCAACATTAAAGGTTGCAAGGGTACGCTTGGTACCCTGACAGAAGGGTGCCGAAAAAGTAGGCTATTACTGATGGGTTATTTTGGTGCATTTCCATCTTTTGATGACAGAAATGCAAATAATTAAATGTCATAAATGTCATGTTTGATTTATCCATGGAATGGACAGTAACATGGGAGACTAGTGTGTGGTTTTTGTTTTGTTTGTTTGTTTGTTAAGGATCTTCCACTCTTTGATTAACATAGCACCCTTTTTCCTTACCACCATGTCTAAATAGATTTTCCTTATAAGATTGAAATCATGACTTTGATCACGTGAATTGAATTGAATTGAATTGAAGAAAACAAAACAGTGTAAACATTGGAAAAATCAGCATTATTATCACTTTTTTTATATCTAGAGAAACCCAAAGTTCTCGCTCATATGGTGTGTTATTTTTGGAATAAAATTCTTATTAGGAATTTTCTGCTATAAACCAGTTCTCTCTGTTAATGACTCGCCGACCTGTAACAACTTTCATACTCCTTCATCCACAGAAAAGCTTGAAAACTACTTAGACTAGAATCTTGCCTTTAAATTTGGCATCTTGAGATGTACAAGGCTAGAGATTAAATTAATTCACTTTATTAAGTATTTAGTTGATTTCTGTCTGTGAAGGCTACACTGGGCTAAAATTGAAACAATAAAGACAAACTGTCAGCAGAAATTTCCTGTTTGAGCAGGTAGAGGGAGTAAAAGTGTTAAATTCTTGTGTGTTTAGTCACTGACAGAGGAACAATAGGGAACTAAATTAAGGTTTAACAAGAAGTGCCAGCCACATCATCCTTTAGTTATTACATGCATTTATTATTACATAACTCATACTGACATGCCTTCTCCATTAATTTAATCAGGCTTGTTTTTCAACAAATATGTTATATAACACCAATTGTAATATTAAACTCTAATTTCAAAAACAGCTTTATTATCAGGGCATACACAGCTGCATCCTGTACATGAATCTTCAGTAGCTTCACAGTTTAAAGTGAGTAAACTGCTGATCTGTACAAGTTCACTTCCAGGTAATATTTTAACAGCACTGCTGCAGTGAAATAAAGGAAAACCTTGCAGTTAAAAAAAATTTCTGTATGATAAAGCATTAACATGTTCACTTAAATCAGTCAAAATAGTATTTATTATTGCTAAATAAATTTGAAAAGCTTAAGATTCACATTATGATTTAAAAAAAGTTTATGTACATTCTGTGACTAGGGGGCTGTCAGCTGTCAGTCAAAACAAAAGCAAGACATGACAAGTATAGATATTCTGCTCAGCTCCGCCACTTTTAACAGCTTTTCTCCCTCATTTTTTAAGCTCTATCAATGAAATAAAACCACGGTTTCACTGATGAGTGAACACACTTTGTGGAGTGCACTGAACTGAAGGACTGCACTGAAGTAAGGGGATGGGGGCAAAAGTTATGGGGGACACTTGGATGTGAAGCCCATGGCAGAGAATAACTATTGTTCATCACAATTAAACAGCACAAAACATGAATGAGATAAAGCAACAGAACAGCAGCCTCTAGTAGCAGTTCACTCGCCCTATCTAGCCAGCCATATTTGCCGGAACATCCAACGTTTTCACAGCAACAATTAACATGTCGACACTGTAGTGGCGGGCACAGATTGTTGCAACTATAATATTAAGACTTTCTATGGCTTTGAAAACTGTTGGAAATGTTCGAGGTAATGTAAGTACTCAACTGAAAGATATATATAACATGATAGTAGACATTTTTGTAAACATTTCAGTGGGAAAATTCAACATAATGCACCTTTAACAACAAAGTTATGTATTTACAGTATATGCACACTAAATTGAGACATTAAATTTATGATGATTATGCTTTTCTTTAATCAAGTCTCATTGGAGATATATCCATATATGTCATGACATGATTCGTTTGGACCCTCTGATAATTTAAAGCTTGATTGGTTATCAGAGATCATGCTTTCTGTTCCAGAGAGTCCCTCTTCAGGGGTGTGAAAATAAGACTCGTTAGAGATAGATGTGTTGTACTGAGGTGCTGCTCTGTTCCACAGCTGTGGACAGTATTCTGCTCGGAGTGGCACACAGGAGTGTGGCTGGGTTAGAGGATAAGACTGAGAATCAGGGGGAGGTTCAGGATCCCTCTGTGTTAATGTTTCGTTCAGAAAAGGTCTGCTCAGGATCTCAATGTCACAGCATCTGCACTCCTCTGGCTTCTGGGACTGCAGACGCTCACCAGTCTGTGCAAACATGCAGAGGGAATATTATTATGTGAACTTAAGGCAGATAATTACACAGGACTTGAGATAGTAGTAGCTTGTTCTTATCTGAAGGCTGAATGCAAACAAAATGTCATGTGGAGCATGAATGGGATCTACTTTGCTCTGCAGAAAGCCTTAGATAGATTCCCTTTAGACGACGCTTTCAGTCGCTCGCTGTCAGTCAGTCAAGAAAAAACTGAGAAAAATCAAATCAATGGAAGTTCTCAGATCAGATCTGTATGGAGTATGTGACAATGTTTTGTCAATGGAGTAGCATCCAGCTGCAGCCATGGGGCTCAAGACTCAGGCATGAAAAAGCCACTGATGAGATAGAAGTGATGTATTATGGCTTTTTAAAATGAGACTTCTTGAAACAGGTTTCTTGAAATGAGTTGATGATTTCAAAAGTAAAATACAAGTCTATTTGATATGATGCTGAAAGGGGTTGTATGTACAGTTTGGCTTAGTTTGTACGAGCTGTGGCACATAACTTAAAGGGATACTTCAACATTTTGGCAAATTCGCCCATTGCCATAATTCCTATAGTCTTAGTAACAGGTTTGTTTCCTTTAGTTGTCGGTGCAAGCTGTTTCTAGATCTGGGGGGACTGTTAAACCAGCTGCACTGCGAACGCCATGTTAGCAGATGGAATTTTTGCTTTCCCTCATCAAACTCATCAAATACACAATCCAACAACTCCAAAAAACTCTCGTGGACAAGTTGTGACCTGCATATTCACCACGCTGTAAAATAATAACATATAATTATGTAACATTACGACACATGAAGCAAATACTCAGAACTACTTCTTGAGTAAACCACTGGGCAGAGTGACACAGGGCAGCAGCCATGTCTGGAGTGTAGTTCTGTCTTTGCATTCAACTTAAAAACATCTCCGTCTTGTAATGTTCCATGATTATTTCATGGCGTGGTGAATGTGCAGGTCACAACCTGTCTATGTGAGTGTTTTGGAGTAGTTGGATTGTGTATTTGATGAGCTTGTTGAGGGAAAGCAAAAATCTCATCTGCTAACATAGCATTTGCATTGAAGCTGGTTTAACAGTCCCCCCAGATCTAGAAACAGCTTGCACCGACAACTAAAGGAAACAAACCTGTTACTAAGACTATAGGAATTATGGCAATGGACGAGTTTGCTAAAATGTTGAAGTATCCCTTTAAAATAAACTCGTCTTTGGATCATTTTTGTAAACAAGTATGATACATCTTCTAATTATAATTGATCACTGTAGGGGAAAATTGACATAAACAAGAGCATGTTGTTGTTTTACCAAATCAAACATTTTAGTGTATCAGAAATATTCATTTGATTAGGCATTTCTCATATTTACATCATTATGCAATATTTCTAGAGTTTAAAGTTGAGGAAAATGTAAACATAAAATCAAAAGGGTGGCTGTATTTCAAGTGTAGCTAATGGGAAATGGGCTAAACTTTCTAATTGCTACATCCCTTTCATGACACCAGGGGCTTTAGTCAAGCTGGGGGCTTTTGCTCCTGGGCTGAAGCTCGAAGATATTGTGTAACTGTCTTTCTTTCAATTCAGAATTACTGCATCTATTTCTACATTTATGTTATGATTTTACCTGCCTGAAATAAGTTTGTTTTAGATTAAAAAGAGCAGAAATGAACCACTTGATTTTTACAAAAAATATCTAACCATCATTAATAAACAGCAGATTGATTGTTAATTTACTTTGCTTAAAAAATATTTTACAATTAAACAATATATCATAATAAACAATGTCTACCATTTATAGTACCACTGTAAATGAGGCTATTTTGCCATTTATGTCAAATAAAATTAGCATGTTGTAAATTATGTGTGAATTATAGCTAAGTCACATTAAGATAACATCAGTAAACTTTTAAATTTAGCAACTCTTTATTCCCATTGTATAAAATCACAGCAAAATTTGTAGTTACACTCAAGTGGTGCTTTGAAACATTCAATCATAAAATCATTAAAAACATAGGGCACAGGATAAATGAATAAATATTAAAGTGTATAAATGTTAATTCAGAGTTACTTGAAGTGTAGTAAAGTACAATACAGTAAAGGGCTTAGTGGATAGAAGAATAGCAGCAGTGAATATTATCTGATTGTATGATTATTCAGTGCTATGATGGGAAATAAACAGCCTCTGAGTCTGTTGGTGTGTGTTTTCTCAGCTATGAAAGTTTATCATTGCACACAGTAAAACAGTTCACTATATCAAGTATTTTTAATGGTTACCAAGTGATTTGGAGGCCTAAATATATTCTTTTCTATAACATCTATAAAGACTATTTAATATTATTTGCACAATTTGATTAAAAGATCTCAGAGGTTAACTATCAATTTGCTGTTCATTAATGACAGTTGTTATAAAGTGATAGCAGTGTTTTACAGAATCTTAAATGGACTAAAAGCAATTTGGGTTAAAATGTTTCAGTATTTCCTTGCTCTGCTAGAGGAAACAGAAAAAAAAAACATTTTCTCCACAATACTGTACAAATTAGTTTGAGTTTAGCACTTGTTTCTCTTGCATGCAGGATTACACTCTCAGTGTTTTGTTCATACCTCCTGCAGGAAGCTGTCTAACTCAGGAGCTTTAATGTCCATCCCAGTGGGATAAAAGAGGATCCCCTTCAGCCCTTTCTGCAGCCTGGAGGTCAGAAACAGATACTCAAGCATTTTTTTTACTGCTCTACTGGCAGATATTTTTCATAATTTACAATCAATTGTGGCCTTTTTACACTTAATCTTAAAATAAGATTTGTATAAGAACATGTCAGGTTGTGGCTTTAAGTGTAATGAGATACTTGTGACTATAAATTAGACAGCTACTCTTGCTCAGATTTGATTTTTTGCTGCAAAGGCTTTCACTTACATTTTTCTCTGAGACCACAGGAGTAAGGTGCAGCCCAGCAGTAGCAAGGTGGGAGTCAGAATCTCAACCATGTAAGCAGAGTCTGACAGAGAATATATCAGTATGAGCTGGTTAAATACTGACCTGTGAGCTAGCATTTCAAAGAACTACAAAAACAATCAGACTAGAATAAATTGATATCTTCGGATTTTTGTTTATCTACGATTGGACATGGAGCTCACAGTTAGTTTTGGTCCTGACAGTGATGGTGGTTGCTTGCCCAGGTCCATCCTTAGTGAGAGCACTCACAGAGAAAGCATACTCTTGGTTCTGCTGAAGACCATCTATGGTCACAGACTTCCTGTGAGGGTCTTCCACAGACACATTGAACAGATCTGGATATACATGAGAATATGAATACTTTGTTTCACAACTCAAAATTCAAACCCAGAACCAATGTTTATGTAAAACTGGCTGTAAGGTTTAGCTATGTAATGCACTTTTTTCATAACACTAATAAAGAATTAAGAATCACTGGCATTGGACACTCTCCCCTGCACTCACCTGAAGCATGACCTGACAGCTTATCAGTTCCTACTTCCTGCACCTCCTGCACAGAGATAAAGTAACCGGTGATGAATGCTGGATGAGATGCATCATTCTCATTGAAGCGCCACTCCAGCGTCACAGATGAGGAAGTTCTCTGAACAAGTTCAACTAGACTTGGGGGCAGCACCGATTCTAAAGAAATAAAGGTAATTTTCATGAAGAAAGACCGATAGAGTAAATTTGAATTGAATTAAAAGAACAGACTTCAAGCTAAAATGCAAGTTCTTGTTTCTACTAACATCAGAAGCTGTTAATAAAAATATTCTAAAACCTTTAAATGATTCTGGGAAGGTACATTTTGACTCATTAGTTTTAATCAAAGAGAAAGAAGACTGAAGCTTGAGCATATATTGTGACATTATCCTTCTTAGAGATGAAGTCATAAGTTCTAATATATTTTTAATTTTTTATTTAGATCTTTTTTTTAACAAAACAAGATTACAAGATAGGAAAAGAAAAAGCAGCGAGCAAACCAAAACAAATTTTTCACATGTCTCATGGTACATATAAATTTGTTTAGGATGAAAATTAACTTTCACATATGCAATGTAATACTTTTGTGGTTACCAAACTATTTTCCTTAGCACACCACCCACTTATGTCTGAAAAATGCTATGCCCCCTCAGGACCCACAAGAAAAATTGAATATAACTTGTAATTGTTTCCATTGACAAAACTTCAGGGCTGCACAATATTGCAGGGGTTAGAGCTGTTGTCTCACATCAAGAAGGTTCTTGGTTCGCTTCCCAACCAAGACCTTTCTGTGTGGAAGTTTGCATGTTCTCCCTGTGCAGGCGTGGGGTCTCTCCAGGTACTCTGGCTTCCTCCCAGTACCTAACATATGCCCATTAGGTAACTCTAAATTGGCTGTAGGTGTAAGTGGGAGAGTGCCTGGTTGATTGTCTGTATGTCAGCCCCGCCTCTCACCCAGTGATAGCTGGGACACGCTCAGCGCCCCCCCCAACATGACTCTAAATTGGTGGTGTAGAAGATGGATGCATAAAATTCCAACAGAATATTTTCTTGCCAAAAGATCTACACATAAACGATCATGATTTTACAAAACACATGCAAATCTAATTTGACAACCTCAAAGCAGACAGAGGGAGAAGAAAAGCTTTCCTTGTGTTTCTTTGCTTGCCTATCAATTAAAAAAAAATGTCGACTTCTGATTAAACTGCTGCTACAGCTGCATCCACTATAATGTCTTCCCATGTCACCACTGCTTACAGGCTTACAGCACAACTAAACCATGCCCATAGCTACTGCCTCGTCTTCAAATGACACTGACTGATCTGGTCATTCTCTGACCAGGAACAAGAATTTCAGCTTAAAGCTTTACAAGACAAATCTGTCTGATGACAGACATGAAATCTGGACAATACATCATTTTTGCATGGTTCTTTTCACTTTAGTGTTGTGCATGTGTGAATATACACAACAGATATATAGTCACATAATATGATGAATATAATTTGTACTGCATCACTCCAGCAGTCTCATCTACTGTCATCTGTTCTAATACATTTTATCATCCATGATATGCTCATGAGACCAGCCAGCAACTATCTTTTTAACATGATTAGGAGATGAAGTTACCTGATATACATGAAAAATGACACATTTTCAAGAGGGGGGAAAAAACTCACGGAGCTCTTGTAGGTATCCAGTCTGTATCTCTAGTAGTTGGTGTCCATTTTCCCTGCATCCAAAGATATTAAATGCATACCTGCAGCCTGGTTTGAAATCCTCTGAAAGAAAAGAATAAATCAACCACAAAGTAGGAATAGATGAAAGGATCTGAATAGTTCAGGACAAAAAAAAGATCAGAAACAAAAACTTACTCCCAGGTAGGAATACTGAGTTTTTGTTCTGTGGTACTTTCACCCACTGCAGAATACAAGGTTCTACATTTCCCAAAATGCACCAGTCCACCGTGTATCCACAGGTGGCATTTTCATCATGTTCCCAGGACACATTGAAACCAGCTGCTGAGCTGCTGCTCAACCGCGTTTCGGATGTTTTCTTTTCTGCATAGATGCACAACACAAGACTTTCATTCATTAAAGTAGTGCTGAATGTCACATCAGTCATATGAATAAATATGAAATATGAATATAAATTCATGAATGAAAATTATCTCACAACCTTTTGCAGTGTAAAAACCCACTACGAAACTGCCCCCACGCACACACACACACACACACACACACACACACTGTCTGTCATACATTAAACGGAAAAAAAAAATATTTCTTCAAATTTCTTAGCTTTCTATAATGATCATATCATAGCAGAAATTGAAGTTAACCTCAAACATTAAGGGGATATGGATAAAAGGAAATAGTTTCTTTAAAGTGATCAATATATTTGAAAGATTATACCACAGAGAAAAGCCAATAAATGAACAATTTCAGCTGATTCATCGTGTGTCATTCACCTTGGTCATCTCTCTGTGGGACAGTGATGTGAGCAGGGATAGAGAAGCCCCCGTCAACCTCAGCCAGGACAGAGAAGTCACACTGTCCTGGACCGACAGGCAGCGTTGCCTGGGTCTGTCTACTGTCCTTTTGTTGGTTTTTGCCTCCCAGTGACCACTGAACTTTGTAGCCTTTAATGTTTACACTTGCTGCTGAGCCAGGAACAAGCTGAGAACAGAGATAATTATAGAAGTTAGTTTCCATTCAAGTTTGTGCACTTCTACACCAACATTTCTGCAAAGCAACAGGAAGAGTCTTACTGGAATCCACACTAGAGTAACTTGACGACTGTTTGCTTCAGGCAGCTGTTTAATTCTCCTCCACACATCCAAGGTCACCAAAGGATCTGAGGCAAGTACATACAGGTTACTTGTTGAGCAAACATTTGCACAAGGGATCATTTATCACTATTATCTTATCACTACCCATATCAACCTAAGACTGTTGTAATAACAGGAGTTAGTGTCTGGTCTTAAACCAACTTGGGATGTAAATAATCGTTTTTTGCCAGCTTAAAATATTGTGGTTAAAAAAGTCAAGGGCCTGGGAGCCTTGGTGTATTGGCCCAATAAATGTTGAAAGCTAATAAGCAGTCTGATTTAGTCCTGTCCCTTCAAAACATTCTTGGTCCTGATTTATTGTTAGCTTGGTCTGTGAGTAGACATCATTAATAAACTCGCAATAAAACTGGCTTGACCATACCAAGTAAACACAACACTGCACTTTGTAATTAAGCCTGTATGATATGAGAAAAATATGCAATACCATTGTACAATACTGCAACTACTTTATTAAGAATGGAAAATCAAAAACGTATCTTATATCTGACTCACTTATATTATGTCTTATGTCTAACTCACTACTATATTAAGTACAGTAAATTAAAAATGTATCTTATGTCTAACTCACTACTATATTAAGTATGGTAAAATGAGAATATATCTTATGCCTAATTCACTACTGTACACCACGTTCCATATTATTTTGCAAATGACATTTTTCTCTTATTTTCCTAAATATCAATGTAAATTACAGTCAGAATATTTTTCAAGTCATCAGCTGTTAGAGCATAATTCAAATGTTTTGAACAAACTTCATAATGATAACAGTAACATTTCTTTTTTTAAATAAAAACCTCAAAATGCACTGTTCCACATTATTAAGCACAACAGAGTTTTAAAACATTTTATAGGTTGTTAAGAACTGAAAATGGTCATTAGTTGAATATTCAGCATTAGGTCATATTTACTGAAATCAAAATCTATTTCAATCAAAAACATCTTAACAGGCCAATTTATATGTTAACATAGGAGTCCTTCTTTGATATCACCTTCACAATTCTTGCATCCATTAAACTTATGAGTTTTTGGAGAGTTTCTGCTGGAATTTCTTTGCTAGATGTCAGAATATCCTCCCAGAGCTGCTGTTTTGATGTGAATTGCCTCCCACCCTCATAGATCTTCTGCTTGAGGATGCTCCAAAGGTTCTTGATAGGGTTGAGGTCAGGGGAGGATGGGGGCCTCACCATGAGTTTCTCTCCTTTTATGCCCATAGCAGCCAATGACACAGAGGTATTCTTTGCAGCATGAGATGGTGCATTGTCATGCATGAAGAAAATGTTGCTACAGAAGGCACGATTCTTCTTTTTGTACCATGGAAGAAAGTGGTCAGTCAGAAACTCTATATACTTTGCCAAGGTCATTTTCACACCTTTAGGGACCCTAAAGGGGCCTATCAGCTCTCTCCTCATGAATCCAGCCCAGATCATGACTCCACCCCCTTCTTGCTGACGTCGAAGCCTTGTTGGGACAAGGTGGCCATCCACCAACCACTCCTCCATCTGGACCAGCCAGGGTTGCACGGCACTCATCAGGACTCATCAAGACTGTTTTAAAATCAGTCTTCATGTATTTCTGGGCCCACTGCAACCGTTTCTGCTTGCAAGTATTGGTTAGGGCGACCAAATAGTAGGTTTATACATGAAAGCAAGCCTCTGGAGGATCCTACACCTTGAGGTTGGTGGTACTCCAGAGGCACCAGCAGCTGCTGCTTTGTAATGGCATTTTAGCATCTGTTCTCTTAATCCAAAGAATTTATATGGCAGAAACCTTTCTCATTATACCTTTATCTGCATGAACCCGTCTGTGTTCTGAATCAGCCACAAATTTCTTCACAGTACGATGATCATGCTTAATTTTCCACGAAATATCTATGTAATAGGAAAATATATAAAGTATTCTCCCTTTATAGAAACTATTCGTCATTGGGATGAATTCACTGTTTTGTAGTGTGTATATCGAGGCTGCTGAAATCAAAAACAATGAAAATATGAATAGGCAGGCCACAGAGGAAATGCAGGCTCTCTTTACTTACCAGTTTTGAAGGCTTCAGGTTTAGTCCATTGTCCCCAAAGTTTGCCATCAGCAGAACAGCGCACCCTTGCAGTGTACCGGGTGTTGGGTAGCAGATGTTCCAGTTTGGCTTTGCAGAACCCACTAACACTGCTGCATTTAATCTGCCACAAACAAACAGACTAAATGTGAAGAAAACATGCAAAAGAATGTCAAACTTCCATATTAAGAGAATCAAAATTGAGGTTAAGCTAACCTCTTTTGTGCTTTCTGGGACTGTGGTGACCTGACAGAGGAGGCTCATTTGAGTCAAGTTCCCATGTGTGAACCAGGACACAGTGGAGTCTGTCGCCTGAGGGCTTATTGTATACCACTCCACAGATGGAGACACTAAAAGCATATAACATTTTAGGCATTAAAAAAAAAAAGTGCCCTTGTCTGACCCTCGAATTAATAATTCTAAATGTATTGTAAAACTGTATAGTCAATTTTGTGTTCAGATGTCTGACCTCTGTCAGAGATGTTAAAACTGTAGCTCTCTGTCTCTTCTCCCAGCGTGTCTTTAACCACCACTCTGATGTTGTATTCTTCCAGCTGGGGGATTGCTGAAAAAGTACAAGACAACTGTTCACAGAGGATGGGAGCCTGGTCTGAATTCCTAGGTTAAGAAGAGGAACACGGAGATATTCTTTTTTAATTCCTGAAGGGGAAATTCCATTTTTTACAGTGTTATTGAACACGCAACACACATAGGATAAAATACATTTACATTCATGAACAGGATCCTATGGATTGATGTCTAATGTCAGAGAGAGGGGTCTCTTTAAGGAATGAGGGCCTGCACGAGACCTTCCAGACTTGAACCAGTGACTCTGGTTCCTAACCAAAATCCTCAAAGACTAAACAACTGAAAAGAGGAATTAAAAATATTAGCTATTTTTTTCCATCCTATCCTTTAACATTATTTAGTTGAATTTTTATCAATCAGGAGAGAAGAGTAGGCTCAAAGAACAATAAATGAAAAGGACCATGACTTCTCTGTAGATCATCTCACAAAATTGAAATTAAATGTAGCCCATATTTTGGTTGTAAAAAATCCAAAGTGTATGCATGCTCTATATGATGGTTTGTTTATCTATTATTTTTTTTACAAAAACATTGAAAACTCTGTCTAAAGTCTACAATGTTGGTAAATGTGTGGTCTTACTGTATCTGCAGCGTGTATGTTTTCTTGTTGTGTTTATCCCGCTCTGGCTTTCTGTCTGAACGCCAGCTGCAAGTGATAGTTTTCATGTCTGCAGTCACACAGCTGAAGTTTCTGGGCTTCTGGGGAGGAGCTGCAGCACACATACACACAATCATATGATCTTTGGAAAAGGCTTTAAATATAAAGTTTCATTGAACTGAATTAATACTAACAGCTCAGGTAGTTCCATGTGCGGCTCAAGGTTCCTGTGTTGTCACTACAGTTGATTAATAGAGCGTCAATGATTGTCTCTGGTTTGGTCAGGTTTTCTACAAGGATAGCCTTGACCCTGTCACTAATGCTGATAAGAGGGTGTTTGATATTATTGATGGTAATACTGGTAATATTGACTCCTCTTGGGGGAACACAGCAGAACATGGCACTGGTGCCTTCTCTCAGCACCTGCCCAGAGGGAAAAATCTTGGTCCCATTTTCCCCCTGGTATCCTGTGGAGAAGTGCACAAACAGAGGCACTATTATATTAATGATATATATTTTTATTACAGACTTTCTGCCATCAATGTCCAGGCTTTGCACAGGATGTGAATTGCAACATGAATTTTCAGTGAGTTGCAAAACACTGATGTTAAGATTGTTAAAAGGGAAGAGAACGCCTCACTCTTACAGACAAAACTGATGGGTGTTATTAAGTGACATGATCTTATCAGAGACATGAAAAACTCATCTATTCCCATGCATTTGGTTTAGTTTGATCAATTTACAGACAAATAAAAGTAATTATTTGTTATTTAATAGCTTAAATTCACATTTGATAGTGATAAAATAACAATTTAGGGCAACACCATCTCACCTTTATTTGTTTTCCAATCACTCCATGGAGTCCAGACAGACTGATTGTAGAAAAGTCGTATCCTGACAGAGTGATCAACACACTCCAGAGGCAGGTCAGAGGTCCATGTGTGGTTATGTGAATCCATGATAGGTACGCTAAAAATTCTCTGTTAAAAAGAACGGAACAGTGCATGCAATTTTAGAAAGCCTGACATCCAGACAAAAAAACAGGTTAAGTACTCACATTGTAAGTGATGGTGTTGTTTTCAGTGCGGCCAATCTGGATCTCATAAACATCCTCCACTAAGCTGCTGTGGTTCAACTGCCAGCTCACTGTGAGGCTTTGCTTGTCACTCATAGCCTGCAGATGCCTTATGCTCAGCCTTGGCAGCTGCCAGACTGGATCACAATAAAACCAAATGATTCAAAGTTGCAGGTGTAACGTTTTTAAAACTAGGTAAATTAAATGAATCAAACTCACCTGCGTCAAAGCAGCATCCACTCAGATCTTGAGAGGACATTAGATACAACCAAAACAGGTAAACCCTGGACATCTTGAGAAGTGCCATCCTCTTAAGAGAGAAATGATGCTAGCTTGCCTTTCAGTGCTTACACTAACTGAAAGTATCATGAGTCAATGATTGCTGGCAGCCTGTATGAGTATTGCATCACGACTTGACATCCCAACACCCAAGAGACGTATTACTCATGCAGGCAAAAAACACCAAAACACATTTGTTTGCCACAATAGTTTTATACACTTCACAATATTTATATGGCACATCACAGTTCTGATTACACAGATTACAAGAAAAAATATCAAACAAAATATTATTAATGTTGACAGTGCATGAAGCAATTTAAATACAATAAATTATTATAAAAGGGGACCAACAGAAAAAATTCAGCCATTCTTTACAGAAATCACTTACAATATCAAATAGAAAGATTTTTGGCACTTAAGTGAGAAAATTAATTACAGGATTTTTAGATGCTCTTCAAACATAGTGTGCATAGGTAGCTTTTCCATAAAACTATACACATATTTAACATTTATATAACAAGTTTAGCTTTTTTCATTTAGATGCTCACAATCCTTTATAAATATTGTTAAAGATCACATGGAGAAATAAAGCACTTACATAGTTTTGGGGGAGCTCTCAGACATTTCTTTTAAGTGCTTATGGGAAAAATGTGAACATCTGCTCTGATTTCCTGGTGCTCCAGCTCTTGGCATCAATCTACATCATTCATCATAAAAGTGCAACAAACACCTAAAGAATCAAAGCAGACGTAATCAAACATAGGAGGTCTGACTCTAAAAGCTGATTTACAAAGAGTATGTTCACAAAGAGGCACAATGGTGTCCTCAGACAGGAGGATTAATGGCTGACATGTACACTACATTTTAAAAGGCACATTCATCTGTGGACACTTTTTCAAACAAACTTTTCCCTTACTTAGTTATTAAGGGTTTTTAGAAATTAACTTACTTCAGTTATATTTTGATGGATGCACACATACATAAACATAACCAAGCAACAAATTACACGTCAGGCGGCTTACATTACAGTTTCAGAGATAAACAATATTCTCCTCGCCCACCTCCTCCCCATTCTGTCCTTCAAGGGAAAGGTAAGCCTGGGAGGGAAGGAGGGGGGTCATAGAGGGAGATGAGGAGTAGTCATCCTCGTACAGTCCATGACTGGTGAGCTCAGACCTCCAGGGACCCAGGGGTCCCCTGTCCGATGGTGGGCTGAAGTCTGCTAAAAAGAAAACAGAAAAGGTTAAGCCTTGGACAGTGATAGAATCACCAAATCTAATGTGTTCATTGAGAAACCTAATACTATGGATAGCATTAGTATCAATGTGTGCAATTCTGTATAAATGTACTATTTAAGCACCCTGTTTGAGCTCACAGTTGTAGTCACTGCAAATTTTATCAATCAGGAAAAACTCTTTCTGAAAACTCCTGGTATTTGTGCATAGGTAATTCCAGGGTATATACAGAAAATCGGACATTAAATGTAATACTTTTAAGACATTTTTCAAGACCCTCTTTATACATTTTAAGACTCTATTGCATTTTCATTGTCTTCATTTTCTGTGCTGATAGTAAAAAAAAGTGACAACAAAGCAAACATAATAGATATATTTCTTATTGAAATATGCAAATAAGGCTTTCTTAGAACTTGAGATTCGGCTATGAAAAAAACCCTGCTACCATATAGAATCTGAATGTAAGGTTTTTTTTTTTTATAACTTTAGTAGCATAAAAGTGGATATACCACAATCTAGAAGAACCTATTCACAAGTTTTGCACTGCAGCCAAATCCAAAAAGTGGAACAGAATACATTTAGATTTTAAGAATTAAAAAAAAAAAAAAAGCTATAAATGCCCTCTTCAGTATTCTTAGAATACTCCTTATTATCCTGTTTTCTGATTTGAGAGCGCTGATGTGTTGGTGAGCACTTTATTGTTGCAGCTGATCGGCCATAACTCAGTTTGAGTTGTTCTGATTTCAGTATTTTACTTCCAGAAGTCTACGTGGACTGTAACCTCTTTAAAATTCAAAACAACTACATTTAAGACCTCATATTCTTTCATTCAAGACTTTTTAATTACATTTTAAAAGCGTTAATTGATTTATCAACTTTTATGCTTTTAAAGACCCCCCCACACATGCTGGATTAAAATTATTACATACTTATAACTCTCACTTATTAAAGCTCCAGTGAGGAGTTATTAGCTGGACATCAGACTTGAATTAACACTGATGACTCAATGTTGATGACTCAAAAGCAAATTATCATATGGAAATAATGTTAAGCACCTCTTCAGATCCATCAAAATTCTGGAAAGCAGTTAATACAAGTAAAAATAACTCCTCAAATACAATTCCTTCCTACATTAAAAAACAAACAAACAACTGCTTAATAGATAAAACTGCAGAAATCTGCCTTGCCTTCAATGAACACTTTGCTGCTGGGAATCAATTTGACATGATGTACCCAGGAACTTCTGCTAATAGTAAGCCTCTCACTCATGCTAAACCAGTAAATAGTACCTCTACATTCACACTGCAGGACCTCTCATCCTCTGCTGTGAGGGAGGCTCTTCTTGCTATTGATTATAAGAAAGCAAAAGGAGAGGACAATCTTGAACCATACTTTTTAACACTCTGTGCGCCTCTTATTGCTGAACAAGTCACTTATCCGTTCAATCTCTCCATTAATACTGGAGTTGTCCCTCAGGTCTGGAAAACAGCTCATTTTGTTCCTTTACATGAAGGTGGTGATAGAAATAGTTGTAATAATTATTGACCAATCTCAAAACCGTCCTGTCTTGCAAAAATCCTGGAGTCATTAATCAGTATTAAGCTAAAATCATTCCTCTCAAAAACTGTATTTTAAGCCCAAACCAGTCCGGTTTCAGAGCCAAGCACTGTAACAGCCACTACATAAGCTGTTAACAATATTGTGTCTGCCACTGATAAAGGGAATTTCTGTGCTGCTCAGTTTGTTGACCTCACCAAAGCATTTGACACTGTTGATCATACTGTTCTTCTGCAGAGGTTAAGTGATGTTGGCTTTGATGGAATGTCTTTAAAATGGTTTCATGACTACCTGTCAAACAGGCAGGATCAACAATTCACATTTAAATCTCACATCAATTCACTTGTTACGAAATTAAGACAGAAATTAGGATATTTATACAGACACAGTAGAAAACAAGTTATTGAAGCCACTTTTTTGTCAGTTTTAGAATATGGAGATGTGATCTACAGGCATGCTACAGCTAGCTCACTTAAACCACTAGACTCAGTGTATCATTCCACCCTAAGATTCATTACTGGTGACAGTTACTCAACTCACCACTGCATCCGGTATGACAAAGTGGGCTGGCCCTCATTATCAGTTAGACGAGACAGGCATTGGTTACTTTTTATTTACAAAGCTCTGTCTGGACATCTGCCATTATACCTCACCTCTTTATTGAATGTGTCCACTAGCCATTATAAAACTCGTGACTGAATAATGCTTGAAAGTCCAAGAGTAAACACTAAAACTGGAGAAACATCTTTCAGCTTTTGTGCAGCTTACACCTGTAATACTGTACAAGCAACACTAAAACTAAGTTCAGTTATTAACATAGGACAGTTTCAAAACATAAGGAACTACTATGTACATGTTAGTAACTGTTTTTAAACTGTGCTCCACTTATTCTCAAGTATCTATGTCTATTTGCATTTGTGTTTCCTTCTCCTTGCTTATTCATTGGCTTGCATTTACTATTTTAATGTACTCTCGATGTCATTGAAAATGAGAAAATGCTCTCAATGGCATCTCGAGATTAAATAAATGTTGAATGAATGAATGAATGACTCTGTGGGGTGTTTGAAGTTACATGATCCCAATGACACACTGAAAGTCAGATGGGGGTCAGGAAGTGAAGAACACCAGTTAGGGATGAATGAAAATGGAGGAAAGTTAGTACATTTTATCTCCAGGTGAACCAATACACTGCAGTTATCATCAGAAAATTTCTACATACATCAAGTATGATCCTACACTTTACAGAAAAGTGACATTTCACACAGGTAAACTGATTAAGATACTACAAATTACTTAGTCAAGCAGACTTCCTACTACATAGCTAGCTAGATAAAGGGAAAGAAGAGTTGTGAAAAATTAATGTGCCGAGCTAAGAGGAAAATTTTACACTTTTAACAGCTCTTCTTCTCTGTTTTGTCATGGACATGCATGTAATTGAAATGGGGATATACTCCTAGGCAGATGAACCTTGTAGGATAAGCAACCGAGTAACGATGTGCCTTTCTATGAGCCAATTCTTTCTCTCATTTGAGAGCAAGTTTCCTTCCTTCCTTCCTTCCATTTTTTTTATTATTTAATACAAACATAACAAAAACAAACTGACACTGAATGAAGACCTGGGGGCTGAAAGACCAGCTCCTATATCTAAGCCTAATCAGCAACGCTGGACAGACAACAGCTATAGAAACACAAGCAACATCAGGGTTTACTGTGAAAAACCATAATGAACTGTACTAAACTAGGGATTGGAACAATTAATTGATGATTGGTTAATTGGTTGTTAAGAATTGGGTCGATCACGGGGAATTTAGTCGATCTGATGTTGCCATTTAATAAAGACACTAAACACGTCTTACTCTGCACTGCACAACAATATCTACTGTCATGTCATTGCGAGTGGGACCATGCCTTGTTCATGTTTAAGAGCCCTAGGCTTTCAGAGGGTGAAAATAAATAAATAATTGAGAAACACACTCATTAGTTACCTGTTTTTGTTATTGTTTTTTCTTTTTGTTTGTTAGGGAAATGTTATATACAGTGCTTAATAAATCTATTAGACCACCTGTCATATTTGTCTCAAAGACCATCCACTATCATGAAGTGCGGACTCTTTCATTTTCAGTGAGCTCTCCACATTTTACCATTTTGAACAGGAATGAGGAATTTCAAACTGAATTCACCCAATTTGAGCTGGCTCACTGGGCTGCTCTGAGAAGTCAGAAATTAATCAAGCATAACATTCAACCACTAAAACTAGTTTTTCTGTTCAGGAATGCAAGTAAATAACTATAATTTGACATAATTATCAAGAAATATTAATGTGCTTTACTATTTTTTCAGTTTTTTGTAAATCAGTAAATTTGAAAATTCATGGATAACAATAATAATTATATTTTAGCATTAAAAATATCATTTGGGTTAAAGAGTTTCTACATATTGGTGTTTTAACCATTGCAGAAACATAAAAAAATGATTTTGGTACTTACTAATGCTGTTAATTTAGGACAGCTGTGGCATAAACCTTACTTTGGTTAGGGTTAGGGTGGTCTAAGAAATGTATTAAGCATTGTATATATATGCCCATGTATGTATGTTGATCATTAACATTATAGATGATCGAGGTAGCAGGTTTCTTCCAAACGCCCATCCCTATACTAAACCAAACCTGCTTGGTGGAAACAGGCCATACACGAGTATTATCTAACTCTGCTCCTCCAGGCTTTATCAAAACTTTTAAATCCATGTCTGCTGCTGTTTCTGCATAAACTTTTTAAACTCTCTGCATGAATGTGTCACTACTTTCAGGACTTAAAAATAGCTCAGTTATCAGTTTGTTCCCCCAACAATCTGAAAGGCTTGGAGAGTCATAAACAGCAGAGAAGTGCAGCACTTCTATAGTGCTTCTCTTTGCAGAAATCACTTCCTGTGCCCCATCCAGAGGTCTTTGCTGTGAAGTGGTGTCATCTGCAAACAACCTACAGTATATGAGCTACTACAGCAAAATACCATTTTTAAATCCTGAAATTGCTGCTGCTGGGAGATAGGTGTCATAATAATTAACAGTATGTTGACTAAGCAGCCTTTTACATTTTCCAAAACAAAAATGTTGATAAATATTATGTGACTGATGTGGAGCCCAAAAACTGACAAATAGAAAGTTCCTCATTTAAGCTTTAACACCGCAAATTGCAAAATTCTCAATATTGGCAAAAGATTTCACATGACTGACAGATGTGAAAATAAAGTCTTACAATTTTCATGCTGAGGGTAACCAAAAGGTTAGTATTTGGTATACTGCATCAAGGGGAGTGCTCTCAAAAATCATGGGAGAACAACCAGAGTGCAAACAAAAGCAATGTTAAAAGCCATATTTCAAGGCTGAATCAAACCTACAGAAATACAATTTGGGATTTCTTCTAATGCCCATAGGTATGTTTTTTTTTTTTTTACAGCTGATGTCTCCACATTGGAAGAGCTATGACTACACTTACTGCTGGTCTTTTGTGGCTGTGTGTTGACCCTGCTGCTGAGAGAGTGGATGGGGTCGTTCAGGGTGCAGCCATGGTTGTTGCTGTAGTTTGGGAATGTCAGACCATCTGCAGGCTGTTTGCTGTGAGCCTGACTCAGCAGAGTGTTCAGGCTGTTGTAGAGACTGGCACTGAGGCCCATGTTAGCTGTGTAGCTGGAGCTGCGCAGTGAGCCGTCATGGTTCTTCCTTGGCACTGAGATCAGATGCTGGTGCTGGTTGTTGTCAGAGGGTGGGTGGAGGCAGTTCTGCTGAAGGGAGGCGAGGAAAGCTGCCTCGTTCTCATATACTGAACAGCTTCCATCCAGGCTACCTGAGCGACTGTGGCCAGACACCTGAGACATGGAAACAACACCTGATATTAGTGCTTTTCATAACATTTTCATCTCCACCTTCCTGTTGTGCCATTGCCTCGTTTTCTTACCTTGTATCCATCCAGTGGTATGGTAACAGGCAGGCTGCTTTGGCGGTTGTGCCTCCAGCTTTGCAGGAGCCTCTGCTGGGCTTCAATCTTCTCCCTCTCTCTCTCAACACTCCTCTGACCCTCTCTAAGCCGCTCCAGATTCTGTTGATACTCCAGCAGCTGAGCCTCCAGCTCCTCACGCTCACATCGCAAACGCTCAGCTTCCAGGAGGCACTGCTTCTCCCGCTGTTCCAGCGCACTCTCCTGCTCACTCTGGGAACATAAAGAGCACTTTAAAAAGGGAATGTGGCATGGATTGTGTTGGAGCAGTATTTGAAGCAATGGGATACTAGTATGCTGCATCTCACAGCAAACAGCACCATCTCCTTATTCATAAAACACAACTTTACTAAGGCATTTGATGACTAGAGCTGTTAATTTAACCACCAACAGGAGCCTTGAAATCTTAGAAAAGTACATTACTACAACTTGTTGCAAAGACTTTTTTGGCCATTTTATGCCTCTGTTTTAACCTTGCAAAGCAGATGCAAGCAAATCCATCTTGCAAAGCTCCCATCTGAACCATTTGGGCCCAGTTAGAAAGTGACAGGACCAATCAGCAAAGAGGGGCAGTACTTTCGGGCACAGCAGAGTTGTGACATAAGCAAGCAGCAACAAGAGACCGGTGCAATAGTGGCAGAAGAGATTAGCGTGGATGCTGCTAAAGTGCTAGTTTTATCAGAACTTGATGACATTTCTTTGTTAAAAGAAGAACAAAGAACAGCAGTGAGTTGTTTTCTTTTCAAATACGACAAAAGTCGTGTACTGACATGTCGACAGTCGCCACGGTTCGCATTATGCATTACGTTCTCTATGGAGTTTGCTCCTTCGGTAGGAGCACAGCTCGGTAGCGGCTATGTCACATGTTTAGTTTCTCTGATTGGCCCGTAAAGATGTGACAGACAGAACCTTCACCCAATCCCCCTCCGAGTTCTTTTCAAAGGCACTGCTCTTTCCCAAATGCTGTGTATGAGTGGTTTACCAGATGGATGTTTGAAACAACTCCATCTGGTGTGCCAGGTTACCTCTATTCATGAGACAGACAGAAAGCAACATCAAACCAAGGGAGGAGTCAGTGGGGATGACATGTAAGAAACATTGAGTGTTGGACTCAGACCTGGGACAGCCGTAAAAAATGCACAGTGCAAAAATTTTGTTAAGCTTGTGTCCCTGCATGAAGCAGTTTTCTCCAGAGACTTGGCAAGAGTGTATAGCTGTACTTGGGTGAGTTAGTTGTATTCTCAGGCAGAAACTGAAACCCCTGTTCCACGGAAAAAGGAAGTTATAACGCTTCACCAGAAAATAACACCCGAACTTTACTTAACAGGAAGTTCTGCTGATATCTACACGCTACAAATATCTGATAAGAGAGAGGGGAATTCAGGACATTTTTTTAATAATTTAACAAAAACACTGACTTTATATTCTGCCAATTTTGTTCTATAATTGAGTCCAAAGAATAGCAAAGAGGTGTTTTTGACTTTCTTTTTTTTTTAACTTTAAAAGGACAGCTTTTATTGGGTGTGAAATGACTTGAAAGTGGCACAGTGTATAAGACAGTTAAGGCACATGTACAGAGAAGCAATCACAACATTTTTTCTAGAGAGGTACCATAAGAAGAAAGGTAGAGTACAGACGGCTGAGGCATCAGCATGAGGCTCACCTGTTGTTTCTCTCTGGCCTGACACTCTTTGTCCCAGCGATGCTGCTCCTGTTTTAGCTTCACATGGAGTTTCTGAACTTCATCCACATCTTCTTTCCTCCTCTCTGAGCCCTTCTTTTCTATTTCCTCTTTCTTCTTATCAAAACTCCTCTGCTTTTCCAGCTCCTGGATAACAACAGGAATTAATTCAGTTAGCTCTTCTTTATACTTTGTTTTTGCGTATTATTCATGAACATACAGGTGAGGGCAAAGATGATTACAGCACAATCCTAATGGCATTAAAGTAAATCTGACAGACACAGGCACAAAGCACAGCAGTGTATACACACTAACTGGCCACTTTATCAGGTACCTGTTCATTTGCTTGATAACACAAATAGTGAATCAGCCAATCACATGGCAGCAACTCAGTGCATATAGGCACATAGACATGGTCATGACGACTTGCTGAGGTTCAAACCGAGCATCAGAATGGGGAAGAAAGGGGATTTAATTGACTTTGAACATGGCATGATTGTTGGTGCCAGATGGGCTGGTCTGAGTATTTCAGAAACTGCTGATTACTGGGATTCTCATGCACAACCATCTCAAGGGTTTACAGAGAATGGTCTGAAAAGGGAAAATATCAAGTGAGCAGCAGTTGTGTGGATGAAAATGCCTTGTTGATGTCAGAGGAGAATGGGCAGACAGGCTCAAGATGATAAAAAGACAACAGTAACTTAAATAACCACTTGTTACAACCAAGACATGCAGAATACCATCTCTGAAGGCACAACATGTGAAACCTTGAAGCATATGGACTACAGCAGCAGAAGACCACACTGGGTGCCACTCCTGTCAGCTAAGAACAGGAAACTGAGGCTAAAATTTACATGGGCTCACCGAAATTAGACAATAGACGATTGGAAAAAACATTGCCTGAGTCCGGATATCAGCAGCAACATTAAGATAGTAGGGTCAAAATCTAGCGTAAAAAAACACAAAAGCACGGATCCATCTTGCCTTGTATCAGTGGTTCAGGTTGGTAGTGGTGTAATAGTTTGGGGGATATTTTCTTGGCACACTTAGGCCCCTTAGTACCAACTGAGCATCGTTCAAACGCCAAGGCCTACCTAAGTATTATTGCTGACCATGTCCATCCCGTCACAGCACAGGATAAAGCACCATCTCACAAAGCTCAAATCATCTCCAACTGAACATGACAATGAGTTCCTTGTACTCCAGTGTCCTCTACATTTACCACATCTCAATCCAAAAGTGCACCTTTGGGATGTGGTGGAACAGGAGATTAGCATCATGGATGTGTAGCCGAGAAATCTGCAGCAACTGTGTAATGGTATCGTGTCAATATGGAACAAAATCTCTGAGGAATGTTTCCAGCACTATGTTGAGTCTATGCCACAAAGAATTAAGGCAGTTCTGAAGGAAAAAGGGGGGCCAACAAGGTACTAGTGAGGTGTACCTAATAAAGTGGCCAATGAGTGTAAATCAATTCCTAAATACAGAGAAGAGGGTTAAAATAAAATTACAGTGGTAGGATTCCTCTGAAGACAGCAATTGGAAATTGCTTTCTTACTTGCAACCATAAATATCTCCAGAAGTTAAGTGTCTTTTTCTGAGTCTTCCAGGGATTTTTTCAAGATATATGAAGATAAAAGCGAAATCAAGTGGTATGTCCAAAGTTTCTGCAATTAGCTGTTCCACTTCTTTCAAGACATTTTTTGAATACAGACAAGACCAAAAGCATGAACATAGCCTGCAGAAACCACTCCACACCTCCCCCAGCACAAAGACTATGAACTACATAACTTTGATTTCTAGTTTTGGGGTAACAAAGAATTTGTGGTACTGGACTGGTTTTTCAAAATGTGAAGCCACATTTCTTCTGAAATGCCTAACTAGCTTTGTTTTCCCAGCATTGTCTAATATAATCTGTTGTATTCATGCAAACTAAAGTGCAGCTTTTGTAAAGCTTACCAGTAATACCTTAGGACTTATTGAATCATAAGCACCAATATATATTCATTCTATTCTTCAGCCAAATCAGGGGTCTTTATTTGTTTGTTTGTTTGTTAGCAACATAACTCAAAAGTTATGGACGGATTTTGATGAAATTTTCAGGACATGTAAGAAATGACATAAGGAAGAACTGATTAGATTTTGGGAGTGATCCGGATCACCGTCTGGATCCAGGAATTTTTTAAAGGATTCTGTACTATTGGGAGATGGGGCTAATGGTGGAGGTCTGTGCTCTCCGAGTGCTTTTCTAGTTTCTTTTATAAAGAAGTGGTAAATCTGTAATAGCGATAAAAAAATTTTTGACCAGCTCATTAGATTGACATAGATCTTCAAAACTTATTAGGTATTTTTTTTTATTATCCTACACAAGGAAATGATTCCTTGCTTAGTCCATAGTTTTTAGTAATGATCTGGTGATGCTGGGAGGAAGTGTGGATAGAAAGCAGGCCAGCTCAACAGTGCAATCTCTCTTTGGAGCTGAAACTTCCTACCAATTCTGACCACATTTTCAGACATAGACTAACACACACAGTAACTTTGTTGCTAGTTTTAAAAAGAAGCAGCAGCAGAACTCTAGTCTAACTTCCCAAGAACAGTCATGTATATTGGTGTTTGTCTGAATGTAAAAAATATATATTACCCCACTGTTTTGGAGGGAAGAGAGGGTTCTGAGTGGAGGTTTATCTCCCTCTTGGAGAAGAAGTTTCTGGACTTCATGGCAACTGTCCTGAAGAGTTACAGCAGCCTGCCAACACAATGATGGAGACAGCTAATCACAACGTGCACTACTCTTTAATATGCTACTGAGTGATGCAGTGGCTTTTGATCAATCAGTATCTAGCTTGTTAAATCTGCATCCTTTGGCTTTGCCTTTTTTAGGTCAAGATAGAGAACTGAGAATAAATGTTAGAAGAACTGTAACACAAGAATCCCCCCCAAAAAGTGTATTTGATGTGTAGTAATGAACAGAGTATATTTCTTAGAAACAACTTTTATGGGCTAGTACAACAAAAAGTTAAAGATATGGGATAAAGCATGACAAGTAAAAACATAAGCTATCAAAAGCCAACTCAAGTTGTACACTCATATTTTTATTCTTTTTATTTCAATACTCAGAAAACCCAGTTATGATATTGATCCAATCCTTTTAACAACCTAAAAATGTTCTCCAAGTTCAGTCACGGATAGTGTTCTCACCTGTAGACTATAAAGGAGCTGAGTCAGACTCTGGACACTCTCTGCAACCTGCAGAAATAATCGTTACTATACAGGGACTAATGTATGTTTTAACAATCATGGCTCAAGGGGATTTAAGTATTTAAACCTTTAACAATGTCACTTTGGTGTCTCCTCTCCTCTGCTCAGCAGTAGAACTCCACAGTGCACTGTCCAATCCTGTCAGCTCGCTGTCTGATCCAAGAGAGGTGGAGCTCATACTGAGTGTGCTCAGATAATCAGCTAAAGCAATAAGGAGAGAAAAAAGGCTTAAGTGCCAGTGCTAGTGTTTATGAGTCAAAGTAGTTAATACACACAAGTGAAGAGTTTCAGAGACTCACGCTCAGAGGGAGACTCCTGGATGCTGCTGCCGTGGCTGTTGTAGCTGAAGCCCTCTGGTCCTCGAACAGGTGAGCCCTGACTCTGTACAGAAAGGCCATCGCGAGCCTGCAGAATGGAGATCAGGTTCTCCGCTGCAGAAAAAAAAAGAAACATCCAGTGATATACACTGTAGACAATCTTGCCAGTATATACTACTGCAACAAACCTGTTTTAATACCACAGAAGCAAAAACGTATCTCCCGGACCCCCAAAACTGGTGAATTTATTTGTTTCATTAATTCTAACCTGCATGAAAGAAAGGTTCACTAAAGACATACCAAATTTTGACAAGCTGTTTACAGTAATAAAAGGCAAATAAGTAAGCTGTTTCTTAAAAATAAAGTATAGGGCCTAACAAAAGACCAAATATTTATTCTGAATTATCATCATCATCATCATCATCATCATTATCATATATCCTTTGATGGGTGGCAGTGTTTGTGCAGGACTGTGAAGCTGTCATCAATCGGCAGGTTTGGATGTAAAAGGGAACTTAAGGGACCAGGAGACATCGCTGTCCCTCTCCTCTGTTCTCGTTCTGTAACAGACACTTAGATTGGCATGTGTGTCTTTATGGGGTGCAAAAGAGACTTATTAAACCATATTCGCCAACTGATGAACTACCCTGCAAGGACAGAGGCTGTGATGAAGGGCAGAGTGGAGAGGCATGCAATTGGCAGAAAGAGGCCCTTTTCCAGCATTAACCAAAAAAAATCCTGAACCCTTCTTCATGTCTGTGCAGGGGTGTTGATGTGTTTCTAAATTACTTAAAATGTAACCACTGTGACACAATCAGGAAATAACACCATCTCTCTCTGTGTCAGCGCTCTCTTTTAGCAACAGGATGCTGGCACTCACTCTCAACTGATCGCTACTACCTGTGCACTGCCTCTCTCTCCACTCACAGCGTCTTTGGGTTGAAATATGAATGTATGTTTTTCTTAAAAGTTTCAGTTCATAAAAGTAAAAGTAACAGACGCTGCATTATTTAGAGCATGTAGTATCTAGAAAGTATTAAAAGTTGACAACTTTCAGATTTTTTTCTTTATTATTATTTAAGGAGAAAGTTTCCTTGTTGAATTCTCATAGACATAAAGATAGATCAGGAGTAAATATTTTTTAATTACAGATTTTTGCTTTAAATTTACACACTTAGAGTAAATGAGAATGACTTTAACACATCCTCCAATCATCTTTACATTTTTTTTAAAAACATTTTTGTTTTAACAAGAAAATGAACCAAGGACTTAATAGTAAATACAATTTACTTTCGAGTTTAGAGTAGGTATCCAGAAACAAAAAGAGCCTTGTTTCACCAAATTCCCAGCACTATGTGCACAGTAAGACAGTTCTAGATTAAAAGGATAATGTAAAGGATAATGAATTAACAACAACTTTGTCATTGGAAAGAATCACATATGCAATCAGAAATAAATTACAAATGTTTCATGATATATGGGGACCATTCCTGCAATACCTTGGAAGGCCAGATTCAACAAACCTCATTCATGTAAACACGAACAGCTGAGAATGTGTGGTGATAAATCAAAATGAACGGATGATTAGATAACTTTGGGGAATCTGACGCATGGCATACAATTTAAAACAAAAAAGATCTCTCCCAGATATATATATTTTTCCATAGTATATGAACATGAATTAAGTTTGCAGCAAATTAATATAATAAACTTTAACTGGCATTCATAAAATCAGTGTTATTTTGTCGACTAAAATATTTTCGTCATAGTTTACGTTAATGTCATGTTTTTGCTGACTAAAACTAAATAAAGATTAAATGAGAAGTAATTATGATGACTAAAGCTATGATTAAAAATATATACATTTTTTTTTTGTCAATTACAACTGTGATTTAAAGTAGATATCTTGGTTGACTGAAAGTACCGATATTTTTGTGGAATAATAAAGACTGGACATGGACGGATAGGGGGAATGAGTGGGGGCTGGATCCGGGCCCCACTTACCGATCCCAGAGTCCCGGACTGAAATATGAACGAATTTACCATCTAGGAAGACATGTGTACATGCCCCATGAAATGATCACGGGCAGTTTGTCACAGTTGAAGTGTAGTATGTGTTCTCTGCAAGACAAAAGCAATTGTGGATTTGGTCGACTAAATTAACATGACATTTTCATCAACAAAACTAGACTAAAATGAAAAACAATTATTTGATTGGATCTTGACTTAAATGAAAAATGTTTTACTCAAAAGACTAAGAATGGAACTAAATCCAAATTCCTTGTTTAAACTAACACTGCATAAAATTAAAAAACAGAACCTCAACACTTTTTATAATGCTAAAATAAAAGATTGCTGCAAACTTATGAATTATTACTATTATTATTATTTTATTTATTTATTTATCTATATTATTTATTATTATTATTATTATTTTTTACATTATTACATTATGAATGTATTTAATGGTAGTGGCGATGACTATGGCTATAATATTGCTTGAGTATTATTCAACACTACTGTGTACTGTTGTAATTTGTACTGTTATTTTATTTGAATTTATTTATTTTTTTTTTTTGTTTGTTTTTCTTTTTGTTTTTTTGGTTGTTTTTTTATTATTATTACTATTATTTGTTCTATGTATTATTGCTTGTTTTATTGAAAACCAAAATAAACACACTATTGAAGAAAAAAAAAAGTCTATTTCTATGGTTCTGGATCAATTCAAAATTTCCAAGAATCCGTATTTTTAAACATACTTTACTACATTGTGAGTGTAATTTCCACTGCAGACCCACTGCAAGTATTCTCCTCTGGGGGCTGTCACAGGCACTGATGCTGCAGGGGTGTATGGCTTGTTAGCTGCACTGTTAGCATTAGCAGCGCTAGCTCAGAAAAAGACTCACTGTGGATTCTACAGCCCCAGGTAAGAGGGAGCCTGACCTGACATATCCGCTTACTGTATAGACCAAAGTAATCTTACACTGCTTCAGGAACAGCAAATATGTCTGAATTCACATCATACAGACATGTTTACCCAGAGTTACTATCAGCCAAAAACCGCTGACTGCTACGAACAATAAAAACAACTGGATCTAATGTCTGGTTCCACATCAGTGATCGGTGTTACAGTTTAATGCGTGACAATTTTAACTATATGACTATATGAATGCATCTGGGTTAATAACCGATAACAAAAAGTTAAAGAGCCCCTTTGTTTAGTTTTTTGATACATCATATCTCCTTAGCATATCTCAGACATAACAGAAAATGTTAAATGTTTTAACAATGTTGTAACTGCAATAACGACTGAAACAAGTCAACACAGTCACTTGTTAAAACATAACACCTGCTCTCCTACAGCATCATAAACAGTAATGGTTTCAGATTAATCATTGTTTTTTTCTGCTTTATTCATGTTGAAATATTTTGCAATTCAAGCACAAGTTACTATTTTCTTTGCTATATTTACAATTAGATGATGAAAAAATGATACAAATATGCTAACAAGCATCATTTTGAGCACATTTTAGTAAGCTATTAGATGTCAAATAAGGATTTACAGCCCCTTAATGCACAGCAGACTGGAGGAGATGCTGAAAATATCTCCTCTTTATAAGAATTAGGGAATGTGTTGTGAATCTAGAAATTGTTTGAATTGAAAATCGATTCTGAATTGTATTTTGACCTCCCAGACTCTGAATCAAATTGAATCTCGAGATTCTTAAAGGTTCACATCTCCAATGTTGGGCACCTCATCTCCTAATCATCTGTTTGAGTCTGTGGGCTCCGGAGGCTAATGCCATTACTACTACCAAGTATCTTATACAACCCAACTTTAAAAATACTGAATCATCCCTTTAAAGTGTGTGCAGCTCCGATCCTCATAAATTAAAGGTATTTAGGCTGCTCACAATAATAGATCTGCACTCAACTTTAAGACTTTTCTGTCTATATGTCAGTGTGGTAATACTTTTTAAAAAGGAAGACTAAAAGTCTGTTCGAAAGGTCAATTCATGTTAATATTCTAGGATGCCTAGCCTTCATTTATAAGATCTGATAAACATTTTGCATGTGAATATGAAGTTTGAATATGTAGCATCAAACAGGCTACGCCGTTTACTAGCCACATATGAGATTTTTACCTTCTCTGAGTGCAGCTGTGAGCAAGGAGGAGGCCTGTCTTGGTGTCTCACTGTCACTTTCTGGTTGTACCAGCAGATGGCGATGTGGCACAGCTTGTGGTGATTGCAGGGTTAACTCTGTAAGCTGAGCATAGAGCTGTAACTTCTCCTCCAGGCTGTTGCAGATTTGCTGGTCCTGGCCCAACAGAGTCTCTGCAGAAACACAAAATAAGGAGCTGCTGTTGTTTCTGGCTCTCTTAGAGAACAATGTTTCAGTTTATCTTCAAACTCAGGCTCTCTAAAGTTTTCCTACCTTGGAACTTGGTGATCTTCTGAGCTCTCACCTCAGCTGCTCTCCTGGCCTCCTCTGATTCAGCAGTTCTCTCCTCCTCCTCCTCTTCTTCAGGACAACTGCCAGGTAGACCAGGAGGTTAGAGAATAACTCACATTAACCAGGCACACACATGCACACACAGTCCCATTAAATGCATACCTGCAGACTTTACATCACAAACATGCACACACTCACCTCTCTACAGCTTGTCTTATTTGTCTCATCCACGCATTCCTCTCATCTTTGCTGGAGGTGTGAACTTCATACATCTCTGGTCCCACTGAGGAGGCGGAAATGAGGAACATCCCTCTCTCCTCATTGGCTACTTCTCTCACGATAAGCTTCTGCAGAGGGATTACAGGAGGCTTCTGGTCCTGTAAAACGAGATAAAAACCACAAAGACAGGGTATAGGATAGTAAAGTACAAAGGTGGATTTGGTATCTTTATTTTCAGAGCCTTCTTCAGGGTGAGTCTTTCTTACCACAGCAGCAAATATAAAGCGCTGATCTTTTTCTTGAAGAAAGACTAAAACATCAGTGAGCAGCAGAGCCAAAGTATCTGAAAATGGAGGAGAATGAAAAATAAGACTGGCTGTTTGTGGAATTCAAATGATCTTGTGGGAATGATGATTTCATGCACACCTTTAAGACGTCCCGTGGCAGTCTTCCAGTAGATGAGCCCTTTATACTGCAGATCCCTGTGTGTGCAAAGCAGGTCCTGTTTGCGGAAAACCTTGCCATTCTTAAGCTTGGCAAAGCTCTTGTTCTCAAGCCGGGCCAGGACTTCCTGCAGCTCCTGACACCTTTCGTGCTTATTCACTGTCAGATCCACAGCAGCTATTATGTCTCGGATCTGAGCCAGAGCACTCGATAGGTCGGAGTATTCTTGACTTCCCTCTTAGGAGGGAAAAGTAACAGAAAAATTCATGTTAGGATGATGTGCTCCCCTGAATAAACAATGTTTTCAGTGAGATAGCACTAAGAATTAAAATAAATTCAATTGTTTTGAATCTTTATAGATTAGACAATAAATTAGCAGCCTTAATCAGTATAACACGGCGTACACAGGTAGGTTGGCCCTTAATCCAGGTTTAAAAATCTTAATCACTGCTAAAATGTTCTTATTTTGTGATGACTATGGAGCTGGATCCAAAATAAAGGGACAAAACATTGAAAACCTTCAAGACTAAGAGTTACAGCTACTGAGAGTTTCAGGAGTCAGAAAAGAACAGAAATATGGTCTATGAACATAGCACAGCTTTATAAAAAACATTTAATACAAGCAAAAGCATTAAGTAAAAATCAGCTACCTGCCTACTCAGCTATTCTATGCAAATGAGCATTTCTTTGTCTGTTAATTCTTATTGCAAAGTAACACACAAGAAAACACCATCCTCAAGCTTGCCAATTAAACAACAGCAATGTTATTTTACAATTAAAAAAGCAACATTATAAAGAAACTATGCTGCTTCCCTATAAATGTGTAGCTGATTTAAGCTTGCAAACATTAAATATAATTCTAAATTTAATTTAAATTTAAATCACCTTCTCAGACCTTTTTTAGTCAGGAGCCTTTTGTAATCTTCGCATTATATCCTGGGTGTTGTGTGTCTCATTGTCGCTCATCTGTGTTGTTTCTCTTTCGTTCCCTATGTCCCTATTTATTCATTCCCTATTCCCTGATTCGGTTATTCTGCACTTTAATTGTTGTGCTATATACAGTAGTTTTGTGTTTTGAAAAGTGTTAAGCAAATACAATTGTGGCACTATTGTAATATGATTGAGTGAACATACCCTGGGTGTACTGCAGTATCCTCTCCAGGAGCACTGGATACTTGGTGATGCGCTGAGTGACCAGTAGGATGAATTCTGGCACCCCTCTCCGTCTAACCAGAGAATTGTTGCTTTGTTGCTGCAAACAGTGAAGTCAACAACACAATGAGATTAAAGGCAATTTTATTTGAATAAAAGCACAAGAGGCCTGAGCTTACTTTGACAAAGTTTTGTAGTTTTTTGTTTTGTTGCTGTAGCTCTTTGAAGACGTTTACAGCCTCGGTGTGATGGCTGCAGAACTCTCCGTACACCTGCTTCATCTTCTCAGCATTCTCATCAGAGAACTAAGACAGAAGCAAAAATTAAAATTGTGTGCGTGACTAAAGACATTTACCTGCCTGTGTTTATTTATTGTCTTCTCAAACCTGCTGAAGCAGCACATCTCCAATCTGATGGATGAGGTAATTTCTGGGGTTTTCGGGTTGGGCTGCAGCCTGTCTGCGCTCCTGCAGTGCACCAAAGAGGTTTCTGTGAAAGAGCAGCAGGGGGTCTAAGCAGGGGAAGATCCGAGCCACACAGTCCAGGTCCAGCTGCAGCTCCTCAAGCATGCCTCTTCTGAAAACCTCTGACATGACCGTTAGCGTTTGGATGTGGTGCAGCTCTGTCTGCATGAGCTCTGTGAGGAAACAGAGAATAGATGTTCATGTTTACAGGCACTTAGGCAAAGATCTCTTTGGGGCTAAAATAATCTCATTGATTGAGAGAAACTGCACGGAATAATGGGATCACTCTGAAAATCTAACATCTGGTTAAATCCAAGTGGCTAATTATCTGGCTCAATAACAATTTATTCAAAATAACCCCACACAGGTAAAGGCATTTTTTTTCAGTGATAGCGAGATCAAAAAGTGGCATCTGGTAGTCCATTGAGGGAGCAGCATCATGTGCTGCAAATTCAGCGTCATGAGCTGTTTCAGTGGCCCTTAACCTGTGACCAAATGCCTATGTTGCATTGTCTTTATTGACAACAGAAATGCGAACATAGTGATGTTTCTGAGGTAATGTATGAATTTATTTGGTATGGTATTCACGTGTATAAAACGTAGACCTGTGTTTCTTTGGTATCTTTGAAATGACAATTAAAAGTAATATCATAAACATACTATATGCATATTATTGCTGATAATCCCAGTAAGCCAGCAAATCAAACTAACAGGTTAAGAACCTGATAGCCACTCTGACTGAGCTCTAGAGATCCTGTGTGGAGTTGGGACAAGCTTCCAGAGGGACAACCATCACTGGAGCCCTCCACCAATCTAGGCTTTATGCCGAGGGCTGTATGGCAGAGTGGATAGACGGAAGACTCTTCTTAGTGAAAAACACATGAAAGCCTCCTTGGAGTTTGCAAAAAAGGTGACCAGCCCTTTGAACAGTCCTGGTTGTGCCAAACTTCTTTCATTTGCGATTTATGGAGGCCACTGTAATCTTTGGAATCTTTAGTGAAGCGGGATTTTTTTGTAGCCTTCCCCAGACCTGTGCATGCAACAATCCTGTCTCTGAGTTCTGCAGGAAGTTCCTTAGAACTTATGGCTTGGTTTTTGCTCTGATATGCATTGTAAGCTATGAGGCCTTCTATAGAAAGGCCTGTACCTTTCCAAATCGTGTCCAAACAATTCAATTTACCACAGGTGGACTCCAATCAAGGCGTAGAAACCTTTCAGCAAAGACACCAAGAAATAGGAGGCACCTGAGTTAAAAATATAAATATAGCTTGAGCAAATGTATTAATATATGCATCATAATTAAGAAAGTGACGGATGAGTTTCACATAGCAGTGCCCTCCTTATGACATGCCATTGACCTCAGCACATGCTGCTGAAACAATGGAATACATGCCACTGAAGTAATGACATATTCCACTACTCTCTTCATGACATTCCAGCCACCACTTTTCCATCTCAGATGATCTTTTTTTAAAACCATTTTGAAGTTTTTCTAGGGTTGCAAACTACAATCACAGATCATGCATACTGTTCATATACACCGATCAACTATAAAATTATGACCCTCTATGCAATGCCTATTCTGCTTTTACAAAACTTCTACATTTTCAGATGTTCTCACACTTGTCATTTTTGTTTGTGAAGTTATAGTCATTGCTGGTGGTGCACTGGGGTGCATTATTTTGAAAGGTGCTCCTAATATTCAGCTCGTCTCATGAATATAATGAGGTGGGCAAAATGTAAAGGTGGACATAATGTTATGACTGATAGTTGGATGAGACTGGATTAAGAGGAATTCTCCCACCATAAATCACATCTTGTCGTTTGATGGTGCGTCTGTCGTATTGCCTGCAAAACTCCCGACTGACTGCCAGGCTCCAAGACTCCACCTCGAGTCCCAGCAGGTCGGCTGAAAGATCATTCAGTAGTGAAGCTTCAACAGCATCTGCAGAATTAACATAATATACCATTTTATTTTCCTTAATCCAGTAATTGCATTTCATTTCAAGATATTTAACAACTAAAATCTGCTTCCTGCATAGGCAGATATTTCCAGTTATTACAAACAGTTCAGGAATGGCTTTTTACATCTTGTAAGAAGATTTTTTATTTTTTTTAACAGGAGAATGTGGCTAAGTGTGATGAAACATTTTTGACTAGAAATTAGACAAATATGCTTAATTAGATTAGATTTTTGCAGCCATTTTTAACATTTAATCATGACACATTAGAGTGAAAGCTACTCTTCCTTACCCTGTGTGATGATTGGTTGCTCAGCTGATGTGGGTGTCACCGTGACCGGCGTTCCCTCATCAGATAACGAGCCAGTAGTGCAAGTTGTCACATTACACTCACTGTCCACTGCTGCTGCATCACTCAGCCGTCTACACAGAAACACAAAATGTTATAAACACTTCCTTCCACTTCAATGCAGGCATTTTTATTGTAATGTCAAAAGTATAGGAGTATTGATAATCTTCAAAAATGTAGAAAATTCATTATTCTACTTCAGTGTTTGAGATATACGTTGGTGTAAAACATGCTACCTGCTGTCTATAGAGATGGAGAGGCTTTTAGAGAGGGGGTTTGTGGTTTCTTTCTTCTCTTTGGTCATCGTCGGAAGTGTAGAAGAAGAGGAGAAAATGGAGGTGGAAGAGTTGTCTTTCACAGAATCTGGAGGAGGAACCCGGACAACAAGCAGGGAAAGGATTCAGTCACTTTTTGGCGCCTTTCCTATTCTACAAACAAATACTCCAAATGTCTGTTTTGTGTTGAAAATCGTTGTTTATATATCCATGCAGTCACTGAATATAACAGTAACTGGATTATAAAGCTGTGAGGAGGTCTAGTTTGCTATTTTCAGTGTTTAACAGGGCGTGTGGCCCACAGATGTGACAATATGCTGTTGTAATCAAAGAAGGCTGCATTTGACTTTGACGCCTTTGACGAAATCAAACACTTAGTTTCATATTGATGAAGAAAAAGCGAGAGAAACACTCAGAATTTGCACTCAGGCATGACCACACTCATAAACACAATCCAGGCTAGATCCCCCACAGAGATGGATTAAAATTTAACTTTTTTTTCTACCAGAAGAGGAAAAACATGGAGGAAGGGGGAGCGGGGGTTAAGAGCTGTGACTTTCCTGGTCCACTACAGGAGAAAAAGGGAGGACAGGTAAAAAGTTAATCAATCAAAGACAATGGGGAGGATACTACAGAAGGGGGGCGGGGGGGCATGCAGCAATTTTTGACTCACTCTGTGGGAGAGACAAAGTCTTGCTTTTCATCAGCACTGCATTCCTCTCCTGCTGTTTCTGAGGACAGAATCATAGTAAAATCAGCAGCTGTAAATCAGAGTGCTCTTGTTTCAAATATCAAGTTATGTGCTTGGAACATAACCTACAGTCAATTTATGCAGAGACAAAAATATTAAAGAGACTCCCTCCATGAGTATACTCTTGTTATTGCTGTGATGTTTAACCTGTTTCATAAATTCACTTCTCACCAAGTGTTTGAAATAACTTCATGTTGTTCTCAGTTCCTCTAAGCGTGCCTCTACTTCAGAAGCTGATTTATTCTGTTGTTTTGGCATGTTACTTCTTTTATTAGACAGCACAGTCAAGTGTGACAGGAAACAGAGAGAACCATGACCGCTCATGACCAGAGACAAAAACACAATTTGAATTGAAGCACGCATCTAAAACCTCAAAACATGCACAGCCAGCAGTGATGATGTCTAAAAATCTGTCTGCATTTTAACAAATCCAAAACATGCTATTCAATCTAACTGAACTCATACTATCTACTAAAGAGCATCATTTTTGAGAATAAAAAGTGGAGCACAGCAACTGAAGGTGATTGAAGATCTTAGTTCAGTAAGTGCTGATTGTGCACATAAAAGTGAATACTGATGTTTTTGATCAACAGAAGTGCTGTGTAGCCATTTTTCTCAATGAGCCCCTAGCTGATGCACTGTTAACCCTGATAGCTATCTAGACTCACATAAATTAAGTTAACTTTACTTGATCATCCACTATATGTACTTATTGTTAGGTTTTATCAAGTAATGTTTAATTAGATAGAAAACCGCTTAACCCTTTAGGTAAGGTCAACTTTAAGTAAGTAAGTAATATCTAAGGGCTGGGCTGCTAATTTGCTGGTTCAAACTACTGTCCAGTAGGTGGCAGTAACCAGGTTAAAGCAGCACTCAAGCTAATCCTATAAAACTGTTTATCTTTGCATACATATGCACTGCAAAACCCAAAGTCCAAAATATATTAACAGATCAGGTTATGTCAACTCAATTAACAGAACAAGTTGAACTGACTTAATTATCTTAGTTTCTCTGACTTATCCTTCATTTTCAGTAACAAGTTCTTTTTTAATTAACTTTTTGTGGATTAAATGTTCCATTTACTATTTGCTTTCCATGAGCTGAGCTGAATTATATGAAAGGCCATGATAGAATATTCTGGACAAAAAAACTTAAAGAGTGTCTTAATGACAGTTAGAAGGTAAAAATACAGTTATATCTTAACAAAACACAATTTAAAATGTCTAAGGCAACAGAACAGAACAACAAACCCTTTATTATTGTGGGGATGCACAATTGTTGGATTTTCAGGACAAACAAACAGTGGATCAAAAAGACTCATTAAACATAAATATGACTCTAGTGTGTAAAAATCACTCTTCAAGGGCCCCTTAACCCAAATTATTGTGTAGTAAATAATTTCTTGCAGCATCACGGCTCTTGAAGCAGGGAAAGGGTGTTCATTGATAGAACAGTATGGCCGCTGACTCGTACACATTTGCACATCTATTATGTTTACATATTGTACTGCTGCAGTAATTTGCACATTTCCACATCCATTACATTTGAGGCAATACAGATCTGTTTCTTATACTGCTGCTTAAGCTTGTATAAACATTTATTCATGGTGTTACCAATCTGTCTGCTGTCTTTGTTTTTAATTGTCGTTTATACTCGTTGTCATTTCTAAATTGCTTCTAAGTCTTTGATTATTGATATCTATAGCTTAATGCTGGGAGTGCCATTATAATTTCTTTATATTGTTGTACTGCAGTTCAGTATAATGGCAATAAATCCTTGTATCATATCTTTTAATTTTTACCTTTTAAAGACTTTAAAGATTTTTAGAGGCTTCGTTTTTTTTTTTTTTGCTTTTCTTTTTTGGTCTTTTGCATTTACTAGAAAATACAACTGAAAAAGATGTGGAGTACATGGAGGAGAGAGTGGGGCAGACATGCATCAGCTGAAGTTGGGAGCTTAAACTGCAGCTAATGCATTGTGGACAGTAGCCTCAAAAGCTTCCTGCTCTAACTGAGCTAAAGCAGCTCAGTTGTTAGAGCATGTCTTGAAGCACTGGTTGCCTGTCTTCACTCACTATCTCTGCCCGTATTTCCTGTCTTTCTTCTGCTGTTCTTCCTAAATGAAGGCAAAATGTCTTTAAAAGTTCAAATATATTATATTCTGATTTTCCATCAGTCTAGTAAAGATCAAGCTCATATTTGTAAGATGCTGCATGTGCCATGATGCTCTTAAGATAATGTTTTTCTCTTTCTGTGATCTTTAAGCTAAAGTAGAGATAACTAAAACATTTTAAGAATTATTTTCTAAAAAACTGGATAGCTCCATCTATAACAAGCAAACTGATCTATGTGTAAATGTACTGAATACCCTTTAAGAGATTTTGACTACTGAAACCATACAACATTTAACAGTCAACACTGTTGTAAATATCTAAAATTAAATCACAGTGAGCATGTGCTTGTAATCCATGGCCTAATGGGAAACACGTCAAACACAAAGTAGTCCAAAAACAGAGTTGTTAAAAACATCTGTTTTCTAATGTTTGTAAAGTAATTCAGATGAATCTCTTTCTTGAAACATTCATTGAAATAATTTATTATTGTTGAATGTTGGTAAGGGATCGGTTAAGTGTTTAACGTTGCTCCTTACCTTCCCACAGATGGCAACTGACTCTCGACAATTTTTATGGACATTGAGGAAACAGTCTGCAAACAAAGATGCATGAAATCTCTGTTAATTTCATCAATTAACCGATGATAAACACAATCACCACATCTCTGAATTCTATGTCCAGATGGCTGTCAAACTGCTCTCGAATCATGACGGCTTAGTGGGAGGAAGAAACCCGACTTCATGTCTACAGCTAAACAAAACATCAAGGCAACACGTGCAGCGAGATTTACACAAACCCTAAACAGTTCGGCCACCACACACATTAAATACAGCAGCATTGACAGTATAGTACTTACTGGAGCACTGCAACAGCTCCTTCCCAGAAACAGACTTATCACAGGCCACACAGAGAGCGGGACCAGATGGAGACACAGGCACAAACTGGTGTCCATTAGCAGCTCCAGACTTCTCCTTTCCTTCTTTTACTTCTTTGCCCTTCACCTGGAAAACAAATTAGACTTTTATAAACTTACTCATAAGGTTTAATTTTACTGCAATTAATGCCACAATAACAAATAAACCCCAAAGTTTAAAAGCATGACTGTGAGCAGCAGGAGGACAGAGGCAGAGGCTAAACGTACCTGTTAAAGTGGAGTTAGTTGAGATAAAGGGGCCTCTGCGCAATTCTCTTTGTTTACTTTGCTAAGGTCCATGGGGGCTGGCGGCTGTTGTGGTGCTTTATCCTCAGGGGGGCATTAGGGGGATTTCTCTGCGTATGTGTGTGATAGTTCAGTGTTTATTTTCTTATCAAACTCTACAAGGAAGTCTACGAGTGGGTGTTTGTTTTTTGATGGGTCATATGCATCATGTGTCTGAACGTACACGAAAACTTGTCCTTTAGCGCACGTGTCTTTAAAATTCAGAATATACAATGGAATGTGTTTTGGTTCCTCACGCTGTGTGGAGGGGGTCTACATATTATATAAGAGGACATTTTCACCAGGTCGTGTTGCTAAGACCTGAAGAGAGGGAATTTTCTCCCTCACCAAATAAAGGCAGTGCACACAGACAAAGGAACCCCAGCACAGGAATCCTGACCTGGCTCATCTGGGAGGTGATAAAGCTTTAACTGCGTTACTTTAGGAGGCCTTCAGCTCTGACTCTACCAAGTACTTTTTTAGGGAATTCCTCACTCATGCTTTAGAAAAGGAGGATTTTCAGTAGCCAACAAAAACATACTTAAATGTCTACTTTCATCATACCTTTTAACCTACATCAAACAAGAGAGTACGGGAATGTAGAATCACTGGTCCAGTGGCCTGGAGTTAAGTTATGTCTTAAATTATGGCATCAGGTCCACACTAAACCCTACGGTGAAACTAGGGAAACTGTAACTTAAGTTGTGTCGCTGGTTGCACCACCAAGATGTAAGGTTTAGTTTAGCTAGTAAACTGCAGCGTCCAAACTAACCAAAATATTGTCACAAACATGATGTTTTCACATAATTTGAAAAGCATATCTAATTAACCTGACACGCCAGATGGATGTGTTTCACACATCCATCTAGAAAAGCTTCAATAGAAAACGTCTGGGAAAAGGCAGAGGCTTTGAAAAAAACTCGGAGTGTGATTGGAAGAACGTTCTGTCTGTCACATCTTTACGGGCCAATCAGAGCAACAAAACAAGTGACGTAGCAGCGTCGAGCTGCAAGTGTGCAGCTACCGAGGAATAACGCAAGACATGGAGACTATAGGCATGTAAGTACTCGACTTTTGTTGTTTTTGAAACGAAAACAACTCACTGCTGTTCTTTGTTCTTCTTTTAACGAAGAAATGTCATCAAGTTCTGATAAAACTGGCGCTTTAGCAGCATCCACGCTAAGCTCTTCCACCATAATTGCACTAGCTGCTCGTTTGTTATCAGAAACTTTTTAACTGTGCAAATTATGTTGTCCGTCTTGGACAGAACACTCTTGGGAAAAAAAAAAAGTTTTTTAAATCTAAAACAGTTTTTTTGTTAAATGAAGTTTAAAAATTAAAAACTATTCAAAAAATCCAAATATTTTTCATTGACTGTTTCCTCACCTTGGTCTTGTTTCGCGTGCTTGACATCCTGCTCTTGAGGAAGCTGAAGGTTCGGCTGACCTTGTACTTCTCTGATTCTGTCTTTGTTGGGATTATGTATTTATCCCACTCCTCATCCTCAATCCTGTTCCAGGGTAAATATCAAAAGTTAGCAGTAATCAATATTTATTCCAACATTTTGGCCACCGGAAGACTGAGGGATTCAAGCCCAACATGCACACTCCATAAAAACTTATTTTAACTATTCCAGTACTTTCTAATATTCATGAAGCAGAGCAAAATCATTAGGAACACTGGTGTCATGCTGGAATGAAAGAATGTCCAGACTGTCTTTCAGGACCCTGGGTCCACAGACTATTACTCAACATGCTTGGCATGCTTGGAAGTCACTATGGACTCTAGCAGAAGCTATTTATAGGATGACCTTGACAAAATGCAATTAATACTGTGTCAACAACTGGCAGCTACTTATGCTAGTAATACTAGACATTCTATAGGAAAGAGAGAAAGTTAAAAAGACAAACATGCAGAATCACATAAAACGGAAACCTATACTGTGACCCCACATGATGAGGTTAATAGGATCTACTTTTTATGATTTACCTATCATAGCTTCAGAGAATTCACATGGTTAATGGATGAGTCGGAGATGGTTTTATGGGATGGACGGGGTTAGAAGGAGTTAAGCCATACATGCATGGCCGTGATGACACTTGGGTAAAAAACATACTCTTTGAGGAACTCTGTAAGAGTGAGATGTTGAAGTGAAGCGCTGCTCTCTTCCTCTGCTGACTGGGCCCGCTTACGGAAACCCAAAACCCTGCATGGATACAGCACACCTCAGACTGGGCAGTTGTGTTCTCATCGTTATCAATCAAGTGACATCTAAGATTAGAATCTACAGTGTCTGTCTTTGTAAACCATATTTTACAAAAGCTAAGGGAGTGGGGCTGGATCCACATTTTGTTAGATGGAAACTAACTTTTCGGAACAAAAATGGGTGGTCAATTTGTTCGGGAAGCTGTCGATGTGAATAAAATAGAATTAATATGATGTATTATAATTACACTGTGATCTAATGATTTAATATGTGAATACTAAGCTAAGTATTATCTTCCTTCTGTTAGCAATGCATGGTTATTAGCAAAAAAAAAAAAAATTAGAGCTTTATACATGTAAGAAGCAGTGAGGTGACTGAATGATGACATGGAAAAGGATTGTATCATCAGTGAAATGAGGAAATAAATAATTTTGTTACGTAGTTATTTTATAAATTGCATGTTAATCAGCACATCTGGATGACGTTATACTCAAACTAGATACAACAAAACGTACACAAAACAAACTGAGTTTAATTGATGTGGTTTAGAGTTTAATTAGATGTTTTTCAGTTCTGAAGTTCAGGAAAGCCTTGAGGTTAACTGTTTACTCAGGGTTTATTTTGAGGTTGCAATCAGAGCGTATTCTGACCCCGATCTTGCAACAGGAAGTATGTCACATCCTGCACACTCTGACCACAAGTTTAATACTGGAGATACACACATGATTGCACAAATACACACATGTAGGTTGATCTAAGCCAATCTGTAACCTCTGGTCAACAGTGATGTCTAAAAAAAGGAGGAACACGTGAGCAGCGGGTGTAAAAGCTGACTATTGTTGCTGAGCTCATGAAATCACACAATGATTTTACCTCTTTTCTTTGGGAGTCTCGTTCAGACTGAATGCTTTCGACTCTGCAAGGGAGAGTAACAAAAACAGGAAAATAAACCAGAGTTAGATTTTAATAAAACTCGCGACATTACAGATTCTGAATCAATCTGCCAGTAATAAAAAAAACATCCACCATCAAAAATGAGATAGAAACCAATTAAAGACTCCTTGAAACAGCCAGTATCCAGCAAACCCCTCACAGATTGAGAACAAAAAAAGAAACACGAGAGCTTTGCTTTAAAAACCAGAAGACACCAAAGATGGAAAATCAAAACCAAGAGGGAAACAAAGTATGCACCCAAATGGAAGCAAAAAAGAACCACTCCTCCTTTAGATGATCTACAAAAGTTAAGTAAAGAGTGATTTTCCAAAGCCTTGGGATATTAAGATACACAATCTTAACGATGCAGACGTCTGCTTGTCAGTCATTATATAAATCTGTGTGGAGTGGAGTTTGGGTGACTATTGTTTAGTTACTGAGAACAAAACAAAGTGATGACATCAAGCTTTGGAGAAACTCTGCTCCTGATCTCCCAGCGATCCAAAATAATAATAATTATCTTCTCCTCTGAGACAGTGGTTTGTGCTTTGCATATTATGAGTGCTGCACTCACCACTGAAAACAAAACAAAGATATTAGACTGCTCAGTTAGGCCACAATGAGAAACATCCGTGTATGGTAAGACTATCAGCTGGGAAAACCATTTAACAGTGAAAAATACAGGAAAATTATTTGGTTTCTTCCTACTCCCAGAGATTTTTCTCACCACTTTATCTTTCTGTACAACAAATGTTTTTTGTTGTTTTTTTTTTTTTTTTAGATTTATTTTGGGGCTTTCATGCCTTTATTTAAAAGGAGGAGGGCAGCGGATAGGGCTGGAAATGGGAGAGACATGGGGCAAAGTGCCACAGGCCGGATTTTAACCCGGGCCGCCCGCATACATGGGTAGCGCTGTAGACCACTACACCATCTGTGCACCCCCTACACCAAATGATTTAAATCAAACCCATTTATTAAAAGCGGCAGATCTTGATTAACACCAGGGAGAAAAATGACAAACCAAAACTTAATTCCCACCCAACCAACAGCGTCTAATTTGCTGTTTGGCTCCTTTCTTGTACTTACTAACTTGGTTGAGACGAGAGAGGGATTTAGAAAGAGATAAAGCTTGAAGTAGAGAACGGCCGCTGCTGCTGAATGCACCGTCTAAACAGGACAGAGCATGGCCTTAATGCTGAGCACTCGTATGTTCTCACAAACACACAGGACTAAGTAAAGTGGACTGTAAGCATACAGATACTTTATTGAAGTTGAGCTGACATATGACACCTGTCTGGTCCTCCCTCTGTTAGACATGTGTCCATTCAGCTGGTTCCTGTAACAGAAAAAGTCAAAGGGCATAGGGGTCAAAGATCACCCACCTTCTGCCAAGTCAGTGATGGTGGCATCTCGGTTTAGCAGCGGCCGTGACAGTTTCGCCTTGGGGGAGGAGTAGGAGTAGGAGCGCAGACGAACCTCAGCTTCATTTGTGTTCTGGGTGAGAAAACAGAATCAGAGGGAATAGATCAGAGAGTAACTACATTTTATCCAAGAAACAGACGGCTCGATGACACGAAGAGAATATTATAGGCTGACAGTACAGAAGCCCTTTGCTGATAAGCATGTGTTCATTTTAACTGGTTCCTATTTCAGTGATAATGAGCACTGCTTTCCTGCAATCTTTTATCCTCTTATTTCAAGAAAACAAAACTATTAAACTAGATTAACTATTCTCATCTCTTCCTTGTGATAATTGGATAACTTTATAGCAATCTAGCAACAAAGCATAAGGCTGTTCACTTCAATGAAACACTTCATGACAAGCCATGCTGCAATTGTTCATAATAGGGTAATTTAATGTTGTTTTTGAGGTTTTTCAGCTCTGCTGATATGAGATAAACAAGTGGAGATCTTGGGATTGGAACTGGAAATTACTTGTACAAATCAGAATAAATAAAACTTTTAGATGCATATGGCACAGTCACTCCATATAGCAACCATTTTGCTGACAATCTGGACTACAAATGAAGATTTGTTGTTGGGAAGGTTTTGCCTGTGGCAGTGCTTGACTTTGCAATTTTATATGAGGTCTAAGATTTTTTTTATTTTTATTGTGATGCATTTCTACTACCAAATCCTGTAAAAAAAAAAAAAAACATCTCTGATGGATACCATAATGCAGTGGTTCCCAGGTAGTGATGACATCAAGCTTTGGATGTAATCACTACTGCTTCATCGGAGTCAAAACCAACTCTAATGAAGACGCAGTGCCCATCGAAATGCTAGTCCTCTGCACCTGATTAAACTGCAAAAAGTGACTTGTGTGCTTCAGTTTCTTCTTAGGATTTGCTTGTGAGAAAGAACTGATTGAAACATCTTGTATATTTAGAGAGTGCGTACCTTGGTGGCAGTGTACGAGCTGTCAGAGAGTGTGCGGTTTAAGTCTGGAGAGGTGTCAAAAGAGTCCCTCTCCTCTCCTGAGCTAGAGCGAAGGATGGACTGCTGCTTTAAAGATGAGCAGGGATATGAATGCCCCAATATGTCCTCTTCTCCACTGTCACATTCAAGACTAGGACTATTTAGAAACACATAAACAAAAGTACACAAATTCAGTTAAAGATCAATGCTACAACAGTACACAAGATGACATCAGGCATGAAGCAACTGATAGACTTTAAGAGTATTGCTGTCTGCCACAAGCTGAGTTATAAACATAAACAGTGTCTTCTAAATGATATTTTATACATCAGATAGCATCCTAACTTCAGACAAGTTTATAGGATCATGACACAAATGAAATGCTTCATAATTTGACTGAAATGAGTCCAGATATAAATCCCACTCTGGCACCAAACAAGATAATGCCCTGACTCTGCACCCACCTTCATAATTTAGCATAGATTGATCATTTGAACTTGATCTTAAAAATAACCCTTATAATTTGCCATAATCAAATTCAACCAATAATCAGGTTTTGCACAGCCTGTTGCTGTCTTCAGTTTTCACAGGGAAGATCTTGTAATAGAGAGGAAACTGGAAGCAATGCTCAGCAACTTTAACACACAAACACTTCGATTGTTTTCAGGCTTCCTGTCATTTTATTCTCCTTCAAAGTCTGCCACAGATGCACACAATGTCAAAAAATGCTTTCAGTACAATTACAACTGGATGATACCTGGCTGTTTTATTTACTGTTTGTCACAAAATCCAATTTTGATCAACAATCCAACAAAACACTGATCCATTTAATGAAATTAAATCTCTAAATATGGTGAGGCGGGTTGTTGTGATACTGTATTTTTAAACTTTAACACAACACGAGTTAAACTCTGACAATATCAGTATCTATTTGGACAGCTCAGCAACAAAAGCAGAAGTCTTTTGCACTCAATAACAAATAGCCTAACTTCTTGTTTTATAATGACCAAAAATTTCAAGCAAACTCCCACATATTGTTTGAATTTTTATAAATTTATCAGTGAAAATTGGACTATTCTCTTTTTCTTTTTCCTCATGGCATTTTTTGTTCCTAAAATGACCAAAGACTTGTCAATTTTCTAAAGCTGTAATACATTTTGATCCTTTTATTACCATTAATAGTTACAATTTCATAGATTGTACTAAGTGTTCATTTCCTAACTTAACATACACAAATTTTCAAAAAAATATGAGTCAGTCAGATCAAATGTCTTGAATTTCAAACACCACGTGACTCTGAATGCCTTATACATTTTTTATTCAAAGTTCCTACCTCAGGCCACGGCTCGTCTCAGTCAAGCTACATCCTCTGCGATTCAGAGAAGGAGAATCTGGGAGGCTCTGCTGCGTTTGACGCCTCAGTGCTCCCTCAAGTAAACGGAAGGGAGAAACTCGGGGAGAGGAAGGAAAAGACGGGGAGGAAACAAAGGGAGAGGAGGGAGAGACGTGAGGGGACGGCTCCCTGTGGTTCTCCAGGCCAGGACCTTTGAGTCTCCTCTCCCCATTATGGGGTGAGGATGTGTGCTGGTTCTGGGAGCAGTTCCCTGAGTCACTGGAACTCATGGAGAAGGAGTGCCAGCATGGGCTGCCAATGGGAGATACAGGGCTGACCTCTTCTTCCTCTGGAGAGCGGTACTTGATGTCAGAGTCACCCACCTGGAGGAGACAAGACAGAAAGAGAGGGTAAATATAAGAAATCAATCCAAAAATTCTTCAAAGCTTTAGCAAACACACATTTTTTCATCATGTATGGTAAGCTTCCAATGTACTTAACCTAAAAACACATCAGATTTGTAATAAGATGATAAAAACGAAACAATCCACTTACCTGATCCACCAGCATGGTGTTGGCGAACACTCTATCTTTGCCGTGAATCATCGCTGATAATCTGGCAGCAGCGGCCAGAGTCGGGGACGAGGCCTGGCTTTCTCTTATGGACTGACTTTTCACTACAGAGAGAGAAAGGGACGGGGAAGGGAGGTAGACAGAGAGAGAGAGGATTTTTCAAAATTACATTTGGTTTCTACAGCAACACCAAATAACTTCTCACAAACACGGGAAGTGACACAGACGTCCTGGGCAGTTGCATGCCATTGTTCAGGATTAAGAGTCTCTGTATGAGTGTGTGTCTGTCTGAATGACTCTTTGCACACACACGTGAACGGGTGTGCATGGAGCTGTGAGCAGGCATCTGTGAGGCATGTTTCTTCCCCACCCTGCCTTCGATGCAGAGGCTGAGTGGAAATAACTCCCGGTGAGCACACAGTGGCATTGAGAGGAACTCTTTCAACACAGTAGAGTCACTGTGAGCAGCAGCCTGGCTCTGCTGTTAAAACAGGAGAAAACAGTCCTGCTCCCTCTGGGATGTTGCTCTGTACAAAAACACTGCCTCACCAAAACACTGTTTCTTAGAGAGTATTTCAGGAAAGAAAACTACATACATGGACGCACAAAGGGACCAAAGGTTACCTGCAGAAAAACATCATACAATCAATGAATAGTTACAGGGAACATTTTAATACTGTTTAAGTTTTTTCTCAACACGATAGTGATGCATTAATTATAAAAATCAGGGACAATGCGATGCAGATGTTTTAAAACACAGATGAGCCAATCCCAATTTTTCTCATCCCTTATTTTGGTTACACTCCCATATGCCAACATTTTCTTCCACGTTTGACCACAAAAACAGATCAGAGTTTGACCTACAGGTCAAATCTTCGGGCCATTAATCAATCTCTCTTCTGAATCAGCCATTAGCTGTGCTAAAGGCCAGTATTATATTGATAGGACACGGCGGATTTACATCTTCCACTGACTACATTATCTGCTGACAGTCGATGTTCGTCAATGGAGCTGATATTGGCTTATATGGATGTTAAACTGAAGCATCTGTGCATCCCTAGAATAAAATACAAAGGTATAAACAGTGAAACAAAATCAAAATATGCACTTATTTGAACAAAAATCTGCCAGTAATGTACACATAATGTATCAATAGAGAATTAGTGAAAATTTGGAAAAATTCTCAAAACAAACAAAAAAAGTTTCCTACAGTTGAAGTTTATAAAATACGTTAGTACTGGATGTCTGTGCACTATACACAGTGTGAAAATAGGCACTTAACAGGAAACCAACAGAGTAGTGATGCACTGATTATGAAAATCAGGTGTCTATCTCCTGTCCTCATCCATCCATAAAGGCATATAAAACGCCTACCAAAACATATTTTAAATAACACATAATGATTATAGATAACAATTTAGCTGAATCCAGTCTTTTTTGTTGTTGCTGATTTTCTTTCATAATTTTGTTGGTTGCAAGACGTCCACAGTGCCAACACTTCCTCTTATGCTGGACCATGAAAGCAGATCAGATTATCTGACAGGTGACTTCCTCTGTCAGAAAAAACCCTCTTCTCTGAGTTACCAACCAGGTGAACTAGCTTTCCAGCACTACATTGATACAGCTCAACAAATACACATCAGCTGCTGTCATACGTACTCACCACATTATTACCTCCGCCAAGGAGGTTATGTGATCGTCAGGGTTTGTTTGTTAGTTTGTCAGCAACATAACTGAAAAAGTTATGGACGGATTTTGATGGAATTTTCAGGAAATGTCAGAAATGGCATAAGGAAGAACTAATTAGATTTTGGGAGTGATCTGGATCACCGTCTGGATCCAGGAATTTTTTAAAGGATTCTTTACTATTGGGAGATAGGTTAATAGCGGAGGTCTGCGCTCTCCGAGTGCTTTTCTAGCTGTTGATGTCTGATGTTTGTCAACAGGGTGCAGATTCAATGTGGTACTGGTTAAAATCAGTACCTGTTACGATACCACGACAACAAAAATAACACCCACTGTCATCTGTCTGCAGGGTTGGGATTTATAGCAAAACTTTTAGGGACCAGGAGACATTGTTGGCTCTCTCCTCTGCCCCCTCTCTGTAAAAGACACTTACACTTTAAGAGATTCTAGAGAAACTTACCCCAAATGGGTAACGCTTTATATTAAGGTCCTTGTAATAAGCATTAACAGGCGTTAATAAGGCCCTTATAAGTCCTTATAAGATGCTTATCAACACTGTTATGTGTTTATAAGACTATGTAAGTGTTATATTGTCATCGTAACATAGTTAATATCAGACTATAAAACCTTATAAAAACTTAGTTCATAGGTAATAAGGCCCTTATAAGTCCTAATAAGATTAACATTATTATGTGTTTGTAAGACTATATAAAGAGTTTAAAGGGCAAAAGAGTGGTTGCTTTGTAAAACGTTTAAATGTTAAATGTTCAATGGAATTTTAAAAAACAAATCCACCTCAGTTTTATGTTGCACTTTACAGAATTGCACTTTTTTGTGTTTATTGATGTTTTGTATAATATACCTCAATGTTAACCTTGCAAAGCAGATGGATACGCCCGTTTCCTTGTTTTTCACTGGCGAATCCATCTTGCAAAGCTCCCATCTGAACCATTTGGGCCCAGTTAGAAAGTGACAGGACCAATGAGCGACAAGGGGCAGTACTTTCAGGAGCAGTGGAGTCACGACATAAACAACCAGCAGCAAGAGCTGGTGCAGTTATGGAGGAAGAGATTAGCATGGATGCTGCTAAAGCGCCAGTTTTATCAGAACTTGATGACATTTCTTTGTTAAAAGGAGAACTAAGAACAGAAGTGAGTTGTTTTCTTTTCAAAAATGACAAAAGTCGAGTACTTACATGTCTATAGTCTCCATGTTTAAAGGTGCTAGAAAGTGTACTCTTTATTTTTTTTCCAAATGCTTGTTTTAGGTGACATATATTCATTTTTAGTAAAATGTCCTCTTTACTTGACAGCCACAGCAATAAATGACAATTTTGGGCTTCACTGTTGAAGCATTTGTATTATTATGTATTTTTTCTGACCATTTTATCAACTTTGACCACATGCAGTGTTCATTCCAGGTGAAAATCATTGTTACCCATAAATAAATGCATAATAAAAGATTTATTAGCCTTAATAAGGCATTGTCCTCGCTTTAGATCTGGTAGCTGCAAATAGCATAATTAACTGTTAACAAGTGCCTAGTTAACCAACAATAGATGAGAAATAAAGTATATTTTATTATTAATAAAGCAAACATGACAAAGACACAGTGGGTGGGTTAAGTTTCTTAAAAGTTCTTATGTGTCTTATAGTCTTATTACCTATGAACTAAGTTTTTATAATGTCTTATAGGCCGATATTAACTATATTATAATGACATTATTAACGCTTACATAGTCTTATAAACACATAATCATATTGATAAGTGTCTTATAAGGACTTAGAAGGGCCTTATTAACGTTTATTAATGCTCATTACAAGGACCTTAATATACAGCGTTACCGCAACGGGACACCAGCACTCACTCTTAGTTGATGCTCAGTGCCATGCTGTCTCTCTCTCTGCTCATCTGCATCTTTGGGTTGAATTTCTTTTCTTCAAAACTTCAGTACTTTTGGTACTGTCAAATATAAAAAATATCAGATATTGCATTGTTTAGAGCAGTGGTTCTCCAACGTGGGTCAGGACCCAAAAGTGGGTTGCACAGCTGTTTTTAGTGGGTCACAAAAGTGTGGCTGGGAAAAAAACACAGGGGCATATATGGTCCATTATGTATAAAACGTCTTAGCAGGCATGCATTTACACATTTCTTAACTATGTTTATTCCATAACAAGTATATTTTGGTCCTTTCTCAAGACCTAAACTTATTCAAATTTTTTAAGGGGAAAACAAAAATGTTTTTCACTCTTTAATGTGTTCTTTTCTCAAAATATCAAGAAAACTACAGAAATTTACACTTCATCATGGGGCACAGACTACATCATGATATATTTATGCATACCTGGTTTCTACAATGACACGCTTGTCCTGTCATATTTTCAGTCATGTTTTGCACCATATATAAAACAAACTTCATTATTCTTTAAGTAATTTTAAGTTTTTGAAAATCTTCAGGAGTGTGAGTTGCAGTTGCTCATTCAAGAGGTGGTGGTGGGCCCTGAGGCTAGACCAGTTGAGACCCACTGGTTTAGAGCAGTGGTTCCCAACCTTTTTCCTTTGAGCCCCCCTTACTTTATCGTAGAGGAGCTGAGGACCCCAGGATCCACTCAAACAAAAGGTGATACATGGATGTCAAAAATTAGCATCAAATTTAAACATTTTCATTGTTCACATCTATATAAAATAACACCAGACAAAGGGGGTCCTGGACCCCAGGTTGGGAACGAATGGCCTAGCGCATGTGATGTTGAAAAGTATTGAAGTTTCAAAAATTCTGACCACCCTTACTGTAAGCACTGAAAAAAATGTCTTAGGACAGTACATATGCTAACAGTATTTGCATCTGCAAATTCTCAAACATCTCAGTTTACATGAGCAAAAAAGGAGTAGGAAGAAGTATAAACTCAGCTAATCCTACCCCCTTACATATACAAAGACAAGGGTTATTTTTTCCAAACTATTCTAGAAAAATTGACATCTGAATGTCAATTCAGATGATGTGTAGAGCATAACACTTCAGCTTCAAAAATAAATAAAACTGGTATTTTGATACACTGGACGATTTGAAAATTGCAGTGGGACATATTGCAATTTAATCTAAATTTTGAAGAACCGCCCAGCCCTCATTAGTAATGCAGGGGATCATGACTGTGTTTGCATGCTATCAAATCTAGCACTTCTAAATATTATTAACAATGATTCACATCTGCTGCATACACATTTCTAGCTTCTTATGTACGTATGCAGAATAAATACCTCTCTGCTAGCAGTTTCACGAATATTTCACTGCTGTTTAAAGTTAAGAATGAACTATAAAAGTCAAAGCATTAGAGTATGAAAACGTGAAGTTTCTGATAAATCGAGTTCGCACTAAGAGCTGTGGTATAACACGCTCCATTGTATCCTTTCACAGCACTCCGCTGGCTCATGTGCAACATCTGCAATCTGTTCTGTTATTTTTGAAGAGTGGTTGTGAATGCTGTCAAAATCACTGTAATGAAACATAAAACAGAAAAACTTTTAAACTCCATAATTTAGACCACTCTTAGTGTTTGCAACCACTGGAGAAATGTTTCTCTGTTTGTTAAAAGATGATTTTTTTCTCTGTAAGGTCTGGAACATTTGCACATTAACATCTTGACAAATACAACTCACTCTTAAAGAAGTTCTTTTAGGGAGTGACATTAACTTATCAACTGATCACTGATCTTTTTTGCGCATAAAACATTAAGGTCAAACCTTAATCATGCTTAACCTGTCACATACAGGACTTAGAAAAATACATCCCCCAAAACATTTACCTCCCCAAGCTACTTATAATTTATCTATTAACTCCCACTCAGTGATCCAGCCAAGCCTTTAAGTAAGCTCACAGAGGCAGATTGTGGTCAAAATCAGCATCTCACAGGCAGCATTACTGTAAACATGAAGTTCAGCAAAGATGCTGAATGATTCTGGAAAATAGCCTCTCTAACCACATTAGTTTCTGATATCTACGGCACTGTTCTCATCACACTAACAAGAAGAGGCAGCCTCATTAGCTCAGTTATATCATTATCTTGTAAACGACAGTCTCACCTAGTGCTGGCCAAAGCCATGCCTGCAACAATGCCAGCGTTGCAACAACATATCTTTGGCACTGTAGTTTCAGACTAAGCCCTTCAAGCAAATATCAGTCTGAGCCCTTTAAACAAATCCATAGTTTATCCATAGTTTCTAAGCTGCCAGCACTGCAGAGGCTGAGCACAGAAGTCCAGCATTTGTAGCAGAGAATAAATCAGAGCAACAATTGGCTGTGCTTCCTGTGGGCGGTCAGTGTAATAAATCTGTGAGGCAGCAGGGAGACACTGATGAGGACACCAGATGATCCCTGTTCCATCCACATCAAATGCAAAAGGAATGGACATACAATGCAGGATATACAAATCCCCCTCCTCATCCATCTTGAAGTATCCCTCGAACTGCATCATATTTCTCAACTGAAACATATAATTCTGTAAGTTAATGCAGCAGAAAACATCCCACTGTAAACATTACAACCTGCTCCTCTGTTGTTAAACATTATTCTTAACTTGATCCAAAATTCCTTCAAAAAGGCATGTTACAATTTCTTTTATGCATTTTAGGAATAGTTTTAGACCAGTACAGACTAGGGGTCAGATACTGGATGTGGGTCAAACCACTGTTTGAAAGCAGATACTGTTTCATATAAGCCTACTTAGGGGGCTTGACAGGCAGGACTAATAGTTAAGGTTCTTGGCCAGGTCCAAAGCTGCAGCTGGCTGCCACAGGCCTGATCATTTGCACACCTCTGACCCATAAACACTGCCTCAGTGAACATTACTGTCAGGCGGTGCGATCTGTGTTTAACATCAGTTAACTGAGGGAATAACAGAGGAGCAGGGAGTTCATATTACTGACAAGTTAGAGCAGCACTGAATCAATCTTTCTGCAGGAGAAGCTGTCTTTATCGACAGGGCAGAGAATGCTGTCTGCAGGCTGCCATTTCAATGAGGTTTTTAAGGAAAGCAGAGCAGCATGTGGGGTTATTTGTACAAGATTTTGTTCACAAAGTATATTTGGAGTGATGTGATATTCAGTGCATGTCCCTGAGAGAGAGACAACCCTATACAGTAGCAGTGCCGGCAGCAGGGGCAGAGAGAAAAAGAAAGAGCTGGAGCTGTGCAGAGAGGCAGACAAAGACTGCAGTCACTGCCAGGTTTCCAGACCAGGGCAGTTAAACACAGAGAGTGACCCTTCAACCCATGCACACCCCTGGGAGAAAGAGATCGGTGAAGGCAGGATGGGGGGGGCAGGGCTGACACAAGGGCTCTTTCTCAAAGTTCACTCTTTTGAGAGGCTGAATGTGTCCTAAAAATGTTCAAGAAAAGTTCAAGACAAACAGTTAAAGTTGTTAATCATGTAAACACCTTGGTTTGATTTATTTTTTCATGCTGTCCCTTCTTCAGTGATGTAAGCTGCTTTCTGAGCACCACACTAAACAGTTGTCACCATGGTGAGAGCTGGGAGAAATTAGGAGTGGAGTAAAATAACAAGCAGGCTCTAAAAGAATCACAACAGCGGCTGTTATTAGCTCATAAAAATGTGAGAGGTAATTATTTGACTTCAGTGATCATGGAGGGCCGTTTAAATCATTAAAACAATTGTCCACCAAAATCCACAAACCGACTCTGAGTTATGACACCTGCGGTCAAACATCACGGTCCAAGCATCACATTGTGCATTCCCGTGGTGTTTACATTTCAGCCTGTCACCCGGCCCGAGAGATCCAGGAAGAGGTAAACCCAGGGAGAGCTATCCGTCTTCAGAGTGGAGAAATAAACTTGTGGCTCCACACACCTGAAATCACATTTCACCGTGCAGGTGCATGGTGACACCAGAGCTGCTCTGCTCTGGATTTTGACTTCTGTGAGTATCTAAATGCAAACTGAGAATTCACGGTCGGTTTAATAAGTTTTTATAGCGTTGCTGTTTCTGAAAAGCCCAGACAGGCAGATTGGATAAATTTTGCCTATGTCAATCAGAATTACAAAGCAATAACAGGGATAATCTTGCAGAGGTCTATGGTGAAAGATGAGGAAAAGAGCACTGGAGTAGAGCCATGACACAGACATGGCAGTAACCTGATCTTTCTCTGTGTCTCCTGCTCTTTCTCTCTCTCTCTCTTCCCACACACAAGCAATGAACTGTTTAACCATGCTAGCTTAGTTTTGCACTATTTTGAGCATCCATCCAACTCTCCTATGACTAATGATGAAGTAACAAACTTGTATCCAAGTTTAAGGACCAGGATTTGGAAAAGTCATAAGCTGGGGCAAAAGCAAACCTCAGCCCTGACACGTCAGCGGCACAAAATAAACCAGAATATGATTAAAAGCAACAGGTGCCTCAGGGTTGGTATATTAAGGCACATAACAAACACTGGGTCTGCTCCGCACTGGTCACACCAGGCTGCAGCTTCATTCATGCAAACAACAGTGCAGCCTAAGGATGTCGAAAGCTGCGAGACTCTCAATCAGGTTCGAGTGGACATCTGACATTCCCCAACATACTGTCAGATATCAGGTTACATCAGCGACAAACATGCAGTTATCTTACTGTGGTTGTGTCGCTGCTGCAGAGGATGCCAGTGAATAAGAGTGGGTAATGGAAAACAGGCTAATTTTAACTGTATTGTTCAGCAGAGGGGCTGAGACGTGTCTGCATGGAGGGAAGTTTGTGGTAAAGCCTGAATTGGCCGTGGATGAGGGATGTCGAAGGACAGGGAAAAGTGCATGGTCCATGTATGGACATGGCAGCAGTAAAACTTGCCTCTGTAACTGTAATCTTACAATATGTGACTATCTGCAAAACTGTAAGTCAGCTTTTTAACTGCAAAAGATACAAAGAAATTCAAGAAACAAATGTTAGAAAGATGTAAAGTAAATTAAGATTTCCATATTCATCAGTAGCAGCAGCACTCACTGTTATCTTTCTTTCCTGTCTTCCTGCGCATCCTCATCTTAGGAAAAGAAGGCCAGGAGTAGTTGAAAGGAGAGTCAGAGTCAGAATCCATGGTTTGGAATCCTCAATAAAATCTTCATCCAAACAGCTCAGGGTGATAAATAAATGAATAGCCCCTCAGTTTACATCCATTTCTCACAGCGTTCTCACAGCGCTGTAGTGTTCACTTTCCTTTTTTTTTTCCAGATCCATGCACTGTAGACACTCTTGACACTTCAGAAGTGAGCCAGCATGTTCCCCTCAGCCACCCCTCCCCCTAAAATCCACCCCTTCCCCCTTCTATAACTTTGTACCAACTGTTGGACAGAGCCGGGACTGGATCCTGTCTTCCCTCTGTTGCTTTCTCTGACTTTTCTCTTACTTTCTAACTGCTCTTCTCAAACCAGGTTTCCTAAATCTGTCTCTCCCCTCAGTCACTCATCTACCACACGCAGTAAAGAGGGAGGGGGTGAGAGATCAACACATGCTGACAGGAGCAGGGGGGAGGAGTGTATTGACGGCCGGAAAGAGTGACTGAAGGAAGGAGAGAGAGAGAGAAACAAAGTCAAACAGAGGAGTGACTTCGAAGCCTACATCAAAGACAAACAGGAGGGCAGACAGCTTCGTGGGGTTGAGTCTCAGACATGGGGGAAATCATTAACCCTGTGAATTCATGATTGTCTCAGAAATGCTGGGGCTGCACTCTCTACATACAACAAAATATAGGCTGTTAATCCTAAAACACGCCTGATGCCACGTCTGAAGGGTGCTCTCCTGTATCGCTCCATTTTCTTTATATCTCAGCATGTCAAAGCCATGCTACTGGGGGAAAGGGGGTTTGGAGCATGGGGAGTTAAGGGGGGGAACAGACTGCCAGGTCAGCAGCCTCACCATGGAGACAGCAGTGAGAGCCGTGGCTGTTTTCTTCTTCCGCTGCCCCCCCTCCGTCTCTCTTTGCCAACTTGCAGGAGTACAGTGCCCCATTTGCAGCAGCAGGGATAAATGTGGTGGTAAAGGAGGAGGTAAAAGTGAGAGAATGGGATGGTGAAGGGGGTTTAAGAGACAAATCACACAATGGCACTCTGGAAAGAGGCCAAACATGGGTTTATAAACACACATAAATGAAGGAATGTGATAAAAAAAAAAAAAAAAACAGGCGAATAAAAGAGATGAGAAGCTGGGGAGGGCTACTGAGGTACACTGAGACTATAGAAAGAGGTTTCTGCATGGGAAGGGGTGTTGGCACTGTACTGGTGAACATTAATGCTGCCTTTGTGGGGTCTGTGTGGGGTTTAATCCTTTTTTCCGTTCTCCAATTAGATCGCTCAGCCGGGGTCGGAGACTCTTGTTAGCGTTTCTGGCGTTGAACTCATCGTCTGTTGTCACCCAGCCAAACTATCCATATCATAAATCCCTCTCCCTCTTTCTTTTTTCCCCTCCATATCACACAAACACACACACACACACACACACACCATTCTCCCACTCCACCACTCTCCTCTCCCTGGGGATCTCAACAAGCTGCTGGAAAACTGCATTCACCAAAGCCCTGGCAACCCCCATTCAGCCACAGACTACCCCTTTTTTTAAACTTCCACAAACCCCTTGCCCCCTTCAGAGTGCTCTTCCCCACTAAATTCTCCCTCTTCAAGACACACAAACACAAACACTGACAACGCACAAGCACACACACATGCATCGACCTTCTTCCTTTCTTGAGTGGTGGAGAGCAGAACTCCTCAGGATGAAGAGGCCTTTGCTGTTTCTTTACTTAACTCACATTAAAATGCTGACCTGGGAGGGTGAGACCTTAGGGGCTTGGGTGCATGAGTGCATGTCTGTTTGTGTGTAGGTATTTGGGGCAAGTGTGTGTTTTGGGTGGGGTATTTAAATTTCAGGGGCATTATGAGGGCAGAGGTGGGGGAAAGAGGGGGGAGCAGGAGGTATTGAAGGGAGAGGATTTGTTTTTTTTGCTTTCACAGTTGAAAATTTTGATCTGCTAAAGCGGAGAAATCAAAGAATCACATTCTAGTTAGGGCTGCTTGATTATGGTAAAAACATAATCACGATTATTTGATTAGTATTAAGATCACAATCCATTAAGACCAACACTTGTTGGCTTTAGAACATCTGCATCACATGCACTTATCAAACTGAGGCAATTTACACTTTCTAAAAAAAAAGTAATACATAAAAATAAATGAGTGAAACGAACATAATAATAATAATACTAAAATGATGATATATAATACCAATAAATCACCATATGAAAAATCCTACACACAAAACTAGATTGGGCACAGTAAATGTTTAATCCCGTTTATCTTGTTTTAATGATCCTGGGAACCACACACAATGTCTTTCAGAACAGAAGTACGGTACGAAAGTGCTGTTCCAGTACGTTAAACAAAGTCAGTTACATTCATGAAATAACCAGCACTTTAACAATGTAGCTTTCGTAGCCCCTTTACATTAGCTACCTAGCTATGTTATCTGCGTACCTTACGTAGCCCTGTTACTTACCAGTTAGATTCATGAAACAACCAGTGCTTTAGAAAACGTAGCTAAAGTTAATATAGTTATGTAGAGAACGCAGCTATGCAGCCCAACTGAGAGCTTTACTTTAGCTTCATAGCTGCATTAGCTATGAAGCTTATGCAGCCAACGGAGCTAAGTTGCTAATGTAGCTATGTTAGCTAAGTAGTTAAAGAAGCTAGACTATTTACGTAGCTAATGGAGCTACATTAACTATGTGGCTACGTTAGCTACAGAGCTTAGGCAGCTAACAGAGCTACGTAAGCTACACTTGCTGCGTTAAAATATTTTCATGGATGAGGAGGTTTCTCCCTGTAAGCAGACTATTTACTCAGCTTTATTAAACATTTTGTTATCACGTTTTGCAGGTCAGGTTTTGAATTTTCAACTTTTGGTATTCTTTACTTTAGCCCTTACCCTAACCCTAACCGGAAGTTTAATCTGATTTCATTTAGAAAGTTTAAGCGTGTATTTCCATTCTGAAATAGATGGCGTCTGAGATGAACAGTCTGTGAGAGTGGCCATCAGTAATGTACAGTCTGCAATCAGACCCCCTCTCAATGGGATTTGGATTCATGGCTGAAAATGAAACAGATACTTAAGATTTATAACCTTATAAAGTTTTTTCTCACTGACGAATCCATCTTGCAAAGCTCCCATCTGAACCGTTTGGGCCCAGTTAGAAAGTGACAGGACCAATCAACGACGAGGGGCAGTACTTTCAGGCGCAGCAGAGTCATGACGTAAACAAGCAGCAGCAAGAGCTGGTGCAGTGATGGAGGAAGAGATTAGCGTGGATGTTGCCAAAGCGCCAGTTTTATCAGAACTTGACAACATTTCTTCATTAAAAGAAGAACAAAGAACAGAAGTGAGTTGTTTTCTTTTCAAAAACGACAAAAGTCGAGTACTTACATGTCTATAGTTGTCATGTTTGGCGTTATTCCTCAGTAGCTGACCACGTGCAGCTTGCTAGCAGCTATGTCACATGCTTTCCTGCTCGTGGGCCCGTAAGGATGTGACAGAACGTTCACCCAATCATACTCCGAGGATGTTCAAGGCCTCTGCCTTTTCTCAAACGTTTCCTATTTAAGCTTTCCCAGATGGATGTGTGAAACAATCCATCTGGCGTGTCAGGTTATAAGATTTAGCCCTTTAAGAGAGCTCGAACTGGCTGATACGAAACAGCTTTGGTTTTTCTAAAATGTCAGGGTGTAAAAACAGTTATTTGCGTAGTCTGCATAAAGTTTGCTAACTTTTTTGACAATCTCATGGGACTACATCCTTATAATTTTATCGTGGTGAATGCAGGGAGTCTAAAACATTTGGTGCTTAAAGTATTTTGGAGAAGACCACCTACCTGGTGGTGCCATCTATAAAATGGCGAATATTTATCTCCGCCAGGTTATGTGATCGGTAGGGTTTGTTTGTTAGTTTGTTAGCAACATAACTCAAAAAGTTGATAAAATCCATATCATGATCCCGCCATAAAAAATCATGATAAGATGTTTTTACCATCACGCCCAACCCTAGCTTAATTTATAAACATTGTAAAATCTTCTGTGGCTACACTATCTGTTGATACAGCCATACGTATAAATCTGTAAGTTGAATTGGAGAGAGGAAAGAGCTGACATCAAGAAGACAAGAGAAACATGACAGCTACACTCCAAATTCCTCATCCCTTGCTGAAGCTCTTGGTGCAGGAGTTGTGTCTGTCTTTCAGTCTGATGACGCATTAGCTCAAGTCAAGCTGCCATATTGTATGTGATAAAAACAGACTGGAATCCCACGTTATCCTTCACTAGTTTGTAAAGAAAGAAAAACTTTCCGGTCACTTGCAATGCCTGACAGCTTAAGAATGTCTAATAAGGAATTGAAATTCCACAAGGGTCAAAATAAGCATTGTAATCCTGGAAGAATAACATCATATAAAGCCTGAGTCATTCTCAGTCTGACTTATTGTTTCATCAGACATTACATTGAGGGGAAACTTGGACAAAAACAGGATTCCAGTGACCAGTGTTATTCGTTTGAACCGCGAAAAAGGGATCAATCTAGGTCACAGGAGGCAGTCTTCAAACAGTCCACAGAAATATGACTACTCTGACCAGCCAGATACACACATAGAGAGTCAAACTCACAAGAGCACACAAAGTACAAAATGGCCAAACCATATAGCATGGAAAACATTAGCCGCAGGAAGTCTAGATTGCAGATGTCCGGTGCCAAGTGTTATAAAGTGAGCAGCCTCAGCTTGTACCCACAGCATTCTTACACTGAGGCATCAGTCTGCTCTGCAGCAATGCAAGCCAATTATTAACCCGTGGGATCTTCCCACTCCACAATCCTTCTTTTCCCATCCTTGAGCAGATCAGAGCAAAGCCACCTTCATTCAACAAGTCAGGACTAATTTCTGATCCTCTGTTACTGCACGAGGGAGTATGACTAACAGGATGGCCTACAGGAGTCTTCCTGACATGATGAATGAAAAAGATTCCTTCTCTGTGTAAAGATCACCGTAAACACAAGTGACAAGACTCTTAAAACTCAAGGGGGAAAGACAAGGCAAGGCTAAAATGTGATGCCACAGTCTGTGGGAATGGTAGACAGCCATATCTAAAGATTAGAGTTGTATTCAGGAAAGGAAATGTTTCCTGCAGTTCAAGATGCAAAGCCAAGGTCACTTTCTATGAATAAAACACAACTTAGCACAACAACGATCACTTTCAGCCTGGATTGAACATGATCTACAGCCAAGGCACCACAGACTCTAAAATTAAAACCATATCTAAAAACAGGCTTCAAAGAAAGTGAGTGTGTTTGAAGAAAAGACCAACTTTAAAAATAAAATCTTTACCGCAGTCAGGCTGTGATGGATCGTCCTCTTCTTCCTCATTTAGGCAGAACATCAGTGGCTCCTCATAGTCCTGAGTGAAGAAACAGAGAACCTTTCACCAAACAGCATATACGTTTCCAAGCCAACTTTCACATCACTTCACAAACATATCACCAAAAGTAAAAGTAAGCATGAAAACACAATTATGTGGCTGGAGCCTAGGTATGTAACAGACAATCATTTTGACTGTATTACATAAAAAGGTCTGACTGGATGTCATGTATATAACATCTCTCTGAACATGAAACTAACACTTGACCACTCATAAAGTGGGCTATTCAGTGAGGTGTGTGAGGTGTCAACTCCAACACCTTAACAACAGCAAAGCAAAACAATGTGGAGCATTGAGGGGCAGTCAGGCCTTTTTGAAGCCCTGCCTGCAGTTTGGTAATGGTTGATACAGATGTTCACGGAGAAAAATGAACCTTTGAGTGTTTAAAACATGAAAGTAGATATCCTAGACAACACCTATTCTTGGGGAAGAGAACAAAGTCGGTCTGGAAAGTTTTAAATGAACTTGTTTATATTCATTTTTGACACATTTCATGAGATACAGCTGTTTAGACACAAGTTACAGGTAACGCTACAGTCAATCTATACATGTGCACTTCATTTTATTCATAAGAGAATAATTATGAAGAAATGTAGCACCGTCCTTGCATCAAACACTTACATTTTCCTCTGCAGCGGAGTTCCCTCCATTGATATCAGCATACAGAGCTGAAAGAGGAGAAAACATGCTCAGATGCAGCCATTAAACTTCAAAAGAGGCTCAACTAAGCACAGATGTTTGTCCATATTTAACAACATATATATCACATAAAGTCTTATTTTTGTTGTCTTTTCATAGCCTGAGAAGATCTTTACCCCATGACCTTTATCATCTTTGTTTCCTTTAACTACCATGTGCATCCCAGATCAAAGGGAACAAAGAAGAAATGAGTGTTTGCATGGTTGGATATGAGGTCTGAGGTCATATAAAAAACATAAAGGAAAGAAATGCAACAGAAGGAAGTCAAAGCAACTCATAAAAGATTGTAAGGCTGGGAGTGAAAAAGAGACAAGATATAAATAAGATGAGCAGGAAATTTGAAGATCTAAGGTTTATGAGAACACTAAATATCAACTTTATTTTGACAAAGGTCTGTTTCTCAGCACGAGACCATAAAACACATTTACTAAGGACTGATATAGAGATGCTAGCTGGCTCTGATAGTTAGAGATAGAGAAAGAGGGGGTCAAGGAGAGCAGTTTTGTAAAGGAGTGTGACCTCCCAATTTTCACCTGGCAACTAACTCCATGTTTGTTCTACATTTTTGAAGCTTTACTCAGCAAACTGTAAAAAATTAAAAAAAAAAAAAAGTTCTAACATGGCTTTTTGCATCTTTTATTCATTTCTGCTCTTTAATCTTTTGCTTTGAAACAAAGAAAACCCACTTAACTGTCTTCCTACATGCCAATGTAATCAACATAATTACACTTCCCACTTCATAAAATGTGTATGGTTATTGAGCAAGAAGATGAAAATTGTTCTTAAAAAAAATGAAAAAAATAAAAAATAAAGTAAATAAAGTAAATAAAAAACAGTGGTGTTAAGACAAAGGAGGTACTCAGAAAGATCTTCTTTTTATGCAAATTAATTTGTTGTAGACCACTACCCATCCTCTCGGGCTTTTATAATGAAACTCAGCTCTATAAGTCCATTAAACTGATGAAACCTAATGAGTTATCTGATTTACTCAAATGATCTCACAAATGAAATGTCTTTGAATGTCTATTTTTAACTTAATTTATTTTATTATATGTGCCTTGGTATATATCTATTTATTTTTGTAATCTATAATGTTTTTTTAAGGTATGGCTGCTTACTGTTTTATAGCATTCATTTAATGTGAATGTTTGCCTTACAGTTTATAAATTTCAAACGTTCACAACAAAATTAAGAAAAAAAAAAATCACTGTAGACCAGGGATAAGTAGTGGTCAGCTAAGGGGCCACATGTGCCCTCAGTGTTGTCCCAGGGTCAAATTTTAAAATAATTTAATTGTAACCATAAAAAACACGACAGAAAGAGATGAAGGAAGCTGACTTGAGTTGCCAATCCAAATGTAACGTAAAGTTACATATGTATTTAATATGTAACTAATATGTAATATGTATGTATGTTTAATATGTTAATATGTATTTATTTTCCCATGTTATTTTAAAACCAAACATTTTCTGTCATTTCCGTGCATGCCCTCAAGTGTTTCCCGAGTGTGGACATTGCGTTTCAGCTTTGTTCTAGTTTTGGGATTTTCTTCGATTTATCTTTGCCTGTGTTTAGGATTTGGATTTTTGCTTGTTCCACGCTGGACTGTTTGTTTGTTCATACTGCCTTTTGTGTATGACCAAATGTTGTCTGCAAGGATAAAAAGTATTTTTGAACCTCAAACTGAGTCAGTTCATCATTTGAGTCTTTTGGTACCTGGAACCTTTTCACCAAAACCATACACAATGACTAAATGCATTAGAACATGAAAATAGAAACATTTCTACAATATTTTTTTATTTCTGGAATATGTTTCATTCTTTGCAAAGCATTTTTGGAAACACTTGGCTGTAATTTTTGTGTGAAACTTTGATTATTACCACAGGCCAGTGTTTCTCAAATGATGTGGCAAGGCACAGCGGTGTGCCTTGGTGCAAGTCTTGGTGTTCTATGGGAATGTGTTCAACCTTATGCTAAAGCCAAGTTAAACTGTGGGAAAATGTTTTAAAGAGGCTATTTTATATGAGGGTTAGGGTTAGGCTCATACAGTGAATGAAGGTAAAACCAGAAACTCTTTCACAGACTTGCAATACCTCAAACTTCCACCAGAGAGCAGCCATTTTCTATTTAAAATGTATCCCCTTCTCTAGACACAGTATCTTTCCACATAAACCACTGAGATGCAACAGATTACACCGACATGAAAGAGAAGAGTTAAGACTGGAAGGTTTTGTGAAATGGGGTCCCAAAAATGCAACAGAGCCAGACAGATTGATAATACCGCTGTCCGCAGGATCATCCACCAGGTCCTCCTTCTCTAAGATCGTCTCCACTCGCTCCCTCCTTAGAGCTTTGATCTGTGGAAGTACATTCAATGTTTAAGTATGGAATAAAATATGTCTACTACTATTCTACCCTATGCCTCCAACTGGATGTACTCTGACAGTGTATTCATGTCATTCAGGCATGCAAGAGAGTTGCATGATAATGTGCATGATCCCTTGAGAAAGTTATTGATTTTGATTACAGAAATTAAAGATTAAAGTGTATATTTCATAATAAATAGTATTATTCTGTGTAGGTCAGTTGTCTGCAGATCTCAATAAGTCAAACTCACCTCTCTGAGGAAATCCTCATCTCTGAGCCGGTCTCTGAGAAGCAGGATGTCAGCATGTCGGCTCTCCTCTGAGCTCCACCTCAGGTTTTGTCGAACAGTCAGAGTTAGGTTCCCTGTATCGTGACAAAACCTCAGCAAGCGGGATCGATCGGCCCAAACCTGGGACAGATCTGCAGGAGGGGTGGCTAGAGGGTTGGGTGGGCTGCAGGATGACACATCATTTAATTGCAAAGTAAATACATTCAGAATGAATTTTGCTTAAATAACTACTAAGACAGCTAGTAAGACTTCCCAAACATCAGGGCTCTATAAACCAATCACTATCACTCAGCAGATCAAAGAACAGTCTAGGTTTTTAGGCCAAGCAGACAGGTTTATAAAGGCTGAGCTTTGAGATTTATGGATCCAGATTGAGCATAACACATTCCTGAGTTTGACAGCTTTTACAAACTGGTGTTTAGCATTTGACATATTCATAAAAAGTACTTTAACCTGTATGTTTACATTACCTGAAATATCTAAAGAATCCAAGTAATCTTGTGTAATAGCTCGAAGGCACAGCAATGCAGAGGTTAGTGACAATGTAGTGCTGGGTTTGAACCTGCTGGCCAAATGGAGGATTTCTATGCAGAGTATTTCCTTCTTTAGAGGGGTTTATGGTTCTTAGCCTCCCCTCAAAGGTCCATTACATGCAGCTTTTGGTTAATTGGCAACTCTTGAGACCTGTAATTGACTAGTGACCTGTCTGGGGTACATCACGACTCTCCAGAAAAATAATATATGATGTTTTTCATGACTGAGTGATCTCACAAAACCAAGGAAAAGTTCAAAAAAGGATAAAAGCTGGTATCAAACAGTCTTTTCAATAATTTTTGCAGCTTAACAGTGACTCAGTCAATATCTTCCCTGTTAGAGTTGAGATCTTACTGTGTAAGCAGCTCCAGCAGCTCTGTGTTGCCGGCTGTCCGTGCCAGCTGCAGCGGCGTGACTCCCTCCTCATTTGGCAAATTGATGGCAATCAGCCCCCCTGGCTGACAAAGCAGCAGCTCCGCAAGGCGATAAAGACCCCACCGCACTGCCAGGTGGAGGGGAGACTCTCTGTGACTGTGCTCTGAGGATAAGGGGAGAAATATGGTACTGTAAAACAAAAAACTATAACTCTGTAAAGATAGGAGAAAACAGGCAGAACAAAGGTAGGTAGGTGCAGGAAAAGAGAATCTGTATCCAATGAGACAAGAAAAATAATCCAGTGACTAAATAAGAGGGAGGGAACTAGGCTACCAAAATCATTTCTTACTAACAGCTACCTTTCCTTGATAATTAACCTAAATGTGAATGATTGATTCCCCCTTCAGATCTCTCTGCCCCACTGACCCACTTTGAGGAAATAAAAGCTTTTATTCCCAGCACTTAACAGAGTCTGACCCAGACCTGTATCCAGGTAACTGTGCAGGATTAAATCAGCACAGATGCATCCGTTTTAAATTGGAATCAGCCCTTTTTACAAACATCAGACATCCTAAACATAATGTGGCATGAACAGATATCAGTTAGCAACATTCATCTGTTGTGTTCAAACAATTTTATGCTGGCAACTAGTATATCTAGCTGAAACAAATGAGAGATTTTTTTACGGGGCAGAGAAAGTGACCAGTTAGACAAACTCTAATCTGTTTTCATGGTCAAACATGAGAGAAAATGTTTGCACAAAAAGAAGCAATGAAGAATTATCTGTATAAGCCTCGAGTTCAGCTAAATTATTATGTTAAACATCCTGTAGCCCTAATTTTAACACACCTTTACATTTCACAATGCAATACAATGCTAGCTATAACTTCTAGCTCAGCGGTTCTCAACTAGTGGGCTGGGACCCAAAAGTGGGTTGTAAAACTGTTTCCAGTGGGTCGTGAATGTCTGCTGGAAAAAATTGTGGAAAAAGTCTATGATGTATGGAAGTCCTAAGTTGACATACAGTATGTCAATGATCTTTATTAGGTTTTCCTGCAACAGCAGGTACATTTCTGTCTTTTTCCTTAAGATTTCATCTTAGTTATGTCCTTTCCCCCAGATAACAAAGCTGGTTCGCCCAAGATAATAAGGAGAGTCCTTGAAAAATTACCAAATTTCCATGCTGTCTTCAGAAAATGGGGTAAAATGAAATCTTCATGCATGTCCTTCAGTAGTGATGTGCTTTCAAACATGGTTGTTTTATCCTGTCCTTTTGTTAAGTCTGGTTTTGTTTCATTTAGGGTGCAAACTGCAACATTTTTCATACAATGAATTGAAGTGGTCGAACATTTCTAAATATTTGGGTCGCAATTTCTCATAAGGGGTAGTGGTGGGTCCTGATGCCTGAGCAGTTGAGAACCACTGGTCTAGCTCAATCAATAGATCATTTTAAGTATAGCACCTCTCATACAATAATAACATAGAACAAAGTGCCTTGAATACTGTGAAATTAACAAAAACAATATAATTCCTGCCCTCAACCTCACAATCCAGGCTCTAGTTAAAATGAAACATCATACAAAATGGACTTGGAAAAGAAGGACCTAAAAACTGAGGAAAGGGAGTTTCAAAGCTTAAAATAGTTATTTTGTTGTTTTAACACTTCATAAATATGTACAAAGGTGTACTTAATGAAATAAAGTTCCCCTCTACGTATTCTTATGATTGATTGTACTTTATTTATGTGTCATGCACAAAAAGTGCCCAACCATCAAGGGTTGATGTGACACTTGACATATGACTCAACGTTGTAACTATTCTTTATCTGACAATACCTTCACAATTTTGGTTTACACCATATTTCAACTGTACTGTATATTTCTGTACATAACAAATATAGCACTCTTAATGTCCTGAATCTCAAAAAGTAACTCATTTTGAAAAATGAAAGACATATTATTTGCATAAATCACAGATTTCCACTCACTGGCCCAGGGCTCAAAATGAAGTGTCCCAATTAAAGATCTTTTTTAGTGAGTCTCTGATCAGAAACTTTACAAGCCCATCCCAAAGCCACAGCATTTCATATTTGTGTCTGATGTTTGGTGGCTCCCATCCCATATCTCTACTCATAGCCAGGACTGATGTGAATTTATGAAGCCCAAGAATGCTCGAATAGCTCTGCGCTCTACAGAATTACAGCTTTGATGTGCCTCGAACCCCCATACACCAGAGGTATAGTCATTATCTTGTAGGGTTTTTGGGGTGTGTTTGGGTTAGGTTATCATATTTTTGTAATTCACTTATAATTTCACTGCAATTACTACACAGCTGATGTAATTCAGGTTTTGGCAACAATAAATAAGTCAGTGTGTTATACAAGTCCCACTTCTAAATGCAATGGCAGGAGTCAGGCTTATTAACTAAAATTACAGAAGGGTATGTGATATGTACCAATAATCTGACAGTGACTTCTTGAATAACTGAGGTTTTGAGGCATGATGAAAAAATTACTGAAAGAGGTAGAAAGAGTTAGACAGTCGCTGTCTGAAGTGATTGTAGATCAGGCATCACAACACTGACAGAGTAAAGAGGGAACGAGTCAAAACTCAAGAGTGAATCTGATGAAACATACTCTTGCAAAGAGAAACACTGGGAAGTTTTCTACACCAACACCCCTGTTTGAAGAACTTTTAATCAGATGTTTCTTTAGCTACAGCACGTTATAATTAGTGGCAAACAAATGTAATCAACACTTCAGTCTCATTTAACACTCTTAATAATTGACATTTTCTGCAAGAGGCGTTGTGGATTCAAAGTGTTTACCTGTATGTTATACTGTTTATATGTTTGTGGAACGCTAATGTAATGTTTTTGTCTTTCATGAAGGTCTTGCTAAATTACACTAAAAAAGGAGCTCAGCAAACGTTCAAGCAGAAAGACTGTTTCTTCTCACTCATAAGTCCTCACTTGTACACATCTCTCCCTTTTTCCATTCCTTCTCTCTTCCCGCTCTGGTGATCAGCTGATACGGGTGTTCACCCTCTTAAGCACCCAGCTAATCAAATTCTGCCACAACCTTTTCTTGACCAATCATCATGCACCTGTCATATTTTAAATCTGCTATTCTCTCTTCACTGTCAGCATGTCATTTCAGTATGGATGTTGCAACCCTCCTCCACCCCAGCTACCTCCATCAGTATCAAGTCCAGATCTGACCCTGCATCCCTCATCGACACCACCATCAGTATCTAGACTCCATAGGAGTATCCTCCGGCAATTTCCCTCACTACCCCTTTAAGTACATGAAGTCATCACGATGGAGTCTAAACGCCAAAGACATTGCACATTTCTGTTTCATGAAATTTGTAAAATAAATTATTGTTAAACTTGTATAAAGTCTCTCCTGATTGAATGAAAGTTATCTTGTTACTATAAATCTAACATGTCTTTGAGTTACTTAAGGTAACAAAAGTGTTAAAAACACAAGAGATGAAAGCCTAATTTCTGAGGTAATAATCCTTAATTCTTCTTAATTGTAGAAGACAAAACTGACAGATTTTTTTTTTTTACAGTTCAATTTTAATTTATTTGATAGCAAACACTGGGTATTTTCTTTGCAGATCTAAAAGGTTCACTGTTTTGTAGTTGTCCAAGAATATTCTGAATCAAAGTCCTGGCATCAATGTATCAGAATAAGGATTTTTGTAGTGCCTTTAACAATGCATCCACTATCAACATAAAAACGGACAAAGGAAAGTCCAGGACCTATCATTTCTTTGGATATAGCATCATAAAATGATGTTATCAGCACTGTTATCAAATTAACTTCAGACATTCAGAGGGAGACGCTGCAATGAAACAGACTGCCATAACTATATTAACTCTAAATCTAGTTTGTATTTTATGTAGGTGGCCCTACACAAACAGATGGTGGCATCTAGCAAACATGGTGCTCAACACACGCATAAGCTTCACACACACAAGCACTCTTGCCCTCAGATTTATTAAGCTTTGCCTGAGGCTACTTCCAGATGGAAAGGCTCTATTAACCGCATTACATGCTGCTTAATTGGCTTTGATGAGTTTAACAGAAGCACACATGTGACTGTGTTCACTTCCGATTTTCAGCCCAGTGAGCATGGATGGAAAATAGGAATGATGGCAGTGAAGTAGGCGGGTAGAGGCGAGCGGAGTTCAGCAGTTCACCTTTCTCGTACAACACCAGCTACAACCTTTCCTAGCCAAAACTGAGTCTGTCTTTAAAGTGATTTCTCTCATTCAAACTACCCTTCAACCATTCTTATCTTTCATTTTGTATGCAAAGACATTACTTAATCACAAAAGAACAAACAATGTGCTTTTACTAAACACATTTGAGTAGGAATGCCCATCCAAGATAAGATAATCCTGCTCTCACCCTCTCCACTGTGGCTCCCCAGTACATTCCAGTTCTGCGGGATATCCAGGTTGGCCATGGCCAAGGCCACGCGTCGATCCATAGCCCAGCGAGAGCTCTGCTGGCCAAGGTTAAAAAGGCTGCTCAACTCTTTGTGATCTGTGGAGCTAAGGGAATGTCCGTGGATAACCAGGTGCTCTGCCAGTTCCTGAGCAAAAGCAGTCATGGATCAGGTACAATCTGTGATAACTTGTGGGCAATGTAAAAAGAGTTGAAATTTCAATACAATACAAAATATTTAGAGGGAGAGAATTTCTCTTTACTTCAGGTGAGTTATCATTACGCTAATATCTTATTAAAAAAAAAAAAAAATCTAATTCCCCCACTAAGATGGACAATTGACAGGAAAACACAAAACACAAAGAATCCGAGTAAAAGCACATCATATTAACTACAGGAATGTTAAATTTTGCATGTATTGTAGGGTCAGATTTGTGCTTCTTCCCTACCTGAGCATCATCTTGGACATACTCCAGTGAAGCCCCGCCTACCCAGGTGAGGGGTGTGGTTTCAGAGCACATATAGGCCTGGACAGAAACCATCTCTGCCAGGTTATGACCTATAGCAGGGGATAGGACAGCAAAATCCAAGCTTTACTCCAGACAGAAACTTAAAAGAGCTTAAGAATTAGATCTATACCAAGGGTAGCTGCCTTCCAATGCACCAAAAAACCTACAGCAGAAAATATACAGTCACTAATCATCAATGAACACTGAAAAAAAATCCTATAAATAAAAAGAACTGAAATACAGTTCTCTCTTAATAAAAAATCAATCATAAGTCTTTGATATATTGATTTTATAAAGTGTAGATTGACCTTATTTGAAAGAAGACATCATGAAAACCCCACTTTTTAGTATTTGTGTACATATATTTTGAGTATCCCTTGTATCAATTAACCAGTAAATTGTAAAATAAGTTAACCCAGTCCTTCTTCTATGGTCTGCCTGTGTCTGAAAATAAAAAAAATCTGACCATCTGTTCAGATTCTGCACACCTTTTGGCATTACAGTTTCAGCCATTATATTGACATTTGCTCTGACCCTGGCATCTTCATCCACGGCCATGGAAGTATGCAGTAAGAACAAGCAGTAAAACAGTAATACAGTATCCCGGGGGCATTAAAAAATAGCAATGGTATTGCTTTAATTAAAATCTAAAGATGGTGCGGCGTAATGAGTGCACATTTATAATAACTGCTTTAATAATATGTATCCATATACACCAGCAACACCACTGCCAAAGTGTGACAATGCTTTAACATGATAAATGATATCCTGTTAATGATCTCAGGCCAGTTTGGCAAACCACAAACGTGCACATATATACCTGCACAAAACTGTATACTCGTGTTGTGCGCCATGGCTTGGCACCGTGTTGGCACAGTGCTGATTATTCTATAAAGTCAAACTATTGAGCATGCACTGCTGGCTGTAATGTGATCCACAGCAATGTGAGTTAAAAAACATTTTAATTCTTCTTTCTACATAATGATTGGTTGTGAGAAATGATGATGTTTATGCTATTAATAACCACAGTTGTTGCGTGCTGCAGCTGCAAAGTCAAGCACAATGAAACTATCAATGGTTTTTAAAAACATTTCAACCTTCATTTTAAACCTTTTAATGTGAAATATAGACCATGTTAATCAGTGCTTCTTTGTTATTTTAGATCTGAAAATAGTTTCCCATAAAGAGAATTCATGGCAGCTCTCTAATGTTGTGCAACATGGAAATAAATAATTATTAAGGCCAATCTATCTGTTTATAAGGCCACAGAACATTACTTCACATTCTTAGACACTGTGTGATAACAGTTGTGGATTATTTTTTAACATTTCCTCTTAATGATGGGGGACAAGGGCATATAAGCTATTACACACAGAGACAGAGTGGGGGGGTCATATGATCCTGATGTAACTCTGCTTGTCTGTAAAATGTGAAAACAATGCTCCAACTTTAAATCTCCTCCAGCACCCCTGTTTTCAATGTCCTTTTTGTTTTTTAATTGAAGCATTTCTTTAAATGTTTAAATGACGTGCCTGCAGAGGCGCAAGCTCTGCTGTTCTTGACATGCACACCGGTAAATGCTTGTATAGTGTGGTTTTTTAACACCTGGTGGTAATACCGTATGCCCCAGCAAAATTTGGGGTAGTTTGACAGTATCAAAAAACAGATACCCTCCAATACTAGTATGCAGTTGTACTCATGTGTCCACACCCCACAATAGAAAAGGACAGGGTGAGAGGGAGCTGATTTGCATTTAAAGAGACATACAATGAATGCAACTGTTATAAGAAAGGCTGTAGAGCTGTTTCACACAGGGTCAAATACCTCATCTGGTGTTTCATCCAAATTACAATTTGACTTAAGCACAGCACAGACGTTTCAGTGAGACCACAAGGGACTGTATTAAAAAGGGTATGTCACCTTTAAATCACCAGTGATCAGGCATCAGATACTGTATCAACTGAGGCAACCCTGGTATTGATGCATTTTATGATTTTCTCTCATTTCTCACATTGTATGACAGCATAGACTCAAGCTCAGAAACCTTTCACCATAACATTACCAGGCCCGAAAATCCCCGACAAAAACTTTGACCATGGCATCACAGTCACATACTGAAAAGATACAACCCACTTAGTCTGGATTCTTTATGCATTTATGTTTTCTCAGATTAGTCTACATGTAACAACAACAGTCTTGTCCTTGAATGTTTTTAGAGATATTACAAAAAGGCAGGATGGTTACAGTGTAAAACGAACACTGTAGATGCTATTTAGACAGTCACCTTTCTCCATAATGGGCTGTTAACTCTGACACACTTACCCACTGAACTGAAATAAACTGATTTAAAATGTTTTACAACAAACGTAATGAGCTGGCTGAAAGCAAACCAGTGCTGTTATTCATTTTAAATTTCTAATTAATATTTATTTATAGAATGTATGTAGAATAAAGTCATATGTAATAGTTTTTTTGTATCTTCATCCATGTAGTGTTATGAGGTTATATGATATGTACTCAAATGTAAAACCCTTTTTACACACGGCTTATCTGCATACTAACAAGTTTATTTTCTTCCCATTTTAAATGAAGATAATGGTCCAGCTCTTGTAGTGAGTGAACAAGACAGCGGGACTGTGTGTTGTCTGTGTCAACCTACACAGAGACTCAGTAATGTTGACATATTGTTTATGGAGCTGTTTCCCTCCTGAGAGGAAGCTGATAAGATTCTGTGACCTTCCAGACCACTCACACAGACAGACTAGGTCTACATGTGTGTGCGTTTGTGTGGAGGTTCATACAGTAATTAACAGTTCCCGAGTTTATCACAGACAGGAGTGGAAAACCTGGGATTGTCAGGACACGCAGTCTGACATCTGAACACGATTTTCTATTATGCATTCAGCCCTTTTCTCATTAGACAAAACAATGGCATCAGAAGACATGACCACACATACATGTGAAAGACAAATGTATACGTACCAGGCACTATAAAGCAAAGCATGACATCACTCTGAGCCCGGGTGACATGAACCAGCGTGGACCCTTCCAAAACAATGTAGACCTCTGTATCCTCTGGCATCGAGTCTAAACCCTCCAGCAGGGCAAATACCTTGGCCTGGCCCTGAGATAAAGAAAGGTGTGAGAAGTTGAAAGGGAGTATAAAAAAGGGAAAGACAGCAGAGCGGAAAATACCACTATTCATAAAGATACAGGCTCATAATCTAAGTACGACTCTATTCTGATGTAGAGCTCTACATTTCTGTAAAGCACACCAAATCCTTTCACGGCATTCCTTTGGAGGTTACAATAAAGCATTCCCCCCTCAATAAAAACAGGAATGTCTTAGTGTCTACTGCAAAGACCTGTCTTGATCCTAACTGAGCAGAACTCTTTAGACCTGTGGTATGAGCAGAGCAGTCACACTGATATTTAGACTGATGGGTAGCTTTTAAAAACTCTGTCTGATGTGGGTGTGACAACATGTTATGGCTCAGCTTCACTAGACTGTAAATCCTCACTGAAGAGGCCATGACTGAGCTGTTCAGATTCTAGGTCAATGATGGATCTTGTGTTATGTGTTGTTATTCTCAGGGGCAGGAATTATGGTTTATCACAAAATATGATATGATATGATTCATACCTGTCTCATTACATCACATAGTTATTCTGTGATAATTCATACCTTACAACAAAGATGTAATTAAGTATACTAATATGTGATTTATGGAGTAATGTATTAATTCACTTAAATATGGTATCAATTTCACCTCTAATCATGCTTAAAGTCTTAACTTCCATTCAGTTTACACTGGCTCATCTCATGAGCCCCACAGTGATGACTGGCAGGGAAGTCTACTTTGAGCCCTGTGCTTTTCATTATTAGATTATTGATATTTAGTGCCAGTGATTCAGTATTGGTACCATAAGTCAAGATGACAATATAATGCCAGGTTAATATTTTTCACCCCGCCCCTAGTTATTTTAGATGGACTGACCATTAAAATCAGGGATCATTATCGATACCAAAGCTTAAAAAACAATTTAACCAATGACTGAAACTGATGGAGGTGTTTTTGTACCATTTTCTCTCATCTTTGACCACGAGAACAGATCAGTATTAGCAAACAGATCACATCTTCTGCCAAATAATACATACCGTCCCTTAATCAGCTGGTTTGTGTGCTTAATGTTAGCAATAAATTGATACTACACAACAGATAAACATCTGCTGTTAACATTGGTCAATGCTCACACTATTTGCTGACTGCCAATATTTGTCTTCAGGTCCAATACTGGTGCGAAACTGATGTTAAACTAAATCTGCACTAGTTTTGATTCTAGAGAGCTTTGTTTTTGGTATAAATAATAAATGATTTGTTAAAACCTTTGTATAGTGGAAAAATGTAAAAAGAGGTATTTCAACAAGTTTTAAATAAAGATTTTACTCAGATATTACTGTTTTGAAACCAGAGCTGAATGAACAGTAAAGGTGATATTAGATTAAGTGAGCTATAATATGTAAAGTCGTATTCGTTGTGTTTGGGTCTAGGATAGCAGGTATATTACATTAAAATAATTTCAGATCAAGCATTTTTTTTCTTTTCTAATTATACATGAAATTAGTCTTCTTTTTTTTGGTGAACTCACTCATTAATAATGGGAGTAATGTTTGTGACATAGATATTAAACTCTTAAAGTCCTTATTTAATGTTAGTGTTTATAGTGGAAAAAAAAAACAATTCTATCATGAGATAGTTTTTAACATGAAACCTTCTATTAAAATGAATATGTGAAAAACAAATCATATCTTGTAACAGATTTTTGTTAACAGTGAATTCATAACTATGTTTTCCTCCTTCTAATCCCCCAGCTGGCTACTTCTGGTTACCTATTTACACACTGAGCAGCTCCAAAGTAAAATTAGCCTCACTGTGGGGGCACGTTAAACTGAGGAACAAAAGTCCATGATGCCCCTTTGTGTTGGTTTCCCTCAAGATGTAAGGGAAATATCAGAATTTTTTTGCCAAATCTGTAATTATGTTAACCAATGCTGCTGAATTCACATTATTCTCCTATGTACAGTTCAGTTGGTTGGTTAGCTGTTTGTTACTTAATTTGTTTGTTAACTTGCTAATGTTGGAAAGCTGTTGCAAGGAAGCCAGAAGACTCAACTTGATTAATTTACGCAGCCAATCTATAACTTTCATTTACAAGCCAAATGCATGGATGGCTGATGATTAACACGTATTTTGCAATAAAAGGGAGCACTTTAAAATCATCCAACCCAACTTTAATCCAAAACTAATTTTATATGTAGCTTTGTTCAAATTCTGTTCTGTGGAGGTAATTTTCTTCATCATTCTTCTTCATTGTGGCAGTTTCTAGATGTCTAATCTCCTGTAACAAAGTGGGATGGCAGATCTTTAATAGGTTAAATATCAAATCTCAATCTGCTTTTTTACTTTAACTTCAAAACATCTTTCAGGGTCAATTGACTGCTTTTTAAAGCTGCTGCTTTCCACCAACACCTAACATTTGCCAAGGAAGAAGTCTTTTATGAAAGGTATCAATACGTCCACCTACAGTAGCTTCAATAGAGCAGACAGCACTGTAGCCACACAACATGCTGTACAAGGATTATACTGGGAAACATATTCAATGACGAACTGAGGAGACAGATTGAAGGGGAAAAAGCAAAATCATAAAATATAAGGCTTGACTTGAAATGCAATAGGTGTCAAAGAGTGTGTTATAGTGAAAAAACGGGGGTTTATTTTTAAGTAGTCTCTTGCTTTCTTTTACTCATGAGAATCTATCTATTAGCCTTGCATCACCTCAAGCACTGACCTGATTTCTCACGCTATGAAACAGAGAGGCTCTACTCCTAACTCCTCTCACTTTCTCAGATAGAAACAATGTCTGTAAATCCTTCCTCCATGAGTATCCATCTCACCTAATCCCACCTTTCAGTTCTCTTATCCATTTCATTATCCCAAGCCGGATATTCTTTGACAGAGAGAACATCAAGTTTACCCACAGCTTCATGTAGCTTTCCCTGTGCCCTTATTAAAGCTCCTCACCTGATCAGATGTTAAACAATAATGACACTGTGGAGATTAAAAATAATGCTGGACAATACAAAGGGAGGGAAATGGACGGATGGGAGCAGACTTTTAAACCAAAAACAGTTGTTCACTGGACATGCTGCCAGTGTAGTCTTATGTATCTGTTTTCTGTTTCATTCTGGCAGGCAAGCATAAGTGGTTTTAAGGGAAATACACCATATGGATAGGGAAGTATTTGGTCATCTGACCATTACACCAACAGGGACTGTAGTGACATTGTGTTCAAAAATATGTACAGTGCTGTGAAAAAGTATTTGCCCCCTTCTGATTCCTTTCAATTACTTTTTCACATAGGGCCAGAAGAGTTTGGATTTTTTTTCCCTTTATAAATAAAATGATCATTTAGAAACTGCATTTTCTATTGACTTGGGTTGTCTTTGTGAGATATTAAAATTGGTTTGATGATCCAAAACATTTAAGTGTGATAAATATGCCAAAAAATCAGGAATCAGAAGGACGCAAATACTTTTTCATGGCACTATACTTTAATATGAGTGGGTCCTCTTATACAGCCACATCAGCGTCCACTCTTCTTGGAAGGAACTTCGATAAGATTTTGGAGTGTTTCTGTGTAAATTTGTGCCCATTCATTCTGTAGAGCATTTATGGGGTCAGACACTGATGCTTAAAGGGATACTTCAACATTTTGGCAAATTCGCCCATTGCCATAATCCCTATAGTCTTAGTAGTAGGTTTGTTACCTTTAGTTGTTGGTGCAAGCTATTTTTAGATCAGCGCTGCCGAGTTCAGACCTGCTGTGCCAACTCAATGTAAGCAGACGGTATCCCGGCTTTCCCTCATCAAACTCATCAAATACACAATCCAACAACTCCAAAACGCTCCCGTGGACAAGTTGTGACCTGCACATTCACCACGCTATGAAATAATAACGTATAAATATGTAACATTACGACACATGAAGCAAATACTCGCAACTATTTTTTGAGCAAACCACGGGGTGGAGTGACACAATGCAGCAGCCATGTCTGGAGAGTAGTTCCGGCTTTGTTTTTAGCTTTAAAACATCTCCGTCTCGTAATGTTCCATGATTATTCCATGAAACTCAATCCATTAAGCTCCATGCCACTCAGTTATTGTTCTTACATAAATGCCAGTGGTTCAGGACTCTTCAGCTATGGAATCAGCAGAGCACTTATGACTGGCACCATGCGCCTCAGCAGTTGTTAATCCCACTCTGGGATTTTATGTGGTCTTCTGTTTTGTGGCTGAGTTGCTGTTGTTCCTAAATGCTTCCACTTTCTGAAAATATCACTTACAGTTAGCTGTGGAATATCAAGCAGGGATGAAATTTCACAAACCGTCTTATTGCAAAGGTGGCATCCACCGCAGTGCCACGATCTAAGTCACTGAGTTCTTCTGAACAACCTGTTCTATTTTAACCTGGCATGCCAGATCTGGAAAACCACTCATACACAGCATGTGAGAAAGGGCAGAGCCTTTGAAAAAAACTCGGATGGTGATTGGATGAAGGTTCTGTCTGTCACATCTTTACGGGCCAGAGTAACAAAACATGTGACGTAGCCGCCAAAGGAGTAAACTCCATTAGAGCTAAATAACACGAATCATGGCAACTGTATACATGTCAGTACATGACTTTTGACGTTTTTGAAAAGAAAACAACTCACTGCTGTTCTTTGTTCTTCTTTAAACAAATAATTGTCATCAAGTTCTGATAAAACTGGCGCTTTAGCAGCGTCCACGCTAATGTCTTCTACCATTACGGCACTGGCCTCTTGTTGCTGCTTGCTTACGTCACAACTCCACCGCGCCGGAAAGTACTGCCCCTTTACGCTGACTGGTCCAGTCACTTTCTAACCAGGCCCAAATGATTCAAACAGGAGCTTTGCAAGATGGATTTGCCAGTGAGAAACACAGATCCTTCTGCTTTGCAAGGTTAGTTCTATTTCACAAATGTTTGCAAATGGAGACTGCATGGATAGGCTTTTTATTTTATACACCTGTGGCAAAGGGTCAGATTGAAACTCCTGAATTCAATAACAGGTGTGGCAAAATACTTTTGTCCATATAGTGTATCTCAACAACTGTTGTACATTTAACCATGATAGTTGTTACAGGCATTTATAAGGATGAATTTTAAAAACTAGAGACTATTTCACTTTGCTCCCTGTGCCACAAGCAGTTGAAAAATATCTTTAATCTGTCCAGTATTTGCTTTTTGGGGCAAATACCTTCAAATAACATTCCCATTGTTGTCCCAATTAGCAAACACGTTGAACATTATTTGGTAGGCACTAGAATGCTAGCTTTGTCGCTGTTGGCACCAAAGGAAACTGATGTCAGGAGCGCACTCCACATCTCATAGTGCAACAAGGCTGTCAAAAGTTTTCAATAAAACATTGTAAACAGCATAACCTATGTTTTTTAATGATATAGCTCTGAAATGTACAGAAGAATTTCTGTCCTATTTTAAGAAACAGGCAGAAAGGGGAGAGAGAGAACTATAAAAATTGCATGGCAACATTCGGTACCAAAAGTACTGACGGTTTATTTGAGCAACTTTTGACAGTATGCTGGAATCTGCTCTCAATTTTTGGCAATTAAATCAAGAAATTGCCCACTAACGGTTCCTAGTACTTGTGTTTTTGTTGATTTAATGTTGTAACAGGTACTGACATTGATTAATGCAAGTATCATATACAGGTTTAAACCTTTGGTATTGTGCCCACCCCACAGTAAAATAGAAATAGAACCATCCATTCAAGTGTGTCCTTGTATAGAGAGCAAGTACAAAACTAGGGTGTAGGTGTTTCATTACATGGAATAGGTAAGTGTCCACATTCAAAGAGTGGTAACCTTTCAGTAACCTCAAGTCAAAGGAAAACAGGGTTAAAAACATGTCAAATTGGAAGGACTTGATTGAATTAATAAAGTGTGAGCAACCCCTTTGATCCCTAGAGAGACATTAGATCCTAAACTGAAACTAATAACAGGATATTTGACAGCAGTCCTGCCCTGTTTGATTTCAGCTTAACCTCACAGACAACACATTCATACAACTTTTCAGCATGACTAGAGCCACCACAAATCAAACGGATTGCAAATACAAGTTTCTTTCTAACCCTGAGTGTGTAAAATACAAATAAAAAGCATGACTGCGAATGAATCACAGTTACTGATTTACTAGTTAAATACACAAACGCCAAGCTGATGAATAAGGGTGTTTATTACAAAGAACCATGATTCAGTGCTCAAATAATATGTCAGGAAAGCTGTGAAATGTTTTATTTAAACACTAATAATGTCTGAAGTTAAAAGAATTGTTCTCCTTTCATCTCGGCGCCCTCACTGACCCATTCTGGCGTCTTGTTTAGGAAAAAAACACACAACTATTCTGAACATGATTAAATTACATGTCCTGTGGTGATGCATAAATAGAAAACAATTAAACCCTTTCAGATACAGACCAACAGCTGATTCAGTTTCATTGAACATAATCGTTTGGACATGAGCACAAAACCTCTGCACAGACTTTCAGTTCATACAAATGGCGGCTGATCTCCCTCTGCTGTCTTAACTCAATTTGCAGAGATTTTCCAGAGGGATAACAAACTCTTGAGATTAATAGAAGTAGCTGGTCTCAAACATGTCTGCAAACTGGGGCTCATACTTACATACAGAGGCACTTTCCTCCTGCTCAGCTCCATCTGTGCAGCAACTGCAGGCAAAGAAGGACATTAAACAGAAGAATGAGAGATGAAACATAAAAATGGTTTCCATAGTTGCTTTATTGGTTATTCTGACTGCACCTCTGTTCCTGAGGAGATTATTAAAGCTTGTCTGTGCCAAACACAGTGTCTAATGAGACAGGATCATCTTTTGATCTCAAGTAATGATTTTAACGATGATGCTTTCTCCTTTGGCGCAAACGGACAATAGCAGAAGTATGCCCAAATCTGATTTGCAGGCAGTGTTAGTGTGCCTCTGCAAAACCTACATGGGAGAAACAGCATAAGGTTTCTGGACAAATAAATGAGTGCATGAGGGAAAAACAACAAACGTACATAATTTATAGAAATATGGAAGCAAGAACTGTAATTCCCAAAAGCAGGAAACTGTCTGCTTTCATTGCAGTTAATCAGATATGTTCTATAGCAGAGGCTTCTCCCTGAATAGGGAAGCAAGGTTTTAACATAATAATTTTAACGTTTAACCAATACCAGTGAAACTTTTCATTTAAAAGAGTTTACATTTGGAAAAATAGACTTTATTCTACAATAAAAGAAGCAGAGTGGTAACAAACTAAGATGAGTTAACGATTGTTTTATGATACAGAAAAAATGCTCATTACAGTTCCGTCATTTATTTCGAAATATTGAATATTTTTATCAATTAAAATACAAAAAACAATACAACAAAATAGTCTAACATTAGACTGAGTCTATCCTCGCTCTTATTGATTCAAATGAGTTTTATGTTGCCCTATTTAGCTGCAGAAAAATGAAGGCTGTCTTTTTTTGCCAAACAGGGTTGACATATTGAAAAACCGTCTGTGCTGTCACATTAAATTAACTCCTCTTTTTTTAGAAGTCCACAGCTCGTAGAAAGGGTTAAAAATATTGCTATACCTACCTTCGCAGGAGCTCAAACTCCGGCTGAAGGAGCCTGTCAGAGCGCGGTAATGTCGTAAATAAAGCGTCCCTAACTCGGACTCATGCTCGGTTTGCTAACTGCTAATTGAAGTGTCGCAGTTAGAGCCACAAGTTGAGAAATGGCGTTCACCGAGGCTGCTGTTTCCAGAGAGAGCTGCAGCCTCCACTGACACAGCATCCTCCTCTCTGACAGTGTTGATGCTTTCTGTCTTCCGTCTGTTCAAATGCAAATTCATCCCTTTACGTGAAAGTTAGCATTTTATCTGAGTTTCCAGCGACCTCTAGTGGAGAAATAGATAGAAAGTGAGGAGAACAGGAGGGGGTGGTCTCTTCATGAGGGGCTGTTTCGGGGCTCTGGAGGTCCTGGATAGCAAAGTTAAAGCGAGTGTAGAAAAAAATTCGAAGCTTCTATTTTCAATTAACAAACCATCATAACTCCAAATTAAATAGCATACCCAATTTTGAATTATGGTAATAGCATACCCAATTTTGAATTATGGTAAACATACACAACAGCATTGTAGCCAATTAACGCTTGAGAGACAACATAACATCATAACATTTTCAAATGGCTTTAAAAAAAGATGTGCAACATATGCTTATGTCATCATAATCTATTTGATCGGTTTGTTATTTCTATATAAACTTAAAACAAAAAGTAAGGCAATTTGTGTTTGGTACATTATTTCTTTGTTGTAACAATGCTTCTTGGTAATAAATCTTATATGTTGGAAAGCCCGTTTATTACCCTTTTAAATGGTGCCACATTTGTAAGGATCATGCATTTGTGGGATGAGCAGCAGAGTTGAATATGTGGGTTGCGCCCATGAAAAATGTGCCAAATCTTCTCTGCCAGTGCTAAACAGCTTATATTGCTGTTGCTATTGACTCTTGTTTTGAGCCTCTGGTACCCCCACGTGCTGCCAATCAGGTGCCTGACTGGCAGCACCTGTGAACATTGGCCCTGCTACAGTGGTCGGTAGATGTCTGCTTCAAGAATCAGCATGCCACGTTTGACTGATCTGGATAGGGCCCGTCGGCAGGGCAACTTCAAGCTGGTGTTCCGCAAAACCAAGCTGCAGCATTGTTTGGAGTGAACCCTAGTACCATCTCCAAACTGAAGGCCAAGTTCCATATAACGGGGAACGTCAGAGACAGGCTGGGAAGTGGGTTTCCCAAGAAGACAACACCCCAAGAATACTGTTTTATCACCCTGTCAGCAAGAACTCTATCCTCCAAGATGACAACACTCGCCCCCACAGAGCAGGGTTTATCAGAGACTACCTCCAGAATTTGGGATTGGAGAGGATGGAATGGCCTGCCAGCATCATTTGATTTTCAAATGAAATTCAAAATTTTGATTCATCTGAATACAGGAGTTTGAATCACTGAGCAACGGTCCACTTCTTTTTATCCTTAGCCCAGTTTGAGACACTTCATGTCTCCGGTTCAGTATTGGTTCAACACAACACAAAACTTGTAGCCCATTCCCTGGACTGGTTTGCTGGTTGCTTTTGTACAGCCTCTGATAACAGTCTGCCCTTTCAGCAGTGGCCTTCTGTGGCTTACCCTCCTTGTGTGGGGTGTCAATGGCTGTCTTCTATAGACTACAGTCAACTCACCAGTCTTCCCCATGATTTTAGTTGTGTACAGAACCAGAGTGAGAGAAGGAAGGTCCAGGGAACCTTTTTAAATCGGCCTCTTCCTTAATATTCTAATATTTTGAAATAATCAAGATTAAAACAAAAAAGTCTTGAAATATTTTTATTTATATGATATTAATCTAAAATTAATAGAAGTTTAACTCTTTGAAGTAAACCATTGGGAAATATTGATCTTTAACATGATATTCTATTTTTTTCTAGATACACCTGTAGATCAACTTTGAAAAAATGATTAATATGAATTCAGTGTGGGACTTTCTGATAGGATTTGAGCTCTGCAGTTCAATGTCCTTCCCAGGAAATATTTCGGACAATCTGACTATCCTGATTATGCCTAGTGGCCCCTTGTTGCATGTGCCCCCAAGCAATTGTCTTCCTCTTTGTAATGTTAAAATCATCTTTGGTCACAACTTTCATTGTAATTTTCCAGAGATATGAACACAATTACTTCTAATCAATCTGAATATTACAAAGATTTATTCTTATCTGCTTAGAAAACATTTGTCAATGCCAAATATTATGAAAATACAAAGCAGACATTCATGGTGAACACATTCAAACAAGCACACACATCACATTTACAACTGAAAGTTACACAAGACTTTCAGTAAAAGCAGCAACTTGCTTTTCATTCACTCACACACAGTCTTCATTAAGTAAAATCATGTTCTCTTTGTTGTGTTTTCATTCACACCAGACAGCGACCATGGGTTTGTCAGTCTATTAAAAACTGTACCAAAACGTTCTGTTGAAGACACACAGCCTGTCATGTCAGGAAATTTGTGTCTAAAAAGGAGGTTTCAGAGTTCTAAAGGCACTCTTACCCAGTCTAAAGCAGTTTATCTTAACCCCAGTGCAAGTCTCAGGTGGCCTGCAGTTGTGGTTTTGAGGTGGTTGCTTCTCCCTGATTGAGGCCGTTAGACCTGTTGGCTCCAGAGCAAGTCACCTCCTTCCTGGGGAGGGAGGAGGCGAACATTGTGTCCAACATGCCCAGAACCTCCAGGAGCTCCTGCTGGTAGTCAATCTCTTTCTCCAGCAGATCCTGAAGACGCAACAGCTGTCGGTCCACAACTGATGACTGTCCGATTATAGACTGGTAGATGTCCAGGATCATCTCGGCCGCTGTAACAAGGACTGGAGCGAACCTGGGGTCCACCAAGTTCCTGATGAAGAGACAGAAATGGCATACTCCTTCATTAAAATGTTTTAGCATGGAAAACTGTTGGGAAATGTATTTCTTTCAGCATCTCACCCAATGAGGAAATTGAGCAGCCTAGAGAGTTCCTGTTCATCCCTTCCTGCCAGCGCGTTCTTCAATGTTCCTCTTCGATCCAGCTCCTTTATGACGGCTACTGTGATCTCTGGCTTCCTCATTCTTGTCCATGTCTGTGAATAAAATTCTGTTTTATTACCAATAGTAAATCATACTGCTGTGTTTTTGAAAGGTCTACTTATGCATGGAGGTTGCAGTTCAGCTTCCGGTTTACAAAACGGCAACCCACACAGCTACAAGAAAATAGCATTTCACTGCTTTATTTAGCAAACTACAAAAAGGACACATTAAAAAACAAAAACGGACCTTTTAATGATAACTCATTAAGCATTGTTGCCACAGTTTAAATAAATAAAAAGCATACCTCCAGAGCTGTATCCAAAGCCTTTGTTACATTAAATTTCTTGAGCTGTTTGTCATATTTGGCCAAATGCTGTTTCACTGGCTTACTGACAAGATAATCATCCTGAAAAGAGATTAAAAAACAAGCCTTTAACCAACTATGTGAAAGAAACCAGTCTATGTGCCATACTAGCATTACAAGCATCACTCATAGTATGAGGGGTTTTTAAGAATTTACATCATGCATTTTTAGAGAATAAGAACTTTTCCTGTATCAGACTATCGCAGTTTTTACTGCATATTACTTTATGAAAGTTTACCTGTTTAGGGACGTAGTTCTTGCCCTTTACAAAGACACGATATGTTGGTCGTCGCCTCTGCTGGACAAGACTTTCCTTTGACTCCTCAGGGCTTTTTCTGTGTTTGATACTCAAAATGCTGTTGGTCATACCCACGACAATGGACTCATCATCCGGCTTAAGGAAAAACAATAGGTGTTATTTTCTATAGTTGTTTTAGAGGATTTATGGTATAAAATGTAGCAGTAGGTATCAAAATACGCATCAAGTAAAATTTGTATAGACGTGGTTTTAACCGCAATATGTTTGTGCTAAGTACATGACTGATGGTGATTAAAAGGGAAAATTAGAAAGTAATAAAAGCCAAATGCAACAAAATTGAGGTTTTTGAGTTTGAACCAAAACCCTACACCCTCTTTTTAATATGGAGAGAATTTATTGTTTTATCTTTTTACAATTTAAATCGAAGGCAGTGCATAAAATTTGCAATCACTGTGGCAAAATCACTTTAGATCCTCAGAGCTGGTTTTTCAAAGAAAAGTTGTACATGAAATTTTGTCTTTGAGAGAAAAAAAATTTCTTCTGTATTGGGGTTTTTCTTTTCATGTTATGGGGAGATAACTAAAGACTTTCCCACCTTGGGTGGCTGTAGTGATACAGGGTATGAGAACGTTAGCTTTTGCCTCCTTTATTTTTTAATTTATTTTCTTCAACTCAATATAATTTGAAAAATAACAGCAAACATGATTGAGAGATGAACATAATCTCTTACCCCCAAAGCCAGACTGAGGATGGAGGCAGCGTAGTCAAAGTTGTGGACCACTTTATAGGTGGTTGTGTTGTACACCTTCACGTGCCTGAGAGAAAAACACAGGCTCTGTATTTGAGTCTTGTAAAAAGCTCATAACTTTGCATCCATTCAGGACAAACAGATCTTCTCTTGTGATTTACAACATTAAAAATGCTTTGCCTTGTCTGCTGAGTCAGCTCTTCCTATTACACAGACACTTATTCTTGTACCTGTCAAGAGAAGCTGACAGAAGCCTCTGACCATTGCTGCTGAGAGATAAGCAGGTAACAGTTTTGTGATGGTTCTTCAGAGACACCAGAGGCTGTCCTCCTTTTAGTAGATCCCACACTTTCACAAAGCGGCCACCTAAAGAGAAGGATACAGAAACTTTCAATGTACTTGACACAAAGAAAACTAAAGAACTACTGTAAAGAAAAGTGTCAGTGCATGACTGCAGGGAGGAAAATCATGTTTGAAAAACTATTTCAGCCTATTTTTGTCCTAACTGAAAACACAGCCAAGAATTTAATGACCTTTCATGCTGTTATCCTCCTTTTCGTTCCTTGTATGGCAAAGCCTGTACAACTTTGAACATTTACCCCATGTATGGAGAACAATCTCCAATGGCTAAGGGACTTTTTATTTTATTTAACTCTACAAAAATGGTGTACAGAATTAGTATGTGGTCTGAAAATAAGATGAAATGTTTAATGAGTGCAATGTCCAAATACCTGCAGAGACAAGGAGCCCTTCAGAAGGATAGAGAAGCAGACTCTCTACCGGCTGTCCATGGTCCATCGTCAGGACACTCTTCTCCGCTCTTGCATCAAACAGTTTCACTGTGTGGTCATACGATCCTAGAGGGAATGAATGATTTTGGTCAGGCAAAAACAGACAAAACTCCATCATTACATCTGCAAAAACACTCTTGCTAAATAATGATTTAATTATGGCAGAAAGTATGGCATCAAAACGTTTAGAAGTACAACAAAAATTCAACAGTCACTCACTAAACATTGCTGCAAAGGTGAAAACTATTTCAACCTTTCCTTGCAAATAAATAAATAAATAAGACGTCAACAGTAACGTCCATCTCACCAGTGATGAACAGATCTCTATTAAGTTTGCTTGTGACACCGCAGCGGATGTAATCTGTGTGTTCTTGGTAAGTGTTTAGCTCTGTTGCATTTGGGATGTCCCAAAGTCGACAGGTGTAGTCATCTGATCCCGTGAGGATCTGGTAACGATCCGAGGTGAAATCTGTCACATGTACAGCCCTGAGAAGACACACAATAAGAAAAAATGTTTTATCAGTCTGAAAGTCAGTAAGATGGTGTAACTTGGGAGAGGGGGGTCATCTACTCCTCATTTACACTTGTTTACACTCAAAGCCCCCCCCCCCAATGAATTTATCAGTGTGTGTGTGTGCATGTTTGCAAGATTGAATAAAATGTTGTCAGAATTCTTGAGATCATCATGAATTTCGGTTGATGGATCACTCAAGAGATCATCATTCAACCCATCATTACGTACACAAGAACTTCAGGGGACTCAGAGGCTATTCAAACACCTTCTACATCCCTTAAAAGGTAAGAATGATTCATGAATGGTCAGAAATGGACTGTTCCAGTGATTTCACCCTTGGCAGGAATCCTAAGTTAAAACATCCTGCTGTTAAAATTTCTAGATTAACACTGTTATGAAACCCTCTTGATGCAAGAATAACAACTAAAACCCCACCAGAAGAGATAAGGTAAGAAATAACTTCATTAATCCTGAGGGAAATTTTTGCATCAGCTATTAACACATGGGATACCTACTTTGTGTGCCCTTTGAACATCCTTAGTGCCACCTTGCCACTGACGTCAAACAGCCGAACTACAGAATCCTCACATCCGGCCACGAGCAGCTGACCATCTGACCTGAACCTCCCACAGTACGCGGTGTCCTTGAACCGACTAAATGCCTTGATTGGCTCCTGGGAGAACGGCCCATAAATGTGGATCTGCAAAGAAACCGGTGCTGCACACTTAGAACTTGGGAGATTCAAAGAACAGAGTTAAAGACTTTTTCTGCCGAATTCATACAACAGAAGTCAACATACTCTTGTGAATGCAGTCACTGCAAAGCTATGTGGAGCCACAGGGGAGAAGTCTATATTTGTGATAGCCCCAAACTCTTTAATCTGGACAGGAGCCTGCAAGAAATTGGACAAAATATAACATTAAGAAGGCCAAAACATGTGAAAAGGAATGTCATATTCTGGTTTATAATAATGTTAAGAAAGAACATAAAAAACTCACTTTGTAGTTTTTCCAGTATAATGTGTCTTGTGTGACTTTCTCTCCAAGTTTAGGGTAGACTTGGATTTTTGTAGGTTTAAATGAAGCCATTTTGGATGAATGAAATGCTCTTTGCCTGGTAAGATACAGAAAGTAAAAACATGAGTTGTAGAATAAGATAACTACAGGAGAAACGCTTGATATGGCTAATATTTGGACGAATATTATGTTGATCAGCAGAAGACAATCGGCAAACAGCAGGCAACATATTCAACAGCATAAAAATAACAACGAAAGAGATTCAGACTTTTTCTCAAACAGCACCACAACTCACCAAACTGTGCCATCCTTAAACGCTACACTCACGTTATACTGCCTCAGAAATGTCGCTTGTTTACTGGGATTTACTGTTGTGCATAAAAGGCTCGAACAATTTCAGAAAATAATGCCAGTAAATCTTGTTTTTTCGGATAGCCAAATTTAAACTAAAATTACTTGTCAGAAAACAATAACAGCATGTATGCCTTGACCAGCGTGTTCAGTGCCTGACGTTACAACTCAAACTGAAGTTAGCACAAAGCGATTTAGCCGGCTAGCATTTTCTACTAAACCGCATTTCGTTGATGCTTACCTTTAAATGAAAGGGTCCGCCACTGAATACGTGTCTTTTGAACCTAAATGTGTTTAAAGTAAAATGCAAGGATGCGTATGGGCAAAGTAAAGCAAAAGTTTGTCATTTCAAATAGTTATCACGTTGCCTCTCAGCGCACCGGAGGACGCCATGATTCCAAATGTGACTACTTCCGTTATGCATATCACACTGCTCCCTCCGCAATGTTCATCTTAAGGCTTAATACGCTGAATTTTTTTCTCAAATTATATTTTGAATGATATTCAAAGTGGTCCGCGTATAGATTTTTTTAAGAAAACCTCACTACTATTGAGACTATATTCTTCCTGACACCGATTTCATTTAAATCTGACTGTTACTAGTACTGATTTAGTGATTTTAGTCATTTATTTCAATGTCTTCATTGAATCTTTTAGTAAATGTATTTTAAATAAAACAAATATTAATAAATAAAGGTATCTAAACATTCCTTTTAACCTTTATAAATGAATTACTGCCTGGTGTGTCAAGAAATCAACTGTAGTAATAGTCATTTCAATTAAAAAAAAAAAATCTTGCTCTAATTTGACCATGACAATTGATTTCAACATATGAAACGTAGATTACAGTTTACAAATTGTTTTTTGAAACTACGATCTTATCCGGCAAATCTTCGACCTCAGTGCGTCACTTCCGCTCTTCACTCCTTTCCTCGAGCTTCTGTCGGCTGTGTGATCCGCGTGTTTACACACTCCCAGGTCAGTTCAACCTCTGTGGCCTTTTAAGCTTTCCAACTTACTGGCAATTTTGAGTTCATACCCAGACAGGAACCCCCTGGCCCACTTTGGCGCGTGACAGCGCGAAGAATGACTATTATAATAGAAAGCTGTCATTAGTTTGAAGAGGCCCTAGCTAGCTGTTTAGCCTGTCTTGCTAACTATCTGGGAGTTCAGTTGACATAATGAAAACTAAGGGGAGAAAACTGGCTTCCCTGGGTGAATGGACGAGCACCCTCAAAGCACATATTAGACATGAAAGGAACAACCCCATTTAAAGAAATAAGCAGCCAATTTATCTGTGTAAGCATGTTTAACTTAGCTACAAACTTCAGCTGATTACCTCTTTTAGATTCACGCAGAACTTGAGACTAAAAGTGTGCAGCTATTTTGGGCTTGATGCAGCTGTGCATTCTTGTAAGTGTGCTGCGCTCTAAGGGCAAAAACGAAAAGGGGCTTTGAGGCAGTTAGGTATGGTCATTATACTCATTGTTTAAACCTTAATTTGTTTATGATCAATTTTTTAGTCTTGAACTTAAACCAGCACAAATACATGTACTATATCACAAAGTGGTGTTTCAAGATCAAACTTTTAGTCTGCTTCAACATTTGGAATCAGTGTTTTTATGTATTCTGGGTGCCTGGAAGTATTTCATGTTTTCCAAGTGAAACTTTAGCTTACTGTTGAGCTCTCAGTGGGTAATTTTATTTAACAAAAGGCAAAATTTCAATTTGCAAGATCTTCAGGTGCCTGAGGAGGATCTTGTAGATTGAAATACTGCCTCGTGTTAATAACGTTACCCACTTGGAGCCAAAGAGTGTGCAGACCTTATCCTGCAGATGATTTTCTTGTCTAGCCCCTAGATGCATTTTACCTGGATGTGCACACTCTAGGTTTCTCTTATATGACTGAAATTTGTAGACAAATAGTAATTTTGTAAATGTGCTGTTTTCTGTGTCAGATGAAGGAGTCCATAATGAACCAGGAGAAGCTCGCTAAACTGCAGGCGCAGGTCCGCATAGGCGGCAAAGTGAGTTCAGTTACACACACTGACAAATAACTTAAAGTAAATGTTTTCCTTGTGATAAGTCTTGTCATTGAGTTTATATGTGATAGATATCTGTTGTGCTTTTTAGGGGTCGGCCCGCAGAAAGAAGAAGGTTGTGCACAGAACAGCTACGGCAGATGACAAGAAGCTGCAGTTTTCCCTCAAGAAACTGGGAGTTAACAACATATCTGGCATTGAGGAGGTAATGCAAATTCTTTTACAATAAGGCTCTCCTCAGCATGTGGATGCTCATTGTGCAGGTCATGTCTCTTATTGATAATAGCAATGCACCAATTGTAAAAATCAGGGCTGATACTGATGCTTAAGATAACAGTTTTGTGCATCCCTAAATAAAAAATGTATACATTAATATTATATCAAATACAACGTTTGAAAACAAAAGGATTTCTAATCATCTCAATACAATAAGATGACAAACATTAATTGGTGTATATTGTTAATTCAGCAATTTTCTATTTAGTAGAGAAACAAAAATGCTTAAAGTATATGTTTTTATTTTTCACTTTGTAATCTTTCCTATTTATAGGCTAATTTTAAACAGATATTAAAAAATTCATTTACAATGAAGCAAACTTTCAACACATCATTCATCCCAGAGACCTTACTGTTTCTCTTTTTCTCCAATATAGGTCAACATGTTCACAAACCAGGGGACAGTGATCCACTTTAATAACCCAAAAGTTCAGGCCTCCTTGGCTGCTAACACCTTCACAATCACAGGACATGCTGAGAACAAGCAACTCACAGAGATGCTCCCAGGAATCCTAAACCAGCTGGGAGCCGACAGTCTCACCAGCCTCAGGAGATTAGCAGAGACTCTGCCCAAACCAGGTACCCACAACACTCTTTGTGATGAATTTACATAGGGCTCCAGACTGACCCTAAATGTTCGCATTTTGCCCCTAAAATTTGAGACAGTGCGAGTAAATTTTTCATCTACTTGTGCACGTGCGACCAGTAAATTTGCTGATTTTTAAAATTATTACTAAATATTTTTTGTTGCTGACAAACTTCTGCTCCACACTTCAGCCCAGTTGTTGGCGATAATGCACAAACGAGCTGGTTTGCCAACCGACATTAACTCCAAAAGAAGAAGGCATATTATCTGCCTCGAGGCTTTGCTTAAATCCGTCATGTATATACTGTGGTACGAACTTGATATCGCGCTGTGGCGCACGGCGTGCTGTTTCTCACATGGATGGTTATTTGTGTGGCACAATGTATTTGTTTTTACTGTTATTATAACGTAACATGCAGTAAACATGCGCTGCGCTGTGTGAAAATCATGAGTGAAGAGAAAGAAGACGATGCATTCATGTTGACAGACACTCGCCCTGCTGCGTTTTTACACATACACTGGCTGTGAAATAATGACAGATGCGGCACTATGCTAACGCTGTGGCGATATTTTATCGTAAAAAAAGTTTAAATAAAGAAAAACAGTTTCCTACGGAGATTGAAGAGCCTTTAACGGGTGGAAGTGTGCAGAACTCCGAGATTACGAGCAGCCTGCACCATGCGCTCATACGAGATAGCGGTCAGTCTGCAGACTTCAGGAGATTTTGTAAACTTCACTGAAGAGAGAAATGCTTCATTATTAAAGCCTTGCTCAGGTGCTTTCTCCCTCTCTCTCTCCCTCTCTCTCGTGCGTGCGCACGTCATGTATTTAATTAACGATTTAAAATTCAGTGCCACATCTTTGTTTCAGCGTATTTTTTTTTTCAAAATCCTTTGGCATCCGAAGCATTTCATAAGACTACATTTTGATGATTAGATGCCAGTTAAATAGAAACGTTATTGCTACTAACAGTGACTGAGACAGAGAGAGCAAAACGGTCAGAGTTCACCATCAGACAGTCGGGATTCAACAGATCACAGATGCAGCTTTACCCTAGAATCTGTTCCCAGGTCCAGATATGGTGTTAAAAAGTCACGGTGGATCAAACAAAAATGTGGTTGCAAAAATTAAAAGTGAATACCCTTTGGAAAACAGATGAAATTTCTAGAATGTACACGTCCAGCTTCCAGAAATCATCATACCATTGTGTAGAAAATGGAGATTTATTTCTTGCTAGAACATGAAATATTACACTAATGCCTGAAGTAGAGAAAGTTAAAATAATTGTCTCTTTACCTTAATGACAAAGTGAAAAATAAAAGTAAACTACAACATAAGAAATAAAGAATTAGCAGCCAGAATTTCCTGGGAGATGATCCCTAAACCTCAATTATGGCGTAATCTAATGGAATTATTTAACTTCCTTTCAACTTTAATAACTGTAAATTGTCATCAGAACAATTTTAGATATTTTGTTTAGATAACCTTTTGATACCTATTTTTAACATACAAGTAGTCCATTTAAGGGACCCACTGTATTTTATCATTTGTCTGGTACTATTTCTCTTGGGAAAAAGCAAAAGGGATTGATTTAAAAAATGCAGTATTGTTATTAGAGTCCTCGCTTAATCGTCAGAAGAATCGATAGAGTACTCGATTACAAAAAGACTTGATAACTGCAGCCCTAATACCCACAACATGCGGGGAACACGAAATTTGCTGATAATACTTGCACTACACAATTAAAACACGACACTTTGAGCAAACACAATGCCAGTCGGAAACTTGAAATGTGTATTTATCAGTAATACAGTGAAAATGAGGGGAAATGTGAATATTTATTTCCCAAGTCGATTTACAGTGTGTGCCCCTAAATTTTCTGCTTGCGCCCCTAAAATTTTAAGTTAGGGGCCACTGTGCTCTTAGTAAAAAAATAAAGTTATTCTGGAGCCCTGATCAGTAAGTGTGACATCTTTTAACATGTAGCTGATTGTTTATCTCTCCCCATGATAGCTGGAGAGAGCAAAGCCCCCATGGTTGCTGCTGAAGAAGAGGATGATGATGTTCCAGGTAAGCAAATTGCCAGTAGCTTACTCTTCAAAAAGGATTTGCATAAATCTTTGATATACAGTAAAATTGAAATATTATATAACAGTTCAGAAGGGGCCTAAATGTTTGCATTTGCCTTTTAAAGCTGGCAGTATGTCGGTCAGGGATATTGCTTTGACGTAATAGTGTATTCGGAAACACCAGAAAAAAATTGAAGTTCTGACAGAATTTGTCATTCAGCTCACTGGGCTGATATTTTGGTTCTCTAAGTATTTAGGATTCCTTTGTATAGAGCATAATTTTGCTCATCTGTCTTAACTTATGTTTGTTGTCCATTCCCACCTTTCTTCACCCATCTTTTTCTTTCAGATCTTGTTGAAAACTTTGACGAGGCTTCAAAGAACGAGGCAAACTAGCTGGCCATTTCTGTCCTCTTGACTCACTGTACTTTGACACAGCAGCAGTTTATAATTGTTCATCTCTATTATTGCTCTTTGCCTTCTCGCAAAATTTGCTTTTATTTGTATCATACACAATCAGGCTTGAACAAGAAGAATCATCTTTTTATGACAGTTTATACCCACTTCTATTTGTCTTATTTGCCTTGTCCTGTAGTACAAGTGAAGCTATTTAACTCCGTGGAATGTGCAAGCCTTTCTCTATCCCAAGCTGCCTCTACTGCAATGTGATGCTTTCATATCAAAAATGTTTTGGTGGTCAATCATGTAATAAAAAAAAAATACAGATACATTTCTCTATTTTATTTTTTTTCATAGCATCATTCAATTTGCAAAATTATATGGAAGAAGGTGTGGTTTATCATTTTCAAAAAATGTTGAAAGACGGACTTTCTTTTTGAAAGAGGTATTGGCATTCATTTCTAATATTCCTGAGAAAAAAAAAGACTGTGTTCTTTTGTTTTGATGTTTTTTTTTACCTATAGCCCATCTTTAGAGTAGTCTTTTATTGTTTAGACTTAGAGTCACCTTAGAATAAGGTGTAATGCTAACAAAAAAATGAAAATGATTTTGGTTCCTGGTATCATATGCAAATAGCACATTGATAAGCAGGGACTTTGTTGGTTTGCTGACACTGATTAATCAAATTTAAGGGAAAGAGCGAGCTTACTAAATCAAAAGTTCCCTTTAAAATACAGTTGCCATTTCACATGTTTAGTTTCACTTTTGGGGATGTGAAAGTATACATTTACAGTTAAAGTCAAAACTCTACAACAAGATTTTTCAAACATTTTTGACTTCTATGCCATTAACTGGGGGAGAGAGGTTGGACTTGAACACTGGCCTTCTGCTCTGACATCCATAGCCTACATCCTAAATTAATGGCTTTCTAACAAAGTCAAATTTTATGCTTACCTAGAATTAGTTTTTTGATACATTTCACCACTACTAATTAGCTGTGTCCTGTTGTGGCACTCATGATTGTAGACACTCTCAGTACCTTTATGACACATTCTGTCATGCAGTAATGGCTCCACCTTTATATTCATCCACTCCTTATTTGGTTGTTGAGCTCTCCAGAAATTTGAACACTACTTTAGGAGATTTTAGGGAACTGAAACTTGAAAAAAAAACCCTCTTTCAAATGACCTAAGAGGTTTCAAAGAATTTTATTTCATCAGTGTAGTTTATTTATAGCAACAGCTGTACAAAGTTTCTATGCTTACTTTAAGAAAAGTTTGTTGATGTATTTTACTACTACTAATTACCTATGTCTTGTTGTGGCACTCAATTTTAGGCACTCTCAGTACCTTTATGACACATTCTGTCATGCAGAAATGGCTCCACCTTTATATTCATCCACTCCTCATTTGGTTGTTGAGCTCTCCAGAAATTTGAACTCTGCTTTATAAGATTTTAGGGAACTGAAACTTGAAAAAAAAAACCCTCTTTCAAATGACCTAAGAGGTTTCAAAGAATTTTATTTCATCATTGTAGTTTATTTATGGCAATAGCTGTACACAGTTTCTATGCTTACTTTAAGAAAAGTTTGTTGATGTATTTCACTACTACTGATTTCCTATCTCTTGTTATGGCACTCAATTTTAGGCACTCACAGTACCTTTATGACACATTCTGTCATGAGAAATGGCTCCACCTTTATATTTATCCACTCCTCATTTGGTTGTTGAGCTGCCTGGAAATAAGGTATCTTATAGGAACTCTTCAAATATTTACTGCAGTTTCTAAATATTTAGAGGTGTCAGATTTAATCTTCTCCAGAAATATGAACACAGCTTTAGAAGATTTTAGGGAACTGAAACTCGAAACAAACTCTCAAATTGCCTAAAAGGTGTTAAAGAATTTGATTTCATCAGTGTAGTTTGTTTATAGCAATAGCTTTACAAAGACAACGTTTCTTTGAAAATACGCTGTGATTCTTTTACCAAAGAGACTGAGGAGGACAAGGAATAAAGTATCAGGCACCAACAGCCTACAGAGGAAACATGAAATACGATGCTTTGTTTACAATGGAAGTACATCACAGACTGTTGAAAACATGACAGTATCAGTTGATTTACATATGTGTGAGTATGAACTTTGCCTTGTTTTCCACAGGTGACATTTGCTAAAAGAAAACTGGGTTGCCCCTTTAGTGACTCGGAAGGGAAAGTCCTTGCATCGCTCCTTGTCCCACTTTGTTGGTGTGAACCTGAGTGTGTGTTGGCATGTTTATGTAAGGGGCATCAAACACAGTAATGTTTTTTTGGAGGTAAACCCATGACTGGAAGAACACCAGTTTCATCTGATTCTACATTGTTTTCAGTTTCAGTTTAGGTTAAAGTCAGAGGAGTATGGACAAGTAAATTCATGAAAAATCACTTTAGCAAGACAGCTAGCAATATTCTTAAATGTTCTTACTTATCTGATCTCTGTGTAACAGGGTTGCTTGTTATAATTACACAAAATTACCTGGCATTATGTATCAGCCTGAGAGAAACTCCTTAACCCATGATGCACTGTGTTGTTGTTTGCAGCCCCTCCCTTTGTTTTCTTCTTCGTTGGTCATATATTTTTACCCCCTCCCCTCTCCCCTTTTAAAGGTGCAGTGTGTAAAACTGAATATCAACATCTAGAAGTGGGTTCTAGATTGCATTTCTCTGCTGGAAACTGGCAACCAGTTGAAATTAATGTGCATCTGTAATGTGAATACGATACAATACAAAAACTTTATCTATCCTTTTTACCTCTATCTTACCATGGAAACATGTATGACTTAAAGGTTTATTCTGAGTTGTTTTGTTCAAAATAGCTATTTTTGAATTTAGATGACTTTGCTTTATTTTACCAATGTACTTTAATATTTTTCCTCCCGTTGACATGTTTATATGCTTTAAATTTCTTGTATAATTACTTTTATGGAAGTCATGGATGTTTGCGTGCCACTCAAGCTAGCTTACGTGCACTTCGCAGCTAACTTATGTGCATGTCATGTTAAGCTAATTTTACGTACTGTAGTTTTATTTTGTGTAGGATCTGGAGCGGGCTGTGGAACTTATGGGAGGTTTTGTCTCGTTATCTCTGCCAGAGATTAAAAGTGGTCAAAGAGAGAATTCCAGTGGCAGTCTCCTTCACATCAACATAAACACAACGCAGATATTTCCATCATCTAATCTCTATCTTCAAATAAATGGATTAAATATAAAGAACAGAATTATTCATGTAAGAAGTTTTAATTCTCCAAAGCACAGGATGATGTGTTTGCTTGTTTGAGACAACCAATGAGAAAAAAAATCAATAAAGGCAGTTAACTTCAGAACTATAACCATATATATTTGTTATAGGCAGCATAAATGCCAATTATTCATAATGTTAGGCAAATACAGTTTTTTTTTTTGTCATTTTAAGCTACAATTGGCTTAATGATTATAAATAAATATCAAACTGCCTGACTACAAAGTTTAGCTTTGTTTGCACATCTCTCCATTTGAAACTCCTGTGAGGTTTGTGGCAGTTTTGGCTCTCCATGTGGCAGTCCTTGCTGGTCTTTTGCTTTACATGTGTGAGTGTTTTTTAAATGCCAAATTCTCCCCTCCTTTATCTTAAGTCAAACATATTTCTTGGTAAGAATCTTTGCTGTGGAAATGATCAAAAGGCTGTTTGTGAAGTATGTTATCAATAACTTTGATAACACCTACACCTGACACCTACCCCACCCATGAGTGGTTTTAAATAAAAAGATAACTAAATGTTATCAATCTATACGCTGATAGTCAGGTTTGCTTTCATCTACCGTTAAAAGGCATCAATATCAGTCTTTTTCATAATAAGCTTAGACTTAATACAGTATCTGTTAAATTTCCACTGATATTTCAATTATTTACTGTTTCAAATGCCTTAAAATTAAATTCTCTGGGTCTATTTATGCCTTTACAGTGAAGTTCATATTTGTGTATTTTATAACTGTCTATGTGTGTTTGAGTGTGTGTTTGAATATTCGATCAGATATAGTATTTCCCCAGATTCTGTGCTTTAGGTGCTGTATTTCAGTCATAACTGAGGGCAAACCCCCACCCCTCTGCACACCCACACTTCACACTTTATATCTTCATCTCACACTTCTTCACTCGAAACTTTTATCTGTTCGTAGAATTTGACATTCAAATTTCTGTAGAGGAAATCCACTTCTCCCCAACTCTGTTTATAGGCTATTAATCAGTTTACTATATCTTTTAGTTTCTTTCCCACCTCTAAAGGCCATGATGCTGATTGTGGTGATGATGTATGCAGTGGGCAGTAGTATAAATATGATGGTCAGTTGTTAGTTGGAGCATATGATCATCAAGACGACCACAGCTGAACCTCTGCTCCTTTATTGCATCACTTCAATGTTACTTCATCTAAAAATGGTAAGAAATTATTTCATGGAGTCAACTTAGATAATTACTTTGAGAGAACATTAAGTAAATTTAAAGCTTTGTAATCCCATTATGATAACATATTAGCTCTATACTTACGGCATTTTCCCAAAAGTTAAACAACATGACATTTAACAGTGCATTTAAACCTAACTTTTAGGTTTAAATGCAAGAAAATTGATGTCTGAATCCTTTTTTCTTGTTGTCTCTCAATCTTTCAGAAGGCCATGTCAATGTGGATATTTGGGCTCCTGTGCCTCAGCCTCTCAGGAGCACATGGACTGCACGAGTTTCCAGGAAACTGTATGTTTAACTTGTTTTCCTCATATTTGCCTCATATCATTTGATTCCTTGAATTATCCTCATTTTGATCTTTTGTGAATAGCATTATTTTGTGCATTTATGTGGACTTGACTCCTTGATTGTGTTTGTGTAGTTGTTGTCGCCAAAAGAAACAGTGAAGATCCAGTCGTTCTGACCTGCAGTACAAATACTGAAGGAAATGTCACATGGAATTTTAATGGGGAAGAGATAGATGTGGATTTGGAGGACCATCTCCAGCAGGACGGGCTACATTTGACAGTGTCAGAGGTAGGCACTCCCACGCTGGGAGAATACAGCTGCTGGAGAGGAGGGAGCAGGTTATCATCAACCTATCTGCTGTTGGAGGCAGAGGAGGGTAAGAGGATCTTGTTGTGTTTTTAAGTCATCATTCTTTAATAGAGGAACTTATGGCACTCATGCTAATATTAACCAGAGGTGTGTATTTCTCAAGGATGAGAGTAAAAATTAAGACATAGTGAAATGTTTGATAAAGCAACACTGATGCTAAGACAGTTGCTCAATATTCAGTGATATTTCTGATTTTGGTTTCCTCAAACTTTCCAACATATTGCCTTTTTCCAGATTCTCCTCTCAGTTGTCAGGCAAAGTCTTATGACTGCTTCTTCAGCTGTTCCTGGACCAACACTGAATATGAAGTAGTGCGCCTTGGACTTGGCCCAGAGTGGTAAAAACAAGACAAAAAACACAATCTAGTAAAAACAACGAAGTGGAAAGAATTGCACCTTTCCTGGTTTTAAATCTTCCTCTGCCCCTGTTTTATTTCTTTCTCTGTAGCACTGAAGGTGAGCAGTCCTGTCAATGGGTCAGCAGTAGAGATCTGCACTCAGACGGGACATTCCAGTTTGAGGTGCCACATGCCATCTCACCCTACACCGAAGAAAGCACCGTGCTTGAAGTCACAGCTGAGGCCATCGCTGACCTCTCCATCCTCAGGAAAACCATTAGGTTTTATCTCAGAGAAATCGGTAAGCTGAGGGAAACTGAATGACATTTAAGGCATTCAGCAGAAAATTATCTAGATTAAATAGTCAACTGCAGTAAAATTCAGACACAGCTATCCACAAAGTATGGAAAAATTAGTTATCAGGAAATTTTGGTGGATGCAATCAGTTTATGTTGTGTTTAAGAAATGTTACTTAAATGACTTTCTAAAGTATAAGGACATACACTGGAGATATTTAAACAAATATTCTATAAACTATTGGCTCTCACACATTCATTACAAAACATGCATAATCAGCGGTGACTGGGTGGCTTAGAAACATTTACATTTGATTAAAAAAGAAAGAAGTGCCCTTTCTCACTTTTCTGCCATTTCTATCATCATTTGTGTTCTTTCCAGTTAAACCCGACAGCCCCCAGATTGTCCGGTGTCAGGAGATGGAGCAGGACTTGAACGTGACCATTGATCCTCCATCCAGCTGGTCCACTCCTCACAGCTTCTTCAGTCTGGAGCACGAGATCGAATATGTGCTCAAAGATAACGGCAAGGTACACACAAACTCGCTCTAAAACGAAGCCAGCTGATATCTCCTCTTGTACATTTTGTTTTCTAATCGTGTGACTCCATCTTTGTTTCAGACTGGACGTTCTTTGTCAACTCTGATACCGAAGACGATCAGCAAGCTGAGGGTTCGCTCCAGAGACTCGCTGGTGCTCTCGGACTGGAGCCAGTGGACTCCCTGGAAAAATGTAACCTACTGATTCTATAAGAACACAAACCTATCTGCACCTGCTCTTTCTATGTTCTTACTTGGCCGTAGTATGATGTCTCGTCATGTCCTGTCACCTACTGTTTGTCACTGTGGTGTCTGACTGTCTCTTTTTGGTGCAATCGCTCACTGATGAGCAAGAGTTAACACAACACCCACCCAAAGCTCAGTGACGTCACAAGTTCTGTTTAGTTCTAAGGAACTATGCAGCCACTATTTATTCTTTTTATTTACGAATTAATTCAAGCTATTTATTTTATTTCTGAATTTAATCAAACTATTTGTTTTAATTATGAATTTAATCAAACTATTTATTTTGATTCTGAATGAACTCAAACTATTTATTTATGTATTTATTATTTAATTATTATTTTAGAGCTCATGTTAAATGAGGTAAACAATCATCTATGATAGGCTACGAACATTTCTTCCCAGAGTTGTCAGATGTGCTTTCGTGAGACCAAATCTTTTAAAGCATGTATTTCTCTCTATGATGCCTTTCACACAAAAATCAAATTAAATCAACATAATTGAAAATTTAACATGAATCACAACATATACTAACAAAGGAGTCTGGCTCAGTCTCCACTTTATACATAATTTCACACATTATGTTCCTTGTTTGTGTTATTTATATTTGTGTGTTGGTCTTTCTGTGAACAGTGATGGTTTGACTGTGCAAAAAAGCTATTAAAATGCTTGTGCTTCCTTCCTTATACATGTTACTTCTTTATTTCTGTGTTGCTCATGTCATGTACTAGACTAAAAAGAAAATCCCCATTTACCTGAAAACACTTTCGACCAATAATTCCCACACGGCAGCAGACAAAAAATCAGAAACATTTGAAAAACAAAGCAGCAAATACAATTTCTGGGATGATAAGTTTAATAAAAAGGATGAAGCTTATTAAAAGAAGTCATTTTCTGAATGAAAGCCACCAACAAAAAAATGAATGTAAACCAGAATATAGATGTTTGTACAATAAAGGACTTGTCAGTAGCACATGATGTAAAACACGGGTGTTTATTTTATTACAATAAGCAGTTGTTTTAGTTTACACCAGTGGTTCTCAACTTGTCTGGCTTTAGGAACCACTACCAGAGGTGGAAAGTAACTAATTACATTGGCTCATATTACTGTAATTGAGTAGTATTTTGGGGTATTTGTAATTTTTTGAGTACATTTTAAAATCAGTACTTTTCCTTCCACGTGAGTAAGTTTTAACCAGAGTAACTATACTTTTATTTTACAATACTCTTGTATTTATTCCACCTCCATTGACTACACAGTAGCACACAGTGAGAGAATGATTCCACATCAGATCCATAAATAACTGTTGCTTTTCACTTTATTTAGTTGAACAACTTGGCTGGAGATGGTTATTTTCACGGTGTTATTATCAAGAAGGAGATATCGTATTTCACCATACAACTCCTAAAATGTTACTAGTACTACTAGCAATACTGCTAATATTGCAATTTAACATGAGATTATTTTTGAAGTTCATACTCTTATGTACTTTTCAACAAACAAAGCAATAAATCATCCTATCTTATAATCAACACAATATTAGACATATTACATGTAAACTGTTCATAGGTCAGTTCCAATATGTTAGGATGGTGTAAACATGGTGCATATATCGATAAAAATTACATATTTTATTTATCCATTTAATCACAGTAGTAAACTGACTGATTAGTTTTACTTACAGCCTTTTAAGCAATCATCATGACAACATAAAAAAGCTCTGACAATAAGTGTGGTGTAAACATCAATATGAAAGTCAACGGATTAGGGCTGATTGAATTTAAAAAATGATCTGTTTGTGATTATCTTACCCATTTAATAGAAAACCAGCTCTGTTATCACAAGACAGCAGGATAGCTATGTCAACAGTTTGAGGAATCAACCAAAACCTACTCATTATCATGGAAAAAGTCAAAGGAAATATATGTGTACAAATCTGCTTAGAGATTCCAAAGCTTATAGACTCTTTGCCACATTTTTCTCAGAACATACAAAAGGGCTCAGTGACCTATTTTAGATCCTGACCCACCAGTTGAGAACCCCTGGCTTACAACAAGTCATTTAGACTATGAAACAGGTGGACTTAATCAACAGTCAGCTGGTTTATTTATTTATTTGTATCAGTTCCTCAAATTGCATTCATTCGTCTACAAGCCTACTACTATGTCCACAGCAGTCTTTCTTGGTACTTTGTTTATTATGGAAAGGTTGTCAAATTTTAATTATGGACAAGATCATGAATTAGTGATAAACTTTTCTGAACTACAATGGCCCTCTGAACAAACTGAAGCATATTAAATCTGGATTTTATAGCTCCATCTACCTTTACAGCCTTTTTTAACCCATAAATGTATTTACATCTGGATATGATTTAAGTGACTGTCAGTGGATTTACTGTACTGGATAATCTTAGCAACTTGTTCACTAACCTGGTAGAGGCTGTGACAACCAAAACAACAACAACAAAAAAAGCTTACCTATAGTTGCTTACAGTTCATTAACATAAAAAGGGAAGATGGGGACATGGACACATATACAGCAGGTTAACTGCAACAATATTTAAGAGCCTCTTGTCTGGTCCCTTCAACAGCCATGTTACAATTATATCTGAGCTTGCTGCCTTCCTGCAATACAGTATTCACATCTCATGCAACAAGATTAGAAACATCACTGCCAGAACTTTCTAATATGACTTTAATACCGACGCTTAGCAACATTTCCTGTCATTTCTGACCCTAATCTATCTATGAACTCATTGCAGGTAATTACAAGTAAAAAGAAGCTGTGCAAATGCAAAAACACAGCTAAATTTTGCTGTCCAGAATTGCCTGATGGGTTGGACCGCTGCAAGAAAAGAAATAAGAAGAAGAGAAAGGGAAAAAAGGATGTTCAATAGAATCAAACACCTGAGGTTTTTCAATAAAATTTTGTGTGCAAAAGCCCTGTGTTTTATTTATTTGAAAACAATCTGATAAAAGTAGTATGGGATATCGAACTAAATATCTTAAACTGTGAATTGTATAAGGAAATGCTTGTTTATGTGTGCTTATTTATGAATCTTTATTTAATTGTTTCAGTCTTGCCAAAAACATTTCCGACTGTAAATTTTCTAGTGTCTATTTTTTTAAGATTCTAACTTTTCTTTAAACATTCCCCTTCAATAAGGATGTTTTTCTTGGTACCGTGAAACACACTTAGGTCTATTTAATAAGGGTGTCCCTTGGAGCACACACCATCAGATTTAGTGACAGCTTTTTCCACCAGGCTTAAAAGTTGTAATCAATAAAACTGCATAATAACAGAAGTGCAATAAAACTTCTTGTTCAATACTCACTGATCCTTAAATGTATATTTATGCTCTGAATGTTAAGTTCTGCCTACATTCTCTGTACACATTCAGCGTATGCTCTGCCAAACAGGCTTCACATTTTTGATAACTCGTCTTACATTTTCTTATTTATTTTTTACACTTTCTAAATGGAGACTTATGGCATAAGAATTTCACATTGTACTAACCAGAAGGCCTTAAACATCTTGGATGTTGAGTCCAAGCTTATTGTTTGTGAGTCAGATGTGGATTTTGTAGGAAACACTGACACATGCTACACATCATCACAAGTTTCATGATGACTATTAGATACTGAGCATGGGCAATACTGGGAAGAGAAACCTCAAAAACACATTTCATAAATAGACCCAAACACTTACTTTAAAAAAATCTATGTTGACCCCCCCAAATGCTAAGCTTTAAAGCTATTTAGCTTAATCAAGCCCTGCACAAAGACCGGCATTTGAGTTTAGGTGAGAAAACTGCAAATTTCCAGTGTCTTCTGGTTCACCGCATTTTTAATATTATAGCACTGGTAACTATAAGCACGGGTGTAGAGACTAGAAACATAAAAAGAATAGACTGGTTGATACAATTGTAATAACTATGACTTAAAAAAAAAAATTAACGTTCAATGCATGCTAATGGGGGTCCCAGTTTTCCCGTGGCCACCTAGCAGGTTAATCCGGCTCTGTAAATATACGCATGCGCATTAAGCGGAGCGCGGAAGTGCTTGCCAACCTGCTCCTCTGTTGTGTCCAAACCGAGGGAATACAGCTACTGATGGACAAAGACCGCTCTTAAATACGAACCACATTGAAGTATAGTCTGTCCAAAGTTGTGGAGCTCTGCAAATGCCTTAAAAATGGCAAAGGTTATTTCGGCAGAAGCTTTATTGTTATTCCTCTGGGGCGTTTATATGCAATTCAGTTTCATGTCAGGTGAGCGCGAGGGGGCAGGGACGAGAAGTTAGTCAACGGCTAATACAGCTGTGTGTCTGTTTCAGCTAAATACATCAGAAATACTCTTGGTTGTGGCACGATTTCCCCTTGTGAAGTCAAGTGTTTTCCTCAATTTACGCCCACTGTTGTGGTTAAACACTGACTAACAATATATCTTCACATCTCTGAGGTAAGCTAGTCATTTGTTTCTCTTTTGGTCTTCTCTAGTTCTCGGGGTCAATGAACTGCTGTATTTTCGGATCATCAGCCCAGAGGAGATAGGCTACATCTTCAGTGCCGCACCTGCCAAAGACTTCGGAGGAGCTTTTGTAAATATTTGGACCTATTACTTGTAAATTGTTGGAGAAACTGTGACAAATGTACACTCTCCTTCTAATCACAGTCCACTTCTCTTCTTTTGTTCCCAGACATCATCATATGATAAGATTTTTCTTGTGCCTTCAGACCCAGCAGATGGCTGCTCAGACCTGGAGGACAAAGACATTATCCAGGGTCAAGTAATCCTGGTGGAAAGAGGGTATGCAGAATATGTACTGTATTTTGCTGTTTAAAAACAAGGCAAAAAAAAAAGATAATAAGAACATAAACATTTTGTGAGAAGCTGGAACTTGTATGGAAATCATTTAGATGCATTTCTTTGTTTGGACCCATAACTGGACACACTTGATCACTGCAGGCTCTTGTAAAGATAAGTTGTTGAAACAGGTGTGCATAGTATTTTAAAATAACATGGGTTGGGCACTAGTAGACAAACAGGGCGCTGTGTTGTTGAATTGTAGGACTCCAAAAATCTAATGCAACACTTTAATTTATTTAGACATTAACTCATTGAGTGCCAGCCCTTTTAAAAAATGGGAAGTGGCTTGTGCCAGTGTTTCTGGCCATTTTGAGACATCTTTCAAGACCCACAGAATATTTTGTACTATGACTCTGAAAACACAGATAGCTCAAATGAAAGGAGAAACTCTTTTTTTCATCATGGAAAAACCCGTTTGTTTGCACCTTGTTCCGTTCTTGATTTATCTTAAGTTGAATAGAGGCTAGTTTCACCAAAAAGACCCCTTTTTTTTCTAGAAAGCTGAGAAAAATGCATTTTTGTGAAAGAGAGTCTGTCAAGCAAAACAGTGATTTGAATGTTATAATTTTGCCTTCAATGACATAAAAGACATCTGAAAATTGTATTACAAATGTTATTTTATTGTAAAATGAATAAAAGTAAATACAAAATACAGCACAAGACAACTGGACGGCTGCCAAGTGACCCCCTATACGCCCACGTCCTCTGCTGCTTGCGTGTCCCCTGGCACTACCTGCAAATTATAGAAGTAATATAATCTATAATATGTTATATATATTATATATAATCTATAATATAGTTTTTTTTTGTTCTTACCTCTTTTTCTGCCAACAGATGGTGTTGCAGACTTGCATGGGGCTTGCTCTTTCAAGTCTGCTTCTGAAGTCACATGAGTGAACGCATGAGTTATGGTTTTTATTCGATAAATTTGTCTGAATAATCAGTGGGTTCCTAATGTTAACTTACCACCATTGCTCTGGGACAGAGAACAAGACCCACTCCGCTCACTCGGCAGCCATTCCTCAGAGTCTGGGCCGGAAAAGTCCGTCTCTGAAGTGTCGCTGTATGCATCCAGTTGCCAGTGGATGCCGACGCACGGGGGAGACCTGGTGGCATTCTTTAGCCTCTTGGCCGGCCGAGGCAGATGAATGAAAGCACTGATGCCTAGACTCACTGTCGGTTTCAGTGAGTTACCGATTTCTCACGCAAAAGTTTGAAGTTTCTTCCAGCGTCCGCCGACGAAACTGGCCACTTGATCCCTCAGTATTTTGGGGGGCATTTTGTGCCGATACTGAGTATTTTAGAACTTTTAGCTTAGACTACCTCCATCCCTGCGTCTTCCCTTCATGCTTTGATCTCAGTGGCTTTGATCTACCATCTTCTGTGTTGTGACTACGTATCCCATAAGCCCCAAAATTACTCACAGGGAGCGTGAGAGCGCCCCCTTGTGCCAGCCACCTAAAAAACACTTTGACGTATATGTCAATGGCACTCAAGTTTTGGTTTTTAAATGACGTATACGTCAATGGCACTCAAGCATTGGTTTTTATACATCAATGGCACTCAAGTGTTGGTTTTTATACGTCACTGGCACTCAAGTGTTGGTTTTTAAATGACGTATACGTCAATGGCACTCAAGCGTTGGTTTTTATACGTCACTGGCACTCAAGTGTTGGTTTTTAAATGACGTATACCTCAATGGCACTCAAGTGTTGGTTTTTAAATGACGTATATATATATATACATATATACGTCAATGGCACTCAAGCATTGGTTTTTATACGTCAATGGCACTCAAGTGTTTGTTTTTAAATGACGTATACATCAATGGCACTCAAGCGTTGGTTTTTATATGTCACTGGCACTCAAGTTTTGGTTTTAAATGACGTATACGTCAATGGCACTCAAGTGTTGGTTTTTATATGTCACTGGCACTCAAGTGTTGGTTTTTAAATGACGTATACGTCAATGGCACTCAAGTGTTGGTTTTTAAATGATGTATATATATACATATATACGTCAATGGCACTCAAGCATTGGTTTTTAAATGACGTATACAGTGCTTAACAAATTTATTAGATCACCTGTCATATTTGTCTCAGAGACCATCCAGCATCATGAAGTGCTTTAATGCGTACTCTTTCATTTCACTGAGCTCTCCACATTTTACCATTTTGAACAGGAATGAAGAGTTTCAAACTGAATTCACCTTCTTATACCCAAATTTGAGCTGGCTCACTGGGCTTCTCTGAGAAGTCAAGCATAACATTCAACCACTAAAACTCATTTTTCTGTTCAGGAATGCAAGTAACTAACTATAATTTGACATATTAATCAAGAAATAATAATAATGTGCTTTACTGTTTTTTCAGTTTTTTTGGTAAATCAGTACATTTGAAAATTCATGGATAACGATTATAATTATATTTTAGCATTCAAAATATACTTTCGGTTAAAGAGCTTCTACATGTTGGTGTATTAACCATTGCAGAAACATAAAACAATTTTTTGGGTAATTACCAGTGCAGTTGATTTAGGGCAGCTGTGGCATAAACCTTACTTTGGGTGGTGGTCTAATAAATTTGTTAAGCACTGTATATATGTCAGTGGCACTCATTGAGTTAAAGAATGATTAGATACATATGGAAGTTCAATGTTATTAGGGCTGAGTGATAATGAATAAAAGGAACATGCAACACTTTCCCTTTCTTCTACATACTGCAAAATGTGAGCTCAAAAAACACAGGCAGTTATTCCGAATAAATGCTGTTGTTGTATCTAGGCCTAAATATAGGCAATTTATATTTTAGGTTTATACTGTATGAGGAAGAAATGTGCAATACTATTTTTAAACATTGTGTGGTATGAATAAATATTAAAATATTGTTATTAGATTTAGCTAGTTATTTGCAATATGGTTCTGATGAATCCTATGTAAATCATTTTATTACCACTACATTTGCACTGATTACTCTGTGGATTACTGATGGCTAGCTTGAGTTTCTTCCAACTGCATGGAAATAGTGTCAGAGCATGTGAAGTGTGCACATGCTGAGTGAAAACATTGTAAGTATGCAGAAAGTAATATTCCTTATTTATTGCTATAAATTCCTGTTTGTCTACAGATCTTTTTATTTCAAAGCTTATATTGCAATAATGATCAAATATGTGAGTTACTATGCTGCCCTACTTGTCATTCTGTTTTTCAAGGAAATCCAACTGACTAATATTTCATATTTAGATATTTAGTATAAAATCAAAGGGAATGGCCCTGTATAACAAAAGCATAATACTATATATGGTTTTGTTTTATTATGTCAATTTTTTTAGTCAGCTGCAGTGACTATCAGGTACAGTGCCTATAAAAAGTATTCAACCCTTTGGATGTTTTACCCTTTTATTGATTATATAAATCAATCATGGGTAATATAATTTGGCCTTTTTTCAAAAATAATAAAAAAAAACTCTTTAATGTCAAAATGAAAACTGTTTTTGACAATGTAATGTCATTTAGATAAAAATATTTAATGTAAAGTAAGTGACTGCATAAACATGAACCCTCTTCCATTCAGTAGAGTGGGACAGTTTGTAGATGCATCCTTAGCTGCAATCACAACTCTGTGTGGATAGGTCTCAGTCAGGCTTGCATATCAGGCTACAGCAATTTTACTGGTTTTGCCACTCCAGAATATTCAGCTTGTTGTCTTTAAACCATTTCTTTGTCTTTTTTGCTGTATGCTTTGCCCAGTTGCCCAAGTTGCCCTTTTGATGATGAATTGGATAAAGAACTTTGTTCCACTTGACCATGGAGTCTCCCACATGTTTTTTGGGGAACTCTAGTTGAGATTTAATATGAGATTTTTTGCAACATTGGCTTTCCCATCTCAGCTGCTGAAGCTTGTAACTCCTTCAAGAGTAGTCATAGGTGTCTTGGTGGCCTCTCTCACTAGTCTCCTTTCATGGTCACTCGGTTTGTGAGGACGGCCTGATCTAGGCAGGTTAACACATGTGCCATATTCCTTCTATTCCTTGACGTTGGATTTTTGTATTTCTTGTATTCATACCCTGACTTATATTTTTGATTCACCTTTTCTCTGAGTTGCCTGAAGTGTTCTTTTGTCTTCATGGTGTAGTGGTAGCCATGAATACTGATTAACCAGTGACTGGACCTACTAGACACAGGTGTCCTTATATTACAGTCACTGAGACACATTGGCTGTGTCCGAAATCACTCCCTATTCACTATATAGTGCACTGTATAGTCAATACACCATTTTATAGTGGTGTCCGAATTCTGAGTGAGCATTGTTATTCACTATATAGTGCACTCATTCTTTCCTACAATGCATTTTGAAAAGTATTGAACAACGGATGCTCACTAGCCCAGCAATATTTACCATCATGCATCACGGTTGCTGCTCTCAAACATGATGGACTAATGAGAGGAGCACAGGAACACACTTAAAAACTTAATGTAATACTTTTTGTTTGTTGGTTTTAACCAAATCTGTAACAAAATGTTAAGGATTTAAAATGGAGTAACTCTGAGGATTACAAGACATGAGACCATTATCTTTACGCAAAAATAAGTGATAATACACACAAAAATGTACACTCTTTTGCCACTAAAGACACAATCTTTTTTTTTTATCTATTAGTATTTTAATTTTTTTGTGAGAATACGTTACAAGTTATTGGTTTTCAGTGAAATTCTACCGTTAATTTTGGTCCTCAGCCGTTGTCCTGGAAATTTACCAGCCGTTGTTGCTAAACGTTTTAGTTGTGATATGGCAATGACTTGATTTCCCGTGGCCGGAGTAGTGTCCGAAATCATTTCGTGTTTTGCAGTTGAGTCCACTTTATAGTCCACTATATGCTGCTCACTATATAGTGGATAGGGAGTAGGGAATGAGTGAGTGGTTTCAGACACAGCCATTGATTGCGCTCAGGGGATCCCTGTTTGATTAATTGTGAGACTACTAGCACCTGGCTGGTCCTCTGTTGAATTAGGTCAGTCCCTTTAAATGGGGTGAATAATTATGCAATCACTTATTTTACATTGTATATTTCTGTTTAATTGCCATTACTTTGTAAAAAAAAAATAGTTTTCTCTTTGACATTAGGTTTTTTTGTTCTTTTTGTTTTGGTCAAAAAAAGCCAAATTTTATATTGACTGATTTATAAAATCAATAAAAGGGTACAGCATTCAGGGAGGTGAATACTATCTTTAGTCACTATATATCCAATGTATACTTGAATAGTCTTGATTGGTAGGAATATTTAAGAGAAAATTGACCTGTGTGTTTGTTGGTTGTCATTCTCTGGGTTTGTGTGATGAGGATTTTTGCAGGTGATGTAGCATGTTAGCTTTGGGGCAGTTCTGTATATTTTTGGAACATTTAAGTTATGTAAAATTAATGTCTGTCTGACATTGAAGTTCCCATAACCACAGATAATTTGTGTTTACTGATCCATTTAAATGTAGGCTCTCACATTTCTTTGTTTGCTCTGTATTAGAGGTTGCTCCTTTGTACAGAAGGCCAGAAATGTGGAGGAAGCAGGAGGCAAAGCTGTCCTGATTGCTGATAACGCAGTGGACAATGACAGTAATTACCTTGATATGGTCACTGATGGAAGCACTACCAAACCAAGCATACCTGCTCTATTTCTACTGGGGCGTGATGGGTAAGACTGCTGCTAGACCACAAACACTCAGACTTTTATTTTTTAGACACAACAAATGTTTCTCACATTGAAAAATATTCCCTTTCTCTTTTGTTCAAGGATGATGATCAGGCGAACTCTTCAGAGGCGAGCACTGCCATGGGCTGTCATTTCCATACCTGTCAATGTCTCTTCTTTGGCTTCGTTCCCACTGAAGCAGCCCCCATGGACACTGTGGTAGAAATAATACACAACTTGATCCACTTCCCTGCTGAGTGACCTTTGCTTTATCAGTGCATATCTCATCAGTTTTGAATAAACTCACAGGGGAATTCCACAGCGGTGGTTAAAAACATTTACATGCACCGAGGGTGAACCAGTGACATTAATTCAAGGGCACGTGATTATGTCAGCATTAAACACACAACCACACAAATGGAGCAGAACGTATTGGCATATCCAAACAGGCTTAACTCAGCCGTTTATCAAGGTAAAGACACACAGAGCAAGAAACACATGTGCTCCCTTCTGTGTGTTGTGCTTGTGCTGTGTCACGGCTTTTGCATACTTGTGAATAATTGTTCCATAGTTAGTGAGGAGATGTGGAAAAGTTGAATCAGACAATACCGGACATAAAGCCTCTTCTACAGTCAACTAGTGCAAGCTGATGTTTGGGCCACTGTAGAAATAAAAGGGAAAAAGACTATCAAAGCTTTCACTATACAAACACCGCTACATAACACCAGGAATGTCATCTCATTGTAAAATGTGAAAAAGTCTTGCTCATTTGCATGAACTTTAATGTTGTAGCTTTTGAGTTAGAATCAAACTGTTTCATAGTGGTTAATAAATAATTCATTTTTTGTGCAATTAATTAAACAACTTTGTTAAATAAACATCGGTACAACTTTTAAGACATGCACACTTTTTTGTCTGCTCACCTAGCCCATTGTAAGAAGCAGTGCTATCATCATTTTAACTACTTTTTTACTCCAAAGACCCAATTACTCAAGAGGCTTATTCAGCTCTGCTTTGTTTTCATGAACATTTTGAGAACAGTAGTGTAACCCTGAAGCATGATAAGGTTTCTGGACAATATTAATTGATTTCTAACATTTCACTTGTACACAAATGTTAATTTCCTCATTGAGAGTGTTTGAGAAATTAAAAATTCTACTCTTCTAATGTCGATATTGAATGAAGGGCTTGGAGGACGATGATAACAGTTTCTCCCCTGAATTGTATCAGGAATAGTTAGGTTTTTGAAAATATTTAGGGTCATTTTAATAGATTATTTTCTTGTCTTTGGAGAACTTACACCGGGTGAAGAATTTTTAAACCCCCATGGATCCAATAATGTTACTGGCTACATGCCTAGTATGAATGATAAAAAGGAGTGAGAGAAAACAAATGGACTGGAGTGAATAGTTTAAATTACTTTAAATGTGAATAACTCCCTAACTGTAATGAGCTTTGTTCAAAACCTGCCCTTTTACTATCATGGACCATTAAGTCTCTAATGTCCCCTCAAAATTTACAACAACTGTGTTATGAAATCCATGAGGGACTTAATCATCCTGTAGTCTTGCCAGTGTAAATCACTACATACAGAAATGTTTTTCTTTAATGAACTTCATATCACTGCTGTCAGGCCAAAACCTTGTACCTCCATTTTTCATTATTTATTTTTTCATGAATCAGTCCTATTGGTCCCCTTTATATCTGTCAGGGGTTTTAATCAATTAAAGCAATAAAAAGTGTTAAGATGCTGACTATGACTATTCAGTGTTAGATTAAATGAAAATAAACCGTTTTTTTTAATTCCCTGAAAGGTGGTGATTTTGGAGATATGGGGATTTGGCCTGAAGCCAGCAATAAACTGTTACACAGCTAGCTCTAATTTTGTTTGCCAAAATTACTAAATGGCTCAAGTGATTTCATTTGATTATATACCGTATGCGTTAAAGTTTCAAGTGCAGAGCTTTAAATTTAAGGGTATCTTTGGGTTAGTTTTAACAGTTTCGAAGGGTAAAATATATATGGTCGCTAACACAAGCTGTGTAGGTGCAAATGAAAAAACCAACCATGCAGTTATTTCAGAAAAAAAGCATTTGATTGTCTTTCAAAATTAGGCATAAATCAACAGAAGGGATTTTATTTACATTTTTTTTAGAAAAGATTATGTTAGAAAGAAATGCACATTGTGTTTTTAAATGTATGTTTTTTTTAAGTAGAACGTTTGTGGATTATGAACATTTGTTGACTTAAATAGAGGGATTATTGAAGTAATCTATAAAGGAAAATGTTACTAAAAACTTTTGCTACTTTGATCAAGCTAATTTTAATTAACATCCTTTGTAAATGAACTATATATATATATATATATATATATAAAAACATTTACAGTGTTCTTTAAGACAAAGTTTTGGTAGAAGTTTGGCTTTGCTGTCATTTGTGTACTTCACAGGCCATTTGCAATCACCTACGAAAAAAACTCTGATCCATAGATGCCCTGCACACCAGGCTTTTTAAAGCCATGGTCTTTGTGACTCCCAAGTATGTCCAGCTCATTTGCCATTAACAAAAAAAGAGAAAGAAAAGAAAGATACCATTTTTTCATATTTTCAGGTAACTTTTGGGTGATTGAGAGGGATGGCTACATTTCAAATGATGAAAAAAATCAATATTTTATTCTTTAATTAAATCATTTGATCTTTTCATTCCCATTAAACTAATATTTAAAAAGATAAAAGAAAGAGGAAGTTGTCTTTACAAACTATCTTTATTAAGTTACTCATTTAACATTTAACCCTTGCTGAAACAACTACATATCTTAACAGTTAAGATAAAAAAGCTCAAATGTCTTGATTTGTGTACGTGATTAAAGAGATTCAGCACCACACAGCAAGGACAGCAACACTTACCTACAGCCATGCACATTTACATCCCAGCAAAGAGACAGGCCAAAACAAACATGTTTATAAAGCACATAAAATCTAAAAGAAAAACTTTAATATATTTTATTTGAATCTATTTTCAAAAATCCCACATTACTGTGGTAATTTATTAAAGAAGTCCCTTATTACCTTGGTAACCAAGCTTTGTTATGAGGGGGAAGGTTATAAATGAGTTAAAATCTTGAGAAAAGGACAGAAATTTACTCATCATTGCAAAAAAAACATGTTCTCTTCAGGCTTCCGTACATCATGGACTTTTTGCCACACTTTTTCCTGGCCCACTGGAAACAACTTTGTCACCCACTTTTGGGTCCCGACCCAAGTGTTGAGGATCGCTGCTATAAAGTACATTTTCATTTCTTAGTCTATTTCCTGCTTATATAGTAGCAGTGATTTCATGAGGGAGCTTCAGCAACATGGATGGAGCGTGAGAAGAAGTGAATCAGAGTAAGGCGCTGGAAAGTCCTGTGGATTTTTCATTTCCATGCAGTCTGTACATCACCTCTCCTCTGACAAGAGCCCACTCTGAAAAAGGGGTGGAAACTGCATTAAAATCACAGTATAGATGATGTAATCAACCTGGTCATAATCTCTGCTTACCTCCTCTTACACCGTGGACACACTCTACCCCACACTGTCCTCACCGTGGCGTCCCTCAGAGCAGGACTCCCCCAGATGTACACAGACGGGGTGCAAACCGCGTTCAGACGGGCCATGATGGCGAACAGGTTAGTGGCTTCGTTTCTGAACGTTAGCCCTCTCCCTCCCACGAACCTGAAGATGATATTCACAAAAGAGGGACACCACAACACCAAGAAGCTTACGACAACAAAGATGATGATTCTCAGGGATTCCTTCTTGCTGTCTTTGTCAGCGCTCGGAGGGTCTCTCGCAAGCTGGAACCTGGCAACGACATACAGTTTGATAGTCATGACCACTTTAGTGAAAATGATGAGCTGAAAGAAGACGATGCTGAACACGTAAAGCTGAATCGCTTTGGAAACTGGCAACAAGTTCCTTGCGAGCAGGTGGGCGAAGTTATAAACCCAGCAGTAGATATTAATGCCGATCACAAAGTGTCTGGTTATGAAGCGGCTGTAGATGAAGGGATGGCACACTGCAAAGTACCGATCGAACTGTGCGAACAAAAACGTCAAAATATTCACCCCAAGAAGAGACGGTAACACATTATAAGTACCGTTTCTAGAGGGATAGCCCTCCTGAACATCAAACAGACCCAGATAAAACACTGAAAAGCCCACTAAAGTGTCACAAATACTCGTATTCAGCATGAAAATGAATCTGTTCTGAAGGCGCAGAGCTTTAGTGGCTGAGATGCTGATGACTACTGTTCCTGCCACCAGGACAGTGGTGGTGGCGAATAAGATCTGGAAAATAAAGATGAAATAATCCTCAGGATTGTCGAAGTCCACCGAGAGAGGCACTCCTCCTGTCAGAGAGTCTGTTGTGTTGGAGAGGTGCATTGTTCATGCAAATGTGACTCTTAAGTACAACCATTCTTTTATAGCTAAGACTTGATGTCATAAACCTCTGTCTCTTGAGATCGTGTTAACTAATGCACTTTTTAACCGTAAACAACAGCAGCATGCAGAAGTCCTGCACAGCGTGCAGTTTCAACTTTAAAGACGAATCCATGAGCCCAACTTTCCTGCATTTTATACATAACAGCACCTATGGTGGCCCTGAAGGCCAACAGGATTAATATTTCAAAAATGCAAAATAAATTTCACAAAACACAAATGCATTTCAAAAAATACAAAAATAATTCACAAAACACAAAAATATTTCACAAAACACAAATATTTTACAAAACAGAAATATATTTCCCAAAACACACAAAAATTTCACAGAGCACAAAAATATTTCACAAAACACAAATGTTTTACAAAACACAAAAATATTTCACGTAAAATGTATTTGTTTTGTGAAATATTTTTGTGTTTTGTGAAATGTTTTTGTGAAATGTATTTTTGTTTTGTGAAATTTATTTTGCACTTTTGAAATATTAATCCTTTTGGCCTTCAGGGCCACCGTAGATACAGCTAAATAAAGCTTCACAGAGGAGTGAAAAATAGGAAATAAAATCCTAAACAGACAGCTAATCAATTGATGAAATACTCAAAAACATGAGAGAAGTCGAGAATAATGAGTTGGGTAAAACAAATACAACGACTATTGCAAAAAAGTTGGAACGCGGAAAAATGTAAATAAAAAACAGTGCAATGATTTGCAAATCTCAAACTCATATTTTATTCACAAAAGAACATAAACAACACATCAGATGTTAAAAATGGAGACATTTGCCATTTCATGAAAAATAGTAGCTTACTTTGAATTTGATGGGAGCAACACATCTAAGAAAAGTAGGGATGGTGCAACAAAAGGCTGGAAAAGCTGTACTAATGCTAATGGTGGTATATGAAAAACAGCTGGAGGAGCATTTTTCAACTAGCAACAGGTCAGTTACATGACCTGCTGCCTCTCCAAAAAAGGATTTCAGAGAGGCAGAGTCTCTCAGAAGTAAAGGCAGACAGAGGTTCACCAATCTGCAAAAAGAAATGCATCTAAAAATTGAGGAGCAATTTCAGGAAATTGTTCCTCAATGTAAAATTGCAAAAACTTTGAATATTCCACCATCTACGGTCAATATTGGATGCTGGTAATCTTCCAGGAAGCACTGCATTAAAACCCGGCATAATTCAGAACTGAAAATCACTGCATGTGCTCAGAAGCACTTCCAAGTCACTGTCTGTCAACACAGTTCACAGTGCAATCCATAAAAACAAGTTAAAGCTTTACCATGCAAAGAAAACGCCATATGTGAACACAGTCCAGAAATGCTGCTGTCTTCTCAGGGCCAAAGCTCATTCAAATTGGACTGAGGTGATATGCAAAACTGTTCTGTAGTTAGATGAAATAAAATGTGAAGTTCTTTATGGAAACCATGAATGCTGTATGCTGTAGGCAAACAGAAGATGGACCATTCAGTTTGTTATCAGCACACAGTTCAAAAGCCTACATTTCTGATGGTACTGGGGTTGCATTATTGCCAGTGGCGTGGGAAGCTTACACATTTAGAAAAGCACTGCTAATGCTGAAAAGTATATAGAAGGTTTAGAGCAACATGTGCTCTAAACCTTCTATATACTTTTTTCAGCAAGACAGTGCTAAACCACATACCACATCCATCACAACAGCATGGCTTTGTGGTAGAAGAGTCTGGGTGCAGAACTTGCCCGCCAGCTGCCCAAACCTTTTACCTATAGAAAACATTTGCAACTTACACTATATTGCCAAAAGTATTCACTCACCCATCCAAATAATTGAAATCAGGTGTTCCAATCACTTCCATGGCCACAGGTGTATAAAATCAAGCACCTAGGCATGCAGACTGTTTCTACAAACACTTGTGAAAGAATGGGTCGCTCTTAGGAGCTCAGTAAATTCCAGCCTGGTACTGTCCAGTCATGAAATTTCCTCGCTCCTAAATATTCCACAGTCAACTGTCAGTGGTATTATAACAAAGTGGAAGCGATTGGGAATGACAGCAACTCAGCCACAAAGTAGTAGGCCATGTAAAATGACGGAGTGGGGTCAGTGGATGCTGCGCACAGTGCACAGAGGTCACCAACTTTCTGCAGAGCCAATTACTACAGACCTCCAAACTTCATGTGGCCTTCAGATTAGTTCAAGAACAGTGCATAGAGAGCTTCATGGAATGGGTTTCCATGGCCGAGCAGCTGCATCCAAGCCATACATCACCAAGTGCAATGCAAAGCGTTGGACGCAGCCGCCACTGGACTCAGCAGAGGAGACGCGTTCTCTGGAGTGACGAATTGTGCTTCTCCATCTGGCAATCTGATGGACGAGTCTGAGTTTGGCGGTTGCCAGGAGAACGGTACTTGTCTGACTGCATTGGGCCGAGTGTAAAGTTTGGTGGAGGGGGGATTATGGTGCGGGGTTGTTTTTCAGGAGCTGGGCTTGGCCCCTTAGTTCCAGTGGAAGGAACTCTGAATGCTTCAGCATACCAAGAGATTTTGGACAATTCCATGCTTCCAACTTTGTGTGAACAGTCTGGGGATGGCCCCTTCCTGTTCCAACATGACTGTGCACCAGTGCACAAAGCAAGGTCCATAAAGACATGGATGAGAGAGTATGGTGTGGATGAACTTGACTGGCCTGCACAGAGTCCCGACCTCAACCTGATAGAACACCTTTGGGATGAATTAGAGCGGAGATGGAGAGCCAGGCCTTCTCGTCCAACATCAGTGTGTGACCTCACAAATGCACTTCTGGAAGAATGGTCAAAAATTCCCATAAACACACTCCTAAACCTTGTGGAAAGCCTTCCCAGAAGAGTTGAAGCTGTTACAGCTGCAAAGGGTGGACCAACATCATATTAAACCCTATGGATTAAGAATGGGATGTCATTTAAGTACATATGCGAGTCAAGGCAGGTGAGCAAATACTTTTGGCAATATAGTTTATAAACCCTTTAGAGCTTGGTTGTCCTAGAGATTGTATGGGGCACATTTTATCCTCACTTCCCTTGGCTACCAGTGTCCAGATGGCTTCCCAGCAGAAAGACAAGTTTTTCATTATCTGAGGTCTCAGAATCCTGATGTTCTTAGTGATATATAAGAGGGAGATACACCAGTAAGACATGAACCACCAACTCTTTCAGCCATTGTCTCGTTAGCTGCATTTAGAATTAGCAGAGGGATGCATCACATTTTACCTGAGAAACTATCATTTCATCCCCTATGAGTTTTATGATTTTAGCCATACTTGTATTAGTAGTAAACAAAGTCTAGTTTTGGTAAAAAACAAACAAACAAACAAAAATACTTTCTCACTTTTAAATCATTTTTTTCTCTGGGTAATCGACATGCAACTGTTCCCAGGCTTGACAAACATGGCAAGGGGTCAGGGAAGAAGTGATTAAACAGTGAGTTGACAAAACAACTCCTATGTAATCCCTGACTGGTGGAAATGGTGGTATTAGAACTCTTCAAGTGTTCCAACTGTACCAGCCTCACAACATGTAAAATCAATAAGTTACAGTCCCTCACCTGCAGAAAACAAGCAACCGTGTTACTTATTAGTCATTTAATCACAGACCATTACAGTATTTATGAAACATTAACAGTCACTTTATGTCATCCAGAAAATCTCTGCCACTGCACAGATGTAAAGATTTTATGGTTTTATTTAATGCTGTTGTAAAGATTTTGAAGCATTATATAAATAGAGGAAAGTTTACAAGCTATTATTATTATTTTGTTATTGTTGGATCTTCAGTACAATTGCCTGGACAAGTAGAGCATTGTTGTTGCATTCATATAGTCCTATTTTCATAAAATCCTCAAACGATCACTAGCATATTTAACGTCAAAGCCTTATATTTCAAATGGGCCTACACGTTGTCATACGTTTATTTCACTATGCAGTTATTGAAATACTTAGGAATCCGGTTTTCTCAAAATCACAGGCAAGACTTTGCGTTATGTGGATGAAGTGGGGCATGATGGGAGATTGTGTGCAGGAGGAGACCTCAGTCCAATTATTAACAATGCAGCAATTTAATTATGTTTGACTTTTTTAATATACCGGTTTATTCTAACAGACAAAACAAAAACCATAGATTCAGTTGTGTTTTCATGTAACATACTGTACCCTTTGAGTTTTTTTTTATCCATTTAGTAGCTAAATAACGAGTGACAATAAGAGGAAGTATTGCCATTAAACACAGTACAGATGTGATTGAAGTCCTGAGCCTTTAAATCAGTATTACTCAACCAAAGAGCCAAATTGTTGAAAAATGCCATCACAAGAGCCACAATCTAAATGGTGAGAAGTGACTAAAATGGTCAAAAAAGCTGTAAAAAGGTGGGAAACTGGGGGAAACTGGCATTTAATGGCAAAAGGCAGCTGAAATGGTTGAAAAATGCAAAGAAGTAGGATAAACGTGGCTAAAACTGATGTAAAAGGGCAAAAATGGGCTAAAAGTGGTCGGAAAAGTGGCTAAGAGAAGTGGTAAAAATGGGCTAAAAGCAGCAGAAATTGATTAGAAGTGGCAAAAAATGGGGGAAGGGGCAAAATAGACATACAATGGAGAAAAATGGGTGCAAAGTCACAAAATAATGGGTTATAGGTGGTCAAAAAGCGGCAAAAAAATGAGTGAAAAGTGACCAAAGTGGGCAAAAAGGCTGTAAAAAGGTGGGACGATGGGAGAAAAGTGGCATTTAATGGCAAAAGGCAGCTGAAGTGGGCAAAAAATACAATGAAGCGGCTAAAAGTGGCTAAAAGAAGTGGTAAAATAGGCTAAAAGCAGCAGAAATGGATTTTAAGTGGCAAAATTGTAAAAAGGAAAAAAATAAAGGTTGACAATTAAGTTTGACCATTAAAACCTGCTGTATAAGTGTGGGAAACAAACTGGTTAATATAACTTAATGTAAAATGATAAATTTCTGAGGTGAAAGTTTAAAAGAATAATGTTTCAAATTAAGACATAAAAGAGCCACATATGGCTCGAGAGCCACGTGTTGAGAACCACTGCTTTAAATCCTCAGACCCAGCTAGGATGATGAAGACTGTCGCTGTCCGTGGTCCTGAATCTACAGCGCTGCGTCAAAGACGGCACGTCAAATACGCACTGCTGTGATGTGCGTGTCCTACCTTTCATGAAATCAACACGAACCAGAGCCAATCAACCATGGTTTAATAGGGGATTCAGGACTCTTAATATGTGTGCTAAAGAACCACTATATGTTATCTCAGCACCCATAAAATGACAGATGTTGGGGCATGCACCCCTCCAGATGTTTTTGACATTTGAGCGAAGCTTCCCAACTAAATTGATCTATTTTTAAGCATCATCTTGAATTATTCATAGCAATAACTAATTTATTTCAAGTCCCTTACCCTTCTTAAGACATGATGGCAATGGTTGCATGTATGAAATATGCTTGGAAGATTAAACAAGAAAATGATTTATCTAAAGAGGAATGGGAGGATTTTGGCCTTCATATTTTGGAAGTAAGAACCTGATCTTGTCAAGAAATGGACGGACGGTACAAGCGCATTAGTGTAATGGTACAGATCTGCAGCAATGATGCTTCTTTACTATCGAAACATATTCACATCACATGGCATAACATTCACTGTGTCATTTTTGGCAGGACTATTTTTAAATGGAACTGTCTCCATACAATCTCAAACATCATCAATATTTGAACATCACAATTTAATTTCCATAGAAAAGCCCGACTGCTTCCTCTTTTCCAGAATTGTTTAAATTAAAACAGTGAGGTGATCATTTCCTTCCCTCAGTGATACCCTGTGATGATGATGCTTATAGACTTTTTGTGGCGCCATTAAATGAGAGGCCAACTCTGAAAAAGAAAAGGAGGGAGAAAGTCAGAACTGTGTTGTATTTTTCACACAAATCATCTCATTTGTGCGGAATCATCTACATCCTGCAGTGACTTTTGATCCTGTCTAGACTTGAGTCTCTCACCTGGCCCTCGTCCTGCAGCACACCCTCCTCCACACGCTCCTCCACACGGCCTGACGCAGCGCCGGGCTGCCCCAAATATACAGACCCGGGGTAACCAGTGCGTTCAGACGCGCCATGATGGCGAACAGGTTTGTAGCCTCGTTCCTGAACCTCAGGCCTTTCCTGGTCAGCTGTCGGACTATAATATTGACAAAAGAAGGACTCCACAGAGCCAAGAAACAAATCACCACAAACACAATGATGCGCAGAGACTCCTTCTTGTTGTCTCTCTCAGCAGTGGGCGCCTCTCTCACCAGGTGACTCCTGGCTATGATGTATAATTTAATAGTCATCAACACTTTAACAAGAACTATGATCTGCAGAGTCATCACGCCGAACGCATTGATCTGAGCCGCTTTAGAGATGGGCACCATGTTCTGCACTGTGAGGATCGTGTATGTGTAAATCCAGCAGAACGCACAGATCCCAATCACCACTGACCTCGTAATGTAGCGGTTATAGAAGAAAGGATGGCACACAGCGAAGTATCTGTCAAACTGAGCAAAGAGAAAAGTTAGCACATTAACACCTAAAAAGGAGGGTAAAATATAATAGGTCCCGTTCCTGGAGGGGTAGCCCTCCTGGACGTCGAAGAGACCGAGGTAGTAGACAGAGAAGCCGGTCAGAGTGTCACTGATGCTCGTGTTCAGCATGAAGATAAACCGGTTCTGACCTCGCAGGGCGCGCGTGGAGGAGATGCCGATGACCACCGAGCCGGCCATGAGCGCAGAGCTGGTGGCGAACAGGATGTGGAAGATGAAGATGATGAAATCCTCCGGAGAGTCAAAGTCCACCGACAGAGGGATGGTGGCGTTGAGGAGCATCCTGACGCTCCGCCACAAGATGAGCGCTCCTTGTTTTTATAGAAGAAGAGCGCTCAGAGGTTAGGCCAGGCGAACCTTTAGATCCTCAGAGGACAGAGGTTTGAGCACGAACAAGTGACAAGAAGCGCAGGAGTGACGCATGGCAGGTGGAAAAAGAACAAACAAGGTGTTTGGTAATGTGACGCACTGAGACATTTGCGTGCCATGGGTTGATGACAACTTTTTTCGTTTTGGCCCTTTCACAGTGGTGTTTAAAATAATCCAGTTATTCTCTTATTTTACTGATATATTTTCAAAGCTCTGACAGAGTTTTCAGCTGCAGATTAAAATTAAAAAGGCAACAGGCTGAGATTTTAATGTCAGAAAAAGTTCCCTGTGCTGATCACATCTACAACCCAAATCCCCCCCCAAAAATGGGATGTTGTGCAAAAAAGGAATAAAAACAGAATGATTTGCAAATCATTCTCAGCCAACGTGCAATTGATTATAGCACAAGGAAAAGATATTACATGATAAAACTAAATATAGATCTCATTAATCTAAACTTAGTGCCCATAAAGACAGTGAATACAGAATTTTAGACGTTTTTGCAAATGCATTAAAAATAAAAACGGAAATATCACATTGACATAAATATTCAGACCCTTTGCAACAACACTTGAAATTTTGTTAAGGTTCCTCCCGTTTCTCTTGGTCGTTACTGAGATGTTTCTATATCTTGGAGTCCAACTGTGGTAAAATAAAATTGATTGAACATGATTTGGAAAGGCACACACATCTCTATAGAAGGCCTCACAGCTGACAATGCATATCAGAGCAAAAACCAAGCCATAAGGTCAAAGGAACTGCCTACAGAGCTCAGAGACAGGGTCGTTGCACTGCACAGATCTGGGGAAGAAGTTGGAAGTTCTAGAAGAAGCTCAGTTAGAATGACCTTCAGGTGATTGGTCACCTTTCTTACTAAATCTCCTAATTCTGTCTCCCTATGGTAGAATCTTTTCAAGGTCTTTACCCTCCATTAACAGACTTAAGTCGATGCATTTTTTGGACACTAGAGGGAGACATAAGCCATAGCTTTACTACGGACAAGGCCCTCTTTTTCTTCTTTTTGCATTTGCAATCAAAAACTGTGCAGGGTTTCTTGTATTTTAATTCTCTACTCATTTGCATTCAGTATCGCCAGTATATTATAATATAGAGCTGTTAGATCCCTTCAAAACTGACACTTAAAATGGGCATAATATACTGAATCATGAAAAACAAGTTCTTTTATTTTACTTCAGCCATGTTGAGTATAGAGGAAAATTAAATTGTATTACTCTAGGATGCTACATAAGAGGTAGAATCTAAGAATTTAGCAGTAGAAGCATAGTGTTACAGTGTGTTCTAGGCAAGCATCTGCTGACAGCATACTGACAATTTAAGAAAGTATTCATTAAACAAACAAGAGCCACAGTATAGTGTGTAAGAGCCATACACGGCCACATCAACCCGGCACCTCCTTCTCATGCTAGTCACCAGCCTGGTCACACACTGCTGTGGGATGGCATCCCATTCTTCAACCAGCATCCGTTGTAAGTCAGCCAATGTGGTTATGTTGGCCACTCTGGCACAAACAGCATACCCAAGCTGATCAAGAGTTCAATGGGGTTGAGGTCAGGACTGCTGACAGGCCATTCCATCCTCTTCACTCCTAGATCAGACCTCTCTGATAAACCCCACACTGTGATGGCCAGCATTGTCATCTTGGAGGAGAGAGTTTGGTACCAGACTGTGGAGATATGGGATTGCCCCTGGTTGCAGAAGCTCATCTTGATCTCTTTCTGCATTGCCATTGCCTCCAGTGATTCTTCCAGTGAGGGAGATGTTGCCACACACCATCACACTGCCTCCACCTAAACATGTTACTCCATCAGTGCAGCAATCAGCACAGCATTCTCTGTGTCTTCTCCACATTTTGACCCTGTGATCCAGTCTGATCTCATCTCTAAACATAATGTCCCTCCACATGTTCACGTTCCAGCACACATGGCCTGATGGTGAAGGGCAGTCATGGCAGGTGTCCTGGCAGCCGTACGAGACCAGAGATTGGCTGTGTGCAGTCTGTTCCTGATTGTCTGGGCAGAGAGCTGTCAATCATATCGTCCTGCAAACCTCGACAGCAAATCTGTAGAAGACGGCCTATGGTTCCTGAGTGCTGACAGGGTGAGGAAACAGTCTTCTTGGGGTGTAAAACTAACAACAGCAGAATAAGCTGTTAGACATTGGCAGGGCAGATTTATTAAATTTTTCATGGGTGCAACCCACATACTCAGCTCTGCTACTCATCCCATGAATTCACATTCCTCACAAATGTGGTACCATTTAAAAGGGTAATAAACTTTCCAATGGTTTAAGATTTTATTGCCAAGAAGAATTGTTAAAACAAAGAAATTATACAAGAAACACACATTTTCTTACTTTCTGTGCTCTGTGTAGAATCCCTACAAAGTTGAGAATTCTGGTGTTGGCACAACCATCTGTTATTTTACAGAAAAAAATCAGATGTATGACGTGAATGGCTGTTCAGCTACAAAATTTGAATGTTTGATTTTTTTGTTAATATCGCTCAGCCCTACCTATATTATACTTTTATTGCAATAAGTATAAGAAAATACTTTATTTTTATTGTTTATGAGTGAAAAAGTCATCTCTTATGGTGATAGGTTGACAACTAAGTATCTAAAAATAGTATTTTATATTTCTAGTGCCCCTGTCAGCCATAGGTCTTTAGAATCCTCCTAATCTTCCTCCTCCATATGGCACCTCTGATTTTATATCTTGTATTATGTTTGTGTAAGTTCATATCCTTTGAGCTGTGCCAAGTTAAAGTTGAAAATATATAAATACTTCTTCATATTTTGTTTTACACTTTTAATCAGTGGGAGGCTCTTTTACTGTGGTGATGTTTTGCATAAGCTTCTGAATTGGATTATCAGTTGATTGTCATCAGTATGTTCCTTAGTTAATAATTTGGAGGGGGAAAAGTGCTGATTTTATGTGAATAACGTGGTGATAATGATGCAAACTTGTAATTGTGCGCACAATGACGATAGCGGGATAAACTTCCGTAAATTGCGCAGTAACAGGAGGATAAGCTTGCTGTTGGTGTTGATTGTCATTCCTCAGGAGCTTGTTGACTTGCCATCCAGGGGAATTAAAGTCACCTCCTCGCTTCACTGCTCCTCTTCCATAAATCAGAGCAGAGGTTGAGCCTCTGAGCGGCTCTGCTGCCTGTCTGTGCTGTGCCACGCGGAACTGAACCTTCCGTTACGCACGCGTTTTCTCTGCACTGATGAGCAATATCAGTTGGGTTTTGTCTCCCGTGCTTCCCCTCACGAGCTTTGGCAATGTGTTGATGTTTCTTTTCAGCATCCTCCTGGCTGGCACCATCATTTTCCTCAACATGTCTGTGTCTCTGTCCATCCTGCTGAACAGCGCGCTACGCAGCGAGAACCGCTTCATGTACATGCTAAGCACGTGCTTCAGCGACATCTGCACCGGAGTGTCATATTATTATGTTGGTGTTCTCGATGTAAGAGACACGTTTGACTCCCCTACGAGAACCTTTTACATTGTACCCACGTTCCTCGGCCTGTCTTACATGGCCATTCTGGCTGCGCAGGCAGACAGGTACCATGCTGTGACAGCACCTTTTCAATACTCTCGGCGCATGACCAGAACGAGAACCCTGCTGGTCATCTTCTCATACTGGCTCTATGCGTTTTTGATCGTGGCTGCGCACAACTTGGTCACGATCTCGGTGGCCAAAAGGATCACGAGCTTTGGCACATTTGTGGCCAACATATCCACGGTGATCATTATGGTAGGGCTGAATATCAAACTGTTCATCATAGCCAGGTTTCAGCTGGAGAGAGAGCCACCCTCCGAGGAGAGGGACAACAAGCGCTCCTCTGTCTATCTCATCCTGGTGGTGGCTGTGTTTTTCTTAGGCACGTGGATCCCCATATTCAGTCATGTCACTGCCTGTAATTTCGTTGGCTCTATATGTTATTCTTTTAAGAATGAAGGTGTTGACCCTCTGCGCATTTTACCTCGACTAAACGCGTGCCTGACTCCCATCCTGTACATCAGAGGGTGCAATGCGCTCAGAGCCACGCTGCTCTCCAAGGTTTGGAGACCCTGCTGCAAGAAGAGGTGAAAGGGGTGTGCTCAGTGGCACCCAGAGATTAATTTTGTCACCGTTAAAACCATGTTAATGCAATGATTTTGAAGCGTAGCTTATTATGTGTTACAGCTTCTCTGTTTTGGATATTTCTTGAAAAGAATCATGGATTCATCAAGGCAAATGTTTTTATGTTAATAGGTTCAGAAGGACGTGAATTGACTTTCTTTTCTTCTTTTGCCTCCCCATCAGGTGCAAATCCAGACGTCTTGGCCCTTCAGAGATCCAGTCCCGTTGGATGTCAAAATAAACCACCTAAACCCATGCCAGCATAACCAAACTATCCATGCAGTGATCGCTGAGTGCTGAGGACACTTTGAGGTTTTAGATGGATGTTGGAAATCAAACTCAAAGATGTTTTTATCTCCTTTTTCCATTTTTGAATCAAATGAAAGCATTCCATGTCTTTTTATTGTGGGATAATTCTTCAAAATTAAATGCCTGTGAAACCAAGGACATGTCTAAAGATTTTAGTAGGATGTGAAATATTATTGACATGATGTCAGTTTCAGCAGATATTATCTTGAAAAGTTAATCATCTGATATGAAAATGTCTGCTGATGTGTGCAACTGATCTATAGCCTTCAATGTGAACACGTTTCTTTGTTTCATTGATTTTTATAAAACGTAATAATGACTGAAGTTTTACGTCTGAGCTGCATTTATGTATGGGTATTGATATCTGTAATGGCTTAAGGAATTTGCAAACATCAGCAGACTGGATATCTGCAAAAATCCAAAATGAAGCATCTCTAGATTTCATACCAGTTCAAAGTGAAATATAACCTTACAAAGCAGATGGATTTGCCTGTTTCTGTGTTTCTCACTGGCAAATCCATCTTGCAAAGCTCCCATCTGACATGTTTGGACCTTAGACTGTAGAAAGACAGAACTTTACATTTCTTCTTAAAAGAAGAACAAAGAACAGCAGCAAGTTGTTTTCTTTTCAAAAAAAGTCAAAAGTAGTGTACTGACATGTCTACAGTTGCCATGGTTCTCGTTATGCAGTTGTCTGTGGGGTTTACTCCTCAGTAGCGGTGCTATGTAGAAAACTATGTTAGCTGAGGGTGAAAAATCTGCTAAATAATGAGAATGTTTTCCAAACTAATTTTGGCTGCCAGTGTAGCTTACAATATTGCCTCAGCAGGGAGTGCTTGCATTCTGACATAATTGTTGTATTATTGTACTGTTCTTGAGAAAAAAGGGTGAGAAACTACAGTCAAACCTGGGTTTGTGTGTTCCCATTCAGTGAAGCATCTCATGATGTAGCTCCTTGTGCTCATATTTCCTCAGATGGGGTTCGGTCATTTTCAGCATACATCAGGGACTGTAGTGGTATGTTGTTAGTTGTGTGCTATGTTTTACATATTTTTTCATTCTAGTGGGTTTAGTTCAAGCTTTTTTATTTATTAATTATTTTTTGTTGTTGATCCCACTGCTCAAATCTTAAGTAAGGGAGAAACAGCTGAAGCTCCAGACATCCTTGTCCTTGACTTCCTCTCTTTAGTGAGTTGGCTTCTGCTTTTCAGTCAAGAAGAGCAAAAAATTACCAGCAACAAAACCTAGCAGGATGAAAAATTACTTTGTAACCCAAACCTTCAAACTACAGGATGCAACCCTGTTTGAGGTAAAAAGAAAAAAAAACTTTGATTATGGTTTTAATGTCTGTCTTGTACACTCTGGATGGTCTCCTGTATCTAACGTTTCATGTTATTCATAATTCTTGACTTTATTATTCTACTTAATATCCCTTAGGAACAATAAAACAAATATGAATAAATTATTTTTTTACTGAGGTCCATGTCAATTCTTCTACGTCTAAAATAACCTGTCCACATTTATGAAGAGTAGTGATGGGCCGTTGTGAACGAGCTGGTTCTGGCTCTTTCACAAGAACCATAAGAGCCAGATCCTGTTTGAGGGCCTTTCGGTATTTTTATAACTATAATTTTTATTATTGTACAGTGCTTAAAAAATTTATTAGACCACCTGTCGTGTTTGTCTCAGAGACCATCCAGCATCATGAAGTGCTTTAATGCGGACTCTTTCATTTTCACTGAGCTCTCCACATTTTAACATTTTGAACAGGAATGACAGATTTCAAACTGAATTCACCCAAATTTGAGCCGGCTCACTGGGCTTCTCTGAGAAGTCAGAAATGAATCAAGCATAACATTCAACCACTAAAACTCATTTTTCTGTTCAGGGATGCAAGTAAATAACTATAATTCGACATATTAATCAAGAAATAATAATGTGCTTTACTATTTTTTCAGTTTTTTTGTAAATCAGTAAATGTGAAAATTCATGGATAATAATAATAATAATTATATTTTAGAATTAAAAATATCATTTGGGTTAAAGAGCTTCTACATATTGGTGTATTAACCATTGCAGAAACATATAAAATGATTTTTACCAATGCTGTTAATCTAGGGCAGCTGTGGCATAAACCTTACTTTGGTTAGGGTTAGTGTGGTCTAATGAATTTGTTAAGCACTGTATATATTGGGTGTGTTATTTGATTAATTAGTAGGGATGCTCTTATCCTCTACCTTGGCACACCATGCATGGACTCGTGTTTGATGGTGTAGCATTAATGTTTTTATGTCAGGTATGTCATACATCGCAGCCAGTGAGCAGATTTCATCTGACCCCAAAGATGTGTTAGGGGGACAGTAGATTTTGAAAAATAATTACATGACATTTTCATAAATGAAAAAAAAATTGAGCATAGTTGGAATAAAATACCTGCCCAAATATCTATCATATGTTATGACACTGCTAAAATTGGCAGGCCAAATGAAGCCAAACTGGTACCTGAATGAAGACCCGTTTGGGCGGCGGAAGAGCCTACTCTTTTGTTGAGCCGAGCCAACATGAACCAGATCACTGAAAAGAGCTCAAATTCCCATCACTAATGCAGACTAAAAAAGTGGAAAAAGTACACGACTATTACACTCAAGTAAAAGTACAGTTACTTGTATTAAAATGTACTTGAATAAAAGTAAAAATGAAAGTAAAATCTAACTAGAAAAGCAATCAGAGAGCGCAGACCTCCACCATTAGCCCTATCTCCCAATAGTAAAGAATCCTTTAAAGAATTCCTTGATCCAGACCTTGATCTGGATCACTCTCAAAATATAATCAGTTCTTCCTTATGCCATTTCTGACATTTCCTGAAAATTTAATCAAAATCCATCCATAACTTTTTGATGTTGCTAACAAACTAACAAACAAACCGACTAACAAACCCTGCCGATCACATAACCTCCTTGGCGGAGGTAATGAAGTGAAAGTAAAAAGTCACAGGCGGGACACTAACTCAGTGAAGAACTTTGCACATGCTGCAGTTGTGTCTTATATCAAAAACAACAACAATCCACCAGAAACATGAGCAAAGACCCCAGCAGGGCTCACTGCACAGCAGGTAACATCCAAACACAACTCAACATGTATAAAACACATCTTAACACTCTATCCAAGGGCATGATGGGAAACTCCACCCACACTTTCCGCAAAACTCGAAATGGCAATGGGCAGATCTTAGAACTGTTGACTCTGCAGAGTTGAACTAACCCTGGTGAATCCATCCATCCATTCATTTTCTACACTGCTTATCCCATTAGGAGTTGCGGGGGGGCTGGAGCCTATCCCAGCTGTCAGGGTACACCCTGGACTGGTCGCCAGTCAATCACAGGGCTGAAATACAGAGACAGACAACCAGGCATGCTCACATTTACACCTACGGCCAATTTGGAGTCATCAATTGAGCTAATGTGCGTGTCTTTGGCGGTGGGAGGAAGCTGGAGTACCCGGAGAGAGCCCACATGTGCACAGGGAGAACATGCAAACTCTGCACAGAAAGGCCCTGACCAGGAAGAAAACCAGGGACCTTCTTGCTGTGAGGTAGCCGTGCAGCCCCCTGGTGACTCAATGCTGTCATATAACTCCAACACTGAAGACCATTTCACTTAGAATGGAGCTAAAATTACACTTTTGGAGTTTAAATAAACTCAGAATAACCTGAGATATTAAAACTCCACTCTTTTGATGTGCACAACAGCTGTTTGGGGATGTGATGTGGAATCATTCTCTCTCTTTGTGCTACTGTGTCATCAACAAAGGTGGAAAAGTACAAGGCAATTGTTCTCAAGTAAAAGTAAATACTCTAGCTAAAACATACTTAAGTAGAGTTGAAATGACTGATTTCAAAATGTACTCCAAAAGGTGCAGGTACCCCAAAACACTAATGATATAAATCAAATAAAGGGATTTGAGTCAATATAATTGGCTATTCTCCACCCTTGCATTTTTGATAGTTTTGATGCAAACCTGGAATTTTATAGTGTTTTTATATTATTTTCTGAGTCTTTCTCTCTTACTTTCATTCTTGCTTTCAAGGCTATAAATGCCTTTTATTGAGCAGCACATTGCAGTGCGTCAAGCACCTGGATTACGCAATAAAATCGCGCTCGCCTCCCTCCCCGCAGAGGATGCAGTTTCCTCGGCAACCGCACAGCGTCAGGAGAGCTCTTTGGCACCGCGCCATAACCTGGACATCAGAGGAATGCGAGCAATCACGAGCACAAAACACGGGAGATTTAACCTGCTCGATATCATGATAAATGTTCTCCTCTGTTCTTTTAATTAAAGACAATTCCAGATGCGCCACGGTGGCACCATTGAAATAATCCTGTTTGACAGAGGTATGGAGGTGAGACATCTTCCGGGCCCTCTGTGCTAAGAGGAGGAGCCAAAACATAGCCACACTTCCGCACATCTGGTGCCCAATTTTTGAACCATAACCACCCCACCTCCTTTCTCACACTCTCCCTCCCTCTCTCTTTCTCTGCAACATCTTAATAATGTGCTTATCTTCCATCTTTAGATCTGTTATGACTTGAAGTCTCAGATCATGATTATGGTCTTCAATCAAATGTATAAAGTAATCACAGTTTAAACAGACGCAGTGCAGTTGTTTGAAGTGAATGTAATTGATGCATGAAATGCATTTCATGTTGAAATCAGTCTACAAGTGGGGACTCTCTTGGGCTTGCAGAGAAACTGTACGCTGCAAAAAATGTCACAGCTCTTGGATGCATCATTAGCTTTTTTATGTTAAAATCTGATGAATGAAATGTTAACTTTCCAGCCATGGAATCATTAACTGAACACAATAAAACATCCAATAGAGATCACTCATGATCAGCTTAAACATTTTATAAAAAGTGCTCTTTTTGTTTTACGTGAAACTTGACTCGAAACTAGCGAGTTTCTCCCGTGCTCTTTATTAAAAATGCTATTTCTTATTGTTATTTTCCATATAAAATCAAGCCCTTACACCACACAACATAACTTGTCTATTAGAACCTTTTTTGCAGCGTGGAGCTGCATTGACCAGCAGAGTATAGCTGAGTCGTACTGCTAAGCGCAGAAGGCCTAAACCTCATGTGAACACTGCACACCCCTCCCTCTATTTTCTCTCTTTCTCTCTGCCATCTTGCAGGTAAAGTTGCCAGGGGTCTTGGGCTGAGAAAGTGGCCAAACCCTCCCACTGTGGGATGTTTTCTCTGCTGCACTCTGGGCTGGTTCCTATTCAAATGTGGGTCAGGGGTGAGGAAGCCTAACGTCATAAGCTTGCAACATGGCGTCCCGAAGGTTGTGAGATGAGCAGGAGGATGGTAAAGAACGCTTGAGAAGGATCCTACCGATGTAATAAGGTATTTAAAATGATTTCCTTCTTTTTGTGATGGATTGTAAACGCGTAAGGGGGTTTATTTTGTGTGGCTTTTACTCGGATCGCTTTTCTCGCTGCCGCTGCAAGGATCGAGAGGGGTTTCGGCGTTACGCTGGTGTTTTTTTCCACGGCGTGCCAACAAAAAGGGGCTTCGCTGGTGCCTATTCTGACTCTACCAACCTGCTTGGCAAGCCGAATAACCCTGCTTTATTTCCCGGCGTTTAGAAAATCTCATGCTCGAACTTGTAGAAAAAATAAAGCGTATGTTTCGATGTTTCTTTCGGCGTCGTGCTTGTTGGGAGAGATGCCCAAGTGTGTACCAAACGATTACCAGGCTGGCAAAGCACATTAGGCGACAGAAAGGAGCCACAAACAGCTCGACGATGCGCTTAAATGAGATGTTTCCACACTTCACATCGTTTTAAAACACATTAGGATGAGTGTAATGCTTACTAAGATGAAAAGCAACCAGCTGGTGGTTTAATATAGATCGATCGATTTCACGTCATCGCAGCACTGCTTTACTTAAAAAGCAGGAAATTGCTCTAAATGTGCGAAATGTGCGTGCTTGTTTGGATTTTACGCACGGTAGTGTGAGCAATCACCCGATACTCAAAGGTAGGATGCAGCCGATACCTGTAGTGAAACCTGCATTGTTTATATGTAGGTTAAGCTAATGTGGACTGATGTATAGGCTTAATTAGAAATGATTTAACAGGATTGCACAAACTATCTGTATACTCGCAGATACTTTAAGGGGTTTTAAACGCTGTTTTATTGACGTGAATTTATCGATGCAGGGGATTGTGTGTCTTTGTAGCCTATAGGTGGGCTACAGCTATACATCGACCATCTTTGTGATCGGCTACATTGTGGGTGTAACATTACAGTGTGACCCAAAACTGCTCCGTAGAAAAAAACCGTAGCATGACAGCGATTTCCGGGTGTGAATTACTATCCCTTTACTCAAACAAGGCGCATCACTGTGTTGATTTTTTAAATCAAACTTTAATTCAAGCCAACCTATAATCTTGTGATAGAACAATGTATGTACTCAGGTGTGAATGCAGCCTGGCTTCTCGGGTGATTAGTGCTGTTAAAAGTACCAAGGGGCATGGAGATAATGAGGCACAGGAATGTCAGAAATGTGGGTTCCCTTGACTGGCTGCTGCACAAACCAAGTGTTCACTTCCACTTAAGGTCTGTTTTACATAGTATAGTTTCAACAATTTGGTCGTAAATGACCTCTCATTATATACGTCCTTTTTAAATGGGATTACTGGAAGTGATACAAGAGATTTGTAAAGCATGGAAATAAGTGCAAGAGCAGTATTGAATGTGCTGCTCCTGTTGATTGATTTAAAAAAAAAAAGTGTTGTCCCAGCAGAAGCTGCAGGCCAAATTCTGCCTATACACCGGTGTTACAAGCTGTAATGTTTCCCCATGTTTTGAGTAGCTAAACACTAGGTTTCAAATAACTTTCCCTATATCTATTTAGATTCTTCTTTCTTTCACCCATTTACATTTATTTGGACAACTTCTCTAATTCATGGCCACATGCAGCTGAAGCCTATAATATATATATATATATATATATATATATATATGTATATATATATATATATATATGGAAGTTAAAGGACTGTATTTTGGTGGTTCCACCCTTCAAGAATTGCATACAAGCGGGCAATTTCTCTGCCTGCCACCCTGAAATTTAGCCGAACAATTAGTCAAGTTGTGTGTTTTTTTTGGTAGCAAGATTTCCTTTGCTTTTTGTGGTGCTTTCAGATACACTTTGTATACATAATCTAATCGGGTTTGTGTTGTAAAACTGGAAAAGGCTCTTGGCTGTAATGCCTTAAAGCATTGGGTGATGACAGTGCATAAGAGCAATAAACTTTTACATGTGACAACAATAAACTAACTGATTTGGTCTTTTAATTTCGAATTTGTTGTCATTTATTGATCTTTAAAGTGATTTGGATCATGCAAATTTAAGTAGCTGATAAGGTAGCCTTGTTGCATTTTATTGCATTTCTCCTGTATCAGATTGTAGCTAAAATATTACATTGAAAATAAGTTTTTAATATTAAAAATGTAGTAAATGAGTAGAAGTATATTATTTCTGTGAGGAAAAACAGAGGTGGTGGAAGAATATAGACAAAGTGTGATAAAGTACCCGTTTACTACTACTGCATATTGTGTAGCTGTTTTCAAATGTGCAATGTGAGTAGGTACATCTAATAATAGGCTGTTAAAATGAGCAAGTCAAGTCAACTGATCAGTGTGACTACTTTTATTGATTACTATGGACTACAAAGTGGGGCCGGGGGGGGTAATTTGAGGCCCCTGAGTGTGTGCCTCATGATCCTCATGATCGGCTGCTTGGTCTTGCCTCACCCTCCTCGTCCCTTCCCCTTCTCAGCACAGCCACAGTATCCTGTACGTGGATGCACAGTGTACTGTATACATCATGGCTTACAGTGGCTTGTGTGGGCAGCAAATGCAGTAAGGCTGCTTAGGCTATATGTTCTGCTGACATGATCCACAAGGACTTATAGATTGTGCTGGGCTGTTGTATCTCTGTGGATCTGTATGTTCTGTTCTGCTGCCTGTTGGAGGGCAGTTTGGCTGGCTGAGTGGCTGGAGCACCTCAGGGCAGGGTTGTTGTTGTTCTTAAAGAAGAAGAAACAGTCTGTGGAATGTAGTGCTGATAGCCAGAAGGTTATGCAGTGTTTAAAGGGAGGAGGGGGTGGAGCTGGAGGGGGGTGCAGCTCTGTAAAAACCTTGGACCATACAGGATCTCTCCTTACCCAACATGCCCTCTGTCCTTAGCCAACGCATTAGGCTCCAGGTCATGTGGATCTGCTGCTTTTTACGGGCGGGGGGTTTATCTCATCAGCAGAGTTCATTCTCTCAGCACAGAGGGCACTTTATCATACAATCATATGTTTAGTGCTGAGAGAGAGGCTTGATTGCTTCACTTTTGGTGATGGGACATGGTTGTATAAGGTATGTGAGTGCCAATTGTTAGCCAGGAATGCTGAGAACTCTATATGATGATTTTATTCTTTGTTTACTGTTCATAAATACACCTATGTATGAACTCATAGCAGAGGGACAGAGCAGTAGTTACACTAACTTTAGCTGTTTTTGAAAAAGGCCAGTATTGGTTACACTAAGTGTGTCAAATCGTGCAGTTTAATTCTTCAGATTGTTATTTTCTCTGCAAAAATAACCTATATATATTTCAAACACATTAAAAGGAATGTTTTCATAAATGTACTCATCATCATTCTCTGGTTTGCCCTGGTTTTTGTCAGAAACAGTTTCCTGAAAAAAAAATCAAACTCTACATCTATCTACAAAAACCCAGCATGACAAGTAAAAAACAGCTTTTTGCTTATTTATAACAGTCGTAAGTGTCGGCTCCACCGAAAGTCCAACAAACTGTTAACATGAAACAGAATAAACATTTAGAGAAGACCATAAAGCCCTCAGGTTAGAGAAGTTTGGTTTTCCATCTTCATGCATGTGACTGACAGCTTCAGTCTCACCTGCAGGCATCCTTAAATCCCACATTCTGCCCTGTCCTGCCTGGCTTTAGTAGGACGTCCTCTTAACAGCACATTTTTAACTACAAATGACATCTACCATGCTGGAAAGGGAAGTGGGGATCATTTATAGCAGGAGAAACTAGGTTAAGACATTATAATGTTATAATGCTGTAGATTTGGAAAATTACACTCTTCTTTTTTGTGCCATTTGAAGCAAAAGGTGTTTCATACGGTTCTTTCTTTCATTTGCTGTAAAAAGCTGAATTTTTTTCCCCTGAAACTCTTGTGATTTTATTTTTTCTCAATTTTTGTCACTCCTCTTTATTTTTTCTTTCCCTTTTACACAAAGTTTCTCCTCAACTTCTTTACATTTCTGTGCCTTTCTTTGTCAAAATTTTCGATTATTTTTCTGGTATTTCTTTCCTTTTTGATTTCTTTCACTCATTCTCAATCTTTTTTTTAATTTCATTTTCTTACCAAATTTCCTCTGTTTTTATCATTTTCTTTTTTGTTATTTTATTTATTTATTTATTTACAATTTTCCTGTTTTATTTTATTTCCATCTTTTTTTTATTTTCTCTTTCCAGTTTTTCTTTTTGTCATTTTTTATTTTCTCTTGCTGACTTTCCCCCCATTGTTTCTTTTTCATATATTTTTTATATAATTTTTATATTTTTACATTCCTTTCTTTCTTATTTTTTTGTTTTTCTTTCTGTATTTTCTGTTTTCTTGATTTCTTTCATATTTCATTGCATCTTTTCTAATTTTTCTTTTCTCTTGTTTTTGTTTCTTGTTTTTTTTTTTCTTCTTTCTTGTTTTTTAAATTCCAAGTTCTGTCTTGTTTTCTTTGGCCTCCTTTCTTTTTCTTTCCTCATTTTTTCTCCCTTTCTTTTCTTTGTCATTTCATTTTTCTCATTTCTTTCCTCCTCCTGTATTTATTCATTTTTACTGTCTCCTTTCTTTTTCTGTCTCTTTTTGTCTTTCTCTTTATCTTTTTTCTCCATTTCTTTTCCATACTGCTTTCCCTATGTTGTTTCTTTTTCCATTTCTTTCCCAGACCTGTTTCTGTCTGTATTTAATGTAAAGAGGTTGAGTCGTGTAACATGTAACAGCTCTCGTTTTCCTTAGAATCTGTGAGTAAAGGAGAGAGTTTCCCTTTTTCCCATGCTGCTCGGCGCTGGCACATCTGGGGTACGCTGCAAACATCGGCCCCCTTCTGTGCAGAAATGGCCGGGGCTCTTTTCATTCCACTGCACCCTGGGCAGGACTTGTTTGTCTGCATTGTGGCTGAGCTGGCTGACAGAAAATGAGTCTTAATTGGGTTCTGCCCAAACTGCGGTAGGGAGACTGTACTTCAACTGTACTTCCCCCTTTAGTGATACAGTACAAGGGTCATGCACCTGTTCTCTAGTGTTTGTATGCAACGGTTCTGCAGACATCCACATTTTAAAGAAAAGATTATCAAACTTTTATTTCAGTCAGAACGTTTTTGAGCTTCTGTGCGGAAGGACAGGCCCCCTGCAGCTTTTCTGAAGAGATTAGAACCTGATTGGATCCGTGGCTGGAATTCCTCCTGATGCTCAGTATTCGAGCTCTGTAACTGTTGTTCGTGGTGACACAAATAAAGACAGGTTTACATTTAAGACAAAGACCACAGCAGCTGATTTCTCTTCACATTTCACTCTGTGTTTTGTGTAGGAACAAAAATCTGGCATATTTTTCTCCCCATGACAGCAGATCTGTCATAACTTGATATGGACATGGTGTATGTTACGAAAGAATCACATCCTTTTTTTTGTTTATTTGTTTTTCCTTTGGTGTTAATGCATCATGGCTGTTGTGCCACAGACACATACCTCACTGAATAACCAGCAAACCTGCAGGTATCTGAATTATTTAACACTGCAGAACTCTTAAAATGAGAATCAGATTAAGAGAAATAAAACAGTTAGCTGTTTTTGGGCAGGGAAACCTGATTTTTGCTCTTTGCCTGCCTAAAAGGGGGTTTAAAGGGGACTTTATTATGACTGAGATAAGACAAGGAATTAAATTTCAAAATCCTAACTTAATAAAGAGAGAAACTAGCTATCAGTTTATATTTGTACAGCATTGATTCAGGCCTTATATCTTTGAGGATGCACGATTGTGGATTTTTGCTGATATCACATATTCATTTAAGCTGATCCTGATAAATGTTGTTCACACTATACACTTAATGCTGAATGCTGCTTTCCTATCAAATAAAGGCAAAAGCCCCCAAATAATCTTTTATAAAAGTAAGGATGACCAAGGAAACAAACGTCAGTCTTTATAACACACTTTTAAGTCAAAGAATGAGGATGAATGAAGGAAAGATTTCAGCTGATGGAGGTCTGGTCGTCCTGCCTAAACTTCACAGACGTATTCATTCATGTGGCTTATATTTACAGCTGATACATCTATTATAAACATCAGAAGTGTTCTATTTTTCTGAAGATAGTAATTAACTTTTCAAGCTAATACCAGCTGATACCGATGCCATGCTGATTATATTATGTATCCCTCTTACAAAAAGAGCAGTTCTAGATGCTACACTGTTTGAGCTGCTGCAGAGACCAAATATGATACACCATGAGACAGATATTTGAAAACATTTAGCAAAGTACTAGTGGCAAGAAATGACTTCCGTTGAATAGGCAGAAACCTCCAGCAGAGCCGGACTCGTGTTGATCAGCTATCCGCTGCAGCTATTGGAGCTTTCCCATTACTTTCAAGCTTTCAACAGCTTTGGTCTGCTTGGTTTGACTTAAACTGGCAGCCCAGCATGTCAGTGGATTTTTAGCTACCCATTTGAGGGCGTGGCTAGAGCTGATGACGCAGCGTTTTTGGGTCACTGCATTTCAGTAAGCATTGTTTTGTTCAATGCTGAGCTGGTCATAGTTTCTTCTTCTATTGGTAATCCAGCAGGTATTCCATACTTCGGTGCAGTGATTGCTACATTAGGACATCTGCAAGACGTCCCTGAATGATGATGAACCACTGTGACGTCACCTTGGCATGCTTGGAGCTGGCATGGGTGCGCTTGGGCTCTGCTTCAGAACAGGGCCGTTCTGGGTACAGCTTTGTGAAGCCTGGTGTGGCCAAACCGGTGATGGAAAATTGAAAAAGTCATAGTGGAGAAATCCCATTAGTGGAGTTTGAGTGTGGAAGAGGAAGAGACAGAGCAACAACAATAAAACCAATATAATGCCTGTCATTTGAATGGATTAAACTGTATTGTAAAATAAATTCTTGATGGTAGATGTGTGGTATTGGCAACGATTAACAGCATGATGATCAGCAGGTCATTCTAATGTGAAAATTAAAAACTATAATGGCAAGCTAGCTGTTAAACATGCACTGGAATACCTGCTTAAAGCACATGCTCTGAAATACATTAATCACTGAATCACCGCATCGATGACTGTGCAAAAGAATATAATCAGGTAAAGTAATGTGGATGCACCTTTACTCTCAGCAGGTTACTACACTGTGCTAGACACATACCTGAGTTTTCTTCTATTTGGATCTAAATGCTTATTAGAACCTGTAAAAACCATGCTGAAATCATAGATTTTTTTTATTTTTTGTCTCCTGTGATGCAGCAGATTTTACACAGGTGAAAAGGAATGCACTGAGTGAGTTGTGGTAAAGCATAGCTAATTGTTCTATTGTGAGCCATTCTTTCAAAATCAGATGATTGCAGCACCTATAGGTCCTGCCTGCATGGAGCATCTGTACCCATGAAGCAGAGTCAGCCATGTTGGAACAGCTCAGAGGTGGTTGCTCGGTGTTTGTATTTCAAACTGGCTTTGTACCATCCCCCTAACCCCTCCCCCACTCTCTCTGCCCACCAGCACACTCTCTGGGTGTGTGTAAGTGCACTGTCTGTGTGAGTGTGCGTACAGGGAAGTTGTTTGCTCGTGTACATGAGTGCCTCTCTGCCTCAGCCTGTTTTAGTCTTTACCTGTTAATTGGTCTTTTCTATCAATCTAGCTCCTGCACCATGTGTCCAAATACACACTCTTTAGAGTCAGGAGTGTATGGTTTTTAAAGGGGACCATGAAGAGATAACCCTGCAGTATGCCGAGGTTGAATTTGTCTTTAAAATTCCCCTCAGCCCTGCTTTCTGTCGGTTGTTTAGTAGTTGACCTTTCACAGTAGTAGGGTGTGTTTTGTTATTGCGCCACAGGACTTTGCCTCACCTCTGCCCTCTCTCCTGGCTCTCTACCCCTCTGTTCAGGAGATTAGTGCCACAGCCCACTGCTCCCTCCGTCACCTTCCCTGCATGAACACCGACTCTGAAAGCTTTACTAGCTTGCAGTTTAATCCATAAACTCCTTGGGAAAAAAACAGCAGCAATGTCAGGAAGCAGTAAATGAAGTCAAACCCGATAATCCTGATCTGCGGTGTAACCAATTTAATTGAGAGGAGGCTGACATTAAATTATTGCTGGGGGCAAGTATGGCGCTTTTTAAAGTCAACACATGGTATGTCATCCTGATGGTGTCAGTCATGTGTGCACAAACATCCCTGTCTGCTCTCTCGCTCCGTCATCAGAGGGCTCCTGGCGTGAGTCAAGGTTGGGGCTGAGCAGTAGGGTGCTCTGTGTTTTCAAATGAGGTTTCCCTCTCTATCATTAAGCCATGGTGAGTTTCTGAAAAGGTTAACACTGCAGGCAAGGTAAGCTGATCCTGTGACTGGGCTTGAAGGGCAACATCTACCCCCTTTGGTCTGCAGTCCAAAGCCCAGAGATGCCTTAGGCTGGTATGCGGTGCCATATTTGGTCCAAGCCAGTGATTGTTCTTCATTGGAGATGTCCTGATACCAATTTAAAATTCTTGATAAGGCTGTCATGATACCAGGATTGTAAACATTTGTGTGATTGTAGTAGAAATCAATCCATGTTGATACCTGTTTCAGTACCCAAGCAACACAAATACAAGTCATCGTTTTCAGAAATTGTTAACAAACTCCTACACAGTTTAAACTGCAAAATACATCAGCAACTATTGTAAATGTTGAATTTAGACAACTGCTTGTGATTTTTGATTGATTCATTCATCTCCTGAGCACCTGCCTTATAAAACAGACCTAGTTTTTCAAAGCTCCTGCACTCTTATATACTAATGAACATTAAAACAACTAGAGATGCACAGATTATGAAATAAAGACTGATAACCTGTTTGAAGTAACAACTTAGCCAATACAGATGTTTTTGAATGACTTCTGTCGGTGTAACCCTCCTAGAACATTTTCTCACACATTTGACCAGGGAATCAGTTTCGAGTTTGTCCAACCAGTCGCTCCCCTTTGATTTAACAGCTAGATCCACCTGATACCTGGTTGTGATTGAACACATCAGATAGACATTAATAACTGATAATTGTTCATGATGATGCGGAATTTGGTCGATGGGCAATGTTTGTCATACTGATGTTTTCTGATGCTGCAAACAGATATTTAATTGTTGTGATACTGTTGGGATTGAAAATGATCAAATTCTAACAGCCTCACTTTCTCATACATAATTTAATACCAAGACTTGAGTACTAGCTGATAGCAAGTGAGTACAGTTGAAATTCTGCTGATGTCTGGTGTTGTCAGACTCATTTTTTTACTAGGGATGCACAACTGGATTTTTGCAGATATCTGATATGAGTATGTTTTTTTGCCGATATCAGTATAAGTATAAATGCTGTTCAGACCTTAAACTTATGACTTTAAAGCACACTTTAAAATAAGGATGCACCATATTATTGGTATGTGAATAATCATTATAGGCAGATATGAGATTTCTGCCTTTTATTACTACCAATATTTTGGCTATAAAAGTTTGCCTATATCATTTGTAAATATTGGTTGGACCAACAGACCTATGTCCGCTTAAGTCTCTTTCCTTATTCTTTAAATTTTAAAGTATGTATCAGGGACTGAAATTTGTTCATCCTCAAACTTTAAATGATGTGCTTTAAGGACTGAAGTTTTAGGTTTGAAATACTTTCAAACATCAGTATCGGTTAAAATTCTTTTGTAAGTATCTGCATATTTTTCATCTGAAAAAAATGCAATATCATGCATTCTGAAATGAGTATGAACAAAGAAATGACTCATTTAGGTTTGTTATTCCCGCCTTAACTCCACAAACCTATTTATACCACGCTGATATTTACAGCCAGTATACTGGTTGTGAACATTGGTGGAATGAGAGAGTGGCCAATGGGGCTTAAGTCCTGAATGCTTTTTTAAAAGCCAGGAATCTTTCAGGTTGGCTGTAAGTATTTTGTTCATACATGCTATGGTAGATAAATGCAAAAAGAGAAGTGTGATTAACTCTACGGCCTTGACGATCACAACATGGAAATTTGATTTTTAAAGCCAACCATAATAAAGAAGTTGTTTGCATTAACAACTCATTCACTCATTGCAGTATAAAAAGTACTTTAACATTGTTCTGAAAACATAGTTTCACCTTTTTTTGTGGATAAATCAACATCTATAATGCTGTATGTTGCTTTTATGACTTTGGTTTGAAAATGCATGAATGCAGTGGTAAACTTTAACACCACATTCCTACCCTACCCATGCAAAGTAGTTAAAAAAAAAAAAAAACAGACATTTTTAGTAGGCAAAAGCGAAAACTATTGAACGCCAACATGGTATTACATTGTTTTAGAATGATAATGGCACTTTTAGTGCAGTTAGATTAAGAAAAAATGTAACCACTGAGGATTTTTTTTGTTGAGTTTCATCATTTTTGCCCAAATAATAGGTAGATTTGTTGGTATTTTAATTCTAAACGTGTTTTTCAGATTACACAAAAATGGTGCAAACAACTGCCTAATAACATAAGATTTCTGGGGAAGTGCACCCCTGGACCACCTTTTGGTGGGCTTAGCCCCTGATACTTAACACATCTGGCTCTGCACCTGGTTGTAAATATTGGCTGAAATTTTCACATCTGCTCATACTGTTGATTTACTTTTAAAGCTGATACCTGTATAATATTTTGCATCCCTGGCTAATGCTGATATCCATAGTGATATATACTTCATGCTTGCCTTGTAAGCTGCAGCAAGGGATGGGAAATGCAGATTATTTATTTTAAAAATGAAGATTTCATGAGATGTAAATTAAAACAACATTTTCTCATTATTTTAAGGGTGTCTGGTTTTAATGTGGTACCACCCCCAAGAAGTGGCTGTAGTGCACCTGAAAGCTGTTTGCTAACAGCTATTAATTAACAAAAGAAGAATACGAAAGCAGCAATATCTGGTGACTCAACAGAGGAGCTGCTAGCCTCATTTCCCTTATGTATTGGCATCAAATTAACAAACGCAGTAAATATTTGCTTGAATTTTCATATTTGCTGATAACTTTTTACTTTTTAAGCTCAAGTTTTACAAAAAAGTTGTCTTTTATGTCAAGTTAGAGTCAACATGTTTGTCTGTAGATCATTGTTCTGAACAGGTGTATGGTCCGGTAGTTTACCCAGTATCCCAGGTCAATGAAGCTGGTATCAGGATCAGAATATCTGCGTTTCAGTGGCCCTCCTGACCAGCTATCTAACCATCTCTTAACCTCCCTGCCTGCATGGGGCTTAAACTACCGGTACCCTACCCGGCAGGAAACGCATTGAGCCAGCTGCGTAACATTAGACATATGAACTCGTCATCCTGAATCCTGTAAACATCAGTCTAGCTGTTCAAGTAGGTTCGTCTTTCCATCAACACTAACTCTGTGGCTGTGATGCTGTTAGGGAACAGGATAATGTGTTGAAAGTGTTTCTACAAACTGCGCAGAGCACCATGCACTCACAGATGGAGGCTCCATGATGGTGCCGGCCTATCCGTCCCCTGTGGTATTAAGCCTGCTTTCCTGGGCAGCACCATTGGAAGGGGAGCTGGGCCTACACGTGTCCCACCCTAGCTGCATATAGATCAGCCATAATCCATTAGCAGCTCCCTGGAATCCAGTCGGCACAGCACAGTACTGGAGGGGCCAGGGGGAGAGGGTAGCTGAGTGGGTGATGGGGGGAGGAGAGAGCGAAAGAGAGAGAGAGAGAACGAGGGATGAGGAGAGGAGGGGAGGTGGTGGGGGAGGGTTCTTTTTTTCCTCCTGAGCTGGGTTCTCTACTACCAGCCCAGCCCCCTTTTTATGTTGGGCCCACTGGAAAAGCCTCTTGAATCCCCCCATAAAGCCTGCAGAGGTGTGTGCGTGTACGTTAAGGCAGACCTGACTGATATATGGCTTCCTGGCTGGCATCGTAGCAGAGGCCTTTCTTTCTCCAGCAGCCCTGTTTCTCCATTACTGCCTGTCGGGTTGAGTGCCATGCACCCCTGTAGCACGTTCTGCGATTAACTGCAGATCTGGCTTATGTATTCCAGAATCGCTCATTATAATTCATGGTGGGGATGGTGGTGGGTTACTGGGATGTGTGTGCTTGCCCGGTGAGAGGCTGGTAAGGGTGGGAGGAAAGAGCGAGAGCGAGAGGAGAAGAGGAGCAGAGAAAAGACGGGGGAGGGGAAGAAGGCCGTGAGTGGAAGTGTCAAAGCAGAGGAGGCAAGCCCAGGCCTGGTCCTGAGAGTAATGATCACTCCAGCTGATTGTATCAGCGAGTCTGACTGTTCCAACAGAGACACCAGATACATCAGCCAGCCTTCTCCTTCAACTATTTTCACTGTTTTTGCCCAATGTGAAGCAGAGACCATTTTTGAATCCAGATGTGACAGATTTCATCACCATCTTCTGTCTGCATCTTTTATAGGCATTGTTCTTTTATCAAAGGCTGCTCAGTGATTAAAGAAAACAACTTTTGGGCTTTTGCAAGTAGATTTTTCTACATGCTTTATGCAGAATGTCAAATAGCTTGCTGACGCATAAAGATCAAACATAGAGCTTTCTAAAAACAATGTTTACTACACTAAAGTAAGGTCCATGATTCGTTTTTGCTATCTTTCTGATAGAGTTGTTTTGATTTTTTTTTAGCCTAATTATAGCCTCCTTCACTTGCATTGATACTTCCACTGACTCCATATTGATATCTCTAGCCAAAAGCAAAGCAAATGCCAATTCAAGTTTGGAATTCATCCCCAGACTTTTATCTGCTTAATTTTTCCTGAAGGAAGGAAGAAGCCACACCTGACCTTAGAACTGTGCCTCAGTTAATGCTCTAAATCTACTACCTGTACTGGAATTAAAAAAATATTGCAGATACTGCACTCGATCAAAAGTACAGTGTTATATTATCCTAGGAGTATTTGTGCAGGTAGGCAAGGTAGGAGTCATGAGGAGGACAAAAGTAGAGCACTCTACTAACTATGTATTGCTAGGAAGTGGAATGACAATAATCTGATGAAAATAAAACAAACTTTGAAAATGATTTAAGAAACTTTAATGGTACTAAAGCATTCATTTTTACTCAGTAGCTGTGATGACTCAAACGTAAGTACTTGTAAAAGCCATATTTGCATGAATCCTGAATCAAAGCTCAAAGTCTATACTGAAGTTACATTTTTATTGCTTTATTTCAAATCTATTGTGTTGGTGAATAGAAGCAATTGTTTTATTTTTTTTAATAACCACTGATCAAATGCTTGTTGGACAGTATAATGTGATCGTGATTAACGTGGTGATTTTTAGGTTGGCCAACATACACAAACGATAAATCATGGTGGTCTTTCATCAACCAGATTATTATTAGCCCAATATTAGATCGATAAACCAGGGATGAATGGTTTAAAAAATATATCCATATGCAATTACTGGCAGATTTGATCGCGACAGCTGTATTGACAGGGATGGACCTTTATGTCATTCTCATTTTAGATAAGGAAAACATACAAACAAGTAAAGGAAGAGTTTTGTAAAGTATTCTGAAAAAACATCTAAATGTTTGCATCATCTTTAGAAATAAAATCTCAGCCGCAAAAAAATGTATTAAACTGTTTTTTATAAACACATTTCAAGTTGAAAAAATATTGCACCATCTGTGATTTGAAAAATTGCAGCATGCCATATTGCGATTCGATCTGATTTCCAATTAGATACCCAGCCCTATTTGTCATGATACCAAACCTTTAAGCTTTGATATGATAGTAATACAAATGAAAACAATATCACAATACAGGTATGTGTATAACCACTAGGGCTGAACGATTTTGGAAAATAATCTTTTGCGATTTTGTTTTTTTCCCCATATTGCAATTGTGATTTGATGTGCAATTATTCCTTACCTTTCTTTTATTCCTAAACAGGGGGTGAACAATTCTTTAAATGTGTCTAAATCTGTTGATTTGACTCGTACTTCAAATTGGATATGAATTGTTGCATTGAAGGGTTTTTGTTATTCTCATATTTAATAAGAAAGTTCAAAAATGAAGAAGGTAGGATAATTGTAGACAATTCTAAAACATAGCACCTGAATGATTGCATGATATGTCACGCATAACATCTGCTGCAAAAAAGTTTAAAACTGGTATTATGAAACTAATATCAGGTCAAAGAAATAATGCACCTTTTGCAATTTGAAAATTGCAACAGGCCATATTGTGATTTAATTTAATTTCCAATAATTTTCCAGCCCTAATAACCACCCAAGTATATTTGCAATGCATTCTTAGAAAATGAATTTCTAATCACCATCTGCTGACATGAGAAACATTCACTAGCAGGTCTTTCCGGTAGATGCATCATTGTCATCATTGCAATGTCTCTTGAAATAAAGCTATATATGCCATCATGTTTACAGTTTTCTGCTGCAATCTTGCACCCAATGATGCAACATTCAGCTTTCACACAGCTCACCTGCTATGATTACAAAATAATTAGAATTACAGAATAACCATAGCAGGTGACCTATAATGACCATGATTGTACAATATTAGGGATGGGTATGGTTTGGGTTTTTTCTGATACTGGTGCTAAATTAATACTTTTTATACAGTGTCCCTGCCCAAGTGGTGCCTGGATTGATACTTTTGAGAGTGTGTTGAAATATAAACACACAAATTACATGATGATTTTCTTGCCTTTCATTTCGGGTGGTGGAGTATTGATATCGGTGTTGTATATCCGTCTGGTAGGTAACAGATGTGTTGGTACTGATACCATGCTGGTACCAGATTTCAATGCTCATCCTTACACAACACACTGCTGATGAATGGTGCCAATATGGCAGAAACAGAAAGTTAAATTCACAGAATGAGGCAGGTGTGGCAATCCTTTCTGCCCAATTAAGTGTATTCTATGGGGAATATTGACATCGGTGGCTGTTTTGATACCATTGCAACATTGAAGATGGCCCTGGGTTCTAAAAGTTGCAGGCAAGCTCCAACACACTGGCACTGGCAGTATTTCAGAACCGAAATGTAGATTTGTTTCTACATTCAGGAAACATACAGGAGTTTGCCTTCATTTCTCTCCAATGTTTGTTTAAACTAGAACTACCTTAATGCTATCAATCATTAACATTATGGAGAATTGTTATACAAGTGTAATTTCAAAATATAATGAAGAATTAAAGATTTATAACCTTAGCTTATGTTGATTTGAACCTACTCTCTTGATTTTATTTGCTTACAACATGGTTATTCCATATACCAAACACAGGCTATCTGCACATCTGCCTCAATCCTGTGATTTGATAAATACCTTTGCTCTGATACACTTTTATAAATTTCAACCTTTGCCCTCATTTCAGAGAGAGTTTGGTAAACAGACATTAGCCCGGTGTATTTACATTAATGCTTATTGCTGAGTTCAGGAACCACTCCCTATTTCCAGCTTCATATTATGAAACATGATTTTCAGTAAATCTCCAGGCTGGCACTCGGTAAAAATTGCACATTTTCACATGTATTTAGAGCTTGAGTTAAGCATTCCTGCATTACTCTGTAATCTCCTGTAATACAGAATACCCAGCCCTGATCACGGCATTAAAGCTATGTGTCCATTTTCCCAGCATGCCCAGGACTTTAAGCACACGTTAAACAGGAGTCAGGACAAACCCAGCTATTCCAACTTAAGCACACCAATACTGTAATCACCAGACATGAGCTTTGGATTGGTGCTTTACATCTATTACCATATTTTGAGTTAATGATGTGTGTGTGAGACTAGAATGAAAACCCAGCAGTTTCTAACAGGTCATCACTCTAGTTTAACAGAGAATGCAGCTAGCCTGTCCTATTTCCATAAATGAGGGCCTCTCTGGGGGATCAGGTGTTGCCGTCCTTGTCTTTGAGCCACACCCTCTCCCCCCACTCTTCTAGCCCAGCTCCTGTGTAGTTTTACGTGCTCAGGTGACACCTAATCCCTTCCCCCTGGCTCTGTGCCAACGACCCCCAACCCAACACAATGGGGCAGGACTGACATTACTATGACCTAATGTAGACAAGACCCAGCCAAGTTTCCAAAGAGGGCACCCCACCGAAACTAGAGTTACTCCATGAAGATAGGGAGGAGAACCTGAGGGGGGGTGGTACCCCGGAGAAGTAGTTACTTTAGCCTTTATTCTGCTCCACCCTTTGGCCCTTTGTGCCAGAACAGTGGCAATGTGTGCAATCAGAACCTGATCCATGTAGGGTTGCAATTTGTTTTAAAAGGAAGACGAGAGGGATGGAGGGTTCCAGTTTCTAAGCTGCCGTGTGATTATGTGGCATGCTGTGCAAACAGTTTGCTAATTTACTCGTGAGAGCTAAAAGCTTAGATTGATGTGCTCACAGTGGGGGTCATAACACAGGCTTTACTTGTTGGTGTCAAACATGTAAGCACTTTGAAGCTTCTGTGGGAATCTTTTATTTGTTGTTAATCTTAGAAAGCCAACCAAAGTCATCCTGCTTTGTTTAAAAGCTAATCTGTAACTCAGGAGTTGTTCAGACAATGCATTATCAGGGATTACATTCTGTTTTGGGCATTTGGATACCAAGTGACTGCACTTTAGCACGTAGGTACGTCTTCAGCGATAGCCTGATCAGAACTCACTCATGCAAACAACAGCCCATACACCATTTCTGTGGCTCTGTTATAATGGCTCACATGCTGTGTACAGTGAAGCTCCCTGCATGGCAAATGCATAGGTGCAAATTAGCCACATGCTAAGAGGCTAGTCGTGCCTTTTTAACAGCTTTTCTCCCCCATTCTGTCATAAACATACCTTTATAGTAAACAGTGCTCTGCTATTTGGTGAAACAGTCTTGAGGGGTACTGTTGATTTAAATAAATCAATTCAAGATGGCTTGCTTGATGATGTTGTCATCAAATGAGCATGCTCAGAGAGCTGCCCCCTTATGTGAGAAATGGAGAGCAGGTCCCATTTTTAAAGACGGTTTCCTTTTTCTGTTTCTGTACATTGTGACATAAATTTCTCAAATCTATCAGCCAAGATGGTCTACAGGTAAATAAAAGAAAACAGTAAATTTAACCCCCAACTTCTGTCTCTCTGCTCTGGCACAGAGCCAGGCAGCTGTGCACTGATCAGAAGCAGTGTATTTTACATTTTAGAGGATCATATTTCATGTGAGTGGATCAGACTTCACGCTCACACCATCCTAGAGCAGATTTTGGACTATACTGGATTATGGACTTCTTTTGATCATTTTGCTGTCCAGAGAAATGTTTCTGCTCTGTTCATGTCTTTCTACCAAGGACATTTACTGCGTTAAGCTACATTTACTTCATTGTTTGTCTCTGATGCAACACCTTATGAATTTTGTTGGAGCCTTTTTCATAAAAAAAGCTTTTTAACCACCAAATTGTTATTTTTTTGGCCCTTAGAGACTACGATTCGGGCACTAACACCATTTTAAAAAATCACTACTTATCACTGGTTTCGGGAAAAAAAAAAAACAATACCCAACCCTATTCATAATTAATTCCAGTCTGTTGCATAACCACCTAAAAAAAATCCTTACTGATTTGTTTTATTGTGAATTTTAATCCATTACTAGGCTACAACAAACAGGATAATACATTTTGAAAAGACATTCTGCTTTAAATAATGACAGCTTTGTTTTCCAATGATGCATTTGCATGCTGCATTCATTAAATAATCCAAAACCCATTGCAAAAAGTTGTGGCTTTTATCATTATAGCCATATCAAGTGTGGAAACCATTTGTGTGCTCCACTGAGGTCAATATTTCCTCGTCTTGATTTGGATCAAAGATTGTCTTAGAGACCTAGTGTCTTTTTAACTAACATCTCCATCGTCAAACTAACCACCCTTTTTTTTTTTTGTCTTTCAGCTTCAGGTGGTGCTCGTGTAGGAAGAGAGAGTGAGTGAAGGAAAGAAGGAAGGTGGAAATGGAACTGCCAAATCATGCCAAACAACTGCTGCTGCAACTCAACCAGCAGAGAGCCAAGGGCTTCCTGTGTGATGTCATCATCGTGGTGGAGAATGCGCTCTTCCGTGCCCACAAGAACATCCTCGCGGCAAGCAGCATCTACTTCAAGTCTTTGGTCCTCCACGATAACCTCATTAACCTTGACACAGAGATGGTGAACCCCTCTGTATTCAGACAAGTTCTGGACTTCATCTACACTGGGAAGCTCCTGTCCTCGTCGGACCAGAGCAGTGAGCAGAACTTCAGTGCCCTCTTAACCGCAGCTAGCTACCTCCAGCTCCATGACCTCGCTGCTCTGTGCAGAAAGAAGCTCAAGCGCAGTGGCGGGAAACCACTGCCAGGTAAACCCTCCACTCCAGGTCCCCTCAGCCGCTTACGCCTCAACAACCAGCGCCTTTCCTCCTCCACCCCTGCTGGCCCCAACAACCACTATCCTCCCACACCCTCCGATGCCGACCAACCACAGCCAGATGAAGGCCTTCGGGACAAGCTCTCAGACGATGAGATGTACGTTGGCAGCTCTGGGAGGAATGGGAACGGGGGGAATGGCAGCAGTAACGGTAACCTCAGCAGTGGAGGAAGTGCTGGAGAGCCAGATCTTGGACTCGACTTGTCCAAGAAAAGCCCTCCCTCTGCGGGCGCGGTCACTGATGCCCTCAGCCCACACAGCAATTCCCAAGAATCCCCACAATCTGCCTCAGTATCCACAACCAACAGTGCCTCACTGGATGACTCCTCTACCACCTTACCAGGAGTAGACACCGAGACCACAGAGCTCAACTCTTCCTCCAAAGCTTCTGAAGAAACCCAAAACCAGCCTGATGGCCCCCCACCCCAGAAGAAATCCAGACAGGGTGCTCGCAAGAATGAATGGCCTAAGAAAGAGGCATCAGGGTTGAAGTCTGAAGACCAAGACAGGCCCCTGGTTAATGGTGTGATTGTGGGCCCTAAAGAACGCTCTGCTGGAGGTGGGAGTGGTAGCAGCTTTACCTCTGACCAGTCCTTCCAGTGTAAAGATGACGAAGAAGGTGTAGAAAACGGCCAGGAGCACAGTGAAGAGAGCGGGCAAAGTGACGGAGAGAGTGCAGGAGGTGGAGGAGGAGCAGGAGGGGGGCATGGCGCCAACTACGTGTACCGGCAGGAAGGTTTTGAACCAGCATTCGGAGACAACCTCTATGTGTGCATTCCCTGTGGTAAGGGCTTCCCCAGTTCTGAGCAGCTCAACGCTCATGTGGAGACGCACACCGAGGATGAGCTGTACATCAAAGAAGAGGGAGGGACCTTTGTGAAAGAGGAAGATGAGGAGGAGGCAGAGGACCTCTCTGCTCCTGTTGGCCCCTCTGCTTTTGGCTCTGAAACGCGTCCGTTCAGGTGTACAGTCTGCAGTAAGAGCTACAAAGACCCGGCAACACTGAGACAACATGAAAAGAGCCACTGGTTGACCAGGCCTTTCCCCTGCAACATCTGCGGCAAAATGTTCACCCAGAGGGGCACCATGACACGCCACATGCGCAGCCACCTCGGGCTCAAGCCGTTTGCATGTGAAGAGTGCGGCATGCGCTTCACACGCCAGTACCGCCTGACGGAGCACATGCGTGTCCACTCGGGGGAGAAGCCGTATGAATGCCAGCTATGTGGGGGCAAGTTTACCCAGCAGCGCAACCTCATCAGTCACCTGAGAATGCACACCTCACCCTCTTAGAAATGCATCAAGCCAAAGAACTCTGGGAATAGAATAACAAACATTTCTCTAGCTTTTTTTCCATCTCAACAGCAAAGAAACGCACATGTACACGTTCACAAGCAGACAGTTCAGTAATAATTCCGGTTTACAACGCCCTGGCTAAGTGAATGATGTAGCTGTTAGCCACACAGGGCTCTTGGTGGCGGTGGGATCTTGTGGATGCAAGGATCATGTCATCATTTATATCAAGCGATGTCTGCTCACCTCTCAGGAGTTCTTTGAGGGACACTGACTCCTGTCTCTCTCCAAAGTCACAAAGCCATTGTACAGTGGCATGACTTCTGGTCTGTGTTGCTAGTCTGTCAAATGTGAATGTGGGTACTGATATCACGTCAAGCCCCGACACCTCATATCCCTCAGCAGCCTTTTTCTCTTCTACCTGTGAGACTTTTTCAGGTCGCTCCTCGATCTGATTAACTCTAGATGGTTCCCCTTCTGTGCTCCAGTGCTATTTTGACCAAAAACCCGTGCAAACAATACTGGCAATAATTCAGCAAAAAGATTATTTCTACCCTGACAGCTTTATATCCTTTGTTATGTTGGTGATGGGGATCTGTATGTAAGAGGAGGGGTTTGGGACCATCTCCATGCTTTAACTGAAAGTTCTGATAGAAGATGGGATGACGTTGGATTGAGTTTTACAGACAACAAATACACAAAGTCCTCCTTACAGCTGTGATAGAGAGGACTTTCTTTGTTTTTGGGTTTTGCCTGCTAGTGCTCCCAGGAGGAAATCCTGGTTAGAAAGATGAGGTACTCGTTTTACTTAAAGAACTTGTAATGTTTCAGTGAATGTTTAAACTGGAAGGTCTTGGGATTTTTCTTGTGGAGGGGAGGGATTTGGGAGGTGGGGGTAGTTTGACGGGGAAAGAAGAGGGTGTTTTAGGCTGAACGTCACGTTCAGTGGGTACGTTTATTTTTTGTCTGTATAGCTTTCCTCCCCTCAGAAAAAAAGAAAAGTCTATCTATATAGGCTTGTGACCTTGCTACCTCTGATTACTCTTACAAACTCTATGTTGATTAGTTGAAAGTTCCTATGTAATTAAATGTAAAAAGTGTGTAGATTATGGTAACTTTTCACCTGATGCTTTAACCTGCCCATCTCTCAACACAGGTTTTTAATGCTCATAGATTTTACACATTTAATATTGTTTTAGCTGTTTCTACTTGTCACATATAGCTTTTTCGGGTGCCCTGCTCACTGTGGCCCCACCTCAAAGTGTACTGTAGCTTCCTGCCCGGAGCAAGTAGTGGTTAGTTAGTGTAGATGTATAGTGTTCCAAAGATCTTATGAATGTCGAGGAGAACAGAGCTAACTAACAAACTTTGCTAGACAAGTTCATAACCAAAGTTTTTAAAAAGATGTACTTAAGATATATAGCATACTAAATTATTTCACTTTTGATTTTCTTTTTGCTGTATAAAACAAATTATGAATTATATTCTAAGTCCAGGCAAAGAAATCCACTCTTTTTGATGGAGTTTTGGCCAATGACTCTGACACTGAGGAAGGAAAGCTTGTGCTGATTGGTGGGCCGGTAAGATGTGAACTTTACCAGTGAGCGAAAGTGGTAAAGTTGAAAAGACATGCTCCCCCCCGGACATGTGTCTTTAGTTTGTTTGTATCCAGAGTCCTTATCACTTTATATTCCCTGACTTTAAAAACAGGACTTGATGACATTGTATGTGTTCTGTTCAGACCAAAAAAAGAAAAAGACAAAAAAGATAGGAATTATAATCAGAATTTTAATGTGAAGTTCAAGTTGCTTGTTAGTTTTTTTTTTTTTTTGAGCCAGGCTTGTGAAAACTTGTAATAAGAAGGGAGAAGCAGAGATGCACTGGACAGCTGGACAGCTCATCGGTCTCCTTCAGCACCCTTATGTTTCTGATTGTATTCCATTATACCCCTGATTGATTTTAAATTATTTGAAACCTCTAAAGCTTTACCTCATCATAAACAACCAGAAGGAGGGAACGGCCCCTCTGTTGCCTGTCCGGTGTATCTTCTTTGAACAGTAACACTGTGGAGCATGAACCTTCACTACAAGTTTTTGGTATAGGCATTCCTCTATTATGTTGTTTTAACTGTCCTCTTGATTTTTATTTTTTAAATTTCTCTTTTGTCCTCATGTTATGGTCTGTGAAATGTTCGTTATCATAGGGATGCAGCTACAGTTACACAAACATCACTACCATTTTAAGGTACCTGCGTCCTGGACTCCCACACTTGTTACTTGCTTATGTTGGTATCTTGCTGTTAAGCAGTTGCTGTTTAGTGATTGCATGGTTCATCTATGAATTTTCGCACTCCCCCCCTCCCCAAAACACCCACATTATTTATCGCCTGATCCATTGTTGCTTGTGACCTCTTCTAGCTTAAGAGGGAGTCCACAATGCATTGCCTTCAAACATTATTGTACTTGTCAGCACTTACTGCAGTACAGCATAATGTCTGTCATGCAAACAGTGTTTTTGTACAAGCTCCCTAGCCATCTCTGCAAAGACTTTGCAGCTGCATTTGAATGCTTGCTTGTTTGACATTACGAAGAAAAAAATCCAAACTGTGACCATACTACTACTACTACTATTACTACTACTAGTACTACTACTACTCAAATACTTCAGGGATTGTTCTGCGTCTGTGAATGCAGACTCTCAGCTACATTTGTAAGACGTAGTATTGTATGGATTTCTCTGTATTTTAATCATGGGAAAAGCAGAACACTAGTTTCATATTTAAGACAAACGGGGGGTACTTTTTCAACTAACACAAAGAGCCTTGACAAAGGCGAGGCAGCTCGAAAACAAGTCTACATTTTAGTTAGTAACTCAGTATGTTCAGAAATAGTTGCGAAGTTGTACAAAGAACTAAGAAGAAAAAAAAAAGCTCATACCCAAATCCACAAACTATTTTTTAAACCAAAGCACATTTGAATGATTATGGAACCATGTGTGGCTCTAAAAAAGAAACATATGTATTTATCTCATTGTTTACATAAACTTTAACAGTTTTACAGACCTCAGTCGAGGCTCGGCCAGTCAGAGAGGTGGTTTTGTGTGTATTTTTTTAAAAGATGCTTTTCCACAGAGGTTGCTGCCAAAACAAAAGCATGGCGTCAAACATGGGGTGAACTGCTGCATATTCAATGAAGGGGAGGAGTTTGAGGTTCAGGGGCACCCCCCCCCCCCCCCCCACCTTCTGCCAGCTGGCTTTTTGGGGGTGACCCTGCGCCCCTGGTCCCCCCTGCCCTCTGGCCTGTCTTCGGATGGGATCACAGCTATGGGGGTGGGCAGTGCGTCCTTGACGTATTAATCAAAAGGCATTGTTAGTCAGGGTCTTTAGCTCAGTGTTGTGTCTCTGTGTTTACCCAAATGCACTTGAGGACTACCTCTGCTGATTGGGTCTTTTAATATGTAGGAGTGGGTGGGTGATGCTCGTATGCTCGGGGTCGTTTTAGTACAATGGTACATCTCTTATGCTGGCGGTTCTTGAAACCTATCTGGAGAATGTAGCTTCGATTTGTTCTCTGCATGTAAACAGGCTTCTCTTGTAGTCTTAACTGTGAATGTTATTGTCGTATTTCTGCTTTTATGATGTTTTGAAACGATTTTTTTCTATAGCTGCCTGTGTTCTGTGGGTGAAAAAGCAGCACAAACCTCTGGCTGGCCGGGCCTCAAACAAAGTTGGTGCAAACACTTATTAACAGTGTTCTTTTTTTATCAAATGTCTATTGTCAGTGATGAATGTATTTATTTCTGGTCCTGCCCTAACCTCTGCAAAGATTATTCTCAGTGTGTGAGACTGAGGTGGAGGCAGGACCCTCTTTTTTGTTTTTGTTTTGAGGATTTCAAGCTGAGAATCAAAAATGAGACACAAAACATAGCCATTAACCACAATCTGTGAAGTTGACTCTTTTTTGGGGGGATTTTATTTTTTTCCAACTCAAAGAAAATGGTCTATGGCATTTATAATATCTTCTTTACCTGACAGTCTGTAGGGTTTTTATCTCATGTGATTCACTCTGGGTGTTTTTCACCCGTTTTTGAGTTCTTGCTGAACGACTGCACGCCGAGGGAGTTGAACTTTAACTCCTTGCGTGTGTCTGTGGACACAGGTGGGACGCTGTGACCTGCCTGTGCAAAAAAAAAGGAGGCTACTGTATCTTCTCCAGCTAGCTCTGTCTGGGTGTTGCCATGCTGCTGCCATTAGGAAAAAAATGCTCTCACACCAAAAAACGCACACATAACCAACAATTCTTCTCTCTGCTGAATGTTAACCACCGTCTACTGTTACATTGTCTTAAACCACCCGCCACTTCCCCCATCTCTTGTTCATGACCTTTGTTTTTTAGTGTCTGTTAGCTCTACATTGGAGGGTTGAGATAGCTTTACTAAGTGCACTTTGTATGTTTTTCAAAGCTTCTGGGAAGGCCCAGATGCACTCATATCACTTCCCATTTAACTGACGGTTTACTTGTCTTTCCTCCTCTTACCTCATCATTGTTCATGCGTGTTTGTAGAAACATCATATCAGTATGCAGTGTTACAAAAGCTTTAAAAAAGAATATACAAAGCAGGAAATATGACCGAGTTGCTATATTCGCCTCGGAGCACTCATGTTTTTCTTCGTTTTATGGTTGTTACACCCCGTATGGATGTTGCTTTCCATCTTCTTCAGGCGCTTTGTACAGTAGAGGGGCTGGTCTGTCTGGTTTTTACCTCGGCAGACTAAAACCAAAGCCAGTTTAAAAATGGCCTCCAGTGCCATTAAAGCAGCTATAAGCTTTATTGTCCCTCGCTTTATCTCAGTCACACCTGACCCTGCTTTAGCCCTTTGACTGTCTGAAATCTGTCACTGCCCAGATGACTGTATCTCCACCCTGCTGCATTTTACATTTCACATCAATATTTACTGTACTTCCAGTGATGTTGACTTAAAAAAAACACCAAATTACCTCAAAAACTTTCAGTGTTTACACAATTTTGCTATCTTGCTATTACATCTCAGCATTTATACTTTTTTTTTCTTTTTTTTTTTTTTTTTTTGCCGTCCACATGTAACCAAAATATGCTTTCTGAAAGGAGTTTGAAGCGGCATAACCTTTTTACTTTTACAAACCTTTACAAAGGCACAGTGTCACCTTCATGTTCAGCCCATTAATGGATGGACATGATTAGCTGCTAAAATAAACGAGTACTTGAAAAGTTGATTAGTGGAGCTGCCCATGCAGTGGGTGTATCAAGCTTCCTCTCTGGTCTCCTTTCTTCAGGAAGATCCTCTTAATAATGTATCAGGATCCGTGGGGCTGAGAGGCCCTGGAAACGGACATGTAGGGTCTTTGCTGATGAATAATTAAAAGGCCAAGAAAACCCCTCCCCCTTCGCAAACACACTTCTTGTGCAAAGGTGTACACACCCAGGTGCACTTTGGTTGCTGGCATGCGTGCATGCACAGAGCAAACATGGATGCCACCGTCTAGACTTCAAACATAACCTCGCACGCACACACCAGTGTTTGAGGTGAGACTCTGTGACCCTTTTTCTTGGCTTTTGGCAACACCCAGGCTGGGCTCGCGTTTTATCTCCACTCCTCAGAGAGCTCGTATTCAGGTCAGAGCCATCGTCGTGCATAGCGACCGGGCTCGCAAACTCAAAGTGTCATAAAAATGTAATACAGCTGACCTCAGCACTCACAACCTTGCAGTCTTAATGTACAGCAGTGAGGAAAAATAAACTGTTATTTTATGATCTTTTCATTAAAAGCTTGATTGAAAACCAACAATGTGTTTGACTTTTCTTAGTCTTCTGTTATCTTGCTGTACATGTTCCTGTCCATATATAGTAACTGAAGTTTCACATCTTACACCTCATGTTCCTTGTCTCTTTTCAGGCATGGCTGCCTCTGGGTAAATTGATGTTTATTCCATCAACATACCAAAGTGATGTGTTATGTGGTGGCGTGCATGTCTGTTTCACTCCTCTGAAATGTAAACCTGTTGTCACCTATCTTCATACACAATAGGTAGAAAGCCAGTATGCAGAGAGCCATATCAAGTGAGGCGTAGGGTGGGGTAACAGAGAGACTGCTCTATATTAGAGCCATGCAGAGACAGTAAACATGAACAGTGCCTATAAAAAGTATTCACTCCCTCAGATGTTTTACCCTTTTATTGATTTCATAAACCAATCATAGTAAATATTTGGCTTGTGTTTTTTTTTTGTTTGTTATTACAAAAAAAAATAATGACATGAAAATAAAGAGTTTAATGTAAAATAAGTGACTGCATAAAAATGAATCCCCTTCAAGTTAGTATTTAGTAGATGCATCTTTGGCTGCAATCACAGCACTGAGTGTGTGTGTGGATAGGTCTTAATCAGGCTTGCACATCCAGACACTGCAATTTTACTCCATTCTTCTTTGCAGAACTGATCAAGCTCTGTCAGATTGCACAGGGATCAGGTATGAACAGGCCTTTTCAAGTCCAGCCACAAATTCTCTACTGGATTGAAGTCTGGGCTTTGACTCAGCCACTCCAAAACATTCACCGTGTTGTCTTTAAACCTTTCCTGTGCAGCGTTTGCTGTATGCTTCAGGTCATTGTCTTACAGAAAAACTAGAAAAGCACTCAGAGAACGCAGACCTCCACCATTAGCCCTATCTCCCAATAGTAGAGAATCCTTTAAAAATTCCTGGATCCAGAAGGTGATTCAGATCACTCCCAAAATCTTATCAGTTCTTCCTTATGCCATTTCTGACATTTCCTGAAAACTTCATCAAAATCCGTCCACAGCTTTTTGAGTTATGTTGCTAACAAACCAACTAACAAACCCTGCTGATCACATAACCTCCTTGGTGGAGGTAATACATCTTCTCCCAATCTGTACTTCTCTAAACTACAGCTAAACTACACTGTTGCTGTGAGATTCTATTGATACTATTAGTCCACCATTGTTCATATTCAGCTCCAATAGCACTGCAACAGCAAGGCAGCAGTCATTAACCACAGCTACAGGGTGCCACTAGTGACCATTTCACCTGGATTATGAGCCTGGAATGTTATTTAAATTGTTCAATGATCAATAATTTGTTTAACTGACTAGTTATTCTGTTTGTGACAAAAGTGAGATCCAACTAACCATTTACCTGGCTTATCAAGAACATCCTTAGATTTAGCACCATCACCCATGCCCTGCAGTGAAATTTATTATATTTCCTGCCAAGCTGCATTCACACATGGGCACATAGGCAGCTGGCATTAAGAAATGTCTGGATAGAACACCACCTTGTTTGCTCAAAATGCTGATTTTTTTTGTTTGTTTAAGGTATACCTTAGGGGTTTTATGCATTTATTTCTAGAGAAGTAAAGAGGACAGAGGCTAGAGTCGGAAACAGGGATGAGAGGGGGAGAGAGATATGCAGGAAAGGAGCTGCAGGTGGGCCACCAGCAAACATGGGGGGACCAAAATGCGAGGCATATCTGTGCCACAAAATTATGATTTTTATTTTTTAAAGGTGTAACTATTATTTTATTGTGATATATTTATCTGCATTTAAATCTATATTTGTATTCAGAATGGCGGGAATATAGTGCATATCTGTAGATGCTTGTTTAGCAAAAACTTCAAGAAGAGCATGTCCCAGGAATCTAACTTTGAGCTAAGCCCTGGAAATGTAACACTTCTGATTCTGCCAATAGTGTGGAGGCTGTTGTGCTTGAAGTGGGCAGCCTTGGTTCAAATCCAGCGTGTGTTTTCAACATCCACCTTTGTATCTCAATAAAGGCATAACAACCTAAAAACATCTTTAATGTATTTGTATATATGATCAGTATCAGCTTCACTGACAAGCTATTTTAACAAATACAAGGACTTTGATACGAGTTAACTGAGCTGTCTAAGTATGGCTCTAAATATCAAACAGTACAATCCCCTATCACTTACAAACCAGTCCCTTTTTTAGGAGTCATTCTAATGTAAAATATTCTCATTATCTGTTGACTCTTGCTTCATATATAACTAGAAGATGTCAATCTTCTAATCTAAAGCTCAACATAGGACAAAACATGTCAGACTATCCCTTTATCATGTAACAAAGTAGCTGAAACAAGATCATGTATGACTTCATGTAACTGTATTGTTAGAGGTTTCGACTATTGTCCCACCCATCTGTGGCAAACCCTGGCCTTTTCCAGCCTGTCTTTGGCCCCCTCCCCCTAAGTGTTTCTCCCTCTCACTCCCTTTGATGCCCAGACAGGAATGCCCATGGCTGTATGCTGCTGTCCTGACAAACACTTGAAGTAAACACACTCACAGACATCACCCGCTCACGCACACACCCTCCTCAGGCACACATGTAGCTAGCTCCTTCAGCCTCCATGTTGGTTTCGTGTTGGTGTTTTTTCACCTCTTCTGCTGCTTCCTTGCATGTCATTTTGAGTTCATTATTTTCCTCCATCATATTTTTTTTTTTATTTCCTGTCCTTTTATCTTTTTTTCTCATCATCTCTGCTCAGGTCGGACAGCAGGAAGCTGGCACGTTTATTGCTCCTCTGTGCCATTAGAAATGCACTGTGCCCCCAGAAGTGTCACATGCTAAATGACCCTGAATGGGGGTCGCTGGGACACAATGGCCCTGGTGACGATAGCCCTACCATGCCCTCCCCCACCCGGGACCATCTCTCCCCTCACTTCAGCGCCAAGCAGATACAATAGTGAGAGCGTATAGGGGGTGGGATGGTCAGCTCAGCACAGGGTGGACATTACCCACAGTAAGGAGCTGGAGGGCCTGTTTGTCTGCCAGGGGGAGCACTAATGTTGAGGGCTGTTTTCCTAAAGAACAAGCAAAGTCTGAAGAATTTATCTGATGGGAAATTCCTGGAAAATGCCCCCAACTTCTCCCCAGTTTTTCCTCTCCCACTGGGTCTGTGAGCATGAGTGGAATTCACCAGGGTCTGCCCAGGTGGGTCCAGGCTTGCCTCTGCTTGTTTGGGATGGTCCTCTATAATCTGAGGAATGTGGATGAGAGATGCCTGGCCTGCCCATGGTGGGCGAGGGGAGATGGACAGCGTCTCTTTTAAGTGGTACACACACAGAAAACAGGACTCACACACCCGCTTTTATCTCCACCACCAGATGACCCTTTTGTCTCCATGCTGACATTAGACAGAGGGACGCTAGCCTTGGTCACTGGCTCTGTGTAAAGAATACTTCTATAATTACTGTTGATTGTGAAGATTTAAAACTTTCATCATGTCAGTATAGTGGAGCCAGAAGTCAGTTAGCATAGCAAACAAAGATAGCAATCTGAAAGCACTGCATGCCATTTTATGATCCAACATTTGCCAAGAATTAACAAGATATGAAGCTGTTTATCAGCAAGGTTTGTTTTCTTTAGTCCAATCCAGACTAGCTGAGTTAGGGTTAGGGTAAGGTTCTGCACTAAGCAAGCTAACCCAAGGTTCATGTTTTGTAACCTTGCAAAGCAGATGGATTGTCCAGATGCCATGTCTGTCATCGGGCAAATCCATTTTGCAAAGCTCCAATCTGAAACAATTCTGCCAGGCCCGAAAATAGACCTGTTGTCTTGGAGGCCCATAGCAATGTCTGCTGCTGTTATAGCAATTAGCTTGGATGTATCTTAAGTATAGCAGCAGTTTTATCAGAACTGGACCACATTTCTTTATTAAATAAAGAGCAAAGGACATTACTGAAAGCTTTTCATGACAGAACAGATGTTCTGATCATGTTTACTTGTACTGTAAGCCGGTACAATGGAAGCGGCCAATGTAGCATGAATATAGCAATAATATAGCATCTGTTTTATCAGAACTGGGCCACATTTCTGTATCAAAACAAGAGCAGAGAGCCACACTGTAAGCTTCTCTGGGCAGAGATGTTTTTAGATTTTTATGTTTTTATATCTGTGTGAAACCACAAATTGAAAATTTTACTCTGCAGTAGTCTGTTTGAAAATATTCAATTGGATTAGGAGGTACTGAAATGTTGGAGCGGAGGTGGCCTAGTGGTTTAAGGCGCTCTCTTATCCCCATTTCCGATTCTGTCCACTGTTCTCCTCTGTTAATAAAGGCATAAACAGCCCAAAAATAAATCTAAAAAAGAGGAACTAAAATGCCTACCAAAACCAATCCAAGTGGTCAATTTTTCCCACAGTATGCTAATCTAATCTAGCTAGCTTTTTATGCTGCATTCTATGTACCTCAGAAGTCTGATGCTGGGACTGGGAATGACGTCACTCCAGAGTTGAATGCATTTCATTTGCTATAAGCTTGTAACTGGAGGTACTGGGAGTTGCTCCGACTTATGAGTTAAAATTACGAGCCCATGGCACATTTTTGATGACGTCACCATGGAATATCCGAGTCCTGAGATAAAACAGAACGCACCATTATTCTATGCACCGGAGTACCGTTTTTGTTTCATTTATTTCTTTGAAAAGTTAGTTTATTACATGCACCTGGCTAGCTAAGTGAATACTAATGCCCCAGAAAACCCATTTTTTTGGTCATTTTGAAGATATGTGACACTAGGGCTTTAAGAGAAAATGGGCATTGGATGTTAGATCATGGTATTAGTTGTATACTGTTCGACCTGTTCTGAGATCAGGTGCAGAAACTAAATGGAAAGAGTTTTCTATTGGTTGAAAGTTGCTGAACAGAGTTAGAAAACATTCGCCCGCTGCCTACAAACCAGATGATGATGAAGCCCTCAGAGAGCGTGGATCACCCACAAGTAGAATTTATCCATTCTGATCATGTGTGCATATATCTTCAATGTTTTGATGCACATCAATTATTAATCACATGTTGAATTAATGCCTAAGAGCCCCAGGTTGTGTGGTCGGTGCTGCCTCTGCTAGAGCAGGGGAGAGAGGGAAATGTTGATTCACTTCTGTTTTTCCCCCTCTGATATGAAGCTCTGTCCTGTTCATCCATGGCTCCAACACCTTGTCTCTTCTTCATACTTGCATCTTTTCATCTCTGCCTGTGGGGCCGTTCCTTCTATCCTTGGAAGTTAACCGTGCCCTCCTCCTCCACCTCCTCTTCCCTCCTGGGGGAGGAGTGCAGTGGATCCCATCCCACTGGGACGACACGTGTCTTGGCACAAATGTGCAATGCTGCAGGCAATGTATATATCTCCATTTGTGTAGGATTTCATTGATTTTTGCTGTGTGAGTGTGTGGATGTATACATGGCAACACCTCACTTTACCCCTATCTCATTATTTCAACATAGAAACACAGTACTGGCAGCATGGGTCTCATGATGGTGCAGTGCAAGGATTCACTCCATCAATAACTCATCAGTATTGATGGAGGCTGAGTACACTCTCAGCATCAATACTTGATCTTAAATTCAGAGGTTGTGTTTATGAAGCATAGGGGAGGATATCCAAGGCTTGGGTTGCAGGTAGGGCAAGTAAGCAAGGCCAAAATAGGCAGTAAAGTGCAAGGAATATGTAAACTTAGTAGTACAAGGTGATCCTGAAAGTCTTGAAACACAACTGAAGTCTGGATCAGAGGTGGATAGCCTAAACGTTTTTCTTTAACAGCCATGAAAAACCACCTAAAATCCAGAGCCAGCTGCCACTCAGGCCTTTGTTTGAATGCTAAATTAAATACAGTACCTATGTATCTGCCTGCTTCTCACACTTCTTTCTTCCCTCCCACTCAAGAAATTAATCTTTTCTCTCCTTTTTTGTACTGTCTTTTTTTTTCACAAGGCCTCAGTCTGTATTGAACCTGTGCTGCTGAGTCACCAAGCGCTTGGTGGTGAAAGGCAGAGAAAGAGAGCAGAGAGAGATGAAGGAGAAAGAACTCGGCAGGTGGTGGGCACCGCCGCAGCTTCAGCCCGCCGAGTCTTTTCAGCTGGCACACAACTGCTCGGCTGCCACAGAGGCCCTGCTTTCCATCAGAATATTCCCCCTCTCTTCCCCCTCTTTAAACGATAAACGAGGAGAACAGGCTTGGCCCGGAATAATAGGATCCTTTCTCTCTGCCCCTGCCATGTGTGAGGACAGGAACAATGGCTGGGACCGGGAGGGGAAATGATTCAAAGTGAGATTTTCACCTGCTCCCTTCAACCCCAGCTCGGCTCCTTTCAGAGCATGCTAATGCCAGTTCATTTACAAAGTAGTACTGTAAGCTGTAACACTCAGACACACACACAAAAATGCACAGATTCTTTTAAACTCATTGTGATGGACAGTTTAGATTATTGTGCACCAAGACGTCCATTTTGGTAATCATACTCATTATCGTCATTATCCCATTTTCAGAGCTAAATAAGAATTAGAGACTGGCTGACCTGCTTTGTAGCATGGACGTTGTTTGGGGAGTTTTTGTTCAAAGTGGCAGTTTTGGATTTTTTTTTAAAGAGAAACCAGAGCAGCTTTAGGTAAACCTGTCCTGTCAACTGGAAAAAAGTCCTGCATTCATTATGATCTGATCCAAGATGTTGTAAGCATGCTGGACTCAGTTAGCACATGGCTGAAACCTCAATAATCTACTCTTAAAAACTAATGCCTATAAATGCTTTTATTAAAACAGATTTTCCGCTACAAAAATAAAATGTGCAGCATAATTTCTCAACCAAAACATCTTCTAAAAATCAAAATAATCTCACCCCAAGATCAGTTTAGCTGAATCAGCACCATGGTGGCTTTAGAATCATTAATTCATTCACTCATCTCATTTAAATAAATGTGTAGTGGTTTCAAATGAGCCTAACTCACCAGATAGACTGTCTCTCATATCTATGGCAGGGGGACATAATGCACCTCCAATGGGGCAACAGCCCATACACGGTGCTTTGAAGAGAAGAACTATTTCAAAAACAGGAAAAAATCAAAGTGTGGTTGGATGAATGTTTAGTCATTACAGGCCAATCAGACCAACAAAACATATGACGTTGTGGTCGTGCGCCACTGCTCAGAGGAACACACAAGCTCATCGGATTGATGTTCACTATCAGTGGAGCCAGTTGGTAAATTGAACTGTGCTGAAAAAGAACAAAAACTAATTTTCCACCAAGAAATACTTTCAGTGCAGTTCTTTGCTCTTCTTTAAATGTTGTCCAGTTGTCATAAAACTGCTATATAGCTATCCATGCTAATCTCTTCTCCAGCCTATTACAGGTATGCAGGAGCTTCAGCTAAACACCCACAGTGAGTTACGACCACCTCTCTCTCCTCAAGTGAAACTGATTGGTCCCTGTCATTCCCATACTGGGAACAAGCTTTTCAGATAGATCTGCTTGATGATAGACATGGAAAACAAATCCATTTAATAACCTCCACACTGGAAAGAAAATTCCGATCCAAAGCTTTAGAAACTATTAAACTGTAGGGTGGGTTTTGAACGACCTGAACGAAAGTCAAACTTATCATTTGTATTACAAATTTTAAGTCTTTCACTCCAAAAGTAACCAACCTGACCTGCAAAACCTAATTACAAAACTTTCATTAAAGCCACCTTAAAGTGTGCGCAGCAAACAGCTTGACCTTTATGGAAACTCACTAGCGCAGCTAATGTTACTGGAACTAACTGTTCACAACTTCTTCTAAAACAGCAAATACACTGTGCCAGTTGATTACATCACCTCGTCCTGATTGTGCTGGGGTCTCACAGTGGAGGTCTGCAGGAGCAGGCAGACCCCTCTTAATCCATTGCTTTTGCAAGATTGGCTCATTATAGAATTTGTAGCAAAGCAAAATCTTGATTATTATTCAACTTTAATTAATACAACTTGATCAGTATAAACTGCTTCATAAGTCAGTCAGGGTTTTTTTTTTGCATAGTGCCAGGCAATAGCAAATGTCTGAAAACACTTTACACAAAGACCAGGTCTCGACTGTGCTCTTTGATATATCATTTACAGAGAGCCAACATTATTCCACTGTGAGCAAAGCCAACATGTTAGATATGGGAGCAGTAAAATTATTGTTTTGATACCAGGTATTTGAGGATTATTTTGGCAAATAATCGTTTGTTATTTTGTCTGTGTAGATAGTTTGTCTGTGTTCCCATTCATCCAGGTCATGGATTTCCCAGTATTTGTCGAGGGGGCAACTGGACTTGATTGAGTCCAGCTGAGTCCAATCAAGTCCAGTTGCCCCCTTGAAGCATTTGCATATATCGTATCTCCTATCTTCTCTAGCTTGTTTACCACATACCCTTAATTCCCTCTAACAACATTACTGGGTTCCCATTTACTGTCTCCCACTCTTTCCTCTCACTTGCCTTAGGCCATTTAACTTTAGGTTTCTGCTTATAGGTTCTCTCTCTGACGGGCAGGCAGTCCTCAGTGTCGTCCACATCCCTTTCCCCCATGCTATCTCCCTCCTCTGCAGTGCCAGAGTCACTGATATCCTGCAAACTGTGGTTTTACACCTGCAGCTGAAGTTCAATCGACTGACTCGACTGGCTTCTCAGGAAATACAATTGATGTGGCGACACTGTGCTCCATTTACCACACACTTCATTCATCCTGGTACATTCTAAGGCCTTTAACTGATGTTACTTTCTCACAACCACAGGGACAAACCTGTCCCCAAGCCACATTTTTAAGGTTTTACTTCAAATCTAAAGTTGACAGCCTCCCCATCAGACAAAACATGTAACCTAGAGAACTCATCTTCAATTCTTGTATAAGAAGAGCATTTTCATGACCTACATTTAATTAACTATAAGGTTGATAAAAAGTAAAGACACACTGACTGATAATGGACTCAGTTTTTGATTATTCTATCATAAAGAGTTTAATCTAATAGCCACATTTGGCTCAAACATCAGTCCCTCTCCAGTGCAGTGTCCTCTGAATTTAAGGTCATCCACTGTTAGTTATTGTCTCACATTCATTTGTCCTCAACAGCGAGACACACAGCTCAGCAAGTCATAAAAAGACGACAGATATGATGAGGGGGAAAGTATTTGTCTCAGAGTAATCAGCGTGGTGTGAATGGGTAAACTCATTTGCTTTCTAATCTCCTCCCCTTTGTACTAATTTGTTTATCTCTTTCTTTGTGTGTGGGGGTGTGTGAATGTGTGTGGTTGTTTTGATTATAATTCCCTTTGCTGCAGAGTGAATTAAAACTTGCTCATAATTTATCATTCACAGGCTGACTTTGAGCGTTAATCAGAGTGTGCATATTATTAACACAGTGAAGCCGTTGTGGCACACACCGCCACAGACACAATCACACACAGATAATCTTGTGTGGAAAACATTGCAATTAAATCACTGGCTGCTGCTTGGATACAGTTTTAATAAATGTTCATTTAATAACACGAGCATGACACATTTATTGCAAGTCTCCATGTCTTTCAGTGTCAAAGCATCACTGAACAAAAGAGCTGAAAACAGAAATGTTCTTTCTGTGCGTACCGTGTCAATGTCATTGCTGTTAAAACATTTACTCTGCTCCAGCTCTTTCTCCACCTGCATAAAATATCAAAGCCTCTACATGTGAAAGAAGGACACAAACATCAAATTTCAGGGTTGAATATTTCAAAAGGACTAACAAAGATGGCATGAAAGTCACTTGTTAGAAGTCAAACTGTTAGAAGATCAAGCACGTTTCCATTTCAGACAAAATTCCATTCCATTTATTTTTCTTCCTCATTAAGAAGCCAGAGGACATGAGCAAAGATGTCCTCGGTTCAAAGCTGTTAAATGGACAAGATGGTGAATTAAATGGAAATTGACATGCTTTGCATTTTTATTTAGACATTACTGTAAGCATCATAACAGAAGGCTTGCATGATTTTAAAAAAAGCAATGTGATAACACTGGTTCTAATTGATGAAGATACGTTTTAATAAATAGAAAGATAGTTCAAACCATCTGTGACTGACATCATATACAACAAGAGTAGACATAGGTGCAAAAAGTTGAATAGCTTTTGAACCATTTATCATTGCCACTTTTTCCTCTGGAAGCTCTCCGTTGTGCCGTTCCAGTGACATTATCCAAAGCTTCGTAGCTCCTACGGAGCTTTTCTAGTGAGTCTGGAACTTGGGTGACTTTCCGTGGTCTTTAAAGATTAAATCCACACAGGTAACTCTGGCACTAAATGTCTTTTTATCAAGTTTTAAATCAATTTTAGTTGTTTCCGCTGCTAGCGACTCAATGCATTGTAACAGGCTGTGACAACCAATACCTGGCTGTACCATTGTTGCATCGTACTCCGTCAAACTGCACGTTTTACACTTAAATCATGAGATGGCCTGAATAGCTCAAAATGGAGAAAAAGAAAGACAGAATACACAAATTACTGCAAGGACTTTTTTGAGTATGTGAATATTTTGAAGACTTTGCCAAATAATTTTTTTTCACTTTTTGGTCCCCAAAGGATGGGAGAACAAGTTTGAGCAAAAAAAAAAAAAAGAAAAAAAGAAAAAAAAAAAGTATAAGTAATTATTGTTTCCTGGGTGTCACACAGTAAAATCTGAGTTTTCATTTCTGCTTAGGTCTTTCTTTTGTCTTTATAGTCCCAAAACTTTTTTTTAAATTCAAGTGACATTACTGAAGAACGCATATTCTTAAAGCCCAGGTTATCCTAAAAATATGTTTAAAGAATGACTGTACACTACTAATTTACAAGCTCTTTAAAAACAGTAAGTCCAGGTTAGACAAAATGGTTATAAAATAGCTGGAAAAATATCAGTACAGACAGGTAGCAAATTAAAAAAAAAAAATCTTACAGTGATAAACACTGAGAAAAGTAACATGGTATAGTACTTTTGTGGGGTCAAAAATGAAAATCCTTTAACTTATTGTTGCACTTGTCTGTCATAAAAATTACACGTAGCACATTTGCCTTTAAATGTGTCATTTCTATCATCACTCTGCAGCCAAAAGCCTGATAAAATTTAGTTAACCTTTACAACTCTTTAATATGCACACAATCTGTCAATGAACTGGGCAGTATACAGTATTACACACAGGCTGTGGGTAATACTTTATGCACAATAGTAGCTGTTCCAACAAAAACACTACAGCTTTTGCATTTTTACATTTTACTATGGTATTCCTGTCCCTATCATCTAAGAGTTCAACATAATAGAAAATATCATAGACATTGTAAAAAGATGCAAGTCCACTCGAGGCTTCCGTACATCATATATTTTGTTCCACAACTTGTTTTCCAGACCTTTGCAGCTTGCTGAAACAGTTCTGCAACCCACTAATGGCTCCTGACCCACCTGTCAGGAGCCAGTACTGACTGCACTGATTGAAGTAACACCATACTGCTGTTTGGCATGCTGCCACTTTATCCTTTGCTGCATTTATAACAGAACTTGCACAAAATGACGCACTTAAACTTTGGAAGGATATTTAAGATTGTCTTTGAAGCACTATATTGTGTTTTGAGAAATGATTTTTGCCAATGTTGCTCCCTATTTTCTATCCTCACCCTTTTCTCACCCTCTGACTCCACATCCACTGGCCTCAATCCTATGTCCCTTCAACCCCTATTTTCTCTTCTCTTTTGTCCCGCTCCTCTTTGTCTGGTTACATTAGGTTGGTAAGAAAACCTCCTCATCCCACTAACCATTTCACTTTACGCCTCAGCTGCTGCTGTAATTGGACAAAATTTGATCTGCTTCCTTTCTCTCTCTTTTCTCCGATTTTTAGTTCATTCTCTGACAAGCCCTTGCTACCCGTAATGCCATATATTCTGTATACTACAGTTAACCCTGGTACATTGTCCCTGGTTCTCTCTCTCTCAGCCCCAGCTCTCTTGCTCTCTTTTGTGTCTTCTCTCTGTGTTCAAAGACAGAGGACGACAAGGGACAAGAGAAGGAGAACAGAGCAGAATAAAGGTGAGGGCTGTGTGTTACAGGGCAGGACCATAGAAGGCTCCCTTGCGGCTCAGTGATACACCTTTTGCCCTGAAGTCACCAGAGTGCATTGTGGGAAGGAGGTCAGTGGCAGCCTCACACTGATTAGGTTGTTTTTGCAGTTCCGCACAACAATATGTAATATTCATGCAAAGTAAATAGACATGAATGCAGCTGTTTCATGACTAATTCTGTAATCAACAAAGGGCTCCAACAAATAATGTCAAAGTTTAGATATGATGCCATTTTAACTTATTCCCATAGACTTGTTTAATCCATTAAATCTTTTAATGTATAACTCTGATCTTGGTTATATCACAATTAGTCCCATGCACCAAATATTATCGCAAATGGAAGTACATTTACTTATAATGAACAAAGGAAATTCAACTTTGAAGGAGCATTCCACCCATTTACATGTCTTATATTTTGTAATGTAGACTGCTACTCAGACATTGACACTTGTGTATAATGTTATATATCGTCATCTTCCTAAAATAATGGCCTATGTCATTTCTTGACAAATTTTTAATTTTTTTTGTGGTCAGCTCTTTGTGATGCTGGCCACCTCTGGTAAAATCCCCAACATCCTTAGTTGAACAGATCATGTGATCCTTACCCTGTCATATAATGGCCTATGTCAATATTGTGGCCAGTGGTGGGTCCTTTTAAATGTGACAACAAGGTATGAATAGTCATTAAAAACATGGAAACAATTACCTCGCTTCGCCTGCCAAGGGTGCAAATTTCGACTGGCGACAGGTATGCCTCTGTTTATCCACTGTTCGTGATCAAATACACAATACAATCAAAAATGCTCATCAAACAACAAAATTAAACCTTATTAAAAGATTATTTGTTGCTACATACCTCCTGAAAACTTCCCGCACGCACACAATGACCTCCTGGCTTCAATCAAAGTTGGCGTGTGACGACACACCCGACCTTTATACCTGTCCTGGGGCACACCACTTAACCACGGAACATGAATATACAATAAAAGAAAGGCCGGTGGCCACTTACACTTCAAATATAAGCTGTATAGTCCGCTACCTACAGAGAAATAATAAGAAAAAAAGATAAGATGAGGGATAGGATCGCCATGCAGAAAGACATTTAGAGAGCTGTTTTAGATTCCTTAAACAGTGTAAAATGCTTTAACACTCTCAAAAGTTGAGAAACATTTCAACTGTGTTCTATTGCTAACTGTAACTAGTTACTATTTTTAAGTAACTTTGCCAACACTGGTTGTAAACATTCTACAATTTTTTTTTTTCACTGTGTACTGCCTCATGACACCCCTCCTGAGAATCTCCCACTGTGACTGAGATGTGTAAAGAATAAATGGACTTTAACTTGCAGAGTACTTTTTCAAGTCATCTGACTATTCAAAACACTTTAACATTGCAGGTCACACCTACCCATTCATACACTGATGGCAGAGGTTGTTATGTGGCATTAGTATTAGCTAATCACATTCATACTAATCCATACATGTTTACACACCACGAAGTGAGCAGTGAGAGGAAATTGGGGTAGAGTGTCTTCCTTAAGAACACATTAGTGACTGCAGAAGCAGAGATTCAAACCCATTCCGAATCTGACCATGACGACCGACTCTACCTACTGAGCCACAGATGGCCTATTTTCCTAGCTGCTGTATTCAGGTAACTGGGCCTTCTTCTGAACACTAATTTTTTTTAAGTAAATGCTTCGGACCTGCGGGACAATAGCACTGAGGGGATGCTGAGTGACAGAGAGTAGGGACAGGCTGTGTGGCGGACCTTGGGCTCGATCACAAGATCCAACTTAGGGCAAAGTCAGAGGCAGGTAGTCTGGACATTTTTATGTGCTTGTGTTAGAGGCTGTGCCCACATTATTCCAGTTACATACATGTCATTTCATCAGTGAATCATTAGGGAGATGTTGTAGACACATGAAATGAACCAGCACGAGGTTGTAAAGGGTTGTTTTAAGATTCAAGACACCTGGAAAGGGTCTAATAACCGAAGAGCTGAGCCTGACCCTGTATTCAACACACCATTACTATGCTAATGCTTACACAGCAATTGTAGCTGCATTGTTCAGTGAAGGCTTCCTTCACAATACAGGGGGGTGTTGTGGGTGAAGCTCCTGATGTAATGAGCGTCCGCGTGTGTGTGTTACAGTTACACTTTGTGCCTTTGGAACAAGATACTTCCCTGTCTGATACCTTGCAGCAGATAATGGATCCCACAGTGAATGAGTGAGTGGCAGCTTCCTACGGAGCCCACGGTTTCACCAGCTCTTTCTCTCTCCTACCCCAAGTTTCTCCGTGCCCTCCCCCATGCCTCCTCTCCTCATCCGAGGCTTAGAGTGATTGGCCAGGAGCAGAAGAGGATGTTATAGTATATGAATAATTGAGGAGAGGGAGAGAGGGAGAGATGTGTAAACTGACCCTTAGCTGTAGCTTCACCGTTAGCTAAGGAGGCTACATCCAGCTGTACACAAGAGAAAATATTCAAGCTGGACACAAAAAGAGTTAAAAGTAGTTTGCAAAATTCTTAAGTCTGTCTTGAGTTAGTGTTTGTGCATGTGTGTTAATATGTGCGTAAATGTGTGGGCGTGTGCGAATGCATGCACCTTCCTTCAACCAAAGGGTCAGTTTGAGGTTGGATTGCACTTACCCTTTCACTCCCGTGAGACCGCCACATTCTGCAGCTGTACATATCCCTGTGAGTGTGTGCATGTGTGTGGGTGAGTCAGTGAATGAGTTTTATGCTCTCCTGGCTTCTTTGAAGGATCCCTGAGTGCTTCAAAGGAAGCAGAGATTGTTGCCATGCAGGCTTGACCCTATTCAGCGCCAGAGAGATGTGGAGTGGCTGCAGCAGAGAGGGCCGCAGCAGTCCGTCAGTCAGTCAGTCAGTGTGAGGCTTCTGATGGGCGCTGGAGAACCTTACAGGCAGGCAGACATGCACACATGCTCTCGCTATTTCCAGGTTGCCATGGTTTCATGGGAATGTCGTTGGGCAAGTTGAAGCACATCTCTGGTAATTCCACCCTGCCTGGCAGCCACTCTGCTGTGTGAGTGTCTGTTTCTCTGTGTATGCATGGCAGACAGGAAGCGAGGTAAATATGCTGTGGCTTGCAACAGCCAGAAGATTCCAGATTTCTGAAGACAAGCAGCTTATCTATTCAGAGTTAATATTTGCTTCCGCAGCAATATCAATTTTCCCCACATGAGCATAAAGTAAGTGTGTCTGATGAAGCTTTGGTACAATGAGACAGAAGTAAAGCTCGTTGTAATTGATTCCAGCACACAGTTCTGCTTCTCCTTTGTGCCACTCTGTTATGCTTTGAAAATTTGATGTATGTAATTGACATTACTTCGCTGCAGTGTTAATGATTATTGATTAAGTATGGCAGTGAGGCTGGTGGTCATGAGACCCTCGGCAGTGGCATGTTTTCATATCGTTTCATCTGTCACCTCTCCCTGAAAAGGCCTCTGATGGCTCTCTTTTAGAGAAACAGACACAGCAGCATTATGGTTTTAAAGCCCTAAGAGGACATGCCTCCATACAGTTTATTTTATTCCATTTTAATCCTGAATTCATGAGGAATGTCTCCTTGTTTTCTTCAGGTCTTGGTTTATTAGTCCTTATGTCTTTATCCAATGACAACAAGTAAATATCTCGATAACAGAACTGACTATCTCTCCACTCCATTTCATATTCCACATGTACTGGGACTGACCCACTGGTCAGGTGATGTCATGGGTCATTTGCTTTAAGACAATCCACCTGTGGTGGATAATGACAGCATAAGAGCACCTGTGCTCCACGCTGTCACTGATTCAAATTTCGATGGAACGAATCCCTGAGCGGCCTCAAGAGGAAGAGATAGTCTCTTCACTCAGAGAGCCATGGTTACATTCTGTAACCAAACGTTCTATATCGTATCGAGACTATCTCTCCACTCCCTTACATACTGCATGTGAACAGGGCTCTGTAAGTAACATGAGGTAAACTGTGTGCACTTTGAATGAGACATTGCCGCCTCTAGGAGTGCTCTAAGAAAGACACATAATCCCAGATGTGCTTTCATAGGAATCACCAATGTGTTTTTGACAGTGACAGTGAACTATATACAAACAAACTCTGAATATACTGTGTACACCCCTAGGTCAGCAGTACACCCAGGGAAAGTTACTGCTATGTCCAGCCAAGACGCCAGACGCTACCAGGGCTAGCCCACCTAGCAAGATGCTAGGGTTTGGCTAAAAGGGAGCAGAGAGGGCACTCCAATCAGCCACACCAGGCCGATGGACAAGGAAAAAATAAATAATGTTCAGGCTCCACCAAGAATGCGTTCACTGAAGTATGTGCTTGTGGCCACATTAATTTGGTAGAAACTGGTCGAAAGTGGAGGGGACAGACCATGTAGCAGCAGCACAGATCTCGCTCAGAGATGCACCGCGCCACTAAGCCCAGGACGCAGCCATACCCCAGCTAGAGTGACCTCACACACCTGCGGGACAAGGTGCCCCTGTGTCCACATTTGCCTGCTGGATAGCCTCTACAATCCAGTGAGAAAGGTTGGCTTTCGATAGCGGTTGACCAAGGTGCAATGGTTTAAAACAACCAAGTAACTGATGTTTTCCTGTGAGGCCGTGTCTGGTGCAGTGGTTGCTGGCACCATCTTTGCCCAGCCCTGCATATCAACCTCTTGGAGTTAAAGGAGATCCACCTAGACCTTGGCCATTTCCTCCCAGACCTTCAAGGGGAACGTGTGCTGTAAAAACAGTGTGACTATGAGGGTTTACATCAACAGGCAGGGCTTTTTGTGCTTCCAGCACCTGTGCAGTATTGTGGCAATATTGACTCAGTGTTGGTCTTCTGTGTCTGGGCTGCTATTGCCCTGTACACCTTATCCAGGGATGCATCCAACATTATACAGCCTTTAGTTGGGTGACTATGTTTCCCTAGCAGAGATTTGAGGAAAACATCAGGGCTGCCATGGGCTGGTCCAGTTGTGGCAGGGCTGCAGAGCCAACCTTCTCTCAATCCTGCATAGCTGACAACTGTCTAAAATTGACCTGAGTGGGGGAACAGGTTAGCACCCTGCTTCTCCTCTCACTCCCAGTTATCACCTCTTGTGATTTTGCCTTGCTTATGTCAAGTCAGCAAGTCGCCTCCCCACTCCAGGTTCGGTCAGACAGTGTATATTCCTGTGACGTGTGAACCCCTCGTCAGGGCAATACACCAGGAACTTTTTGTGTTTGCTCCTCACATTCACCACACTACTGCCTCTCCCACAGTCAGGATCAGCTGGTTAGGCTCTGTACCTGTGGCGCGTCAATCCCTTGTCAGGGCAACACACCAGGCACAGAATGTGGGATACAATGAAGGCCAATTAAAACAACAGTGGACAACTGTTTTAACCACTTTAAGAACTCCAACACTGTTTGGTTTTGTGGAGAACAATCACCCTGAGAGTGAACTCTCTCTTACACACCGGTAAGTGGCAAGACTACTTACTTGTCTACTAGACTACTAGTTTGTCTTTTCAAAATCTTAGATACACATGAATGCCAACCTGCTCTCGTGGAATCAAAATGACAAGTGACAGCGTGACGCACAGGCACTCTTATGCTGTCATTAGCCACCACAGGTGGATTGTCTTAAAGTTAATTATCTATGCAAACTCTTATGTGTGCTGGCACAACGCAACCCACTCGCCCAAACCGTCTCTCCCTATTTCATAATCTGCCCATTATGTCCATGCTCAACTTCTCCTGCTCTTGCTCAAGTTGTGCTCCAGTTGTGTAGTGTTACAAATGTGCCACAAAGACAACCAATCAGAGAACTCAGGGGCGTTTAACTCTGATTGACTGATTTGGCCCCAGTAAGATTGCAGCATCCTAGAAGTGTATCCTGGCTGCTAACTACAGCATGTCTTTTGAGTGAGACCAAAATGTGGCTGTGGTGTAACATTTTGGTCTTCCTCAGAAGACATGCTGTAGTTAGCAGCCAGGATATACTTCTGGGATTCTACAGTGACGTTTGTGAGAGGGCACAGAGTGAAACTGAGCACAGATTAGATTCCTGTCAACCTGAAAATTTTCTTTGTTTAAGTTTAATCATGCCTTTAATTTTTTTCCAAGCCTGATTGTGGGCATGTAAAAGGCAGGAGGAAGATGTAAGTGAGCACATTACCAGGTGGATTGGGATTCACAAAGAGAATACTGTGTGAAGATGTGCATGTGCAAGGTTTTATAAATCAGAATATTTTTTGCTGATGGTAATTTAGGGTTTTTGGCACATGTGTTGTTCTAGTATGGATTCTAGGCAGTGTTTATGGACTGACCAATAGCTCTGATTTGAGAAAAATGACATGAAGAAAATTGCAGATATGAGGTTTTGGCTTGCAATATTTTTTATGTTATGACTAATAATCAAATCTGCTATTGATTTCGACTTCTACAACAATAGTGTTGAGCTTTTCCGCCCATAGGTGTGAGCATTAATGTGTTTGTCTCTATACTCTATGTCAGCCCTGTGACTGACAGGAAACCATTCAGAGGTGTAACATTTTTTTCTCATCTGCTGACAGCTGGGATCAGCTCAGACAATGTGCTTTGGAATTTTCTTTGCCTCTACCAAATGTAATGGAGTAGTCCTTAATGTTGTTTGCATATTTGTATTGACTGAAATTGACTTGTGAGTGACAATTAAAATCAATTATGGAATGAAAATTTTATCTTTGTAATTCATTGAATTGACCCTTTAGGAAGTGGTGGGTAGGGGCCAAAAACTGGCTGCCTTTGTAAGTAACAGCTTACAGAACAACTTAACCCCACCAGTAACTATCCCAAACTCCTGGAACATCTTTTTCATCATTAAAAGCTTTCATCACTGTTCTTTGCTCTAATTTTTTTTTGTTTTAAGATTTGTTTTTTGGGCCTTTTCATGCCTTTATTAGATAGAGGAGGACAGTGGATAGACTTTGAAACAGGGAAGAGAGTGGGAAGAGACATGCGGTAAAGGGTCACAGGACAGATTCAAACCCAGGCCGCCCGCAAACATGGTGCACGCTTTTAACCACTTGGCCATCTGCACACCCCTGTTGCTCTTTGTTTAATAAGGAAATGCAAACCTTTTCCCTCTCATCCCTGTAAATACGTAAACGCTGCATGTTGTCTGCTTTATACTCATTAATGACACGGCATGGGCTGGATCAAGTGATCCTGTTAATAGTTACCGTTATAAATGAATGAAAAACAATGACCTGAGGTTATTTTGTAGGCTGTATGATTTTAAAGAGTTACCGCGCTGGGATCATGGAGATCTTGTTATCAAAGACAGGCGCACGCTGATCGTCTCTCAGTTAATTATTTTTTTAATTTGATGTGATGCTTCAAAAGGCTTTTTATGTTCATTTTAGAATCATTTAGACTACCAAACAGATGCAGTAAGGAACCTGTATGGATTAAACTGGTCCCAATGAGGTGATTTTTATTTTTTTTATTTTTTACCCTGAATGACCAATCGATTGGTTGATGCCTGGGTGCGATTTTGGTCGACCAAGTTTTTCTTTGGTTGACTACAGCCCTAAGTACTATTGCTAAATTCAAGCTAAAGCCACACCAGCAGCAGCCATTGCCATCCGCTTCCACTTCAACTAAAAGCCCCCTCTAGTTCAGACTGGAGCTTTGCAAGATGGATTTGCTTGATGACAAACTGGCAGATCCATCTGCTTTGCAAGGTTAAGGAAAGCATGCAAAATAGTAAAGCGGCCTTAGTCGAGCAGAAACACCAATCCACTCTTCTTCTGTAATTGCTTGTGTTTGCACAAGCGTTTCCCTGCGAGCCTTTTTACTCTCCCTACAAATACAAGTGAATAAAACATAATGTGGCACCCACTTTATCTCCCTTTAGCCGTTTTTCTCTTAATCTCTCTCACACACACATATACACAGACACACACCTGCATAAATGCTGTGTCCTGCAGCTGGGAAGTGGCCTCTTGACTTTGACTGTTAAACCAATAAAAGCCAACTTCATTATGGTCTCACCCGCAGCGATTGGACAGTTACACCGTGGCAATAAGTTGACAGGCAATAAAATCATGAACTACCTCAAGGGGATGGATCAACACACAAACACACACAATATGAATGCACACACACACATGCAGTGAAATGGATTTAATAATCCTGGCTGTGGGTCTGTACACTCACACATGTACATGGAGTTAAGGGAAACTCAGCATTTTCTGTTTCCTCTACTAAAGCACATTTTCTTCTTGTGTTTCTTCATGGGTGTGCTGAACTCTTCCCCTCAAGACTCGAGTCAACGACCCGAAACACAACGACGGGCTCACTCCGGGCTTTCTCTGCTGCTTTTTTATTCAGTGTTTAAGAAGGGTCAGGCTCTGAAACTGTGATTGGCACTTTTTACCACTGCTGTGAGCTGACAGAACTTCCCAAACACTGCTCCAACAGCTGCCGTTATGTAGTATTTATGCCATTTCCGGCTGTGTTTCCGCTTAAAGGTGCACCATTTTCTGATGAGTCTTCTGTTATGAGGATGCAGAGAAGGAGAGCAGGGAGATGATTTGCCTGGAACGGCTTTACTTGGCCCACCTCAGCAGTTCTTGGTCTTGGTGGGGTCTCAGTGGCCCTCTCACCTCCTTCCCTCTCCAATCCCAACTTCCCCTTCCCTTAATCATAGTGACCCAGCCCACCTTGAGCCGCTGTGCTTTAGCATACTCAGCAGAACTGTGGTAATCAGTAATCAGCCTATGGGCCTAAGCCTGCATGTCTCCACACCAATAGCCTCAGCTAGAGCATCACTGTGCCATCAGCACACCTCTAGACTAATGTTATTTTAATCCTTGGGAAGTAACAACTCTAATTGAGCCTGAGGCAGTGCAGAATTTCCATAAACATGATGAAAACAACCCAGTTTAAAGATAAACTTCATGTAAATGGAAGCGAGACTTCTCACCCTGCAGATATACAGAGAGAACATTCCTTCAGCGCAGTATTTGCAGAGTGGCACACAGTCATCTGTACATTTATGCATATGTAAACAGAATAAAACACAAGTAGAAACTGACACTGATGCTTGCATGAAGTAACACAAACACATTTGCTTGTGTGTCACATGCAAACCCTGCAGATTCTCTGGTAGTTTCACATTTGCACCTCATCTGCATGATGACAGGGCTCCGTATATATCTACGCAAGAAAACTGTTTGTTTGACATATTTGAATCAGTTTGAATGAGCAGGTGTACACAGACACACCTGTAATTTGATTCCAGATTTGGATTACTTTAATAGAACAAATACAGAATTGGACACATGCATGAAGGACATAAAGGTCAACAAATATAAGAAACATGGGATTACAAATTACAGGCCTGCAGATATAAATATATATTTTAAATTCCAAACAAACCAAGGTCAATAACGCTATGGTGAGCAGGGATGTATAAATATTTTTTTTTTTTTGGCCGACTGCTGAGATCAGCCCTACACTTGGCTCTGTCCATACACTAACTGACTGACTGAGTGACCCTACTTCCAAAGCCCTAACATAACAGAGTTGCATTTGTTTGGACTGAATGCTGTCGCTAATGGCTGCCTCCACTGTGTTAACTAGAACCATACATACAGACTTGCACTATGGGCAGGGTTTAGGGGGACAGAAAGCCCTCTAATGGCTGCCTCCACTGCTCTAAATACCTCAGATATATCTTTAGCCTCTGTTTCACCAGAGCTGGGCCACATTTCTGTTTGAACAAGAATAAAACAACCATGTAAAATTTTCATATTGGGAAAGATGTTTTCACTCCTCTTCTGACCTGCTTTGGCATGATTATGTGAAAAGGTAACTTGCTGTATGAATGCTTGTATACAGTGGCCGCTCGTGTAGCGATTAGCTCTGACTAAGTCACAGCAGCACTTTAGTCAAAACTGGACATTTCTCTATTAAAATCAGCAAATACAGCAACACTAAAAGCTTTCTGTAACAGAAATGATGTTTTGCTCCTTTGCCAACCCGCTACAACGTGAGTGTGTAATAGTTAAGGGGAAAAGGTTACTTGTTGTGCTAGCCGAACATCAGCTGGGCCTTGGCCAGACCAACACATTTCTTCATCACAGGTAGCGCTGAGAGCTAATGGAAAGCTTTCTGCAACAGAAAACGATGTTGTCGCTCGTCTGCTGCCCCGCTTTGGCATGATTATGTGATAGTTACGGGGAAAGGGTTAGTAGTTGTATACAGCTAATGAGTTGTTTTATCCCAGCTAATGACTCTAGCAGGCCTGCCAGAACTGAAAGCACCATTACAGTAATCTAGCCTAGAAGTTACAGCATGAATTTGGTTCAATTTCAATTTGATGAACATGTTTACATGTGTTCTAAAAGTCCAGTTATAATTGGACCAACACAAATAGTATGCTTACAATTACCAGACATTGTTTAACATTAGTTAAGTCTTGACTCTTCATTTTCAAATTTATAGCTGATTTATATGTTATTAATAAACACAGCAAAGAATGCTTTATTGATGCATTAAAGCATTCATTAAGGTTGCAGTTAAGGTTAAGGTAAGGGTTAGGGTTACAAATGCTTTACTAATGCATCAATAAAGCATCTACAGCTCAGATTATAAATTATGTCGAAATAACTAATGCTTTATAGATAATAAGTTTTTTCTAATGCCAACTTATACCACATACATAATTTTGACTGCATATCAACACACTGAAAGATACAGCAGTCAGGTCAGGTGTACTGATCTTTACTAATCTTCCCCTCTTAACTTTTCAGGACTTGTAGGGATAATTTATCTCTCATGCTATGTTTACACTACAGGCGAGTAAAATCATTGGTGCAAGATAACTACATGCAAAGTCATGCAAAGATGTGAGTTAGCCTCAGGCAAATGCCGCAAATGTGCAGCGCAAATCAAATGAATTGAGCAAGGAATTAGCATGAATGAGGTGATATTGCACTGTATCCAACTTGCTGTTCTCATCATTTGCTCATTTGCGAGATTTGCTGAATTGCCAGGTAAGTTTTGAAAACATTTGTCTGTCAGTTGATTTCAACCAACTGCTACCAAGTTAGCATAACCCTGTCAGTCAAGCCAATTTTTACTTCCCTCCTTGATGTGTTTGTATGTTTGATGAAATGCTGACAGCTGCCAGGTGTGGTAGAAGGAAGCTCCTTCCCTGTCATGTCTTTTGGGTGATTTAAACCACGAGTGGAGCATGTTTGCACAAATAAAATAAAAAAAATGCCGAAAACTCCCACTATTCGTGTATTGAGATACACACAAACAGGCGATCATTTGCACCTGATGTGAACACAACATTAAACTGACATAATGAACCAGGGGAAAAAAACTATACTCTGATACAAATGGGTTTTGGGCATGAAAATGTTTAATAGAATCCCTGCTCTTCATGAGAAAATTACTTTGGAAATAAAAAATGTTCACTTGATAAGTGTTATGAATTCTTGGATTTTTAAGAAACTGGATGACTTTTTTCCCCACAAAAACCCAGTGAAAATTCACCCTGCTCGTTCAGACAAACTTGGTGCACCTGAGGTGGCTGCTCCCAGCTGAGAGCTGTTGGTAATCAGCAGGCTGCTGCTCAGTTCAGTTGGGTTGTGAGTGGGTGAGCGTCAACACCATCAGTTGGCTCTCTCTTTGGGTTTGAGTTTAAGGAAAAAGAGATAATTTTGTTTCAAGGCTTTTGGTTTGTGTGTGCGAGGGGTAAAATAAAAAATATTTTATTTCACTTACCCCGTATTTGAAAATGACTCCCCCTGTCCTTATTTTGGGTCAAATTTTTAGTTCTTCTATCATTTTGATAGACTTAGTGGGTGGCAGTCTGGAGAAATAATCCCCTGCCACCTTTTAGAGACCTAAGACCCATTTGGTTTTGTTCATGCAGTTTTTGTTAGTTTCCCCATTGGCGAACTTTGGTATAAATTTTGTGTTTCCTTGGGGGGGGCCATAACAATAATTTTTATACTTCTAAATGGTACATTTCTTCAACAGATCGTCCACTTTTCTAACCTTTCATCCACTTTTTGCAAGCCTAAAACACTTTCTTTAAAGGTGGCTCTGGATCAGATAATGAGAATGTTTTCTATGCTTAAACATTGATTTAATATAATTCATGTATTTCATTTGACTGCGCTTGTAGTGCTTTGTTCGATGGTGTAAATCTTGACTGACAGATAAAGACCAAAAAAACGTTGGGCAATTTTCTAAATCGTGGGTTTTCCATAAAGGTTTGCACTTCCAACCTCTGCAGCAGCTGCAATTACACACTACCTTGAGGAAAAGGCATGCACAAACACAGAGAGGCCGTCATTAGTGTTGCCACAGCAACTCCCCCTCCTCCCCCTCACAATTTTATGAATTTCCCCCTCTAATCTAGCCCAGATACATGGAAGCGGCAGTAAATGATTTATTAACAAGCTGATGGAATTATTCCTGATCATCATTCATGAACATTAATTCTCAAAGTGCTCCGATGTGACATTGTACATGCATTCATTCGCTGTACAAATAGGCATTTACTGGTCAGCCATTCAGCGGGGTCATCATTATCATCTTACCTTCGTTCTCTTTCATTTAACACAGAATACGGGTGCACAACATCTGCAGCACTATCACATTTAATAATCTTGTCATCGCCGTTTCACTCAAGGCTGCAGCTGCTCTGTGCAGTCAGAGCCACACAAAGCTGCCTGGAAGATAAAATCCTATTCAGGTCCAACATTTAGCTGATAATATGAATGTTGTGCAGCTCTTTAATACAGCTCACACATGTGTATGTATTCACCATGCACAAAGGAGTGTATTCTTGTTAAACTGATAAGGCTGTGGCTCATTGTTAATTTGTTTAGTTTGTAATGATTTGAAGAGACTCACTCTGCTGTACTTTAATTCGTCTGGGATTAAAAATACTATCAAATCTGAATCCTTATGTCCTTTGGGATCTTTCAACTAACAGTAACATCAGGAAATGACAGAGGTCAGCAAATTAAGGCAGAATGACAAATCATGTTTCACACTCTTTCCTTAAAATAAAGGCCACAAATGATTACACAGCATCTGAACAAAATTGCTAAAAAGCAGCTCTCTTTTGTAGACAAGTAGGAAATTATTTCACACAATTTTGTTTAGGAAATGTATTCCCTAGGCATACTTTACAATAAGTATAATGCACAACTTGTGCTTAATAATATAAGGCTCTCTGTAAGATTGGATTTTTTTTTTTTGGCCCTCAAACCAACCTAAGAGTGAGGACCCTGTTGTATCTATTGGGGTTATTGTTGATCTGTCAGAAGACTCACATTTGGGGTCTTAAGCCTTCTTAAAACTCACCAAATTTCATAGATCAACATCAGACCTAGAAAAAAAGCCTCTTAGACCCATGCCCACGTCCCAACAGGAAGTCAACCAGCTTCATCTCGATTTCAAAATAAGGTGTTTTTTTATGGTGCCAAATCCTTTCAACCTGTTGTAACTTGCTTTCTGTGTTCTTCTACCATTTCTGCCAAGACAACAGTATCTCACTGAACATATATGCAAACATCTTATCGTAATGCCCCCTACTGCTAAAAGGAAGTCACAGAAATGGGTCATTTGCATATTCATCTTACAGTGCTGAAACTATCAAGCTCAGATTTTAAACTGAAGTCCACTATATTTCTCCACAGAACTGACATTTTTCAGTAGCGGTTACCTCACTAGTGATGGCAGGCTTTTCAGTATTTCACCAAATTCACAGGAAGTTGGAGTACCTCTCATACAAAATATCTGATTTTATTCAAATTTCACATGTATGATCACGATCTTCCCCTCTACATGTTCAAAGGTTAATTCCATGGTTTTGTTGTAGCACCACCCTTTGTAAGAAGCCACCACTTGTAACATTAAATGCTTAATCTTCTTTAAATTTGAAATGATACACCCCAACATACCCTTCACTGCTGCTTGCAACCCTAGTTATTTTTTTCTTATGTGGTGACAACAGGCAAAGGGAAATAATAACCTTGCAAAGCTGGTGGGTTGGCCAGACTCACAGCTCCACCTTGTAAAGCTTATAGGTAAAACATTTCCCCAGTCTAAGAATGGACAGACCAATCAGCATCATTTGAGAAGAACAAGGTGGTAGCTACGGCTGTGGTTTAGTTATACTGCAAGCCGATGAACAACACCTGTTGGTGAAGCAATTAGCTCAGATGCAGTGATAGTGACAGGTTTCATTAGAACGAGACACCATTTTTTATTAAGAGAAGAGAAAAGAACCATACTGAAAGTTTTTATTGGCAGAAAATATGTTTTTGTTATTCTCCTGACTGGCTCTGGCATGAGTTTGATTCACTAACTGGCTCGACTAATAGTGAACAATGATAGTTTCTGCCTGTCGAGCACATATCTTACAGTATGTCATACGTTTTGTAACTCTGATTGGTCCTTAATGATGTGATAGGAAGAACGTTTGTCCAATCACATTCAGAGAATTTTTCAAAAGTTCTGCCCTTCCCAAAAACAGACTATGGGCGGATGTGAAATATGTACAGTGCTTAACAGATTTATTAGACCACCCTAACCCTAACCAAAGTAAGGTTTATGCCACAGCTGCCCTAAATTAACAGCATTGGTAATTACCAAAACCACTTTTTATGTTTCTGCAATGGTTAATACACCAATATGTAGAAGCTCTTTAACCCAAATGATATTTTAATTATTATTGTTATCCATGAATTTTCACATTTACTGATTTACAAAAAAACTGAAAAAATAGTGAAGCACATTAATATTCCTTGATTAATATGTCAAATGATAGTTATTTACTGGCATTCCTGAACAGAAAAATGAGTTTTAGTGGTTGAATGTTACGCTTGATTGATTTCTGGCTTCTCAGAGAAGCCCAGTGAGCCGGCTCAGATTTGGGTGAATTCAGTTTGAAATCCCTCATTCCTGTTCAAAATGTTAAAATGTGGAGAGCTCACTGAAAATGAAAGAGTTCGCATTAAAGCACTTCATGATGCTGGATGGTCTCTGAGACAAATATGACAGGTGGTCTAATAAATTTGTTAAGCACTGTATGTCCCATGCCATGGATATATAACTGTCATTTCAGTTCAGGGAAATAGGGCATGTTTTAAGTAACAGATTACTTTTAATGAAAATGAAACTAAAAACTGATTATTTGAATTGCAAAACTAATTAATTACATTAAAAGATATAAGTCCTCAAATGGATTACTTTGTAAAGCGACACTGCTTACGGGGTGCCAAATTGCCTAACAGTTATATTACACCCCATATAGGTGGTTGGGATATTTAGGTCCATGCAACAAAACAAGGTAAAGTGCTGTAAAAAAAAAAAAAAAAAAAAAAAGATACCGCATGAATTTTGTTTTTTGCACTGGAATACTGTAATTTTATAAAAACATGAAATCTCATTTCAACAAATGCAAAAGTATTGGTAGTGATTTGTGACAAAGAAAACAAAATCAATCATACATGAAACTGTATGAAATATGTTGGACTCTGCTCTTTTAGGGTTACAACAGAGAATCTCACAACCAGTGCTCTTTGATTTTGTCCAAAGCGTTGGACTCAAAGCTGCCTATTTCTGCAGAAACAAATCAGATAAGCAAGAAAAAAATCAGCACAACAGGAGTGTGTATTCCTTGTTTAATTTACTTTACAACCTAAAGCAGAGTGTATCCTCTCCTGTAATACAGGCCTACATTTGTCCTCCTGCTGTCATAATAAACCTGATTGCTACATGATCTGCTTGCTGACTGTGTAAAATCACACTCTCTCTGATCACCCTTTTTTCTCCATCCCTACTCTTTTTTTCCCCGTCCTCTCTCACTTCATTCTTTTATTAATATCCTACCTCGTATCTCACCATCTCTCTCTCATTCTGCCTCTCTCATAACCCCCCCGTTTCTCCTCCCGCTCTTTCCTCTTCCCCTGCTTTCTGGCATGTTCATTAGTGTGACAGGAGAGTGCTGTTAATCGTGGTGAGCGGAGGAGGGAGATGAGGGAGCCTCGGGTCCATAATGGGACCCAGCATGGCGCATATGGTACATAAACACATCGCCGCTGCCACCTCAGACTCCCTGCAGGAATGGTGCGGTGGACTGTGCATGCATCCTGAGCTTAACGGTCATTATCAGGACCTGAGCAGGTACAGGTACACACATAAGTGGCATATGCTTTAACACAGGTCTGATCATCACTAAACACATGTACAGTTTAGATCACTATGTGTGTGTGTGTGTGTATGGGGGGGATTTATTTTGTGGCTTTTTTTCTCTAAGTGTATTACAGAATAAACTTCAAATAGATACTACAGTTTAACCAAGGCTTCCTTCACAATACGCCACACATTTATGTTAACATTTGGTTTCTGAAGCCCATCAATGATGGCTGCTATGTAAGAATTGCTGTCTTTAACAAACTCTCAGTTAACCAGAGTCTGGCAAAAACACCCCTAAAACATGTACCAATAACACTGTGAGCTAAAATCAAATTCTATTTTTAACCAGGCTGCAAATGTGTTTATTTCTGCCCCAGAAAGGAAATATTGACACAGACATTGCAGTGACTTTCAGGATTTGGAGGCAAGCATCAGGTGGACGGCAGGGCATTGGCGGGATAACGGGCGTGGTGTGCCTTTATACTTGGATCCTTCCAGTTAAGCACTTTGATGTTATTTTCAGCAACAAGACTTTTCCACCAAAACTCTAATGCATGCTGCTAAATAAAAGGAGATTTTCCAAGTAATCCTTGCTAACTACAGCATCTGTATCGAACAAGGGGAGGCCACCACACTCCCGGCCATGGACTACAGATGGAGGGCATCGAAGTTCTGTGTGACACAGTGCACAAGCAGAGGCAGTGTCTCCTAACAGGTGTAACATAAACAGAAAATACCCCTAAAGCTCTTCTTTTCACTGGATGCCTACAGAAAAACTTGAAAAACGTGTCCTAACCCTTACCCAGCATGCACTTGGGTATTGTGCTTTTGGATAGAACTGTTTAAATGTGCTCTGATGTTGTCTGGTATGCAGTAATCACTGTTAACTGAGTTACCCACTCAGTTAGTGATCTTTCATTATCTGTAAGCCATAATCACCAACATTTCAAGAAATAAAGTCTTGAAATATTTCACTCTATGTGTAATGAGTCTATATAATATGTGGGTTTCACTTTCTGAAAAGAGTGATGAAAAATATTGAACTGTGTCATGATATTCTAATTTTATAAATGTACCTGTATTATGGCAGCATAATGTGTTTGGCGTCGGGCTCCGACTCAGTCACTCCGTGCAGACTTTTACTCATAGAATTTGAGGAGTGATAAGATGACAGCTTAAACCCCCAGTCAGAGGTAACAGGTGGATGCTAGGGTGGAGGTGGGTTGAAAGCGAGAGCACAGTGATGATCCAGGCAACAGACATTTGCTGAGCAGAGGAAGAAACTGGAAATCTTTCAGCTTAAATAGACCTCTAATTTAGGAGGATTTGAGTCATGTGATTAAGATGGATTCAGGTGTGAATCACTGCGCCCGAGATTATTCAACAGAAATAAATCGCCAGCTTTGTTTCCTAACTTTCCATCTTTGAAGTGGAGAAAGTGTCCAAAATGTTTTGTATAAAAAAATCAATGGGCAAACAAAATTCCCATGAGATCTATAAGTTGTATAACTTATTTATCAATTTTAAGTAGAAATTTGCCCACTTTATTTTTCTGAGTGTTTTGTTGTCGGTAAATTTAGTACAATTTACACAATCAAACTGAGTGCAGACTGTTACGTCACCTTTAATGAGTGGGTTCTTTTTATAATGCACCATTTCTTAAAGTGTGTCCTCTGAAGTTTTTAAGCAGAAGTTGTGTACAGTTGAATTTCAGATCTTTTGTGTATACATGCTTTAAAGAATACTGTACTTTATTCAAATTTGTTGTAAAATATCCTTGCTCCAAGTTAAGATTAATTAAAGTTTAAAACTGATGCAAGGTTTATCTAAGTGATCATAAAACACATCAAAATCAAAATGCCACTGATACTTCATCGTGACCTTTAAAGTCAAACGGGCCAATCAGATTCAAAATTGTCTACCTTATGATTTTTAATGCTTGTAACTAATGTCACAGTGCAAGTTTCCATTTGAACAAACTGAAGAGTCAGCCTTTTAATTTCACATTTTAGTAAAGCAGATGTTTACAAAGATTGACCTGATTGACTGTTTAAAAACTGGACTCCACTCTGTTTTTTAGGATGGTTACTATGGTGATTGTAACCATTGTAAATAAGCAGTACAACACATAGTAGTGATATAAAAGCAAGAAGGCCATAATAGTACAGAGCTGTCACTGTGTCTGCTTTCTTTCTACATCATGTCTTGCCAGTGAGAATCTTAACTCAGGAAGATTTCAGGGACAGCCTATTTAACATTTTATCTTCACAAGGGCATGTTTGAAAATGTCCATAAGGACCCTGCATTAGATGTAGTCTTGGCCACATAATACTTTCTTACTTTCTGAATCAATTTCTTTACTCAAGTGTGGAGCTTTACAGACACTTACTTATAAGTAGCTGTAGACCCAGATATCCAGAAAACAAATCAGTATTATAATGTGACTGGTTCTCTGTCATTTAAAATTGTATTGTGCATTCTGTAACCAGAAAATAAAAGAAGCCTGAGCGGAAGTACACTTCCTGTTTTCTACAGGCACCTAGAAACATTTGATTTCACTTCCTTTTATAATTCTTTTTCAATTTATTCCAATACATTACCCTTTCTGTATGAAAAGTTAATTGAGCGACTTTAAAGATGAACACTTTGGCCCTTTCCCCCTGCAGCCCTGGTGTGGGCGTGTGACACTGAGAGCTCAGGGAGAGAAATCATGAATAACCCTTCTTATGAAACCTTCATTAGGATCTGTCAGGACTCTTTGATTAACATTAATGTGACCAGCCCTCATTCCTTTCTGCTCTCCCTCTCCTGTGTCTTCTTCTTCTTCTTCTTCTTCTTCTTCCTTCATTTACCTTAATGATCTCCGTCTCCATCCCCACCTCCAACACATATGTGGTGCCAATGATGAGCTGCACCTTCCCCATCCCTCCCCTCCCTTCCCCTCTCTAAAGGCCCAGTCCAGCACCTGCAGCCACCCCCCTCCTCCCTCTTCTCTCTCATGTTATCTTTTCTCTGCTTCTGTCCCTCCTCTTTCCCCTGCAGTTTCTCCTCTCTCCTTCTCTTCTCCTCTCCATGTTCTCCATCTCTCCTCTCTTTGCCGTTTTATGCAGATATGTCCCTCTGCTCTCTACTCACTGGACCCCTCCACTGAAAACAGTGTGGTCCAGCTCCATTCATCTCTGTCAGACTCCATTAGTGCCATGAGGGGCACGCACACACACACACATATGCAGGCCCCTGGTCTGGTCTGCAATGGTGGGGGGGGGGTGGGGAGGCCGTGACAGCAGGCTTCTCCAAAGCTGCCCAATGAATATAGATCACCTAGCTATTCTCAACCGCCCGGGCCCTGAGACCCTGGTTGGCCCTCTGGGACTCTAAGCCCTCAGACCGGGTCAGAGTGGCTTTATGTGGACATAGAAATAGAGCTTTAAACCAGTGCAACACCATCATCCCTTTATGTGAGCATGTAGAATGTTTTTCAGTCAATAAATGGCTAATAGTGTGATATAAATGTTGTCTTATTCCTAAGAAGAGTCCATCTGAATTTTTCATCAGTAAACCCTGATGACTGGTTGCAGCTCTTTGAGGAAACAACAGTCCTGGGAAATGAAGGAAACAGCCAACAGCTGTGGGGTTTCTTTTCCCTCAGTAGAGCAGACAGGCATAGATTGCGTGAGACATTTTCAGTGTCTGTTTTTCTGCCCTACACAGTTCAAATGAAATCTTGATCTGGAAATAGATGTGGCTGGAGTGAAGATAGATGTTCTGTGGGCTTCTGGGAGTTTATAATCATACCGCAAAAAACTTACACCTGGTAGGTTTTTAAAAATCTAGTTGTTGTATTTAGGGCTCTAAAATGTTGCAAATATGATGTTTGAAGTCACCAAGCAGTTCATCTCAGTACAGTCTGTTGTAAGCTGATGCAACTGCCTTCATTGAAGGCTACATTCTGTGTTTTGTTCATTGTGAGGTAAATTTCCTAAATCTATCTGCCACAGTGTCCCACAGGTCATTAAAAGTATCATAACAGAGAGATTTGTGCCAGAAAACAATAAATTAGATCCCTAACTTCTGCCTCTACTCTGCATTCACCGTAAGGTGAAGTGGGCAGACTAATAGAGTGCTTGTTTTTTTCACATGCAGCAGGATCAAACATCTTACCTGCTGAAAATGTGTTTAATCCATATTTTACTGGTCTTTAGTCATAGATGATTAAAGGAAGCAGACTGTGGCTTTGTCTCTCTCAAAGCAGCCAAAGTTCAATCCCTACTGAGTTAGCATCGCTAACTAGCTGGCAGGTCAAGGTGAGCAGACGGATGATTACTCCATTCAGGTTGTAGCTCTTTTTTTAATTTGAGAGGATTGTATTTGATTTGATCGGACGTGGCTTCAGCTCATTCAACTGACACGCCCACACCATCATAGAGCAGATTTTACTGCCTCATTTTTTATGTTTTTGAGGCTTGATTTTACAAACTTAGAGATGTTTTTCATGACTTAAATTTGGCCTGGTGGTTCATAACAAAGTGGAATGTTATACAACAAACCTGAAATAAAGATTATTTTCATTACTTTACAGGGACTTTAATAATGAAATGCTAGGGAAAGGATAAGCAAACACTTTACAAGACTCCTTCTGTGTGTGTGTGTGTGTATATGTATGTATACAATCTCAGACAGGCATAAGAGATGGTTTGCCTTCTGTGTTACAAATGCAAATGCTCTTATATAAATTAAAAAAACAAAACAAAGAACAACAATGCCAAAGTGCATTTCAATTGCTGATTCTGGTACCGATTTTAAAAAGCCATTTCTTTGCCGTTATGCTTCTTTGATGATCCTGCACATGCTTTATATTCAATACTTATGTAGTCATTTTCCCTTATAAGTGCAGGCACAGCAGACCAACATGCATTGCAGCAACAGAGTGTTTGTATTGGAATAAGTGCTGTGGTTCTCCCATTATCTCAACTGAATGTTTCTCCCTCTCCCTCTCTCTGCTGCTTGTATCTCCATACACTCACTATACAGCGCACCGTTGACAGAAACAGATACATAAGTGCTCACATAGAATCTCACAGGTCTTTTGGAAATTACAGACAGACACAGGTGACAAAAGAGGTTTACACACCAATAAAATAACCTTTTAATTTAAAAAAAGTCATTTGTATTTTCATTCAGACATTTACAACCAGAACAGCCTCTTTCCAGGTTGAAGACAAGCCTCACTGTGTATGTGAATGCTGCTACCACCATTTTTACAGATAATACTACGGATTGTTAACGATGTAATATGACCTCTGTACAAACAGAAAAGATCAACACCAGATGATCAGGATCAAGTGCTCCGGTGTGTGTGCGTCTGCATGTCAGAGTGTCGCTACAGTATGCATGTGCTGCATGTAAGGAAGGAGTTGCACAATGTGTGTTTGTGAATGCCTGAGTGGTTTTAGATGTAAGACTCTAAGAGGAAAAATCAGCAGTAATAAGTCTTTCCTGCAGCCGTGGCCGGCCGTGTGCCACTGTGCAGAGGTAATCTGTCTTGCTGTATTGTTGGACTCGGTGCATGTGTGCCCAATCCCCTGCAAGCATGCAGTAGGCATCCTAATCTGCTTGGAGTATTACTAAACCAGCTCTAAGCTCAGTGCTTTTGGTTCTTGGAAAACAATGAAGGAAAAAGGAGGGAATGTTGGTCTGGGCCTTTTCTTGAATGGCTATGCTGTTTTTTATACATCCATTTACATAAAATAATTCCTCTTTTTATGATAATTTTGCATTCTAATTGCACTGTCTCATATGTCTAAAATAATGTACAATTAAAATATGAAGGAGTAGAGGGCAAAGGGCTGTGGAAGGCTATTACATGCTTGTACATATTTAAATAGAAGCACTCTTGTTGTTGTGATCTCACCCTCTAAGTATTGGATCACCCTCCCCTGATCTCATTAGGTGCAAATGACCCAGTTGGTATAAGAAGATTGCAGACGAGTGGAGCACTCTGTGGGCTAAATGCCACCAGCATAACAGGAGGATAAAGTTAGAGGGAAGGTAACTCCAACACTATTTCTTTGGTCTGCCGATAAGTATTGAGTGGTAAATTTGAGACGCTTTTAAACTACAATTTTTAAAAAATGAGTCAGTGCAGTTCATTCAGCATGTGTTATATTACCAGTATTTCAAAAGCATGATCCACTGCTCAGCATCAGCCCTGTAACATACATTTTGATACTGATGTCTATCAAACGTTTGCTCAGAAGATCTCATATTAACACAGTTTTATAGTTGCAGTCAATTGCAGAACCATGCATTGAGGACTATAGCTTCTATAAATGGGTGCCTGTTCTACTGAGCTAAACTGGTGCCCTAGCTGCAACATTTTATATGGTTTAAGGTATTGACATTTTTGCATCTCATATCACAATGTGTCTGTCTGGCCCCATCCAGGATGGAAAAAGGGAAATGTTATTTACCATATGCCAACACTGAATAGATACACTTGTCCACAAATCCCCCACTGTTATCTGTGTCTTGCACATTTTTGTACAAGGATTAAGTGAAACAGGCTGATGTTCTGCCTGCTGGGCATCGCTGCCTGACGCACCCTCAATGGTGCCTTGTGCTGATGTAACACCTACGGGCCAAAGCGGGTCATCGCCCACCCCCTGGTCATTGATGTTTCGCTCCTTTAACCCCAGTACATCTCACGGAGGCGGAGTGATGGCAGGGATCTCTCCCTGCCACCCCCTGCTGATGTCCTAGGTGTTATTTGGCCCCCAACTCCTATGCTTCCTCCTTAGCCACAGTCAGAAACTGCCTCTTTCTGCCTCCTCTGCCAGTTCTTTGATGGCTTTGCGAAGCCCCACACCACCGCATCCGGAGTTGCAGAGGAGCCGAGCAGTTGAGGAAAGAACAAATCCCCTACACCCCACTTTGACAGGGCATGTGATGGTTCTACTGCTGAGTGTTCCACACACCCTGGGAAACCTGGCACGCCTGCTTTTTGGTATCTGGTGTCAATGTAGCCATTGCTTAAAAGGTAGGTGGTCAGCCTCTTGGCCAGGATGGAGAAGAAAATCTTCCCTTCAACATTCAGGAGAGCAATACTCCTAAACTGGTTGATAGTACTGGAATTCAGCTTTTCGGGATATGGAGTGTAACAGCCCTTTGCCACTCTGAGGGGATGTCTAAGTTCCTCCAAGCTGCTCTCAGGAGGTTCCACAGGTGTTTCAGCACTCTGGGCAGTTCTTGTAGAGCTTGTGTGGGATCCCATTGGGGCCTGGGGCTGAGGATGCTCTTGCTCTCTGGGCGACATCTGTCACCTCACTGAGTTTGGGAAGAGCAGCGTTGAACGGGGAGGCTGGGGGAGCGAGGAACATAACCTGGTGATCCCAGTGGAGCAGACTTCGCTGGGTCACTGTACTGTTCCCTGATGTGGTTTTCTAGCTCTGATTTTGATATCTCCAGCCTCCCACTTCTCTTGTCCTCCAGCAGCTGCTTCGCATGCTTGAAGGGATTTCTGAAGAAGTCGCTCCTCTCTTTCTCCTTCCCTCTCCTGCATTTGCGAAAGTGCTCTGCCCTCTGCAGACTGGCAAGGCTGTTCTTCACTTCCTCCCACAGCAGCTTCAGACCCTGTCTCTCCTCTTTGTTTGCCTTCCTCCACTGCTTACGGAGCTGGTGGCTCCAGTTTAGAAAGCTTGAAATGTCTTGTTCAGATGCAAAACATTTTTATAAAGTATGAAGCAGCACCCCCTTAGATGTTTTGCCTTTTCGTTGATTTTATAAACCAATCATGGTGTATATAATCAGGCTTTTTTTTTTTAATTATTAAAAAACATATCTTCAACATCAAAGTGAGAACTGATTTCTACAAAGTAATGTCAAGTAAATATATATATTCCATGTAAAATAAGTGACTGCATAAATATTCTCCCCCTTTAAGTCAGTAATTAGTGGATGCATCTTCAGCTATAATCACAGCACTGAGTCTGTGCAGATAGGTCTCAATCAGGCTTTCACATCTGGATGCAGCAAATCTACTCAAATCTTCTTTGCGAAACTGCTCAAGCTCTGTTAGGTTGCACAAAGATCATGAATGGACAGCACTTTTTAAGTTCAGTAACAAATTCTCTATTTGATTAGGGTCTGGGCTTTGACTCGGCCACTCCAGAACATTCACCTTGTAGTCTTTCTGTGTAGCTTTCACTGTATGCTTTCAGTCATTGTGTTCCTGGAAAATAAATCTTTTCCCAAGCTGTACTTCTCTTGCAGACTGAATAAGTTTGTCCTCCAGGAATTCCCCATATTTTTACACAATCATTTTACCCTCTACCTTTCCAAACTTTCTAGGGCCGGCTGCTGAGAAGCATCCCCACAGCATGATGTTGCCACTGCCATGCTTAACTGTGAGGATGGTGTGTTTGTGGTGATGTACAGTGTTTGGCCAAAAAGCCCCACTTTGGTCTCATCAGTCCAAAGAACTTTCTTCCACTTGTCCATGGAGTCTCCTACACGCATTTTGGCAAACTCTAGTCAAGATTTAATCAGACTTTTCTTCAACAGTGGTTTTCTCTTTGCCACTCTCCCATAAAGCTTTGGCTGGTGAAGAACCAGGGCAACAGTTGTTGTATGCAGAGTCTCTCCCATGTGAGCTGCTGAAGCTTGTAACTCTTTCAGAGTAGTCATAGGTGTCTTGGTGGCCTCTCTTACTAGTGGATTCCACATTAAAATTGATATATCAACCGAACTTTGGATCAACCAAATGGCCCACCCGCTAAGCCGGACTTTCTGTAGCATTCTGGTCGACAGAAAAGTAGCCTCTGTCTGTCGAGCTATCTGTTAATCAAATGAAATGCGCTTATCCGCCGGCAGTGAGGTTTTTCCTCAATATAATCCAAACTATTGTGATTAAAAAAAAATCACCCACTGTACAGTGAGAGCACATAAAGACATTAGCTAATGATTGCTAATGGTTTTTTGAACCAGGCTGTAAACTAGTTTATTTCTAGGGTAAAAAAACAGCTTTTTAACAGGTGTTCAGACCTCCTCCAGCCAGCCTCAAGTTGACACTCACAGTTTTGCATTTTTTGCACTTTCACATTGGTTTTATTTTTCAGGACCGGAGCTTGCTGCTTGGATATGACCCAACTTTTAGACCATCAGCTCTCCTCTACTAAGCCTTCCAATTACATGACTGTCCTTGTCCCAGTTTAAAAACACTGCTAGTATCGATATGTCCCAATTCTGCTGGTTTTTGGTAGATCTTCTTTTATTAACCTTTTACATCATACATGCAATGGAGCAACAAGTTAGCAAGCAGGCCAAATAGTAAAAATGCAGTCAACTTTTTGACTCTGTACATGTTGTACCCACTCTAAACCAGTAATACCAATGTTACAATTATTTTCATTCATGCTGTTTTACACCTGGGTCTAAGCCCTGAGTGTGAACTGTGCAGAAAGTGTAGGTGTATACATATGAGTATTTTAAAAGTCCAGTTTTAGTCAGACTAACACAACAAGGTTTTAATAACCTGTAAACATACTGGGAGGCCGTCTAAACCTGAACTACTCTGTCAGGGTTTCGTGGTCCTAAAGGTTAAAAGGTGGATCTGTGGTACAATGCTTAGTCAAGTGTTCAGTCAGTAAGCATACATGCTCATCAGCTGTATGTCTCAGAGTTACATGTGTTTGTTTCCAGGCGTTGGACTTCTTGTCTGGAGATGAACTCATGAACTGTTGCCTTGTGACCCTCAGAGGGCTCTGAGTTCAGTCACAGTCATCAACAGCTCCTTCCTATTGACAGAGATGCTCCTGACAGTCTGTATGTGATTATGGTGAGTTTTTAATATCTGTTTCACAAAGGTTTACAGTGTTGATTGTAAACATTGTATCGTCGCTGTGGTGCTCACTGAGTTTGGACATTTGCCACACATGCACACGCACACGTACTCCCTGCTTACACAAGCGTCACTGTTAATGCTGATCCCTCTCTCTTAAAGAAGCCAACTTCAGCTACTTCTGTTTTCACCTCTGTTGTAAAAATCTTGGAATCCTAAGCTTTAATTAATTAAAATTCTTTTTAAGAGCTTTCAAGTGTTTGCCTTTGAGATGAGATGGCCCAGTGCTTATTAGCAGTCAGTCATTGTGGCTTTTCTCATGTTGAAACATATGCTTCTGTTCTTACTGTTCTCAGTATTAAAGACTCCACTTCATGCTTTCGTAAGACTCTCCAGCTCTAACAGACCAGAGCTGACCAGACTTTCCCTCTACTCAATGTTTCTTAGCACTCAAACTTTTTAACCATCAGCTTTATTAACTTTTTCACTAACTTTTTTTAAACAGAAGACCTAAGAGGACATGCAAATGTACATTTTATTTTACTGTTTTCCCTGACAAATTTAAGGTCTTGGATTATCAACCTCATTATCCTGACATAACAACACTAGTTTTATTGTGATAATGAATTAATTTCTGAAGATCTTGAGGAAATGACCAAAATCAACTTGTCATGGGAAAATCAGCATTGTTGTCCCCCAGATAACGACAAGCTGAGATTTTGAGAAAACAAATTATATTCTACAGCTGATTGATTCCTGCTCTACTAATGTAAACAACAGCTTTTTTTTTGGTTCAAAATAATATTTTCACACACTTTTGTCTTATTATGAATCTCATTTTATGGTTTAAGATCACTGATTTCCGGAGAGTAAACCATTACATTTGGCAAACCTTTAATTTATATTTAATTTATATTTACCACTAAAACATACCACAAGATCAGTGTGATTGTTAAAAACTCAGAAAGCTTTTTTTGCAGGTCTTTAGACGCATGTTTCAGTGTTAAGTGCTATAAATCTTCATGTCGCAGTGTTACACGGACATATGTCCACTTACACTGTATTGACAAAAGTATTTGGCCACACCTTTTCATTACTGAATTCAGTTGTTTCAATCAGACCCATTGCTACAGGTGTATAAAATCAAGCACGTAGCCATGCAGTCTCCATTTACAAACGTTTGTGATACAAAATTGGTCCCATGGTACTGTGAGGGATGCCTCCTTTGCAATAAGATGGGTCATGGAATTTCCTCCAATCTCGATGTTTTGCAGTCAATCGTAAGTGATATTAGGAAGTGGAAGTGTTTAGGAACAACAGCAACTCAGTGCAAAGCGGAAGTACACGTAAAATTACAGAGCAGGATCAACGACTGCTAAGGTGCATGGTGTGTAAGAGGCTGGAGTGACGAATCACACAAACTCAGACTCGTCCATCTTTTTGGCAGTCAGATGGGAGAGTCGGGTTTTAGCGGATGCCAGGACAGCGTTACCTGCCTGACTGCGTTGTGCCAGCTGTGAAGTTTGGTTGAGGAGGGATAATGGTAAGGGCTGTTTTCCTGGGTTTGGGCGAGGCCTCGTACCTCCAGTGAAGGACAATCTTATTTCTTCAGCATACCAAGATTTGGACAATGCTATGCTTACAACTTTGTGGCAACAGTTTGGGGAAGGGCCTCTTCTATCCAAACATGACTGTGCCCCAGTGCACAGAGCAAGGACTCTAAAGACATGGTTTGGTGAGTTTGGTGTGGAACAACTGAACTGGCTCTCAGAGAGCTCTGACCTCAACCCCGTCGAGCACATTTGGGATCATTTTGGTGTAACGGTCAGGTGGTTGAACACTTTTGTCCATATAGTGTAGCTTATTGACTCCATTTTGCAATGAAAACAATAAAATTTCTGTTGTCTTCTCAAATTTTTGAAAGTTGTTTTTTTCCATGATAATGTATTATTTTTTCTAGATCTCTAGAAAACAATCAAAAATATACGTGTTAGTGAAACTAAATGTAGGTGTGTCACTTAAGGGCTTTGCAAACATGAGTTGTTTAAAACATGTTTGTTTTGTCTTGTCTCTTTGTCTAAACTGAAACATTTGTCATGACATGAATATGAGCAGTTAAAATCTTTTTGTAAATCTGGGTCATGATCTTTCATTAAGGAGGTTTTTCTGTATGTGGAGCATAACCACATAACCACTAGGCTTTCATTGCCCCAGCTATTAATTTTTCAACGATTCAAAAGGAAAATGACAAAAGTGGGATCTTAACTACTGAATCTTGAAGGGGAGTGAGAATGCAGTGCAAATATAATGTGCAAATGTGTATACTTACTGTTTTTCTTCTCACTTTTCTTGGTATCTGTCCACCCACATGTCTCTCACATGTGATGCATAGACTTACGACTCACTTCAGGCATTTTTTTTTCTAACATGCATGTTAAGCCACAACCACCCAGAGACAGATTGTACCCAGATAGTGGCAGGCAGAAGTTAAAGAGGCCTCACTGGTCATCAGCAGTTGATAAAAACACACAGGAGTCAGTTACCAGGATCATGAATATTAACTCTCCTCCGCAGTAAAATGGTAATAGTGTTTGGACAGCCCCAGAGGTAGTCGGTGTCACAGTTGAAGGTGTTTCATCATTTCTTCCGAGAAGCAGAATTGATGACGAGTGTTTCCCTGGGCTATTTGAGATTCAAACAGACAGTTGAACTGCTCACACACCCACTCCTGACATGCAAATATAAAGGGAACGGCCCGCAGGCCCTGGGGGGAGTGCAGAGGGTAGCTATTAGAGAGAGAGACAATAAAGAATAACAGATTACAGAGAGAAAACAGACAGAACGGGCCACATTCCTCCATGCCAGGGGACTCTGTGCTGCACACACCATTGCTTCTTTACAACACCTGACTATGTGAGCCAAGTAACAACACCTGACTATGTGAGCCAGGTGAGCCTCTACATTCAAACCTGTGGTGCAAGTACAGATAAGGAAGATTATTTACATGCACATTTGCACAAAGAACTCAGTGGTAAAGTTTGGAGAGCTCAAAGCTAGAATCTTGTGTTGATGTGCTTGTGGTTTTAGAGCCTTGTAGCCTTCAAGTGTTGACCTGGAAGGAAAACGTGCACCCACCCACCATCACCAGATATGACCAGCTTTATTGGCATATAAACTGTTATTGTTGTGTTGCAGCTGTAAAGTTTAGAGTGTTATATCTCTAATACTGCTCGAGGCAAGGCAGACATTTATGACAACAAATGATGAACCAATTTTTAGATCTTATGAGCTTCTTTAAACACCATCCTGCTAAATGAAGTCATGACTGACAGGCAAACAAGCCCTATAAGGTTTTATCACATTTATAAATTTAAGATGAAAATATGTGATAGAGTAAGAGGCTGAAAGTGATGTTTGACCCTGCAAGAAGCAGATTGTGTGCTTAAAACTTCAGGGAGCTGTAGCCAAGTGGTTACGTCTGTGCAGCCCATGTAGAAAAGCTGTTGTCCTCAAAGCAGGTGGTCTGGGTTCAAATCAGGCCTGCAGCTCCTTTCTCCTTAGATCATTCTCCACTCTCTCTCTCCAGTTTCCAACTCTTTGCCGCCATTTCTGAAAGGCATAAAAGTCCACAAATGAACCTTTAAAATTCAGATTAAATCTTAAAGAAGTCATCTTGTGGCTTATTTGGTTTTAAAAATGTTTGCACTGCAGCTACAAGCATCAAAGGTGAGAGTTGAACCTGCCCGTAACCTGCAATTTATGTTTAAAACAGGCGGTTCGGTTCATAAAAGATACATAATGATAAAATTTTTTTTGTCTGAAATAAGTTTGGCTCACCTAGTGCTTCTATGTAAAACCTTTATTGTTGACGTTTTTTTCTCTTATTTGCAGCATCAATCTACCTATGTCATGACAGCCTTCATATACAGGGCAAAACATCTTCACAGACATCTTACTTTGAATAAATAATAGTCAAAGCTTAATCTCTAAATCAATTCTTGCAAAAACTTTCTTTTTTCAAAGAGGACTGACTTAGTATTGTATAATAGAAACTCAAAACTGCTCATTTCCCAGTCCTTTAGCTCACTCAGCAGAAATGTTTCTCTAAGGTAAAAGAAATAAACACAGAATAGCCGTTTAAAAAAGACCAACATAAAAAAACTTCAGCACTAGTCTGTAGCAGAGCTAAAATGCTGCAGAGTTAAGTGTTAATTCATGTTTTTGAGATTGATTTTAAAAATGTAGCTCTACAGTTGTAAAGTGTATACAGTGATTTTTTTCAAATACTTTGATTTTTCTCACTGACCACTTCATTAATTATACCTCAACTGCTCATAACTGTAAATATCCCATGAGGCAATCACATTGCAACAACCAGTGCATTCAGGTAGTGTTGTAGTACTCAATAACAGTCTTGGTCTCGAGACCAACATTTTTACTCAGTCTGGGATTGGCTGGACTCGGAAATTTCCATTATGACCATTAAGAATCTGCTATTCTTTGACTTCGTTAATGTGATGTTAAGGAGAAGAACTTGCTAAAAAATAAATAGCTACAACTGCAAAAACTCATCAGTCCATCTTATTTCTAGTCAGAAATACCTCTGAACACGTTTTAGGCCTCTTTCACCTGACAAATATAGATGAACATCTCATTTTCAAATATTTGAAATTATTTCAGGCTTTTAAAGACATACAAGGTAAATTTTTTTTTTACAAGAAATCAGTTGAACAAATTTGTTAAGATTTTAAATTTTTGGATGTTGTGCTTTGGAAGAGTTGCGGACACTTTGTTTTTATCTGTCAAAATTATTCGAAAGAAAATTAAAAGTAAAGAGAGAATGCTCTTTAACCTTTTCATGTTTTTTAAAAACTTATTTTTATGGTCTCGTCTGGTCTTGACTCGGTCTCAACCCCCAAAAGTCTTGGTCTCGTCTTGTTCTTGTGCACTCTGGTCTCTGGCAAGTCTTGGTCTGGGATAGTGTGGTCTTGAGTGCAACACTACATTCAGGCATGTTGACCTGGTCAAGATGATCTGCTGAAGTTCAAACCGAGCATCAAAATGTGAAGAAAGATGATTTAAGTGACTTTGAACAAGCCATGGTTGTTGGTGGTCTGGTTGGCTTTTTTGTTCTGTACTCCAAATCCCAACCCTACTTTTCAAATACCACAGCGGAAATTGAGTCTCACCATTTTTTCTGTCTTCTATTGTCCAAATTATGTTGGCCTGTGTGAACTGTAGCTTCACTTTCCTGTTCTTAGCTGATCAGAGTGCAACCTGATGAGGTCTTCTGTTGCTGCATTTAATCTGCTTCAAGGTTCAACTTTCTGTGCATCAAAGATGCTCTTCTTCTTCAAGTAGATTTTTTTTTAGTTATCATTACCTTTCTATCAGCTCAAACCAGTCTGGTAATTCTCCCCTGACCTCCACCATCATCAACAAGGCCAGGAGAACTACAGCTCAGCTTTTCTCACCATTCTCTGTAAACCCGGGTGTGTGCCAGTAGATCTGCAGTTTGTGAAATACTCAGACCAGCCCAGCTGGAAACATCAACCTTAGCACATTCACCATCAAGCAGACAAACAGGTACACCCAGCAAAGCTATGAACTAAACAGTTCCCGGTGCTTTCATATCTTTACCTGAAGCTTGGTCGTGCTAGCCTTGTTAGTTCAGAGCCACTGGGATGAGTAACAAAGAAGTGTTGTTGTAAATCTGGTGAAATGAAGCTGACAGTGAAGTGCTCTCTCCAGCTGACCACCACATATCAAACCCTCTCGTGACAGCACAGATTTACATTAAGGCTACTTAAAAGTCCTCTCTTCATAAACACAGTAATGTTGTTAGAAAACCTAAGACATATGTTCTTTATTTATAGTGTCCACTTTTTAAAATGAGTCCATCTAAAAATTTCAAATGTGATGTAAAAGTTTCCTTATCCACTAATAAGTCTAAGTTGTTCTTATTGAAATTTCCTTTAAGATGGAGCTGGAGGATGATCATTTGAGACTTTACTTACCAAGCAACATAAATATTCTCCTCACAGAGTCACTGTGATTGGCTAGTTACCTGAAAGCTAACCTTGATTGGTTGTTCGATTCAGACCCATAAGTTCTTTTTGTTCTACTGAATAGAAACGAGAGAAAGGACTTGGAGACACAGATCAGACACATTCAGTCAAAGTAATACTTCAATTTCAATGTTGCATTGAATGAAACTTTGATATCAACGTGGATGGACACGTCACAGTTCTGCAGCAGAGGGCAACAGATTGGCAGAAGTGGGGGTCTCGTGCTCAGAGGGGGTCATATTGCAACTGATCTGTTTTTGAAAGAATTTTGAAAGAAATGTCTGGATGTGGACACAGAAGGATTTTGCTGTAGTGCCAAAGGAGAGTGAAAGTCCTAAAAGCTAAAGAGGCTAAAGATTCCCATCAACATAGTGGTCGTGGTCAGATTACATGTCTGTTTTACAGCAAGCTGGACCGTAATTTAGGGGATTAACCCAGCTGTCAGTTCAGTTCAAACAACAACAAACAAAAACAAACAAACAAACAAATCAGATCAGAGCCAAACACCAGAATGGAGCATTAAGACCATCAGTGTGAACGTAGCCTTAGAGGCACTTTATCCTCCAATCAACCTTTCATACATTTGTACTGACCATTTGCTTTCCACAAAAATAGGATTCAAAAATAAATAATAAACAAAATCACCTTTGTTTTATTTTCAAGCAGGATTTTCAGCCTTTTTTCAGTCACCTGTCGGTGAGTGAGTGTCGGATCATAACAGCAGCATTTTGAGCGTGTGCCTTATATCTCCCTTGACCTCTGTGTGTGTGAGTGCATGCATGTGCTTAAAGAAGGAGAGAGAGTTGTTGCCTGCTCCCTGACCCCTCTCGTGTAAACACGGACACACTCCGACGAGGTGCTGAATGGCAGTGATTATGAGAGAGCTCTGCACCACACACACATAAACACACTGGGAGCTTTGCCAAGGAGGGAAGACCTACAGAGCAAGGCTTCCCCTGGCTCACTGCCAGCAATCCATTAACAGTCGGAGGAGGAGGAGGTGAAAAAGAGGAGGTGAAGAGGAAGGAAAGCAGCAGCAGAGAGAAAGAAAAGGTGGTGAAAAAAGAACCCTAAGCATATGAAGAAATGTAGGATAGAATAAAGTCTTCAGCGAGTGTGTATTCCTTTTATAATCTGAGGATTAGAGCCGGGTCGATAGGATAAGAAGGTTGATGGAGCAAATGACTTTAACAAGATTAAACTAAGTTTGAACACCAGCAAATGTTCTCCATCACAGTTATTATAAAATATTGTAATCAGATTATAAATACTTATTACATTTAGCACTGATCTGACACATGCTGATTTAAAAGCTAGTGGGAGAAAAATGTTGAATTATTGATACAAGAGGCTATATAGATCTGTTTTCAAAGCCATAATCTGTTGATCTGGGCAAGAAAGGCAAGGCAGCTTTATTTGAAGGGAACATTTTACACTGGGGGCAATTCAAAGTGGTACAGATTAATAAAACATACAAATATTACGCAGATGTGCACTGAAAAGGCAGAAAAACAACACGGAGCAATAAAACATGTCATGAATTTACAACTAAAAAGAGCAGCTATGTGTTCATCAGTTTAAATGTGGGCCAACCTCAATTCATGTCCTTATTTATGAGTTTATGCTCTGCCAACATTCAGATGTGGATATAGTTTTAATGTCTAACAGCTTATGTCACAAGTTAAATCTTTGTAGGTGTAAAGTCCTCCAGCTGTCATGGTGCATCGTTATGAAAATGGGGATAATTCTGAGAAGGTGCAGCTGATTTTGACAGCTGTTTGGTGTCAGCAGTGCCGTTTCCTTTATAAATCACATCCCTCAGATATGGAGGAGGATTTTTTGGGACTAATGCTTTCATATTCTGTAGGCAGAGTCAATTATGGCTGTTAAGTAGTGGTAAATTAAATCACATTATTGATGATTTCAAGACTGTGACAGTTGTTACATTATAGCTTTCAGTAGGCTTTGGTCATCACCTTTAAAAGCTCTGACATAGCTTACATAAATTGTCATCCCTGTTGTTCATTAATGGAGGTTAGCAAGGATACTGTCAGCCATTGGTATCAAAGATCCACTTATTATACTTTGCATAGGCAGTGCCTGTAAAAAGGATTCACGCCCTTGGATGTTTTACCCTGTTATTGATTTAAAAATTAATCATGTTTGATATAATTTGGCTTTTTTGCCTAAATAAATTACAAATAAACTCTTTAATGTAAAAGTGAAAACAGATTTCATCAAAGTAATGTCAGTTAAACAAAAATATAAATATTCACCCCCTTTAAAGTGACTGACCTAATTCAACCAAAGTTCAGCCATTTGGTGCTGGTAGTCTCACAACTAATGAAATAGGATAACCTGACGGCAGTGAATGTGTCTCAAGTTACTGTAGTATAAAGATGCCTTGTCTGGAAGGTCCAGTCATTGGTTAATCATTTTTTTCTGGCTACCATTACACCTTGAAGACAAAAGAAGACTCCAAGCAACTCAGAGAAAAGGATACTGGAAAGTAAGTCAGCGGATGGATACAAAACACTCAATGGTCTACAGAGGGAGAGCCAAAGCCCAGACTTCAATTCAATAGAGAATCTGTGGCTGGACTTAAAAAAGGGACCTGAAGAGAGTGAATATGTATGCAGCCACAAATTGTTCATTACAATTTTTTGATGAATTGACATTATTTTGTAGAAATATGCCTCACTTGGGCATTAAAGAGGGGGGTTTTTTGTAATTTTTTTATCAAAAAGCCAAATTGTATCGACCATGACTGACTGATTAATAAAGTCAATAAAAGGGGTGAATAGTTTTTATAAGAACTTTATGTTGTTTAAAAATGGATAATTTGATTGGACCTTGGTGCAGTGATTCACTGATCTACACTTTATTGGTCACAGTGACAGCTTGGCAGTAGTTTTTAAAGATGCATGATTAAATTCTCATTATTTCAGGAAGGCAAGGCCAATGAAACTCAAAACTTACAGAGAAGCATGAAACATGAAATCCTGAAAGTTAGAGAATCCGGACCAATCTTCCTGGGATTTCTGTTCCCATATTACCCTCGCAGTGGGAGACCCTCTTTGTCAGATCTGAGGTAGGGGAGTCTCAGGATGCAGGGCATGATGTAAACTAGGACGGCATGGAAATGGTGGACAAAGCAACAGAATCAGGAGATTGTTTTCGGCTTCATATCAATGCTAAGCATTATTGGGGATATTCATAGTATCAGCAGATGAGAAATTACTGCCCAGTAGAAATGGTCACAAAGCAGCTTCAGAAGCTCCATGACAACTGCTCCAGTTCCTCAATAATCACATGATATAAACATAACCACCCTCTTCATCTTGCTCTGGGGAATTTCCCTAAAATTTTCAACGATGCTCTCACATCACCTAATCTCACCTGACACTAAAATTTGGACCATTTCATGTCCCACATGCAGCTCACCCCAAAAATATCAGGAGGTCTGTGCATGTGTGAGAACAGCATGACTGACTCCATGGAAAGAAAGGGACAGACAAAGACAACCTAGGACAAATAAATGTGTTGAGGTCATGTGCTGTTTGTTAAATCATGCTTCCCTTGTCCTTTGCCCGTCTGGTCTGTTATCACATCAGCTCGGCCCGTCAGCTGACCACGGATGACCATGTGTCGACCTCTGTGACCTCTGATCAAATCATATGACGGCTGCTCTGCCCTGAACCACAGGCAGCTGGACACACTCATCCTCCAACACAAAATAACTTCATGAATCCTTAAAAACCAGCTGAGCTTGAGTCAGAGCAGAGCGCGCTGAGAAGGCGACAGGTCTTATCAAGAGACAGTGAATGATTGACAGAAAATGTGAGTGTAATTGGCTTTTTACAATCAGCATTATCATTTTTCAGGAACTTCAGAGCCTTATAGATTGTTTTAAAGGCAAACACGGCCATAAGATATGCACTTCAAAGGCTTACTGTCCACAGTGATCCTATTAGGTTTCATACAAATCTATATCTGACTGACAGGAGGCATGTTTGCTCTGAAGCCATCAAGGTGACCCCCAAAAGTCAGTACTCTTTATAGAAAAGTTTGTTTAATACAATATCAGCTCCCAGAGGCAACCGTCCTCCGCTGAGTGTCGGACAGTTCAGACCCCCACGTCGTCCATTAATCCCTGATAATTGGACACCTCGTCGGGCATTAACCCTTACTTAGCCTAGCCTATTATTGTGGTCAGAATTTGGCCGATTATTGATATCAGTATTTTATTTGATCAATATCAATTTATCAAAAAATGCACTGAAGACTCCACTGCAAAACACATCTTCCCCTCTGGCTTTGTTTACACCCTCCACATGCTCACCACATGTCCTGCACACAACACAATCTGATTGGATAGGGTTCACGTGAGTACTAGCCAGTCAACACAGAGGCCTGAATGCCACTGATGCTGTAAGCCGCTCTGTGCTGATAGAGCTAGGGCCAGTTTTTCTTTGAAGCTAGAGGAAGGAGAGGGGAGAGGAGCCTTTTCAGCTCCAAACATTTCTACACACGTTTCATCAGCTGATGATCTGTGCTGACTGTGATAAACATTATCAAGATGTAGTTATTAAAAAAACTTTCCCACTGAAATAAAGCTGTTTACTTCTTACTCCACACTATTTTGGGGTTTACTGTACTGAACCATACCAAACTGTTCTCAATCAAATGGGACCAGATGATGGAAACCGGTTCTAGTTTCACCTCCGTCATTGTAGCTGACAAAGCTGTGGTACATCAGGTCCCGCCTCTTCTTTATTTTAAATGGTCAGCAAGAAAGAAGAGTGCTATGAGCGCAGCTAAGAAAGCTGGATTACACCTGTTTGTACTGAAAATGAGTGCTCAAGTGCACAAAGTGCTGGCTGCGGACGCTGACATAATCCTGATTACAGAACTTAAAAGACTGGTCAGGTTTTTGTCTTGTCCTACGAAGACGTCATGAGAATCATGAACATCATTGATAGCTCATGAGTCATGATGATTGAAACACCAAATTCATTAACGGCATTAGATATAATTAAAACATATGCATTACTGACAGTACACCATACATTTACGTGAGAATGCTTGCTTTTTCCATGCATGAATTCATGCATGAATACATGATTGGTGGAGTGTAAAAATAGTAGAGTGTGCTTCTTATCCCATGTAAAATTCTTGCAGTATTGGCTGAAGGTTTTGCCTTCTTGTGGTGTGATCCGGATGACTCAACTGTTGAATCCTGAATTATTTGCAGCTCTCAGCATCTCATAATTCCGGGTTTAATGTTGTGTTGAAAAAGCATATTTATACCTGCCAGAATGAGCTTCCTCTCCCTGTATTTATGTGACTGCTGGACAGAATGGACTTCCTTATTTAGAGATGATAGCAGTTTCCCACCTGAGCAGCCACAATAAACACACTTTTATCCTGGAATGGCCTGGTTGGAGAGGAGCCAAATATGTCAGACCATAAAAAGATTTTTTTTAATGCAGCATCACGGTGATCTTTGTCTATTTTCAAACATTAGTATGACATGACCACAACAAATGTCTCAGATACTGAGTAAAGAAGAACTAAAGCTATATTATACCGCATTATATATGATGATTGTTAGTTGTTGACGGTTTGAGAGCATCATCAGTGTTTGAGCGAAGTCATACTCTAAAATCTGTTCCCATCGTTCATGTCTTAAAGGTTCCCATGGGTGATCACATTTTATCAGCCATTAAAAGATAACTTCCTGGTCATAAACTTTAACATCACTGCCATTTCCCTGTGAATTCAGAGGCTTGTGCTTCTAGAGATATAAAAAGGGGGAACGCGCAAGATTGGTCCTTTTTCATTATGTTTGGAACTGAATCAAAAAGAAAAACAGGACTAATATTTTTCCCTTTGTCCCTGAACACATCCTGTGATTCAAGCCTCCTGCGTGTGTGAAAGGAATCAAAGCTTGACTTTCTTTGATGCTGCTGAGCTGCACAGGCAGGCGGCAAAATGGAATTTGACCCTTGTAATGTCCCTTTTAATCAGAGGTAATTGACACAGATGGACCTTCATCATAACTGCATATGTCCTTGTCAACCACTCAGGAGCCCTGCAGAGTGCTGCCTTCACATGCAGTCTTACATTACAAAGATTAAAGTAGCAATCGGGATTCTGATCTTTGACATCTCTGTATTGTCTGAAACAAGAAATAAACTGGCTGGTTTATTTAATCTATATTCTTCACAGTCTCTACTAAGTGCTTTGGGAAACTTCCACGGCTTGTGTGCTGTTTTTTCTGTAAGTGTAAATGTGCACTCTTTGAGTGCAATGTCGCTGCACAGTTATGTGACAACTTTGTGCCACTGGATGGTTCAATTAATATACAGTAACCACTTTCTCCTTTTTACCCTCCATTCTCCCTCCTCCCCTGCTGAGGGGAAAAATGTGTCTCATTCCAATTTAATGCATGGCCAATTCCCACCTCGACAGAGCAGTAATTAAAATCCACACGCAAAGGCCCATTCATCAGCGCAGATGACAGAGAAAAGAGAGAGAAAGAGAGGTGGGGGACAGGGGGCTCTGTCACTGTACCCTTGAATTTAGGAATTCAAACCCGCCTGTGAGGGAGAGAGTCAGAGGAAGGAGAGTTGAGGCTGATTTCTCTGGACGTGTTGTTTTCAGGTATTCTGATCCGAACTCAATTTTCTGAAACAAGCTTAAATGTGAGAAAATATAAATTAACAGAGTAATCACAGCTTTACCTCTGTTTCACTCTCCACTACCTGCAATATTATTATTTCAGCTTCCCTGTTAAAGCCTCGCCCCTCATATTAGTCATGTCGCCCCTCCTTATTACAGATCCCCCACCTTTTGCACCCCATTGCAGATTTTCTGTTTTGACCGCTCCTGCTGAGCGCTCCTGGCTTCACGCACACACACATGCACCCTCACACTCACAGATATATATGACCATGACCCTCAGAGAGCGCAGCATGTATCCACAATGTCCTCTGGGGGTTTCAGGGACAGCAGAGGGGATCTGGGAGGCTGACGGGAGTGTGTGCCATTGTTTGCTGTCTGTGATTACGCGTGTTGCCACCCAGCAGCTGTTTGCATGTTTTATCCTGCTGTCGATCCACACAGGGGCCATGTCTGGCGCCTTGATGACATCACATCACTCAAGCTCACTTACTTACATCTATGAAAAATACACCAAAGAATAACCACAGCATGATGCACTTTCCTTTTGGGGGGACTAGGTTTGGTTTAGGCTCTTTTATTCCAAGGGATTATAATAACTTGGAAATGTATTTTTCTCAGTGCATGCTGCCATTCTAATCAGCAACATTTGTATTTAATTATTAAATTAGAAAAGCCTTTAAAGTTGAAGAAATATGGTATTCCATTATATACGTTTTTATGATACTGCAGCACAGAGATGTTTTTCTCTATGCAGTCTCAGTGGTGGTGGTTTATGTCCAAGGCCTCTTCCACTCCTCCTTATCTCCTAACCTTGTCTCTGTCAGCTTTATTCCCTCCATCCAGCAGCATTTTCAAAATAAGACATCATAAAATATGTATGCAAAGTTCAAGTGGTGATTCAAATGAAAAAAGCTGTTTTTCTCAGTGTATGTGGCTTTGTTTTAATCAGCATCAATTTGTTTCATTTAAAGTCAGATCTTTATTTAAAATAGTTAGATTACTAATTGCTTATAAGTAAGGTTATCAAGATTCATTGAGTTATTTGCAATTAATTACTGTCTACCTTTAGTGCAATGATTTTAACAGTGCGATTCATTGCCTGCTATATTGTCCCTTTCAACACACTGGTTATTGCATTTCAGCACCTCCCACAGTAAAATAAAATTAAATAAAAGTCCATCACTGCACCTTAATGTCTCATTTCACTTATAAGGAAAAATCACCAACAGCTCAGTCGGCTAGATTAAGTCACCTAAACCGATTCAGTGTTCGCTTTTTTTATTTTCTATCCATAACAAGTTCCTTTTTTTAGGGTCTTTTTTATTTAACCTTTATTTAACCAGATAAAACCCAATGAGATCGAGATCTCTTTTACAAAGGTGACCTGCCCAAGAGGTCAGAAGCACACGTCACAAAATAATGTAAAATATTAATAATGATAAAAATTCAAGTCATAATCTTTAATCTACTTCTAAAAGCAACCATATCCAAACTGGAAGTCATTTCCCCTTAGATTAGGGAAGTAGAAAATCCAAACTGACAGTTTAAAATGCAAAATAGTGGAATCTAAAAATGTAATATAAAGGGTGTATATCAATGTGCATATTAGCATTATTTTTTTAGGACCTGTTGAAATTCATATTTATTTTAGTGTCTTGCTTTATTTTGATCTGAAATCAGTTTCAACATGGGCTATCAGCACTGATGTATTAATCCTGATAATTTAGGTCCATCATAAATGTACTAATATTTTTTAATTGCATGCTTTATAACTCTTTCAGTACACTTTGTTAAGCCACTGCAACATCTCCCTGCAGCCACAGTGATGTAAATGTATTTTTTAAAAACTCACAGACAGCTCTGTGGACAAGACAAAGTTATCTGTGCCTTGTGTTATCAGACATCTTACAACTTCTGTTCCCATTATTTTCTTTTAAGTAGATAAGTTCATTCTTTTTGTCTTTCAAACTAAAAGCAGATTTGTGTATGGTCAAATAGTTTAAGATAGAGCAAACATTTCAAATGAAACAAAAAAAAAAGTTTACATGTAGAGGAATTTCAAAACCCAGTGTAAAGCCAGTGCAATTAACTAAAGTTTTGTGTATCATTGACAGCGCATGTTTCAATAGTAAAAGGAGGTTCTCTGACTTTGGTCTGCCTTTATTTGTCAAAGTATGCAGCGATACCATAAAGGAGCTTGTTCTGTATTATGGATGGGCTTTTATTCAAAGTTTTATGTTATCTAACTTGAATAATGTTTGTGAAAAAGTAAAGAGTTCTAAGATGATACAGCAAATCTTCTTGCTCTGTCTTCAGTCCCAGTGGTGGTGGCATATGTCCAATGCCTCCCCCCTCCCTTGTCCACCCCCCGGCCTCGTCTCTTCTCCGTCTGCCTTTTTTCTCCCCGTCCTGCAGCGGACTGCACTTGAGCTTGAATGGCTGAGCGGGATGGGCAGCTGCTTGGGCCCTGTGCTCCAGAGAGAGAAGGAGGACGAAGGCAAGGGCGGGAGGGGGGTGCAGAGACTCTAATGAGATGCACAGTGTCAATGGCCACTCTCTCTGAAGAGGGCAAGAAGAAAAGGGTGCTCTCTCTCTGCACTCCCCTCTCTCCTCTGTGCCCCTCTCTCTCTCCTGCCCTCCTCCCCAGCTGGCGAGGGCCTTTGTTAGGCGCCAGATGATACCCCAGATGCCCCAGCCCAGCCGCCCCTTTCAGCTACATACACCAGCCTCCCCTCAGGTCAGAGGTCACCACCGGGCATCTGAATGGGTCTCCGTGGCAACAGTAGCCATGGCGGTTGAGAGAGTGGCAGTGGGTTTTTGTTGTGGCCTGGTTGCTGTGGACTGGTTTACATCAGTCTGACTTTAAAATAAAGTACCAGTATTACCTAAAGTGAAAAAATAGTTATAGGTGTTAAATCTACAATAATGAATATTAATTTTTTTTAATGAATGTAGAAGTTCAAAGAAGTTACATGAAAGCATTTAAGATAAAGGAAACATAAACAGACAATAGGCACTATAGAGAAAACAGTGTGTTAAAGAAGTACACTGCATTTTTTACAGAGCTTTTGAAACATGTTAGTTTTTTTCCTGAGCTGATGTCCCTGATGTTTGATGCTGCATCAGCCCTCTGCTGGACAAACAAAAAACTGCATTTCTTTTGGTCAGATGCCACTCAGGAGTCTGTTGGACAACCATAATGGCCAAAATCCCTGTTTTAATGTTCAGAAAGATGATGTGTGATGATGATTAACTCTGCTGGATCATATTTTTCTTTGTGACTGATCAAAAATACAACAACAACAATGCATTTAGCACGGAACCATCCCAGACCATGGATATCAAGGATATCATATTGTCTGCACATCTGCACATAAAAAGTGTTAGATGGAGTAATAAAATACTCATTAAAGATCGTGTGAGAAGAATTAACATGATACAGAATGGAAGTAGTACTAATGCCCCTTGATGACCTTCAAAAGCAAACAAGGCCATCAGTGACAAAACATACACTATATAGACAAAAGTATTTAGCCACACCTGTTAATTATTAATTCAGGTGTTTCAAAGAGACCTGTAGTCACAGGTATATAAAATAAAGAACGTGTGATACAAAATGGGTCATTCTGAAGAGCTCAGTGACTTCAACTGTGGTACTTTGATGGATGCCATCTTTTGATAACATTAGCTGTAAGTGACATTATTAGAAAGTAGAAGTGTTGAGGAGCAACAGCCATTAAGCGAAAGACCATGTAAAGTCAGAGCGGGGTCAACGACTGCCATAATGAATGGTGCACAAAAAGTTGTCAACGCTCTGCTGATTCCAAAGCTGAGGAGTTCTGAACCTCCACTGGCATTAATGTTACCTGCCTGACTGCATTGTGTCAGCTGTGAAGTTTGGTGAAGGAGGGATTATGTAAGGGGCTGTTTTTCAGGGTTTGGGCTAGGCCCTTTATCTCCAGTGATGGCCAATCTTAATGCTTCAGCTTACCAAGACATTTTGGACAATGCTTCCAACTTTGGCAACAATTTGGGGCAGGCCCTTTTCTATTCCAACACAACTGTGTCCCAGTGCACAGAGCAAAGACTATAAAGACATGGTTTGATGAGTTTGGTGTGGAAGAACTTGACTGTCCCGCACAGACCCCTGACCTCAACCCCATCAAGCACCTTTGGGATGGACTGGAACAGAGATTGCTAGCCAGGCCTTCTTGTCCAACATCAGTTTCTGATCTCATAAGTGCTCTACAGAATGAATGGGCACCACACACACACAAACACCATTCCAACATAAACACTCCAGAATCTTCCATGAAGCCTTCCTAGAGGAGTGGAGGCTGTTACAGTTGCAAACAGGGGGAAGCTTCATATTAAAGTACATGTATTTGAATACAATATCATTTCAGTCCCTGCTGGTGTGATGGTTGGAATACTTTTGTCCATTTGGTGTATTTCTATAATGTTGTTATCAATGATTGAAACAGCTGCCCGGCGTAAGTAGACTAGGCAAATAACAGCTTATTGCAGAAATAACCTTTTTTACATTTTCCACAGCAGATTGTCAATGGGCAATCCATTTTACTGTAAGAGTAAGCTGGATGATATTTTTTGTTTTTATTTGTATTTATTTGTTACTATAGTGAACAGAGAGATGCAGAATCAGAACGGGGTGAAAGGGTGGCAGGAGGGAGAACAGAGTCAATAAGGTAAAAGCTAAATGGTCTGTTTCTAAACTTAAATGTGCCCCAAGGAGCACTGACGTTTTCCTATTTTTTTCCTGTGCAGTCCTTAGAGGGCAGCGCAGAGTTTTCCATGGACACCACTGTAGAAATACAGAACTAATATTACATTTTCAATTTTATCCACATAAATGGGTACTTGAATCTTGTTTGCATGCCATAGATGCTTTTTTCCAGCTTTGCATTTCATTAAGTGCCTTTACGATCGAATAAAGCTGGGTTTCCTGGGCTCTGACTCGGGTGTCTCTTGGCCCTCTCCTCCTTGCAGCCTCTGTCGGTCACGCTGTCCAAACAGATCAAAGGTCACATGATAAGGAGAGGGCGAACACTGGGGCCCATTCAGCGGCCAGGACCAGTAGCGTAAAACACGTGGGCACAGGGAAATGGAGAGAAAAAGACACTGAGAGAGAAAGTTTAAAAAAAAAAAAAAAAAGGGGGAGAGTTTTGGCCCCAGTGTGTGTCTTGACAACCCAGCAAAGAATTCTGGGAAAAGTCTTTTCATAGTGGAGCTTTATTAAACTGCCTTGTTATGCTAATTCAGCTAACCGTATTGAAAACAGTGACATAACTTTAATGGATTTAGTCGTACTGTTGCAACGAGAGTGCTTTTGCATGTCCTGTTTGTGTGTGCATACATGTGTTTGCATGTGTTAAATGTACAGTGTTTGTTTCCCAGTGGCCTTTAGCTTGCAGGTAAACAGTGAGTGTGTGGTGGTTAAGCCTTTGGCTCCGACCCCTCCCTTAAGTCATCACAGCATCAGATAACACAACTGATCAACAGAGGAAACAGTACAGAGGAGAGGCTGACCTGGCACTGCCCTACTGACTCATGCAGACTGCATCACAGCCAACAAAAAAATAAAAATAAAAAAATAAGAGAATGACAAATATTTGGACTGAAGGGTAATTTTCATTTCTTACCTAAGAGTTAGCTTGTTGCTGTGTTTATCATGACTGTTGTTGTATTATCATAACTATTACTGTCCTTCCCGTTTTACTTTGGACTCTGGATGTATTTGTGTGTATGTTAATTTTGTGTTTGTAAGCATGGCACCTTGGAAGAGTAGTTGCTTCTTTATAAGTCAAAGTCCAAATACATAGAACTAAGGGTGCCGGTAACCTAGTGATATATCTGAGCATCCAATGGACAGAGGCTCAAAATAAGATCCCTGGGTTTAAATCCAGCCTATGGCTTCTTTCCACATGTCATTCCCCACTTTATTTCCCCTTGGTTTCTAACTCCATCCATAGTTCCGTCTCTCTAAAACAAGCATGAAGGCTTAAAAAGAAACCCTGCAGAAACTATCAAAAGGGTGGCCTGGGTTTAACTCTTAGTTCTTGCCCAGTTTCCTACTCTATCCACTGTCTTGTACCCTGACACTCCACTGTTTTATCACATTTATTACAAGCCAATCAGAGCGACAAAACAAAACAAGGTCGTAGGCATGTGCAGGTCCAACAGTAACCTGAGCTCAACAGATAGGAGCTCTGCCTATGAACAGTGGTGATTGTTGATGGATAAAACTCACGCCACAGAATATTTCATGTGGCTCTTCACTCTTGTTTTCATAAAGAAATGTGGTCCACTTCTGATAAAACTGACGCCACATCCATGCTACCTGCCACAACAGTAGCTGCCATTGTATATACCGGCTTATGGTACAACTAAACCCCGCCCGTAACAATAAAAAACTCAGTGAAGCAGGTCGAGAGAAGATGGAAAACATCTTTTCCATCATGAAAAGCTTTCAGTGCAGTTCTTTGCTCTTTATGTAAGACATAAATGTGGTCCTGTTCTGATAAAAACGTGTTATACTGCAGCTACATCAGAGCTGAATGCAACACCGACAACAATCATTGCTATTGGCTTCCAGTACAACTAAACCCCATTTGTAACTACCACATTGTTCTCCACCAATGATGCTGATTGGTCATGTCTGTTTAGACTGGAGCTTTGCAAGATGGATTTGTTTGATGACAGATATGGATTCTGGACAATACATCTGTTTTACATGGTTAACTGTCCAGCCCGTTGAAGTCCATGTAAAGTGATATCTGAACTTAGATATGTTGGAATAAGGTTTTGGTAGACATGTGAAAACACAGATTTATATGTGACTAAATTTTTGACTTAGACTGTTAGCAAGTTGTCCACCTCCTGGCTTGGGTTTGTGGGAACAAGGCAAATAGGAGCTCATGGCATCACAGGTCTTGATTGGATAACCCCGCCCACCTAACACTACAGCAATATAAAATCACTGAGCAGTTTATCCCACTACAGTCTGTTGTTAGCTGATGTCACTGGTTTCATTTAAAGTTAACAGACAGCTAAATGCTGTGTTTTTGTTAATTGTGAGGTAAATTTCCCAGATCTATCAGCCAGCTGGGCCTATGGGTAATTAAAAGTATCACAACAAAGAGATTTGTGCCAGAAAACAGTAAATTCAATCCCCCACTTCTGTCTCTGCTCTGGCAGCTGCTCTGATCAGAGGTGTATTTTCATTTACATTTGAGTGGATCGTGTTTCTTCTGCGTGGGCGTGGCTTCAGCTCATTCAACCGACACATCCAAACCATCCTAGACCAGATTTTACTGCCTCATTTTTCCTAATTTTGAGGCTTAATTTATAAACTCAGATGATTTTCATGACTGAAAGTTGGCTTGTTGGTTTATAACACAGTGGCCTGTCATACAACAAATCTAAAATAAAGGTTTCACTTTACTTTGAATAAAAATCTAATCAGACAATCACATGGCAACAGTCAGTATATTTGGGCTTGTAGACATACAGTAGTTGTGATGATCTGCAAAAGTTTAAACTGAGAATCAAAATAACAAAGAACTGTGATTTAATTGATTTTGGCATAGTTATTGGTGCTCTGAAAGGCTTTAATGCTCCTGACCTCACCACAAAAAACCAAGACTCACCAGACCGGACTGAATTTTTTCAATCTTTTGTTGTCCAATTTTGATAAGTCTGTGTGGACTGTAGCGTCTGTTTTCTGGTCTTAGCTGATGGGAATGCCACCTTGTGTGGTCTTCTGCTGCTTCAAGGTGAGATGTGTGATGCATTCAGAGATTTCTGTCATACCACCACCATGTCAGGAAAAGTGAATGTACAGTATTTACAATCCTTTGTTGTCATGGCAACAATGTTAAGAGAACTGAGGCATTACAGCGAGGATGCCATGATACTGGATGCTCCAATGATATGAAATAAAAATCTCTAATCATGGCATAAGGGGTGGACAGCCTAACTTTCGTGTGTCACTCGTTTCCCCTTACATGAAAAAAAAAAAAAAAACCCCACATCAACGCTGCTATTCAGGGCACAGCAGCCACTATTCCTGATTAGCTCCAGCAGCTCATCAATAGGCCTGACTGTCTGCTCAGGCCCCTGGACAAACAGGCCTTTCTACTCAACTTCACTCCTCACTGCTTTAATGGCTGGAACGGCTCGGAGAAGAGTTAATTATTGCATAGCACATGGCTGGCACACAGCAGCGTGGCTGCACCCAAATGTGTCACAAGTTGAACACATGTGATGGAAAAGGATGTTAGTGTGATAGCACTGAGAGACAGAGAAAAGAGGGCTTCAGATAGTAGATTAGAGGGGGTTTACTCAGTTATAGATTCATGCATGAGCTAATTCAAATAAAACAGCTCAGTATGCACACGGAGGATAATCACTCACATGTGCTGACAGTTCAAATATCAAACCCTCTGACATTTCCACCAACATATGATCAAAGACACACCTCCCACTTTAACACTTACTTCAACTCATACTGTCAGCATCAATATGATTTGATTTGTAGCATGAAATCAAGAACTTTAATTACATTTTACATTCTTTAAATGCAACATATCCTATCTAATTATTATAGGCTACAATGAAAAACTGAAATCTAGATATAAAAAGCCAAAAATTAGACCAGTGTTGCTTGAGAGATGAGAATCTGCCAATGGGACAAGCAAAAATTATGTGAGTATTTTGAAATGAGAAATACAGTGCCTTTTACTTATTACAAGCAATGTTTTATTTTTATTTTTTATCTTAAAAGAAGTGCGTGTGCTTTGTTTATCTGGACTTATATGTTATGTTCCATTCATAAGGAAATAAAAGGTCACTATTTTCTGAGTCAGTATCAGCATTATTTTGGAATTATGAGTAAACAGTACACAAAACATGTCTTTTCCCTACTTTTCTGCATTAAGATTTTCTTTGTTTTTAAAATTTAGACATGTTTTTTTCTCTGTTTTTCTGGATTAGCTTTTTCTCTTTAACTCAGTAAAAGAACAAGAAATTCTCATTTTAATGTGATCTGCTTAAGTAGACTTTTGAGTTAAATGTGGTTTGTAATAAATGAAATGAGGTATTTTATGCTGGGAATTGATCTAAGGTTAATGTCTCTCATGGTAAAATGTAGATGGAATATAAAATACCACTTTCAATTTAGCTAGAAAAATTACATCTCTATCTTATGTCAAATGCTCCCTCTCTGCTTGTTCATTATCCATATTGAGGTAAGTTTTGCCTTTTTTTTTTTTTTGCTTTTGTAACATTTATATGTCAAACTTATGTAACTGTTTGCATTTCTTGTTTATGAAATAATGATTTTAAAAAGAAAAGATCCTTAAAATGAAATACAGATTGCATGGCATATATGATTCCCATTAAAGCTTAACTTGGTGAATTAAACATTAATAAAATAATTAGGCCTTCCAACATTAATGCTTTTATTGTGCTGAGATTAAGGTACATGAAAAGTGCATGATCTTTCTTTTTAATTTAATCACATTAATCATACAGTGTCTTTAAAAAAGTACTCACCCCATTGGATGTTTTACACTTTTATTTATTTAGAATCAATCCTAGTCCAAATAATTTGCCGTTTTGACATTTGTTTTATTTTTACAGTAAAACTTCTTTAATGTCAAAGTGAGAACAGATTTCTACAAAATAATGTCAAATAAATAGAAATATTTCTTGTAAAATAAGTGACTGCGTAAATATTCACCCCCTTCAAGTCAGTATTTAGTAGATGCACTTTTGGCTGCAATCACAGCACTGAGTCTGTGTAGATAAACTATTCAAGCTCTGCAAGCCACAAATTCTCCACTGGACTGAGGTCTGGGCTTTGACTCAGTCACTCCAGAAGATTCACCTTCTTGTCTTTGAACAATTTCTATGTAGCTTTTGCTGTATCTTCCAGGTCATTGTGTTGCTGGAAAATAAATCTTTTCCCAAGCCCTAGTACTCTTGCAGACTGAAAAAGATTGTCCTCTAGGACTTTCCTATATTTTGCCACATTCGTTTTGCCCTTTACTTTTACAAGCCTTCCAGGGCCAGCTGTCAAGAAGCATCCCAAAGGTACGATGCTGCCACTACTGTGCTTTGTAGTAGTGATGGTGTGTTTGTGGTGATGTGCAGTGTTTGAGTCGCCCACATTTCTCTTGTAAAAATCTAGTCAAGATTTAATATGAGTTTTCTTCAGCAGTTGCTTTCTCTTTGCCACTCTCCAATACTGATTAATCACTTACTGGACCTTCCAGACACAGGTGTCTTTATACTGCAATCACTTGAGAAACATTCACTCCACTCAGGTGATCCCCATTTCACTGATTTTGAGACTACTAGCACCAACTGGCTGGACCTCTGTTGGGTTAGGTCAGTGTCCACATGGTACACTGAAATCGCTGCAAGAAATTCCCTTACAGGAGCTTTAAATATACCAATCAAATGGCACTGATTACTTTATGAAGAGACAGAATGTGTGATACAGTTCAGTGCTATTACCTTTGTATGTGTAAAATTGAAGATGTCATGAAATTATTCACAAAACTAGCCCTAGAAACACCAGACCATGTGAATATGAGATAAGAATGTGAGTCCCAGTAAAGTTCATATACCTTAACTCTCATCCATGAGTATATGAAGTTACTTGGGCCTCTGTTTAGATTACCTCTTCAGGTCTTAGAGCAAACGTCCAGCCTGCTGCGTACATATAGCACACACAAACACAGAGGTTGAATTAGAATGTCTGTGTGAAGCTACAGGGATTAGATCAGTACACCTGCAGGACCACAGGGAGACGCCGTGACAGTCAGTGATCTGATCTCATCAAAAATACATCAAGGTGTTTCCCCCCGTGGACATCTGTATGCAATGAAATATTAACCAAACAGAGTGTCGAGGATCTGCCCATCAACACCATCAGCATCTTTTTCTGCAATTAAATCTGTCTGCTTTGAGTTAAGAGGACTGTAAGTCAGCTGTGATGACTTAAAGCAGGAGTGCTTCAGTGTGCCGTGTGAAGATCATACTTTTTCTCCTACTCACTCTCCATCTCGTTCTTGTTGTTTGAGATTTCCAGTGTGTTTACTTTTGCTCTGTTGGTGTCCTCAGAGTGTCTCCACTTTCCTCTGCAGTAAAACACACATCATGTTATTCATCTGCTTGATATGTGCACAATCAGAAATGTAAGAGATGTTTTTCTTATGAAAATCCGAAACTACTTTCTCAATGAAAATCTCTAAAGCAGAGTCAATTATTATTATTATTTAAACTCCTTATTTAAAAACAAAACAAAACAAAACAAAGATCTATTCAGTTATGGTCAATACAGGCTTTAATATTTGTGACATGGCTGCACATGCTTGAGCTGACCAATGAACAGATGCTCATTTGGTGTTAGTGCCCCCACAGGTGTGCTCATGTTCACAAGTATTGGTATACACATTAATGAATGTCAACATGCATATACAGTTTTGGCCCGCTCTTCTCTGCAGAATTGTTTAAGTCAGCCACGCTGGAGGATTCTCAGGTCATTGTCCTGCTGCATAACAAAATTGCTTGAGCTTGAGGTCATAAACTGACAGGCTGATATTCCTTCAGGTTTTTCTGGTAGAGAGCAGAAAACCATTAATTACGGCAAGTGGTCCAGGTCCTGAAGCAGCAAAGCAGCCCAGACCATCACACTGCCACCACCATGTTTAACTGCTGGCATGATGTTCTTTTTTTGAAATGCTGTGTTATTTTTACACCAGATGTAACGGGCCGCACACCTTCCAAAAAGTTCAACTTTTGTCTCGTCAGTCCACAGATGTTATGTTCTTTTTTGTCAGCAGTGGTTTTGGCCTTGGAACGCTCCCATGGATGCCATTTTTGCCCAGAGTCTTTCTTATGTTTGAGTCAAGAACTCTGACCCTAACTTAGGCCAGTGAGCCCTACAGGTCTATCAGTGTTGTTCTGGGCTCTACTGTGACCTCCTGAATGAGTCATTGATGTGCTATTGGAGTAATTTTAGTAGGCTGGCCACTTCTGGAAAGGTTTATCACTGTCCCAAGTTTTCTCCATTTGTGGATAATGGCTTTCACTGTGGTTTTCTGGAGTCCCAAAGCCTTGGAAATTGTTTTGTAACCCTTTTCAGACTGAGAGATGAAAATGACTTTGTTTCTCTGTTCTTGGATTTCTTTAGATTGCGACATGATGTTGCTATTTGAGATCTTTTAGCCTCGCTCACTTCAGACAGGTCTGACAGGTTCTATTTAAGTGATTTCTTGATTCAACAGATCTAGCAGTAATCAGGTCTGGGTGTGGCTAGTGAAAGTGAACCTACCTGGCCTTTCACATAAGGCCAGATAGATTTGGATGGCTTTTTATCTCTTAATAATTGAAATCATTATCTAAAAACTGCATTTTGCATTTGCTCAGGTTATCTTTGTCTAATATTAAAATGTGTTTTATGCTCATCTGAAACATTTAGGGATGACAAATATTAAAGACAGAGAAATCAGGAAGGGGCAAATAAATAATTATTTTTTTCAACCTTTTATACATTCATTTCTGCCCATTTGTTCTCTCCTTTTAAACGATATAGAAAACTTGAACTGCTCCCTTATAATGTATATAGTTATTAAGCAAAAAGAAGCCTGTTACAGTTCAACAAAGGGAATAGAGGTGATACTGAAGAACATCATTTACCGCAGAGTCTGTGCTCACTGCTGCACAGCAATTTGTCCCTTAAATGTCAGCTATCTTCCTTAGTCAGTTGTTCCTACCATCACCTTTTTTAATGCCAAAGTGCATTATTACAAGAGCCCTGAGAGGGCATTTTATCTGACTCAATTTTTCCAAGATAAAATTTTAATTTAATTTGTTTTGTGGAAGTCGAAAGATGTTAACTTATCATAAAACTAGCCCCCTTAATTGCTGCTCTACAACCTTTACAAAATTAAGTTGTTACTTATTGTTTGCTAGTTTTTAAAGAGGAGTTCACACCTGAGGGTGTCTCAGGTCCTTTGATTCCCCAGCAGCAGGGACGGGCGGGCACATGTCAGGAAATGTTTAAGGTCCTGCTCCTGTCAGAGGTCGAGATCTATTTCAAAAATCAGAGTCACTCATTTCTCCATTTCTGTGAAAAGGCTTCAAGGCTCGCTCTCATTATCTGAGAAAGTGAAGCTTGACAGCTATAATGAGCTTGTTTTAGAAATGCTTCCTGGTATTACTTACAGTACTGTGAACATTCAGAGTGACAGCCATCTTTAAAAATCACTGAACACTGGAAACTGAACAGACAACCATGATCACTGTGATTTGGTTTCAAAGCAGTTATCACAGTTTACTATCTGCAAAACTGGAAACCTGATTGACTGAGAACCATGTTAAATATTCTGTTATGTGCTGCCACCTGCTGTAGGTAAATATTAATACAGCATGTGGGTGCTAGAGAGATTGTATTGCACATGATCTTGAATTGCAGGCACAAATGACCAAACATACATCATTCAAGTGCTTCAACAGGAAGGATTAGTGTTGTACTCAATACCACAATATCCGAGACCAAGATTTGCCAGAGACCAGAGTGCACCGAGACCAAGACAAGACCAAGACTTTTGGGGGTCGAGACCGTGTCAAGACTGTGACTGCAACAAGCCGAGAGAAGACAAAGACCATGAAAATAATTTTCAAAAAACCATGACAAGGTTAAAGAGCATTCTCTCTTTAATTTTAGTTTTCTTTTTAATAATTTTGACAGATGAAAACAAGGTGTCTGCAACTTGTCCAAAGAACAACATGCAAAAATCTCAAATCTTAACAAATTTGTTCAACTAACTTCTAGTAATAAAATAAACGCTTGTATGTATTTAAAAGCCCAGAATAATTTTAAATATCTGAAAGTGAGATGTTCATCTATATTTGTCAGGTGAAAGAGGCCTAAAGTAAGAGTTAAAATGTATTTCTGACTAGAAATAAGATGGACTGATGACTTTTTGCAGGTGAAGCTATTTGGTTTTTTGTTTGTTTGTTTTTAGCAAGTGCTTGTCATCTTTTTCACATTAATGAAGTCAAAAATAGCAGATCAGTGCTGGTCTCAACCGGTCTTGATGGAAAATCCCAAGTCCAGACAGTCCAAGACCGAGACAAGACCAAGACATTCAAAATGTGGTCTTGAGGCCGGTCTCAAGACTAAGACCATTCTTGATTACTACAACACTAGATTTCATGATCATCATGACATCTGTTCAGGTTTGACTTCACATTCACTGCCCTACATGTGACTCTCTTATGAAGGCTCACTCACACCTTGAAAGCCTATTTCTTGCTTTAAATAGTCATTGATCTTTTAGGTTGTTTCATCTGTTCCCTTTACTTTCTGTCCATTTTTGTCTGTTGTGAAACGATTATGTGAGGCTTTGCTCTGAGGCTGCCAAAATTAGATTTCTAATTATTGACTAAACCATGATAATGCAGTTATTAAGTGGTTTATACAAAGGAAAAGCATTCATAGGAGTTTTCTTAGGGTTTTATCTGTGTGAAAATTAAAATCCATGTTGATTTTTGGCGGCAGTTTGTCACTTTTTCTTCTCTCTTGGGTCCTGGGGGGCTCCGCTTTTTTTAGGTACATTTAAGAGAGGGCCTTCAAGGAAAAGGAAACACTGGACTACACTCTAGTGCTGTAGGCCATTGTGTGCACAGCAAACTTGTACATAGGTGTGTCCACATCACTCTGCAAATCTCTAGCCACATGCCACCTGGTAGAACAATTTTTAGGCCAGTTTCTGGTCCTGTCATCACATTCCTGCTTGTTTGCATACAGGCAACCATGGCAGCTTAAAGCAGGCATACGGTAATGGAGTTAGAGCTGATTTTAAACGCCAGTCGATTATACTGCAGGTGTTGCAAAGAAGAGACATTGGAGGAGATAAAAAGTGTGATCGGCTGAGGTAGAGGACAGGAAGAGTTTTGCTCTCATTTGGCCACAAAGGGAGACACATGAGGAATTGCATGTCTGATATTTTTCAAGTTGATGTTACTGGTTGTGTCCCCATCTGCAGACATCTATCTCACTACACAGTACACATAACATTACTCTGAGATTAGCAATCATCAGTGCTAACTAATGGACCAATCACAGGGCTTATGGTCTGTATCATTTCGACAAGTAGTTACATTTGTGAGGAGGTTCACTTCAGCTTCTTGGTATGCCTCTGTGTAGGGTTCAGGGCTGTGGAGCTATTATTGTTGCAAAACCATATGGAGCTTAAAGGCAGGCAGCCTTGCCTCTGAGCGTGCACTGAGGGCAACAAAACCCAGTGCTTTTACACTTCCAGATCTGAATATGCATTTGTGCACCGCAGAGGAGTTGCAAAAGTCACATGTGCATGAACAGCCAACTGAGACTTCTATTGTAATTAATAGCTTGTGAGTATTTTGACACCTTAAGGCAAAAAAAGAGTACGTTCTCTGAACAAAATTAACTAAGTCCACAGTTACACATAAGTCTACATATTTGCATATTTATGCACGCATTTGTGGGTCTTTAGACAAATTTGCAAATCTTTTTACAGAGTTGCAAATCAGTGCATGCATTTACAGATCTTATACATCTGCAGCTCTGTGCACCCCTACATTGGATTTGTGCACACGTTTGCAAATCCATCTACATATTTGCAGATTAGTGTACAGATCTGTGTATGCATTTGCAAGTATTTTTGCAACAATAATGGCTCCATACAGGGCCATTTGGACCTTTTTCTTAGGCTACAGCATATCTTCAATGCAGAAGCATATATCAGGCAGAGGTGGCCCAGCACACATGTATCTACATTAGTTTGGTAGTGTAAACACTCAAGCATCCTCAGCAGGATTTGTAAGCCAAGGTGCATTTACTTTTTTTCAGATGTGGGTAATTGCAATATGAGGCAGGAAAGTGAATTCTATTCCCAAGAACTCAATGGAAACACATCATAAATATAATGTAAACATCCATAATGAAACACTGTCCACTTAACAAATCACCCAGAATGGACGTTCATATGCGGTATACATACCCTTTTTAAATATTTGAGAAGAAATTTTCAATCCACAAGCAAAGATTTTTAGTGGTCTATATATAGAACGTGATGGCTTCTCTTCCATCTTAAAGTCACATCACAAATGTACAAGCATTTATAGCGAACAGTTAAAGGTGTCTACAGGGACGGAAAAAATGAAAGAATAAAACAATTTCTTAACGTTAAGAGATCTTTATTTGATTTCATATCTTCTTCATTCTCATTCAAAAGGCATGAAGATAGAAAAGGAGACAGAAAATGGGCCGCGATTATAAATATACAAAGAGAGGCAAAGTCTTTACAATCAGTAACATTACAGAAAGGCTAAAGCCATATGAACATGGGGCACAGCACTTTGGATTACTAAAAATAACTTTCACCAAAAGCTGCATTGGACACAGGCTACATGGTTGTTAATGCTCAGATTCATGCAACTGCCCAACATTCAAGCTTTGTTTAAACATCATTCACAAAACAATAAAAAAGTAATTTTATTTGCATTATCTTCCCTCCCCCCTTTGGCAATGATAAATATACAAAACTCAGCCCCAGTGATTCCCAAAGCCAGGGTAACTGCAGAATACAGACAGTGTCACCCACGTCTTTACAGTCAGTCACCACAGGTAAATACAAGACAAGTACCATGCCACAGGTCAAAGTAATCAGACTGGTTCATTAAAAAGAGAAGCACAGTAGTACAGTCAAGTACAAGATGACAGGTTAGGCCACACTGGTCAGAAATTAACCGCCTACTTGAGCTACAATCCAAACCCCATCTAAAAATCAACAGATTAAAGAATCCACATTCACAAACATTAGAAATTATCTAAAATTGGCACAGTCTCTCATTAAATATTTACTGTACGTGCAGGTGCCAAGATTTTTTTTTCTTTAAGTGCACAAAAGTCAAGATGCTAGTGCAATATCATAATTGAAATAAAAAACATTAATTTAAACATGATAAATAAGGCATAAGACAACTCATAAAAAGGAAATACAATCCTAGAGGAAACAAGAAGCTAAAGCAAACACAAGAGACAACATCCAACAATCAGCAGAAACAAAGAGCCACAATCTTTAATCATGAGATCAACAAAGGCACACACGCTCACTCACTCCATGTACCACTCAATATATAGACATGCTTTGGCACAAACTTTCAGTACGGGATCTGGTTTTGGTAATACTGGATCATGTCATAGGTTTTACTCCTGTAAGACAAAATGAAGACAAATGTGAGGAATAGTCCATGGAGTCAAAAATAAACAAGATGATAAGAAGAATGTGGAAAGCTTTCAGGTTTTGCTTTGACCTGTTGCTGAGGAAGCAGTTCTGGATAACTTTGATGATGAAGGAAGCTGCGTCTTTCTCACTCAAACCAGGATTAAATCGTTGCCTAAGCATAATAGAGAGATTATGCAGCAAATGACATCCAAACGACATGCATTTATTCATTTACCATTAAGCCTATTTCACATGAATTGTCATTATTAGAAATGTTAAAGGCAATCTAAGAGCAGCTCAACTTTTCTGAACTGTTTACAGGAAATAAAACAGGTTAAAAATGTATTTTGTAATCAAATTTAACCCATTACCGTGATGAAATGCTATTAATACAATGTTTTGTCCTTTCAATGCTAAAATGAACAAGTTGTCAAAATACATGATGTTAGGGCTGTCAAAAGATTAAAATTCTTAATTTAATGAGTTAATCACAATAAATTGCACTCTTAATTGCATTTTAAAAGTCCACTTTTTGGCATTTAAAACTGTTTTTGTGTGATTTGTATTTTTCTTCGATCTTAAACTAAGGGTAACTAACTTCCTGTTTGGATACAGACCTACTTTTATAGGTAGATCCAAGAGTAGAACAACTTAACAACTTAATCACAGAAAAGGGAACTCTTGTCTTTTCCACTGAGCTGTCTGTGTGTCTTTAAAGTGAAATAAGACTTATTTTACATCACTGTGCCTGCAGGGAGATACTGATTTTTCTCATCCAAAGTGTGTTGAAAGGTACAATAAAGCATGCTATTAACTACAATTAAAAAAATGTGTCCACTAATTGTGAACCTTAATTAATCTTGATTAACCCGTTTAATCTTGACAGTCCTAATTATGGTAAATAACATTTTTGTGAAATGTCAATAAGTTGCATATCTCAGGAGTTACACCTTAGACAGCTACAGCTGGTTTCAATCACCTTTCAACCAAATTCCGACAGCTATCTTTGTGTAAGCTTATTGGGTGATATTATCAAAAACATGCAGACATATCCACACATCTGACTTACTTGAGCAGTTTAATAGTCTGTCCTCTGAAACAGGGGAGCCCGGTGTCCAGCATGAGTGTCACTAAAGAAACCACTCCGTCCATGTAGGGCCTGATAAACCAAGCTCATCTTAATATCACATATTAGCCATCTTTTAGTGTAGGAAACGTTTCATTTAGCAGTACTCACCTGACAGCCAAGTATCCCCTCACACACATCTCCATGAACCATTTGAAGGGAGTCGCCTCCATCTTACCACCCATGATCATCACCATCTCATCGGTTAGCTTGATGTCAGGCTCCCAACCAAGGTTTCCGCCAGGAGAACTTTCAAACATGAAGCCAAAATCTAGACAAAAACAAACACAGAAGAGGTTGATGTGTTAATGCTACAGTACCATTTTAATAATACAGAATTTTTTAACCTCGCGGATGAGCATAGATTTACTAAAAATAAACGACAAAAACTTGCAAGGGTTATGAAATTCAAAGATCATCTTAAAACTGGACCAAAACTTTGGGAAAAGTAGAACTGGAAAGTAAACTGAGGACACTACAACCCCCTTGGGTACCAACAAGCTTAAAAAACTTTTTTCTAGATTTTTTGGATGTGTGTTATTTACTTCTTTGTAACATTAACATTCATGCACACAATTAGAAAACAGGGAGCTGATATGTTTCAGTAAAACAGTAGTTAAGATATCATTACTTAATGCAGATGAGTGAGAAAAGTTTTGAAAATTTAGAGAAACTGTCTACTTTTACTTCACAGCCACATATCCTTATTTGACATAAGCTCTAATGAATGCAGATGTAACACACCAATGTGTATGAGGTGACCCTGGCTGTCCAGCATAATGTTGCCATTGTGTCGATCTTTTATCTGCAGCAGGAAGAGCAGTAAGCTGTAAGCAGCCATACTGCGGATGAAGTTGTACCGCGCCTGAAATGAGATGAGAAAAGTTCCAGAAAATACTTTTAGTAAAGGCAAATGTGAGCACTAAGAACAACTGTATTAATGTTTACTTTTATAAAATAATCTAATTTTACTAGTTTATCATTTTTACTAATGTTGTAAATTCTCATGCAAGCTTTTGATATTTTGGGTTTACCTTCTGGAAGGCCAGTGTGGATTCATCTCCATACTGGTTTCTGAAGTAATCGTACATGCCAAAGTCGGTCTGTCGGCCCAGCTGGTCACGAGACTTGCAGTCTGGGATGCACTCGATCACTCCGCACTGAGGTGAGAAATTAAAAATGAGATGAAGAAGTGGTGTTATTACAGGTTCACTTATGATAGAGGAGAATAGGACATGTTCTACATGTACTCACTCCAGGGGCCGTTGCCACCACTCTGTATGGAAAGACGTAGAGATCCAGACCTACAAGCTGGAAGATGTTCTTAAACAGGCTGATGATCTGAAGGGCCAACATGTCCTGAGAGCAAAATACATAAGCAAAGAGAAAGGACTCAGGTGGGAGGAAAACCCTCATCATACGGAAATAGTAACAAATGGATGGGTTGTAGTTGTGTATTTTGGGAAAGCTGGGGAGCTATGAAATAAGACCTGTCTGCAGTCGTCTCCCACTTTAAAGATGGCCGCCTGCCAGCAGATTCTCTTCGCCTCCTCTTCACTTTTTTCTCCATCCACAGAATCTGAGCGACACCGCAGACCTGTGTGGAACATTAACAAAGTGTTCATCCTTGAAAACATTTAAGAAATATAAAATCTAGTAAGAGTTTATTGAATGCTAGCTGTACCTTCTTTTTCCAGCTCACTGACTCCACACCTCCTGACTTTAAACTTGGCCAGGTAAGGGGCTTTGGCAGCACTACAATGAATGTAATGCAATGAAAAACTTTTTTTACTGTGTTGCTTTGGCATTTCTTTATCATAGATTGGTAAGCTTGGGAACAATTACAAGCCTTATCAAATACAGTATTAGCTGCAGACCCACCTCTGCATGGGGGTCCCAGACTTGTAGTCTATGTCCAGAACTATGGCCTCTGGGTTACTGGGCAGATAACAGCCAGGTTGGACTTTGATCTGTGACATGGCTTCCAGGCAGGCCCTCTTCCTCTCCTCCCCTTTGGGAAAAGGTCTGATGAAGACAAATGTAAACAGCTTGAACACAGAGTTTCCACTTGTCTTGCATGCATGGGTATCTGAGTGAAAGACTCCAGAGCACAGGTGACAGTCGAGCTCTGCTGTTATTCACAGAGGCAATTCACCTGGGTGGAGAGGAAAAGCGAGTTACAGGCAAGGGACAAGAAGTTTCTCCCCTGGGAGGTTGCAATTATCACTGTAATGAGGGCTGAGGGGATTTTTCTCAGCCTCCTGTGTGATAATACAGCACTCTATGCAAGAAGCATTGATACTGGGACCTGTCAGAGAGCTTTAACACTGAGAGACAGATATAGTCCGTGACAGAGGGGTGCACAATACAGAACAGAATCTTCCAGACCAACAAAATAAATGATCAACAAATGGGATTTAGAGTAAATCACTGGTGAGACAAGGCTGGGAGAGAACATAACGTACAAGTTTATGGAGAAGTTGTTAACACTTTCCAATGGGTTAAACATCACCTCATGGGTTCTGTTTAAGAGGACAGTAAGACTTTAGTTAACTCTGAGGCTTGTGAAAGAAATAATTGTCTAAGTTTGAAAAACTTTTTTTTTCAGTTAGTGTCAGGTTATAACTTATGAGATGATACTGAACTTAGAGGAGTAGTAAAGACAGTCAAAATAAGAAGAAAACTGTTGTAAGAGAACTTCCTTATATGACATTAGTCAAAACAAAAGTGAGAGGAAAACTAAATCCAGGTATGTTTTTTTGGTATAGCACTGCATGGCTACGGAGTCTTTTGAGGGATTTACACCTGGCATGAACACTTGGTATTGATACGGCACCTTGATGACTTGACCACCTTTGGACAGCAATAAATACAGGAGTTCAGACTTTCAACAACATGTGTCAGCAAATGCATCAAAAGTGACCACTTTGATCTGATCTCACTTTCCTATTATGCAAAAGAACACAGAGCCTCATTCGGCTTCACTAGACATTAAAAAATATATTTGTTAATGATAAACTATGGTGCATGATCAGATCAGTCTTCATTGCATCCTGTTGGTGCATTTATCCCTGTAGTTAAGGTTTTTAAAAAGCAACATTTGTTTTCATATTTTTTGTCACAAAAGGATTGTAGTTAAATCATTTTCCATCTGTAACTCTGTTCAAATGTCCTCTACAATGAAGGCGTAAAAAAGCCCAAAACTATATCCTAAGAAAAGATTAAAATTAAAAAATAGTGCTCATACTTGATGATGGCTGACACGTTTGTGATCTTGTTGAAGAAGTCAAACTCTCTCTGGTAGAAATCTTTGGCCGGGCCAGACAGAGAGCCAGTGATCTCCTCCACCATCTGCTCCAGCAGCTCGCCGATGTCAGCTTCATAGAGAGAAGTATGTAGAAATTACATTTAATGTCAAAGTGTTGTGTGGATGAATTGCAAAGACATATAAAAATACTTACGATCTTTCTGGTTTCCTTCCTCGTCCAGGTAAATGTTGGTTTTCATGTTCCAGATGAATTGGTGAGCCAGGAGCTGAGACTTCTGAGCAGCCCAGAGGATGTACTCCCTTACATAACCCATCTACGCCAGGATTGACAGAAAATAAAAATAATACATATATCCAAACATTTAAGGATAGGTGGACTTTCAATGTATTAACCTACTCAATATTAAACAATATTTACCTTGTCGTATCGCAGTGCTTGGACAATTTGTGGAATGTAAAACAAAATGGCATCCTAATAACAGAAAAGAAAAATAATTCTGCAAGAGTAAAATAAAAGAAGAAACTGAACTTGTATTTAACATTCCCCTACAAAGTAATGTGGGAATTCTCAGGCTTATACATTTAATCAAGTTTAATCAGGGCTGTCTGACATAACCTCACTGTGGGTGGGAATGTACCTGGTCAGGATTGCTCTAATTGCCATATTAGACCCCTAAATGAAAATTCAGTTAGCCAGTACACAATAAAGTCAACTAATTGTCACTCATTCAGCAAAATCACAGTGGATGGTTTCTAAAAATGTGTGCTACTCAGGAAGGTAAGGAAGTTATTTTATTGCACAGAACAAACACTATTTAAAAACAACTTATTACATAAGAGTGCTGCTTATGTGAACTTACAGGAGGAAATGAACGGAGCACTTTGACTCCATACTGTGCTGTAAGAGGGTGAGGAGGGTACAGGGAGGAGAAGTAGGACAGTCCAGTTGGGGGATCTGCTGGGGCCCAACACAGGATGTGACTCAGCTCTGGAGAGTCAGCATCAATTGTGTGCCATGTCACCAAGAACTGTAGAAACAAAAAGACAGCAAAAAAATAAGGAAAAGGTAAAAGGTTATATAACTGACCAACATTTGCACAAGTAGTTGAATATATTGCTCTGTGTAAAGATATAACAAAAGATTCATAATTCAGCATCCAACATGACAGCAGTGTGATGCAAGGTTATGGCCCTGAGCCTGATGGTGTGCTAACTAGCCCCCAGAGGATGCTGCTTCTATTAGTAATTGAAGTGACAGGAATAAACAACTACGAAATGTCAATGTACTTTAAATTATGAAGCCTTATGGGAAGGCCATGCTCTGCCTCTCTTGCTTCTTCTTTACTGATATGAGGCTCATTAAGAGTTCAGTAAGGTAGAACTAAACCGAGAGGACTGGAGGAAGCTGGAGGGAAAGAGATGACTTCAATAACAACAAGAAGTGGTAAAATACACAACGCCAAGTGACAAACATGTTTTCCTCTTCCGCAGAATCAAATTACTTTGAAAGTTTTAATGAGAACATGTCAAAAGCTTCAAGTCAAAAAGATTTAAAAGTTATTCAGTATTAATTGGTCTATTAAGACTCGTGTATGATTTTATTTATATCTATGACAATGATGATTGTTTTGGCTAAATTTACTCTAACAAAATCAGATCATGACAAAGCTTTACTTTGGATGTTTTTATATTACATTTGTAAATAAGAGGCAGAACAAAACAGAAAAAATGGGAAATAGATGAGAACAGAGCGTAAAGACAGTGAAGCAACTAGGGTACAGAAAAACAAAATTCACATAGCATGGCTAGAGTTTGGCAAAATGTTGAGTTTTTAAGATTGAACAAAATAATCTATCTAGATATAAGGTAAGATAAAAGCATTTTTATTCATATAGTTTATGTTGGTTCAAAAAGCCTTTGTGAAATCTGCTTTTTGGCCATGTGGATTTGAACAACTTTGTTTTTGTTTCTTGACAGAAAAAATTACAAAATGTATAGCCTGATATATATCAGCTCAATAATTTTATTATGATCTTTGGTCCATATTGTCCCTTTAACGTACCTAAGGGGTCTAATTGGAGATGTAACAGTATTGTTGACATCATGGTATTGTTGTGATGGAAGTACCTCGATGTGATCATGGATATGAGATGGTTTGAAACAACAGGTCTTCAGGGCAAAAAAGTGTAGTTTTTTTAGTGAAGCAGAGCAAAGAGAGTGGGGACTACAGCTCCCATCAGCCTTTGTGTACCCATTATCCTTTGCACCGCACTCGCTGGCTTGATCTAACAGCACGAAAATGGTGGATGCTACAAGAGGCGAGAGAAAATTAGTTAATGGGGAGACCCGAGCAACCGAAGTTTTTAAGATTGTGAAGACTCCAGCAACTTTTGAATCTAAGGTGTGGAAGCATTTTGGTGTCCCAATGTCAAGAAATGAGAAGGGACAAAAGATGACAGACAAACAAAAAACCAATATGCTCACACTGCCAGAGAGTTGCAACACACTGATTGGGAAATATGAGTAGCATAAGGAGCAGCGTAGCAAATCATCACCCCAAAAATATTTGCAAAGATGTGGCGAGCAGAATCTGGCCAGGGCAAAAGACTCTCAAGGAAATGTTCATCCCACTTCCCCACAACAGCGCAAGATCACAAGATGTATCAGTGAGAATATCTCGAAAGACCTACAGCTGTTTTCAGTGGTGGACAACAAAGGCTTTAGAAGGTTAGTTAACACTGGAGCCAAAGTATAAGTACACATTTTTAAGCCTAATACACAACTATGGCACTTTTTACCATATCTTAGTATTCAAAGTGAAATTGTTGTTTAATAAATGCTGATACCACCTTTTTTTCCCAAATCTTCATTTGTTCTTTTTATGATACCACAATAAATACCATAAGTAGGTCTAAGACACATGAAATTTATGGGATCCAGTTTCTCCGCACCAGATGAATCAAAAATCCACAAGCGCAGTTTGTTGACAAAATGTTTGCTTGCATCATTTGGATGAAGTTCATATGTCTGGTGTTTCAGAAAACCTTCTCATTTTAATCCTATCTAGCTGCTTCAAACTCCACTAGAACTTAAACCCACTTAACCACAGCTCATCCCTCTGCCCCCTGATTTTATGATAATCTGCTCCTAATGCACCAGTATAAAAGCTGCACTGATGGCTTTGTGGTATGAAAGCTATAGTTCTACAGTTCAACTTAAGACTCCTTTCTCACATAACATTACCTACTCTCTCTCTTGATTTCAACTCTATCCACAGTCCTATCCAAATTAAAGCATAAAAGCAAAAAAAATAAAATAATCCTAATAAAAAGCTCCATAAAGGAAACCAAAATGACAGAGGTATGTTTGTACTGCCAGGTGTAGGGCCTCACCTTTACTGCTTCAGGAACATCACACACAGCAGCGGGGTCCATTCTCACGAGGCGAGTCACCTCAGACACAATAGCCTCTGTGTTTTTAAATCTGCAAAACAGAGGGAAAAAAATTAGATATGTAGTCATGAATAAATTTCTTCCTCCATTCAGAGCAATTGTAGCTATTATTCCATCAATTCACGTATATTTATTTAAAGATCAATCTGTATCAATAAAGCAGGTGTTCAGCAGGCCCACATGCCAGTAACCTTTATTTGACCAAAAGATCACTGAAGTGTCAGTGAAGATACTAAACTATAATCAGCATATGAGACATTTGTAAGTCAATATTTTAAGTTGAATAAGTAAAGAAAAAAACAGGCTGGATTATGATAATAGAAATTGAGATTTTATATAGATTTGATACATATTTAAGGGTTTTAAAATGTCACTTGCTTGATTTTTTGGGACTCTTCTTGTGATGTTTTTTTTTTTTTTTTTTGTTATACCAATCTGTTAAACTGTCAGCAGTTCCCAACCTTTTTTGCTCCCCTTACAAGTTGGACTGGCCATCAATGTGTAGGGAATAAATATGCTAGAAAAAATGATGCAAATGACAAAAGAACAAACGTTTGTTTGTTACTCCTTTTAGAAAGCTTGTGGGATTAATTTTTGGGTATCAAGTGACCAAGACAAGCATCTTGACATGTGTCAAAAGGTCGAGAGGCGCAGATGACAAAATGGGAGCGATTCCATTCATTTTCAAAATAAAACACTGACACTGATACTCAATGAAATTAACATTTTTTGATGCAGCCCGATATCAAATGACTCATGGACAGTAACTGGTCCATGGCCTGCTGGTTGTGGACTGCTGGTGAGGTACATCATGTTTCTCTGTGTACCTGGCAGGTAGCTGCAGTGCAAGGTAAGGTGCAATACTCCAGGCCAGGTTGACGTTGTCCTTCCACTGTTTCTCTGTCAGACTAATGTATTTGGACCTCCAGTTGGCAATACTGGTCTCCACTGATTGTTCAGTAGAAATAGCGAGCTCCTGAGTGGACAACGGGTTGTACCAAATCGTCAGCCGCTCAATCTCACTGGCCTAAAGAGACAAACAGGGAGTACAATTTATCCAACTAGAACTACAAGTAGATGTGTAATATGGTTGTTATTTATTGATATTTCACAATAATATCATTTTTTTTTACCAGTAAAGCCAGTAAAAGAGTTCTGCGTTTCATGTAGTACTTGTGCAGCTGAGAGCCTCTGTTACTCTTTTTGGACAGTCCTGAAACAGAAACAACAGATCAGTGCTATATGGGACAACAAAAATTTCCTTTCTCAATGTAATTGATTAATAATAAGCAGAAGGAGGCTATAATTCACTGTAAGCATTTTGTACATCTAACCTGATTTTTTAGATATCGTGGACATCCCAGAGGACAGAGGGTACGTGTTGATCCACCCCTGAGCCACCTGCTGCCTTTGACCCACAGCTGCATCAAGACTGCTTCTGCTATCAGTCACTGCCACTACTGACAGGCTGTTCACAGACATGTCCTGAGGATCTACACAAAGATGTACATCTTTAATCCACCCGGATTATCAATTATCATACATGCATTGTCAATATAAATGCTTTACTTACAGCCAGTAAAAATGACTTATATGATGAAGCAATGATTTATTAAGCTATTAACTTGCAAATTCAATTTTATTTAGTATCTGTTAATGCATTTGTATATCATAGAGAGGAAACTTGGATCTGGGTATTAAATCTGGGTTGAAACGACTTACTGTATAGTTCACTCTACAATAAATATTGTTAAAAAAAGAAAAAAATTCAAAGACAATTCTGGAGGGATAGAAATTCAGCCAAAATAAACTTTAAAAACAAACTGTAATCAATAAAAAGCATGGCAATGTGAAGTAACTACACTATTATAATAACATAACATTAAATTGCTACCTCACTTATTATTACTCAAACATCAATCCATCGCTCTCTAAGTCCTGTACCTGGAGGAACCAGCTGGTTGGCAGCAAGATACTTCTTATCCGACTGCAAGCTGGCATAAAACTTGATCATAATGCTGATGTCTTCTCTGAGCCTCTTATCTGTCTGGGTGGGAAATTTAGGAGCAACACTACACCAAAACAGAGAAGGCAGAGAAATGACAGAAAATGTAAAATCACACTCAAGAGGAGTTTTAAAATATGTAATCAAACCAGATATGAATTTTACTACCTGAAGTAGTCAAAAGCTGTGGAATAGATTTTTTCTCTAAGTACGTTTCTGATGGTGGCATTTGTCACAACATCAGCGTGCAAAAGAGTCAGACCAAGAGTCAGCAATCTGAAAAAAACATTGATTAAACATTTGATAAATCAGGATAAAGTTTCAGTGTTTCTGACAGATGATTATTTAAGCATATTAGGCATAGGAGAACCTGAATCTTGGCCCAATGGCAGCAACATGTCTGTTAAGGCTGCTTTTAGGTCCTCCGACACTCAGAGACAGAGATCGCTGCAAGATGGCGGTGAATATCTCCACCTGGTCTGCACTGCTGTACTTGGCTATCTCAAATCTTTGCACCAGAAACTGATGGGAAAATGGAGAGAATAAGAACAATTATTCATCAAGCTGTCAGTTAAAAGAGAGCGACTGTTAATCAGTATTTGTTATTAGACTTGACAGTTTTGCAAATTATCCCTTAGTATGCCCCTTTACTGTAGTATCAGAGTATAGCAGCCTAATGTTATGGTGCTTCTGGGCACGCTGTGTCTTATTTTACTCACATCAAGCAACACAATCTCTGGATTCAAACATACTAAGTAACTTTATGTCTTATTATAAGACGGAAAAGGGGCAGACAAGAAATCAAACATAAAGTGGTCTTTATGTTAGTAACTGACCTCTATCCAGAGGAAATGAGGGATGACATCAGGAGCACAGGGTGCAGGCTGACTCTCCTCTGAGACGGCAAGGGGTCCGGCTTCCACCTTAGCCTCTGAAAACAAACCCATCTTCTTCTCTACTGTCATCTGCCAAGCTCCTGCCATCTCACGCATGAACTAAGCAGATGGAAAAAGAGCAAATTAAAATTAAAAACCATCATACATAATTTATGTGACTTTACGAAAAGTGATAGATAAACATACTGGCACTTCCACTCCGTTGTGTGCAGCCAGAAGCCATTCCCAGCAGGCAATCGCAGTTTCCATGCCGTGTTCTGTAAACATCTTCAGAGGAGACCAACACAGATGGTGCAGGAGCAGAGGATCACAATCTGAAAGAAAATGAGCATAACTTAATTCTCAAAGAAACAACCACCATTTTTTCTGTATATTAATTTAATGAGGCAGAGTTGCACACTTTTAGTTGTAATTAGCAGGGCAGCCATCTTGAACATGGCCTGGGTGAAGGCCTCTGGCTCTTTCCTGTCCAGAGCACTGGTCATCTGATGGATCATTAGCTTGTTGAGATCCGACTGGCTGTGGGTCGCCTCGGAAAACTGGATCATACCTGCCACCTGAGCAGCACATAAACATACCGGTATGAATTACCCTTGATGAAGAACGTTTGACAAAGCCACACGACCATGTGTTTGATAAAAGTATTTACCTCTCCTGTGTAGCGGTTACGCAGATTGAGTGAAGCCATGAAGTTGGAGTAGTCCTTCTTCACACATGCTGGCCTCTCAGTCAGCTGGGTGGTCTAATAAAAAACACAGTTTAGAGGCCAATTGGAGCCATGAAATCACAAGTGAAGAAAACCGGCTGGCTAGCTGAACTGTAACGGTTGTAGATATACTGAGGGCCTCATGCTTGAGCCATGTCTCTTTGTATTAAGTGATCAGACCAACCTGTGGGAAAGCGGCCTACAGTTGGCCACATGGTGGATGACAGCCACAGCATAACCCGTTAGCCAAATGGGAAACCAGTCAACCAACCCACCCGTCCATTGCAGGTAAGTAACCAGGTAACCCGCAAATCCGTAAACCAGCCAAGCAACCAGGTAGGTAGTTGGGTGCAGTTTAATAAAGACAAAATACAACAAATGAAGCAAATGAAGAGACAGATATAGCAGAATGCAAGCCCGAGAGCACACAAGAAAATGCATCGCAAGCAAAATAATATAACACAGACTAGTAAGCAAGCGCACATACAGCATTGTTAACAACTTGACAACTAAACTCCCACCACTTACAAAGCTACAAAATACACAGAAATAAACCCACATTAATGCAACAGGGATACATGACACTAGAGGCAGTGTTAACAAAACTGCAAAAAGCTTTAAAAAAAATGCATCTTTAAAGAATCCAAGAAGGTTATTATTGGACATAATGGCACATATCAACAGGTCAGGCCTGTGTGTCTAGTAGAGGGAAAACACTTTGACTAAAAGTGCGCAGTATGTTCTTGATATCACAAAGCCGTGGTATTTAGGTATTTGTTATTATAAATGGGAAAAAACACTTTTTACATCCTGGATCTTTTTCATACCTATAAAGAATTTTGAAACTGCCTTTACATTAAGTAGAAATACCGTTGAAAACAACCAACTTATGTTTTCAACAGTTAATGAACTGTCAAAGTTGTGAACTGATAAGCTCTGCAGGCTAAATATCCTAAAATGTGACAAGTGGCTCAGACTGACACCTTACCGTTATTTGGGATATGTAATTTTGCCTGTATTGATCTCTCAATCTATTGAAAGGTTTTGCATGCAAACATGGAGGAATACCAAAGATGTGTTTAACTCACGCCTAGTGTAGTACTCTGTCTGTTGTAGCCTGCAAAGTGCAGTATGCTCTCTGTAGCCATGGCGAGGCCTGTGTGCTGGGACAGTCCTGACACCCAGTTCTGATGCTTGTTTAAGTACTCCTGAACAGGAAGAGACAAGAGGAGAAACATGAAACAATAATAAAACAACAACAACAAACATTTATATGAGTTTTGTAGCAAAAGAAGTGTTTCAGACTCTACTGATATAACCGGGGTTGTAAATCCCTTTTGTCAGAGTTAAGTACTATGTTATTTAAGTTTAGCTATTAGTTCTTTTCTTTTAAATCTAAGAGGCCGATACAAGATGAGAAGACATTTTTCAGGTTTTTTTGAGGTGTTATCCACTCAAAGGAAAAAATAAGAAAAGGAGCTTACCTGCAGGTGCGACTTTGTAACAGAAGGGGCCCACTTCATTGCCTCTTTCAGGATCTCCCCACAGCGAGCAGCAAAGTCCTTAACTATGCTCTACAAGAGGACAGAGAAACAATAAGATAACTTCTCCACAAAAACATTATGGAATCTTAGAGACTCCTAATTATATTGGGAAGATCTTTCTAGTACAGATGAAGAGCTTGTTAAGTTAAATATTGTTAAAATTAAACATCTTACAAAATCCCATCACAGAGGGTTTTGTCTAGCTAATGAACATAATTAACATCCAAAAGGAACACAGTTGAACAAGAAGCAGCTTAACTTTAAACCCAATGTTGTGCTGCTCTCTAGTGGTCATGATTGTAATACAGTCTGACTCACCTCTCGGGCCTCATAAGTGTCAGGAACCGTGATCCTGTACGGGGTGTCTGGAATATCATAGTACGGCTGATCCTTGTGGATGTCCTAAATAAAGAGAAATACTATTTACCTCAGTTGAAGCTTTGTTGCTTCAACATAAGCACATCTTAATATGTCTCCAGACTTCTGAATGGGTATTTTACAATTTAGAGCACTGGTTCTCAATTGGTCTAGCCTTAGGACCCATGGGTGTCTTCAGTGACAAATCATAACCCAAATTTCCAAGAACTCTCAACAGCGCATGTTTATTCAATGAAAAATGTCACTGTTTGGATTTTTCATGGAACAAAATGTTTGACTGAATAAAGAGACAGGGCAGAACCAATGCATTTTACACTCAAATGTTTGCAAATTTCCCAGAAATCTTGGGGAACTACCCTTTTATCATGGGAGAAGCAGCTTTATTATGGCAAGAGAAGGACATAAATGAGTTAAAGTATTGTGAGGACATTATCATGGTAAAATAAATAGTGACCACTAAGGACTTTAGTACTTCAGAGACTTTTTGCAACCGTTTTTTTTCCAGACACACGTTTGCAACCCACCGAAAACAGCTCTGCAACCCAATTTTGGGTCCCGACCCACCAATTTAGAGCTAAATGTAATACTTAACTATGATCACTGATATTATCTACTTCAATAAAACTACTCAAAACTTGCCTTCACTACAAGAAAACTTTTTCAGGATACTGGTAGGAGAAGACTCAACCTTACTAAATTTTTTAGCTTAACAATTAAGAAAAATAAACACAAGAGGGAGTGATGTGCTGAATAGCAGCACGGCTGTAATTTGTTTGTAGACACAAGGTCAAAGGCCTGACAATAATCGCAGCAGTGATGAAAGCCAGAACAACATCTAGACTTCAAGTGAGATTTTAAGGAATAGTGTCCTTTACATCAGCCTTCACTGATACCTACAGCACTAAGTGAGAGGGACAGTGTCTGCAAGATGTCCAACATGGTCTTCAACACTCGGCCACTCCAAAGCAGATGGGGAAATCTGTTAAGAGGTAAAACCCCAGGGGAAAAGAAAAAAAAAGTAAGTAGCAATAAAGAAATGTATAGGCAGGCAAGGCTCTTGCATCAATAATACTCACGTCTCAGCCAAACCAGAAAGGTATTTATCCGCCACTCTGCGAATCCTCTTGTGTGTGTGGTTGAAGTTGATCAGTAGGAATTGAGCGTGGCGTTCCAACTCCTCCTCATGTTCTTTGGTCTTTGGCTAAAAATCATGAGAAATATGCATAGACTATTATTTCTTGAAAGAATAATCAACAGAGTCATCAAGACTCTGAGGTCCCTGTTATAACTTACAGCTTCCATAGAAAACACAAACCTTATCTGCCATCATCTGGAGGAAGACATCGAACACCTTATCACCAACACAAATTATGCACTGCATCATGCCTGCAAAGAAAAAAAAGGGGTAAAGGAATACTAATAACATAACAAGACGACTGTAATAACTGAAAATGATGGGCAGATATCAAATCCATACCAGATTTGTCTTTCTGGATAGCTTTATCTTCAAAGTATCGAAACATGACCTGGAATCTGTCAGGATCATTCGATCGAAGCATTCTGTAAGAGGATAACAGCGAAATGAGATTATAATTCAGCACCACATGAAATAAAAATAATCCAGACAAGTACATTTCAAGGAGCTGACCTCATGTATTCTAGTCTGTAGACTGAGAGCAGGTATGTGGACATGGCAAAGTCCAGCTTGTTAATGAGGGCAGATCCTTCAGGAGGAGGGTCCAAGAGGTTACTGATGGTGAGCCGCAGCTCACTCAACTCAGCCTGGAAGACAAATGTAGGCAATTTATAGATTAGTAATGGTGTTTCCGTTTTCAAAATATTATGACAAACCATCTAAAACAATGTACCGGTGTGACTGTGTCATTTTTCAGGGCTGAGTTGTACTGTAGTTCAGAACGAAGAGGTTCTCCACTGGGGAAGGTGAGAAGGGGAGACTTGGTGGCGATCTCACAAACACCTTCATACCACTCCTCTGGCCAGAGTCCTGAGAGGACAGCAAGTTTATTCAGACATGCAGGGGGACAATGATCGTAGATGCTGGCATATTCTAGACATAATTGTTCATTTTCTCTCTTTAAAGTTAAAGTGTAGCTTTAGTTGACAGAAACACGAAACATTTTAGACCAGTCATACTACTAACTAAAACTAAACATAGATTCTTCTGAGTTTTTAGCTCCTTATTATCTTGTCTTTGTCATAGAAAAAGATAATTCGTTGAAAGTCTTATATATTTTGTTGAAAAAACTTAACACTGGAGAGGAAAATCTGAATTTTTAATGAATTATTAAGAGATTTGATTAATCATTCCTGTGTTTTACCGTTATACCTGGCTTAACAGTAATACCAAAATTCCAACCACCTTTACATTTTTCCCTTAATGAGGCCTTCACATACAAATTAAACATTTCTATATTCCCCTTTCATGTGAATAAGATCTTACTAATTAGTCAAGGTACAGTATTCATTGTATAGTATCGCCTTGATGAGACTTTACTTGTGATATCCTGGGAAAACATGGCTGAGAAATAGGATATATTATTGTCAAATTTAACTAGTGGACAGTGATTTGTCACACGTTTTATTTTGGGAAAACAATCGGTCACCAATAAGAAAAAAAAAACAATACACACAAAATGTATATTTAATTGGGACACATGATAATGGATTATTGCCAATAACCAATATGCCAACACTTATAAATTAATATAAGCTGATATTGATATCAATATCTAAATGTTGTTTCAACCTAAAACTCCAGTCTTTAGAACACATAATTTAAAGTTTGAGGATGAACAAATTTACAGATTTCTGTCCTTGAAATACACTTAGAAGTTTAAAAGCAAGCTGACATGATCAAACAAATTTACCTTATTGGATAGATATTTGTATCTCTCATATGTGTATCAAACAAAAAACTCAATAGATATCTGCATTTTGATTAATTTTCAGCTTATAATCTCACTAGGAGGCTTCCATGTTTTGGTCTGCACTGGTAGTGTGACGTCATTTGGCCAGAGCGCTCCTCGATTGTGCCTTCAGACTGGCAGCGTGTTTTGCTGCTTGCAGCTGTGTTTGCTCCAGCACACACAGTCACAGCATTCATGCCAGGTGCAAGTTTGCTGCGTGTTGGCTTTCTCTCCCTGCTGTCAAAGCCCTGTCATTCTTCCTAAGATTTAGCTCAATAAACCTCCACACAAGTGACTTTATTCATTGTACAGTGGAACCGTGCCAGGAGCTTTTCAAAATAAAAGCATTATCTACAGGCGAAGGGAGTTTCTTCAAAGAAATGCTAAAGCATTATTATCCATCCATTTAGGTGAATTTGTCTAATCATGCAAGGTTCTTTTTAAGGAATGATGATGATGGATAAAGAAAAAGACTTCAGCTGAAAAAGGTTTGTTTTTCCAGCTTAAAACTCCACATACTTATTTGTCTGTACAGCCAGAATTTACAGTGATATCGATATCATGCTACATCCCCAATATTTAACATTTATTGATTTACTAGTTTTTTGTTACCTGATCCTTCCACAGCAAAACCCATGACCACAGAGTACAACCAGAAATCCCTGAACAGCTTCTGGAGACGTGGCTTGGCCTCTTTGATTGGTGGAAGCCTCCTGGTCAACTGAGAATTCAAAACAATGGGCACATGAAGCAGGTTAAAAATAGAGAGTCCATAACTCTGCATTACACTAAATATTTCATTCTGTTCAAAGGATTTTAAAGAGGTGGAAACACATTTGCTTTATAAATGCTGACAGTCTTGAGTCTTTCCTGATCTATTCTCACTGGATAAAATAAGGAAATATAAATAATAAAAATGAAGATCTGTAAAATATCTTTCACCAGATAACTAGGCCTGTTAAAGTTTACTAATCCTCAATCTTCTAAAAAAAACAAGCTGAATTGTGAAGAGTTAATGATTTGAGTCAGACACTGCCCCGTTCGTTCTATTTGATCTGGTCTATTTGTTCAGGAGGTGCTCACATCAAAGTTCAGTTTTGTACTCAATTCTTTGCTTTTAGCCCTACAAACAGCAACAGCTCAGCACTTCCTACAGCACACATTTCAGGTAAGACATTCTACATCGCCTGCCTTAAAGAAAATATACATAGAAACTTTTTCCCCAGTGAGAGCAAAGATTTATTTTATGGGATTAAAGGAATCAAAATTAATTTAATTAACCTAAATATCAACGCGGGTCATTTTATTTAAATGTTTTTATCAACCATGACAATCATTCAGATTTTAAATTAATCAGGACTAATATCGATATCTTCGCCTCTGCCTTCAGTATGTGGGTCACCATCATCATCTCTGTGGCCTGTCTGCTGGTCAGTCCGTCTCTAGCTGGGATCAAAGACCTCGCCTCTCATTTCACTGACCCTCAGCCAGACCCTCGAGGCCTTGAAGAGGGGGTTGTGGATTTAGAGGCCATCCCCTTGGAGTTCCACAAAGAAAACACGATCACCAATGACCTTGTGTTTGATGGCTTTGAGGAGGATGATTATCTTGATTTTGATAAGATCTTGGCAGCAGGCAATGATGACTACATGTGAGTGTTAGTTTGTCACTTCTGTGTCAAAACAAAATGCTGATAAAAGAAGTAAGAAGGTTAACCACCTTGTTTGTAGAAGGCTTAACAGAGGTTACTATTCTGACTTGCTTGATGATAAATTTATATTTTTCAGTGAAGGGGATGAGATAGACGACATTGCAACACCAGCTCCTGACATCGACATCTTCGCTGAACCATCAGACCCAAAGATCCGACGTGCTAGGCTCTTACGCTTGTTCAATGGTCGTTCTCGTCTCCAGCGTATTAACATTGTCAACGCTAATTTTGGTTTCAACCTCTATCGAAGTCTTCGAAATGACGTCAACCAGACTGACAACATCCTGCTGGCACCTGCTGGGATCTCCATCGCTATGGGGATGATGTCTTTAGGCGCAGGATCGGAAACTCATGATCAGATCTACAAAGCTCTGGGATTTGCCGAGTTTGTCAACGCCAGCCATCACTATGACAACACCACAGTACACAAGCTGTTCAGGAAGCTGACCCACCGGCTCTTCAGGAGGAACTTTGGCTACACACTGCGCTCTGTGAATGATGTCTACGTGAAGAGAAATGTCTCAGTGAAGGATACTTTCCGTGCAACGACAAAGGCGTTTTATTTCGCAGAGCCACAGTCAGTGGATTTCGGGGATCCAGCATTCCTCAACAAAGCAAACCGTCGCATCCTGAAGCTGACCAAAGGACTGATCAAGGAACCGCTAAGGAGTGTCGATCCAAACATGGTGTTGATGTTGCTCAACTACCTGTACTTCAAAGGTGAGTGAAACACTGTCCTTCACCGACTATGAAATGATGTAGAGGTACAATTACAGAACATCTTTTTTCTACCTTATCTGACTCTTAACCTTTTTTTGTTTGTATAAACAGGAACATGGGAACAAAAGTTCCCCAAAGACATGACTCACTATCGGAACTTCAGAGTTAATGAAAAGACAACTGTCCGTGTGCCAATGATGACCAACAAGGGGAACTATCTCGCAGCGGCTGACCATGAACTGGAGTGTGACATCCTGCAGGTAGGCGGCCAACACTGATATGAGACTTTAACCTTGCATCTGCAGAGTGGCTGCAATTTTTTACAATAACACCCCAACAAACTTAGCAAGAGAAGATTAAGTTGAGCTGGACAATAATTATGACTTCCTTTTTCAGCTTCCATACACAGGAAACATCAGCATGCTTATTGCTATGCCGAGGAAGATGGCTGACATGAGGAAACTTGAACAGGAGATCTCTTCTACTGTTGTCAACAAATGGCTCAAGAATATGACTAACAGGTCAACACAATCTTACATCCAGGGGTGGAAAGTAACTTTTAACATTTACTCAAATTACTGTAACTGAGTAGTTTTTTTTGGCACTTGTACTTTTTTGAGTTCCGTAAATTTTAAAATCAGAACTTTTTTTCTTATGTTCTAACTAGAGCAACTGTACTTTTACTTGAGTACAATACCTCTGAACTCTTCAACTTCTGTTGACAACACAGTAGCACACAGCGAGAGAATGATTTCACATTACATCCCAAACAGCTGTTGTATACATCAAAAACATCAAATGTAAGACACATTTGCACCATGGGTTAAGTTATCCACTGAGTTGGGGTTCACACATGTGATTTTTGGGGCTTTTCAAGGACATATAATGCATATTCTTCATCAGTATGCATTGCCTTGCTATGAGGTTGACTGTCTGCTTTGTCCTTTACAGAGGCCACAGATTTTCCAAGAGTTACTGCAGCTCTGTCTTGTTGTAAAATATTTAACACTTTCAAATGTTTAACTATATCTAATGTGGACCAATAGACACTTCTAAAGTTTTTAATTTAATTCTATTTAAGTTTAATTAGCACCGGCAATATTGCTGTGTATTTTACTTTAAAATAGAGGTGTGACTTTACCTGAACAACCTGGCTGAAGATCTATTCTCTTGTTGTTCTTGACCATAAGGAAAGATCATAGACCATTTTACTCCTCAGAAGCTACCCAGTACCCTTACTTAAAGTAAACTTTAAATGAAGTACTTTTTACTTTCTTGAGTAGATATATAGACCAGTATTTTTACTTAGACTTAAGCAAATTTAACTAGAGTAACTGTACTTTTACTTGAGTACAAGAGTTGTGTATCTTTCCAACTATAGTTACATTAATATCATTATGATAAAAACAGTTCTGTGCATTATTACAAGCAAAACTTTTAAGTGGGAGCTCCTCAAGGGAAACCATTTATTTCACATCTCTGAAGATATTTCTCCACATTCTGGAGGAGGCTTTAAAGCTGAAAATCACAAAACTTTTCTCTGGCTCCCCTCAGGACTCGAGAGGTGGTGCTGCCTCGGTTTAAACTGGAGCAAAACTATGACTTGATTCCAAATTTGAAAGAGATGGGACTCACTGACTTGTTCCAAGAGAGTGCAGATTTCTCTGGGATGACTTCTGAAAAGGTTGCCATGAACTATGTGAGTAAGACTGAACTGGTCATGAGGGGTTGTTCAGACACTATGTAGTTTTTTAATCCTTAACAACTAAAAAGCCCTCTGTTTTCACCTGCAGCTGAAGCACCAGGGAACCATCACTGTGAATGAAGAGGGTACAGAAGCTGCTGCTTTGACCCAGGTGGGCTTCATGCCCCTCTCCTCTCAGATCCGCTTCACTGTGGACCACCCCTTCCTCTTCCTGATCTATGAGCACCGCACTGACTGCCTTGTGTTCATGGGTCGGGTGGCCAATCCCTCACAGAGCTAAACCTGACCAAAAAAAGCCCTCCTTAACAGCTAAGCTTTCATTAATAATCACATGCTAAAGTGTAAATTCCAAACAAAATATCTGTGATTTAAACCCGTGGTATTTGTTTTTTAAAAGCTGGAGACTTCTAGAAGTAAAAGATGTAAATGTAACACCAAGTAATAAGGATATACCTGTATGTAGAGTCCTACTGAACATTTAAACTTCTATTTGTTTACCAATGTGGTTTGAGTCTTTTGGGGGAGGCAAAAAAAGTTGTAGCTTCATCATGGAAAAAGTTTTCAAATAAATACCATTTGAAAGTTAACAGTGATTTAAATAATTCTATGTTTAAACTGTTCTTGAAAATCCATGCTCTAGGATTTTTATTCAGCAGTAAACTGTTGACATGGATGTTTGTACTGCAGCTATTAATTATTAACTAAAAATATTTGTTGATAAAGTTAAACTCTAACTACTAAAGCACTCAAAATCTCATAGGGATAATTCAACAGAGGGTAATATTACAACACAAATTCTTGTTTTAAATGATTGTAGATAATCTCAATATTTCTGTAGTTAATGCAGACATTACATACTCACCACAGCAATCACTGGAATGAGGACTCCAAGATTTCCTGCACTACTTGATGCCTACAAGAGATAAAGAGCCATTACTAATCTAACAACAAGCTGTTATGAATTTCCTGTTGTGTTTCTATGTTCATGTATTAAAGCACGTACTTTCAGCGCTGGTCCCTTGTCCGAGGCCCTTTCACTGGCTCGCTTTCCTTCCAGGCCCAGCTGCACAAACAGCTCTAAGAGGTTTACCATCAGTTCGTCCACCAGTTGCTCCCCCTGCAGGTTTGCAGCAATGTTGGCTAGAGCATTTATCACAGCCAGGGAGCAGTGCCTAAGTGAGAGTTATATGAAGGTAAACTTCATTATCATGGGAAAAGTAGCCATTTATTACAAGAAGAGGAGATAAATTAGTTGAAATATTGATCAAGCATTTAAATTCACCCAATTTCACAGTAAAACAGGGTAAAGTTAAAGGTATTGATGCATGTCTACTAAGGACTTCAGGAATTTTGCCACCATTTTTTTCAGACACCAGCGACCCACTGAAGACTGCTCCACGACCCACTTTGGGTCCCAACCCACCAGTTGAGAACCTCTGTTTTAAAGGACAGTGTTAAAAGTACGTAGGATTTGAAAGAAAAAAATGGGTTATTTTTGCCCAAAAGCTGATGAGAGCAAAAGAAAGACAGCACTGTCTAAACTGCACAACTACAAGAGTACCACTTTAGTACAGAAACACCAGCAACATATTAGTGCAGTTTAGACAGTGTGCATGAGTTTATTTGCAATTTTGTAAATGAAAAACAAACTAAAAAAACATCCTAATATTAGGTGCTTAAGACCCCTGTTTTGTAGTAAATAGGTACTGATTTTGTTTGATTTTTGCCAGTATGATTTATTAGTTTAAAACTCAAATGACAAGCCTACTAGGAGTGACTTGTGCTTCAGTTAAAAGCAGATGCTGACCTATAGCCGTGATCTCTGTAGTCTTTGGTTGCTGAATAGACCACGGAGCTGGCCTTCACACTGATCTGCTGGAACAGGTTCCACACCTCCTGATAGATGTATTGCTATAAGACAGCAAACAGACAGACAAACAAGTAAGAAAGCACCAACACTGCAGGCAAAAGTTGACTGAATCTGATTTTTCTGACTCAGACGTAATTTGTTGAAGACAGTGTGAACAGTACAAGCCATGCTGAAGTTTGATCTTTTCAAATCAGATTTGGGCCTTGTGGGAATCCATTGAAAACATGGAGTGGTCTGATACAGGCCACATTTTAAAAAGCAGCATAAACTGACAAAAAAACAAGACCAAAAAAATCAGAATTGAGCATTTAGGCTTTAAGTGTAAGTGCAGACAAACACATCAATTAGTCAAGATGAAAACAAAAGTGTTTTCTATATAAATAACTATATTTGCTGGCCTAATTTATTCTCATTCAACACCCACATGCTCAAAATCTTCTTCTTATCAGGAATAATGTGCAAATTTGCAAGCACTGTGCCAGAACCTGGGGAGCATTATGTAAGTAATTTGTGTCATCTGTAGAGTCAGATCCTCTTCCAGTCTGTCATTAATTGAAGCCTGTTGTTTTCTGGATGTACTGTATGTCAGAAACCCCCCATTAGCTCCATTGGGCTGAATGTTGAAACCTCTTCTTAATCCACTCTGCACTGGGCCTGTAAACATCTGACAACAGGCCTCTAATAACAGGGTGTCAGTCCTCTGGTTAAAAAGGGTAACATTAATTTTCTTTAAACAAGTGCAGAAAATAAATTCTGTCTTATGTAATACTATACACATGAAGATTTTTTAACACTTCCAACAGATGCCTTGCTGGTTTGACTCTGTTATAAAATTCCCTTAAAATAGTAAAACATTTAAAAATAAACCAGAAAAATGCTCTTGGAATAAGAACCCACATTTCCTGTAATGACCATGCAGCCAAGCTGATCGATGATGAGAACGTCGAGTTGTGAAGGAGGCTGGCAGAACTTCTGTTGGAGGATTTGCAGGATGTGCTCCATCACTTTAGGAGTGTCTCTCAGAGCCACTGCAATGTGGCCCAAAGCTCGAATGGTGTGATCTGGGATCAGATGGGCATCTCTGGCAGGGGGACAAATGTTATTTTTAGACAAGTGTTCATCAGTGTCCAGGAGTTAAAAATATCCAGGACAGATATAATAAAATAATATGATTTTTATTGACGAATAATTTTCAAAGAATAAACTCTTCTTACTTGTCATTCTCCTGTGAAATGTAGAGACGGTTGGACAGACTGGCCAGAAAGGCTTCCACTATCACTTGATCCATGGTTAGACCAGCTTTAAGACATCTAAAAATACACAACATGGGCAATTAAAGTTTGAAAAAAATGTATAAAATAATATTTTGAAAACACAAACTGTGGCAAATGTTGGTGTCTGACCTGCATATGTTGTCGATGGAGATGTCTCTGAGCTGCTCGTACATGGACGGCTGATCTTTCCTGTTTGGCAGGACATTGAAGGTGGACTGAGAGTGCTCATTGGTAACATTTATTCTAATTTCTCCTGTGCCTGTTAAAAAGAGAGAATAGGGCAAACAAAACAAAAAACAGGCAGCTTTTAAATTTTAATTTCAAACATTGAATAAGTTTGAATCTAGTGCTAAATCCAAATAGCATGTAATTTTCTGTTACCCTTCAAAATATCAGTAATTTGATAATAGAGCAGTACACTACTGAGAGCAACAGAAAAATCAGTAACCTCAACTGCCCTTCCAATTGCCTGTACTCTTAGCTCCTCATCAATAAAAACCCAGAACAGATCAATAGTAAATGAGAGCCTCTGTGTGACAATGACACTGTTAATGATGAGTTTCTGTCACAGTGTCATCAACTGAAACACTCTTGTCTGGTTTACTTAAAGCTCTTACTATTAGAGATGTACTTTAGATCAGAAGAATCCTGTTGAATGAATTTTGGAATTATATTACTTTTTATGGTAAAATATCTTTTTTAGTTGGTCCAGTGTCACATATTTGTAGTAATCTTCAAACCTTTTGCTTCGAGTTTTTACAACTTTAGGAGCTATTAATGACAACAATCGGGGAACAAAAATGCTAACACTTTAGCCATGTTTCCATCAGGGGGGTCCGGTTTGATTCAGCACGGTTTGGTATGGTTTGGTACGCTAAACCCCAAAGTAGTTTGCGTTTCCACAGACACCCGTGCCCTCACTTGGTGGGCGGGCTGTAAAGGTGATGAATGTGAAGTCACATGCAGCACGAGTCTGCTGGTCCAGCTGCAGAGTTATAGAAAGGCTGAGTGACAGAAATCATTAGGGAACAGGCAGTACACCGCTTTATTTCAGCTGAAAGTGCTTTTTTAAAAAAACCCTACATTTTAATGATGTTAATCGCTGTCAGTACAGCTCCTCAGCTGATGGAATACGTGTACAGAGATGGTTTGGCTCATGATGCTACATTAATATGTAAATATATCTAGTCTAGAACAGTTTATATGACAAAGTATGAAAGTTTAGAGCTGTACTGTGAGAATTCGCAGCATTAAGATCAAGTTATTAAGTCAGAAATCTGGGGTGCGCTGATCTTGTTGTAAAATAGTCTGCAGCCTGAAGTTTTAAAAACACATTCAACAACCACAGAGCGATGTTTTCACAAGTTACCTAATGTAAGAAGTAGATTAATAACTAGTTACAGAAGAGAACGAACTGTTCTGAGGCTTCGTATTCACAAAACTTAAGCATTAATTTAGTTTCTCATCCATCGCGAATGGATCAGGCTGATGTGAGCCTTTGGGCTCTGCTTTGTGTTCTTAAAATCAGGTCCAGATAAACGTCAGGAAACTTGATTTGTGGCCAGATATCAATATCCATAGACTAGGAAACAGTTTGGATCTCCGCCGAGTCCAAATATTTCCCATTTAGGCAGACATTAGTCCGTTTTTCTCCCGTTTTCCCCGGCTTCTCACAGCGCAGACTTCCGTGTTTTGAAGCCCAGAGGCGAGCAGCCCCTGTTGTTGTGTGTGTGTAGCTCCACCTTTTTGGTATGGATAGGTAAGATTGGCACCCCAACGGAAGGGTGCCAAAAAGTGGGACGGTACGGGTCAGTTTTTGGGGACCCTTTCCAACTCTTGCTCTATGGAAACGCAAAAAAATGCGTGCCGTTCCACACTGAACTGAGCTGGACTGCTTGGTGGAAACGACCTATTAGTGAAAACTGTCTGCAACTTAAATAAGATCAAATGTTTTTGAAGTAATCTGAAGAAAAGCATATTTTTGAACTGAACGTTATATTAGAGAGCTTTTGTAGGCAAATTGATGTGTGTTTTAGTTTTTCTTTGTTCAGTGTTGGATTTACAGTAATAAAATCCTTACTTTTCTGTATGAAAAGTCTTCTGGAAGCCATTAAGCCTTGGTATGACTGACTCTGCATTTGATTACTCTGGCTCATTATTTGTCCTTGCTTTTAATTTGGTTACATAACACATAAATATTGATGTCACAGTGTGTATATGTGTTTGTGTGGTGTGCAGTATGAATGTGGGTTTATCACTTAATTATGTGTGTTATCTTGAGTGAAATCTCTAACTGTGTAAAAGCAATTTGGGACTAGCCCAAGAGCTAAAAACCTCATAAAAGAGGAAACAAGTACCTGAGCTATACTGGCTGTGATACTTGTAGAGTTTTATAAGCACAGGGGAAGGAACCACCAGGAAATCTCTGAGCGAGGTTGTAGCAGAGTGAGCGACTACTGGAAACCTCTCACACAGACGACCCAGGCCCTGAAAGAGGGGAAAATTCATTATTCAGTTAGCTTAAAACCCAGATAAGCATTGATTCAGCCCACTGAATCACCAGCAAACTCAGTGGTTAATTACTTAAAGTTAATGGCATTCCTATTTTCCATATTTTAATGACTTGAATAATATTTACAAGTAAATACATTTATTCTTTTGATTTTGTATTACAGTATTATACCTGTAAGCAACAGATGAGTAGAGGCATGTGAGCAATGATGACTTTACTTGATGTTTTTGACTGCAGCTTCTCTGATAGCTTTGTGCAAAGATTTTCTGCTCCTGAAAATTAAAAAAGGAAGCAAAGAGGAAATAAGAAAACAAAATAACACATGCAGAGCTGCAGTATGATAATGACAAACACAGTGCTCTGCTCACGCTCTGCTACAGTTGATTACCTTGCTCATCTTTGACGGCCCACACCATGAGGTCCACGCAGGCAGCGTTGGCTTGGCAACGGAGCTTGAGGGGGCTCTGTTCCCCCGGCAACCCCCCAGTATCATGGAGTACCCGCTGCAGCTCTGACTGACTGCTGCTAAATTGTTCCAGGACAAAGTCATGCACCTCCCGTACGAACCCCTGCTGCAAGGCTGACAAAGATTAAAAAATAGGACCACTTTTGTCTTTTCATTGGTAAGGAGATACAAAAACAGCAAGAGGAGAACGAACAGAAAATAAATGTTTGTGATGCTTTACCTTTCATGTAGTAAAGTGTGTCACGCAGCATTTTGAAAACACACACATAGAGAGGGTCACTGAAGGTTTTGTAACAGGGGTTGATTCCAGGATTGGACTTAAAAAAAGGAAAAATGGAAGAGAAAACAAAGGTAATTTTACTGATATTGGTATTAATCCAACATCCACTTTACACTTTTAGAACACAGATGGTGGTTACATGGTTACCTCTGTAACTTCTGTCATTGTGGCATCCAGCGTTTTCAAAAAGGGGTCAGAAACAAACCTCTTCACCTGTAAATGAACACATAACCTTTAGTAAATGTGCATCATAGAGGGTGTGGAATATCCCAGCTTGAATGCTGTGAAATGGTTGGTGTACTTCTGTACCATGTTAAGGAGTTGTCGGAGCAATTCAACCGGCACCGCCACCTCGTTTTCTCCTGCTCCCAAGAATAGAGGAGACACAGAGAAACTGGAGCTGACTGTAGAGAAATAGTAGTCAGGGTCTACTGCACTGCTGTCTGGTAGGTAGGCACCTGAAATGATGGAGGAAAAAATAAGCATTCAAACCACTTAACATCATATGACTAGCTCCACTCAGTGTAATCTGCATTACTGAACAACAAGAGGATAATGGTTTCTTGTTTCACTCCACTTTAGCCTACTTAAATTAATATCCATTGCAAAATTAATATCTGTCTTGTAATGGTTGTCTTCCTGTTGGTTATCCATGCTGAATTATGACATCAGTCAAATAACACCTTGTGATTCTTACACCAAAAACTAATTATTAAGGTTTATGATGCTTCACAGAGCTGAAATGACTTTTCATATCAAAAATGACTCACTCAGAGATGAGAACAGACTATTATTTAGAATAATGATGTATCAAACAGACTACTGGAGTTGATTCATGTGGTAAGAGTATTGTGCAACAATAATAATTTATCTAACTGTGTTGAGCCATAAGTCAGTAGAAAAAGTTTTGTTCTTCAGATAAATGAAGTTAACTTTGTTGTTTGTTATAGGGTAAGAATACTTTAACTGTTGTGTCAGATATAAACACAAAGACTTCAAAATCACACGTTAATTGCAGCTTTATGATGAGAATACTCTGCCATAACAGGGTATCTGCATAAATGAAGACCATTTGACCCTAAAAATGTATAAGTTCGGTTACATTGAGAGCTGGTAAATGCCATTCAAGTACCTTGTTGTTTTTATTTAGGGTTTACTACACAGTTTAAAAAAATCAAATTAAAGACTTTTCAGACCTGAATTAAGATAAGTTAATACCACTTTTGCACAGTAAACTGACAAAAATGATAGGCATAAGACTTTTTGGTACATCAGATCAGAATGGAATTTTCTGATTTAATGAACTGTTTATGAAATGTCAAACGTAATAGGGCAAAATCTTGTGAGTCATTAAAATCCACATTTGACGATTTCTGGCACATTTAATGCCTCTATCATATAAATATACAGAGTATTGATATCCATCAGAACACATTTTAGTGCTGAGCTGATTCTAAACAGTTTAACTTTTAGAAAGCAGAATAATACTTTTTGTCAGGAAAGACCTGTTAAAATAAGGGTGGGCTACAAGAATTTTTTCAAGTGGGCAACCTGGTAGCCCAGATGTTAGAGAACTGGACCATTTTTTTACAACAGCACAGTGTATTTATTAGTGAGGAGTCTGGGGTCTGGGATCCTCATGGAGAATATTCATGCAACAATTTGTGGGGGAGGATGACTCAAATTGTTTAAAGGTGCAGTGTGTAATATTTAGCCTATTAGCATTTAGCAAAACAAGCTTGGTTAAAATGAAACATAACATTTATAAGTAGACTGATCTAAATTAGTGTTGACATCTGATAACACATTTTTTAAATTTATGCTTTAAATTAACTCAGAATAAGCCTTTTATTCATACATAGGGAGGGTCCCCTCCAAGGACGCTGCCATCTTGGATTTTTGCATTTTGCCTGTTTCCATGGCACCATAGAAGGAACCAAATAACAGTTAAGCATGTATTGATTTTTAAACTTCACTGGTTCCCACAGTTATCACCAGAGAAATGAGCACCACACTCCAGAATTGACTGTTAGATGTTGATCGTCCCATTTTTACACACTGTACCTTTAAGGTTGGCTAGAAAACAAGGATTGGATAAAGACATGTCTTACTTGAAGTACCTGCTAAAATTCAAGACCTCTCAGTGGTAAAAATCTGACTTTTAAAGATTTTTTTTATGGCCTTAAATTTCAAATGTGCAATTTAATACTATTCAAGACTTTTCAAGGATCTACAGGAACCCTGTTAGTACTGCTTATGAATGACAATGATTACAAGGGCTGGGCAAAAAATAAAAATTTCCCAGTTATCACAATATGTGCATTTGTAACAAACACGTTGCAAAACCTGGGTTTATCCCAATTAATTAGAAAAATGGTAGGTTCAGTGGAAATGCTTTCTTAATCAACATATGCAAGTTTTACAGACTGAGTTAGGACCTGCAGGTAAAATGACCAATCTGCCACTTCCTCTAGACAAAATCACATGAAACTAACGGCTAACTGATGCCAATCTAGCTGTGAAAAAACTGCTCTGTGAGTCAGTTTGTCTTCAGGAGAAACAAGTTACAAGAACTGTTATTTAGCAAAACTTAAAGAACAACAGGAAGACAAAGAAACTGTGTGTTAAAGCTAATTATCACTTTGCAATATGTGTTTATCCCACTTCATAGCATGGATTGCAATACTGAACAACATTACTGCACATTGCATGTTTTTCTCATGTTGTGCAGGCCTCATGACAAGATAGGATGGTTTGACTGAATTCTGATTAACATTACCAACACAGTTTCATCAAAGTAGCTTATGCATTTTACAGTTTTACCTTCAAAATAATGTGGGCCAGGGGCTGTAGGAGAGCAGGGTGAGTGGCCTCCTGGATCTGTAAACACCTAAAAGACAACAAAAACAAAGCATTTTCCTCAACCACCCATGAAACAAAAACAAAAAGTCAAAGTGTCTTCATGGCTTTTAGTAAGGTAAAATCACAAAACACATAGGAGTGATATATCTCTTTTTCTTCTTCTAAATGTCCAGAACACAAACCAACGGTATTTCAACAGGCTGTTTTACATTATGAACACACCGGTATGGAAGCATCCAGGTTGGTGCCTGTGGATCTGCGCAGAGTGTCACTTTGGCACACTGTGAGAAGTGAGGATGGCAGGATAGAACGAAAGTCATTGAAGGACCGGCGTCTCACTCCCTCGGTTTCCTCTGTGACACAACGAGCCGGAGGGGAATCTTTAGGGAACAATTTGGACAGTAGGGCTTCTTCCGTGTTGCTGTAACGGCCAAATGCTCGAGTCATGCCCAGCAAAGTGGGCACCAGATACCTGCACAGGTAGACTAGAGACAAGAAAGTATCTGTGAGGTCTTTTGGGGGACTTGTGATATTAATTTTGTTGTTTTAGGCCTTTTTTGTGTACCTTTATCATGATTATCAGGTGTTTGGCACATGTCCTGTAATGCCTGCAAGACCTCCATTATAGCATTCATGATCTAGAGGGGAAGAAGTAGAAACATTATTTTAGCAAATAAGGTCATTGCACCCATTACAAAGACTAATATACCATCCTTCCTTTTTTATCTGACCTCTTCTCGTGAGTCTGGGTCCCTCTGAGCAACATCTGACAGAAGAGTTACCAGACAGAAGCTGAAGTTTTCTGCAACCGGGAGAAATTCTGAAGAGCAGAAAGCAACACATTCTTACAGTTAAAAGTCACTTATTGAAGCGTGTGGACTGCTTTACTATTCCAGTTTCTTCTGATTATATCACGGAAGCCTGGGCGAGGGATGGCAGAAATATCTAGAATAGTCAGGGAAGAAACTTTTTCACAGGTTCACCATTTTTCTATCAGTATACATTTTAAGGTAATCCAGTTCAAGGTAATGATGCTTCTTGAGCACATCTTTTCTGGTGCCGTGTAAACATCAATCTCTGATTTTTTCTTAAAGGCCTGTTCCAGAGATTTTTGGCCCAGTCCCATCTTGGCCATCTTTGATGCGCTGTAGAGACTTTAAAGCTGATGTAGGATATGCAAATAGCTCCGTAATTGGGATCAATGGTTGTTAAAAAACATATCCTCTTCACTGGGAAGTCAACCTCACTACCCTGCTTCTTGGACTGCCTCAAGGACAAAATGCCTGTCATACATTTGGAAAGCCTGCATCTACATAAAACTAACACAAAGGGCAGATCTGACAGATTTTGTGGTATACTCTAAGCACAGTATTATTGACTTAAACCCATAGAGACCCCACCTGCTTGGCTACAGGCAGTGTTTAACTTAGAAGTTTTAGGCAGCACACAATAGTCATCCCACCTGACACTTCTGATGTTACTACTGTGACAACACTGCTGAAATTCTTGTTATGTAACCTAACAAACTGGCAGCCATGTTTTTGTTATTGTTCCTTTTCTTTTTCTACTTATTCTTCTTGTTTTCCTTTGTTTCTCTGTGTATTCATTTGCAAATTCTAAAACTGAATACTTTAAATTAAAAACAAAAAAGCCACTTAAATAAGAAAAAGATGGCAATTAAAAATCACAACAGTAAAAGAGTAATGCCATATCTGGCTTATGTAATTTTTCCCTTGACAAGTTGAAATCAATGTCTCTTCACATTTTGCAAAAGTTAACAATATTGTTTTCACGTGTCTTGAAATCAACTGAAAATCAATAAAAATGATCAAAAACATTAGAGCAGGTAAACAAAGGCCATTGTAAAACAAATGAGGACAATAAGAGGATTGTTCTTACCCTTTCCTTTCTTCCCAGAGCTCTCTTCGATCCATTGGACCCGTGGTAGCCCTCGCAATAGGCTCAACAAGTAGGAAACAAGTGTGTCTTTGTGCTGCCAGGGTAAAACAAAGTGTTACACCACAGACAAATACACTTGTTGGCACAGAAAACCAGTTTGTTTGCATAAAAGTGATAATGACTGAATTTATTTTGTTCATCCTGACACAAAATTGGATTTAGTTTAAAGACATTAAGTTAAAAATTTCTTTAACACCAGATGTGAAGCTATGATCTCTAATTAGATGACTGCGTGTGTGGAGCTTTCCACACTCCAAGGCAGGCAGAGCGTAAAGGCCTGCATGGTCAGCTGCATGTCTAATCAACGGTTTAATCAGATTATGAGAATAAGCTTATCATGGTGATATAGCCTTTAAAGAGCCTGGGAGCAATAGCGGACAAAATGAAATATCACTAGTTATTTCTTAATGTATAATTCCACTGTTTACCAAGTCTTTTGCTGAGTTTGAAGCTTAAATCCATAGCATAATCCTGCCTAAATGTTCTTTTTCTTTTCCCTCAAAGAGATAATGAAGTGTGACCACCATGTTGAAAAATCTCAACAGAGCTGGACATTTACCAGCCACCACCCACCTGTAGGCCTGATTCCACCAGAAACACAGCCAGGGCAATGACAGCATCTCTGCGACGTACATCCAGAGTGAACACACCGCGGACTTCTACTGGACACATGCATTGTAGCTTTTGGACCTGAAAAAACAGAACGAGCTTATTGTGATGGCAACTTAAAAAAATAAAGAAATACATATTAAAAATTTGCTGGCTTTTCATTGTTGTAAATGACATTTCTGAGAGTGATTACATGTTCCAGTATTGAGTTTTTACTTACCTGGAGACCAACCAGGAAAATAAAGACATTTAACTTCAGTTTTGCACATTAATAATAACAACATGTTTAAATACTTTTCTAGTATAGACAGTCATAGATATTCTAATATCTGTCTGATTATTCTACTTGACTGTGAGATTCCTAGGGCTCAACAATTTGGGGAAAATACTATTGTGATTACTTTTTCCAACACTGCGATTGTGATTTAATAAGTGATAATTTTTCAAGTTCCTCATCTTTTGTATTTTTCAACCAAAAGTAATAAATCATTCTCCAGTGTAACCATAATTTAAGACATTAAACTAGGGCCAAAAATTTTTGAGGAAAAAACATCAAATTGTGATTATTTTCTCTCACATTCTAGTTTGAAATAAATTGCTGTCTTACAGAGAGGGATCATTCTTGTGCCTTTCTCATTTAGACCAAGAATACCATACAAAAATAAGGAAAGGAGTTACATTTCTGCTACAAAAGAAAGTATCAAACTGGTATTTGGACTCAGATTTCAGGTTAATATTGCACCTTCTGTGGTTTGAAAATTGTCTATCATTGTCTATCATTAAATATGATAGTAAAAGTGTGCAAAAGTATGAAAGACAACATGTGGATTTTTTCAGTGGTACGATTATTTCCAGTATCAGATATATCTTTACTAAATGCAACTGTATTTCAATGTATTCAACAAAATTACCGAATTATACACACATAAAGGTTAAATAATCTTTTCAGCAGGTTGTAGCATACTGTGAACCCGTTTATGTCGTCTTTCTCTCTTGCTCTTCACCCTGCAAACCTGTTTGACTGCAGTGCTGATCAAGCCTGACTACTCTGCCTGCCTGTGTGATGCAGTAACAGGCACCAAAAGCGGCGACGCCACTTACTTCAGCATTGGACTCCTCTTTTTAAATTACAGGTAAAATACTGGATAAACCACCAGACATCCGCTATTAACACGTACAAACGTGCTAAAACCTGTCAAATTTTACATGCCAACGTCACAAATCAAAATAAACCACCTTCTGTGCGGAAGCGAAGCTACACCCTGAACAAAACTGTTGCTTGGCGTTTTAAACGTCAGCGAATTAAAAAAGAAAAAAATCAGATGGACCTGTATGTTTTATACTTCCTCACCTTTTCGACTGGTGCGGGACGGTGTGCAGCTAAAGAGCGGGCCAGTGACAGGACTGTGTTGAAGTAAAATCCTCTCGTACCACCTCCCATTCCAGACATGTTTACCTCTACATCTATGAGGCGAAATTCAGCGAGGAGAGGAAACAGGCAAACAGCGGCAGCTGGCGCTGGCGAAGCCGCAGTACGGCAACGCAGAAGGGACAATCATAGTAACTATGGCTTACGAGTTACGTCGGTGAAAAATTTCTTTGAACAAGAGTACTGTTAAAGCCACATTAGCTGATAAGAAAATGACCCTTAGACACCTGGCTTCCTGTAAAAGTGCCTTCCTTTTTCACGTTGAACATGTTTTGATGTATGCGCATTTTTTGCGCAGGACTAGCTATGGGGATAGAACGCGATGGCGTCACCGAACGTGACAGGAAATGTTATGTTGCTAATTTTCAGCCGATAAAGGCACAACAACTTCCACTGCTCCGACGGTCAAAGGTTTGTTCCTTGAATTGGTTTTACCCATGATCTTCACTGATTCAATGCACTTATCACCCATTTTAAGAGTAAGCGAGTCGGCTTTGGCCAGCCTCGCATTTCTTGGCTTACGTGCGTGGTTTAGTGGTTGTAACTGTCTCTTGAGTAACGTCAGCTAGCGGCTGGGCAGCTAACCAACACCCCTTAGCCCAACTTGAAACCATATGAAGGCCTTTTTTTATTTTGTTAACTTTCCTCCAATATTATCAAGAGGTTTTTCCATCATGTTGTGAATATAAATCAATTTGACATAGTTTCATCGTCGGTCAAAACTTGTTTGATAGTGTGAAAGTTGTTGTTAGCTTCAACTAAAAACAAGGCTAACGTTAGCATTCTCTTTAAGTTAGGATGCCATTTGTCGAGTCATCATGTTCTTTCCTAATTCCCAATATTATTTATTATATTGACACCTCTAAGAATGTTTTGTGGAATTCCCACATATTTTCTTATCTGCTCACTGAGTTGTCCGAAAGAAAATGGTTTGATTCCTTGTGTCTGGAACTGCAACTAATCAAAATTTGAATGTGAAAGTTCATTAAGACCCTAGATATAAAAACCTTACAAACATGAAGATCATGAGAGGGGTTTTTAGAGCTTTGGAGTGTCTTGAAAACTTGAATTCATATTCTGTTGTCAAAAATCTATGTCTTCCGCACAGATGGCCTACCCTAAGTCCCACAACCCATTTGCCGACGATGATGATGATGAAGATTTCAAACCCAAAAATAGGGGATTCAATGATGAATATGATGACAGTGGGTTGAGTGAAGCAGAGAGGAGGCAGCGGTACCTCCAGCAGGAAATGATGCGTACAGCTCAGTCTGCTGTGGACAGCAGTAACCGCTCCCTTGGCCTAATTTATGAGTCAGAGAAGATTGGTGCAGAAACCGGAGAGGTATGTCAGCATAGCCTGCGTATCTTGCCACACAGATTTTCTTGTCTCTCAGAAAGTAAAAATTAATAAAAAAAAAAAAACACTTGCAGTTCTCAATAATCACCTCTCAATGTCTCTCACCTCCTTTTCCCTCTGTAGGAGCTGATACGTCAGGGGCAAGTCCTGAAAAGAACAGAAAAGATGTTGGACAACATGGACGAGGACCTTAAGACTAGCCAGAAGCACATTAACAGCATCAAAAGTGTGTGGGGTGGCCTTGTCAATTACTTCAAGGGGAAACCAGAGACCAAGCCTCCACCTGAGGAGCCTAAGGTCTACCAGGGGGACGATAGGTATGATTTCCTTCTTCATTCTCAAAAATGTAATTTTTTTAATGACTCAAGAGGCCAGAGGGTAGAAGCTTTCCCATTCATTGCTCAACTGATGTGAAAATGATCTTGAAGCCAGGTTTGGCTGGGCGCTAAATGTGTATTTTATTATCCCTCCTTTCCAGTGATGGCAGCAAAGGCATGATGTTGTCTATTGGCTAATCTGTATGTCTGCCTGCCTGCCTCCCTAAATTTCAATGGAATTCCTTAAGGATATATTTCCACATTTGGCTCAAAGATTAATTTGAACCTATAGATATGTTGATTTCTTTTCAGCTGCAATATTCAAGAACATTTTTTTCCATAACAAACAAATTCAAATGCATTAGTGATAATTCACGAAATCCTTGAGGCAGGGGTTAGATTCTGATGATCAAAGGTCAGTGTTACCATTACCACTTGTTCCTTCAGTTCTTGGGTGAATGATGTGTCCAGATATATACAAACAAGCGGTTGATTGCATCTGGTTTAGAGTAGTTTTGTCACACATTTGAGAAAATCACTGCCACAATCATAAGTGCACACAGTGTCCTCTCACTCTGTTACAATTTCTCTGTAACCTTGTGAAAAAGATTGACTCTGGTAAGTCATTTCATTCACTTGAACAAGATGGGGGTTAAATAAATAACCGATGTACTGTACAATCATCACACTTACTCTCTTAATGCACTGTTTTGGGCAGTTACTCTCTTACTCATGTGTCATAAAAACAAAAGCCCAAGACTGAGATTTAGTAGAGGCTTTTTGATATTTTCAGGTCTAAGTTACGATACACAACACTAAACAGGCCTCCACATCACTAAGTTAGAGTTCATATTTGACAACACAACTGTTCTAATTATTATTCGAAAATAGTGTTTCAGTCACATTTCTTTAAAAAATGTATGCCTTCCTATATACAGCTTCTTGTCATTAACCCTCCTTCATTCATCTTACATGCTGATTTAACTGTCTTATAGACTACAAAGTGCCTTGTCCAGCAGCAGAGAGTATGAAGATAAGTACCAAGCCAGCCATCCAAACCTAAGGCATTTAAATACAGGAGGTAAGATATTACAAACCCAGCTTGACATAACCACACTTAAAACTGGCTGCCTTCATTATTCTGTTCTATGTTCAAGGATTTGGAGCTTCTGCATCGATAGATGACAGCTCATCTCTGCAGAATGGATACCCTCAAAACAGACACCTAAAGGAGGCACACCAGACCCTGGACAAAAACTTAGGTAAAAAATTTCTGTTTTAATCTGCTGCCTCATACCTTGTTATGATTTTAGAAAAAAGTTAAACCACATTCAACAGAAAATTAATCAGTTGATGTTCCACAAGGTTTTTGTACTTTTCTTGTCATTTCACATCTTTTTCAGTCATTTATTGTCACTATTCCAACTTGTTTGAAGTATGTCACTGGTATACAATTTTGAAATGATTTCAGATTAGTTAAATACATCAAAAAACAAGGAAATTTCTCTGTTTCAACATTTGACATGTCATCTTTGTGCTATTTCAATCAAATATGAAGTTCAAGTGTTATGGAAATCTTTGCAACTTGCTTTCATTTAAATTTGGGAATTTTTTTTTCAGAAATGTTCATATCATCCCAAGAAAAGCACACGGAGAAATTGAAGGAAATGTGTTTATGTGTGAACAGTTATTATCTTAAAACAACATTGTGTTTCTACATTTTTGTAAATACAGTCCCCTCTAAAAGTATTGGAATGGTGAGGCAAATTCATTTATTTTTGCTGTACACTAAAAACTTTTGGGTTTGACATCAACAGATGAATATGAGACAAAAGATAAACATTTTATTTCGAGGTATTTACAACAGGATTTGATACACAACTTAGAAGATAGCACCTTTTGTTTGAACTCACCCATTTTTCATGTGAGCTAAAGTATTAGAATGTGTGACTGATAGGTGCGTTTTGTTGCCTAGGTGTGTCCTATTAGATTGATTATTCAAACAATAAATAGTGCTGAATGTCTACACTCAGTTTCAGATTTGGGTTTTGCCTGTACAGACTGCATTGATAGTTAGAGGTGTAACCAACATGAAAACCAGAGAGCTGTCTATGGGTGAAAAACAAGCAATTGTGAAGCTGAGAGAAGATTGAAAATTGATTAGAGCCATTGCACAGACATTGGGCATTGCCAGTACAACTGTTAGGAAAGTCCTGAAAAAGAAAGAAGCCACTGATGCACTCAGTAACAGCCCTAAAACAGGTAGACCAAGGAAAACAGCATCAGTGGACAACAGAAACATTGTGCGAGCTGTAAAGAAAGACCCTAAAACAACTGTTGGTGACATCAGCAACAACCTCCAGAGGGTGGGAGTGAAGGTATCACCATCTACTGTTCACAGAAGACTTCATGGACAAAGGTATAGAGGCTACACCAGAAGGTGCAAACTACTCATTAGCAAGAAGAACAGGAAGGCCAGGCTGGAATTTGCCAAAATTACAAAGACCACCCTCAAAAACTCTGGGCTTAAGTTTTATGGACTGATGAGACAAGGATGAACCTTTACCAAAGTGATGGAAAGACTAAAGTTTGGAGAAAGAAAGGATCTGCTCATGATCCCAAACACAAGCTCATCTGTGAAACACAGTGGAGGTAATGTCATGGCTTTGGCTTGCATGTCTTCTTCTGGGACGGGCTCATTAATCTTCATTGATGATGAAACACATGATGGCAGCAACAAAATGAACTCAGAAGTCTACAGTAACATTTGTCTGTCAATTTAATGAAAGATGCAACCAAACTGATTGTGGGATCCTTCATCATGTAGCAAGATGATGACCCAAAACACACTGCCTAAACAACAAAGGAGTTCATCAGAGGCATGAAGTGGAAGGTTTTAGACTGGCCAAGTCAATCTCCAGACCTAAACCCTATAGAGCATGCATTTTATCTGCTAAAGAGGAGGCTGAAGAGAGCAACCCCGAAAACAAACAACAACTGAAAGAGGCTGCAGAGAAGCCTGGAAAAGCATCACAAAAGAAGAATGCCAAAGTTTTGTGATATCAGTGGGTCACAGGTTTGTTGCAGTTATTGCAAGCAAAGGATTTGCAACAAAATATTACGTCTTATTTACTTTTATCTGTTTCAAGTCTCTCTGTTCCATGTCTTTAGCACACCTAAAAATTTGGTGTTCCGTTACAAATAAAGCTATCTCCTAAGTGGTGTATCAGATCCAGAAGTAAATACCTCAAATAAAAGCTGAAATGTTGATCTTTTGTCTCATATTCATCTTTTGAAACGCAAAAGTTTTTAGTGTACAGCAAAAAATAAATGAATTGGCCTCACTGTTCCAATACTTTGTGGAGAGGACTGTACATTTTTTCTAAACAAAAAAGAAAGTAAAAGAAAAATTGATTAGAATAGTTAATTTGGAGTAGTGTACTGTACATTCTGACCTAGGTTTTAAATGTTATGTTTTGATGGAAATAACTTTAAAACCTTAAGAACTGAAGTATGGACTGCCAATCCTCAATCTAAGAATGTTTCTTCTGAATCCTATAGATGAGATGTGCAGCGGCTTGAGTAGACTGAGGGAACTCGGACTTGGGCTCCAGTCTGAGATCGATGCACAGGACGACTCCATTGATGCTCTGCTGAATAGAGTGGACAAGATGGATAGCAAGATTCACAATACAAACCAACAGATTAAAAAACTCAAATGAAACAAACACTTGGACTCATTTCATAGGAACAGAAGACAGAAGCAGGTCGTCCCCTCTTTGATGTCCATCCTGGCCTGTGTTGAATAAACTATGTTTAAAACCATGTATCGCTAACAGACAAGCACGTTAACATGCTTAACTTCATCGTTTTCTCACAGAATGACTGGCAAGTCATTTTTACTTCATATTAAATCCATGTTTATTTAGTGAATCCTCCAGCCACATCAATATGTTACTTATGTTTAGAAGGGAAGACTCTATACCACGTGTGTAGTGATGTAAGGGACGGTTTCTGTAAAGATAAAATCTGTTGTATTTCCTCCGTCTTACCCCACTGCACCTCAGTCTGAATGTAGAATATCACCAAAGATTTACCATTAGTTACTAGTTCATCATAGTTTGTTCATCATTCAGGCTAATCAGAGAAATGACTCCACTGATTCACAAAGCAGATTGGTCTTAAATCACATTTCTTTGTGTGTATAATTCATATGTCAGTGTTAACTGGAATTACTGGCCCTGCCTTCACGTACAAACACCACACCTTGGATGTCCAGCTCAGCTCACTTTTGCCTTACATATTTTATATATTTGTATGTTCAATACAATAGCTTAGTCCTGTGCCATGATTCCCTCTCCACTGTTGAATTTCCTGTTAAGATGCTTCACTTTGTTTAAACAGTCAGTTCATTTGTTTGAAGTATGTCTATACTCATTCTTTGCTTTTATATGGAAGCCAGAAGTGGATATACATTTGTTCATTTCTTTTACTCCATTTTCCTGTGATCTTGTATTCTCAGTTTCTCTAGAAATTAACACATCGACTTGGAAAAAACAGTAAACTTATCCCAAGGTAACAAAATACATAAGTCAAAATGTCAAGAACACAGCTAAAACATACAACTACAGAAAAATGGAGTAAAATCAAACTTATGGCTGTTTGTTCGCCTTGGGCTTCCATAATTTCTGTAGCATTATATAAAAATGTTTATATTGAGAAATGTATGAGATATTACAAAATGTGATTAAGTGAGTTTATGTACAATGAAAAATGTGAACATGCTATCTGTGAATAAGAAATGAGTCTGATGAATACGCCTTTAATTATTACTGTATATCTCCCCGGGGGTACATTTATGTGTACATAAATCATTTGAAAGGTTTTGCAATTAAATTTATGTTACTCTGATAAAACTGTTAAAAAAAGAAAATAAAAAGATTTACGATTTATTCTTATCCAAAATACAAACCCAATAAAACATCTATAAGTGGAGTTTCAGGTGTCCTTGTTAAAGTGAAGCAGGAACCCAAAAGCACCACAAGGTGGTGCCATATTTTAGGAGTGGATGGACTACTGAAAGGTGATGCTTTCAATGGGCTCTATGCATGAACTGCTTCTGCATTTGGCATTAGACCGCTCCCACACTTCCAGTTGGGAGAAAAGAAAGGTGTATGATGGCAAAGTCGTTGCGGTTTACTCGCTGTTTGCATGAGTTACCTGAGCTGACTGTTAATGACGAGTTAAATTTGGCTGAAGATGTATCGTATCGTTGGGCGGAAGTTGTGAAGCGGCCTTATTTTCCACCGGAAATACGCCACCCCCTGCCATGCATAGAGCCCATTATTCATTGATTTTTACATATTCATATTGTAGCTTCATTTTATTGTGATGCTGAAACAGGGTGATATTATCAGATCAAATCGCCAGTTTATAACAGTAAGCTTAGTACAAATGGGAAAATTTGCATGTCTATTAAACACCAAAACCTCTAGAGATCAAAACACATTGACCATGGTTAGTGAATTTTATTTAGAGGCTCAAATTTAAGAATGCACCAGAAGCCTTGAAATAGTCTGCCTTGTAATGATACTGTACATGATCCTAGAGAACAGGACATCTCTTTTATTATTACTGCAGTATACACGTGTGTTCACTGTACTGACTGTTGTGTTCCAGCTGTGTTCCTGTGCAGGTCGGGTCCTCGTAAGGAGTTGTCCATTCATTATCATTCCTCTGTGCTGGACCAGCTGCTCCTGTGGAGGCCCTCATTAGGAGGACTTGCTAATTACAGTACACACATCTTAAAACATACGCATACTTCACACAACACTGGGGCAACACTGAGGGGGAAATGGGGTGTCAACTAACAGGACCTCGAACTGAGGAATGCCTCTGCTCAACTGAGCCAGAAGTTGATTTTGGAAGTTTTTAAGAATTGACTCAAATTGATTCCTGTTTCTATTTTATAGTTTTGTTTAATGCAGAAACAAAAACAAAACCCTCTCAGATACTGTTACTTTACAAAATCAAATAATCTGAAATGGTACTGAGCATAGCTACTGAGTGGTGGTGGCAGCAGTATCACACTTGTTTCATTGACTCAATGAGTGTGCTGCACAGTCTGGAGCTATTGCTAAAGCCCCTCAGGTGGAGGTGGCTCCACACATCCAGTGGCCCAACCAATAAACGGAAGTCACCCCTGGGTTCTCTCCCTTCACGCCATCCATGGGGGCCGGGAGGGCTTTGAACAGCTGTCTTGTCAAAAGCAAACAGTGGCCGTGCTGTGACAAAGACCGTCGGTGCTGGAATGCCCCCTTTTCAGCAGGCGTAATCCCAGAACACACTGCTGTCGGAGCCTATCAGGCACTGGGCCAGAGACGGGCCTTCCTGCCCTTTGGAAAGCGGGTTAGCAGCAGAGTCAGGGCAGCCAGGGGGGTAACGCCTGCTCCAGAGGGGATGGACTGTCAGGCTGACAGCACTCTATTGCCACTGTTGTAGTAAGAGAAAATAAAGAGTTGTGCTGACGGAGGGGAGTTTGGTAGGGAGAAGGGGGAGAGGGGCAGAGCAGGGAAAGGGAAAGAGAGATTAATGGAGGAGGTAAAGTTCAAGTGCCGCAAAGATGAAACACATGAATGAAGGAGGAAGACTCTTTCCCAAAGGACTCGTGTTGATTTGTCAAATCTTTGGTCATCTTGTTTTCCACAGAAGTCAAAGTTCACTTTCTATTTTCCTAAACAGTCCTCCTATCTCAAGAAGACAGTGACCTTTAGATTGCGCTTACTTAAAGCCTTAATATTTACATTTTAACATCTTCAAATCCAACCTAAAATCTGCAATGGCTAATGTTGTTAAGCTCTATTGTGTCCTTGTATAGAGTGGTGTGCACTAAGCAGTAAATAGTGATTGATTAATGATACAATTAATGCAGGGGCAAGATAATATGACAGCATTATTTTGGGATTTATTTTGTGCCATACCATATCCATAGTTATTAACGCTCTGAGCCCTAAGCTGTTTTTAGCCTTTTTGTTTTGCCAAACTTACTATCTTATAAAAGCTAATACATCAAACCAACAGTGCACACTCAAGCTCTAAACAGCTTTTTTTTCAGGACAATGTGGGCTTTAAGAATATGCAGTAATGTCACTTGATTTTTAAAACATTATGGGATTATAAAGACAAATAAAAAAATAACACAGAAATCAAAACTCAAAGATTTGTATGCGTGAAACACAGTAAGCATTTGTTTTAAACTTTTTTTCTTTTAAACAAACTTGTTCCCCCATTTCTTGGGATCAAAAGGTGAAAAATTCATCATTCTGTGGCCAAATGTTTTCAAATATCAACATATTTACAAAATAAGTTCTTGTGCTATTTTATATTGGCTGAAGAGTGCCCCATTATTCAAAGCAGGTCCTGTCTGCAGAGACACAGAGGGACACTCATGCCCTCTCCTTCAGTTTGTGTTTACACATACACTGTTTGGCAAAGCATTACGTGACGATGGAACAGCCTGTCATTGGTTGTCACAGGCTCACACCCCGTGTGACTTCTGTTTTGGGAACTTGACTTGGCAAATACTAAGTTAGTGGAAGAAACGGTCGAAAAATTGATAAAAAAAAAATCTTTAAAAATACTTTATCAAGAGTTAATGGTGTGGATTTACGCCTCGTTTCCACCTTCGTATGGTCACATAGATAGGTCGACAGAAGGTTGATTATTTCCGAGGGGAATCTCCGTGATGCCTGACGTGTCTGTGAAACTCCTCTAAGTAATATTTTCGTCTGGAATGTGCCGAGAGTACATTGAAAAAATTGAACTTTTGCGTATGAAAGTGTGCTAGCTGACCAAGCTGCTAACTAGCTAACAGGCTCCAACGGCTCACACATATAATACCCTGTCAGATTAACCATTTTGGTGTAAAATTTGTGAGGATGTATTGGTCAAGTGCTGCAAGATTGTTTTGGTAGTGTCAGATATATTTAAACATTTAAGTGAAAAGTTAGGGAGGGATAATTAGATAAAAACTGATTATTTAACATAAATGAGCATTTGAATGGCTTAACAAGTTAGCTTAGCTTAGCTTAGCTCGTTCAGCCATTCATATGTCCTCATATGAAATATGTGCTGCTCTCCTGGTTGGCCAACTTCTTCAGTTATTTCTTCATATGCACTATTAGTCCTGTTTTATTCGAGTAACTCCAGTAAACACAGATTCCATGCTGCTTAATGGTAAAAAACTGAACAAATGTATCCTCCCAAATGGCTACAAGTTGTTTATCAGTTTTTAAATCTTTGTAAAGTGCAGCTCCTTGAGTTGGACACTAGGAGGCATCATCCATATATTTACAGATAGATGGAGATCAGTTGCATACATGTGTGAAAAAGAGGCGTTAATATTTAATGCCTGTAAAGTCACCCAAGTTCCAGGCTCACTAGAAAAGATACCATAAGGGCTACTGAGGCCTGGACAGTGTCATTAGAACAGCAAAAAGGCGGGCTTCAAGAGGAAGAATAGTATGGCTACAGTTTATGGTTCAAAAGTTATTCAACATTTTATAACCTCTATCTCTTCTTTTTTTATAGGACGTCAGCCTCAAGGTTTAAAAAAAAAATTTAAAAATTGTATTCATTGTTGTTGCACTGCTTGTTTTCTTCCTTTTTGCTTTTCCATTGGCTCTCTTTTCTTCTCTCTTCCTGAATCTCTCTACACATCCTGCATCTCCCTTTTCTCTCTCTTTGCATCTCTCTCTTCTCTCTTTGTGGCTCTCTTATCTCCTCTGCATTGCCCTGCTCTTTTTTGAATCTCCCTCCTTATTTTTAATCTTCTTCTATCCATTTACAATCCAAGCATGAGTAAGTCTGGTTCTGCTCAAGGTTTCTGCCACTGAAACTTTGGTTGACAAATGTTGGGTCATTTAAATGATAAATAAAGGGTACAATCTTCACCTGCCCTCTTTGTAAAGTGTCTTGTAATGATGTTGGTTATGAATTGGCACTATAAAAAAATACTTGTTGAGATTGAGGTAAACAGTCAGCATGCACAAAAGCCATGGCTTTCAGGTCAGAGTCAGTGTTCACATTAAAAAAACTCTCCTCCATGTTTATGTTCCCCATCTTTATGTCAGAGGAAGAAGGCAAACGCGCTTCCATATTATACCGTGCATCTTGGTATGCCCTGTTCAGACAGCTGTTTAAAAAAGAAAAAGTGAGGTGCAGAAGATTTGTCAGTTGTCTCTGTTTGCAGGTAACATTAAGCCTGTCCACACATCCCCTCTGACAGTGACATAACAAAAACACCCTAAACTGTGGAGAATGTTCCTCAAAAGCATGATTATAGACATTAGTGGTCATTTTTTTGTCGTCATCTTGTTTACACCACAGGAAAAAATGCAAAGAATGTTACCAATGTATGTTGATTGGTACTTGTTTGCATCGTGTTGCGTATGTTCAGCAGCACTCCTCTTTTAACTGTGAGGTCCTGCATGTAAACACCGGTCAGACTGCGGGATATACTTAGCAGAGCTGAGGTGTGCTCATAATAGTTATCACTGAGGGGAGAGGTCAGAAATGCTAATGATGGTCTGTGTGACAAAAAGTTTCAATTTCATGTAGCAATGAAGTTCCATGTTGGAAATATGACAGGAGGGGTGAAATGATAATATAGTTTTTATTTTCAGTAATGTATACAGATGTATACAGAGTATGCTGTGCTGCACTAACAAAATCGCCACTTGTTTTATAATAAATAAACACACAAACACAGACACAGTGAAGGGAGAGAAAGAGAAAATCACAGCTTTCCTGAGAGAAAAGCTTTTCACTGGTACCACACATGTCCTCATCTCAAACCTACAGATGTAGATGGGGAAAGACGTACTGAGCAAAGCACTCTTTTAAAGGTTGAGCAGGTAAGCAGAGTTTTATACTTTCAAAGAAAATACCACAAGACATGAAGGACAGGGAGAGCAGACGAAGGAGCTTCAGGGAGTGCTGGGAGGAGATTTTGCTAATAAAATGGGAGGAACGTGGCTGTGCATGATAGTTATATTGGATAATAAACTCCCTTGTGAAAGTAATAGGTTTTCTGAGAGGGTCAGGGAGTGAAAACAACACAGTTATTAAGCAATCCTAGGACACAGAGGACAGAGAGAACCACAATGAAATTCTCTTAAATGGCTCTTTTTCCTCTCCAACAAAGTCAGGTCTAAACAGATGGGACTGATGTCAGCTTTGAGTCACTTTAAACTAGTAGAAACATCAATGACTGACACCAGGAGATGCAGACAAGAAAGCTGATGCTTGCTGGGAGACAAAGACACAAATCTCTGCACCTGAGAGGTAATACCTGATATCCATCTTGACCTCCTAGTATAACTGATTTTTTTGTTGAGAGAAACAATAAAAAAGGACACAAGTGTAAAACACAGAAATGTTGACTCAAGGGTTATAGTGATGGACACATTTTGGATTAACCAGTTTTTAGCATCTCCAACCTGCAGGTAATTAAAGATCCTCAGGACCGGGGCTTGAACTGGGTGCAGCAACTGCTTTTGGTGTTTATACTGTTGTATAGTTAAAACTGTAGCTATATAGTCACATATACATAACGCATAAACAATCAAAAGTAAAAAATGTATAAAGCAAAATAATATATTTATATATTTATACATTATGCATTAACAAATGCCATTGTATTGATGGAGGTAGATAGCAAAGATTTAGAGGTAAAAAAAAAAGCATATATAGATGCTGGTGTGCTTTGGAGGAGAATGTGGCTGTAAAATGCAAGAACTTTAGTGTGCTTGGTAAAAGTGTATACAGTACAGAATATGAGGTGAAAAGAAAAAGTGGCAGGATGCTGCTGATCTCCTTGAGTTACCCATCCAGAAATCTGGATTGAAGCGGTCTGGCTTGGCTGGCATGGTCCTCCACAGTAAGCTGGAGGCGTTGAGGGAAATCTCATCCCTGCATGCGGATGTCTGGGGTTAACATGTTGGCTCACACAAAGAGCACAGAGTAGGGAGGGCAGCGGCAGCCCTCAGAAGATGATTCTCGCACCCAGGAACCATGACAGCCAGGGACTGAGGCTGCTGACCAGAATGTTCTACAAAAAAGAAACAAATCAAGCATAATCGATAACAATCTGTGTTATTACAATCCACTTTGTGAGAAATTTCTGCACCATTATGCAACATTTGATATTATCATGGCATACAATATGATTTGTATATAATACAAGATATTCAGAATGCAAACATACTGCTTAGGTTAAAAGACTAAAAATGCTCATAGGTGTGAGCGTGAGTATGCCTGGTTGTTTGTATATGTGTCAGCCCTGTGACTGACTGGTAACCAGATCAGCATTTATCCCGCCTCTTGCCCAATGACAGCTGGGATTGGCACCAGCCTCCAACAGGATAAACGATCTAGATAATGGATGGATGGATGGGTGCCTTGCTCCTAGGTTTTTTTTTTTAGTAGTAATGTAATTGTAAAAATGTTCCTGCCCTGACCATCCCTTGTGTCTTTCTGCCAGTTAGGGCTTAGCTGTATCAAAAGACCACTGTCCTAAACTCAAAAAACGGTACCCTTTTAATGCAAGAAACACTCAAGAATTATCATGTGCAGTCTTTCATTTTAAGGATTTTTTAAACATTACTTTGATTAGAATGGAAATCTCAACAAATGACCATGATTTTAATTTATATCAACGAAAGTCATCTGGCGATCCCCTCTCAGTGTCTCATGACCCTCAATGGGGTCCTGATCCCCAGGTTGAGAAACACTGCTGTATGGGACAAAATTCATTACTTCGAGTTTGGCTGATAATTTAGTTCACCTGGTGCTCTCTAGGCCGTCGCCTCCACAGCGGTCTGATTTGGACATGGCATCACTCTGACACTCCGCACAGACCAGCCTCTCTCTTACCAGCTGAGCACTCCACAGTTTGAGCTTACACGCTGCACTGGCCTGTTTAAGCCGCAGATACACACAGTAACTGCAAGGAGAAGGAAAGAGAAAAAAGGAGTCAAACATCATTGCCAACATCCATTTATATTTGATTCTGAAATCTAGCAAAAGAATTTAAAGGGGGCAAAAACCAGTTGGCTCTTGTGTGAAAACCATTTATTCACAGAAAGCACAGCAGCATCTACAAACTACCACAGACTAGGTTAAACATGGGTCTAAGTGATGTCTGTTATGAAGCCAACTGATGGCAGTCACCATGTTGGAATTGCTATCTCAAGCTAATTTTCCATCAAATCAGGAAACAGACAAAGAGTTGGAGCTGGGACAGGCTTAATGGGCACTTTCACCTTAGGGTAGCCTGACACACCTGATAGACTGTTACATATATTTATTGCATGGTACATATTTTACATCCATCTGGGCAACCACCCATTTGAGGCGTTTGGGAAGGGCAGAGCCTTCGAAAAAGTTCTTGAGGGGGATTGGACAAACGTTCTGCCTGTCACATTTATTATGGACCAGACCGTCAAAATATATGACATAGTGGGAATGTGCAGCTCCAGTGAGTGAACTACATAACAAGAGCTTGACAGGTAGCCGTTTTCATTGTTCACTATCAGTGGAACTAGTTGGTGAATATAACTCATACCAAATCCAATCAGGAGAAGAACAAAAAGATCAGAGAAAATCTTTCAGTGGGGTTCTTTGTCCTTATTTTAACAAAGAAATGTTGACCAGTTTTGACAAAAGCTGCCACTATCGCTACATCAGCTAATTACTTCGTCAGCAGCCATTGTTTACCAGTTTGCAGAACTAAACCATACTGCAAACTCATGCCAAGGCTGATTAGACAAATAGCAAAAACATATTTTCTGCCAAGAAATGCTTTAATGCTGTTCTTTGCCTTTCTTTTAACAAAGAAATGTTGTCAAGTTATGACAAAAAAAACTGCCTCTATCGCTACACCTAAGCTAATCACCTCATTGGCAGCCCTTGTTTTTGGGCTTGCAGTACGACTAAGCTACCTGTAGCTACCGCCTCATTCTCCTTGAATAACGCTGATTGGTCTGTCCTTTCTCAGACCTGGCAAAAACATTTCAGATCGAAGCTTTGCAAGATGGATCAGACATGAAATCTGGCCAATCCACTTGCTTTGACAAACCAAACTTTTGATAAGCAATTAGCCCCAAGGTAAACATTAGGGCCATGGATACACCTGTTTCCGTGTTTCTCACTGGCAAATCCATTTTGCAAAGCTTCCATCTGAACCGTTTGGGCCTGGTTCCGAAGTGACAAGACCAATCAGCGTTGAGGAGCAGTACTTTCGGGCGCAGCGAAGTCGTCACGTACACAAGCAGCAACAAGAGGCTGGTACAATTATGGCTGAAGACATTAGTGTAGATGCTGCTATAGCACCATGTTCATCAGAACTTGATGACATTTTTTCATTTAAAGAGGAACAAAGAACAGCATTGAGTTGTTTTCTTTTCAAAAATGACAAAAGTCATGTACTAGCATGTCTACAGTCCCTATGGTTCGCTTCATGCAGTTCTGTATGGAATTTATTCCTTCGGTAGGGGCGCAGTTTGGTAGCGGCTACGTCACGTGTTTTGTTGCTCTGATTGGCTTCTAAAGATGTGACAGACAGAATGTTCATCCAATCACCCTCTGAGTTTTTTTTTTCAAAGGCTCTGCTCTTTCCCAATTGCTGTCTATGAGTGGTTTGTCAGGTTATAGATTATACAATTGTTCAGTGTGAGCACAGCCATACTATACATGGCATCGGGCCTGAGTCTGCTTGAAGAGGTGGTCTCAAGCACGCGTCATGTGGTCTTGGGCATACCAGGCCCAAGAACTGGGTAATCAGCAGAGAGTGGAACTGTAAAGTCATGTCTAGGCATCTTCTGACTTTTCAAAAAACATTGTGTCTATGGAGCAGAGACCCCTTTAGATACTCTGAGCTGCATGGTAGATGCGGATGCTGGAAGAAGGACATTATTGGTGTCTTAAATATAATAAAAGTATGCCTAAACATATGTCGACCTGCTTGTGCTGTCTCTTCTTTCTGCTAAATGGTGGATTTTCAGACCAACTACATACATACTGCCATCTACTGTATCGGATTATGTACATATGCAAGTGTGCTTGAGCATGGAACAGTGTTACTTATGTGGAAGCAGGTCAGCAGGGAAAAATGGAGGAGGGGGCAGTCGTGCCTGGGTACAAAACAATCCTGATGTGAAAGCACCCTAAGCATCCTGGGAAACAACAATGCATTCACATGGCGGTGACTCCCTGATGCCCCAAACTCTGAAAATGTATGAATTAAGCCTAAAAAACGTGAGATGGTTGAATCTAGAAAAAAAAAACAATTTGAACCAACACAGAAATGAGCTATTGTTTTCCATTTTGTTTTGTTGAACCAGGCAGCAAACGTGTACTTTTGCTGTAAGAATGGACTTTTAGTACAGGAATTAATGGAAATAATCAAAGCCAGCCTAAAGAAGACACTTGAGGAAGTGCAGTTGTTTGCATGTACAGCTTCAGTTTTTAACACTTATGATTGATGCTTGCATACCAAACAATAAAATTTAACATACTCAAAAGAAAACAAAGATACATAAACAAGGTTTAAACACTAAAAGTATAACTCCCTCCCTTCCCTTGAGGTTGTTCCAGAGTTAAAAGCCAATCCAACATGGCCTCTTTGATGAAAGCCAAGTTTTCACCCGCCGAGTAAGCAGTGCTTGATCACAACTTAATCCGGACAAAGGACAAACCAAACTTTCCGATAAGAGATTAGCTCCATTTGAAGGTGATCCAGCAGTGTCACGGTCACCTGCGGTATCCCAGTATCAACACAGCTCAATCTGTTCACTGGTTACAATAATAAAGTCTTGTTTTTAGGCTCTCTGTGTTCTCTGGCAGTCACTTTGAACTTCTGCACTATTTATTTTGTGTCTGATTCAGTCAGCTGCGACAAAACACCATCCTCAGTGGGGTGGTTTGTCAAAGAAAACATGAAGCTGCAGTTCTTTTTTCTTAGAGAGATTGGTGAGGACTTACTCCACTCCGCTCACACTGGAAAAACGCTTTTTGGCAATTATTCAACAGGGAAAAAGATAGTAGGATAAAGGGGAAATGATGACTTAAGCCTAATTCATTCTATCAGAAAATAATTACCAACAACACTTCAAGTCTTTCTTTTAAAACATGTTCAAGTAAAATTAAGAACTTCTTCTGGCAAATTCCCTACTCCAAATTATAATGTCAAAACTATGACAAGAGGTCCAAAGACAACAGCAGATCATCATATCATGTTATCTTAACCCCCTGATTCCTTGGTCAACATCCATGACAACGCCATGCACCAGATGTCTCACCAAGTCAGTCTCATCCCTGCTGAATGGATCACATTTATGAGTAATGTCCTTCCAATCCCCTCATGCTTTGTATTTCAGTCAAAACAAAGGTATCTGATGTCTTTTTTAATCACTGTGAAGAGCTGTGGGTTGTTGGGAAGCCAGCCATGAGTTTATTCCCTCGTCTCTTATTTTTCCAGCTCTGAGAACATCTGCAATCAGCTCTGATCAAATAAGACATCAGAGCAGGTGGAGCATTCCTTCTTTATGAACTATGGTTGTCTTATCAGTAAAGGTCAGCTCATGATGCTGATATTCAATGACAATGTTACACAGTCAAAGCAGTTTCAAGGCTCTGGGTGCTTTGGCAACCTTGGCCTCGGTCTGTTCTCTGTAATCTTTTGAAGCACAAAGTTGATCTTAGATTGACCTTTGAAACTGAAACAAAACAAAGGAATAATAATGATATCAAAAGTGGATAAACTCTAGATACATCAGAAAACTTCAGAAAGGAGCTTCTGGGCCTGATACATGAAAAAGCACAAGGCTTGTGAAGAGGCACAGGAGTTACCTTATTACCCACATATTCATGTAAACTATATAATCTGATATTCTTTAACAGATAAACACTATGATGGGATTATGAAAAATCTGATCAACACACCTAGATTATTGCCCAATAATATGATCATTTATCTGCACAAAAATGCACAATTTTTCTGGGGCTCAGACAACAGGTGTGACTAAAAATCAAACTACGATAGACAATATGTAATTAAGGTCAGTGACTATCACTTTGACATTGTTATTATTGAGCTAAAAACCAGGAGTTGAATTAGTCTGAGACTCCCAGCTGCTTATTTCATCCATGTGTGGCATTGTTACGCATGACAGGGATGTGAGTATTGTGGTTATTTTCTTACAGTTTCCTTCGTTCAAGGAGGACACGATGTCAAGGTGGTGCTTAAGTGAACAGATAAATATTATCATTCCTTTAATTAAACACACTGTTATTCTGAGTATTTAACAGGGATTGTTAGAATCTGTGCAGGATGTGGGCAGGATCGGATGGCACGCACTGTGGGGGTGGGCAGTAATGGTCAGAAATCCAGTGGGAGCAGGATTAAGAAAAGAGTCCCACATAGGGCTCTAGTTTATATAAATACTTGCTGACACTTTTTTGTAGATACTTAGGAAGTGTCTACAAAAACTCACAGAGGCAGGGTTTATAATAAGGTTACAACAGATGCCCTGGCTGCTGGAAATCACTTAGATCACTGTTGTCTGTGTACATGTTCTCATTCATGCAGGTCATGGTTATCTAAAGTTTGATCCAAAAGGGCGACTTCACTCTCAGAACTGAAGAAGTCTTTTGGAAGCAAAATGTCTTCATGAACCCTGACCAAGTCCAGTAGCCTATTTGGATCAATCTTTGGATGAGACCAACACTGAAATTCTCTCTCCATTTTGTTTCTGAGATTTCCTTGAGCGCAGTCTCACTTCAAATGCACATCCAGCAAGCAAAGGGTTTGGTAGGAGGGTAGAAAGAACAAAACTTGTCACCATTTCCTGGCCATAGACACAAAACTCTGTTGGACCAATGTAGTTTGGATTTCAGGGAAAGTCAAAAAAGCAAACAGCGATATTTGTAGAGCAAAGGTATCTGCCAGACATTAGTGTTTCTGGGAAAACAGAGACGCACAGTTGCATTTACAGAGATGTAATTGCGTAGCTGTCGGGGCCAGATTCAGCCAGTGGAAAAGCAAACGTTGTTTTGTCAATTCCAAAATCAAACCAACTCTCAGCCAGCTCTAGCTCTAACTAAGCACCAACACTGGAACTGGCTTGGTGGAGAAGGGGTAAATGTGAAGGAGAGCTATGCTAAGCATGTTCTGCATGCATAACAACTGTTACAAGTTTTAAAACTTCTTCTTCTTGGTGATTGTGTAATCACATTCACAGATGCCTTTGGTAAAACAATCTTAATATTTCAGGTTAACAACATCAATAGCATTTTAAAATGAAATTCTTTTGTATAGCGAGACTCATCATGATTGTGCTGCTGCCTGTCTTGGCCAGGACACTCTTGTAAATGAGATTCTAGATCTCAGTGGGGTTCTCCTGGTTAAATAAATTGAAATAGATAAATCATAAATCATCTGTACTGGACTTCAAATCAGAATTAAGCTCTACACTCAACTCATTCAGCTGTAATTACCCCCTCTGCATGGGCTGCAAATTAAAGCCCATACAAACTTAAACAAAGTGGGCAGAGAGCAGTCCTGCTTTTTTGTTTGTGGTCTGATAATTAAGGCCTTACCTGGCCTTCTCCTCCTTCATCAGCATGTGTGGTCGCCTCCACGGGTCCTTGAAGTTCCTCTTGAAAGAATCAGGCAGGATCTTTGCCACCTCTGTGGGTCAGGTGGGAATGAAAAAGGCAACAATGAGATAAAAAATGTCTTGAACATTAGTGTCTTTTTTCTTATGTGTTATCTTTAACTATAGAAAGTTTGTAAAGGTTCCAGCTACTTTTATTTGCCTTGGAAATCTTTACTTGTTAAAGTGTTTATCTGTGTTATGGTGGTGTTTCATTTCTTGGAAAGTATGTAGAGTACAAGTAAGACGTTTGAAATGTTGCAGCTGGAGATAAGGCTTCAGACCAGATGTTTCCAAATGTGTTACTTACAAAGTGTTGAAAAGAGGTACTCTAGAGAATACTGAAATACCAGATTAACATGTTTCAGGGTTCAGAGCAGAGTAAGTGCTTGCATATATGTATGCATTTTAGAGCCAGTGAAAAGGTCATGTTCTCACCTTTCGCGCTACTGCATATGGCGTTGTTTCCAAAGCATCCTCGACGCTGTTTGAGGTCAGGACATGGTGTGCCTCCGTTTCTAGGAGGAACAGACACCTGGCGAATTCTTTCTGTGCTGCCAATGCCACATGGTGATGTGCACGATGACCAAGGACCCCATGAGCCCACCACACAGTCAATGGCTGCTGGGGAAGCAGGAAGACAGAGAGATCAGCTAAGAGGTTTTGGATGTGACAGATAAACGCATAAAGTCTGAAGACAGGAAAAAAAACTTTAAAGTGCAATGAATTTCATTGTAAGACAGGCTGTGAATGATAAGTGGAAGAGGCGTCAAATCGTCCTCCTTAAACCATGGATTCCCTTTTAGCTGCCCTAAGTTAGATTTTTGCATTTATTTATTTACTCAATTGTGTATTCATTTAGGCAGGGTAGATACAAATCACTACATAGTGGCTGATAAGGGTGCCTGGCTGACTGGCTGCCATGTCAATAACAGGAAGCCACAACCTCATACACACCCTGTTTTAATGTTAGTTTTCTCTTAATGCGACAGTAGTTTACAAAGTCTGACCCATACTGTTTTTAAGAATACCTGAAACCAGAAAATGAGACCATTAAATCCTGAATAAAAGGTTATCAGGTATAATAAATCAAGAGAGAGGCTGTGCTTGTTTTCCAATTTGTTTGCATACAATCTGACTTTGATTTTTTTATTTTTTTACAATAATTGACAGAGAAACAGCTGCCTCAAAATATTTAGAGCTCCTCCTGCTGACTGCCCGCAGCAGCTGGAATAAATGTTAGTCTATCCCAGCTGCACGAGAGGCAGGGTACAACCTGGACTGGTTGACAGTCACAGCCACATTACCTCAACCTCAGACCAGACAAAGCCTCATGCCCCTGAGATCTTTGGTGCCCCTCCAGACCCCAGGATGGGAGATGATGTAATAAAGGATTTATTTAGCAACAAGTTACAGTTTGAGCTGACATAATGTTCCTTAGTAGTTTTGCATTTTTGGCTTTCTTTGTAAAACTGGCTTTTAAAGCTTTCTTAGCCTTATTTCTTCAAAACGTGCAGTTATGTGGACTTTGATGGCTTCCAGTTGCACAAAAGGAGATAACCATGGTTGAATATGCTAATTACAGATTATCATGGGGAATATGTGGACGAGAGTATCAATTTAGCACTTGAATCCAGTAAGCAACATACCCCTTTCACAAGCTAGGACAGGACAGACATTGTGACATCAGATGCAGAAGGTCAATATGGTTCAAATTTGCAAAGAGTGGTGTCAACTCCTACTGGTCATTCAAAACACTGCAGGCTTAAGGCACTAGTGTATGTTTCACTTTTGAAACCAAGAGTTTGCTTCGGTTCAACATTGGTCTTTATTCCATCCAGCCGTCGAAACACATGCTCTCCTCCTGATGACACACTGATCTTTACCTCAGAGATAGTTTAAACTTTAAAAAGTCCCTTTAATCTTTGTTTTCATGCATAACTGCATGGCTGAAAGAGTGACTTCAGCACACACCCAGATACAGAGTTGCATAATACTGCACAGACTATTTACTCAGGTAGGTCTGCAGCAAACAAGTGAGTGGGTCATTACCATTTACTGATGTCAGATCCCCAGAGCAGGACCCCAGACTCAGGAAGTCTGCAGCCCAGGTCAAGTGTGTGCAGCCATTTACATAAGGGTCCAATTTGCCTCCTGTTGGCACACACATACAGCACGCCACGCAACAGTAGCAAACAGGCTTCCTGCTCAGTAGGCTGATTGAACCAATTACATCAGGCTAAGAGGAAGCTGGGCTAACCAGCATCTCCAGGAGTAATCAGGCCTCGTCCAACACAGACATTTAATAGCGGAAGACATTTAACAGCCTGGTCAGTTGGTGAGGAAGTGCCAACTTCATCAACAAATGAGGAAAGAGGTCTTCTCAGCTTACTCATTTACATCAGAATATTTCATCCAGTGTTTAATTTTTGCTGAGGAGCATTTTTTAAAGTGATATAGACAATAAAAGTTGAATACAATAAGAGCAGGTGCACACAGCGTGAAGCTATTAGATGTTCTTGGGTGAAATTACAGGGAGCCAGAGGATAAATATACCATAACTGAATCTAATCCACCCTCGCCATCTAATCTACCAAACTCTGTCTTTATAACACACACTCCCCCCCGCTGTACAATGCTGCAACTGAATAACTATGTGTGTGTGAACAGTAGAAAGAGAGAGAGAGAGAGCTTTCAAGGTGCCGCCTGTTCAGTTCATTCCCATGGTCCTGTTGGGGTTTCAGAGGGAGGGGAGGGGGGCTGCAGTCTCAGTGACAGAGCCGATCCACAAAGCCACTGTGGAATCTCTGCATTCCTGCACATTAGTGCTGCCCACCTGACACTCGCCTTTCCCAGATCACACACACACACACACATACACACATCCAAAACAATTTCAGTCAGATTTAACCCACCCACTTGGGCTTGTTCCACCTTCAGTCATCACCCTAAAACACACAGACACACACATTACACTGTCGACTACTGAGTGACATGAACTTTGTAGGAAGAACATAGAGGGGCGTAATCCAATCAGACAAACATCAGCTTCCTTCTCCAGCCTCCTCCACCTCTTCTTATCCTAACTCCTCGCCTTTCCTTCCTCTTACACTCACATGAAAAGCTCATATTTTGCTGTTTTTCCTCCTTGTGGTATAAAAAACACAACCAAGCAGATCAGTTTAGGTCTTTACTGCAGTCAAATCTATAGGGTCAGCGAGTTCCCGCACACAAGGGGGGAACAGGGTGATTACGCCTCTGATCAACCAACAGAGGCCCTGTCTGGAAGTCTCAGCCTGGTGCCCCCGACCCAGCAGGGGTCAGAAGGCAATTACCAAACTGTGGTGGTCTCCCCTGCTCTGTTTCTGGTACCAGCAGTGTGACACTCCTACCACCCACATGATAACCCAGCAGACTGCCTGACACGGCCTGCTGTCCCCTGTCTCCATTGTTGACGGGAAAGTTGGAAAGCCGACCTCCACCACCACCTCTGACCTCCAACCCCAATACAGGAAACACATGGCTTTGTTGTCAGCATGTTCAGCCTTTGTCTCCACCATCAGCTGATACTTTTACAAAGTGTTTTCAAGTGGTTAAAAGTTTCCTCTTGAAGAAGAGAAGACTTCTATATTTAAACAGAGACGGGGTCTACACTTATCTACACTTGGCTTCGGATGTGTGCTCTTCGGATGTGTGCTTTTTGGAGCACAACACTCATGTCACAGCAACCTTTAAACATTGATACAAGCAATACAATCTGGTAAATGTAGTGGGGTTTCTATCAAAATGTAATGCAACATTTAAAAATGTTTTTTGAAAAATTTGCCAAAAGAATTTAAGCATGTTTTCATACTGTTTTGAGATAATTAGGAGTCTATGGGTTGAGCAGTAAGTGGTGTAACTCGTGAAAAAACAAACAGCAAAATAATAGGGCTCAAAAGTGCGTTGTAATGTGGTTGATAGCCTATGGCAGTGGTTCTGCAGCACATTGGTGCACCTTTTGACAAGTCTAGATGTGCCATGGGAATTTGTACAACCATATTACAACTGCAACATATTTTAAAGGTATTTTTTTGTACAGATATGGATATGGTGTGCCCTGAGATTTTGACTTGATTTTAGGGTGTATCTTGGTCAAAACCAAAACCAAAAGCATTGGCTTATATCTCTGAAGCTAAGATTGTTAGGTTACTAACAAAATTAAGGATTTTACTGGCAGGAATAAGCATTGTTTTGTTTCACCAGAAGAAGAAGCATGGTTTGGTTTCTACTGTTTGAAACAGTTTGGTGGTCACAAGTAAGATGGGGCTTTTCCACTTTGACTTTTAGCAGTGCCTAATACCAAGCTGTGCTGATTTACTTTTCCATCACCAGTTTGGCTGTGCTTGGCTACAATGAGTTGCTTTTAGAATGATCCCTCTCTGGCACAGGGCCCAAGCGCCTGCATCGCCTTTAAGCGCGCTGCAGTGACATCAAAGTGGTAAACACCTCAAAGACTGTGATAAGTTTATGTGTCCACCATACTGCCAGAGGCAAGACCGCGTCACAGGCACAAGTATGCAAGGGAACTTTGGATTTTCTGAATAAAAAGCACTCTAAAAAGCACTCGCATTTACATAAAACAGATTCTGATTAATTGTTTTTGTACTCAATAGTTAATATTCATATAAGTAGTAATAATGAAAATCCACTGGGACCAAAAAATGAACGTCTCTAAAAAAAAAAACATTGCAGCTGACAGTAAGCAGTGTACATACGTATGTTAATATAGCACCAGATAGATTGAAAATGTCTGTTGTTGCTGTTTTCTTCTTAGTGTCAGGTTAATGTGTTAAATTGACGACAGCGTTTGTAAGAAGCCTGTCAGAGATGGTACAGAGAGTGAAAAATTTGTCAATTTAGTTGATCTGGCATTAGCTACAGCCACAGTATAATATATGTCTGTTAAATAAAGTCGATAAAAGGTGGAAAACATATTTCAAGAACCATCCATCCATCCATCCCCAAGCCAGTACAGCTAACAATAAAGCTATGATCTTAAATTATAGAGAATAATTGTCATTTTATTGCTGAATTTAAGTAGGTAGATTCATCTTATGTATTTTATTTGTGAGCAGTTTCATTATCAATGCTTACATGAATACAGATCATTCAGTATAAAATGATTTATTAAAATCAATTAGGGATGTACGATATTATCGGCCTAATATCGGCCGGTAAGTTCACGTCTCTTGAAAGACATTGTTTGTATCAATGAGTTTTCATGAAGAAAAAATGAAATTACTTAATATTTTCTTCCAAAATAAAAGCAGGTCTGTATTACTCTTGATTTAAGACAGTACAAACAACTAAAATGAAACAAAACTGTTTTCATAAAAATTAGCAGAATTTCAAAAGGGGGAGATTAATCAAGATTAACTGCAGAAATTACAAGGTCACAATTACAGCTTTTATTTTCATGTTTGTTCTCTACTGTACCTATATCAGAGAGTACCATAAATCTCCTTAGCCCTCCTTTTAAGCACTCCAAAAGAAGATGCCCAAAGTCACAATTATGTAATGTGCCACAGTGAAATGCAATGATGGCTACTAATAGCCTGAGGCACAGACAAATATTTCAATTCTAATCCTTCTAACAAAATAGCCAATCATAATGTTGTATTTGATGGTCAGATGATTCTGCCCCTGACCTGAAACCATGTTTCTCATTAGCTTCTGACTTTGAATAAACATTTTGCAATCTACCATTTTTCAAATAATAAAAACAGCCATGGTGAAATAGTTCTTTCTGCGCACAATTCCAATCGAAATCTGACAACAATTAGACATTCCTGTTTGATTTTAACCTGATAAACTAAACTCTAAGATGTTTCTGAACTGTGATAGCTTCAGAAATGGTTCCTTAAATTGTGTGTGAAACATTTAAAAGTGCACCCATAGTTTAAAAAAGATAGCTGAAAGTGATAAGAGTTTGATTGGGCTTCGTCTGCAGCACTTTGGCAGATTTTTGGTGGTTGGCAGCACTTCAGACAAACTTAACTTACTGAACCAAACTCTGAATGTGTATCCAGCTTAGCACTTTTATCTGCCGACTTGTCAGCCCAATCTGCTGTTACACTTGCTACAGTGAGATAATAGCGTTGTGTACAGCCTTTTAGAACTTTCACTTTTTCTTTCCTATTTCGGGCTTCTGTGACAAAAGAGTTATCAGACTTGCCCACCCAGTTTGCTTTATCTTCTTCTCCCATTATCACTTTGTCCCCCAATCTCCCTTGTTCTTTCTCCCCCATCTGTCTCTTCCTCTTTTTAGTCCTCTTTTTAACTCCCCCACCCCCTCTATCTGGCCCCCACCTCCTCTATAATGGGATCCAGATGGTCAGCTGCTCTGAGGGACCACTGCACCCCAAAAAACCTCTCCAGCCAGGCAATGTCCCTCCCTTAGAGAGAGCTGAGCCCTGGTCCCCTCAGACAAGGCTTGTAATGTTGAGACGCACAGGGGCGACCCAGAAGGTTGTTAATAGAAGTGAAGGACATGAGACTGTGGCCTAATAACAGGCTGGCATGTAAATGTTTCCTGTAGACACCTTGAAAAGAGGAGCTAAACAAACCAACTCATTAAAAGGGTTCATTACAAACAGATGAAACACATTTTCTGTTCAAACTGCAGGGTTTCATGTTAGCATGATGACAAACTAAAGAAATACACTATACTACTCTTCTATTCACTCCACGTAATAATTAACCCAGAAAAAGAAAAGAGCAAACAAAAATATCAAACAATGGATCACCTACCCACTTTTAAAGACATCATTGTTGGAAAAGTGAACTTTAAATCAGAGAGCCACATCAGATCGACTGTTATATATATCCATTGCATGGATATATTTCACAGCTATCTGGGAAAGCTGCCATAGAAAGCATAGAAGGTCAGGACTTCTCTTTTTGCTGCTTGGTAAATAAAGTTGATGACAAGACCAGTCTAGAGACATGCATAAACAACTTCTCTGCCAAGGCAAGCTTTGGTTGTGGCTCTATGCTCTTGTTTTAAAATACAGTGCGGTGTAGTTTGGATTAAACTGCCGCTTTCCTACAGCTACACTCAAGCTAATAGCTACCACGGCAGCAGCCACTGGATACAATGGCAAACCCCACCTGTAACAATTGCAAACTCATGCCAAAGCAGATTGGTAGGAGAGCAAAAATATCTATTCTGTCATCAAAAGCTTTCAGTGTGACTCTCTGCCCTTGTTTTAATAAAGAAATTTTGTCCAGTTCTGACAAAATGGCAGCTGTAGCTACATCCAAGCTAATCATTCCACTAGCAACCATTGTACATGACCACTCACACAACTAACCCCTTCCCCCCATAACGATCATAAACTTATGCCAAAGCAGGTTGACAGAAAAACAAAAACATCTTTAACATAATGAAAAGCATTTGCTGCTGTTTTTTTTTTTTTTTTTAGTTCATAAATGTGATCTAGTTCTTGTAAGGGGATTGTTCAGGGATGCAAGGGGCACTGTAACACTGCCACATAAATATACCAAAAACAGAGGAAGACTGTGGGGACAGCACACCCAAAACTTTTCTCTTACCCCAAACTTTCTCATTTGTTGCTCATGGTAGTAGAGGAGCAGGAGATCTTGCTGTAAGAGCCATAATAAGCTCAGTCTGCAGCATGAGCACAATCATGTAATCCGCCATCATTGATGTAGATGGTGGGGTGAGCGCATGCAGGTTAAAGGGGGAAAATGACGGTTCTGTTCTATGTAGATGAAATGCTGATAAGACAAAAACATTTTTGCGAATACTCTTCTCCATGTAGATGGCCCCTTTAGTGTTTTTTTGCTTTTTGCATGTCTCCCAAAATTTAGCCACCAAGAAGTTCCTACTTTCATGAACTATCGCAGCACTAGTCTAAACAGCTTAGGTTAGAACTGGAGCTGCTACCTCATTTTGTCTTGTTGCTCTGATTGGCCTGTAATAAATATGTTAGAACATTCGTCCAATCAACTTCCATGATGTTATTCTAAAAGTCCTGCCTTTCCCAAATGCCTCTGTGGGAGCTTTCTCAGATGAATGTAAAATATGTCCATGCAACTGAATATGAAACAGTCTCTCTGACGTACAAGGTCAGTGAAAATGTATATTTCTGCCTCCAAGATGGGAATTTCAATTTGGGTGGGAAAGGGACTATGGGGCTGGGACTTCTTTTTTGTCCTTGCAGATTGGCATCGCATTTTAATAATGGAAGTGATTGCTTTGGTTAAATGTATGAAATGAGGTGAAAATGACATCAGCATTGCCCATGTTGAGTTTAGTTAATGACAATGTAAAATACACAAAAATGCAACTAAATGTGCCTCAAAAATCTCTCATGGTCACATGTGCACTCCTGAAATGTGGTTGATTTTATGTTGACTACCCTTACAATCCTCCTGATCTTGTTGTTATCACATGCATCTTAAAGTGGGAGGCTATCCCTGCTGGAAAGGATGGAGAGAGGCAGTGTGTCTCCAGAGGCAAGACGTGCCATAAAAAAAGAGAGACAAGAAAGTGGCAGATGACATAACAGAGTGTGTCATAATGAGAATGCGTGTTTTATCAATGTTAAGCGTATTTCAACAGAATTGCAACATCAAGCACTGGCAAACAGAAAACATTATGAAGCACTTTCATTATAAGAAGATTGCACAAGTCACCTGCAATGCAGTCCATGGTTATGCACTGATTGAAAAGAAAGGAAAGAGTTTGGAAATAATTTTGTGCAACATGCAAACTTTTGCCAAGTTCACCAGAAGAAAAATCTGAGATCATAGAATAAGAAGGAAAAGTGGAGAAACTGCCAACATTATTACCATCTATGCTCACAGGTACAATGCTGTTTTCAGAAAATGCAATGTCACTTCTTTTAGTTTGTTTAGAATTTAAACTCAAAACTTCACTCATAAAATCACAACTTGAAAGGATTCATCTTTCTGAGACCACAAATATCAGCACAAACTTTCACCTTCATCTCATGTTTTAGATCCCTTCAAGACTCCTGATTTAACTAAACGTATTTCCCTACAGAAGAAATAGTTCCCATGACGACAGCTGAAACCTTTTACATTCAAACATGGCATGAAACACTTTATCTGGTCATGAAGACTCTAGATAATGGACATGAATTTGCAACCAGGATTATCTGGCTCTGTTGCGTGCAATACGTGAGTATCAGGAGGAACTGGGCCAGGAGTCTTCAGCAGCTTGGCTGCCTCAGCTACAGCTCAGAATCGAAAAAACATGAATTACTCTTAGAGACTAAAGGAAGAGGGTGTGGAAAGCAGGGAAGGAAAGAAGGGGGAGGGATTGTAGGTGGAAAGAAGCAAACATGACGCTATGACAGTACACCACGCCCTGAAGTAAAGGAAGGGAAGCAGAAGAAAGAGCGATAAATAATGAGCAAACCTGTGGTATATCAGAGGTTATTACACATCCTCCCTCTACAGTGAGAACTACCAGCTGTACAGGAGGAGAGGAGCTGCTTCTGCTTTACTCCCTACAGCTACAGTAGCTCTGAAACTCAATCAAGCTTTGCAAGATGGATTCACCAGTGAGAAACAAGGAAACGGGCGTATCCATCTGCTTTGCAAGGTTAAGATTTAGTTTCTTTCATAAATAACTCAAAGACGCTTTGACTTTTATGAAATTATCTTGTTTTGCCCTTTTTTCTCAGTGGTGTTTAAGCAAAAAGTTATTTTGATTCCATCATCAGTTTGTACTGGATCAATCAAACTAAATCTGTATGTTTTTTAATGAATAGTTAGTGAATCAAATCCTAGCCTATGAATAGAGATTCAAATCAAATCATCTTGACAAGCAGAGATTCACAATCCTAGTTTCCACGCGTGGGAAGATGCATGCAAGCTTCACATCACAAAATCTATCACCAAGCAATGGATGGAGTGGTTTAAAGCACACTGACACTGGACTGTGGAGTAGCAGAAACACGCTCTGTGGATAAATCACACTACTCTGTTGGGCATTCAGAACCTTACCTGCCTGACTGCATTGTTCCAACTGTGAAGTTTAATGGAGGAAGGATAATGGTATGGCCTAGCCCTGACCCTGTTTTTCAGGGTCAGGGCTAGGCCACTCTTCTCTTGTGAAGACAAATCTTAATGCTTAATGCATCTTGTCATGGGGAAAGATTTGGTGACAGAACATGCAGCCAAAGGCTGAGAACAATCGTGGTCAATCACAAACAGCACTGAACATGAAGGAGTTACAGCAACAGAAAGGCAACTTCCAGTGGCAGGTCACACTTCCTTATGTAGCAGCATCTCATGCAACATCCAGCATGTCTGCAACTATAAACAGTTTATGTCTTTTACAGCAGCTTTGTTATGTCAACACACAGTCCATAACAACTATAAAAATTAAGAGTTTCTCTGGCTTTTAAAAATGTTGGAAAAATTGAAAGTAATGTAAGTGCTCTATGAAAAAATGTATAACACAAGGGAAGTCATTTTTAATCAATGTAGACACTTCAGTGCAAAAAATTCTACATATTGTACCTTTGAAATGTGGGAAAAAACAAAATCATATGTGCATATTAGTTTAGGACTTTATAATTTCCAGAACATTAAGTATAAATCAAATTGGTGGAGGAACAAAAAGCAAATGAGCTTAATTTGTTTTACTGTAAGCTGTCTGTTAGATATTCCCCCAATGATTCAACTTGTTTAGTTAAATCCTGCACAGCACTTAGCAGAGTATCATAAATATGGAGTGCACATAAAAACTCCTCCACACTGTTAACAAAGTCCACAACTCCCTGCCAACTGTTCATTTAAAAAACATCCCAGGAGTAAATCTTGTCTCACTCCTCAGACCTTCATGTGTTTGTGTCTGAGTGGTGCAAACAGTCTGACTACCTCTCTGTGTCTCCTCTGATGTCACCCACTCTGGGCTCTTTGCTCAGCTACAGCTGACACAACTAAATTACAGACTGTGACAGACGGTACACAGACAGACGCCGACAGAGCTGCAGGATCAGGATCAGATAGAGTTCGAGTGTGATGTGGGTGACAAAACATCAGGGTGCTTTGATAAGGCTGAGGTAAACCACAGCCCTGTGTGTTTGTGTTTATACTGTGGAGACGCTCAAGTTGCAGAGGGAGGAAGTCGAGGTGTGTTACCCAGCATCACTTGATGTTAACTCATCCATAAAGTTCGTTAAGGTCATGGGCAAGTTGACAAGATCTCTTGTTCAGATTTCAGTGGATATGAGGCTGTTAAATTATTTTAAAATCCTTAAAGAACTCTTTAAGGAATTCCTGAGCAGACAGAGAAAAAAGTTTTACTTCTCTGTGTTTTTCTGTAATGACAAGTAAACTGAAGTTGTTTTCTCGAGACTTGGGATAACAACAGTTTTTCCCACGATAACAAATTAATTTCCATCATTCTCTTGATATTTGAAGAAAATTAACTTGTTGAGAAATGAAAACTGGTTTTGCTATTTTAAGATACCAACATAAAAATCTCAAGATCCCAAGAAAATTGGAATTGCCACCTTATCCCAAGAGGATGTGGCTGCAGACCTCTACGGTGGGCCGTTTTGGGCTAATGTGTTGCAGACCTCTACAGTGAGGCGACCTCAACAATGGGGTAGGAAGCTATATACATTGCCCAAGACGGAACCAGAATGATGTACTAATGATGTACTCCAAAACTTACAGAGGGTGATTCAAATTTAACACACCACAAACTAAGGAAAACCCAAAGAGGGTTAGGCACCACATATTTTAGTGGTAGTCTTTAAATGAAATTAAACTAAAATGCAGCCAGCCTTCCTTTAAATCATTGAAAATCTTTGACAGCTGTTTAGTTGCATAGACTCCTGATTTTGGCTTCTAGTTGCTGTACAGTAATCCTCCTCAGTCTTGGTCAGAGTTGCAGTGATAAAAATCTCAAATACCTTGTACTCAGTCCCATTTGCTACACATTTTAATCCAAAGTTGAAATCTGTGTTGAAATCGACAAGAAAAACACTAATTAGTGAGCCCAAGGAGGCAACGTACCAATACATTATGATGTGTTTAAAGAGGGCTCAGACTTCTGACAATTAAAGGATGAAGTTAAAACCTTATTATGATGTGTTCAAAGTCACATGGAGAAATGGGATTTAAGTTTTTGGCGAGAAATCTGAATAAATGTGGTCCTTTAAAGGAGAAATGCTTATTTGGCAATTTCAAATAGCTATAAAGCATAAGCTAGTTTAAAAACATTCTGTCTCATTTTTTCACCCTAAATGAACCAATATTCCCCACAATATTACTAATGTAATCACTAAAGAGTTTGACAATAAGGCACATTAATGAGAGTGAACCACAGGAGCGGTGTTTTCGGGGCATTGGCTCCTGGTAGGGTCTCTCAGGTCTAACTGGTCCTGGGGGAGGTTCCAGACTAACAGTAATTCAAAAGACCATCATGAATTGGATAACACTGACTAGAGCTACCTCACCCGGAAAAGGGAAACTGAGGTGCCCCCATGGAGCCAGACCTGGGAGGGTGCACTGAGTGTCTGGTGTCCGGTCTTCTCTCCATGGGGCTTGGTCAGGCTTACCCCAAAAAAAGACAGCATGGACCTACCACCCTGTGGGCCCACCACCTGCAGGGAGAGGCAGGCAAGGGTGGAGATCTAGTCGTGCTGCCCACAGTGCTTCTCCAGGAGAGTAAGAGGCATGAGAATGACAGGCAGAATGGTGCCACATCAGCAGTGTTGCAGGCACTGCACCGGACTGTTGCTGTGAGGACGGAGATGAGCCAGACTCATCCTTCGAGATAGGATGAGGAACTCAGACATCTAGAGGGAGCTTGAAGTAGAGCCACTGCTCCTTCACATCGAAAGGGGCCAGTTGAGGTGGTTCAGGTATCTGATCCGGATGACTCCTGGCCCCGTCAAACTGGAAGGAGACCCTGGGGTAGACCAGAACTCACTGGGGGGATTATACAGTACTTTCTATCTTGCCTGGGAGCACCTCAGAACCTAGTTTTAACACCTAGTTTTAACATTCATTTATGATATAATTCGTCAATATATGTATTTCCTCATTTGATCTAAACTTAACTGATATCTGTTTTATACTTAATGATTTAATGATCTCCCTCTTTTAATTCCGTACCTTAGTTAAGTCCTTTGAAACCTGGATTTTATATATAGTGCTATAAAAAATATCATATTCATAAATCCTATTAGTTTAGAGTATAAATTTTGATGAAATCCCTGAAATATGTTGGAATATAAGTGTATTCTTTACAGTGGAACATTGACAGACCTGCTTTCTTCTGTGCTATGACACATCAGGATGGGCCTGTCAGAGCAGCACATGAGGTCCACAGAGAGAATAAAAATCCTCTGACACGTGAGTGAAGTGATGCGCATGCAGCTGTGAGCGACCTCTGAGGGCCACGCTGCCAGTGAACTGACCAGTGACGACTCAACAACAAACTGAGGATCTCCCCTCAGATTTTTCTGTGAAGTTTCAGTTTGGCAGACTTATGGGGTGGATCAAGTGATGCCTGGACAGCGCTCAGCTGGCTGATGGGTAATAAATACTGGCTTTATACCTGCCTCTTTGCCTCATTGGTGGATACAAAACATCAATTTAGACCGATCATTTTACTCTTTTTTCCTTTACTATTTGATTGACATGTTGTGTGTCTGAAGTATGTTGCTGCATGTTTAGTCAATATATCTGTATCTTTTTCTTATGTATGTGATTGTTAATTGACATAATCTTTTGTTTTTGCCCCAATGCAAATTACATTGAGCTAACTTTAAAAAATATGTTGTATATGTGAAATTGTGATTTTTATTGTTGCATATAGTAAGATTTGTAGTGCAAAATAGATGCTACCATGCAACTCTTCATTATTTTTTCTTGTTAAATAAACAACCTATATTTCTATCCCATGAAATTTTTATGAACGAACAATATTTCTGTATTTCATGTGTAACTTTTGCATCATTTTAAAAACATTTAAGAGCCATGATGACGTCAGTGAATGTTTTAAATGGTTTAAAAGAGCCACATTTAATTGACAATACAGTATAAAAAATCCCCTGTTTTAACACAATGCAAATACATTTGTAGTTCTGCTGTTGCTACAGTAGTTTGTAGTTTTTATAAGAAAACATACTGCAGTAATCCCTTTACGACAGTTGTGGGCAACCAGTGGCCTTCCTCCTCATTCAGTGTGGTCGTCAAGTCATTTCAGATATCAAGAAATTGTAAACATGAAAGAAAACATGATGGCATCCCTGCTTTCGCAGAAACAGCATCCTAAGAACAAGCATTAACGGGAAGGTGTCAGAGTGGGGGCTGCTCATCCATAGCAGCGCTCTGTGCCTTGCTCAGGGGACCTCCGCAGTACTTGAGAAGAAGCCCCACTCCAATTTCAAGAATTGATCCTACTGGGACTTGAACCAGTGAGCCTCTGGTTCCCACCACAACTCCTTACAGACTGAGCTACTGCCGCCCCAAATAAAATGACGGGAATGGCAGAAAAGCCACAAATAAAAGCTTACAGGTTAAGTTTACTACGTTCATATTTTCAAGAAGATGGTTTTAAAATCTGTTCAACAAACTGTTATAACTGAAATCCTATTGCTGTTTCTAATCAAGTTATAGAATTAAATTAAATATAATACTAAAGTATAAAATTCACAGTGTTGTTACAGCAGTGCTCTTGTTTGGCTCTTTTTTATTTTTACAGCATGCTGCTGTTAGAGTTGTTATGCTCCTTTTGTCGTAAACAGTGAGGTCTATAAACTGTATGACTGCTTTCATTAAAGTGCTTTAAACAGTGACTGACTTCAGTCTTGATGACTTCACAGCAAAGCCACAACACTTTAACAAACGTACACACTAAACGTGTCTAACTAGAGGGATCAGTGCAGCGTCTAAAGTGTCCTTTGACCTGCTGCAGCGACCACTTTAGAGCACTTTAGACAAAGGTCACACTCGGAGTGTATCTACACTCTGATAATTACTCTCTCTGTGAACTTGAAATGTTTCAACATACTGCAAGAGAGTTCAAAGTGTTTTTCTCTCGGTCACATCTCAGACAGACACAGCTCTACTGTAACTCTGACCATCTTTGGCAGTCTGTTCCCATGGTGTCCAGTCCTTCATTTGTCCATATATAGCTGCATAAATGGTAACCCACGCTCACTTTTTATGAACAATTAATCTTCGTCTCATAATTCAGAGCACAGGGAACTGCCATGAAAGGCTGCTGAAGAGTATTTTCGTTCATCACTTTATCATTACTGATGATTCTATGAATCATCAGCTAATTCTTTTGCCCATAAAATGTAAAAATAAAAAAAGTCTTCCCAGAAATTGTGAAAAAGTTACCTGTTTCTTGAAATCAATGCTTTACAACACAAAGACACTTCATTTTCTGTCATAAAAAGCAAAATAAACAACTAACCATCACAGTAAATACGCTAGACCCATCATATATGTGACACTGCCTCTTGAAAAAACAGAAAAAACAGGACATTAAGAGATTCCTGATTTACATCTCCAAGTTCTATTTTTGAGGATCTGAACGCTTACAGCTCAAATATACTTCCTGTAAAGCTGAATGTCAACAAGAAACAGCACATTTAAAATCCCTTTAAACAAGTAGTCAACTAGTCCACGATTAATCCTCTTGTGATCTTTATCATGGCAATCATTTGCTCTGCTGATGCTGATCTTGTGATCTTTTACTCATTTCCTACACCTCTTTGCGAAGTTGGAAGCTTTCAATGCCAAGGGTCAACCCAAAAAACTTAAAAACAACCTGCTGTTGGGGGAAAAACATCCCAGTACCAATGGTCACCTCTGGATCGTCACTAAACAAACAGCCCTAATGGGCCCACTGGAGACAGCTATGTGTAGTATGTCTCACTGTCTCCATGTCACCTCGATGCCAGCCATCACAGACTCAAACTGGACAATAATGAAAATCCTCGCCGGACAGTCCACACCACATCTACCACTGAAGCTTTAAAGCCTCAAAAGCATCAGTATTTCTCCGTGATTTCGGTAACTCACCAGATATTTGGCACACACTCTGGTAGTCCTCGCAGCAGTCTCTGGTTTTCTTACAGTAGGTATCACAGTAGCACACCGTTTTCCTCCTGGTGTACTCAAAACATTCATTGTTCCGGCCGGTGCAGCAGTTCGGGCTCTCTCTCTCCCTGCAGCCCGCTTCAGCCTGCTGGAAAATCTCCCCGCAGAAAAACGCTAAATATCCACAAACGATGAAGCCGAGGCGCGCTGAGCTCCATCCACGCGCTCCCATGGCAGAAACTTTTTCTTGGTCCACTTGTTCCTCTCGTGTCGCTGGTGTTTGCGTCGCCAAGGATGCTGCTTAAACCTGAAATATGTTTCTAAAATGCACTGGTATTCTGAAAATAAAAATCCAGATAGGAGGTATCTTCTGCATTGACGCCTGCTCGAACAACTGATGCGTAAAAGTGGAGCCTGAGAGCGCACCAGCTCTCCTCTATCTCCGTGCTGGACACCGCCCCTCAAAGCTACTGTTTATTATTAGGAAAAACTACAGTACCAACCTCTCTCTCTCTCCCCCCTCTCTCTAGATGAGCGTTTTACAACATGTCTTATCAGTCTTTAAAGGGCGTTAGACCATTTCTGCTCCAAGAATGCCGATCATGATTATTTATTTTTTATAAAATGTACCCAAAGTGGACGCTTTTAAAGTACTTTTATAATTACTCAAACGTTGGAGCTGTGATAAAGTTTAATCAATACAAAAATGAGCAACAAATTAGTGTCAGGATACTCGTGCACAGCCCCTCCAACCATTTAGATCAGTTTAGATGTCAATCAAAAAAATCTTATTCAGCACCAAGGACAGCGTCGCAACTACTTAGCCTATACTAATAAAAGCAAATAAAATTAAAGTTTGTATTGACATTATTCAGCCTAAGTCTGATGTAGAGAGCCTTTTGAAGATTCGCCAGCCAAATGATCCCAACTTATCCAAAAGGGCTAGGAGCATCCACCTTTGTTGTGAGAAAAGCCTGGAGAACAATGACATTACTTCCTCTTCACTGACTCTGAGTGAATGGAGGCTCTCTGAGCAATAAGAGGACAGCCTACAGTTTCAGAGTATAAAGAGAAGGAAACCCGGGACAACTGCCTTTACTGTTATTTGATGTGAAAGAGTTGGATTCCTTCACTAAATATGCAACATCAAAGGTCATTGGAAGTGTAAGAAATGAAGAGTCCTGTGTCAGGTTTGATATGAAACAGACTGAAATTAATATCATCACACCAATTATACATGCAAACCTTTGAAGTCGTATTAGGGCCACTCTATTACATTACTACATTTAAGAGAGCCCAAACTCTTTAGTTTTTCCTCTGAAAAAAACCCAGATCTTTATCTTTTTAAAAGCTGCCCTAACACGGCATCATACAGACCAAAGAGATTTTTTTTCATACTGCTGTTTAGCTTTGGTTTCTACTAGAAATGCTTATTATTATTATCAGTATGATATTGTATCGGCAGATATAGCTTAAAAAGTAAATTACCAGTATTGGCAGATATGAAAATCTCTGCTGATGTTTTGGCTATAAAATTTGCTAATAATCAGCTTTAAATGAACAAATAAGTAAGTGGAGTTTTAGGCTGGACCAACACACTACTAAAGCTGAAGTATTTTTTCTTTATTCATCATCATTTAAGACACTTTAAAGTGTTTTTTAGCTTAAATCCTATCCTTTAAACTATTAATGACTGAAATTTGTTGATTTGTTCATCCTCAAGCTTTAAAATGTGTTTAAGTATTTAAATTGTAGGCCTTAACTACATCTAAACATTGGTATTAACATCGGCATATCAGCAAAAATCCAATATCAATTATACACAAAACTCATCAAAATATCAACCTACTTTTTTTCTGAGCCGCATGTACAATCTCATATCTAATAGTGTTTAATTTGAGTATAAATTCAACAGCATAGGCTGCTGTCATTAGCACTGAATAATGCAACTGCATGTTCCAACGTCTGCAACATAGAAATATAAGATCATCCTGTGCAGTGAATGCTACAGAAAAGGATTAGGGCCACTGAAAAAAAAAAATTGAGACGCAAATTTATGTTTTTTTACTTGTGAAAAAAAGTCAGAACTCTGAGATTAAGCTAGTTAGCGTTAGCTCTGCGGTGTTTACTGCGTTATGGGAAAGTTATTTTTACACATAAGTGCCAGTAACTTTCACGTTAAATTCTGGTAATATTCCTTGTCAAGAAGTGCTTTACTTTAAGTCTTTAAAACAGTTTTACATCATTTAAACTGTAAACAACATTAGCCGTGTTAACAGCCTACTGTTTGTTACCTTCGGCTCAGGAGTGTTCCCCTTTGCGGAGGTTGGTAGGTACGGTGGCCGGCTTGGATTCCTGTCGCTACAGTTGCATGATTGAACCACTCGGTGGCGAAAAAGTCGCATCTGTATGATCGTTGCATCAATTTTTGGTGCTTTGGCGACCACCAAAGGTCTCCGAGTAAAACTACACTGTTCTTAAACATTTAGTTCTGTTTACTGTCTTTCACAGACAGACTGTTTTTGTTGACAGAGGCTGGTGAAGCCAGCAAAGCCTGAGAATCCAAGAACCATGTCAACTGAAAAAATATGGCTCTGCTAGTCCACAGCCCGTTGTTTGGGAAATTGTTTGCCTGTGGGGTATGTGTCTGTGTATTCAGCACTTGCCACGATGTCAGTAATCTGTGGCTTAATGGTTACATTGGAGAGAGTCATTTATTACATGCTAGGTGAGAGCGTATGTAAAGTTCAAAACTCATAAAGCAAAATTAGAGCATCAAGTAAAGAGAGACTTTTGACACATTATGGAGAAATATCTATACAGTTATGAGCATAAGTTTTACACATGAAGGGATTCATCACAGGGGGAATGTGCTACAACCAAGGCAGAGTCAAGCTCAACACATGTTGAGACACCTGTGTCACTAGGCAACCAAGGTCAAGCTCAACGGCATCCCTTTTGTCTGGGTCTATTCACCCCTGGTTAATACGCCCAGAGACCGCCAGCGGTTTTCAGGCCCCTGTGACATCCGGAGAACCAGGGTCTGGTGGTAACCCTGTGCCCGCTCAGGCAGTAGGCCTACCCTAGACCATGCTTACTCGCCACATCCAGCCCTTACGCCACATTCTTAATAGAGCGGACTTTGTTAATTTTTCAGCAGGTTATTTTCCCATGCCTCTGGTAATATGACATCTGGAGCATGACTAGGGATTGTCAGTCCTCCTTCCCACCTAATGGTGCCCTCAGGTGGCTTACTCGCCATATCTACGCCTTACTTCAGCTTGAATTTTTGGCCCAAACATGCCTAAAATTACTGCACAGTGTTGTGTGTAACCAATAATAACTGATGTGCTAGGTTCTGAAATTATTCAACAAAATTTACAAAACATGGGAATGGGGGAGTTAAGAGAAAAAAAACTGGAGCCAAGAGGCCACTGTTCAACTCCTCTGAAAAATATATTTCATCTCTTGGGTTCAAAGATGGTCTGAGCGCAGGAGCCCATGTGGAGCTATGTGTCTTTAATGTCTGAGAAGATGATGAGAGATATTTGGGGCAATTTCAGATCAGTGCCTCATCCAGGAGCAGAGAAAGAGGAGGTAGTGATGATGTAAGGATGAAGGGAGGTTTGTAGGTTCTCTGACCCCTTTCATAAAGCTCTATTGTACAGATAGGAGGAGAGCGGAGGCCTCTCTCATCACTGATGTGTATGTGTGCCAGTGCCAGAGTAGTAGTATGCTAAAAGATGTGTTTGAGGCTTTGCTACAGCTCCCCCTTCTGTTGAGGATGGCACTTCTGACAAGTGATGAACCATGTTTTAGCCTCAATGATGAAGTCTTAGATGGAGCTGCCACTTTGGGGTCTCTCTTGTTACATTTATTCTTATTAACCTATATCAAGCTTCTATTCAGCACTCCATGCTAAAATGCTTACTTTTGGTACAGTGAGTTCATATAAAAGCAACTTTCTCTTCATTTTTACTTAAGTATAGTCAACCTTAAGAGAGTATATGTCAGCAGTGGTAATACTACTTTTACTCAGATGCCAAATGTCCACTACATGCTGTCCTCACAAGAGAGTCGTGCATTCCTTCTCACAACAAACAGTGGGGCACCGGGGAGTTGAAGTTTGTGTGTGAAAGAGAGCGACAGAGAGAGAGAGAGATGGATAGTTGAATCACTGGACATGAGCATCAGCCAAAACTGAAACAATGAGCCTCCTGTTCGATTTCTCCCCTCCTTGCCCCCCATGGTTTGTCCCAACATGATCTGTTGTGAGTGGATGGGCAGAACAACAGATGAATAAGAGGGGGAGGATTATAAAAACACATTTACACACACAGACACCATATTGAAAAAACTACAACTCTGATTGATGTCAAGTTTTCAGCCTCTCAATTTAATGAGTTTGAGATTCCCCACCAAAAAGGACAGTTTCACATTTAGCACAGGCAAAAGGAGGGGGCTGATTATTGCACAAGCTACATCGTACCCTAAAACACACACTCCTACAATCATACACACAAATACACACACTGCCTTGGAATACATTGATTTGTTAAAACAATAACACTTTTTTTCTGGCCTATTTGGTATAACATGATTCTATTTGGCCAACAAAAGTACATAATTTCATTAAAATGTAATGTATTTCATGACTACACCACATAGATCTCATTGCACATAAAATAATTTAGAAGTTTTTTTTTCACCTTGATAACAAGATGCCATTTCATAAGTGGCATTTTAGCAACAAACAGAAGTAAAAGGCACATGGGTGAGAATTAAAAAAAAAATGGGTAAAACTGCAAAGCACTGGAAGTAAATTTGAACAGACTTAAATCTCATGATTTCCTGATGAGTGCCCCCCTTTAAAGAAGCTGTGGCAAGCTGCAGTCAGTACTGTTCTCTTACTGGTATTAGAATCAGCATTGGAATCAGGCATGCTCTAAAATGGGATAGAGTACTGGCAGTTACCAGTCTAAATACACTACAATAACTTGTCAGCTGGGGTGCAGGTGGCCTAGTAGTGCCCCATGTAAGGAAGCTACTCATCTAAGTGGGCAGTGCAGGTTTGGATCCGACCTGTGGCTCCTTTTCCACATGTCATTCCCCTCTCTCTCCCTGATTTTCTACACTTTTAACTGTCCTGTCTAGTTCAAATAAAGGCAAAAAAAAAAGAAAAGAAAACTTCATAAGCCCCATGTTATCTCTCTGCAATCAGGTAGATTATTGTGTCACAATAACAGCTCAAGTTTGGTCTAGAGGAGAATGTAGTATTAGTTAAAGCTACAGTACGCATTATTACCTCACTTATTTGTTGAAATATATTTTGAAAATTGCATTAAATTAGTAATATCAAATGAAGGTTTTCCTTTGAATAAATGTGTTTCTATTCTGTCCACAAGCACCCTTCTTTGTAGTCTATTTAAATTTGTCAGGTCTAAATGAAACAATTAATCAGGGATAAGTTGAACTGAAGTTGATCACAGCGCCTCTGTGAGAAGAATATCAGGGTTGGTTAAATCTGTATAATTTCAAACTAAGACCACTATCGTCTGGCTTCTGTTTATGTTGCATACTGCCACTTTAAAAATGTTAACACCCAGATTTTTTTCCAGTGATGTGTTTTTGTGTTCAAATCCAGTGGCTCCTTTCCTGAATGTAACTCCCAACGCTCTCTCTCTCCTCACTTTCCATCTATGTCCACCTTCCTATCTCTCAAATAAAAGCCAAAAAGCCCCAAAATAAATCTTTAAATAAAAATAAATATATTTTGGTTAACTGTTACTATTCAGTATGATGCCCTGAATAAAAACATGGGTTTAAACATGGCTATATTTCTCTTTTCTTTACAACTTTCTTTCATCCCTCATTCATTTTGTGACTGTTCAGAGGTCTCACCTCAAAGTTGGGAATTAGTGCAGGACAAGAAGGAAGAATCACAGACTGAAAACCATCCAAAATGAAAAGAGTTAAAAGAAATAATCATCTAGGAGTGGGAAGCTTGTTTTAAAAGGATGACGTGATGAAACATCCACTGAATGGGGAAATGATCTCTGAGGTTACTTTGCATGTTTGTCATGTAGACTCACAGTGAATTACAGCAATCAAAAATATCTCTTTACATTAAAACACCCAGACCCAATTACAGGAAAAACCTGACACAAGTGGCACAAGTTGACAGCAAAAAGTCTCTTGAATATTCAACATTCAGCATTCAATAAATACAATTGTAAAGTTCGTCACTACTTAAGTCACAATATTTGCCTTTTTAAAGATCATTCGGCTACTACTGCATGTTCTTACTCTGAACACACTTTCATAGTATAACAGGCTTGGCATTTGGCACAAAATTAAAATATGTCATACTTTACAATAAAACTATGTTATTAAAAATAAGTAAATAAGATTCTAAACTGTATAAAAATAATTGGCATATTACACAAGTAAAATCATTCGAGTAAAGGCCTAGTGATGGAAGTTACTGCAGTTTGTATGGCTGTAAACTATGAACACCTGCAGTCTGGCTCCTCTGATTCAAACCCACATCAGGCTAAAGAAGAGACAGAAAGCAGCTACACTTAAGAAAAACTGTTATGACACCTCCAGATATGCTGTAAACATCAGCCAAACAGCTGTAAATGACTGTAAATAATATTTTCACTGAAGGAAGGGGTTTAACAAAGCAGGCTTATGAAGAAAGTGAACCAAATTCAATGAAAAAAGAATGTCTTCCTGTAAAATGGTTGCTTTTAAATAGCTATCAAAAAAGCATCAAACTTCATTTAAGGTTTTAAGCTGATGATGGAGCTCTGGGATAAAACATCTTTTACCACGATTATTTGGCTCACTTTAACTCCACTTTGTTTCAAGAGACACTCAGTCTTGCCCAGGTCTCACTACTGAGGGGCAAAGCTCCACATTTACTCCAGCGGTCCAGGTGGGGGCGACAATGAGCATTTTTCCAGGTTTAGCCCATGTCTGTGAACTTATTAGCCTCCTGTTTAGCATGTGACACTGATCTAAGTTCAGCTCTCTGTCTCACTCTTCACCAGCAGAGGAGGTCTGAGTAACTCAGATCTGTGTCTGATGCTCTGGAAGAAGGAGGCCCGTCACCCACCCATCCACTCTTAAGCTCCAGTAGCTCAATCTGTCTTCCAGACTGCATTCAGGACCTTGACCACCTCTTCATAGATAATGAAGACTATGGCCACATCCAGACAGACCCGGCCCAGCCGAGGAACTGTTCCTTTATAGAAACTACAGAGAAAGAGAGAGGGGAAAGATAGGTATTTATATCCAGAAACAGGACAGTAAAATCCTTAGATTGGTATGCATGTATGAGCTACAAAGAGATAACATTTATATAAGCATGTAAATATTTAGTATCTTTACACATAATTTACTGTAAATGTCCTTGACTCTTTAATGCTGCTGTTAACAGTAACAGAAAAAATCAGTTAAGGCTTACCTTACAACTTGATTTTTTACTTTTGTTTTATAGAATAAAGATGCATTTCTACCAAGCGGTTGGGTCAGTCCAGTTTTGTAAGGTGCAAATTCTTTTTTGCGTTTCCACCATAAAAAATTAGGAAGCATACCAGAATTAAAAATCCATATCATCCTATGTTCAAACCCTTCTGCTGCAGTACTAGGAATATCAGTCCAACCCCAAAGGGGGAAGCTAGACATACGCTGGTCCATTGTTTGGTGCAATAATGGTAAAAATGGACAAACATTAAACCTGCAATCATTAAAAACTGTGTTATGTCAAGGCTGTTTGGGTTGTTTTTTTTTTCTTTTTGCAAATAATGTCAGCGTGCAGCACTGCCCTGTAGACAACCTCTGAGGTGCAGACATTTCTAGGGATCACTGGCAAAGGAGTTGCAAATAGGGACTGGACAACATTTTAGGAACCCCTGCCTTACAAGTAAGGGTACAGTTAGCTGTGGAAATGCAAGCTCATGGTTTATCGTACCAAACTGGACCAAACTTTACTTACCCAAACCAGACCGCTTGGTAGAAATGTGCTATAAAAAACTAGAAACCTTACAAACAAAACTTAACTACAAATATCAAAACAACTTAGAGGTGTACTCACGCCATCACCCCTTCATTCCTCAGGATCTTTACAGCACAGTCCAATGTGCTTTTGTATTTATGTGCTTCCAGACCCTTAGGAAAGAAGAAATAGATCATATTTCATGACTCGTTGAAACAAACAGAACTGTGCTTTGAAACTCTGTCTTATTATGTACCTGCATCCGTGTCTTGATGACATCCAGAGGGGTGTTTCCAAAGACGCTAGCTGCCCCAGCTATGGCTCCAAATGCTCCAGTCAACAAGGGGTTAATGGCTTTATTGGGGTCGTCACCTAGAGGACAAAGAAAAAGAGGCAGACAATGCTGTCATGAAAATTTTGTCTAAATTCTTCAGCTGTTGTGCATCTGGTCAAACCATAAACATTACACCTTACTTTCATCTGTGTTGGTCTCTTTTCCAAAGTTCTCTCACTCTTATTACCAGATATTTAGTCTATAACCACTAACCTTTGTACCAGTTCTTCAGAGAGGTCATCACAAAGAATCGAATTGCCTGGTTGGATCCTTGTTTAAGGACAGTGGCAGTGAGACCCTGATATGTTCCTCTTAGTCCTTGGGAGGTAAGGCAAGAGGGTGCATTTGTTATACTTCATTCATTCATAAAAAAGAACAAGAATTACTATTTTGAATCAAGTGTAGAGGCGATACCCTACATGGCCAGTAGATGTCAGGAGAGCTGCATGCACTAAGGCTGGTGTTTACCTTGTTCTCTGACGATCTCCCGGACTCCATGGTAGAAGCCCCTATATTTAGGGTTTGCTGATGTCTGGTCATGAATGAATTTGACCTTTGGAGATAAGAAAAAAACAAACATAAAACAGAGTTTGGTTTTACTTTGACAAGTAAGTTAGACATACTTAAGTTTAGTATTACTCTGATTCTAAGTCACTTCAGATAAAACTCGGTTTTAGTAAATACTGATTGGCACAATGTTGCGCATTTTATCCACGACATATGATGAGCTACATGCTGTATGAGAAGACATTAATGTGCCTTGTGATAATATGTTGAAAAGAGACTCTTTTTTCGACACTGATAATTTTGTTTGTTTTTTATATTGAATGTTTTGTTGATGTTGTTGTTGCTAATAGTCAATCATTCATTTATTCATTGAGTCAAAATTTAATTTGAGTTTAATTTTTTCATCCATAGAACAAGTACTGTATTAAGCATGGATATTGTCTGAGGCATTATACCAGAGTTAGCTTAAAACGTATTTACAGTTAAAAGATCACAGTTATAGAAAATCACAGAAAATCCTCATACACGAAAATTAAAAACTCACAAAGTATGCTGGACAAATGGTTCATATATATTCAAGCAGGAGATGCATTCATTGTGTATGAAATAAAAACTTTAACCTATTTAATGGGAAATCTGTGGAAGATCAGTGGGTAGCATACCTTTACAGTTTCCATCGGACAGACGACTAACACGGCCTCCATCACCCCGGCTCCAAGCCCACACAGCAGACCTCTGGTGCTGTCCAGTCGACCGGACTCATCCTTAGCATGGTTACTGAGGAACTCGAACACCCCAAACCTTAAGACCAGAGCAGAGAGAGCATGGAATCATGGGAAAAGTTCAAGTTCATAGTAAAGTAATAACCTCAGGTGGATAACTTGTGTATGCTAGCAGTAAACCTCTACAAAACAGGTTTATGTTACTTCATTTATGATGTTAACTAATCATTTACAGCTATTTATCCACATCTTGCACATAACTTAGTTTGAATTTTAAACTTGACAAAGTGAAGTAATCAGGATTGTTTGTGACTGCAGTGTTTCCCAGACATAGATGATACTTGGGCAGGGCGCCCAGGTATATTTACAGCCAACCAAGAATATTTGCTGACAACCTTTTCTGTCCTTTTAAAAAACTGTCTGTACTTATCATCCATGAATGAGAGAGGCATCCACTCGTATTTTTCTCCAGTGAATGAACCATCTGAGGAGCAATGTCTCATATTTCATTCACACCATCATTTGAACATTTTCTGCAGCTTCTTGCTGCTGTTATTTTCCTGTACTCCTTCTCTCTAGGATGATAGTTGCAATACCTCATCAACTGTGCAACTTCACAAACAAAGCTGCTATGGATTTTGTATGAATCCTTCAATAACCTCAACACCAGTATCTATACTTGCTTCTTCAATATGTCAGCACACAACATTTTCAGGTTGCTAACAGAGGAAAGAAGCCAAAAGGAGATAGGACGCTAGGTTGGTTGAACAAAAAGATCATTGCAAAATAGTATATATATACATTGGCCAGTTGATTAAAATTGTTCATATGTGTACTGTTTTGTGATAGAATTGCGAGGTACGGACACCAAATGATATCAAGAGCTACTGTATGTGCAGTATAAGCTAGAGGCTGAATTTAAATGATCCTTACTGATGAAGATACAGAGAAAAAAAAGATGGCAATACCACAATCAGAGACAATGTGATCCTTTGAATTAAAAGATTAAAACTACAGTTATAGCACAAGCAAAAAAGCCTTCAAGAGAAAGTTGATTATGCTGCTTCTAATCAGCAGAAGTTCCTTATAAAAGGAGGATTTTCACACTCCATGAAACACTGATTACAAAAAAAAAAAAAAACACACAGATGCACTTTGGGGCAAAAAAATCCCTTACATCTATGATTTCTTCAGTGAGAACAAACAGCTGAAAGTGCTGTAAAAGATTCATGCTGTTACTTTATTATTGTAATAAAGCACCTGCATCCTCATTAGGGATCCACCAATAAAGTGTAGCACCACAGTAACCACAGAGTGACCAGCAACAGCTGTCATGGAAGCAGGCCCAGAGCGAGAGAGAGAGTGAGAGAGAGAGATAGTGAGAGAGAGTGAGAGCGAGTGAGCGAGAGAGACAGAGAGAGAGAGAGAGAGAGAGAGAGAGAGAGAGAGAGGTGCGGTTTATGTATCTCCTCAATCAGGCAGGGTTGTGCCAGCAAGTCGTTTACAAGAAAGGTTATTTATAGACGGAATTGAATTGTGGTGAAGGTAGGACGCTGCCCGGTACATTTTGCAGACGAGGGCGGGGGAGGACAGACACTTGGTCCTGATAAATGCTCTGTGTCTCCTCTCTGTCTTTTCTCTGCCTGCTTTACCTGACATACACAAACACCATCTCTCCGACTCGGCTCCTGCGGTTTTTGCTTTCTCCTCCATCTGCCTTTTTATTTCAGGATTTTCCTCAGTTCATTAACCTCCCACATCTTTCTCAGAGTTAGTTTACTTTGAAAAAAGCGGCGCCACACAATTAAGCAACTCCCTCTGTAAAGCAGGAACAAATAGATCATAAAAATAAATCTTTTTGTTTCTCTCTTATGTGCCCCTCTTAGTGGTTTAACAGCTTTCATGTTTTAATGCAATGAAAAATGTACTTCCCTACAGCTTTCTCAGGCCTAGCACTTAATAAGTAACCTTGTGAAATAAATGCTATTCATTAAAAGCTGCTGGAGAGAAATATGCTGCTGTCAAATCTGCTCCTGTGCCAATTTAATCCAGTCTCCTCTCCTAATATAACAAGTAGACTAAACTTCACTCTCAGAATGAGACACATCATCTTTTGGCCCACATTCACACTCAAAGATGTGTCACTGTAGATAGCGGAGGGCCAGTCGATCTCCATTAGTGGCTCTTTCTACAAGGTCAGGTGTCCTGATGAGATGAAGAAGAGGAGGTGAAGAGGAGAAATTAAAAAGAAAAGTCGAAAAAATAGCAATGTAAATATGGAAGAAGGATTAAGGGGAGAAAAAGGTCAACGGCTCTCTTCTCTGTCCTTCTCGTCCATCTTTGACAACCCTCCAGCAGACGGTACAGTGCATGATGGTGCACAGGCAATCAGTTAATGGGATGGGGGATGAAGAGGGTTAGGGAGGGAGAAGATGTGATTGGAAGAGGAGGGGAGACAGAGAAAGGATTGAACAAATGCCTCAAAGGAAGAGGTGGTCAATGGATAAGAGCCAAAGTAGCCTCCATAAATCGTGTCTAAGTGATTGGCTTTAATCTCTGCATCATGTTTCATTTTTTCATCCATCCTTTCATCGCTGCTCTCTCTAGAGAATGACTCTTAATTAACCCTCTATTGCATGAATTTTTTTTTTTTTTTTTTTTTTTTTGTGGAAAAAAAAACATTCAAACTAATTTTTGGTAGCTTGGGGGTCCTTATTGAGAGATCAACCAAAAAAATTGCTCCCCCACCATCCACACTCCAGATTTTGGCTCGTTGCCTCAGGGCAACAATGTGCAAAAAGGGTACCAAAACACCATGGTTTACAGTATATAAAAAATAAAACAAATAAGCAGTTAGATTTTAAAAAATACATTATATTTTAATAATCAACATATCAATAAAACAACTTTATAGTCATATATTCTATAATCAAGCACTGATCCCATTCCATTTACTATTTTTTAGTGCTATTCTACTGTATACTCATATGATAGTAGGAGTATTATTGTCACCTATTACAGTGTACTGCTACTACTCTAGGGAATAATATTTATCTAACTAATCTTGCACATATGTGATGGCAAAAGAAAAGACAGTCTGAACTTAAATGTAAACTTTATTGCTTTTTGGAGCTTAAACTGCATTATACACATATTCAGCACTTTTCCCTGATAAAGATGGACTCAGATCTATCAGTGATGAAAAAAATGGTTCCCCCCATGAAGACTCCCTGTTTTTAACCCTGCTCTACCCCTATATTACATTTTTTATGAGTTCGGCAAAGCCTAGTGTGAAGAAACAACTGTACTTTTCTATGCCTTTGTAGGTCTGAATGTATGTTTGCATGTAGGAGTTAGTCTGCGCATGCCAGTAGAAATGATTCCGTGTGTCTGAATAACGTGTTAGTTGAGCATGTTTCAGTCCCAGTGTTTCTTTGCAACAGTATTTGGTGTAGAACCAAGGAAAGCTGTTGCTGTGGATGCAGTGCAGTTGCAGTGGTGGATGTAAACAGACCATCTCCTATAAAAGACAATCAAACATACAGAGTCACAATAGGACTTCTCCAGCCCTCCAAAAAAAGGACTCACAAAACACTGACATCTACACATATACCATAGCAAAGTCATTTACATCAAAGATGATATCTGACTGGCTAGTCTCAAATTCAAAATACTCATTATTATATTACTAATCACTCATGACAAAGTTCTGAAAATTGTAACTTTGCACCTCTTAGTTCTGGTTCCTGGGACTTGTTTTTGCTGCTTCTTGATTGATTTTTTTTTTTAAATTAACTGGATTTACAACAAGCTGATCATTTGGTTCAGATGTAATGAAGAAGGCAAGCATCTAAACATGTAGGGTGGGATGTCTCAAGGTCCAGAGTTGATAACCACTGCTTCAGCAAAATTTCTCTAATAGTAGTGGCCTAACTGCATAATGTTGCCCTGCGGCAACGAACCAAAAAACTCATTTTTATCAGAATATGTCTTTAAATAATATATTTCTTTACACACCAATGCATATGCACATATTTTTATTTATGGGGATATTTCCATTTATTCATGTGAAAAAACCGTATTTAACTTGCCAATCTCTGGCGCCACGTCTTATTCAATTTTGGCTCCAAAAGGGGATGCTGTATTGGCCCCTGTAAAATTTGTTCCAATAAAGAAGTGAGCTAACCACATCAAATGAACTTACTGAACCAGGTTGTAAACAATGTTTATTTCTGATCTGAAACAGGTCTGGTTGAATAGATGTGTATGTGACTTACAGGACATTTGCAGCCAGCCTCAAGTGGACACCTGAGGAACTGCAGTTTTTAAAATTCTACATTTGTATTTTGTAGGGGTTTGTTAATTTGTTTTTGGATTTAGTTTAAAATGAGCTCTGTGGAGGAAAAAGTTGATGAAACTTAAAAGTTTTATTCATCAAGATAAACTTCACCGAATGTTAATTTTCTTAATTTTTTGGAGCACAAACACACTTGGCAAAAAAGACAATATAATAGTAAATTCAAATTTTTAGAGTCTACTCAGTGTGACTAACAAATTGCAAAGTTTGAGTCAAGTAGTCAAATTGCAAAACACAGAAAGATAGGACATTAATATGTTTGATTTGATGACGTTTAATACTCCAAACAAACCATGTAGTCCTAGGAAGTTAGCGAGTGCCTTTTGTAAGATGTGATAAAGCTTCAAAATTCACAAGTGGGGTATCTTTAGATGCATTTTATTAACCAAAATCTTGTAAGCTTGTGTTTAACACAGACCTTATTTCGGCATCTTACTGAACACTTAATCAAAATCCCCATAGACTTAGAGATGGAGGGACTGGATGTGCTAAAACTTGAACACATTTCTGGGATTTATGGGCTCATTACTGCACTATATTGTACACATTATTCAACTGACAAATACAGATATTTTAATATACAGACAGCAAAATAACAACAAGGGCTGAATTTCTTGTTTTAAGTAAATGTGTTCCCGTGATTAAAGCATGATTTACATGTGAAGCCGAGCTAATTAACTTCATACAGCTCATTTCTAGATACTTAGAAAGTGAAATTTAATTTCTCTGCTGGCACATATTTGTCCTTATTACAAACAATACAAACCTTAGTTTTTGCTTTTTAATCTAGAAATAAGGTATCCTTGTCAACTGAATGTGGCACACAAGTGTAATTAGATATTTTTGACTAGAAATTAGACATAGTTTTCTATTGTTAATCTTTATACTGTTTTTTTCACCATGTTATAGATGTGAATGTCCATTGTAAAAATGAGCAATTTTAAAAAAAGTCTGAAATATTTCTCAGATTTTTATAGCCAGTCTAAAGTGACAAATGGTCACTTGCAGGGTTATTTTGGCACTCATATATTTATATCATACATTGAACTTATCTCCTAGACATCTGAAAACTGCACAAACAGGTTATGATTAAATAGGACCATAGCTGGGGAGCAGGTGGCCTAGTGGTTAAAGCCACTCCCCATGTACACGGACGGCCCGGGTTAGAATCCGGCCTGAGGCCCTTTACCGCATGTCTCACCCCCACTCTTGACCCTGTTTCTGACTCTATCCACTGTCCTCCTCTGTCTAATAAAAGCCCAGATATAAATCTTTAAAAAAAAAATTTAAAAAATTAAAAATAAAATAGAATCATGGCTGAGAATGTAGTCATACCAAACTGATTTCTTCAGACCAAACAGGTGCACTCATGTTAAACTAATAAATTACTGCCAAATGCCATCATGTAGGAGCCTTTCAAGAAAAGAGAGAAAGAAAGAGTTAGCGGTAACGTGAGTTAACTCAATATCAAGACTAAAGTGGTTTCATTGCAACATACAGTAGTGGTGCAGTAATTAATTATTTATATGGAGTAATGAGGAGTTTTACTTTTGTTCTGAATAAATTATTGTTTTAGAATACCAATGATGAAATCAGGAAGTTTGAAAATATTTGTAAAACGTCAAATTTTTGTTTTTAAGGAAAGATTAAAGTTGGATAACAGTACAGATTCCAGAAAACTGAACCAGAATGAGCTCAAAGTGAACTGTACACATCCTTAGATGTCACAGACTAAAAAGGTGATCAACAGGGCTAAATGATTTTATCAATATATAAATAATATATTCACACATATGTAGTCACTTGAATATATGTTCATATAAAACATCAGGAGCTGAGGATAGGAAACAGCCTTTTAACCTCTGTGTTCCTCTGTGCACGTCTCCTCAGAGAAAATTCTCCTTAGAGCAGAAAATAAAACCCTTCAGACTCCTGAAAGAAACACAGAAGACTGACTCATACGTACACACACTTTCAAACACACACTGTACATAAACATACACGCATCTATGGACAACACAAGTCTCCCTCTCTGTTCCCCTATTGAGACCCAGTCGGAGTTTGAGTGGCATCTTTGCTCCGCCTGGCTGCTCCTGTCTCTCCATCGTACAGACAGGCTCTCCCTCCAGCCTAACACACACACACACACACATTTACAGAAGTAGAGTGCTGTGTGCTCAGAGTGAAAGAATGAAACAGACAACGAAAACAGTGACAATAAAAGCGTCTGATTTGGTTTTGTGCAGCATATGTGTGCTTGAGAGTGTGTGCACTCATACACTATAGTGTGTGTGTGGGTAGGGGTGTGTGGGTGTGTGTGTGTGTGTGTGTGTGTGTAAATGTCATTGCTGCAAAAGAATAATGTAATTATACTGAAGGCTGGTATGGCATTTATGCCTTGCCTTGTGGGTAATGGGCCAGAATAATTGGAGAAAGCAAGTAAGTAGTTCCAGGTGAAAGATCTCGATGGCTGAGCTGAAAGTGCTCATTTATTTCCAGATTTAACTGCAAAAATGTAAACACTACCTTTCATGATTTTATGATATACATAGTTTTAATATCTAGTTTTAAATGATGGTGAAAATCTAATATCCGTAAACAGTGTGTGTCTACTCTGCTGCTTTTGTTTTTCTAAAGTTACTCATGTATGAGATTTTAAAGTTAATTGAGCTGAAATATTTTACAAAGAAACTGACAAAACACTGGCAGTTTTTCTCATTTGCTGTGAAAACACTTAGCTCAAACCTTTAAATAATTGGTTTACAAAAGATTAAAAATTCTTATCTATTCAAGCAGATTGTTTGTTTTGGTGCATGTGTGCAAGAGAGTAGGGACAATTCTCATCAAATCTGCCCTGAAATGACATGTTTATGGCTCACTGATCAAAACTGATTGTTTGGTTCTCTAAAACTGTCAGACTCTTCACAGCCATTCTTTCATAGTTTAGGCTTCACATGCAAAATTCATCCATTCACTTTTAAAAAATCTGTCAGACATACATGTATATGCTATAAATATCTATGTCATGATTTTGATGAGTGCCACAGACCTGCAGGGTCAGAGTAATGAGCTAATCACAATCAACCAATCATAGTCATGCTGGGGAGCATATTGTATGTTCAAGCATCAGCTCAACTAAGTCTTCATCAGGACATAGACAATAAAAGATAGACATTAAAATACAGACAGGGTGCCATGAGATAGAAGACATGACAAGTCACATGACCTATAAAGATAATCAACAAGAATTATAGACAGAAACTGACTTTTATACGCATATGCTGGCATATCTAAGGAAAATTAAAATATGCCAGCACAGCAAAAAATCACTAGTGTAAATTCAACTCTCATAGTTTTGAATACAACACTTTATATAGTGTTTATATAATCCTCACAGGTTCTGAGTTAAATTTACTTTGTAAAGAACCTCTTGTAGTGTTAATTTTTAACACTCATTTTTTCACACATTAACGGGTACTTTTAACACAACAGTGTGTTGATTCCTTCCACTATGGGTGTAAATTTAAGTTATTGTAATTTTAATCATCGACACATTGCAATGCACTTTCAAACTAAGAGACTGTCACCTTTTTATAAACACTTATGGCAAAGTCATGTGTATGAAAAGCAGTACACTACACTTTACTGCTGACTACCCCTTGTGACAGGTGGGAAGTGACTGAGTGAGTGGATAACTTCACTCATGGTGCAGAAGTGTCTAACGTCAAATGCAACAACAATACAGTGATCACTGCACAAAACACAACTACTAAACATATCTAAAGTTTAGATCAACAGAATTTCCACAGAGTTTGACTAACTCTATCAAATAACACTGAAGGGCATTTAACTCAGAATGGAGTTCAAATGACACTTTGGAGGTTAAAACCAAGTCTGAAATGTTTAACACTGAAATTTCAACACTTAAGTTTTAACCCCTGTGTACATGCTACATAAACTAAGAAAATAATTCTGTTAATGTGCACAAGAAACATGTTATCTATACAAAGACAAGTGAGTGCAATCACTTCCATACACCTCTGTATGGATGTCCTATGGAACTGCCACAGAGGGCCTTCGATTTCCAGTTTGAACAGCTTAGACAGCGGACTTTGTTTGCAAATAACTTACACATTCATTCATTTATTCACAAACATCTTGACCAGTATGGCTCCAAAGATGGTAAAACAGCTTTTCATTCTGGTGGCACTGGCCAGTACCTTGACACAAAAACTGGGTTTTGAAATGTAATTACAATGTTCTGGTTTCCTGCTACCTTTTTCAAACATGTGAATGCAATAGAGTTTTGAGTATTAAAAAATGTTGTGGCAGTCTCATGTACAATTTAGAGAATGTGAGGGCTGTTTCAAAATAAGAGCCAAAACAATCTGCAAAAACTGTGATGGCATCAGAAGCATGGCTGCTGTTCAGAAGAGCTATGTGGTTGTGCCTGGGTAAAATATATAGTCTCTAACTGACTATTTCTTTCAAAAAGATGCACGGTTACCAAAATAAATCACGAATCACACCAACAATAAACACAAAAGTCTACCATTCAATCAAATATTATTCTACTATTTCAAATTATTTGCTGTATTGCAGTAAGTCTCTTGCACTGTTGTTTATATATTCTGCTTGTAAATCCCTAAAGGTCTACAGGATCTTTTAGATGTATTACTTACCTGACTGCAGATTTTGGTATGGATCCGTACAGCAGAGAGCTGAGTCCTCGGTACAGTCCTTTGACACCATGACCCTGCACCGTCTGTTTCACACAGTCAGCTGCAGAATGACACACAAACGTTATTTGTTAATGTATACAAGGCAGACTTTGGTAGTTTGATTATGAGTTGTCCTATTGAAATCTCTTTTCACAGATTCTGTGTGTAAACACTGACTCTTTGGGCAAGTAATGCAGTGTTTAGTGTCAGAGGATTTTCTGTATTTGTTACTTTGTTGTCAGCTAGTGTTTTAGCACGTATGTGGTACATGCAGGACTTAATGCAGGATGCATTAAGTTGTAATGTTATTACTGGTGGACATCATATGACTTGAATTTATTCCTATAAAAGGTTATCTGTAAGCAGGTGAGGGTAACAATTTGCACAATAGCATTGTCTCTTAACTCTAACTTTTCATACTTCTTCTCCTTCGAGTTAGACTGTTAAAAATATTACCACTCAGAAAATAAAGCTTCTAAGCACTGGCTAAAGTTTGTCATGGCTCTTACAAGCTTTAATATCCAGACCATGGCTGCTGGTTGTGAGATTGCTCCCTTTAATACTTTTTTGAGAGTGCTCAACATCTCAGCAACAAGAGTAGCATGTGCACTGAAAAAACCCAAATCTAAGCAAGTGTATGTGTCTAATTCCAAGTCAGTAATATTTGATTAAACTTTAAGTTATAATCACCTGGCAAGTGCCAATACTCTAAGAAATGAAACACAGAAGCCTGTGTTAGGGGATGCACAATATTATTGGCAGGATAATGTATAAATATCAGCCTGTATCTGCTGTAAATATGAGCAGTATTATTGAAGAAGATTGTGGAGTTTAAGCAGGATCAACAGACCTACATCAACCGAATATCAGATACCAGCAAAAATCAAATATTAGGCATTCCTGGGCTTAATTAACTTGTAGAGTGCCTTTAAACGCACAATCTAATCTACACAATCTACAGTCTTATTTCAGACAAAAATGTTTATCTGGACTTGCTAATAATCTCATACCAGAAACATCTGTCCATCACTAGTGGTTCATAACATCACAAATAATGCAAACAGGGCAGAAGAACCACAGGCTGATTTCCCTGTGAACTTTCATCTTTCTCCCGGAGACATCAATTCTCTTCCTCATCTTCTGCTGTTTGTTTTTTTTTCATAGCACATAACCGAGCTGAAAAATCAACAGCTGTCTGCAGCGCTCATTAGCATGGTCTCTCATCCTCAGAGCTGCAGCCAGCATTAACACATCCCACAAGTGTGTGTGTGCATGTGTGTGTGTGTTTACACTGGTGTGTAGAGATGGAGGGAGTGTATGTGTGCATTGGTCTGTTCTAAGTCATATAAACAAGCATAGTGACAGCCTGCCAGAATCCCTAATGTACCTGGGGATGATGGGTAATTAGATAATGAGCTCCTGAGAGAGGAAGACAGGATGAAGAACAGAATACACTGAAGATAGATAGATAGATAGATAGATAGATAGATAGACAGACAGACAGACAGACAGACAGACAGACAGACAGACAGACAGACAGACAGATAGATAGATAGATAGATAGATAGATAGATAGATAGATAGATAGATAGATAGATAGATAGATAGATAGATAGATAGATAGACAGATAGATAGATAGACAGACAGATAGATAGATAGGAAAATTTCACATGCAGTGTTTTCTATATTGAAACCTGTAAAATTACGCCATATTGCATGTAAAATTCAAAAAATTTTGAGTTTAAGAACATAATATTACTGTCATTTTATGTTATGCTAAATCCTTTTAATTTTAAGAATACATTTTTAAATTAATATCAACTTCTATACATCAACCTGCATTTCATTGACTTGAAGCAAATGGGGAAAAGCTGTAAAGAAACATCAAGCGTTTGGGAAAAGTAGCTCTTGTCAGTGCATTATGTTTTGCTTATTTAAGCTAAGCTAAATGGCTGCTGGTTGGAGGTTTATATCCTTTAAAAAAATCAAAGTGTTTGTTCTATGTCTTTAATTATTTTGCTGTTTTATTATTTCATAATGGAAGAGGAAGAAATTACAAATTTTTTTATCACATTTGATAGGTGAGGCATTTTTGGTAACTGATAATCCACTGAACGGCATTTTATCATTTATCAGATTGTATACAAAAAATTTTTAAGGAAAATATTGATTATGTTGATAGATCACAAAATTGTGTACCAAATACAATACAACTGGCTTTAAAGGGTTAAAAATTACTGATGATTATTAACACATATTTTTTCCTCAAATGAAAAAAAAATCTGAAAGGATATATCACTGGTGGTTGGCACGTAAAATGACAAATATTTGATGTAAAACTATCACATCCAGCACAATATTTCCACAAAATAATAGAGCTGGCAGCTTTCTCTGGAAAGCACTGCACACTTCAGGCTCACCTATTCCTCTGTATTTTGGTGGATTTGCCTTCTCATCCAGTTGTAACTGAGTCTTCACATACTCTGTAGGGAAGGTGATGCAGATCTCTATGCCGCCTGCGATTCCACCTGAAAAATCAGAGCAGAAGTATATTCATTAATTTCATAAACACAAATAATGTGCTTTAATAAACATGGAACTTAAGCTTGCGCTACAAGCTTACCACTCAAGGTGCTTCTTATCCTGCAAGGTACACCTACCCATTCAAACACTATCACTAACTGATGGTGGAGTCTGGTCAGAAATGTGTCCGTCACTAATCCCATTCATAAGCATTCACACACCACTGATACAGAAATGGGAGCAATTTGGAGTTAAGTGTCTTGCTCAAGGACAAATTAGCATGCAGCTGCAGGAGCTGGATGTCAAACCCCCAACCTTTAAGAGATGGCCAACTCTACTGCTGACCCACAACCGCCTTCTTTAAAACCTGAGTGCATGATAAGACGGATCAGAGTTTTCTTGATACAGTGTTAAAGCTTGGTTGGCAGGTGGCTTAAATGTAGCATATCATGTGTTCCTTTTTGCAGCCTAACCGAGCCTTATTCAGTCCCCAGTCCACCCTCTGTATTGCATGAAGGTACTATTACGTCATGGATCATTACAGTGACTCCACAAATGGCTTAACCTCCATAAACACTAAATTCAGCGCTGCAAAGGGAGGAAGAGTAACGAGCTGAGGGAAGATAAATCAACTGCTCATACTTCATACAGCCACTGTGCCGTCAACACAAGAGAAGCATGTGTGAGAAAATATCTGCACTTCAGCTGTTTGCAAAAGAGAAAAATAGGTATAAAAATATGCAATTTGAATGAATAAGTCGTGTTTGTGACTGATGGAGGGTTCAGCCACAGTTGATGGGTGGAGTAGAAGAGGACAAGTCTCCATAAGGCTGATACACAGCACGGATGAGTCACGAGAGAGAAGAGAGAGAGGGCTGACATTAATTTAATTATCTACCCAGCCAGCAGGGAGGGGCTCCATTACGCAGGCCAAGACCCTCCATTAACTCAATGACACAGACGCAAGGGAACATAAGCATACTGAGCAGGCAGGACACACAGACATCATGTGGTTACACAGAGGCATCTAGAGACTCCCTCACTAACATAGGAGATTCCAGATGTATTTTTATTCTTTTGGTTCATTATGAGCAACAACTTCCAAAACATGGCATGTATTTGTTCCAAGACAGGAACTTGAAGCAACAAGGCCACACACAACAATATAGTGGGGAGTGTCTCAAAGAGAAGTGCTTTCAGCTGTAAGTTGTTGTGATTTTCTGTCTGCGAAAAATCAGACATGCATTGAGGCTGATATTCATTTGGAAAGTTTTTATTATGAACATAGTGTGCTTCAGATGATTTGCAGCATTTCTAAAGATACTTTTTCTTCACAACTGAACATGAGGAAAGTCCTTATCAGCCCTTACATATGCTCTTTAAACCAGTCTCTCTGCATTAACTCAATTAAAATAAGATTTCTTTTCAATCATGCCTCTCGTGAAAGTGAAACTTATTCTATTATTCTAAATGTGCACAGATCTATTGACCGTGTTTCCCTTCTCTAGAAACAAAGATAGTAGTACTTAATGCTGGAAAAAAATCTTTTCTGTTTAATGAAAATAAGTCGTGAGATAAGACATCCAACTAACAAACATTCAAACTGATGTTTGAATTTGGGATGTTCTCTTGAACACTGTCACATACAGCCACAGTGGCATTAGTCTTTTAGTGGTGAAATTTGTCACCCTTAACATGTCGCTGCTGACAGTGTCACCTTTATCATTGCAGCACCTCTAAACAGAGCCTCTACTTAAGATAAAAACATATATTTAACCCAGCCAGGATGGAGATTTAAGGACAAGAGCAATTAAGGGGGACGTTTTATAAAATAAAAACCCTTAAAAGCCTCTGACTCATCTACTTTTTATATGTTGCTACTCATCTGTGGGTGAAGCTGATGATGAAGGAAATCAATACAGGAAAAGAGCTTTTACTTTAGGCTGAGTAATTAAATTATACGCTCATTTATTCTCTAAGTTTCCGCACGGCTTGTTTTAAAACAGTACAATCTCTGTTATTTTAATGAACAATAGTATAGAGAGTCTATAAAAAGTATTTTCCCCTTGGATGTTTTACCCTTTTATTGATTTTATAAATCAATCATCGATCAGCAATATAATCTTTTTTTAACCAAAAAACTCTTAGATGTCAAAAGTCAAAACAGATTTATACAAAGTAATGTCGGTTAAATAAAATGTATAATGTGAAATAAGTGACTGCATAAATATTCACCCCCTTCAAGTCAGTATTTAGCAGCTGTTCCTCAAACAGACATCTACTTTGAAAAATCTTCTGAAAAGGCAGGGCTTATGTGACATACATCACAAACTTCATATAAAGGTAGAAGGTTACCACCTCTAGCAAACTTTACCATTCAGAGACCCACCTGAATGGTAAAGTAAAGGTGCTCTCATGCACCTGCACTGCCTCAGCTCAGAGAGCTCCAGCTTTAGTAACGCCGGTGCTGGAGCCAATGGCCCAAACAGGTAGTGCTCAGGACCACCACGCTCCACCATGACACCACAGCGTGCTTAAGGGGACTCTGGAGGGGAAAAATCCTCCACCTCTAAAGATCGCTCTGAGGCAGCAGTGCTGCAGGACTCTGTCACTTTCTGGCAAGAAGACGTCACTGTTACTCCCGCCTCATCTGGAAAACCCTGTCCTCTTCCCCCTCCCTCCTCTCAGTAACACACTGCCCATTTTTTGTGCATTTTTCAAATTTCTGATGTGGGCGGAGTTAGTGCTCAGCTGGGGATTTACTAACACTTTAACAAGTGACTGGACCCTCCAGACACAGTTGTCTTTATACTACTTACATGAGACACATCCACTGCACTCAGGTGATCCCCATTTGACTAATTATGAGACTACTAGCACCAAGTGACCTCTTTCCTGCATGTCTCTCCCCCACTCTCTCAACCCTTTTCCCAACTCTATCCATTATCTTCCTTTTTTAAATAAAGGTATATAAAGCCCCAAAATATTTAAGTTAAAAACAAAAGACACTGTGATTGGCACTATTTAGTGATGCAACCTTCACCTGCATGTTCTTCTGCCTCAGATGGCATGTCACTATCTACTGATCAGCTATTTTGGTCTGCATTGATTACACCTGAAATCAGCAAAATTGAATAAAGTGCAACAGTAAGCTGAATGACAGTCATGTGATCTCTCTCTCTCTCTCTCTCTCTCCTACACATACACACACACACACCCACACACACACACACACACACACACAGGCCAGTGAGCTGTAATTTGTCTAATCCTGGTCGAGTGGAGAGTAAATGTAAGCCTGCTGAGACATAACAGAAATCACATGGTGCTTCATTCCAGCCATCCTTATCCAGGATCAGTGGGTCAGTGTGTATCTCAGAAGAAACAATAAACCTCATTCATTTATTTTCCAGTCAAGTCAACGCTGCACGTGAAAGCTGACCAACAGGGACTCAGCAGTAGATACACAGCAAACATGATCAATCCTCATCACACATACACAGTCTGTGGAGTAGAAACAGTTTGTTTGCTCCCTATTTCAGTTCACAGTCTACTTCCAAAACACACATTTACAGATGACGCCCTAAACGGCTGCTGTGTCGCTGCCAGACGAGGGTTACATGAACAGACTGGTCATTAATCTTTATCTTCACAGGCTCGCTCTCGTCTACTGTTGTTCATTTTTCTCTCAGCATCACCTTCCTCCCTCTCTGCTCATAACTGAACTCTCCGCTACACCGTGTCGTAAAATCAATGCATCCTCATAGATCTTTGACATTAACTGTTACACAGAGAAGAAATGGAAATGACACTGGAGCGATATCGAGAGCCTACAAGTGAGGAAAAGCTGGGCATAGAAATCTACTTGGGCCAGCCAGAGCTCTTATTTTTGATTTAATACCTGGAAAAAAGTATGGTGAGATGGCAAAATGGCACCATTGATTACCTTCAATAGTAGCATTCCAACTACAATTTCATTTTGAATTTGGAGCTTATTCGTTCAGAAGCCAGAGTCTTGGTTTGGCAATAAATAAAATCGAGCTTACGTCTAAAACATTACAGCCTTAACAGAAAACTAATCATCAGCTGGGCCCCATCTAAAAACTGAATCTTGATACAGCACGAAGCAACAGCCAGTCCAGCCTGGACTTGTTCCTGTTTGGCCACAGGAGTACTGGTGAGGTCCAGTGTGGAAGGCTTGGCTCATGTCTACCTTCAATCTGTTAGTATTGAGTCTCTAATTAAGTTAGGTTACAAACTCTGAAAGCCACTGCTTTATGGACCTGGTCCAGGCTGAACATGAACACTAAAGTCACTAGGAGTTAACCTCGGGGGGATATAAATGTTAATGCACTTTATTTGGTCAGCAACCAAACAGCTGTTGCAATTTTCAGTCAAAAACAAAATGCTGAAACACGGACTTACACTGCAATCCTGAATAGTAATTTTATGATAACATTTTTCCCACATAGTTACTTCTGATACAAAGATTTAAGTGTTGTCTTGTGAAGCATTTTCATCATTGTCACAATATAAAAATGCATGATTGACTCATTGCAAGGGACACCTGAGAAGGGATACATTTTTTGGAAAACAAATGAAAACATATTTTGATCCACAAGCCATGCACTCCATCAGCATGCAATCTTTACCAATAACATGCAGAATGGATACGCTGGCCAAACTAATGAAGCTCCAGATAGCATATACTGTAAACTGCAGAGTAACTGGATGCAACAACTCAATAGTTAGTACGTTTACATGCAGATAGGTAGATATACACCAACTTCAAAAATCAGAGTCAAAACCAACATGTAAAATAACACCTTAGGTGATTTCCAATTCTGATACTGATGTTATTAATGACTTCTTTTGGTGTAAGACTCCCTAAATCCTGATATTTTCTCTCATGTTTGACCACAAAAGCCAATCAGAGTTTGTCCCAAAGGTCACTTCTTCTGCCTCATAAAAACCTCTTCTCCAAAGCAGTTAGGGATGCGAGTTGATAAGATTTTAATGATATTGATGCAGTTATCAATTTGGCTTATCGATTCCTTTATTGGTTCCTTCCTATTAATTTTTTTTTTCTATTTTTTTCTTTTTTTGGAAAAAGTAGACCATATAAGTTTTCACTGTTATCAACTCAAATTTTATTGAGTCTCTGAACACTGAACAAGATGTATGCCACCTTCAGTGAGAGGCAATGTGCCAAACATAGTGTTTTGTCTGATGACCTAATCATGATGCAATTTGTTGTTACTGTGTGCCACATATGGTATGGTACAGTACAGGATGGTATGGTACGGTACACATATTAGTGAATGTTGTACATAAAGAACAAATCCCTGCCACTTTTTTGCCATGTGTAGCGGCACAGATGAGTCCAGGTGATCAGACAGCCAGCTGATAGGGAGGAACAGTCTCCAAGATCCTGTCTCGCTTGCTTCAGTGACTCTAATGAGCCACAGTCACATCTGGTCCGCTAAGAAACTTCCTTCTCTGAGGGGGATTTGACAACCCAGCATGCTCTCTAATAGTAGCAGCATCATTTAGTTCAAAATAAGCAGATGCACAGTCCATCTCTTCAGCCTGAAAACTCTTCCAGCAGCTGTGGATTTTTAAAGCTGACAGTGAAACACATCCAAAGACTCCAACAATGTGTGTGTGTTCTTACATGTGTGTGCCAGCAGATTAATAAGAAGTTTTACAGCACTATTTATCTATTATTCATCCAGATTTTCCTTTTTTAGATGATTCTCTTTAACTTAAAATTCTCTGGAGTCTTAAGGAAAGATGTCATTAGGTATATCTCCAGTCCAAACCAAGAACACAGCCAGAGGACTGATTACTTCAAACATTTGTTGTCTTATTGATAGGGATGTAATATTCCTTTCTGCCTGATGCAAAACATGAAAAGAATTATTCATCTGATGCCTGGCCTTTTAAGCTTCCTCTGTCCTGAACAACACCCCTGATGCTGCACTGATGCTTAATTACAGAAAGGATGCTGATTAATTTTACATGGGAACTGGTTTCACCACTTTAAACCCTGCAGCAAGCATACTGTACAATGATTTACATGCAGAGGACAATTACATAAGGGCTGTTTGACAGTGTGTACGGTTGTAGACAAAGCTTCAAGGCTCATTACAGTTATCCAATGAGATGGAGGTTCCTGTGTTTGTCAACTCGGATGATCACTGGTCAGAAAATGATTACAGCTAAATTTGCTGTACTATCAAAAATGAAGATTGCAGAGGTGAATGCTAAATCACATCACACGTATTTGGTAGATTCACAGAGGCTCTGTACATACATTTAGTACTAGTATTAAAAACAGCATTCACATACAAGGCTTTCAAATTAAGATTGATTGCAATTTTCTTTGTACCAGTTTAGGTTTATGGAGAAATTTTAGAATCTTTCATCTCACTGTTCTGGCTTTACGGTCCACATCTTCTCTGCACTGCTTCAGCTTCAGTGCTCACTTCTGCAGTGTTTCCAGATGTAAAAGCAGCTGTTTTCACTAACAAGCACTGAATATACGACAAGACAAAAAAAAAAAAAACAGACTCCTGGAAAATTTTCCGTCTGATACTGGGGAGAGCTTATGTGAGAGCACAGCAGGAAATATTCAGGAAAATTCACTATGAGGAAATGGGAAGAGTTGCTGATGCTGCCATTGCACAACTAGTGCAATCTCAATGCACGTAAAGAAACAACTTTATAATGTTTTCTGTTAGCCAGTGTCTTATTCTCCATTCTCTGACTGATACAGTCAATGTGTCACAACTACGCACAGCTTCAAAATAAATGCAAAAAATTTTATAGCCCTGGCATCATGGTCATTACTTTGATTTAGCGTTTTAACCTTAGTTCTAAATGTAGTTCCTTGTGTTTCCTCTTATTTTGTCATTTTGCCTTCCCTGTGTTCCTTCACTCTATCATGTTATTACATACATTGTTTTGTCATCTTTGCCTCTTTTATAACTATTCTCTTGCTAAATTCCCCATGTTCCTTGTTTTATTTTGTAGTGTTTGATTTATAGTTTACTGTGTAATCAGTGCTGTTTGAATGCTCTCATCTGTTTCACTGTGTCTTATCCGTCACACCTGTGTTTGATTACCCCTTGTGTAATTAGCTCCTGTGTTCTCTACTTTCTTTGGTGGTCTCTTCTGTGTCTTTTCTGTTGTGTTTCCTGTATTCCTTGTGTCTCCTTTGGTTCCCCTGTGTTTATTCACCTTTTGATTGGATTATTTTAGTTTAGACTTTTTCCTGAACATTTATGTTTGGATCATCTAAAGTAAGTTTTTGCTTTTGCCCAGTGTCTCCCACAGATTGACATTATACTTGGATGGCAGAGAAGGCCATCCTGTCCTGTCTGCATGTTTAATTTTTTTTTCCGAAAGAATTCATCAACAGTATGTTATATAAAGATGCTCAAAGTGCTGGATGAGATTGGAAGCAAGAAAGTGCAGATATTACTGAAAACCATGGCATATGAAGCTTGATTATTCATCATGAACCAGCGCCTTACTTAGCTGATTTATGGGAGGGATGTAATTGTTGCTTTCTCTCTTGTATATGGAACAGATGACTATATTCAAATTTTAAAAAAAAGGGAAAAAAGTCAACAAGTCCAGGAGATTTCAGAGGAAGCCGGTCTTAAATTTTTTAGGAGTGCATGTGTGAAAATTGCTTAAGACTACACAATCCACTGAGGCTGATTGTAAAAAGGCTGTCAAGACCTTTAAAAGATTGTCATTTGGCAACCATCTTTCAATTCAGAGACGTCAGAATGTGTTTTAATCCACCAAGATAATTACTTTAAGATTAATTAACCTGCTGTAATAACAACTCTGCAAATAAATTTCTTCTCAGTCAGGGCAGGAATTTACCCCGCAGCGCCAAGATCAGAAAGTGACATCTGGCATGCCATTTGGGGATCAGTGGTAGGTGCTGGGAACTTTAGTGGCATGTTGGATAAGTTTAGCAACATGTCCCATGAATTCAGTGGTATATGCTGTGGACAATGGCATGTTAGTAGGGGGCAATGACATTGTCACACAAGTGCCATCCTCACCCTGTGTTTTATTAGGGCCTGAGCACATGAGGACCTTATTGAAACTGTAGGTTTTCTTATTATCATCTTTCTCTCAAAACAACTGCCATTTTGGGCCTTCATATGCCCCAAAATTCTTGGCTTGTAAGGTCCTGGTGAAAAATTATGCATTTGGTGGTTTTGTGTATATGCATCAAATTTGCCCCACAGCGGCAGAAAAAAAAACTTTTTTGGGGCCTCCACAAACTTTTACCGACATGCATGAAAATTGGTAGGCATATGTATAAAGGCAAACAAAAAGTAATCTAGTCTCTGTTAAATTAATGTACAGGAAGTGAGCTAATAGATGGTAATAGAGGGCCTTTTTGGCCAAAAAATTCTTACATGTGAAGGATCTTTCCTGGGTGATTCAATCTGACTGTCTCCTGAATGATTTTTCTTCATACAAGATGAGTCAGACATCTTAAGTTGTGCTCTGCAGGCATTTTTACTGTAGGGTGTAATGGTTATTAACCACCAAAGTTGGAAAAAAACTTTTTACCTCCACTAAGGAGGTTATGTGATCGGGTGGGTTTGTTCGTTTGTTTGTTAGCAACATAACTCAGAAAGTCATGGACGGATTTCAGGAAATGTCAGAAATGGCATAAGGAAGGACTGATTAGATTTTAGGACTGATCCGGATCACCGTGTGGATACAGGAATTTTTTAAAGGATTCTTTACTATCAGGAGATAGGGCTAATGGCGGAGGTCTGCGCTGTTACCATTTTACACCAGGAGATGGCAGACATGAGTAACTTCAATCCCAGCAGCATTTTTTGGTGTTTCTATTCAAAGTTTTGGAATTTATAGAGTTTGAAAGACGCACGCCTGGTTGAGGAGACGAGTCGGAGCGTAACAGAGCGTACTTTTTGGGGGGATTCTGAGTTCTCCCTCCCACATGTTTGGTCAGATCTTCCACAAAGTTGTTGTGAAACAATCCTAACATCTTGGGAATTGTTCCAATCCAGAGCTCATACGCCTGACTCTTACCTTGTCAAGATGGCGTTGCAAAGAACGCCATGAAACAGGAAGTCATTTTTCATGGACTAAACAGGGTTGTACAGATGGCATATTTCACAAAAAAGGTGCTTCTGGGTAACTCTTACAAACAAAATGCTTTTGTTGAGTGGGTGTGGCCTTACAGCCCAGTATTTAACAGCCATGAACACATTAAAAAAACAAACACAAGAAAAGAAAATTCTGATTAGCTCATATTTGCTTTAAGTAGACAGTCATAAAGGCCAGTTATAACAAACTACTGCACTATATTTTGTCCTTGTGTCTATCATGGCTGTGTTACATTGGGCTGGCGAGCTGTTACAGTGGGGGCTGCTGGGATTGCACTGTGATTTATCATCTCCCCTCCCAGTACTTGGGGTGTGCGAGTAGCAGAATAGCAAAGGGGAGGTGACAGTGAGTGCGTCACTTGTGACGTGAGGAAACTGGGAGTAAGCGCTCAGTTTGACGAGCCCTCTGAGCCTGAGAGGAGACAAGCACTCAGAAAAGCTAACCGACTGCCCTCAGGCTTCAGAGGGAGAGAGAGGAGAAAAAGAGTCGGACCAGTGACATAAAAACAAGCCTGTCTAAGTGAACAATCCAATCTATTACAAAAAAGAGAACTTACTCTCTAAGGCCATCTCTTTACTACACAGACTGGTCAGAAAAATGAAATAAAAATGAATGAGCTACAGGCTGCAAATCATGACCAGAGAGCCATTTAGGCCACTCTCTCTCCCTCAGGCTTCACACACATAAAATACTCCCTCCTTCTGTGTCTGTGTTTCAACTCAGCCATCACCCGTGGCTGTTGAGGGAAGACTTTTAATCTAACCAATGGAAGCAGAAAGAGTGCACAGGCCTCTCAAATGCTTCAGAGACCCCTCCTCCAAAACAACCAGTGTCTATGTGGACCATCTAATCCATTAAGCCCTGACCCTCTACTTCTTGCTTTGTCTACTTGGAGCCTTCAGGCATGTACGTGTGGCACATTTTCTCCTGCAACACCAGAAAAATCTTGACTGGTATTTGCATGTCAAGCCTAAAAGAAGAGGTTGTGTCCAAAGCGATGTAATATCAAAAACAGAGGGAAACACTTAAGAACAAAAATCCCTGGTGTAAATGGTCTAGGTCCATGCACTCGTCTGCAAATCAAGTTTTCCTACTCCCTTCCATTAGCACCAGTGTTTGGAGGGATACCAGGAGTGCTACTGCTCTCTCTCTTTACCAGATTTATAATATCAGCTGTCATTATTGATAGATGATTTCTGGGATCAAATTCAAAGTGACACTTTATCTGTCGCTGAGTCATCTGAATGATCCTTTTTCATCAGGGTACACACACTTTGATTTCCAAAACCTTTCAAAGACAGTGATCAATCAATGCTTCCTTTACAGATAAGCCGGGAGGAGTCAGAGGTTGAGACACAGAAAATGCAATCATGCTGCTGTTGCAAAACTGGACAGACAGGACTGAGACGAGCTGAGGAGGAAGAGAGAGCAACGCTGGGCCATATCCAGTCAATCAGGCTGCACGGGATGAGGAGGGGGAGGGAGAAGGTCTCGCCAAAGAGCCACATCTCCATTTTTCAGAGGCTGACAGGGTGACATGAGTCAGGAGGGGAGATTTGTTTTTACTCCTTTTCTCACTCCTCAAAATCAGACATTTGACTCAGAAGGTGTTTTGAAATATCTTTTTAAATCTTTTTAATGCACTGTTTTCTCACGAAGAGTCATCACAATACAAGAATTTTAATCATAGATATGATACGAGTTAAAATCAAGTGTATTAATGTCTGCTTAAATACCGAGGAGGATGTACTGGTAGCCAATATTGGATAAATCGTTGCTTTTAGTTCCCAAAAAAAAAAAGGCAGTAATGTCCACTGTGGACATTTTACAAATACATGGCAACATGCTTTCTCTCTTTCCTTATACTGCCTTTTAGTAAAATTATGACTGAAATTTTCTAGCTTTTTTAAAGCTTCAATACTTTTAAATACTATGGATCATTAGCATAACAGAGTTTGCATTATCTTTAAACATTTGCTTTTGTGAAGCATCAAAATATAAACCATCTAGTCTGAGTAAGTAAAATCCCTGTAAAGTGAAATCCAAACTTAGCATTTTAAGACACAAGATATGTTGAACTAAGGTTGCTATAAACATGTCAAAGCACTGAGATCTGGGCAAATATAGGAGCCCATGACATTACCAGTCTTGATGGGAATTATCTTGCCCACTTAACCCTACAATGATGTAAAACCACCAAGCAGTTCATATCAGTACAGTCTGTTGTTAGCCGATGTCATTGCCTTTATTGAAAATTAACAGCCAGCTACTTGCTGTGTTTTTGTTCATTGTGACATAAATTTCAAAAGCTATCATTCACGTTGGCCTACGGGTCATTAAAAGTATCATAACCGAGAGATTTGTGCCAGAAAACAGTAAATTCAATCCCCAACTTCTGTCTCTCTGCTCGGGCACAGATCCAGGCAGCTGTGCTCTGATCAGAAGTGTCTTTTAAAATTTGAGAGAATCCTCATCTTCATGAGTGGGCGTGGCTTCAGCTCATTCAAGAGCTCAGGAGAAATATGGTCCTCTCAAATTTTAAAAATGCTACAATCTTAATGGATGAAATATAGACTGTAAAAAGAATTGGACAAAGCCTGTGTGACATCAGCTGATTGATTACAATAGGCGGACTCAAAACTTTCTAATGGCCTAAATCCAAAATTCAGTCACATGTAGATCTCAGTGTTTTCACATGTGTACAACAACCATATTTCAACATATCTAGCATGTTAAGACACAAATGTGGGTTTCACTACAGGGTCTTTAAATGTATACAGCTTCATATTAGCTCTTAAGTAACACCATCAAAAGTTAATAGTGCAGGCAGCACAACCAAAAAACAGAACCAAGTCATTCATAAATTAGATTAACTGTCAGCAGTTTTACTCCTGTTTAAGTCAGTTAATGTAACATAATTGATATCATTTTATGTTGTATATCAGTTGCTCTATAATGGTGTCATGTTCATCTAAATCTGAGCTAAAAGACAAGGTCTGAATGTATATAAACAGGGATGCACAATATTATCGGCATGACATCAGTATTGGCAGATATGAACATTTCTGCCAATATTCTCAGCTGATATTTTGACTATAAACTCTGCCTGTATAATCTGTAAAAAGTGGAATATTCGCTGTGCAAACAATTAAGTAAATGGAGTTTCAGGCTACACCTGAAACCCATAACTTCTTTGTTCATCATCATACCTTATATGTTAAAGAGTATTTTAAAAATGTGTTAATTTGTTTATACTCACATTTAAATATCTGTATCGATATTGGTATCAGCTAAAATTATTTTGTAAAAATTGGCATATTAGATATCAGCATAAATCCAATATCTTGTATCCCTAATATAAACCTGCCTTTGTTTTTACATTGAATTCAGCACAAGTAATGTAGGTATTTGTTGTAAAGGATTTAATTTTCTTGCTGTTTCTTTTATTTCATGGCTCTAGGGGCTTTTGAGTAATATATCAAAGTATAGTACAGGCTATTTTTTGGTGTTCCTGTTAAACTTAAACAAGCGCAATTCAATTTTAAATCACAAAGTGGTTTCAGTGTATGATGTCAAGAGAGAAGAAGTATGAAGTTCTTAGGGAATACAATGAATTACAATTGATAAAAAAGTTATGTCAGTCCTTTACAACATCATGTTAGTGGAGGTAAGAACAATTTGATGCTTTTCTTGATGTTAAACTGAACGTTTTGAAAATGTTGGATAGGTAACACAAGCTCTTTAAAATCCCCCTTCTGGATTTAGAAGCTTATAATGGGCATTTTTATTCTTTTTTACACTGTAGTTCGAATAATTAAATAAAAAAATCTCAGAAAGTCATTAGAATAATTGAAAGCCTCGCACAGCCTCTTTAAATTCTCAATCAAAAGGAATTCATCAAATCAATGAAATATTCAGACTGTAAGTGTTGCCAGAGAACAAGGCAGAAATCAACAGAGAGCTGCCAAACAGCAGCATGAAGCCTTAACACAGCCGCCGATCACTCAGAGAGGCTATTCTTCATCATCAGAAGCTGCTGCACCCTCATCATCATCACAAGAGGGGGTCCAGAGGGTTTAGGGGGCAGAACAGCAGGAGAAGAGGACTGAGTGTTTCGAACCCCAGCAGGGATAAATGACTGAAACAAGCAGGACAGAGATCTGCTGAAGTGTTGGTCATTTATTCTGTTAAAACGTTGATGACTTGATCCAAATTTTATATATTTGTAAAGCTACCAAATGCTGCTGGAAGCAGGTTTTAAGCATTTTAAAATCATTCATTGTATATTTTTGGATGGTGGTGGTTAGAGAGGTCAACTGAATCTAATGGAAATATTTTTTAATGATTAAAAAAAGAGAGTACAATTGAAGATTAAATCACTGTAATGACATGGTGGATTTTAATTTGGGTATTTCTGCAGCAACATAAGTACATGAACTGCAAACCGACTGACAAGAATTTTGAAGGACACCAAGTCACATCACAAGGAATTTTCAGACCCTACCACTCCATTTTGATTCTGATGACACTAGTGCAAAAATTAATTCAAATATTTCAAATATTTTCATTTAAAGACAAATTAATGAAGAACAGTGGAGTGTGTTTACGTTGAATATTCTCCATCCTCTTATGCTTCCTGAGACGATGCATTAAGCAGCTGCCTGTCTCTTTCACTGCTGCACACATCACTTTAGCCCTAACAGCATTATGTAAAGTGAACTAGAGGTGATCTTTAGATTAAAGGTTTAAGTCACATCAGTGCAGTAGGTAAGGTCTGACAGGGGCAGGACAGCATTGTCCACAAGGAACATCTTTTTTTTTTTTTCTGTGAACAATACACTCTCAATACTATTCTTCTCTTAGCTGTGGGAGGTCATGGGGTCAGTGTGGTTTGAGGAGGACATCTGTAGCATAACTGTATTGATATAAATCACTTAACCAGCTTAGCCTCAGTGTTTAAAGGTACTGCAGTTGCACCATAGCTATTCTAAGCCCTTTCTAGGTGCTGTGGCACCACTATATTTCATCTCTGCACCCCTAAAATAATTAAAACTAGACAGAGCCCATTAGATTTTTTTTCTTTCAAATTCGACTGAAATGTTGCAAATATCCTAATTTTATATTTTGGCAAGCAAACACTATATTTTTACTCTCCATGCCACTATGCAAAGGAAAATTCCTGCCTTCCTTCCTTCCTTAGTAAATGGCTGAAAAACAGTGCAAAAGATTTTTGGTGAATTGGGAAGTTGAAACGTTTTTTCTTAATGTACACGTTATTCAAGTGTTGGAAAATGACTCCTAATTTACTTAAATAGTAGTGATGGTGCACACAGTTAAAATAGCTATGGTGACATGTACTGCATTCATAACTTTGTTGATTTAACAGGAACGTGCCACTCAAATACGACTCAGCAGTGATGAGTAGACTTTATACCATGGTAGCAGAAAATATATCTTGCTTCCATGAAATGAATGGTTTAGCATTAGGATTGAAAACTTGCAAGAAACTTTCTTAACAAGTCACAACCGATGAAGGAGCTGAGCTCCCCGAAATATCAGATCCTAAAACCGTCAGAGCTTCACTTTTCCTGTGCAGCTCCGCTGACTTTCATCCTCTGAAACATTTAAGGGAGACGTGTCACTCATGAGAAACGTCGTTATGGAGTAAAACTACTTTAAAGTGCAAAAGTGGTATTACTTTGGTATGAAGACGTGCTGATAGGTTAACTTAAGTTATGCTATATTACTTTTGACAAAGCTGCCATTTTTCCTTTATTGTGTCGTAAAAAGCGGCATCTTCTGAACTGTTGATTTCCATCAGCGTTAATATTCGCTGTTAGAAACATTGGCTACTGTTTCTAAAAACTACAGCCATACTAAATAATAGTATTCAACTTAACTTCAGTAGGAATTAAATGATCCCAACTCTTAAGAAGCGCTGAACTTACCTGCCAGGATCGCCTTCCCCGGGTGAGTTAGTTTGGCTTTCCCCGCCGGCGCTGCTGCAGCCAGACACCTCGGTCTGAAAAAAGGGTTGATAAATGTGCCTTTATCCTGCATAACTACCAGAAAAAAACACGATTCTTCCACAAAGAAAGATTCCTTTAATGTTGTTTATCTCCTGTAGTCAGCTTTCTATGTTAGTCGAGCAGACCGGAGCGCGCGGCGCAACACATGGACAGCTGTATCTGGTGCGCTTTCCAGGGTTCAGGTGAGCTCAGACTCGTCCACGACTCCGGCGGGTGTTGACAGTGGGCGGATACTGGGACTGACAAGGAAGTTAGGATGTGCTATAACGAATATGTGTTATTTGTAACCATGGTAACGCGGTTTCACGGCTGTAGTATACCTACGTACGAAAGTAAAGCAAACCCGGAAGCAGCAAATAAAAAGAGGCGGATAAAGATATCTCTATCCTGCTACCGCGTGGAACTTGGAAATTTCTCCGTGAAGCGAGTCAACTTTCAAAACCACCGAGGCTGTTTTCTCAGTGGTTGACTCTCAAAGGGAGCTCTTTATGATCGCAGGGTGAGAGGAGACTGGCCACTCCTGTTTGAGAGCAGAAACAGGGCGGGGCGCAGTCTCTGTTTTTCCATCTCAATGTGGCTCCGATAGAAGAATTAAAACCAAATTCCCCTGTTATTAAATGTTTAACAATCAAAACCATACATGTTTTCCCAGCAACTGGAAGCAAATGCTCCCTAACAGCCCAGCCACACCCTCTCCAAACAAAGGCTGCAGACTGAAACCATCAATCAGAGCTTGGCAGCTTGGTTACTAAAATGTCAGTGTAGGTCCAGCACGGGATGGAATTATGGAGGCAACACAAACATCCTGTCATAAACAATGTTCACAGTTTAAAAACATGCCAGATCATAGTTAGAGCAGAACAGAACTTCATATGGAAGAGAAAATGGTTAAAATTGTAAAAACAAAATCAAGGACATGGAAGGAGTTGGATGGAAACATCTAACACCCTTCTTCATACCACCTAAAATAAAGTGCAAACAAACTGGTCCACAACAATCATGTCCTGGTGGTGATGAGGGAAGACAGAAGCAAACCATGTGCTCTACACAATGCTTTTAAATAAATAAATACATTTTTTTTTAAAAAGGATATATAACATCTAAAAAATGCAAAGTTATACCTTGGAGCAAGGCTGCCCATAAGGGGGGGGAAAGGGGAGAGCTTTCTGGGGCCCAGCCAAATTGGGGGCCCTTTGAGGTCAGGAAGATCTTAGTCCATTGTAAAGTTAAGCTGTGATAACCATATTTTATTTTAACGTGGGTTAAAGGGTCAAAAGTGGCAAAAAAGGTGTTGAATTTTGATTCAGAAGTGGCAAAGATGAGTAAACAGAGCCAAAACATCAGGAAAAATGCGAAAAATTAATGAATAGTGGCACCAAGGCTAGAAATCAATGCTGCTAATCCAACACACATGGAAGGGCCCATTCTCTGAGTTTATCAGGGGCCCAGTGAAATCTGTGGGCAGGCCTGCCTTGGAGACAGAAATAACCAGGGTTTTTTTGTTTAATAAGAGAAAAGGCTGTTATAAAAAGGACTGGTATTTGTGTGAGACACTGCTCATGGTTTGTATAAAATTGGTTACAATGAGATAGTATAAATCTGAGCCCCAAACCTCAACAAATGCATGGAAAAACGTAACAGAAGTATACATAACCAAAAAGATGACTAGAGAGTAGCCTCTGCAAGGAAGTGGTAGAAATGGGCCCATTTTGTTACAGAGGTCAAGATGCTATCTTCTCGTGACTGAACATTAATAGCCTCCTTCACTTTTTTGAACTATAACTACCTCAACTCAAGTTGCCACAAAATTGACAATAAATTTGTGAAAGTCTGCTCATCATAATGGCCAACAATGGTTAGAAATTATTACATATTTCTACTACAGCAAAAATAAAGACAATACAGAGATGTGTTTTTAGTAGCTAATGGATGCAACAACCAAAATTAGATGATATTGAAGCATATTTCAATAGTATGGGAATAGAAATACTCTTTAAACGTTATTCTATTGGATGTGAACACTTGGGGTTTCAATTCTAATATAATACCAGAAAAAATGAAATTATATTAATACCTTTTAAATACCTCAGAAACAAAAATGCAAGCCACAGGCACCCAGTATTGGGTGATTTTTTTTTTAATTGCCAAGTGTGAACAAAATCTCTGCACATCCAAATGTGTTGGGGCTACTCACTACCAGAAATTACAAGCAAACTCTATTGGCTTGCTCACAAAATGTTTTCTGTTTCTTTGTCACAAAGAAAACATTGTCTTTCTTTGGGGTTTTTTCATAAAGTTCCATTACTTTTTGATAATGTATGTGGTAATATTTAAAACATGCTATTGAAAAGTGACACAATTTTGTGTATGAATTGCCTCTGCACTAACATTCCTCTTTAGATGCTGGATCTGGTAATAGACTCATGTTATGATGGTTGTTTTAGTTCTTGTTTATGCCTTTGTCTGCTCTTTGTTTTTCTTACCCATCTAACTGGTTGTCAAAAAAGTCACAGGTTTACATACATAATCATTTTCTTGTATGCACAAACAAAAAATAATCAGAATAAAAGTTTAAAAGAACAGTCAATAATGACTAATTTATAGGATGGAGTAATAAATATTTCTCTTGGTTTAATAATTAAAAAAATGCACAACCAACACTGTGTGTAAACTTTATTCCTCTTTCTGTATGCATGACTTGTGCAGATAAAGGGAGTGCTTCGTGTGCAGCTCAGCTTTTTGCTTTCTGCTTCCCAAGTTGGGACTTCGTATCATACACAGACTGTATGTCGGACAGCACAAGAAGTAAACAATCGACTAAACCGTCAGCACTTCCAGCAGCCTCGCCTCCAGACTTGGCCATTTATTCACTTGCTGTTTTTGCATTTTGTCCTTTTTCTTACAAAAATTATTATGCTTTTTGAGACTACAACAACACACTATAGACAATACATACGGTATTTTATAATATTTGACTTCTTTGATTAGTTAGGTATTTCAATATATTTTAAATTATACAGTTTTCAGTACAATAATGACTTTTTTGAACCACCAGGATGTGAGCTAATGTTCCCCTGCTTTTTTATCCCCTCCAGTCTGTTGGGAGTTTTTTCTGTTAGTCGGATGAGAACGCTTCATCAAACATCACTTCATTTTTGACACAACATTAGTAATACTTGATATACTTGAGTGTAACATGAAAATTGTGCTCCTGGTTGCAGCTTTATAGTTTGGCAGCACATGCACAGACTACAGCATATAACTTTTTTTGTTATTTCACCTCCTTTCTGTCTGTCTTTTTGTCACAATCATCCTGAAGTCCCGTATCAGAGTCCAAGTTTAGCGGCTGCAATGGAGTGGACATTTCATTGAGTGTCTATTTGTTTGGTGACGAATCCCTCAAAGGCTTCAGAGGCTACACAAACACACACACATACACTCAATCACACATACACAGACAGTACCGTAACCTCATAAGACAAGTGTTCTTAGTCCGTTTACAGCAAACACTTTGCACCTGTCATGAAAGGACAAACAGAACTATTGCACTGTAGCTGTCTCTCTAATCTGAGTGTGAGACAGGTGTGAAAGTAACATGAATTAATGAGCCCGTTTTTTTTGCCTCCTCATCAAAGTGTGTAAGGCTGTAGCAGTGCTTCAGGAAGGAGGGGGAGTCACACATAAGCCCCTCCACTCCTCAGTATCATAGTCTCTTCGTCATCAGTGCTGAATCTCTAAGGAAAAAAGAAAATGTAAATAAAAAAGCTGCTCTATTGTTGTTAAAGTCTACATGGAACAGCTAGGACAGGACAGAGTGGTTTGGTGTCGGTTTGTTAATTCCTCTAGGAGCTGAGAGGGGACTTCATGCTGTGTAGTGAAGCGGTTATATCGTCCGGGAGGAAAAGAGAGGAGAGCAGGGAGGGTCCAACAGCACAGATGCCGTCCTGAAGAGTAAGTGTGTTTGAAGAAGCAGAGCTGGAGTCTTTCTATTGCAGTTTCAGTGGAGTTTTGTGGGAGCGAAGGCTCAGTCGCCATCAGTCGGTGAACTGAGCCCCAGAGCAGCAGTGTGGTTCAGGCTGGATGTGTGAGTGAGTAGAAGAACAGGAGAGAGGGATGGGGGAGGTGGAATGGGGTCTCTACATGTTGAAGCCATACGCGGCAGGCTGAGGGAAGCCTGCAGCAGCAACAGGCTGAGTCGGGTACCCTACGGGGGCAGCGGCAGGCTGAGTGGGGTAACCTGCAGCTGCTGCAGCGGGGTATCCATAACCTGGGTACGGCGGCTGTGGGGCCACAGGAGCTGCAGAGGCTGTCAACATCAGCTGCTGGCCTGATAAAGACACAAAATAAACAAACACAAGGTTACACAAAATGTCTTCTTTTTACTTCATGCTCTTTTTTAAATACAGCTACCAATATTCCTAACTGGAGAACGTCCCACCATACAGTTTGGAAGCTTTCAACAGGTCGTCCAGTGGAAGAGGTTGAGATACAGGAGAAAGCTAACATGCTCCTATTTCTTCACCTTGAGGAACTTCGTGACCAGCTGACCCCTCTGGATGTCCCCCAACTACCCCAACCCATAGGTTTGTTGACCACCAAGGTCAACCCTCCTCACCACCTATCCTTGTGCCCTGCCTAAACCTAACCTTTCCCCCTTTTCCCTCCAGTTCTCTCTCTACTACCTTACCTTGTCCCTCACCCATGCCTAACCTCCCTTCCTCCTCCTCTTGCTTCCCCCTCATCCACTCCAGCAACACAACTTGCCCGCTAAGACCTCAACATGAGGGGGCGGACAACAGCAGTAGGGTGGTTTAGTGAGGTAACTCAGCAGCTTAAACACAAGCCCCGATGTCAAGTAAAGGCCGAGATCCATCCACCCCTCCTAAGTGTACTTGATCCTTTGTGTAGGACATTTCAGTTCAGTTGTGTGTTTTTTACTCATGAATATTTTAATTAGTTTTATAACTGTGTTTTTTTGAACAATCATCCTGCATTCTTATTGAAGAATGTTTTTAGGCCTTTTAAGCCTTGATTATAGAGCACAGTGACTCAGAAACAGAGGAGAAAGAGAAAGAGAAAATAAGGATCAACATGGGAAAGATGCTACAAGCCAGTCCAGAACCCAAGCTACTCATCCAGGGAATGAAAACCTCCATACATGAGGAGCAACCCACTCATTAGGCCATCACCACCCCTTCCAGCTGACTTTCAACGCATATCACTTGATAATTACTTTATTTCAGAGGAAAAAATAAAGGCTGTTTATGCAGCATGCTTTTAATATCCTTGTCTGATACCTTCACTGCAGCTGTGGTTTCAGACATTAAAAAGCACTGCATAAAAGTCAGCAGTCTTTATACTGATGGTCTCATTTGCTCTTATTAATCAAGAAGAGGTATCAATATTAATTTCAATGTGTTCAGTAACCAGCTAAAAACTCCTAATGGGAATTTCAAATATATTTCATATTATTAAGATAATAATGTCATTAACAGAAATAATAAAATGTATGGGTTTTTTTTTTCCTTAGCCACAGGTGCTTTGGATTTTTGATGATTTTGTGCCAAAAACTGCAACCATAAAAAGATTAGTTAGAAAAATAATAACACTTTCTTATTCAGAGAATTAAGAAAAACACCAAGGCATTCTCTTTAGATTACTAAAATTCCTTCATTTTTATGGCATGGTCACATAGATATGAAAAACACACTTTGACACAGTGCTCAAGAATAGTCTTGGTCTTGAAGTCAGGTTTTGAATGTCTTGGTCTTGTCTCAGAATCAACATCATTTCTAGCGTCTTGTCTCTGTCTCGGACTGGCCAGACTCAGGATTTTCCATCAAGACTGGTTATGGTCTTTAGCAACCACACCTCTGTTTGTTAACTCATGGTGGTGAGCTCGAATTTTCTGAGTATTTTGTTACTGAATTTTGTTCAGGCTGGACATTGTCAGTTTAACTTTTTCTGATTAATTCATGTTGTAATTTGAGTTAAAACAGCTGCCCTTAGGTCAATAATTGTTATGCTCCTGAGTGCTATTTTACTGTTTTACCTTGTGATGAGTTATTTTTTTGTTGTTGTTTTGTTTTTTTGTTTAATAGATTTTTATGTTCTTGGTCTTGTCCCGACTCTGTCTCAACCCCCAAAAGTTTTGGTCTTGTCTTTGTCTCAGTGCATTCTGGTCTTGGCAATGTCTTGGTCTCGGATAGCATGGTCTTGACTACAGCAATATTTGACACTGTCAGCATCAAACCTTTATCAGGAAGTCAAATAAAAACAGTCTAGGAAACAGCAGGTCCTTTTCAGGAGGCACCCCAGAATAGATATTTGCCACTTTGTACTGATCTGCAAAGGGTGTCATCATCCATAACTTCCAAAAGATGGTGCTATACGGGACAACAGAGAAACAAACACTCAGCTAAAAAACATATATACATAATCATGACAAAAATAAACAAAAAAACGAAGTGTTTTCAAGATCTATATGAAAGAGCTTTGAAAATAAAAAAATTGTTACTGAGAGTGCGGTGGAGTTTTTTCTCGTTCAATGCTTTGACTATTTTAATCCCATGACAAAGAGAACCGAAATCTTTTTTGAGTCTCCTTTCCACTGTTTTTTTTTTTTTTTTGTTACATTTTCTTAATTGTACATCACAAACATTTCTGGCAACCAAGCAGGAAGGCTGTCTTACTTCCTAATGTGAAGTGTTTAAAAAATATATATATATCTTTTTTTTTTTTTTCATTTTATTTACTTTATCAGTCCAATGGGTAATTTTCATTTTTGACATGCTACCCACTTGGAGCATGTTAAAAATGTAGCAAACAGGACCTACAGACATGAATTAGTGGAGTGACGTCAGTGAGGGGGCTGCACAGGGGTCTAATGTTCTGCTCAAAAGCATCTCAGTGGTACGCTCCAGCAACCAGTTATCTCTCTCTTGCTTCAGTTCCCAAACCCAAGTCCCTAATGATTGAGCAAGTGCTGCCACCAATTAATTACACATTAGTTATTCAAAACAAAATAAAAATTATAACACTATTAGGCATAAAGTAGTAAAGTACGCAGCAAATGATTTCTAATTTAGTTTTACTGGGGTACAAAAAACAGCAGAAGTAGGAATAATTTACTAACAGACAGCTGGACACAGACTGATAAACACTGCGGCTCTCATGCTGCTGGTTTCACAGAAGGTGGTAATTTTCTACCATTTAGGAGCCACAGTCATCTGTCCCCCTGGGTGACACTCTGTCTGCAAACCTACCGAACACCATCGGCTGGGGCTCCGTCACCTCCTCTTCAGTTTTCCTTTGGCTCTCTGCGTCCTCCAGTTTGTCCACCTGAGGGTCACAAAGAAAAGAGAGCAATCAGACATCGATCAATAAAAGAAAGTTTACATACATTGTAGGTAAACCTAGCGATATCATGCACTTTCAAAATCTGTAATGATCTCAATAATATTCAACAAATGCTGTAAATTAAAAATGCTGTTTTAAGTAAGAGACACCTACAATGTAGTAATCACAGTGATGTGCAATTTTTTTCATTTCAGTGACATTTTATTATTAATATACTTTAACAGAGGATAATGTTTTAGTTTTAACACTACAGTAAATATTTCATTTTGTATTAACCACAGTTAAATATAACTATTAAACATAGTTGTGCCGGGACTACACACAGGACTTCACAGTGCAGCTAAGGTTACCTCAGAGAAGATGCCATGCAGGTTTGGTGAATTTCTAAGACAGCTTCCAGAACAAATGTTAAGTCAACAATTAAAGGGTCAGTTCTTACAAATCACCCCAAAAAAGCTCCACTACTGGTGGTATGGTATCTAGCCATGCAGATGTGACAACTGAGACTCCTCTGCCTCCATCCGTACTTCATACAGCTACAAGCGTATAAAATGTTCTTTCCCTGCATCTCAGCTCTCTTCAAACTAGCAAAAAAAGTTCCTGACCTGCCATGTTAAGGATCATCCCAATGCTCTGAGGAGCTTTATGCAAGGACACAGAGAAGCAGCTTTCACTGACAGACACGCTCCCTTATTGGACATCACCCACTGATTGGACTCTGCAGTGGGTCAGAATTTAATGAAACTTCACATCACCAGAGTTTAATAATGGAGAAAAGACATACCTTAAATGGACACAAAGGAAAAAACCCAAGTGAGGGCTGCATGGATGCAGTTAAAGGGAAATGTGATGCATTTAAATGAATGTTAACTTGCAAACTTAACATTCCCTAACACCACATACCTCGATCATTGCTGTTTCTAAGGTTTAGAAGAAAGAGTCTTCCCAAAAATCTTGATTTCAATATCTTGGGATAAAAAAGTAAGTTTCATTTGCAAAGGCACTTATTTGAGATTCAAAGACTGAATTTTTGAAGAACCTGTTATCCTTGGGACAAAAACTCAGCAAACACCAACACTGAATCATGGGAAGTTACCACTGAGGATTTTTCTGTGTGTTTTGTTCAAACTGACCCTTTAAAGTAGAAAAAATAAGGTTACAGAAATATTACTTGTTATATTAAGTAAAGGAGAAGCTCTACATGCCTGTATGCTAGTGATATATCTCCAGCCATTCACAGTTAAAAATTTCATATTAATACAAGACAACCACAGCGTCCACATGCATACCATTCATGGCTACAAGTACACCATACTCACACATTTTGATTTTTTGTCTGCTGAACCAAAATCAAGCTATGTAATAGAAGCTAACAGGTTATGCTCATCCTCATCAGCCATTTAGAATTTGTGGAGACCTGTTAGTCAGTAAGAGTGAAGAAATAATCAGGCTTTGTTCTTAAAGGACAGCTGATTATAAAAGGTTTCTGATGGAGGTGGAGATGATTTTAAATCATTTCCTCTGATCACTTAAACTGAGAAAAAGACAGACCTTTTATGTTGAATCATCCTTTCTACAAACTCAGAAAAGTGTCTAAAACATTAACGCCTGTTTAAAGAAATTTTTATACTGCAGAAGAGAGAAAGTCAGAGATAGGTTGCTATTGAAATGAATATTTGAATATTTGAAATAACTGTGGATAGAGTGTTTCTGGTCAATGCCCAATCTTTTTTGTTTAACCACTTGCAGTAAATAGAAGTCTGCTTCTCTCCTCCCGAATAGCTGCACTGACCGGCTGCTACCAGTTTGACCAGTGATATATGGAAGAGAACATTTGGTATCTTAAAGATCTACTTCCTGATTGGCTGAAATAAACACACTGTCCTCAGAGGTAGTACTGTATACAAGGGGCTGCATACCTTTATAGTCATGAAGTTCTTCAGAAAAATGTGATGAAAAATAATGCAACAATTTGACGTCACTACCCAGAGTGCATTGCATAACATGGCAACCTACATGTGACTATTCTTTTTAAAAAATTTCTCAAAGTGTAGAAGTTTTGTGTCATTCTTCGTGTGGCATGCATAAAAATTTCACTAATGTAACCTTATAAGGACTTAATCTTTTCATCACCTATCCTGCTGCAGTGGTGTCAGGCATTAAGCATTACTGAAAATAACAACATTTGTGTTTAGTAGATTATTTCTTTGTTGTAACAATGCTTCTTGGCAATCTACTTAGCCTGTTTATTTTCCTTTTAAATGTTGCCACATTTGTAAGGATCATGCATTAGTGGGATTAGCGGCAGAGCTGAGTATGTGAGTCGTGCCCATAAAAAATGTGCAAAATCTTCTCTGCCAATGCCAGACGGCTTATTCTGCTGTTGCTACTGACTCTTGTTTTGAGCTTCTTGCACCCCCAGGTGCTGACAATCAGGTGCCTGATTGGCAACTGTTTTGTTCAGCAATGAGCCCCGATTCTGCCTACAACAGTTTGATCATAGAGTCTAGGTGTGGAGAGGACGTAAAGAACCCTATGCTGAACACTGCACCAATAGAGTAACATCTTTTGGTGGAGGCAGTGTGATGGGGTGGGGCAGCATCTCCCTCACTGGAAAAACAAGGCTTGTCATCATTGGAGGCAAACTCAATACAGAGAGATATCTAGATGAGATTCTGAAACCAGTGGAAATCCCTAATCTCCACAGTCCGGGATCAAACTCTATCCTCCAAGATGGCAATGCCCGCCCCCACAGAGCGGGGTTTATCCCCAGAATTTGGGAGTGGAGAGGATGGAATGGCCTGTCAGCAGTCCTGACCTCACCACCACTGAACTCTTGTGGGATCAGCTTGGGCGTGCTGTTTGTGCCAGAGGTCAATCACATTGGCTGAATTGCAACAAATGCTGGTTGAAGAATGGGATGCCATCCCACAGCAGTGTGTGACCAGCATGAGGTGCCAGGCTGTTGTGGCTGTGTACAATACCAAGGCTCCTGTTTGTTAAATGAATAAAATGTTACATTGTGAATAAGTCGTGTTTCTTCAGACTTCATCCAATCCACCAAACAAGGGTCAATGGCAGAACAAGTTGTTTGGCATTGGCAGAGAAGATTTTAGAGTTTTTCATAGTCATACTCAGCTCTGCTGCTCATCCCACAAAAGCATGATCCCTACAAATGTGCCATCATTTAAAAGGGAAATATATAGGCTTCCCAACGGTATAAAATGTATTGCCAAGAAGCACTGTTACAACAAAGAAATCATCTACCAAACATTAACTTCCTTGCTTTTTGTCTTAAGTTTATTTAGAAATAATTTATCTTCATGCTAACAGAGTCATTAACTTATGTAGGTCATGTTAAGGCATCAATATCAATGTCATTCTCTTTAATACCATGCTTAAAACTCAAAACAGGAGCTAAACGCTGGTGTTTGTAGCCTGAGCTAAAACTATGATTGCCTGGAGTTATAAACAGTGGTTTGCTCTCTCTACCTGTAGCCATTTCTAGTCTTTAGAGAGCATTGGGCAGGAGGAAATGATTTTTAATGTACCATAAAATCTGCATTACTGATATCATTGGAGGTTTTAATTATGCCATTTAGCACTACATTCAGCCCTAAGAAAGAAGTTAGAGGATGAGAGGTGTCTGTTAGGCCAGAAAAGGCTGATCCTGGTCCTGAAAAACAAGATGGTGCACAGGCTTTGGCTTCAGAAATCAACACAGAAGATTCAAAGAAGTTACTAGTATTAAGGTCTGAAAGGACTGCTATTTTTGACCGTATTATATCTGCTGGTACTGGAGATGATAAAAGTCAGTTTAGCTAGTGGATACTGTGGTGCATTTCCAATAAGTGGTCCGTTTCTTTTCAGTACAGTTTGGCGTGGTTTGATAGTTAATGGATCTTGCTTGTGGCTCCGAAGCCAATGTCCACCCAGGCTCACTCAAAGCGATGGGAATTCTGGCTCTATTAGGAAATCCGAATAATTTTCCTCAGTTCTGTGGTAAGAGCCAATCTTTTGGCTCCTAGACGTCTCTGTTTGATTACCTTCATGGCTTTTTATGTTCATTAAACAATAACAAAAATGGAAAAAAAAAGGAAACAAGCTCTAACACAGGAGCCGCTTCCTGTTCTTTTAGAACCCGCATGTTGCGAACAACACATCGCTACAGCTCAAATCTTGTCGTCTTAGATTGAGCTGTCATTCAGTCTCCTCTTTAGGCGTCAGATTGGTACACGTGGTACCTGATTAGTGCCAAAAAATTAGGACAATACGGATCAGTTATTTTGGTAGTTTACCCAACATTTGACAGTGGAAACTCAAATAATTGTGTACAGCACCTCAGTGAACTAAACCAGACCTCTTAGTTGAAACACAGATTTAGAAGCTGTAATGTCAACTACTTAACTAGAAAATAAAGGCTGCTATCTAGATGCAGATATGTTCTTTTATATAAGGTGCAATACATTTTCAAAGCTATTAAATGGTTTTTTTTAATTTATCAAAAATAAAGTGTCATGGCAAACACTAAAAAGAAGAGATGCTCCTCAAGTGAATAATCCTTTTTCAGGATTTGCAAGACATGTTTGTGCAGAAAACTTATTAGACCTCAATGCTTAAGAGGCTACTGTCATTTTTTTTCTGTGAATTTGATTTTGCTTTCCTGCTGAATTTTAATAATAACTAACCAAGCATAGAGGCAATTAAATTCCCCAGGAGAATCCTTTAGAAACAGCTTTCAGTGATCAAACTCACAGCTGCAGTGAAATCGTGTTGTGTTGGTGCTGAAGTGGAACAAAAGCCTGCGCACATACAGACTCACACATACAAACACTACAGCTCTCCAGGACCAGAGCTAGTTAGGCCATACTCAGTCTACAGTACATGCTAGGTTCCTACATCAGAAACCTAAGAGATAAGTTACAACAGAAACAGACAGGACACAAAGGAGGAATAAAAAAGAGGGCCAGAGACCGTCACCTTCGCTGCAAACTCATCAACCTGGAAAAGAACCCAAAGACATGACCCCGAGTGACCTCACATGTCTACAGGTGAATATTTAAGGACATGAGGATGACCAGAGGGAGTTACACTTTACTAACATCACTGCACAAAACCTATTAGTCAACATTCTTGTCTTTGTGACTCATTTTACAATACCTGCAGAGATACCACTCACTATTGTCCACCTCTCTCCTGCAAGGAAAAGGGTCTAAAGGAAATAATCTAAGAGATTTCAATTTTATTAAAGTTGAAGAACTATAAAAATTCACAATTATTTAATAAAATGACTTATTTATTCCCTAAAACACACAGACTATAGATTAACAATGAAGCACAGAAGTTTTATAAAGTGCTCTTATTGACTACTAACCTTCGTGAGGTACTCTCTCATGACCTGGATGAAGTATGGCATGGCGAAGTCCATGATGTTGTGCCTCCAGGCCAACTCCAGCACCACGTCAGGGTGCAGCAGGTCATAGGAGGCGAACAGGCAGGCGGCGAAGCACTCCTTCCTGCCCTCCTCCAGGAACCACTGAAGTAGAGTCTCTGCAAGCTCTGCATCCTTAGACTCTGCAGCATACAGCATTGCATCCTGGGAAAAGTACATTGTATTAAACTGACTTATCAACAGAAACATGAAAGTCTTAATACAAGTCTGAGAAGCTGGGCAAAGGTACAGAAATATCATCACATTACAAAAACAAACAGTGCCCTCTACAAGCAGGAGAGAATTACATGTAAGAGCTCTGTTTAATTGAAATATGGGCATTAAAGTTCTTTTTCCTTACCTTGTAGAGTTTGTCTGTCTTGCAGAGCTCCACACTCTGTCTCCAGCGGTTGTTACCTTTGTACAGGTAAGCAGCAATACGTCTGAACTCAATCAGTTCATGTTTCTCTAACCTCTGAGCCAGACTGATGGTGTCAAAGTTATCATAGGCATCAATGGATGCTCTCAGACCCTGAAGATAGCATACATAATGATATAACTTTAAATCATAGAGCAGAGAGTGAGGCAAACACTACATACACAAGGACAGGGGCTCTAACTGGTCTTCAGCAGTGCCCTCTAGTGGTTACACGAGTTTTGTACAGTTACACTGACAAATAGAAATACAGCTTATAAAAGTTAAATAAATAAATAAATATTGTCAAAACTTTTTGAGGAAATATTAACCCATGAAATAAATTCCAACTACACATTTATGCACAAATCTTTCTAATGAAAGTTTCCTTCTAGGATAGTTGAATTTGATATTTAAATACCATGTATGTAAGCATAAAAAATACCGAACAACCATGTAATTATTACTACAGAATCTTTCAGTCAAAATTTTCTTCAAAACCACCAGAAAACAACTCAACATGTTTAAAACTGAACAGTTACTATTATGTAGATTGTGCTACGATGAAGAAACAATCCATTTATTTCTAATTTTCTGTGCTAAAATAATACAAACAGAATATCACAACAAAAACGTCCCTTAAATATTGTTTAAATGAAAAATCGAACAGTAACTTGGAAGTTTTCAGTGCTATTAAATGATAAATATCAGTGACAGACCTGGAAGTCTTCCTCCTCTGTCAGCAGGTTGTTGAGAGCTTCATTGACAGATTTGTTGTTGTGACTTTGGACAGACCTTAGGTAAGGCTTGACCAACTTCAGCTGGTCCACCTGGTTCAGGAAATGAAAGCAAATCAGGTCAAGTGGACAACTAAATCCTGCATTGACTGCTGACATGAAAAGAAAACCAAATCACTGACAAATCATTGACTTTCAGAGGTCAAGCTGGAGTTTTGGTTACCTTGCTGAAAAAGTTGACGGCTCGGCTATGGTCCAGACGCGGGGACAGGATGGTCAGCAGGTCGTTCAGTAGGAGCGGTTTGTATTCCAGGTAGAAAGTGAGAGATTTATAGTACAGCTCCACATTCGCAACCTGATGAAAAAACAAACAGATGAAATTGAGACAACAGGTAAAAATGTTAAAAAAAAGGGAATAAACAGTTCAGTTATGATTCTGCTTACCTTGGGAATGATATCTTTGAACAGGCCTTCTTTCCATGCATCTGTTGGATGAGACATCATCGTGAGGACGGCGTTGTCATACTCTTCATATTTATCATAAAGGAAAACCAGTTCAGCCCATAGATGAGACTGCTCTGCTGCACGGAGGACCTGGGAAACACAGAGACCAGAGCGTGGATGTCATTAGGCCCTTTTTGGCTTCCCAATGCTTTCTTATCCCATGTTTAAAGCAATCATACAGGCTTTCTTTAAACATGGGACATTAGGGAAAAATATTATTTGTAATAACAAAATAGCACTCATACTGTCCAGCATAATCTTTATGATGGTGATAACTCACCTGAAAAGCTCATCCTCAGAATGATATTAAGGAGAAAGAGACCATGATGTTTTTTTCTTTAATAGTTTAAAGATTTTCTTTTATTTAATGGCTGTTAATTTGAATACTGTTGTAATTGTATTTTGCCATGTAATATTATGCTGCTCGTTAAATAAAGCGGTGGGTAAAAATGTGTGTTTATGTCCGTCAGCACAGTGTGCGTAACAACCACTCCACTGCAGGCTTGCAGAAGAAACAAACACCAGGGAGAAAAGGGAAGGCTGTCCAATGAAGAAACACAACATGTAGAGTATTCTCAGAGTAGAAACTACCTCTTTACGTGACATCTCCTGTTTGTTTACATTTACAGATATCCTGGTGGCTGGGGTTTGCAGTTAGACCGGTGGTGTTTTCACGCTCTGCTCACAGAAAAGTATACATCATCCCAGTCTTGGTATAAGCATCATCTGCGCATACGTGATGATTACATTCCAGCAGTGTCGACAGACTTTTTTTCCATGATGCAAACTAGACTAAGACTAACAAAAATAGACCTGTGATGACTAAAACTGATTAAAAGTAAGTTTAATTACTGTCAAAATGACTAAAACTCCACTAAAATGTAATGTACATTTTGTCTGACATTCAGCATCCCTGATATTTCTCCATTGTGGGTAAATCTGTCAAAATACAATGTATCCAAGTTTTTTAAGAAAATTGATAGTTTAATTTTGGAATTTATTTGGGACCAGAAACCCCCTAGACTGCGTATGGACTTCTTACAAAGACCCAAGTCTTCTAGAGGGATGGCCTTGTCAAATTTTAGGTTTTATTACTAGGCTACAAACCTCAGGACTGTACAACACTGGATCAGATCTGATACTCTTCACCCCTACCCCTCTTGGTTACTATGGAGTCCCTCTCCTCGAAACCCAAGTGACTGAAATCTTTGGTACACTCCCCCATCAACAGCCCATTCTCCCCCTATGTTAAAAATACTATGGTTAAAACTACCGTGAGGATTTGGAACCAATTTAGGCGGGATTTTGGTCAAGAATAACTTTTTCCGATACCTACAAGCTCGTAATTGTGCTTACAAAACGTACACCCAATTTCCAAACCTGCCTGCCGATACAATCTTAGATACTTTCTTTACTCAACTTGAAAAAATTCAATAAACATTAAAAGGATCCTCTCATAAATTCAGAGAGGTGTGGGGCCCCTTCCTTGTTTATGCAGAAAAGATGATTTTCCCCACTTGTTCCTGAATAAGATCCTGCTCTGTCCTGCTGCTGGCCTCTGTTTGTCAATTAAGCCTCTCATTATTGTATTGATGTAATTATTTCTTTATTGTATCCTTTTGTCTTCCCTCTTCTACTCTGCTTTAAGGACTGAGATTATTATACCCACTGACATGGCCATGATCCACAGTATGACCGGACTGACCACCCCGTTCCAATGTTGCTTGCTTTTGTTTGTTGATGCGAACCCTTCAACACTGTCATTTATAAGAACTGTGAACTGATTACCTCTTTGTGTACAAAATTTAATAAACAAAACTGTGAAAAAATATATATAATGTATCTATAGCTATTCTGCCTCCCAGCTGTAGAAAACAGGGCCCCCAGGTTTGGCAGAGTGCAAAGAACACACTACCATGATTTGATACCAGAAATTTGATTAAATCACAATATAGCCTGTCGCAATTATCAAATTGCAGAAGGTGCAATATTTCTTTGACGTCAAATCTGTGTCAAAATAGCAATTTTAAATATTTTTTTGAGAATTACAAAAACCTGTCAATGCACCAATTTTAAATACGATTTCAAATCATCATAATCAGATATTTTTAAAGACTTTTTCAGCCTTTGTTTAGGAATAAAAGAGAGTTAAGGAACAATGGCATATCAAATCGCAATACTGGAGAAAAAGTTTGCAATTAGATTATTTTCCAAAATCGTTCAGCCCTAATTTATACACACATTTTTGTGAGCATCATCCTGTTACGTCATTGTGACACAATGACCGATAATGCCAACTAGTGGTGAAATTAGCAAGCACAGTGGTTTTGAAAAGCAACTTAGACCTTAAAGGAAATTTTCAAATAAAAACCTTGTGTTACTCAGCAGTCACATATAAAATATGTCCTTAAAAAAACAACATAAGAAAAAATAAATAGAGATTGGACTATTTATTATCACAATTACAATTATAAGAAAACTTATCATCAGTAGATTATTTAAACCTTTGTTTCTCTTTTATATGTATTCAATAATAATGTTTTAATAAATGCATATTTGTTTTTCTTTTAAAAGCAATTTTTTAGGGCTGTCAGAATTCATGTTTTTTATTTACAATAAATCACATAATATTTGTAGTGGACCATTATTATCCTCCTATCCTTTTATGAAATTTCAAAATTCCACTATTTTCCATTTAAAACTGTTTTAAGGAGACACTGATGTCCTTTTCCAGCAGGACCTGGCACATGCCCACAGTGAAGCAAAACTACCAGAAACTGGTTTGCTGACCATGGTATTACTGTGTTTGACAGGGAAAGATTAAAACTTTTTATGATCTACAAACACACTGAATTTAATTTATTTTTTTTTTAATTTAATTTCTATTATTTTTTTAGTCTTATTGTTTTGAAATTGAAACTGATATACTTATTTTTAAAGAGCCTCCTAATAAAGTGTGATTGAATGTTGGTTTTATTTAACTGGTTGTTCTGGAATGACTTTTTTCCTTTTAAAAATGCCCATCCTTTAACAAACTTTAAAACAAAAAGCAAAACAGACATGTAAGCAAAGTGACAGGGTGTTGTTTTTTCTATTTTGGTTTGATTTGATTGGCCATTTTGAGAATGGATTCCGGAATCCTGATGATGTCATAAGAGCACACGAACAAAGGTCTGAAAGGGCATTCCGGAACTCTTTACTGTCTGTATATAGGCATTCACCCTCAGAGGACTTGCAGACAAACAGCTCCTGCAGTAACTGAGAACACGTTGTTACATTTGAGTTCATCCCTGCAAGTTTTGTATTTTTGTACTAAGACACCGTCTTTTCTTTAAAAAAAAGAACAAAAAAAAAAAACAAAAATGGATGATATCGGATTTGGTGAATTTTGCATCCTGGAAAGTACAAGCTCTTGTGGGTCACAAAAAGGAAATTTCAATATAATGTACTGGGAACCAGAAGAGAGTGGGGGAGAGATATTGGAGGAGATTGAGGAGGATATACCCGAAGAGATTGAGGAGGATATACCCGAAGAGATTGAGGAGGATATACCCGAAGAGGTTGAGGAGGATATACCCGAAGAGATTGAGGAGGATATACCCGAAGAGGTTGAGGAGGATATACCCGAGGAGATTGAGGAGGATATACCCGAAGAGATTGAGGAGGATATACCCGAAGAGGTTGAGGAGGATATACCCGAGGAGATTGAGGAGGATATACCCGAAGAGATTGAGGAGGATATACCCGAAGAGATTGAGGAGGATATACCCGAAGAGATTGAGGAGGATATACCCGAAGAGATTGAGGAGGATATACCCGAAGAGGTTGAGGAGGATATACCCGAAGAGATTGAGGAGGATATACCCGAAGAGATTGAGGAGGATATACCAGAGGACTCTGACAAGGTGAGATCTGCCAGAACTGTGAGCTCTGCGAGAGCCGTGAGATCTCTGAAATCTGAAAAACCAGAGACTTCATCGAGATCTAAGAGATCCCAGAGTTCAGTGAGATCGGACTCTTTAGAGAGATCTTGGAGGTCCAAGAGATCAGAAAGACCAGAAAACCTGGAGAGTCAGAAAACATCTGGGAAAAGACATGAAAGTCATAAGAGGTCTGATAAATACTCTGATCTCCAAGATGAGCTGATCAGAAAGAAAAGAGCTATCGCAGCTCTTGAAGAAGACTTGAGGAGAGAGAAAAGTGCTAGATCTGATTTGAAAAAAGCACTGGAGAGGGAGAGAAAGGAGAAAGAAGCCCTAAAAAAGACTCTTCAGGAGGAGCGCCATATTGAAGCTGACCTCTGGGGTCAAACTGAGCTTTTAAAAAGAAAAGTGGATGATCTTAAAAAGTCTCAGAGAGAGCTGAAGCGCTCCAATGAAAAACTGTCCAGCAAAATCGGTGAAATGTCCTCAAAACTTAGAGAAAAAAATGAGGAAATTGAGACTCTTAAAAGCAGAGACCAGGCTCAAGAGATCTCTAAACTATCCGCTGAGCTGGAGGAGAAAAAGAAAGTGATCGAGAGGCTCCCAAAGGATCTGGAGGCGTCCCATGATCTGCAAATGGAATCAGAAGAGCATAAGAAACTGAGCTGTGATGAAAACAAGGATCTGAGAAAGCGCCTTGATGAGCAGCTGGAGAAAATTTTGCAGAGAGACAGAGAAATCAGCTCCTTGACCACGGATAATCAAAGTCTTGCAGCTAAAGTTGAAGGCAATGAGCTGATAATCTCCTCTCTGCAGGAGAAAGTTAACAAGTGGGCTGCAAACATCAGAGAACAACAGGCAAAACGCTGTTCACTCTGGAAGGACTATGAAGCCACTGCCTCCAAGCTGCAGAAAGACAAAGACGATCTGACAGACAAAAACCAGGAGCAGAAGTTTGAGATCAGTAAGCTGCAGAGTAAACTCAAGGCTGCCCAGAGTGCACACAAACAGCTTCTAGATGAAAAAGACAGCTGGAGATCTGAGCTGGCAGCAGAGAAGGCTAGGTATGCTATGGCATATGCAATTGTTCAGAAGCAACAGGCACAGCTCACTGAGAAGACCCTGGCTTTAGGAAAATGCGAGTCTGAAGTCAAAACTCTGATATTCCAGCTGGGAGAAGCCTCTGGATCCTCAGAGTGTCTCAAGAACGACTTGCAGACGTTAAAGAGAGAGAATGCAGATATCAAGGCCAAGCTCCAGGAAGCAGAGAGACAGTGTAACAGACTCAACTGTATGTACCAGGGTCTCTCTGGGCGCTTTACAGTGAAGAAGTCTGCCACTGCTGAGCACGAAGCTCATCAGGTGGGGAGCATAACCAGGATTGCAGAACTTGAAGATGCACTCGGTGAAGAAAAGATGAAAACTTCTGTGCTGCAGCAAAGAGTTGATCAAGTCACCTCTGCTCTTATCAAAGAACGGTTCACTAGTGGGAAGTATCGAGATGAGCTGAAGGAAGCCTTGAAAAGGCAAAGGGAGATCCTGGAGGAGAAGCAGACATTGCCTGTAGCTCTCAAGAGAGCTGAGGGAAGCTTCTCCAACATTCAGTGCAGAAACCTCAACGGCACCGAGTTCAGGCTCAACCTGCATAGTTGAACACTGGATACGACCACAGAGGCTCTGCAAGGAGAACCCATACACCAGCCATCCCCAAATATATATATATATATATATATATATATATATATATATATATGCGAACAGCCACAAAATTTTAATCGTGTCAAAAAAAAAAAAAAAGAAATCCATGTCCGGCCCTGGGCTTGCTGTCCTTGAAATATTTTGGCCCCCGGGAAAAAGTAATTGGGGAACCCTGGTCTAAACACTGCCTTGCAATTTAAGGTGAAGAGGACTAACGTTTCAACGCACGCTGTGTCTTCATCAGAGTCAAAACGATTTGTTTGCATGTCCTCTAAATCTGCAGACTCTAGGCTTTCCACTTCACCCTCTCCTGTCCTTGGTGTCAATATTAGGACGTCCTCAGGTCTTAGACTCAGGTGTCAGACCTCAGATAAAAAGCATCAGGTCTCAGGAAAACAGTCAGAAGATATATACACCTAGATGGGTGAATTGTAAAATTTTTACTAAATGCATTAATTTATATGTTGTCCAACATCTTTCCCATGAACTCACCCCAACATAGACTTTTAAAACCAACTCATAAACTCAATTGCAGGGGGTTTTAAAAAGGGAAAGCCTCCTGAAAGCATAGAAAAGGATAGACAGAGGGTCTTCCACATAAAGAAGGGATAAAAGAGAGTGAGCCAGATACAAATTCCTGCACTACAGCTAATAACAAATAAGTTAATGGAGGTTTTTAAGGTGTAATAGAAAAAAATTGGCATAGTATATGTGCACAAATTACCTGCAACCCTTGGGGCTAAGCCCCCCAATCTTTTAATCCTAGTGATGTCCCTGGACCAAAAAATAATGGCAAAGATGAACAGATTTCAAGTTTAGACTCTCTGTAGTCACAATGAAACTTATAAAGCTTCATTTGCTTTTATTCAGGGACATGAGTTTGGGGCAAAACTTGACATATTTGCATTTATTTACGTAAACCCTTCTTAACTTTTATAGTTCTTTCCATTTAGGCAGGAAGAACACCTCTCTACAACTTTTTTTACAACTAAAAACCATTAAGATAATAACTGAAACAGTCTGCTGTAAAAACACAACAAGCCAGTAAACCTTTGACAACGTAACAATGTGGGAAAAAATAGAGAATAAGTGTTTTCCCCCTCCTGATAAATTACTTTACTAGATTCGAACTAAAAGAAGGTCTTATCATCACAAAACATTAAAAAACATATCAGTACAGGATATGCTACAGAACAAAGAAAAAAGTCTAAAAGTGCAAAGTTTTCCTCCAGGGTGCTGATAAAAAGCAAAAATCTTTAGAAAGTAATAAATCAAGGAGTTGCACTGACTTAAGTATTACAATAGACCGGACAATTTTCAAACACAGACAGAGAGAGATGTTCTACCTTAGGGATGTTGACTCTGGACCAGAAGAGCTCCAGGTGCTCCCGCATTTTCTGAGGTTTGAACTTTGAGTAGAGGATGGCGAGCTCGGTGAACATCCCCATGTGAGCGCGCTCAAGACCAAGTGCGGCCTCCAGCAGAGCGATGAGCTCCTCGAAGTAGCCGCGGTCCTGATAGTAGCTTATCAGGTCTTCTAGCTCGTCGGCGTGGATCACTATGTGAAGGCCGCAGATCTGAGCAAGACGGAACTCCTCGCCATCCACACATGCAAAACACACCTGATGGGAGGGAGAGAGGAAAGACACCATGAAGAAAGATAAAATAGTCCAGGCTTTCATTTACTGACAACAGGCTAAATCCCAGCACCACCCTGAAGTTAGCCTCTGTTGCTCCTGCTCTTGTTACTCAAAGTGATTTCAATCATGCACCTTAAAGATGTGCATCTTTTGAGGATGATGAGATTTCAAGCTTGTTTGTTGGTCTTTTGTCTGAATAAGCCCTGGAGCTACTGTTGAACCCTAATCACACTGAGATTAAGTCAGTTATAATCCCTTGATTTCAAGCTGAACTAAATACATGAGTTAAATGAATAAATGAGCCTCTATATTGTACAAGACAGAAAAATTTAATTTTGTCCTCTCCAACCAAAACAAATTTTACCACTTTAAGTGGTAGCGAGTCTATGTATTCGTCTCGATTTGCATGCCACACCATTGCTCGAATTGTCCTTGATATCTCTCAGAAAACTTCTTGGGTGTACTGGTTTGAAACTGGTTTCAAGAGAACATCACAAATATGTACCCATTTTTCCATAAAATGGGGGCGGCAGTAGCTCAGTCTGGAAGGACTTGGGCTGGGAATCAGAGGGTCGCCAGTACAAGTCCCGGTCAGACCATATCTGGACCTTGGTTTGGTAGCTGGAGAGGTGCCAGATCATATCCTGAGTATTGTCAAAGTGCCCTTGAGCAAGGCACCAAACCCCCAACAGCTCACAGCAGCGCCTCAACAAGAGCAGCAAGGCCATCACTCTGACATCTCTCCATTAGTGGATGTCCATGGGGATCCTGTTTGTGCATGTGTATTTCAGCTATGAATTTCCCTTCAGGGATTAATAAAGTATGACTTAACTTAAAATCTAAACATGTTTGTGTTTCACTTCAATTTGTCCCCATCCTCATTAATGTGCTATTACGTCACTTTCCCTGTGTAACACACAGAGGAGGCGGCCTTCGCTCTCAAACACACCCTAAAAGATGGAAACTGAAAAGCCCCGCTCATGACTCTAGTTTTTCTTTATAACTGTGAGAGAAAGTGGCAGAGCTGTAAAACAACTGGACTATTTTGAAAAAACACCCAAAAGGAAACCTATTTAGATGTGATGATACACCTGCTCCATGATCCCTGATTAAGGTTAAGTCTCTTTAAAGCACTTCTCCATGCTCATACTAAACAAGATAACACAGGACTCTATTCACTCTCCTCAAAGAAAGGCATAAAAAGTCCTAAAATTACATCTAAAAAAAATTTAATTATCTTAACCAGCATTTTAGCTTACACCTTGAATTAATGCCCACGTACTTCCCCAGGCATTGCTGTTTCATTCCCTGCAAAGTCTAATGTATGTGATTTCCCTGTAGTATTGAAAGGTAGATGTTTCCATTAATGGTATAAAAAATTACAAGCTTGTACCTCACAGTTATTCCACACATCACACTCATGCAGCAGAATGATTACAGAAAAATTATCTTTTCTAAAACGTTCACTGTCCTGTTACACCAGCTCTGGGTAAGTCCTCGAGTAAAGTCCACACCAAACCATGATTAAATCATGATTAAACTTAGTTTGGGACTTAAGTTGTGTCATCGTCTGGTGACACAAGATTCATCCTAACCATCAGAGCATCATGTCCAAACTAAGCTAAATATTACTGCAGAAATTATATTTTAACTTGCCTGACAAATCAGTGAAAAGCATGGTGATAGGAATGTATGTGAAATATGACAAAGTCTTACAGCATACTACAGCTAATGCGAAATAACAATAGTGACATCAAGGGGAGAAATCCTGAACTGCAACATTAGGTAAAATAATGTTACTTTATCATAAAACAGATGAATCTATCTGATCTAGCTCATGGAATGCAAAAGTGGGAGTACAAAACAAAGTCATCATCTATTTCTGAAGGATGTAATGCACAGCTGACACCAAAGAGATGGTAATTTCTTCTGCTCCAACTCATCCTCCAATTATCTTACCTTTCAAAACAATGCAAGATAAACATGTTTACAGAGGACTTTTACAGGACTTTACATCTACAAGGAGATGGGTCTAAGAATTAAGTTGTTCCCTCTGCTAAAGTTGCAACTATCTAAGTTTGTGCAACATCTTAAATGTTAGCAGTGCATTAATGATGTTACACTTGGAATAACATTCAAACTAGGCAACGTCTAAACTTGTTTGAATGTGGGTGGTGTTCAAAGTCGTCAGGCCAATTATTTCAGACATTCATTTATCCAAAATCATGCAGAATGGAGATTGAAACCTCTTGACAGTCTGATTAAACTGATAAAACCTAAGAAAGACATCCATTAATCCCTTCTCAAGTGAGTCTAGCTGAACAGAAGCCAGCTTGTTTGTGTGCCAGTTACCTCCTTCCATGTCCGCGTGCTGTTTGCTTTCCTGGCGCTGTCCACAGCTGCCTGGTACTCTCCCAGGTGGACGAGTGTCGATGCAAGGCGAGCAAAGTTGGACACGTTGTTGTACAAGAGTTTGGCTGCTTCATACATTCCCTCTTCATAACATCTGTCCCCCACCTGGAGAAAAAGATTGAACAGACAGATATGCAAATTCCTATAAATATCTAGCAACATGCAAAGAATCCTCTAAACTCTTACCTGCTGAATGTGAGCATTGTTGGGCCCGCTGACAAACTCCTCCAGCTCTGCAAGACGGTTTGTTTTAGCCAAAGCAAAGATCAGCTCCGTCTCTACGTATGACTCTCTCGCTTTCTTTCTGGCCATCTGAAGGAACTTCACCAAGTCTTCCCAGTTATCTGCAAAACATAAACAGCTCCTTTAGTATTAATTTTAATATAGTGAGCAAAACTAGAACAGCTACCTGCTGGTAATATGCCTCAGTAAGATATATAGTTGCAACAGTGAAAGTACTGTGGTGAGTAGAGGAGGGACTGGGTGGTTTTTGTGGTGGTGTGATTGTTAGAAGTCTTTTTTTTTTTTTGACATATCACATCCATAAGCAAAGGATGAACATGAGGCCCAAAACCTTGACCTTTGATCTTCAAAATCAAATCAGTTCATCCTTGGGTTTGATTGGACAAGAGTGCAAAATGTGAAGAAAATCCCTCAAAACTCCTAAAAAAAAAAAAGGCATAAAAAGTAAAGACTGAGTCACACAGCAAGAACAAAAAGGCTTACTGTTCTTGCTGGCTGCATTGACCACCTCCATGTATGCTGAAGGATCGACCGCTTTAATGTATGAGTCGATGGCCTCCTTGACCAGGTCTCTCTGCAGCTGAGCTCTGGCCAACTGGCTCCACACTGCTGGTTCATTACAGCGCTCTGCAAACTCATAGGCACGATCCAAGTTCCCTATGTGCTCGATCAATACCTGGAGAAAGCAGTGGGAGAGACTTGCATTATATTATCTGACATAAAAATATTTTTGAAGTGTTTTCTAGCAATAGGCAGACTAATGAACCAGAGAAGGGATACAATAGAAATAAATGAAGGAGTCTCAATCATCAGCATTTGTCATCTTTTACTTTACAGAAATGACTTCAAATATAGACGCTGTCTATTATTACGACCATAATTTGTTCATTATTGCAACAAAACAAATATAGACATGTCAGGTTAGGCATCAGCAGCTCAGACTGTTGAGGCTTTGAGGGGAACCAGAGGAACAAGCCCTAGTATAAACCAAACTCTGGAAATTGTTTGGGTAATAAAGAGGTGCCAGTTCATTATCTGAGCCCTGCTGAGGCCCACTAAAGCAAGGCACCAAACCTCCAACTGCATCGACCCCCTTCTGTGAGCATCCCCTCACTCTGACATCCCTCCATTAGAGCATGAATCTTGTTTGTGCATGTATGTATCTCTAGACTGTGTGCATCATGCACAATAACAGAATTTAAACACTGAAGTTCCCCCTTGACAGTTAATGTAGTATATAAAATACAATACCATTAAACTAAAATGTTCACTTAGAGCTTCTGCACAACAAAGACTTACTGCCAAGGCTGTTTATCCCATGGCGTAAGCTTCATGCCCCACTTCTGGTTCCCGACCTACCAGCTGAGAACCACTATGTTTAAATAACTGTTGTGAAGCTTGAGCAGTAATACATTTATATTACCTGTATGGCTGAGGTGTTGACATCAAACTTCTTGAAAATGGCAAATGCCTCTTCAAAGAGCTCATTGCTGATGGCGATATTAGCGATGTCTGGGGCATCATAGTTATCTAGTCTGTTAATGTACTCCATCACACGAGTGCGGTCTGCCTTGATGGCTGTCAAAATCAGCAGATTCTGGAGGTTTCTAGGGGTAAATTAAACAGCGTAAGTATGAAAAAGATTCCTTTTTTAAATGCCTTCACTATTATAATAAACGACAGTTACTCTGCTGTACCTGTGCTCACTAAAAACAGAGTTATCCAGTACAATCTTCTCCAGCAGTTCAATCAGCTCATTGGGCAAGTCTGCAGTCATGAAGGCCTTTACTGACACCGACACCTCCTCTGGATCCTGAGTCTCTGACAGGGCTGTCTGCACCACCTAAAATGAGATTAAGTAAGGAAAACAAAGATAAAACAACCACTTATTCATAGTCTACATCTTTTAGGATGATGAGTTGGGTTAGAGCTCACCTGGTCGATGAGCTGTCTTCTGTAAGGGTTGTTTTCTTCCAACACATTCGCCCAAAGCTCTGGATCTTTCCGTCGTACCAGATATCTTGCCTCACTCTTAAATAACGAGTTCTCATTGCAAACCTTGGAGAAAATGTATCATGTTATTTAAGATTGATGCATATGAGATGAATCACGTCTAAATTTCAAACAATAGCGTCTACACACTTTGATGAGCTCCAAGTCACATTGGCCTCTCTCATACGCCACACAGGCCAAGTGGGGGTCTCTCTTCTCACAGTACTTTCCCACCACAGCGCTGTCGTAGAACGGGTTCTCCTTCAGGAAACGCTCAGGCGTGTTGTTGCTGTCAATGTAGATCTTGGCCAGGGCATTGTGGGTAGCTGGCTCCTCACATCCTTCATGGATTCGGGACTCCAGCCATGGCAAGAGAAGTTTTAATCTGGAAATTAAAGAAACACTGACTGCTTTCAGATATCAGTTACATTAAATAACATTCAAAAGAATCTGTCTATTACATGAATTCTGTACTAGAGATTCAGGTTTTTTCTTCAGTGCAACACACAGCTACAAAGCTAGATGGCATCATTGCACATTCAGCGGTCCTTCATTCAAAAGTCCCCCAAGTATTCTTTAGCACAGGTCTTCATGTTCACATTAATGGTTAGACAATGATAACAATCAGGATTTGCCACTTTAGTAGAAGTGGAACTGTTTATTTATATGCAATATTGCAGTATCTCTCAAGTGAAATAGAAATTACTAGTTTATTACAAATATGTACAGTATAACTTTCACCAAGCAGTCTGGACCACTTCTGTTCAGTGGGGTATACAATATTTGCATGTCCACTGTCAAACGTTGTGAAAAGTACTGATCTGTACCCCCTTATTTTTGGCAGCCTTACATTGAGGCACCAAGCATACAGATCAAATGTTAAAGAGTGGAGCTAGACTTACTGCAGTCCATTGACTGTCAAAATAATTTTCACTTTCTCCAAGACAGTGGTAATACTAGACATCCCCAGTCCAGTTTTGTACTAAGGTGAAACTAAGTTTGGTTTTTTTCCTATATAATTCTGAGGGTGGCATGTTGTCATCACTGGGTTTGATGCTAAAATGCGTATTGTGATTGGTGGGGAAAAGGTCAGGAACCCAGTCTATTGTGGTAGTTCTCTGGCAGGAAAAAAAATGAAGTCTCAAAATACCTTAAGTGGAAATCCGACATGGAAAACAGCCGCTTTAATCAATTCATGAGTGTTCCTTTATCAAGCATCATATTCACTGATAAGTACTGATGGGTGGGTTTCTGTAAAATAGGCAACATATAAAGCCTAATGGGATTTTTTAAATACCATGAACAATATCAACTGCCTGTCAAGCTTGCGTTATAATGTAGGTTCCTCCCTGGGGCAGCGCATGCCCACTGGGTCATATGTTTCGTTGCTCTGATATGCCCATAATGAATGTGACAGAGGGAACGCTCGTCCAATCACCCCTCCAAGCTGAGCCAAATGATCTGATCACCTCAGAGAACCTGATTGCTTGCATTTCCACGCAAGCAAGTCAAGATGTAGTGTTCAAAACTGTGACAACTTTAATGGACCAAACCAGACTGCTTGGTGGAAACACACAATTAGATATTCTAAAAGGCAGCAACTGTAATTAATACCTATTGGCTACCTAAAGTGGCAAAAGTCCATTTAATGTGTTGGTGATGTTGGATCCCATACACAAGAGGCTATGAAAGATAAGACAGGCCTTTATCCTTCTGTCTCACCTGTTCCTTTTCTCGACCTCCTCCACCAGCTCATCAGTAGAAAATTGTCCTCTGACCACCATGATGAGGTTCTTAATGACATCCTCGGAGCAGTCTACATCCAGCAGACCTCCTATTACCACAGGTAGACGACTGGGGTTTACCTAAAAAAAAAAAAAAAAAAAAGGACATCACAGAGGCAAATGTCAAAAGTGGTCCCAAATAAAAAGCACTTGGTCCAGTTAATAAATAGATATGTGCAGTGGACTTTATCTTACTTTCTGTACGTAAATTTCAATGTACTTCTGTAGATTATTGCGGTAGAGGTAGAGCACTAGATCATGGACGAAGTCAAAACGGTCGCACACGATGATGAGAGGAAGCTGATCTGTTAGTTTGGCCTCCTTCAAAGGAAAAAATGGGATTTGTTTCCGATTTAGAATATAATATAAAGTAGTATGAAACTTAATATTTGACAGTTTTTTACCTTGAGGAAGTTTTTAACCCTTTCCGGATCGTAACAGTTGCTTTCTCTACAGATCCTCTCCACCTCTTTGATTTGACCTGTTTTACAGGCTGCCTGGATGTACTTAAAGTGAACATCAGGCTCCTGGCTGAAATTCACTATTGAACCGAGGAAGTAAAACAAACCTTGGAAAGAGAAAACAGAATAGACGCAGCATAGCTGTCAGTTCAATAGCTACAGGCTGCAAAAAGCCCCACATATTGCTTATTTCAAAATCGGTTTGCCATATCCAGTGCAAGCAAAGACATGGCCCTACTCATGTGAGATATCTACCTTCATAACTCTTGAAGGATTCAAAGAGCTCCACTAACGCCTGAGTCCCCAGCTGCTCATGATACTTTGACGCCACCTGGACACACAGCTGCAGGTTCTGCCGGATGTTAGCTGACAACATGGCCCTTAAACACTCCAATGAGTCCTCTACTGATAAAGAGCCAAAGAAGTTCACCAGCCACTGGAAGGATGATCAGAATAAGAGAGATGAGGTTAGCAGGGCAAGATGGGAGCAGGAGTATCATTAAAGAAACAAGGAGTTAAAGGTGGTTGCTCCGGTGAGGGCAACATTTACAAGCGTGACCGATCTGCCACAGACGTACCTCAGGGTTGAGCAGATGTGTGTGCACCACAGCTCGTTTGATATCATACAGGTCTGTGTAATGTTCCAGAGCCCTCTGCAGCAGCCCTGCTTTCTCACACAGCTGAGCAACGTGGGCACGGTCATAGTGTGTGAACATCTGGTTCCCCAGGATGGCATCTGCGACCTACAAGTCAAACACATAAAACATGATAGCAATGAAGAAAAGAGAGAATGGTTTCTGGAGACTGAGAAAGGTGTGAAGGCTCACCTGGGGGGCGTGTATGAGGTTCATCTCAAGCAGACGTGTCTGTAGGTGCCCTTCAGCTGGACGGTTGTTCTTTAAAGCATCTAACAGGAAGGATGTGCACTGCTGGATCAGGCTGCCCTCCATAAAAACATCCACTATCTACCAAACGGAAAAGGAAAAAAATCAGATATGAAAAGAGGAAACAACGTAAGAAGAAATTATCTAGGATTTTGAATTTCTACCATCTGTGGACAATAATCAGAGTTAGCATGCAAGTAGGATTAGAGTCGCACACTATGAAAGAGTCATGGGCTCAGTAGCCAGATGTTCCTGCTTCTCATTTTCAGTGACATGTGTGGAGGCTACGATTGAAAACACAGAGTGATGATGTGGCTCTAAGAGGAGGAGGGGGGTCACTGACTCAGTGGATTCCTGGCATTGTTGGCACATCTGGAATAACAAAGATGGAAGCTCCCACACTGTTCACTTTGTGTGTTTGTGTGCATGTCTGATGCATTTTACAAGGAGGGCATGTGGAGGAGCAACACTAAGTCTCTAAGGAGTGAGGGGGTTTATTAGAGTGTGTGACCTGGTTGATGTTGGCCAGCGGCTCCTCATCCTGGACCAGCATCTGTGCGAACTGGAGTCCTTGGTCTGGATTGACCCGCATCACATTTCGCAGCAGAAACACCCAGTCTGGAGTGTAGCCAACCTACAGAAATACAATGTTATGATTAATTTATACAAAAAAAAAATTTATTAACCTTATTGTTAATTAAAAGCTGGTTTTATATTCTATGTTCAATATTTAATCTTTAAAATAATAAACAAGTAAATCAAGTTTTTGTAGGCAACACATTTTTCTGCAATTTTTAGGGGTTTCATTTCTTGTCTGTTTATATTGTTATGTGCTTTGTTTCATACTTAAAATAAAAACGTAATGTCCCTTTGTTGTTGCTAGTTTGATGTGGTCTGAGCAATCATAAGATAAAGAGCCTACCTTTAAAACATGTAAATTCTTTCTGCCCTAATATGATAACTCCACACACTAGCATTAAAAACCAATGTGTTATGTTGTCTAGGGCTGAGGAAGAATGTATACAGTCTTATCAAATTATTTTTGTTCAAATATTGTACTTATGCACTTACATGTTATATCAATGTTTAGCCCCCCTCAAAAAATGTACCTTTTTCAATCCTTTAGATGTTCCTGATGATTTTTAAGAAAGGCCAGTTGGAATTAGTTAGAAGTAATTTAAGCTTAAACTTTAGTGTTTAAGGTTAACTTACTTTATTTTATTTGACTTTAAATTGTTCAAGTATATTTGATGGCAAAGGCCTGAAATGTAATGTTCAAAAGGGCAGCAAGTTTTTCTGATTGAGAATCTAATTTGGAAAAAAATGACTGAAGTTTGATCAGCTGACTGAGATATTGATAGAGAGATAGCATACACAAGAGATACCATACACAAAAGAAAAAAGGTAAAAAAAAATGCAATATAAGTAATACAAACTCAACATAAAGAAAAATGTTCAAAACTACAATAATACCAGGTCATAACTGAGGTACTAATATTTTTTGTTTCATTTCCAGGTGCTGACTGAAAAATGTGCTGAATTAATAAATCCATTTTTTATGCACAGCTACATAAAGGAATAAAAAAGGGAATTGATTACCTTTTTAGCATACAGCACTATCTTCTGAAACTGTCCAGTCTCAGCGAAGCACTGGATCACCTTGTTGGGGACGTTTGCTCTGAGGTACACGCTGAGAGCGAGGGTCGGGTCAGAAGATTTCACCAGGTCTCCGAGTTCTTCTGAGCACTCCAGCTACAACAAATACCAACAATCATTGTTGTTTTTTTATGATCATAGTGACCATGATGTTTATGGGCTCAAATTCATTTACAGGTTGAAAACTTACGTCAAAGATAAAGAGGTAGATCCTCTAACTGACTAATGACTGATTTTCAACAATATTTCTTTGTCTGATAATAATGTGTTTTTAATTGAGGTATGTGCAAAGGTGTGTGCACTGTAGCTTTCCTTTTTTCCAGTCTCTGAATTGCACATAATCGTTTAATAATCATCTGATGGCAACACATGCATGTTGTGCTCTGCACAAACAAGTCCATGGTCAAAAAATGTTTTTGTTTTTTTTACCTGTCTCACTGTCATCGTGGCATTTTGATCTTAGAGCATAGCCCCTGATGTGCCACTTGATCTTAGTGGATCTACCCCAAAGCATTTTAAACACCACCTCAGTCTTCAAAAGTCTTTGATTTTCAAAACTGCATCTGACTTAATAAAGCTAATATGTTGCCTAACTCCTCTGGTCCTACCTTGTCTTCCTTCAGCCATTTCTCCAGTAGCTGTTTTCGTCCCTGCTGCAGGACCGGCCTGCACAGCTCCAGAGACTCAAACTTGTTGAGCTGGCCCTGGTCCAGCAGGATACCAAAGTACTGCAACAGAGGAGAGGCCTGACCGGGCTGAGCTGGGACACTCTGAAACTTACGGATGGTGTCTGCTGTCCGCAGGATTCCCTGAGGGGAGAAGAGATTGAGAGTACAATAATAAAGGAATTATAGGCATGAAGGCAAAAACAAGAGAGCAGGGAAAGTGAATATCAGATCGTGTTCTTGTTTTTGCAGCATATAAACATATTTTGGATTTCTATTTTTGACACTGTTCATTGGAAAAGTTGTAAACCACCAGCACAAGAAACTCAAAGTTTCTTTTCCTAGAATTACTTTGGACTCTTTGTCAACAAACCCAGTGCATATGAGAATGTGTAAACACCATGATGTGTCAGTAAATAGAGGTGTACCTTTGGTGCTGATGCAGCCACCTTTGCGGCTTCTGAGTAACTTCCCTGGGAAAACAGCGTGTTGAACTTTCTGGCAAAGATCTCCTCAGCTCCGGCCAGGTTTGACCTCACAGCCATCCTCAAGGCTAGATCAGGGTTCTGCAGTACGTTGGTGGCATAGTTGACGATGTTTTCTTCTTCAACACACACAGACAAGACCTTAAAAGAACGAACAGATAAACATGTTCATACTCCTTAGATGATGAGTGAGGCAAAGCAGCAGAGGACAAACTTTTCATCAGTTTTAGGCCCCTTTAAGCAGCAGGGAAATAACATGTTATCTAATACATGTTTGAGGAAGGAATAACATTTAAATACTCCTTTTTTTAACATCTCAAGCAGACACCAGCAGATGTTTGTGCTGTAATCTATAGATAATAGGGGTGTAACAGTTTTTTGTATTCGTGACGGTTCGGTGCAAGTAGTCCCACAACGAATACGTCCGAACCTTAATAAAAACAAACAAACGAAAATAAATATGACAGTATTCAACTCTAATCTTGGTGCCAGCAATGCTGTTAAGTGTGGTTGCTAACTGCTACTAAACCACCAACGAAGAAGAGGAAGTAGCCCTCATATTAAAACACACATAGAAGAAAAGGCTTCCGCTGCAAGAGCGGCAGAGCAGTGAGACCCGCTGCCTGTTTCTCCCTCACCTCAGCGTTTTTTTCATTTAAAAACTCAGATGTTAAATCAAAGAGGGTTGAAGATATTACTGCTAATACATTTGAAAGACTAAACACGGACTGATAGAAGTAGAGAACACCGACTGCAAATGTGTATTTAAGCGCTGCTCAGGCTGGTTGTATCTTGTGTTTACATGAGCAAGTCTGGGATCCTTCACAGACACGAGTCAGGATTTTGCACACGGAATCACTGCACCAGCTTTTTTTTTAAAATTCAAAACGGTTTTACAGCAGTCTTCATAAATCATAAATATGAGAAATTGCTCTAAAAATCATGTATTTTAATTTGCAAATTTATTTATTTTACTTTTGTAAACCAGGAGATATTGGGCTGTTTCTGGTTTGCCCGTTTTCCATATTTTTTTGTTTTCCTCTTTTTTGTCTCATGTTTAATACCTCACTGATAGTTCTTAATAACACTAGACAGAACAAAGTATTGATCAATTGATACAAATTTATATTTCAAACATCTGAATAAAGTATTAGCTGCACTAACATTAGTAAAAGAAAAATAATAATAAGTGAGGGAAATTTTGAATTATAATTCTAGGACTTTTTCTTTTTAATCGATGAACCGAACCGTGACCTCTGTGAAACCTTACACCCTTAATAGATAATAGATGGCTTTTTTCCTCACCTGCCCCTTCTTGTTTACCCCAATAATTCCTGATGTGGCTTCATGAGGAGCTGTAACAAAGATGGTTTCTGCACTGATTCGGTTCATGTAGATGCACACCCCGGACTCCAGGTCGTACAGGTGAATGTACCCATACTTCGTGATCAGGTATATTACACCATGCTTATTTCCAATCTGAGGAGAGGATCAAAGAAGGCATATTAACTCCAAGAAGTTGCTTGTTGTTTAACCAAAACTCATAATTGAGCAGCAGTAGTCCTTCCGTACCTGCATAGCAACAGGAAAGTCTGTCTGTGCCTCAGGAGGGAAGAACACATCCACTGCTTTCTTTGCAAATGGCTGGTTTCCTGCAGCTGGCTGGCCAACTTCAATGATGTGCAACTAGGAGAAGAAAGCCCACGTGAGCACAGTGGGCAGAGAACCAAAGGAAACAAATATGAGACATGGACACAAGCTCTGAAATGAACTGTGACTGTCTTGACTTTAACTATTTTAAAAACATGACATACAAAGCTGTTTTCTTCAGTTGATCTTAACTAAATCACAACCTTTTAAATTCAGAGCACCATGTTCAGAGATTACATTAACTGACTGTGCACTAAGCATCACAGGTGAAATCCTCTTATTCAATCCCTCACCTTCCCTCCTGCCTGTGAGCGCACAGCAAAGCAGAAGAGAGTGGAAGGTTTGGCATTTCCCTCCACTTTGAACTCCCCGAAGGCAGCAGCGTGGCCCTCGATGGGCTGGGACACTTTCCTGTCAACAGAGTACAGCTGCATCGCCCCCACTACACGGTTTTGCTGCAGGACAAAGAGATGAAAACAAGAGCAGAAAAATAATTAAAGCACTTCAGTCCGTCACAGAGAAACTAATCAAAAGGTTTAGATCAAAGATGGATCAAAGTTGCAGCTTAGACAAGGCCATGCTGAAATGTTCATTTGGTTTAACACAGCAGTTTTATGATCCAAACAATGTTTCTGGTGTTTCTGATAAAGAGTGGTTGACAAATAAGAATCTAAATTTGACATTTTGATGAGAAACTGCACAAATCTGGACTCAGCAGATTGGTGGCAGATACATTTACAATGGCAAGTGATTGGTTTTAAAGGGGGAAATATGCAAAAACGGGTGATTTAGCAAACACAACATGAGTACGAGAATTCATTTTAACTATCCCTGAGCTAAATTAGCAGTTCTGCTATATTTATGTTCTTTGGCCATGCAAAGTACAACGCCCCCTCTATATATATTATCTATAATAGAAAAAAAAGACCATTGCACAGGAGCCCCAAACATGAGATTGGAAGTGGTTAAGAGCTACATGTGTAAAAATCAGTATGCACATCTATCATAGTTAGATATAAAAAAAACTGTGACCATCCTCTAAAATGTACAGGAAGTGCACTACAAACAGTTAAAGGTCAACTTTGGCCATTTTTGTCTGTTGTGGGCAGCATCACTGGTGTCACACCTGAAGGATCTCCACCTACAGATTTCATAGGGTAGGGTTAGGGTTAGGGTGCTGCTTGAAGCCCTTGATTTTATTGAAACTGTGCTTTAACTTTTTTTTCTCTTCAAAGTATACATCCATACATTACTTTTTGTTGTTATCCATTTTGTTGGTATCCTTTCTAGCACATTTCTCCTGTTTTGTGTGTTTTTTTGTTTACTCTTGGTGTTATTGCATTAATAAAATGCAAGGCTGGCACTTTTAAATTTGTACAGCCTGGAGAGTGTTTTAGAGAAGATGGTTTTGACTGAACAGGGGCAAAAGGAGTAAATTAACTTATGGTGGACTTTTCACCAAATGAGGTTGACTTTTCATGTTATTTTTCAGTCATTAGTGACAAAGGTGTGTTTTCCTACTTGTGCAGAAATCCCAATCAGCAGCAGCCACTTCTGTTGTTCGTCAGTTCTGTAGTTGATGATCTGACATCCAGCCAGACTTGCGTGCCGATCAAAAACTTTGGCTGGTTGGGAATCCCCCTCCATACTCCAGTGAAAGACGGCCGTGTCTGTCACCAAGGCAATGGTGTTTACCGAGATCCACTTCCAAAACATGACCTCCTCTGTCATGGTGTGAGCCTTCATCTTACTCTTCATCTCAATGTTGAAGATCTGCAGTGTCTTAGCAGCTGATGAGAAAAAAAAGAGAGAAAAGTGAGAGGATGAAGGTATTAATGAGCCATAACAGTCAGACAGATGGGGAAAACTACAATAACATTTAAAATAGAGTATGGATAATATAACCTGTCATCCAATTACAAAAATATAACTTAATGTCCCACCTGTATGCACAATTTATAACAGCAGTTCTCAACTGGTTTAGCCTTAAGACCCACCATGACCTCTAGAAAATATTCAACCATTGAAATGTATATAAAGAAAAAATATTGCAGTTTGAACCTCAGATGGACATGACTGAGCAAATACACTGGATTGGGCTGAAAAAATCAAGTTCAATATTTTCTGTGAAGTACCAGCAAATGATTGTTGCAATAGCAGAATTACAAAATTGGAAAAGATTTTGGTAAGAATCAAACAATATTGATGCATGTTTGATACCATGGCACCAAAATAAAACTCATAGACCCACACTATTGGGCAATGTTTTGTTTTTAATTATCAAAAATTGCAATCAATCTAAAAAAAAAAAAAAAAAAAAAAAACATCTCAGTTGTACAAAAAAATTGACAACATTTCCATATATTGAAGTTGTCAAAATTCTTCTCTACTCTTCAATACCGTGTGTTTCGACAAGGGTTGGGAATCATTCAGGGTTTTTCTGATACCAATGCTAAATCAATACTTTTTATACGGTGCCTGAATCAATACTTATGAGAGGAGAAAAAGTGGGTTGTAAGTTGGCAGGAGAATAAAAGCTGTCTGGGTATCATAAATAATTTGCAAAATATCTTTAAAAGATGCCAGTAGCAAATGGGATAAAAAAGGAAACCAGTTTAACTTCACCTATTAATCACACAAATTCCAATTTCATGCATTTCATTTGTGGTAAGCGGGTCGCATGGGGGGGGCAGGGTATCAAATTGAAGTATCATTATCTGTGTTGTAATTCAGCCTGTAAGGTAATGGACGTGTTGGTACGGGTGCCATGTCAGTACCAGGCTGTACTACTCATCCCTAGTTTCTACATGTTAAAACTGTCTCGATTTTTTGATGAATGGCGGTATCAAAATGTACAGGAACGTGGTGATCCTTAGTCTTATAACCATATGAGTGAGAGAGAATTGTATAAAACATGCACATAAATGGCATATTTGGAAAAGTAGCTGGAACTGGCAAGGAGTGATGAACAACAAAAATTTGGGCTCCATGCAGTTAGTCCACTAAACTACTAAAGTCGGCTTTCTTTGTTGTCGGAACCAGCATTAAACGTCTGCTAAACTAATCATTAACATTTTATAATTTGAGGCTCACAATCCCGGTCAAGTGCTCCATCTAAACTGTAACACAGCATCCCTTTATTAGTAGTCATTGTAGCTGTTCTTAATGACTCCTGCTTTGCTGTCATAATGCTCTTAAATACAATTCTTACACAACCACTAACTAATAGCATCAATAGCAGCGTGAGAACGGCATGGTTTAATACTATTTTGATCTTGAAAGTAGGTATAAAATTGTCCAGAAGCTATGTCAGGTTAGACTCACATATAAGTGAAGCACTGAGAGACAATATACAGCACAAGAATGTGGACGTAAACCTGCAAAGAGGATCAGCCAACAATAACCACAGTATGTAAACTAACTTTGCGTCAGAGTGATGTTGTCTGAAGAATGTGTTGTTACTTGACTTTGGACTACTCCACTAAACTGATCAATGATTTGGAGGAACATCTCTAGAAATATACAAATTCTACTTGTAAAACAGAGTAATATAAAATAGATGTATGTACAGTATGTCCGCTTTAAGCTTCTGTACAGCATGAACTTTTGCCACAAATTCTCATCTCTCACTTGTACCCACTAAAACAAACCTGTGACCCACTATTTTTCACCCACCAGTTGAGAACCACCGTTCTATAAGAACAACAGAAATCCGGTCATCACGAAATTTCTGCTAAAATGTTCTTGACATTTTTCTTCAAATAAACAAAGGCTGAATCTCTCATTGTGCCTTCAGGTACAAAAAATATTTCAAGCATACATTATGACTTGAAACACAGAAAAAAAAACATTTCTTAAGACATGTGGATGAATCCATGGATGTTTGAGATAAATGGCTGTTTTGGTTTGATGCTCTGTCACAGGCCATTCACACATCTTGACACAACACACCACTGTGCACAGTGAAGAAATATTTTCACAGAGTAAAATAAATTGCAAATTTGCTATTTACATTTTGTTACTGTACGTGAAAGGAATGCACCTCTTCCACTGGCTTAAAGCTTTAAAAATTGCTGGTATGTTAAAAAAAACATTTACAGATACAAACGCTATGCTAAATTACCAAAAGTGACCCACGTGAAGAGGTTGAAATGGCAATGCTTCAGAGCTGACCTGAACCACACAGAGCTAGTTCATGTTTACCACATTTGTCACGCTGGAGGAAACTGTTGACAGCATGCTCTGTGGGTCTGAGGTCCTTCATAAATAGATGAGGTGTTGACTTTAAATGGCATTTCTAGTATTCTGCATGTAAAGCAACCTTAGCAGGAGTGTTGTTTGCATTCAGCAATCTAAAGGTTAACATATCAGAAAAAGATGTATGTAACAATGTATAGGGTTCAAGGTCTGGTGGCTTTAAAGCTCCATAAAATATCAAGTGTGATAGGTTCAAGGCCTAAAACAAGGTTAGTGAGAAATAAGCCACAGGGTCTGATGCTCTATACAGACAAAGAGAGGCTAACCTAAAAAGGCACTTCTGTTTGAAAACGGGCCTATGGAGGGGTTTTGTGGGTATTCAACAATTCAAAGGGTGCTATATTAACCCATTAAAGCCTGAAAACACAAATTATAGCCAGAAAATTCTCATTTTTTTGGAACTGAAATGTTAATTTCATTTTCTACTAAAATCTAAAAATTCCAAATTTCCATAAAATGAACATAGCTATTTTTGTATCTGATTTGATATATTATGTGCTTTTGGTGACAATCCACTTGAGGGCATTTTTATCATTTATCAGATTGTATTCAGATTTTTTTCAGCAATTTATTGATGAGATAGAGGTATCATAAAAGTAGGTGTCAAATATGATACAACAGGCTTTAAGGTGTTAAAGGATGTTTGGCTGGAAATTTATTTAATTTTTTAAGGGATGTACAATATTATTGTCAAAGTATTAGTAATGGCAGATATGAACATTTCTGCCAATATATTTGTCTTAGCTATATATTGGCAGAATGGTCAAACTGACCCTCATGCTATATCTAAAGCAAAGAATTATGTTTGAAGAGTTTTAGACAAACATGACGTACCTTAGCAGAAGTTTAGGATTTTTATTTTCATTCCTTAAACTTTAAAATAGTGTTTTTACGGATGGAAGTTTTACTGTAACTATGTTTAATGGTAATTCTTTGCACTTAAGAAGAATGTCATTTTCAAGCACTCTGTCAGGATTGTCCCAGTAAAACAAAAAGCTCATGGAGCTCAATTTGTCACAGCACGTCTGTAGTAGATTGAGCTTGTTTTACTCTGTTAAAAATATATTTTACAAACCGTGAATGTATTAGAATAGAATATCATGTAAAAGATAATTTTTCTCATGATTTACTTCAGTCAAACTTTTACATATTCTAGACTCATCTCATGCAATGTGCTGAAGACAATCACCGGCACCCTTCACAAGGAGGCTAAGCCAGAGGGTCACTGATGAAAGGGCAGGATGTTCACAGAAGTTGTATCAATGTAGGGCTGGGCAATTAATCGAAAATTAGATTAAATCGCAATATGGCCTGCTGCATTTTTCAAATTGCAAAAGGTGCAATATTTCTTTGACCTGAAATTTGTTTCAAATTACCACTTTTAAACAGTTTTTTGCAGCAGATGTTATGCATGACATATTATGCAATCATTCAGGTGGCATTTTTTTAGAATAGTCTACAAAAAACCCTGCCTTCTTCATTTTTGTGTTTTTTTTCTTATTAAATATAACAATGACAAAAACCCCTCATTGCAACAATTCATATCCAGCTGGCAATACAGGTCAAAATCATCAGAATCAGACATTAAAAAAGAACTGTTCAACCCTTGTTTAGGAATAAAAGGAAGTTTGAATACCAAATCGCAAATGCAATATTGGGGGAAAAAAAGCACAATTAGATTATTTTCCAAAATCATTCAGCCCTGTATCACAGCAGATTTATGGAAAGTTGACTGGAAGGGAAAGTGTGGTAAGAAAAGGTGCATCTCCATGAAAGCTTTTTGGAGATACCAATTTCCTTTTTCAGCAGGACTTTGCATTTTTCCCACAGTGAAGCCAAAACTACAAGAAACTGGTTTACTGGCCATGGTATTACTGTGTTTGAACCCCATAGAGAATCTCAGGGGAAATGTCAAGAGGATGATAGGAGACACCACAATCAACAATACAGACGAGCTGAAGGCTGCTATAGATTAACCTGGGCTTCATAACACCCAGCAGTGCCACAGACTGATTTGCTCCACACCACGTCACATAGATACAGTCAGTTCTGCAAAAGGAGCTCCAACCAATTACTGAGAGCATAAATGAACATAATTTTTCAAAGGATCAACATTTCTGTATTATTAATCCTAGCTGGTGTTTTGTGTTATTCTAGTATTTTTGGGATGGTAGATTTTCAATTTTTGTGAGCTGTAAGCCGTACTCATCAAGATCAAAACAAAAAAGTCTTGAAAAATTTCACTTTGTAATGATGAATCTAGAATATATGGAAATTGAAAAACTTTTTCATGATATTCTATTTTTTTTAAACATACCTGTATAATGTACATGTAAATCCAAAGAAATGCCTTTTGGTTTTTATTACTGAAGGTCTACATGTTAAAGAGAAATCATTCACAGTTTATGATGAATAATTTTCTGTCTTGTTTTCTGTCTGTTTCTAATACAAACAGACTTCAAAATAAGAGGAACAGGTCAATTTTAGAAAAGTAAACTTGTTATTACTTACAATAAAAAAGTGTGTGTATATATGAGTTTCAGCTAAAATTATTTCAGAAATATCTGCACATCTGATATACAAAAAATCCAAGTATTATAAATCCCTACTTTTTTTTAGAAATGCATTTATACAATAATAATAATACAAGCAATTCTACTCTTGTTCAGAAGGAAAAGAGGAAAAAAAACACTATCGCCTTCATTGTGGCATGAAACCTCAGACAGAAATACCTCAAAACCTGTGCAAATAAAAAGCTGCATACCAGCAGAGGACAGAGAGAGCGTCACTCTGTACATAGTAACCTGCTGACACTTCCTGTGCTGCTGACCTCTGATGATAGAAACGGCAGCTTCAAGAAGCTCATAATGACTATCTGAGTTCACCTGGAGAAAAGTAGGAGTTCAGGTGAAGGATAACCGCACCCTATGTTATAAAATAAAATAAAATAAAATAAAATATTTCTGCTGGTAATATATGATTAAAAACTGTGTTTTACACAGTAGGTTCCCAACTATAATACATTTAAAGACCTGGTTGACTTCAAAACTATTCATATCATGTACACAGGAAATAATCAACTACTAATGAACAATATTCCAGTGTGTTTTCAACAGATGGGAAGAAAACAAAATCTGAAAGGTGTATCTAATAGCAAAAACACCGATTGTGAACATTGCAGTGTTTAAAATGACAGTTTTTTCAAAGGCCATTTACCATACTAATGATCTATTCACTCCTCCTAATAATTCTTAGTGAATGTTTTTAAATGATCTGTTGAATTTATATGTTTAATTTATTGTTAGAGAGCCCTCCTCTCAGATGTTACTGGACCATATGTAATCAGTCTTCCTCAGAGACAGTGTAAGGCCACAATTACAGGGAGATGACCCACTAAAACACAGCCCTTTTTAGGTTTTGTTTCTGTGTGCATAGTAAAATAATGTAAGCATCCAAAATAAAACTGGGATGTTTTGAAAAGCCATATTAAAAATCCTTGCTCTGTTTTAACAGCACTAGGGAAATACTCAGGGGAAAAATAGAAATTTTTTTAAAGGGAGGCTAATGATTTAGTCCTCATCAGTATTCTCTAAGGTGAGGGAAAACATTTCTAGTAGTGATAATATTTTTTGCAAAGTTGCCTTTTGCTGATGTGCTGCAGTCGGACAGCTAATGTTCCCTGACATTGCATAGTCATATTTAGACAATTTGGGAGATTTTAAACTATACTCATACATCCTTCTGTATATTTGTATGAATAAAAGCTTATCAAACGTTTTGAACTGTTTCAAAGGAGGGAAGGAGCCTGGAAACAACTTAGCAGTAACAAGGCTTGGCAAAGAGTCAGTTGACTCGTCATCTTTAGTCCCTGATGCTATTCTAAAAGCTTGGTTTTGGCGTGATTGAATACGTTTTAGCGAATAAAGGGAAGGACTTGATAAGTTTTAAACTTCATCTCAAGCCTATCTCCAAATAGGTTGCACTTCTTTACAGAAAATATGCTTGTATTGCTCTGTCCTTCAGCAAAGCTGATTAAATGTATAAATGAAGATGAGATGGACACAATCAGGTGAAAAAAATGCATGATTTTGGCAAACACTAAAGCTGTAGTACAAGCTCACATACAGCTAAAGATAACAGCCTCTTTTATGTGCAATAAGCCAAGATCTGCATGTTGATATGTCTGTTGGCACATGCTCAGAAAGAGCAGAGAACGGGCCTCTCTTAAGGTTTAACATCTGATGATGCATACCACACATACATACACATCCACCAGCGTACAAGTCATGCTAACACATGTATAGATCTCATTAAAGTAGGATGTGTGCCAACAGGTAAGAAGAGTGGGAGTGTCAGTTCTCAGCAGTTGGATTAATCAGTGGTCAGAATAGCTCTGCCTACTTGGAAATGTGGGGAGCTTGTATGAGACAGACATGGCCACTGTGTCATCACTAAAAGATCATCAGACCGGTAGACATACAGAAAGCAACTCACCGTCTGAGAAAATGCAGAAAGCAAAAAGGGAGAAAAAGCAAAGTGTCAATCAGGTGAGAGATCGAAGACAAAGATAGACCACAGGGAGGGGCAAACAGGGGCATTAAATCCTCAGAGGGCAAGAGGGAGGGAGGGAGAGAGAAGCATTAGAAGCAAATCATCATGATCAGCGCTTGTGTTTGTGCTCTAAGGGCTAGAACCAGAGGCATAAAATCAATCTGCACAACCAATTAAGTACAAGGAGGCAATAGAGCTGAGTGCACTATGCATATTTACAGCATTGGCTCAAGCATTAGTCATTGCAAAACTGTGGCATTCCCACGACAAAATTTAGAGATGGCTAAATCTGTTCAAACTAAAGACAAATAAACAGCTTGTGCCATGCAGAGTCCGTTCTGGGAATTAAACCAACAATAATAACTCAGCACTTGGTATGAAGCCACTAATAATAGCAGCAAACTGCTTTTTCTCACAGTTACACGGTATCTCTCAGCTAACAGATAACCTTAACTGTGCGGCTGCCTGAATGTGCTGCTGTTTATCTTAATGTATACGCTCTTACCTTTCAGGGCGATGACCTTACTGGCGGGATTCATGATGGCGCTGTCGGCAGAGATCGGCCTCCTGATCGGGTTGGTGGGGTCTGACATGTCCACGATTACCACCTGGTTCTGCTCACCCACCTTTTCTCTGATACAGATGAACTTATCTGACTCCATGGTCAGATAGCTGAACCCGATGTTGGCTGGGTTCACACCCATGTTCTGCAACTGGAGAAAAAAATAAGAAAGCAAAACATCAAATTAGTGTTTTTGGCAGGCGGTGGTGTAAAAGGTGGATGACATTTTCTACACTTTGGCCTTTTTTTGATACAATTTGTTTGATTGTAACACAACATCCCGTATTTGAGTTTCCAAAATATCAAAGCTTTGAAAAAGAGCAAAAGAGAGAGAGGAGTAGCGGCCCATTTAAATTCACACACCAGTAAATATACAGATATTTCTAAAGTCCTTTTGGTGTCTCAGAAAATTGCATTTGTAATGTTCTGTATTTTCCAAACACTGAAGCAGAGGAGATCAAAATGTTGCCAATGTTTTGTGTAATTTAGACAATGTGCAGGAGTTTGCTTAAAATTTCTGGTCATTAAATACAAGGAAAAACCCAAGCCCAGGGCTTCAATGTCTGTTGATGTGTTGTCAAAAAAGGTATAAGAAGTGTAAAACTCTGGCATCATGATAACCCTACAAGTGTATTGCTAGAACATTGCTGACAACCTGGCAAACAGTTTTTGACTATGCAAACACTTTATAAATGTCACCTTTATTCTTTCTTGAGTGTCTCATGTTTGCCTAGTGACTGCTCCCTGAGAAAACTCACGTAAAAGGCATACAATCACTTAAACTCATCCATTAAATTAAAAAAAATATACAGTGCTTAACAAATTTATTAGACCACCTGTCATATTTGTCTCAGAGACCATCCAGCATCATGAAGTGCTTTAATGCGGACTCTTTCATTTTCAGTGAGCTCTCCAGGTTTTACTATTTTGAACAGGAATGAGGAATTTCAAACTGAATTCACCTTTTTATACCCAAGTTTGAGCCGGCTCACTGGGCTTCTCTGAGAAGTCAGAAATGAATCAAGCATAACATTCAACCACTAAAACTCATTTTTCTGTTCAGGAATGCAAGTAAATAAATATCATTTGACATATTAATCAAGAAATATTAATGTGCTTTACTATTTTTTCAGTTTTTTGTAAATCAGTAAATTTGGAAATTCATGGATAACAATAATAATTATATTTTAGCATTTAAAATATCATTTGGGTTAAAGAGCTTCTACATATTGGTGTATTAACCATTGCAGAAACATAAAAAATTATTTTGGTAATTACCAGTGTTTTAATTTAGGGCAGCTGTGGCGTAAACCTTACTTTGGGTGGTGGTCTAATAAATTTGTTAAGCACTGTATAATTCATGTTCTTGTTTCACATAAGAAGGGTGGTTACAGCCGCATACTGTAGAGGACAGCTTTAGCTTTTAATCACCTGAAGAAAAACACTGGATGAAACGTTACGATCTACAAGACCTCTTTCTGGCATTGAGTAACTGTGCAGCTATACTCTCTTTTTCTGTTTGTTTCATTCTTAACAGTGAAAATAACAGATCGCCAAGCTATTATTTCATTGGAAAGAATGAGCAGCGAGCTGATATGTGACTTCAGTTTTAAAATATCTCAACCAAAACATAGTAAGTCTAAACTTCAACCCCTCCCTGGGAGTTAGACGCCTTCACACAGTACACAAATACTGAACAGTAGAAGTAGAGGAAGTGGATAAAGAAGGAGAGCTGGGATGAGCTCTGTGATTGTGTGATTCAATGAAATCATATGAGAAATGGATGAACATGAGGCCCAACAACCATGACCTTTGACCTCCGAAATCTAATCACCTCATCTTTAAGTCGGAGTGGATGTTTGTGCAAAGTTTGAAGAAAATCCCTTAAAGTTTCCTTAAATTTTTTGTTCATAAGAAAGGAATCAACAAATTACCTTGACCTTTGACCTCCAAAATGTAATCACTTCATCTTTTCGCCTTAGTGGATGTCTGTACAAAGTCTGAATCTCTCAAAGCATTCTTAAGCTATAAAGCAAACATTAGGCCCAATGACCATGACCTTTGACCTAAAAAATCTTAAACTGAAGGGATTGTTTACTGTGCAGAGGTCGTCGCCTGTTGGACAAACTCTGGCCTGTTTTCATGGTCAGACAAGGAAAACTGTCAGCATAGTGATTATAAAAGAAGCAAGAAGTGATTATAAAAAAGATTAGTATCAGCAATCAGCTACACTGTTATTCAATTATTTTGGTATCAGCCCTGAATTTTATAATCAGCATGTCCCTACCCACAACATAAAGCCTCCAGCCTTGGCTATCACATGTGCAAAGGTGTAAAAACATGGCTATGGCTGCATAAGAGAATTAACATTTTCTTACAGGTGGACTAAAAGTCAAGTCTGCTCAGTGTTGAACATTCCACTTCATGAGACCAATGAACGCGTCACGCCTTCAGCAACATTACAAAAACATGTAGGGAAAACATATTCATGGTAGCAGCTGACATTTGGAGGGAAAAGGCAGCAGGCAGAGTTTGGATCTAAATAGCAGTGGTTCTACTAATATTTTCCAGTGATATTCCTTAAGGTTTGTTTCCATTTAGGTCTGGTGGTACTGGTCAATGAACACAGGATGTAAACCTGACATATAGTTTCTTAGCAATCCTGAAAAAGAGCAGAAAGATTTTAGATAATCTTAGGTTAAAGTAAGACATAGAGCTCATCCAAATGTGCTTGTAAACAGTCCACTGTGAAGATGTTTAATTACTACTGGATTATTCAGTCTCAACAAGTCAACACAAAATACAAGCCCCAGCAGATATAAACTAAAACTAGGAATAAATTTGAATCTTTTACCAAAGCCCCATCAGCTAATTTAATTCATTATTCAGCATATTTACTTTTCTAATAAGAGGAAGTCCCAAGACACAACAACAACAGCACAAAGATCAAGTTGGTGTCAACTTCTGCTGTGTCAAATCATGGCAGAACTAACAAACATGAAACCCTTCAGCGAGGTGAAGCGGCTGCTGAACAGAGGAATTATTGTGCACATTGTCAAACTGACCGTGGAGTGAGCACGCACATACACAAGAACACACACTCCCTCTCCCTCTGATGACTGAAGCGAGTGCATTATGCAGTCTGAGGCAAGCGGAAAGGAATCCTTACGCTCATCACAAGGACTGCACTATCTCTCTGCTGGCTGGGGGAGCAGGACAACAAATCCCCACCGCTGAGCCTTTTAAATCATGTCGTCTACAAAACAGGAAGGATGGCACATCAGTCAGGGGTGAACAGAGGGGGGTCCAATAAGAGGAGCTTTTACAAAGTGAAGAGCTCAATATGATTATTTTTAAGAAAAAGGATTCAAATGGTTTCACTCCAAAACCTGGGACTAGATTGCAATTTAACACTGCGCTTATGATTTTACTTCAACATGTTTATTTTATATGAAGTAACAGATTTATTACTCAACTCTGAAGATCCTCTGAGATTTATGAACCTTTTTTATCCCCTTTTAGCTCTTTGTTCTGGATTTATGGGCCACTAACTCTACCCTTAACTTAGCCCTTTCTTCAACATCAATAAGGCCAGCTTCAATATAATCATTTATTAACTTTTAACTAAAAGTGTTGGCATGGCATAAGTCCAGAATAAACTAAGAAATGTTTTTTTTTTGTTTCAGTTACACACATTATGAGTTTTTCATGAACAGCAAGAAGTTGGAATACAACTTGACACCCGTTTGAATCTGAAACAAGCAGTGAACTGACAAAATATCACCACAAAAGTCCTGTGGGGAGTTTTTGAAGTTTTTGTAAGCAAAATCAGACCTGGCCCTACAAACACTACATTAGATGGGAGAAAATTCTGTAAACGTGGAAGAAAACTGAAACCAATTTTGCCTGAGTCTTGAATTTAGACTGTTAAAAAGTTATTGACCACTTTTAGAATCAGGATTTTTTGGCAGGGTTAAATGGGGGTATGAAGGACAACCCAGGGTAGAGCTGGGCGATATGCCTAAAATTTGTATCCTGTTTGTTTTATTATCTTTCTGGTGACGGGATTATATTGACGTATTACAAGATGAAAAGAGACAATGCATTTAAATGTATATTCAGGTGTCACCAGCACTTTAACCCTCTAAAACATGCCTTTGATGGCATAAACAACTCATGTCTGAGCATAATATCACAAAAAAATGTTTTAATAAGTCTCTGTGTGTTCAGTTGTCTGTCACTGCATCTGTTTCAAGTTTTAAGTTTCATTTCTCTCCTGCTAAGGTGCATTAAGCTTCTACAAAAAACACCGCATTTGCTGATGTAGGCGTTCACAATTAACGTTAGTTGTGTCAGAACTTCACAGCATTTGGCCAGGTACATTTCTTCATGAAGTAAAGAGTAAAGAGCCACAATGAAAGTTTTTAATGACAGTAAAGTTGTTTTTTTGCTTTCTACCAAGCTTCTTTGGCATGAGTTTGTGAGAGTTACTGGTGGGGGGTATTGTAGTGTGTCAGCTGCTAGGGGAAACAATTAGCTCGGATGTAGCCACAGCTGCAGTTTAATCAGAATTGGACCACATTTCTCTTTTAAAACAAGAGCAAGGAGCTACACCAAGAGTTTTCAAGATGGAAAATATATCTCCACTGTTCTTCCAATAGGCTTCAGCATGGGTTTGCGATTGTTACTGGGAGGTTGAGTTCTTCAGTAAGCCGGTGTTTACAAAAGCTATTACTGCTGGAGCTATTAGCAATAGAAAAGCGGCAGTTTTATCAGATTTCTTTGTCACACCTAGTGTACCAGCCTTTTTTTCATCAGAGTATGTCCAACAGGTCACTTTTTTGACCTGCTCAAAAAATTATCTGGTTCAGCAGCATAAAACTGACAGGTCACAACAGATAAACACTGATAACTGAAATCTGTTCATTCAGTATTATTTGGCTGGAAGTTTGTAAACAGGGCAATATCAGCTGATATCAATGTTAAGCTAATGCATCGGTGCATGCCTACTTTAGAGGTTGAATGTAGTTGAGGATGGTAAGGATGACTTAGTGTGACTGCACCCTAAGTCTTGAGTTATTACAAGTTCCAACATAACACTCTGCAGTTTTGCTAGCTAGCTATGTCTTCTGCAAGTGATTTTTTTCTGGTATTTCCTGAATGCCAGACTTTGAAGAACAGCTCACTCTGTTTTTTTATGTTTTCTAAGGATAAGAGGGCCAGTGCTCTCAGGCAAAAATCTGATTCTGGCTCAAGTGGCTCTAACATGTAGGAGGCTGGACAGGTCCAATAGATCAGTTAGATGAAAGAAAGAGGAAAGGTACTGCCTTATTCACAGGGGGAGCCAAAGTCAACACAGGCCAAAAGTTCGTCACAGTAGCTTTAAACTTCTTACATTTGTAGAACTGCTTATTTTTTCCCAGTTGTATTAGAACAAAACCAAATATGTAAAGACACTTTTAACTATTGGTGTTTCTAAGACTTTGCTTTGGACTCTAGGAAACTCAGGAACACTAGCTATTTCACAGTTGTCTAACTTTATTTATGGCTGAAATAAGCCCTGAACTTACTTAATCTTCTATAAATATCTTAGCAAAATTAGGCATAAAAATATAAATATTACTACAAGTATAAAATTGTGAAACTATTGTGACAGCGTGCGACTGGTTTATTACGAAGTTACAAGGCCATAAAAGCTGTAGGCGTCTTATAACCGCCTGGCGTGACCTGGGGGAGGATTGAAGCCATATGCTGCATCACCTCAAGTCTGCCAGAACTATCAGTGGGAGGACGGGGTGTGATGAGGAGGACAACAATAAAGACAGAGACAGGAGGAGCTGAAGACACAGACCAGCATCCTCCTGAAAGCAAAGACAGGCTGCAAGAGGAAAGAAGCAGTGTGAAGAAGAGGCCAGAGTGATAAATGCACCTTTAACGAGAGAGGAAGAAGAGGAGCTGTGTCTGCGCAGAACTGTTCCAGGAACACAGGCCTGTGGCAATTTACAGTTCAGGGTGGGGCGACTGACTCACCGGAAGAAACCCACCCCATACTCCTTCTGAGTGGAACATTCCAGACAAAAATCGCACCGCAACTACAACCTCTCGCAACTCATATCCTGGCCCAAACAGATTCCTAGAAGTCTTCTCCCCTCAACGGCTCTGATGAACGGTCAAGAAAGAGCATTAATACAACAATAACACAAGCAGTAGGACTTCAGTGATGATACAGCGTTGACGGTATTCAGTGACTCATGCACTGGGTGGATGCTCCGCTGAGGCATTGGCACGTCGGATCAGCTGCTGAGGGTTTTAGGTTCATGAAGAGATTTACACAAACACAATTAAATCTGAGGAACTCGGCAAAAACACACGTTCAAGTGTGGCTGCATCACACTTACTTATTTACATTGGAAAATTCCTCATAATAAACCTCTGACACTTCATGTTTTATATATAATTTCAGATTTAACACTTAGTAGGTTTAAATACAAGTAGCAAAAGACAAGTTACTGCAAAAGACAAATTACTGCATTAGTCCCTTTAAAATGTAACATTCTAATGGCACACAAACATGTTCATCCAACCTGTCAGTTTAACAGTTTAAATACAGTTCAAGAATAAGTTTCAATCCCATTTCTACCCCTTACCCCTTATCTTAGCCCTTCCCCTTGGTTTTGCACATTCCCATCAGGTGAAGGGGTGTCCCATTTCTCCCTTGAAGAAATGGGACACCCTTGAAACACAGATTTTTCAGGACCACACTTGGTACCACAAGGTATGATGAATTTCCCACCATGCACTGCGTTCCTTTGCAAAATGGCACAATGAATTAGGAAGGACGCGCATAAATGTAAACGTTTAGGCAGTTATAAATTATTATAGAAAATACAACAGTTGTGTTTTCTTATATATTCAATCTTTAGCAACTTGGGATGGGAGTTTATTGTATTTTCGGTATGTATATGTGTAAACAAGGGCTACAGCTGTATAAATATATGGAGAAGATCAACGTGGAGATCTTCATTGTCACCTCTGATGGCGCAGCTCTTTATCGGCAATGTGTGATGATGCAATCAAGTGGCATCTCATTTCTTAAAGAAAGGTTTTCCCCCCTACCCCTTACCACTCTGTTTCAAGGGACAAAGGGAAGATGGTAGACAAAGAGGAAGGTAAGGGGTAGAAATGGTATGGCCCTAAGTCTTGCTTGTACACTCTTTAATCAGACAAGATTAGACAAGGCGCTCTGCACATGTCGCACAGTCTCCATGCTAGCTTTGACCAGGAAGTCAGACAGGATTAAGCGATACCTAGCAGGAGCCGTGTTATTAACCGCCATTAGACATCATGATAAGCCAGAGGTTACGTATCTCATTTGTAACAAAAGTAAAGGAAAGAGTATGAAATGTACAGACTGTAAAGCTGGTCCATGTTTTAAAGCTTATATACAACCTTTTAGATGCTTGCTAACTTGGTTAGCACAGCCAACAGGACAAATGTCGTACGTAACTAGCTAAAAGGGGGCGTATCGCTATCTACTTAGCAGAGGTGGACATGCTCCTGTCTAGGTGTGCATGGCTGACTTGCATGGATGGATATTTTTATTTGTTGTTAGTCATATCTTTCTGAAAATCAATAAACTGTTTCATTGTGAAACTCTGTTTTCACATGCTTCTGTAAACAACATTCCTGTACAAACGCTGCCTATACTATATGAGCTTTTTCCATCATGTTTTCTTCTGTATTTGAACACTCAAAGGAATCAAGAAAAGGAAACCAGAGTCAAATTCCCCATATGTCTAAACATAATTCTGATTCTGAAAAAAGAGAGACAAAGTTATATTGAATTATAGCCAACAGGCTGGGAGGTAAACATTCTGAAAATGACAGTTTTTTGTTAAATGATAAAATTATAAAATATTATTTTTAAAACAAATATCAAATCATTCACTGGTAAAGGGCTGTCTTGCTTGTGGGACAATAAACCAAATATGTTTGTATTTTTAACAGCTGCACAAACATTAAAGAATAATAATGAGATGTCATCTTGACCTTTCAGAAACTAAATGACACTTTCACTATTTCCTTTTGTAAGTACTTTAAACTCTGACATCTGAATATACACTAACTGACCACTTCATTAGGTATACTTTTTCAACTGCTCATTTATACTGCTATCTACTCAGCCAATCACAACCAAACAGCAACCAAAGCCTTTGATTATAAATATGGTCAAGATGATCTGCTGAAGTTCAAAGCAAGCATCAGAATGAGGAAAAGGGTGTCTCAAGTGCCTTGGAACGCGTCACATACAGGCTGGTCTGAGTGTTTCTCAGATTGCTGGTCTACTGGGATTTCCATGCAGAACCATCTCTAGGGTTTACAGAGGATGGTGAGAAAAAGAGAAAATATCCAGTGAGTGGCAGTTGTTGTGCCAAATTCCCTTATCGATGGCAGAGGTCAGAGGAGAAAGATAAGACTGGTCCAAGCTGATACAAACACAACAGAAACTCGAAAAAACAGTTGTTACACCCGGGATATGCCGAAGATGATCTCTGAATGCACAACCAAGGCCTGAAAACATGTTCTGATGCTCGGTTTGAACTTCAGCAGATTGTCTTGACCATGTCTGCATGCCTAAATGCATTGGTTGCTGCCTTGTGATTGGCTGATTAGACATTTGCATTATGATTATAAAGTAGCAGTTGAACAGGAATATTTAAAGAAGTGGTCAGAGAGTGATCAACCTTTTGAGCCATTAAATAATTAATTTTATCATAAAATTTAAACAATTATGCATATACCACTATGAACTATTACTGACTATCATTGGGTCAGTGGACACAGAAAGACTTAATTCCTTTTCTTTTATGAGTGCACACAAAGTTCATAACATAAGTCAAAGCCCTAGCTGGACCACCCCAGTTAAAAAAATAATAATAATAAAAACAGAAAAAAAGAGGTCTGTCAGCAGCCATAGCTGTAGCCCTGGGTCAATTATTCCAAATTTAGTAACGGTAATCAGTTTGGTGAGTTATGGAACATTACAGTGGAGCACAAAGTGTATATTGTACATGTGAATGACTGCTCTTCAGAGCATCCATGATTGTGTTTTGGTGGCTGAACAGACACTCATCCTCAACATGGCCAGCCACTGCTGCAGTCACAGATGTTGGACTGAGTAACACTGTTCTGCCATCCTGCTTCCTGTCCTGATGTGATTTGCTGGACTTAAATGGGACCTGCTTACCTCATCTGTCCATCACTTTCGTTCATTGGACACATCATTTCATCAGCACAGATAAAGCAGCACATCAGGATGCTGTAAACAACCGCAGAACTGCAGGTTGGACTCTTATAATTTAACTCGACAGAACAATGATCAGATGCTTTGAGCTGCAGGACATTTTTGCACTTACACAGGCTGCTACAATACGTAGGCCGCTGCACTGACAGCCTGCAGCAGAGCCACAGAGGAGGCAAATGACTCTCACTTTAGCACTTTCATTATTTAACACTCCAGTCTCTGTCCTTGTTCTCCTTTATCCTGTAACTAACCAAAACCTCCTAATTTAAAACACAGAAAGCAACATTCAACCCCACACTGATTCATTTGGTCAATTAATGACACATTTTGACATTTTTATGCACGACCTAAGCCTTGCATTATAAATCATATAAGATAAACAAGTACCGGTTCCGAGAGGCAAAGATCATGCTGAGCAGAGACTTTAACACACAGATGGGCCTTAATAACATTGTACGGTAGGCTGGTAATACACAACAACTGGAGTACACATCAATCAATCATCATTACAAACACAGCTCTGTGATAAATAGAGCTGAAGTGATCCAGCCTTCAATTTCCACTTAAAAAGAAGGGCTTTGAGAAGTTCAGATACATAAACACACAGGAAAAAGCTTCTGGCTAAAATGTGGTATTTGGTATCTAAGAATACACAAATCAGAGAAGCTTACAGTACAATAAAGTTACTATTAGCCATGTAAAAAGACTTGTAACTTCTTCAGATCATTAGCATATACAGTTAAAAAAAAATGACGGCTGCCGCAAGATATTACTGTCTTAAACAGCTAAGGAGTGCACACAGCTAGGAGAGCAAAGCTTGAATTTAGCTAGAAAACTTTTGATATAGGTGTTTTGTTATCAAACATTTTAAGGCTGTTTTTTAATCATGCTAGGATCATTAAATTGCTAAAAACAAGAAATAATATAAGTATGGTAACCATAAAAACTACTACTTTACATTAAAGAAGAAGAAGTGTGGGATGCTAGCAAAGAGTTTGACATTAGGTAGCAAAATATCATAAATTAGTGTTAAATAACACAATTTAAGTCATTTTTTAGACATAGGATGATTTAAATGGTAAATCCAAACAATAATAGAAGTATGGTGACCATAAAAACTATTTTAGATTAGCAAAGAAGAACTGTGCGATGCTAGCTAAGAGTTCACAAATAGCTAGCAAAACATCAGAATTTTTTTTTGGTTATCTAAGATCTTATTTTTTTTTAAACATGCTAGGATGATTCAAATGGTAAATGCAAGCAATAATAGAAATAAGGTGGCCATGTACACTACTACTTCAGATTAGCAAAGAAGAATTGCGCGATGGATGGTCAGGACTCCATTCTAAAAGAGATGTTTGTAACTCAGTGGGAATACTACTATTGAAATAAAGGTTAAATAAGAAAATAAAAATACTGAAATTGTGAAATAATAAATTAAGCATAATTATCTAAAAATAAAGAAAATATGTGTTTCTCTGACACACACTGTGGACACCTGATTTTCAGAGATGCTAGTAGAGTAGCTGCTAAAGGAAGCTTAGCTTTTGTTGCAGTTGCCCGGCCTGTTTTAGGTCAGAATTTCTCCAATGTACTGAGACATGTCACACAACAATGATAGCCATTAGACCATATCCATACAGGGTCAGAAGTAAAGCCTAACATTATTGAATGTTAGCAATGACATTTATAATTTTGTTGCATTTGTATTGAAGGGGTACTCTCTGTCATGAAGGAAAAACGATAATATCTCAGATTTTAAGAGAGCATTTCTTTTGCACTTCATCCCATTACCACAAGTTCAACAGGTTGGTATCTCATCATAAATCTGGGTCCAAGTTTCACTCCCGAACCCTCGGCTTCGACTGCAGACACTGAGCTGTAAATACCAGGCCACGAAGAAAAAAAAAAAGCTAAACAACTTGAGGCCCAAAGTCCTGGGTTTGCAAATTCCAAGCATTTTTCACTCTGCTGGAGCCACCTAGATTCACAGAGGGATATGAGTGGGGCAGAGCTGGGATTTCACGGTAGAGGTGGAACGTAAAGCCGTCTGCTGCTTATCACTGTCTCAGACTTTCTTAGGAGATGTAAAAGAGAAGGTATGCACTGCTGAGAGCTGTTTGAACTAATAACCCAGACGTTACCAGGTACTGCTCTGTCCTCCATCATCAAGCAAATGTGCACAAGTGCTGTCAGGGAGGAGAGGAGCCTGCTGGCCTGCAAGCTCCCTTGGTTAGCAGAGTTTTTGGTGAATAAAGGATCTTTGGCTGACGAAAGTGGGGCTACTGGCCAGAGGAAGAGAGGGGGGTGGGGGCTCTGTGCTTTAGTGAAAGGCCATTTCACTGCCTGCTGTTACCATAACAACAAGCTACAGGGGAGGGGAGGTGGAGGGTGCGTCACAGAAGTTTCTCTTTTGGCTGCAAGACACCCAGAACCGGGGCTGCAATGGGACACCCATTATCAAAGTCCAAAGCGGAGGGGGAAAAAGAGGTCATAGTGGGAATAGTTCCTCCACAGACGCCCAAATAACTAGCTGTTTGTTTTCTTTTTGTTGCAGATTATAAAAGGGCATTTTGTGTTGGGTTTTTTTCTCCACCAAGAGACTGCCAACGAGGGACAACATGGCCTTTGCTACTCTGTCATGTTCTGAAGCTGCACAGATGCTCCTCTGGTGTGGGAATGGGACAAGTGGAGCAGAAAGACACATAAATCAGAACAAGACTGGTGCTGTAACATAAAACTGTTCTTCCTGTGGAATAGGAGCGTTATAGTACCATTATATTGCTTATAATTTAAAAATTTCTTGCTTTTTTACAACTAGCTAATGGCTTTTTGTGGGTTTTTATTAATTGTAGGCAAAAAGCTGGTGCAAAATAACTGCTCTACAGCTGCACGCAGTTCTTCCAAAAACAGACAGTTTAAAACACCTCAAATAATCATGGTATTATCATGTATTATGGTCATTCTGTCCAGTTTTCCTCTTACTTGGACAGCAGCACAGGCTGAGCAGTGCTGTTGATGTTGCTGAAGGCTACACAGTGGGAATATGTTGCTGCAGGACATGACAACAACATGGTAGCCACAAAAGCCTAAGTGCAAGTGCCAGTCAGGTCTCAGTTACAATGTAAGCACCAACAGCTGAGCTCAGTCGCCTGCAATAAGAAAGTGTCCAAACACCGCAGTTAGAAAAAGCTGGGAGTGAAAATGACAGCAGCGTTTCAACACTTGAAGGGAGAAAACTGCGGCGTATCCTCACACAGACACAAACCGGTCCGCATTGGTGCTGCTGTATACGATCTGACTGGTCAATTTTTACAAGTCATCATCTGCCCGGCAGGAGAAAACTAGGCCTGTGGCTATATTGAGCACCACCCTGCAGCCCTATTTCAGATTCCCTTTAAATGCGACATGTGCTCTGTGTGTGCGGACATACAAGAGAGAAGACGTGCGCAGAAAGAAATAAGGAGAATTTGATTTTAGGGCTTTTCTGCGTCTGCTTACCTGCAGATGTTCCTGAAATCGTATCGGCAGTATCTGAGCCATTTCTGCAGGATTTCTCTCTCTGAAGAATCCCCGAAGAAGGAAAGGGGAAGGGGACAGCAGGAGGAATAGAGGTGATCTTGTTCTGTTTGTGCCCTAAACGTCCCTAAAAGTCAGATAGGATGGGCAGTAGTAGGTTGGCTGGGTAGCTTGCGTTGGTATCACACGAATCCAGTGACTGCTCCCATTCAGTAGCCCCCCTACGCCAGTCCTGAATCAAAAACTCCGCACCTCCGCCAAGAAAACTAGTCCTCCTCAACTACTACTGAGCCTTGTGTATGAAACAGCCCGTCGTCGTGCCGTGTAAGGATACTGGGCTGTCCTAAAAATCGACACTGTGATATTAGAAGTGATGACTTCGCTCGAGTAACCCTTTACGAGGGGCTTCCCCCTTTTTTTTGTTTCAGCGCTGTCAATAAGCAGTCGGATGTGCGGTTTGTACCCCTCCGCCCCAACCCCTTCCCCCTTCCTTTCCACCAACTTCGAAATCAGGGCTCGTGACAATCGCCCCACCTTTGCATGATTCCTGCAAAATCATACACCCAATGATAATTTTAAAAGTGTGTTTTTAAAAAGTGTTTATGTGATATAGAGGGTTGTTGGTGAAGATTTTCTCTTTGAAGAGCTGCATCGTTTTATTACAGGTTCTAATTTATGGCCCCTCCAGTCTCCCATCATCACGATTGTCCCCTTTTTCACTAGCACCAAGCTTTTGCACTGATTTGCATAAAAATGCTTTAAAAGTGGGGTTTATTAAAGAAAACCTCATTTATGTTGTACACTGCACTTCATTTGATTGAAAAAGTTTTTTTTAGCTGTGTACAGTTAAATTATGAACTCCAAAAATATGAGTATTTGCAACTGCAATTTTGTTGTTGTTGTTTGTTTCATCTGGCTTTTTTAGATTTATTCTGGAGCATTTTGCCTTTTTGAGAGGACATGACACTGGATAGCGCCAAAAATCAGGGAGCCCTAAGATAGAGGTCATTATAGATGTGCATCAAGTATGAGTCATATTTCTGAAATTAATTTCAATAATTAAGATGTGTATTTTGAATGTAAATGGGGGGCAAAAAAGCACACATTGAGGTTTTAATTGTCTAAAATAAGGTCCCTGGGTGGACCCCTAGTTCCAACAGCAAGGTCCAAGTCCCTCAAAAAGACTAAAATGTCTATATATCCAAAAAAAATTATTTAAGTAGAGGTCTTTAAACAAACTGAAACAATAAATTAGTGGATTGCTGTAAAATTATTATCACTGTTATTAACTGAAATGGCATGCGGTAAACAAAAAAATAGAATTTTTGGCAGAGGAGCAGATATAGCACCAATGAAAGTATAAACTTTTTTAAAGCTACACTTGGCCAGTAGACATGTTTGAATGCTAAAAGTTGTGAGTTTGAGTTAGGATGCTCCTCTAAGAGATGATGAAGTACTGTTCGGTACTTTTGTATAATCGATTTGGGTCTGATCTTATTTCTAACCATGATTACTTTGAGCAGAATGGTGAAGGGCTTCATTTTAGTCTTTGCCTGGGGCCTCAAAATTAATGACCAAAGCCTCCCCATGTAAAGGACACAAGAACAAGTCCTCTGGCCACCCTAGAGGTACAAGATAAAGTGTCCATGGAGCCCCTCAAGTAGAGAAAACAAGATAAAGTGCCTTTCAGGGTTGTCCTCCAGCAGAGAATGAGATAAAGCTTACTCCATGGGGCCTTTCCAGTAAAGTAAATGTCATAACTTGCCCTTATGATGCTCTTATAATGAAAACATTTTTGCCGTACTTGCTGGAAAACTTTCTTTCAGGTGACTCTGCCTATGCAGCTGGTGCTCCTCACACTACAGACACAGAAAGTTTGAAGTTTAAAATGATTAAAGATCTTTGCAAAACAGATTTACATTTTTTATGCAGCTAGTAAATTTTAGGGTATCATGTTGAGTCCTGAAACTTATGCAGTTAAAGACTTTTGCATTTGATCAGGGGACATTAAAACTTATTTTTTCATTAAATGATGGACAGTTTTAGTTTTAGGCAAAGGAAGGAATTGTTTGGGACATTGTGCACCAAAATAAAAGCTATGAATCAAATGGGATGCATATAAATCAAAATTGAACTGATGATGATAAGCACTGAATGTGGTAAAATGGCATAAAATACATTCTAAAAACTAAGTTTTTTGCAGAACTGACACCTGTAGTGCACATACATTGTTTATTTCTAAGAGTTATGTCTTGTCTTGAGAACAAGAGCATGTCTAAGGGTGGGCATGGCCAGGCTGCTCTCCTTACATGAAAGGTTTGCCTTTGTTAGTACTTGAAATTGTGAATTCTGAAATCTTTCTAAGTCGTTAAATTGAAGCTGAGACACTGAATTTTGAGTTTTCATTATCTGTAAGCCTTAATCATTAACATTTCAAGAAATAAAGGCTTGAAATATTTCACTCTATGTGTAATGAGTCTATATTATATGGTATATGGGTTTCACTTTTTGAAATGAGTGACAAAAAATATTGAACTTTTTCATGATATTCTATTTTTTTAAATGTACCTGTAAGTGACAGCTGACTGTCAGATAGATTGTAGTGCTGACTTCTGGCAGTAACTGTGGCAGCTAGTGAAATTGAAAGATGCGTTACTGTTCTTGGGGTCCTTTTGTGGTACTGTAGAAACATGCAAGATGCAAAAATCCAAGATGGCGGAGTCCATGGGCCTCCCTCTGTATGTATGAATAAAAGGCTAATACTAAGGTTATACAGATAAATGTACAGTGCTTAACAAATTTATTAGACCACCTGTCATATTTGTCTCAACAACCATCCAGCATCATGAAGTGCTTTAATTTGGACTCTTTCATTTTCACTGAGCTCTCCACGTTTTACCATTTTGAACAGGAATGAAGAGTTTCAAACTGAATTCACCTTTTTATACCCAAATTTGTTGTAATTTTTGTCATAAAAGCCAAATTATACTGACATTGACTGGTTTTAAAAAAGACAATAAAAGGGTAAAGCATCCAAGGGGATGAATATTTCTTATAGGCACTGTACATAAAGAGAGAATATATGAGCCTTAAGTTGTTTAACTAGACATGTGAGGTGAAATCAGACAGTTATTTATTCTTGTATGTAAGCACACATACTTCAGGTCGCCTCTGCATAAGTCACTGCCACAGTTGGGCCCCCCAAGTCATAAAAGCCTGGCTTCACTGCTTGAGACATGCTAAACCGTTGAGATGCAGAGACTCTCAGTTATATCCTTACTCATGTGAGAGGTGCTGACCAACTGCTTGCTCACATTTGAGTATTTTCTATTGCTATGTAGTTCTGTGGCTATGTTAATTGAGCAGAGATGATTCAAAATATTTTCTCCACTTGCCATGCAAAATCAAGAAGGGCCTCATGTTACTCTTTGCGGTGAACCTCTGAACTATTTAATGGAGTATTAGTAAATAAAGAGAGATAGGCTGCTGTATGTTATGTTATTTAATCCCAGGATGTTGCAAAGGTCAGAGTGCTGGAACTGTATCAGTTTTTAATCCTAACAGTAATCCTGCAGCAGAGCAGAAGATGCCTTACACCTTCATAAATGACACTGGCTTATTCTCATTTATACCACCAGCCCACGCAAATACAACAGCTACTGAACCAGACTTTGCCCCCAGGCCCTCCTAAGATCTATGGTGTAATACAAGTAAAACTCAAAAACCAAGTACAAAAAGGTAAGTGATATTATAAATGTTTTTTGGCAGGAAAAAAACATTGCACTTATTTTGTACATTTTTCATCAGCTTCAGGTATCTAACAGCTAAACTAGATTTAACAGCGTTACAATCAACACCATGATATCTTAGATTTAAGAAATGTAGTTTTATATAAGAGGGATTATGGAGTAAAATAACAGAGAATGGATTCTGCCATGTTTGCTGACAAGCCAGGATTTAGGATTTATGGTTTGGCTGCAGAGGAGGTGGTTTCACTCTGACAGGAAGCAGGTGTAACCAACAGCATCTGGTAAGTGGCCAGAGAAGGGCCACACAAATACACACACCCACAGAGCCCACAGTGTCCTACTTAAAGCCACAAACCCTAAGATAACCACACTGACCCTCGCTGGCAGGGATCCATCACAAAAAAAGCGTAGAAATTACTTCATCAACAAGCAGCATTTCATAAATTAGTACATCTCCTACTAGGCATATATTAATAAGACCGCAAATAATGATGGTGCTTTAAGTTAGCTGCTCCTTAACAACTGTAGGGGATTAAAAGGGAACTGCAGTTAAAGACATAAAAAATGCCTTCTACCTCATCCTCTTTGAAAATTTTGTACTCAATGTACCCTGCTGCTTGTCGGGGTTTTGTACTCATCCTTGTGTTTTTATTGTTTGGCCTTCCTTAAACAATACAAGGATGGAACAGTGATATATGAGGTATTCCACTGACCCTTCTTGAACTCACTCCTCTGATTCAAAGAAAACAATCATCATGGCCTTGAATTTATACTTACTTTGTCATGCTCCTTCATCCTTGAGTGATGATGATGTTTTACAGTACACTGACTGCTGTTTTGTCAGAAGTTTTGGGATAACTTTGGCACACACTTGTTTCATGTTCAAATTTTCAGGAAAAATTTGCCATTTCTGCTATCATTCTTATACCGAGTTAACCATCATTTTACACAATTTGTTCAATTTGTTGAACGTTCTCAGAATTTTTTGAACGTTCATGGTCTTGGACATCCCTTCTGCCTTCACAAAATCTCATGTTTCATTCAAACAAACGTGTACGTTACATGCAGTGTTCCTCACACACCTCAGTTAATTAACAAAAAGATTCAGCTGCTGCTTTGTTCAATTTCACCCAAAAATTTCAAGTTAATGCATTGCTCAACTTCCAAGCAAATCATTTTCCGACACCTTGGCAAAAACATGTGCACTTAAATCAGTAGCTAGCAGTGAACTTAAGATGTCACTTACTGGAAATTTACTGCAGTTGTGTGTGAATACCTAACCTTTGATACTCTATGACTATGTTTGGTTTTATCCTCATAACTACAATCTTATTATTTAGTAGCCATACTTAACATCTTATCTATGTTCTCTACTGACTCCAAAAACTGTTAGTAGCTGAAACCGTCATTCTCATGGATTCATCATGAATGAAATTCCTTGAACTCACTGTCTTTGGTAAAAGAGCTTTTAATCGTCAGTTTGGGAGATTTTAAAGCTACAAATACAGAACATTAGACCACTGTATGCACATGTTTTCTACTGAAAGCTACTGGCTTGCTGATTGATGTAACCTTTGTTTGTCGAATGTGCAGAACTTATCATGCTGTTGTCTTGGCCAGGACTCCCATGTAAAAATATCTCAGTGGGTAAACTCCTGGATGAATAAAGGTTAGGCATGCACACTGGGACTAGTCCAGTTAAAGTGCCCAATTGAGCTATAGTGTAGCTCCATTTAACTATGCATGTAAATGTACTGATTGACATACAGTGTTACAGTACACTTATAATCACCTTCAATGACAGGAACGTCCTGACTGTTATATTCAGACAGTGACACACTGTTTCCACAGGACAGCAGCTGATGCTGTGCAGTCTTTGTTAACATGATGGAGTAATCAACAAATAGCAGATCCTGTTTTCATGTCAACGGTTTTGGCATTGACTTAATCTTATTTAAGGCTGCAGTGAATTCAACATTTGTGCTCTTTTATAGAAATGTAAAGACAACAGCATTTAAGTTGTACAACCTATTTCGTAGTGGTGTAATCATGTTTTGTGACACAGAATATACGGTAAGATACTTTTTTTCAAGTGTAAAAATTGTGAGTGCAAACCTCATATACCTCATAGAAATATAACATGATAGAACATGCAGTAGTGTTGAAATGTGGAAGTGCAGTTTTATGGGCGTGCAGGGTGGGTTAAATAAGCCGTGTGCTTGGCCTGGCTCTTGCTGTCTATCAGGAGCAGCTGGTTATTCTTGTGGTGGGAAATCATCTCCTCAAGGGTGACGAAAATCTGAGAGAGAGAAGGAAGGATTAAAGAAAAGCCTGAAGCTTTCTCATAAAGCTGCATTTTTCCCAGAGTCTTGCTCCCTGATTTATCTCTCTCTCCTCTGAAACCGTTCTCATATTGTCTCACCTCTTCGTTCTTCTTGCCCTCTTTCCCAAGGGCGTAACCTTGAGTATCCCCTAGGAAGCGGATGGGGATGTTGTACACCTTCTGCTGGTAGAGCACAGCCAAGGTGTACGGCTGCCGGGCGCTCTGGGCTGAACTGTGTCGGATGAGAAATGCACCATCCTGAAACAAAAGGGAGGAAAAATCAGGGACAAATTTACACAGAGAAGGGGACATTTAAAAATGTGCAAGCAGCAGGAAGGTAAATGTAAAATTGAAGGGCTGAGTAAGAATTTAGACAACATCATGCAGAGTGAGTGTTGGAAAGAGAAGCCCTGAAGATGTCTGACTCAGATTTGGCTTTTAGCTGTGAATGAATTACAGCAAAGGCATGTACATAAACAATCAAATACAACACTCTCGCCTTAAGACCTTTGTTTGAAAGCTCCAAAATATGATTATAGTCAGATGTGATTATTTTCATAATCATAAATCATGTTTGCCTTACCTTGTTGACCCTCTCCAAGAGATCCTCAGCTTTCTTTCTGTTGCAGTCTCCAGCGAACCATTCTTTGTTCTGCAATGCAAAAAAATTTAAAAGTTAGGAGATCCTGAAAATCTTGACTGAAAACTTCCATTAAGATCAATATCTTACCTCATGCCCCAACTGCTTTGCTGTCCTGATTACACCAGAGGAAACTAAAAATAGAGAGAAAGCACGTTATTTGAGTAAAGGGTAATGAAATACAGATCTTGTAAATGTTTGGATTATGTTAAACTGTGAATACTCCCAATGATCTGTATTTGGAGTGATGCGTAATTGTTTAATCAAATGTGATCTTACCCACAGGTTTGGTGTCTGCTGGAGGAGGAGCTGGATGGCTAAAATAAAGCAGCAAAATTAATGATATATGTAGGATTGTCAAAATTAGTGCTACTTGGATATTTTTTTACTTGTTGATTTAAAACAATGAAATAACTGCTATTTTAATGATCAATAGTATCAACATGCATACAGAAAGTCTTAATAAATCTACATCTAACTAAAGACTAACAAAGTTAGTCCGTGATGGTGAGTTTTCAAATGTCTTTTTTCCATTTATTGATCCTTATTCTCATTTACAACATAATAGGAAACAACATCTTTAAACTATTTGTCCTCTAGAATTGGAAAATAGTTCACAGTATGACAGGACTAGATCCATCCTTTATCTCACTCTATCCAACTATTGGAAAACAAAAGGAGAAAATGACTTGAAGACCAGCTGAGATGGTACTGCAGCAAAAGCATTAATACTTAAAAATTAGGGCTATGCACCTTCGATGCATTATTTGTGATGCAATAAAGTAATTTTGTCATAATGTAAAATATTTAACACTTTCAAAAGTGTGGTTTAACTATATGAAGTGCAGACTAATAAAGACACTTTCAAACTAGATATGAGCTAACAGTGTCAACTTTGCAGCGTATTTTACTTCACCATAGGTGTAACTTTATCTTAACAACCTGGTTGAAGCTCCAGTCTCTTGTTGTTCTTGCCAATAAGAAAAGATCATATTTTACTGTACAACTCCTTAGTAGCTACTCAGTATTTTAAGTAAACTTTAAATTAAATACTTAATAATATATTTTTACTTTAGAGGATTTATGGAAACGTATTTTTACCTTTATCTAAGCCAACCAGAGTAACGGTACTTTTACATTTACTTAAGTAAGTTTTAACCGGAGTAACTGTACTTTTACATTTACTTAAGTAAGTTTTAACTGGAGTAACTGTACTTTTACATTTACTGAGGTAAGTTTTAACCAGAGTAACTGTACTTTTACATTAACTTAAGTAAGTTTTAACTGGAGTAACTGTACTTTTACATTTACTGAGGTAAGTTTTAACCAGAGTAACTGTACTTTTACATTTACTTAAGTAAGTTTTAACTGGAGTAACTGTACTTTTACATTTACTTAAGTAAGTTTTAATCAGAGTAACTGTACTTTTACATTTACTTAAGTAAGTTTTAACTGGAGTAACTGTACTTTTACATTTACTTAAGTAAGTTTTAACTGGAGTAACTGTACTTTTACTTTTACTTAAGTAGGTTTTAACCAGAGTAACTGTACTTTTAAGTTTACTTAAGTAAGTTTAAACCAGAGTAACTGTACTTTTACATTTACCTAAGTAAGTTTTAACTGGAGTAACTGTACTTTTACATTTACTTAAGTAAGTTTTAACTGGAGTAACTGTACTTTTACATTTACTTAAGTAAGTTTTAACTGGAGTAACTGTACTTTTACTTTTACTTAAGTAAGTTTTAACCAGAGTAACTGTACTTTTACGTTTACTTAAGTAAGTTTAAACCAGAGTAACTGTACTTTTACATTTACTTAAGTAAGTTTTAACCAGAGTAACTGTACTTTTACGTTTACTTAAGTAAGTTTTAACTAGAGTAACTGTACTTTTACTTAAGTAAGTTTTAACCAGAGTAACTGTACTTTTACCTTTACCTAAGTCAACCAGAGTAACTATATTTTTACCTAAGCACAACAGTTGTGCAATTTTCCACCTCTGCATATTTCTTTTTCAATCCATGACCTTTTCCATCCCTTTTCTGAGGTAAAAGTACATTTGAGCCACTCAAAGTTCCTTATTTTGCTCTGTATCCAAACAGGAAATCAGTTACATTTTCTTCAAGAAAGTGAAAGAAAATTTCAAAATTAAATAAAACAGTTTTGAATATAAAAGATGAAATCTAAACATGTGACAAAAATAAGACTTAACTGCAATTATACATAAAACTTTTTTTGGATTAATTGCATTTCCAAATTCTATCATTTGACATCCCTAGATGATATTTGGAAAAAAAAGACACATTTATGTAAAATTAGACCTTAAGGTCCCCCCATATAGCTTGAATGGAATTATCCTTGTTTCATAAGCATGCGTCCAACTAGGGGTCAATAGGCTCTTTTGAACAAATCACTGATTATTCAACTAGTTGAGGGCATCGCTAATTTGGGCAGTGTGCAGGAAATTTCCTGCCATTTTTCAGAACTGTAAACAATTAGTTTTCCAACATTGGGAACCTAGGACTTCTATTTTCATAAATGTAGTATCCAAACAGTTATCAATACTGTTTGGATACTGGTATCATCAGTGAGTTTAAAATTCTGGTATTGTGAAAACCCTTGTTATACACTGAATATAACAGGGATGTAGAAATGCATTTACAGAAAGAGTCAAGTGTGAAAACGATTGGCACACCTCCTTCAATCTCTTAGTATCCCCTCTCTTACCTCAGCTTAACTTCCTTCAGGTTAGCAGGCAGAGGGGGTTTAGAGTGAGTAGGTGGAGGGACTTTGGTGGGAAATGTGACTCTCCTCACTTCAGCTGAATAAGATATAGAAAAGAGAAACAAGCTCTCTTTATCATTAAGGCTGTGTTTACTGAAGTGTGATTGTTTATATGAGAAAATAATATGTGAGCGTTACCTGTTTTTATCTCATTTTGGGAAGGCAATGATGAGGTGAGGTTAATTTTCTGAGTAGAAAAAAGAAATAATGCGTAAGTATGAGTATTTCCATTTCTAATCCAGCCTAAATCGTCCTTTAAAAGAGGGCAGAGATTAGTATAAGGAAATAATAAGCACTGAGATGAAGAGACACACTCACAGATGGAGGCCTGGGTACTGGAGGCTTCACTCTGCAGACAGAGAAGCTTCAGCTTAGTTTATGTTTGTGTATACTTATTCACTGAATGCTACAACTGTGTCATATTTTGTTGCAGCAGCATCAATGCCTGATGTGGCATGATGATTGAAATAATTAAGACATGCAGATTTCAGTTACTTCAGGTCACTGCACTATGGGGTTTGATACAGGTTCAGGTGCACTTACAAAGGTTTAGGTGAAGGAAGCGTTGTTTTTGGAGACTGAGACATCCTCACTGGTGCACGAGGGGCAGGAGCACAAGTTGAGGAGCAGAAGGAGAAAATTGTTTTGGTAAGATATTCAGTCATCTAAAAGTATATTAATGCTGCCTATCACAAAACTGTTACAGCTAGCTTTAAATACAAAAGATAAGCTCCTTCTTGTGGAGAGTGATGCAACCCACCATCTGTCGGCTCCAAATACAAGCCATCATTGACCTCCTGAAACATAAAGGGATAAGTGTTGTCAGCCCATGATCATGTATAGCCACTTATCTGTCAATATGAATACACACTGGATGATAGTGAGCTTTGTAGCAGTTTAGGCAATTCTGACATGAAAACAGTGGCCACAAAGGGCAACTGATCTGCCAAAATGACTTACATCTGGGACAAATGCAGCAATCTCAGAAATGAGAAAATCCAAAAGCATTTATAAATGTCTGCAATGACTGAAATGTGCTGCAAATGAAAAAGGTGTTGCAGAAACCATCAAGCGATATGCATTCCAGGGCTGCCCCAGCAGAACCCTGCTCAGCTGTCTGGCCTATACTCTGCAATCTTCAAGCAGTTGTTATCTTAAAGACCCTGTAAAGTGAAATCCAAAATGTGTGTTTTAACACACTAGATATGTTGGAATATGGTTGCTGCAAACATGTGAAAACATTGAGATCTACATGTGACTGAACTTTGGATTTAGACCATTTGGGAGTTTTTCACCTCTTTCCTGGCTTGGTTAAATTTTGGCGGGGCAAATATGATGTCACGAGCCCACAGTGGGGAATAGTCCCGCCCCTCTAACACTACAATATAAAATCACAGAGCAGTTCATCTCAGTACAGTCTGCTGTTAGCTGATGTTACTGCCTTTATTGAAAGTTAACAGTCAATTAAATGCTGATTTTTTTGTTCATTGTGAGGTAAATTTGCTAAATCTATCAGCCACAGTGGCCGATGGATCATTTAAAGCATCATAACAGAGATTTGAGCCAGGCAGCTGCGCTCTGATCATAAGGTCAAAGGGCAGGCTAATGGTGAGAGCTTTCCTCCATTCAGAGTTTTTCTCCTGAGTGGGCGTGGCTTCAGCTCATTCAACAGACACGCCCACACCATCCTGGAGAAGATTTTACTGCCTTTTTTTCAACATTTTGAAGCTTAATTTTATAAACTTGGAGCTGTTTTATTTGACTGAACTTTGAACTAGGGGTTCATAACAGAGTGACCTGTCATACAACAAACCTAAATCCAGATTTATTTTCACTTTGCAGGGTCTTTAAACTCACTTTCTGTTGTCAAACTGTGCTGCTCTCCACTTAAAACAAAAGATTCAGTGCCTGGTATCCCTCACCATTTCCCATCAACAACTAACTGTTTCACTGAGATACCCTACAAGCCTGGGGCACTTGTGATACACAGGCTGGATCTGCGGCCATTGTCTAGTTGTGTAACTTTCTGAATATGTGGTTTTTTTTGTTTGGTTTTTATTGTTTGTTTGTTTGTTTGTTTGGTAATTCATTAGATTTTGCATTTGACGCTAATTTGATGTTGATATAGATGTTTAGAGCTTTGTGCAGCACGTTTATTCCATTTTCACCATGTTTCAGACATTGCACGTTTTGCTCTTTTTGCCTGCATTTCTGAAAAATTTGCATTGGTCCCAAATTTGCAAAACATTTTCATCAAATGGGTCTTTTTAGCCATTGCCAGTTAGCTGCCCTTGTTAGCCAACAGATGAAACATGACATTATCTGACTTTACGTAGACTAGAACCATGACAGTTCTCCACGTTACAAGCTATTTATATTTGTTTGAGATATAGTTTGGGTTTATACTACTCTTTTGGTTCCCTGATTACAATATCAGAGCTTTTTTGGCCAATGAAACTTTATTGAATTTGTTACAAATGATAAATAATTGGCAGTCACTTCAAACACACACTCTTGGCCTCTGCTTTGTAGGTCCACCAAGTAACCCATCTGTGGTTAGCAGCATTGACTTGATAAATAGGTTTATTTCTAAGCCATGGCCTTATCAGTTCTCCAGACACCTTTTTATATATAAAATCAAGCACTGCTGCTTTATGTATCCCATAAATGATCAGCTCTCTGGTATCAGTAGCTCACGGATTAATCATATTCCTGTGGCCTGACATTTTACAAAAGGGAGAAAATGAAGGAAGTAAACATGAGTAAAACCTGCCTGTTCTTCATCAGGATACAGGTACACATCTGAAATGCAAAGAGAAAATAAAAGCATTGATCTGTGTCGTTGCAGCGAATGGCACTACATAGTTTTTCATGAGTGACCACAGCAGTGGAGAGATAGAAGAGCCCACATTTAAACACAGGTTAGAGGAGAATATTCATGGAAGGTCACTCATATTCTTCTCATAACCTTTGGCTTTAACTGTCCAGTCTTTTAAACCAAGTAATTCAAGCCAAATCTCATTGCAAAGTAATGGGTTTTCTTTCCCAGCATGAAAAGAGGTTGTAGATCAGAGACACTACACTAGGTGGCACTCTTTGTTTAAGCCAGAGCTGCAAGCTCCTCTCAGCACTGCTTGTATTTACATATCTGTTCATAACAAACTACTGTTGGTGCTATAAATGTATAATGTTTCTGTGCACCAAGCTGAGTTTTTTGGAATAAGAATCATTGGTTCTTCTTTTCAAAATACTGTATTCCATTGGATTTCAAAGAGGCAGTACTCTGAGCACTTCTGTCTTTAAGATATGGATTCATTAGCTTTGGTAGAATTAATTGAAGCACCTTCTTCAGTGTTGTGTGCAGGGGCTGGAGCATGTGAAGGGCGGGCAGGTGTAGGAGGCATCAACTTCTTCCTCCCAGGCTTCTCAGTTCTGTCTATCTCAGGTGCTGAGAGGGAGCAGGATGAAGTTGTAACTCATGAAGAAAATACTTAAAGCTATGCAGAGTCCTCAGTTGTAGTAGGAAAAACACTCACGTTTCTCAGTCTTGGTATCAAAGTTGAACTGCTCTACACGCTGTTGATGTTTCTGCATGGAAATAGAGAGGTAATCTATTTCAAATTTATACAAAAACAAGTTTTGACACACTAAAAGCTGCAGCGATAACCTGAAATAGACTTCCAAGAGCTGTTGTTGTTACCAAGGGTCTGCCCATGGGTGGTGCAGCCTGCCTCTGTGGAACAGTAGGGTTGGATGTTGTGTCTGCAAAGAGTGGCGTCAAGTGGCAAAATTTTAAGGTGTTATTTTGTGTCTCATTAGGTGTCTAAGATGAGTGGAGCTTTACACTGTGTGTAGCTATCTCTATCAGCAGTCATGGGTGCAGAGCTCTTACCCAGATAGACATTTTCCTCTATAGCTCTCTGTGGGAGTTGAACCGGTAGGCGCTCACAGGGAGGCACTTCATACATGCTACTGTCCTCCTCATCATCATCCTGCAATCAGAAATCATAGTGAGACTTGCATCTATTAAAAAGAGTCACTGTAACATCAAAACTGAGTCCGTAGCTTCAAGTCTTCATGTTGGTTCTATATCTATAATGTAGTATTATCCTTGATCATCTTGGTCTCATTCTTTGCTGCTGGGTCCTGTGGGTTCTTATGAGTGATGGGGAAAAACATATTGGTTGAATTCTTTGTGGGTTTTCCTGCTTATAGAGTTTTGTTAATATTGTTTGGGTGCTTTTTGCTGCTCGGTTTTTGGTCCTTGCTTTGTTCAAATGAACAGTATACCTTTAAAGCACTTTGTAGTCCCCTGCTTTTCTGATTCACAAATAAAGTTAGCTACTATTATTACTACTATAAGTAGTAGCCCAGTAGTAGTAGTTGTAGTAGCCTAGTAGTAGTAACTACATAGTCGCCTAGTCACAGCAGTAGAAGAAGTAGCAGCCTAGCAGTAGTAACTATGTAATAGCCTAATCATAGCAGTTGTAGTAGTAGCCTAGTTGGCTGTATTAGTAGTAGAAGCCTAGTAGTTGTAGCTATGTAGTAACCTAGTTATAGCAGTTGAAGTAGTCATAGCCTAGTAGTAGCTATGAAATAGCCTAATCAGTTGAAGTTGAGTACTCCATTAGGAGTAGCTATATAGTAGCCTAGTCATAGCAGTTGTAGTAGTACTAGCCTAGTAGTAGTAGCAGCTATGTAGTAGCCAGGTCAGTCGTAGTAGTAGCGGTAGCCATGTTAATGAGCCATCTGACTCCGCCCCTGACCACGCCCCTCTCAGGAAATGGATGTGGCTAAATGGATGTGGCTCTCCTGGCGGATCAGGAGAGGAAGGCAGAATGCTCTACCAAACAGGGAGGGCCAACCGAACCTGGGGGCGGTGCTAACTCCCCACATGACATCATGAAGGGAAAATCTAAGAAAGGTTTGTTTCAGCACACATTTTCTGAAAGGTAGAGAAAGAGAGGAGGGGAGGAAATAGATTTCTCTGATTCTTGGGGGGACTGTGGACTGGCCAGGGGCACATATTTTTGTTAGAAAAGTCTGAAAAAGTGAATTTTGCATAATATGTCACCTTTAACAATGTAAGCGAATTGTTCAAGGTCCACTGTTTGTAATGGCGAGTTTTCACTTTTTCCCATCATTTTGACTTTTTTCTCAAAATTGTATTTTAACTCTATTCTCGAAATTTCAACTTTTCTCGTCATTTTGACTCTTAGTTCGAATTTGTATTTCAACTTTATTCTTGAAATTTCTACTTCATTCTCGTCATTTCGACTTTAATCTCGACTTGCCCATAATTTTTTTCCTTCACTGCTGTCCTTTATCCTCTTCTGTAAGACTTCTGCCTCTCAAAGTTATGCCAACTCAAGTGAAAACACGGGTCCTACGTCTGGTACTAAATCTGCGGTCCATAAACTTGTTTAATTGTAATGCTCCTACACTTCATTCTGTTGCAAAGATCACAGGTCCTAGTTATACTGTCGTGAATCAGCGGTCCTGAAACTGCTGCCTGCATTTTACTGTTAACCAGAGGTGTCTTGTTAGTATGAGCCTAACTGTTAGCGTAGCATTACCTTCTAAGCTGGTTAGCTGCACAAAACTAGCCGTTGCAGTCAACCAGCATAAACTTTACAAAGTGACCGTAGGAAAGGACAAGCTCCAACGGATTGAAGAAAACTTAACAGCACCTTGTATCATTTTTGAAACATTTTGTCACTTACAAACTCCTCTGGTGGCCATCCTTCATTGTCATCTAAAACAAACATTTAAATAGACAATAACAACTTGTTATTTGGATAAGAAAAAAGCAATAATCTTCCCTTTATAGCACAATTGGTTCATATTTTACCTGTCCTTCTGGGTGGAGCTGGAGGTCCACTGTGTTTAAAAAGAGAACAGAGGTAAGACAACACAAACTTATCAAAAACAAAAACAGTGATGTTTTTCTTGAGGCCACTGCACTTACAGGTTTTTTCGTTTCCCAAAGAAGCTCTGAAAAAAAAACACAGAAGTTTCCAATAGTTAACATCCACAAAACAAACTCACTGCTTGCTGAAAAAGTAATGATTTACTTTGGTTCGCCTTCAGCTTTGTCATCACAACTGAGTTGGTGGCCGTTTGGTGGGAAGGTCAACAGGATGAACAGTAGGGCCTTATTTCATACAAAGGTAGACTTAGTACAGACAAAGAACTTCCTGAGGTACTTCTGCTATGACTGGTGGATTGTTCACACACCCCATGACTTTTTATTTATTTTATTTAAAAGATATCTAACCAGGAAATACTCACTGGGATTAAAAATCAGATTTATGGTAGTGTCTTGGCCATGTATGCCTGAGTTTTTATTTCAAAGGATCTTCGGGTAGCTTGAAGATTATGGCACAAATTTAACCAAAGAAAAGGACTAAAGAAACAGTAAAAATTAAAATCTTTAACACAAGGTGCAGATGACTTGTCCCCTTAGCTGTCTGCAAGTGTTTTTTTTTTTTTAAGTAAAATGAGACATCAAGACACAGTGGGGGACTTTTACATCACCGTGGCTGCAGGGAGACATTGCTGTGGCTTTACCAAAGGGTCCTAAAAAGGACTATTTAATGCATTTTAATAAATGAATGTGTTTATTACAAATCTTACATACATTAGGATTAATTTAGTGATACAGATCGTCCCTGTGCACACATTTAAAACAGCTACAAACACCAATCAGCTAATTCAGGGGCACAGAGTAGAAAGTAATCATTGAAAACAGCTACAACTTGACGCATCTTCCTCCAGCAACATAAGTCTACTTTTAAAATGATGTAATGAGACCAACTCCCCCGACATCAACATATTCTCACAGCAGACTCCAAGGGGCAAGGGCAGCGTACCTGAAACTCCTTTTCCCCATTTTAAAATGCAATTTGAGGATGGATAGCAAAAGTGAATCTCGTGACTGAGTCACAGAGTGCAGACTGTAGCTTCTTCCATCACTTTTCCCTATGACTTGTATCTTCATAACTTTAACCCCTGCACCTGTGGCTTGCATTTAAAGCAGAAATGTATAAAATATGTGGGTTTGTGTCTGAGGTTGACCAGCAGAGAGTAAGATGAGCCTAAGCGTCAAGTAAAACCAGGAAGTTGAGCTACATAATCTCTATTTTTACCACAGTGCCATGGAGGAAGTGTTCATGTAAAGTGATAAGCAGGCAGTAAGATACAAAGAGCACTAATGACTGGGGAGTGCCTGTCCCTCACATTCACTCAAAATATCAGAAAAAAAATCAATGTACTATTGATGATAAAGAGCAGAAAGAGAACTTCTTTACTGTAATGCTATTTATGAATCTTAATGCAAAAACTCAGAATGATCTGCATTAAGGACCTTATCACGTTACTGTGACGGTGTTGTGCTTTGTGTCAACCACAGTGTGGAACTTCTACTTTCTGTGACTTTCTATCTGATGGAAAAGTTTAGAGGAAACTATGAAGTTTTACTCATCTTAGTAGAAAAGAGCTGTCAGTGGCTGGTGAGTCCAGCAGAAGGAAGAAGGAAGAAGTTGTGTGGCCATGAAGTTATTTCTGATGCAAACAAGGACCAGACTAAGTGAGCATCATTCAAATGTTGAGTCAGACAATAGAAATATTATCTGTGATACCAAAAACAATTATATACAGATAGCACAGAAACACAGTCTCCTCCTGTGGAGGCTTTTACATTTCTATTCTTGACAAAGACACTCTGCTTCCTCATTATTACTTAATACATTGTGATAGATATATAAAAAAGTGTGGATAATTTTCACTGTTTTCTCTGATTTTCCACAGTAGTTAATGTATTGAAGAGCAGCTTTTGCCTCTGTCATTATTATCATTGTTGTTGTGTGTTTGCAACTAAGAGCATTTAGGGAACTTAGTTTGCATAAATTGTTTGGTGCAACAAAGAAAAATTCAGCATTATATACAATATAAATACTTCACATATCTGCAGGGAGCCCTAAGGTATAAGAGCACATTTGCAATTACAGTGAGATAAAAATAGAAAAGTAAATCACTTCAACAATCAGATAAAAAGAGCAGGATGAGTTAATTTTTCCTGTCAAAAACTGTAAATTGATTTTAAGACAAAAAAAATACAACAGAGTGTAACACAGCACATCCCAAACCTGGGCATTTTTAATATATTTTTGGATGCATTTTAAGAAAGTTAATGAATTAAAATGAGGAAAAATAGTGATCTTTGACAGTAGTTTAAATTAGGGCTGTCAGCACTAAGCACTACTGAAGGTAAATAATACCTGCATTAATTCTTTCTTATTGATTGATTGATTGATATCTTTATTTTGATCATGTTAATGACAACTAAATTCTTTCTTATCACATTCATGGCCTGCTTTGTCCCTTACAGCACATTCTGGTCATACCACTGCAATGTCTCCCTGCAGCCACAGTGACATTATTTAAGTACACCACTCCACCAGTGTTAACAGTGTCGACTAAAATGTTTGTCTGAGACTAGCGACAATAAGTAAGTAAAGTTTTCGTAAAGATGACTAAAACTGACTAGAATGTAATTTAATTTTTGTTGGACATTCAAAATCTGTGATATTTCTCCACTGTGGCTAAATCTTTCAGAATGCAATGCATCTATAGCTCTCCTGCCTCTCAGCTGTAGAAAGTAGAGACCCCAGGTTTAGCAGAGTGCATAGAACACTCTACCATGATTTGGTACCAGATTCAGGCAAGAAAATAAATGCTTGGACTAAAAGTAAAGACTAAAATGTGAGGACATTTTTATCGCCTAAAACTAGACTACGTTTTGAGTTTTCATCGACTTAAACTAGACTAAAACTATGAAAGGTAGAAAAGACTAAAATGTAACTAAAACTAAAAGGCATTTAATCTAAATACTAAGACTGAGACTGCAATTCACCTTATTTAATCAAACATTTTTACAGGTCTATTATCTCTTTTACAATCCATAACTAATTCCTTTTTCCATGGTTAAGGTCATGCCATAATCTTCAATCTACCCAAAGTTCCTTTATTTCTTTCAAAATAAAAGCAGTTCTGTATCTAAATATGCTCCTCTGATGGATCAAAACAGATCTTTTGCTTTTGAAATGATAAAACTGTTCTACGTACTCGTCTTTAATACAGAATTTTTAAGAATTAAGAGATTACTGTCTCACATGGATCTCCACAGCTCTATGTTTGCTGCTCTCTCCATCCTCTGCCACGCTGTGGAGATTCACTGTCTCTGTACCCAGGTGAGTTAACAATACATATTCGCTTGTAGTTCTTAACTGCTCACACTATATTTGCTGATATTTCCTAAAACTTTGAGTAAGTTTCACCATATATCAAATTACTCTTCTTCAATGTGTTTTACTGCTTCAGCTTGAACTGTTAGCTACATTAAAAACACTGGCCCCTATGACTGGCAGTGGTAATGCGACCACTTAGAGAGAAGCTTAAAGAGAATGGATAAGTATGGACAGAAAGCTCCAACTATATCCATCTGGGTTTCAAACATAGAGCATAACTAAGCCTTAATTCAACTAGATTAATTAATATTAAAAAGAAGTTAATGGTTTGATGGCCTTAGTAAAGGCCAGCAAGGTAAATTTCTAAATATACTGTACATGCTTTCAGCAAGCTATGAGAATATATAGTCTAGCTGAAATAAATTATGCAAATTTGATAGTTTCTACTTGGCTAATACATTTTATACTTAAAAATAATGAACACAGTGAATTCAATCAATATTACACAAAAACTCCCGAAGGCATAAAACCTGTAAACTTTGAAAAAGTATCAAAAATAGTACAAACACAAAATGTGCTCTCTTTTGTATGAAAGCACATCACCAACGTATGTGCCTTTATTTACTTTAGGGTCATCTGCAAGCCTGTTATCTAGATTCTTTTTCCTGTTTAACTCCACACTCCCACAGAATCACAACTTTTACACTTTATCTTTCACACTACTCAAAAACCTAAATGAAACGTTAAAATATGATTTCAAAAACACAAAGAGTTTACAAAAGACTCAGTTGTTACAGCACTAAAACTCTGACAACACCAGCTCACTTCCTCCTCACTCCACCCATACGTAACAGAGTAAAGACTAAACTTAAACAATAATAAAAAACTGTACTTTACCATTGTCATGGTTTTAGGTCCAGTCCCAACTGCTCAAGACATGAGGAAATGTATTTGTGTCGCTTCTTTGATGCAAATGGCTTTAAATATTAAAAGTGAGTGGTACAAAGCGAATGTGAAGAGCAGCTGTAACTGATCTCATTTGCATTTCCTACCTGTGTGAGGCAGACAACCTCACTGCCCACTTTTAAATGAGCAGATGCTGAACAGTATAGATAGGGCTCCAAAACATCTACTGTAAGCTGCATATGGTCTGAGAGCAAGCTGATTTAAGTTTTTTATGTTGTAACTGGAAAAAAACCCTCCATATTGTATTTGTGATTAAAAGAGATTACTTATTAACTCTCTCTCTCACACACACACACACACACACACACACCATCCAGTGGTGGCTTCAGTTTTTTTTGTTTTTGTTTTTTTGCCTGCTCAGAGTTTCTAGCACATGGGACCTGTGCGAATTCTTGAAGAAGCCCCTCAGAGAGTGCTTTGTATCAGCAGCTACACAGAAAAAGGTTTCCTTTGAGGAGTTCTACTCCTTGACAAGGCTCTCCATAAAGCACTATTGGAATTTCCCCTACTAGAAGGGATCCAGTCTACAAAACACATGTAGACTGGATGAAAAAACTCCCATTCCCCCTCAAGAAGTCCTGCAACGGTAAAGAGCTGGTCCACAGTCCCACAGCCAGGCTGGAATTCGCACTGTTCCTCCTGAATCTGAGGTTCGACAATCGGCCTCCTTTCCAGCACCCTAGAGTAAACTTTTTCAGGGAGGCTTAAGAGTGTGATACCCCGATAATTCGAGCACACCCTCCAGTCCCCCTTTTCAAAAATGGGGACCAGCGCCCTGGTCTGCCACTTCGCAGGCACTGTTCCCAACCTCCACACAACATTGAAAAGGCATGACAGCCAAGACAGCCCAACAACGTCCAAAGCCTTCAGCCACTCAGGGCAAATCTCATGCTTTCCCCTCCTGAGTCGTCAGATGGTTTGCCAGAACATCTTTGGGGCTGACCAAAAGTCTTTCTCCATAGCCTCCCTGAACTTGTCCCACACCCAGGTTTTTGCTCTGCAACTGCTGAAGAAGCTGACCGGTACCTGTCAGCTGCTTCCAGAGAACCCTGGGAAAGTCATGCCCGAAAGGTCTCTTTCTTCATCCTGGCAGCTTCCTTCACCGCTGGGGTCCATCAGCAGATTCTCAGGTTGTCGCACAGACGGTCTTCGAGCCACAGCTTCTAACAGCTGCTTTCACAATGGAGGATTTAAACAATCACCTCTGAAGTTCCATGTCCCCAGCCACCCCTGGGATGCACAAGAAGTCCTTCTGGGGGACAGGTCTCTGCCACACATTGCCGGTTCACCTGCACTACATGTTTAGGTTTACCAGGTCTGTCCAGCAGCATCCCCAGCAACCTGATCCAACTCACCACCAGGTGGTGATCAGTTGACAGCGCTGCTCCTCTCTTCACCCGAGTGTCCAACACATGCAGCCGCAGATCTGATGAAATGACAGCAAAGTCGATCATAGATCTTTGGCCTAAGGTGCTCTGGTTCCAAGTACACTTATGAGCAACCTTATGCTCGAACATGGTGTTTGTTATGGAAAGTCTATGACTAGCACGGAAGTCCAATAACAAAACACCACTTGGGTTCAGAATAGGCAGGCCGTTCCTCCCAATCACCCTCCTCCAGGTTTCTCCATCATTGCCCATGTGAGCATTAAAGTCCCCCAGTAGTAGTACCCCCTCCAGGACCCCACCCTGTCACTGTCAGTCGCAGAGAGACGACCCTCTCGCTCACTGGGGTGAGCTCCACCATAGCAGCGCTCAGCCGGGGGCTGAAACCCCACATCTGCCCGGCGCCTCTCACGTAGGGCAACTCCGGAAAAGGGGAGAGTCCAGCCCCTCTCCAGGAGTTGGGTTATGGATCCAGAGCTGTGCGTGGAGGTGAGCCCAACTATATCTAGTCGTATCGCTCCATCTCCTGCACTAGCTCTGGCTCCTTCCCCGCCAGTGAGGTCACGTTCCATGTGCCAACTGTTAGTCGGTGCCACCGGGGGTCGGCCAGCCAAGGCTTTTGCCTTCACCTGCCACCCGCTGTGCACTGCACCCGGCCACCATGCCCATCCCTGCGGGTGGCCGGGTGCACAGGGGGGTTGCTCCATGTCACTCCTTCAGGTTGGATCAACTAGCCCCCATGGAGAGAAACCAGGCCACGTCGCCTGCTTGATGGTACAATATCTGAATCACATGCATTTGCAAATAAGCAATAAATACATATAAATGGGTGTAACATGCAGTTAAATATATATACATATATATATTGGATTGTCTGCAATACTTTTGATTGGATTAATTTCCATCCCATATTCAGGCATTCTGGTACATCTCTGTGTTTAATTGGCTGTTTATCACAAATGAGTATTTCTTTACTTGATGTATGTATAATTCATTCTGTCTTAGATGGCCACCTTTGTGCCACTAGAGCAACTTCTGTTTTTTCCCAGAAGCATGCAGACGGTCACATATTTGACCTACCTGATAATAAATATCATTAAAGGCTCTTAGATAAATCGTTATACTTCTTTAAGATATCATATACTCTGCGTATTACTATATTATTGCCTCTCCAGCTCATACTCCTTCTGACAACCTGGAACATGGGAATGTGTGCACATGGATCAGCCTCATATTCCACCTTCAACATTCCCACGCTCAACCACAAATAGTCGATGCAAAACACCTCATGGATGACAGTGCATAAAAATGAGCAAGCATATTAAAGGCTTCCAGCCGGGATTTATGGCAACAAACAGGAAGAAAAACAAAAAGAAGAAACTTGTTGACACAGAAGTCGAGGTGTTTGTAAATTAAAGAGCAGTTAGACTATAACATACTGTCTGTTTGTTTAAGCAGGAGGGTCTGAGTTATGCCCTCCTCCTGCAGAGCCAAACATCTACCATTCATCACATGTGCCACTGCAGTTTACATGTTTAAAGAGCCCATGCTTTTTTTTCTCACAATGCCCACATCAATCAGTAATCCACTCCCACTGTGGGATATTATAAGAGAAGTCTGGTCCATGAACAAATGCTTTTATGTATTTTTCATTTTTTTAAACATTGGTCTTTTCCTGCAAACTCACCCTGCACTGTGACTGATTTTAAGAACATGTTATGACTGAGAGCTGTCCAAGTTTTTTTTCTGCACCTTGCTCGATTAAACAATAAATACATGTAGGTGAGCTGAGTGGTGAGAAATATGTGCATGAGTGTGAGGCAGCCAGAGTGCTGTCTCCAATCACTGAACATCCTACACAACCACAACCTGTGGTAGGAGAGCGAGATATGACTAAAAACACTTGCACTGCAGTCACTGCGGTTGTTTCACACTTTTTGGTGTTACTTTGAATCCTGAGTCACTGTCGGTGCTGTTCCACTTAATTCACAGCACACTGTTACTTAATGTTTGCAAAAATGCTGTAGATAATAAGGGTTTATCTTACTTCCTCTTGCATGTCCTTCACACTCTTCATCGTCCTTTGAGTCAGGAAGCTCTGAAGAATGGGTACCTCAAAGACCTTTCTGCTGCTTTCCCTGGTGTTTTCATAGTGTTTGATGGTGTCATGAAGGTTTTTACTGGCAAATGACAATCATATTGCCTGCATCAGGACCGCTGATCCATCACACATCACCATCGATGGTGCTTTTTTGTGTCCAGAGCACCTGGCCACATCTGTCTGGAGGACCCTGGCCTCAAAGAAATGTTAGCGGTGACTGGTTATGATGACAAGCCTTTCCATGGATTCCTGACCACAAGTGCTTACAAATTATAGGAGGAGAACTTGTCTCCTTTTACATTATGCTTTCACTTGCATCATGGCAAAATATGTCCTCCAAGCATCACTCCTCTCAAAACTTCATAAGGACTTTTGCTAACATGCCACTTTAGTAAGATTTACATTTTTAAGCAAGACAGTTACCATATAGAGCCAGGTTATTCAACTGGAGGCCCTGAGGCCAGAATAGGCCCCCAAGGTAATTTTTAGTGACCTGTTAAAGATCCAGTATGTAGAATTTCAGCCCCTAAAAATCTATATTAATTTAAAAAGTGACCATTCCTAAATTATATATTTTTTAACTTAAGTCTTACAGTGCCTTAGATATTTCCTAAACCTCCTTCTCTATACCAGTTCTGAGCATTGCTCCTTTAATAAAGGACTCGCTGGTTGTAGCTGCCAGGAAGCTAGTCTATACAGTGTAACAGAGGGTGAAAGTTTCTCTCCAGAACTGAGTGAATTTTTGGTAAAAACGGGCCACAAAATAATGTTGCCTCAAATGAACGCACTAGCAACATTCTTTTAAGTTTTATACTCAGAAAGCCTCTGTGTTTTTGACTCTAGTTTTGAAGTGCAAGAGCACGAAACTAGTTGCCAAAGCATGCTGAGAAACCTTCCAGTGTGACTGGATTTAAACAATTATGCAAAGAAGAGTGGCCCAAAATTCCTCCACAGTGATGTGTAAGACAACTGATATTAATCACAAATGCTTGCTTGTGGTTGCTGCTGTAACAGACCCCAGGCATGGGGCATGCATACAGATTTTTAAATCCTGTAAAACAGGAGAAATGATGACACCGAGTAAAGTTGCAGCCGTTCCTCTGGTCATCCTGCCAGAGTAGCAAACAAACCATAGAAACAAATGTAATAAAGACAGTCCTGTTGCTGCAAGCGCTCTGCTGCCATCTAGTGGCCGGAGTGGCTCATATACATTTTAGCCTCTAAAGCTGCAGCGAACCAAATTTTAGGTCTGTATCCTCTTACAATATTGTAACAATTTTAGAATAATTTTAATAAAAGACACAGTAACATATTAAAACCACAAATTGTGACCACATATTTTATGTGTCACACTGCCACCGTAGGTGGAACAACCAGTTATTAAGTTTAGGGGGGATGACTTTTCCCCCAAAAGTTGGGAAGGTGGTGAATACTTCTGCACAGCATCATGCAGTGTTTTTCAGGCCCTGCTTATGGTTGCTTCTTCAGGACGTGGCCCCCATCCCATACTAATTGAGTAGCCCTGAAACAGATTGTGTTTATCTCCCCTGTTATATTCTACCGATGTGGCAATAGAAGGCCCAAGCAACGGTTAAAGTTTAAAGGACAAGTTTGTTTGACCAACACTTTTCTGCTTGTGGCGTTCATCAGGGTCATCAAAAAATCCACTGCTAGCATGTTTTACCCATGTGTGCATATCTGCTAAAACAAATGAAATACGGCTCCATTATTTTCAGTCTACTTTGGCGGTGAGATGCATGAGGCGTGCAAAAAATGGGCAAACCTCTTTTTTAGACTATCTGCACTGCAACTGTTTCAGACTGGGTGTGTGTCAACTGCGTCTCAGCTGGGTCATGGCTTGACTTTACATTTCAGCTTGTGTGTTGACAAGTCAAAGTTTTAGATTTTTAGCTTGAACATGTGCCACATATTTAGAGAATAGAAGACTTGCCTATTTTTCTTCCAAGAGTCATGTGCATCTCTTGGCCAAAATAGATGGTTAAATGTAAAGTAGGCCTTACCTTGACTTGACTTTTTCTAGAAATTGCCTTGTTTTAGCAGATTTGTATGCTGACATTCTTAGAAAATGTTTGCATTGTGTCTCTTGGTGATCTTGATGAAGGCCACAAGCCGAACTGCATTGGTCTGAAAAAGTTGTTCTGTGCATTTTAATTGTTGCTAGAGCGTTTTTTGCATCCATATCAGTAGACTATGTGACAGGGCAGATGAACAATGTATGGTACACTTGCGGTTTGTGGGTAAATGTTGGATCAGTGCTGAGTTCCTACTGGCTTTAAGCTAGTGGTCGCTCTGACAGGAGGAGCTATAGTCTGCCTGTTAACAGCTTTTTCACACATTACCTAAATTATTTTTTTCATAAATGGCTTACATTTTATGTTTATCTCACTGGCCATTGGATTTTGGCCCATCTTAGCTCAAAAAATCCCAGTAAGTACTCCTAGACTTATAGTGATTTAGAAACATTCTTGAAGTAGCTATGAGCAAGGAAAGATCAGAAACCTTGATCTCAGAGAGGAGGTGGGGTAGTCGCTGTTTGCTAGGTATGACACATTCCTTTGTGATTGGTTGATCCAAAAAAAGAATAAAGGCCATACTTTGAAAGTGTACAACATACAAACTGTTTCAAACACATGCTGAATCAGCATGTGAAGAGTCTCCTTATCAGTGAGGATTGGATGCACCTGTGGAGTAGACCACGTGTAGGGATCATTATGCAGTGAGTACAAGGTGGGCTACAATTGAAGATATTTATAACAAATTCTAACTGACATCACTCATATTTACATAAAAAACAAAGAACTATTCTGATTTGATAACTATTTTTTTAGTTATCTATTCTTTAAACATTTTTTATCAAAGTACAAAAAACAGCTGACATATGTTTTTTTCCCTTTTCCCTTGAGACTCCCAAACATCTCCAAACCTTCCCTCACAGTGGCATAAATACATCATCTTGACAGGGCTGGCTCTAGCCATTTTGGGGGCTTAGGGAAGATTCCAGTTAGATGCCTTCCATCCATAGTACTTCTTCATCATTTAAGAGAAAGTTTTCTCACTAATATTGACATATAAAGTTTATCATATTGTTGTTACTCTTTTGTTGTGACTGCCTGAGCCAGGTAAGGACAAAAACTGACACCAAAAATGTTTGTCCGCACACTGCCAGAACCCCCGGCTCAAAATTTCACCATCATGCCATGGAAATGTGTTTTTAATCAAATGTTTCATTCAAATGCAGATAAACTGAGTCTTATCACCCTTACACGTCCCAGTATATGGACGGTATTGGTAAAATACCACAAAGTTAGAAAGGTTTATTCCCAGTATTCTTTATTGACAAAGGAGTATAACACAAGAAGTGGTAATAGTGACAGTAACAATAAATTACTTGACTATAGTACACACAGTACAAAAGTATTTTCTACAAAACAATCTTAAAATACATAAATATAACAGTATAAACCATCTTTAACTCAGTCACTATACAATAGGTTTAGTAGATAAGCTTTGCAGTCAATAAGCTGTTTAATAATGAGTAGAAAAGACAAGTTTGTTCAGTACAAATTCAATTTACATGTTATGTACATGGTGGGCTCAACCCAGGAGTTGGTGTAGAAATGCTCTTGGAGTTTTGTTATAGAAAGAACTGAGAAAAATAAAAGAGAAATAGCATTTTGTTCAAGGTGAAGCAGGTTTCTTTGCTGCCTCATCTACATGAAGAACTAGGGGAGTTAAAAACTAAACAATCAAGCAGAATCTGAACCAGCAGATCTTTCTTCTTTTGAATTTGGTGTGATTCCCAAAAGCCCTGAAGTAAGAAAACTAGTAGCGTTATAAGTGGCTCCTTCAGAATAATCTTATATTTAGAAGACAAGTCTAACACTGTGTACAGCTTGCAGAAGACTTTAAAAGATGCCCTCATTCCTATGTGATCTACTCTACTGTGCAAACTAATGCTGATGCTGAGTGGAGAGCCTTTTTTGATTAAAAGTGCTACCAACCTAAAGTCTACTGCTGTGTTTTATACAAACTAGCATGAAGCCGGTCATGAAGACAGAAAAATAATGCTTTTTTCCTATTTTCCTACCTTATCTTCCAATTATGTGTAACAGCACTGAGGAAACATAGTTGAACTTTTCTTAGGTTAAAAAAAAGAACTATCATGAAGATCAAAAGCTTGTCCTAAGTTTCTGCTCAAATATACCGTCACATTTAACAGAGTAGAGAACAGAAAACAAGAGCTACAGTGAGGTTCTTCTTGTGCGTCTGTCAGAGTTATCCTTCTGTGTTAAAACCTCCATCGGTTTGAACAAGGATCAACAAATTCTGAACATAATCAGTCTGTCAGTCTTTGCCTGTCATCTCAATGATAAACAGATAGACTTATTCTTTTTACCCACTGTGTTTGTGGGTAAGGTCATTAACATTATTGTTGCAGTCTCTTTCTGACTTTAGACGGGGTTTGCCTTGATTTTCCCATTGATCCAGTCGATGTAATTAGTCACACGGGTGTAGACCCCAGGCTTGTCCCTCTGCCCGCAGCCATCGCCCCAGCTGATCACACCCATCAGAGTCATCTTGTCATTGTTACGACAGACGAGCGGCCCACCGGAGTCTCCCTGTGATTTAGATTCAACATGCAAAATGAAGTAGTCAGACTTAAAGTAATGATCCTAACATTTAAGAAGGGCTCTGTGTTAGTCTCACCTTGCAGGCATCGTCCCTATTCCGGGTGTCCCCTGCACACAGCATGTTGGAGGTGATTGTGCGTCCAGACAGAACTTCGGGGATGCAGCGCTCTTTGGGCCACAGGCGAACGTAACCTCTCTTTACACGCTCGGAGTACTCTGCAGCAACTGTGGACAAAGTTTGAATTAAGCATCGTATAATCATAAAGATGTCACGTGAAGGTTTGTGGGAAAGCTAACACTGTTCTCTGCTGGTCAAATCAAGTAAGTACCACAAAATCACCTAAAGACCCTGCAAAGTGAAATCCATAATTTGTGTCTTAACACATTAGGTATGTTGAAATATGGTTGTTGTAAACATGTGAAAACACTGAGATCTATGTGTGACTGAATTTTGGATTGAGACCGTTAGAAAGTTTTTCACCTCTTTCCTGACATGGTTTAATGTGGCCAATGGCCAATATGTGAGCTCATGATGTCATGAGCCCACAGTAGGGAATGACCCCTCCCCTCTAACACTACAATATAAAATCACAGAGCAGTTCATCTCAGTATAGTCTGTTATTAGCTGATGTCACTGCCTTGACTGAAAGTTAACAGTCAGTTAAATGCTGCTTTTTGTTAATTGTAAGGTAAATTTGCCAAATCTATCAGACACAGTGGTCTATGGATCATTTAAAGCATCATAACAGAGATTTGAGCCAGAAAACAGACTTCGTCTCTTCTTCTAAGGTCAACAAAAGATCAAGAGGCAGGCTAATGGAGTGAGTGCTTTCCTCAATTCAGACTGTAGCATTTTTTTAATTTAAGAGGATTGTATATCAACTGAGTGAGCATGGTTTCAACTCATTCAACAGACTCGCCCACACCATCCTAGAGCAGATTTTAGGGCTTCATTTTTCAGGATTTTGAAGCTTAATTTTATAAACTCAGATGTTTTATTTGACTAAAATTTGACCTGGGGGTTCATAACACAGTGACCTATCATGCAACAAACCTAAATACGGATCTATTTTCACTTTACAGGGTCTTCAAAAGATGCATTAAAGGTACAATACGTAGAGTCTTTGCACTGAAAATGCAATATTAATTGCCTCCCCCGTTATGTATTTAAGTTGACTACTTAACTTACCTAAAATATGTCAAATGTTTTTTTTAAAACCATAGAACTTCTTGATTTCCCAAGTTGAATTTGTCTGTTCACACCATGACAGACACAACATATTTATTGAAGCCATGGAACCACTCTGCTGCTGCTGTATTTTAGTCATGTTTTGTGCTGCATAACTCCACCCCTCCAAGTCCCCCCCCACTCTTTTAAAGATGTGGCCCTACTAGACATTGCCAAGGCGAGTGGAGTGTGTTTCATCACTGATTTTTACATTACAAGGGAAAGAAGCTGCTTAAAGTGACCTTCCTGGTTTGTACTGAGTGATCCCAGAATACATCAGCTTTCAGCACAAATGAGAAAGGCCATTTTAAAAGCTTTTCCCCCTCCTTATGAGAAATTCATCTAGCAAAAGCAAAAAAAGGGGTTTTCTGTTCAGTAAATAAACGTAACAGAGTACACTTTTTATTGAACAGGGCCCTCAGTTCAGAAAAAGAAATAAGCTGCAGAGAGGGACAGGTGAGCATTGTGTCTCTACTCAGCATCTTTTGTTGTATGCCACCTAATGGTAACCTTGCAAAGCAGATAGATACGCCCGTTTCCTCATTTCTCACTGGCAGATCCATCTTGCAAAGCTCCCGTCTGAACCATTTGGGCCCAGTTAGAAAGTGACAGGAAAAATCAGCCACGAGGGGCAGTACTTTCAGGAGTGGTGGAGTCGTGACATAAGCAAGCAGCAACAAGAGACCAGTGCTATTATGGCGGAAGAGCTTAGTGTGGATGCTGCTAAAGCACCAGTTTTATCAGAACTTGATGACATTTCTTCATTAAAAGAGATTAAAAGAACAGTAGTGAGTTGTTTTCCCTTAAAAATGACAAAAGTTGTGTGCCATGGTTCGCGTTATTCCTCTGTAGCTGCGTCACGTGTTTTGTTGCTACAATTGGCCCGTAAAGATAAGACAGACAGAACATTCATCCAATCACACTCTGAGTTTTTTTCAAAGCCTCTGCCCTTTCCCAAATGCTTAGAATTAAAGGTTTTCGTGTCAGGTTAGCCTAGTGGCACAATTCACATTAATCACAATAGTAACCATGTCAAATTCAAGGGTATCATGATCAGGCAGCATGTTTTCTTACATTCAGAGTCTTTTCCATATCCTGAGATCTCACACTCAGTCCAGTCAGGCAGTTCCAGTCCATGGTCAGGCAGACATGCAGGAAGAACCTCCGGGGAGTTCACAGCACAGATGCCAACGTCCGCCTTAAGCTTCAAAAGAGCTGCAAGTGGAAAGTGACCAACGGAAAGTCAGAGTAATGCACTGGGAAAATGTGGGTGAAGACTGGGGGTTTGAGTTCAAGTTTTAACAAGCTTTTGCTTCCCACTTAATGTTCCATATCATCACCCAAGGGTGAAACGTGGCTGTTTGAAGTGTCTCGTTTAACTTCCCTCAGTCACTTTGAGTTAGTATGCCAAAACCATAACGCTAATGTGCCAAAACCATGTTTCTAATTCAATACTGTTTTGGACATTCTGATGAAACAAAACTAGAAAAAAAGGAAAATGTGAATGATTATTTTCTCTTCAAATGTTTACTCACCAATGTCATTGTCGAATGACTCAGGGTCAAATTTCTCATGGATCCAGTACTTCTCCACCTTGAAAATCTGCTCCCCACTGGAGTTCTGTTTCCTAAATGTTCTCCCCAAAATCACCTCTAACTTCTCTGCTTTAACACTGAAAAGAAGAAGGAGATACATTTGAATTTTTCCTTCCAAACAAGTTAAACAATGTAAGTTTTATGAGTTTATCTGACGGATCTCTACCTGTCCTCAAAGCAGTGTGCAGCAGACAGCACCCAGCAGGAGTCAATGAGAACTCCTCCACAACGGTGAAAGTGTAATTTCAGACGATTCTGGTAGGCATTGATGGCCGCTTGCCATGGCTGCTCTGTGATGTCGCTCGCTCGGCCACCAAACATGCGAAACATGGGTTGATTGAGGCTGTTGTCCATACGCTGGCCACATGTCCCTATAGAGAGCAAGGATTCATGTCAATACAATGAAAACACACCAACAGACTACAGATGATAGACAGTGGAGGATCTTTATCAGATATAAGGATGTCCCACCTTGGTGATTGTTTGTTGTTGGAGCACGAGGGCCAACAGTGGTGATGACTGATGGACGTGACGCTGGAAAACAAGCACAGAAATTTTAATCTCAGGTCAAAATTAACTTAAACAAATAAATGCTCAAGATAAAGGACTTACAGCATTTTGGTATGTCGCACAGATCCCATGTCAGCTTCATGTTCTTGTAGGTGTGACACCATGGACCTTCATCGCCATCTGGATTCCTATTGGAAAAAAAAGAAGGAAATGATATTACTCAATCTGGTCTTTCTTTCTGTACCGAGGATTTTAAAGATATGTCGGTGTCTTTACCTGCAGAAGTTGTGGCTGCCCAGCCCCTGCTCCAAGGCCTCAGGTTTCCATGCATTGTTAAGTTTGCGCCTCAAAGCAGGAGAGTCCCATGGGAGACAGCTATGGCCACTCTTAGTGACGGATACTGTTCCTCTGTATGACTGACCAGAGCCCTGAACACATTCTTGGTACTTATCTATAAAAAAAATCAACAACAGAGAAACCAAGTGTTCAGGCAATTGTGGTTTACATGTTAGCATTTCAGCTCAGCTTAACTCTTTGTTAGGCCTTACCTTCAGGACATTTAGGTACAGGACAGGCCTCCCAGGAGATCTGAGTGCCTTTAAAGATGTAGCACCAAGGGGTTACATCACTGTCTGGGTTCCTGTAAAGGGTAAAAGTAAGAAAACCCTTTGAGAACCAAAGCTCTTAGCTCAAGTACTTAAAACAATTCTTAAGTCTTTCTAAAGGGGTCTCATTGCATTTTTGCTCATTGGGCTTAAGTTGTGCTTTTTTAACCCTTTCAGGTAAGTTACATAGTTACAGGTTCAAATGTATCCTGCCTGCAGTCAATCCACTTTTGACCTTTGTTTTTTTTTTGATGATCAGGCCCCTTCCCTTGTTAAATTGCATGGAAACAAGGAATAATACAGTAGCTGTAAATTCCTACAAACAATCCTCTGTAAACACTATGCTGTGGTAATATACCTGCAGTAGTTGTGATTGCCTAGCCCCAGACTGGCAGCATTGTTTTTCTTTGCTGTGAATCTCTTCCCTCTCAGAACTGTGGAGTTCCAGTTAATGCAATCTGATCTTGAATTGCTGGTACTCCATGTGCCACGGTAGCCTTCACCACGTCCCACAATGCAGTTCTCATTGTTGTCTATGGGAGACAGAGTCAGAGTTATGCTGATTATCACTCATTTATATTGGTCTTACATCACTCTAATAACTGATCTAATTAATTTATTTTGACACAATAAAACATATTAAAGTTCTGGAAAATCTGAGGCTATTCAACATGTTTGGACACATTTTGAAAACATTGTATTTCTTATGCAAGACATTAAGCTTACAACTTCTGCCTTAATGATGTTTTTATTGTATTTTTCCAGTTGGTAGTGTCAAATGGCCTAACATAAACTATAATGATTGTAAAGCAATCAGATTTATTAAGCCTGGCAATGCTAACTCATTACTCTGTCACTGAAATCAGCTAAATGTGACCGCCAGTCTTTGCATAATTATCCCACCAAGAGGGCGGAGTGTCCCCAAACCCTCAAAAAGTTGCCTGCAGAAACACAAACATTTCTGTCCCAAAATGTCTCTTCATGGTTTATGATCTTCTCTCCAAACCTAAGACTCATGACACCTTCTGTTTGAGTCACACAGTCAGGCTGTGACTTTATCTGCAGTCATTAACAAGATCGTAGAGCGTTTTCCTCAGTGTTGTGTCACCAGCCACTGTGTTGGACTTAAATGAAATGAGCCCGTGTTTCTCTTAAGTGATAAAATGCTGATGTGTCTTGGTTTTAGAGTGTCAAATCAAGTTAAGTCAAAGAATGCTGTGCAAATACAGTGAAGTACAAAGTGATAATGAGCTGCTTTTCTCTCTTTTAAGTACACATGATGTAGGACTCGGAGGGAAGACGACACAATAAGATACCCAGTATGTGGTCCATGTTAAAAAAACATGATACTGCAACTCAACATCAACTGATACACCGCAAGACGATTATTTTCTTCAATGTAGTTACAGACATCTTATATGATATCTGAATATCTGAAAGATATGAAGGCCACTTACACACTCACTCTCAGTCTGAATCCTAATACACCCATTGCCCCTGTAATTAAGCCCTACCCAGGCATTTTACATGTTCACATCTAGGAGTTGAGCTTCCTGACTTGTTAAAGTAAAGGAGTAGGGTGAAGTACTGGAGGTACATGGCCCTTGGCCCTTCAATTTCCAGAAGTATATTCCACACTGAAGGTTTTGGGAAATCTCCAAAAATGCATATCACTGACAAGATGGCTGCTCAAGAGGTCTGTATTTTCTTTGTGAATAAGATTAGAATTACAACAAAAATCTTAAATAATCTATGTTTTTTTAATGCATCATCATCTTTATGATTTTAAGCATGTAAGCATGGTAAATAAAATCTGTTATAGTGGAAATGTCCAGTATTGTCATTGTGGCTGTTATATCTGAAGGGTATGAGAAATTTTAGGTGAAAATTAAAATTTTTTAAGTTTGTGTCCCATGAGAGGTTATGGTCCTACAAGCAGGCAGCCAAGATTCAAGTCTGGCCTCTAGCTCCTTTTCCCCACTCTTTCTCCCCAGTTTCATACTCTTTACTGTCCAATCTAAATAAAGGAAAAGTTCCAAAAATGAACTTTTTAAATACACTTTTTTTTTTTTACATTTTGCAGAATAAAACTTGATTAGTTTTATAGTAAAGTATCCAGGCTGATTAAATCATTAGTAATCATGCTCTTGGTTAAATGAAATCTTTATTGAGAACTTACTGATTTCACACTGAGCCCCACTGAAGCCTTGAGGACACTGACAGATGTAGTCTGACGTGTACACGGCTTCTTTACAGGTTCCTCCGTTGTAACAGTGAGACGCGTAGCAGTCTGGAGGGGAGGACAGAGAGACGGTTAGTCATTCATACATCACAGAGTTTCTCAGAAAATAAACAACTTGAATGATAGGAATATGATTGATTTGCTCCGACCACTTGCGTAAACGGCTAATTACAAAGTGGGTTTTGCCAAGTGTGTCATATTTGACATAGAAACATGAGAAAGAAAAGCTCAGTGAGCATGGCTCATTCTTACACTCATCTTACACACCAGACTGTCTTTCTTAAGAAGAACTGGTTTTCTTCCATCTCCAGTCTGGTTTCTCTTCTATTATTTCAACGTTTCCTAAAGACTAGCGTTAAAAAAAACAGCACCACGCTTACTCGCTGTGCTGTGGGCTCACAGACGGTGCAGTTTGGCTGAGAGAAAATGTGGTTGTAATTTGTCAGAGGGAGGGGCGAGTCATGTCTCACAGGATTCGTCAATGGGGGTGAAAAGTGCGCAAGAGGGCTCGCCTGGCTGAAGTATTTCAAACAAACTCAGACTAAACTACGCCCTCTGGAAAACACAGAAAACCCAGCAGCTCTTGGACTGAAATAACAGGGATTTGGACGCATGATCGAGGCAGGCCAACAAAAAATAATCATGCGAGGTTGTAGCAGTAAAATGACGACAGAGAGGTCAGTAAGGGCAGGCAAGGACTGACAGAGAAATTAACAGAGAGAAGAGTTTATACAGATCATTGTAACTGATTAGAGAGACACAAAAAATGAAGGCAGCCAGTCCATGTTTGTGTGTTTGCATCTATGTCACACTCACTGATAACAGGCACAATATGACAACGCTCTCGCGCTCTCAATGCACAACGGCAATACTCCACACGCTGTCCCCTCCATCGCAGCCAAGTGTCTCCAGAACTACGCACAGCTGACGTCTCAATATCAATACATTGTGCTGAAAAATACAGACACACACACAAGCACACACAAATAATAAGTACACAGCCAAGACACACAGGAAGAGTAATCACTGCAAGATAGAAAAGAGGTTATAAACATTCAGGTGCAAAGGGGAAAGACAAACATGTGAATGACAACAGCGCATGAACAGTGATTAAAGGTGGTGGTGATGGTGAGGGTGGTGATGTTAGAGACAAGCAGGAGTGTGATGGGGCTCACAGAAGGTGTCAAAGGAAGGTGAAGACTTCTGGACATGAATAATCAAAAGCGTCCCTCTAGCAGGCTGCCTGTCAGGCTCACCTCTGTAAAAACGAGTCCCTCTCTTGGAGCGGAGCAGCTCCACCTGCAACACAAAGTAAATGTTAAACACAGAGCAGTAGAGCATGAGGACTGGCAGCACGGCCGTGGTTTCCAATTCAAGCACACACTGTTTTTATGTCTGGAGGATACTTTTAAAATAAACAAGCAAAAACCTGCTTTGTATTGAGGTTTTTTTTTCATCACAATCAACATTTTGCCGCTCCTCTGCATTAATCAAACACTGGCAAACAGAAAATTCAAGAGTAGGCAGCACTGAGATGGTCACTTACTGTGTAACACGTCTCAAATATATCCTGTATAATTTTATGTAGACATAAAATGGATATCAAGTTAACTTTCACCACTGTTGAACTGAGTACTATTACACATTATTCAGTCCTTTTCAATGCAAGACAATCGTATCTTAACACATCACACCATAGCGTAACAATTTGTATCGTATTGTATCAACTGGCATCATATCATATCATGTATTGTATCACATCGTACTGTATCATAAAGTATTATTTCATAACATATCACAATGTTATCACAACATGTTGTATAATATTTTATAGCATGACTAAGTATAATACTGTATCCTATCTTATGGTATTGTATCGTACCACATTACATTGTGTTGTAAAGTAACAATTTGTACCGTATCATAATGCATCACACTGTATCTAATCTTATCTTATCATGTCGTATCATATCACGTTGTACCGTATCTTGTCGCATCATATTGTATCACTGATTCTATCATAATGCTTTGTATTTAATAATCACATCATATCTTGTAGTATCATGTCACAGCCTAATGCAACATAATGCTATGTTTTGTATCATAACATATCATATGGTGTTGTATCTATGGCTGACCTAATTAAATTAGGTCCACAATTAGAGCATTAATTTCTTTATTGTGATTAATCTCGTGTTTTATTGTCCCTCCCAGCAAACTTTGATTCATCCAGAATAGTGTGTCCCTGCGGCCACAGTTATCTAAAAAAACTCCACTCAGAGGACAAGTCAAAAGTCATTTGCACCTTGTGTTATCAAGGATTTATCCTTTTACTGTCCCTTTATTTCCTCTCAACCCAAAATGAAGTTCTTTTATAAAAGGTTGAATTAATGTCATAATCTTCAGTCAACCCATAGAAGCAGCTCCGTTTCAAACAGGAAGTCAGTTAGGTTTAGTTTAAGACAGCAGAAAAATCTAAAATGACTCAAGAAAAGGTTTGTAACGCTGTAGTCTTTTAAAAATTCAATAAAAAGAATATGATTAATCTTGATTAAATTATTTTCTCGATGTTGACAGGCCTGGTTGTATAATATCTTATTAAGAACTGTATGGATTATCTCAGTGGACGGATGCTCAGTACGGCTGAATAAAAACAGTGTGCACGATTTTGCATTATACATTTAGTGAGATGACTTCAAGGTAAATGTGGCACTATCAGTGACTCTGTGGCACAAATCATAACTGCTTTAGCAAAAAGGAGAAAGTATGATAAGTCATATCTAGCCCTTGACTTCACCAGTACGATGGGCCTCCTCCACTCCTCCCTTCATGATTATTTTATCATATTCTATTGTTTTCTACACTGTACTATTAAATTTTATCTTAATGCTTTGGATTGTATCTTAACATACCGTCCATCTTGTCATTATATGTACTGTAATATGAACTATACTGATTATCTTACCACATCATATCCTATTTTAATATGCTATTAGATCCTATCATGTGGTATCATTTTGTATCATATCAATTGTACCATACTAAACATATAATTTTGTGTAATCGATATCAAGATACAACAGTATCTTTAAGTATCATATTTTACACAATTCATAGCATATCATATGGTATCAAAATATTTTGTACTTAATCTTTTTTTGCTCTATATTGATTATCTTACTTTATGTTACTGCACCACACCATGTTCTATATTCTATCATATCATGCTTTATCATACCTATATCAAATCTTATCACCAACTCTGTTGTTTATGCTATCAAACCCTACTGTATCCTATTATATTGTATTTTATTATACTGCATTATCTCTTATTTTATTGTATCATGTCTTGTATCGTGGTGTATCATATAGTATCATTTAGTACTTTAATCATATTTTAAACTCTATTGCTTGTAAGTGAAGTAAGTAATGCTACCTTTTCGCAGTTAAAATGTCACTGTTCAGCAGCTAGCCCTTTAGTCTCAGATTTTAAGTTTCAGGAATCACATAAAGGCACCACCGAGGTGATTTCAAACCAGACTGACAGACAGAAACAGTACTGTAACACTCAATTCAAAATCACAAATGATTTAATATGAATAGGACAGTTTTTAAACACACGAGAATTCAATGTATTAAAACGAGCCTCTCCTAAGTGTGCAGGATTTGTAGTGGGATGAAAGGTATAAAAATGAGGTTATAGTACTTACATTGCCCGCTAGGATGCAGCAAAGAGCAGACAGGAATAGTAATAATGCCAGTGTTGTGGTCATAGTTACTCAGATGGTTTCAACTCAAGTGGTCTTCAGTTTTCTGGAATAAAAAGAGAATATAAATACATTTTAGACAATATAATTCAATAAAGAGCAGATGAAGATGTTAAAGTTCATTATTTCTGTCTGGTGTATGGGCAGGGATTTCTGTGCTATGTCTTTGTTGTGTGTTTATGTTCTGTCTTAAATCCATCATCAAAAACACCAAAGAGAATAATTGCAGGAAATTTTTAAACCCCATCCACCTTTTCTAGACTCTACTGTTTCTCTGTAAAGCTTCCTTCCCGCGTGTACAGTATTCCTGCTGCTGATGAAGACCCCCAGAGAGGAAAGGGTGGGCAAGGTGGGGTGCTTGTGGGAAACTGGAGGTTATTTCTAGTTCCTTGAAGCTGCGTTGTTGACTCAGACAGGAAGTTAGTAGCAGCCCGTTGAGGATCCTTACATGTAATAGGATGCTCTGTCTGTGTCTTTGCTGCTGTATTTCAGTTCATTTCCCCTTCATCTTAACTCTTCTACGACTTCCTCAATAGGAACAAACAGGAAAAGAGATTATCTTCACTTTCTGCAAAAATAGGTTGATATCAAACAGTACAATCTGGACTGTCCTGGAGATAAAAAGCAGCGCGCACAGCAGAGAGTTTCTGACAGCATTCCTTCTCTAACAGAGCACAGCACCAGCTGTGGGAGGATGAAGTGACTCAGTTAGGACTTAAAAGGAAAGGAGAAGGGAAAGCCCGTAACAAGACAATGAAACTGAAGACATATTTCCCTTTTCAATTCCTACAGATGTTTGGTATCACACTTCCCTTTCTCAGTTTAAAGAAGTCAAATTGTGCAGAAAAAAGATGTAAAGATGAGCTTCTCCTCAGTAAAGTGTAAGTAAATATGAGTCACAAAGAAGGAAGAAGTGTTGACTGAAGGATGGAGCAGTGAGGAAAATGTGAAAGACATGACAAATAAGTTCATACTTGATGAGCTGAATCATAAAAACTGACCTAAATATAAGGAGCAGGTTGGTTTAAGAATAACTTTTAGGAACTTCTACAAAGACCCAGACATACATCAGGAATCGTGTGCATACATGCCTGCACGTTTTAAGATCTACTGACTCACCTCCTGTGGTCGACTGAGCTAATAGAAAACAGCACCGTGTTTTCATATATCAGTGAGGCAACCAAACACACACCCACATACATACTCTCACACACACAAAGTGCTCAGGAACGTGGAGCTAATAAACACCCTTACACACCAAGATTTACTGTTCTTTCTGCTCATTGTTCATCAGGACAAAGACTCCCCCTCAGGATCACACTTTTCAAACAAACACATGCATTCAAAAACTCACCGTTAAAGAGGACAGGTCTCATGAAGGCTATCCATGTGCCTCGAACAAATAATATACCCCGATGACCTGCGCTTGTACCCCCCAACTGAGCCTTTCTGGCAGGGACAACAACACACCAGTTTCCTTTTTGTTTCCTTTGTGCAGCTGTTCAGCTCCACTCAGTCACCCCACTCTCCACCCTGTCAGCTGAAAACATGTGTTTCCTGCTATAATACAGCCAGAGTGGCCTCATGCATTTCGGAAACGTGAGTTCATATCATTACATACGCACAAAACTCACACTGGCATGTACACACCAGATATGAAAATATGTGTACCCCACCCTTTTTAAAGTCTGTAGTATCTGAAGAGGAGAGGCCCTGTCTGGGCCTTCAACTATCTGAGTTTTAGCTGATTTTGTTGTCAGTCTTATATTTAAACGTTTAAACAGAGAACAGGACAAATGTGTAAGTGAAAAAGTGTCATTTACAGGATGCAAAGTAAAACCAGATAATTCTTACTTAATTTGTTCATCCAAACTCAGAGCACCCTATTTTACTTTGACAACCTATGTATCAAAAACTTCATTTTTCTGAAATTTCAAATTCTGTTACTTTTAACTCATGTAGCTCTTAGAATGTTAGAAATGCCCCCTATATTAATAACATCCGAATAGAAAAAAGTTCAAAACTCAAAGTCATGTCTGAGGTTTTTGATGTAACAGCTGTTGTGGTACAATGAACAGAAAACTAGAATGAAAAATGGTGAATTTTCAGATTAAATGTAAAAGCAATAAGCACTGAAAAGAATTAGAGGTAACCTTACAAAGCAAATGGATACGCCTGTTTCCGTGTTTCTCACTGGCGTATCCATCTTGCAAAGCTCCCTTCTGAACCGTTTGGGTCTGGTTAGAAAGTGACAGGACCAATCAGCGAAGAGAGGCAGTACTTTTGGACGCGGTGGAGTTTTAACGTAAGCAAGCAGCGACAAGAGGCCGGTGCAATTATGGCGGAAGACATCAGTGTGGATGCTGCTAAAGCGCCAGTTTTATCAGAACTTGATGACATTTCAACATTAGAAGAAAATCAAAAAACAGAACTGAGTTTTCTTTTCAAAAACGACAATGCCATGGTTTGCGTTATGCAGTTCTATATGTAGTTTACTCCTCGGTAGGGGAGCACCTCGGTAGCAGCTACGTCACGTGTTTTGTTTCTCTCATTGGTCTGTAAAGATGTGACACACAGAACATTCATCCAATCACCCTCCGAGTTTTTCCTCAAAGGCTTTACCCTTTCCCAAACACCGTCTATGAGAGGTTTACCAGATGGATGTTTGAAACAAACCCGGCAAATCTGGCATGTCAGGTAAAAAAAGCCAGTGGATTGGCCAGAATTCAAGTCCGGCATCAGGCAGATCCAATTTTGCAAAGTTCCAATCTGAAAAGATGTTGTCCTGTTTGAGAACAGACGTACCAATCAGCTACTGGTGGGGTTTAGTTGTACTGCAAGCCGGTAAACAAACCAATTTAGCAATTAGCTTTAATGAAGCTATAATATAGTGGCAGTTTTAACCAGAATTGGGTCACAGATTGCGCCGGAGATCTCAGGGCGCAAGGCTTTGTCTGCTCTGCGGCTGTCAAGATTAGATTGGCATATTTTAACTAAGATCATGGCAAAACTAAACTTAAATAGTTTATATAAATGTCTTCTGGTATAATAATAAACATATTAATCTATTATTTTTGGGTTTGTCGATTAAAAAAATAAAAACTGATGTTGAGTTTTGACAGTAATTGATCACTTTTTTGTTCCTGAGGGATTTAGGGGGACTTGGCTTTTCTTAGATATAAGGAGGGAGGGCTCCGGGAAAAAAGGTTGGGAACCACTGATCTAAGGGATAAAGTGAAAATCAGTCATGGTGTGTATTGATGCTTGTAAGGACTAAAGATGAAGGCATGTTGACTGGAGGCTAGATAGAACAAGAAGCTTGTGTTTAACCTTTGTTTAAAAGGTTAGCGGGAAACTATCATCCCACCAGCACTGTCAGCTTTAAGGCTGTTATCCCAGTCACTTAATACATAAAACGTGTACAACCATGTATGCAGCCTGAGAAGAGGAGCATGGCTCCTCTAGTAGGTCAAATTTGAATGGAAGAAATGAAAAGGTCTTTGGAGCAGCAGCAGCAGCCAGACTGTGAGTCAGCAGCAGCTTCAGATGCACCACTTTGGTAAAACTAACACATGCAGCTGATGATAAAACAGACAAACTTAAATACACACTCGAGGTTTTCACTTCCTGTTAGGGGGAAGTTCCAGTACATTTAGAAGAACTGCTAGTATTAAGCTCTACACCACAGGGCCATTAGCAGACACATGCAATGATGGTGGTGTGCTGAGGTTGTAAGAGTCGGAGGTGTGACATTTTTGTCTTCCAGTTACAGGGATGAGATTTCAAAGTGTAACACAGAGAGAAAGATAATGTGGTGTGCAGGAGGCATGGCTGCATCTAGCTGCGAAGTTTGAAAATTGCACTTTGAAGAAGAAGAGACACTTTTCAATACCATGTTGTGAGATACTAAATCACAGCTGTTTTAGATGGAGATCAGTATCGGTGCTGATAACAAGCTTATGGACTCTTACATTTTGTGCCTTGATAAAATTGTTTGTCTATTCTTAGTCTATTTTTTTTGCTAAGAACCTGTCAAGTAAGAAGTAGTAGTGATTTTGTTGGGGGGGCAGATGTCTCAGATTTGGGTTGGAGTCCTCAGAAAAAAGGTTGGGAATCACTGCACTATCCTATTCAAATAAAGGTGCAAGCCCTAAAATAAACCAATAAGGGATGCGTCCAATTTCTGTTTTGTCATGGTGTTGTAACAGGTATTGATACACTTTAATCTTTACTAGAGAATCATATGCATATCACAGTGCGGTATCACGACAACCCTAATTCAGAGCGTGGGCCGCACTCAAAACATGAACTATCAGAGGAAACATCTTCGCCGTGGGCACTGTAGCACTTTTAACGTCTGATTATTCTGGCACTGATCTCAGTTTCCACACAATATTTCTTAGACAGCTCAATATTTGTGTGCTTGGATAATAAACACGATTCCCATTGTCTTGTCACAGCACGCTGGCAGCTTGGTTTCCAGTAAATCTGATTTTCTAACTGCTTTGACCTGCTCCTTATACCTGCCCTAAACCTCCAAGTAGCTCCACTTTAGGCGTTGTTCCTTCAGTTAAGAGCTTTGCACGTGTGTAGCATGTTTGCTGATGATGCTTTTAGGCATGCAATATCATGTCTATAAGCTTCTTAACAGGCATTATTCATTCAGGGAGTTTTCAGTCAAGCTTCAGTAAACCAGCTGTGATCCATCTCTGTAAAGCCCCCAAAGAACAGAGAGCGGCTTTGTTGCATTATTACGGCCTTGTTCTGAGCACAATAGAAACATTGAACTTCTTATCAGGTAGAAACATAATCTCAGAGGAAGAAAGGGCAGGTGTTGACACTAGAAATGTGAATAAACTGTAGCATTAGACAGCTATGTGGTGAATGGAGAGAACAGAGAAAGAGGAGAAAAGAGGGAGAGATGAAATCAAATCCTAGCGGTCAGCAGAAAGACAGTGAGTAGTGTTGAGTCATCCCAGCTTCCAGCCAGGACTGCATGGGACAGAAGGAGGCTTGTATGGGACTTTTAACCACCATCAACGCCTTTTAATGAAGATACAGCTCCAGCATTTAGTCACAGAAGAAGAAAGGAGGCTCTATGGCTAGATCTAATAGTTACATGATTGACTCTTGCGGGTTTTTTGCGTCATCTTCTGGCTGTGTTTCCCACCAACCGGTCCAGTCCTATCCTCTGCCTGACCTACTCTTAACTTCCACCTCTAAGGTCCCATGAGTCACTCACAAACATTCGTCTGAGGCACTAACACAGCTGACCACACTGCCAGGAATTCAGATAAAGGATGTAAACTACTTTCTCGCAACATGCAACTGCTCAGAGTATCAGTGGGATGGAGAACATCAGTGCTGATGGATGCCAGAAAGGGAATTTTGGAGATGCAGAATCCAGCTCATTCCATAGGAGACTGGATGTGAAATGATCTTGTGCAGCTTGGTACACAGATACACACTTTATCATAGCAGGGATGTTCTTAGATAAGAAACACACATTAAGTCCAGAAGCAGGGCGCAATATCTCCACATTCTTGTAACTTTTGTTACACTAAATTATCTTGATATTACAAATTAACTTCTGAGAAAAAAGGTCAAGAAGATGATGTATGACACTGTGAGGGAAGGTTAGACAGTATTCCCATGGATTCAAGGTAGGGATGAGGATGGAAAATGATAAAGAAAAACCTGCAAAAGTTAAGATGAGAATTGATTGGGGTGCCAAATATCTGAGCAAGCAAAAGATAAGTTTGACTTCACTAAGTCTGTGAAACCTAAAAACTTCTAAAAATAGTCCTTAAACATAATGTTTCTTCAGTATTATCAAAGTTTTAACTCGATTTATCACTAATCTGGGTTAAACAAGAACAGGGAACTATATCAGATGTAAAGATAAAACAATAAAATACTTTTCAGTCGAATTTGTACTTAAGTGTGATTAATATTGCCGTGTCAGGTCCATGCTTGGTGAAATCAAGCTAAATCCTAAAAACACCGCTCGTTGAAAACACCTTAAATCATATGCAAATGAGCCACTCAAATTTGATCTAATTTTCGGTGACACATTCATTAAAAATCATGCAAAATGCTCAAAACTTTCCCTTAACTTGACTGAAAACTCTGCATCACCTTATAATGTTGTTAAAACATCCCTTTTCAAAACGAAACAATCATATCCAAAGTTGTAAATTAGCATAAAACAACCTGGTGCACAGTGGTCTGTGTTATCGCGAGAGTACCAAAACAAAGACATACCTCGTCGAAGCTCTTGTACGTTGTTAACTTCTCTGAGTCTGTGCAGGATAAATGTGTGCGTCCTTAAGATTCTCTCGCTCAGATTGAGCTGGTTGAGCCTCTGCTTCCACTTTTTATCGCAGCCCTTGTCCTGCCGGTGAGCGTTGAGGGGGGAGGACCGCTGCTGCTATGACCTCAGCGGGAGAGCGAGGCTGTCCGGCCGGATGGTGATGATGAAGCCTGCGGGGCGGGGCCGACACACGGACGGATGGCACCGAACCAAGTACTCCAGGGAAACTCACTACCTCACTTCCCTAGAAAAGAAGAGGCCCAGCATGGTAGATTTAATCAGGAAATGTCGCAATCATTCCCCCCTCTGTGTTTCTCTGATGCGTAAAGATGATGGGTTTTTTTTCTTTTCTGGAGTTTACAATTTCAATTCAAATTTATTTATAGAGCACTATTCACACACAAAGCATAAACGGTGCTTTAAATACAGAACAATTCAAACATAGAAGGCATTAGCACAAATTAAAGCACACATTAAAAAATACAAGCAAAATAAGAACTTAATACACAAATGTATTTGAACATTTTCAAACTGTGCATTTGCTCTCTATGCCTGGCAGTTTACTTCAGTCTCTGACTAAAGCAGGGTTTTCCAAACTTTTCAGCTTGTCACCCTAAAATAACAGTGACAGAGACTGGGGACCCATCCCTGGAAGTGGATAAGCATATGATGATGCACAATGGATCATGTAGGCTACAAATTTACATTTTAAGTCATTTTTATACCCATTACTTACATTTAAGCAAAAATACTGTATCTCCTATTAACAACTGCTTCATTTGACACTGAGCTAATTTTAAGGCTAGCCTATATTTTACTTAAATGGATAAAATATACCACTTTAAATCATTTTAAATTTGTCTTTGATTATTACCTCCACCAAGGAGGTTATGTAATCGGGTGGATTTGTTTGTTTGTTTGTTTGTTTGTTAGAAACATAACTCAAAAAGTCATAGATGGATTTTCATGAAATTTTCAGGAAATGTCAGAAATGACATAAGGAAGACTGATTAGATTTTGGGACTGATCCGGATCATCGTATAGATCCAGGAATTTTTTTGAAAGGATTCTTTACTATTGGGAGATAGGGCTAATGGCGGAGGTCTGCGCTGGTACCACTTTACACCAGGAGATGGCGGACATGAGTAACTTCAATCCCAGCAGCATGTTTTTGGTGTGTTTCTTTTCAAAGTTTTGGAGTTTATAGAGTTTGAAAGACGCACGCCCGGTCGAGGAGACGAGTTGGAGTGTAACAGAGAGAAAGACAGCGAATCGTAGTGAGAATACTCACAATGCTGGGAGGAATAGAGGAATATTCACCCTCTGCCATGACTTTCAGTCGTCAGGTGAGACCATGGGTGCTTCCGCCATGACAGTCCACACGTAGCGAAGCCAATGCTTTGCCTCGCTGTGTCTCCACCCCACCGGGGAGGGAGTAATCGACAAATTAAATTTTGGGAGTGATCTGGATCACCGCCTGGATCCAGGAATGTTTTTAAAGGATTCTTCACTACTGGGAGATACAATACAATAAAATACAATACAATAAAGATATTATGGAACAGATAGAAATTGTTTCTGATGTCGCTTTAGGACTTACAACACCAAACCATCAGCAACGAGATTAATCATTTCTTTTTAGTTATGTTGCATTTTCCATAGCAACGAGTTTTTTCGTGTCAAATTTAGACTTAAAAGGCAGATTCTTGTCCAAAAAGACCTACACATCTACAGGACAGAATCAGCTAAGTGATATGATGTATACCTACTACTTTTGTCCACGCCAAAACCATGAATGGTATTGATCACCCATGATAAAAAAAATGTTACTATCAAGCGTTATCAAGAAAGGAAATTGCTTCATACAACAAGAATAGTAATGACAAAAATAATGTGTGCTAAGAGAAGCTCTTAATGATAACACAGATACCACAAATACAGTGCAATGAGGTACATGTAATCTACATGGCCAGAAAAATGGCACCTCCAAAGGTTTGTCTCATGCTGTGGGATATCACTCAAAGGTGCTTTCTTCAGTCTTTGGCGGTCTCACAGTGCTCCAAAAATGCTGGAGCTCATAAGCAGACTCTGGTAAAATGTTCAGCAATACATAAACCATCCTACTATTGTTTTTTTTTCACACTGGCAGAGACCCCTGTCACTCTGTGATGGGCTGTGGGTGACATTTTATCTCTGAGGTTAACCAGCTGGCACCAGGAGTCATTTGTTCAAAACCACTACTCCTCATACTCAACCCATCCCTTCCTCAGGAAATCATTGTCACTAAAGCTCAGGAATAACTCCATTTTTACATAACACCAACAGTAGTTTTATTAAAATTGGATAATTCACATTCATTGTTTTTATTGTCTGTAAATGCTTTATTAAATGGTTAAGAAACATGGTACTTGAGGTTGTAATGGGCGGGGATGGTTAGTTTGACGTCGGTTCTGCTTGTTTGCATCTGTGTTCGATTAGTGTGCACTCCCACTTCTCAATGAAAAAAAAAAAAAATCACGCATAAAACAAACACACACAGACACTAGGCCTATATTAGGGCTGTGATGGTGACTTAAAAATGTTATTTACAAACGGCTCAAGTGGGGACAAATTAATCGGCTCAGTCTTGCATTCCATCCTTCTGTATTATTTTGCAGAAGAGCACTGAATTAAACTATGCATTCGTCACATCTCCTCCCTTGTGCTGTGTGATTAAAGAAGTATTTCAACTATTCTACTCTGTTTCTTACATTATGCAATGACTGGCAATCAAAGGCATTTGTAAATGTGGTGGAGGAATTGCAGATACTTACTAACCACTGTTTGAACATCCCTTTTTTACAGTCCTAATGTGTGGATGTCTGATTTCATGGTTCCTTGACTCAAACTCTTGAAACACAAACAAAGTTTTAGTTGCACAGATAAAACAATATTGCTTAAGTTTGATCTGATCCCACAACAGAGCCTTGTGAAAATAGACAGCAGTTGACTTTTAAACCAAGTTTTGCTGAAGTAAAGTGTGATGAGAGCTAAAGGACTTGAGACATTGCACTGATGTAGGGCAAAAACCTTGTATCTCAATTTTTCACAATTTTCATTTTCTTCATAAATCAGTGCTAATAGTCACCCTTTACATCTGTCAGTGGGTTTTTAATCATCTTAAACCAATAAAAAAGTGTAAAAAAAAATAGACACTATTACCATTTAGTGTTAAATTAATTGAAAAATACTGCATGTTTTTTCATTTCCTGAAAAGTAGTGATTTTGAACATATTGGGTTTTGGCCTTATTCCAGCAATAGACTGCTCCCCAGTAAGCTTAATCAAGCTAAATGTAGTTTAACTTAATCATGATGCTGACCAGGATTTTCTTGCGACTCAGCTCCTTTATTAACACATTGGCCCCTGTGTCACTCAAAGTTTAGCACAGAAAAAGTCCAGAGGAAAATCTCAAATATAGGTTAGACTCTTACTGTCTATCCTATACCTCTTTTAAATCACTTCAAAAAAAAAAAAGTAATCTTGGAAGTGCTAGTGGGAGTTTATAGACTGCTTGGCAAAGTAGCTTAGCCCTGTTTCCCGTAAATGCTAAGCTAACCAGCCGAAGCTTGTGTTTTTTTTTTGTTTTTTTTAAACAGGTATCTATGTTGAGATCGTTTTATTTTATAAATTTCAATTCTAACCCTAAAATGATAATTTTTTAGGAAAAAATGACTAGTTATTACGCGTAGCCATCAAGCTAGCATCAAAAAGCAACCCTAATGGCTAGTTTAGCTACTAGTTAGCAGGAAAATAAACTTGAGTTATTCAGCAGCAATAACAAAAGAGCAAATCCAGAATCCTTCCATTAGGGCAAAGAGACAGTACATGACAGATGTTTATCTTTGTTTTAGTTACCGAAGAACTGATCAAATCAGAGTAGAGCTGTATGTAAAGACTGTGACTGTAGCAGCAGTTGCTACTAGCATCTGTATTCTGTCTTTTCTGTCTGCTGGTGAAAAGGCTAAAATAAAACAGATGAATGTATTCACTGGGGAATAAACAGTTCTGAAATAACATGTATTTAAGGACAACAGATAAGTCATTTCCACAAGCTTGGTTTAGATGACTCAGCAAAGGTAAATACAATGAAAAAGACCTGTTATTGAAGTGACTTCTGTTTATTTTTGACTTGGCGGTGCTATGTCTGTTGGTACTATCCCCACTCGAAGAGATAGGGACTCAATCATACTTTGATAGTATAAACAAGAACGCTTTTTTTTTCCCCTCAAAGGTTTCTCATGAAACAACCCTTGGTGTGTCTTAGACACCCACGGATAACGTCAGAGCAAACTCAGCCCATCTACCTCTGTCTCTTCAAATAAAGATAACATTTGTTTTTTGTCCTGGAGTGAGTTGCCAGTTTTCTATGCAGAAATAACCAGTGATGAAATCAAAATCATCACTCCTCTACTCTGGAAATTCTTAAGTGTGTCTCAACCAAATGATAAATCTGTTGGATGGCAAGGCCTGACAGTGTTTATGATGTGATAATTTCATTGTAGCTCAAGCAGTTCTTATTAAAATCCTCTTTATGTGCAACAACCTCCAAAGACAGACTTTTAAACTGTGTGTTACTGGTATCGTTTTTCAAGCTATATGAAACTAAATAATTGCAAATCAAAATCTACATAGAACACAGCCCCATTTATTTAGATAAGTTATTTGATAAATCTCACAGAAACATGGTCCAGTTATGGAAAATCACTGTGAAGTTTAACTTTAGGAGACAAGTGTTAAGTTATACTTCAAGTAAAATGAGTTGTCAGTTCAGCACACTCATCCAGCATCTGCTCCCTGGAATGGTTTGGGAACTTGATCCTGCCATTTGCAAGAAGTTGAAAACAAGCTGTTAAGTGTGCCATGTTAGTTCCCAAAATAGAGGCAGATCTGACTTCATAAATCACACTCATTGTGCTTTTTTTTTTTTTTTTAAAGCTTTTACCCTCAATAAAATAAGATGTTCTCCATCCCTATTATATCAAACTGAAGATGTCAACAAAACAGTCAGTAACAACTATCACAATACTTGGTTCACAATGTGATTGATTTTTCTTGATTTTTTATTTTTTATATTTTTTTTTATAAAGGAATTAGATTGATGTCAGATTATAAATAACCAGGATTCCCTTAAATCGATTTTGTTATAATAAAAATGCAAAAAAAAAAAAAAAAAAGATTTTAAACAGAAATACTGTATGTGAAATGATTTTTAAACTGGGAAAAACAGAACTGGATAATACCCTTTGCAGTTAAAACAACAACACTGTAAGTACAGTGGCAGAACTATTGGCCATAATTCACGAGGTGGCTGGGATGGGGCCAGGTGTGATTTTGGGATGGCCAATAAGTTACTATTACATGAACCTTAAAATGTTATAAACTAAAAAAGGGCATATTTTAACAACGTACTTTACAGACAACAACCCATCACTCTGAATGATCAGTATTTGTAATATCGGTAATGGCCAAATGACATTCATGCTTTGAATCTTTTTCCTTATTCCTGCAGATTAAAAGAAACATACACTCTCAGTACAAAGTAAAAGTGTCTGCAGCTACAGTGTAAGATACTGGTTTTGTACTGAATGCAGATGTTTCTAATGGAACCTAGTACTTCGACCTCTTTGACATCTATGATGTGAAAACCAATTTTATGCCCACATAACTATAACTTTGTTTTACTCTGAGATGTCAAAATAGATTCATGTAAGAGAGAGTGTGATAATTCCTCAGTAACGTCTGCAGTCACATTTATTCTTAAACCACACACAAGAAAACCTGGAGAGTAATTTTCTCAAAGTAAAAAATGTTTTACTCAAAAGTAGTAAAATGTACTCTTTCTTGTGTGTATTTATTACCAGCCAGTACCAGAGTTGGAGTAAAAACACAGAGTAAATTATGCTGGAGTAAAACTTTAACCACACCCACTTAAGTTCCAGCTCAGCTGGCATCACTCATGGCCAGTCTGCAGCTCGTTAGGTGTCCCAGCTGCAGCTAATCCTTTGCAATCAAGACTTCCTCACCTGGTGATGAACCTTCAGACACCTGTGTACTACAGCTTCTTATCAGGTAACCTGGCTCCTCTTCAACCTTTGGTAATCGAGTGATTTTAGGTGAGTTCCTGCCTTGTCTAACTCCATTTTGTCCTCTTTTTTTTGCAGCATCTCCATCTCACTGCCAGTGATTCTGCAAACCACCAGCCAGCTCACTGTCATATGCAATGTTGTTGTCAAATAAACTTCTTTAACCTTACTGCCTCATCTCGTGCTCTGCTCCTGGATCCTTGTCATGTTCATCATTATTGTTTCTGTAATATTAGAACACTATGTCTAATATGTATAAGCAAAAAACCCTCTTTTGCTGTTGTCCCATTTATAGGTGGAAAGGTAGAATTATCTATTAAGAGGAAAATGTAGCTCTTTATAAAGAGGAAGATAAATCTGATTAGAGTAAGATACAGTTATACATAACAAGTGTTATCCAGTTGTAAATGGAGGAGAAATTGTAACCTAAGGAGTGGAGAACATTTCTAAAAGGAATGGAAAAACAGCTCTGAGGACTACATATCACTTTATATTGAGGAAAAAACTCTATAATGAGTAAACAATGCTCTGTTTTACTCTCTAGTAAGTACAGTTGCTGTAGAGTTGTTTTTATTTTGTTCATTATGGAGCGCATAATCATCATTTAGAGTTAAATGAAAATACTTTTTAGAGTAAAAACAGCTCTGAAAACGTTATCCTACAAGCAGAGTAAACTTTACTCCAAAAAGACTGGGACCAAATGTTATATTTTTAGAGTAAATTTTTATTCAATTTGAGTAGAATTTACTCAGGTAAATTTACTGTGCATGAACATTCAATATGAACGGGAAGGTTTGGAGAACCTGGCTCCAACGGAGCTCCAAAGTGGACTAATTTTACTACAGTGTAAATTTTTTTTTATATGTCATATTGTATGATTTTATAAATTTATGAATAGGCTATATTTCTTATGCAACACAGATATGATCCTCCTGACTAACTGTTAGTTATCATCACCTGTTATTTCTCTTCCCTACTTTGTCACTTATTTCTCCCTTTTTCTATCTTCCTTAATGGTGTCTGTATTACACTCTTACGTTCAGACACAATGCTAAGGTGCTCCTCATTCATGCTGGGGGACACTCACCCTCGTTAAAAGCAGTTTTGAGGCAACTCAGAACGAGTTACAAGCACCTACTAAGGAGACAGTGACAAGATGGAATCAAGTTTGCAAACGTGTTTTCTTGCTGGAAGTGCGACAGTCAGTGGTTTTGAATGTGCTGTTTTGCAGGCAGCAGATCTCCTAAGGCAGTATACCATACCAGCTACTTTCACCTTGGTTTGTAAAGTCAAAGCATTAAGTTGACAGCTTGAGGATGAGTGTGCACTCCTAAAATCCGCTCCTCAGCTGTCAGCATCGGTTCCATCTCCACTAAAAAAGACAATTCTGTCTAAGATAAAAAATACCATAGAGACATTCATGCCAGGGGTGGTCATGGACCCCCCTGGCCACTCCCCAGATTTGTGGAAGCCTTGGAAACATTTTACAATAACTACACACTATTAAGCATGAGTAGAGCATTAGTAAGCATTAGTTAACTCAAATCATACCATTTACAAACACAGTTATACATGCTTTGGTGATGTATTATAAAGAATCAGTAAAGGGGTGCAGCTGGGTTGAGGGCAAGTGTTTGTAATGTTTACCAGTGTTTGATAAAGCATTGATTGCTGTGTTCACAAATGACATATAAATTACTTCATAATGCTTCGTAGATGACTACTTTAGCTTTATTAATGATTTACTAACTCATTACAAAATGTTTATAAATGCTCCAATGATGCATTTATAACTAAGTTTATAAATTACATGTAAGTAATTATTAAAGAGTTCAATATTTACTATACGTTATTAATGCTAAAAGTGTGTAGTTATCAGGTTGTTATAATAAAATAATAATCATGAAATAATGGTCAGATTTATTCTAATTGTTCACAGACTCCAGAGGCTCCAAAGCATCAGTTTTTTGCCCTGCTGGGCTACAACACGTACACACAGTAACACAGGTTTCAGCGTCATGAAACTCCTGCAGCCTTTTCTATATAAACTGATCATAATACTGTAAATTTTAAAATAGCTCTGCATTCCTCATCATATATCATAAATCTTAAAATTCTTGTTTTGAACGTTTTTAGATCAACAATTAAGGCTTTTAATATACAAAGACATGTATCAAACGTTTTCCTATACAATCTGAGTTAGTTTTATTGTTTTCTTCTCATCATTGCTGTTGCCTAAAAGTGATGAACACCTCCAAGCCTCCAAGCCAATCAAATCCAGGGTTTATATGACCAGGATTGTCTTGTGTATTTGTTGAATCTGAGACGATGAGTGGAAAATGTCATGTTTTTCTTCTTGTTTATGTGTGACATTTGATGCACGTGAACCTCTGATGGTTAAGAAAAGTGGGAGACAAGCAGCTATGGCCCTGAGCCGAGCACGAGGACTCTGCCTTCTTGTGGGCGGGTCTCTTCAGGTTTACAGGAAACATGGGTATCAGGAAGTAGAAAGTTTTTGTGATTTGTTGTGACGGTAAAATAACCACAATGGTGTTTTAGTGTTTAACCTGGTTTACACTAGAGTCGTATTTTCTTTACCGTGATCAGAGAAAGTAGGGCGCTAAAACGCGGGAGCACAACAGCCACGTTTGAAGGTAGGTTATATCAGAGATGAGCTGTTGCTGGTTGAGTCGCTGCTCTACATGAAAACATAAACGAGTAGCTACGTGGAAAAGACACTGTAATGACTTAAGATAGCTGGAGAGAGGATGAAAGCGATGACTGATTTTTGTGTTTTAAGCATGATTTTGTTATTAATATAAAGAGTAGCTCAGAGCATGAGGTCAGAGACAGACATGGTAGTGTTGACTGGACAGGTCAGGACAGGACCACTCAAGGCCTTCTTACTAAAAGGTCCAAGTTTTAACTAGATGAAGATATTCAGGGATTGCGTTATTCACTTTTCATGTACTTTCACCTCCTTAGATCATGAGAAGTATATCTGGCCAGTGTAGATCACTTATAAGGGATGCAAAATACAAAATAAAACACGAAACACTGAATTTTAAGCTAATAGGTCGATTGATTTTGACATTTACAACATGCTGCATGAGCCAACATTATCTTTAATATATTTAAATAAAAGTGTACATTTTTGACAGGTATTCAACCAAGTGTAAACTGTTTTAATGATACTGAACAATGACCAGAAAATAATGTTGGTTTTATGGCCTTACCTGCCTTTCCCCCAGGAAACACCTAAAACTGTCATATTTGACACAGCACAGGTGAAATTAGGTGCACATGTAATTTATCCATGATTCAAATTGTTACTTGTTCAAAGAGGGGATGCTTTTGTGCTTTCATACAGTCATCATTCGGATATCCGGTACAACAGCACAGCCGAGGGTGCAATATTGCATCTGCACAGCAAGCAGCATGTATGAGTATATATATAAGTTTCTAACATAGATTTTCCCCTTGATAGTCAATTCTGGCATGAGCACTAATAGCGGATGCAACTGCACAGGGGCTTTTTTATCACTTCCTTTCAGTTCTAAATGTCTTATTACTTAATATTTTACATTTGAACACTTCATATCACTACAGCAGTTATTTTTCTGCTCAAAGTTTAATGCTAGACTCTATTTAATAGTATTTCTTTGTTTTATTGGTTGTAGCTGAGGGGCGTCAGCTGAGGCCATGAATCGAGTCCCCCTGCAGCAGCCGCAGTGCTGTGGCTCCTGGGAACTGAAGGAGCGGCTTGGCACGGGCGGTTTTGGGAATGTCACCAGATGGCAGAATAAGGTACACAGTCTAGACACTTTGACACACTTTAAGTCCTTTTCTGTGACTATGTTAGACTGGAAATTTTACCAAGTGGATGGTGTTAAATAAAACAAAATGTTGAGCATAAGGGCACAGATGGCCTATTGGTTAGATCAAGTCCCATGCACAGAAGCCACAGGTCCTAATCTGACGTGTGGCTCCTTTCCTGCTTGTCTTTCCCAGCTCTCTTTCCATGATTTCCTACATTATTATCTTTGGTAGTTAAGTTCCTGTCATAATATTCAATCTACCCAAAGTTCATTAAGGTAAAAACAGCTCTTTATTTGAACAGGAAGTCAGTTACCCTTAGTTTAAGACAATAAAAAAAAAATCCAAAATGAAACGAAAACAGGTTTAAAAGCATCAAAGTTAAGTTTCAATATGCAACAAAAGTGCAAGTTTAACTGCAAGTGGCTACAGAAGATCTGAGGCTGATTGCAACTCTTCCGCCCTTATTGTTGTTTTCTGTGATTTCTAAGTGTGTTGATGGTAGTTTATGATGGCATAAGATATAGCATAAGATACAATTTTATATGTGTTTATTGTCTCTGGATAGATCCTTTTCTTTGTCAGTCCAGTTCAAGTTACAAACAAAAAAACAACAGGAAACTAGAAGGAAAATTCAGAAGGAATCTGAGCATATGTCACACACCGAGGCTGTTATTACATGGATGTAATGGCTTTCTATTGCAAAGATATGAATAATGTTTTGCTGTTGTTACATATGGATGAGATCATGTGATTTAAACAAGGTGCAAGTCATGCTGAATCTAAGAGAATGTGTCATATCTCTTTGTGCAGATATGACTGAATTTTGAGTCAGTTAAATAATTTTGAATCAAAATCCCTCATAATATGTATATTTCTAGTTATAATTTGTAATTAAATAAAAAGCAAATTGTGTGTTAAAATGTTGTTTTGTGCATGGTGCCTCACCCACATCAGTTTTAGTACAAAGTTTGTTGAAGGAAGCTGTCCTCTTCACTTACCTAAGCTAGGTTGAAATTGTGTCTATTGTAATGATATCACGATAAGTCACAGGATGAGAGCATTGTAGAGTTTCATCATTTGCAACAGGACACTATAGGAGTATGAACACACCTGCTTAGTGGACCTTCCTCTTCCTCTCTTTAATCCTCAGATGAGTTACTCACACTGACATATGAGGTGGACTTTGAGCTGCGTTTAAGCTCGGCAGCTTCATCATGTGAACAAACATATACAAGTGATGAAGAGTCAAAAACTATAGGACATACAAAAAAATCTCTTGGAAATAAATTTTAAGAAAGCGACATTGAGATTGATAAACTTTTAATTTAAATCAGTTCTGTTCACAGAGAGACAGCGCTTAAGAGTGATTAATGTTGGTTTATCAGAGTCAATGGGGTTAAAGATGGTGGAAATGACCTAACTGAAGAGGGGACTGATGGTGCTGCTGCTCCTCTGATGACTACACATCCTCTGTGGGACATTTCCTCTAAAAGTGACAATACTGTGGGCTATTATTAGGCCACAAATCAAATAATGGGAAGCAGGGTGGGAACCTTTTCCTTGATGATGCCATGAGAAACTGGAAGTGGGACACACTCATGTTGGTCATCATTTTTGGCAGCTGGTTAAATGTTCAATATACTGTAGGTTTGTGTCACTAAATATTAGGGGTGTAATCACAGGATGACTCATGATATGATCTGATATGAAACAATATGATACGAAACAATATGATATGATATGAAACTAAACAATACGTTATGATTATGGGTGAGTATTGGACCTAGGTGCCAACATGGCGCTGGTACCAACATAACATTGAAACTTCAATTTTAGTACCCCTCCACCCAGACATGACCCGCTGCTACTCCAAATGAAAGGCACAAAAATAGGTTGTGGAATATTTGCAATTTAGGTGTGCTTGCTTTATTTCAGCAAATAATGTCTTCTAATCTTTTCTGCCAAAGCAATGTCTGTGTTTTCCTACTAAGGACACAGTCACACTGACACATTTACTTAATTGTTTGTCTCTGATGCAATGCCACTATACAGGAGCCTGTTACAAAACATGTAACACCTTTTTTTCTTATCCTATGTTCCAAAGGCATTTTTTAGCTGTTTCTCTGAATCACTTATGATACTGAGTCAGCTTTTATTCACTTGGTGACTTTGAAAACTATTTTTCTTCTCTTAAAAGTATTGATTGAGGCACCATTAAGGCAGCTGCAGCATTAAAAAAGATTCATTTTAGTACTGGTATTGAGAAAAAAACAAACAAGGGGCTTGCAGATGGTCAAGTGGTTTAAGGCAGGCACCATGTACGCGGGCAGCCCGGGTTCGAATCCAGCCTGTGGCCCTTTGCCACATGTCGCTTCCCACTCTCTTCCCTGTTTCCAAGTCTATCCACTTTCCTCCTCTATCTAATAAAGGCAGGAAAAGGCCCATAATTAAATCTTTAAAAAAAAGCAAACAAACAATACCAAACTCTAGATACGCTATGATGTGATGCAATACAATAGGATATTATACAAAACAATAATGCTGTCTAACATTATTCCACAGTCACCTTCTTCTACTTGTATTCTGTTGTCAACCTATTTTGGGCTATTAAACTTCTGTATGCCTCATCTCCATTTGTGTAAAAAATGTTCCTTGATGAGTTACAATGTAATGTTGCAATGAGTCAAACAAGGAAGGAAATTCATTCAGAATGCCTTTTTTTTTTTAAATTAAATATTCATATTTGGGACCACACGGCGGTGTTTGGTTTTGCGCTATTACCTCACAGCAAGAAGGTTCCTGGTTCGCTTCCCAGTCAGCGCCTTTCTGTGCAGTTTCAGTGTTCTCCCCGTACATGTGTGGATTCTCTCTAGGGGTGGGGATTAGGCACCTCACGATTCATTTCGATTACAATTCATAGGGCTGAGATTCAATTTTTAATCAATTATTGATTCATTTTGATGCACTTTTTTATTTTTTTACATTTCTGTTGTTCTCACTGTGTCCAAAATAATAAAAAAAATACATTTGTGTTTAGAAAAAAAGAGATAAATTTCCCCTGTACTAAGATGTGTGTAAAGTGGAAATTTACAATTGCACTGAACCAAAGAGAGCAGCATCCTTTCCTTGTAACATATCTGAAACATAAGAATGTCCTTTTCACAGATGAACAACTGGGAATCTAAATCTTGCTGTTACACGCTGCGTGTCAGAGTTCCACCTGTTTGTTCCTGCTATTCCACAGTATTGAATATTTAAATTATTATAGATTATCGATTATTGGACATTTATAAATCAATTCAGAATCTTTCACATCACGATGCATCTAAGAATCGATTTTTTTCCTCCCACCTCTAGTTCTCTCCAGGTACTCCAGCTTCCTCCCACCACCAAGTACCTGCTTGTTAGGTTAATCAGTGACTAAATTGGCCGTAAATAAGTGTGAGGTGAGTGTGCCTGGTTCTGTGTCTCTATATGTCAGCCCTGCAATTGACTGGACCAGTCCATGTTGTACCCACCCCTCACCCAATGACAGCTGGGATAGGCTCCAGCCCCCCCACGACCCAAAAAACGGCATAAGCGATATAGCACCTACGTCAACAATTAACCTAAGAAGCATGTTTTTGGTGGTGGGAGGAAGCCAAAGTACCTGGAGTACTCCGGGCTCCTGACTGAGAAGCCAATCAGGACCCTTCTTGCTGTGAGGCCACAGTGCTACCCTCTGTGCTACCGTGCAGCCCACTAGTCAAATAATCGTTTAAACAATTTGTCAATCTAGGCAGGTAAACATAGTGATTACAGGTTCTAAGATTGAAATATATCTGCTGTTTCCTGAGGTTTTATGAACCAAACAGTTCATAATACTAGTGACACAAGACAACTCTAAGAATTAAAATTGGCATCAGAAATGCCTTAACATGAGGTGCACAGCTGTTGTTGCTTCTTGATTCTAAATCACAATTTAGATTTTGCTTAGTCATAGTCATGTCCTCCTGGAGGTATTTTGGCCAGGCTGGAAAGTAACTAATTACATTTACTCGAATTACTGTAAGTGAGTAGCTTTTTGTGTACTTGTACTTTTTTGAGTAGTTTTTAAAATCCCTACTTTTCCTTTTACTTAAGTATATTTTGAGTAAGATATTGTTCTTAATTACATTTTAAAAAGCATCAAAACTGAGTTTAAAAAAAAAATAAAACACCAAATGCCACAACAAGGAGGTCTAAGCTTTCTGCTAACAGTGGTTTGGCTTTCACAATGCATGACTGTCAGTACATGCACACAGCAAGAGGAGGATTCTATATTTCCTCCCAAAACAGCTGTTGCATTGTACTTTTGGTCAAATCTTATAATAAACAACCTGGCTGGAGGTCCATATTTTCTTGATGTTATTGCACATTGAGGACAGGTCATATTTCACTGTGAAAGCCCCATGGGTATCAAAGGTAGCTACTCTGTAGTCAGTACTTTAAGTAAATTTTAAATCACTTACTTTAAACTTTTACTTAACTAGATTTATAGACCAGTACTTTTACTTGTACTTCAGTACATTTTAATCAGAGTAACTGTACTTTTACGTGAGTACAATAGTCTGGTAATCTTTCCATCTCTGTATTTTGGTGGTTACATCATACTAACATTTTCTTTACTATTTTACATTTCTGTTGATAATGTCTTTGAATAAATTGTCTGTGTGTTTTTCTTTTTACCCAGGACACAGAGGAGCAGATCGCTGTAAAGCAGTGTCGTCAGGAGCTGAGTGAGAGAAACAAAGAAAGATGGTGTATGGAGATCCAGATCATGAGAAGGTTAGTTTCGCCCTTTAATCAGGTCATTGACTCGATAGTTGTGTAAACGACATGTAACAAACTTTTGTGTGACCTTTAAACTTATCCATCGTTTTTAGATTTTTTGTAAGATTATGTAACACAGGCACCACCATAACTGTGATTTCCCATCAGATTTCTACAGGAAACACTGCAGGACTAAGCCATCCTATTGACTTGGCTTGACTTTTCTATTATTGGCAGTCTGCCTTTATTATAAGATGACATTCATCGTGAAAGCAGGAAACATAGAAGAGAGGGAATTTACCAGCAACAAGAGTCCCTAGGTATGATGTACGTAACCACACATTAACAAAGACATCCTGTTACCAGCATGACTGTGCTATTAACAGAAATATGTACACTTGCAGGATATGATATACTGAAAAATAAAAATAGATTGTAAAGGACTTGCTTTAACAGCATGCTTTAATTGGGGTAACTGCCAAACAACATGATGTTGAAGTATACGCAATACAGTATTACCATTACCATTATTCGGTTAGTCCCATGACAACTCCAGAGGCTATAAATACCAGAATATATTAAAATATGTCCTGGTATTTAGGGTAACTTTTTCTCTTAATCTTTACAACGATTAAACCCCCCCCCCCCCCCCCCAAAAAAAAAACAATAAAAATTCATATATTTTTTATCTGGAATGACAGCGTTTGATCCATACAGAAATTCACCTGTCAGCCATTATTATGGAACATTTAATCAGGAGTATGAGCTACTGTTCTCAACAAGCTTTGTTTTCTGTGCTTGTTGTGCATTGAGATTCACATAGCCGATGGATTGGCCCTAATCCATGTCTGTCATCAGGCAAATCTTTCTTAAAAAGCTCTAATCCACAAGGTTTGTGCTGAACAATACACGGTTCGGACCAACGGGTGTCATTTGAGGAGAATGAGGCAGTAGCTAAAGGCGGAGTTTATTTGTACCATGAGCTGATAACAATGGCTTCCACTTAGCATAGCAGCTACCTGGATGTAGCTTTAGTATAGTTCCAGTTTTATCAGAATGGGAGCACATGTCTTTTTATAATAAAGAGCCAATAACAACACTGAAGGTTGTCATGATGATAGAGATGTTCTCACACTTCTGCCGACCTGCCTCAGCATGAGTTAACGATCATTACAGGGGGGTTGAGTGGTACTACAAGCCAGGAGGCATTAGCTTGGATCTAGCTGTAGAAAAGTGGCAGTCTAATCAGACCTCGACCATATTTTCAAACAAGAGCAAAGAGCCACACTGTAAGCTCCTCTTGGCTAGGAAGACGTTTTCGCTCATCCCCCTATCGGCCTTGGCATTCATTTTATCCACATCATGCTCCACTGCTCATTGAGACGGTAGCGTTTGCTTGTCCAATTCAGTGTTTACCTAAAGTAGTGGTTTTCAGCTAGTCAGACATCAGGAGCCACCACCACCTCCTTAAGAGGATTCAAGACTCAGATTTTGAAAAATTGCAAACCGTTTAAACTTTTTTAAATTAACAATGTAGTGCGGACCCTAAACTGAACAAAACAAGGCTGAACAAAGAAAAAAAAGACGTAAATCATTACAAAAGGACATGCATACATCTCTTTAACTCCATTTTCAACAGACGTTTGGTTAAAATGTGTTAAGGAATCTCCTCTTAACTTGGGAAAACCAGTTTTGTTACCCAAAGAAAAGGATATACATAGGTAGAAATCTTGAGACATATACTGAAATTAATTTGTCATCATGGAAAAAAATAGTTGTATTAATTTACAGTGTAGCCACTTTGACTTCCGTAAATGGACTTTTAGCCTTTTTTTTTTTTTTTGTCTTGGCACACACATTCATGACCCACTTTTGGGTCCTGACTCACCAGTTGAGAACCACTGCCCAAGAGCTCAATTTGTCTTGTCACTCACATTGGCCCAGTCGTGAATGTGACAGACAGAATATTTGTCCAATCACCTTTCAAGAATTTTTAAAAACAGCCCTGCCCTCCCCAAGTGCTCTCTATGGGAGCTTTCCTAGATGAATCAGAATTATATCCATGCAGTGAATATATGAAACAGTCTATCTGGCATGTCAGGCTATATTGAACAGTAGTAACTGAGCATCAGTAAAACTGAAACAAAATCTACTCTTTGTGCCTCATCCTATCAACATCTAAGAATAAGGACAAACTGGAAGTTAATCATCTCAAATGCTGTTCTGAACTAATGGTGTTTTTATGCATAAAATTGTATTTTTCTTCAAGTCTAAATAAAAAGCCTATCAAACTGCTCATAAAAGAGACACACAGGTAAAACCTGTAAGCTAACAAGACAAACATGCACTTACCAGTCCATTCTTGATTATAGCTGTAGTTTTCCATGTCAACTTTCTACTTCAGGCTCTATGAAAAAGCAATTTTCCCTGCCTGAGAGTAAAAACAACAGACCTGTTGCCTGCATGTGTTCTTCACTAGTCATGACACAGCATGTTAGCGTCAAACTCAGTGATGGATAACATGACAGCCTCAGAAATTTGGGGCCAAAAGATCTCGACTCCCCCCATGTGGCTGGCTGCTTTATATGTGATAGAGACTAAAAATGTCATATAATTTGGGAAGAAAATAAAATGTATTCATATATTATTATATTAGGAATAATATATTCCTAAGGCCAAAGTATTTATTTTATTTTGAATAGAGAGGGCCCCTTGCTCATATAGAGTTGATGACCCCTACAATACGAACCAAAACGATGTGTTATGTGGCCCACAATAATGGCACACCACTGTGATTGTGTGATAATTGATCTATTTCAGGACAACTATGTAATGAAACTTCATGATACCTGATTAACTGAAGAATATAAAATGCTCATTTAAAGGTAGATTTCTAGATTTATTTAGCAAGATATGGGGCCAATTTCATCTATTTATTCATTTTCTCCACTGTTAAAGATAATCCTCCTGTCTTCTTTTTATCCTGCTGTCTCTCTCTTTATCCCCTTCATTCGTGCAAAATGGCTACCTTGTTTCTTCGTACGCAGTGGGTCAAATCTGTTTAGGGCGCAATATTCTTCATTAAAACACTGATGCTGTAAATGGCATCCCAGTGATTTGTTAATTGTTTTTGTCTTACTGCAGCCTCTTGTCTGAGCTTGTCTATCTTTCTCATTCAGACGACTGAGATACTATTTTCGCTGAGAAATTAATCTGGGTGTGTGACAGTCAATGATTTCTCATCTTGGCTTAAGAAGCAGGTGATTCCCACCATTTCCGTTCACCTTGCTTTGCCTCAAGGCTGTTTTCTTGGGTGTTTTACTTTGACGTGTCGTGACTCACTGTGGTATATTCCCTGGCCAGCTGCGTGCCTACGACTTCGATGTTTGTCTTTAATTTACCCATCTGTTTCACAAGTTTTCTCAAAATAAAAATAGACTTATGTGTATCCTTAAATAGTAAAAAAATAGCACAAGCCATTAAATAATTAGAGCACTATGGAAGTTTGAGTTATTTTGGTCTGGTTGTGGTTTTTATGACAGGGTGAAGAGCCGCCTCCTCATTTTGTTCTGCTTTTGAGTTTCACTTCCACACGTCTGTGTTGTCTATTAACCGTTTTAGTTTGTGTGCCAGCTCAGTTTGGTTTTTTCATTTTTTAAAAATCCTTCTCTTATAATATGTTGTGTTTCACATCTGTGACTGTTTATTTAAGCTGCTTCCCGTGTTGGTCAGGAAAATGGGTTTTTAAACTCACATAGGGGTCACTTCTGGTTAATACGTGTTTGTGTGAGTGTATGTGTCTACTCTGTCAAACATGAAAACCATTTTTTCCTAATCCCAGTTTAACAAGTGTGTTGTTCTCAGACAGACATGGTTACAACCACAGACCTCTGTGCACCCACGCTAACTTGTGGAGAAACCACAGAGCTGGCGATACATTCATGGCAGCCTACAATTATATTATTACAGCCACTTAAAACAAATGTACAAATGCACATATTCTCAAAGCACATTAATTTGACATATTTACAGTCATGATGTGTAAATAGAGCTCGTTCTGTATGACCTCTGCTCCCACTGATTGTTACTGGGCCTCATGTACATCCTATTCTGGGGAATACGATATTTTAGGATTCATTTGCTTGTGAACACAGCATCTCAAGAATGTTTAGAGATAAGATAACTTAAATCGCTGTTGTCAGATCCCTCACCTCAAATGCATACTTGTACTAATTACCTCCGCCAAGGAGGAGGAGGTGTGGTTGTTTGTTTGTTAGCAACATAACTCAAAAAGTTATGGACAGATTTTGATGAAATTTTCAGGAAATATCAGAAATGGCATAAAGAAGAACTGATTTGATTTTGGGAGTGATCCGGATCATCATCTGGAATTTTTTTAAAGGACTCTGTACTATTGGGAGATAGGGCTAATGGCGGAGGTCTGCACTATCTGTGGTAAAATGCTTCACCTCATATGCACATTTGCACCAAATTAGCTGTCTTGAATGATCATATCTATCCCGTGTAAATCTGCCGGCATCGTTGTGTATATTTAAATCTCAATTTTTCATAGTTTTTTAATTCTATTAATTTTTTTATGTTTATTTTTAATTCCTGTGCATTAAGAGCAAAGCTAACCAGAGTCAAACCCTCTGTCGGGTTAGCATATTGGCAAATGAAGCTGATTCTCATTCTGAACACTTGTAGGGATTTTCTTCTAAATTTTCCACAAATACCCACTATGATTCAAGGATGAATATTCAGATTTTGGGGGTAAGGGTCATTGGGTCTCATGTTAATCCCTTGTTTATTAGATTTCTACAAATTACATTACCACAGAAAACAATTCTTATTTTTGACTGACATCTGTACTCACACTGTTCGACAGGAGTATAGCCCTCACAGAGGCATATCTCTACCAGATGGTGGTTCTAGTTTATTAATAATATTGTTATCATAGTATCATTGCCATAACTGTGTGCATATAACTTGTTCATCCCACTTCTTATACTAAAATTAAGAAAGTTGCATCTTAAAAACAGGCAGAACAATGATGACAGAAATGTTCCCCACATTATGTCATCCTCCTCAGCACAGAGTCCAATGATAACAAATAACCAACATAACCAAACAAAACATAATAACCAAAGTGACTGATCATTCCTGTGATGACTTTCGTCTGTCTTCTGCTGTTGTAGCCATTACAACACTCTGACTCTATGCATCATAATAAGTTTTGGCAATAATCAAATCTGGTTCCAGTTTGAGTTTGTTATCTTTACATTTCCTCTTTTTTTTGTTTTAAGATCATCCTGATCCTCTGATTATCAGAAACACATTGTTTCAGGATAAACCACAAAGTGTGAGACACAGAGATCGTAACAGAGCACGTCAGAGATAAGAAGAAGTGTGGGGAGAATGAGTTATGTCATGAGCATAGCAATAGAGGAGAGATGCAAGATTCAAGTTTATATCTATGTGGTGCAATGCTGGTATAGACTGTAATACGGCTGTATCCTGTTTCTTCACTTTAGTTAACTTATCTTCAAAACTTTAGCGACGCCTCTCCCTGAACAGTATGGTGCAATTACATGAGAACAGCATATTAATATGTTAAATTAAATTAAATATGTTTAAAGTTTAAGAAATAAATGAGAGACATTATAAAGAAGCAAGATATGTTTTGTGCTGCGCAAATCCTCCTGATCTTTCATTTTCTTGTCAAGTGCTGTTTTTTTTTCTCTTCAGGCTTCTACAACATGTAATGATTGAACAATGCTGGATTTTTTTCATCACACCCATTTTCATCATATCAGACAAACGTCGCTCTGACTTGCACTTTTATGAATCTCTAATGCCCAAAAGTCTGTCCCAGGCAGAGGGAATGTGGTTGAACTCATTATCTTAGTACTGAATGAGCTAGAATTTAATATGTTTTTTGACTGTTGTCTTCTTATCTTTACCCCCACAGGATGAAACATGTTAATGTCGTTGCAGCCAGAGAAGTGCCTGAGGAAATGGAGAAACTGGTGGGTGCCAACCAACTGCCCCTGCTGGCCATGGAGTACTGCCAGGGAGGAGATCTAAGAAAGGTAAAGGCTTGAGAGCCATTGTAATAAATGTGAAGTTAATGACTGTAGATTTGAGCCCACAGGCCTTAAGGACAGAATCACATATCAGAAGAAATACTTCTTTTTTTTTAAGTTTTGAACCATGAATAACTCGGCAAAAGAAATATTTCCATTAGAATTAAGTGTTAGAAAATGTTGCTTTACAGTAAATATAGGAAGGCCTGTGATATTAAAAAAATCAAACCAAAAGATGAAATTAACTTCTTTGTAGAATTTTAAAGTTTATATTGTCAGGCATTAAGTCGCCTTCCTGATTAATGTCTTTCAGCCTGTCTAATTGAAAACTGAGGCTCAAAAAACAAAACGTATTTTTAAACAGAGGGACACCACATTTGTTTTTCTATTGTTTACTATAATTTTACAAAAATATCCCAAATGCAAAGAATAAACAAAAAAGAGGCCAAAAATAAACTAAAGAGGAAGAGGTGCTGGGCCATCCAAGCACTAGACTGTCACTCAAAGAAACTCTCCCTAAACAAACTAATAAGCTAAACTAACCTGACACACAAAAAAGCAAAAGAAGGTCCTGCAATCTGAAATGTAAAAGGGAAAACAGTCACATGATGTACAGCACCAAGATTTTTTTATGAGGAGGTTGTGGAGGTATTATGCAATTTGGGGGAAATTATTTGTAAATATTTCAGAATTTTATTAGGAATTTGGGGTGTCCTTTGGATTTTCTTTTTTTTTTTTTTTTTTTTTGAGATTTTTAATAGCAATTTCAGGGAATTTGTTCGAATTTTTGCAGAATTTTCACAATTTTCATGGAATTTTCTTGGAACTTTAGGGAATGTATTTGAAAATTATTGAGAATTTGGTAAGAAATTTTAGGGGGTATTTGCTTTTAAATTTTTAGGAATTTACAGCAATTTTGTTGGAATGATTTAGGATTTAAGGCTTTAGGATAAGGAAGGCTTCGGGATAAATTTTGTACTGAACTATTATGGGAATATTTAAAGAAAGTTACCTTTATGGGGTACCCTTAAAAATGTGCTGAAGAATTTTCACAGAAATTTTAGGGAATTTCTTCAAAATTTTAGTGAATTTGTTGGGATTTTGGAAAGGAAAATTTCTAAGAAACTCAGAACTTTTCGTGTGAATTTTGTTGATACTTGGCCTTTACAAGTCCTTGTGGTCCATCTTCAAAATGAATCCCTCTCAATGACTGGCACCCTTTCTTACTAACTGAAGACCACAACGGACAGTGAATGTATGCTTTAAAACCTATCCAGTGCTGTCTTTTCTGCAGAAACAGTAGGATCTTGGTAAAAACAACTTCCTGTTCAAAGAAAAGGCTTAGCTTTCAAACTTATCAGGCCCTACGTATCCCAAATAAATGGGAGTAACTAAAAATGCATTCCAAGCAAAAGCTCAGGTGTCAGGAGGTTAAACAGGAAGAGTAAGAGTGCATCGAGTCATAGATAATCTCAGTTTAGTCTTTCTTCAGTAGATTGTAGTTTTTACCCAGCAGACCCACACAATGTATGTAACAACTGCCAAGTATAACTGCGGTCAGATTCTCTTATCGCTGCAGCTGTCTTTTCCTTTCCTCTTATTCACACCTTTTCTTGACCCTGTGATGCTTTTCATCAATGTCAGGAAAGGACTTAAGTTATTTTACTTTTCAAATGGACTCCAGTGAACCTGGGAGAGAGACAACAGGGCCGCACATGGTTCCTCAATCATGAAACTTATTGCAGTTGTAGTTCTTCAGTGGGAGAGATCAGCAGTAGTTTCTATGTGTAACCATCTTGAATGTGCAGCCCGAAGTGATGGACAGTATTTGCACCAGGAAGGGGAGAGAGGGAAAATGCCAACCAACAAAAACCACAGTGCCATAAAATTTTCAAAGCATCCCAGATGGTTGGAAATAGACAGATGGGGGCAGATTAGCGGAAAACTGCACTGCCCTGTATTTTTTGTCAGGCCACAAGTTTCCAGCACTTGATTGCTTAAAAATACTGTTAGAAGTACAACAAAAGACTGTGAAAGCAAATTGTTGCTAAGTTTCCAATTTTTAAAAGAGATAAATGATTGTTAGATTAGCTTTTGTCTAATCCTCCATAAATGTGACGTAAAGTGCCATGAAAAAGTAGAACCATCCATTCTTCTCTCCACCAGAAAACCCTGAAGGAGAACATCTGGCCATCAGTTGGTGACCTCAGGCTCAAGCACACTTGGGTTATGCAGCAGGACAATGATCCAAAACACACCAGCAGGTCCATTTCTGAATGGCTCGAAAGAACACAGAAATCAATCATATAGCATTAGTTCAGGCAGGCCACAGAGTCAAGTGCTTCCATATAATTGAGATCAGCTGACCACACACAAGCCCTCATCGGCTGACACGCTCTGAGCATGCTATTAGCTAATTGCACTCATACTACCATATTTAAACAGCTCTAGCCTGGCTAAGATTTGCCGGTCCCTCTACACGCCAATTTTCCAAACCCTCCTCAACCCCCCCAGAGCTTAAGCTGTTCCTGCTTGATGCTTTCCACATAGGCTCTTGGAAGGGCAGGGGGATCCCACAACAACCACATCAATAAATAAATAAAATAACAGCAATCACAGCGATGACTCTTTATGTCAAAATAACCCTCCAGTATAGCTGAATTAAAACAATTTTGCAAAGAAGAATGGGATAAAAATTCTCAAAAGACCAAAGGACCTATTGCCAATCATCACAAACGCATGCTTGCAGTTGTTGAAGCCAAGGGTGGCACAATCAGTTACTAGGTCAAGAGGGCAGTTACTTTTTCACATAGGGCCAGACTAACCTTGCAAAGCAGATGGATACGCCCGTTTCTGTGTTTCTCACTGGTGAATCCATCTTGCAAAGCTCCCATCTGAACCGTTTGGGCCCGGTTAGAAAGTGACAGGACCAATCAGCGATGAGGGGCAGTACTTTCGGGCGCGGCGGAGTCATGACTATCAGCAACAAGAGGCTGGTGCAATTATGGCGGAAGAAATTAGTGTGAATGCTGCTAAAGTGCCAGTTTTATCAGAACTTGACGACATTTCTTTGTTAGGGAAATATCAAAAGTATTCACATTCATTACTCAGGTAGAAGTATAGATACTAGGGTTTTAAAAGACTTCTGTAGAAGTTGAAGTATCAACTCAAGCTTTTTACTCAAGTAAAAGTGTGAAAGTACTGGTTTCAAAACTACTTAAAGTATAAAAGTAAAAGTAATGTAAGGGGGAAAAAATGCCATGAAGGACAAAAGCTTAGGCCGCGCCACAGGGGCCTATAGTGCACTACCCCACCCCCCCAAAAAAACATTTTTCAAAAGGCCATAATGACTATAATGTTATATTAAAATGTTAATGTTGAAAAACATTAGGATTCACCCGTTGCAGCCGCATTTATGCCCATTGAAAATGAATGCATTTTAGTACAATGCAAATACATTCACGAATCATAAATGTGTACTACTGAGCATTAACATGTGTTTCCTTAAGCGGAAGATATGATGAGTAGTTGCCTATAAGTATTGGTCTTCCTGGCTACCAACCTCCTCGCTGGTGCTTGGTTGGGACATTTCGCTCGAGTTCTCTTGAGTTTCTGCCACGGACATCTTCATACTAGCCTACATACATCTGCTATTTCCTTGCTGGAGTGTGACGTGATTTGTTTAATATGCGCAGGTGCGATGGATCGCGTACAAACCAATAGGGTGTTGGAATGGTATTATGTTTATACTTCTCATCCAACCACAATCAAATTCACTCTATCCAGATGGCGCGATTTATTTGGATAGGTTTTTGTTTTTTTTTTGTGTGTGTTTTTTTGAACAATGAAAAGCCAGAATAAAAACAAGCTAAAATGGAATAGGAGTAACGAGGCTATTTTTTTTTAAATGTAAGGAGTAGAAAGTACAGATAATTCCGCGAAAATGTAAGGAGTAGTAGCTCTGATTGGCCCGTAAAGATGTGATGGACAAAACGTTCATCCAATCACCCTCTGCCCTTTCCCAATCGCTGTCTATGAGTGGTTTTCCAGATGGATGTGTGAAACAAATCCATCTGACGTGTGAGGTTAGGGCTAGACAGGTTTGGATGACTTTTTTCAATTAAAAAATGCATTTCATATTAACTGAGGTTATCTTTGTCTGATATTGAAATTTATTTGATGATCTGAAACATTTAATGAAAAATATGCAAAAAATAAATAGATCAGGAAGGGGGCTTATACTTTTTCGTGGCACTGTACTAAGGATGGAAAAGAGTTGTTTTTAAGAAGAAAAGTCCATAATGTTAACAGAGGAGACAGATTAATTGCTTGTTTCAAACACTCTGTCAGCTTATAACATAGCAGATGTTACATAAGTATCAAGTGTCTGTGTCTGTGCTCTCTACAGTATCTGAACCTCTTGGAGAACTGCTGTGGGATGAGGGAGGGCTCTGTCCTCATTCTGTTACGTGACATTTGTGAGTATCAAACTCCACTCGCTGCCTCTACTCTAGCTTTTTTGATCTTAGGTAATAATGACAGATTGATTGTGTGATATGAGTGAGCTGGCAGTGTGATTTGTTTCCTGTTGTATGAAGGAAGTGGTTGCAGTGGTGACCAGCATCGTGATGTCATCAGTGACCCTAAACCACCAACCTCTTAGTCACCATGGCGACGTATACACACACATCAAGGCTTACGTCAGCAATCAGACACTCACACTCTGTCACAAACTTAAACTACGAATACTAACATCTTGGAAACGTAAAAGGCTGTATAAACATGTTAGAGACAACACATATGGAGCAGACATCAAGATTCAAGAGCTCAGCAAAAAAAAAAAAAAAAAGACATGCTCACAAAGAAACTCCTTTTTCCTGCTACCCACTGGTGGACATTTCCTGATAATGAGTGATCCCCTTTAAACTGCCTCATGAGTGAGGGTAAAGACTCAGGCATGCACACAAACACATAAAGGTGCCCAAAGGTTACGAGTTCCGCTTGGTCGCCAGCACACTCACTAGTCACGCTTTGACGCAGAGGTAAAGTCACATTAAAGTTTCAGCTGTAAGTGAAGACAAAACTCCTTTATTGAGTTCCTGCAGATTAAATCTGTTAGAATGTAACCACGTCTGCTCCTCTTATGGATATTATTAAATAGTTATATAACATCAGGATGTGTTCACATGATGTTCATTTTAAGTGTTAAATCCCTGAGCTCACCCAGCAGTAATGTTACAGGAACATCAAATGCATCTGTGCATGACAGCTCTGAGGGGAGAAGATCAATCAGCAAAACACCTAAGTCTTAAGTGGCTTAGATTTACTTTGTAAAGATCAGCTTGACACTTCTAAATATTTTTTGGTGCCAACTTATCTTAAATGTTAAAGGGGACATATTTTACCCTTTTAAGACAAGTTTATATTATTCTCAGAGGTCCCCAAAACATGCCTGTGAAGTTTGTTGCCGAGAAAACACTTTAGTATAGGATTTCTGCATGTCTAAAAACCCCTCTGTTTCAGCCTTGATCATAACGAGCTGTTTCTGTGTCTGTGGCTTTAAATGTTAATGAGCTCTCTGACTCCGCCCCTGACTACACCCCTCTCAGGAAACGTCACCTGATGTTACTGTCTTACAGATATTTTTTTCCCAAAGTTTAGGACCTTACTGGGATTTAGGGAATGGATTTTTTGGTACTTGAGGGGATTGTGGACAGGCCAGGGGCACATATTTGTGTTAGAAAAGCCTGAAAAAAGTGATTTTTACATAATATGTCCCCTTTAAAGTTGTCCTAGCCAAGATTGCCAGCAGCAGTTAACAGAATTTTAGACAAACAACAAATAACAGGACATAATACGCGATAGGAAGTTAAAATACTATGCTATATGTCCAACCTGGAAATAGTGAGCCCACAACAGTACAGAGGGTGGAGTGGATGGAGGTCCTGTGCTAGGCATTTAAACCTACAACTGATGTCAGAGAATAACGTAACATCCAGTGTTTCCATAGCAACAATAAACAAGTTGTGTCTTTCGGGGTGGTTCCACCATGAGAGCTGCTGTGACAGAACATGTCCCATTACGAATATAAAAATTAGAATTTTACTAATTTTCATATTGCATCTTAAAACTTTTTTTTTTTTTTGGCTTTAAACGCAGTATTAGAGTGGGTCTCTGTCTTTTTGTGTCTTTGTATTTTATTTATTTTTCAGTAAGAGAAGGATGAACGTCACAATATAAACTTTTTACATACATATTGGAATTACCTTAATTTGTAATATATGACAAACAAAAACGTAAAAAAAAAAAAAAAAAAAAAAAGTGGGAGGGAGGTTCTACCCTGGGTTTGTTAGGGGCAAAGTCTTCCTCAGAAAAATCCAGTGGTTATCATTTCCTGTAGAAACGCTTTTTTTTTTTTTTTTTTCAAATGCAAGACATTTCATGGCACTAAAAGATCTTATGAGATACAGACAAAGTGTGTAAGGCAGAACAGAAACACTTCAAACAATGCAAAATGACTTCATGCAATGTAAATATATTAAGTGACACACAAAAACGTGTGCTCCCTGCCTCAAGTGATGTCACTTGAGGCAGTTTAAGTCTGGGGGTGTGGCTTGAAAGAGTTAAGCTAACCAGACTGCTCTACTTTAAGTTAATGGATAAATGCAACAAAAGCAACACTTAACATAACACTGAACCATAGGCAGTCAAGAGGCATTGTTGGTAATGTGTCAATGTTTTATTGACTTATGTTTTTTTGTCCCTCCAGCCTCGGCTCTGACCTACCTCCACAAAAAGAGGATTATCCACAGAGATTTGAAACCAGAAAACATTGTGCTGCAGCAGGGAGAGAAGAGAGTGAGTTAAAGACACTCTTAACTGTCTTGTTATGACAAATACACCCAGACCACAGCAAAGAGGGGCTGTTTGTATACGGCTTTTGTGGGTTAAGTTCAGGAGACTCGTCTCTCTTATGTTCTCTTGTTTACCCTCAACAGCTGAGCAAGTCTACTGCAGAGAATATTATATTTTGAGAACAGAATTATTTAGCTTGATGCTTTAAAAGAGACACAGAATAAACTTGTTTTGACCTTCACATTAGGGCCTCGGTTTGTTTTGTGCCATATGTAGCCCACAGGACTCGGTAACATAAAAAATGCCGTATAAACGATGCCAGACATATTAAAGAGGTTATATACTCATGTTTATGCACACTGCTGTGTTTATAGAGTGTAGCAGCCAAACTATCTGTACCTATTTTATGGTTTTGCATGAGGACTTGTTTTTGACATACTACAGGCACAGAACATCAGACATACAGACTTTTTTTCTTAGCTCGTGAGGCTTTTAAGACAAAAAGAGGTTGTAAACAAATGTATAGTAAAGCATTTAATTTCATAATACTGCGCTCTGCTTGTTTTATTTGTGTTTTTGTGGATGGAGAAAGACTATATACTTTATAGAAGAAAAATGGAGTAAAAAACTAAATATTAAAGCATTAGAAGACTGCAAAAAGAAATTAAAATGAAATTTATAGAACTACAAGGTCAAAAGAAATACAGAAAATTATTATTTTTTTGTTTCTATGGTCAGTCCATTTGTTTTAATTGTTTTTATGTTTTTTTATAATCCAGTCCCAGACATCCTTACATCGTTGCTATGTGAAGACTGATATAATTTTTAAGCATTTCCTTCTTTGATAAATAATTTTTAAAAGGGAAGATCAATGGATGTGGAGGGGCCATTTGCCTGTGCTCACCGTGGGCTCCAAAGTTGCTAAGTCTGCCACTGATCACATGAGTGGTGGGCATGTATTGTTATATGATTTTTAGCTTGCCTGAGAACAATGAATGTTATATTTATTTAAATGTGAGTTCCAGTCATATTTTTACTCAAACAAAAGGTGATGTACGAGGACATTGCTCACATTAGGGTAAATCCTGTAGTCTTGTAGTACAGTGGCTATGTTAAGTGCCCTGATAGTTGAATTCCTGCAAAAGAAAAAGTCTAAAAAGCATCAATTTTACAATTTTCTTTGCCACTTGCTAATTAAAGAGGTTTCAGACATGTCCTCGCATCCATAAAGCAAACAAGCAGAATTTCCAAAATGTCAAGCTATTCGTTTAAAGCTCCTGTGAAGAACTTGTATTTGTGTTAGTTTTGGTGCCCCCTTTGGAGGAATTATATAATATTGCTGTGCTGAATTTATCCTGCAGGTGATTAGGTAGTGTTTAATGACAAGTAAAATCCTGCTTTCTTGAAACAGTAACTTTTCATTTTTAGTGAATAGGCTGCAGTGTTAATTTTGGCAGCTATTTTTAATTGTAGTCTTAGTCTTCAGGCGAAATGTCTTTTAGTTTTACTCACACTTTAGTCCTTTCTACTCTTTTTAGTTTTAGTCTAGTTTTAGTTGATGAAAACTAAAGACATTTTAATCTAGTTTTAGTCCATAAAAATTCCTCATGTTTACTTTTAGTCCAAGCTTTTATTTTCTTGCCTAAATCTGGTACCAAGTCATGGTAGTGTGTTCGGTGCACTCTGCTAAACCTGGGGTCCCTGCTTTCGACAGCTGAGAGACAGAAAAGCTACAGATACATTGTTTTTGACAGATTTACCACCAGTAGAGAAATATCATTGGATTTTGAATGTCAGACAAAAACTAAATTACATTTTAGTCTAGTTGTAGTCATCTGGATGAAAACTAAACTTACTTTTTGTCAGTTTTAGTCATCACAGATCTGTTTTTGTTAGTCTTAGTCTAGTTTTTGTCATAGAAAAAAAGGCTGTCGAGTCATAATTTTAGTCGATGAAATTAACACTGATATGCTGTGTGTCTGACACCTTCTACACTGCAGCAGCTACAGGCATTGAAAATAATTACATAGACACTAACAATCCATGTTCGTATCTCTGTCTTGCACTGAAAAAACAACGTATCACAGGAGCTTTAAGTTATCCATTTGTGATTATAAAATAAAGTTTTGCTACTAACACATTTTTATTCTTCTTTAATCCTGACCACAGTTGATTCATAAGATTATCGATCTGGGCTATGCTAAGGAGTTGGACCACACCAGCCTCTGTACCTCATTTGTCGGAACACTTCAGTACTTAGTAAGTGCTAAAACACGGGCAGAAGCCTTTTATTCACATCACAATGTACGCAGAAAAAGCTGAACTTTTTTATTTTTGTGTTTCAGGCTCCAGAGCTCATTGAGAGACAGAAGTACACAGTCGCTGTGGACTACTGGAGCTTTGGCACTTTGGTGTTTGAGTGTATCACAGGATTTCGTCCTTTCTTACCAACCTGGCAGCCTGTTCCTTGGTAGTACCACCTTTCAAATATTCCTATGTCTAAGCTGGTGATTTCTTTAAATGTCATGGTAAAGTGGAGTCACATTTTCTGGCCTAGTTAAGGGATGATGCATGACAAAATTTCCACAATTTCGTTCCTTTAAAATCTCCTGTACTTGTTTTTTTCACTAGTGTGATGATGGTTTCACTTTTGCAAAATGAACTAAACAATGATGTTGACAGTGAATGGCTCACCATGATAAGCTCCATCCCAAAATAATATTTTTGTTACATGACTGGATTGTAACCCACAAGGATTATAAATATATGGGTTGCCAAAGCAAAGAATTGCAGGAAATGTGAGTTATGCCAACATCAATGCCTCTAGTACCTCACTAATACGATGAATGAAAGGTATGAAGTCAAGGGAGAGCAGTGGTACGCAGTGGAAAAATACTCCCTAATTATTGCAGAAAATCAAGTTTAGTTGGAGCGTAACTGGCTGTGCTTACAGGGCAGAATTAAATCCAAGCACTGGTAAAAAAACAGGATTCCACAGAAACCTTCTTCTGAAATGTTCTGTAATTCACCTTGCCCCTTGCAGGCACAACAGACTGAAGCTGAAGCAGGACGACGATATTGTTGTCTATGAGGACCTCTCAGGAGAAGTACGTTTCTCTAAACATCTGCCCCATCCAAACAACCTCAACAGGTGAATGTATCTATGACAGACACATACATGCACGTAAACAGGCTTTCCTTATTATGCCAGTCTAATGTGCTGGTGGTCATTTTTCAGTCTGTTACTGGAGAAAATGGAGAGGTGGCTGCAGCTGATGTTGAAGTGGTCTCCTCAGGAGAGAGGCAAAGACCCCAAAGCCACACCAAGCGATTGCTTCTCCCAGCTCGACATCATACTGCAGCTCAAGGTGAATTATATAATTCTTTTGTTTTTACAGGTTTTCTCATTTCCTCTTCTTTGACATGATGTTCTTTTGCTCTGCTGTTGGAGATTGCTCACACATTGCTCATATTGACAAAGCTTATGAGGATTTGATATGTTTGAATCTTTCCTCCAGCTGTCATTGAAGGAAACATTTCAAACGTCTAAAGGTCCACCCCTGTTTAGAATATTTGACCTGTATGTTGTCCTTGGGTCATTTTTTACCAGTTTTCAAAAGTTCTTACTACACAAATATGGGGTTCTTCAGTGTCTGTAGTGGTAGTGGTCTGTAGCAACTGACTCTGCAGAAATTTGGTGACCTCTGCGCACTATGTGCCTCAGCATCTGCTGACCCTGCTCCATCATTTTACGTGGCCTACCACTTCGTGGCTGAGTTGCTGTCATTCCCAATCGCTTCCACTTTGTTATAATGGCACTTACAGTTGACTGTGGAATATTTAGGAGCCAAGAAATTTCACGACTAGACTAGTTGCACAGGTGGCATCCTATCACAGTACCACGCTGGAATTCACTGAGTTCCTGAGAGCGACCCATTCTTTCACAAATGTTTGTAGAAACAGTCTGCATGCCTAGGTGCTTGATTTTATACACCTGTGGCCATGGAAGTGATTGGAACTTCTGATTTCAATTATTTGGATGGGTGAGTGAATACTTTTGGCAATATTGTGTACATTGAAATGGACCTGCTGGTGATAATCTATCATGTGTTTGTAACTACATTTAAAAAAGTTCCATGTTTCTGCAAAATTTGATAATAAAAAGGCTTAATTTCAATTTTACTGAGGATATTCGGCTACATACTCTATGTAGACTTTAAATTATAAAAAGAAATTTAAAAATTTGTGTGAAAGACTTGGAATATAGTTGGCTAAAAAGTCTAATCACAGAAATGGGTGATAAATCCTAAATATGCTATAATGGGGCAAACCAAAGCGGGTTAAACCGGGGATTAATTGCTGCCATTAAAACTTTTATTGTTTTCAGATTTTGAAAAATAAAATAAATTTAACATATGCCAATCATCAATCATAAAATGTTCCTCTAAACATAACTAGAGTGGGAAAAAGTCACCTATTATTTGAAAACTCAAACATGAGGAATAATCGCACATCAATGAGGCATGATGGACATACATTTAAGAAAAACATGTAAAACTTGTGTTAATAAGTAGTCAGAGATATATTTGGAGAGAATTATGTCACACAGAAATAACAGACACTTTATGCTATCATACTTTAAAATCTGTAAAACCAGGGTGGATCAAATTTGACCCACAAGGACAACAAACCCATAGTCCAAAATAAGAAAACACAAGGATTAAATAAATACTTGTGAAATTTTCACATTTTAACATTTAGCTTAGCTGTATGATAATCCCCCTGTAGCCAGTCACACTATCTAAAGAAACAAGACTGCAAAACTCAATATTATCAACTAAAACTGGCTAGTTTTTCTTAAAAAAAAAAAAACACTTACTAAGAAGTCTAAGTTTTTGCATTAAGGTCGCATCATTCCCCTTGGCATCAATTATCAATTTCTCACACAACTTAGAAAAAAGTTGTTCCTTTCACTCTTTGAAAAATGTAAGTTTTTCAAACATTTTATTTTTCAACAAGGATTGGGAAAATGGCTTGAACTTCTAACATTTATTTGTAATTTATCATTTTTATTTCACAATCATTGAGCACTGTTTGAATACTAATCTTTCTTTTATAATTACATTCTCTCTCATCAAACTGATATAAAGCACTTTTACAGAGGGAGGGATTCCCTGAGCCTTTTTTCAGAGCTAAACAAGTATTCTGTTTGGATTTTTGGACATGTCAGAATAAATGTGTTATTTATTGGTGTCCTCATTAATTAAAAAGGATTCGAGGAGATTTTGCACACATTAACCATTTCTTTCTTCACCATGTTTGGCTCCTCTGCTTCTTTACCTTCAGCTGGTTCACGTACTGAACATGGTATCTGCTAAGATCCTGACGTACTCAGTCACAGATGATGAGACTGTTGCAAACCTGCAGCTGAGGATCGAAAAAGACAGCGGCATCCCTGCAGCCAATCAGGAGCTGCTACTGGAGGCAGGGTTAGCTCTGGAGCCACAGGGACTGGCTGCTCAGTGTGCCATTGACTATGCGGTAAAATCATAAGAAAAAACAGCATATAATACCTTTAACAGAACAATGTATTCATGGATCGAGCCTGTAATACGCATCCGTATCGTCTGTAGGAGACAGACGGGAGACGGACGGACCTGCCTCTGGTCTTCCTGTTTGATCGCTCCTCCTGCACTTATGAACCTCAGTTTGCTCCTCGCACCCTGCCAGAAAACATCCGTTTTGTTCGTGAGTACACAGCCATAAACAATATATAAATAATTCAGAAGCCTTGGGCTGCTGTTGGCGAGATCATCACTTATTATCTCATTATCTCCAGATAACAATGCAAAGAAGCTATTTCTCATTATCTCTAAAAAACATGGTTTAGACAAATATGTAGAGATTTATAGAAATAAACCAAATTTAACTTGTTATCACAAGATAAGGAATAAGGATATGATATTGCTCAGTTGGTAGAGCAGGCACACATTTACAGAGGCTGAAGTCCTTGATGCACTTGGAATCCTGATCCCAGTACTGTTTTGTCTATGTCTTTCCCCACTCTCTCCCTGCCTATTATTTCCTGTCTCTCTTCAGCTCTCCTATCACAATAAAGGCAACAAGCCCAAAAATTATCTTTAAAACAAGTACAGATACATGTCTTTTAAGGAATTCCATGAAATCCCAGTACTCCACTAACTTTGACAGTGCTCGAGATACTTTTCCTCTTTTCTTTCTATTTTGCATATTTCTGTTAAATCTGCCTTATCTAAAAACTTTTACATATTTTTCAAGCAATTATCACAATTAATGTAGTTTTCATTCAAGGTTGTAACAACTTTTAGGGTGCATTAAACTAAGACCAGTTGCCCCATATCCTACTTCCTTCATCCCCAGTCCCCTGCTGCCCTGCACTCACTCTGCTCCAAGCTCAATCAGGTCTTCAAGACATGTGCTCTCGAAAAGTCATTACAACGGAGAAATACACAGACAACATGACAGTAACTACTCTCTTTGTGACTCACTGTGAGCTGATTTGTCCAGATATACTCTCTAACAGTCTACCATTGTTTAAAGTGATTGATTTTTATTGATTATACACATCTCACACCCCTGCTCATGCATGTGCATGAGTCATTGCGCCATGCCAAAGTGCATCTTTTCCATCCGTGCCACGGCAAAGGAAAGGCATTGTGCACTCACACTGGCCAAACTCTACAATATAGCTTTCTTTTTAAGATGCACCTTACATATATTTCTCATATTACACAATTCTTTATGAACCAGTCAACAGTCACAGAGTTACTCTGATGACAATTCAGCAGTTACAGATTCTGTAAAATTGTCCTTTCTAGCACCAATACACATCTTTATACCCAGTTTTTTTCAATTACAGCTGTTTATATTTTTATTGATAATTTTTATTTTATTTATTGTGCTACAGCCACTTTGTCTACTCAGTGTTGTTCCATTTTCAAATTGCTATGTATATATATTTTTGGTTCCTACTTCTAAATGTCATTACTGTCAAAATCTGAGACTAATATTTAAAATGGTCTGTACATAGTGTTCATTATTGTATATAAACACATGTGCTATATGTATAGTTTATAAATTTCTCTTTCCTATAATAATAATGTTTTATTTGCAATTCTGTTTTTTGTTAGACTTCTGCTCTTTGCTATTCTGCTGCTCTAAGTGCCTTGAATCGCCCCCCTGGGGACAAAAACGTTTTGAATTGAATTAATTGAATTGAATTCAGTTTAACAGAAAAAAAACAAACTGGCCTTTGGAGCTCAAAAGTGCTCAGGCACAGTACAGATTACCTAATTTGAGTGTGCCCTTAAATCTTATCTCTTAAATCTTTTCTCTGAGGTGTTTCAGGAATTTAAGACTTATGGCTACAATTTGTTTTTAAAGATACTCGGCACAAATCTGTACCCTCTGAAATCATACGCTGTTTAATTAAAGAGAAAAAAACACATTATTATCTTCACAAATTAAGACTTATAGATCAATTTCTGATAACAAAATAGATAAAACTGTACAGTAAACATGCATGCAAACTAAAAAGCTAATTATGTGCAGGAATAGAAAACAGTGGGGTAAAAAGCTCTTTTAATGACTGAGTTGCATAACTGGAAACATCATATGTTTTTGTTTGACTGTGCGTGATGTTCTTACTCATAGAAAGCGACCCGAAGCACGTCCTGCATTACAGCCCTCTGAGGAGGACTTGCGGTCAGGCGTGGCACACCATCCGCTTGCTGAAAGAGGACTGGCAGAGACTGCAGCAGGGACAGAAAGCTGCCATGTAAGACACACAAATGCCTCTACTTTAACTTTTGTTGTATCAACATTAGTTAAATAAAATCTCTGTATGTTTCTTTAAGCATGAGCCTGCTGAGACACAACTCCTCACTGTCCAGACAGAAGATTGAGATGGTGTCCATGCATCAGAGACTCATGGCTAAGCTGGACTTCTTCACCACCAGTCTTCACATAGACATGGACAAATACCAGGAGCAGACAACCACTGGGATCAGTACTGTGTCACAAAAACATGTTTGTAGATAGCAGGAAGCTTACTCTACAGTTGCAGCTAATCTTTCCTTTAATCGTAATCATTTATAGTTTATTTGGATGTTCAGTTTACCTCAGGAGGTCCAAACACTTCAGTGTCAGGGACAGTTTATCTTTCTGTTTACTAATGTTAGTCGTTTACATTTTCTAGCATCAGAGAAACTCCTTGGCGTGTGGAGGGAGATGGAGCAAACAGCTATCAGCTGTGGTCAGGTAGCGTGTTTCTGCATGTGCATATACTTGTTTGAGTATGCTTTTAAAAGATTATAAACCAATGTGTGGATGTCTGTAGGCGAAGGTGAGTGAACTGGAAGAGGAGATGTTGTATCTGCAGCAGGACATCATGGATGTGCAAAGACAGCCATGGAGGAGTGGAGAGGCTCTGGATACCCTGTAAGCCTGAACCAAACTTCACTATAAAAACAGCTCAAATAAATCCTGTAATCATGGTGGATTTTCTTTCTTTCCCCTTTTTATTCCTCAGGGAAGGAAAAGGCATGGAGCTGTTTCGTAAACTCAGAGAGAAACCCCGAGGTTAAGACAGCACGCATGTGTTCTTTTTTTACCTTGCACTCATGATGGTGATTTCGTGTGAAAATAAACTTTCTTCTTCCTTTTCCTCCCTGTTCAGACCAGAGAGGTCCAGGGGACAGTCAGGAGGTGGTGCGCCTGGTCCTTCAGGCGGTGCAGTTTTATGAGAGGAAGCTCAGAGACTTCTACACCCACCTCAGGTAAAACACACACAAAATAACCCTGGAAATTATTGCATCTATACTGAAATGAAGAGCAGATTTACAAGAAAGACTTAACCTTAATGACTCCATTATACTGCTTTGTAGAGCAAAGTTTGTTACTCTCAATAGGCTCAGTCCAGTGGTGGAAGCAGGATGTTTGAGGGACTGAAAATAATAAAAAGTGTATCTGCTATATGGGCACCAGTGCACCAAAAGTAATCATATGCTGTATTTAAAAAGTGGAAAATCCTGGATAGTACCAGTACAGCTTTGCAGATAAGCCCATGAAATTCTGAGGGCACACCGGGCTGGCAGATTTATCTGCAACTTTTCAGTTATTTCCAAAATATAAATATAGCATGTTATTCCCCACAGAAAGCTCTGATCCTCGGGTTACTGACCATGTAAAACATTTCAGGGTAAATCCACCACAGCAGCCACAATTAATGCATTTTTTAGACAACAAACAATCAATAATATAAAAGACACAGCTCACCATAATAAGCTCTCCTGTTCTCTCCTGATCATAATATTCCACGATCAAATACAAACCGTTTGCATCAGAAAGAGTCAACACAATCTAGATTGAGTCAGATACTTAGTCCAAAAACACAATTTCATCCTTAAAAATCCATGGACTGTCGTTTGCGGCGGTGTTTGAGCCATGCGGTGTTTCCCCATCTCCCTGCAAAAACTACGAAAAGAGGATATTTTTAAACACAAAATTAACGCTTTTAAATATCACATTTGTGTTACTTTTTTCACTGAATAAGTAGTTTAAATGTCAGACATGCATAAAATGAGAATAAACGAAAAATGATCATTTTGAAGAAAACGACTTTGTATCCATTTTTCTCAACCACCGGAATGCTGACTTGCAGGAACTTTATCTGGCTTCGGTCACAAATGTTGCCACACCCCTGACTTTTTCGACATGTTGTCAATTAACGGGAAACAAAAAAAATAAAAACACATGACGCCCCCCTTCTCACCCCTGCAAAAAATTGATTCTTCCAATTAAAGTAGCACGTGCAATTGTTCGACCAATTGGATTTTGGTCGGACATGAGGCCGTTGACCAATTAATCGACCAATCGACTTGAGGCTGTCAGCCCTAATTTTCTCTTCTAGTGTTATCATCTTTGAACCTAAATCAGCTAAGTCTTCATGCTTTGGTCCACTTGAGTTTTCTAGCTACAATCATCTACAGGCCTCCGTTCTGTTCCGTTTCTGGGTAGGAGTTTTTATCCAATTTCACCCTGAATTCTAAGTGGTTAAAATTATGATTGAAAACCTAATGTTGTAGTCCTTTTCTACTTTCCAATATGAATGATAATTAAAAAAACAAATATTGTATTGTTAGAATCACTAGCGATTTTGACAACCTAAGTATAGACAACCACACAGTCTAGAGAAGTGATGCAATCAGTCTGAATCATTAAAAACAAGTGCTGATGACGTATATAAATTTACAGCTGTATTATGATGTCCATATTTAATGTGACAAATTTATAAGACTTAATTAAGAGCATACTGACATGTATTAAAATGTGTTAAAGTCACAGCCTTGTGCTAATGAAAATGGTTTTTTTAAAGCCCATCCAGTCTGTGGTTAGTAATGTCACTAGGTCATAAAAATTTGGCCTCTTTCTTAAATGCTGCACGTCTGGAAGAGGGATGAGATCAATCCATCCGTTAGAGGCGACACTCCTGTTCACAAGCCAGGAACCACAAAAATTCTTTCCTTTTTGAACGTCCTTGTTTGACCATTCTTGTTATGTGTGCTATATGCAGTAAGACTGAGGTGTGCCGTCAGCGTGTGATGGAGCTGCTGCCTAAGGTGGAGGGGGTCGTCCAGAGCATGGCGGAGAGTGGGCAGGTCCTGATGGGTCTGCAGGAGAGGAGACAGAGGGAGCTGTGGTACCTCCTCAAAGTTGCCTGTGTAAGGGTTTAAAAAATACACACAAAGTTTTATTCTTCCTTTAAATGTGTTCATTTATGCTTTATACTGTATTTAGTTATAGTAGTCAAAATATCCAACACAACACAACTCAGTTCTGATGATTTACTCAAAGAGCTCACAGGGGCGCCGGGCTTTGTTTGCTCTGAGGTTGTCAAAATTATATGTGCTCATGTCAGGTAAAATCATGATAAGATACTTCATATACAGTTTATACAATATTTTTTCCCCAGCTTCTCTGTGATACAAGGAGGGGGGGCTCCAAGGAAAAATGGTTGGGTAACACTGATGTAGACCCTGCTGTTACGGTCCATCCTTAATGGAGTTAGATAGAGATTGTATACGAATTCAAAGTTTTTTTTACAGCAGTACAACATTTTTTTCTTTCTTAGGGGAGGAAGGGGATGCTCAGATTTTATTATATATAAGGTGGAGGGCTTCCAATGTAAAATTGGGAACTGCTGGTCTTTGGTCAAGACTTCCAGAGTGTTTTCTTTTTTTTAAATACAGCTTCCCCAAATCTCCTGTCCCTCTGACGCTAACGACTTCTCAGTTCCTGTTATATTTCAGGGAAGAGACCGAATGATTAAATCCAGAAAATTTTTTGTTGTGAGAAAATAGGAAACTGAAGCTGCACTGAATAGCCTAATAACAGCAGAAGATGGTTCAGTACAGTGTTGTATTCGAGTCACCAAACCTCGAGTCTGAGTCGAGTCCCGAGTCCCTAGTGTTCAAGTTCGAATGGAGTCTGAGTCACCAAAGAAAAATCCGAGTCGAATCCGAGTCAAGTCCTCTTTATCTGAGTCTGAGTCAGGTCGATTATTTCTAAGCCATTTCAGCTTTACAGGTGGGCTACGCTGATGTGTTTTATTAGTATATGTATTTCTTCAACTTTTTATCTAAAAGGCTAGAGGAGCTGTTACACTCTTCATCGCTAATGTTAGTTATATTAACAGAATTCTGAACTCATGCTTAACATCTATCTTGTACTAAATATTCCTCCTTTAAAATGACTGATTTATTCAGATTTCTCACTAAAAACTAAAATTCCAATTTTCTCCGTGGGACATTTAAACACATCATAAAAGGGTCTTAACTTCGTCCCCCCCTTCGATACTCTAAAGTCTGAGTTGCCATAAACACATCATAATTTTACTGTGTGTCACCTCGTTTAGCTTACTAATCAGCATTACCTCACCGTTGTTAACACAGATTTCAACGTTGGATGATATTTTTAACTAACGGGCTCACTACAAGGTTTAAGAGTTTTTATCACTCTGTCCAAGACTGAGGATTACTGTACAGCAGCAACAGCAGCTAATATGATGAGACTGAGCAGCTGATAGAGATTTTCAACGATTCAGAGGTAGGCTGGCTGCATTTTAGTTTAATTTCTTGGCATGCAGCCGAACGCACACACCGGGCGCTGCATGAACACTGATCAAGTTATGAGAAGTTTTCACACAAAAACAACAAATATTACAGAATAAAAAAAGTCTTCAGTAAAAAAGGTTTGAGTCCTCCTCTTCATCCTCAAGTCCAAGTCCTGGACTCGACTACTACAAGACTGGTTCAGTGGTATTTACCTCATTTCAAGAATACCTTGAAAGTTGAAATGCAGAGAGTAAGAGGTTGTAACAAACCAGGACATTTAGATTCATACCTGAATGTGTGGTTTTTTTAATGAAGTGATTCATCTTGTCCCCTGCAGAGTAAAGTTCGCAGCCCGGTCTGTGGGAGTCCTGACGGTTTAACAACCCCCTCCTCAGTGCCTCCCTTACTGACCCCCAGACCCAGCTTACAGCAGTCGTAAGTGCATTTTCACCCAGGCACACAGACATGCACACGGATATGAGACAAAATATTAAAAGAGAAGAAAACTACCCTCTTCTGTATCAGACTCCTGGAACTAGAATCCTGTAGATTTAATTATTAGCTATCAAGTTGTAACCATTCATAAGCTACCAAAATGTGAAACAATGCTATATGCTCCTGTAGAAGATGACAACTGATGAATTATCAACCTTAATCTAAGAATGGCATTCTCAGTCTTGGGGAAAATAACACTACCACTATCCTTGTGTGTGGCAATAACATTTCTGATCGGTGAAGCCTGATGTTACTTGAAAATTCAGGCTATTGCCTGCTACCACAGAAGGTAACAGCAGGTAGTAACTGTAAAACTTTGTGGTGACTAAAGCTGGCACCATATACAGGTGCATCTCAACAAATTTGAATATCGTGGAGAAGTTAATTTATTTTTGAAGTTCAATTAAAAAAGTTAAACCCATAGATATATACCCATATTATATAGATTCATTACACATGGCGTGAAAAATTTAAGTTGTTCTTTCTTCAAATTTTGATAATTATGACTTACAGTTAATGAAAACCAGAAATGAGAAGTATGTTCATTTGTAAGCACTCGATGCTTGGTTGGGGCTTTTTCATTAATTACTGCATCGTCACCTTCTACCAGATCAGCCAATACAGATAATTAAACTGCTGTGTCCTGGTTTCGATCTGTAGAGGGCAGTCGCTCTGCATATCTCTGTCACAAAACATAGCATTAATTACCCTGTTTCACATGTCAAGTTATGTACCCTAACAGATATTAGTGCTACTTCATAGCCACACACAAAGTTTTTAGCTTTAAAAAAGTCTTGGAGTTTATTTATTTTTTATAAACTTGTGTTTGTCTACAGGGATGAGTGTCTGGTGGAGGAAAACAGGACATTTGAAAGTCGACTCCAGAGTTTGCTGCACGACACCATCCAGGAGTCAGAGAACAGTATGGAGGTACAAACACTCAAACTCATCTTTTCCTGAAGTCAGAACAGTGTGATATTAATTTTAAAAAATGTTTTTCCTGTTTTGTGTTGTTTTATTTTAGGTGTTGAGTGAGTGGACCTGGCTGCAAGGAGGGCAGAACTTTTCCAGTGACCTCTCCTAATAGGGTTCAGTTCTCTTCTCACAACAGTACTCTACTGCCTCCATGTGGATAGGATGTCAAACTGCACGGGAGGAGGCAGTCACCTGTTGAGTAATGTGAATGGAGTAAAAGATGCTGGCACATATTTGCTTAGGGGAGTAAGAGAGTAGGTACTGACCACTGCTATTTGTATTTTAAACCAAACCTTGAACCCCCTACAGTAAATTTATCAGTTCTGGAGAAATTACTAAAGACCTAGTTAAAGACCTGGGACCTAGTTATTTACCCATAACATAATGACAGTTTTGGGTATAATAAGCATGTAACACATTTAAATAAGATTATTGTAACAATCGTTATTGGAGAATTAGAAGCTGCTAACAGAATGTAAAATAACTTTTCAAATGTCAAGCTGAATTTCCTTTTAAAACATGACCTTAAAACAGCTGACACACATGTAATGCACATTTTCTCCAAAGGTTAACAAGTGACAGAGTTGATGAATGTAAATAATGTTTTGCCAAGAATAAGACAAAAGAATTCGCTGATGTTTAAACTACATATATATTTAAATTTTATCTTGTTTTTAAGACTTGGGAGTTTTATTCTACTCTAAAGATAGACTTTCTGCCTTTGTTACAAAATCTTAATGTATTTGTCTTTATTTTGTATTGAATGGCAATTTTTAATGCAACTTTTCTTTCAGAAAGACCTTGAATGAATGATGTTTTTTAATGGTAAAAAAAAAAAAAAAAACGGTCTTGCCTGTAAAACTGAGAATGTGATACTTTATATTTTTGATACTACATAAATATGTGATTTGGACAGTCAAATAGAAAAATGTCAAATTAGATGCAATAGTTACAGATGATGTGAATCCCATACTGTATGAGGAGGTAACATGGGTTATAGTTTCACTTGCCACAATTAAGACGGTTTACTCTCTTCAGCGGTACAATATGAAAATAAATTGGGTTATTCATGGTCTAAATCTCTATTTTTAGACGTTTCCCTCTTTCTTGAAACTATGCAATTTTAAATTAGTTTTCAAATGTATGTTTATGAAAAAACTGTGAAAGTGAGCACAAACTAATTATTTTGATAAATATAATACATGATCTTTTTTCATGACACTTGAATTGAGCTCTAAGTGCTTCAGCCATAAAAACAGCTGCTGCAACCATCTGGAGGTAGTTTTTACTACGCATTCACCGACCACTTCATTAGGTATACCTATTCAGCTGCTCATTAGTGCAAAAATGTAACCACATATAGTACTATGAAGGAAGGCTTAAATGGCAAGTAAGCCTGTCTGCAGGCACCATCAGGCAGGAAGGAGGACTGACACAGCCCCGGTATTCCCCACATATTGCCAGGGGAATGGGAAAATTATCTGTTGAAAAAATAACATAGTTGATACCTTTAAGGCAGAGTAAGGGGTGGAGTAAGCACAGCATTGGGACCATCTGGGCGGGTAGCAAATAGTGCCCCTGGTCATGCTGTGGATGTCCCAAGGGCCCAAAAACTGCCAGAGGTCTTCAGGCATAACACAAGGGGTAAGAAGGACTAGACTAAAGAGATGCTGTCGAGCTTGACTTTGGATGCTGACCTTGAGGTCCTATGATTAATCCTTAGCGCCCTACATACCTACAACTTACACATATGACTGTATAACTAATCACATGGCAGCAACCAATGCATTTAAGCATGCAGACATTGCCAAGATGATCTGCTAGTGTTCAAACCAAGCATTAGAATGAGGAAGAAAAGGGATTTAAGCGACTTTGAACATGCCATGGTTGACAGTACCAGACAGGTTGGACTGAGTATTTAAAAAGAAAATGCTGATCTACGGGAATTTTTACCCACAACCATCTCTAGTGTTTACAGATGATGTTTAGAAAAAGAACATATTCAGTTCATTTGAGACCACACCACAAATGTTTGTCAGCCCTGAAGAAGACCAGTTTGGTCGAAACATATTGGCTTTTTAATGATTTGGCCATTACAATAAAGGCTTTTTAGTATTTCTTTCCTCATTTGCTCATTTTGTTGTTTGGAGTGCCTGGTTTTCTCCTCTTTTTTGGACAGTTTTTCCCCCCTGTTTTCCAAGAGCACCAAATTTTGGTTTATTATTTAAGCACCTTAGTCATATTGAGCAGCCAGTCAACCTCCCTCTTTTGCTGTCAACATATTCAGTGAGTTGCAGTTCTCTAGGCCAAAAACCTGGATGATGGCAGAGGTCAGATCAGTCCAAGACGATTAAAGGCTAAAATATGCATTCTGATGCAGCATATTGTCTTGACCTTGTCTGAAAGCATAAATACATGCATTGCTGCCAAGTGACTGATTAATGAGATATTTCTGTCTACAAAGAAATTGAACAGGTGTACCTATTGAAGTAGTCATGAGTGTATAACGATGACACAAGGTGATGAAATATGTAAAAAATGTGCCTACTTTTTTGGTGTTTGTGTTAATTCTCTTTGTTTTTATGAAATTAGGTTTAGAAAATGTGAGACATCTCTATCATAATTTAAAAACAAAGCTGACAGTTATTGACATTATTATTTTACTTTCCTGGTAGTAGGCTTTTCTTTCTTTCTTTTTCAATTGCTTTATGTCAATGAAAATAAAAAGGATGACATGAATATCATAGTGTTTAACATTCTTTATTCCTTTAATTGAATAAAATCAGTTTGAGGTCCTAACTGGCGACTAAGTCTCCTATACAAAGCACAGCACAGATCAAGTGAAATGTAGTGGTAAAGGTTGAACAGGTACAGGATGTGAAACCAGACAGAGGTGACATACAGGACCTAAAAAATAGGCATTTAGGCAACTGAAGGTCCACAGTACAAAACTGTGTTATTGAGGTTTAAATAGTGAACTGAAGTCAGTCCACGTGGTCTGAGAGGGATCAGCTGCTCTGTCTTTATTCCCTCCAGGTTTATTGCATCTGTTTAGTGTCTCTGTACTCGCCCATTTGACACTGAAAAGTCAAAAAACTTCCCTCAAGCCTTAAAAGCATGCAACAGAACCAAAATACACCAAAAAAAGCATTCTCTACTATATTATTAATGTCTAAAACTTAGACTGAGCTGACCACACATTCAAAATTAAAAGGTGCATTGAATCCTTGTTTAGAAAGATAAGATAAATCTGACACACATGAAGGCTTTATTTAAATTGCACTTTTATCCTGTCAGTGTGGTCAGAAGTTGCACATCATCTGGAGGTTTTGCATTCATTTCCTGCTGATAAATCTTTATATCTGATGTTTTCTGACAATATATGCTCTCAAGTCAGCAGTGTGTGACCAGTAAATAATGTTTATTTTAAAAAATAATGTTTGAATCCTTGAAAAGTTACAGTACTGGAGGTCTTGGAGGCTGCGTAGGGTTTCAGGGTTAAGGCCAAAGAATGTGTGCGTATGTGTTTAGGACTCAGAGGAAAGATGTGTTTACGTGTCACTGAGTGGACCTTTTCCATGTTTTCACATTTGGGCTCTTTAATCATCTTCTTCCTGTGTTGCTTCTCTCCTCTTTTCTTGACTGTTTTCTCCCATGATTCCTTATGCCTCCAGCTCAAAACCCATGCCCACTTTGTGTCCGCCACCGTTCACGTTCTTCCCATCAATCAGACCAGAGAGGGTGAGCTTCACTCCTGCAGGAAAGAGGATCAGATTATGCATGAAGTCATCACACCTGTATGGTTTGGATTGTTGGTAAGAGGATAAAAACAATCATCAATAGCTTACCTGGCCTGAGGGTTTGTGTGTATCCAACTCCAACAAGGCAGGCATTGTCAACTTTGGCCTGTGAAGAGAGAAAAACAATGTGGGAGAGATCATTTACAAGACATAAGGAGACAGAAAAATAAAAACAGGGAACAATATGATACTTTCTATCAGATACTATACAAATAAATCAATTTTCTAAAACAGAACGTGAGAAAAAAGTTCTGAAAAAAATTTTTCTGACTGATCTCAACCACTTTGTCTCAAACGCTAAAAAGACTTTTCCTTATGCAGTTTTTGGAGTTTGAAAAATATATTTTGAATTTTTGTCTGGATTATATTGATGTTATGCAGTGCCTATTAAAGGTATACAACCCCTTGGATATTTTAAACTTTCATTTATTTTATAAATAAATCATGGTCAATATTATTTGACTTTTTTGACCAAAAACAAGAAAAAAGTGGCTGACCTAATTCAAAAGAGCTCCAGCCAATTTATCCTAGTAGTCTTGCAATAAGTGAAATGAGGATCACCTGAGTGCAGTGAATGTGTCTCAAGCGATTGTAGTATAAAGACACCTGTGTCAGGAAGGTCCAGTCACTACTTAATCAGTATTTCTAGCTACTATTACACCATGTAGACAAAAGAACACTCCGAGCAACTCAGAGGAAAGGTAACTGAAAAGTAAAAGTCAGGGGATGGATACAAAAAAAATGCATGGCACTGAACATCCCCCCGAGTCCAGTTAAATCCATCATCAAAAAACGGAAGGAATATGGCAAGTGTTAATCCTCCTAGACCAGGCTGCCCTCACAAACTGAGTGACTGTGCAAGAAGCAGAATAAAGAGAGAGAGGCCACCAAGACACCTATGACTACTCTAAAGGAGTTAAAAGCTTCAGCAACTGAGATGGGAAAGACTCTGTATGCAACAACTGTAGCCTGGGTTCTTCACCAGTCTTTATGGGAGAGTGGCAACCAGAAAGCCACTGTTGAAGAAAATTAAATAAATGTAAACTAGAGTTCACCAAAAGGCATGTGGGCGACTCCATGGTCATGTGGAAGAAGGTTCTTTGGTCTGATGAGACTAGAATGGCACTTTTTGCCATCAGAAAAGACACTATTTTAGGACACTAAACACTGCACATCACCACAAACACATCATCCCCACTGTGAAGCATGGTGGTGGCTGCATTATGCGGTGGGGATGCTTCTCAGCAGCCAGCTCTTGGATTTTGAGATATGCTGCCTTTTTTAAAATTATAAAACAGGATCAAATCTCAACATTTTGTTGGACTTTAACTCAAATTACACTTAATTGTTCTCTACCCACTGTCAACTTGAGTTTCATAGGGGTGCTTTTAATCTATTCATTCAACAAGTCTCCAAACATTTGAAGTAATTTCTTACAGACAGGGAGGCATCCTTATCCAGCTGGTATTTTGCTCCAATTCCAAAGCGTGTGTTGTTGCTGCCAGCTGTCCAGGCCAGTTGGACCGCTGTCTCCAGGTTGCCATTCACCTTTTGGTAAATGGAGCCACCAAACTCTGTGCCGTCATTACTGAAACAATACAGAGAAGAGACATGAATAAACAAGGTGAGCTCTAGTCTGATTTCGCGTTTCATCCTGGTGAACGTTTCCTTTACGGATGCATCACTTCCACTTCCTGTGTCTCTGAGGTGCAGTGACTCACACGCTGGTGTGAAGCTGGAAGTCTCCGGCTTTGTATCCCAGGGCGAAGTTGTTCTGGGTCAGTTTAGATTTGGCGGTGTCAAAAGCAAGCTGGTAGCCGGCCAGCCAGCCCTCGTAGCCAAGCACAGCAGCCCCGTGGACGGTGGGTCCAGCCATGTCAAAGTCCAGGTCACAGCCAACGTTGACATACTCACGCTTGTAGCCAGTCTTCAGTTTGGCACTCTTCTTACTACAGAAACAAGGAAATTAAGGAGGTAATGTCATAAAATTCCCGAAATATTTTAGTTTATTTTACAGCTCAAGAAGTATTAAACCATGCTTGGGCTTAATCCTCAAATAATAGTTCCTTAAGTTCATCTTCCCTCATCTTATTTATTCACTTTTGCATTTTTTAAAGACTTAAATCTACTAATCATTAGCAGGATAGTTCTTACCCAGTATTAGGCACAAACGATGTGTCCAGACTGAGCTTCAGGCCTTTTGCCAGCTATAGACAGACAACCAAACACACCATGAGCCTGTGACTCTTTTAAAAGTGGATTTACTGTTGTTTTGAAAAATCTAAAGGACTTTTTTATACTCTACCTGGTCCTCAATGGTGATTTCTGTGGTGAGAGTGTTGTCTGTGTTCCACTTCTGGCTGAAGTTAAGGCCTAGATCGCTCACTTTGTACTTGGTCTCCAGGTGGCCACCTGACTTTCCTGTATCTGTGTTGTTGGAGCCAGAGGTGTTAAACTCCTACAGGATAAAGCATAAAGAGATTGGTAGGCAGTCATGGATTGGGAATGATTTGGGAAAGGAAACAGGAAGAACATTGCAGCTTGAACAACAAAATCCAAAACTAGAGGCAGACGTAGCTAGAAGGACATACAAAGATTTTTCCTCTGCCACACAATCCCTCTCAGGTTTGCATGGCTGCTATTTAACTTAAAAACTACACCTTTAAGATGGAGAAGTAAACCGGGAAGGAATAGTGAAAATATGGGCAGGACTGTGAGGGAGAGGTTGAGTTTCAGTGCTGTTAATGGCTGCAGCAGCTTGGTGTAAATGTTGACACTTGGACAAACTAGTTGGCACAAAGCCTGCACAAATTGTCTGCACACAAACACGTAACTGGTACCACTGGCTTACCCTGCTGTGTACCTGTGTTTAATCACTACATACGCATAAGCACACTCTCTCTTACCATCTGACATCAACGTCCAAAGAAGAAAGCAGAAAAAAGGAGAGAAGAGAGGAAGTTAGAGAGGATCACCCAGAGTTTTCATGCAGACATTTATCAGCTCACTACGGAAAAGAAAGCGGCTACAGAGAGCAGAAAACTGTGAGTTTGGTTGCAGTGGGAATACTTTTACAGCATTGTTTTCCAATAAGGTTTGAGGCATGTGTGGATCTCCGTATACAAGCAATAATTATGGCGTTACCATGGCAAAAAGGACACGCAGCATGTCTGGAGCACACTAAACCTCTGTTATGATGCAACACGTTGCTTGAGGGGAAAGAGTTGGGTGTAAACTCGTCTGTCAGACTGTTTCTTTGCTGACTCTGAAGGTCAGACCAAGTACATGTCAGGCAGCAAACACAGTCTGACATGAGGTGCTGTAAGGCCATGAGTCAGCCATCACATCTACTCTGCAGAGCTGAGGGAGAGGCCTCAACATGCAATACATGAGGAAGAAAAAGACAACAGAGGTACTCACAACACCACTCTGAGACTTGGTCTTAACGTCCAGCTTGAGAACGCCATATCCTGCAGAGAAAGGAAGTTGGGAGATTCAAAAGAACAGACAAGGTGGAATAATAACTCACATCCTTTAACTTCACAGCATGGCTCTCAAACAGCTGTAGTTAAAATAAACAGGCTGTATTTAAAGTTAAAGAGTGTAAAATGGTTTCTGAAATTAACACTACTGCATACAGAGCAAACACATGAAGCATTCACTTACCAAAGCCCTTGCCAAAGATGTCTTTGGCAGATTTTCCCAAGTCTGAGTAGGCAGGGGGGACGGCCATTGTGCCTGAGGAAGCAGAACTGTATTAAAAATGCAGCCTTCACTAAATCAGACCACCTGAAACAGGGATTGGCAACTTGGTTTGGAAAGAGTTTAAAAGTTATTTTATTCTTACTGCTAGAGGAACACATTTTAAGACACTGCTGGTCTGTCTTTATTGGATAATAATAATTACTTACATTTAAACAAAAAGAGACCAGATAGGGCTTTTGGGAACTCCGACAACACATCCCCATTGATTCAAAATGTATCAGTCCAACATTTTTATTGTTTCAACTCAAATGGTAACAGTGATGCTTCATTTATCAGGCTAGCACACTATATAAGAAATTTGATCTATTTTTAATTGTAATGAATGCGACTGAGAGGAAAGTATTCTTAGGTTATTTCTTACTCAGTGGTTAAGAAAAAGAATCCTGAAATCAGGCAATAATAAACAAATGTTACTTTGACCTAAATACTCACTATAATCTATTTAATAAACACAATTACACATTTCAATCTTTGGTGATTCTGAAAATGTAGCCTATTTTACAGTGTAAGTCCTATTTTCTTAAAATTGTGTAAACCTTTTTAGAAATAATATTAACATCGTAACGAGGCCAACTAAACGTCAACTACTGGTTGGTTTATTGCCACTACAGCACCTGCGCAAAAGCTGTGATGGCAAAAAATTAAAGGGGAAGAAAAAGACAGAGCTAGTCAGGGCATTTAACCCCAGAAATAACCTGTGAACAAAACCCAGAATCTAATTATGTTCTATAATCATTTCTGGGTCTTTCAGGGGCCCTGCCATTTATGTGGTTAGGCCTGCTTGCACATCTGTTTTTAATGCATTTAATAATGCTTCATAAAGGAGTTTAAATTACATCTTATGATATCTACTTATTTCTTCATTCCAGTTTTAAAGGTCAAATATTATGCAAAATACACTTTTTCAGGCTTTTCTAACAAAAATATGTGCCCATGGCCTGTCCACAATCCCAAGAATTAGACCCCCCACCCCCACCCCCCCTTTATCCACCTCTCAGAAAATGTGTGCTGAAACAAGCTATTGTCAGATTTTCCCCTCATGATGTCATGTGGGGAGTTAGCACCGCCCTCAGGTTGGAAGAAAGTTCCACCCTCCTCTCCAGGAGAGCCACTTCTATTAAGCTTCATCCATTTCCTGAGAGGGCCAGAGTCAGACAGCTGATTAACATTTAAACAGCTCGTTCTGAGCAGGGCTGAAACAGAGAGGTTTTTTAGACATGCAAAAATCCAATCTTGGAGTGTTTTTTCAGCAAAAAAAACTTCACAGGCATGGTTTGGGGACCTCTGAGAACAATATAAACTTGTCTTGAAGGGGTAAACTATGTGACCTTTAAAATGGTATAGTTTACAGAAATATTTCTGTTTTCCATGTTCTAATTGATCAATTCTTTAATGTAGACTATGAGATGGTTTCACTATGTTTATGACTTAATCATGGGTGAGTTACATGACGTGCATATTTTTGTGTCCGAATCACATATTTCCTTTAAAAAATGTTTCTGACTCATGTGCATCACTGAGTGAGGAGAGGGGTCACAAGTTGCCCATCCCTGATCAAAGTGACTAAAGAGAACTTGGAAAATGGCAGAGGGCATAATACTATAAAAAGCAATGTTAAAGATTGAAGCAGGAAAGGCCTAGATATGCAGATCTTCATTTTTCTTAGCACAAACAAAGCTCTGAAATCCACATTCTACATTACCCATGGTGTATTCCCCATAAAACCTGCATATCTTTATAATTCTCCAGTTGTGAGACAAACTTTCTGCTTAGATGATGTGTTAAAAAGTCTGCAATTCAATCAAAGATGTTTTAGGCTTTGTCTGTGACATAAATTATATTAAGCCAGAGAAAATTGCGTCAAATGTGAAACTGATGTAAAATTGGTAGGGGGTGGGGGGAGGTAAAAGTCTATTAATAATCATCTTTATTATATCTTTTCATTTTCAGTGTCTTTCTTCTCAGTGTCCTTTTTCCTGAAATATCTGGCTCTAATGTGGACATGAATACTGCGATAATTACTGTTGATTACCTAGAGTTCAGCTCTTTCTTGCATTAGTGTTTATGCAAATGATAATAGTTGGAATGCCCTTTTAAATATTAATGCCTAAAAAGAAAACAAGCTGAATGTCTCTCAAAAACACACAACGCTCTGCACTATTAAGCAATGACACTCAAATGATCAGTGCCCCTTCAGGAAAAACATGCTTCTTCCCAGAAACAGGAAGCATTTACTATCAGATATTAACTAACACACACGCTGAATACATCTGTGCACATATTTTTCTCAGCTGGCAGACCCTCGCCATCTGGCAGGGCCTGTCTGGGCACAGGTGATAAACAGCCTCTCTCCACCCCCACCATGTGAACCATATTGATTACTCAACAGCAATCTATTTGCAAGCAGCAGAGAGACTGTTTAACTAATGGAGGAAGGGACCAGAAAAATGTCTGTTTTTTAAAAAGATATAATAGCCATCTGACAAAGGAATGTTGCATCCAGACTCATTCTTATTTTCATATTAACAGCAGCCCCATAATGCAATGCTTGTGAAGTAAAAAGGATGTAATGTGTATGATGTGTAATGAAATACTACCAAGCCAGTGTAGTAGAGCTAACCTAAGCAGAAGCAGGTTTGGTTAGTCAGCATGTACCACTCCTGCACACCACTGCACTGCACCCAGCTGCACACAGTCATCAGGGTCTCCTGGGTTTATGTATGTGTTCGCTCTTTGCGCATGTGAAGAAGACACTTTTTGACAAGGTGACTTTGTCGGCACATTCAGAATACCCCATATTCACTTAGAACCTAAAACTGGTTAATGATTTACTATTGACTCTGCTCGTCTGTGCTTCTCCCTCCATATCAGCAGCACAAATCACCTTTTTTCAGCAGAGGATGGAGACAAATAGCATGTAGGGGGACACTGGTTAAAGCAGAAAATCAAAATAGTCTGACTACTCAGACACAGTACAATTAATAGAGGGAAGAGATGAAGGTTTACCAGCTAGAGCTCAATCCAGGGACCCTGATGATGTGTAATCTGTCTCTATCTACACACAAACCCCCCACTCACCATGTCCCTTGGGTGCGTGGTGTTCACATGTCACACAGTGGCCTTTGTTCTCAGCCTGCTTGCCATTTCCTGCCTTTTCCTTCTGCACCACCACTCCTTTATCTGCCATGTGTGTCTCTTCAGGGGAGAGAAGTGCAAGGAGGGACAATGGAAAACTTTGGCAAGTAAAGTAGTAGTGTTTGGACAGCAACAGCACACAATATGTGGGTTGTCTGCAGTTTCTGTGTCTCTTCAGCTGCCCTTTCAATGCAAAGAACTGGTCAACTATTGCATCACATTATACAGTCTGTGCACAGGGGTTATGCACATGATGAACATGTGTACTTTGTGCATAGCATTTGAACATGATAAGCACGGTGTGCATCCACAGTACAGCTCAAAGAAATTACATATTTATCAGATAAAGAATACGGATTGGCTCCATGAGGTGAACAATGACGCCCTGATGACCCTTATGGAGGTGTAAAGAAGCACAGCACATCATCAGGTAAGCACCATCTGTCCACAGGTATTACGTCAGCAGGTATTACACATTACAGCAGCAGTGATGTAACTTGATGTTGGTGTCATTACTGCCACGTAACACCATGAGTCCTACTGTTAATATACAGTATTGGATCTAAGGCATTTACTTTTTCACATTCAGACGTATAAAAGTCGGAAGTTGAAAGTATTTATTTAAGGTTTATTTTTGTGCCTTTATTTGATAGAGGAGGACAGTGGAAACAGGGATGAGAGCAGGGGAGAGACATGCGGTGAAGGGCCTCAGGCCGAATTCAAACCCGGGCCGTCCGCATACATGGGGCGTGCGCCTTAACCAATCGGCCACCTGTGCCCCAAGTATTTATTTTTTAAGATTAAGTGTAACTACAACAGAACAGCAACTAAAACACTGATGTATCATCATATTTTGATTTGATTTCATACTCATCAGCCAGTAATTGCTGAATTACACATTAAAGCTTCTTATTATTCCTATAAATTATATTTTTAATGTCTGAAACTGCTACTTAGGGGTGGTAGGAGGGGGTTGTCACCAAGTGTTTCAAATAACATTTCTAAAACAGACTATGTACGCAATGATTGATAAATATGGGTATCATCATAAATTAAAGGCTTTTTGTGAAATACATGACATGTAAAGTACAGGATCAGCAAAAAGATAATACTTTTTGCGCTTAAGTCAACACAAAAGTTTCTCACAGGAACTTTAAGCACTTAGTGAGCAACATTTTGATTCATTTGCAGACATTTTCTAAACTGGCAAATGTAAGTACAACATTTACTGTTTAGCTGTTTTTGGCCTCCACACCCTTCTGAGAGAAAACTTGGTTCTGCTTGCAGTTGGTGGTCTTTCATTAAAGCATTTAAGCTAATCAGACAGCAATCCAACTTTCTCACAGAGAGCGTGTTTTCTGAAATTTGAATGCATACAGATGTGACAGCAACTCTCCAAAAATTATTTTTTAAGTTAGGATGAAACATTTAGTGGCTCATGGCTTTATTTATTATATATCATAGGCACGGTTGGATAGTAGCTTATTCAGTTTACTCAAATTACTGTTAATGAGTAGTGTTTTGGGGAACTTGTGCTTTTTGAGTACATTTTGAAATCAGTACTTTTACTTTCATTTAAGTAAGTTTTAACCAGAGTAACTCTTGAGTACCAAACTCTTGTATTTCCCCCTCTGTTGACGACACAGTAGCACGTAGCGACAGAACGATTCCACTTCCCAAAACAGCAAAAACTGGAGTGATCACTTGGGTTACTGTATGTTTTTCACTCATTTTGATTAAGAAAAACATACATAAAACACAAAAAGGAGCCATTATTAAAAAAATGACACTTGAATGTTTGCATAATGTGCATAAAATCTCTGCCGCTGCAAAAAAAAAAAAAAAAAACTGATTTATTAAACTGGTATTTTGGCAAATTTCAAGTTAAAGAAATATTGCAACTTCTGCAATTTGAAAAATGCAGCACGCCATATTGCAATTTTATCTAATTTGCGATTAATTGCCCAGCCCTATTTCCTTCCACTCAACTTTCTATGAATATGCTTGGATACAGCACTCTGTGAACAACTAGCTTCTTTAGCAATGACCTTTGGTGGCTCACCCTCCTTGTAGAGGGTGTCAATGACTGTCTTCTGGACATCTGCCAAGTCTACAGTCTTCCCCATGATTGTGTATCCTATCGACCCAGACTGAGAGACCATTTAAAGGCTCAGGAAACCTTTATTGAAACCAATATTGAACTTCTTTTGAACTTGAACTTTTTCACAATTATCTAATTTTCTGAGACACTGAATTTTGGGTTTTCATTATCAGTAAGCCATAATCATCAACATCTCAATAAATAAAGGCTTGCAATATTTCACTCTATGTTTAATAATATATGGGTTTCACTTTCTGAAATGAGTGACAAAAAGTATTGAACTTTTTCATGATATTCTAATTTTTGAGATGTACCAGTACTGTTACTGTCTGTGACACTGTTTTTATCTTTGAATTTGAAAAAAAAAGGTTCTCTTGAGTTGTGGGTGCTGCTGGCTTTTTGTGTAGTAAAACATTAAGTAACCTGACTTCACTTCCTGATCACTTCTTGCCCTAAAAAACAAGAAAGCCATGACTGGATGCTGTATCTGAGGCTTAAATGCTTTGGTCCTCATAGCAAATGGACTTCATCAAAATGTCAATGTTAAATTCACATACATATGCTCATTTATTACATTGTTACATGTGAATAGAATTGGTTTGTTGGCCTCATCAAGACCATCTGTGTTTTGATCATAAGTAACTGTGCTGTAAATGTGAGAAAGCAACCATAACTTTACAATTTACACGCTGTAAATCTGAGAAATCACTCAAGAGAAATAACCAAATCTGATCAAAATTTAGTCTGACTTCTGGCTTACCATGAGTCATCATCTTATCCTGAATAACCTAACATATTTACAGCTCTTAAGGTCTCTGTCTTTCTCACCCACAAACACATGACAATAAATCACAGTAGGTGTCAAAATGCCATGTCTGTCTCTGCTGTCGTTCTTCATTTCTCAAACAGTAAGCAAATGTGTGCCAGCTGACCTGCATTTTGCTGACCAAGTGCAATCCCAGGACCGTCACGCCACCTCACAAACAGTCCTTCTCATCCGCCTAACTCCTCCACAACACAGTCCATTTTTGACCCTGTCCCTCCTCCTCGCTTTCATCCCTCAGTCTCTACACTCAGCTCTAAATTTAGCTCAGGTGAACCCAACACTACGGCGCATGTGACAAGGATTTCACTGGGTGTCCTCCTCCAGGTTCAGCCCATTAACCCCCCCTGAATAATGGCTTTATTTATCTGTATTGTGCCTCATTGTTTTATTTATATACAACACTTGATTGTGCTGCAGCTAGGTGACAGTCTTGACTGAGCTCAAAGTCAGCAGATGTGTGTGAAAAGAGAATTGTAACCACACGGTAAAGAGGGTTCTGAAGATGTCAAATTTAAACACAGACTAGCCTGATCTAACGCTGACACTGCCAATTTATTGTGATTTTTCTAATGATCTGTGCAGTTTAGACCAGTGGTTCTCAATGGTGTGGCAAGGCATACTGGTGGGTATGCCTTTGGAATCCGTACAAGCATAATTATAACAACAATAAAACAACAGAAGGTTGTTGTTAGGGATGTTCCGATACCATTTTTTCCTTCCTGATACCAAGGTGTTGGGTATCGGCCAATACAGAGTACTGATCCAATACCAGTCTGAACTTTGAGAACTACCAGTCTGAACAGGATCGGTGCATAAACCTGTGTACTTGCCGATACTGATACCTGCATTTTAAGCAGTATTAGACATTCCGATACAGGTATTGGTACAGCCCTAGTCTTTTATTTTGCATGGATGGGAATATGGTGTGCCTTGAGATTTTGGTGTGGTCATAGGTGTGCCTTGGGCAAAAAAAGGTTTTGAAAACCACTGGTTTAGACAGTGTGCATTTTTTGAAAATTAGTGAGATGTTTTGGGTATTTAAATCAAAGAGTTAACCAATATTGAGTGCCTAACATTGGGTCAATCATTTCATATCAAAGTTATAAAAAAATCTGGTATCCTGACAATGCTAAAATACTGTGGCACAAAAACACAAACTAGGTCTGCAATGTGCATCTACCAGTGAGTATGCATTTTTTTGATACCCATAAAAATGTATACGTCAGTTTCTCAATTCCCAAGCCTTCAATATGTCAAAAATAAAGCCAAATTGAGATGCAAATCAAGATGAACGTTTAAATCTGTGTAAAGTGGTTTAAAAAAAATCTGTATTTTAGGTTTGTTGTATGACAGGCCACTGTGTTATGAAAAACCAGGCCAAATTTCAGTCATGAAAAAACATACCTAAATTTATTAAATTAATCTTCAAATTCATAAAAAAAAATTTGATAGCTGAATCTGCTCTGGGATGGTGTGGGTGTTTCGTTTGAATAAACTGAAGCCACAACCACTGACAAGAAAATCCTCTCAAATTTAAAAAATGCTTCTCTGATCAGAGTGCAGCTGTGTGGCTCCTGACCCTGTGCCAGAGCAGAGAGATAGAAGTTGGGGATTATATTTTCTGTTTTCTGGCACAAATGTCTCCATTAAGGCACTTTTAGTGACCTGTAGGCCATTGCCCATCTGGGAAATTTACCTCACAATGAACAAAAACAAAGCATGTAAGGCTGTTGACTTTCAACGAAGGCAGTGACATCAGCTAGCAACAGACTGAACTGAAATGAACTGCTGGGTTATTTTATATTGTTGTAGTGTTATGGGGGGGGGTTGGGGGGGGGGGGGTGCTATGGTGATGTTTGTCCAGCTCAATAAAACCAAGGAAAGATGTGGCCAACTTTTCAACAGTCTAAATCAAAAACTCAGTCACACATAGATCTCAGTGTTTTACATGTTTACTGTAACCTTATTCCAAAATATCTTGTGTGTTAACACACAAATTTGGGATTTCACTTTACAGGTACTTTACGAGTGGAACTTTTAAAGAAAAAGCCCATTTGTGAGTTTTCTTTACTTTATAAATATTTAGTTATTCATGAAAATAAGTATAGATGATCTAAGTAATAATCTGACATTCATTCAACAGCAAAATTGGGGATTTTGCTGGTTTAAGATGATGCCCCTCTTCCTAGTGATGAACAGATGAAGTTGAAGTAGTTTTCTGAAGTTGAAAACTATAAAATTGTGTAGACAGTTAGTTGCCCAATAGCAACATGACCCTTGGACAAGGTGAAACCATGGCATGTATGTACAGCATATAATGGAAGGAATGTGTATGTGTGAGATAAGGTCAAGTGCAGTCAAGTTACACCTAGACAATTTATAGCCTGGATGTAAACTGCTTGATGTATTGATGCACTTGTTTCATAGTTTCATCTGTCCAGCACGGGAGTGGGAGGTTATGAGGTGAACAGAAACAACACAGTACCAGCTGTCTGGGGGTCATGTAATGCTGGTTGCATCACTCTTGCTGTTTTCCCCCAGCTCTGAAAAACAACAACTCTGGGGACAGATTTTGACCTAATCCTTACAAAAATTAAAACCACTATCATCGTAAAACATGTTAACGTGTTCGGCCTTCATCCAATGGTTTTACTTATTTCCTCAAGCTGACCAAGATGTTTGTTAATAACTAGCCTACTCAGTGTGGGTCCCTATCATCCATGACGTGCGTAAAAGTAGTGCCAAAAGATAGTTTTTCTTAGCAATGTAACGGTCCGTGGACCTTGTGCTTTAAAATAAACTCACAGATAAGAATGTTTTATGGTTTCACGTCCCGTTGTCCCATCAGCGGACGAGTTTGTTTTATTATATGCCAGATGCGTCCAGCTCTGCCTTCTTTGTTCCTGCGACTGTGGACGTCTGGTGTGTGCACAGGGGGGTCTATTACCACTGAAAATACTGACAGCAAACCTCCCATTACAAAACGAATCCTTTCTCCCTTTTCAATGTTGCACTACAGTTTATTTCTCAGTATTCTATTTAAAGCATTTAAAGAGAATGTGAGCACCGCTGTGTCTGACAGAAACCATCCCAATTTGAAAAAAAAAATCCTCCCCGAGTGGAGACAAGTTTTGAGGCAGTTAAAACGTGAATTTAGGGGAACTAGAAGGATACACAGGCCTGAACTGGCACTTAAACCACCCTGTCGGTCCCGCAGCTACACTCCCACCTCTTTATGTGTGACTCATATTTGCCTGAGAGTCAAGCCACACTGACAACTGCGAAATCACCATGCAGATAAAACAACATAAAAGCAAAAACTTTTCTACCCACAAATCTGTTTAAGTTCCCTTTACTTACCTTTATTTTCAGGAGGAGCGTGCAGTTCCTAACCACAGTTGGGTGCAGCGGGGCACAGTGAAGGAGAAAGCAGAGTCAAGCACACTGAGCACGCGCAAGTCAGACCTCCGGTCGAGGGCGGGGCCGTTGTGTAATTGACATTGAGCAAAAAAGTTATACCTTTTGTAAATGTTTAACATGTGTGTATTGTCATCGTAGACCCTAACAGATGTGTTGGACCTGTATGTGAATCGTTTCTTGAAGGCCGTTGTTTCCAAACATCATTTCCCTACCTAGTCATTGTTATGATGGAATTATTTTATATGTGATTGCTTGATTAGTGATAAAATTGTCTAGTAACTATATAAAACTGGACCCTGCCTTTTACCACAAACTGTCATAAAAAATCACTTAAATACATCTTTTGATAGTGTTGATGCTGTATCAGCTTAAAATGTTTAAAACTAAGTTCATAAGTAATGTGAATACAATCACTGCAATTCTAAATATTATGATTCATTTTAAAGTTTCATATCCTTCAGGAAGGGCAAACAGCAAAAACAAGCACTGAGGAGAAACTGCAATTGTTTTGATGTAATTTGACTCCAAGACCACTCGGGGGCAGTGACCTACAGCCAACATCCCTGACAGGCACAACGTCAACAACTAATAACACTGGGTTTTGTTGTCCAGAAGTTCGCCTGCCAGGCAGACCGTATTCTAAAAGGGATAAAGTTGTTTCCCCGTCAGCCCTAACAATTTAATGATTCGTTTTAAAATCTTGTAAAACATTGTTAAAATAAGGGAAATGGTCTGTGTTCTGGTTGGGGAGTCTTAATAAATAAGGAGCAGGTGTTTAGTAAACCTGTAAGGCATATGACAGGGATTAAATTTCACATAAGCATTATCATAGAATTGTACTTGCTAGAGCTGATAGCTGCTTTGAGGTAGGTAAACAATAGTTTAAAGTAGCGACCTGGTTTACCTAACAAACCCTTAATTCGTTGTTATCAGGGCCAAGGGCTGTAACTGGTTTTATTTGTTTTTATCACTGGTATGGAAATTCCTGCTGTATTTTTCTGCTTGTCTCTATACCAATACATCATTCTTTTAACAAACGCTGACTGCGAAATGCTTGATTGAACATACTTTTCATTGAATTAAAGCGATTATCTGCCTCAGTGTTATTGACGAACCCCCAGCTGTAGAACAATAAAACAGTTTTGATTCACTTTGGCGGTCATTTCCAACTTGATCATAGTCTAATAGATATAGGTCTATGCGCGGCTGCTCCGTTGCCATGGTGGCGAACATTTAAACAAGTGTTGATACCTCAGCGTCATCAGTCTGCGTGAACAAAATCCTCAACTGAAAAACAAGACCGCATTAAAGGTGAGATTATTATCTTATATATTTTGTATGCGGGCTAACCGGTTGCATTTAATATAGAATGGACGATAAATGCTGGGGACGAGACTTTGAATGCCTGTTTGTATTTTGCGTTAGAGGATGTCGTCGACAGAGCCTCTTTTGAAAACACAGCTTGCTAATTTTACCACGTTTATTTACAATACCTGTAAGTTAAGATTGTTTGGTAAGCCTGGCGATAAAGTGGGGGGAAACATCTAGATAAATGTTTTAGTTTCACAGAACGAATATTTATAACATACTGTATATTTGTGTCACTTTATTTGAGAGGTGATGATTGTTATATACAGTGCTTAACAAATTTATTAGACCACCTGTCATGTTTGTCTCAGACACCATCCAGCATCAGGAGTGCTTTAATGCGGACTCTTTCATTTACAGTGAGCTCTGCACGTTTTACCATTTTGAACAGGAATGAGGACTTTCAAACTGAATTCACCTTTTTATACCCAAATTTGAGCCGGCTCACTGGGCTTCTCTGAGAAGTCAGAAATGAATCAAGCATAACATTCAACCACTAAAACTCATTTTTCTGTTCAGGAATGCAAGTAAATAAATATATTTGACATAGTAATCAATAAATAATAATGTGCTTTACTATTTTTTCAGTTATGTTGTAAATCAGTAAATTTGAAAATTCATGGATAACAATAATGGTTATATTTTAGCATTAAAAATATCATTTCAGTGAAAGAGCTTCTACATATTGGTGTATTAACCATTGCAGAAACATAAAAAAGGATTTTGGTAATTACCAATGCTGTTAATTTAGGGCAGCTGTGGCATAAACCTTACTTTGGGTGGTGGTCTAATACATTTGTTAAGCACTGTTTGTATTGACTAATGGACTGCAAACCGATATAGCTAAAAACTAAAAAGAAGAATAAATAAGCTCTTACATGACATGCATGTGTTTGTGTATGGCACTGGATGAGTAACAACTGAAACAAAAAGGTTGAATATTTTTTTATATCTCATCTTGATAGCCACTGGTGTATTAATTCACTTGTTCGTTTTATCCAGGTGTAAACAAAATAGCTGTTGTAGTATTCGAAAATATACACATGTAATGCAGTGCAGCACTGCAAATATTCTTATGCAGAGGTTTTTTTTTGTCATTCTCTATGATTTGTTTTACAATCATTCAGGGCTTGTATTTATTATGCTACCTGCATTCATAGCTAAACCAGTAGTTTATTACTGTCGTGGTTTTTAACTTATCACAAGGTGGAATAAATCTTTGTCCATACTTTTTTGAGTTTAATAGTTACTCTTAATACGTTTAAATTCTCGATTTTTGCTTGTTGTTTTTATATTTTCATGGATTACAGCTTCAGATGTGTGAGGGACCTTCATCCATATCTGGCCCTATACCCCCTGACCCTTCTTTGTTTCCTCAGTACTACAAGCGACCTGCTTCAGGTATGTTGCAACCTAAAATCTCCATGAGACGGTCAGTGATATTGTTCTATGTCAAGCCTACTTAGCATCTGTATGACAGACTGAAGCAGCCTTTTTTGTCAGATAACTCCCAGCTCAGCGTAAAGAAGTTGTCAGTCATTTGGATTGGACTGATTCTCATGTGTTTTGTGTGTGTTCATAAGAACCATCCCAGATAGTTCCTTTTTAATGAATGATTTACATTATTTGATATCCTGATTTTTAACTCTTCAGCTCGTGGTCGCTTAGAGGGAAACCACAATGGGACGTTGGACCTGCTCTCAGGGCCGCTTGCTCCAGATCCAGTATTGTACCCTGGCTGCTACAGTGCTCGTACCCCAGCACATCCTCCCCGTATTGGCCCCAGTGCTGCCCATATCCTGGAAAGAGGACAGAGAGGGGTAGTGGGGGAACTACTCAAACTAGACGGTATTGCTATCACCCCTGTTATCAAACAGAGTAAGTGATGTTCATGCTATTGGTGACTTCTGTTTTATCTTGCACTTTTTCCAGCTATTAAGGAAGCACAATAACTAAATAAAGAACTGAGCAACTTAGATCACCATTGTGATTCTTTACCCACAGAGCAGCGAAGTCACGATTTTGGTAAAGAGAATGTACGCCGGCTCAGAGAGATCCAGAGACGCTGCAAGGAGCAGGAGGCTGAGAGAGCTCAGTCTCGTCCAGTTCCTGTCAAAGCTCTGTGGACCTCCTCCAAATACCAAAATGTTTCATCAAAGGTGACGGCACAGCTTCAAGTAAGGAGTACATCTGCACATTATAGAAGATTTGGACTATTTCACATTGATTGCCTTTAATTCATTTTCTTCAATGTAGGTGTCTAGTTCAACCCCAAAACCAGAGTGTCAAAACTTCCTGAAGGCCCACTCTAAGGGAGGATCTGCTGCCATTCCAAGACCTCAGTCCACAACCTCTCTTGTAGCTCTGAAACGCCCAGCATCCTGCAACTCTGTAGAGAGCCTGCAAGTGAGAACTACCAAAAGATTTTTACTCATAAACATACACTTATGTAGTTGAGGATATATTTTTTTCTGGTAAAGAATATTAAAGAAAAGTGAATGTAACTCTCCATTTTCAAACATCATGAAATTGCATTTTCCCAAATCCCTAATTATCTTCAATTGTCTTTGATATTTTTAATTCTTACATGTATGCATGGTTACAGGTGCAAGGCCAGCCAATAGACTTCATAAAATATAATGCAAGAGCTGCAGGGAAAACTACTCTGCGCCGGTCCCAATCACTGACAAACCTCAAAAACAAGCCAATCCCCACTGCAGTAAAGGGTCAGGTGCCTCAATAGTGAGTATTATTACACCCTATTCACCTAATTATTCTGAAAACATTATTCTTATCAATTCAAAACATATTCCTCCATACTGCTTTACTATTGCCGGTAATTTTGTTCTGTCCAAAACGAAACACATTCAGTCTTGAGGAAAGGAAGGAGCAGTGGCAAAGAGAGGAGGAGGAAAGGAGAAGAAATGCACCTGATCCTTCAGCTCCAGCTGGTCACACACTGATGCCTGAAAATGAGAGACAGGAGACGCTGAAGTCCCTCAAAGACAGTATGCCCCAGTTTCCCTGTATCAGCCCTTAAATTAACAACACACATAATGAGTATTTGCCTCTCTAATTGTTGCCCTGCTGTTTTTCCCACAGCCCATCGCTCCCTTGTCACCGAGTTGCTGTCACTCCCTCTCAAAGCAGACAATCTGAGTGTTCGGACACGTCGGGCTCAATTTGATTGCAGGCTTTCAGAAATCGAGGAAGCCATTAAAATATTCTCCAGGGACAAAGTTTATGTTAAAATAGATTCCTAACACGGAGGGAATGAGGAGATGGACCTGTACATGCACTGCTTTGTTGAGATAATTTCAGATTTGGTTGAATTATGTAACATGAGGCTGACCCTTGAATTAAATTGATGTCTGTGTCATTATATATAATTTGTCTACAGTATTTGTTGTGCTTTGAACATTTTTTTAAATTAACTTATTGGATTTTACAATGTCTAGTTAATGATCATGTTACCTCTAGCACCTTATATGCTACTGAATAACAGATGCACTGTTGTCTTCTTCTGATCCATAGAAGCGTTATCTGATTAGCTTGTTCATTGTGTAAAACTGGCTGGTGCTTTTCAATATATAACATTTTCGTTATGTTATGGTGTTTGTGTGTTTTAATGTACGGGGTATCAAAAAGTGCAGCGCGGTTCACTGCTGACAAAGTAGAAATGGTACACATACTTTTGTCTATGGCTGCTGACGTCCCAACTTTGGGCAATGACGTAACACGTACGTCCCACCCCCTCAACGTCCTTCGGTCATTGTTCAGCTTTGGCTAGCTACTCTGCTAGTTAGCAGCTAGCGAAGATTTGAATGAAACTTTAAGGTTCGGTCGTGCTTAAAGGGTCAAATTCTCACTGACATTAGAAAACTTGTTAAATCAACAATGAGCAAGAGAAAGGCGCCACAGGAATCTCTAAACGAGGGAATAACAGACTTTCTTGTCGGTAGGTGAAGAGGAGTCAGAATGTGTAGCATTACATTAGCTAACCATCTCTTACAGTGTGACAGTTGGTCCCGTTTAAAGTATAAATAACACTGGTTACACAGCATGCACAAGTAGCAAATGTTATACAGCAGAGAAGATAGTCGTGTGTTATCCCAATGTTTGCCATCTGGTTTGTTTTGAAACAAAATCCGGGTGTCTATGCTTAAACATTCAGTGCTTAGTCACTTAAATGGCTCTGGCTGACGTTGCAGATCCTGATGTATTGGTATATGACATATATTTAAAGCCATAGGATTTCTTTTTTTCGATTTCCAGAGCTGGCCAATTACGAGAAAAATGTCAACAGGGCAATTCATAAGTACAACGCTTACAGGTAAGCTTCTGAATCTCTAGTTGTAAGGTTTGCTTTGTTTGAATACTGGGGTTCTTATTGTGCATGAAACAGCAAAGCAAAGACAGCTTGATCGCTGGTTTATAAAAAACGTAGTACAAAGGGTAATGGAATTTGTATTTGGTAGGTTATTTCTTTGTTGAAAAAATGCTTCTTGGCATTAAGTCTTATACCGTTGGAAATGATGCTTCCCTTTAAATAGTGCCACATTTGTGAGTATTTGTATTTGTGGGATGAGCAGCAGAGCTGAGTATGTGGATTGTTCCCATGAAAACTTGACAAATCTTCTCTGCCAGTGCCAAACAGCTTATTTCAGTGTTGCTGTTGTCTTTTGTTTTTTAGCGTCTGGTACCCCCAGGTACTGACCAGCAGGTGCCTGATTGGCACCTGTTATGTTCAGCGATGAGTCCAGGTTCTGCCTGTGGCAGTTGGATCATAGGGTTAAAGTGTGGTAGAACGCAGAGAACGGGAGGTGGAGAGAGAATGGCTGAGGCAGTGTGATGGGGTGGGGTGGCATCCTCCTCACCTGAAAAACTAAGCTTGTCATCATTGGAGGCCATCTCAATACAGAGAGAAATCAAGAAGAGATTCTGCAACCAGTGGCAATCCCATATCTCCACAGTCTGGGATCGAACTCTGTCCTCCAAGATGACAATGTCTTGTTTCTTCAGACTTCAGTCATCCAATGCACCATTCAACACCAAAGTCAAGAGCAAAATAATCTGAGAAGATCTGGCACATTTTTCATGAGTGCAACCCACATACTCAGTTCTGTTGCTCATCCCACAAATGCTAACCTTGCAAAGCAGATGGATTCACCAGTTTCCGTGTTTCTCACTGGCAAATCCATCTTGCAAAGGTCCCCTCTGAACAGTTTGGGCCTGGTTAGAAAGTGACGGGACCAATCAGCATCGAGGTGCATTACTTTTGGGCGCAGCAGAGTCGTGATGTAAGCAAACAGTGACAAGAGGCTGGTGCAGTTATGGTGAAAGAGACTAGCATGGATGCTGCTATGCTGTGTAAGTTTTATCAGAACAGCACTGAGTATTTTTTCTTTTCAAAGACAAAAGTAGGTTGTGTACTGACATGTCTACAGTGGCCATGGTTCACGTTATGCAGTTCGCTATGGAGTTTATTCCTTGGTAGTGGCGCACCTCAGTATCAGCAATGATGTCACGTGTTCTGTTCCTCTGATTGGCCCATAAAGATGTGACAGACAGAACATTTATCCTATCGCCCTTTGAGCTTTTTTCAAAGGCTCTGCCCTTTCCCAAACACTGGCTATGGAAGGTTTTCCAGATGGATGTGTTTCACACATACATCTGGCATGTCAGGCTAAAAAATGCATGATCCTTATAAATGTGGCACCATTTCAAAGGGAAATTAAGTGTTCTCACAACAAGGAAATAATCTACAGAGCAGAAATTTCCTTACCTTTGTGCTAAGTTTACTAAAGTAAAGCTTAGGTTTACTTCAAGTAGGCAAAGATCATAGATCACATTAAATATAAAGTCTTTCATATCCTGTGAGATTCATCAATCCTTTATAATGCTTAGTACAATTACAAATAGAGCAGTAGATAAATAAAGAAACACCCATCCATCCATCCATTTTCCATACCGCTTATCCCGTTGGGGGTTGACCCTATCCCAGCTGTCATTGGGCAAGAGGTGGGGTACACCCTGGACTGGTCACCAGTCAATCACAGAGCTGACATGAACAGACAGACAACCAGGCACACTCTCACCTACGGCCAATGTAGAGTCACAAATTAACCTAACAAGCATGTTTTTGCCCTACATAAGAAAACACATCTTCACTTGAATTATCATTTTTAAAGAAGAGAGAATACATTACTAGATATAAAATATAAAACTGGATTTACCTTACCATATGTAGTAAATAAACAGGAAATAGACTATGTAGCAGATATGATGTCAGATGAGATTGGAATTGATCAGTTGATTTCTAACTTTGATAAAACTTGGATTCTGTAACACCTAAAAAATCTTGGAATTGTTCTGAATCTTCATGTTTTTGTATTGATATTTACAAATTTGCATTTTCACAAATTGTACCTTATTTCTAAATATTTTCTGTCTAGGAAAGCAGCATCTACCATTGCCAAATACCCCACCAAAATCAAAAGCGGAGAAGAGGCCAAGAAACTGGTTTGTGATTTTATCTTTAGTTGTTACCTTTCCAAAACCTCATCAATTTATCTTTTTATGGGCAAATGTAACGCAGTGATAACAGTCCAATTAGATATTGAAATATTGTGTAGCAATCACAGTTTAAGAGGCTTTTAATGCAGTGTCATACTGATACGTGCTAGTATACTGTCAGTGTATTTTAGATTTGAATAATGATATTGGATGTGTCTGTCTCCTTTTTGCTGCCTATATATCAGTGGGTACATCTTTCAAACTACTCGTCAGAAAGTTTGTTTACAAGGAAGTTGTCATGAAAGTAAAATGGTGACATTGATCATAATGATTGTCAAAGATGGATCAAGACTTAATTCAGTTTTCCCTCAGTCATATTGTTTCATAGTTTGACACTTTGTTTGGAGCTGTTCTTAATATCTGTCCCTCTGCACTGAACTTGACCGGGACAGAGGACTTTATCTGCTGTAAGACAGTTCATTTCAGTATAATGGTGCCTGGAAACTGGAAATGACAACATCACTATTTGTCTTCTCTTCCACGGTTGTGTTCATGCCAGTGTGGTTTGTGTTGTGTGATGCCTTCTGCTGTAGCCTGAAAGATTTTATCATCTTATGTAACTGCTGCTGAAAGCACTATTCAGCACCCTCATGTTTGTTGTCCACACTTTAACAGGAAGGTGTTGGAGCTAAAATAGCAGAAAAGATTGATGAGTTTCTACAAACAGGCAAACTACGAAAACTAGAAAAGGTGAGTCTTTGGGGGATTTTGGTGTGTAATAATGACCTAATGTTAGCACATTACACTGACCTATGATGTGCTACTTTTCAATCCTAGATTCGAAGTGATGACACAAGCTCTTCCATTAACTTCCTCACAAGGGTCACTGGAATTGGGTATGTTCCTTGAGTCCTTTCAGTATATGAACAGTTTTCTGACCACTGCAGAGTCACTGTTCACATTGATTTGCTGTTTGCACTTCATGTAACCAACCAATATAACTTCCGATTTTTTACTCAAGCCCTGCTGCTGCAAGGAAGTTTTTTGAAGAAGGAGTGAAGACTTTAGAAGGTGACTTAATTTTTTTACTGTTTAAGTAATCAGTTAATGTCATGCCATATCGGTATGAATCAGTATCATTTTGGACAGTCTTCTGCTGTCTCAATTATTGAAATAATGTGCACTCATTTTTTAAATTTATTTCTATGACCATCATTCATTTTTTTACAGATCTGAAAAAGATTGAACATAAACTAAATCATCATCAACAGATTGGACTCAGGTAAGTTTAACTGAATGTGCTGATATTTCCAAATATCTAATTTATTACTATTGATAAAAACGCTTTAAAGACTGAAAAGCCTTTTTCCACTGATACCTGAGCTGTATGTGATGGATCAATTCATGCCTTCAGGTACTTTGAGGAATTTGAGAAAAGGATCCCTCGAGCTGAAATGGAAAAGATGGAGGTAAGATCGCCCGCTAAATATTTGTTGGCATATAATATGAATATTTGAAGTTTTTTTACACCTTATATTGATGCTTTATTTAGGCATTGATTCTAGAAGAGCTGGAGAAAATTGATCCAGAATATATTGGAACGATCTGTGGAAGCTACAGGAGAGGTGAGACTTTTAGGTTCTTCTTGTTGATGCTCAGTTTCCAATCAAACCCATGTAACCATTAAAATTAATTCACCTATTTCTAATTTCCAGGTGCTGCATCAAGTGGTGATATTGATATTTTGCTGACTCACCCAAACTACACCTCTGAGACTGAGAAACAGGTGGGGCTTTTCTACTACAGTAAAAAATTATACAGTGTGAATTTAAAGTCAGTAATTTAATGTAGAAAATAGTTTTTCTTTGGTTGAGAAAGGAGCACATTTACCACTACCCCAGGTCTTCAGAAACTGTTTATAGTTTATATTAAAGTCATTGGGGCCAGCAGTGGCTCAGTGTGTTGTGTTGGGAATTGGAACTGGAGGGTTACCTGCTCAAGTCCTGTCCCTTCTTTGCTTTACTGGGATTAGCGGATGTGTATTTCCTTTTCTTTTCATCCAACATCTTCAAAAAAAACAGTGTCTGTTTCTTTGTTCTTTGTTCCATTGAGTCCTTGAGTGAAGCCAGAAGCGATGGGATGGCCTTTAGGGGGGGGGGGGGGGGGGGGGGGTGAAAGCACCTTGTAAATTGGAAAGCTGCCACTTAGCTTCCATTAAAAGTCATCTGTGATTGTTTGCAGGCTTGTGCTGTGACCTCAAGGTTCAGTGAAACAGCTTTAGTGAGGGATTATTAGTTTTTAGTTGGAAGTGTTATTGCTCTGAAAGCTGCTAGAACATCAGGTGTAATCAGCTGTTTTTGCCAGCAATATCACAAAAGCTACATCTGCCCCTGATGCAAGCTAGTAAGTGCTAAGCTTGACAATAGTCTGCATGCAGTTTTAGCAGCTCAGTTCCAGCCTTTCCACAACATGTGCAGTGTCTTTCATGGAAAACTGGCTATATTAAACTTTTTTTTAGGATCAGTGCATCAGTTTAAAATTGGTTTTGGCAGGTCACAGCCCTGTTGACAGACATTAGCCCCTCAGAAAATAATGTGACAAGAATCAGCATCAGTAGCAGATGTTTGTCAGTGGTGTGGTATTAATTTAATTCTGGCATGTAGCATACCTAAAGGCTGATTCAGATAAAAGGGTATTTTAATTGGCTTGAAGAAACGACGTGACAAAGTAGGTACATTCAGTGTATTTCTACTTTTTTAGCATGCAGCATTAGCAGTTTAACTCCCGCTTTTCCCACTGAGAGTAGATGAGTGTAGTTTAATGAGAGAAAAAAATGAATTTAAACAACTGTGGTATCAGGTTGAAACATTACAAAATTGAAAAAAATTAAGAGGGTATACTTTCTCAATACTGTCTGAATGCACTGTCTTTAAAACTTTAGCATGCAGCTTTAGCAGTTCAGTGCCATCTTCTGCACAATATTTGTCACCTTTCTAAAATAATGGCGTAAGCCATTTTTAGATACAAATTATGATTTTCTTTGCCTCAATCAGCTCTTCATTAGGCTGGCCACCTCTGGTAAAATCATCCACATCCTCAGTTGAACAGATCATGCGATTCTACCCCTGTAATAAAATGGCCTAAGTTAAGAGTGTGACTTAGGCCATTTTATAAGCTTTTCAAGATGGCAGCCCCTTCAAAAAGAAATTCTAGCTAGCTAGTAGAGCTATTGCCATGGTGCGGGACTTGTTCACTATTAGTTAGTGATAAGGTTTACTATGATATAGGCTTGGCTCTAAATGTTGCAGTTATCAGTCTTTTTAGTCTGCAAGCAGAAGCTAGCAGTTACTGATAATTGGAAAAGAGTGGAGAAGCTCCAGAATCTGAGGCTGCAATGAAAGTTTTTCAGAAGTATCACATTTGTGACCATACCAGTGTTAATTTAGTCAACTAAAACTATGACTAAAACTGCTCTGATAATTTGTGGATTACTCCGGATGTCAGTGTTTGGTGCAGTCCATTCACACGGGATAAGTGGAGTCTGTAATGTATTCAAATTTACAGACATTTCTGAAGGAAAACATGAAGGTGCTGCATTGCTGCAGCAATGAAAATTCATAGTGAATTTTTATTTCCAAAGTTCATACAAAAATGCAGTGTTGTGCACATTGCATTCTGCAGGTGATGTGTCCTATACAGACAGTTAACCAGAGTTTATAATAGACAACAAAAAGTGTTTTTCCCTGTCTCTCTATTTATTTTAAATATTTTATATCTGTAGAAAGCTGTCCATGACTGATAAACTAGTGAAATATCTCCCCTAACGTCCATTACCCATCAAGGTTGTGTAAGTCACCTATGTGTATCTACAACTGATCAGACACAGAAGAAGAAAGTTGGGCATTCACAGTAAAGCATCAGCTTTTTGAGCATGCAGAATTCATGGCACAGTTCCCTCACAGTTCTGTTTGTGTATCATTTCTGCCTCAATCATGCTACTGGAGACCTTTAACTCCGTTATGAATTCAGTGTGTTATCTTGTTGATCTATTGATACCTCATGGTTCAGTTTATTTTCTTTTTCAGCCTAAGCTCCTCCACAGAGTGGTCGACCACTTGGAGTCCATTGAGTTTGTGACCGACACACTGTCTAAAGGAGACACTAAGTTCATGGTAAGGTTACTGCTGATGTTTAGCTCTATCTTGATGGTGTTTAGATTGATAATTAGGTACACATAAAATGCATTACTGTTGAGATGATGTGATGTGTGGATTTTGTTTTTCCAGGGAGTCTGCCAGCTGCAGCAGAGTGATGAGGACGAAGAAGAATACCTTCACAGGCGTATTGATATCAGGTGCCACAGTTTATATTGCTCTGGACATTTACAGTTAGCCACGTAGTTCATGTAGTAATTATCCAATACAGCTTGGACTGAGTCAGTGATGATGAATCATTTGACACACGTTTGTTGAGGGAATCAAATCTGGAGGGAATCAAATGAAAGTTTCACTCAGCAAATAACAAACAGATCTAGTAACAAACAATAACAGTGGAATAAAACTGAAAAAGAGGACTTCTTCTCATTCTTATCTCTCATTGCTCCAACCCTCTAACTGTCCTCTCTCCTCTTCTTAAAGGTTAATTCCCAAGGACCAGTACTACTGTGGGGTTCTGTATTTCACTGGAAGTGATATCTTCAATAAAAACATGAGAGCTCATGCTCTGGAGAAGGGCTTTACTCTCAATGAGTACACCATTCGACCACTCGGCGTCACTGGTGAGTCTCAGTCAAATACGACACAGTGAACTTGGTGAAGCTAGCAATGTTTGAATTATTTTGGTCAGCTAATGATTAATAATTCCTACTTTCCACATTAGTAACAGCTGATTTTTCTTTGTAGGTGTGGCAGGGGAGCCTTTGCCTGTGGATAGCGAGAGAGACATCTTTGAATACATCCACTATAAATACAGGGAGCCAAAGGACCGCAGCGAGTGATTCAAATTACAGCTTACACTTTTTCAATCCCTTTGTCTTTGAAGCTACAAACAAGATGGAATGCAAGTTTAACAAATGTGTGTTAATGCTTCACTCTTTTAATCGCCATGAAAGTATGCTATTGAAAAAAAAGAACTGTGAAAGTCATTTTAATCCTTGGTACTGGGCAGAAAAAAACTTTTCATATGGTTGTTAAAATAAGATTTTACTTTGAATGTCAATCTCTATCAGTCAGGTATCTGTTTTAAGGCCTTTTGTCTCATTTTTAAAGTTGTAAATCATGTTGTACACTGATTTATTTTATTCAACACTTTGACTTTTAACTCTACATATACCATAAAGGATTCTTGCATAGCTAATGATAAATTATATTAAACTAGAAAGGCTTCAGATACAGTTGTTGCTCTTCATAAAGAATAGTGATCATCACTATCATCACAGCATTTAAACACTGGTGCCATTAAGACTTAGCCTTAGACAAGTCATGCAAGGATGCAAGGAAAAACTTGTTAGACTATAAAACAGTATCACTGAAATATCTTGTATTTAATTTTGTTGTTTTTTTCACTGCTGAAGTTAAAGAATGTGTTCAAATTTTGCTAAAATAGAAAAAGTAGGAACACTGATACAAAATGTGTTTTTTGTTGGTTATTTGATTATAGACAAGTATTTGGCATGGGGTCTTTTTTTAATGCGGATATTCATTCACCGTGGTTATTGATTGAATGGAGCTGATTTGGTGTGAATCTATTAAGAACTATAACATTTGTTAGCTCAGAGCATTACTCAAATATGTCAGAAATGTAGTAATTGGGAGATAAAGCTATAAAGTACCAAGGTAACTGAAAACCTGCTAAAGTGTGCCTTGGTCAAGAACTTTTGCTTTAATAAAATGCCTACAGTTTGGCCCAATTTAAAGCCATAATCTGAAACATAGGTTCTTCTCCATTCTGTAGCAGGATATCAGTTACTTGGCTACTTTATCACTTTATCCACAACTTTCAAATTCAAGATCGATTGTAAATAATTTAAAACATTTAGGGTATTTTTTTTTTTTTTTACCAAAAACAAGGATCAAATAATCTTAGGGAGTTCCTAAGCTGTTACATTTTTGGTGTATGAGTGAAATAAACAGATTGAAAAATATAAATGATTTGTGTATTTTCATTTCCCTTACCTTTAAAACACAAATGGAAAAAAACATAGTTTTCATCTAACTTATATAAATACAATGTATAGTGTTTAGTGTTTTAAAAGTAGCAGGATGACTAAACACATCACATATTACATATATTTTATTCCAAGGGACAACAATACCCATCTAGTTATGTTTTTATCTCTCTCTTTTTTTTTCACCTGACAGTGGCTTCAGTCTGAATGGTGATTTACATGTTAATTTGTCTTTTTCTTAAATAATGCTTTTTCAGAAAGATACACTAAGAAAAATAGCAGTGTACACAGAAATACAACAGAATAGCAAAATAGAAAAGAAAAACAAAAGACAAAGCATCTCATTTTTGGACAGCAATTATGTTGAACAATATGCCATTATCTTTGTACACAATTTTATATCAAATGTCCTGATAACTTTGTTTATGGCTTTCAAGAAATGTGAATTTTAAAGAAAGTCCATATTTCCCCCCTAGAAGCATGTCAATTCCTCTGAGAGGGACCCAACTGCAGTCAAGATGGCCGACATGGGCGTCGTGATACATCCAATTCATGCCGGAAGTCCCAAGCCGAAGTTTCTTCTTTTTGTTAGACTAAGCTGCCAGCGCCTAAACCTAACCCTTGGTACTGGATCTCAAATATATCACCTTCCCCATTGCCTTACCCTGACCACTTGGGTTTTAATGCCTGAGCTTAACCTTAGACGTACAGACTTCCGGTTGAGACTTCCGGTAAGGACTGGATGTATGTCGGCCATCTTGCCTGCATCAAGGTACTCTTGGGATTCCTCTTAATCCATGGTTTTAGAACTAGTGGAGGCATAAAGGACCAAAACTAATGAAAGTTTGTACTTTATACAACACGATAAAAGTTAAGTTGTAGAAGAGAATTTTCTTGATAACAAACATACTGTACAATTGTTTTTGGGAAAGCACATTTTCGCCACGTGAAAAGAAAAATAAGAAACAGTTCTATCTTCAATCGAAATTATGAGATCAAAATTAAAATAATTGATACAAATTTTACATTATGAAATAGTAAAATCATGGGATGAAAAGTCATAGTTATCAGATACACTTTCTCATAATTTCTACTTTAATCATAATTGTGACTTACTATCTCATAATTTTGACTTAGGATTTTTATCTATTTATTTTATTATTTTTAATTGCCGTACTTTAATTTTTTCCTTTTTAAAGTGGCGGAAATGGTCGTATACACTAGTTCTCATTGAATCTATGGAATAATTGTGTATTTCTTATTTTGAAAAAACTACAAAATTAGGTTTTTCTAAGTAGAACGTTAATTTACCAAAAAGAAAAAAACTGTAATCACATTTGTTTTTTTCTTTCTTCATCTAAATGACAAACCGCTGTCTGAACCTCGAATGCAGTCGCCAGTGAAGCGGCATGGGCATGTTATTTACAATGGTTTCCCCGGCAACGATGGTCCCGCAGTGCATCATGGGTTGAAACAAAATGCAAGCAGAAATACCAGGAAGATTGGTAGGACTGGACCAATGACAGCGGTTTGTGCATTAATATCAGCCAATCGAGACGCGTCAAAGCAGCAGTCTCCAACCGCTGCACACCCACATTACTTTTGTGTCAACCACTTCGCGGGAGTTGTCGCAACAGGAGAGGTCGTCTCTTAATAACTAAAAAAAAAAAAAAACACTACCCGGGAGACCAGTAGGTAAATTTCATATGCATGCTTGCTGACAATAAGCATGAGTAGTTTGTGTTTTTATACTGTACAAAGCGGTAACGTCTCTGTTCACTGTACCACGGTATTTTTTCCTTTTGCGGGATGAATGAGTGGCTACTTATCGTGCTTTAACGGTGGCTAATCAACAGCTCATCGTCGCTGTATATTGCATGTGGCAAGGATTTGCTGGCAAACTCTTTCCCTATAAGATCTTACTTCAGCGAATTAAAAGTCATATTTATCTCAAATATTAGTTTTTGTTGACAATTTGGTGTTAATGATGGAATCTTGCACGTATGAGGGGATTTGGTGTGCTTTCCAACGTTTGGTTGTGTTCGTTGTTGAAATGCGCTCTCATTTCGCAGGCTCTTATGTCATATGATTGTTGTTGAATCCTCGGGTAAATTTGAGACGATAATCTCAAATGTCTTGCGTATCCATAGAAACTACGCAGAGCGCGCATCCAGCGAGCTGATGGAAGTTGTTATGTAACACTTGAAGAAATGGCTAGTTGAGATATCGTGGGTCAATTATTATGTAATGATAGCTTCGTCACTTAGATGCCGTTTTCTTTGACTTGTTTAAAAGTCCTTGGGTGCTCTGCATGCTGTGTTATTGAAGTCAGAGGAGGCCGAGGACTTTTGGGATGCTCAGGATGTAGAGTCGATGGCATGCTGTGTATAAGAGTGAGTGCCAATGCTCCTGTGAAGATGATGAATCCACCGCTGTGTTTTGGTTTCCCAGGGCAACCATGTCTGACAGGAAGGCAGTGATCAAAAATGCCGACATGTCGGAGGACATGCAGCAGGATGCCGTGGAGTGTGCCACTCAGGCGCTGGAGAAGTTCAACATCGAGAAAGATATCGCTGCGTACATCAAAAAGGTAAAAGCACTACCGACGCATTCAACACCATTAATTTTGCGAGGGATTTATAAGCCAAAATCTAACTATTTAAATCAGTCAGTAGCTGTAAAGTGAAAGGGCTGCAACAGCTTTTGTAAAACTATCTCGCACTCTCTGACTGTCCATCCTGTGTATTATCTTGTTTTACACCTAGCCTGCAATTGTTTCCACTTCCTGTGGAAACTGTTCCTCATGGACTGACTTTCCTGCAAAAGACACTAGCCCACATTTTTGTCTCCTTAGTGGATTCCCGCTTAGTACAGGGAGAGGCCCCACTCTAACCAAGATGAATAAATTATATTTTAATTTTTTATTTTTTTTAAAATATTGCTCTTCCCTCAAGCCATACCATACAATTCCCAACAAAGGTTAGTTTTTATTACAAGATGGTGGTGGTATTACAAGCTTGTTGTTATACTTGCAAAGGTAGCAGTATGATTGGAGACTGTTCAGTCAAATGACATGAAATATTGATCTCTTGCATTAGATCTCAACCTAGTGTCTGGGCCTCTTAAGGGGAGCCAAAGGTTTAAGAGGGTCGTGAGGTTTTGTCTGCTTGGAGGTAGTTCAAATTATCTTTCCATATATTAACTAAAATCAGTGTAACACTCACTGAACAGTTCATAAAAAGGCCTTGTTGGTAATAAGAAATATGTATGGGCCTGTTTTATTGCAATTTCTTTCACTAGAATAAAAATTAAGTTGATGCTAATCTTCGACAGCAATGCATCATTTTTCCCCCCATGTTGGTCCTGGGGCTGCTCACTGTTTTTTACATTGTAAGTTGTGGACACTCCAAGGAAAAAAGTTGAAGCCCTGATCAATGGAAAATAAACACATCTTTGATCATATTTATTTTATCTTTATACTGTGGTTTATCCTGTTAGACAACCAATGTTCTTTGTACAATTATTATTATACTGGCTGAGATCTTTTTTTCTGATTAAAATCACAGAACTTGAAACAGGTGTTTGTACAGAGTTCTTAACATCCAGCTTTGGTGTGACCATCAATAAACAGTCTCATGAGTACAGACTGATGAGTACAGACTGATGACAACAGCTTGTGGTTTCCCTTTTTTCCAGTAAATTTATCATAAAGGAATGTGTTCTTGTCTGAGATGCGTCCCTTTACTCACCATCATATTCATCTCAAACCTTTCTGTCTTTGTCCCACACAGGAGTTTGACAAGAAATATAACCCGACCTGGCACTGCATCGTTGGAAGAAACTTTGGCAGTTATGTGACTCATGAGACCAAGCATTTCATTTACTTTTATTTGGGTCAGGTGGCCATTCTGTTGTTCAAGTCTGGCTGAGAGAACACATTTTCTCCACATTGGCTGACCATACATACAGTACTGACTGACTCGACAAAGGCACTTATCATTCCTTGGCAAGGGGCCGCTGCCTTTTTCTGTGCTGCTTTCTACTTTGTTTTTGAGTATAAAAAACCGTGGCCATGTTAAAGAGATGAAACACTTGTATTTATTTTTGTCTTGTTACATTAGACATGTCATTTTTTTAATTAAAGCATAGCTTTTAAGCTGTCTGGGTCCAATGTCTGTTGTGGTCTTTTCATTAAACTTTTACACTGACTAAATGGCAACTTAAATTTCTTCAACTGTTCAGTTATATTACTGCAATTAACTTAGGCCATGTTCACACTGCAGGTAATGGTGGCCTGCATCTGAATTTTCACAACAGTGTGAACAGCACAAGTGATATAGAATCTGAACTTTCTAAATCTGTTTTGGTCCACTGTCAAATTTGGATCCCAGCTGGACACGGCAGATCTTCGGTAATATGGCCTCAGTATGTACAGCGAAGTCCACCACTGGCAGATCATGTTTTACAAAGAGCACATAATGATGGTAGGAAAAGTTTAAATTAAACTACATGCCAGACTAAAATCAACAGCTGCAATGACAAATGCAGGAGGAACTGACAACTACTGTAACATCAGTGTGAAAGAATCTGAAGTAGAAATTATCAGTTTAATACAAGATGGTTTGTGGGACTTATAAAAATAAATATGAAATCATTATTTAAAAGTAGTTGCATTTAAATTGAACATAAGCCAGACACGAGAGTGTTGTGTTCAGTGTATGGTATAGAATTACTGTAAAGCTTTATGTATTTCACAACCTTTTTCATAATGAATAAAGAAAAATATCAAGTGTTTGCTGGTGTATCTCACTCCATCACACAATCAGCTCACAGAGCTCTTGGATCTGATTGTTCAACATAAGTAACCGTGGCAAAAGTAATAAAATCCCTAGGAAGGCCAAAGACAGAGTTAAATATTTTTAATAACTGTAAAAGAGCACTGTTCTTCTGGATGTGGTAGTGGGTCACCATTTCAGCCTATTTTAAAATAAGATCTTCACAACATGTTGGGGTTTCCAGGTTTCTCCTTTGCTTGTGCAGGTAAGTTCAGGATCTGTTTCAAGTTCCTGCTCACACTAGAGTCTGATATAAGCCTTGTTAAAAAATGTAAACTGCCAAACAAGCTAAATTTAGTCTACCCCAAAAATAATCAAAATTGAGCATTTGGTCTTGCTGTGTGAATCAAGCCTACTATAATTAGCATAAATTATTGTAAGCCTAATGTGCATATGAAAATTATCAACTATCTACAACAGTTGTTTGTGTGTGCAAGTTTACATCTACTAGTGCAACTCAAAAAATTAGAATATCATTAAAAAGTTCAATATTTTTTGTCACTCGTTTCTAAAAGTGAAACCCATTTATTATATAGACCCATTATACATAGAGCGAAATATTTCAAGCCTTTATTTCTTGAAATTTTGATAATTATGGCTTATACATAAGAAAACCCAAAATTCAGTGTCTCAAAAAATTAGAATATTACATAAGATCAATTAAAAAAGGGTATTTTAAACAGAAATGTCAGGCTTCTGAAAAGTATGTTTATTTCTATGCCTTCAATACTTGGTTGGGCCTCCTTTTGCATGAATTACTGCATCAGTGCGGCATGGCATGGAGGCGATCAGCCTGTGGCACTGCTCAGGTGTAATGGAAGCCCAGGTTGCTTTGATAGCAGCCTTCAGGTCATCTACATTGTTGGGTCTGGTGTCTCTCATCTTCCTCTTGACAATACCCATAGATTCTCTATGGGGTTCAGGTCAGGCCAGTTTGCTGGCCAATCAAGCATAGAAACACCATGGTCACTGAACCAGCTTTTGGTACCTCTGGCAGTGTGAGCAGGTGCCAACTCCTGTTGGAAAATGAAATCAGCATCTCCATAAAGCTTGTCAGCAGAAGGAAGCATGAAGTGCTCTAAAATGTCCTGGTAGATGGCTGCATTGACTGTGGACTTCAGAAAACACAGTGGACCAACACCAGCAGATGCCATGGCAGCCCAAATCATCACAGACTGGAAACTTCACACTGGACTTAAAGCAACATGGATTCTGTGCCTCTCCACTCTTCCTCCAGACTCTGGGACCTTGACTTCCAAATGACAGCAAAATGTACTTTCATCTGAAAAGAGGACTTTGGACCACTGAGCAACAGTCCAGTTCTTTTTCTCCACAGCCCAGGTAAGGTGCTTCTGACGTTGTCTCTGGTTCAAGAGTGGCTTGACACGAGAAATGCCACATTTGTAGCCCAAGTCTAGGATTGGTCTGTACGTAGTGACTCCAGCCTCAGTCCACTCCTTGTGAAGCTCCTCCAAATTCTTGAATGGATTTTGCTTGACAATCCTCTCAAGGCTGTGGTTATCCCTTATGCTGGTGCACCTTTTCCTACCACACTTTTTCCTTCCACTCATCTTTCTATGAACATGCTTGGATACAGCACTCTGAACAACCAGCTTCTCCAGCAATGACCTTTTGTGGCTTACCCTCCTTGTGGAGGGTGTCAATGACTGTCTTCTGGACATCTGTCAAGTCTGCAGTCTTCCCCATGATTGTGTAGCCTACTGACCCAGACTGAGAAATCATTTAAAGGCTCAGGAAACCTTTGTAGGTGTTTGGAGTTCATTAGCTGATTAGGGTGGGACACCATGACTTTCCAATGTTGAACTTTTCCACAATATTCTAATTTTCTGAGACACTAAATTTTGGGTTTTCTTATTGGTAAGCCATAATCATCAAAATTTCAAGAAATAAAGTCTTGAAATATTTCACTCTGTGTAATGAGCCTATGTAATATATGGGTTTCTCTTTCTGAAATGAGTGTCAAAAATTATTGAACTTTTTCATGATATTCTAATTTTTTGAGATGCACTAGTATACGTTACAACTTAAGACACTGCAACTCGTTTGATACATTTCAGCTCGTCTTCTGATATGCCTTGGGAACTTAATAGAAAATCACTAATCTAGAAAGTTGATAAAGGGATTAAAAACCTAGAAAATCAAAAAAGTCCTAGGCCAACAGGTTCAGTGTTATCACATTATCACACAGCAGACAACTCCTTTATTTCTACAAGTGAACTGAACCTGAATGAAGCTTTGAGACAGTTCAGATATTTATAGTCAGTTGCCATGGGTATTTCTTCAGCTCAAGACCACCACGTGGTTCGGCCATGTTCAAAATAAAACTAGTTCAATATACTATGAGCTTTGGAAATGGTCCAGTGTTTCTCGGGAAGCTGCAAATAAACCTCAAACCAAAATTTAAAGCACTAACAAGGCAAGAGTTCATGTGACGGTGGTACTCTTTATTACAACACATTTAGAAAACCAGCTTGTGGGGGAAGACCCCATTAGACAGGCAGAAAGAAGAGCGCAGGTACCCTCTCAACTGTGGGACTTTCTTGATCAGAGGCAGAAGCTGAGAATCAACAGCTTTCTGGTCCTCCTTCCTCTGCTCTGTCAGCTGGTACTTCTGCAGATGGAGACAAGGGGAAATGATTAAGATTCTTCCACACAAAAGGGTCCAAGTCTGATTAAAATGGTATAATAAATTCTACCAAAGTTAGCTTACCTCTTTTTCTGTATCAAAGATCTCTCCCTCCTGGTGACGGGGCCTCCTCAGCTTCTTCTTCTTGAAGTAGGTGTCATTCAGGGTTTTGGGGATCTTCATGCCAGAGAGGTCGATTTTGGTGTTCGTGGCAATGACGAACTTCTGGTGAGCCCTGCGCAGGGGGACTCTGTTCAAGGCAAGGGGGCCTGAGAGGAAAAATGAAAATGACTTTAGTTTAAAGTAAAGACATTTTTCTCCAAAGCAACCAAATCCCAGAGTTTCAGCTGAAATGCAGCTACACCCTGGAATTAAAAAAAAAAAAAAAACAAAAAAAAAACACCTTGAGGAAGTCATGGACTGGGACTGAGCTGGTAAGACTTGTCCACTCCTCCTTTCTGCTGTCTCTCATCAGCCATAGTATACAGTTGTATGAAAAAGTTTGGGCACCCCTGAAAATTCCCATTACTTTCATTTATAATTCATTGGGTGTTTGGATCAGCAATTTCATTTTGATCTAACAATAACTGATGGACACAGTAATATGTCAGTAGTGAAATCAGGTTTATTGGATTAACAGAAAATGTGCAATATGTATCAAAACAAAATTTGACAAGTGCATAAATTCAGGCACTCTTGTCATTTTGTTGATTTAAATACCTGTAACTACTTAGCACGGATTAATTGGAACACAACATTGGTTTGGTGAGCTCATTAAGCCTTGAACTTCATAGACAGGTACATCCAATCATGAGAAAAGGTATTTAAGGCAGCCAACTGCAAGTTGTTCTTCTCTTTGACTCTCCTCTGAAGAGTTGCAACATGGGGGCCTCAAAACAACTCTCAAATGACCTGAAAACAAAGATTGATCAACATTATGGCATAGGGGAAGGCTACAAAAAGCTATCTCAGAGATTTCAGCTGTCAGTTTCCACTGTGAGGAAATGGAAGACCACAGGCAGATTTCTTGTTAAGGCCAGAAGTGGCAGGCCAAGAAGTAAATCGGAGAGGCAGAGGCGAAGGATGGTAAGAACGGTCAAGAACAACCCACAGACCACCTGCAAAGAACTACAACATCATCTTGCTGCAGATGGTGTCACTGAGCATCGTTTAACAATTCAGCGCACTTTGCACAAGGAGAAGCTGTATGGGAGAGTGATGCGGAAGAAGCCTTTTCTGCACACACACCACAAATAGAGTCGCTTGAGGTATGCAAAAGCACATTTGGACAAGCCAGCTTCATTTTGGAATAGGGTGTTGTGGACTGATGAAACAAAGATTGAGTAATTTGGACATAACAAGGGGCGATATGCATGGCGGCAAAAGAACACCGCATTTCAGGAAAAACCCTTGCTACCCACAGTAAAATTTGGTGGAGGTTCCATCATGCTGTGTGGCCAGTGCTGGTACTGGGAATCCTGTTAAAGTTGAGGGTTGCATGGATTCCAGATCAGCAGATTCTTGAGAATAATGTTCAAGAATCAATCACAAAGTTCCAACAAGACAACGACCCAAAACACTGCTCAAAATCTACTCAGGCATTCATGCAGAGGAACAAGAGCAATGTTCTGGAATGGCAATGCCAGTCCCCAGAGCTGAATATCATTGAAAATCTGTGGGATGATTTGAAGCGGGCTGTCCATGCTCAGCAACCATCAGATCAACTGGAGATGTTTTATTAGGAGGAATGGTCCAAAATACCTTCATCCAGAATCCAGACACTCAGAGGCTATAGAAGCGCCTAGAGGCTGTTATTTTTGCTAAAGGAGGCTCTACTAAACATAGATGTGATTTTTTTCTGTTGGTGTGCCCGAATTTATGCACCTGTCTAATTTTGTTTTGATGCATATTGCACATTTTCTGTTAATCCAATAAACCTGATTTCACTAATGACATATTACTGTGTCCATCAGTTATTTGATAGATCAAAATGAAATTGCTGATGTAAACACCCTATGATTTATAAATGAGAATAATGGAAATTGTCAGGGGTGCCCAATCTTTTTCATACAACTGTATATGCTGCCTTTCAAATCTGATTTGCAGCCGTAATGTCGCTAAAAAAACATGGTTTATCCATGCACTTGTAACAAGGATTTATGGTCATGCAGACAATCTAGTTGTCAGTCCATTTGCAATCCAAGGAACTAACCACAATCCTAGATTGGTGGTGCCCACCTCAACCTGTGACTTTCAGCTGTAGGCTGCGACTAGTGAATTAAACATCATGGAAAAAGTGGGTGGTCAATGTTGAGCTCTGTTCTGTAGCAGAATGGCATAACATCTCTTGCCACCTGATAGACAAAAAAATTTAGAAGTAGTTGACCATTTGAACCTGTAGCGAGCAGTCCCAATGCTTATTTTTCACACAACATAGAATTTAAATACTTTGTGCTCAAATGTCAGGATTTGGATCCTGACCAACAGTAATACTAGACTCCTGTAGACATTTCATCTGAGAAAGTAGTCTGAGATTGTTATTACTCAGAGTTAATGAATTTCCACTTTTGTACATAAAAAATGGGTTAATAAAATTGAGCCACCATGAACTCTTGATACTTACCAGTGACAAGCAGGAGACCACTTGAGAGCTGCTTCAGGAACACCACACGCTGAAAAGAAACAAGTACAAGCAAATAACTGTTTTGAGTTTTCGAGCTACAAGCTACTGCATCAACTCTGCAAAAGATAATCACTCGGATTTAACTGAGTAGCCTTAAGGTTGGAATATATAATTTAATACCATTTAAATTTCAATCTTGGTTCCAACGAGCATGAAAACAAAAAAAACTGAGATTCAAAGATTGTGCTGCATGCTATGTTGTATTTCTTTCCTTCATAGGTTTTGACATGTGTGGTAAATGGAGCACACCCTCCATTCACAGCACTGTCTCCTCTGTCCCTCTCACCAAAACAACTCATTTTTTTTAAAGTGAGGAGCAGAGGGAGTAACAGCCTGTACACCATTTATGTTGAAAAGCAACCGCTGAAGAAAATGACAGAAAAACAGCCATCAGTTAACCAAAAAATAAAAATAAAAAAACCAGACCTAAAATAAAATAACCCTAGTCACATGGAACCACTTTAGTTTCAGGAGGTCGACTTGGAAAAAAAACACAGAATAAAGAATGTGTTAGAGTACTCTGCCTGCCCCTCAAGACAGTACAACAAATATTTGAAATGAATGCACCAAGTGTTGTATATAATTGTGTTCCCAACATTAATAAAAACAATTGTGACAGACTTCTTCCATATTCAGGCAGCCCTAGTTTGTACCAGATAATCTCATAATTGCCATCGACTTTATCTTTAAAGGTGAAAATACTTCACACAAAGTGACTGCCATAACCAGAGGGCTCTCTACCTGTCCGTTTAATAGCTGAAACATTATTTAGGTCAGCCACCGCTCAAAGTGTGTGTGGGCACACTACACGCTTCCATAACTTGCCCATGTAGCGAGGGAGTGTGGGAGGGAGGGACAATGTCTGTGGGGCTGAGGGTGTGTGATTATAGTGGTGTGTCAAGCACACTTGTTATTTTCACCGACATAAGGATGCACTACTGATTTCAATGTGTGGTCAATATCTTTTCATACAATAGCAGCATCCCTGGGTAGCCTCTTGAGATTAATCACCTTGTTTATGATTGGGTCCACTATGCATTTTATGACTGACAAATAACTGTGATGGACAACAGCTCTCTCATTATGCTGCAAATTTTGGGATTTATGTCAGACATTTGGGGAGGGGGGCAGGTTTACAAACAGGTTGGTGTTAACAAATCTGACAGTTTTCCAGCAGAGTACTTGCTTTCAACATCAGACTGAGTATTTCCAAAATGACATGATTGTTGAAGTGTAAACTATATTCCACTAACAGAAAAATCAAAGTGTCTCTTTCACAATTTATCAGTTTTTCAGACAACCATAAAACTCCAAAATGGTACTGACGCTAGGAAGCTTTCAACAAATATGTATACTGTGGGCAATCTTTCACTGAAACTTGTTGATTGTGTTCCCACATTAAAGTTTGCTTGTAGGAACTTTGTTGGTTTTGGTATAATGCTCTATACTGCACATCTTTATTTGAAGAAAGTTCACCAAAATTCTCATAACCACAAACTTCCAACAACACATTATCGATTATTTTCCTGCTCCCAAGTATTCAAAGTTGAAGTAGCAGCTGTTTTCAACCAAAGGCAGCACACACAATGGGATCAGGATCAAACATGGGTGACTGGAATTGAGACCAAGCAGAAAGAGGCCAGTGGCAAAGAACTCTGGTACAAATAAATGGGGCCCCATTTTCAAAGTGTTTCACAGCAGTTGTGCTCTAAAAAGCTTGAAACATTTACACAGCTGCACATAAAGAAGCAGAGTGATGCTGTTCTCTGACTGCTGCATGTATTTCTGCTGCACACTCCATCACAGAAACAATGGCCCCAACTACTTTATCCACTGGTTGCCTAATATGTTTTCATAACCTCCTTTTGGTGTCTTAAAAATGCACACATTAATGCTACTGTCTATCACAGACTGGAGAGGAAGGAGACAACGTTGTCTGGTCTGTGTCCCCAACCTGTAGACTTCTGACTGAGCTCCACATCACTACACAAATATTGAAACCCATAAAATATCCTAGGAAGAGCAGAAATACTGCATGCACTTCTGGATTAATAATGATGGAGCAGAAGAAACATATTTGGCTTTAATTACATTTTTTCCAGGGTTTTTTGTTTGTTTGTTTTTTTTATTTTACCTTTCAGGAACATAAAAAGTTAGCTTGGTAAGAGTTCAGTGACTTTTTGGTCATGTCATGTGACCAGTTGGTCTTTTTTGGCATCCATGGTACTGAAAGTTATCAGTTTGATTTTTAAAGCACTGGTCATCAAAAACTTGTGTTAACACCTGATGATAACACCTCAGCATACATAGTTAATGAAGCCTAGTTAAGTATAATACATGTTTCTGCCAATTAATGAGCATAAAATATATATCCCAAGTTTTAAGTCTTGCTGACAATATTTATATTCTAATTACAGAGTGGTATGAACACATGTTAATGTGTTAATACGGGGGTCTGCATAGACAAACTAATAAGGCACAATAAAATTGTACTCTTTACAATTACCTCTACACCCTGTACATACAATGACATGAATAAAATATTAACCAAGTTTTTTTCCGAAGTACAAAAAGCACAGCATTTCATCTTCTTAGCTTGTTTGTTAGCCACTGCTGCAAACATTTACATCATTATCAAAACCCATATTGAACATTATATTTACCTTTCCACGGTGGCGACCAGTGAGCAGAATGAGGACAGTTCCTGGGGTGATGGAGGCACGCAGCTTCCTCTTGTGCTGGCTGAAGGGTTTTTTCCCATGGCTCTTCAGTTTGCGGGGAACATCCTCTGTGGGGTAGTAGCGGGGCTACAAGGAAATATGGTACAATTATTTCAATTATAGGTTATCCAGATTATTCCAATGAAAGGACTACATTAACAAAAGGCATACCACAGGCACAGAACTGTCAGTTTTGATGAGTTAAAATAAAAATGGCATAAACTCGCTGTCTTTCACATTGATTTGACTGCTTCTAAATTGTACCATATACCCTTAAAATATACATTAAAAGGGAAATACAGGAATCCAAAAATTACTCACCATCTTGCGCAGCTTGACAACACGAGTGCCTCCATTCTTGTCTCCTCCAACAGTTTTAACCACTGTAGCCTGGGGCTTCACCTTCATCTTTTTCTCCACCTGTACCGAAAGCAAAGTAAGAGGACATCAATGTCATACTCACATATACTGTTAATAGTCTGTAAAACTGAACAGATCTGCCCTCACCTTGGTCTCAGCGGTCTTGGTCTTGCGCTTATACATGGCCCTGCGGGCGAACATCACTGACCGGGAGTAGCGGCCAATGCCCCGGGCCAGAACCGGGTTCCGGCTCCCATGCTTCTTCTTGGCAGACTTCTTTGCGTCTCCCTCTGCCATCTGACAAAATCAATACGTGTAAGTATACCACTCTTAGAATATTCATTTCAATGCCAGTAAAATCGCAAACTTCTTCAGGAGTTCAATTTCTTCAGGCACCTGAAAAAGTCAATGTGCTTGTCTCCTTACAGTGCACTGTGCTAGTTCAGTCCTACAACTGGTTGTGATGTCAACTACAGGAAACAAACAGACTTTACAACAACCTCTGAGTGCTCTCAATTCCTGCTCACGTGTACACAATGCCACAAAACACGCCAATATCGAATGAAACCTTTTCTGTATTCAAAGAGCTCTACAAAACATTAGCTGCTTTGAATGTAACACAGGCATGACGAGTAACGTTAGCTTATGCTAGCCGTTAGCACCACTGCATTGGAAGAGTCGCTTTCCTGCTATAGGCTAGCATGGCATTGGTCAACTTGATAACTCAATATTTATCGTACAACATTTACTATGACTGAAAGAAACTGTTTTAACAGCACAGAAACCCGACGAAGGGCAATACGTCGCTTTAGCCATTTAGCTCACGTAAGAAATAGCATGACAGCTAGCCGGCGGCCTTGTCCAACACATTAATCTGCTCATTAATACACCAACTTTGTGGACATATCACTCCAATAATGACATCTACGGTATCGTCAAAATACAAGATTTCATCTGTTGTTAGATGGACACTGTATTATTTCTTCTGTAACACAGATGATAGCAGATTTTATTCCTACAGTTACACGAAGGCAAGGGTGTCTTACCTTGGCTATGAAAAAAAGACCGACATCCGGGCATGTGACGTATATAAGGACGCAGCATTTTGACGTCAACACGTAAGGATTCAAGGACGTGATGGACCTTGTAGTCCATTAATACATGTTATTTATTCTCTTTGTAAAGTGAAAGACAAAGTTGTTGGTCAATCTATTACTGATTCTCTTAGATGTATTAAAATCATTTCTATATTAGAATTTTGAGTTTCTGTAGTAAATATATTTTTATAGGCAACCAAATATGTAAGATTTTGGAGTTTGATAGTTTATATTCTTATCAATTGAAAGTATATGGGGCTTATTTTCACTAAGGAAAATTGATACATTTCAAAAAACAAACTTCCAAACCTTAGACTTTCTGAATTTATGTAAAAAAAAAAACAGGTCAACTTTATGATATTTCAACCTTCTTTGTAGCAGTAGCTTGCAAATATATTGTTTAAAACAAAAATTTTGATTTATTAGAAAATGTTGTGTGCTCATGAAAAAAAACATAAAACTAAACATTGTGCATGATGGATGTAAAAATCCTCTTTTCAGTGACGTGTAGTGTATTTATGTCCTACTTTATATATGTACAGTATGTACACTCATCAGTCACTTTATTGGGTAGGCTACACCTTGCTAGAAGGAATGCACAATATTATCGGTCTGGTATCGGTATCGGCAGATATTAGCTTAAAAAAGGCAAATATCGGTATCGGCAGATATCAAAATTTCTGCCAATATTTACATCCAATATTTTGTCTGTGTATTTCAGCACATATCGTCTGTGAATTTTGTCCATATATACTAATAAATTAGTGGAATTTTAGGCTGAACTAACAGACCTATGTCAGTATAGGTCTATTTCTTTATTTATCCTCATTTTTCAAACCTTCAAGTGTTTTTAAGGACTAAAGTTTGTTTTTTTGGTCATCCTTAAACCTTAAACTGTGTCCAAAGGACTGAAATTTCTTGTCCAAAGAGCATATTTAAATATTGGTATCGATATCGGTATCGGCTAAAATGAATCTGTAAATATCAGCATATTGGATAGTGGCAAAAATCCAATATTGTGCACCCCTACTTGCTAGTTCCCCTTTTTCCTTCAGAACTGCCTTAATTCTTTGTGGCATCGTTTCAACAATGTGTTAGAGACATTCCTCAGAGATTTTGGTCTGTATTGATATGGTAGCATCACAAAGTTGCTGCAGATTTGTCGGCTGCACATCCATGATGCAAATCTCCCTTTCCATCACGTCCCAAAGGTGCACTATTGGATTGAGATCTGGTGACCGTTGAGGCCTTTGGAGTACAGTGAACTCATTGTCACATTCCAGAAACGGGATTGAAATGATTTGAGCTTTGTGACATGGTGCATTATCCTGCAGGAAGTAGCTATCAGAAGATGGGTACACTCTGGTCAGAAAGGGATGGACATGGTCAGCAACAATACTCAGGTAGGCTGTGGTGTTAAAGTATGCCAAGAAAGTATCCCCCCACACCAGCCTGATCCACTTACACAAGGTAGGATTGACCTATTGTTTCACGTGTTTACTTCACTGAAATTGAGACTCATCAGACCATGCAATGTTTTTCCAATCTTCTACTGCCCAATTTTGGTGAGCCTGTGTAAATTGTAGACTCAGTATCTTGTTCCTAGCTGACAGGAGTGGCACCAGGTGTGGTCTTCTGCTGCTGTAGTTCATCTGCTTCAAGGTTTGACGGGTTGTGCGTTTAGAGATGTTATCTCAACCCTTCTGCCCATTCGTCTCAGAATTTGACATGAACAAGCCATTTTCGTTCACACGACTACTGCTTACTGGATATTTTCCCTTTATCGGACCATTCTCTGTAAAACCTTGAGATGGTTATGCATGAAAATCCCAGTAGATCAGCAGTTTCTGAAATACCCAGACCAGCACGTCCGGCACCAGCAATCATGCCACGTTCAAAGTCAATTAAATCCCCTTTCTTCCTCACTCTGATGTTTGGTTTGAACTTCAGTGAGTCATCTTGACCATGTCTACATGCCTAAATGCACTGAGTTGCTGCCATATGATTGGCTGTTTAGCTATTTGCGTTGACAGGCAATTAAATTGGTGTACCTAATAAAGTGACCAGTAACTGTATGTAAGTGTGTGTTTGTATGTACAACTGTTTAGAATTCACTCCACTTTAGGATAAGGATTGTTGTTGTTTTTTCTTGTATTCTCATACTTTCCGTATGTCTGGCTATAGAGCAGGGTGTCAAGATGATGAAAAGAAAAAATCCAAGTCCATCTAAATTTAGCAAAAAAGCACTTTTAGTCACCCTAAAGCATATAGGAAATGTGTTTTGGTCTGATGAGACTAAGGTGGAACATATTTGACATACCATACCAAAAACCATGCACATTACCAAAAAGATTGCCTCCCATTGCCCGGTAACTGTTCCTGTCTGTCCACCACCATCATGCTATTTCTTTACCTATTCAGTGTAGCAAAATGTTATTTAATGTATACATTATAAGGTATAAATTTTCATATACTGACTGACATGTTTTTATAAGGCCGGAACACTGAAAACAGTTTCATGTTCTTAAATACAAAAACAAAGTACCTATTGTTTTTAAAACCCTTTTGAGCCATGTTACAGAAAAAAGTTTACAGATTTATTCAGAAGTAAAGACAAAGGACCATGTTTAAAAAATAGTATTAGAACTTAAACAGTAACTTACAGGGTCTTACTCTATCAGACCTATTTTCCCTGCTTTACTGGTTACGAAATTGCACTGAATGTGATTAGTTTTCATCAAGCAGCCATAAAAACTTACACCTGTACTTCTTTGAAAATGTTATTTATTGAGATCCTTTGACACATAAATACAAAAAGCAGAATCAGTTTTGCTGCAGTCATATCAGATCATAGGCCACAGGCCACATTTTGTTGTTGTACAATTCTCTGATAATGGAGTGATTAGAACATTTTAAGGCAAACATCAGAGTTTATTAAGCCTTACTGTAACCAAACACAAGGTGTACTGTATGGGTAAATCTTTTGCTACGTGTTACTTTAAACAACAACCTAAAAGTTTTTTAGGCACAAAAGGAGGCCCCTTGCTTTCACTGTACAATCAGCACTGAGCATAGTGCACTTTTATAGAAAAAGGCTAAAATTTAGCACAAAGAGGAAGCAAAACATCCATGTTGATGGTTTCATTGTGTGCCAGAGAAAAAATGAGACCTCATTAGTCATGTTGAGGAAACCTCATGTGACTACTTTTTATAAAATCTCCTCTAAGTATGTGTCGTTTGTATTTCATTTATTACGAGTGGACGTTGGTGGGAGACATTCTTCCACAGGAGTTCTTCAGATATCTGGATCTTCTTCATTCAGCAGTTCTCAATGATGATGGCGATGCCCTGACCACCACCGATGCAGGCAGAGCCCACAGCGTACTTTCCTCCACGTCGCCTGTTAAACAAAAAGCTCATTTTTCAATATCATTACATGTAGACATTTCCCTTGATATACTTTATCTTTTATAACTACAGTGGTAAATGTTACCTGAGTTCGTGGACCAGATGGCCAGTGATGCGAGCTCCAGAAGCACCAAGAGGGTGTCCAATGGCGATAGCTCCACCGTTAACGTTGCTCTTCTCTGGATCAAGACCAAGAGCCTTAGCAACAGCCAGGTACTGAGGGGCAAAAGCCTCATTCACCTGTAAGTAAATGATGTCAGTGATATGAATGAAAACAACCTCCTCTAACCATTAGATACATTGAGAGAGATTTTGCTCATGCTACTAACAACCCAAAGGCACTTGATTATTTTCAGTTTCACTTAGCATATACTCTGACCCCATGTTAGAGGAATTGTTCTATTTTTCCTCCACTGCATTTTCTGACAGCTCCAGTAACTTTGAGTGTTTCCCACACAAACACTTGGATGGGCCACCTTGGTATAGGATGTATGGCTATCAAAGACTGAGACTGCGCTTACAAGGATAAAACCAGTCCACGTGGTTCACAGTGACATTGAGTGATATATATTTAAGGTTGAGTTCAAACGCACAACTTCTGTAAGTTTCCAGTTAGTAGCGTCTTTAGTTCACTGCTAGCTACTGATTGAAGTGCAGGTATTTTTGTTATGGTGTTGGAAAACTATTCGCTTAAAAATTGAGCAATGCATTATTTCAAAAATTTTGGGAAATTGAACAAAACAGCAGCTGAATCTTTTGGTACATTAACTGAGGTGTATGGAGAACACTGCATGTCATGTGTGTTTGAATGGCACAAAAGGTTTAGTGAAGGGATGGCGCCCATGCACATAAAAAAAAAAAAAAACTTCTGAAAACATTCAACAAATTGAACCAATCATCCAAATTGTTCGACAACTAAGCATGAGAATGACAGAAGAAATTGTCTCCATTGATAAAGAGATAGTTCATTCAAACTTTGTATGTAAATTTCAGCTTAAAAATGTGTGTCAAACCTGACTCTTGATCAAAAGGAAAAATGTTTCAGAACAAACTGAAGGACAACCAGATTTTTTAGGAGTGACAACATGCAATAACACTCGGATCTTCCAATACGATCCTGAGACAAAATCAAAGTCAATGCATTAGGAAACACCGTCGTCACAAAGGACGAAGGAAGCACAACAAAGCAAGTCCAAATTCAAGGACATGTTGATTGTTTTCTTTGACATTAAGGCTATAATTTGGGAGGGGTGGGTTCCAGGAGGGTCAACGGTTTATCAACACTATTGTTCAGTCCTACTGTGCTCTTGTTAAAGCAGTTTCTGGCCCAAAAACAAATCAGAATACTTGATCACCCTCCCGATTCACCTGATCTAGCATCGTGTGAATTTTTCCTTTTTCCTAAGATCAAATCTGTGCAGTGTTCATTTTGACAGCTATTTTTAATTTTAGTCTAAGTCTTATCTAAATTTAAATGTACTTTTTGTCAGTTTTAGTCATCAAACATCTTTTTTGGCTGGCCTTGGTCTAGTCTTTCTCAGGGGAAAAAATATGTTTGACTAACATTTTTAGTCACAGTTTGAGTTGACGAAATTAACACTGAATCTGTGCTCAAAAGAAACGTTTGAGTCTGTGTCAAAAGTTAAGAAAAGAACAACAGAGGTTCTGAGACAACTGTCCGATGAAGACCCACTGCACTGATTTGATCATTGTCTTTTGTTCACCCAAGGCCACCGAATGCACCGGTGTGCAATACAGAAGGGGAGTATATTGAAGGAGAAAGACATTTAAAAATGTTTCTGTTGGCTGAAGCTCTACTTCAGCATTAGTCTTGTTTTTTTAAAGGCCATACCCTGTATAATCAGAGTAGAAAGGTTGCCACCAGTATGTCCCCCCAGCAAATGCACCATTTGAGGAGTGATGTCTCATGTTAAAAATTAAGCTTCTTACAATGCTGTTTTAACATTATTTTGCAGCTGCTGATGTCCTTGTGTACTGCTGCTCTCCAAGGTGATGGTTGCAATATGCTACGTCATCAACAATGAACATTCATACACAGAGCACCTGCAAAGATTACGTAAAATCAGAAGAAGCCTTTCAAAAGATGAGTGATGGTTTTAAAGCATCTTAATACAAAGCACTGCTGATGAATACTATCAACAGAACAGAGACACACAAAGACCTATTAGGAAGGTTGAGATGAGCCCCTCTACCACCTCTAGCATGCAAGTATAAATACTGAACATGACAGAGTGAAATTAGACTGAATATAAAAAAGGCATTTTTAATTTTTTTTTTCTCTTTTGACCTGTCATCAAAATAACAGTTGGTAGCTATAAGGTCTCAGACTTGACTTGAATGAAAAAGTAATATTTTGTGTTTCACAACTTTTTTCCTTTTTAGATTTGTCTTGTAACATTAAGAAAGGGGGAGACCCTTCACTGAAATTCACCTAACTGTCTAGCTTACTAATTAACACACTGTACAGGTTACACATTAATGCAGCAGTGGAAGGTTCTGGAGAACTCTGCAGATTTCATATTGCTATTTGAGTACATCTGTTTAACTAAAGGAACTAAGAACTTCCTTGACCACTGATTAAAGTAAAAAAAAAAAATTTGTGGCACAGCCGGAAAGACTGAGGAAGAGTTATCCCACTGGTTACAAACCTCCACAAGATCCATGTCATTGAGAGTTAGACCAGCCTTTTTTAAAGCCTCTGTGATTGCTGGAACGGGACCTAGAAGGATTTTAAAGAACCAGAAAAGTCTCATGATAAAGAAACCATGATAATTACAAACATAATGTTTTTAGTCATTCAAAGGCATAAAGTAGTTGTGTCACTCACTCACCGATTCCCATGATGCTCGGGTCACAGCCTGATACATGGTAGGCCACGACTCTGGCCAGCGGCGTAAGTTTGTGTTCTTTTAAGGCATCTTCACTTGCAATCACCAATGCAGCAGCACCATCAGATACACCCTAAAAGTAGAGATGGTTACACTCTGTATTGGATTTCAGTAGAAAGAAATCTACATCAATCTACAGTATATTTACATGTTTTCCATTCAAACTGAAGCTGATTCGGACTAAATGACACATTCATGTAGTGATTGGTCCAATAACTCAAAAAGATATTTTCAGCTATGAACATGACAACCCCATTTCCAAAAAAGTTGATATTTCATTGTAACTAGTAAATCGGCAGTAGCACAAAGATGAAATATAAAACACTGAAAATTGAGAAAATCTTTGTTTTTGTTTTTTCAGATGTAATGCCCACTTTTAATTTGATTCCAGCCTCTCAGATATGCCCTTTTAATACCCAGTTATTTTACTCACCTGTTGACAGTTTATTAAATGACCTTATTAGGTGACACGTCCCATCCATCCATTCAGTTTCTTCTGTTCACCCGAGGCCAGTGATGAAGGACAGGGTATATGCAGTATACAGAATATACCTACTTCTTTATTTTTGTCTACATAGAGTTTACCCACTTATTCTTTAGTCTCCATACAGTACATACACCACTACATCCCATTTAACACACATCATTCAGTAGTATGCTTCATTTTTCCCTAAGATGGAGAAGGAACTTGCCTTACTTGCCTCTATATTGGCTATTGCTCGTAATTGCGTTTACTGGTTCATAAATGCAAATGTAGCTAACAATGTTTCTTCTCTCAGCTTGCTTCCTTTATCTAACCTTGCAAGGCAGATGGACACACCTGTTTCCGTGTTTCTCACTGGTCAATCCATCTTTCAAAGCTCCCATCTGAACCATTTTGGCCCGGTTAGAAAGTGACAGGACCAATCAGCGTTGAGGAGCAGGACTTTCGGGTGGGGCAGAGTTGTGGCGTAAGCAAGCAGCAATAACAGATCGGTGCAATTATGGCAGAAGACATTAGTGTGGATGTTGCTAAAGCACCAGTTTTATCAGAATATGATGACATTTCTTCATCAAAAGAAGAACAAAGAACAGCATTGAGTTGTCTTCTTTTTCAAAAACGACTAAAGTTGTGCACTGACATGTCTACAGTTGCCATGGTTCCCGTTATGCAGTTCTCTATGAAGGTTACTCCTTGGTAGTGGTTACGTCACGTGTTTTGTTGCTCTGATTGGCCTGTAAAGATGTGACAGACAGAACAATTTCCCATTTACCCTCCAAGTTTTTTTTCAAAGGCTCTGCCCTTTCCCAAACACTGTCTATGAGTTGTTTACCAGATGGATGTGTGAAACAAATCCATCTGGCGTGTCAGGTTATCTTTATCATAATTTCATAATTATCCCCTCTACTTGAGGTCAAGCACCAAAGACGTTTGGTGTCAAGATGCAAATACAGAGGGTCCGTTTTAAGATGTTCCATGGGCAGTCTAACACAGGCTGTTTATCCTTTCTTGGATGGGTTGCTAAAAATGTGGAGCATAAATTGAGAGTTTACCCAATTCTGCAGGCACCACTACGCCCCAACCTGAGGCAAGGCTGTGTTGGCAGCAGGCTAAGCAAATCAATCTGACATCCCTCTCCCCTGCAATGTTTTCCAGCTCTTACTGGGGGTCCCAAGGTAGTCCCAGTGCAGAAGGGATATATTATCCCACCAGCAAGTCCTGGGTCCGCCCTGTGGCTATCCCCCAGCTTGACAACTCTGGAAGACTTCAAAAGGAAGGCAACCAGGAGGCATCCTGATCAGATGGCCGAACCACCTCCCTGGCTCTTTTCGATATGAAGATGCTCCATCAGGTTTTCATCTTTTACTCTTTCATAACTTCTAAAGTCTTTTGCTGTTACTGTCCCAGCTGTTCTGAAAGATGCTGCTTGGTTCAAATTTATAATGGGCATATGTTTTTCCAAAAACAAATAATCCTCAAATCCAACATTTGATGAGTTACTTTTGTGTTATTTTTAATCAATTATGAAGTTTCAGTGTTTTTCAAATCATCACATTGTTGTTTTATGAATATAAATAACATCTCAATTTTTGGGAAATGGGATTGTAAATCAGCCGAGTGCTTTTAAACGGGAAATGCTTATGTTTGCAAACAAGACTGCTTACTTGATGTAGGAGTATAAAAATATAGAATAAAAATAGCTGAGCCCCCCTACAGAGGAGGAAACTGCAGGCATAAACTCACTGAAGCGTTAGCAGCAGTTACAGTCCCTCCCTTCTTAAAGACGGTGGGCAGTTTGGCCATCTGTTCCAGCGTGGTCTGAGGACGAGGGTGTTCATCCTGAGACATGGCCACTTTGCCCTTCTTAGCTTTCACATCAATGGGAGCGATTTCTGCAGTGAAGTGACCACCCTCATGAGCTAGGAAAAACAAACAAACAAAGAATTATGATTACAAAGCTGTTACAAACTAGCATGTCTTAAGCAACGTCTGATCTGTAAAAATACAGTTTATCTCCTCAAAACTACATTTTTTCTACGTTATGATTTGAGCAGAAAATATTTTTGAAAAGCCAGTCTTACCTGCCTTCCACCTCTGTTGTGTCTGGTGAGCGTAGTTATCACAGTCTTCTCTTTTAATCTGGTATTTATCTGCCAGATTTTCTGCTGTGATGCCCATGGGGATCTTGACATGCAGGTCAGTCAGACCCGCCCACAAGGTGTCCTCTAGCTGTCAATCACATGAGGAGAGGTTTTATCTTTGTGACAGAAGTTCTTGAGTTACATAACAAGCTGTCTCTATGATCATCGCATGGCTTCAGGAAGAGTTTTCGTCAACTCTTTGGGGATTAAAACGAAAAGAGAAAAGAAAGTAAGTCCAGAAACCAACCTTGAGATCAAATCCAAACTTTGTACCAAATCGTATATTACGAACAGCATACGGGGCCTGGCTCATACTCTCTGAGCCTCCACACAGAACCACCTCCGACTCCCTGAGGCAAATCTCCTACAGACACACAAGCAGCAGGCTTTTGTTTTAGAGCAATAAGATACAACACACATCTTGTCAAATGTGATAAATGTTCAAAACATTATACCAGGATATCCAGGGGGTTTTACACATATCCCTTCTATAGCCATTCTATTAGATACACCTTCATAATATAATGAACCATTACAATAACCACTAAGAAAATCCTTACGTCCACTTTTGATGATACTGCCATTACATACGCTGTGATGTATCACCAAAACATAGACATTTTATTATGTTGCAGAGATTAAAGTTAAAAATGGAACTTTACTGCTATGCTTTACACTGAGAGAGGTTCTTTTAGTGTTTTCTTCCTAATTCATTTATGGAAATCCTGAGTAAATACACTATTTAACTTAGACCTCATTGCTACTGCAACAACTATTGCCAATGCTATGCCTAATGATTGTCATCAAAGTGGACTTTAAGCTCATGTGAAGAACTTTTGGTTTGTGCCAAACTGTGGACGAAGCTGCAAGTGTTATCTTTCCCCTGATTTTGTCCCTCCAATGAATAGATGGTGTGTATTGACAAACTAAAATCATCGTAGTTTCTTTGAACAATGGAAAGAATTCATTATTTTGTATATCTGCTGTAAAAAAAAAAATTTAAAAATCTTCTCCGTTGGACATGGTAATCAAACCACTAAACCATAGGACAGATGTAAAAGTACCCAATCCATCCATTATCTATATATTGCTTATCCTGTTCAGGGTCACAGGGGGCTGTGACTGAGTGAGAGAAGAAGTACACCCTTAGCTAGTCAGTCAATCAAAGGGCTGGTATAAACAAACAAGCAAAAGGGCATTAGTATGAATTTCAGTCTCTTTTATAACTAGCAAAAAAACTCCTCAAAGGAGCTCTAACATAAGACTAGAAGTACTGAATTGCACATGGCTATCCAGCGGCACCTTAGAGAGTGGCCTTTTCAATACAAAGAGCTGCAATTTACTCTACATTTGTATCCTAAATGTGAGAATGATGTTGCTCGTTTTGCTTACTTGAGCACCGCTGATGATAGATTGGAAACCAGATCCACACAGTCTGTTCACAGTGAGAGCAGGCACTGGGATAGGAACACCACACCTTAGACCCACGTGACGAGCTATGTAGGGAGCATCTGCTGAGCTCTGAATTAAAATGTATAAAAAGAGGCACCAGTCAGCAAAAAAAGGTAAAGTCATGTTATCGTGATTCTAACCTGTTGAATGTGTGGTTGATCTGCTGGATTTTAACTACCTGCATCACATTTCCCATGATGACACTGTTCACAAGTTCAGGTGCCACAGCCCCTGCAGCGAGCGCTGCTCTGGCTGCATGCTCAGCCAAGTCTGTTGCACTGTGATCCTTCAGCACGCCACCGTAGGTACCAAATGGAGTGCGCTTGGCAGCTACAATGAATACACCTGCAGGGGGACAGAATAGTGTGGTACAGTGACACAGACTTCACACCACCCACCAGTGAACGACAGCCAGATCACAGCGGCAGAAGGTGCTGGGTGCTACATACTGAGCACTACAGAGAGGGCTGATATGTGTACTTCATTAAGATGCAGAATATAATGATGGGATGACAGAGGATAAAAAAAGACATCACATGGAGTCTTCTGATTGGATTGCAGGATCAAGAGGAGCAGCACCTCTTGGACTTTCTGCCCTATAGGTATGATTTATGTATCTTATTAATCCCTTAAGGGGAAATTCATTTTTCTACTCTTTTAGCTCAAGAGAATAAACACCTCTCCAGCTGTCAGAACAGTATCAAGACTTGGTCCTACTGGGACTTGGACTGGCGACCCCTTGGTTCCAACACCCATCCTTGCAGACTGAGCTACTTCCAACTTCAGAAAATGTTTGCACCAGAGACCATCACTTCGTGTTCACTTTAGCGATAAAGGTTTTTTTATGTCATAGATTTTACACCAGTATCAAGAAAATTGTAGAACAATGCAGTGTGTTAGGGTTGACTATAGACAAAATATGGCAATTTTCTGCATATTTCTGCATGAACTGAGCATAAAAATCAAACAAGTGGTTCACTGTTGATGAATGGTTTTATTCTTAAATACCCAGACATGTGCAAACTTGGAAATATGATTTCCAATATACCTACAAGAGCCATACATTGCATTGTTATTTTAGCTAGCTTGTCTGTAAAGAGAAGTACTGAGTACTGACTTCAGCTCATTCAACAGACATGCCTACACCACCCTTGAGCACATTTTACTGCCTCATTTTTCATGACTTTTAAGTTTAGTTTTATGAACTTAGAGTTTTTCATTACTTAAATTTGACCTGTTGGTTCATAACAGAGTGGCCTGTCATACACCAAACCTTAAATAAAGCTAAATATATTTTTTCATTTTACAGGGACTTTAAAACTTTTATTTGCAGCAGAGATTTTATGCCCTACATGTAAAGCAATTATTCATCCCTTTTTTAGAATAGTTTACAAAAAAATCCTACTTTTCTCAATTTTGCATATGTTCTTCTTAATGAAAATGAGAATGACATAAAAATAATCGTTCCCCTCAAGAAAATAATTCATATCAATATATCTATAGTAAGCCAAAATAATCCCAATTAGATATTTTTTCCAAATTGCTCAGCCTTAGTTTAATCTATCCACATAACTGCATAATAAATCACAGTCGCAGTGTTGGGGGGAAAAGAAATCGCAATTAGATTATTTTCACATATCGTTCAGCCGTAACTGTAAATGTTTAAAAATTAAAGATAAAGGTTAATTAACACTATTATAATTACAGTATTTTAGTCCTTGCCTGACTAAGATAAGGTAACTCCACAAGATTGTGGACCCCAGGAAGAGTAGTTTCTACTTAGGTAGTAGTTACTGGGGATCCAAATAAATAAATTAATAGTAAAATACACGGAACTAGTTTAAACAACATTTTTCTGGACATTTTAAATTATAAAATGTTTCCGTTATAAAAAAAAAAGTCACTAGTAGATTAAACCAGCATGGTCTTGAAATTCTGTGTTGATGTACCTTTAATTTTCTTATCGGACATTTAACTGTTGTTAACTCCTTCATGTATCAGCCAGCCTGTGATAACTTGACCTGTCATGTTGCTGCATTTGAACTGAACTTTTGCTTTAGTTGGGAATGACCTGAATATATGACCTGACTTTTGCACACAGGGCCAAGTGGTGTGACAGGTCTTGTATAACATCCCTTGAATTGAAGATGTCTAAACTTCAGAATTTTAATAGTGTGGTTTAATAAATTAAGAAAAGACCCCGGGTGCTTCCTCCAGTATAGATGACAATTTGGTGACCTATTTTTAGAAATAAATTATTGAATGCTGTTGAAAGTAAACGACCTAAAGCTACGAACAGAAGTTCATGGTTTTGACACCATCTTGTCACCTTTCGCCTAATTTTCAGTGGCGTTGAGTGCAAATAAAACTTTTTCAAATCCTTTTGACATTGAAATGTACCTGCATTTACTTCACAGTGATAACGGTCCTTACACTAAATCCAATCAAGCGTGTTTGATTTTACAAAAAAACGAATTATGAATCAGTTTTATAAGCAGTAGAGCTTCAGTCAAGCAGCATGCATGCCTCCTTTGTTGTTGATTTGTAAAATGTTTGTTTACCTCTGAGGAGCGCCATGATACCGATTCAAGAAACCACCACAGCCAGAATCAAATCTCCCCACAGATTCTCCTCTTATGGTACTCTGAATGAGTACACGGTGTATATAAATGCTGGCACAACTGCGACCTTTCCCCTAAATACGAAACAAGAAAACTTACATTCTTGCCACAAGATTCGACAGATATGTTGCATAGAAAATCTAAAATATCCTTTATTGAATTGCCAAAATACGTAGGTATATATCTTTTGTTTTTATATCTGACTGAATATTGGAACTGTTGTGAAGTTAATTCAATTTTTTGTTATTTTAAGCAATAAAATAAACGAAAGTGCGACCATTAAATAGGGATGTTTGTTGACGTCATCTCCCTGCGTCTGGTTTGTCCTGTCACTCACGCGAAAAAAGTCACTCAAAAAAGAGGGCAAATGCACGTGAAGTATAACTTGGGGGTGAATAGGAGGTAAACAGCACATTGGAGCCATGTCTCTGGCTTTATCGCGCTGTCTTTGTAGGGTTTTATCTCAGCGCCCCGCTCCGTCGAGGTAAGTTTTTGTAGGTCTGTGTTAACCCTGATAGTCAAAGGAATTAGCAGCGATGAGCTAATGATGTTAAGGTTATCCAGCAGAGAAATGATGCTAAAAAGCACTGTGAGAAAAACACCTCTTCGTCCACTCATGGGTCTAGTGAGTGGCATGTTTAAACCTACATTTCATGTTTTGTTGTGACTTATTTTATTAGTTTCCTGCTGGGGGAGCAGCACCATGCTGGACAGAGCTCCTGGTTTGTCCCGGTGATGACACTGAAAACTACAGCTGCACTGAGGTAAACCACCTGTTCAGGTGATCCAAGGCACTCTGAAGTCTCAGCTTCACCGCATGGCGACTGGGTTTATCACTTGATTAACTGCACATCTTTTGTTTACATTAGTTATGTGTTCCCCTTCAATGGTCTGACTTTGACCTTAAATCACACTCAGTGCCAGTGTCATAGTCAGATATGTTTGCATCATTCATTTCAGTTTTGTATTATTAATAACACAAAATTAATTTCAATCGTTTGTTCTATTGTTTACTGAGAGGATCTCGAGATTTCATGATTTGATCATGTTGAAGGGTTGTCATGATACCAAAATTATAAAATTCAGCATGAGTAAAAAAAATCTAAATATATTAATATCTGTTTAAAAGGTACTAAAATAAAAAATACTGAGTTTTTTAAAATTATTTTTGCACCTTTCTATAATCTCAATCTCTATGTTCAAAGGGGAATTTATCTTGAACTGTGTTATCACATTTTATCTACAACCTATGATGTAGTAGTTTCAGCAACCCATTTTCTGTTTTCTTCTCTGGTTATATCTGTGTATTTGTTAAGCCCTCTCTCTAGGGATGCACAATATTAAATCAAAATCACGATTTTGATTTTTGAACTTTTGACCTGGATTGTGATTATTGAATGAGTATTCGTCCTCCGACCTCCGACTGTATGTTCTGTAAATATCTGTATAATTTTAAAATAAACAACTGAAAGGAATAGGCACAGGTTAACAATTTATGGTTATTCACTGAAATATTTGAAATCAAAACACACATCAACTGAAATAAAATTGTTGTTTGTAAAAAAGTCAATATTTTCCAAGAAAAGGGGGAAAACTGAAATAATTGACATGGCAGATTTACATTGGTTCTAGAGGCTCTAGATATCGGTTTCGATTATTTTTCGATTAATTGCCCAGCTCTAGTTCAGACCAAAAATTTCAGTCCTTAAAACAGGCAAATTAAAGTTCGAGGTTGAACAAATCAGCTATTTTCAGTCCTTAAAACACACTCGGCTAACATAGGTCTGTTGGTCCAGCCTAAAACTCCATTAACTTTTATGCCAATAATTTCCACTGATATAGGTAGTAAATATCAGCAGGAATTTTCATATCTGCTGATAATGATGAGGAACTTTATAGGCTTATATCTGCCAATACAGGTATCATGCTGATATTATCATGCATCTCTATAGATAGCCATCCATACTTAAATTTACAGTTGCCAATATTTAAGGATGATACACAATATGTATGCTGATATATTCGCTGAAAATATTAGCAGAAATGTTCATATCTGGCATTACCGATATTTGAGTTTTTAAGCTTCTATTTGAAGATACTGATATTATTTTGCGTCCCTACCCCTCCCCTGTGCCCTTGTTATACAAGCCCCTGTAGGATGAGATCTCAAATTGGCTGAGAGGTTAACATGGAAGTTATGTCTGTTCTTTCTTTGCCAGAATAAAACATTATCAATGGAGAAAATCATGGTGTCACAACATCAGTCTAATACAACATAGTGTTGAAACCCATCCTGACCCACAAAACTCATAATACAAAATTCTGCCCTTTCATTGTGTTAGTTGTACACACTAAATAAACTATTAGTTTACAGCTTTTTCTTAGAATTGTTGAGTATGTTTGTCCCTGTCCCAAGAAGGTGATGGAACCGTCTTGATTTAAAAATGACAATTATTTGACTACACCTGTCAAAAGTTGCTACAAAGTTAAACATTAAAAACATAAACGGACTAGTTTTATCTTTCTCATTAGTTTTTGGCTGTGTTAGTGTGCACTAAACTTAATGGTAACTCAGATTTATTGAGGCACTGTTTAACTGTACATAGAGGGCCAAAGGCCTAATGGAGGATGAGCAGCATACTAAAGGTTCCCTAACAGGTTAATCCTTTAAAGGTATGATCAAGGTATTTAGATTTGATTATAAAATGATGGTGTTCTTTTTGAGAAAGCTTGAGAAAACTAAATGGTTCCTTTGTTGTTCAGAACTTTAATTAAGAGAACGAAGTTACTATAAAATTGTAAGACGGCCTTTACATGACTGAATTTGCTGTTTAATTTTAGATCTATGACAACATAGATTTCTGAAAATATTTAGTTTCATGTCATATTTAGAGTCTTTATCTGACATTATATATTTCTCAATGAGGTTTGAGAATTTAATTTCCAAAATAAAATGCTCATAGAGGTTCGTTTTTGTTTTTCAGAGCGGAGCCCAAAAAGAAGAAGAAAGTAGACCCAAAAAGGGAGCAGATGGCAAGAGAGAGGCTGAAGAAAAGGTTGAAAAAGCTGGAGAAGGTTCCTCCTGAGCTGATCCCAATAGAGGACTTTATCGTGCCTGCCAAATGTTTGGATGAGACGAGGTACAGCTTGTTTCACTTTTGTCTGCACTAATATTTTTATGTTGATCTCTAATTGCCAACAAACCAGTCTGAAGCTGTGTGCTAAGACATCTGTATTTAAGAACAAGACTGGTGTTAAGCATTTTCTAATGTTCAGCCCTCACTATGATTAAGGGTATCTTAATCTGGGTGAGAGCTGGTCATCTTAAGAGACGTATTAAAGAAGAATATTGTTCTCATATTTGTTTGGTAAAAGATCTACAATACTGTGTGAATTCAGCAGCACAGTCAGGACCTGCGTTTATTTTCACACTGCAGCTTGATAAAATGTAGAGAACACTGAAATATTTGACCAGATCAAAGTTAGATTAATATTGATAATGCATGATCTGCTTTATTAATTAAATATAGCATCATTTCATGTATCATGTATTTAACTTACTGTGCCTTTGTATTACTTGCTTATGATCATTTTTGAATGTTTATAATTTATGTTTATCCTTCTCTTACAAAGGCAACGCTCCTCACCAAGGTTGACGTTTGAGGAGAGTGAGCGTCGAGCTCTGCTGCTGAAAGAGTGGGGTGTATACAAGCAGGTCAACACTTACCCATCATACCTCCATCACTTAAGCTTTTAGAGAAAGTGCTGCTCCTGACCTCTGCCCCCCTCATCATGTGCACTCAGTGAGAGCTTTATAAGGTGCTCATCTGTCTTTATTTTTGCAGAGGCAACACCTGGCTGAGAAGGAGGCTCTGGAACGTGCTCTGATGTCTCAGAGAGAGGCCCTAGAGGAACTAAAGCTGGAGTCAGAGGAGCTGTATCAGGCTGCCTTGAAGCCAGACCCCCTTCTGTTTCCCTTCACTCATGAAGGACCCGTTTACACGCCAGCAAAGGCAAAGTATTATGCTCCTGATGGGAAATACAGTGACACCACTAAAGTCTACACCCAGTAAAGAACAGGGAGAAACTTAGTAAGCATTGTTTTATTTAATCAGTGTGTCTCTTTGTTTCTACATGAGACCATGAGCCAAGATGCAGCTTAAGCAGCAAACATGGCAGTGACATTTTTCCTATTCTTTGTTGTAACGTCACCTTATTTGTTTTCTTTATTGAATGTGACATTTATTGAAATATTGTGTAGTTTGACAGATTTATTCAAGTATGTATCTCTATATAAAACCTGATATTAATAAAACTGGCTTTTTGTTTAACATTTGTTCTGTGTACATTTCACATTTAGGCTCAATTTAATAAGGTTATATCTGTAAAAAAAAAAAAAAAAAAAAAACATATATATATATATATATCCTGTGTACAGCAGGGTAAAGCACACTGTGCTAAACACTGGTGAGTGCATAATTTTTTTTTTTAAGTTTTAATCAAACCCATTACAGTACATCCTAGTATTTAAAGTTTCTGAGGATTTTTTCATGTGGTTATGGGACTGAAATTAAAATTGATGGTTCCTACTGAGCTACAAAAGCAAACACATTCAGGAGAAAGACTAATTGTTTGTATTTAGTTATTTTGACTGCCTGTAAACACTGCTGGCAGCTCAGTGCCATACAGTGATAAACAGCCGTCCGCTACCAAAAAGAGAGGTTTTGCGAGCCCAAGTCATGACATTACCTCCACTGTGTTTCACAGATGAGCTTGTACATTTGGGATCATGAGAAGATCCTTTCTTTCTCCAAACCTTAGCCTTTCCATCACTTTGGTAAAAGTTAACCTCCTGATCATCTTTGTCCTATCAGTCCATAAAACTGTCCCAGCAGATGGGGATACCTTCACTCTTGTCCTCTGGAGGTTGTGGCTGAAGTCACTAACAGTTGTTTTATGGTCTTTCTTTAAAGCTCTCACAACATTTCTGTCCTCAATTGCTGATGTTTTCTTTGGTCTACCCATTTGACATCTGTTATTAAGTACATCAGTGGTTTCTTTCTTCTTCAGGACATTCCTAATGGTTGTACTGGCTATGGCCAATATTTGTGCAATGGCTCTGATTGATTTTCTATTTTCTCTCAGCGTCACTTGATTAGACACCTCTCATAGGCCAAACCCAAATCTGAAACTGAGCGTAGACATTCAGTGTTATTTATTTTTTGAATAATCAATTTAACAGGACACACCTGGGCAACAAACCCACCTGCAAGTCACATGTTCCAATACTTTTGCTCACATGAAAAAATGGTGGGTTCAAACAGGTACTATCTTCTAAACTGTGTATCAGATCCACATGTAAATACCGGGAAATAAAAGCTGAAATGTCTTGAGTGTAGATCGAGTCAAGCTCAGAAAGATGTGAGTAGAGCAATGCAACCACTACTGTCAATTTAATAAGCTCAGCACATTTTAACATGCAGTGTTCTCTTTAAAAGAAATACGCAAACTTGAATTTAGCCAACATAAATTCCCAAAATAGTTTTATTTTTTACACTAGACAAGTTTTTACACTGAAATATCATGAAATTATAAAGGCAGTCTGCCTTTATGGTGTGATTTAATTTTAAATATCAGCAGAGGACAACACTTTCTTACAGACATATTCTCACTGACAGGTGGCCATGGTCGTCATTGACCACTAGAAGCTGCCATACTGTTTTGACAACCATTTAATTGTAAGGCAGTTCAATGAATACAAGATAAGAAATCAATAAGTGATGAAGTCTCTCCTTTGTCACAATAAGCTTTTGTGAAGTCCTTTAAAGTGACAAATCTGGAATCTTCATTTTGTGTTGGCCTCCATGGAAAAGATCCTGTAGCTTAACAGTGACAGATCAAGAGTCCTGTGGTCTATCCTGATTCAGGGGCAAGTGCCAGTCTTTAGGAGGGTCTTGTCTCAGTTCCCAGATGGGGGTAAACTTCTTCTGCTCTGCCACTCTGTTTCTCTCACTCCTCTGCAAGGCTTCCTGCAATACACATTCAGTAAACATGGTGTCAAAGAAATATTAAATGTGAGCCTCTCAACAATAACCTGACAAACCAGATAGACTGTTTCACATATCCATGGCATTGGATATATTTCACATCCATCCATCCATCAGCACACAACATTAAAAAAAAAAAAATCTGAGGGTGATCGGATGAATGGTTTGTCAGTCACACTCACTACAGAACAATCTGAGCAACAAACCTTTGACAAAGTAGGCATAAACAGCCCCTGGAAGTAAACTACACTACTTCCAACTGATTGCCTTTGCAAAGTTATTTAAACAATATGAATTATTACACTGTACCTTGGCCTCAGCACTTCCATATTTCTCCCACTCCTTGCAGTTTTGGTAATCCTCTTTCCACTGCTGGCAGGATGGTGACGTACCAAATGTGTAGTAGTGGTGAAACCGATTCCTCCAGCTTTTGCAATGTCTAAATTCACTCCAGTATTCATCACAGGTCCGAGGTGACTGTATAAGGAGGAAAAAAGCAGAAACCATTACCAACAACTAGCACAAATCTTACAGACTTGCAGTCTGTTGTGTTTCTGGTGTAGGGCCTTGCATCAGACAGCAGCGAGGGCAAAGGATGAGCAGGGTTAACCAGGAGGGATACAGATCATTATTACTGTTGCCCTGAAGGTTAACTGTTAAAATATTTCATGATTACCAAAAACAAAAAACCCTTTGGCAGACAGCATAAACTTAAAAAATATATATAAAATGTTAGTCCATTAAAAAAAAATAAATAAAAGTCAGTCCTGCTTAAATTTTATTTGTTTTTTATATTTATTTATTTATTATTATTATTGTATAAGTTTAAATAGTCTTTAAATTACTTAAATATTTTAAATGTTTCTTTGAATAAATAAGTTACTGTTCAACTTCAGGACCACTGTACTTACATTACAGATTATTCTATCCCTCATTAAAGATGGTCTGTTTAGTTTCTTTAGGAATAAGTGTTTTTAAAAACTCATACTTAAATGAAAAAAAAAAAAATGGGAAAAATGAAACTGCAGGCTGCACAGCTGTGTCGCCTCACAGCAAGAAGGCTGCTGGTTCGTTTCTCGGTCAGGGCCTTCCTGTGCGGAGTTTGCATGTTCTCCCCAAGCATGCAAGGGTTCTCTCCGGCTTCCTCCCCTCCCCCCAAAAAAAGCTCATTAGGTTAATTGATCGCGGGTGTGAACGTGAGCATGCCTGGTTGTCTGTCTCTATGGCTATGTTCACACTGCAGTCAAAAGTGACCTGAATCTGATTCTTTTTTCTGTGTGAACAGCGCAAGTCACATTGAATCTGGCCTTTTCGAATCAGATTAAGGCCATTTCCGTATGTGGTTCTCAATCAGATACGTATCGGATCTTCTGGGAGTTGACTAAAGTGTGAACAGGCAAACAAAAAAAAATCAGATCTGAGAAAAGATCAGAACTGAGCATTAAGGCCTGCAGTGTGAACATAGCCTATATGTCAGCCCTGCATTTGACTGGCGACCAGTCCAGGGTGTACACTGCCTCTCGCCCAACGACAGCTGGGATAGGCTCCAGTGAAATCGCAAAACCTGTTGAAAAAGGCCAGCTTCCAGTTATTGTATCATAACTTTCCGCAAAAAAATCTGAATATAAAATGAGTAGGAAAAACACATTAGATATCAGTGACGTGGGCATTCAAGTATTAAACATTACATCGTTTTGACTGTCTTCTCCCATGGTGTCATTTATTTAAAACTTTGCTCCACATGTACATTACATTAAATTAATCAAATATTACACTTCTCCTTTTTTGTCATTAGGAACCCTAAAAGACCTTGAAAAATCTTGTTACACTATATTTGTCTTCTTTTCGTTGATTAATTTAGTTCAGAGAAGACAAAACATAAATGGTCCAAGAGCAGCTTTGGACTGAGGAGCTTAAATGGAAAGCTTGTCATGCCTAACATGACTCTAATTTTACCTTTAGTTTGTAAAGCATGACACATGTTCCACGTGATTCAAGAAGAATTAATCTGTCATTAAAACTCTTAATCACTCTGACTTCAAGCTAACGCTGAAGGTTACCTCGGCAATACAGCGATCTGTTAATCACATTACTACATATTTTGTATATATTTATCAGTGTTAAACTTGTCATTGCTATGAAGAACAAAAGACACAAATGACGAGACGAGGAATTTAGGTAACAAAATATATGAAAATGTACCCTCCACAGCCTGTGAGCAGATCCGTCCATAGCCGCTGCTGTGCTAATAAGCAACGCTTCTTCGTTTTATGCAATTGCCGCGTGGAAGCCCGATGCAAGGCGTATTACTGCCACCTACCGGACTGGGCGTTTGGCAAACAGAAACACTCTTCAGAGGAGCTTTAAGTTTTCTTATTTTAACATCTAATTAATGTATTTGCCATCTGTGCCTTAAACTACACGATAGTAATAATTTGTCAATACAGTTTCAGTTGATCATATTATAACTGAATCAACTGAGTATATAAATAGTTTTACTTTTGTTAACTAAAAATAACCCTTTTATTTACGCATAGGGAGTCCCCTCTGTTATCTGCGATCATGTTTCCACAGTACCACAGAAGGGAGCAAATAACAGAAACCCATTTTGACAAATTCCACTGATTTTCATGTTTACAAAAACAATAGAGCACTGCAATTTAGGATCACGCTGTTTGATGTTGCCAATATACCCCAATTTTACATACTGCACCTTTAAGCCACGCTCAAAAAAAAAAAGTCATACAGAAAAATCTCATCAGTCTAGTCCAGTCTAATTTAGTAGTATATGTTTATGCTTAGTAATGCATTCAAAATATATTCTTGATATAATTAATGAACTGAAATACATAGTCCTTTATTTGTCTATAAATAAGCCAGAACAAATCATCCTTGAAAATCATTCCTGAAGCCCAAAAAAATACTCAAACATAAAATTAAATCCTTTATAATTAAAAACAATGGTAACGAGCTGTTACTGTTCCCAATTTAACAGTAAACGGATCTCTTATCAGAGTATAGCTAAGGTAAGTTGAAAAAAAAAAAAAAAACACTTTAGAGAAAGGAAAGAAGGGATGGAGGGTCAAAATCTGAAATTGTTCAAAGCCAATTACATTGTAATAATTTTTCACAAGTCTTTCTTGTGTTTATTCGGGGCTCAGATCACACATTTTGGGCTTGTGGGTACCAAATTTCAAATGGCAGCTCAGTTTTTGTGGAACTGGACACCATGGTCATCAATTTGCGTAGTCCAGGGTAAACAGCAGAGCTTTCTACTCAATGAGATAAAGACAAAAAAATCCCACTGTTTCTCAAAGCCAGGTCTTTTTTTAACATTGCTGATGAAGGTGATGTTGGATATGGTGGGTTTAGTGCACATCAGTCAGTCTCTCTTTGTGAATCTCTTCAAGGCTTTCTGCCTTTCTTGCGCAGTGACTGTCCTTGTCCAGAGAAGGCAATGAATCTGTTCAAAGCGTCATCCTGAAAGGATTAAAACAGGAGATATAATTGAAAATTACAGAACGAGAGCAGCATGAAAGAAAGTATTTAGAGAACTACATTAGAAGACTCTCGTAGTCTGTGTAGTTCTTCATTGCTCTGTTTCCGCACAACAGCTTAACCGTAAGTAAAGCCTGAAAAAAGTATTTTTAAACAATTGTTAAATTCAGCACATTGCTTACATCTTCTACGACCTTCTTTGGCAGAGGCCTTGAGTTCCTGATGAAGGTGATCCTGCCGATTTTGAAGTCGTAGTTGGGAATGCCCCTGGTGATGAAAGATTAGACAAAGGTAGACTGGTTAAATTACAGATGCTAAAAAGACTCTTTAAAGGAATAGAGGCACAACAAATAACAGGAAATACGAGCAGAGGGAAGCAATATGCAAAATGTGGATTATATACACAAGTAAACAATACAGGATTCTAATCATCACTACAGACTCTTGGAGGAATTTTATTGCTCCATATCCCATCTGATTACATTGAGGAGGCAAGGTTTATGACTCATACTGCGGGCAGTCAAAGGGGGAGTGCTACACTTTTTTGGCTTCACTTTGAGAGCACTGTTGTTTCGTTGTTTCCATCATTTTATTCAATTTTTGTTGCTGTTCCAAGTTCTCTCTCTGTTGTTCCCCCTGATGTCTCATGAGGACATAAAGCCAGAGTCCTAGCTGGGGTTTAGCAGCTCGCAAGGTTATTATGTTTAATATTTAATCCACCTTTTCAGTGTAAGTACTTGATTTTTTGGGCAAAGCTTCTCACCTTTTGATGTCACTTGGGCCAAGAGGAGCAGGGCTGGGCTCGATCCCTTTTGTCTTACCATCCAAACGATTACCAGAGCCAGTGAAAGCCTGATGATTACACATAGATCTTCATGTATATCGGCTTCAAATACCACTGTTGTTTTTACACACTTGAAAACGTTTCTTTATACGTAACTCAGAGCTAATATTACTCACTCTGAAACCCATGTCCATGTCAGCATAACTGCTGGGATCCCCTTCTTCCTCCTGTAAAAGAATTTATTATACTTAATTGTTCAGAATATTAAATACAGACATAAAGTGTTGAAGGGTTTGGTCCTTACAGTTGGTTCTTCCTGGTGCTGAGGTCGACGTTCAGGCTCTTTGTAACCCAAAGGAGCATCAAAATCCACCTGACAAACAGTCACAGAACATTAATAGTATAGAACAAAACAGAATAATTTACTCTTGTGTGGTAACAAAGAGGCTCTTACATTCATATCACACTCAATGATGGATACTGCTTTGTCTGGCTTTGTTTCCATCACTCGCAGCTCATAAATCTGAAACAAACACACAGGTTTCATTAGCGGAAAAAAAAAAAATTACGTAACAGATCAACATATTGGTCCAGTCTGAAAACAATGAGGTACCTTTTCATTGTAGTTGATGGCGATGACATCACCGGTTGTCAGGCAGGCGAAGTTTCTTAAAGCGTTCTCTAGACTGTAATAAAATAAGAACTTAGTTTACTGCTTCAACTGAATACACAGTGTGAGCATTTTTATACTAATTTACTGATACTAATTGATATTCTTACACTGCTTTGGGGTTTGTGATGTCTAGGAAATCAGGACTCTGTGGTTGAAACTTTGAGTAAGTGGCCACCATGAGGTTCACACTTTCCACCTGAACAAGACCGCCTTCCTCCAGCAGGAGATTCTGCATCATCTGAAGCAATAAAATTGAAATGAACCAAGTATTAGTATGAATGGGGTGCTAGGTAAGCTTAGCCCCTAAACAAAAAACCTGATGAACAGTTAAGGAAGCTTCTGGTTGCACCCCTGTCCTCTGACTGCGTATCATCACCCACTCCTTCCTTTGAAAACTTCCTCTCTCTCAAGCTGTCCTATTTTGCCATTCATGAAGGTAACCTAAGCTGAACTTGTGACATTGCGCCTGTTGTGAATCTCATGTCTCTGCAATCACCCATCTTTCTCTCAACTTACCCAGTGTGGCAGGTAGCAGATTCCCTCATCTGCCACAAACTCCAGAACACCACAGTGCGTCTGTCTGTCTGAGTTCTTGTTGGTCAGCTTGAACAGCATTGGATATGTGATATTAAGCCTGCCTATACACAGAAAAGGAGAGGAGAGTTTAAAGTTGTGAAAGGTTTGTACAGGACTTTATGTAATAAAGAGGAGCTTGTTTAAACTTCCACTTACTGAGCTGGTCGAGAGCTGAAGGTGGCATTATTACTGAAAAAATATCACACGGAAAAGACATTAACAAAAACACTATATATAAACACCTCATCTTCAAACTGAACATATACAACCTCAAAGGGTGTGACTGAAATTTTTAGACTCTAGAATTCTGTTCATCATGGATAAGCCATATTTACTGACAAAAAATAAGAACAGATCACCATACTTGGACAGAAGTAACTGGCTAATTACTTATCCTGATGCACTGTCAATATTTTTATCTATTGGCTTGATTGTTGGTCATTTCCCTGTTTCTGTATAAAATAAAGAAGTAGCAGTAAGATCCTGCGAGTTCAAAAGTCATCCACAAATCAAGTCTTGGTTAAAGGATACCAGATGTGCCTTGCAGAGTTAATAATAATAATGAGAAGACTAAGAATTCCCAGTATTATTTAACTTGACACGCCAGATGGATTTGTTTCACACATCCGCCAGTGAGGATTGCCCAGTGAGAAACAAGGAAAAGAAGCTATCCATCTGCTTTGTAAGGTTAAGTATTATTAGGAATGATAGAAAAACTACAAAAATGCATCTTTTAACATTGGTTAAAAATAAACGGCATGAAGAACTGGCCTTGAGCTCATATATTTTTGACAAACCCAGATTCAAGCACATGTTGTTTAGGATGTTGACATGTTAGAAAGATTAGTAAAAGCTTCTAAACAGAAATGAACTGACCATGGAAACTCTAGACAACACCATAAAAGTGGTTGAGTCCATTTTTGTGAATATCTTTAAATGGGTACCAAAACAACCTGCTTAGTAGGTCGGGGGTCTCTGGGTGGTCCAACACAATCCTACACATACATCCAACATTGAATAAACATTTCGACAACTAATGAGAGAGTATTTCTTACTTTTGCCTCCTTTCTCCACGTCAGAGCGGTCATTGGGACCTGCCAACATGGACACCGAGTAGCAGCGGTACTGAGTGGAGAACCGGTTCTGAAATCCCCGGGTCATTGGGTCAAATACGTGGAAGGAAAACTGTGAAGCAAAAAGCAACCCGATGGTTTAAAACAGTCTATTCAGACAGAATACACGAGCATACAATATCCACTTATAGCTTTAATTTCAGCATGACAGAGCATCTTTCTGCTGTCATGTTGTTGTTAGCCGTTGGCTAGCTGAACTATTCTGAATCAGGTTCGTTTGGATTTAAAATAATTTACAGCGATGGAGCAAACACATATTTAACTCACCATGTCGACCATTTAATTCTGTGTTAGTTAAACGACTGAAATATCTATGTCTGTTTGTGTTTAAAATTAAACCGAAGTGATGTGAATCCCCACTGTTGTTGTCTGCTTCTTCAGGAAGTATGAGTTAACAGCAGGAAGTGACGACACAACAGAAGTAACCAATAGCAGCAGCTCACTGAAAAAGAGGCATCTGCAGGCTCGCGGAATAGTTATTTTCGTGTGGCCATAAAATGAACGTAATGCCTGTAAAATAATAAGAATATACATTTTCATTTTCCAATTGAATTATTAAACATGAGATTAAAATGATGTAAAAACGCCTGCAGTTGTAGGTATTTCTTTGACAGCGAAATATACAACTATAATGAATAGGGTTTGAAGGGTAAATAAAGGATGTTAAGTCAACTGTGACCTAGACCCCCCCTCCAAATTCCTACATAGAAATAGTACCCTCATCCAGCTTTGTCTGACTGTATAGATCATTTAGAGATGTCTGCATTATTTTCAGTGTTTCATAATTAAAAACAAACTCATATCTAGAGCCTGTGTTATTCTACCAGCTGCTCTTCAAATAGGCTGGTTGTTTCAATCTGTAAAGTGAACTTCAGTGTTGAGAAAGGCGTTTATAAATAAAATGTATTTGTATTATTATTTAAATAATAAAGGAGATTTCAATCATTTTTTTCAACGGAGAAATATAGCGAAAGACAGAGGCTGAGATATCCAGGCTCTGTTGTACTGGCGTGTATCTGCCAGCTCTAAAAATGCCTCAAACTCCTTGTAGAATCTAAACAGTCCACGTAGTAGTTATTTTACTTATTTTGCGATAAAACATTTGCTATTTATAAGGGGGGGGGGGGGGGGGGGGGGTTAAAATAAATTATCCAGGATCAGCCATTAATATATTCATTGTTGGAAATCTATATGCACATCATGCAGCGAGGACACAAAAATTAACAAGAAAACAGTCTCACACACTTACACATTGCTACAAAAAATCAATTATCACCATGTTTTAATTCAGTGGTCTTTGTCAAGTAACAGTTTAAAAATGGGTCGAAACACTGTTAAAAGTACACATTTGAAGATTGATTGTGGTTGCCTTTCTTCTTTCCTTGATGTATTGACACTACAAATATGACATATGAATTACACTCTCATATTGATGGGTAAAAAATCAGTGGAAATGCCCTTTATGATCAATGGACAACAGCTTTTGTAAAATGAAGCTTAGTGTAAGTTCAAACATGAAGACTGTTTCAGTTTCATTCATGAATAATCACTCATTCATGTGTCTCCCTTTCCCTGCCCTGGTAATCTGCTGGTATGTGTATATGAGTCAATCCCATTCTGCCACAACCTCTCTCGGTCCAATAATCCTGCTGCCGTCCTATTTTAAAATGTTCTCCTCTCCTCTGCAGTCACTTTGTTGTTTCAGGATGCCAAACCCTCCTCCATCCCAGCCACCTCCATTTTCTCAATGGTTTCCAGGTCCAGCTCCCTCATGCATGCTGCATCCCTTCTTCGCCACCTCCAAGTCATCTCATCAGTGTCAAGCTCCTCAGAAGCCCACTTACCATCATATCCTACTCCCTCCATCAATACCACTAGTGTTTAGACTGCATAGGGCGGTATCCTTTCCTGCTGTCGGCCTCACAGCCCCTTCAAGCACATAAAGACATCATGGTGGAGCCTATCCATGAAAGACATTTCACATTTTCAAATCATTCCCAAATGTTTAAAATGAATCATTGTTTAACTCATATAAAGTCTCTCCTGATTGAAGTGAGAATAAATCACAACAGTTTATTCAGAGCCACACTGTTTTAATGAGTCTTATGAAGACCAAGTAAGACAAACATAACTGCCAACAGCACATTGACAACAAGTTAAAAGTTATTATATACCACTAGTTGGATTTTTGTTCCTGAAACAAAAGCTGTACAAGTCAAAGACACAGTTTATAAAATACAAATAGAAGAAAAAGGCTCTTTGTGGGTGCTGCAAGGAGCCAACTTATTTTTAAAAAGGGTTTTCTACAAATCTGCAGTTTAATGGAGAACTGTGGTCAAGTGTGGGAAATGTCAGCGTTCATATTGGTGGCCAACTTTTGGCTACTTCTTGATGCAAAGACTCGGGTAACCACTGGCAGTATGCAGACAAAAGAACTGAAAAGAAAGAATAATAATCATTAAAACAAGATTTAAGAACACAAAGGACAATTATACTTGGGTAACAGCATGCAAAACACAAGAAGTCCTCACATTTCTCTTCAGTTTTCCAGACAGTGAGAAGGGCGTCTCTGCAGTCAATTCTCTTTGGGACCAGCGCCCCCAGTACAGCCTCAGTCCTTGGCTGCAGCCTAAGGCAGTAAAGACACGTTAATACAGAAAAGTCAATTTTTGAATCAAGACAGAAGTTGAGCTGCAAGTGTGGGATCATCTACTTACTTTGCCCATGTTTTCAGCATGATGGAGGGGTTTGAGAGTAGGTGGGTGCTGTATTTCTTTAGTTTAGGACAAACCTGCAAAGAGGGGTCTCTATCAGTTCAGTCAGGTACATTTTTTACAGCATTTTGTCCAGTTTGGTTAAAATATTCATTTTTAGATTCAGCTCTGATGATTTTTGTATTCCCTCCTTAATTTGTACATTTTCCTGTTAGCGGGCAATAAATGATGGGCTTATTTTGTTACAGAAGCTCTCAGCAGACACACATCCACACATATTACTAACTCAGTTTTCATGAGATAAGTCATTTCAGTTGTTTCTCAATACCTCCATATCTATCTTTCATCCCGAGAGTTGAATAAGCCAACAAACAATCACAGACCTAACTTACCTGTGGATAATGGCAGCATGTCATGGTCTGACCTATCACAATAAAAAAATCTATCATTTTGCTTTATAGACTGCCAGAAACAAGCAAAAATGGATTAACACAAAGAAAATGAAGTTTAGGATGCATGTCTGCAAACGGTGTCGATATGCTGTAATATCTAGGTTCACATGTTTAGTTTAGTAGCCTTTTATTAGATTATTACTGGGATAAAGTGGTTCTTTTAGTGAACAGTTTTAAATAACTTGTGTATGAGTCCCAGGAATAGTAGCCTTCACCAAGACCAGGAAATAGTCAGGACAGCTGAGGATCAGACGTGTTGACGAGCCTCAAGCTATGATGCTGGATTGAAATTTCAGTGAAGAATGACCAGAGACCAGAAACTTTGATCTGCAGTACCTGTCCCTCAAGAAGAAACCTTGAGAACAGTTTGTAGTGCTCCAGGCTGTCTGGATATTCCTTCTCCACTGCTGGAAGCTGCCATCCAACACGGACTGCAGGAGGGACAGAGAAAAGTACACAAATCATGAGAAATAACAAACCATTACCACAGCATGGGTATTCATCAGCAGCAAACTTACAGAAGGTGCTTGAACGGTGACACCTGATAGTGCCGGAAGATGAACAGAACCACGGTGATGGTGTCTCTAGAGGAGGGCCAAAATGACAATACTGAGGCAGAAGCTGAGGGACCCACTCTGCTTCTACTGCTGACACACCTGAGAGATGAAAATATCAACAGACTCAATCATCAGCCAGCAAACTTCAATCAATAACAACAGCAGTGTAGACAACTTGAGATAGACATGGCTGTCTTTTTGTTGTTTCTCTTTAAAAAGAACAAGATGTCACTTCATTTTATTCTGAATAAATTTGGTAGCCTCAAACTTTTTCTTGATTAAATCTGCTTCCAGCCCTTCTCTGTATCTAAAAGTTCTCTCTTATTCTAATGACATATAAAGTTATCTGGTGTTTTCACAAGGCTGATTTACCTTTCATGTACATCTTGGTTGTCTCCATGATCTCCTGGTAGACGACAAACTCAGGCAGAGTTTTAAACAGTGCAGAGGACGGATGAATGAACACCGGATCATCCATAAGGGGCGTCTGTGAGCAAAAACAGGGAAAAGTTGAAGAGGTAAAGTGTAGGAATGCAGACTCTTTTCTATCAGAGTAACAGTTTGACAATTTGCTTACCTTGTATCCGTTTTTCCATTTAGGGTCTAGTATATCTTCAGCCTGTACACGCCTTGCCAGGTGATCTCCCAGTCCAGCCAAAACTATCTGCCGCAAGCAGACCACCTGATGCTCTGTGGGAGGAGCCATCTTTGGATCCACAAAAACTCCCACCTCTGGACACACAACGTTCACTAGGATGAGAGAAAACAATCTTTGGTTTAAGATCTGAAGAGCAATACATGTCAGGATTTCTCTGTGTTGTGTGTTTACCTGCATTAGTAAGCTGTCCTCTCAGCCTCCTGATCTCCACCATTGCTTTATACCTCAGTCCATTCTCCTCACAAAACTTCGGGGTACAGCCAGCAAACTCACAAGCACCAACGGCACCTATAACAATATGTTCATAGAAATATTATTGCATTCCTATAAATAATACTTTAAATAAAATCTTCTTGCAAAATGATATTTTTCTGCATTTTTGCATACATTTTATATCTATATCTTATATTTCATGTCTCCTATTTGTATCTTACATCAGTCAAATAAAGGGCATCCTGAGGTGAAATTGCCCTGAAGTCCTTCTTTATTCTACCAAAAAAAGAAAGTTTCTAAGCCACATTGTGGGTCCTATTCAGATTAAAACAGGACCTAACAAACTCTACTAGCCTATACTACAGCACTGCCCGTCTGCCATTACAATCTGAAGAAAAAGTAAACGTACCCAGCATGACCATGAGGTCACCCAGCAGAAGAGATGCTCCTTGTCCGGCCCACAGCCTCCTCATCTGGGTGAGCCGAGCTCGGCGCTGGGTAAGCTTTGTGCTCTCATCTTCACTGCCTGCAGGTCTGCAGGGAAACAAAAGTGTCAAGAGAATTGTTTTTAAAAATAAGCTGAATGAGAACACAAGTAATATTTAAAGACGTTGTATCTCTTTATGTTGCCTTTTTGTGTTGATCAATCTAAAATTTGTTGTCTTGTGCACTAATAAACATTAGAACAGACGTGTCCTCACCTGTCAAGGTCTTCAAAGAGCTCTCTGACCGTCATGGCGGCTACCACAGCGATGACATACGGCAGACAATCCTGCTGTTTACCCAGAGCTAACATTTTAGCATAACGAGGAGCCACAGGGAAGGAAGCCATGGCTCTGCCCAGAGGGGTGATGGGACAGCTCAGCCTCGCTTGCTCCATCTCTTTTACCCTGATGAGAAATAAAACAAGCTTGTTGAGCTCATTTGATAAAAGAAAGTAGCTCAGTTTTTAAAACGGGGTTAAAAATGTATTCAAAAAAGCTTTGTTGAACTGTTAAATATTCATATAAAAGGACAAAAATGCATATAAATAAAGTTTTTACTGGGTATGACTGTTAGATGACCTTATATATAAATAAATGCCTGTTTTATTGACATGACTTTCATTGAAAGGAAAATTTCTGAGAATCAGAGTCCTAATAAAAAACTACAAGCCTTAAACTTTACCCAAACTAGTCTTTTAAACAATATTACACTACATTAAACCAGATGTTTTGATCTGGGTAGATATGGCATTAGACAGTGCTTTACCTTCCTGTGCGAGGCGGCTCTTTTAGTGCTCCCAGTGAGACTAATAATTGCTCAGCTGCAACCAGAGCCTCTGCAGAGGGGGGCGTAGGGAACGGGAAATTCACCACCTGCATTAAAAATATAGACCATTATGTTTATATATTAGCTGTTGTGTTCTTGTCTGCAGCAGCTTTCCATTAAGAAGCTGTTTTCTAAGTTTTTTCTTTCGCTATTCCCGACCTTGTCGATGTTAAGGTCCTTCATCTGTAAAACCAGGTCCTCCACAGGTCTGCGGGTGATCTCTGCCTCTGAAAACAAACTGAAGTCTCCAAAAACTGCAGATGAGTACAATCTGCACCAACAACACAGGAACAGAAATAAACACGTCAGGGTTTTCCTTCTGTAAAGAAAATAATGAAATGAATAATGAATAGTGAAAAATCTGATCACAGAGTTTCTGAGTGTCCTGACCTGTAGCAGTGCCCAGGCTCTGTTCTTCCCGCCCTTCCTGCTCTCTGATTGGCTGAGGCCTGTGAGGTCCATGTGACCTTGAAGGATGACACGCCAGTGACTCTGTCATAGAAACGTTTTTTGACTCGACCACAGTCTACCACATACTTTATACCAGGGATGGTGAGGGACGTCTCGGCTACATTAGTTGCCACCACACACAGACGAGTCCCGGGTGGAGGAGACCTGAACACCTGCAGGTACGGACACACAGGTACACAATGTCATTGTATATTTTCAAATGTATTCTATAAATGATTTCTCAAATGATGAACTTGTACAGTGCAGATACATCTACATGCATCAAAGTTTAAATGTAGATCTGAAATCTTAAAAGTCTATAAAACTACATCCTCAAATGGATCAACCCTTTATCCATTTTGTACTGATTGATTCTTGTTAATCTTACCTTAGCCTGCTGCTCTGGAGCTAACAGAGAGTACAGAGGAAGCACATAGAGAGGAATAGAGGGGTCGGCCTTCTCCTCTACAGAGACAAAACACAGAGCTGAATTATTAAAAGAACTTTTCTGATATATTTCTGATTATTTATGAAGAATTATCTATTTGTTGTGGCTTGCCTGTGTCCTCTGGATCATCTCCAATGTCGACATCCGAGCCTTCGTCCTCCTCATCACAGATCCCTGCCTCTCTGTCCTCGTCTCCTTCATCAACAGGGAGGGCAGAGTAGTTATCCAGGTCAATTCGAGGCAGAGCCTAGAGACAGAGATAGCATTCTTTATATGTTAGAAATATCTGTTAAATGTAAATTAAAGTGGCCTTTCAGGATGTTTTTGTAAAACCTGACTTACAACAGGCTTCTTCTGTTTGGATTTCTTAAATTTCCTCATTGCCTCTGATGTGTCTGCTTCTTCGTCTTCATCTGAGCAAAAAGAAATTGCAATAAACGACATAAACTCTATGCCTTAAGATTCGTGTTAGAGTGTAAGGGAGCAGACAGGTGTGTGTTTCACTCACCTGTGGTTGTGTTTCCTTTCCTGAAGGGGAAAGCTTTTCTCAGTCTTCTGCACAGACTGTGGACCTCGGCCTGACCAGTCAGAAACACCAGGATACCTCCTGAAGATGAGACATGAGGGTGATGCTGAGTGTTTCTGAAGGTTAAACTCCACCAACTGAAATTTACGCTGCTTTCTAGAAAGACTACACTAATCAGTATTACTAAATATTAACTTGAACTGGGCAGTGAGTTAGATATCCATGCTCTGAATTGGAAAAAAACATGAATTAGTTAAAAGAAATAGAAAAAGGCATTCCTTTAAAAACAAAAGAAAATCATCTCATAAATGTGACTGTGTGAACCTGGAGGTAGCATCCGGTGGATCTTGCAGGTTTTGTGGAAAACTTCTCCAGTGTAATCCTCCATCGGGGTGCGTTTATTAAAATGTATTGTGACTGGAAACTGGCGAGCATCCACCTTGATAACGGGGGGAGGCGTCCGAAAAAGTTTAGTGTTTTCTGTGAAGTCCTCCACTCGCAGAGTAGCCGACATGACCAGCAGCTTCATGGGTAAACCTTTCTGCAGAGATATGGAGGAAATGAGATAAGAATAGGTTTAAAATAAATAACAGTCAAAGATAGTCATACAGATCTGTGATTAAGGAACAGAAAAAATAAGCAGAGCAACTTCCCACACTAAATCCTTCTCACAGAGCACATTCACTCACCTTGTTTCTCAGAGGGACAATACGAGATAAAAGTCCAATGAGGATGTCTGTGTACACACTCCTTTCGTGGGCCTCGTCGATGATGATCACACTATACCTCTGCAGCAGGAAATCCTACCAGACACGACAGAGTCAGACAATGCAGAGACATAGAGGCAGTCAAAGACTCAACTTTCTCTCACAAAAAATATTATCCTCATACTCTCTCCTCTAAATACTGATTTTTAAGGCAAGATTATAAATATATTAAGATTAATACTACTTTTAAGCAACTTTTTCAAATTTCAAAGGGATGACATCAAACTCAGGTAAAGAATTTAGAGCTTTGGGGTTAAGTTTAAGTTTTTTAATCCCAATTTTCAACCAAATAAAATCTGAATGAAGAACTGCATTGCTCACTGTAAAGTGTAAAGAACTGAGGTGTTGGTAGCCTAGAAGCTAAGCTTGTGCACTCTACAGACTGTTTCCTTGACATTCAAAGCCCAGGTTCAAATCCAGCCTGTGGTTCCTTTCACAAATGTCATTCCCCTCTTTATCCAGTTTTTGACTCTACTGACTGTCCTATCTTTCTAATAAAGGGATACAAGCAAAAATAAATCTAAAAAAAAATGTAAATGTTTTTTGGATTGTAAGTTTTCAGTGGCAGATAAAGATGCACATAGCCATTTCATTCACAAAAAAAACTTCAAGACACTTTCAGCTTTTTAGCTACAAAAAGGCTACATGTAGAAAGGAGCTACATGGGGATGCAGTGGTTGTTGTTGTGGCCTCACAGTGAGAAGATTCCTAGTTTAAATTCCCCTGCTGCGTGGAGTTTGCATGTTCTCCCTGTGCATGTGTGGGTTCTTCCCTCTCTTACTGATTGTTGACTCCTCAAAGTCTGAATGGCGGTAGATTAGAAACAGTGGTAGCAAAGCCATGAAATGCGATAGCATTATGTGCTTCAAAAACCATGATGTGCTCTCAAGTTTTATGCCACATTGCAGTCCTTTCTATCTTATGTGGTAACAATAGATGATAATGATACCATAACATCTAACTGATGACCCTAAAATGTCCTCTAAAAAAATTAATTTATTTTAGTTGTTTTTTCCATATTTTTGTTTTTCATTTTTATACTCCTCCTTTCTTTCAATCAAACCTAATGTTAAATGATTTTTTGTATTGTTGAACTTGTCTGTTGTTTTAATACTATAGAAAAAAGGCTGACATTTCTTAAATGGTAATTATTTTTATACTCAGATAAAGAATAAAAAAACAAGTGTAGGCCATGTTTATATAATCTTTTTTCTTCTCAAAACTGTACTTTGTTTATGTGAAAATGTCAATAAAAGAGACCTTCAACAACAACAAAAAAATTAAAACATGATTTATGACTTTTAGCCAGAAATCAATCTGTGACAGAAAGAGCTGTAGTGTGCTTGTCTGTAAACATATTCTTCACACGTTCACTAACGTATTACACATTTTATAGGTAAGATTCATTCGCCCACTTATTGTGATGTCAGTTTATGACATTTCTAGTCACAAGATAGAGTAATTTTTCCAGTTTGAGAGAAAGGGAAAGAGTCAGACCTTTAAAGGCATGAGTGGTATAGATAGATGGATGAATGTGGGTATCAGTGAATGCTTTCTCTGTCATGTTTACACTTTGTAATAAAACTCTGGGGAGTAAAGATACCTTCTGAATCTCCTTCAGAAGAACACCATCTGTCATGAACTTGATCTTGGTGTCGCTGGTGACGTTTCCTTCATATCGAATCTGGTACGACACCACCCTGAAAACACAGAAACACAAACATCGGCCATGCAAATATTTCTTTTTTTATTGTAATATTCTCTGTTTTTTTTTTTGTCTCCAAGCTTTGTCGCTGATATTTTGAATATTCCCAGTGAGCAAACTTTGTTTACCTCGTGGACAGGTTCATCTCTTTGGCGACTCTGTGTGACATACTGACAGCTGCCACTCTTCTCGGCTCTGTGATTCCGATTATCCCAGTGCCACTGCAGGAAAGAGAAAGAAATGACTGTAACAAAATGAAAGACTTTTTTTCCCTGTTAAATATCCTGTGTTTGATTTACTGCACCAAAATGACCGTTACATACTTGGCGTAGCCGGCTTCATAGAGAAACTGAGGCACTTGTGTGGTCTTTCCACTTCCTGTCTCACCACAGATGACGACACTGGGGTTTTCTCTCACTGCCTCCATGATGACCTGCTCCTCTGCCAGCACTGGGAGCTTCAGTCGAGCTTCCTGAAGAAGATTATGAATGTTTGTAATTCAACAAGCTAAAGAATATCCCATAGTTATACAGTAATGTACAGCAAGCACAACAACATCAAACATACCTGTATTTCCGGTGTTCTATCAACAGGAACAAAGATGGCCGGCTGTGATGGTGTCTTGTTTTGGACTTTCTCCTGAGCTGAAATCTTTTTCTCATTCTGTCCGTCTTGTTCTACTTTAAGTTTTTCTTCCTCCACTTCTTGTTTGTCGTCTGTCTCCTGAGGGGGGTCTGGGGTTTCTTTGGATTCACTCGCTGTGGTCTCTTTCAGTGTCTCATCAGCGTTGTCTTCATCAGAGGAGGAGGTGTCAAGCTCACTACTTTCTTCTGCCTTTTGCTCTTCTTCCTCCTCTTTCCACTTTCTTTTTCTGTTCGCTCCACTAAGGCTGCTGATCTTCAGCTCCGAGTCTCCATCTTTTACTTCCTCCAATGACCTGGAATTGAGATTAATAAATGTCTCCAGAGGCCAGACCTTTATCCTCTGATAATTCAAATGTATCTCTGTTTGGGTAATTACTGAATTTGTGCACTTACTGTTTGGTCTGGTAGAGTTTGTCTCCTGTTCCTAGTTTGGATGTGGTGTACAGAAGCTTCAGTTCAGACTCTGGAAGCTGAACCTCGGCCAGTTTGGTCAGGATGTCTGCTCTCTGAACAGGATACACAGAAGGACAGGTAAGTGAGGCTGTGAACTACGTTTTTGTTAGCAGAGCTGGTGCGTGTTAAAAAAGTAGATATCGAATGAAGCCCGCGTTGTCAATATACAGTAAGGTTGAGCAATTAATATACATTTAGATTATATCTCAGACACAGTATGTTCTAGTGTAATTTCAAATTGAAGAAGATGCAATATTTTCTTATCCTGAAATATGCCAAAGTACCAGAACAATTATTTTGCTACAGCAGCAGAGTCATCATAAAAACATTTAACATGCAAAAACTGGCATTTTTTAAAAGAATGGTTTACAAAAATCCTACTTTCTTGTTTTTGTTTTTCTAAATCAAAATGAGAATCACACAAATAATCATTCCCTTCAAAACAAAAACTATACTGAATTTGTAATATGAGGCAAAATAATTTGTAATCACAAAAAAAAAAATCACATTTTAAAGCGCAATATTGGGAAAAAATGCAATTACATTATTTTCCCAAACCGTCCAGCCCTAATGTACATTGTAATGATACAGACAGATTATCAAACTTTGATACAATTCTAGTACAATAAGTTGATATCTCTTTCTTTCAATATTACAAAAACAAAAATAGAAGACCTATGCGTCCATAATTTGGTCATTTCTTGTTATAAATTGACAAAAACTGATGGCAAGCTGCAGCACAGTCTAACTTGTACAAATATGTACATTGGAAACAGTTCAGCCCTAAAACATTAACAATGTAATTGTGCAATTCATAAATTGCTTCCTCTCCTTCTCTCTAAGCTTTGGTTAAACATGTGGCTGAAGATCTGAGGTGTTTTTTAAACCTTGGTTCTTTTAGACACTATTGGTATTAAATTAATAGAGATCTTATCATAATAAAGTAGGTGGATTATACAGACTCAAAATTTTGAGTTGCAATCTTTGTTTGTATGGTGCCAGTTCATAACCAACGCTATCTCGAGGCACTTTACAAAGAGGGCAGAGTCTAGACTGTACTCTCTGATGTAGCCTACAAATAGAAAGACCACTGCTAATCACCAAGAGCTCAGCACTAGCTGTGTTTAGCCTCGTAACAATGGCAAGAGAAATCTTCCCTTTAACAGGCAGGAATTATACATTGACTGTCTCATAATGCATACAGATTTATCAAACTCATCACCTTAAATGCACATGTTCAAACTTTACAGAAAGACAGCAAAAACATGCATTCAAAAAGTACTTCATAATAGACAGTGGCCCAACACAAATCAAAGCATGCGAATAATACCAAACCATCAAATCCAACTGAGGCAGCACAGTTTTGATGTTTTTGATACAAATGTGTTTTGGTGAAATTGTCAAAATTCTGATACTTAATAGTTTTCAACAATAATACAATTTCATTTTAATGATTGGCAGTCCAAAAAGTAAATCTATGGACATGTGTATGAGAGAGTAATACATGCATAAATACACTGGCAACATGTCAGTACTTCAATGTTATCAACACATTTGTGTGATTAAGACAGTGTGCAGGAGTTTCATTTTGATAACTGAAAGAAGAAACTACCCAACAATGGGTGCTTAAAACATCTTTTTGATGCCATGGTATCTGGACAGATGTTTCTATCATTTATTACAAAGATTAAAACAGGATTAAACTCTAAAGACATGATTCGTCTGTGTATGTGCTGAGTGGATTGATGGTTAAATACCAGTCCTAACTGCAGGTATAAGCTGAATGATCTTTGTATCTAACCTGGGCTTTCTTCTCCTTTCTCTCCAGCACTTTCTGCAGCTCTTTCCTCTGTTTCTTGGTGAGGGGCTTCTTGGTGGTCACAGGTGTCACTGAGGATTTCTTCTTCTTGGCTTTGTTGGCTGGGAGGACCAGAGCGTTGCTCTCATCTACACCTTTCAGTCTGCCTCCATCTGGTGAAAGCAAAGCCCTGAGACTGTTACAAACCAAAACTAGATAAATACATATCCCATTATAAATATAAGGACGAATGTCTCACCTTCTAGCTCCAAAACAATCTCTGATTTATCTTCATCTGCGGGCTGTTTAGCCTCACTTTGTTGTCTTCCCTTCCAGTTGTGTTTCTTCCGTAGTTTGCCCATTTTAACTGAGGTCTAGGAAAAAATAAATGACAAACTATCTTTACTAATCCCAAACCTGGGGAATAATGTGAGACACAGAGGAAAAAGCCAGCCAAAAACGAGCTACCAAGCAAACAAAAGCTAGCAATAACAACACAAACTTCCGCCACACAAGCTAGTTATTCTTTACAGATACTAAAAATACTTACCTTAGAATTCAAACAGACCAAAGAAATGCATGAAAGTTTAACAGTAGACGTCTGAGACTTCTGCGGCCAGTAACCTCACGTGTAAACATACACGAGTCCGTTGGGTTTAAGAGTCCGAAGCTAAACATTGTCACAGCAGAAAGTTCCGCGTTAAGAACTAAATGGAAATAATCCCAAACTACTTTGCCTTTTATCACTGCTGCTTTGTTAGATGTTGTACATAAAAAAAACTTAAAAGTTTTTTGACCTGTTATAGGTTGAAAACGATGCCTCGTTTGCCTGTCCAGATTAACTTGTGTAGTAAAATCTATAAATAGAACTCGCTCCAACATCATCTCACTTACTAACACATATTTATAAACGATGTCCACTCATTTTTTCGATTTGATTTATTTCTAGTTTTACATACAATTCACGAGGTTAAAAACAGAAATGTTAAAAAAGAAGATTAACAAAAAATATTCAATATATTGACGTTTAATAATATAGTTCCACATTAAGATGTCTGAAATTTGACGCAGAGTTACATGGTATAACCTACATCACTTCATTTTTAAGCTGATAAACAGCTAGCAGATATATACATTGGAATGGAAATATAAGTGCATCTCAAAAACGTTAGAATATCATGTAAATGCTCCTTTTCCCCATGATTTACGTCAAAAAGTTCAACTTCAAACTACAAATTCTAGATTGATCTCGTTCAAAATGAAAAATTTCAAGACTTTTTTGTTTTAATCCTGATGATTACAGCCTACAGCTCATGATAATCTACAACTGACTGTCTTAAAATACTGGAATACTGTATAATTGTCTGATTTGCAAAGGTTTCCCGAGTCTTCACTTTCTCACTGTGGTCCAGTTCACACAACCACAATCACGTGGAAGACTGCTGACTTGACAAATGTCCAGAAGACAATCACTGACACGTTCACAAGGAGGGTAAGCCACAAAAGGTTACTGTTGAAAGGTCAGGCTGTTCTCAGAGGCTGTATCAAAGTGTATTCATGGAAGCTGACAAGAAGAGGAAAGTGTGGCAAGAAAAAGTGCACAAGCAACAGGGATGACCTCAGTCTTCAGAGGATTGTTACACAAAGCAGATTCAAGAACTTAGTGCAATTTCACAAGCTGTGAATGGAGGCTGGAGTCAGTGGATCAAGAGCCACCACACACAGATGTGTCCAGGAAACAGGCTACAAGTGTGGTGCTCTTATGTGGAGCCAATCCTGAACCACAGACAACATCATAAGCATCTCACTGAGATAAAGAGACAAAGAACGGGACAGTTGCTCAGTGGTCTAAAGTCCTGTTTTCAGATAACAGTAGATTTAGAATTTCATTTGGAAACCAAGATCCCAGAGTCTGGAGGAAGATCTGAGAAGCACAAAATCCAAGGTGCTTGAAGTCCAGTATGAAGTTTCTATGGTCAGTGAGGGTTTGGGGTGCCATGTCATGCCATGCTGTTGGTCTACTGTGCTTTATCAAGTCCAGAGTCAACGCTGTCAGCTATCTTCCTGGAGATTTAGAGCAATTCATGCTTCCATCTGCTGAGAAGCTTGATGGAGATACTGATTTCCTTTTCCAGCAGGACTTGGCTCCTGTTCACAATGAAGCCAGAACTACCAGAAACTGATTTGTTGACCATGGCATTACTGTGTTTGATTGGCCATCCAATCAGTCTGACCTGAATCAGAGAATCTCTGGAGAAATGTCAAAAGCAAGTTGAGAGACACCAGACTCAACAATTCAGACAAGCTGAAGGCTGCACAGACTGATTGGCTTCATGCCACCATAGATGCATTAATTTGTTTAAAAGGCATTACAAACAATTACTGAGTGCATAAATGAGCATCATTTTCCAGAGGGTTGACACTTCAGTATCATAAATCCATCTTTGGACTGATATTTTCATGATATTTTAATATTTCGAGATAGTGGATTATTGTGACCCCACCACCTCCAGTGGGATAAGCAGTATAGAAAATGGATGGATGGATGGATATTGTGAGCTGTAAGTCATAATCATCAAGATTAAAACAAGTCTTGAAATATACAGGTCCATGCAAAGATTACCAGGCGTTAGAAAAGTTAAGTAAACATTCACACGTTTCTCAACCCTAAAAAAGCTTTAAGAATACTAAAGTCAATCTCTTAACCATATCTGATTTTGATTAAGTACTTCTGGTGGGAGGGAGTGGAATGAATGTATAATAAAGCTCAACTTATCCACAATTTTACCACCAATTACTGGTGCACCAGGGGTCCCTGGGTATTATAAAATATCTCATTAATGTATGACTGAAGAAATCTTTATCAAAATTTTAGCAGTTTTTAAAAAATAACATCATCCAGTATACCGTAATCTTACTCTGAAGTTCAATGTATTTCATGCTAAAGTGTAGACTAATCTTTGGCTCTTATGGCAGCTTTATTTCTACCTTGATTCACAGGTGTATACAGGAGAATAAGGTGGTCACAAAACAAACACTGAGTGCTGACACAGTAAAAAGAAAACAACTGACAGAACAGCTTCAGTGTTATAAATCAGTGCATAGAGAGGTGGTCAAATGTAACAGACGTTTTCATACTTAAACCATTCCTCTTGTGTCATATTCGGACCCTTTGCTTGTCCTTAGTTTTATTTGCTCTAAATTGTCACCTGAATGTACGTAAAAAAGATTTTTAGAATTGAAGTCAAACTTCAAAAACATAGAAGGAACTTTTTCTGTCCAGTGTGCAAATGATTAACTACTCTTCTCTTCTGTTAGGTAAAAAAATCAGACACAGCTCAATCTCAGATGCTGCTGTCATTTAAAGGAGCATAGTCGTTCTCCCTCTGACTCTCCCCCGCGGTGAAGCTCTCCTCCCTGGTCCTCCTGGCCTCTTTGGAGAGCCTCTCAAACCTCCTCAGGAACATGATCAGAGCCACCAGAAGAGCCGTCTGCACCAGCACAAACACAAACAGACACGCCTGAGAGGTCAGAGCCAGGTCACAGTACCAGTAGTGACAGGAGTCCAGCACCTCCTCCTCCATTAAATACACCACCATCCGTCCTCTCAGGCTGAGCGGGGAGCTGCAGGTGACTCCCAGGTGTGACCTGAGGCTTGGGGGCTGATGCAGCAGCCAGGACCGCAGGTAGAGGATGCCACAGTCACAGACCCAGGAGTTACCATGGAGGGAGATGGAGCGCAGCGAGGGTAGGTCGTCCAGGAGCCCGTTAGGGAGGTGGGTGAGAAGGTTGTTGTGGAGGTGGAGCTCAGTGGTGGCTACAGGGTATCGTGCTGGCAGAGAGGAGGAGGTCAGAGATCTGCTGCTGCAGTTCACCTGGCTGCCCTGACAGGTGCAAAGGCGAGGGCAGGCCGAGGCTGACGACAGGCTGACGAGGAGCAGACTAAGGAGCTGGAGTCCCTTCATGATGACCGATCTCTGGAGAGAAGAGGGGGGGTTAGTTTCATCTGAACAGCTGTGGAAAAGTATTCATCAAGTAAAAGAACAAACATCGGGTTATATATATAAAAAATAAAAAAATAAATTACACATTAAACATCTGTATTTGACATCTCTATTCTTCTGTAAAAGTGGTCCATCTTGTTTTTGGATTACAGCTTCTCTTAGGACTATTAAAAAACACAATAGGTATATGTAAGAGCAGCAAAGATAGATTTGTCCACAGGGGGTGCCAGAATCAACACAAACCAAAAGTAACTCACAGGAGCTTTAATATTAGGGCCATACTGTTACATTGTATCGCTGAACTTTAACCTTATTTTAAATACTCTTGGCTAGTATATTGAATCCACAACCTTTAGTCTTAACATTTAGTCCAAGCATTTCTTTCTTGCCTAAATTTTCTACTAAATTGTGGTAGTATGTTCTACGCACCCTGCCAAACCTGCAGTTCCTGCTTTCTACATCTGAGAGACAGAATAGCTACAGCTGCATTGTTTTTTGATAGATTTATCCACAGTGGAGAAATGTCACAGATTTTGAATGTCCAACGAAAACTAAATTACATTTTAGTCTAGTTTTAGTCATCACAGATCTATTTTTGTTAGTCTTAGTCCAGTTTTTGTCATGGAAAAAAGGCTGCCGATGAATAGTTTTAGTCACAGTTTTAGTCAACGAAATTAACACTGCTGTGAACAAGAGATCTCACAAATGCATCTCAGAATTTTTCTTCAAACTTTGCACAAATGTCGACTCTAACTCAGAAATGAACTGGATACATCTGGAGATCAAAGGTCATGGTGACCTTAAATCTTGTGAGCACGATATTTCAGGAGTGCAAGGGTGGATTTTTGTCAACTTTGGTACAAACCTATACTTAGACCTATGGATGAGGTTATTTGATTTTGGAGGTCAAAGGTCATTATTTCATGTATCAATTTGACATCCATGCACTTAACTAGCTCTGTTATCCAAAGTTTATTACAAAACATGCCCCTACTAACCTTGCAAAGCATATGGATACACCCGTTTCCGTGTTTCTCACTGGCGAATCCATCTTGCAAAGCTCCCGCCTGAACTGTTTGGGCCCGGTTGAAAAGTGACCGTCACGGCTACGTCACATGTTTTGTTGCTCTGATTGGCCAGTAAAGATGTGACAGACAGAACATTTATCCAATCATGCACCGAGGTTTTTTCAAAGGCTCTGCCCTTTCCCAAACGCTTAGTATTGAAGGTTTTCCAGATGGATGTGTGAAACAAATCCATCTGGCATGTCAGGTTATGCACCTACATTATTAAGAAAATAAGATTAATACCAACCATTACCACAAACCACCCCAGCCCTAACCTTGCAAAGCAGATGGATTTGCCTGTTTTCATGTTTCTCACCAGCAAATCCATCTTGCAAAGCTCCCATCTTAACCATTATGGCCCGGTTAGAAAGTGACAGGACCAATCAGCAACAAGGGGCAATGATTTTGGGCGCGGCGGGGTCTAACACAAGCAAGCAGCAACAAGAGGCTGGTGTAATTATGGTGGACAGTTCTTCGTTAAAAGAACAAAGAACAGCAGTGAGTTGTTTTCTTTTTTAAAAAACGACAAAGGTCGTGTACTGACATGTCTACAGTCGCAATGGTTCGCGTTATGCAGTTCCGTATGGAGTTTACTCCTCGGTAGCTGTGCAGCTCGGTAGTGGCTACATCACGTGTTTTGTTGCTCTGATGGCCCGTAAAGATATGACAGACAGAATGTTTATCCAATCACCCTCCGAGTTTTTTTTTTTTTCAAAGGCTCTGCCCTTCCCCAAGCGCTGTCTATGGAAGGTTTTCCAGATGGATGTGTTTCACACATCCATCTGGCGTGTCAGGTTACCCCAGCCCTTCTTCTTCACCCAACGCTGTACTTTTACTGTCCAGCAGTTCTGGACTTTGCAGAGGCATAATCCAGGGTCAAGTTTTATTGTAAAAAAAAATATAGAAAAACAGCAAATCACAGTAAGGGAGACACATTTTGCATTATTTATGGTAACACATGTTAGATTATATAATAAGCTTGTTCTTGAAGAAGCTGTGTTGAATTTGAACAAAAAACCCTTTCAGAATTGACCACACAGCTTATATTCAGTCATTATCTGGTCAAAGGAGGCAAATGTTTGATCAGTGTAAAGAACTTTTTTCTGTATTTTGTTCCCATGTCGGGCACAAGCAACTTAACAACTGGTGTTAGAAAATGATCATGACAGAAGCCATTTCTGCAGGGCTTTTTCATTCTAAAGTGCATCAGTCATCACCTCTTGACCTTACAAATGTCACTCATTTTGCCCCTAGTGATACAAAAATGTCTCTGCCCTCTTCAGCATCCAAATATCTAAAATCTAGCCAGCCTGAAGATTTGGATTAAAACCACTGTCATGTTACATATTTTTAATGTTTATCATGCACTGAATTGTGAGCCGCAGTGCTGCTCTGATAAACTGATCCTAACATTTCAAAGTGTTTTTGTGTGAGTTTAAAGCTGATGTTGACACAAAACACATAAAAAAATACAAGATAAACTCAGAGCCGGCTGAGAGAAGCCTGTGCAACATTCATATGTCTATTTTTTGGAAGTAATGGGTTAAAAGATCTGTAAGATGATGTGTTGTACATTTATGAAGTTGCACAAAAAGACAAGATTCAAGTTAAATATATCAGATTTTTAAAATAAAGTCTGAGTCTTTTTACCTTCGGAGCTGTGTGTCCCCAGGAGAAGGTTTCACTTCTTACAGTCGCTCTGAGAGGCTGAGTTCGTGTGTGCGTGTGTTTTCAGCAGCTGGCTCTCACTGATAAAGAAAAGTGTCAAAAACGGACCAAGAGACACTTGTGTAGAGACAGACACAAATTCAGGCTGCTAACTGAACAAAGGAAGTACTTTATCTCAAAGTTTTTAATGTCTCATGAATTTCACAGAAACAGGGGAATTTACCAGAGACTTAAATAAACTGGCACTTATACTGGTGCTTTTATGCCTCTGTTTTTATATGCCTCTCTTTTTTATATTTGACCTTGTACCTCCTAAATGTATTAACTTCATCCTTGAGTCAGAGTGGACATTTGAGGAAAGCTTGGAGAAAATCTCTAAAAGCATACCGTGATGTTAAATCACCTTGAAATCTGACCTTCAACTTCTGAAATCAAATAAGTTGATCCTTGATAAGGACCAATGACCTTTGTCTTTGACCTAAAAGAATGGATGTCTGAGCAAAGCTAAGAGGAAACCTCGTAAAGCTTTTTGGTTACCTCTCTTAGAAAGAGGCTGAGCTCCAGAGATCCTATGTGGAGATGGGACAAACTTCTAACCTGACGCGCCAGATCTGGTAAACTGTTAATAGACAGGGTTTGGGAAAGGGCAGAGGCTTTGGAAAAAAACTCAGAGTGTGATTGGATGAACGTTCTGTCTGTTACATCTTTACAGGCCAATCAGAGCGACAAAACACATGATGTAGCCGCTACCGAGAAGTAAACTCCATAGAGAACTGCATAATGCCAACCATGGCGACCGTAGACATGTCAGAACACGACTTTTGTCGTTTTTGAAAAGAAAACAACTCACTGCTGTTCTTTGTTCTTCTTTTAACGAAGAAATGTCGTCAAGTTCTGATAAAACTTACACTTAAGCAGCATCCATGCTAATGTCTTCCGCCATAACTGCACCAGTCTCCGGTGAACCTTAGGCCCAGTCTGGGGCTGTGAAGCACCCAGCCAAGACAACACAGGGGTGGCTTAAAGACAACTCTGTGAATGTCCTAGAGTGGCCCAGCTACTGATTTGAACCCATCGCACATTTTTGAAGATACCTGAAAATGGCTGTGCACCAACGGTCTCAGCCCAACCTGACAGAGCCTGAGGGGATTTCCAAAGAAGTATGGCAGAAAATCCTCTAATCCATGTGTAAAGCTTGTTGCTTCATATTAAATAAGACTTAAGGCTGTAATTGCTGCCAAAGGTGCTTCAACTAAATCCTGAGTAAAGGGTCTGAATATGTCACTGTGATATATTTGTGTTTGTTTTTTTTCTTGAAGGAATTTGCAAAAATCTCTGAATTTCTGTTTTCACTTTGTCATGATGTGGTACTGGGTATTGATTGATAAAAATAATAATAAATTTAAATGACTGCAATATTAGGCTCCAACATATTAAAATTTAAAAAGTGAAGGGGGTTAATGCTTTCTGAATGCACTGTTACCTCCAAATACAATAACTCATCCTTGAGTCAGAGTAGCCTACATATGCACCAAGTTTGAAGAAAATTCCTTAACCCGTCCTTGAAATACTGTGTTCACAAGACCAGACCATTTTAACTACCCGCGTTATCCAGAAATGTTCTTTAGGCAAGTTACAGGTAACCTATATGGTAATAATGCAAAATAAAATAATAACTTACCTGGATATGAATGAGGTGCCTCCAAATTTTCTTATCAATAGGGAAATACTGATAGTGATCTTTTTGTGAAACTACAAGGAATAAAGGAAGTACCAAGTAAAACTTATATCAAGAACTGTGATTCAAGTTATATGGAATATCTTTTTCCATAAAATCTGCTCTCTTCTAATATAGGGTTTTATTGATCTCTGCATTCACCTCTGCCATCACTCTCTACAAATAAAAATACTGACAAATTTTTCATCTATGTGATTTGCAGAATTATTCTTCACAGATATTATTTTGGTATTTTTATGTAAACAGAACGAGGTTAAATAAATAATTTGATTAATAATTAAACCTGGGATTATATCCTTGATCATATAATTTATTCATTTGTCATAAAAAGGAGAACAACGCTAAAAGTTTGGAATTAATTTAGTAGATGACGACAAGTCCATGACTTGTTGCAAATTCAGATGCTTGAGGTAGGGGTCAACTGATAATCAGCATGGTGGATGATTGAGGCTGATTTATAGCATTTGGGTGACGGGGTTTATTTTAGCGAGAGCCAAAAAGGGCACTACTACTGCAAGGTGTGTCTACCCCTCGGGCTCTGCATTCACATGATGACATTTCCTACACCAACAGAGCTGGTGCTACATAGTTCATTTCCCTTTATTTTTTTTTAACATGTGTTTGACTTTTGACAAATTTAGTTCATTTTGTTTGTGATAATAAATGCATATTAATGACAAATAGTAAGTAACTGTTTTATGGACAACTATAAATGTGTACCGTGTCAGTCCTAGCTCATACTTCTCCTTGTAAAAGTAATTTTACATTGTGGAAAAGAAAAGCTAATGAAAGTACACAACGTCAGAGCCTTTGGTAATACTAAACATTAGGACTAAAACAAACATTCATGGGTCAAATACTGATATTTCTATTATTCATACTGATGCTCTTTGTGCCTGTGTCTCATCTAACTGTCAGAGAGACGATGCTGTGGGCAGAGAAGAGGAAGAGTGTCTACTGGAGATAAACATGAATCAGCAGATAATGTTCCTGCCACAGCTCAGGCTCAGAGCTCTGCTGCTGGGATGCTGACAGCCGGAGGTGACAGAGGATGTCCATCTCAGACTACTGGACCCTGATTATGGCTGCAAAAACTTTAGAGAAACATGTGAAGCCAGAGCGACGAGAAACAAGAGTTTATTCATCACACCTTTATAAACAGGGCACAGGCTGAGCTCACAACCTTCAGGCAAAATAAGTACTGTTTATCAGCATCAGCACACACAAACGCTCTGAAATAATCCCCACTCACACACATCTTCACTGGCAGGAGGCAGCAACTCACAGGAGAGAGAAATGAAAACAGAAGCGGAGACAGTATTCTCTCCTTGTTATTGATCTTTTCATCATAAACAAAGCAGGCAGTCGGCATTTTTAATACAAGCACAGGGCTTCAGCTATAAAGACGTAAAAATAGGCCCTCAGAGTTTGGTGGAGATGAGTACTGGTGGCATGCTTGCACATGTACCATGCACTGCACCGACCCTCTCATTATGTCAAAGGCTCTCCATTCACAGTAAGCCACTGGCAATAAGTGCATTTCCAGCTCAGCCAGCATGTAAAAAGTGCTGGGAGAGGATATTTTGATTTGCCATATGTGAAAAAAAAAACATCACATGAAGGTTTTTATAAGGATTGGAGAGCTGATTAACAAAGGTCAAAAGGACTAATAGGAGTAAAATGGACGGATAATTGGTTGATACTGGTGGAAATGTCATGTAATACACAAGCTCACGCACCCAAACATACACTCACAAACACATAATAAAAAACAACATCCATGTTCAGATTAAAACATCATCTACAGTCTAAATTTCATTACAAAACAACTTGTAGCACGCATGTTCATACCCTGACAAAATATCCAAAAGTTTAGCATTGCATTTATAAATTAGATACACTGAAGTAGTAATTTAAATTATGCATTTATAATATATATGTTAAGACTGTTAAACCACAGCAGGGGAGGCTCAAGACGGCATATGGATAGTTTCAGAGAAGAAAACTCCCTCTGACACACAACCCTTCAGGCAGACAAATTATACCAAGCACCAAACTGAGGAGAAATGCACAGCCAGAGTCGCCACTAACACGTGATATCCATGTTCGTCATCTGAAGGTCTCACTGTTGTTTGGAGGAGAAACAGCAGGGGGCACTGCAGCCCACAGAGAGAGAGAGAGACATCACTGTTCTTTATCATGCATCTGCTGCTGCATCTTGTTCAGCATCTCCTGCATCCTCTTCAGCTGCAGACACAGAGAGAGGAAGAATTGGTTAGTCTCAACATGAATTAATCCTCAACAGTTCTTTAGGTTGCACAGTTTAAGCCACAGATGTAGTCTCTGATCATGATGCTTTTCAATCAAATACTAATCTGTATTTAATCTTGGAAAAGATTAAAGATACATAAAGACTCTGGCTTAAAGGAAAAAAATCTCTGCTTTTAAATGAAATATATATAGATATATACATAGATATTTCCAGGAATATTGGTTTTGATTAACACACTTGATTCAGGATAAATCTGATTTTATACCCAAATTTAATCTGTTAGATTACCTATATTGAGGTAATCAGTCCAGTATAAATGGGATATTTTCACAGTAGAATAAAAGATAAAATGCATCTGACTCTTAAATGTTATGAGAATACAGTGCTGTGAAAAGAATTTGCACCCTTCCTGAATTCTTTTCTCTAATCTATTTTTGCATATTTGTCAGACTTAAATGTTTCAGATCATCAAACAAATATTTAATATTCGACAAAGACAACCTGAGTAAATACAAAATGCTGATTTTAAATGGTGATTTAATTTACTAAAGCAACAAGACTAGGTTAAAACCTAGTATACAGCTGACCGCAACTATCTGGGGTGCCTGTTGAAATGCCTGACTGAATTGAGTGTTCTGGCAGAGTGATTTTTTGTTGGGGTGTGTAATTTTGCTGTCCCTAATATCTGTAGGTTGGGAATTGAAGGATCCCAAAAGTTTAAAACATAAAGCCCTTTCAGCAGGAAACAGCTAACCTGACATGCCAGATGGACTCATATCCATTGCATAAATCTATTTGACATACATCCGGGAAAGCTAATAAAATAAATAACACTGCTTTAGCAAAATATTTCCCAAATAAATCAAACTCTACATGGAGCATGGGGACAACAAATAAACCATAAAATTAAATTAAATTTTACTTAATGTTTTGTATAAAAGCTGTGTTACACAACCTGTTTTTTTAAGATTTATTTTTGGGCATTTTTGTGCCTTTATTAGATAGAGGGGGACAGTGGATAGAGTCAGAAACAGGGTCAAGAGTGGGGGAGAGACATGCAGTGAGGGGTCTCAGGCTGGATTCGAACCCGGGCCACCCGCGTATATGGGGAGTGCCTTTAACCACTAGGCCACCTGCTCCCCTGTTTATAAGGAATTTATTGTTACGAATTTATACAGCTCAATTGTCTCCTCTCTCTCTCCCTCTTCATCTATCTCTGTGTGGAGACTGAATGGTACACAGAGCCCTGAGCAATATCATCCCCCCTCCCCTCCTGATTGTCTTTAATCGCATCTGATTGGCTAAACAGAAACACACAGACACATCAGTTAGTCACAGCACTAATTTTGTTAGCAGAATGGTGAGTAGAAAATACCCTCCCTTTTTTCTGTGCTCTTTTGTTTGGGGCGGGGACACGTCACTACAGGAGAAGCACAAAACATCTTCTCTTCCAAGACAAGCTTTCGGTGTGGCTCTCTGCTCTGGTTTCAACAAGAAATGTGGTCCAGTTCCACGTTAACAGGCATTCCTACAGTGACATCCAAGCTAACAGCTAATGCTGCAGCAGGCCCTGGATAAGCTGACCATAATGATCAGAAACCCACACCAAAACAGACTGGGAGTAAAGCAAAAACATAATTTCTGTCATGGAAAGCTTTTAATATTCTCTTTGTGCTTGTTCTAATAAAGAAATGCTGTCCATTTCTGACAAAAGTGCTGCTGTGGCACTGATACCGACTTAACAACTTTGTCGCTTTATTTTGTGAGTTTTCAGACCCCTCTAACAACTCTTTTTCAAAACTCTCAATGTATAGTTTTAGTATGTACCACAGTGAAGGCAGCCATTACTAACGACTTTCAGTACAAGCAATCCTAACTCTGTATGGTATGACTCTGAAAGTAGCATCACTTAGTCAGAAAGTCAGTCAGACACAGACAGAGCCATCTGTAGGGCTGACCTCAGGGGTCAGCCAAAAAAAGCCATCCAAAATTACTCAAATAGAATCTGTCTGACAAAGTGAGGTAGGCTAAAAGATCTCAAAAATCAACACATTATGCTGCAATCTGAAGAAATTCAAGAACAGGTGAGAAACAAAGTCATTGACATCTATCAGTCTGGAAAGGATTATAAAGCATTTGGGACTCCAGCGAACCACAGTGAGAGCCATTATCCACAAATGGAGAAAACTTGGAACAGTGGTGTGTGCTCAAATGTTTAAAATGAAACGTGATATAACAATAAAACCATACTGAATAGTTTCCCAATGATAACTGCACATGAAGATTATAAGGTGGTTTGTGAGTAGAAGTTAGTTTGAAATTTATATTGATTTGAAATCAATATCACATGGGTTTGAAAACTCATGTTTGACACTTACTGTTAACACAATACTTTGCTATGCTTCTCTTTCAGTAAGCAGCCCAGATTGACTATATTAGATGTTAAAATTAATGTCCTTTGCTAAAAAGGGAGCAAACATATGGAATACACTCCCGCAACACTTTGACGGAAACTGTGAGTCTTCATCATCGCCACTCTCATGAAAACAGCAAAACCTGAGAGGTGGTCCCTACTTTGAAAATGATGGAGACCTTCCTGAGAGACACAGAGTTATCTAAATGCTCTCCACGGAGAAGAATTATCTGAGACATCTCTGACTTCAATAAGAGAGTTAATGAGAGGTTTGCTTGTAAAGAAAAAGAAAGAAACCCAACAACAACAAAACAAAAACATGCAGTCTCTCACCACATTAATTCTTGCCAATACTTGTCCCCAGTCTGATTTGTTCAAAGAATCTTTAACTAATTGATAGTTTTAATTTTTAAAACAATTTTATAGAGGTTATTGTATGGTTCATGCAGCTTGTTTACTGCATAACTTACAGATTCAGGGGCTTTGCTTGATATTCTGCTTATTTAGCCACAAGACAGGACAGCAGATTGCTTCTTTTGGAAAGGCAGGACTCTGCACCTCACTGCTCTTTGATACAGGCCTTTACCCATTGTATGTGTCATTATTGGTAACTCATCAACGCACCACATGTTCACTTGCATGTTGCATGCTAACTGACTCTTCCCTTGATAATATGGTAAGTTTTTAAAAAGATTTATTTTCATTCTTATACTTTCCCTTTTTGACTATAAATAAAAGAGGACGTGTTTTTGAATCGGACAGCCCCACCTACAAAAATGACCACCAGCCACCACTGGAAATTACTATATTTCTGTGACGCATAACTCCCTAGACATGAGAGAATAAAAACTCTGAACTAACACTGTCAGACAAATATAATATGTTGATCTGTGAGACTGAAAAAAACCCTTCTTCATACCTCCTCATCTTTCATTTTGATCAGCTTCTCAGTCTCCACATCAGGCGTGGAGAGTGGCAGGATGGGGATGGGACTCTCCATACGGTTATCCTGAGCCAGTTTACTGATAAGGACAAGAGGAAGAAATGAGGAAGGAGGATAACTGAGAATATCTTTACTGAAATCTGTTGATGCAAGCAGTTTTAAGACATGTTTACAAAACACTCTTTCTCTCTTTCTATCTTTCTCTCAGTTGTTTTTTAATCTTTTCAACACTCACCTGGTCATCTCTTGTATACACTGTGCTCTGTAGTTTTCATAGTGGACATCACAGGTGACGTCTTTGAGGTCATGCATGTGTGAGCGAATCAGCATGTTCCTCAGTTTCACAAAGTCACAGTGCGACTGGTTCTCCACTGAAACAAGTGTGCAAAGGATAACGTTATGAAATCTAAAGTATGTCTGCTTGCTTCAGTGTTGCACAGATGCTATAATAATAATAATTTATGATTGTACCTTCAACAATGCCCCAGGGGTAGAGCCTGCCTCTCACTCTCTGTCCTCGAACATCCAGCACGGTGTTACTGCCGATCACAGCGAATGGGGTGCACTCCTGCACACACAGACAAGAGGGTGGATTGTTTTTATTATCCCTTATCCGTCCAGGGAGAGCAAAGTGAGCGAGCTGGTCCCTGGTACATATTCAGTTATTATACACATTCACAAAAGGCCAGTGAGAAGCTCAGAGGGGACTGAGAGGAACAATTAAGACTGTCTGTTCTTTAATAGTCTTACACAGATTTCCCCAGCTGATAGATGGATACAAATGAAGACTATGAACTGTCATGACAAACATCTTACATCAAATCAAGTATCACAATTTCACTTCAGCTTTATGATGACCAAAGGTACTCTGTTGTTTTATCCAAGATTTTGGGTGCTTTTTTGTGCCTTTATTTGGCGAGGAGGAAGGTGGATAGAGCAGAAAACAGGGATGAAAGTGGGGGAGAGACATGCGGGAAAGGAGCCACAGGCCTGACCTGAACCTGGGCCGCCTGTGTACACGGAGTGTGGCCTAATCACTAGGCCATCTGTGCCCCAAGTAGCACCTTTAGAGGTACTGACATTAGTGTGTGCTCATTAAAAAAAACACTGATATTATAACTTTAGCAACAAATTAAGGTAAAAAATGCTGAAATTTGTGAATAGTACTAAAATGTTAAAACTGTATAAACAGTTGTATGTGTGTGAAAAGACTTAAAGAAAACAGAACTATGCAACTTGAATTAATACATTAAAAATAAAGTAATAAAATTAATCCCAGCAAAGTAGTGGTTTGTGCAGTTACCTCACAGCAGGAAGGTTCCTGATTCCTATCCAGCAGAGATTTTCTTTGAGGAGTTTGCATGTTTGATTTCTTTCCTAAACCTTGACAAAATTTGGTACTGATTGCCCCACACTTAATCAAAGTTTCTTAATATACCCCCACCTCTCGCTCAGCTTTCATTGGCTCCAGCCTTTTGTGACCCTGAGCAGAACAAGTAGTTCAGATAATGGTGGATGTAGAGCAACATTACTTTTGGACTATTTTCTAACAAAACCAAGCTGCAGTCCTGAGGAATAAAACCAGTGAAATGAAATCATCCCACTCTAAAGTTACTTTAACCTGCAGTGAGTCTTTAATAAAGTGGACTCTCTCTGAAGTATCTGACCGTACTCACCTTTAGCTCTTTGTCCAGCTGTTTGAACTCCTCATCCTCATCCGAGTCACATTCAGGGAATTGGTACACTTTAATCCCGAACTTCTCTATTTCATCTCGTATCTGTATACGCAGACACAACAGATTAAAGAAAAAGACGTAAGTGGTCAATCTGCAACCAGACAAGCACTCAAGTCGCAGAGAAACTGTTCTGGGACTCACTCGGTCTTTGAGCTTCTTTATCTCGTTGGGTGTGAGGCAGTCAGCTTTTGCAATGAGTGGGATGATGTTCACCTTTTCATGCAGGGCTTTCATGAATTCAACATCGACTGGACGGAGCCTGAGGACAGAAATCCAGACTGAGAATGAGGGAGAAGTCCTTCAAATAGGATGAGGAGAAAATCCAAGGGTAAAAGGAGATTGTTGAATCATGACCTTGTAAATTCTGTTACAGGGTCATTAACTTATTCTTTTTTCTTTCTTTTTCACAGTGTATCTTTGTGTTTGCATGCATGTGTGGTTTACCCGTGTCCAAATGGAGGGATGAAGTAGAGGCAGCAGTGAACTCGGTTGTCCTGGATGTTCTTTCTGTTCAGGCCGCTCTCATCCCTGAAGTATTGCTCAAACTGCTGATCGATGTAGTCCGTGATTGGCTTCCAGCTAGGACACAAACGCAAAGACAGCACAGACTAAATAAGCATCTCCTTCATGCTCGGTGGATTCAGGTGAGAGAAGTGAATCTGGCACATCAGCAGCTTTTCCAGCTCACCACTCGTTGTTGTTGACAGCGTCTCCAAAGCCAGGTGTGTCAACGATGGTCAGCTTGAGTTTGACTCCTTTCTCCTCAATGTCTACAGTGTGTTTGATGATCTCCACAGTTTGGTTGATGCGCTCTGCAAAAAAAAAAAAAAAAAAACATAGTAGAATAAGATGATGTGGTTAAAATACAGGTCAGGGTTAATGTAGAGCAAGTCTGTGGTACATATCAAATCATCAAAGAGTAAGTCAAGATGTGCAACCCTAGCAGCAATTTAAATTGATATAATGCAAGTCCCAAAAAGACTCAAATCGACCAAATCTTGAATATTTTAATTAAAATCTATAAAAGGAGGTAATACAAATACATTTTAATTCTTAAAAAGATAAAAACATTTCCTTAATGAGCTGGGAACTTGAGTTTTTAGCTTATACTGCATAAAATGTAATGCCTAGAGTTCCATTTGACAACTATTTTCACTGAGAGATTGAACAAAGTTCAAACTGGGCACAGTTACAACATGCTGGCTAAAGTGTTGTTATACAGAAAGTATTTACTAAGATTAACTAAAATAATTTCTGCAACTAAAAGCTGCTGTAGCTGCTGTATGGCCCATGTAACTAACTAAAAAAAGGATCAGCTTGCTAATATTTGAGCCATTCAGTTAAAAGTTAAAGCGTTAGTCTAATCCATCTAATCACAAGGTTTTGACCCTTGAGGTTTTATACTGATGTGAACAGAGAAATCACAAAACAGGTTGATGTGATTCTAAAGCAAACTTGATGTCAGAAGTGAACAAGGCCACCTTGACGTGGCCTATTGTTTTGCAGGCAAGCCTCAAGTTATTTTGGCTGTCATAGTTATGCTTTTTTTGGAACCAGAGATAAGCATATTTGGACAAGAGAGAGGACAACATCAGAAATTCTCTGTCCTGACTGAGAGGTCACAGCTGCACTAAACGTCTGTCAATCAAAATGCAAAAACTCAGCATGATTTCTTTACTGCAGCAGTGTGTCATATTTATAGCTGAATGGCAGATGGAGAGTGGTCTCAGAGTGTCTTTAAAAAAACCTCACAGTGACTAATGGGATATAAGAAAAAAAAAAATATAAAGACTTACCCTCAGCATTCAGTAACTTCCTGTCTTTGTAGAGGTCTGTGAGAAACAGGCTGTTAACAAGGGTGGATTTACCCATCCCAGACTCCCCTGTAATAAGAGATCAAAAACACGCTTTAGCAAAATGCAAACTAATTCATAAACTATAGTCTAAAAATGATGGCAAAGCTTATCAAACACCCAATCAGACAGAATTCAACTGTATTGAATGTTAGTTAACTTGTAGGGCTGTTTTTCACTCTTAGTTGGCATGAGCTAGTTGCATCTTAAACCCGGGGTACTGAGATGTAAGTTATGGATATTTTTTTATGCTTTCTTCTTTGGCTGTAAACTGACCTGCTACCATCAGTGTAAAGTCGAAGCCTTTCTTCACAGACTTCCTGTGGACCTGGTTGGGCAGAGTTGCAAATCCAACATACTGTTTCTCCTGCAACAGATAAGAAGAAGGAGATGCTAAGTATAAAGACATTTGTATCAGAAATAAAGGGTTGAAAGTGGTTAAATGATATGATTTCTTGCCTATTCTTTTGAGAAACTGGGTTCTCACTGCCAGTTGTCCAGAGTTACTTAGTATTTGGGGCCCCTTTATTGAACATACACTATATGGACAGAAGTTTTCTGTTAATTATTGAATTCAGGTGTTTCAATCAGACCTATTGCCTCGGGTGTATAAAATCAAATGCCTAGCCATGGAGTCTCCATTTGTAAACATTTGTAACAAAATGAGTTGTTCTGAAGAGCTCAGTGACTTCAAGCATGGTACTGTGATGGACGCCACCTTTGCAATAAGAGGGTTCCTGAATTGTCATCCCTGCAGGATATTCCACAGTATGTGGTATTATTAGAAAGTGGAAGCGTTTAGGAACAACAGCAAATTAGCCATGAAGCCGAAGACCACATAAAAACACAGAGTGGGGTCAACGACTGCTAAGGTGCATGGCGCGTAAAAATTGCTAACACTCTGCTGATTCCATAGCTGAAGAGTCCCGAACCACTGGCATTGATGTAAGCACAAAAACTGTGTGGCGGAAGCTTCATGGAATGGGTTTCCATGGCCGTGGAGCTGCATGCAAGCCTCACATCACCAAGTCCAATGCCAAGCATTGGATAGAGTGGTGTAAAGCACAATGACTCTGGACTGTGTAGCAGTGGAAATGTGTTCTGTAGTGTGACGAAATCACACTTCTCTGTTTGGCTGTCAGATGGGTGAGTCTGGGTTTAGCGGATGTCAGGAGAACGTTATCTGCCTGACTGCATTGTGCCAACTGTAAAGTCTGGTGGAGGAGGGGTAATGTGGGGCTGTTTTCCAGGGTTCGGGCTAGGCCCCCATCTTGAAGGCCAATCTTAAGGCTTCAACATACCAAGACATTTTGGACAATGCTATGCTTCCAACTTTGTGGCAACAGTTCTGGGAAGGCCTTTTCAATTCCAACATGACTGTGCCCCAGTGCACAAAGCAAGGACTATAAAGGCATGGTTTGATGACTTTGGTGTTGAAGAACTTGGCTGGCCAGCACTGAGCCCTGAATTCAACCCCACCGAGAACCTTTGGAATGAACTGGAACAAGATTACAAGCCAGACCTTCATGTCCAACATCAGTGTCTAAGAATGAACAGAAAAATGTCTTGCACACTGCAGGGCTCCAAAAATACAATTATTTATTGCACCAAAGTAGTGACGTTTTGAGCATCAGGCTGAGTCTGACGAAGAGCAGCAGTGCTCAAAACGTCACTACTTTGGTGCAATAAATAATTGTTTTTCTGGAGCTCTGCAGTGTGCGAGACGTTTTTCTGTTCATTCTCTGTATCATCGGCTCGGCACCTGCCCACCTTGGTTGGATGTGCGTGTAAGGCTTTTATAAGACTGACCTCATAAATGCTCTGGATACAAATTCCCACAGAAACACTCCAAAATCTTGTGGAAAGGGGGTAAACTCCATATTAAAGTAGATATATTTGAATACAATGTCATTACAGTCCCTGCTGGAGTAATGGTCAGGCAGCTGAATACTTTTGTCCGATATAGTGTATATCAAGAAGGAGAATTATCAAACTAGCTAACTGTATTGCATTGGTAGTGTGTTGTGCTGCTATGAGCTTCATTGTTTGAAGCCTGCTGGTCTTTGCGGTTAAGACTTTGCCCTGTGCCTAACTCAACCTTGTACAGCCTGGATTAATGGACTCTCCATCTGACCTTCAATCAAAGTACAGGCACTGTAATTATTCACACTGACAAACACGTTTCCTTTCTTTTCCTAAGGTTTATGGTCTGTGTTGCTAAAAACTACACATTCCTGAATAATGTCTAGAAAATTAGCAATGTTTTAAACCCAGTAAAGGCCCACATACTTTTACCAACTGTAGTTCAACTTGTTTCTTTTGAAAGAGAGCATCGTTACACTGCTTTAACACAAGCAACAGTACAGAATACTTCTATCAGTGAAAAATACAAACCTCTAAGACACTAGGGTGACAAATAATCTTGCTAATATTGTATCAACAAAAAATGAAATGATTATTAAAACAATGAGCCTTCTGTCATTCCTGCTCTACAAAACACATGAAAAACAAACAGCTTAAAAACAGAGGTACACCATGTAACTGTGAGAGAGCTTAGAGGGTTTCTAATGAGAAAACTAAATGCATTTGGCAGCGTCTGAGTCAATGAAGTAAACCACAACAGACAGAAGACGTCTATAACACAGAATCAAGTGTACAGCATTCCCCAAAATAACCACAGCTCAGACTTTCCACTGAAACTGTAAAACACAAGAGAACCAGAGGATACCAGCCCCTCATTGACAGACGCTCTCAGTGCACAATCTGGCACAACGTCATCTTCACTCTACATGTGTAGATATAAATACACACTCAGAGCCTGCTAAAGCATTCTCACACACTCACAGAAGCTTCATTCAACAGACCTGAGAAGCTCTTTCTCTCACTCAGCAAACATACAAGTCAAAGACGCAGCGAGAGTCCTCATATTCTGTCATAACTTGTCACTGGCATTTCCGACAGTCGCCTCGGGTGAGGATTGTGTTTACAAAAAAGGCGCACCATCACAAAAAAAAACCACAGGCGGTGAAAATAGAGAGCGCTCACTTGCCAGAGAGCCAGAGTGAAGAGAAATCAATGTGTGATAGTAAAAACATCTCAGTAGTCAATCTGTTTCTGTGAAGAGATATCAAAAGAGCAAACTCCTCCACAGAAAGAGTCACTCTCAAAGAAGCTGAAAGGTGTGAAAGCTTCCTGTTTACACATTCTAAAGTCAATCTGAGCTCTTTGTTTATGTTGTCTTATATTCTAAATTTTTCTTGTTTTTTCCCCCAAGAAATCCCTCTTTTTTACCTTCTGCCTGGCTGTTCTCACTCGTGGGCACAGCAGCCGTTCCACCAGTTTTTCTTGCAACATGATGGCATCCATCCCAAACCGCTCCAACACCAACAGACCAAAATAGCCACGGGTCTCAGAAAAGTTGAAAACAGCCCAGCAAGCAACGGGAAAAAGGAAGCTTGAAGCCCTGAGATCTTGATAAACTCTTTCCTCACTCCCTGTCTGTTCCCAAGTTGTCTCTAACGTACCTCTTTCCTGTTTTTGCTCTTTAAATATGCACCTTTTGTTCCTCCTCCTTTTTTCTTTTTTTTTTAACCTGCCTTCCCGCTTTCTTTCTTTATCTCTTTCCCCTGCCCTGCAGCGCTCCGACTCTCCCTGTTCAGACAGGTACGGAGGAATTCTAACTGAGAGGGAGGGAGATGGAGCAAGGGAGTAAAGAGAGAGGTGGCAATTTGAGGGAGGAAACAAGGGAGGGATGGTAGAAGCGAAGGTCTAAAAGAAACTCATTCATTCGGCCTAGATTCCCTCCCCCAGCTTTGACAGTTGAAAAATAAAACTCTGCACTGAGAGAAGTGACCACTAGCTCGCAAAGAGAGACGGCAGAGAACAGAAAGTGTAGATCTTTATTTGACCTCAGGGCAAAAAGACAAGAAACTGAAAAGAACTAGTTTGAACTTGAAATTGAAAATGTTGCAGTGCGCCTCAGAGATGCACTACGCGTACAGGACAAAGGCTGCAAGTTCAGGCCTGTGGAGTGAGATTATCAGATTATTCAGTAAATAAACCTGTCAATCAGTGTGTTGAGTGAACGCTCTGTGTGAACAGAGGCTACTCAGAACCGTCTAGACCAATGGATTATAGAGTCTTAAGATGAGAAGAGAACAAATAAATGGATGTGAATTACTTATATACAAAGATATCCAGCATTTAAACTCTAAAGTAATACAATCTTCTACATGAGTGAAAGTGTAGTGGTGCTGGTGCTGGGGCAGATGTAAACTGAGAAACACAACCCTTCATTTGAAAGGTTCCGGCATTCAATCTCCAACTCCTGCAGTCACATGTCCAGGTATCCTAAAGATACTGAACCCCAAAGTTTCTCCCCTGCTACATCAGTGGCATGTGAATGTGTATGAATGAGATTAGTTAATAATAACAGATGCTTTACATCAGTGTATGGATGGGTCTAAATGGGTAAGTGTGATCCCTTTGGCTGATAAAGTATTGCAGACATTATTATTTCTTAACTATTAATGCAGATGCAGAAATTTTCCATTGTCCCCATTAAGGTGGATTTGGTTTGAATAACCTGAAGTTTAATCCACTCCTTGCCTTGTGGTTTTGACCCTGCACAGGTCACAAGTTTAATCTGAAGGGTTTCTAAATAAGTAATGGGATAAGAGAGATGGAAAAATACTGACACAAACACAGAAAAACAAACCATTCATGCGCTTATTGTTGGTTCACTACTCAAATATTCTAGTAGTAGATGTTTAACTGCTCATAGTGTGCTGGTATGTGAATTCTGACTGTTGGTGCGAATTTTTATTTATTTTTGTGTCTTTTTTTTACCTTTATTAGAGAGATAGGACAGTAGACAAAGCTGGAAATAGGGATGAGAGAATGGGGGGGCATACGGTGAAAGAGAGAGCCACTGGCCAGACATACAGTACATGGGGCCCAAACTAACCACTAGGACATCTTTGCCTACTAATTTCCTTTTGACAACCGAGCCAGTAAGTGTGGGATCGAATGGGTCTGCCAGATTCCATGTCTGCCATCAAACAGATCCATCTTGTAAAGCTTCAATCTGAAACGTTATGCCTGGGCTGAGAATGACCAGACCAATAGCGTTATTGAGGTGAACAAGGTGGTAGCTATCGGCTTTGGTTTAGTCGTACAGCAAGCTGATAAAGAATGGCTGCAGGTTAGCTCAGATGTAGCTATAGTGGCAGTTTTATCAGAACTGAACATTTTAATCAAAAGAAGAGCAAATAACCCCATTGAAAGCTTTTATTGCTCTTCTTCTGACCGGCTCAGGCAGGAGTTTTACTCAGACTTTAGCAGACTTCTGCTAACATGTTTATTGTGAATGCTCAAATAGCAGCAGCTATTAGCATATGATCATTTGTGTAGCCCTATATAGAGTTAGTCTGACTGTGTTAAGTTCTCAGAACAGTGAAATTAACATGTTCATACACCTTTCGTTGTTAGAACAGCCAAATAACTGAACATGTTAATACAGCAACTTTTCATGAGATGTTGGTAATATTTTTCAAACTTTGGCAGAGCTGGTATCAAAAGAACATAATCAATATAACACTTGTTAAAATCAAAGTTAGGATAAATGGAGCCAAGAAATTCTTTCAGCAGAAAACATGAGAGATCTGTACATTTGTGTGTGTTTTGCGGGCACTGAGGGGTTAGACATTGTAAAAACGTTTGTGTGGCTCTGGTCTAGACTGATGAAAAGGATGTAAAGCAGATCAGTCACCATGCCGTCTCCTCTGGTTGGCTCAGGAGTGTGTGTCAGTGAGCGTGGAGGTGAACGAGGTAGACGGCTCACAGAGGTTGAAGTCGATTGCTTCCAGATGTGACCGTGGTGTGTATGCGTGCATGGGTGTGTCCAACTCGTACATGATGTGGGCAGCAGAACCTAAATACTCTTTGAAATATAGACTCTTTTTCTCTTCCCTCTCCCCAAGCAGGCACACCCGGTCATGATGCCACGTAAAGGATGTTACAGTCCCACTCCACGCCACAGGGGGGAGACAGAGGACTCAAATCAGTACAATGTTTAGGTTCTGTTTCCTTTTCAGGAGGAGAAATGATCCGTTTAGTCTCCTGTTGTGTTGAGGATGCAGAAGTTGGTCAGGATGCTTGATGAAGAGTTTAGGCCATAAAAGAGACATTAAAGTGTGTGTCAGTGTGTGAGGGGGGTTGGGAGGGTCAATCTGAATAGGAGAAAGGAACAGATGTCTTGAAATGGTAGTCGAATAGCCCCCCAGCTAACCCCCCCTCTCACCACCACCTTTCCTTTCTCAGTTGCCAGCTGTCCCGTTCTCCAGCACACATTTTATTCTACAAAGCAAAACATGGCATCTTTAACATCATACTTTTGATACTAACTAATTAAACATTATGTTTAACTGTCTCATGACTAAGTGAAGCTAAAATGTTGTGTCTTTATTTACTCCCTCACCCAAGATACTTTAAATAGTCTCTTTAAATTTCTGAAAAATTAATGGGCTTCAGAGTTAAATATTCATGAGCAGATTAGATAAGATTAAGAGTAAGTGGATATTCAAAGATTGGATTTAAAGGGATTAAAACCTACTCATTTTCATTGTCTTTAAATATTGGTTTAGACTCTGTGTTTCACTTAGTGTGCATGCACAGAAGCGTTTTTGGCTGTTTTTGTCTCTCCTGGCTCCAGCGAAGACAATGAGTTGAAGTTGGCAAAAAGGCAGCCTATTCATCTAGACTGAAAACAGCTCATCTTTATCTTACAAACAATATTATCAACGGAATTTGGTATAAATTGAGTGAACAAGACTATTCAGAGACTTCCTGAAAAAGCGTTTGATTCCGAGACTGTCCGTTGTCATCCCTGAGCCAGTGAGTTTAAATCAATATTTCATTTCAGTAATTAACTATCCATATCTCTGAATAGGTTACTCCATGATTTCCAGGATATTAAATTGATTTGATTTGATGTGTTTGTTTTATTTGTTTTAATGCCCTTATTATTTTGATGGCATTGGAAATTAGGGAAGCCTCAGTCTCCCTGTGAGAATAAATAAAGGCTTGAATAAATGAATGAATAGAATCCTATCCTATCCTATCCTGTCCTGTCCTGTCCTGTCCTGTCCTGTCCTGTCCTGTCCTTCTAGGCACGTTTAGGCCAAAAACTGAGGCTGAAGTAAAGTATTGATGTGGCAAGTAAGCTGGGTAACACTGGGCAGGAAGAAGGACTGACACAACCCAGGTAGTGCTCTGGATGTCTTTGCATATTACCAGGGTTATGGGAAAATAATCTGTAGAAAAAATAAAGTCCACACCTTTAGGGCAGTTTAAGGGGTAGATGTAGCAAGTAAACAGAGCCTAGGGTACTTTCCGGGCAGGTAGAAGAGTTTCCACAAGCCCCTGGTCGTGCTGTGGATGTCCCAAGGGCCTGAAAACCACCAGCAGTCTCAAGTAAAATTATCGGGTGTGAAAAGGCAGGACAAAAGAGATGCCTTCGAACATGACCGTTGCTGCCACTTTGGCTGCTTTCCCCCCCTCTAGCCCCTGATCGTAGATTGTCAGGTCCTGCTGTGAGTCCATACTGCCTTACATGCCTAAAACATATGCACAGGACTGTATATGTATCCAACTTTTTAATTAATATAAATAAATGTCTGAATGAACTTTAATAATTGCATCTCTACCTGCACTGTGTTTACACACATTAATTCTATGGCAGAAAAGGTAAATTACTTTTCATACTTTGCCAAACATTTATGGTATTGCTAGCTCACTAACTTGGGTAATTTTGATTATGGCTAAATAATCAATTAATCAATTAATTAATCGATTAATGAATCCATCAATCAATCAAAAGATACAATTTGTTAAAAGGATTAGTATGCCACTGGGGACATGTTCATCTGATTTATCCAGGATCTTATGCTTAGCTTAGATAATTAGCTTATGGCTGAAGGTGTAATTAATGGACAAACAAGGCAATTCCAATCTATTATTGTAGGTACAAGTTATGTTTGGACTTTTGTGTCTTTGTTTGATTGAACATTGGATAGAGTCAGAAACTGGGGAGAGGGAGAGGTGAATGACATGTAGGAAAAGAGCCGCAGGCCAGATTTAAACCAAGACCTCTTGCTTTGAAGACAATTGCCCTGATGTGGTGCACAGACACTAGGACTAGGCTACCAGCATCCCTGACCAATGTTTTTAAAAATTTGAATGTACTTTTCCTTTAGTTTCAAATGAGGCTTTCACCAGGCCATAACCACCTGTGGACAGCCAACAGTCTGTCACTTAGAAAACAGCTTATAATATATTATAAAGAGGATCAGGATGAGGACAAAATTGTATGTGCAATGTTGTGATTTCTGTTCAATAAGTACAAAAATGTATTTACAGTAAGGATAATTTAAATGCACCATGACTCAGACACTAAACCGCCACTGAGAAAATATGCTGCACTGAGCTGCAGAGGCAGAGGTCCAGACATCGTCTACTCAACCAGCAGGCAGCGCTCAGTGTCTTCCTCTCGGTCATTTAAAGTCATGGCTTTACAGGAAACGGCTCTCAAAAGGCCCCAGCAGTCCGCTCCATTGCCAGGACACACATAATTACACAAACACACAACTACAAACATAAAACGTCAGCCATATGAGTCAAGTTCAGCAGAGTACCCATCATTCCCTGCAGCCAAACTTTAAAGAAGGATGCAGTGATGAGACACAATGGCACAGTTAGGCTGAAGAAGATGCCTTACATTTTTAACCAACCATGAAAAGACTCAGAGCAACACAATTCCTTTAGACGGTTTCACTGGTTAACATGTTTGTGTGAGATCATGTATGAGGAGTATCCATGGTGACATGTTCTATTTTCTGCACAGTTCAGCGTGCAAAAGAGGCACAAAATATATTTCTCAGATAGAGGGGAACAAACTAGAAGTGCCGGTGAATAAGCAGCTATTCTTAAGAATTTATTGATTTTAATATTCAACACTTACTTACTGTTTGTCAGTATGAGTATCCTTACATAAAACACATTGGCAAACCTCTCCAAATATGCTTCTGTCAGTGGTGACTTTCCAGTCTAGGTAAGATAGCTTCACTTAACAGGCAATTCCACTGATTTATACATTGAATTCTGCCTATGTGAAAGCAAATTATACAAAGATATTTGTGTTTCCAAAAAGCTGAACAATGTTTGAGTGCCTTCTGGCTCATTGCAACTGTGAAATGTCTGCAGTTAACTCTCTTTGTGTCTTTGTACCTTTTCAATTTAATGAAGTAAAAATCTTAAATACAACATTCAGTTATAGAGTAAAGTAAGCAGATAAGTCAGCAAACTGGCCAAAATGTCAGTCGTATCTTGAGTTCAAGTGGAAAACCGCTGATAAAACCTAAGACCTGAGTGCCCTGATAAAACCTGAAAATTGCTGGTCTTGTTTCAGACTGACTGCGATACATCAGTGAAGAGCGCTGACCTTTACTGATGACTCTCTGCCTCTCCCAGTTGTCCAGCTGACACTTTCACACCATTAAGCCTGATCACTTTATATAAATTGTTGGCTGCTCACCAGTAAGTGAGGCAAGGAAGGGCAAGAGGGAGATATGGTGTAGATAGGAGGGGTGATGGTGAGATAGACCAAGAGAGGGGTGTAAAAACAACACAAATGCACCCCCCCCCCCAATCTTTTTTCTCCATGGAGATGCCAAAGGCCTGCATGCACTTGTCTCTTTTACATGCTAATCTGACAGCATGTAATTGGTCAGACAACAATAAAACTGCTTTAGTGAAGGACTCTCGGCGATAGGAGTCCTGTTCTAGCATCCGCCTATTCAGTGACAATGGGCCCTTGAGGGAGCGTGGCTGTAACCTTGAATTGTATTATACACATGTAGCATCCCTGAATGTTCAGCATTCAGAAAACAAAAAGTGTAGGACACAACTTTTCTCCAAACCAACAACGAAATAATCCAAGTCTAACTGACATATTTTCATGCCTCTCTACAGAGGAGATGAAACACACTCTTATTTCAGTAAATTAACACTGTGTGAGTACAGTACAGTACAGTCTCAAAACATTTTAGCAAACTAGCCGAGGTGGAAAGAACACAAACTTTTGTCCTCAAGTTAAAGTACAATTACTTGGTTAAATTCACTTTAAAAGTTAAATAACTGGCCAATAAATCAACTAAAGTAAAAGTAAAAAGTATTTTAGTCAACGTATACTTATAGTACTGAGTGCTTTTATTTACTGAGTAAAATATGATCTTTCCATATTGGCAGTACAACGTGAGAATATGACTCTCAAACACTGTTGTTCAGGTAAAGTTGCACCTCGAATAAATAAAATAAAGTGAAATGCAGCAGCTGTTTTTGGATGCAATGTGGAATCCTTTTCTCACCATGAGCTTCTGACTGTCATGTGTAGTTAAAGCCAAACAAACGGACAGTTTCATGCCACTGACAGAAAGATTGAACTTCTTCATTTTGACTTCAAGTTGGTTTTTGTACTTAGTACTCGATGCTTTTTAAAATGCAATGAAGTACAATACTTCTCCCAAAATATACAGCACATCAGGGGCGGAGCCAGACGGGTTAAATATCAAGGGCTAAGCCCAAACAAAGGATCATCCAGGGAGTTGCTTCCCCAGACTCTCCCAAGAGCTGGTTGTCAGAAGCAGAATCAGAATCAGAATCTCTTTATTGTCCCGTGAAGGGAAATTAGTTTTGCAGCAGGGGCACACAAAAGACAAGGTACACAATGACAACATCAGAATTAAAAAACATAAAACAACACAATCTAAAAAACACCATACACATACACAAAATCACTAACTAAAGTTTAGTCCAGAGCTCATACCAAAAATGGAAAATGACTACCAAGTAATTGTCCGGCCAATCTGAGCAATTGGGGGAGAAGGGCCTTAGTAAGGGAGGGGACCAGGAACCCAGAGGTCACCCTGACTGAGCTCCAGAGATCCTGTGTAGAGACGGGACAAAGTTCCAGAAGGACAACCATTGCTGAAGCCCTCTGTTGATCTGGGCTTTATGGTGGATGTTTCAGTTTCTTTATGTGATGTTTCTGTTTTTTTTTTGTTTTCAATAAATTTGCAAAAAATTCTAAAATTTTCTTCAATTGTAGAATCAGGTTGCAATTTTACAAAATTGAAAGAGGGGGTTCTGACTACTTTCTGAATGCACTTTACTTAAGTAAAAGTAAAATACTGATTTAAAAAGTACGGAAAAAGTACAAGTACACAAAAAGCTACTCAATTACAGTTAATTGAGTAAATGTAATGCGTGACTTTTCACCTCTACAAACTATATATGCTGATAAACACAGCAATTTTGAAAAAGTGATTAACTAGACCATGAGGTAATATTGTTTAGTCAACAGTTGTCTCAAAGCCAAGATTAAGACTAAAACCTCAAGAATTATGCAGAATAACTCCAACAATGTGCCACAAGAAGATTTCAAAGCAACCTCTTAGTGTTTATGGCCAGAATATGATCATTGCGTGTGATCACAATAACAACTCTCTTTCTGTTAATTAGGAAAAAAAAAACAGTTATGAAATCTTAATTCTATTCATATGTTTCATTGGGCAACTGCTAAGACTCCTGATCCTTTTTTCAAAAGAACTAGTAATCCTGAACATATCGAGCCCAACGAGAAAGATTTTTCAAAGACTCTATCTGGGTCAGTCAGCCTCCAGTTACTTTGCAAAAGCCTCTTGAAATCCAGAGTCAAGGCATGACGAGCGCTGCAGCGTCATGCAGAAAAACCAGGGAAGAAGATAAAGGAGGTGAGCTGCTGCAGGTACAAAACAAACAGAAACACTACACGCTCCACTGAAACACAGGTGGTACATGCATGTTTGCAGCATGATAGAATTATAAAGTAAGTGCATGTGTAGAGTATAAGCTCCTCAGGAACCTGAAGAACAAAGGCAGCGACTGTCACAGAGAAAAAAACTCCTCAAAGGAAACGTGTAGAGGCAGAAACACACTCAGCCTGTATGACATTCAGAAAAGTAGGCTACTGTGATGATTCTCAGACACCATGCTTAAACACAGCAGGATTACACAGAGGGGTCTCACGGTCTGTTGTAAATTTATTTTTTAGCCAAGCTGGAGGCCCAGCTCCTTGGATGGAACTACTGGCCTTTTGATTATTCATTCACTTTCTTTTATAGGAGACTGATCCTCTAAATACTGTGTGTCGATTTCATGACACTTTATAAAGATACACACCATCTCCAGAGCATTTACCTCCTTATCTTTTCCTACAAAGCCATCATCGACTGAAAAAAATCTACAAACATTTCACTAAGCATGAATTAAACATACTAGACTAGCAATGTAACAGTTCTAAAAAATACCTTCTGGTTGGCCCTGTTGGAGTTAGCATTTAAGCACATTAACACAACACACACATATTAACACTTAAGTACAACCTCAAAGAGCCTTCAGTACGGCTTTGAGTCTTTCAGCATACACAGACGCAACACCAGGGTTGCCAAGTCTGCTTCTTGTAAGTGTAAAGTTGCTAGCTAATGTCTTCAGTTGTGGCTTGCAGGTTTTTTGGCTTGTTCCTAAAGTGTAGTAGTTTATTTAAGCTTGCCTTGAACCCCTGGCTCTACCAGCTCTCAGTTTGTACTACTGCATGATTTGTCCACATTCCTGTTTTAGGGTTTTATCTACTTATTTGAAGAGTTGCTTCTTAGATCTTGTTTTCATAGAACTGGTTGCTTGTTTCTCCCATGAGATCTTGCAAAACAAATACACAAAAGCACGTTTATAGCAGTTCAACAGCTATTTCAAAACTTATTTTCCCCCTGAAGTGCGTCAACTAAAAAACTTTTGACGCAGCAAAAGCTGCAGGCTGACTGTTGCAACATAGAAAGCTTAAACTAAAATGATACCAGCTGTTTGGAGTCACTTCCACCAATCCCAGCCAACAACTGATAAGCTTGATAAAGCTGAGCATGCCTGCATCATGAATATACAACAGAGAGCAGTGTGTTATTGACACAAATGCATTGGAAAAAGTTAACTGACACACAGTGATAATGGAAATGTCTGTGTTAGTTTTTTTATAATCCTCACAAAGCCTCAATTTTGTTAATTTACCAATGTTTAAGAGTAGACAATGACTTTGTTCTTCAGGGCTTTTGTCATTTGTATTAAAATGTCTTTACTTCCTCTTAAATATGTACTTTGGCTGTAAGTTCATCCGTTATGCATATTGCAAACTGGTGCTGTGTTGTCAAACAAAACTACAAATCTTAACTTTCAACTGTAGTGAAGATTTGGGAATTAAAAAAAAATCCATCTGAATTTTGGGGATTTCTGTACAAGATGCATAGAAGTTGATACACAAGACAGGTCACCTAGCTTCCAGGATGCTAAATATGCTATGAATCATGAAATAAGATAATAATTCTACATTGAGAAACAAAAGAAACAAAAGACAAAACTGCTCATCAATTTAGCAAAGAGTTATTAAGATGAAGAACATTTGAGGAATCATATACCTTCCTTTTTCTCTCCTCTTACTACAACTTCTCTTTCTTCACTAAAGATGTAGCCACAGGGGGTTCAAACCCCACTTTCAGCACCCCACCCAACCCCCAAAAGTTACGCCTATTCCTGGTTCACACAGCTGGTCCTCAATGGGAGACGATGAGGCTCCCATCTGTGGCAGTGCTAGTGTGTGTTTGTTAGAGGAGTGAGGGGAGAGGCAGTAATGGAGGAAGAGTGAAGTGACAGCAGGAGACGAGAGTACAGTTTATCTGAACTGAAGTGGCACTCGTGGACCCCAATTTATGCAACTAAACTTCTATTCACTGCTGAGATGTGACCACTGAGCTGATTCAGCTCAACAGCGATGATAATAGACCAAAAGAACAACAAAGTGTGACAATGCCGAGATAACATTAAAAACTGTAGTCACTGTCTGATTATACATGCTTCATTAACTGTTCTTAAGTTGTGACTGAAACATTTGGGTTGCCAGGTTGTGATAAACTAACAGGCTACTGAGTAATTTACACTCAGGTCTTAGAGGTAAAAAGTTGACCATGAATCTGAAATAATAAATGTGATTTTATTCTTAACTTTGAAATATGAGTTGCACAGGTATATAGGGTTTCAGCTGAGTCCCTGAGTGACAATTTGTACAATGCAGTCAGCAAAGAGGACAGCATGCAGTTTCTGTACTGTTATGCAGCTCTTTTAGTACAATCAGTTTTCAACAAGTGGAGTTTGCACTCCTGTGAGCCACCAGTAGGTAACTGAGGTCTCTGCCTACAGTGATAGTTGTGAAGTATGGATGGCTGGTGACTTTTCACTGAAATTGAGGATTCTTTCCAATCAAACATGCACTATAATAATAAATGATGAATGGGGTGAAGGTTTCTCTGTGTCAGTGTCCAGTGTAGCATGTCGTAATAGTGGCAGCTTCTTTCAAGTAAAAACAGAATATTTTAAACAGCTACAGTATATTACTCGCACCTTTAAGAAGAACACAGTCAACATTTTTGGAAAAGAAAGGTATTAAAAGTGTGTTTTACACCAGATTTTAAGGCAATTAATAAATCCACTAAGTCTTCGACAGTGAATTTTTACATGCTGTGACTAAATGACCTTTGTCAAGAACATCTGCATTTTTCCAGGAGGTCAGAGCCAATTAGATTAGAAGTTCTCAGAAGGCTTCTTGATCTGAATCACAAACAACACAGTCTGTTTTTAAATGCTGAGTGCAGAATGGAAAAACTCCAACAAGAAAGAAAACCTCTACAAGAACAGTTCAACTAGTGATTGATGAAAAAAGTACATTTATACTTGAGGTAGAAGTTGAATCTTATAAGATATAACATACACAGTAAATGTATGCAGTATTTGTGACTGTGTTTACTGCACTCCAATGAAGAGATACATATATACAGGGCACATGTCTTTCTGTTGCATCTATGTATTTCTGAATTTTAACACCAAAATCTAATGCCATCACTTGCTAAGGACCTCCTAGTGAAGTTGTTACTTTAACTGATGCTTAAACAGCCTTGTTCATTCACGACTATGTTGAAAAATCATCATCTAATCAGGTAGGATAGGTGTTTTTTTTTAATAGATTTTACTGGATTAAGTTCATGCTTTATTTGATCCCTCTGTACTTCATAGTATCAAGGTTGACGTTTCTCAGGTAAGTGTCAACTTTAAAAAAGACTTTAGATTTTTATCTGTAATTAATAAATCTTCAGTGCATATATGCCTACACACACAGAAAACCCCCACACAGGATTGTGGGTAGGTCAGATAGTGTCAGCAGCTCCGTCAGAGAAACACTGAGAATGGATGTTGCCTGGCAACATACTATCACAGCAAAAGGAAGTGACGCCATTGTTCAGGGTGAAGTGGAAGAAAGAGATGTGGAAAGAGGAAGGGGAGAAAAAATATTGATTTAAGATTTTTAACAGTTATGATTCTTTCAGCAGCTATGATCTCAGCATTAAGTCAGTCACAGCGTGAAACTTAATCATTTTCTATTTCCAGCTCCCTTCTCCCTCCTCTTCAGCAGCATGGATGATCAAGAGTGAGTGTTTTTCTCAAAAATGACCAGCAGGGTCAGCTGTGGTAGAGTATGTGGGAGGGTGACTGGATAAAGCAGAATGCACAATGTGTAAAAACTGCATCATGATGTGAATACAGGGCATGAGTAAATGAATATCTATAGAGAACAGCTGTTTTGGCTATGATTTAGTGTCATTATCAGTATGTCTGCACAAACTGAGTATGCAGTATCTGAAAGCAACAAATCCTCCAATAACCATACTAATCCAGGGTTTGCAGAAATCCACTCATGAGCTTGTGTGTGCACATGTAAAATAATTTCTACTGGATTTAGTCCAACTGTGAAATTCAGGCAAATCTGTTTGCAACATGACCAGCTTATATCTACCAGTGATGAGGGGGCGGATGGGGACAAAGATCACCTAAGAGGCAAAATACTGAACGAATATGACTGTGAATAATAAAATACTACACAGTGAAGAGATGTAAGGATAAAAGAGGGATACGGTAATAAGAAGATCACCTTGAATATACTTGTCACCTCCCTTGTGACTTTAGGCTTCAGCTACATCCAAACCTAGTCCGCATTTTTTTCTAACCTAATTTTTAAATGTAGGTTGGAGGTTGGAGCTTGGTTAATCTATTTTAAGTTAATGCATTATTCATTCTAATGAACATGTTTTCAAAAAGACAAATATTTTCAAAAAAAATGTAAAAATATTCCAATAAGTTTCTATTGTATGCATGATGAGAACTTTAATTTTTGAGGTTAGATTTTCTGTAATAATCATAGATCAGGACTCTTGTTACACCGTAACTCCTATATCATTGTAGATTCAAATTTAAAATGTGAATAAAGGGTGGAGAATACTTTACATATGGCTGTTCAACTGCTCATTTATGCAAATATCTAATCAGCTGATCACATGACGGCCACCAAGACCAGACAGGTTTGAGCTGATAAAAAGGCAAAGATAATTCAAATGACCACTAATTAAAAGAGAGACATAAAGAAGAGGATCTCTGAGCGTACATCATATTGAAACTTGAATCAGATGGCATTCCCATCTTACAAAGAACAGGAAATTGGATCTGCAACTCATAAGGGCTCACCAAACTGGACAACAGAAAATTGGAAATCTGATAAGTTTTGATCACCACTGTAAGACTTGAGTGCTAGGGTTGGAATCTGGCGTTAACAACATGAAAGCCTGTCAGATCACCTGCAGCCACTTTAACCACATTTCTCTCCCATTCTGATACTTGGATTGAACTTCAGCAGATTGTCTTGACCATGTCTACATGCCTACAGTAAATATATAAACCCATGTACGAGCTGCTATGACTTAGGCTAGCACTAACTTCTGCCTGGCTAGGCTGATTCTCTACCTCACCCTAAATACAAATATTAAATATATTACACTGTATTTTTATGCATTTACTATTGCATCATCCATTACTGACTTTTTTAGCTGTAAGGCTGTTTCTGTGCTCTTTCTGCATCATAAATTATTCACTTCTTTTCCTTTTTTTAACCATAAATAAGGCTCCCTGAATCATCCAAGCACACTCAGGCTCAGCATATGCAAATACACCTCCCCGGTCAGCAGACATGACCGCATGTGAAGATGGGAAGAGTAGAAGAGGGGGAGGAGAAGCTCCAGGGTCATCAGAGATGCGACCTCCCCTGCAGGCTCATGTGGCAGCTGTATTTCAGAGCTGAACAATAGTCAGGATGGGTTTATTAATGGCAGCCAGTAGCAGATATAGTAATCACGAGGGGTGCTGATGCAACATTGACAATTACCAGTGGCTGATAATAATTCAGCAGAGTAGAAGAGGGATGGATGCTGCTGTTTGAGGGGCATGTTGGCTGCACGCCGGCCTGCTCCACATATGCGTCTAAATATGAAACCTTACCCCTCCTCCTCCTCCTCCTCCTCCTCCTGTCAGTCTGCTGATCATAGCTCAGCCTGTGATGGCATGGCTGCCCTAAGAGCATCTTGCGTTTATTAAACATACAGGCACATCGATTTAAGAGCGAAAATGTGCGAACTGAAACGCAAATACTGTAGCTGATGCATCCTGGAGTACTAGACGATTCCCTCAGTGGACAGCATTAGAAGTGTACCCACAAAAACGTTAAAAAGCAGAAAAATAAACATTAAATGGGTGTCTCTTACCTCTGTGCTCTCATCTATTGGCCATCACGGGATGGATGAGGAGAAGGCGCAGGTGCAGGGATGCAGAGCGACGCCCAGGGACAGAGAAACATGGAGCAGTCATTGCATCGATTCTCCATCAGTACATGGCTGTAAATAAAATCCAGAAACCACGCTCACCTGTTTTTACCGGGATCCGGCTCTTGTACCTGATGTTGCTCGTCATGTTGACCGCTCTCCTCCTTCGATTATACCGAAGCGACGGCTCACAGATAAGCGCCCCCCTCGCCTCGCCTCCAAACCTCGTACAGACACTAGGAGGGAGGGCCGAGCTGAAAGATGAAAGCCCCTCCTCCTCATCATCAACGCCGCAGAGTCAGCCAGTCACACCGCCGAGTTTCCTCCGAACAGCAGGAGTCGTGTCAGGATGCAGCGAGCGAGGCTTGGCCAAGAAAATCCTCACTCATCAGAATGACTGCTTTGAGTTATGTCTCAAAAATAAAAAAGTAATAAAAGAAATCTACGCTTATACATTTTACAGATCCAAATATTCAGTCCTATAAATATAGGGCTGTAATACAAATAACTGCAATAAGTAGCATAAATTCTACAGAGCCTTTAGGGACATGGTGCTTACGCAAAACTTCCTGGTGCTGAGGAGTTTCCCCATCTCACGTCCCTTTGCGCGCTAACAGTTGAAATTGCTAGCTCAAAGCTAATGCTAAATGTTTCAAAAATGGCCCAAAACATATTAATTATTCATGTTAAAAACGTGAATCGAACTTTTCTCAAAGATTTGAAAAAGTAAAAAAGTCACAATAAAGGATTTTAAAACACTACCTTACACAAACTGACCAACGGTTGACCAATATAATCACAAACTGACAAAACCTAAGAGTAACGTTTGAAATTACTCTCAAAGCCAATGCTCAATGTTTGAAGGATTACCTTAAACTTCTTAAATATTAATGGTTACAGTTAGGCTTGACTTGTAAAAAGGGACATAAAATTATTTAAAATGCTAACATAAACAAACTGACCAACGGTTGAACGAGGTATAGCAAAGTGACAAAACCAATTAACAATAGTCCAATAAAAGATTAACGATTGAAATAGCTAAAGTAACGGTTCTAGTGAAGAAAACTGCAATTTAAAGTATAAACGTAATAGGCCTTTATGGATGAACTATTGAAAAAATATGCTTTACTTACATGCGTCTAACTCTGTTAGATAAACATCAACTTTAAGAATATATTAATTAAATGCCAGGCAGGGATGCATAAAGGAGCATGTTTCATTAAAAAGACTTAAAATGCTCCCAACATGTTCAAGATGTTTCAAAGTAACAACAAACTCAGTGTAAACATTTTTTCTCTAAACAGATTTTATTGAGAGGAATACAAAAAAGATCAGCACAAAAAAAAGTTTCTACTGAGAAATGATAGACATGATTAAGACACAAAAATTGTGTATATTTATATAAGTTCAAATGACAAATTTGCGTAAGGGAGAAAACTAAAATAAAAACAAAAATACCAATGAAAGCACAGTCAGTTTCACTGATGAGGAAAAGTTAGGATGTTCAGTCTGCTGCTCACAGAAAAGCTGGTGGTGGTTATAACAGTTAAATGTTATAGTAACTGTTTTTAAATGGGAAAAAGCTAAAAAACAATATAACATAAGACAAAACATGTAGTGTACAAAAATAGTGAACACATTTAACAATATTGAATGAGCACATATGGACACATTTAGTCACCTGACTGAATAGTTTGATTAATTTTCAGTCTGTAGTTTGGCACGGACATTAATATCAGCAGCTATTGATAAATACCAAAATATTAACAATATAACCGTTTTAACTAAAACATAAACCTGGTTACTGCCTTTAACAGCCGAGTTGTATTAGTTTTATTTCTTGCATTAATATGCTTTACAACAAAAAAGCAAAAATAACTAGAATTACAGTGTTGGCAGCGGCTACAAAACAAGGTTACAAAACAATGTTTCTCGTTTCATATGATTAGGTGAAATATGTTGCTTTGAAACAAAACAAGGGCAATCTTTTCCCTCCGCTAAGACAACTGATCTAACTAATAAGCCCACATTATTGACTGTCATAACTTTCATAGCTGTGGCTTTGTCAGACAAAAGCACTGAAGGCACTTAAAGTCTGAAACCATTGTGAGGTTAAAGTGATGTGCTATTGAGCAAGTCTAAAACTGATGGCAACATAAAAAGCACATTTTATTCTATAAACTAAAAACAGATTACCATTGCCTTAACCTGATAGAAGTATTTAGGGTATGATTGCATATGACACTAGACTTAAATGATATGTATGACTATACAAATATTTTTGTAAACATGTTAGCAGGATTGAAAACAACCTAGTGCCGTACTGTCTTCCAGCTTTGCAGACCATAATTTAATCAACCCCATATTCAATCCCAGTTACTTTTCCAAGTTCATCCTTTTTAAATGTTTTGCCCAGTCTGACTCATCTATTCAGTTGCAAACTAGAACATTTACTTTTTATATTTATTTAGATCAAGAATTCCTTTACAAGGGTGACCTGGCCAAGAGGTCAGCAGCACACAGCAAAATGAGATTCATGTGTGGATTGTGAGTGAGGCGAGCTCCTGAACAGCTGATGGATGGACGTTTGGAGGGAAGAAGAAGAAGAGGAAGAGGTTATTGGTGATGTGAGGAAACAGACAACATGATCCTGGATGCTTGGACTCCTTTTGAAAATTCATATTGACAGCAGGAAGGGATGGACTCTTAGGAAGACCAGGAGTGTGTACATGTGTGTATTAGAGTGTGTGTGCAAGTGTGTTAGTGTGCTTCCCTTTAACTCTGACTGTTTCACTCGTCTGCTTTCATCTTCATCTGTGCCTGCATCTGAGCGATCATCTCTTGCATGCGCCTCAACTACAGAGATAAGAGAGAAAAAAATAAATTTAATGAAGAGTGCCTTCCATTTAAAACACTTGAATTAAACATCCTGGGATTTATTTTTGATTCCTCAACTGTAATAAAAATAGTAAACCAGTTTTAATCAATAAAACACAGATCAGTGAGCTAATTACCCACACAAACTGCTTCAAAATCTTTTCTGGGAAAAAGTACTGTGTTCCATCATTTTTCAGTATGAAAAGCATGTAATATAAAAATGAAAACACAAATGATTTGGTATTTAGAGCAATTACAGATTAATTTACTCAGGGGTATATCTGCAGAAAAAACTTATTTAATATACTGTATAATCAGCCCAAGAAGATGACAGTTGAAAGTGTGTTTGGCAGTCCAACTGAAAGCTTAAGACAGAAATATGCCTTTTATTGTTCCTGTTCTTTAATGAAATGCCCAATTAGCCAATAATGGCTGGCCAGTTGAAACAAAATGTCTAAACATTTTTTACAATTTTGAGCTGTAATTAATAAAAACATATTTTTATATATACAAATTTACTTTATAAATGGTTTATTTAGCTTGCAAAAAGGTATTTGAAGGAGATGCACCATGATGTCATAAGGTCTTAAGATAAACTGAAGAATTGCGCAGAGTTGTACAACATGTCATTTAGCCACGTCTGAAGGAAAACCACCAGTGAGTAACAGGAGAATCTATGTAGCGACACATGTAGAAGAGAAACCTCATGACGACATTAATGGGTTGTTCACATGGTGGCATCTGGCATGTGATTAGTAATGCAAAAACAGCATGGCCATGAACACTAAACACCTGAGGACATCACCAAAATGAATAAATGACTACTGGAAAACAACAACTTGACCCAGATTTGGGTAGCATAAATTAAAATTAGTGTTCCCTGCTGCATTACTGGAAAATGAACTAAACAAAGGAAAACTGAAACCCTTAACATTAAGAGGCTTACCACAGAAGCATACCAGTAATTTATGGGGCATTTACTACATTAAAAAATATGTATGCATTTATAGAAGCAGAGCAGGAGAAAAGTGTTTAAAGATTGATGGGGTATAAATCAGTTTGAGACAATAACTAATAGTCAAAATATAAATTGATGTTAAAGGGACACAAATAATAGGCCCATTAATAATTGAATTATTTCAAAACTCATTAAAATAATGAAGATGTGAAGCTTTCATTTCAGGTAGTTAGTTCTTATGTCTCTGTAGCTTCATTTAATGTCTATCGCCATCTTGTGGCCCAGCACAGAACTTCAAATTATTTATCTTCACTGATGTTTCCAGTCCAAGGAGTGGAGTTTTCTCCTTTTATCAGAAAGAAGCACTATGCAATGTTATTTATTTCAAATTTTCATGGATGTACTTTTATCTGTATAAGGTATATATTTTTGTTGCAGGGCAAGACAACCTAACCAGCAGAGCATCTATAAAAAGTATTCACTCCCTTGGACGTTTTACCCTTTTTAACTATTTATTTTTTTAAACAATCATGGTCAATATAATCTAACTTTTTGACAAAAACAAAAGTCAAAGTGAAAACAGATTTCCACAAAGTAATGCGAATTCAACAAAAATATGTAATTTGAAATAACTGATGGCATAAATATTTGCTCTTTTTACATCAGTATTTAGTAGATGCATCTTTGGCTGCGATCACAGCACTGAGTTTGTGTGGATTGATCTCAATAAGGCATGCACATCTGGGCACTGCAATTTTACTCCATTCTTCTCAGAGCTCAAGCTCTGTCAGGTTGCACTGGGATCAGGTGTGAACAGCCCTTTCAAGACCAGCCACTAATTCTCAGTTGGATTGAGGTCCGAGCATGACTGGATTCCTATGCTTTGATGCATTCATTTTACCCTCTACCTTTACAAGCCTTCCAGGACCAGCTGCCAAGAAGCATCCCCACAGCATGATGCTGCCACCACTGTGTTTCACAGCAGGGATGGTGAGTTTGTGGTGATTTGCAGTGTTTGGTGTCTGCAGACTATAGTAAAGATTTAATGAGTTTTCTTCAAACACTACTCTCCCATAAAGCTTTGACTGGTGAAGAACCCAGGCAACAGTTGTTGTATGCAGAATCTATTCCATCTAAGCTGCTTAGCTTGTAACTCCTTCAGAGTAGTAAGCAGGCAAGCAAGCATCAGAATAGTCATAGGTGTCTTGGTGGGCTCTCTCACTACTGTCCTTCTTGCACGGTCACTCTGTTTTTAAGGTTGGCCTGATCCAGGAAGATTTGCACATGTGTCATACTCCTTCCATTTCTTGATTATGGATCTAACTGAACTCTGGAGGATGTTCGGTTCCTTTAATTTTTTTTTTTGTATCAGTTCCCTGACTTATACTTTTTTAATAACATTTTCTCTGAGTTGCTTGGAATGATCTTTTATCTTTATGGTGTAATGGCAGCCAGGAATACTGGATAACCAGTGACTGGACCTTCTAAACACAGGTGTCTTTATACTACAGTCACTTGAGACATATTCACTGCACTCAGGTGATCCCATTTCACTAATTGTGAGACTCGGTCTCTGTTGAATTAGGTCAGTAACTTAAAAGGGTTTGAATATTTATGAAATCATTCATTTCACCTTACACATTTCTGTTTAATTTAAATTACTTTGTAGATGTCTGTTTTAACTTTGACATTAAAGAGTACTTTCTGTAATTTAAAAAAGAAGCCAAATCATATTGACCAAGATTGACTGATAAAATCAAAAAAGAGTTAAACATCCTAGGGGATGGATACTTTTTCTAGGTACTTTTAAATGCTTTAATTTTAGGCTGCTTCCAAATCTTAATGATTTTTTGAAAATGAGAAAGTACAGAATAATTACCACCTCACCCTTTTAAAGAAACAAACAGGACCTACAACCCACAACACAACCCACAGTGATAATGACTGTAGTAGAAATAGAGAAATGTACATTTACACTAACACAAACAACTATTACCTCCGCCAAGGAGGTTATGTGATTGGCAGGGTTTGTTAGTTAGTTAGTTAGTTTGTTAGCAACTCAAAAAGTTATGGACGGATTTTGATGAAATTTTCAGGAAATGTCAGGAATGGCATAAGGAAGAACTGATTAGATTTTGGGACTGATCCAGATCACCATCTGGATCCAGGAATATTTTTTAAGGATTCTGTACTATTGGGAGATAGGGCTAATGCTGTTCTGCGCTCTCTGAGTGCTTTTCTAGTTTCAGATACCTTATTGATGATGGTTATTGTATTGATTGTATTTAAAAAATAAATATTTAACTTTAAGATGAACGGATCAGCTTACAACTACCATTGTGCTATTTATCTATTTCTCTATTTACCTTGTAGTTGTTACAAAAAAGCAAAGCTCTTTCAGGAACATTTCTAAGAAATAATTATTGTTATCAGCTCCTTTCCAGGAAATAAAAGGAAGGTAGGGACCAATAAAGTAAGTTCAAGTACAGTCTAGGAACAGTCAGTTATTGTGGTCTTTCCTTCACAGCTTTTAAACAAATGGACCACTGACTCTCCAGCTTTGTGTGTGGCTCCCTCACATTTCTGAGGTCATTCCCACCATAAATCTGGACCAGGACATCCAGGCAGGAAGTAATGCTGTATCCTGGCTCAGTGCATTGTTTACAAACAGCTCTGATTGTGCCCTGCCCAATAACAGTGATGCACTGCAGCAGCAGGACAAACAGACCAATCAGGAACGACCAAATAACATAAGAACTGCAGTCTCCATGTCATAGAAGATTACTAATACATATGGATGGTAGCAGGATGAAAATAGATAAGACTGTTTCTTAAAGACAGTCACACTGAAGTAGGAAAGATTTCCAGACAGACCTTGGGCTAGAGCAGCTGGTAAATCAATCAGTATTGTTTAGGGGATAATGTAATGGCATCATGATCAGGTAGGCTGACTTCAGCTTATATGACAATGAACACTTAGAGCCAGAGGAAGGATGGGATGATAACACCATCTATTAACCATTTTAACTGCACAGAGTGAGATGAAATAAATAGAGTACTTGCCATTCCCTGCGTTTTCTTGATTGGTTACAATTTAGTGTAACCAACCTACTTGTGTATTGATAAAATCCCTACATATACATATACTTGTCTGCCATGTTTGTGTGATCTGCATGCTTACAGTATGTTCTGTCCTGTATTATGTAGTCTTTTTATGTATCAGGATGCCTTTTCTCAGGGCCTTGATTCTACAGCATAGTTTGAATTGAACTGAATTGCACTGAATTGAACTGAACCAAACTCAGTTACCTCAGCCTCTTTCTGTAGCAGGATCTGGTCTTTGTCCACCACGTCCTCATCCACAGCCCTGCAGAGAAACAAACACGTAATTAGATATTAGGCCTTGCATAAAAAGAGCAGCTCATCTGCTGTTCAAATGTATTAGTACCTGCCCGCTCTCTTCAGCCTCTCGGAGCGGAAGTTCTCATAGTGCAGATCCTGAGTTACCTCCTGGAGGTCTTGCATGTGGGTCCTGCAAAGAACAAACATGTAAGGCTTTCTTTACCCACTGGGAGGCAGTACTGCTCCACTGTGACCTTTTCTTTTATTGGGTTTTTACAAGCAGCTTAATTGGGAAGTTCTGTCAGTGCTTTACAAGACTTTCCTTCTGAAAATCTTTGTACTTAAGGAGTTTTATTGCCAGAGAGACTCACACAAGCATGGTTCGAAGTTTGAGGAAGTCATTGTGCTCTGGGTTTTCCACTTCAACAACTCCCCAGGGGTAGAGACGACCACGAATCTTCTTCCCCTTCACCTCAATCAGCTGATTGGAGCCAATCACAGCAAAGGGAATACTTGCCTGGGAGAGGAAGATTGAGGTTATGGGCCCCAAGTGAGAAATTAAATCAGTGAAAGTTGACAAATCATGAAAAGAATAAGAAAGAAATAAGTATAAATAGGAAGAAAATGACAGTCCCTTAATAAAAAGAAAGAAGTATCTGGTTTGGTTGTATGACTTCTGACATTAACTGTGAGTCCCTCTCTCACCTTTAGGACCCTGGTCTGCTCCTTGAACTCTTCATCCTCGTCAGAGTCAGCATCAGGTAGCTGATAAATTTTGATCCCCTGCTCTGCGATCTCGTCCAGGATCTGTGTGGTGGTGACAAGAGAAAGATGGGGTGAGTCAGAAGGATCATGACCTCAGAGTGACCTCCTGACTAGTCCCACTGCACAGGGATGACTCAACTGCTGACCCCTGCAGAGGGTCAACATGGCTCTCTCAGTCTGCACTCGAACAGTCTGGGAAACAATGAACGCAAAACCACATTGTTCAACAACATCCTTTCCTAACCATCAAAGCCAACAAGGTCTCCTTAGAAATAAAATATCTGTCTATGGGTCAGTGACATGACGTGGATATTTTTGTTTCTGAATGTATTATTTCCATTTGGAAAAAATAATCAGTTAATGCCATATACTGTATCAATTTGTTCTATGAAATCTACTTTGTTTGAATACTTTTTTTCCAGTATATTTGAATAATATAATTGACTTGTATTTCTTCATCTTAAACCCTAAAATATCAGGTGGCACAACCATCTAAGTACATGAGCAGATTATTAATGCTATTAAAAAAAAGCCCTTTTAATTTGGAGAGATTCAAATTAGAATACTTTGGCATTATTTTATGGTTGAAATCTATGTAATAAAAAGTGTAATCAAAATGTATCACTTTAAAGCTAGTAAGATCACCAGTAAAATTTTGTCCTGGAATTTGAAAATTCTTAAATGCTGGTGTGGTGCAACTGTGATCATGGGTATTTTATTTTTAAGTGATAAAAATGAAATGTAGCATATTTTTGCATTTATTTGACTCCTGCTGACACTCACAGGCATGCAAAATGGTTTTCTACATTTTTACATCTTTTCAGTCACAGGTGGACCAACACTTTGACTGTCAGGTGGTATGACCAATGTAAACCGCTAAAAAATGTATTTTACCATGAGACAGGGGGATTGCCTGTCTCCTTTATTATTTAATAAATAAGGCACTGGAGCCTTTGGCAAATAAGATAAGAAATCACTCGCACATAAAGGGTATAGCAGCTGGTGTATCAGAATGTCTTGTGATGCTCTATGTGGATGATTTACTAACACTTTAATAACTCCTGAAATAGGCATTCCCCATCTTTTACAGTATATAAAATGTTTGGTAAAAATTTCTGGTTATACATTAAACTGGGATAAAAGTGAACTCGTGTTCACTAAAGAAAGTAGGATTTTAAAAAATTGTCCCTTCAAGATAGTCCATGAATATATCACCTATTAGGTATTAAAATCTCCAAAAATCCTTAACACCTGTTAAAATTAAACTTACTAGCGGGCATTGATGAACTAAAATGTAGCAAAGAATACTGAGCACTCTTCCACTGTCTATGATCGGCAGAGTTAATGCTACAAAGATGGTATCTCTACCAAAAATGTTTGTACCTTTTTCAAAACTTGCTAATTTGGATCACATATGATTTTTTAAGAAGCTTGAGACAATTGTCCTAGACTTTGTTTGGGGTTATAAAAAATACATAGACTCTCCAAAAAGCATTTACAAAAACCAACTCAGGATGGTGGTCTGGGCCTTCCAGTATTTAGGGATTACTATTGGGCAGCTAATGCTAGGGCAATGGCATACTGGCAATGGGGTTCTGCAGACCACGAATTACTCAATTCTGCCCCCCTCTGGCTAAAATTGGAGCTTACATCTTTGATAAAACCATACTCTTCACTTGCCTCCGTACTTTTTACCAACCTTTCTTCTGCTGTCAAATAAGTCTGTCATAGCTTTGTTGTGAGAAACTCTTGTAAAATTCTAAACCAAATCACACATTTCTTTAAAACTCCTGATATATCAGTTTATATGCCGGTCTGCTATGATCATGCTTTTTTTCCCAGCATTGCTGCCAATACATTTACCTTATGGTTTACTAAAGGGTGAGGTGTATAGGGGATTTTTATTTAGACAACAACTTTGCATCATTTGGGCCGTTAAGCTCCAGATGTGATATACCTCACTACAGTTTTTTTCGTTATAGTGCTTGGTGCAACTAAGGCACTTTATGCGAGAAAACATACTTCACTTTGAGTCATACTGTCAGAGACATACCCTTTTGGAATTGTTTTTTCTTTTGCCAAATAGTAAGAAGCTCATGACCAAATTTGTGACTACTTTTCAGAGGACTCAGTACCTGCCAACAGTATTAAGAAAGTGTGGGAAAGAGAAACTAATGTGTTTTCTGATAAACTATGGAAGACTGCACTTTCCCGTATTCATAGCTGTTCAATAAATAGCAGACACAGGTTAATACAGTTTAAAGTAATTCACCGTTTTTATTATTCTAAAGACAGACTTCATAAGTTTACCCCTCTGTGTCTCTTAAATGTGATAAATGTAAAGTCAGTGATGGTACAATGTTGCATTAATTTTGGGACGGTCTGTTAATCTACCAGTTCTGTTCTAGAATTTCTGTCTTTTTCTCTGGGGTTTATAAGAGTGTTAAGGGTTTTCTTCTATTGTTTATTAATGTAAATGTAAATCTCCATACTGAAATGTTTGTGTTTAACAGGATCAGCATGGAAGGCATAATAGATACCTTTTTGTGTCCATTGTCAAGAGTCATGATGAAATTTTTTTTTAGTATCTGTACCCCTCCTCATAAGTCAGAAGTGTGTATTGGTGACTTTCTGTGGGGTTTTTTTTTTTTTTTGGGGGGGGGGGGTGATGGGTGGGGGTGGGGTTATGATGTTTAATGTTTTGTTATTAAACTCTTGGTTCTATTGTAAAAATATATGTGCCCATTTTCTAACAAGAATAAAAGTAACATGTCAAAGCATTTGCCTGTTAAGCTTGACATTAGTTGCAAATGTCAGGTGGTGCAACCAGTGTTTCAGGTGTTGAAACTTGAAAAAATAGTCGATGTATAAAATAAAAATATTTATTTTACATCTAATTAGGTAAACAAGATATCACATATTTTTGAAAATTTAATTAATCACAGTTTCGCTTCTGTAAGGGTTTACACTTCTCATGTCAGGTAGTATAACCAAGATGAAACAGCTACATTTTGTTTTACCATAAAAAAATCATTTTGTTCAACTTTTACCTTGTCATTTCAACTCAAGTCTCAAAGTCCATCCTTCATCTCTTGCCCTAATCCTCCTCTGTACAAGTGTACTGAATACTTGGGTTCAATAATGTGCTCTGTACCTTCTAAATAAACAAATAAATACATTTTGTTTGTCTCTTTTTATGTCTGTTTCTAAAACATATAGTCTGTCAAAACAAGAGGAACCACTCAATTCTAAAACAGGGGAGACTCTGAGATCTTCACAATTAAAAAACGGTGCATATATATTGGTATTAGCTAAGATCCACTTGGAAATAATGGCATATCCAACATCATGCATCCCTATTTTTGAAGCTACTTGTCAGTTGCATCTTATTGTTTTGTACTCGTTTTGTATGGTGATGTATTATTCACATTATGCTGCAAGTTATAAAACAGCTGCAACTTTGCCCCTTAAAATGAAAGTAAAAGTGTTAAAGACTAATGAGAGGGTGTGAGTGAGCACCTGTTGTTGCAGCAACACATTTAATTAAAGCCCCCCTTGGAGCAGAAGAGGGTCAGAACAGGAAAGGGTAGGCAGGTGAAGTATAATAACTGTCTGTGTGTGTGTGCAAGTTCTGAAACAGTGAAAAACAAAGCTCTCACCCTCCTTTATTCATGGGCCGACCGGTGAAGAAACAAGTTAAAACAAAGGAGCTTCCTTCTCTACTACCTCGGGGACAGATGTCAGTATTTATTATTCTAAGAATCAAAGCTGCATTTTCTTTTGTTTTCCCAGGAGCAGCATTTTGAAAATCACAATGTGGTCTTATGTAATGGAGCCAAAAAATGTCAAGTGTTATTTTCCTGACTTTTTGGATACTTTCATGTACTGTAGTGCGTAAAAGGACAGTGGTCAGTCAGCCAGGAGCCTGGGAAGTGAGCGCAGGTTTTCCTACAGAGTGCAGCTTCTGTTTGAGCCGTTGTTATGGCTGTCGCTTGTTTTCTCAGTGAGCTCTGTGCGCAGTGTGAGCGAGATAGTGTGTGCGCATGGGGAGAGTCGGGTATTGTTGTGGGGCAGATCAAAAAACAAACAGGCTTTGCAGGACTCAGAGGAGAGCGTGACACAGGACCAGAGCCTCTTTTTTCCCTTCATTCAGTCAAACATACACGATGTACAGACCGGTCGAACATGGAGACTGAACAAACAGTGCTGTGGACAAGCGGGCAGAGCATAAAGAATTTTGGGAAATTGTGCACTCAGTGGGAAAATAAACATGAATGACACAATAGCAGGAAAAAATGAAACAAACTACGCAAGATGGTAAGATGGAGAGAAATTCTCATAAAAATGTAGTAAAATGGGAAAATCAAACTGAAGGACACCAAACAACTAACATGGATGACATTTTTGAAGATAAAAATTACCGTTGAATATCTTGAAACAATATCAGGACATCTCTGAGACATGAGTCCGTTGACTGCCATCATCTCTTTCCAGACCTTGCTAAGCCAAAAGCTGCAAAATGGCTGTTTACCTGAATTATTTTGTCCCGTAACGTGTGCTTAGTACAGCCTGACACCTATAATCAAGACCTCTCAGGGATCATCATGTCAAAATCACCGCCTGCTCCAAATCCCTGTTGTCTGCTGCTGATTTACTGCACACAATGTGGGCCTTAATCCCTAATGTTACACCAGTCTCTCCTCCTCCTGCTCTTCCCAGTAGTGTATTTTCGTTGGTGCGGAGATGCTGGCAGTGGGGGCCATTTTGATTTTATGACCATCCTGTCCAGCTATAATACACCCCTCACACCCACCTCTCTATGTGCTGTTATGTTTGGCCCTGTAGGTTCACTCAATGCTGTCAAGGCAGCGGAGAAACAATACCATTCAAGACTGTGACTCAGTAATAATTATAATAGGAAGCCAAAGATTTATCGCCTATGCTTCTGGTGCATGTCGTTGAATATGGAGTATTGTTTGTGGAAATGTTGCGTCATGTTGGGAACTTATGATAAGTGTAAGGGTGAAGACTGATGCCGTCAACTGAGAAAATGGGTAACAAATTATGCTTAACTGCTGGTGAATCATTCAAGCTATTTGCTTCCAATCTAAAGTCACTCAGTTCTTGGAATAGCAGAATTAAATACACTGTGGTGGATAAGAGTCCAAAAAAAGTAACCCTAGAAGTCTATACATAGATATAATTATACAGAATGAAGTCATGGGAGGCATGGCTAAGCAGTTTTTTACAGGGATTGCACAGCAAAACCTCCAATCATAAAGAAACAGAGTGCAAACCCATCATTAAAGGGATCAACGCGTCATTTCACCAACCTGCTGAGAGAAAAATATTTTTACTATCTGTTAATTCTTGCAAACAAACCCACAAAAATAAGACTGAGTCAAACAGCTGCTTAACAACGAGAAATAAATGCTGGACAAACAACAAAAGATGAAAACAAACAGCTTCAGAGGAAAAGAGCGAACAGAAAAAGCTGTGTAGAGCAATTCTGGTAACATTCAACAGGTGACTGCAAACAAACGCTGTTTTCTGTGTGATTGTGAGCACAGAGCTGAGCCTCCACTTGCTTGGCATGGTGTTTATATCTACCAAACTTCAACCCTAACAGTGAACAATACTTGGAAGTAGAAATGTGCACCAGAGCATTCTTAGGAAATCAACAATACAGAGAGGGAGAAAAGATACAAAGGAAAACAATCAAACTGCATCTTGAGGCTAATTAGTCCTGACTGAGAAGAGCAGGGATGGGGGACATGGAGGGACCAAAGCAGGCGCGTTTTTACGTAATGTTTATGTAACCTCATAGCTGCCTGCCAGCTACTGGGGGGCGGCCATGGGAATGAATTGGTGTATCATTGCCATTAGCAGCAGAATATCTGATCAGCTCTGAGTTGCTTTAAAACCTTTTTAAAACACCTTGTGAGTGAGAAGATTCCTTTTCTTTTACAAGACTGAAGTTTATTAAATAAAAAAACAGTCCTGGTGACTGTGAAATCTAGTTTGTTGACTTTTTTCTGTCCCTTATGACACTCTTGTAGGTCCAACTGTGTCTCTACTTAGGGGTGAACACAAGTGATTTTTTTTGCATGACATTTGTTTCTAATAAGTCTACTATCAAGATCCACCACCACCTAATAAATAAGAATAATACAATTTCTGTCAAATTTCAACCACTAAAATGTATTTACTAAAAATGTTGCAGTTTGAACCTTAGATTGGTGGAGCAAAACATGAGTGAACAAAGACACAGTCTCAGAAAAGCATCATTACAGAAGCCCTGGGCATACATGCGTGCAATTTATCATACTCCATTTCTAATAACAGCATGAGCATTTTGGTTGATATCTAGAAATCTTGACAAATTAACTCATTACCATGGGAAAATTGTTTTCTCTGGATTATAAGACAAATAAATCCAGAGCTTGAGAAAACAAACAGAACTTTACTTACTATCATGGTAAAACAGAGTTATTGTTATCCACTATTTTAGTGTGTGTGTGTGTGTGTGTGGGGGGGGGGGGGGGTGTGTGTGTGTGTGTGTGTTTGTGAAACAGTGTGTGTGAGTGGGTGTGAGTGGGTGCACATGTAACTGTTGTCTGTAGGGTGGTTGATAGTGGGATAGGGTGGTTGCGGGTGTGAGGGAATGACTCTAATTGTCTATATTACGCAAAAGGTGGGGGTGGGTGGGTTTGAGGGAATGTTTTTAATTTGTCTATGTACAGCACTTTGAGTTACATGTCATGTATGAAAAGCGCTTCATAAATAAAGTTTGATTGATTGATTGATTGATTGATTGATTAAAAACAAAATGATAGATGGCTTCCGTAGATCACTAACCTTTTTGCCAAATTAACGCCTTACTGAAAAAAGCTCTACAAGCCACTTTTGGGTTCTGATTCATCAGCAGAAAACCACTGGCCTAAAAAAGCACCTGGTTAACTCCATTATGGTCAGAAACCAATCTTGTTCCTGTGACATATTTATGCTGTCTGTGTTGTGCCAGTTATTTTGTTTTTAATTTGACTTAATTACTTCACATTTCCTGAAATGAGAGTTCAATAATGTTCGCTAAATAAGCTGTAGATGCATGAACAGCTCCATTTACTAAATCAACAGGATAGTATTCACAGACAATAAATGTCATAAATTAGAATTCTTTTATTTAACCATTAAAAGGTGTATTAAAAAAGATGAAGCACTGACATTTTAGTCTCATTTTAGTCTCCTTGACACAAAAAATTCACTTGCTTTTCTTCAGAGTTTAATCATCAAGGATCTATTTTTTTGCCAGACTTAGTCTAGTCTTCCTCATGGAAAAAAGGTAGTTGACAAACATTTTTAGTCATAATTTTAGTCAACAAAATTAACACTGCATAGTAGGTCTAAATACTTTTCAAACAAAATACCTGAGTCATCCAGTGAGTGTTTACTCATGGTATTAGTTAACATGTGCAAATCAAATTTTCTTCTTCTTCTGAGATCTTTGGTGTCCCAATGAGGGGCCTCAGACTCCAGGTTGGGAACCAATATCTTGTGTACACTTTTTTTAAGGTGCAAAATATCTGCATAAATAGTTCTATACTTAGAGGATAAAGCAGGATGTGGTATCTTTGAAAAAAAAGTGTTAGTGTGCAAAAAGTTTTGAGCTGGGATGGTTAGGTTTTGAGTATGTATGAATGTTTGTGTTGTATGAGTGGTGGTGAGTGTGATATTGGTGGTGGGGGGTTGCAAAAGTGCTGCTGGGCTTTTTTGGCCACGGTGCTGATGTTGAGGGACCAAGTGAGATCATCAGATAGGTGGACACAATCTCTTTGGTTTAGTCCACATTCAGGGATAGGTTATTGACTTTGCACCAGTCTGCCAGTCTGTTAATTGTTGGGCTACTTCTCGTAGTTTTAACTGGTGAGACCCACCACAGTCGTACCATCAGCAAACTTCATAATATGATTTGTGTTGTGCAGGGCAGAGCAGCTGTGACGCAGTAAATCTAAGTCTATTTTTTTCCATCTACCTCTGATGTACTCACACTATTGAATACCAGAAAATTTTCTTCAGAAAATACATATCATTTCATGTTTCCATCTAATTTATATTTTTTTGGCAGTCCATGAAAGCAGCCAGGACTAGTGGGCCTGATAAATTCCAACCATTGAGCCAAAAACACTAAAACATGAAATATAAACTATGAATGAGTCCCAACATGGTCTCGATCATCATTAAAAAAATCACCCCGCCCCTTTTTTTCTGATAAAGAATAAAAAATGTGGATGAGTACCAGCCTCTTCAGCATTAAATCTTCAGTCTTGTAAAAAGCCTTTCAAGTTTCAGGTGGAGAATATCTATGAAATGAAGTGTAAAGTTTCTTTATTATCTGAGGCCAACATACTAATTTTTTTTCTTTTAATTCAAAATAACAGAGGGTTAAGTAAGTCCTTCTCATGGGGCAACAATTTGGCTCTGGGTTAAATATACTGAAAGAAATATAATGAGCTATATGCCACTGTAATTGATATTTTAGACAACACTTATTAAATATCAGAGTGACAAGTTTACAAGACAAACAACTGGAGTCTGATAGCATCAAAGAGAAAATAAATTCATGCCAGATTCCTACTGGTGTTCATTAGTTTTCTAACTTAATTTGCTAACCTTAAGACACATGAGAACAAATGTTTCTCTCCTTCCAGGAAACTCGTTTCAACTAACTGGCTCCTTTGCCTGCAGGGAGTCTGAGGGGGTGAGGGAGCCCCAACAATACCTAATCCAGGGGGGTCAGAGGGATTTGGTCCTCATAGCAGCCTCCTGCGCAAACACACACACCACTAACTATTGCCTCACTTTGTGAAATAGTACAATCTGGCGTCAGGAACAGGGAAAAAAAAGTTTAAATGTGGGCTTGAAGCTCCAGGAGTCCAGCAGATCACCAGAGATTGGAGGATATCCCTTAGACCATCTATAGAGAAAATCCCTCAAATATCAAAAAGTACCCTTAAAACACAAATTCCTTCATGCAGCAGTGCTGGGAAAACAATACTTTACTGTTAAGGGGATTAAAGACACTTGCATGCATGCACAGAAGCACATTCCTCATATATTCAGTAAGTCTGAGAGGCGATTCAGACGTAAATTAAAAAGCTGACTTTGCGATGCCAGGAGGCACTGGAGGAAAGTACAAAGGAAACCACCACCTCCATGGAAACGTGCAGGCATCATATGAATTATGGTGATCGACACACTTGTACACACACACTCCTATTGTCTTGGATAAGAATTAGTATAGTAAAGACCACCCACCTCTCCCCTCTGATCAAAGAGCATAGGGGAAACAATCAGGCTATTCATGTAATCTTCTATCTGAGTGAGATTAAGAAGGTGACAGAAGGAGTTTAGGATTTCAGCTACATGTCAGGTTCTGTGACTTAGTCTGGTAATCATAGAGGGGTCTCAATAGCAAGCAAAGTGTGACTCATTAGCAGCACGGCAATGTCCGGAAACCATCTTTTCAGGTCGGCGCTCGAACAAGGAAACCTGCTGTTTTCACACTGTGCTATGCTTGTACTTTCTTTACTTGAGAGCGGATGATTGTGTGAAATAGAGCTGCTCGCTTTATGGAGAAAGACACATATTTATTGTTTTAAAATCCACAGAGACGTGAACATACCACTGCACAATGAGTGCCAGAGGGCAGATAAATAAATATAGCTGCGTGTTTGAAACACTGGCAGGAAAAGGACCGGCCAAGAGCTGACCAGGGGGTCAGACACACAAAACATGCACCTACGCTTACAGGAAAGCAGTGAGGTAAGAATGAAGTGAAACATAGCTGAACCTTTAGTCAAGGGTTGCCTAGACATGTAAGAAGCAATATCAAAATGGAGTTATGCACCAGATTCACATCATTTTACATCACTACACCTGCTGCCTCACATTTCCCTTTTTAACCGCACATGGAACCTTTTGCAGTTTATCCTCTGTGCTAAAACAGTTTCACTCTCTGTTGTTGACATTTAACAAAACCTGGTGACAATACTGGCCAGTGCAAACAATCCAGTGCTGTTTATGGCTCCCAGTGGGGCTGTGTTGAGCCGGTTCACACAACAGGACTAGCGTGGAGTGTTCGGGGAGAGCACAGAGGGTTGGACAACAATATGGACAACAGAGAGCTGGGAAAACGCCATGACATTACCTTTGCAGGGGTGTGAGTTATGGCAATTGTTCCCAACCTTTTTTCCTTGGAGCCCCCCATAAACCACACGAAAAGAAAAAAAAAAGATGCCATGCCATCAAAAAGCCACATAAATTTGAACTGTTTCATGAACAAGGCCAGAGTAAGGTTTCTGGGTGTTATTTTTACCAAAGGGTATGTGAATAAACTTAATGTTTTAGCATTACTTAAGTTCATATGTGAAAATCTAATTTTAACTACCTCACAGCAGATAAAGCTTTACCCCCTGCCTCTAAGATCTTGGGCAGCCCCCTAGGGAGGTCCAGGACCCTGGGTTGGGAACCATGAATTATGGCATTAGAGGGGATGAACATATTGAAGGAAGGACAGTTCTGCATGGGAGATAGTGAGCAGTGACCAATAGGCAGAGACAAGAGAGAAGAAAGGAGGAGATGAAGAAGATGAGAGGTGTGAAAAGAGTTGTGGGGTGTGGGGACAAAGAGAGAGAGACAGTAGGGAGGGAAGGGAGGTAAAAAGGGCGTGACTTTTGTCTGCTGCTTGTGCGGGAACAGCAGAGGAGCTGTGTTCTCTTGCAATCTTTGACCTCTGGCTTAAAAGGAGAGCAACTACAGCCTCTATTTCCATGACAGATGAGTTAGGACATCAGGGAGAGAAGGAAATGACATGCAGAAAAGAGCCACAGGTCAGAATTGAACATAGGCTGCCATCTTTGATGACCATAACCTCTTAGCATAGGGCATGGTGTAACAGCAGGGCCATCAGTGGCCCCGTTTGTGATCTTTAAGGCAAATTTATTTCTGGGAATCTTAAAAAAATGGAGTTGTAGACTTCCAAAGTTGCTGTTTTTCCACAAAGAAACATCATATCTAGACTGTAACTTAAAGTAAATCAAACTAAACAGGTTGTTTTATGTCAATTAATATTTTTGCATTTCAAACAATTTGTAAAGTAGAGGATAAAAACGTCTTCTATTTAAAAATGCATTATGGCCAAAAATGAAACAATACAGTGGATTAAAAAAGTCCTGAAATAAAACCCTCAGATTATTCTAAATGTGCAAGATTTGAATTTTTGTTGTATTGCCTTCATCAAAGAGCAGTTGCACAAAATCTACATGAACGTATCCTCTAATTCCAACAGATTTTCACCCTGAAAAATACAGAAAATGCATGTTACTTTCAAAATGAAACTCAATTACAGTTTGACATTATAACTGCATTCATTAGCTTTGAATCTCTTGATTATCTTTTTTATCTAATTAATTAACATAAGTTTAAATGACAATGTCTTACAAGGGAGCAAAACCTCCAAATGAAGAGGCTGAAACTTCTCCTTTACATTATTACAAAGTTGAATAGTTGTACTTTTTAATTCAAAAGAAAAGAAAAACTTAAAAAAATATCCTCCCTCTCAGACAAAAGAATGTATCTTTGCATTTTTTGCTTCCATCAGGACTCTAGTCTGAACCAGCTGTGTGCCGTCATGGATGTTCAAACAGAAAACAACCAGTAAAAATCTTCGAGACTAAATCCCCACACAGGATATGACTGTAAGGTCCCAGACTGAGAGGATCAGTCCCTCAATATACCCTCCTCAGGGAAACTTATGAGCTAGAGACCACAGCGACCTCAGAGAAGGAAATTGGCATTAGTGCAAATTAAAAGAAAAAAGGACACAAAGACGCAGTGGAAGAAAGTGAGGCAGCTGAGTGAGGCTCTGCCAGGAGAGGAAGGACTGAGTGAGAGGAGAGCAGAACTAAGAGGATGAAAGCTGAACGGTGGGAGGTTCGTTAACTTTGTCCATGAGCCTCAGCTGCACGGTTGTGTCTTGTCAGTGGAACAGTCTTAACACGTTGCAGGAAACCTATATTGTTTTGTACAAGCTGTTTCCCGCTAATAAAAAGAGAAAGGACTGTACGAGCCTTCAGAGAGAAAGAGGGTGGTCTGGTTTATGAGAGACAAACAGCTCAGAACGGTGAGAAAGTACCCCGCGAATAACAAACTAATAAATTCAGTGGGAGGTACACTGAGCTTTATCAATCATCCTTGAGTGCTCAGCTTCCTGGCAGGTTCCTGGCTGCTGGTGCTCTGACCTTAAAGGAAGGCCTGGTGCCCTGCTGCACTGTACAGGACTGTATGGCAGGAATCAGGCACGTATACATAAGAGCCACTTCATCTTATCTGATTGCACTCACAAATACTCGATACAGATGCCTTTGTTCTTCTGAGAGACACTTGGAGAGATGAATGAGCCTTTCTACATTTATCAGTTACAATCATTATGTTAACATGCACACAAGAAGCCAGAAAACTATGATGCTGTGATCACTTAAGGCAAAAATCCAAATGCACACCTACAATAGAATCAGAGTCTTGTGTATACTGTAAAAGTGTACATTCCAAATATACTGCACATAACTTAAGACATGGTATTTTCACGTATGTACCAAAAGAATTTCCAGAAGTTCTTGGATTGAGCTTTACTTGTGAACACAGATAGTCACATTTTTCACACACCCGTGTTTCAAACACCTGGATGCCCTGAAATCCTTCCTGCATGTGCCCTAGTAACAGTTTTCCTACAATGTTGTTGTGAGTGGATTTATGAATGCAGCCAGTAATATTCAGGAAATTCCTCACAAGTGAGCAGGTGGGTGTGATGAAATTTACATATTCAACTGATGTGATCATTTACCAGTACTGTGAATAAATCTACTCACATGTAGCGCTCATATAAATGCAGAAAGCTTTCATAATAGGACCATGTCCTTAAGTCTGCCATTTTTTTGGGTAGCATTTTTTCTACATCTGCCTCCTGACCCCCCCCCCATCCTTTCTGTCAAAAAACGTTATGCTTTGCTTTGTTATACGGCAGTTACTGCAAACAGGATAAGAGGATACATCAGTGGAGATGACATGTATGGTTGCAGAATCAGCTGAGTCAAAGGACGGGAATGTTTTGGCTTTTGTTTGGCCACTGAGAGGCATGGATTATGTAATGCACTTCTGATATTTTCGGACATCTGGAAGTAGAGTTGATGAACTTGTTTGTTATCTGCAGCCATTTGTCACACAATATCCCTGTATACATTACTCAGAGACCAGCAGTCACCATATGCTACCCTGTGGACAAATCACATGCCTTGCAGATTGCATCATTTCAACACATTTTAAGGAGGTGCATGTCAATCTGCAGGCGTTGGCTTCTGCATAGGGTTAAATAGTCAGCACTTTTTTCTGCTTAATGTATTTCCCTACCAAATCATGGTATTTCTTTCAAATCTAGTTTCTTTGTTTTCAGTTAAGCATAAACGAATGGATGGTGGAATGATATATTGATTTTCTGGTCATAAAAATTTGTATTTAAAAAACATCAAGATTACAAAAGTAATGTTGATAGTTAAAGAAAAAGATCAGGTTCTTCAACTCAAATGCAACAGTGGAAAGCACAGATCAAAACTGTATGAACTAAATACAAACTCTGTATCTTGACAGTCTCGTTTCATAAGAGCAGGGCTACTGCTACAATTTAACATTCTCTGACACTGTGTACATGCACGACTGCATGTACACTGTAACTATTCTAACAAACTGACGATCAAAGTTGTGTATTCCCAAACTGTGACCAAACAAGAGATAACATGCCTTCCTTAGGGACACAAGATGCCATTACTAAATGTGGGGCACATCTCTAATTTAGGACACTGTAGTTCCTGCCAAAACTGGATTGTCCAGGAACTCCCTATCATTACACAGTCAGTCTAAACCCTTTTTTCAACCAGTAAAAAAATACACTTCTATAACTATTATTCATAAATAAACATGTTGCCAATTGTTTAAGCCAGTATGATTTTTAGAAAAATGAGTGTGTTTTCTGAGTGTGGGCTTGTGTGCGTGAGTTTGTCCATTTTGTTGACTCAGCAGCTAATTGCTCCTGACTGCAGAGTGGGAAATGTCTGTTAAGGGAACACTTAACAGAGCATGTGAACAAACTCTTAAGGACAGATAGTGATACTGCAGCAGAGAGGTCAGATCAAAATGATAGTGGGACAGAATTTCCGCTGCTCCACTTTTTCAGTAAAATATGTCAAACAGCGAATTGAAGAAAAAGAAAACAAAGAGAATAAAACTACTTTATGTCAAAACTCTAATCAAAGGCAGCTGACCTTCAGTGAGCTGCCAGCTGGATCTGATGACAAGCTCAGGGGTTTCTCTAGTTTGGGGCGGGGGTCAGTGGTGGCAGGAAACATGGTTTTGAGCCAGAGGAACACTCAGAAGGTTTGAGTAAGGTCACAGTGCAAAACAACTGTGCAGAGACGATTCAGCTGGTAGGTCTCTTAAGGACATTACAGTGCAGGATTGCCACCTTCCTCTTTACCGACTCAGATTACAGGAAAAAAATCTCTGTATTTTTCTAAAGGCACTTCAATAGCAAATGTGAAATCCTGTTTTCTGAGGAAATTCAGGAAGAAAGTAAGGCATTGTCATTGCTGCATCAGCTGTTTCAAGCACTCCAACCGTTTGGGTGTACAACAAAGAAGAACTCGTACTGAACTGGACAGAGCTGAGCTGGACTCCAGTCAGCCTGACGCCCTGCCAGGACACCAACTCTGAGACCTGAATGAGAGGCAGGAGGAAGGTCTTTGCATGTGCGGGCAGGTGGAAACACCAGGGCTGACTTCCAATTAAAAACAGAGTGAAGTAGTCTGAGGTGAGAAATGTAATCAGCAGCAGTTGTTCGCCCGCAACAAATGAATTTAGTTCTTTTGTTATTTGGAATCAGTTCATCCAACAGTCCCATTACTTTCTTTATAAAATAACAGTTTTGTCAATGAAATTTGACAAAACAGTACAAAGGGGAACATAACTATCATGAGCCATGAATTGAATTTTAAAATCCCTTGTTTTGGTTTCAAAAGATTCATTCTGATATATAAAGCAGAAAACAGCAAGTACAAGAATTTGGGAAGTCAAAGTCTCCCCATAATATATTTTTCTGTCTTTGCTTATAGTGAGTGTTTTAGGAAACATGTTTTTTGGAGATATCTTGTCAAACAGTTATTTTAGGAAAAAATAATATCTCACTGAGGGCAAAAGTATGTGTATGTGTGTTCTTGGAAATTATTATTATATATTATAATAATATTATATTATTATTATTTTCAGAACTCTGTTATAACAACTCAGCAAACAAATGTGATGAACTTCTAACTTCTTCTTCAGAAGACTTCATCATCTAAGAAAAATGTTAAAGCACTATCATTCCAGATGTGGAGAGGGATGTTGACATGTCATGGGTTTGAGAAATTAACATATTTATATTTAAACAAAAATGAAAGACGCAAAGTGTTTAGGAACGGCAGAACCTGTTAAAGGGGACATATTTTACCCTTTTAAGACAAGTTTGTATTTTTCTCAGAGGTCCCCAGAACGTGCCTGTGAAGTTTGTTGCTGAAAAAAAACTCTAGTATAGGATTTTTTCATGTCTAAAATGCCCTCAGCCCTTATCAGAACGTGCCATTTCTCTGTCTGTGGCTTTAAATGTTAATGAGCTGTCTGACTCTGCCCCTGACCACACCCCTCTCAGGAAATGGATGTGGCACTCCTGATGTTACAATGTTACAGACACTTTTATCCAAAGTTAAGGACCTGACTGGGATTCAAACCATCAATCTCCCAAACCAATGTCAGCAGGGTAACCCATTGAGCAGCATTTCATCTGGCAGCTGAGAGGAAGATCAGGAGAGGTGGGCAGAACTTTCTTCTAAGCGGGAAGGGGCCAACCAAACCTTGGGGCGGTGCTTACTCCCAACATGAGATCATGAGGGTAAAATCTGAGAACGGCTTGTTTCAGCACACATTTTCTGAAAGGTGGAAAAGGGGGGGTGATTTCCTGGTATTTGAGGGGATTGTGGACAGACCAGGGGCACATATTTTTGTTAAAAAAGCCTGAAAAAGTGATTTTTTCATAATATGTCCCCTTTAAAAAAATCTAGGACAATCTGGCCTAAAGCAAGCTTGAAAAGCAGCCCTTAATTGCTGTTTAGAAGTAACTAAAAAGATCTTTTCCACCAAAGAAAGCTTTCAGTGCTGTTCCACGCTCTTCTTTTAATAAAGAGATGTTGTCCAATTCTGATAAAACTGCCACCATAGCTACATACATGCTTATCTCTTCACCATTTGCCATTGTTTACAGAATGGTGAAGCCATGGGTTTCCCTTCACCATAGTTACTGCTTTGTTCTCCTCAAATGACATTGAACAGTCCAGTCATTCTCTAACTGAAACCAGTGTATCAGATTTACCCTTTCAAAGACATGGAATCTGGCCAATCAATCAGCTTTGCTAAGCTGAAACATTTGCAGGACATGCAAAATGTCTTCATAAAAGAATATAGAAGGTAAAATACTGCACGCCAATGTTTCTAACCTTACTACTATAATTGGCTGCGTGTCAGTGAGACTGTCTCAATTTGCACACTACACTGTTGCTCCAACTGTCCTTTCTACCTCTCATGAGACTTTTGGGTGTACTGGTCAAACTGGTGCCATAACGAAATCCTAAATATGCACTAATTTTCTAAAAAATCTCAAAGTGTTGCATCTTTCGCTTCAGTTTGCCCCCATCCCCCATTCAATGCAATCATATTTCTTAACACATACACTCACTCCGCCATTTGCTGTTATTTGTCAGTTGTAGCTGGCAGTGCTGCGTAAACATGTACCAATGTGAGTCTGTCTCCATGCAGCCAAACGGTGTGATGCTTTGTTAAAGCTTCACAATTAAGTGTGTGCCTTAAAACTTTGTAAATAAGTCAAAGGCACAGTTTTAATGCTCCCCTAATTATGTCGTAGGCCAGAGACATTGTGCAGTTATTTGGGGAAAAAACACACCTTTCCATGCAAATTGGGCTTACTGCACCAAGTATCTAATGACGAGGTTGGTAACAGCATGGCTTTAATAGAGTAAAGACTAGCCTACTGTCTGTGAGAGCTGATGGAAGTACTGTACTAGTACCGTACTGTACCATTCCTTTAATAAAATGCACTCTGTTATTCTAGATATATAAAAAATTATCATGGGAAAACGATCATTGTTACCCAAAGATAATGAGGTAAATAAGTTCAGATATCAAGAACTCGCGCACCGCATACGCATGTTTATTTTGCATTACAGAGGTAATCAGATAAGTTTGCAGTGAGCTGTATGTGCGTGGTATTATTACTGAGTCTTTCCCTCTGAACAGCAGGAAGCTGAGGAGTGTGCGGTCAGGCAGATACTTGGATCACCTCCAACAGGAAGTATCTGGGACAGTTTGAAACTGGATGAGATGTGCTACTTCTATATTATATACAACCTTTTCCTACTGTTGTGCCTCTCCTGTGTTGTCCTTTCCTTTACTCCAGTACAATCTAGCTGTATCCTCAGATACAAGGTAAGTTATACAACACTGTATTTACAAAGGGCTTTCCCACTTCTATGAACGGATGCAAGGCACATCAAGCTGCCATGCAAGGATGGATGTGCGATTATTTACATGATTAATGCATTGTTCAGTGATCCACTTCCTCAGACAAAAACTGCAATGAAACACCTATGAAGTCCCCCAACATCCTAATAACAAGCATTACAACTTTCTGGCTTTTTGCTTGGGCCAAGAATAAAATCTGAAGCAGATGATCTCATATTTGGCAAGTGCTGAGTGTCATTAAATCATAAATCACCATTGTGGAGACAATCAATAATTACTAACATTCTTAAATGTAAAACCATCTTAAACAAACTTCTGTATCAATGTCCACAGGCTTGTTTTTTTTTTTTAGTGAATATGAAACAAATACTATTTGTGTGTAGTGACAAACTCACCCTTCTCTTCAGGCGATCCCTCTCTCTCAGTGTCAGTGTGTCAGCCTTGGCAATGACTGGGACAATGTTCACTTTGCTGTGGATGGCCTTCATGAACTCCACATCGAGAGGCTTGAGACTAGCAAAAATAAAGATCATAAAAAAAGACAACGGACATTAAGGCTTTTATCTGCTGGTTTTATAGCCTCTGTTAAAGACAGCTGGTCCTTTGCTGCTGCCTGTCTTGGACAGGTCACTCTTGTAAATGAGATTCTTAATCCCAGTGAGGTTTCCTGGTTAAACTAGTGCAAATGAAATAAATAAAAGACATGAACAGTCTAAGAAGCATTGTTACAGCCTCTTCTAAGCTTACTGGTGTGAAATAAAGATGTGAATTCCTTTGAAGCCACCAGATGCTCCCAAGGGCAGATTGTTTTTAGACTTTTCTGGTCATGTGCTTTTATGTTAATTTTCTCAGAAGCCATCTGAACATTGTTATGTTTTACATGCCTGTATAACTAATTGCCATCCTAAATTGTTAATCTCGTCGATCCCCATTTAGATTACAAAATGCTTGAGAGGTTTTCTATTTCTTTTAAGACTTCTTATCTTTTTACCAACAAAGATAATTTAACCCCATTTATAAGACAGATACTTTGTTTTGTTCAATCTGTTAATTATTGATTAATCATTTTATTATTAGTATTTCTTTAAGATCCATTTTCTCAATATAAGTTCTTCTGTGTGATTTGTTGTTTTCTGTAGAGCACTGTGTTATATTTATGCACTTTACGTACAAGTTGATTCAATTCATTTGCCCCTTGATCAGTGGTTCTCAGCTGATGGTTTGGGACCCAAAAGTTGGTCCCAGAGCTGTTGTAATTGGGTCAAGAATGTGTACCTGGAATAAAGAAATTGTGGCAAAAGTCTATTATATATTGAATCCCAAAAGAGACATACATCTATACAATTAATTTTACTCCTTTTAGCGGTGATAATGAGTAAATTTTGTTCTCTAAACCTGATTATCTTGGGGTAACAAAGCTTGTTTCTCCAATATAATTTGTCAACTTCCTAAAGATCTCTGAAAAACAACCAAAACGTACAGGCCATCATGCGAAGACATAAATGAAAGGTATGCCTGCATGTCCTCCCAGAGCTTTTGTAACAATGTGATTTAAAAATGTTTTTTAATCATGTCTATTTGCTCAGTCATTTTTATTTTATTACCTAATTTTGAGTGCACAAAATGTTTTACAGGAATTTGGGTCCTGTTTTTTAATTGAGGCGGTGGTGGTGTATTATGTACAACTGCCATCAGAAGATAATTGAAGGTGCTATGTAAGATTTTCAGGAGCTCTTTCTGGAGTACTCAGGGCTTTCTTGTGCGCTTGAGTTTGATGCCAAATCAGCAAAGAGAAACTGGAGGCAATTCAGGAGGTTTATTGAAAGGAATAGGCAAGACCAGTTGAACTACTGCCCGAGATGGATTAATCAAGCTATTTTGCAAGGGTGCGTGGTACATAAAAGTCCCAAACGCTCTGCTGATTTTATAGCTAAAGAATTCTGAACTTCTAATGGCATTAATGTAAGCACAAAACTGTGTGATAAGAACTTCATGGACTGTGTTTCTATGGCTGACTAACTGCCTGCAAGCCTCACATCACCAAGTCCAATGCCAAGCGTTGAATAGAGTGATGCAAAGCACACTGACACTGGACTGTGGAGCAGTGGAAACATGCTCTGTGGAGTGATGAACCACGCTTCTGCTTGGCAGTCAGATGGACAAGTCTGGGTTTGGCCTATGCAGAGAGAACATTACCTGCTTGACTGCATTATGCCATGACTGGCCAGCACAGAACCCTGACCTCAACCCAATAAAAACCCTTGGGGATGAACGGAGATTGCGAGCCAGGTCTTCTTGTCCAACATCAGTGCCTGACCTCATAAATGCTCTACAGAATGAATGGGCACAAATTCCCACAAAACAATGCAAAATTGTGTGGAAAGCCTTCCAAGAAGAGCACAGGCAGTTATGGCTGCAAAAAGGAGGGAATTTTGAAAACAAGCACAGAAACTGGATGGAAGGCATCCATTTACCCAATTGAAGTCGGCTGCAGAGGCTTCACTGGAAAATCATTACAGCAGTTCCTGAAGACTCTTGGAATCGCTGGGCCCAGGCAGAGGAGGGCTCTCAAAGGACTGGCTGAGGAAGCGGAGCATTGAAACTTTTGGATTTGGCTCTGGCGTAAGGATCAGAGATGGGAAAGAGGATCTTGAGGCCAGCTGCAGAGAGCAGTAGGGAGAGGTCCCTATTGCTGCCCTACCCAGAGATGTTCTGGGCTTAAAGGGGTGAAACATCTGAGATGGGTGGCTCCCAGCTTATGACGCTGCAGCTGGCCTGATAGCACCGGTGGAGGTACGCCAGGCAGAAATGCCCTGTAAGCAGAGATGCCTGTGCTCCAAACTGTCATTCCCCTACCCTTAAGGTGTATTGGTCAGACAGCCAAATGCTTTTGTCCATATAATGTATGTGACAATGCACAGCCTAAGAAACAATAGTAGCTTAGATATACATAGAAAGTAAATACAAATCAACAAAAGTCTCAATATTTTGCCTTGATGTTATAGTGCAACACTTGCAGAGTAGAATAAATGAGCTAGGTAGAGACAACATAGATCTTAGCTAGCTGTTGATGTCCATGTAAGTTACTGTTTGTTTACCCGTGTCCAAAGGGAGATATGAAGTAAAAGCAGCAGTGCACCCTGTTGTCCACTATGTGTCTTCTGTTCAGGCCGCTCTCATCATGAAGGTAACGCTCAAACTGATTGTCGATGTACTGGATGATGGTCTTGAAACTGAAATTAGACAGAGAAACAGCCACAAGACTCTTAAATCAGCATGAAAAATCAGCTGCACCATTAACAATGAAAACATCTTTGGCTCCAAGGAGGGGAATTTGCACACATCATTTTGAAGTCCAGCCAAGGTTCTTCGCTGTCAAGAAACTGAGCCAAAGACTGTGGTAAAATCTCACATAACTCTGTTTAAAACCTGCCTGGAGATACATCATTGCTGCCAGAAAGACAATATCCCCAGTTTCATGATTAAATTTATTTTAGTGGGAATTTGTCTTTTTGTATAACCCCAGATACCATTTGCACTCACTGGATAAACTTTTCAGTCTTTAACAGTATGAAAAATAAGCTGAGGAAACAATATTGTCTCTTATTTGATTTCTAATGTTTTGCAGAAAAAAACCTACATGTATACATGTATGCTATATAGTGCTTAACTGTTCTCTGTTAATTTAAAAAGCTTATAACTATCACTTTATACAGTCTTCTAATTATAATTTATCATCTCTTCTGAGCTTGTTTCCTTTTTAGATTTTGACATAAGTTTTGTCTGAGTGTATAAATCCAATAATGCCAGAACAACCGCAAGTAAAAAAGAGAGAAAGGATAAACTGACACCACTGACATCAGACATCAGGATGTCACACACGCAAACACACAAACACACCAGTTTAGGAAGGGAATGCAGAGGGAGGAGAGGTAGGAAATGGGGAGTTTGAGCTGAAACTTGAAAAAAAAGGGAGTTGTTCAGGGCAGGAGGAAAGGATGAGTGAGCATGCTGGACAGGAAACCTGTCCCATGTTGTTATCGCTCCCTACTCCTCCACGCCTCATAAACACACCAGTCCTGGCTGTTGATGGCATCGCCGTATCCAGGGGTGTCTACCACAGTGAGGCGAAGCTTTACCCCTCTCTCCTCGATCTCCACGGTTGATGCCTCGATTTGCACTGTCCTTTCAATCTTTTCTATGGAAGGAGGAGAAAAAGAGTAATTGATAGGTGGGTTTACAAACAAAACCCTTCAGAAAATTAAGTCATAACAATAATTTGCAGGATTCCTTCCCGAAATACACATTTACACAAGCCACAAACCACATGGCTTCAAGAAGGTGGAAAAGGTGAAATCATGGGGTTTGTCATCTTAAAACACACTTTTTGACACACATTTTCTATAAAAGCTGCACAGGGGAGGCCTGTATAACAAGCCATAACAAGTCCTAATCTTAGTCGAGTCATAAGAAGGGCAGGGTCATATTTTGAGACTAAGGCATTCCCAACATTCCTCTTTAAATAATGCTCTGCAGGAGATATTGCTGCAGACATTTCTCTATTATTACAGTGTGCGTGTGTGCATGTGTGTGTATTGGTGTGTCAAGTATACCTGCAGCACCAGGGATGTAGCGTTCCGGGTAGAGATCAGTCAAGAACAGGCTGTTTATAAGTGTTGATTTACCCAAACCAGACTCCCCTAAAATACAAATAAGACAAAAAATAAAGCCCTGTTCTCCAGAAAACCGAAAAGTCTTCATTAACATAAAAGAATAATCACTCACCAACAACCATCAGGGTGAATTCAAACCCTTTTTTCACTGATTTTCTGTGCACTTGGTTTGGGAGGTTAGCAAAACCTACATAACCCGTTGCATCTGGGAACTGCAGACCACAAATTAGCATACAAAATGTTATAAATACAAACTTGGAGAAGTCCTTAAAATATGTTAATTCAAAGGGATCAAGACACTTAGATCATAATTATTGAACACAATTACTTATTACTGCTCAAAATAATCTGTGCAATAGCTAATATTTATATGTATAATCTGTACACATGTTTGTATATATATATTTGTGTATGTATATATGTGTATATAGGCGTACATATAAATATCTCCACCACACCCAATCTGTAACATATCCAACCTGTACATAACAGTTTGTAAATACTATTTATAACTTGTAAGGTGATGTTTTATATTCTATATGTCTGTATTTATTAATGCTCTTGAGTTCACTACTGTTATTTGTCCTCTATTTCTATTGTGTTATCGTCACCAGAGGCCTGCTTTGTCTATACTACTCTTGCTGTAAATTGGAATTTCCCCTTGGGGGACTAATAAAGGAATATCTTATCTTACCTCATTTATTTTACAGCATCTACAACACATGCACTTACTGAACTTTTGTCTAAAAGGTGCAGTGTTTAGTATTTTGCTTGGTAGCATTTTACTGAGCAAACAAATTAGTGTCTAATCACCTGAAAATATAAAATTGTCTGATAATTGTCTTCTGTGGTACTGTAGAACAATGCAAGATGCAAAAACCCAAGATGGCAGCGCCTATGAAGGAGACCCACCATATGTATGAATAAAAGACTTATTCCAACTTAATAAGGATACATTTTTTTCATATAGTCAGGGGATTAAACACTTATTTAGCCCACTTACTATATATTATGTTCCAATTTTAACCAGGTTCACTTTGCAAAATGCTACTTAGCTAAATATTACACACTGCAGTTTTAACACTTAAATATTATAAACACTTACAAAAAACAAGCAATTAATGAAAATAAATAAGTGGAAAAATACAAAATAAAAAATGTTTTTTCAGTAACACTGTTTTACTCTTGCTGCAAAAATAAAGCAACAAACTCTGAAACATTTACCACACGACAAAATTTATGGACAAAATCAGTGCATCACAGCATGTGGGACAGTAATCGTTAAATCTCAATAATCTTATTTTCATGATCCTGGGAAGCCAAAATTATAATTTAAATTAAAACATGATTAATTGCAGCACTACTCTCTTTCTACAAAGGAAATCTGCCAATCTATAAGAATGAGAGTGATGATGATCCATCACTAAATATTTCAGCAGGCATTAAAGTCCAGCCGTAAAACACTCACATTTATTCAGGATATCCTGTCTGGATGCCTGTGTAAGCGTGTGTGCTGGAGATTAAAAGTAAGATGAATCTTAATGACCACTAAATTCCCCCTGTACACTCATTTTTTTCATCCCAGTTCCATGTAAGAACTATAATAAGAAAAAAAAAACAAAAAAACAACAACAACAAATGTGCCTGTTATTCAGTGTTAATTAAGCAGCTATTTTAAATTAAGTCTGAACCTTAACATTAAAACATTTCTAAGTTTTTGTCCTATTTTAATCATTTTTTAAACGTTGAAGTTTTAATCTGGAATTTGTCAACAAAACCTCAAAATCATTTTTTTCCAGTTTATGTCAATAAAAAGTCCTTATATTTTAGTCACTGCCCTTAGTCATAATGTTAACTCTCTTTAAACTAACTTCACAAGCCAAACTATAAACTAAATAGAAATGTAAAACACTCAAACTCATGCACTATCAGTACTCAGAATAATTTAAAATAAACTGATGAAAATACTGATGCATCTTCAATGAAGGACTTTAATGTGCTGTGGCATTTGGGATCATTGATTTTTATTGAGATTAATACCCTTATAAATGACTGTTTAAGAATCCAAGTCTTTATCTATAGAATTAAAACTTCTCAACTTCTCTATCTCCTATTATTTGGTGCAAAGAAGAGACAACAATCTGTTTCTAACAGGACTTGTTTCTCCAATTTATGTTTCAGGGAAACAAGCGCATCTTTTCTCTAAACAAAAATATTTATTCAAGTTTCTCACCAAACATGATTTTTTTTTTTTGTTTGAAGTTACAATTCACAATTCTATTTCTAGTCTGTTTTATCCTGTTGGTTTCAAAATGGATTTCAACATTAGATTCATATTTTTTACTGCCGAGAATTGATGCAAACTTTGGGCATTTTAACCATAGCTGCATGGAGAAAAGATGATGAAGAGGACAGTTAGTATCATAAATCCAAATTCCACTATTAGCAGCATGCAGAGCTGAGTTTGTTCAACCAGGCACTGCTTTGGTTTCATTTGCCAGTCCTGGCATACACAGTAAAGCTAAAGATTAAATGTACCTAACAGCTCATGCTCTTTCTTGTCACACTGCTTCTCACAAGAACACACACACTCTCCACTCACTTATTCACTCTCTCACCTCATCTCTGCTTGTGTTTTGACGGATAAATGTACAGAACTTTGGAGAAATATCATCATACTCAGTCTCCTTATCAAAAAAACTAAACTTAAATTTGTCCGTTTTTATTATCAAAGATATATTCTAGCTTGTCATGGTTTCATCTTCCTCATGGAAAAAAAATTGTCAACAAACATTTTTAGTCATATTGTAGCTGACAAAATGAAGACTGCTGTTACTAACCTTCCCTTTCTCTCCAGACTGAGACATGTCTGCTGTTTACTGATGAGCCTGCTGGAGGAAAAACAAAACAGTTTAAAACAGATGAAAGCAACTTTTTCCCCCAACAAGCAGAAAACCACTTCCTCCATGTCCACTTCATTAAATTTGTTCTCTTAAGACTTTATCCTTAAAAAAGAAAACTCGCACAGAAGGGGAAAGGAAATGCTATACTGAGAACTTCTCTTTTATTATTCTCGTTCATTTTTTTTCCCTGATACTGGCACTAAATTGCTTCTTTTTTATATGGTGCCAGTGCTTGATCAGTGCCTGAATCAATACTTTTGAGAGAAAAAAAGTGTTGAAAGTCAGCGGGAGAATAAAAGCTTTCTTGGTATCACGAATGATTCGCAGTAATATTCCTTGCAATCTTTGCAAAACAGATAGATACGCCCGTCCTGTGTTTTTCACTGGCGAATCCATCTTGCAAAGCTCCCGTCTAAATCATTTGGGCCCAGTTGGAAAAAGACAGGACCAATCAGCTACAAGGGGCAGTACTTTCAGGTGCGGCAGAGTTGTGACGTAAGCAAGCAGCAACAAGATGCCAGTGCAATTATGGTGGAAGAGCTTAGCGTGGATGCTGAAGACATTTCTTCATTGAAAGAAGAACAAAGAACAGCAGTGAGTTGTTTTCTTTTCAAAAATGACAAAAGTCATGTACTGACATGTCTATAGTCGCCATGGTTAGAGTTATTCCTCAGTAGCTGTGCATGCGTACCTCAGTCACGGCTACGTCACGTGTTTTGTTGCTCTGATTGGCCCGTAAAGATCTGACAGACAGAACATTCATCCAATCACACTGAGTTTTTTTCAAAGCCTCTGCCCTTTTCTAAACGTTTCGTATTGAAGGTCTTCCAGATGTGTCAGGTTATGCCAGTAGACCATGGGATAAGAAAAGTGGAGGTCATGCCTTTCATTTGGGGTGACAGGAAGTCACACAGGGCTGGCAGGGTACTGAAATGAATGGATTTTGATGCTTATCCCTACCTACAACTTACTGGTACCCAGAAAGACACACTCCTGCCATAAGAAGTATTTTTGCCCCTGTGAAGTTATTCGTATGTTTAAGCTGCTTTGCTGTAAATAAACCTGTTTATGTTTCAATTCAGGAATCTGTTGAGCTTGATGTGCTTGGTAGAGACTTTGAAAGCCAAAGCTTTTTTTCAAACACATACTATACTGTAGGGATTTACCTTCATTTGTTGTCAGAGCTCTTTTTGTGACGCTTTACTTTAAATCCCTGACAGAAATGCAACACATTGGTATTTATTCAGTACTGTGCATAATTTTTAGGCATGTAGGGCACTTGGGATTCACCTCGGGGCTCAAGTGCCACAGCCTGGGGCTGGAGGAGCTTGGCATGTGCTTGGCAGGTCAAGCTTGACAGCATCTCTTTTTTCAGGACCATATTTCACCTGGTACATCTTGAGACCACCGATGGTTTTCAGGCCCTTGGGACGTCCACAGCATGTCAAAATGCTAGGCTATGCTTACTAACCACATCAACCACTTACTGTGGGTTTGGATATTGTTATTTTTTCAACAGATTGCTTTTCCCCATGCCCTTAGTAATATGTAAAAACATCCAGAGCACCACAGGGGTTGTGCCAATCCTCCTTCACACTTGATGATGCCCGTAAGCGGGCTTACTCGCCACATGTACAACTTACTTCAGCCTCAAAGTTCTGCACAGTACTGTATATGAATCAAAATTAGACCAAAAGTGTGTGATTTGAAAAAGAAATCTCCATATATTGTATGATATACATATTTTATATTGAAATACAACTCAAATTTAAGTGTATTTCTTTGGAATCTTTGTGGATAAAGCTATAACTAAACAGGAGTTGGAGTTTTGGCTAGTTATGTTTTATTGTGATAATTCCTATTAAATGAATAAAATAATATCACACGGCTCTTGAACAAATGTATTCCAAAAATATCTAATAGTCAACCAAAATTATACAACCAGATTAATGTACTATACCATGTGAATATCAACAGCCATGCCATATTACAAATCCTTACATGCATCTTTTATACATATGTGGCTTCTTGAATTCCTTTTAGGATACTTTTGTTGTAAATTCTGATACATAAATTCCCTGCTGATCTTAACGCTGACAACCACTCTGTACTTTCGTACTACCGCACAGAAGGAGAAAATATTAAGAGCTCCAGGCAACACACTTGTTCCCAAACTTCCATTAAAGTGTTACTGTCCTGTGCACACCGTACTCCTGCAATACTCTGTGACCCTCGACAGCTGACAGAGCAACAAGCCTCACTGATAAATTAGCCGCTTAATGACTGAGCAGGAAGAACAGGCTCCATTTTATCACCAACACAGTGGCCCTTGACAGGTGGGGTGTGATACGAATTGAAAAGAGGCTGGCTGCTGTGCTCTGCCAAAAAGAGATGCACACTGGTTATGTAACGTCAGCGGTGGCATGGGAACCTTAACTGACCGCTCTCTTCTGGCATGTGACCAGCACACATTGGTGGATGTATTAGATAGTAGTCAGGGGGCCCTCTATGTCTACATGTAAGTAGGCAGAGATCTCTCACACTGACAGGGTGGTTTTCATCAAGCCCACAGGGAGAACAATGGCTGTTTATCCCTCTGGTTCCTGAAGCTTTTCCTATATGGGGGAGCTCAGCAGAGGCAAGAGGGAGAACACGTGCCTCACCCCTGACCACATTCAAGACCCACCACATGTCAGGGCAGCAAAGAGGGGGGGCACCAAAATATTGGCTTAAGGAAAGTCAGGTTAGGGTAATGGCAGAGGTCAAAAAGTTATCCAAGTCAAAGCAACAGCCAGGATGTACAGCCTTGTCAAGACATAGAAAATCAGTGAAGGAGAGCACTGAGAGGCACTGATATTAGGTGTGAGCACATCATAGAAGACTTTCAGAAACTTCACTGACTGAAGATAGGAATGGTTGGTCAATCAATCAATCAATCAACAAAAGAAGTCAAATAAAAAGTTATCTTTAAAGTCTTATACAAGGCCAAACAAAACGTGTACCAGCTCCAGTTTTTGAAGTTTAGATGCATGTATTCCTCTATGATAAAAAAAACAATTGTTTTGTTTTGTTTTGGTTCACAACAAGTTATTCAGAATATGTCAACTTGGAAGAGGTAAACATGATCAATGAATATTTCGCCAGTCAAAATAATTATACTTTATAGGGGAAATTTAAGCACATCAATAAACCATGAAAGCAAGAAAAATATTCCAAAGTTACACAACCAGAGCCTATCAAGGCCTGAATATGATTTGTGATAAAGCAATTCTATGCTTACAAACAGCTGACATAAGGCCAAAACCTTGTATCTCCATTTTTCATCTTTCAGAATTCAGTGATATTGGTGACCCTGTACATCTGTAAGTGGCTACACAAAGCGTAAAAAGATGCTGACTATGACCATTCAGTGTTAACTGTTAAATCATTTGAATAATAAGGCGTTGTTTTTTCTTTTCATCCCCTGAAAGGTGATGATTTTGGAGATATGAGGTTTTGGGCCAACACCAGTGATATGGAGTTAAGCAGCTATAATGCTTGTCTTATACACTATTTTTCAGTAGGATTTTTACATATGATGGATATTTATCCTGAGGAGAACGTGAATGTTTGGAGACAATAGTCTGCAATAGTAATGACACTAACTGGTTTTTGAAAATGTGTTTAGAATTCCAACAGTGAAAGTCACCATATGAGAAATGCTATCTTCATTTAACTTCTGATCTTCTAGAAAGCAAGCCAACAGCTCAAGTTAAGGTGGACATTAAGCCTCCTGGAAGCAACTACAAAAGGACTGATGCCCAGCCAAAATTCAACTTTACTGCACCCCCAGTAATGCAAATATATGCAGAACTTTACAATCAAAAAGCATGTTTTACAAAAAAATTCTATTAAGTTTCTACTTGGACACGGGCCATAGAAAGCAAAACGTGTTTGATACGAGGTGTTAACTTTTTATTTCTGCTGTAAAATGGGCACTTCAAGATCAGAAAGTCCTCAACTGGACACTGAAAGAACTGCATTTTTTTGCACTTCTGCAACAGCTTCATTTTCCTAACCTCATTAAGCAGATGGATTTCCCAGCATCCATCTCTGTCATGAGGCTAATCCATCTTGAAAAGCTCTGATTGACAAACTAAACTACAACTGAAACTGGTATCACTGAATCGTAGACAATAGGGCATTGCCAAGGAAAGTGCTGCTGCCTAGGTTGCAGCTTAGGAAACATATAAGCTTTTAACAGATGTCCTGTTTTCTTGTTCTAATCTGCTTCCATTTCCATGATTGATTTTTTACCTTGTCTGAACCGAGCGTTAATATGACGAGAACGAGGCAGTAGCTAAGGGCAGTAGCTAAGGGCGGGGTTTAGTTGTACTCGATGGCTTCCACCAGTGTCGCAGTAAGATCTGATTTGCTATCATGTAGCAGCAGTTTTATCAGAAGTGGATTATTTATTTATTATCTTTATTAGATAAAGAGCAAAGAACAGCTATGAAACTTTCCAATATTGAAAAGATGTTTTCACTCTTCTCCCAACCGGCCTCAGAATAAGTTTGTTGTGGACCTGCACATGCATACAACCTTAATTTTTTTCTCGCCACTCTGACTGGCTCATATTGAATGTGCCAGAATGTTTTCTGAGAATTTTTCGAAAATTCCTGCTCTTCCCAAATGCTGTTTATAGGTGCTATCCCAGATGAATGTGAAATATATCCACACAAAGGATATATGAAACTAACCCGCTCACTTGTAGTCCAAATATTTTTCTTATGGTGTCAAAAGTAAAGGTGCATTAAATGACTTGAACTTTTGAAGCCTGGCAGCCTGCCTGATGTTTGTCTTGATTACTAAAGCAAGAGGTGCACCATTTGTGAAATAACATTTAAGCCAGTACTGATGTTTTTAATCGCTTCTTTTGGAGTCAGACTCCCACTATGCCAATATTTTCTCATGTTTAAACATGACAACAGATCAGAGTTTGTCCAAAAGCTGACTTCTTCAGCCTAATAAAAAAACATGTTTGAATCAGCAGTTGAACTGGATGTCAGCTTTAATTTGATTGGACACAACAGACAAACACTGGCTAGCTACTGGTGTTCTCTCATGCCACATTATTCGCCGATGGACAATTTGGGTCAACTAGGCCAATATCTGTCAATTCCAATGTTAAACTGATAAATCAGTGCATCCCTAGTCAAAACATGAATGTCTGATTTTATGATTCATGGCATCCTACTACAATTGTTGAGATATTTGCCTAAAAAAATGCAACAAAGAAGAGCAAAGAAATGAACAGAACAACCATCCAACCAAAACTGGCATCTGTAAGGCTACAGCACTAAAATGGCTTAATCTTCAGTTTTAGCCATTAAAACACAATAAAAATGGCTTTCTTGATTAACACACCCCTAAATTAATTAATTTAGTGGCCCACACAGGTGTCTCCATGAGTATCACACACATACACACACAAGTGTTATTCCCTGACAGGCTCTGTGGGAACCAGCAGCAGATTAATTAAAGCGTTCCAAGATTGTAGTTGTAATATCACAAAGACAACACTACAGGACAGACAGGCAGGAGGCACATTTCAATAAAACTCTCTTAATAATGGCCATTTAATCGGCTGGGCCGCTGAGCTGCTTACACACACGTACACACAGCTATCAACGGGCCAGACATGAGGGAGATTAAACTGTTAGGGCCAAAAGGGAAAAATGCCACCTTAGTTAAGCCAAAGTTGTTGGCATGAAGTGCATTTACAGTTGATTTATTGCCTGGACTGACGCCATGAACGTCCTGCAGAGCTAGTACAACTATTCACCTTCCTGAAAGGCAGTGATGAGGGTCTGCACACCCGCTCTCCATGGATTAAGGACTTCATGCTCTTATTGGAAACACTGAAACAATAATTTTACACCATGGAGACCTGCTGAACTCAGTGACACAACAACAAAAATGGTAATTTACTGGCAACTGATCACAGCAACCCCAGACCCCAGAACTTCTGAACATAATAAAGTGATGTTTGGCTCATGTGAAAACACACACAACAACAAAAAAGGACCAGAGGGTATTGACTGTAATTAAGTGGCCCCTGGAGACCAAAGGTAGTGGTGTGGGCTACAGTAATAAAGATATAATACTGTTTTTAAGCTGTTGTTCGAGAAACAATTTCTGATATGAGCTCAGCGAGAGGAAAGAAAGCTACAATGGGCGGAATAAAAAAGCCTTTTAACCATGAGGAAACTAGCAGGGTTGTTTATAAGACACACTGAAAGTTTAAAGCACAGGATGGAGCGTTTATGATGATGGGGACAGGAAAGGAAATGACTAAAAATGAGTGGGAGTTATACAGTTAAAGAATAATATCCTTAGACTGGCTTAATTAGCTGTTATACAATAATGACGCTCAACAAAGATGAGTGATTGCAAAACTAAGACTATGGGCTCAATTTACAGTGAAAAACAGAATCATTTTCGTTACCTCCACCAAGGAGGTTATGTGATCGGCAGGGTTTTGTCAGCTAATTTGTTAGTTTGTTTGTTAGCAACATAACTTAAAAAGTTATGGATGGATTTTGATGAAATTTTCAGGAAATGTCAGAAATGGGATGAGGAAGAACTGATTAGATTTTGGAGTGATCCGGATCACCGTCTGGATCCAGGAATTTTTTTAAAGGATTCTGTACTATTGGGAGATAGGGCGCTCTCTGAGTGCTTTTCTAGTTTCTATGCTAGTTTCAGATATTTCAAGGTGCAGTGAAACTGCACCTTCTGGGGGCATTGAAAGAATTTACTCTTGGGTGAGTGACTATAGGAGGAAAATCTAAAAATTGCCAGAGCATGCTGGTGTCAGGTCATGGGATCTGTTTAAGTATGTTTGGTGAGTGGACATGTATGAAGGGGTGATTAATAAACAAGCATTGATTCATTCTCAAAATCTCTGCAATTCAACTTCTTTCACTGCATGAACAGAATATAAAAGCCATTAGAATTACACTGAAAAGTAAAACAAAGGATGCTAAAAGATAAACTACCTTAAATGTTCAGTTCTTTTGGTGAGTTATCAAAATTTTTTTTAATTTCCTCGAGGTGAACTGAAAAAATATCTTTCTTCTTGATCTGTTCATCACATTAAAAAACTTCTCTAAGGATGTAAACATAACTTGTCTAAAATAATGTTGGACAGTTTTCCTGATTTTGAGAATATTTATCATCCAGCATAAGGATGTACAATATAACAGCCATTATATGAACCGTACATATTGGCAGAACATATGAACGTACCATAATGGTTCACCTCATTATAGCTGAGTTTTAACCAACAGAAGTCAGCTGAAGTTCATTCTTTTATCATCTTTACGTCTTCATCTTTAAATTGTGTTGGAAGTAGTGCCCGACAGATATGAATTTTTGGGGGCTGATTCCTAAGCTGGGCAGTTGCTGACTTGGGTTAAGTTTTTCAGCTAGCTAATGTGAAGCTAACTTTAGTTTGCTAACATCAACAGATATGCATAACGGACACAACGAGGCACATCATGACTCGTACACAAGCAGGTTGAGCTGAAACAGGAAACTCATGGAGTTATTGTTTTTCACAAACTAGTTATATACTTAGCATTGACGCAAACTGTTCTCTTCAGCAAATTTGATGCCCAGCCAAGCTGCTCTGGGCTCCGGTTCACTCTGCTGTAAGAGCGCAAATATGGGGTCTGTGACATGAAAGGAGTGGGAGTGCCCTCTACTGGACGAATAATAGCATCAGCATCAATCAGCCAACTTTTGGTAGAGTAACGACTATTTCTAATAGGCTATAACTGGCCAATTACATCGGCCGGTCGATTTGATGTTTGGGCCCCAGTTGTAAGTACTGAAATTCTATGTCTTAATTACCGCTTGTTTTATTTTCTGCACTTGAGAAGAATGAGTATTTTTTTCTCTGGATTGTCTGAGGGAACCGCCCTGCAAACCTGAAGTTTAATTAGGAGAATTCATTTAACAATTACAACAATTTCATTTAGCAAACGCTTTTATCCAAAACAGCTTACAACTGGGACTGGTGCTCCTGGCGTTAAGGACCTTGCCCAGGGATCCACACTGGACACTTGTGTTCTGACTGGGATTTAAACCCCTAAACTCCCATACCACAGTCAGCAATGTAAACCACTGAGCTATACAACCGCCATTTTTAACTTGAAAATCCGAGCTTCGGGGTGCTGGTAGCCTAGTGGTTATATCTGCGTGTCCCATGTTCAGAGGCTGTGGTCCTCCAAGCATGTTCAAATCCAATCTTCTTTTTTTTTTAAATAAGGGCATAAAATCCTACAAATACAAACCTTAAAATAAAGACTTGATAGAGCTCACTGTGTCAACAGGCTGATACACAAAGCTTGTTTAATACTCTTAATATTAAAAATACAGTTCTCATACTATGAAAAAGTGATTCAGATAAATTAAGTTTTTGTAACCAAATGCCTAAATTTGAAAAATAAGTATATACAGTATTCAGATGGATCGATAAATGATTCATCTGGTAAGTCAGAATAATGTGCAAATGTGACACAAAAACACAATCTTGTAAGGAAAATAGGCATTATCTGTAAACTAAACATACAGTCATGAACTAAAGTATTGGTAACCCTTGAATTTTTCCAGGAAATACACCATTTCTCCCAGAAATTGCTACAATTACAATTGTTTTTGGTATACATGTTTATTTCCTTTATGTGTATTGGAACAACACAAAAAAGCAGAAGAAAAAAGCCAAAATTGACATAATGTTACACAAAACTCAAAAAAATGGGCCGGACAAAGTTATTGGCACCACTTTTAAAACTGTGGGTAAATCATTTTATTTCTAATAGGACTTAAGAAGCAAAATTGTGGAAAAATATAAACAATCTCAAGGTTACAAGACCATCTCCAGAGATCTTGAAATTCCTTTGTCCACTGTGTGTAATATAATCAATGTAAACATTTTGTATGCACAAGTGTGTTGTATAAATTTAAATTTATTCTCTTGTTTTTTATTTTGTGTTTTTTCTCCTTTATTCATTTATTTGGATTTGTTGTAAAACAGTTTTGGTTGTTTCAGAGGAGGTTGTGGAATATGTGTGTGGGACTCTGAGTGGGAGATGGGTAGTGTACTCCTGTATGTTTGTAGGTTTCTGTCATATTCTGGCTGATGCACACATCGTGAAAATTAAAATAAAATATACAGCCTATAGAAAAAAAACATTTGTAATTACAACAATTTCTGAGAGAAATGGTGTATTTTCTGGAAAAATTCCAGGGGTGCCAATTCTTTTGTCCATGACTGTCAGTCATTATAGCCCCGCTACAGCTAACACTTAACTGACTTCAGTTTATCGTGTAAATTATTAGTCAGATATAAGGTCAAGGATTTTCCATGTCTTTGAACTTTATACAATCTGATAATGAAATAAAGTTGTCAATTGTGGCCTTAAGTTGATGTCATATTAGCCTCATTACAGTTAGTCATGCAGTCACAGCTTACTGTGGAAAATATCAATCTAATGTTTGTTGTTATCCTGCTGATCTGGACTTTTCAGAGTTATTTCAACACCTGTTTTATGAATACAGACTGGTGAACCTACGCATCCTGCTGTGTAGTATCATCATTCTAACTTCAGTTGAGATCCACTTTGGTCTGTCATTGTGAATCAAGTTTTGTTTTCCCATTCACACCAGAGTACAAAACAGTAGGAAACATCCACTGGTAGTTTATATAGTCAGACAGATGTATTCCCTGGCTCTCCTGTGTCCGCCTCTGTTTATGAGAGCAGGTCACAGGAAGGGGAGAGGTCAGGGAGCGGTGAAGGTTGCTGGATCAGAGGCCCAAGACATCTTTCAGTACAAAGAGGTGTTGTCCCTCAGATCTGTTTCAGGCTTGGTATAAATCTAAATTGTTTCCCAAATAAAGGTCAGCTGCTGGCCTCAGATTACATTTTATACAATTCACCATGGTGCTGACCACTCTGCCAGAAAGGAAGAGAAACGTGCATGTTTTCACAGAGCGAAAACACAAGCAAAGATGGATGATAAATCTTCAATAGTGGCCCAATGCCACATCTTAGATGGGGGCATAATGAGAAAATGTTATGTTTCCCTCTGTTATTGTAAAGCTGTCTAAACAGAAAATTTATTTTCATCCAAATGTGCTTTACAATCAAAGGTCAAGGATTAATCGGATGTTAGAGAGCGACTTCACAGTCTGGGAATGTTACACAGGGGAGATTTATGAAAAATTTGTGGAATTCAAGGCTTTAAACTTATTGTTCACATATTTTACATGGTTCTGATTATGAATATTTAATCTTAAAGAAGAGTAAAGTTCCTCATCAGTAATCATATCAACAAGGACAATGAGAGACTGGCTGTGCACTTATTAGACTCTCGTTCTCTTTAAAGTATATGAAGAGGAAGAAGAACTTATTATGATATCTGAATGTTACTTTTAGAGGACAAGATAAAACAAAGCTTCGGTAACTTGCCCGGGGATTTTGATTTTGAAACGGTTAGGCCTGCTGGTCTGTTAGTTGGGTGTCCACCACACCCAGTCTGTCAGAAATTCAGTTCTCCAAACATCAAGGGGGACAATGGCATTTAAATGTCTAGTCTATGTAAACTGTTACATTTAAGGTCGTAACCACTTCGACTTTACTGCTGTTTTCAAAAAGTCTTTTGATAAACTGAACTGAAGGGTAATAAGGCGTCGAATCTTTGTTAAAGTTAACATTACATGTCAAACTCCTCCAGCAACAGTTGTTACCGCGACTGGTGTCATGTTGCCAGCTAGTTGTGACTGACTCTTTCTGTGTCCTCTTCACTGTGCTCTGTCCCACTCAAATACTCTGTTAAAAGAACACGAAAACTTCATAAAAACACAGCGAGGAGCCTTACCTGAGTGTAACTTTTAAATATAGCAAATCAACAGGAGATCTCTCCTCTTGCCGCTGTCCCAACCCAGGAAGGGAAACCCGGAAACTGTCGCCGTAAGTCCGCCCTCAACCCCAATGCTTTTCATTACTAACGGCTTTCTTGCTGCGCAACTGACGCCATTACGGCTCACCGGCGTCATCGGCTCACCGTTGGAATTATTGTCCCTGTAGATCCAACATGGCTGCCTGCGTGTGACAGTCTCTCCATGCCACCAACTGTAACCGTTGTTTTTGTGCCTTCAGGCGAAGATAGTGGGCAAAGTTTTATGTACAGACGAATAATGAAACGCAAAGACTTTAAGCAGTGTACTCAAGTGGATGTGGTGTGTTAAATTAAAAGAAAAATACATACATTTTTGTAAAGGTCAATTAGGTGTCGATATACTTTATTTTAGGCCTGCAATATTGATCAGAACGTGTCATTAACTATTCAATCACACATACAAACCATTTATATTCAACTGTTACAAAGTGATAAAATAGATTAGCCTACCTTCAATTATAGATATAATCCATTAAAGCTTCTCCTGTTTTAAAAGTAAAGTAAGTAAAGCAAACTGTGAAAAAAATCTATTTTTTGCCAGTAAATTTAATTTCACATTTATAATCTCGTTTATACACCATAGTTAAAACCTCCTCTGTTAAACATGCCTATAAAGCATGCTCTCACATAAAATGTGAATGCAGACTAACTATATAAATTAAAGCACCTCAAAGAACAATTGCTAGGATATTTCTAGTGTAAATTTGAATGAATATATTGTTTGCAATAGGGAAAGGGGTCTTTGTAACTCAAAATATTGCACGCATAATTCTATACATTTTTAACTTCAATATAACCAGTTGGTACTAATAATATCCTGAAAATAATAGGCTTACACAAATTTGATGGAATTATCGGCAACTTTTTGTTTCGTAAACAACAAAATTACCTCTAAATCCTTTTATTACGCCATTAGTAACGTTTTTTTATGATTTACAGAAGGAGAGATCAACTCGATCAGGAGTGAAATGACAGTTTTTGATGGTCCAAAAAGATTATTTGATGTTAATAGGTAAGTTGTGACAATTTTTTTTCATTCTCTCTCACATTCATCAATTCAAATTACTTCATTTACGCTTATTTGACATCTCTGACATTTAAAGTCACCAACTAACATCTGTTTTTTAATTTAATGTTATAAATCGGCATTTTATCCAGTACATATACCACAGACGAGTGAGGTAGCCTCCATGTCTGAGAAATCAATAACAAGCACTCTGACTCATCCAATCACTGCATTTGAGCTTCTTCGTACCCTTAACTCACCCCCTGTGCGCCCTTGCCCCCTCTCCAGCCCCCCTCTATTCATTGTAAATAACTGTTCAAACGCACAATGCGCTCTGGACCGCTTTATTCAGCCTCACAACTTCCCTGCGTTTCAATTGGTCCTGTGAGGATGCGGTGAAAGCCGATTGGAGGAAAGTTTCTCCCCGAGCCCTCACACCCCCACCCCAACAGATATTCGTGGTCCGGTGCTACTGTGATTCCAGTTGTTTTCACATCTCCTCCACACTAACAAAGAGAGTCAGGGCTACTGTCTCTTTCATCTCAGAGTAAATGTGGTGAGTGACGCGCAACTAACGACCGACGCTCCTGTACAGCGGGGGGAGAAGAAGACACAAAGAGCAGAAAAACACCTTGCTCTGGAGAAGAGAAATAGGGAGACTTTGAAAAGCTTCTGGCGGACTTGATTGAACATAAAGAGCGAAAATGGTGTCGGCTGGACTGGAGATCCTGGGACTATCGCTGTGCGTAATTGGCTCGCTCCTGGTGATGGTTTCATGCGGGCTGCCCATGTGGAAGGTGACGGCCTTCATCGAAGCCAACATCGTGGTGGCCCAGACAATCTGGGACGGCTTGTGGATGTCGTGTGTGGTTCAGAGCACGGGCCAGATGCAATGCAAGGTGCATGACTCTGTCCTCGCCCTCAGTCACGACCTGCAGGCTGCCAGAGCACTCACCATCATCTCCTCTGTGATGGGCGTGCTGGGGCTCATGGTTGTCATTGCTGGGGCGCAATGCACAAACTGTATCCGCGCCGAGTACGTCAAAGCCCGGGTGGTGAACGCCGGAGGCGTCATCTACATCATCAGTGGTCTGTTTGTGCTCGTTCCACTCTGCTGGATGGCCAACAACATCATATCGGACTTCTACAATACGCAGGTGCCCCCATCCAAGAAGAGGGAGATCGGCGCGGCGCTTTACATCGGCTGGGCAGCCTCAGCGCTGCTGCTGATCGGAGGAGCGCTGCTGTGCTGCTCCTGTCCCTCCAGCGGGAACTCTGGATACTCTGTAAAGTACGCACCGACCAAGAGAGCGACGCAGAACGGGGACTATGACAAGAGGAATTATGTGTAGCTGTAACAAACAACAGGTGGTGCGTAAAAGTGACGTAGGAGCTTTTAAAAACAGTTTCTGACGGACGTTCTTTTTTGCACCTGCTGTTTTTGTTTTGATAGAAATGTGAACTGAAAATCAATGGAAGCACCTCTGCTGTTTTTACACTGGCTCTTCCTTCAACACACTCGGACCGCATTTTCACAACTCTTTTTGTATCTACAGGAGATTAAAAATAAGACTATCATCAAGAGGTAGCTCACGACTAAAAGGAGTATCTTTGTTAGGTACCTGCTTTTGTAAGTCTTTAAAAAATATCATTAGCAGTTTGAATTGTTTACTGTTCTAAATACTGCAAAGTTTTTCTTTTCTAGAGGAACCACTGCTGTCGAATATTTACACTGTTCTTTTTACCTTAATGTGCATCGTCAGCACAAACTTGTACAGTAACTGAGAATGATTGCACCCCCACAAAGAACCATTTCCTTTAATGGAACTACGCCGACATGTTGAGGACTCCAACACTGACCGATAGCGAGAAAGAACGAAGAAGAAAAGTGCAGACAAAGCCCTAATAAATCTCGGACTGGCTTTTGTGTTGTTTGAGACACGGAGACTTTTAAAAGTTTGCAGCCTGTTTTTGGACCTGTAGAGACGCTCATAGTGAATCTACAGGTCCCAGCATAGCAAAGTTACAGACCGTTATTTGGCTGCACTAAACACCTGCAACGTTTATGCATCATTATCAATGCAGGAATTCTTTAAAAACATTTTTAAGATGTTTTCTCTGTTGGTTTGTTGATGTAATGATTCATTATTCGTGTATATGAAGATGCAATATTGTTTCATGTTATTAAGATTAAACTGAGTATATTGTCTGACTTCTGTAGTTAAAGTGTGTTCTTCAGCAAAACATCTGACACGTTGTGATGATCAGGAATGCCCTGCACGACTGTGCGTAATGCATGCCGTTCCCACCATGAATCCATAAACCCCCACGGCGGGAGAAAGTATTTTGGTTGGCCATAGAAATCCAGATGACAATACCCATTCAGCTAGAGTGGGGCTCTGCTGTTCAACTCACAATACAGCACAACCCCCACCACCTCCACCCTTTCAGACCACCCCCACCCCTCCCCGTCCGCGGTCAATGAAAGGCGTCCAAATTGGAACTATGGAGAAGTTGCTCGAATCGTCTTCCTGCAAGTCACTCCATTCATTAGTCGTCAGAGCCTCATCTCTCTCCATCAGAAAAAAAAATAGATGGGCTTAAGGACAAAAGATTACACACCATCACTTTGAGGCAATTAGTTTTTCCACAGCTGCCTCATTTATCCACGCTCTGGCGTTTAAAAAAGTTGTAGGCTATAATAAAGATATTTGAGACATGGGATTTTTAAACTTGTGACACACTTACAAAAGACATTTCAGACCATGAGTAGCAGTCCTCTGATTTAAGACTGTGCCTGGATTACCAAAGCTTATCCATTCTTGTTTTGCTGGTCACATAAGAATCTTAGCCGGTCATATGCCCCTTTAAAGTTGAAAATATGGCCATACAGAAAGTCTGCATACAATCAGGGGAATGTTTGATCACTGTAAATCCTCAAGGAAACTTCTGATGAAATGCCAATCTCTTATTTCTATTCTATAGTAAGTTACACTGTAAAACATCTGGTCATGATAGATTATTATCTAAGTTAGAGTCAGTGTTTATGCCACCTCAATGAGTGCAAGGTTGTTCAATTTACAGAAATGAGTCCATTCCAAGAAAAGCTCTGACAGGATTGGGAATTTGTCACACGATGCATTGTCCTCCAGCGCACCTGTCTTATGAAAAATATGTGTGTAGCATTTCCTCCCTCATAATAATTCAACTGAAATTCAAAATGAGACAAAATGATACACCTTACTATAAAGTTGACCCAAAATAAATATATAGTTTTGACAACTTTATGAAATTGATACAGAACAGTGGTTACAGCTGTTGCCTCTCTCACTGAGTCCCAACAGCATGCAGTGCAAAATAAATAAGTGACAAAATCAGCTTAATTTCATTGGCTGCTTTTAGAGCGCTCTTACAGCCCAATTCAGAGTGATACGGGGCAGTTTTTACCCTGTTGCCTTATTGTCCTCTCTACTTCTTTTATTGATTTTGATGAGGAATAAGAAAAGAGTTGTGCCAACAGATGAACTGACAGTCTCACATGGTCTCACCGGATGACTGGAAGTCATGGCAGAGGGTGAATATTCCTCTATTCCTCCCAGCATTGTGAGAATTCTCGCTACGCTCCGACTCGTCTCCTCGAACAGGCGTGCGTCTTTCAAACTCTATCAACTCCAAAACTTTGAATAGAAACACACCCAAAATGCTGCTGGGATTGAAGTTACCCATGTCCGCCATCTCCTGGTGTAAAGTGGTAACAGCGCAGACCTCCACCATTAGCCCTATCTCCCAAAAGTATAGAATCCTTTAAAAAATTCCTTGATCCAGACGGTGAACCGGTTCAGCCCCAAAATCGAATCAGTTCTTTCTTATGCCATTTCTGACATTTCCTGAAAATTTCATCAAAATCCGTCCACAACCTTTTGAGTTATGTTGCTAACAAACTAACAAACCCACCTGATCACAAGGGAAAGATATCGTACTGTTGAAATATAAATGAATTAACCATTTAGAAGATTCAGTGTGGACAGTGAGCGTCTCATTGCTAGGACATGGTAGAAGGTAAATAAAAAAACAACTGAAATTTTTTCTGTGAACATTCCTCTCTTTGTTTAAGTTGATGCAACTTCAACTTTTAAAGTTTAAACAACTGAATTGTTTTTACAGTGTAAATGTAGTAATCATGACTCCATAATTATGTTTTACAGCAGACTACATAGACCCTTATAATTGTTGTCTTTAAAAAACAATCATAATTTAAAGTCTACCTACCTTGAGCTTATTTTGAAGCAGGTAGTCTTCATCAAAGGAGGGAGTTTCCCTTGTCATCATGGAGATTAATCCACATACAAACTCAGTAGCTGTCAGCATTTCATGAAAACATGACAGTTTTAGCACTTCTTATCTGTTTGGCGTACACATTTTAACATGAAAGGTCATTCTGGGCCCCCGAGTAAACAGAAATTTGACAGACAGATAGAACTGAACCTGTAATTCCAAGCATATTAGTTCATTTAAAGAGCAAACTCATCACTGTGGTAAATAAAAAAGTCAGCGTAACTTGAATTCATAGGCTCTTTTACCACAGGGCCAAGATATACTTTATAAATTAGTTCAATGATTAGGAGGATTATTCAGAATGTAAGGATAAAACAACACAAAAAAAGTCTGATTGTCCAAAAGAATCCTTGGAGGGACCCCTGGACCCCTTGTGAGTTCAAGCTCCTCATACAGCCTAACTCTGTCTTCAAATAAAACAATTTTAGCAAGGTAAATAAACATATAATCAGTGAAATAGAGCGGTGGTTCTCAAAAGCTGGTCAAAAATTGTGCCTGAAAAAAAAAGTTTCATCAATAATGATGAAATGACGTCTCCTTGATTCGTCCTGTTTCTAACTGTCTGAGGTCCAAACTTCACTATTTATCATTAAATTACTCTGACTGGTCAAAAAATTTCAGGAAAAATGGTAAGGGCAATCTCTTATTAAGGAGTTGATGAATGGTGGATTATGGTTGGTAACATGGCATCAAATACTTTTGTAAAAGTCATGATTCTGGTATAACCCATACTGCAGATCTGTTTTTTAACATTTCTTACCTTTAGACGTGTTAAACTAGACAACATTAGACGTGGAGACTTTCAGTCATGTTCTTTCTCAAATAAAATAAGATTAGCAGGCACTGCTTTCTGACATTTCTGTTATCCTGAGTGCTGCCTGGGTCTGGAAAAATGTCAGAAATACTTACAATAATGTGTGTCACTGATGCTTTTCAGTGTGAGGATCTAACTTAAAGTCACTGAAGAGACCTGAGGGCTGGTTAATAAAAGCCTTTATTTCCCTGATGAAGGCCTGTGAGGATGAAACATGTTGCCATGTTTATATGAGTCTGTAGCCCTGATGAAATTAACACCCTTTTTTTTTTTTTATCAATTATCTCCCTGAAGGCCTCAGATCTTTTCGGTTTCTTTAACTTTTTTTTTTTTTTTTTTTTGCCATTTTCTTAACTTATTTGAAAAGTGTTGCTAGTATTAAATTTAAGAATGGCAAACATTTTTCAAATCGGTCACATTTTGTATCAAGTTTTCTTCCCATGTTGTCTTTGTACTATTTTAAACATCATGTAGGGATTCAGTGTGTTGAAAATATGTTCCTATCTATTTATCTCATTCTGTTTCCATTTACACTGTATGTTTTCTGTAAATGAGAATGTACACGAACAACCAATTAGGGACCAATTAAGACATAACTGCTATAAGGGTTTAAGATTATGAAGCTTTTAGAGGTGGAAAATAAATTACATTCGGCCAAATTACTCAATTGAGTTGTTTTTTTTCCTGCACTTGAATTTTTTTGAGTACATTTTGAAATCAATACTTTCATTTCTACTTTATTAAGTTTTAACCAGAGTAACTATACTTTTACTTGAGTATAATACTGTTGTATTTTTCCCGACTCTGTTGACAACACAGTAGCACATAGCAAGAAAATGATTCCAGCTGATTAATTTTGACTCCATTCTGAGTAAAACAGTCTTCAATGTTGGAGTTGTTTGACAATGTTGATCCACCAGAGTTATTTTAACTCTGTAAAGAGTCAAATAATCTAAGCTCTGCCCACTGTGACTATAACTCTGAAGGGATATGTGGCTGGAGTTCCCCATCATGCCCTTGGGCAGTGTGTTTAGCTGTGTTTTTTATGTGTCTAGCTGTGTTTGGGTGTTGCTTTTGTGCAGTAATCCATGTTGGAGGTCTTTTGCTCATGTTTCTGGTGGCTTCTGATGTGAGACACTTTTGCACCATGAGTGAAGTTATCCACTGAATTAGAGTTACCTCCTGTGGTGTTAGGTGTTTCTAAAGGGCAGATCAAGCATGTTCTTCATCTCTTCTTTACTTTTACTTGAGTAGAATTATAAACCAGTACTTTTGCTTAAATACATTTTAACTTGAGTACAGTATTTGTGTACTTTATCCACCTCTGGTAGCTTTACGATACAGATTAAGTGCAATATTTTTATGAGTCTGTCAGAGCACAGCTGAGAAAACTTTTGATTTTGTAATGGTGTCACAATGAAGTTAAAACATCTGTACAACTTGATAAAGTAATGATATTAGCAGAGAAAACTTAGATATTTGGTTTTGTGAGTCTTGCCCAGTGTTCCCAGTACAGTAGGCGTTCCCACTGTGGGGTCTGTATGGGTTTTTCTACACAAAGACCCTCCCTGAAGGGTCCAGTCTGGTCCGCCTCAGTGAGATGTTTTTGTGGGATTGTTAGTTCCACTTCTTTAGTCACCGCTCAGAGGGTGACGAAGCGCTGGGTGTGTGCGTGAGTAAGGGGTTAAGTGTGTGTGTGTGGAGGGAAAGTTGGAGTGGGGGTGCACCTTTAAAAAAGACCCTCATTCCAGTTTGGAGAGAAGCAAATAGGGCCAGCAACGTCACTCAATGGGCGCTAGCCATGGTAACCAGCCAGAACCTGCAGTTGCCTGGCGACAAGAGCCTATAATGTGGTGGTATGGATGAGCCTAATAAAAGGCCTGGCTAGCAGACATTCCTGCAGGCACGGACACTCAGCCTATGCACAGCAGTCTTGAAGATGAAGGGGGGATTTACTCAAAGCCTGTAATGGTTACTGCAAAAGAGCAATGACAGCAGAAACACATTTGTTTCATTTAAAGGGTTAAGCATTGAAATGAACACCAGAAACACAAACACTCTCTCTGGTTAAAGGAGGAGAAAACACTATAAAGAAATAAGAGATAAAATGTGTGCTGATATCACAAAAATGTCCAAAAGATGCAGATGACATAACGCCTAAAACAGCCAGCTTAACCTCTAAACTTGACCTCTCCCAGCCTGGCCTGGCGAGGGCCACATGGTTAAGGTCATGTCAGGAGTCTGTCAGGTTTTGAACGGATATCAGATGAGCGCAGCAGCCAGAAAGGGAGGTGCGCTTTGGAGTGGGAGGTTGGCTTTGCAGGGGCGTAGTTTCTCATGACATGAACTTTGATCTCTGAATCTGGTGTCAGGTCAGGCAAGTCAAAAAAAAGTCACTTCCCTCAACTGACCAGGCATGATCTCATCGATGCAGAATCCCCCCGCCATCCCCACATCTGATAAGGGTCACAACCCTCAGCCCTGTTCTCCTCACACAAGCAAATAACTCCAGATATAGGAATGTTTTTTAACAATTAATGGCATTTCACAAATGCATAAAATTCTAGAAAATGCTCCATGAGCAAACACCATGTTTTAACCCAACTTTACCTGGAATACTTCCAGCAGTGTTTGCTAACATACTTACTGTCATAAAAACGTTTCTGTGACATGCATAAGCATGGTTTTCATGAACGTAAAGAAGCTGCTTTTTGCTTTTTACAGCCCACCAGTGTAGTCTTCATTCAGCTTTAATGCTGTAAATATATCTGATTCACAAGCAGTGACATAAAGAAAAACACCTGTTTCAAAAAATGATGTCCCAATTCAGGGGCTGAATCCTTCGGAGGGAACATTTGATGGCCAATTCCATCAGTATCAAGATTCCATCAGTACCAACTTGTCTACTGTGTTAGATTTCTGCAGGGCTATTATGTTTTTACATCATGTCTTGCCTCCCGGGACAGCTGTCTGACAGGGCAACACTGTAAGGGGCATGTGAACAAGTAACTCAGGAACATTTCAGGGCAGGCTGTCCTGAAAAATTTCAGACGTTTTCAGCATGTCATGGATTCTTAAAATACACCAAGGATGTAGCCGCGTACGTGAGTCAATAAATAATAGTCTTCTTACTCATTTCTTCATGAAGTGACCCATGCTTACATCAGAGCAGGCAGGTGCATGCAGTCGTCAGACATCCCAGCTGGATAGAGCTTACTCACTGATACTAAAGCCAGGAGCCAGCAGGTGGTAAAACGTGGAGGACAAACGTGGCTTTGTCTAGACGGGTTAAAGACCCCGTGAGCCGTTTGTTTGAGAAACAATGAAAAGCCTGGTTAGAGGTAAGAGATGGAGATCAAACAGAAAAAAAGTCATTCTTTTCTGCAGCAAATATCCACAAAGTTTACAGCTTGGTGACTCACAGGTTTTTGTTGCAGGACCAGGCTTCCTGCGCAGCGGACAGCGGAACAGGAAACAGGAAGGAACATGGAGGGTGTGGGAGAGGAGGACAGATGGATTGTGTGTGTGTGTGTGGGTGAGTGCATGAGGTTTGGTTATTGAGTTAAACTACTGTAATACAGGTACAAGGGAACTCACGTGTCGGATAAAAACAACTGAAAAACTTTCGTTACTTTGTCCATTTTGATGCAAACATAAATAACTGTACCTCAGTGACAGCCAATGAAATAAATTTTTTATTTGATCAAAATCTGCTTTCACTGGTTCCATCTTTAGAGAATTTCTTTGGACTTTGTGAGGATTTGGAAGCTGGGGTACTCAAACCAGGACACTTCTTGCTATAAGGAGTCAACTTAAAAAAAACAGCACCTTCCATGCTGTCTTAACCAGCAGCCCCTGCCCACCATGCCACGGCCCGTACCGATCCATGGGTCATTTGGTACCGGTCACACAGAAAAAATAAAAATCTTTTTCTAGGGCTGTTAACATTAACATGTTAACACCTGTTATTAATCTTGAAACCTTAATGCATTAAAAAAATAAAAATGCAATTTAATTATATGACGAAGTTTGACCACAACTTGCTCCCGTAGTCCTTACAGCGCAGATGTTTATGTCCTTGAGGGGAAGAGGTAAGAGGCGGGTCAGACACTGCCAGCAGTGATGAGTGAGGAGACAGACCCAGGTCTGCTTAATGGCAATTTTCTCTTTAAAAAGCTGGTGAATGTTAGTTAAGATAAAACCAAAGCTGTGGGTACATGCTGCAGGGATGAACTGTCTTTACACTGTAGCACGAGTCTTAAGTACCACCTTCGGGCAAAGCACCTCTTTGCTTATGTTAGCAAAGATGCTAACAACAACACGGGATCAAGCCACGGTCATACCACTCTCTTCAGCTGCTTCAGGATAGTTTTTTTTCTTCAGCTGCTCAGATGAATGCTGATAAGTGCTCCAAAACTTTGTAGCAAATCCTGTTTGTTAACAATATTAATCCACTGCAGAAATACACAGAGGAATTGGTCAAATTGAAGTTAATTAGCGAACTTTATGAGCAAAAGTCAGAAAATACGACTTGTTCAGTTAAGCTCAGTAAATTAGATGACTGTATTCTATATGTTATGATGTGTTCAAATTTCACATAAAAATGGGAAAATTTAGTTTTTGATGAGAAACTTCAATACAGTGTGAATGTTTATATTTGAGGGATGTACAATAGATGTGACAGATTTAATCATAGCTTTTTAACTCAAGCACTACTCATCTAAGATCACTTGTAGATTAAATATTTGCCCTTATTTTGTCTTTCCACCAAACTACAGAAAGTATTGATAGTGGTATCGATAAGGACTCAGATCAGCCCTTTCATGCGCTGCACTTAGAATTAAAAGAATAAAAATGAACACACTTGACAATAACAACCTTTAAAAATCTAAGAATATACTTCAACTATAAAAAATCTTGTGATTAATCATGATTAATCACAGCATAGTGATGTGATTAACTTGATTAATCTTTTAATCGAGTAACAGCACTACTTCTTCACCTCCATTTTTCTGATTATCAGAGTTTTTTTTTTTTTTTTAATGACCAGATTCTCTTCCGTTATGTCATCTGTCTGTGCCTTTTGACCTCCTGACACATGCCAAGACGCTTATCTCGGTCACATGATACACAAAACAGATACACAATGCGGAATTTGAGGGTCAAAAGAGATGCCAGTATATGATGTCAGCTATCCTTAACTGCCCTGTTATTGTAAGTTCAAGATTCCTCAAGGGTTATTACAGGTCAATACCCTTCAGTGAAGGTCATTGAAACTGCTGGGGACTAACAAACTTCCTCCCCTAACATAACCTTAATATTTATTGTAAGAACTGCCAAATATTTTCCAGAACTAAACAAGATTTAAATTACCATGTGCAGTTTTAGACAAGCTTACAACAGTTTTACAACCACAGATGAGGTTTTTTCCTTACAGAATGATAAACGAAGCACACCGTGAAGGTTTTATCTCAAAAATATGAGAGAGGAGAAGCCGACACAGGGAGTCTCGACTCCTTTTCATGCCTGTCTGAGTGAGATCATGTTTCCATACAGTACATCATCATAAGGAGGCCACTTTGAAGAGAAGAAAAAGAGACTTGTGATAACCTGCACTCATCCATCACACACAAACTCACATGGACAGTGTAGTGAGAGCAGACATCGTGTTGACTGACAGCCCTCTGCCGAGATGAAGAGGACGCCCAGTAGCATGAGGAATGTCTGGGTAGGATCAGGAGACATTGGTGTGGTAATCGAAGAATGTGATGTCAGCTTCAAACAAACAAAAGAAAAAGAACACCCCCTACCATCGAGCAACTCAACCACTGACACTTCAGTGATCAGTTAAAGCTTAGTGGCACAGGTGTTATTGCTTTTAGCTGCTGACCTCACTGGTAATTTGGTCTTCCGAATTAACATGGGATATAAAAATCAGTGGCTGAGTACACAAACAGGATACTGTTGTTCCCACGCTAATTGCATCTTGCAGGGAAAAACCTGCCCTAATGCTCGAGTGTTTTTAACGTCTCTCTGAGCTCTTTTGACTCTGTGCATGAGAGCACAGTGTGCTTCTTAGAATGGATGTTGTAATGCATGTCGTCTAGTAAAAGGAGTCCAGCATGACTGAACCACCTACCACTGAGAACTGAAGAAAAGAACGATGAAGCTGCTGTGTTTAAGCCAATTTTAATTTGCCTCCAAGTGTCTTTTTAAACCTAAGTATACTTCAAACAACATACCAGCTGGGTTTTAGCACATCGTGTCTTAAGAAGCAAGTTGTGGTAAACACAGGAGAAGAAAGTTGATCACATCCTAAAAATGCCACATGTAACAGGTGGGTTATGGTACTTTTATTAATTGTAATTTGCTTGTACAAATGGGAAGAATGTTGTGTTCCAGTTGATCTTGGAACTCGGAAATGTCAAGGTGCCAGTCAGATATATCATCTTGAATGCCCTCTAAAGTTTGATTTCTGACTCAGAAACTCTGAGGCTCTCAGCACACCGAGTTACTAACTTGTAGTAACTGGATACAATCAGATTGGGCGTGAAGGAATTCCTAGCTTCAATTTCCAAGGTAAATGTAATACAGCTCAAGCACAACCACATTTCCAAAGAAAGGAAAGTGAAAGGTAGGTAGAAATAGATTGTGATGATTTGCAAAATGATTACAAATTCAAAATGGGAAATTTTTCTCCCAAAACAATGACCCTTCTCAGTTTAAACATTTGACACATTTATAATGTTCATTTTTTTATATTTACTTTTTATATAAAGGGCCTATCAAAAGTATTCATCCCCTCGGATGTTTTACTCTTTTATTGACTTTATAAATTTATATTTACAAATTCTTCAGCCACATTCGAGGCACCTTTCAAAATGGGACATCCTTCAGGCACTGGATTTGTTCAGTTGGTAGAGCAGGCGCCAATATACATCGCCTATAAAAAGTTTTACCCCCTTGTATGTTTTACCCATTTATTGATTTTATAAATCAATCAAGTTCAATATAATTTTTTCGACCCCAAAAATTGCAAAAAAAACCTCTTTAATGTCAAAGTGAAAACAGATTTCTGCAAAATAATATCAATTAAACAAAAATATCTAAGGTAAAATAAGAAAACTGCATTAATATTTACCCCCTTTAAAGTGACTGACCTAATTCAATAGAAGTCCAGCCAATTGGTGCTAGTAGTCTCACAATTAGGGAAATAGGGATCATCTGAGTACAGGGAATGTGTCTCAAGTAATTATAGTAAAAAGACACCTGTCTCTGGAAGGTCAAGTCACTGATAAATCAGTATTCCTGGCTACCATTACACCAGGAAGGAAAAGAACACTCCAAGCAACTCAGAGAAAAGGTTATAAAAATGTATAAGTCAGGGGACGGATACAAAAAAAATCCAAAACACTGAACATCCCCCGGACTTCAGTTAAATCCATCATCAAGAAATGGACGGAGAATGGCACATGTGTAAATATGACTGGATCAGGCTGTCAAACTGAGTGACCGTGCAAGGTGGAGACTACTGAGAGGTCACCTAGACACCTTTGAGTACTCTGAAGGAGTTACAAGCTTTAGCGGCTAAGATGAGAGACTCTGCATACAACTGTTGCTTGAGTCAAATTGCAAGCATAGCAAGTAACTAACTACTGCTGTCCTCATTTATTTAATACACCCCGCTGTAAGTGTCATGCAGCTAAATGTAGAAACTGAAGCACAAAGTCGTTTGCTTAGAAACTGCATTTCCCCCTCTAACTGTAGTGTCATGAACTTGCAGAGTGGCATGTTTCAGCCTGTCTCGTCATCAATCGCTTGTCTGAGCTGGGCTGAAGAATGAAAGAATTAAGTTCTTAATGGACAGGTATGTTTAGATTTTTGTTTTGAAAAAGCATCCAAAGATGCATTGTCCAGATCTGCTAGAAGAAAGGTCCAAAGCACACAACCATGCTGAAGGGTCCATCCAAAGTCTGCAGGCTTGTGTGGGGGGTGCTGATCAGGCCCATGTTGGAGGAAAGCAGATTCCTGGGATGGGTGTAGGATTTGAGGAGGTTTGATAGATAAGCACAGACATAGAGGGATTTATAGGTGAAGAGGAGGATTTTGAATGTTGTTTGGTACCTGACCTGGGGTCAGTGATAGGTTGAGGGTTGAGGTTATGTGCTGCCAAATCTTAAGGCCAGTAACAGAGCTGGCAGTGGAGTTCTGTAAACACTAGATCCTTCCCATGGCTTCACTGAAAACACCAGATGCAGAAGTGGAGCCTTGTCTTGGGGTCTCTAACACAGTGTCAGGGAGTGATGTCTGGAGTCTGCAGGTGGTAGAGACCAGATTTAGAGAGTGGAGGATGTATGACTGAGATGAGAGATCAAAGCAACCCGTACCCTGGTGGAAGACGATGTGCAGGTGGAAGCTCTCCAGCTTCCATGAGCAGCACCTTTGGGATCCATAACAACTAGCTCTGTTTTATAGCTGCTCATCTTTATTAAGCTGAATTACAGTCAGGTTTTTGGACTTAGGATTGAAGCAGTGAAAGATCTGATCAAAAAGAAAAATGTAGATGTGAAGTGAAACATGCAGCTGTGAGGTAGACCTTAGCTGACTGGCAAGGGATTGGAAGTAGAGCCTGTGATCGTAATTTAGAAAGACAAAATATCTGTGAAGTAAAAATTATTCTTGGTTTACTTACTTAAATGGGTATTCTTCGTCAGAAGATCAACAAAGACTGAGTAGACATTTCCCCATGAAAAACAGTCAGTAAAAGTATTTTGAGTTCTTGAATGCTAAAATGATAAAATCAACATCCTATCAGTTTTTACATCAAATTCACAGCAAGCAGGTGATATTTTAGCTCAGCATTAAGACTGGGAACAGGTGGTAAAAGCTAGCATAGCACAGGAGCAAATGTTTAAGCCAGTGTTACTCAACCCCCTTCTCAATCAAAGAGCCAAAATGTTGAAAAAAATGCCATCACCAGAGCCACAATCTAAATGGTGAAAAGTGACTAAAATGGGCCAAAAGCTGTAAAAAGGTGGGAAAATGGGGTAAGAGTGGCATTTAATGGCAAAAAGCAGCTGAAATGGGTGAAAAAATGCAAAGAAGCAGGATAAAAGTGACTAAAAGTGATGAAAAAGGGCAAAAAGTGGCTAAAAGAAATGGTAGAAATGGGCTAAAGGTAGCAGAAATTGATTAAAATTGGCCAAAGAAAATTGGGGCTAAGGGGCAACATAGGCATACAATGGAGAAAACCGAGTGAAAAGTGGCAAAAATGGGTTCAAAGTCAAAAAATTAAGTTACAGGTGGTTAAAACGTGCCAAAAAATTAGTGTAAAGTGACTAGAGTGGGCAAAAAAGCTGTAATGGCATTTAATGGCACAAGGCAGCTTAAATGGGCAAAAAATTGCAAAGAAGCAGGATAACAGTGGCAAAAAAGTGGCTAAAAGAAGTGGTAAAAATGGGCTAAAAGCAGCAGAAATAGATTAAAAGTGGCAAAAAATGTAAAAATTAGGGGAAAAAATAAAGGCTGGCAATTAAGTTTGACCATTAAAACCTACTGTATAAGTGGGGAAACAAACTGGTTAATGTATCTTGCAATGACAGATTTCTGAGGTCAAAGTTTAAAAGAATAATATTTCAAATTAAGATATAAAAGAGCCACAAATCATCACAAAAGAGCCACATATGGCTCAAGAGCCACATGTTGAGTATCCCTGCTCTATGCTGTGATGGCAGATGATCTAACGAAAGTTATAACTTACACTGAGTCTTGAGGTAACCCTTGCTACTGGAGATGCTATGTTGCTGTTTTGTTTCAACATCTTCTCTACAAATTTGAAAAATGGCATCCCAGAAGTTCATAAATCAACACGAATTATTTAATTTAAGCATAAATGTGTTATTTTAAATGGTGAAGTGTTCCTGTTAGACTGGAAAATTGGTTATCATTTATGAACCTAGATTTGTGAGGCACAGCATAACCTGAAGGGTGAGCCAGGGGGATGTTTGGCATTTTAGTTTGAAATTTAAACTTTTTATAACTCTTTTTATATTTCTCTCCTTTTCAAAATTTTGTTTGCTTTAGTACAGATTTGCTTTTAATATTTGCATGGGAGGCAAGGCAAAAACAGAACAAAAATAAGAAAAAATGAGAGCACATAAAATATAACTGTATACAACTTTAAGTAGATGAAAGAATCCAGCTGAAAACTGTAATAAATCATTGTAAATGTTTTCCAGGCAGTACTAATCTCTTTTGCCTGAAAGCACTTTAAAACAAAAGAAGAGAAGAGGCCGATTCAGGGACTAACACCCCAACTGTGAGAGGGCTCGAGGGGTTAAAGCTCACAGGGGTTAGGGATCATTAAGGGCATCTGTGGGCTGACGGGTTGACGGGAAACAACAAGAAAGAAATGACAGGAGTGAAGTCTGTACACTTTGGACTATTTGAGTTAAATGGAGGTTTACATTTACTTTTCCAATCATACTGAGCATGTGAGTGTATGTATGCGCCTACACAGGCATGTGTCAGCATCCTCTCACAGCGTGACCGGCAGAAACAGTCAGCTGTAGCTCTTTGTCTCTGCCTTTCCAGTAAAACTAATCCTGACTGGAATCTGGGACTGTTAGGGATGGAGAGGCAGGAGGAACAACTGTGAGTGTTCAAGACAAGATTCAGAGTCTGTAAGACAAGACTCAGAGTCTGTTAAAAGTGCTGTCATACTACATTAAAATTAAGACTTTGATTCTGGTCACAGGCACTTGTTTAGATACTCTACTGAATTTACTGACCAACCTTTTGTTCGTAGCTGTGGGATTTTATTCATTTATCTTGTTCAGTTTGTTTCTTATTGTTTTAATCTTGAAAAGCACCGTAATGAGTGTGGAAAGTGCTCAGTGAACAAAGATTATTATTGCTGCACACAGACACTAGTTAATAGGGCTTGAGCACTGAACCTTGGAGCCAGGACCCTATTGAAAAGCTATTACCATTCGGTTAAAGTAAACGCTTAAAATGACTGAAAAGTCACCAAAACCTTGAAGAAAATTGTGCCCCATGAGAAATTTATGTTTCTCCTGGTTTCATGCAAGTCCATTGCACAGGGGCCCCAAACATCTCTTAGGGGACTGGTAAGAGCTACATGCATGAACATTGGTACAAATATGTATCATGATGAGATGAAAAATGTCTCTTAAAGCCATTCCTCTGAAAATTTACAGGAACTGTCCAACAAACAACCTTTGGCCAAATCAAAAGTGCCCCCTAACAGGAAGTCACGCTACTTCTTTATTCCTCTTACTGTATTGAACCCATCAAGCTCAGATTTGGAAATGAAGTCCTCAATTTGTCTTTACAACACTGACATGTTTCATTAACTAACACCTCAGTGGCGATGGCAAGCATTTCAATATCTCGCCAGTTACACAGGGAGTTGGTGTAACACTTCTATGAAACATCAGATTTCATTCAAATATGGCATGTATGATTCAAGTCTGCTCCTCTACATGATCAAAGATTAAATTCTTGGTTTTGCTGTAGTGCCACCTGCTGTGAGAAGCCATTAACACCTCTTAGCATTAAACATCCCATCTTCATTGAGTTTTATAATAAATATCAGTCTTGGCCTGATCATATCCACACATAGCATCTTGCTTTGTCATACTACCATCTACTGTTGAGAGCCAGTACTGCCTCATATATAAAGTGCATTTTTGATGTATTGACAGTCCTGGGATGATCTAAATGGACTCTCAGAGGAGTAAGTCACCTTAATCGGTGGCCTCCAACATCAAATCAGTTCATCATTGAGTTAGAGTGGACATTTGAGAAAAACTTGAAGAAAGACCCTAACCTGGCACGCCAGATGGAGTTGTTTCACACATGCATCTGGTAAACCACTCATAGACAGCATTTGGGAAAGGGGAGAGCCTTTGAAAAAAAACTCAGAGGGGGATTCGATGAATGTTCTGTCTGCCACATCTTTACGGGCCAATCAGAGCAACAAAACACGTGACGTAGCCGCTACCGAGTTACACCCCATACCGAGGAGTAAACTCCACAGAAAATGCATAACGCAAACCATGGCGACTGTAGACATGTCAGTACACGACTTTGGTCGTTTCTGAAAAGAAAACAACTGTTCTTTGTTCTTCTTTTAACGAAGAAATGTCATCAAGTTCTGATAAAACTGGTGCTTTAGCAGCATCCACGCTAATGTCTACCGGCATAACTGCAGTGGCCCCTTGTTGCTGCTTGCTTACATCACAACTCCGCCGCGCCCGAAAGTACTGCCCCTCATCGCTGATTGGTCCTGTCATTTTCCAACCAGGCCCAAATGGGAGCTTTGCAAGATGAATTTGTCAGTGAGAAACATGGAAACGAGCGAATCCATTTGCTTTACAAGCTATAATACACTATTTTGAACTCAAGTGTTTGTGGGAATGACAACTGATTGGCAGTTTTGCATGACTTTTCATCATCCACCAGAAATGAAAAGTGACATGTAGGAGTCTTACAATAATTTTGACAAGCTAATAGTTATTATTACCTCTGCCAAGGAGGTTATGTGTTCGGGTGGGTTTGTTCTTTTGTTAGTTTGTTAGCAACATAACTCAAAAAGTCAGGGATTGATTTTCATGAAATTTTCAGGAAATGTCAGAAATGGCATAAGAAAGAACTGATTAGATTTTGGGACTAATCCGGATTACCATCTGGATCCAGGAATTTTTTAAAGGATTCTTTACTTTTGGGAGATAGGGCTAATGGCGGAGGTCTGCGCTGTTACCACTTTACACCAGGAGAATCCCAGCAGCATGTTTTGGTGTTTCTATGCAAAGTTTTGGAGTTTATAGAGTTTGAAAGACGCATGCCGGTCAAGAAGACGAGTCGGAGCGTAACACAGAGAAAGACAGAGAATTGCAGCGAGAATACTCACAATGCTGGGAGGAATAGAGGAATATTCACCCTCTGCAAAGACTTTCGGTCGTCCGGTGAGACCATGGGTGCTTCCGCCATGACAGTCTACATGGAGCGAAGCCAACACTTTGCCTCACTGTGTTTCCACCCCATCTGGGAGGAAGTAATCAGCAAATTAGATTTTGCGAGTGATCCGGATCACCGTCTGGATCCAGGAATGTTTTTAAAGGATTCTTCACTATTGGGAGATAGGGCTAACGGTGGAGGTCTGCACTCTCTGAGTGCTTTTCTAGTTTATACTATTTTAGAACACCTCATCATAAAAATAGATTCTTAAGCATTCAAAAAATCGAAATATAGGCTTCAACTTATAAATCACTTCATGATAATATTACAGCATATTCGTATCAAATCTTTGTGTGTGTTGTTTTAATATGTATGTTTTGCCAAGTTTCTTTTAATTGTCTTTCATGCTCGTGGTGTTTCATTGTGGTGAATATGTTGTTATGATCTTATCCAGGACTGTTGGCAAAAAAGTGTATCCTCCTGAATTTTTAACCCTAATGTAATGCATGTTAAGCCTAACTGTAATTCAATGTGCAATAACAGTTTTATGTTATGCTATAAACCTCCTATTACCACATCTCATTAACACAACTGTTTGAGTTTGAGGCCTTTAAATCTGCTGCTCTGCACATCCAAACATCAGCCACACGATCCAGCCTTTGGGGGTATGTTTCCCTCAGTGTGTGTGTGTTTCATGCCACATTCCTGTGATGCAAAGCGGCGGAAAGGGCAGTGGCCCCACTTCACCAGAGGTGCAAGAGGGGATGGAGCGTAGAGTGATTGATGGCCAAGGGGGAGAAGGCCAAATGATGGGCTGAGCAGGTGGAACATCACCAAAAAGACAGGATGTATCGGCTCTCTGAACAAGGTGCCTGACGGTGAAATACAACAATGTCCAGACAGCAAAATGTTGAATATTGGGTTCTTGTTTTCCAGATGTGTTTTTCTAGGAACTAAAGTTTAGAGCTTATTTTCATGAACAGCAGTTAAATTTGAGACACCAGTCTCATCACAGCAATCCTTTAGGAGCGTTTAGGTAGGTAGCCTTTATTGTCCCACAGAGAAAATTGCTCTGTCTCTATAGACACTTGGACATGATACATCCGATTAAAGGCTTACAAACACATGAGCAAACAGTGAAAACGTGACATAAATGCAGGGCTAGGTATGAAGTAGGCATAGTTGATGATTACCATGGGAGGTTACTAAAAGCTGCCATCACAGAAGGAACAAAACTCTTACTGATAGGAAAGTTCTTCTCAACTTCTACATCCTGTATCTGCAGCCTGATAGCAGTGGTGTGAAGGGTGGCTGGGTGGGGAAAATGAGCAGTGATGGAGTTCTAGATCTTATTTTATTAAGCAATTTACAGGTAAACTAACCTTGCAAAGCAGATGAATATGCCCGTTTCCGTGTTCCTCACTGGCAAATCCATCTTGCAAAGCTCCTGCCTGAACCATTTGTGACAGGACCAATCAGCTTCGAGGGGCAGTACTTTTGGGTGCAGCGGAGTCATGATGTAAGCAAGCAGCAACAAGAGGCTGATGCAATTATGGCGGAAGAGAAATTAGCTATGCTGCTAAAACACCAGTTTTTCAGAACTTGATGGCATTTCTTCGTTAAAAGAAGAACAAACAGTATTGAGTTGTTTTCTTTTCAAAAACGTGTACTGACATGTCTACAGTCGCCATGGTTCACGTTATGCAGTCCTGATGGAGTTTACTCCTTTGGTAGGTGTGCAGCTTGGTAGCAGCCACGCCACGTGTTTTGTTGCTCTGATTGGTCCATAAAGATGTGACAGACAAAATGTTCCTCAAAGGCTCTCCCCTTTCCTAAACGCTGTCATTAATCTGGCATGCCAGGTTACAGGTAAACACTTTGGAAAGACAAAAATTGGTGTGATATTATTTTGATATAATGCATTATAATATGGAGAGTTCTATTCGACTAGATAAAAGGCTGGATATTACATTGCAGACGTTGCAGTACTGTAAAGCTTCCTATTCCTATGTGCAGTTTAGACTGTGCAGAAATTGGCATGCAGGTTTTGGTAAATGAGACAAGTAAATAAAATTTGGTTTCTTGGACTTCCATAATTGTTGTTGTTGTGCTACAGAAACAGGTATCACTGTTCAGTCTTTTCTGGTCATGTTTTGAAGTTTAAAATGTTTGCATTATGACAACTAGAAATGGGAATCACATGATAGTTCATGATACAGATATGATATACTGAGCTCACAATATCAATAAGGCAATATTGTGATTCTGGTATAGAAGTCCCAGCTCCATAAAAGGTGGGACATTGGTTTAAATGGGAACCTAAACAGAATACAGTGAATCTTTTTCAATTATTCCCTGCAATGTAGCGTCAGTGTCTCTCAGCATGCCTCATGCTTCAGCTTCTTTTCGTTGCTGCTTTCTTTGCACATTTACTTCTGTTCATGTAACCCTCATTCATGCCATAACATAAGGAGTCATCAGTAGCAGTAGGGAAGTAGTCCGTCTTTTTTAAAGAAAATATCCATATTTGTCACCTGCCATCATATACTTCTGTAACTTCAGTGAGGCCAGGAGTGCATTCCTTTATCAATATTTGAATCCCATGTAACACTATAGAAGCTTCCAGAGGGGTATTCCATGAAAGTGGATAAAGGGTTAAGCCTGACTCTTTTCGGTTAGTCCGGCTTATTTTAGTAGGACTTTCATTCCATCAACATGGCTAATTTGAGTCATGGAATGGGTTTCCATGGCCTAGCAGCTGCATCCAAGCCATACATCACCAAGTGCAATGCAAAGCGTCAGATGCAGTGGTGTAAAGCACACTGCCACTGCACTCTAGAGCAGTGGAGACGCGTTCTCTGGAGTGAAGAATCGCGCTTCTCCACCTGGCAATCTGATGGATGAGTCTGGGTTTGGCAGTTGCCAGGAGAACGATACTTGTCTGACTGCACTGAGCCAAGTGTAAAGTTTGGTGGAGGGGGGATTATGGTGTGGGGTTGTTTTTCAGGAGCTGGACTTGGCCCCTTAGTTCCAGTGGAAGGAACTCTGAATGCTTCAGCATACCAAAAGGTTTTGGACAACACCATGTTCCCAACTTTGTGGGAACAGTCTGGGGATGGCCCCTTCCTGTTCCAACATGACTGTGCACCAGTGCACAAAGCAAGGTCCATAAAGACATGGATGAGAGAGTTTGGTGTGGATGAACTTGACTGGCCTGCACAGAGTCCTGACCTCAACCTGATAGAACACCTTTGGGATGAATTAGAGCGAAGACTGAGAGCCAGGCCTTCTCGTCCAACATCAGTGTGTGACCTCACAAATGTGCTTCTGGAAGAATGGTCAAAAATTCCCATGAACACACTCCTAAACCTTAAGGAAAGCCTTCCCAGAGGAGTTGAAGCTGTTATAGCTGCAAAGGGTGGACCAACATCATATTAAACCCTATGGATTAAGAATGGGATGTCACTGAAGTTCAAACGTGAGTCAAGGCAGGTGAGTGAATACTTTTGGCAATATAGTGTAGATGGCTAGATTGATAAATAGATAGAAACTAATGAAAAACACATGTATAAATATCAACTAGCAACATGACATGAACATTGTAGAACAGTAAAATAACACACAAAGCAATCCCAGAAGGCCCTGCCCCAGGTGACTGCTGGATCACCACAGTAGGACTGTATAAATGCCTTTAATCCACCATTTCTTGACAATAGCATCCTCTTTTATTTGTTAATAGTGGAAAATGTTGCCATTTTTGGTCAAAACTTGTTCACCTTCCTCCTAAAACTCTTAAATATATGTTGTTTGGTCACGGAAATGTCCTCGGCTCACGTTTTCACATTTAGTATCCTCTTTTCAACTATTGATTGATTTGGGGTTCATAATCATCCCATGCACGAGCACACATGCTGATTGTTTAAGCCAGACTGGAGTTAGCTGTGCTCAGATGCAGCTGAGTCACGTTTGTGGAACGAGTTGAGGCCTAAGTCGGAGTTGTAGCTAGGTCAAGTCAGGTTAATTCAGGAAAGCTCAGCCTTCGTTAGCTACTTTGATGGAATACCCCCGGTCAGCTATTCTAAGCTAAGCCTTAAAGTGAGCAGTCATCAAACTCAAAACTTACGGTCATGAGAGGGAAAGAGTGAGAGGAGAAAAACAGATAAAAGTCAACAGTACTATCTAAAAATAAACTCTCCGCCCTGTTAATGACATAAATGTGTCTTTCTGCTTCCTCTCCTTGATAACATCTCTCTGCTCGGACTGTAAACAACACAATTATGGATGTAAACACATTCAGGACCTCAGCTGGTGACAATAAGACATTAATATCCTCCTGTGGTGTGATGCACGTCGTTGCACGTTTCAGTCTCGCTGCTGCCAATCAGTCTGGACTTCCCTGTATGACATCCACCTTCCTTTCCCCTGAAGGTCATGATCTCATCCTGCTCCAAAAACGATAACGATCTTAATCACCCCACAGAGAACAGCTCTGAACCCCCCCACACACATTTTCATTTCACATTCTCTCTGGACACAGAGAAAATATCAACACTTGGAGGCTTGGCCTACTTTCTCTGATGTGGGCCAAGGTCCCAGCCCTCACCTTTGTCCTACATGAGAGCGCTGAGCTCAGGAGAAGACGTCAAGGCTTTTAGAACAGCAAAACTTTCATCACAAGTCTCACAATAACATTTGCAGCCATTTGACTTTTCTATGGAACCAAAAGTCGTGCATCATTAAAACAAAAGACTGGATTACTTTGGAAAGACTGTGACTGCCAACAGCAAAAACTCTGCCAGATCTTTGTTTTATGACAGAAGAGAAAGTTCATCCTCCTCCTGACAAACTGATTACGTTTTGTGTGTCCATAATGTACAAAGCACTTCACTTCTCCCAAAGAAATGGCACTAATTTACGATGCAGCTTTCGCCATTTTGTCTCCTTCCGCCATGCACTGATATCCTCTGATCAGCTGTGTGGGTATGCAGGCTTCTACAGGAATAATAACACCACACCAAGCTTAACAAAGATAACATGAGCGATATTGACTTACCTGGTGGTGTAGGTGTGGAAAATACAAACCCATGCTCAGGATCTCTCCTATTACCTCTCTGAGCTAGTAATAAACACCAGAGCAGCTTCCACAGAAATCACTGGAGGTTAAAGCCACTACTATAACCAAGTACCTCTTACGACTCAACTTCAAAATCCTTTAGTATCCCTTTAATCCTGCACTTTTAAGGGCCTTTATATGTTCTTCAGTCAATCAGCTATAATTGTATCTGATTAACCATCTGTGTGTGACTGTATTGTTATGGGGTTCATATCATAATGTGAGTTAGGACTGATTCCCACTCCTATTATCATCAGTGCAGTTCTTAATAGAGTTCACAATGTGAAATATTCAGGCCTGTCAAGAGTAATTGTAATCAATTAAGGTCCATAATTAGTGCATTAACTTTATCAAAAGCATCATTAATTACATGCTTTAAAGTCTGTTTCAACACACTTTGGTTAAACCAATGTAGCGTCCCCCTGCAGCCACAGCGATGTAAAATAGGGCACCACTGCCCCTTAATGCCTCATTTTACTTAAAAAAAAAAAAAACCTCAGACAGCTCAGTAGACAAGTCAAAAGTCATCTGCACCATGTTATCAGACATTTACTTATTTTTTTTACTGTTCACACCAGTGTTAATTTTGGAAGCTATTTTTAATTTAAGTCTTAGTTTTAGTCTTTAAATGAAATGCATTTCAGATTTAGTCACATTTTAGTCATTTCTATTCTTTTAGTTTTAGTCGACGAAAACTCAAAACATTTAAGTCTGGTTTTAGTCTATAAAAATTACTCACATTTTAGTCTTTACTTTTAGTCCAAGCATTTATTTTCCTGCCTAAATCTGGTACCAAAATCACGGTAGTGTGATCTATGCACTTTGCAAGACCTGTGGTCCCTGCTTTCTACAGCTGGGAGGCAGAATTGCTACAGCTGCATTGTTTTACGGCAGATTAACCTACAGTGGAGAAATATCACAGATTTTGAATTTCCAACGAAAACTACAGTACATTTTAGTCTAGTTTTGGTCATCTTGACAAAAACTAAACTTAGTTTGTCAGTTTTAGTCACCACAGATCTATTTTTGTTAGTCTTAGTCTAGTTTTTGTCATAGAAAAAAAGGCTGTCGACCAACATTATTAGTCATAGTTTTAGTCGATAAAATAAACACTTGTGGCACTCAGGGGCAGTTTGAAAATGCGTGTTTCGCAAGAACACTTCAAAAGTTAGACTGCTGATAGCTTAACTTCTGCTGAACATGTACTGCTGATATTGGCTCAGTACTCTGCAGTGGCTGCCAGTGAGTTCAGGTACTGGTATGAGGTGTACAACCTTATCTCTGTGTGGAGGAAATAAGCTTAACCACTTCCTTTTCTCATTTCCATGAACTGAAGTCACAGCGACTCACTTTTTTTCTCAAAGTGCAGAAGAAACACCTCATAGTTCCTTGTTAAAGAAATATTTGTGGGATGTCCTTTTGAACTTCAGTTGTAATATAAACTTTGTTTTCTTTGTACTTTACAAATTACATTCTCTTTACAGAGTAATATTTTATGTCTTCTGGAGCCCAGAGACATTTTAACCCAGATCCCATTAATAGTGGTTAGACAATTTTAAGATATTTGAAAAAGCATGTGACTTATCAGTTATCTTAAATCTCTGGCAGCGAGCAGTTACCATGGGATTTCCCTCTGGGAGCCATGGCAACACAAACAGAAGAAAAGATATAATGCAAGTCCGAACATTGCTTGCTGTTTACATGATTCTAAAAAGTGAATGCTAGGCAAGTAATATGGAATATGGACAGAAAAGTCTCATACAATTCACAGCGCTCATATCTTGTAAACTGCTGGAAAAGTCAACCATCACATAACTTGTTACTCTCTGACCAAAAGAGAACAACATGTCTAATTTACTATGCTGATTTATTGAACATTAAAAATGTAAAAATGCCATAAAACACTCACATACATACACATGAATAAAAGACAGATCTTAAGAGACATTAAAAGAATACACTTCCACAAAGACTGTACAATAATATACAAACAAAACTGATTTTTAAAAAATCTAATCATGGATTGAATCCCTGTGCTGGTGAAACTATTCATGTCTGACAGACAAGACCCGTTTTGGTCACATCAGACATAAAAGTGTGGACAGCAGACGCACTTACACCATTTAACAGACAAGCCAAGAACTCAACCTCTAAACTGACGCTCAGGTTGGCTCTCACGACAGCAGAGTGATGAGTGCATCCAGAAACTTGCTCCTGTCCTCCGTCTTAAGCTCAATAACTGCACAGAAAAAAAAGTGAAGGCAGAAATGATTATATAGTCCTCAGCACATCTGTCAGCCTGTTAAGATGAATGGAGCCACGGCAAAAATGAAGACAAGGTTGCCACCTTCTGTCCACATAGAAAACTACAACTCCCTATATGAAATAACTAAAAGAGGACCTGAACACAAAGTGGGCCTTGTCTAGCTGAGTGCCAACCTCTTATTTATGTAAGTCTGTCTGCTTGACCCACAGCCAGTGCAATTATTTAATTATTATGCATGGACATTTGTAGTCTGATAAATTCTTGATGAGGAAATGTATTCTACATTTACAGCTGTGCTTATGTGATGTTTGTATAGTCTGCCAAGTTGTCTGTTATCTTTACACAGGTGCTTTAAAAAACTAAAATAAATCAAGTACATTTCTTTTAATTTAGCTAGACACAGAGCAGTATGAAATTAAAAGCCAAAATGACTTACTTGAAGTGTCAAAGTGGTCATGAAGAGTTCTGGAGCTGGTGCTCTCTGCGGCTTTCTCAAAAGCTCGGCCGAAGAAACTGAAGATACAGACGGAGGGAAGAGTTCAGAAAATAAAGGCATTATTCTAAATGAATTGCATGTATGCATATTAAGCCTGCATTTGTTAATCATTCACGTCAATTACTTAACTGTTAGAGGGTTAATATGAAAATATTTGATAAGCATCCACTACTTCAATCATTTTAAAACAAAACCAAAGATCCCTAATCAGAATCAGAATCAGCTTTATTGGCCAAGTATGTGTGCACATACAGGGAATTTGACTCCAGTAACTTTTGCTGTTTACCGTGTCAATGTGAAGGCTTTTCTCTATTTTTTATCAATGTGAATATCTCACCTTATCATAATCAATTTTTGGTTATGGAAACACAATCCATCTCATTTTATCAACACTTCTGGCTAACTTTGAAAATTACAAACTCTGCAAGGCAAATGGGTATTTAAAGCATTCCTCAGGTAGTTTGTTGTACACTGGGACATGGGATTAAATCTACAAAATATAAAAGAAGAAAGGCCTATCTCCCCTTTACAGGATCACATAACAAGGCAATAACACGTTTTCACTGGTAGGTCTGCAGAGTTAAAATCCAAAACTTATAAGATATGTGCAGACTTAAACTATACAGCCAAAAAGTCAAGTTATGTTCTAAACACAAAGAGGCTACTAAAACAACTTCTTCATGAAGTCTTAATTTTTGACTAATATATTGGAGAAGCATTTATATTTATTTTGTCTACATCTGATGTTCATAATTATCTGGCATTATCCTAAATATCCAAAATATTTTACACATTTATTCCCGGATATTTCAGGACAGATTGCCCCTATAAAATCTTGACTTGTCGGTTCTTATGCACCTTACAGCAAGAGGAGAGGGGTGTCTTGGGAGGCAGGACATGACTTACAAAGGATGGTGGGGAAATGCCAGACAAAGCAAAAGTCAGATGCTTGATGGTATTTTACCTAAGTATGGGTAAAAAAATGTGGCTGTTTACTTTCGTACATGAAGCTCTCCCTAAAAGTAGAGAAGATTTTCTTTGGTTCTATGCATGTGTGGAAAAAACTTTAAAAGAGAGGCCTTACTTCTTCTTGTCAGATGTTTCAGACTCAGGTGGGATTCCCACAACAATCACAGTTCCTTTCTCCACATCCCTGGGAGCAGCCATGATAAGGGGAAGCAGTTTGCAGCGCTTGTTCCTCGTCTAGAGGATAAAAACATCATGAATCATAGATTCAAAATAAAACAGCATCTTCTTTTAGAGCCTGAATCCAGTTCGATACTTACAGAATGAACAAAGGCCTTCAGGAGGTATTTGCAGAGCAGAGTCAAGGCCATGGGCTTAGAAAACAGCTTCACATCAGGTGTTCCCTACATGAGTCAGCAGGAGGAAAATACCGAGCTCATAAACTGTTCACCGTTACCAAAAGTCTACACATTAAGCGGCACAGACACTCGTACCTCCATGAGGTAGCAGTAGAGGAAGGGTCCCTGAGACAGGATGAGATTGGTACAGATGCAGCTGGCTACAGTTTGCTGGATTGCCATCAGCTTTTTCTTTGCCAGGTCGATGCCTAAATGTAGACGCTCGAGGTTACTCCTGCACAGAGTAAAAGACACAAGCCAGGGAAAGACAGTTTACTTTGAGGTATGTTTGCATTCTGAAGAATAAATGTTCTTTCATAGCTTTAAACTCAACCTGCACATGATTGATCCAGAGTTTTGGTCAATACGCATTTTTTATTAGGGTTCTCATCAACTAAAAGATATCAGATGAGCCAGCATCATCACTCAGAAATAAAGTTAAAAAAAAATAAAAAAAAATAAAAAAATAAAAACACAAACATTTCTGTAAAACTGGTCCATCAGTTCAGCCAGCCAGTGACCATTTTATCAGGATATTTTGACTTTATAACTAAAAAAACAATGATGCATTCACGTGGACTCTACTTTTCCTCTACAAGTACAGTTGACTTAAAGTCACCAGTTAACACGGTCACTGATAAAACCATCACACCAGGAGCATCATAACTGTGCATGGTGGAAAATATTGAAAAAAAGAGAGAAGTGTAGACAGCGCTGATCTGACCACCAATTACCATGATTACTCATGTTTATTAGTTTTGAGCTCAGGATTATCGTATTTACTGTCTCCATGTTTGTAGTTTACTTCCCACAGATCAGGTAGTTTTATACGGCCTGAGCTCTCTCCTGTTTCTTCTAGTGGTATCCTCTAGTAACGTCACATACAAGCAAGTATATTTGCAAGAACGCTCATGAGGCAGTTGGAGGTATATATAGTGAATGATAAAAAAGCAAGTGTATCTAGTCATTACAGAAGCCCTGGAAAGATATGCATACAATTTATTTCACTCTGCTTCTGTGATGGCATGTCAATTTTGGATGTTTTCTAGAGAAATCAACACAATGCCATGGGGACGCATGCTTCCTTATCCCAAATAAGGACAAAAAATAAGTCAAGATCCTTAAGTAACAACCACAATTTACTTATTACAGTGGAAAAACAGTAAAATCAAATATAGGGATGGTCCTGTCTGAATGTTGAATAGTCCAAAATTTACTCCGCCTCATGCCCAGTGATAGCTGGAATTGGCTTCAGGCCCCCCATGACCTCAAACAGGATAAGCAGTGTAGAAAATGGATGAGTTTCCACTTAGGCCTTGCAAACATTACTGACTTTGTCACATTTCTTTTCTGGGCCCACATTTACAAAACTCACTGAAATCAGCTCCACAACCTACCAGTAAATACCACTGATCTTGGTTCTGCTGAACTGATGCATGTTCTCCCCATGCATTTCAGTAAGGCAGTTTAAAGTACTTCACACCTGGAAAGAGAGTCCAGAGCCTTGATGAAGTTGTCCCCATCACTGTCGTCTTTCTCTGTGCTCTCCAGTAAGGAAGCAGTAGCGTGCACCATGTCACTGGCCAGGAAACGGTTCTTAAAACCAAAGTGAACGCCAAATGTCTGGATGCGGATGTCCTTCATACTTAAAGAGGATGGAAAGAAAAATCAACAATTGAATGTCAGTGTTGCAGAAAATTAAGATTTTTTTAAATCAAGTTTCTCAGAGGATTGAGGATTCATACCCGTATTTATTGGACGATTCCTCAATGACGTCTCTTAGGTTCTCTTTGATTGACATGTCCATGGAGTTAAACTTCTGCCTCACTTGCTTCAGCGGTAGTCTGTTAATAAGACAGTGAATGCCGTTATATGCAACCTCATAGACTCGCATCAAAGTCCACCTTGATATCATTTGTTAATAGATGCTGCATTTGTAAAGAACACAAAGACTTGTTTTCTAGTGCTTTACCCCATGTCAGCTAGAAACTCTTGAAGTTTCTTTTGCCCATTAAGCGTCCAAAGCTTGAAGCTGCATGCTGTGTAACAGGAATTACAGATGCTCTCATACAGGGACCAGTGCTGGTAGAGGGTTAGACGGAGGCTTGAGCACAGAATTAAAGAAAACTGGAGGAAAAAATAAAAAGAGCTACAGAGTTTGAACAACTGATTTTTTTTTTCCTATGACAGGTAACAAGGTACAGGCTGTGATGTATTGATCTGTAATGAGAACTTTTCAAGTGATTTGAGGATACTCGTATTCGAAGGAAATCCTCATGCAGTCAATGGAGAGGGAGTTCTCGTCGTCCTCATTGCGGTGGTTATGGCGGGAAACATGCCTCTGCATTGTGGCAACATCTGTTATATACTTCATACTACAGGAAGCAGCAGGCAAGGATAACTATGTTAGATAAGGCAAAATATATGCAAACACTCCATAATTACATCTTATATTAGGGAATTCTTACTGTGTGATTTTATCATGAACCCACTGGTCAGTCAGTCCAATAACTGCCCACCTAAAAGACAAATAGCAACTTTTCACATCAAAAGGTTTGTACTATGACCCATGCATTTCCACAGTTATGTTATTAAAAAAAATTGTTTATCTGATAGATTACCAAAGCATGTCTTTTGTGTCTTTAGTCAGCACCCACGCCAGCTCAAAAATCATCATGGCAACCTGACAAAGGCAGAGAAAACATTTATTTAATCTATTAAGGGTCAATAATAGAAGAGTACTAAAATAACGACTAATAAATCAGTTCTAAAGCATCATGAATTAAAATCATGTTTAATTCTATCATGTGCCTTCCATTATTTTTGATCGCTTCCAAAACAGAACAGAAATAAACTTCTAAACTTACAGAAGTCCCATGATATTCATACTGCTCATAGTCAAACAAGATTTCCCTCCTAAAAGAAAGGAAAGAAAAGTGTCTGATGAAGCGTTCAGGATGTGTATAATCTAAACACCAGCTATTACAAATGTTACCTTCGTGCCTCCCACTCCCTTTTTGCTCGCTGTCGTTCAATTCTCCTCTCAACTGCTCCCTGTAGCAACGCCACCACAAACACAAATCACTTCAGTCAAATCAACACAGTTCTGATTTATTTCAGTGCCATGTTTGATCCTGTTTAACACGTACTTCATCAAATCTCCTTCGTTTCCCAGAGGGCTCTGAGCCTTCATCACTCTCATTTCCAGAGTCATCCCCCTCCTCTTCTTCGTCCCTGAAGATATCATCATATGAGGGAACACCAAGGTCGTCATCCTGTTTAATTAGCAACTTTATCTGCAGTGAAATGAGAAAAGTGATATGTCAAATCCTAAAAATTAACAGGTGAAGAGTTTCAAAATCTGACTGAAGAACTTTAAGCACCAGTTTTTAAATACAGATGACACAGTGACTGAGAACTAAAACTTGAATGTGTTGCCCATGCTCTGTTATTAGCTATAATTTAAACTATTTAATTATAAATCATCACCTGGGTGTCATTGTAAACATTGACAACATCTACAGGCCGGTGAGTGTCACAGATGAAAAAGATGGAGTCATCATCTGGTTGCAGCATCTCAAGAAGGTCCACATTTGCCCCACAGTTGATGAGAACAAAGTACCGGAACTAGAGGACAGCAAAAATACATTAAGAGTGACAGAAATGCTCCCTCCACTTTTACCCCGCAGTCACTTAGCCATAAAAACTCTCACGTTTGAATTTACCTGCTCTTTGTGTTCAAGGAAAGCTGTGCCGAGGTCCTGCCAGCCTGTTACTGGCACAAGCGTGTACTGGACCTGGTCACAGTGGAACAGCGCCTTGTAAAGAGACAGAAAAATTAATCAATTGTTTTAAGTTTAAGTGTCAAAACACATGAAGAAACTTTATATGTAGGTGAAAAGGAAGAATAGATACTTTATTAATCCCTCAGGGGGGAACGTAGTTTCTATACTATGTTGTTCAACATGCACAAACAGAATCCTCAGTTGCAAATACTAAAAGATTCTATAGACATGTCTTGTTTTCTTAGTTAACATGATCTCAGACCTCTAGATCTTTACATTAACCCAAAATATAACTGATCCAAAGAGCCAAAACATTTTGTATTAAATAGTTAAATAGTCACTACCTGTATCTTAGGTACTTTATTAGGTATCCAAGATATTATCCACATGATATTGGTATTTATTTTTCTAAATTCCTCATCTTAAGTATTTTTCAACAAACACAAGCAATAATAATAATAATTCTGTATTATAATCAACACAATAAAAGATATATTAAACTAGTGCTAAAAAATGTGAAAAAAAATCTTATTGCAATTATTCTGACTCATATTGACAATTTGATAGAAATTGTAGTAGTGAAGGGAATAATAATTTTTAACAGAGAAATACTGCACCTTCTGGGGTTTGAGAAGTTTTAGGTCTGAACTACATTTTAATATTGGTATCAATGTTGGCTCAAATCAATTTCCAAATATTGGCATATTGGATATCTGCAAAAAACAATATAATGCATCCCTATATTTGATTATTGATTTTATTACAGTAAGTTCTGCTCTCCTGAGACACACCATCACTTACTGTCAACACTTCTGGCATCTTGGAGAACTACTATTTTGTGTCAATGGAAATTAAAGGCAAATAGGATTATAAAAATGTTCTTTTAGTGCATGGACACCTTAAGCCTGAAATGTTAAGTGCAGAGGAAAGTAGAAAAGGCCTGCATTCCTTATTGGACAACATAAACTCTTATTGGCAGGGCTGCACTGTTGATATCACAAACATAAGAGTATGCAGCAGTTGATTATACATCATGGTCAACATTGAAACACATAAGATACCAAGGCTAATTTTTACACAATAATAAGCTATGAGAACAATCAGTGTTATTCCAATAGTAGTATTAAGTGATTATCAGTGAGTTTCCACAAATCACTGAGCTCTGATCTATGCTAAGAAATATAAAACGATACTGGAAACTTTAAATCCCTTATCGTAGCAAGTGTAAATAAGGCAAACAATACCAGTAGAGCTAAATAACCCTCTTATCGGTTCATTCAAACAACATGCTTCGGTGGAGCAGATTAAACATTCCTTAATTAAAAATGTAAGTAACTTAATGACAATGAAGCAAAGTAAACAAAAGCCAGCTGCCTGTCAGTGAAGGTTGGAAGAGCTAATGTTTGCTAACTGATGCTAGCTTGTTATCTTACCTGCAGTATCTTACAGGCACAGAGAGCGTCGATATCTGACGCCACCAAGAGTGCGACTCTCTGAAAGTAAAATATTTGGTAAGAGCGGCATATACAATATTAACTTCACGTCTCCAAATTCTAACCATCAAAAGAAAGCAGGAATCCTCTATTTACGTTAGCAAACTGTTCCTCATAGTACAAGTAAGCTAACGTGCGACAGTTAGCTCCAAACTTACCTGGTTGGCAACAACTTCATAAAACTCCTTCCTTATGTCCGTGATAAACATTTTAAAAACTTTCAGATAAAATCTTCGTAAAATGAGATGGAACAGCGCTAAAGTGACATGAACTACTGTTTATCTGGGGTTTGTTGTCAGACGAGGGGCTTATGTCGCTGAAGTGCTATGTTGGAAATGTGGCGCCAAATCTGCACGTCAGTTCCAACCAATCACTGTAAAGGAATCGACGTACGTCATTTAGCGTAAGCAATACGCGCCACAATGAGAAATTGGAAAACAAAGCTCTTATCCCTCTGAGAACCAGCAGAGGTGGACAAAGTACACGACTGTTGTACTCAAGTAAACTTACAGTTATTCTAGTTAAAATTTACTTTAATAAAAGTAACAGCTCTGGTCTGAAAATCTACTCAAATAAGAGTAAAATGCATTTAATTTAAAGTTTACTTTAAGTACTGAGTGGCTACTGAGGAGTTGTACTTTCAATATATGATCTTTCCTTAGTGGCAAGAACAACAGAATATATATACAACCAGGGTCAAGTAAAATAATACCTCTACAATAAAGTAAAATACACAGCAAAATGTAATTTTAATCAAACTCACGCAGAGTTAAATTTCACACTTTAAGAGAGTCTATGACAGATCTGCAGTAACTCGTGAAAACCTGGGGCAAGGTGGGTCTCCTCTAGCAAGAACAAATCAGAGAGTCGATCTCATTGCAAGGCAATGCATACTGATTTAAAGTAATTAAATGGAGGGTGTCAACCAAAGATGTATAAAAACATATTATTTCATGTTAGTTTGTATGTGCAACATATATGTGGACGTAAATGCAAATGTATATTTAACCCATGTATATCCTGGTATGCATAACATGACTCAATAATTATCTACCATATGAGTAACTATCAGTCTTGGAAACTTATTTTTGAGACATTGGTTTTCACATTTTCTTTTGCTTCTTTCTTCTTTTGTTTCTTTTTGACATGTCTTTTTGATTCTATTCTTTGTTACAAAGTCTAATTATACTAGAAATATAGTGCGGTTTAATTACAATCCCTTTTCATACCTCACCAGCACAGTCTTTATTTGACTCTTTCCCCGTGAAAGAGGCTTCAATGCCACAAAAAACTGTGTATCTCATGTGCAAATAAATAAAATAAATAAATAAAAATAAACTGATGAACAATACGTGGTATTGGAACACCTTATGTCACATGTTGCAGGAACTATAACACTGTGGATAACTTCACTCATGGTGCAAATGTGTCCCACTATATTGCTCCAACTGCTGATAATTCTACTGAGACATTTGTAACTGTTGTTAAATCTTTTACTCAAACCCTCAGTCTTAACAGGTCTTGTAACTCTAAAACACTTCTAAAAAAATTGATTCTGACTCAAAGAAAAATAAGCAAAGGACAGCATATAATATTATGTAGAAACATCATTAAGTGTCACAAAAAGTCATTGAAAGCATCACAACATGTACAATCAGGAAACTGTACCAGCATGAACTGCTGCTATGTGCTCCTGCAAGCCAAGGCAAATCAGGATGACATCAATAAAGCAAACAGGCAAGTTTTAGTAGAGTCCCTTTTCATGACAGTAGATCTGTAAAGACCTGATACAGCTACATGTACATCAATAATTTAGTGTAGATGAGATTTTGTGGGAGGTACTGAAGGAGATATGTTGCCCCTTCCTGTGCGAAACATGCAGGAATTTATCAAAATGCAGCAAACTCTAATGAATATTTCCCATGGCTGTTTGCCTAAAACCTATGTGCCCTCAATCATGTTTTCTATTTGCATGACATAAAATGATTACATTTAAAGTAAACAAATATTCAAAGTCGAGTAAACTCCCACATATCCCAAAACAAAATACTCTTAACCTGTACACCATCACAAAAATCCCTTTTAGATTGACAGAGATAATACAGTTTTTTCACTTTACATGATTCCACCCTGAAAACTTCACATTTTAATCTACAAAACAAAAAAATATGAAAATAAATTTTTTATGAGGTTAAGAGAGGCTGCATGCCAAGATTTCACATCACATAGTATCATCCCAACTGAATTCTACAAACTGTAAAATATAAGTTAATCAAAATTCGAGAACAATTTTCTTTCCACAACAGGACAGTGAACATACACTGTGACGTGCAATATATACTTCATTCATTACCTAACAGCGATAAAGTTATGTAGTTAACAAAGGCACAAATTCATCATTTTTTTTCTGCCAAGTTTGGTCTGAAACCACTGTCATCTGGCTGATTTGAGCCTGACTCACAGCAACGAGCAAAAAGTGCTTTGTTGACCCTGCAAAACTTTGGCTGGTTTCACATAAAAACTGAAACACAATAGTTTTGTCTGTGTTCTACAGAGGAGTGTCAGGGTCAAACATGAGAGATACACAAAAGGAGGAAGAATTGTTTTCAATATGCACTTTGAGAAAAAGTCAGGTTGACAATAATGTTGAAATTCAATTTTGGAGATGCTTTTCTTGTTGCTGCTTTGAACTATTTTTCCTTGAAAATTTGACTTTTTTCTTGACAATCCATCTTTTTTCTTAAAATGCTTAAAGATAAACATATTTGTCTCATTTTTTTAATGCCTGACCCCAACACTCGAAAGTAGTTCTCACATTTCAACAAATTAATCACAAATTAGTAAAATGTACCACTTTTTAAAATTAAAACCTATAATGAAACATAAACAGATAAAAATAATCCAGAAGAATAAAATAACTGAATCACCAACTGCAATGTTTTTCTCCTTAAATAAAAAAAAAAAAAGAGGAAAGGAAAAAAAAACACTGAATTTGACCCGCTGATTAAAGTATCAACAGGATAGAAAACCTGACCAGCAGGAGCGCTGGGAGGCTAGCACCATCACCTGGAGAGGTTACGTACAGTCTGACCTGTGAACAGAAATTCAAACCAGACCTACATCAAGCCTGAGACCACTGAAATATTTGTACCATAGTTCTGTTCAATCGTATTAACAGGTGTGCTGTCCACTTACTGCTGAGATGTGATTATCGTTTAAGAGAAGGTAAGCTGCTACATTATGGCGTTCACACTGAGGACTGGGTACGCGATACCAACTCCTTCTAGATACTAATCAATGTGTGAAAATATTCAAAATATAATCGAGGAAGACAGAAGGATTTAAAGCAATGAGCTCAGCTGTGGAGAACAAAGCTGTGGTGTTTCTACAGTGGTTTTCATTAATCTGCTTTACACAATACAGGCATCCGAATTGGTGCTTCCAGATAGGAAAGGATCTAATGTTAATACGCATGAAGAGAACTCAAAAAAGACAGAGATAACAGAAATTACTCGCATAGACACCCCTTTACTGTTCCTTCAATTTCTTTTCTTAGTATTTTCAATAAATTCTGTGAAAAGACCAAAACCAACCAATGAACTCGTCATAACCATCTCATTGAGCCTACTCTCAAAGCTGGTATGCTTGAACAGATTTTTTTTCCAGATCATTTTTTGCAAAAATCCCCAATTTTCTTGAGCAGTGAAACTGACAGATTTCATACATACTTTTATCTTTACTCAAAAAGCTATACTATCTCTAGTTGTTGCTAATTTCAAAAACAAAAATATTTAAAGTAGCACTGGTTTGCAGGTATACACACGTTAGTATTGCATATCTAAAAATTTAAACTCTAGTTACAAACCAGCATGTATTTTTGTGTTTAATTGTACTGCTGCATGGCACACATGGAAAAGATGAATCATTGCTGTGAAAATGACGGGAAAATTTCACAAAGAGGAGTGCCACAGACATTCCTGTGGACACTGTCAAATTTAATACATTATTGGTCTTGGCTTTTTCACTTGCTTTGTTTAAGACTAAATAAACAGAACTAAAAACTGCCTTATTCTTTTATATGTTGTTAGACACTATATGATAAAATCAATTAATCCAAATTCTAATAAAAATGAGTTTTCTCACCAAACACAACATGGTTCTGCTGTTGACTAAACATTAGCATCAGGCCCAAAGCCTTGTATCTCATTTTTTTTTATTATTTATTTTATAAATCAGTACTACTGGTCACCCTTTACATCCATCAGTGGGTGTTAATCCCATTTTACAACAATAAAAGGCATCAAAGAGATGCTGACTATGACAATTTAATGTCCAATTAATTGAAAAATACAGCCTTTTTAAAAAAAATGTATTCTCTGAAAAGTTGGGATTTTGGGGATAGGAGGTTTTTGCCTGACACCAGCTTTTAGCTAATTAATTGAAGTTTCAAAGCTTATTTTGGGTCTCTTCTTTGAGTTTCATCACATAAAAATAAAACCCAAAACATTCAGGTACATTAAACTAAGTTCTCATGTGCTTAGGAGAGGTTTTTTTTGGTAACCTCAAGAGTTATTGAACTGTTTACTTTGTTCATGGTTTGACTGGTCCAGTCTGGCGTTAAACAGCTACAGTCCTCTGCTAATCAATCACTCTCAAGTTTTTGGTTTGACCTGGTTCCACATTTGATCTTGCGATTATTTGTCAGTCGGCTTCAATCTGAATACAACTTTGAGATGCACTTTAAAAAGTTTCAAGCATTGTAGTTGACCCTTTCAATCCAGACTTTAACCAGTGATTACTATGTTATCTTAAATTTTAATTCTGTCTTTCTTTCAATTTTCTGTTTCTGACAGTCTAACAATTACACATTCCCTTTATGATAATCAAAGCAAACAAATTTTAGCATTTTAGAAACTGTTACCATCAGCTATTTGGCATTATCAATAGTTCAAAAATAAAAAAATAATTTAATCATCAATACTGCTGTTTGCCCCTTTTCTGTGTGTTTGCTTTATGTTTCTCCTCAAGTATCAACTATTCATTTTAAAACTTGCATTAAAAAAATAAAAAATAAAAAAAATAAAACAAAACAGGACACAGCAGCGCCTGTGTGACAAAGTGTTTCATAGCAGCTGAGACAGAGGCCGATAGGCAGTGGACTTTGAGTGCAGTGCTTCTGTAACTGACCTGCTCAGCTGCTGTGAGGATATGATCAATAGGCACAATACAAATGGTGTGCTGGAATGGGCCTTATGGATAAATAAATTGATTATTAAATTCTGTGCATATTTTTTTTTTATCAGTTTAGCATTTAAAAGTCCACCTCAAGTTGTTATTAGAGCTGTTGTTCAACCTATTTGGGCTGTTGAACTACAGCTAATGTTAAACATTGCAGAAACCATCCAGAAGAATAAAGTGTCATTGAAGTCACAAAATTAATCCATGAGTCAATTTTCACCAAACAAAAAAAAAATATCCCACAGTACACTTACAATGATTGACATAAAACAATAAATATTGACAACTGTCCAGCCCTAAAGACATAAAACCCAGAATAAGAAGGATTACGTCGTAACCCTGTATAAATGACACCAGTAAAGAGAGTAATCCAGTTAGAGCTGATCTACAGGGGCAGGATGTAGTTGGAGTTGGCCAATTTGCGCTCCTGTGCAGCGGGAACAGTGTCTCTGTGACGCAGAGGTCTGTGGCAGTCGGGGTCTGAAAGAGGAGGGTAGTGCTGTCTGTAACACAGCCAGGAGAAGGCGAGACCCAGCAGAGAGCCCACCAACACATCTACATAACAGGAGAGAAAAAAACATATGGATGAGGAGTCTGACTTTTACAGCTTCAAATCAACAGTCTAGTCACCCCAAAGACACTAGTATTTTAGGAGAACATTCTGCATGCACTCAGTTTTCATAATAAGGTTCTCTAAGAATGGCTAGCTTCTATACTTCATTAGTTAAACCCCCCCAAAACAAACACTAACTTTTAAGTTAAACGGGGGGGGGGCTGGAGTGTGAAAAAATAACACTGCATATTGCAAGATAAAACTTTGTAATACTGCATCAATACTTATAAACACAATATTAACCTTTTACAACAATTTACTTGCAACAATTGTATGTTTACTTGTATTGGAAATACTAATGCCTTTGCTTAGACTGTTCAGAGTATTGTAATGATACTGGATTTTCAAGTCAGATTTAATTCTGCTGGATTCTAACTTTCCAACTATGACATTTTCCATAAAATAAGATGGAAACGATCATAGTATATATCTTTTTTTTTTTTTTTACAACATATGAACAAAAAAATCAACTATCAACTGTATTATGATGTCTTTTGGTCCCATAGATTCTAGCAAATGCACATTCCTAGTAATTACAGCGAGGAATATCTTTAAGTGGTTTTGAGGTTTAGAGGGGAAACAAGAGGCTGATACAAGAGCCTGAGATACAGGCTCAGAATGGAAGGCCTTTATGGGCATTTTGTACAATGGGGTGAATGTTTTTATAATGTTTAGATTTGAATAAGGATCATGATTTATACATCATGAGGGGTATAAGTGATATAACTGCAAGCTGGCTTGCTGTAAATTTGTTTGTCAGAAGACCTGCCTCAACTCCAATTCCCTGTTTTGTTTCAAAGTTGATGTTGTGTCAGTGTAAGACATTTTCAATATCACAGCTGCTGTTGCTTGAACTCAAAAGCTCTCTTCAGTAACCAAGTATCTGATGTCACTCAGGCTTCATGCAGTTTTTCTACGGTCTACATTATGTGAAATCAGGAGAAACTTGAAAGAAAGAGAGGGTAAATTCCTGAAAGCACAAAGCACAGTAGCGGTAAGGGCTCAGAAAAATTGCATATAAAATGTCTTTTCTAGGCCCCTGCAAGCTTTCATAATCAGAGGACAATGTGGACATTAGAACAGAGTTTTAGAAAATAACTGGACATAAATGTCTTTAGCTACTGACTGGCTGGAGCAAAACAACCACCCTTTATGGTAAATAAGGGTATTATCAGGTCAAACTAAATAAAAGGGAAACAAAGTGGCATTTCTGCCTTGTAATCATACTGGTCTGATTAGTTATTCTCCCCTCAAACCTCCTTCATTTTATAACTAAATACAGCTTTTTTTCTATGACTCATTGTGTGATGTGAGACATTTCTGTGATTCTGACCTTGCCAGTGGTGTTTGTAGTCGCAGGTTCTGGAGAGGGCGATCACTGTTGCGATGAGTAAAGGGATGAGGAAGGCACACAGCCGCCACGCTCTGCCCTGGCCCGCCGCATTAAAGCAGCGCAGCTTTCCTGCGATATATAGTGCTGTGAAACCCAAACCCGCAAAGGCGACTGGAACCGGAGGGAAAGGACAGAGAGGGTGGTCAGAGCTGGAGAAAATATTATTCAGAGACAGAGAACACTCAGGGAAAAATCAAAAACACAGAAAGGGCAAGAAAAAGGAGACAGAGATGCTTTTGTGGACTGTCATATGATGCTAAATTGCCTATACAATAGAAGAAGAGCCTGGAGGCTAAGATAGACTTACATAAATCTATTTTCGGATACATTAAAAGCCCTTTTGCCCCTCTTTGTGTATTTACTTCTCTTTCTTATTTCCTGCTAGTGAAAATGCAGCAGCTACTTAGGCACATTAGAGGTTAAAAGGCTCTTACAGGAAGAGTGCCCACTCGGAAAGCTTTTTCTGCCCTCTATGACCACATCTGGGTCACCGCTGCAGCGTAACTCTGGGTTCATCTGTCCATCTGGGAAACAGCGATAGAAGAAGTCTGGTCGTGGTCTGAGGCAGTGATAGAGAGGAAAATTTTAGGCTTTTATCTGCTGTAACATTAAAATTATAATCATCTGATAGTTTGTTGGGAAACTTTTTTTTACCTGCCAACAACAAGTTTGATGACATTTGTAAAAACTCCATTCAGCACCAGAGTCAGAGTCACAGCTAGAGAAAAAAAAACAAAAACAAGAAGTTAGCAGGATATCTGACAGTGGATTATTTTTTAAATAGAAACTGAAATGCAGATGTTTGTATGAAGCTTTCTCACCCAGTGAGGCCTCCTTCAGATCTCCTCTCTCTGTTCTCTTCATGAAGGTGAACGCCAGGATTACTATCAGTGGGGTGAAAACCGCCACACTCTGAAACAAGCAAAAACATTCATCACAGCTGTAGAATAAAAATGTAAAACAAGACTCAACTGCAGTACGTCTGTCCATGAGCTTAAATGAAACAATGTTAAAAATGTTTATGGATTCAATAAGGGTAATGAAAGAGTTGCATAATGTACAAGGCGAGGTAAGTGCAAAAATTGTACAGTATCAAAATCAATATCAACATAAATCACAATTAATGTCTGTCTTTAAGCAGAAATATCCAAAATAATATTTTCTGTCATTCCCTCTTAGTGTTTTAGCAAATGGCTCTGGTCATGCTCTAGGTTTCTGTCTGATATAAGGAGGTTGTTCTTTGCCACAGTTACTTTGCTAAATGATGCTTAGTGCTACGTTCATGGTAGATCAATTTTGGGTCTTCATAAATAATAACTAATGTTAACAGTTATGATCTTGCTGAGAAGAAAGGCTTTGAACAGCCAACTTCTCACAACTAAAGAGGTTATCTTGAACAGCTTTTGAGTTTGTTTTACTGAATTATAAGTCTAAAAAAGTGATTTATCCTCATACTGCAGAGCTAGAAATATTTGCAATTTTCATTAGTAATGGACATAAATTATTAATATAACATAAAATGGATGTCAGAATTTTTTTCCTTACAGACTTTTTGATTAATCCTAACTATTTCAATTTTTTTAATTGCTGCATTTGAAGCCGGGCTCTTCATGTTAATTTTGCATGATTTACTTCTCACATATATACTGTATATATATGACAAACATGAAGGAAGCGATAGCCACAGTGGAATAAATATTTGCATGTTTTTTTAGATAGAGCAGGAAGGACATGTGTTCATATTCTCTGCTGTGAATGTCATGAGGGAATGACTGCTAGACATGATCTATTTATCATTTCATGACAGAAACATGCAGAAAAATTACTTACAAACATAAGAAAAGTTGGGACATGGTCTCGCTCTACACGGTGAAATTTATATAGCCACATCTCCTCTGCCTGGATCTCCCGGAAGAAAGGAGGAAGCTGCTCTGTTACACTACACAGACAGAGAGGGAGAGGGGGGGTTTGTTTGTTATATCTCATCATTAAAACAAAGCAAGCCTCATAAATTATGGATCCAGAAAGCAACGCTGCAAATGATTTAAACTTACAGGAATACGACCAACAGCGCGATCCTGACGGAAACTTCCGACAGGAAACCTCGGAGCAGCCTCTTCTTCATTTTTATTTCTTCTTGAGAGGACTTCAGCCAACAGCAAACATTATCACTCCATTTTCACTTAACTTAACTAGGACTAGAAAGAGAAAAGCAGGAGTTAAATTTCTATTTGTGACATTTTCTGGTGTTTAAAGGAAAACAGACTATGTATGGTCACACTCTCTATATTGTGTAAAGTACTTTCACCCCAAAATTCCCTCCACACCCACACAGGTGTCAACACTGGTTTTGCCTGACAGTTTCTGTTGGTCAAACCTGTCCGACAACTTCCAACTAAACCTGATTTTTAGTTTATTTTTAATGTAAATGTTGTTCAGATACCTGCAAAGCCAAACTGATTCATACCAATGACTGAAGAGACTTTGTAATCCCTGACTGTGGTGACACCCACAACTTAGAACATATCAGCACAAATCTATCTTCATAGTGTTGTTCTGCTCTTAAATAGTAGCACTGATTGAGATGCACTTTATTCCTTTTTAAATTGCAACTGCATTTGTGTTTAAAAGAATGAAAATCACTTTCAAAACAGTTGCATAAAAAATGACATACAAACCTTATTATTTTCATTCTTGGTATTCATAATTGTTTTCCAATATTTCTATTTCCCATGAACACATAAAATAAACTAAATCTTAAGAAAGGGATCCCTGTACCTTTTTGAAGACCAAGATACTGTACAACTTCTATAGACTATGTATTACTAACACTTTCTAAGCACATAAAGGCATCTCTTCTCTGTTTTTTACTGATACACAATGAATGTATTGATACTAATACAGAGTTCCTTTGAGAAGACGCATCTCACTTTCAAATGACCATCACGACTGAAGCTCACAGTTTCTCAGTGAAGCACACAGTCCCACATCAGCAGTGGTTACTGACCCCTGTACTCTAGTTTACTTGTATGTAAGAAGGAAAAATGAACCTAAACAACAATAACATCACGAGGTAAATGTTCCCCACCCTACAGTGTACACCTCCACTTAAATCTGAGTATATATCTGTCAAACTTTTGAAAAAGATATAATATATCCCTCATCCTGTTCTCAGTATAACCTCCCAGACCAGCTGATACCTGATACAAAAGCTAGCAAGCAGCACCTTTACCTGTACTCCCACTTTTATTTGAATGTTATTTAACTGGACACTTTGTGGAAAATGCTTCGTGCAAAAATGTAAATATGCACACTCTCCCGCCTCTGTTAAAACAACGAGACAGACGAACAAGTTCGCATTTCCTGCCGGAGTGGAAGAAACAAGCTGTTAGCAGACTAAGCTAAGCTAGCTAGGAACATCTGTCCAGGAAGACATCTGTCCCATTTCCGCGCTGACAAAAAAAACATAATAACAAAACCATCACAAACCTTAAACATGTGTTTTCTTCTTTTCTATCTTTTTATCCTCATGTTTGCATGTGCTCTTAAGGTAAACCAGGCCTCGGCATCCTCTATTCCTGCCGACGGTTGAAGTCCTACATAAGAGGAGCTTACTGGAGCAGGGAGGGATGCCACGGAGGAGATGGGTCCTGTTAAGTTAACGGCTGAATTATTGCTACTTCTGGTCGAGGACTTTCAAAATAAGAGGGCGAATTTAATTAAGAAACGCAGTTTGGCCCCTTAAAGTAACATGGAAGTCGTTTACTTTAAATATAACTGTTCACACTCCATTGCTCTGACCAGTTAATTCGTGTAAAGCAAGTCTATATGGGTTTTATAGGGAGAAAAAACTACTTTTTTAAGTAGGGGACATTGTTTAATGACGCCTATTAGCAAGTTGTATGAAATATTTAGAGCAGAATTAAAGCAGCTATTTTGTTAAACATGGCGTGTTTTACACCATGCTACCTTACAAGATGATATATAAAATATTATTAATAGTTTGAAAGGTAACATAAGTCTAAAGTCGATCATTTTAAACTTGTAAACTGTTTGACATCGCTCATCTCTCCAAGCATAGCTATGGGAGCAAATTATTAAAGTAAAATGGAAAATGGGAGGGGAGGAGAGGGCTAAGTTCAACTTTGTTGTGCTTTATGAACCGGATATGGATCTGTGATCACTTTATCCGACTTGCCTAGAGGATGCAAGAAGCCACGTCACGTTAAAGGTTGCCATCTAGAGGTCAAAACACGGATGTTTGAATGACTTTAATTGCCTTGCAATTATGATTCTGGTGCTATTTATAGGCCTAGTTTGCTGATATATATCATAGGTTTATTTTATCAAGGTTTCTTTATTTTTGTGACATTTATACATGTTTTGAATATGTGAATGTTTAGAGAATGAAAATACAATGGCCTTTTATCGAAAGTTATTTCTAACTTTTACCTTACCTTACTTTTACCTAAAGTTACTTATCTGGTTAAATCTGAAACTTTTTGCAGACTGTAATGTCACAGTCACTTACATGTAAGATGTTTTTCTTAACTAAGGTTTACTCAGCTTTCATCAGATAAGTCAAAATATGTTAATATTTTAAACTGTCTAAAGTTGGTTGGGTTAAAATAATAATCTTTAACTCAGAGAACCTTTCACTGAGACAGAGTACAGCTTTATTAAAGTCAAACTTCAGGCATGTCTGAACTCTTCAAACTCAACTTTAGAATGAAAAAAGGACAGAATCAATATTTCCAAATAAAAAGACAGTCATGTACAAAAAGAGTGTCGTCTCAACAGTCACACACATTTAGAAGCAGAATTGTACAGGCAAAAAGAGCACGCCACAGTAACATGATCCTATGCAAGTTCAATGCAAACTATTTACAGGTTTTTCAACAATATGCAGTATGCAGTAACACAGGTTGAACAGTAATCAACATGGTATTTTGTGTTCATCCACTTTTTCATTGAAGCAACACCAAGAGAGATAGATACGACCCCAGTTAGAGTTACTGTAAGTAAGTTTACTACAAGTAAAAAAGAGATGATGAGTGCTCACAGAGGTGAATTTCATTATTTATTTCAACACTATTTCTCCTTTGACAGCATGTCAACTTGAAAATGTAATGACAGTCGGCAACATTGCACAATAACCAAAAGACATCACAGTGAAAATGAAACATACTCTTATACAAACAGGGAGGTGGTGGTCCATCCTAAATTTAAGTGTATACAAAAAATATTGATCAGTAAATTCCTGGACAATTTTGAAAAAAAAAAAAAAAAACATCCTCAGACATTTTAATGGTCACTTAAATGAGAATGAACATGCTGTCTCATAAAGAAAACAAAGTGGGGAACTACAATACAAATTAACTAACTGAACATACACATCAGATAATTTCTTTTAAAGTGAAGCAATGATTCACACCGAGACATAAATCAGGCATACGTAACACTGCTGCTGACAAGGGCAGAAGAGGACAACTGGCACAAAATGATGCATGATCATGCGATCTGCAGGTGCAAACAAAGAAAATAAAGGCTGTTTTGCACAATTTCCGTGCAATATGGTGTTAAAAAAGATACAAAACAAACAAAACTGGCATGAAATCAGGCAGTTCAAGATCCTCCAACAATTCACACACAGAAGTGGAGAAACCAGCGTCTGATGTTGGAAGCATGTGCGTCAGCCACCTCAGTGAAAGAAAAAGGCTTTAAAACAAGAAAACATTTTCAGTCAGACATTTTTCGAGAAGCCACAAACATAGGAGTCAAAAGGTCCTGCAGACTAATGATCACATATGAAACCTTTGTAAAAACAAACAAAATAAAAAACATTAATAAATAAAAAAAAAAGGAAAGAAAATTCAAGTTTTGACATTCAGACCATTTGAGTACGCAAGTGACTTGTTAGTAAAAGTGCCAAAATGATGCACCTACAATGATACAAGTACTGAAAAAAAAGGCGAAACTCTTAGAGAAAAAATTTGTCTCTAGAATATGAAGTTTGGCAAATGTGGGAGCAGTTCACCAAGAATTTGTCATGTAATGGGGTATAAAAGACCCCAAAAGAAAGAAAGAAAGGAGCCTTTAAATGCAGAGAACATATTTCTATTTGAATCCTGTAACGTTTTTAGCACTTTAAGAGCAGGTTATGCATAAGTTAAGGGCACATAAAATCAACATTCTCCTCCACAAACATTAAACGTGTACTTTCCCCCTGTAACTTAGCTGTGTAAAAGGAAAAATGTACACTGTTTTAAAGTGTTATTTCCCAAATATTTGCATTTTCTTAGTTTTGGGTGGATTTTTTTAGTCATATGTTTCAGACACAAATTATTATTCCACATCAGCAGTTTCTCTTGGATGATCATTAGATTCTGTCAATTTCCTACAGAAGCCAGAAGGAGACAGACATCCATTCATGTTATCCAGTCTTCTAATGATAATGAGTAAATTTAAGTTGCTTTCAGGAAATTCTGACTTATTAAGTTTAACAGCACTGGTTATCCCAAGGAAAATAAAGTAAAATAAACTATAACTTTGCATTTCCTCTTAGGGCTAACTTTCTGCATTCAATGGCTCCTGTTCTTTTTTGACTTTTTGTGGGCTTTTAATCTTGATGATTAACACCTTTGTCACTTCATAATATCTTAAACTAAAGATAAACCACTTCAAAACAACAGTCCTGTCAAATATTCTACAATAAAATAAGTATTAGGGTTCACTGATGAGGAGGAGCAAGTTTGCACAAGACAGCAGTGTTTCTGTTATTTGACCTGCTCTTGCTGATATAAAGAGTGAAAAAGTAGTAGATAGCTTTGAAAAGTAATAGTCATAATTTAAATTAAAAACCATTTTCCTCCTGCAAAAATGGCTCATATATTTATTCAACATTAACAGAAAAATATATTGATATCGTTACCTTCTCAAAGCACCTGTGATGAGTTTTTTGCTGGTTATGAAACACATTTAAATGATTACTGATTCTTCTATAAGAGCTATAAAAGCAAACCAGGCAATCAGTGCAGAGACTTACTTCTTTAAAGTTAGGTTTAAAACCAGTCACCTTTAAAGAAGGGAAGGTAAGAACCAGCTTGCTGTAGCGACGACTTTTGAAACATTTCCTTTCTAAAGAGTTGAAGATAAGAGAAAAATAGAGGATTGGGTAAGCAAAGAGGTGCAGTTTTGTCCATAGGGGGCACCAAATCAAAAGTGTTTCACAGGCTTTAAAGGGAGTCCTTCACATTAGACATTTTGACTTTATAAGATTCACATTAATCTTTTATAAGGATGATATACAGCTAAACACTGTAGTTCTATACATTCAGAAATTTAAAAAAAAGAAAAGATTAATTAACAAATTCGCTGCCATTGCAGAGCAATGTTCTTCCAATGAAGTGTCAACCTTAAAACCATTTTAATTTAACCAGAGTGCAGTTTTAGTGAAAATGACAGTAAGGAAGAAGTTCCTGTAATGTAAATGGAGGTGAGTACAATCAGAGAGATGTAGGAAGAACAATGACATCACTACCCAGAGTGCTTTGTACAACAATGGCATGTGAAACTTTCTTTTTTAAATTTCTCAATGTGTACAAATATAGTGAGTTTCTTATACATCATACATTTAAAGTCCCTGTAAAGAAGTGGAATCCAATTTTGTGTCTTAACACACTAGATATGTTGGAATAAAGTTGCTGTCAACAGGTGAAAACACTGAGATCTGCGTGACTGAATTGTTGATTTAGACCGTTAGAACGTTGTTCACCTCTTTCCTGGCTTGGTTTTATTTAAGCGGGGCAAATATAGGAGCCCATGACATCACCAGCCTTGATGGGGAATAACCCTGAAAAACTAGAGATTTTTGTCATGGCTGAAATTTGGCCTAGCAGTTCGTAACACAGCGTCCTGTCATACAACAAACCAAAATAATATATGTATTTTAAATCTTTTTACAGGGACTTTAAAAGACACCAGTGTTTTTCCTAATAAGGCCAAATGTCTTCGTATGCAGGGTACCCTTTTAAAGGTAGGATATAAAACAGGACCGTTGCATTAGACTAGATTAATATTAGCTAGGTGTACTGAATAGACTAGCAGCTGAGGTAAAAGCCGGTGTATCTAAAAAGACCCTTAATAAATTGAAACATATGGAAATATTGGCACTGTTTCAGTCTGTAGCTTGACCTTTAGCATATACAATTATGGAAGGCAGTAAAAAATCAAAACAACAATCAGACAGTAATCTGACCAGGGTAGCTTTACAAGCAAAAGGCTGAGGCATAAATATTAATGGATTAATGTCCTCCTGTGATGAATATTTGAGTCCAGGGTTTTTTAAAAAAAGCACAAAAACTGCTCTGAACTGAAACTTTACATTCCTATATTGAACTGCTTCACACTGCCTTTAACACCGATTACAGTGAGTCACGATACAGGGTGATGAGCAGCGGCTGTCACCAAATGTGGAATCATCACACCAAATGTACAGAAACAAAAAACGGATGCAATGACTAGATACAGATATATATATTTATATGTCATGTAAAACTCCCCATGTTCTTTTAAATAGTCTATTTCACTTACACCGTTGTGGAGAGGGAGACAAATTACTGCACTGGTGTTTGAGAAAGAAATTGGTATAAAATGTGGTGCAATAAATAGAAAAAATTTGGATTTGACAGATGAGAGATTTAAAAACACTGTACAGAAGTTTGTATTTATACATTATACTGAACTGGACTGTTGTTATACCATTACGTCTTTATATAAAAGCCCAGCCTTGAGCATGTTCTTCAGGTGGAAAATGAAGACACTCCTTTCCAGGAGTCTTTGTGTTAAGCCAGGCTGGCAGTCTATCCTACGTGTGCCCGAAAAATAAAATAAAAAATAAAAAACACCCCAGCATTTAGGGCACTTTCCTCAAAAAAACACCCAACCACGCCCAGCAAAGTTTCTGACCTTGAGGAAAAAAGTTACAACACAGTTTAAATTCCGACGTTACTACAAGAAGAGGTATCCATTTTGAAACACTTGTCTTATGTTCTTTACATTTTTTGTAAATGTACGACCTAGCTAAGTTGTGTAGCGACAAGCTGTGTAAAAGTGCTTTTCAGAAAGTTTGGCAAAACAAAACCAAAAAAAGGAAAAAGAAAAAAAGAGCATGAAAGCGATCACAGTACTCAACGTAACTGAAAACAGACTGCATCTGAGCAGTAGTTTGTACAGAAAAAGTGAACTTACGGCTGATAAACAATACTTAAAGACAGCACCAGTGATCACAGCTGAGCTCCTCGTCTATGATACAAAAAACAAAAAATGCTCAGAGAAAATGTGAGAAAAAAACTTCACAGAGAGATGAAAATAAAAAAACGATCTGTTTCTTGTTTACAAAAGCATTTTCCTTCTTTCGGAACAACCAGACAGGCGGAGCCGCAGCCCTCCTGATCTTTAAGTACTTTACAATATTATGAGCCAATTATGTACACAATGGCGAGTGAGACTGGCAATATGAAAATCACAAGTACTTCTGTAATGTCATACCATTACACTATTTACCATTATATTTCACCTTAATATGACTATTTTCACAAGGAGGTCTGCGTAATGCTTAAACACCTAAACAAACAAACATAATACACCACTCACCGAGATGAAGTGAGAGAATCCGTCTGTAAACATTAACAAACATAGATACTGTATATAATTATATTCATCTATACCCATAAGTATATTAAACCATGTTGAAGGAAGATTGGAATGTAGTGTGGTCTTGAATAAATTGCACTAAACGATCATTTCCTCCCTCAAGAAGAGATAAATATGATGACAGACCACGTCAGGAGTGAAGATCTGCTGTGGAGGAGGTTGGCTTGTCTCTGTACAGCCATCGTGTTTGAGAGATGTCGACCACAGAATACAGCAGGTAAACACAGAGAGGAGCAGCGTGGTCGCGGTGTTGGCGACGGAGAGGTTCTGCCTCCCCCTTTTGTCCTCTTCGTCTTCTCTCCACCTCACTCGTTGAGTTCTTCAAAGTGCCGGTTAATGACAACGGGACAAGACTTAAAATTTCCACAGCTGTAAAAAATACAAAAGGAAACATGATGATGTGGATGTGTGGGCCTTCAGTGGAGCTGCAGAAAGCGTTAGTTGGGTTATGGCAAGAAGAGGAGGGAAAACAGTGCGCAATTCTCTGCCGACACTCCATTGCTCTGCTCTAACCAGCTGCAGCTCACCACAAACAGCACCGAGGTGTTCATCGTCTCCTCTCTGAACAGGGGCCATCACATTGGTAAAAAGCACTGTATTCCCTTTTTCTAGCGCACTGCTTCCGATCAGAGGGTGACTGGAGTTGAGGAGACCGACAGGAGTGCACTTCACAGGGAATGAGGTATTGTGGGAGCTGCAGCGTCACTCTCTGTCCGGCTTATCTTGCTCAGGCTCTTCTTTCACTCTGACAGGGCTCAGAGCCGAGCGGCGTCGCTGTGTTGAGCTGGACTCAGAGCCCAGGGGATTGTTGGGGTTGTGACTGGAGCAGCAGGGGCGGCCTTCCAGGGAGGAGGAGGTGAGCGCCCCCGCCTCGTGATCCTGGCAGAACGAGCGAGGGCAGAAGTCACAGAAGGACGAGGCCGAGGAGTCGCAGATGCTGCAGTCATGCCACGGACACTCCCAACGTCCTGCAGACACACAGAACAGGATGGAGAAAGGGTGGCTTGTTAAATCTTGTGAGATGATAAAAAGGATACAAGAATCAAATTACTTTTGAGTTTTTTTATGTCTCAGACATCCTTAGATAACAAAACATTTGGCCTTTTAGTTCTTTTTTCTTCACGGTTTTAAAATTGATGAGATTAAACAATAAACTGGTCAAATTTATCAGATAGGCAGAATACCCCCCCCCCCCAAAAAGTAAAGCTGGAAAACTTGGAGCTCCCCCTACTGACTGACTGCACTGTGACAACTGTGCATCACTCACTACAACTGCCATGTGGAAATACGACAACAATGCATTTTTGTCTGTGAAAACATTCTAGCTTTATTTTGAAGCTGTTATCTATGTACGTTATGCTCACATTGCTGAAGCTAGCTTAGCTACAAGATACAGAACTAGGGAGCTGACGTAACTAAAGATAAGCTCACAAAGCAGATACGTATCAACGTATGTGAAAGTTAGCTTTAGCTGTGTTTAATCAAGCTCACGTTGCTAAAGCTAACTCAGTTACACTGGCTTATGAATTAAGGTTAATTTTGTAGCTAGTGCAAGTATTTTAGCTTTAGCTTAAGCTAACGAAGCCAAAGCAAGCCACCATTCATGTAACTCCTTCTAAAACGGGCCTATACATGATTTAATCCCATATTAGACCTCTGACCTTTTCTGTTTATTTATGAAACATTGCTTCGTAAGCAATGTTCGCAATGTGGTTATTTCATGAATTTAAACTTTTAGACTTTGTTTAAGAATAAAGTTGAAAAAAAAAACACCTTGAACTGCAAATACGCTGTACCTGCAAAATAAGGCACCTCCTTCCTGAGATTTATGGCGTCTAAGATGAACGGTCTGTAAGAGTGGCCGTCAGAGATGTACAGTCCTCTCTAAAAATCATCTACTGTGCAGCCAGTTCTACACTGACATATCAAGGTATTGAAGCTTTTCAGGTATGAAATTTTCATTACAAAGGACAAAGGGCAGTCTGTGTGGAAAAGGTCTATCGGCCATACCCTGCCTCCTTAATGTTAAAAGATTGACATGGGGTAAACTTCATAACATTTAAACACACATAAAATCATTCTTTTCAAAACCTGGATTCTATTGTGTCAATTGTAAACATGCTGTTTTCTGTACAAGTGTTCTTTTTCCTGGAAATTTAAATTTAGGTAGTTATTTGATGCCAAAATGAGCAGACTGCCACAGAAATCTGTTCTGCTATATGCTGTACTGACCTGAGAAATCTGAGGTTTGGTCAGTAAGATTACTGTGTGTTTTGATTAACAGAAGTGGCAGAACATCAACTCCATGACCCTACCAGCCAGCTCTAATCTGTGCAGGTCTCTTAAATGGCTTTAAATGGTTTCACCGGCACAATATGTCAGCACCCATTGGGGGTGGGGGGGGTACTTTGACATTAGTTTTGACCAAAAGAAGTAGATAGGGACATGTAGTTCATATTTTATGCATCCAGTTGATGGTCAGCTTGGTTTAGTTGGTCAAAAATTGGGGGGGGGGGTACAGTGACTTATGACTCTTTTATGATGTGGTCATGGGCCAAAAATACAAAAAAAGCAATTAGAATAAAAAAAAAACCATTTTGTTCTTGTATTAATTTAAGGGGTGAAACTGCAGCTATTTTAAATTTAGTGCTGTGTTGTTGGTCTGTTGTTATACAAGTCAGCATGGGTGATCATAAAGGTATGTGATTATAAAAATGTTGCCATTATCCATCTTGAGAGTTCAATGGATTCATGTCCACACAAGCTCATTTTGGCATTACCATATGGAGGCTTGGTGAGGTTGAGACACAGCAGGTGATACGCCTTTGGACAGTCCTTCCTGTCACACATCACCAGCTCTCCTCCCTCTCCGCACCAGAAACAGAAGTATTCATGAGTGTGTTTGCCCTCCATGCGTAGCTTCCTCTTCTTGGGCTTCAGCTTTGCATTCCTCGCCTTCTCTTCTTTCTCCATCACCACAGCGCTCTGAAGGAAACATCAAACACAGGTTCCAAAGTTAGACTCAGTCCAAAGCTGGTTTCATGTTGATGGGAGGGGAAAAAAATGTCCTTACTGTTGGCTGAACCCCGAGGAATCCAGAGCAGTTGTCTGACCCACAGTGACAGGATGTTCTCCTGTTGCCCACACAGTGCAGGTTGTAATTGAACGTTAGCTCCGCATCTGCAGGAAGAAGAAAAAAATTAAGAGAAAAATGCGCACCAAGCTTTGATGCTTTTAGAATTAGGAATTTAAAGGTAAGTTGATGAGTTATCTTCATGTGAACTCACCAGCCTCAATATCACTAAGGGCGAAGATTCCGATGCGTACGTCTCCGTTTACCGTCCACTTCTGCGTTTCACAGTTTGGGCTGCAGCTGTGGTTTATAAACCGAGAGGAGTTTCCTTTTGGGCCGGCATCGATCACACGGTCCTAACAGAACAAAATTAAGTTAATGGGGTTAAAAAAAAAAGGTAATTGAAGATCTTTACTCTGAAAACATGTTTACTGGGGTCTTTGATGCTACCTTGGTGAGGGTGAGCATGTAAAAGTTGGTCACATGGTTTTCATGGGCACGTTTGATTCGCTGCTGGCATTCCTCCGAGTCTATCACCTCTCCAACATACTCCGTTATAAAGTCACCCTGAAGGAAACAACAAACATTAGGTTACGTAGAGTTAGGCATCATACAGGCAATGTATCACCATAAGATTGTAATAAATTCAAAATTTATAACTTCAATATGATTCTGGGAAAATTAGGTGTACAATACAATACAAGCCATTAGCGCTAAATATAGGGTAATTTATTGTTTTTTTGTCACAAAATCTGCAAGCAAACTCCTGCAAACCACCTAAATTGGAAAAGTATATTGGCAACATTATCAAAAACATCGGCCATGTTTTTGCCCAAATTAGACAGCGCTTTCTCTCTCACACACTCTCTCCCAGTTAAAAATATGGCAGAAGATCCATAGTTTTTACAAAGTTTCTGAAATAGAGATTGAATGTTTTTAAAACGTAAAGTACTTTTTCAGGTACTTGCAGTTACCTTTGTGAAAACACAAAAGGAGCTGGATAAACTCATAAAACCTACCCCTTTAGAAAAATGTCTTATTCTAATACAAAAGGGGAAGGAAAACAATAAGAAAATAATCTCTAAATTATATAATATATATTTTTGACTATGACCCTAAGCAGTTCTTCGGAGGTGAGGTGGAGATGGGAGGTGGAAACAAATATAACTTAATTGGAAGATGATTGGAAGGAAGTGTGTACTGAAGCGTATTTAGTTACAGACTCAAACACGTGGAGGGAATTTACATGGAAAATGATAATTAGATTTTTTAGGACTCCAGACTTGACTTCAAAAATGTTTCAGACACAATCCAGCTCCTATTGGAGAAACTGTGGAGCACACGTTGCTTAATCACACTCATATTTTGGACATGTCATAAACTCTTGTCTGTTTTTGAGGGAGATATTTGATGCATTAAAGGAAATTTTTCAACACGACATTCCCCAGGATCCTAGAATGGCACTGCTAGGGGTTACACCAGGGGGTCTGAATGGGAGATCCAAAAATACTTGTTAAACATACTATTTACAGCAGCCCTGAAGTGCATAACCATAAGATGGATGAAACCAGACCCACCCACTTATAATATATGGATACAAAAAGTCTGAGATATCTATCAAATGGAACAAATCACTTACCTATTAAGACTCCAAAAAGACATTTTTACCTCGCGTTGAAAACCTGTTATGGCTTTACTTCTACAGTAAAGATGCTCTTTATACCGATCCACTGTATGAGTCATGTGCTATTCTGCTTTACAGTCACTGTGCCATATTATCTTAAGATCAATGCTGCACCTTACACCTGGACTTTCTAGATTGTGATATGTGTTGAGGGGTTTCTTTTTTGACTAAAAGGGACTCTATTTTTCTTTATTGTTTAATTTTATGAGTGCACAAATTATATGTATGGTTATATGTATATGCTTTTGAGTAGGTGTGTATAATTACATATATACATATATTTTTGTTTGACTATTTCTTTAAATTCTGTATTTTCTTTGTTTACTCCATATGGAATAGATTAATGTGATGGGTACAATTGCTATACAGCTGGAAGAGAAGGAAATGTCTATATTGTACTGCTGTTGATTGAAAAATAAATAAAAAATAAGTTAAAAAACAAAAAAAAAATGTAGAGTACTGAAAAATCCTGCACCCTTATGTCCTGGAATGATTTACAATTGATGAGAAAATCAGAATCCATTAGCTATTTTTATATTTTTGTTGCTTGTTTGGCAATAATGCTGCAGAGAGCCTTGACCTCCTCATTGTATTGTTTATGTCTGGTCACTTTGGTGGTGATTGCCCATGCTGCATTGGCCAGAGTGTTTGATAAAGCAATGTAGGCCTACATCTTGCCCTGTCACTATAAAACACATAACTCATGATTGCTGTATCCGATGGGGGACAAAAAAAAAATTCCCACTACTTTTTTCTCTATATCTGGGCTTAGGCTAGTCATCTATTTAACAACTCTAGCTGTTCACTTCCTCAGTTTGAATAGCATAACGTTTTGCTGTTGGCTTTTAAAGTTGGCTATGGACTTACCGTACCTAGCTGAAATTCTGAAGTGATTACATTCCAGCTACAGCACTCAAGTAAACCAGTCAGCTGCTCCAGGATGGGCCTCAAAAAGGCTTAAATTGAGGGGAAATCCAGCCTTTGCAAAAGCTGACCCAAACCCACAGAACTGCTTCCCACTTCAAAAGATCTGCCCCCACTTTTGGATGCTTTACATCAGTGGTTCCCAACCTGGGATCCCCCCATCCCTAGGGGGTTGCGAAAGATTTCAGGGTCTTAGTTTTTTATATGAGAAGACGAGTCCTAGGAAAAGGTTGAGAACCACTTACACTTTACATCATTCTTGAAGAGCCACATTTTCTCTTTAGCCCCTCTTTTCAGATGAGATTTTTTCCGCAATAGATTTTACTATAATTATAATTATGTACTGTGTATATTTGTGGGTATACTACTCTACTTTGTAAAGCACTCTAGTCAAACTTGGTTGTTTAAGTGTGCTTTACATATAAAATTCAATCTGAGCAAAGGCTTAGTCTGTAGGGGCTTGGTTTGGGAACCGGTTCAAGTCCTGATATGGACCAAGTAAGGAAACTAGGACTTGTTGCTGAGTTGCACTTGAGCAAGACACAAAATCCCCAACTGCCCATGGTGCCAGTCCTTGTGTGGCCCCCTCACTCAGACAGCTCTCGATTAGTGCATGTCTAAAGGTTTTGTTTGTGCATTCAGGCCTGTATGTGTGAAGTGTATCTTGTATAATACTCTGAAAAGTAATAATTTCCCTCTAGATCAATAAAGTTAATAAAATCATATAACTTCTCGAAACAACAAAAGGGTTGGAGTACGCCACTTGTTCTTGGAATAAAATTCATGAAGTATGACAAGGTTTAGAAATGGAGGGAAAGGCTGCTTTAAGTGTTGCTGCATCTACTATGTGGAACAATTTTCAAATAACGGCTAGGCGTCTCTCATGTTCATACACTTTTAAGGAGGTAGAGTCTGCACAACTTGAGAAAGAGGATTTCAACATCAAAAAAGACGTGTAATTTTGAATGTGTGATATGAGTGTTTATGTATCTTTATTAGTTTGTTCTTATTTTTTCTGAATTTATTTGTATTGCTGCAGGGCAACCCTGAAAAAGGGGTATCCTGGGCCCACAATTTTTCTTTTTAAAGGATTTTTTTGCTTTTATTTGATAGGGCAGCTAAATAGAAATAGGAAATTTGGGGAAAGGGAGAGAGGTGGAAGGCATGCACCAAACAGGGAAGGATCTGGATGAGATCCTGCAACCTGTGCATTGACTACAGCCTCTGTATTTGGGTGCCAGCTCTACCAACTGAGCCAGACTGGTGCTCGGATCCGCCCTTCAAAAGTAATGGATTTTAAAAAGAACAAGAAAGAGAATAAAGGGCATGTTGACTAAACTACAGACTAAATAACAGTGACATGTTGATGCTGTTATGGCTTAAAGGAGTGTAAATCATGCTCAACACCTACCTTCCTGAGAGCCTGGTTGGTTTTGAGGCCCCATCCACGGCCGTCTGTCTTTATCACTTCTGTCTCTGCATACAGACGCTTGGAGAAACACTGATTCTCACAGCTGTCTCCTGCAGGACACACCTGAAAAATACAACAACATTAATGTCTAACCATCTTACTAGTTTTATTACAAACAATAAACAATAAGAGAAATAAGCACACAGACCTGCGGATGACACTCGTACTGTAGCATGCGGTTCAAACACTGGGAGTGGAGACTGCAAGGATGCTCATCTGAGGGTCTACAGTTGCATCGTGGGATTTCTGACAAGTCGGCTACGTGTACCTGGACTTTTCCCACTGGTTTGTTGGACTGATAAAGAAAAAGGCACAATTATAAGTCCAACAAGAATGGAGAGATTTTTACAAGAGATACTCGAACTGTTAAATTACCTTGATAAACTTGTAGGGTGGAGGTTTGCGTGAGTTGCGTTCCTGCTCTAAAGCCTCCCTGCTCTCCCTCTGGGCCTTGAGCTCCTGAAACCTTCGAGCTGCTTCTTCCAATGCTGAAAACACCAAAACAACACGTCAGACATTCATCCTTCTACCATGTTTACTACGACAGGTTTGTCCTTAAAGAAAAAGGGGATAAATTACCCTTTTTGAATGTTTTGTTGATGTTGATTTGACCCGTGACAAAGTTCTTATCGTTCTCCACGTAGGGGAAGACCCGGCCCTGGTTGATCCAGTAGTAGTCATGGGAGCCGAAGAAGAAGACAGGGAAGTCACCGATATCGTGGCGAAGGCTCTGGATGTTTGACGGCACCAAGCGGGGGTTACAGATCTCGGCAGGCCACCACCTGCAAGGAAACAGATCAGGGAAATTAAAGGAGAGAGAAGACAATCATACTCTAAAGCTTTATTAACCTTTAGTAGTGTGAGACAACACCACAGCTTTCATGCAATTACTTTTCATAAATTATTTATGTATATAATGTTTTCAAACAGTCTTCCTGACAAATCCTGAAAAGAGTTTCCATCTATTGAACTATGACCTATAAGATCTAGATGCATGGCTTATGTAAATGCTGTTCTGGGGTTGGTCTTATTCATCTCACTGACACAGTTCTATAAAAAACCATACTAACCGACCAAAATCTACAAGATTTATATGAAAATGCAAAGCTCAGTCAGTTTGTAGAAGGAAAATGCTGTTGCTGCTGCTTCGCTCAACATTTCCTGAATATCTGCATCTAAAAGATCAAAACACATCCTGTTTTTATGTGAGTGCAAAGCAGACTTGTTGTGTTGAACTAAAATATGATGATAGAGGTTGTCTATTTATTTAACATTTAAAATAATGATAGGAAAAGATATCACCAAAATCACACGTTTCATTACTTTACATTTTAGTCATTTTGTTTATCTCTTGTTTTATCATTTTATTTTGGTTTGTTTAATGAATTATATTTTAATGTTTCAGCCGACCATTTCAGTCTATTCATTTATATTAGGCATCAGGTTAGATTAGTATCAGGTTAGTGTTTACTAGCCTATTTTATTGTTTTATTTTATGTTATTTACAATCTAAGTACTTCTTTTATATATTTATTTTATTTACTCTGCATTTCAACATTTGAATCCTACTTTCTTCATTTGCTTTTTAACGGTGTTGACAGCATTTCCTCAGCTCATTGGTTCCATTATATACTAAGCCTTTTACTTTACCATATTTGTTTTGACCTTGGGCATGCTTTTGGGATTTACTTTTTGTTTTCATTGACTTTCTGTAAATGTGGAGCACTTCACATTGATATAAATTTCTTCTTTAAAATGTTATACAAATATGGTCTGATTGATCACTAGATAGTATGCCTGTAGCCCACTTTTTCAACAAATTAATATTTTAAAAAATGGAAATATACAAATTCCCTTTGTAAATACTAAAAGGACTAAGGTCTTGAAAAAGACATTAACAGAGGTAAAGAATTATATTTCTTCTGAGGCTACTTTAAGATCTGTGGTAGTCCATCATTGATGCTCTCACATATTTCCAGCAGCAGGTGGTGTATGCATTTTAGAATAATATGTTCACTGTAATAAAGCAAAACTATGGCTGCACAATGTAGCTACACTATGGTCAGAATAATAAGAAAGGTAGCTCAAATGCATCAGCGATGATTAACTGTTAAATCAATCTTTTTTGTTTTCCAAAAAAAAGAAAAAAAAAAAGAAGAAAAAAAATCACACAAAACCTCTCCTGACCTTTTAAATGTAACACAAAGATTAAGTGACAGTTACTAAAACCCTCATCAGGTGTTACACGTGCTCACTGCGTACCTGTAGTTGCCCAGTTTGACCCAGACAATCTGTTTGTAGTGAGGCTTCTTCCCCGCCCTGCAATCGCTGCAGGACCACGCCCCCTCAGGCATCTCTATCTCCAAACACTCCGGGTGGAAGGACGCAGGGCAGGAGTCGCAGCACAGCAACTTGCCTCCTACATTTGTATATATGTTTGTGTGTGTGTGTGTTTGTGAATATGTGTGTGTGCATGCATTGTGGGAAATTGGTATGCAGAGAGAGGAGGAGTGTATAATTAGGTGATGCACCTTAAAACCTGGACAAACTCTGAATCTCATTTGCAGACAAGCCTAAAAACTTAAAATACTAGGAAAACCGTATCGACACAGGGATTATCAGGCTTTGATGATGTAAAATTGACGGCCTTGTTTAGAGAAAGGCTGTCATAAAAACATCCGGGTGTTATCTGGAAAACTAAGGCCAAGAGCTTTTAACTTCAGTAAAGGTAACATAATCCTATGAGGACTGAAAATAAGGTAAAAATCCCTGGGATGGGATTCACATGTCTGATAAACTCTCATTATAACAGCAGCATGTCTGGCAATCAGATTCAGAGCCCTGTACCCAGACCAGTCTGAGGGAAATACATGCGGCAGCACAGGAATAAAATCAGCCAGCAGGTTAACAATGAATGGGGGTTATAGTCCAATGACAAATTATTGGCAATAAGCAGGCATGCAGTCCTGCCAGTAGAGCAAGCTATTCCCATCACACATATTGCATCCTGCACTGACCAGCTTGCATGGAATCAATATTTTTCATTATTAAATTGTAATGGTTTTTCTTCTTCATTTACATAAAAGTCATAGCATTACAAAAGGTCAAATTTCCCCATTCTTGCTGTTGGGAACTTAAATGTTAATCTACTTCTGATTGGGTTTTATTCCATCCAAGGCAGGTCAAAGCTAAAAAAAACATGAGGTGAGCCAAAAAATTATTCCATTTAAAATTTTCTGTCAAAAATAAATTAAAACATTTGCAGTCGGCAAAGGGGAAGTGAGGCTAGACAAAGCCTTTCAAATGGAAAAAAAAAACAAGCCAGGAGTGCTGAAGCAGAGAAGCAGAGCGCCTCCAGCAGAGATAAGCTCCACAAACCACAGACAGAACCTGAACTAATCCAGAGCATCCTGCATCAGACTCCAGTTTACTGAAGTCATGGTAGTTTGACGACAAATCACATTTTCATACAGATTAAATCTTACTTCTTTGAATCAAAAGAACATTATTTTTTTTGTCTTCTGCATTTAAAAATACCCAGATTGCAAGTTACTGCACATCACAAACACGTCTGACAATGGACCTCAGGCAAAAACTCAATAATATAAACATTTGTGAGAACATGCTGCTGTTTTGCTGAGAGGGATTTTTTTGTTTATACATTAAAACTTTTAGTTATTTTAAGTTAATCAAAAAATTGGTACGTAGGTTACTAGCGGATTTAACAGTTGATTTTTGACATGAGGATTTTGGCAGGAACATGTGAAAAAATCCAAATGGGAAATCCTCACTGGTCTTTTGATGTAGATTATTACTATCTATTTTGCTACCGTAACAAGTAAATTTGCGACTGTCACGTGTCAAAAGGGCCCTTGAAAAAGCAGATATACAAGCTGCAGGGATGCAACAATAATTTGCTGTTCACAGTATGAAATTATCATGATTTTTAGGGTTTCCAAGCTTTACAAAAGTATTTTTCACAGTACATTTTCCAGACAGCATCACAGCAAAGCTCATCATTTCAGAAACACTGCTTCTACTGCAGGACAGTGAGAGAGTTGATCCCTTTCTTGCCTCTGTTACACCTCTATTACTATCTCTGAAGCCAGCACATAAGGGGGTAGGGTGGTACAATTTGAGCTGGTTGCAAATTTGTGCCTGGAAAAAACTTATGTTGTATAAAGTCTATGAAGTACGTAAGTCCCACATGGATGAACAGACATCCATGTAATTTTACTTCGTTTTCTCATTACAAGTAAATTTAGGTCTTTTTCTTAAGTTTGCAACTTATTTATCTCTGTTTTTAATAACAAGGTATAAGGTCTATGATGAGGTTATTCATCAAGAAACTCTTAAAACCTTTATGCTATCTCAGGAAAGTGGAGTAAAATAAAGTGAATGTTTGCATGCCCTGTAATTATACGCTCCAGTCCACTTCAGAAGTTAAACAAACTTAATTAGATCAAATTTTTTATATTTTCTTATTCTATTAGTTTTATCCTTCAGAATCATTGCTTTTAAGACACAGACACAGTAGACTTTTGTCCTGGTTGATGCTGAAATGCTTGAAAAAGTTATAACCCAACTCAAGCCAAATGCCTGCCTTTTAGATCCCATCCCTCTTAAAAAAACAGCAATGGCTTTTTGAAACATGATCTTCTTGTTAATTATTCTCTTCAGACAGGTGTCTTCCCTGTTGCTTTTGAGACTGCTATCTAAAACCTCTCCTGAAGAGAGGCAACTTGGATGCTGATCAGTACCTGACAATTACATACCTGTAGCTTTGCTATTTTTAAGTAAAATTTTAGAAAAGCTTGTTAAATGAGTAAATTCATTCTAGCATCATAAATAATTGTTGTTAATCATGTTTCTAAGATTGCAGGAGGCAAATTTTGAGATCACAATTAAATTTCAATTAACTGTGCAGCTAGAAGTAGAATGAGTTTGACTTCCTCAATATATCTCCATGACAGTCGTAGTGAAATTTCCCAGAGGCGAAGACATCACGTCTTGAAATTACACTGTCAATCAGCTTAAAGACACTGAGGTGAATTTATGCAAACCCTTGAACATTTTGAAAACATATTAGGTTATTTTGATTTTCAGAAATAAAAGGCAAAACAGGAATTTTCTTTATTTTTCCTCCAAATCTTTTGAAGGTGTAGTTGTAGAGATTTAACTTAAAGTCACTGACCAAACTTTTATTTATTTATTTATTTTTTGTTAAATCAATTCCAATAGTCTATATCTGTATCAGTCTTTTGTTGTATCACAAGGTATCTAACATCCCTAGTAAAGTTTGATAAATATGGCTCCTAAAATCCCTCTGATAAATGTAATCCAGAGCTGTTTTTGCATGAGGTCCACTGTTTTCTGTTAATGTGTCAGGGAACTTAGCTGAGGTTTTTTGTGCCGCTCTGCATTAGAATTAACTGCAGCTTTGACCAGTTAATTGGCATTGCACCTGAAGGCTTTAAAGAGAGAGATGCGTAAACGAACAAAAAGGGGGAAACTAAATCAGAAGGGGAGCAGGCACAACACAAACACAGACCAGTGGGACAAAAGGAGAAAGAGAAAAACTGTACAGTTACCTTTCCCAACATTCTTTTTGGTAGCTGACGAAGGAGAGGGAATCATAGGTAATTTCAACTCAGCACGATTTGACTCAGTCAGAAGGTAGTGGGACTTATAGGCATATGAACTTAATATGGTGTCAGTAAGGTCTTGCACTAACAGCCCTACACAAGACACACAGGAAGAGACGGGGGTGAGCCGCAGTCAAACTCCAAATTACCCAAAGAATTCACAAAAAGAGAAAGAACAAACACATGTGCTCTGTTTTGCACACGCACGCGCACACACACACATACACAAGAAACAAGTAAAACAAAGTTTGTCCCGACACAAAGAGGCCAAGCAGGGCACTCGACTTTTTGTTTAACAAGAAAAACATCAAAACTAAACTGCTTTAAAGCTCAGAACCCATCAGCATCAAGTTCAAAAGGGTCATTTTAAGTGCTGTTGAACAGCCTCAATCATTTATAGAATTAGTGTCATAATGGAAAAGAAAACACTACATTATACAGCTGCTCTCCATGAACAACAACCCCAAACATGAAACATGTAGTAACAAAGATTAGAAGATTTAGTAGAGAGGTTTTTGCATGAAAAACTTTAAATTAAGATAAAAAACTACAATCATGGAGGCTGATCCTGTAGACGCCCCAGTGTGAAATTGCGTTGTAAAAAATTGAAATTGTTAAGTGTTAGAAATAATTCTTGTGGTTTGAAATGAGAGGAAGAAATACAATCACATGTTTTGAAGTGCATTTTGCTGTGAGAGCTCACCTCGGGCACACAGGAAGCACCAGCCCACATTGACGGGGGAGCTGAGGAGGCCGTTCCTCTTGGCGCTTCCGTGGCTGCTGCAGATCATGATGTGATGGGTGAGGACGACGCTGCCTGCAGCCACACAGCTGTCTCCAGTGTGATAAGCCACCGGACAGCGGATGCAACGCATCAGGCGACCTGGACAGGGAGCAGAGGGGAAAAGATACGTTTTTATGAGCTTCTTATTCTTTCACTGGAGTCATTCAGCAGTAAGAAAGTACAGTGCACACAGACGCCCATGTCATTGCAGAGTTTTATAATGAATTAGGTCAGATTCCTTTATGGTTTCCAGCTGTAATTAAAGAAAGTCAGGAGGGAGAAATACAACAACTTTGTTCTTCTTTTTTGGCTGCTTAGAGAATCAAGATTTCTTTCATCTCTGTCCTAAATCTGGATTGACATTGAACACTCACACTTGATGTTTTGGGTCAATGGTAGGCCAGGGACAAAAGATAAATCTGGAGCTGAAGGATATTATTTATGATGAGACTCCCAAGGGGTTTAAAGGAAGTAAAAGAAACCCAAAAATTAGTGAAGCTTGGTGTATATCTTCCACTTTTTACAGTTTTAGGACAGTAGATACAAAATTATCTCAAGATGTTCCCTGGTACATTGCAGTTCTTTTCTTTCCATGATTCTTACACCTGGTCCTAATGCATTTTAGTCTGAGGTCAGGCTGGCCGAGTTTAGCAGAAAATGTCACCAAATATTCAAAAAAATAAGATTGTATTGCTCAACCATTGGAGGAAGTAAAGGTGTTAATTATTTTGAACAAAATACAGCACAAAATGCTAGAAAATAAGCACCAGAGCACACAGCTGCCGTTTATTTATTTATCTATTTGAAATAGCAGTCCTAATTTTCAATACAAAACTAATGCAGCAGGGTGGGAGATGAGCACCTGCCATCAGCCAAATGCAGGTATTTTTGAGCAGTGTCTGATGAATTTGCTCAACCTAATGGGGCAGGTAAATATAAGTAACATAACAGACTGATTTTGCAGGAGCAAACAGTGTCTTGCCTGTGTAATGTTTATAGTCTGCACCGTGCTGAGATGGTTTCACTTTCTATGACTAATTATTCAATTTGTAAACAACCCATATTTCATATGATTGTGATCTCTGTGTTTCATTAAAACGGATTATTTTATAGAGTAGCATATAAAATGAAATATAGTTATAATCATAAAACAATGATCAAGCCCAATGCTCATTAACAGTCAGACTGGTCTAAACTTTACTGACCCAGCCATGGATGTAAAACATGTTTCCTACTGACAAACAAGACTCCTGCTCTGTCAGACTTTAATTCTCATCATAATTCATATTCTTCTTCTATGTTTGATTGTTTATTAAACCCTTTCTAAATCCCACCTCATCACTACTAACTCTTTTAAAACTACTGATGTTTATAATCTGTTTTGCATGGGTTAACAACTAAATTTGGACAAGGGCTAGCTTATGTCTACGCAGACACTGTGAGGGCCAGCACATTAAATGAACTTAATAAAAGATACATTTTTGTCTAAATTATTGTATTTTCTTTAAAATGTACCTTATTTTTAGCCTTTCCAGTCCCTATTCACACATTTAGATCCCTATACAGCAAGCCAAAAGGGGGCGATTGAGATATTTAATCCACATATTTCTGGGGCTCCCATGTAGCTTGATGTGAATATGCTGCGTCCTCATTGGTGGAAAAACACATGAAGGAAAAGGATATTTTGTTTTAATTCTCAGTCAGTGAAGAATTCTCACCCCACCCCCCGAGCAGTTAAATTTATGTAGAAATCTGCTGCTTAAATCAAGAATGGACTTATGAGTATGTTCATCGTGCATCTTATTTGCTAGTAATGGTTTAAAAAGTTGGATTTTGTACAACTGATCAAACATTAAGCCAATCTTTGAAAAAATGTTGCATCTCACCTATCCCTGGTGTTACTTAAATATGTGGAGTGATCATAAAAGGATAGAAAGAAAATTACCCTAAATATAGCAATTTTTTTTCTTCAGCACTTTTTCCAAATTCTGTCTAAGCTTCTCGGGGCCAAATGAGAAGCTTTGGGGGACCTGATGTGGCCACCGGGCCTCCAGTTGATGACCAGTGTGTTTGGTATCTGTTGTGTCCGTTTATCGTCTATTGTAAGCTCCATTTCTCCTCCGTTGACAATGTCCACTGATGTTGTGTAGTTTCATTGAAGCCCACTGTGCAGCAGCGTCCAATCAGTGAGTGATATCCAATAAGGTGGCGTGTCTTTTTAGTGAAAAAGAATTTTGGGAAGTCTAATCTCATGTGTCTCAGTGCACTGGTCCTCAGACCAGATAAGAGGCTTTGGAGCCTTCATTAAGATAGCGGGTCAGAAACTACCTCCAGTTCAACCAAAGACCGAGGACTGATGAAACAAACAACTTGGGATGCTTTAAGACTCCAAGTTATGCAAAAGCTATATATGCACTATTCAATACATGTTTTTATAATCACAGTATAACATATACTGTAAAATATTATCACACATAACATTTTTTTCCATAATTGCATATGCCTAACAAGCAGACAGTCATTGAGTAACTTTACCCTTGACTTCTTGTTTTCATTCTTATTTTCTTGGGGAAAAAAACTTGTTTTCTTATGTCTTTGTCTTAAACTTGTCCCTCACATATTCTGCTGTGTAGGTTCAACCTTAGCCCTTGCAGTTTTTAAAGTTTGAACTCTTTCTCTGTTGGCTTTTGTTAATGACTGAAGGTAGCAGCCTCAGATGCAACAGGAAATGAAAGTTATGGTTTTGTTTTTTTTTTTTGTTTTTTTTTTTTTTCAAATTTGCTGATGAAGCACTGCCACAGATTAGAACAGGAAATCAAAGAAGGTGAAAAGAAAAACAATTTATGTGCTGGTTTACCTTTACTGGCTCGTTGCAGGTCTCTCTCCAAGCAGCAGGTAGAGCAGCTGTGCTGAGGGCAACAGAAACCTCCGCCCTGATTGCTGGTGGTTCCTGGAAGTTTCCGGACACAGTCTTCATGGTAGAAGCAACCACATCCAGACACAGAGCAGCGTGTTACCTCCCGGCCTGCTGTTTTACAGCTAAAACAAGGATGATTACCTATAAAAGTAGAGACACAGAGTCATTGTTAAAATAGAGGGAGCACAGCAGGTGTAAAAGTGACGCTGTGTTATGACTCACCATTTCTACATTCCTGGCAGATGTATCTGCCTTCAGGTAAAGATGAGAGGCCGAGACACTCAAGGTGAAACTGTCTGCTGCAGTCGCCTTCACACACCACCAGACCTTCACCATACACCTCACAGATCTACATACAGAAACAAAAAGAGAGGAAACTGAACCATCGTGTAACCTTTAAGAAGACAAGACTATGAAGCTGTATGAGGAGCAGCACTGACCTGGCAGACAGTGTCTCTCTTGCCAGTGCTGCCGTCCTGACGGGACAAACCCGAATCTACAGACTGGGTGTCTGAAGCATCTGCGTCTGCTGCTGCTGGACTGTCAAGACTCTTCCCAAACAAACCCTGAGAGACAAGGCAGAGTTAGCATGAATTTTCACAAGAGATGAAATCCAGCTCACAGACCAACCAGGTGTGAGGTCTTAAATGGAAAACTGTTATTTTCAGTTTAAATAATGTGTAAGTCCTTTTCTTGATCAGATATTTGTTCCAGAAGCTTCAGTAACATTACTTAGGCAGGGGTGAAATTTTCTAGTCTGTTGTTTTCACAAGAAAATTATTCTTAACAATAACACATCTGACAAGTTTGTAGAGCTGTCACACTTTATCATGCATTTTACATGAGGAATGTATTTAATTAGCACCCTTGTTTTAGTCTTGGCAGTTCAAAGTGCCTCACTGATTACTGAATGATTACACAGAAAGTTTAGACTTCAATAGCAAAATGTGTCAAAAATATTAAAAGATAAAATAAAACTAAATAAGAAGACAACATTTAAAAGGCAAATTGAAAAAGATGGTGATGAATGGAGCATCAGTGCTCATCTTTCACAATAAGAGCACAATGTGATGTAAACTTAATGTATATTCTCACTATTTTAAGTTTTATATTGGAGACATTTTGTTACAGGAGAAATACTTTTTTTCCTTGTGTGGTTTGCTTTTCATATTCCTGCTTGATAATCGTACCTGTGGGTCATTGAGACCTCTGGAGTCTGAATCGGAGGTGTCTCTGTACTGAGAAGAAGTCATCTCCACATCTGTTGATGCTCTGCTTCTCTTCTTTAGAGGCTTGCAGGCATCTGAGATCTCACTGGCTCCTAAAAAGATCACATGGGGTTTGATAACAAAAGGACAGATTAAACTTTCTATCAGTATAAGGAAGAGCGAACACTGAAGTTTTGATGAGAGATAGAAATGAGGTCGCTTACCTTTCTGTGAGCCAGTCCTAAGTGTGTTCTCAGGAGCCATCTCAGCCTGTGGACAAATATGGACATTTATGTTTTCATTGTTGGGGTTTTGATTAACTTAGCTTTAGGAAAAAGAGAGAGAGTTGAATCTGGCTTAGCTTTTCTCACAATGCAACTCGATTTTTTTTTTACATTTAAGCATATATACCTTGTCGATGACTTTGTAAAAAGCAACCCACAAATAAGCTGCTGACTGACACAATGTAAGCAAAAATTATGACTACTGTGTCAAATTTCATGTTGAATTATCCTCTTCATAAAATTACAGCCTTGTGAAACCTTTATAGAAACAGAATGGCAAACTCATAAATCCTGGATAAGAGTTTTAGAACTCTAGAAGGGCTTGTCAATAGGATTCTGTGTGTGCATATGCATGTATTTCCCTGTGGGAAATAAGCCTCTGCCACCAGCGAAATGCAGGTACTTTTGAGCATTGCCAGGTGAATTTGTTAGGGCAGGCAAATAAAAGTAACCTACCCTAATTCTTTACAGTAAACATCATAGATCAAACTCATTCTCTCTGCTTGTTCCTACTGACTTCAAGTAGTGGACCTACATGCTCACTGACCAAAAACCCTGCCTCCTCCTCCCCGAGTCAAATGTTTACAGGCCGCTGTGTGCTACACTGGTTTGACTCAGTATTATATGAGAGTGGTCTTGTTATCAGTAGCTATTAGCTTAAAAAGCAAATAATTGTTTCAGCAGATATATAAATTTTTGCTATTTACAGCTAATATTTTGGCTGTAAAAATCTGCCTACATCAGCTGTAAAAATTGGCTTTACAAATGAATAGGTTAGTGGATTTTTAGGGTGTGTGGTTTATAGGGAGCCCTATGTCAGCTGAAGTATTTTTCTATAATTATTATTCCTTAAACTTTAAGGAGTGTTTATAAGATAAGATAAGATTTACATGACTGATATTCATTCATTTGTTCATCCTTGAATGTTAAATTGTGTGTTTTAGGTCTGAACTACATTTATATATTGGTATCTGTACAAGTATTTGCTAAAACTAATTTGCTAATATTGGTTTAAAATCCAGTATTGTGCATCCCTAGTTCTCTGCAACTGGTGTATCTGCTAAAGGTGTGTTTGAACCAATGTCTTGCTTGTCCCAAGTTCAAGGTAGTCAAACAAAGCCTGTATTTTGGCATGGGACTGCAGAAATCATGCACCAAATATTAAATTCTCACAAGTCTGGCATTCATAATGCAGGAAAATGCTGATGAATCTACAGTGCCTCTGTAAGAAGCAAAGCCAACATTTTTATGGTCAATTTGTTTGTTAAAATGGAGTGGCTGGAAAAAAAAACCCTGGTGTGCAGCACATTCAACAACATAGTGTAAAATTTACCCTAAAAGGGATTAACAGATAATATCATCCTCTGCCTCTTCAAGCTTTACCAAAAACCTTACATTTGAAATAATAATTATATTTTTTTGTTTTGTTGAGATGTATGTAACTAATAAAAATATTCAGTTGTTCTTTAAGAGTGGTGAGTTGTTGCAGGAAAAAGACTGTGGAAACAGGGTCAGAGAGTGTCAGGAGTTTGTTGTGATGCAGTGTGTCACACAGTGAGAACTCCTGTGAAGCTCAGCCATCATTTTCCTGCCATTAAACTGGCATCCCAGTGTGTGGAGCATGAGTGGCGCCACGTGGAGCACAAAGTGGAACTTCTCATACCTACAAAGTTTTACCATGATCCTATTCTGCCCCTGTCACTAACTTTGACAGCGAACAAGTGCAATATCCTCATCACTGCCTCTCTGAGACATTTATATCAAAAGAAAGACATTACAAAGGCTTTAATATCCCATACTAAGCTGGTAATATTAATGGGGTTTTAAGTACATGCTCTGATCAGGAACAGGTATCCACACAGAATATGTTGCAGCCATTTAAGTTTGATTCATCCATAGGAGCATTTATAATATATCATTGTATTAGCACATTTGGACCCAAAGGCGTCATGTTTTTGTGTTTTTTGTCTGGTTATGTGTGAGGACTGATACCTGTTCTTTTTTGGTTTTCTTCTTAGGGACGGGATCGTTGCCCCTCTCTGACTCTGACCTGCTCCTGACTGACCGCCTCTGCAGCTTCCTCTCCTGAGAGCCTGAAACACACCAGAGAAATTAGTCCACACCTCAAAGATACTTTAAAAACACACAAACACAGACGACATGTCTGTGTTTACTTACTGTGTGGACTACTGTGGTGTGATCCAGGAGAGGACGTCTGCTGCGTTCCTCCTTCTTCACTCCTCCGACTGGCGGGAGATCCTCTTCTCTCCTCCCCCTCTTCCTCCCCTTCATCCCCATCTTCCTCCTCCTCAGGACTGGGCTCAGGTTTGGCTCTATCCTGCTGAAAGCATTACCATTTAAAACATCTGTTCAGGGAAATTCTGTGTGTAAATATTTTTTCTGTCTGTCTTTGTTACACAAACCTCAGGCGAGCAGTAGCCTAGGTCGGGCTGTCTGGCCTCACGCTCCACTCTCTCCTCCTTCTCTTCTTCTTTGTCTTTCTTCGGTGATGTAGCAGCTTTTTTCTGCAGGAGAGGCCAGTCACACTTAGTGATCTCCACATTTAACCTCTTCATGGTGATGGAGAGAGGAAGCAGCTTCCTGGCAGCTGCTGTTTTCCAGGCCCTGACAGGAGGCGGTGAGTCCTGCCGTGTTCGAGCCTCATGGCCAGAGTTCTGTTTCGGAGAGGACGCCTTACGCTGGTCTACCTTCTGGTTCTTCTCTTCATTCGAGGCTTGGGAGTGTGTGTTGTCTTCAGTGTTTGACACACTACACTGTCGGCGTGGGAGCTGCCTACGTGGCGGCTGCTCTCTCTCTGGTGACTTCACTGCTTTGTCTTCTTTCTTGGTGACTGAGCCGCGTCGGCTTCGTTTCTCAGGTCTGATGTTGGGTTTCTTGCTAGGCGGGGCTTCAGCAGGCTCAGGGTCAACATAGATGAAGGTGTAGTTGTCAATTCGCTCCTGTCGTGTCATCACAAAGGCATCCTCTGCATGGCCGACGCCCACCTCCCACTGAGAACGCTCCCGCTGAGGAATAGGCTTTAGGAGCTGGAGAAGAAAACATCAAAAACATCAACAACAAAACTGATAAACTTGACATATAAAGAAACCCATTTCACTAAGGACTTGATGTTAACATTAACTTTACAAATATGTTTTTATGAAACATCCTCTATGATGATTTAAAAAATGATACTAAAAATAATGCAGAAAAATGAATATCACAGGCTAGAAGTGAGGCAACTTCTTAATATTTACGTTCCTTTATAACCACTCTGCTTTGAACTCATGTTTTATAATTATTACCCAGATAATTTTCCCCAATAGATAACAGAAAATTGATAAGGGCATAGACAAATTACTTCACTCATTCTATTCTTTAAAAGACATCAGAATCAGTGAAAGCATTTGTGCATACTTTGCTTTTCTCTACAGGGTTTGTGGTCTTGCGCAGTGTCTCAGCCTGCAGCTCGTCAAACTGTTTCTTCCCCTGGTATATGACAATCCTCTTCTCATGGATCCAAGCACGCTCAGCAACGCTGCCGAAGAACTGGACATGATACTCCCTATGACCTACACATCGACAGAGAAAAGGAAGACACGTTGAAAGTCTTTCATTTGTAAGTCTGCACAAGGCTCTCTCTCTCTTCATTGATGTAAGGCAGGGGTCTCAAACTCATTTAGGGTAGGGGGCTGGATTTGCTCCAACAAGACTTCCTGTGGGCCGGACAATTTTTTAGCAATATCAATACGACCAACGACTGATATATAGGCTGCTGTAATGTAAAGAGAAATGATCCAATAGTAGATGCAGATAAAATTTAATGAGTGCTGCATGTTTGCACACAAAAGGGTTGATTAGCTACTTTAGAAAGAGAATTTATTTGCAAGTAATCTAAACAGGCCAGGCAAAAATATGCTGTCCTTGTAACAGATGACAATTTCAACAGGTTTTAACGTTTTTAGAATCCACTGATGACGAATTTACAAGACTGGATTATTCATTAAATATACATTTAACATGACTGTTTATGGATTTAAAACAGCAACCTGTTCACAAAACCTGATCTAAGCCCTATTTCATCTGACCTGGGATCAGTGCACAGAGTCCAGAGAGGAGAATGAGAGAGAGAAAGGAGGGAGGGAGGGAGGGAGAGAGAGCGAGAGAGACAGGATCCTGCGAAGATTCATCTCACTGCTGCTCTATTACTGTTTACAGAGCTGCAAACCCTCACCTGCAGAGTGAAAACTTGACTTTAAGCATATGTATGAGCCCTACAGTCATTCTTCTGCATGTCCACTCTATCTGAATCCCCTGACATCCCTGCATGCGTCATGAACTGGGGCATCTCCTACGTATTTTAGCGCTGCAACAAGACTAAACATGCCGACCTCTCATGTCATAGGACAGCCTGTGTGCAGATTAGGATTAAATGTTCAATTCAATGTCCTTTTTACACTTAAGTGATCAAGACCATAATTTCACTTCTTGTTGACATAAAATTAAATTGTATGTAAATAAAATTAGTTGATATTAGTTTGGCATTACAGATTGTAATAATGAGGGATTAAATCAGTTGGGATTGAACTGAGTCGCTCACCAAAGCGAGATACGATATCTGTGTTTGTGGCTGACGGAGTATTATGCAGGGAAAGTATTTGTCATCCTGAGCGCAGATGTTTTAATCCCACTCAGGAGAAAAAGTTTGGTTTTACAAGGACAAAAATTTTTGGATGCCTTTATAGACTTATGTAAACTTCTATCCATATCTCTGACCCTTTCTGTCACATCAGTTATCTTTGAGTGCAGTTTCTTGTGTCTGCGTCGTTTAAAGAATGGGTTGAGAAACAGCAGCGAAGACTCTCACACCAGCAACCTGGTACTGCAGGCAATAAATTCAGACAGAACCCGAGCCCTGGGCCAAGCAAAACTCACTGATGCCTTCGCCCTCAACCATAACAACCGGAAGATTGTTTTATTATGAAGACATCGAAAGAGCGTGTTTTTTCGGCTTCAGGGTGTTAATTACATGCATTTGGGGATAAAGGCAACTATTTTGAATTCTTGTTCTTATCTCTGAATGCTTATTCAGATTATGGATACAATATTAATTGACAAAGAACAGAAAGACGTCTTGTACACTGCAGGGCTCCAAAAACACAGTTGTTTATTGCACCAACGTGACGTTTCAAGCAGAGTTGCTCTTTATCAGACATGTAATATGAATTGAGCCTTTTGTTGGCTTTAAAGCTGCAGTGTTGTTGATTGGCAGCAGAAACTGGTTGAATTTTGTAACTGAGGCTGTTGTGTGCGTGCATTAAATGCGCAAGCCGCACTAACACTACACTTTGATGTCAAGTGGGGGGGCCTCAAAATATCTTCCTGCAGGCCACAATTGGCCCGCAGGCCGCGAGTTTGAGATCCATGGTGTAAGGTCACTGTAAAAGGTTTCACTGTTATTCCTCATTAACAAGGTTTTGTTGTAGGAAGTTTGTTGTCATGAAGTTTGTTGTCATCAATGTTTATAACATTCTAATGAGCAGAATCTGACCCTTTAATGAGGTTTAAAAGAAGCAACAACATGAGTAAACTTTAAAACAGGGATGCCTGCACATAAGTAGATGAATTCAGCGTTTATGAACACAGCGTATGCTTCTGCATGAGGGTGAGAGTGCAAAAAGGAATGCCCGTCTCTGTTCTGCAACGAGCAAATCACACAACTGTGTAACAGAGCCGTGCATGCCCGAGCTTACACACACACCCCGGTGTCCCATAATCAGATGGCAGCCGCTGCCCGAGCTGCTGCTTTCAACGAAACTTGAAATTCTGGATTTCTTGGTTCAAAACTTTGTATTTTCTAAATGAAATCCAGGGGAAAATGACATGAACATCCATTTTGATCGATTAGATCCAATAGACTTTTTTTCCTCCATATTTCTAGTTGAAGGTCTGACTTTAAGCAGTGTCACAGCGCACATATTTACGTCGGAGGTCGGAAACTTCAGAGTACCGAGCTCACTTGAACACATCATGGAACTTTTCAGACGCTGCTGTGAGCGGAGATGTGTCTGCTCCCTCCTCTCCTGTACAGAGTGTGATCAGCTCTCTAACCTCGCAGTTTCTCCAGTTAATCCACATTATTCTTTGTTTTACCCCGCTGTTGTTTTCTCAGATGAAATGCCACTTGATTAAACCGCGCTGGTTTTTAAATCTCCCATTTATGGAGACAGCAGCGCACACTCGCCGTTGCAAAATGCTGTGACGTCCTTTCACACTTGTTGCAGAAAAGTCTTAAACAGCTCTGATACTACCTCTCGATCTGGATCAGAGGTGGGGCGAGATCGACCCTCCATAGCGGAATGGTCGCTTTCATACAGAACGGCGTTGCGGAACGAAGGCGTAACAGATACAGAAAAGAGGCAGTGGGAAAGCAGCTATAGAGAGGCAGTCCTATTTATGAATCCTGGATGGTGCATGTATTTTGGGATATACACAATGATAAAAATCAAAAGAACACGAAAAGTTTGGCTTTTTTCATAAAGTTTACTATGCTATGGTGGAGGATTGTTGAAAAGAGTGACGTGCGACATCAATGTGCGCAATATGCCTCAATTTTTCATGTGATTGATTTTTTGCTTTTTTGAGGGATTAACTAATAGAAGTTAAAGCATTATTTTGACAGCACTTATGTTCAATAATCTAAAGTATTAAAAAAGGAAATGTTTCAAATTGTACCAAAAAGAGAGCAACTTGCAGCCAAATAATTGATTTTTGAAGTCCTGCCTCTTAAGATAGATAGAGACAGAGACAGAAAAGGGTTTTGGCTTATCACCTGGGGTGACTAATGTTTCTAGGGTGGTCCTGCCCCCCTCCCCCCCTGGATCTGCCCCTGTAGAGGAAACAATCTAATCCAAAAGATAGTGCTGAAATATTCAAAAATATATGAAGATGAATTCATTACAATGGGAAAATGTCAGTGGCACTAACTTTTGGGGTGTTTTTTTCACCAGGCAATGCTTTTTAATCAACACATCAAATCATTAACCCATGTGCGTTTCTTACATTCAGAAACATCACTGAATTAAAATATGTTGTCTAGCCAAGTTAGAGATGCTAATTTGTGCTCTTGTTTCTTCTCATCTTGAATATTGTGATACCTTTATCACTTGGCTTAACAAGTCCTCCCTTCAACATCTTCAATTGATACAAAATGCTGCTGCAGTTTGTCCTACAGATGAACTCAAGTTATTCTATATTCTCTACACTGGCTTCTATTACATTCAGAAAATATTTTAAGATGCTAGTTCTTATTTATAAGAACTGCGTGATCCGGCACCTGGGTACATCGCCAACCTGCTCCATTGCTAGGTAACCATTAGACCCTAGTTATCTGAAAAGGGTCTTCTTGTCCCTCAGGTCTCACAAACAACCAAAGGTGACTGTGACTTTGAAGCTGTGGCCCCAACTCTCTGACACCCTTCCCCTTACAGTGCACTCTGCTTCCTCAACTCAAGCTTTTAAAATGCAGCTCAAAAAACATTTCTTCATGTTGGCTTTTAACCATGTGAAGTAATTCTGTACACTTGGAACTACTTGTATTTTCTTAATCATTTCTATGACTACTTCTGTTATTACTGCTGACTGTGATATTTTGTGAAGCACTTAGTGAAAGGTAAAGTAGAAAAAAAGTTTAGTTGCTTTGTTATTAAAGACAGTAGAAACCATAAAAATAGAATAAAAAGTATATATATATTTAAGACAACAATGGATGATGGATGTTTGTTGTTTTCATTTCCTGCACGCATGTTTGTACCTCTGGTGTTGATGCGAGTGTGGACCTTCATCTGTGGATCAGAGGACACCATGCAGGGCCACCAGGGGTATGTGCCCACCTTGGACCACACCAGATCTCCTATCACAAACTCCTTACAGAAGCCAGTCTCCTGAATCACTGATGGATGGTGGACCTTAGGAACCTGAACATGAATGAGTCAGTGTTTACTACGATCTGTGAGCAGAGAAATCAAACTGCTTTGGAATAAAAATGAAGAGTGGAGCTCTTGCCTTGGGCGTCTTTGGTTCAGTTTTGATAACGGTCTTCTGAGGCTTCTCCGTCTGGACCGGGAGTGTTTCTGTCGGCTGAGGCTGGATGTGGACGTCCTCCGTTTGGCCCGCGGTACCTGTCTGTGTTTGGCTCTGGTCCAGCTTCTGTTCCTGGACCTGCAGCTGCAGGCGCGCGCTCTTTTTCCTCTTCTCCTTCTTCCTCTCATGTCTGCGCTGCATCTGAGCGGCCTCCTTCTTCTGAGACTCTTTCTGAAGATTAAAAAAAAAAAAGAAAAAAGGACATCAAGAATTTTTTTCTCTCTCTCCTTCTTTTGAGTTTTTCCATAAAAGTAACCCAAAAGTGGATCTGTTGTCTTCTGAAATCAAAACTTCCTCAGATATCCACTTCTTAACTGCTGTTGAGAAGATGACTGAAGGTAACCAAGATGCTCAAAGTGTAACAATTCCATATTTTAATTTTAATCAGAGAGATTTCAATTCTCCTTGGTGTGTGATCTATTTTTTTCTGTGGTTCAGTAATCAAAGCTTTGTAATCTTATGTAAGATATGCTGCTGTTTGTATGTGGAGCAGAAAATGAATATGCAAAAATGTTTATTTTTTTAAGCCAGAAAATGCTCATTCCAGCCTCTTAACATAGAAATTTCTTCTTTTCATGGTGTAACATAAGGGTAACCAAATATGTTCAGCAGCTTGAACATCACCTTGAGCTGAACTTGTAAACTGCAGTTTTTTTAGCCTTTTGTCCCCCAAAAGATAAATTGATTAAAAGACAAAGTATGTGTTTTATACTGAACTGTCTGGTTGTTGGTAGACAACTACATTTTACAATCTTTACATACATTTTATAATCTTTGATAAATGCTATAAGTAGACAATTCTAACAAATAAACAGCTCCTTAGTGTAGGGCTAAAATGAGCATTTTGATTTAAGATCAGGCTATTCTCTTTCTTTTAATGCCACTCAAATCAAGTGAGCAGAAATGCCTTAACATGTAGATTTGTTGTTTTGTAGACATTAATAAAAACTTACAAAGACAAATGGAGGTTTTTTTTTTTAAAAAAAAGGAACATGGGATCATCATTAAAGTTTTTAGATTTATGCAGACAGTCTAAATAAAATCAAGGAAACATGATTATATTCATGTGAATCCATAAGACAAGGTTAAAGTCCCTATAAAGCGAAATAAAAACTTTGTGTCTTGATCCCAGTAACCTACAGGTCATTAAAAGTATCATAACAAAGATTTGTGCCAGAAAACAGTTAATTTAATCCTAAACTTCTGTCTCTCTGCTCTGGCACAGAGCCAGGCAGCTGAGCTCTGATCAGAAGCATTTTATTTACATTTGAGAGGATCTTATTTCCTCTGCAGCTTCAGCTCATTCAACCTATACGCCAACACCATCCAAAATTTTACTGCCTCATTTTTCATGATTTTTATCCCTAATTTTATCAATTTAGAGGTGTTTTCATGACTGAAATTTGGCCTGGTGGTTCATAACACAGTGGCCTGTTGTACAACAAAACTAAAAAAACATATATTTTTAAATCACTATACAGGGAGTTTAATAGCTACAAACTAACCCAAAAACAAAGAAAGTTGGAGAGGTGAAGTAGTTATATCCATTTATTAAGAAAAATATAAAATTGTAGAGCTTTATCCTGAATTTCTTGGGTTTATCCTCAAAGCTTTAACCTTTGTATTGACTATCCTGCAGATTACACTCTAAAATAATCTCTTTTTTGGTTGTTTTTGAAAAAATATTAAGAAAGAGTTGTTTGAAACATGTTAAAACTACGACCCAGAACCAAATCTGACCTCTTTAATGTACTTGTTTTTTTTTAATCAAAACCAGAAGATTATCCATTTATAATGAAGCTAAATAGAGATGAATTTATAATCCTCTCCTAGCACTGGAGGTTCCACTAGCCAGGCCTTGGAACTTCCCAACACCTCCTTAATGAGAAGCTGTGACCCAAATTTATTTAATAAGACTATTGGAGTTCAGGCTGTCAATGGAGCAAAACATATGATTACACAATTTAAAAGGACAAAACTAAAAATTTAAAAAGAAGATCATTACATGCATGTTTACATTTTATGTTGGCTTCCTATTACAGCATGTACATTTTGGTTTTCTAGAGACCTCAAGAAACAAATACAATATCATGGGAAAGCCAGCTTTGTTATCCTTCATCAACTAACCCAATAAGTGTAGATCTCAAGAAAATCTCCAAAATTGACTTATCATGGCGACACAGACTAAAATAAAAACATGTCCACTAAGGGCTTCTGCACATCACCAGTTGAGGGCAACTGTACAAGAGCATACTTAGTATTTCAAATGAGAAAAACACTGAGCCTTTCAATTCATAAAATATAATTCAATTTTTGCTCAATAATGTTATTTTTTAATTCAAAGACATTAAAGATTCTAAGAGGACACAAGCACTGAGTCTAAAGTGGTTCAGTGTCTGTGCGTCGTCACTTGTTGTTGGTGCATTACCTGCAGTTCTTGCAGCAGGTCTCCACACAGTGCAGATTCAAACAGCTCCTTCCCATTCTGATATGTCTTTATGATCTTTAGCTTGATCTCAGGGGAGCTGGTTTTCTTCAGAACCCCACCAGGGGTGATGGACGGAGTGTGGGAGGGCTGAGAGGAGGGGGTACTGTCCACGAGGGAAGGGGGGGGACTGGAGGAAGGCAGGTGCAGTGGAGGAGGAGGGGGAAGAGTGTGGGTCATGATGTGAGGCGTCTGGGCGAGGTGGTGCTGGGGGGGCAGCGCTGGATGCGGAGGACTCACTGGGTGCGAGTGGGTTTGTATGTGAGGTGAGTTTGAGTGGAAGTGGTGCGCGTGATGGTGGTGATGAGGGTGATGGTGGTGGTGGAGATGTGGGTGGTGAGTGGGCAGAGGTGGGGACACAGGGGACAGAGGTCTCTCCTGGAGGCCCGGGCCCCTCAGGACTGTGGCCTCTCCTGGCAGGAGGCCGTGCTCGGCGTAGCTCCGGATCGCCCCGTAGCCGTTAGCCGAGCCATTGGGGAACTGTGAGTACATCGAGAACTTAGCCTGCGGCTCGTACATGCCCAGCCCCGGCGGGTAACCATTGGAGACCTGTGACATGTCCTCTGGAGCCGACGGTGGGTAGGAAAACTCTGCATCCAGGGCAGCATCATAGGAGGGTCCACCATCCTCGCCCGGGTCACTGCCGGTGTCGCAGGTGCCTTCCTGTCTGATGTTGGCTGAGTCAATGAGCTGAGGGGGTTGCTGAATTGTATTTCCCATGATCCCTTGCATGAAAGAGAAGGAGAAATCCATTGTTGGGCTCCTGCATCCTTAACTGTCTTTTTCTTTGACTGGACCTGTTGACAGAGAGGTATGCATATAAATAAGGCACGGGTCGGCTTTCAAATAACTCAATATTTTCCGCATTTATACAGCAAAAAGCCTTAAAAAAATAATAGAACACAAAGCACCAGACTGAAGCAGTTCATCAAAATCTTCTCAATGCATGAACCCTGCTCTCAATGTTTTGTATTTGTCTTCTTTGTTTCAGACAGGCGAAGTGTATTCTTGATGATACATCATATATACTTTTCCAAAAGCACAGACAGAGCAAACCATACTCCCTTTTTGTCCTACCATAGTTCCTGTGTGTCTAAAGTTTAAGTAATTTTATCAAATACAAACAAGCTTTGAAAAATGTACTGTATGGGTACAACTGGACATACAGAAGTAGATTAAGACTATGTTCAGCAACAAAAAGACATCAAAATCTGCTAAAACTGCAAGACCCGGGTATCCTGGTGGCTTTTCGTTTACATCTAAAAGCATTTGCAGGCCATATTCTTCTCTTTCCTATCTGTAACTGTAGTTTTAAACTGTCCACATAGGGCCAACATTATTAGAATATTAATCTTTCATGAAAAAAAGAATGTAGCACCTGCTCTTACATCTTAATCTGATATTGCACATTAGTGTGGCATATTTGCAAACAAATTTGCACACAAGGTAAACAAATTAACTGCCAACAAGTGAAGTGAGTAGTCCCACGTATTGCCTGGCAGATGACACCAAGCTCTGATGCTTGGAGATATTTTTTGATATGTAGCACCAAACAAGAGAATAAATCGAGTATAAAATCCAACCTCAGCTCCTTACATAATGAAAAACATTAATGGACAATTTAAACACTGTTTATAATCACTTCATTAAAACAAAACCAGCACAATTCACTGGCTCCTGTCATATATTTGATATATCGTTGTTTGGCTAATAACAGAGTATCTTTCAGTAATGAGCTGTTAATATATTTCACCTTGCAATTCGATTATGTTTCCTTGTTTTTAGGGGAATTTTGATAGCACTTTTAAACTTCCAAACTACTGATAATACAGTTGACAAAAATGCATTTTTAAATAATGTACAGATAAAATTATTTACAAATTAAACAAACAAAGGTAAGCTAAAAGTGCAGACTGAATGTGAACCAGCAGAAGACATTGTGAACTTTATAACCAACACTTTCTAAAAGCAGGTCAAAAAAACCCTCAAAGTTCATTAAGTTACTCAAACAACACAGAAAAGATGACTTCTTATGTTTGATAACCATTATTCACCAGTGTGTCACCTCCTTTCACAAGCTTTGATCATTTTAAGCTTCTTAATTTAATCAACACAAGCACATGGTGTCCTGCTATCACAAACAAAACAAAGAGTAGAGCTACCAGACTATATTTAGTCCTCTTTTACTTTAATTATTTTAATATCCATTGTGGTTAATTCACTAAATTGATTAAATTGAAAGTGTTGGGGCTTGAATGCTCAAAGCGTGGAGACACTAATCCCTCAATAGTGGTTTGAATTGTGAACAGGCAGCATTGGCACAGGTTGATAACGGTGATGTAAACATCCATAAAGGTGTCAACTAACGGTCACTAGCTACTTTTATCGACTGGTTGTGTTATTTTGGTGCATTGAGATCTGCTGTGGTTAAAACTCAACAGTCAGTGAAAGGAATAATGTTTGATTATTTTAAAATAACGACTGCGCAGACAAAAATGTACCACTGAATGATGTTGTAGCTCCCTGCGATGTTAGCCTAATAGGCTACCTGGTATCAAAGGGAAAAATGTCCTTAAAATATATGAACCGTTAAAACCGTTAGGAAACAAACACGGCTCGAGGACATAGTCGTTTATCTTAAGGTTCATGCGACTAAACGTCTGCACGTATTGTTTATCCGTTTATGAGCATCACACATGGAAGAAGATGAAAGGCAACGCTAATGCTAGCTAGGCTAACATTCCTTTGCCAATATGGCTGCCTTTGCCCCTTTAAATCAAATTGTCTGCCTTGATTATACCTCCATCACAGGCGGTTTGGAGAAAAATGTGACTGGATGTATGCTAGCAACGAGCAAAAACGATCTGTGTGGAGACAAGAGGAGGAGGAGGGGGTTCAACAACATGCATCTACCGCGGCTATGGCAAACACGCTTATCGCTAAAGAGGGAGAGCAAAGGAGCAGCACAGATTTTGATGCCGAGTCGAGAGATGCAGGGGAATAATAACATAAAATGGCAATACCTTCAGCGTGTCCCATTCTAAACACATACACCAGCCAGCAACGTTTCCTCGTTTAATCTAAAAGGGGGTAAAAATAAAAAAATAATCCAGTAATTTAGATAAAGCGCAGGCCTTTTCCTTTTCGTTTTAACGCAATTCTCCACAGAGAGGAGGAGGGGGTGTTACGCTATCTGGTCGCTGCCCAATCCCAAAGCTTGGCTCTTCCTCAGTGTAGGGGCTGGAGCATTTAGAGAAAACCCTGCTAACGTTTCACACAGATATTTTCAATTCTCGACCCCCTCCAGTGCGCAGTCTTCTTCTTAATAATAGTCTCTAGCTCCCTCTTCCTCTGGTCTAACAAAAGCGCCCAGCCTTCTCAGTCCCAGGCCTGCTCAGTCGGATCCAAGCTCAGCGCCAAACCCCACATCGGACCGAATGGGTTATAATCGGGAGCACCGCTGGATGTGTGGTTCATCCCTGTTAGCAGTGCCTCAACGGGAATAGAGTGTGGGCTTGAGAAAAAAAAGGAGAAGAGGATCAAACACTCGTGATAGCAGTCACACCTACACTAATGTGAAACAGGAAATTCGTGTTATTTTAGGGAGGGTACAAGGAGGATGTCTAAAACAATCCCCCCAAATCTAATTTTAAAATCCTCATAATTACACAATAAAAAAATTGTTGCAACCAGTATTAAATAATTGTTTTGATTTTTTTTTTCACCCTGACCACAACGCGATGCAGTACTGTAGTGACGTTTGCACCAGCGTCTCTGATTGGGTTTTATACGCCTCCTCGCCTGATCTAGAGCTGAGAGGAGAGTAAAGGAAGTACAGACCCCTCACTCTGTCCTTTTTCCTGGATCTTGCAGTTTTTAACAGGGGTTACCAAACTATACCATGTATTGCATTGGCATTGACATTACGATGGAGAATATATATATATATATATATATATATATATATATATATATATATATATATAGTGCTTAACAAATTTATTAGACCACCTGTCATAAAAACGAGAAAACAAATATTTTAGAAATCTTTCAGAAACTTGATTACAACTAAAAATGTTATTGTTATTTATTTGGCAAATAGCAAACTGAAATAACTAAATAGTCCTTTTTTACACATAATAACCAAAAAACTTCATATTTTGTCTGGCCTCCTTTGGCCTTGAGAACAGCTTGCATTCTTGCTGGTATTGTTTTTATGTCATTTTCCACAGTCTCTTTAGTTATTGAGTTCCAAATAGTTTCTAGCTGTTCCCACAGACTTGCTTTAGATGAAACTTTTGTGCAATCAATCTTTGAATCTACTAAATCCCAAATTTGTTCAATAGGATTCAAATCCGGACTTTGACTTGGCCAGTCCATCAGTTCCAGTACTCCACATTCCTTTTTCTTGGTCAAATAGTCTCTGCACAGCTTTGAAGTATGTTTGGGGTCATTGTCTTGTTGGTATATGAACCCACGACCAATCAGATTCAGTCCAGAAGGGATTTCATGATGCACTACCGTTAATTTTCACTAATTTGCCCACGCCGTATCAACAAATGGAACCCCATACCATGATAGAGTCTCCACTACGTTTCACTGTGGGTGCAATGCATCCGGCATCAAAACGTTCTCCAGCTTTTCTGCGAACACAAACACGACGATGCTGACCCAAGAGTTCAAACTTTGACTCGTCTGTCCAGAGTACCTTCTTCCAGTCATCAACAGTCCAGTGTTTGTACTCCCTGGCAAAGCTGAGGCGTTTCTGGATGTTTGCAGGCCTCAATAATGGCTTCTTAGCCGCTATTCTTCCCTTTAAGCCTTGCTCCGTCAGTCGTCTGCTTATGGTCATTCTGGAGACTTTCTCAGACTCTGATCTAGAAGCATTTATCTCTGCCTGAAGACCAGCAGTGATCTTCCTTCTGTCTCTAGTACTTCAGATCTTGAGGTGTCTGACATCTGCTTCAGTTAACTTTGGTTTCCTGCCTCTTCCTTGGTGCATTTTGTAAGTACCAGTCTCGGCAATTGACTCCAAAGCATACTTGACCACACTGTGAGAACACTTTATGTCTTTCCCTATTTGTCTCAGAGACCATCCAGCATTATGAAGTGCTTTAATGCGGACTCTGTCATTTTCAGTGAGCTCTCCACGTTTTACCATTTTGAACAGGAATGAGGAATTTCAAACTGAATTCACCTTTTTATACCCAAATTTGAGCCGGCTCACTGGGCTTCTCTGAGAAGTCCGAAATTAATCAAACATAACATTCAACCACTAAAACTCATTTTTCTGTTCAGGAATGCAAGTAAATAACTATAATTTGACATATTAATCAAGAAATGATAATGTGCTTTACTATTTTTTCAGTTTTTTTGTAAATCAGTAAATTTGAAAATTCATGGTTAACAATAATAATTATATTTTAGCATTAAAAATATCATTTGGGTTAAAGAACTTCTACATATTGGTGTATTAACCATTGCAGAAACATAAAAAATGATTTTGGTAATTACCAATGCTGTTAATTTAGGGCAGCTGTGGCGGTGGTCTAATAAATTTGTTAAGCACTGTATATATATCCACTACTTACATCAGTCTTTGTAATTCCTCCTTTAAAAATTCAACATTAAATTTGAAAGAAAGTCAGAAATTAAAGTAAATCTAAAGACTGGCAAAGAAAAAAACATTGATTTCAGTATACAATGATTAATAACACCAAAAAGTCACGTGTTAAGGTATTATTGCCCAAATAATAATTTTGGTTTGTTTTATTCTCCCATTTTCCAACCTCTATCTTTCACAACAACCCCTCTACCACCCCTTGGCAACCCCCCTTGGGGTTGAGACCCTCCATGTAAAAACATTTTACACATCACTATTTGTGTGACAGTTTGTAGATAAAGATGGGCTAAGGTAAGACCAGTATTGCAAGGAATGGTCAGCTACTGTAGTAGTCATAGTACTGGGCTGTTGTAGTTCATCTGTTTGAGAAAACTGAGATGTTAACAAAGAAATGGGGGACTATTTTTCTGAACATATCATGGCTGTTTGTATACTAACAAAAGGCATCTATATCGCTGCTTTTCCATGGTGGTGCACCCCGATAATGATATATTTAGCCTGCTGCTGGAAAACATAATTACTTAAGGCTTTGTTATTAGCTCTGGGGTCTTCATTTCACAGATAACATTCTTGCACTCAGATCTCATGATAACAGACTGAGAATAGGCCTAAAGGAAGTACATCTAAAATTTATGACTAGCTGGCCCATATATGCGCTACAGTACATATGGCATGGCCTTTTGTCCTTTGGTACAGTCAACGTTTGTGACTTCTCCTCCTTTTTGCCCACAATACCTGAACACTTTTGTATATTTAATGCTATAAATGTTTGAATGCACAGTAATTTATACGCATTAAAAGCAGCATGATGTACACTAATCCCCATAGTCTAGTGTCATGCCCTGAAGATTTGTAGTTTTATTGTGCATATTTTTACACAAAGCTGATTGGATTTAGCATGTTTTGAATGTTAACCAATTTTTGTTCAATATGATATTGCCTTGTGAAATCCAATCTACAGAAGTCTTCTTGTTGCAAGTTAGTCCCAGACTTACGTTTTCTTCTGGTTTGGTTCATTAGTAACTAACTGTCATGTAAGTAAGTCACTAACACTATTTCTCTCTCTTGCTTGCAGTTTGGAATCTCACAATGTTAGAAATAGAAGGATATGTGAATTAACTTTTTCTGGGAGCAAAGTTAACTTTTTATTTCTATGGCTAAAAGTGGTTGAAGCCTGCACTGGGGGGAAAGTGGCGTATTTTTCTTTCACATCACTTGTTACTATATGAGGTCCAAAAGTTGTACAGTGATTAAATGTCTCACAAAGCCAACCAGCGTGTATCTCTAATTATTTGCTATCTACTTTTCAAACAAATTACTCCAGCCTCAGTGTGGATGTCAAATATAATCTCAAAGCTTCTCACAGAAAGATTTTAAGATAACCCAGTCTATTTTTAACACTACAGAATTGAAGATAAAAGACAAAGGGAATTTTGAATTTTGAAAATTGGATATCAGTGGGAGAAGAAACAATAAAGTTATTTTAAAAATCCATATTTCTAAATATGTGTATATCTATATATATACACACACACACATATATGTGACCAAAGAAAAGGATACAAATATGTTCAAAGTAGTAACTTATACTCTATCATCGTAGCAACTAAATTAAAAAACCGAAACACAATTTTATTCAATGAATTTCAAGGTTCCCTCAAAAATAGATCATAGGAGGCAAAAAATAGCAGATTGAAGTATGCTTTTGCTTTTCTATTGAACGGAACTTGGGACTGATTTTTTTTTAAGCAACGAGTAACTCATCTTTCAGAATCTATGATCTTCGAAGGGGGCGAGCACAACATCCACGCATGTACAGTGTGACCTTTCAGTGCAGCTGCCTGCGAAGGCTGCGCGAGCAGAGTCAACGGTCGGGAGCAGGAACACGACGCATCCAAAGGCTTTAACTATATAAACCCACCGTAAATGGGTTTATTACCACACCAGTCGTTACTCTCGCCACTCCCGTATACCTCGAGTGATTGTTGTGGATGGATTATTTTATTCACGTCTCACCAAGAAGCCTTAACAACGCCCAGTCAGCAGCGGCAGCCATAGCTCCGTCATTGACGCTGGAGGTTAGTGGGCTCGTCATCTGCGGACTGCCATTTCACCAGCTAGCCTAGCTAGCCGCAAGCTAACTGGCTAACCGGCTAGGCGAGATGAGGGACTTAGCTAGCTGGTAGTGAAATGCTAGCTAACGTGAACCTAGTGTACCTGTAACTTCCGTATGTTTCTGGAGTATTCTTATTTGGATAGTTTCAGCGGTGTTTGGTATTTTTGTTTGGGCGTCGATTCAGTGGCTGACTATCGTAATATTGCCGATATTTGCTGAGTTCAGCATCAAGTAACGTCTATTAAAAGCTAGCTAAGGCTATGTTACCATAGAAGGAGTCCCTTGTTGTAACATATAGACCCATTTTTTCTGTTATAATTCTTGGTTTGAGCCTTTGTTGGTTTTAATTAAAATATCTTTAGAGTTAAGTGGACCCGGTGTGATGCGGTGTATGACAGACATGTAACGTGAACGCGGTGGGCTGCCGCTGCGTAGTTACATAATATTGAACTAACGTTGACACGCTGTTCTGTGGGGTTCATGCTCATGTTAGCTACTTTATAGTTTGTCATTCGTAGTCATCTTTCAAAGCAAAGTTCCCATATTACTGTCTTTAGTTGTTCTGGATTGGGCAGAAGTTGTTCGCATCGAGTACTTTTCCATTCAGCCTGTTGCTGCACCATACTAGTGAAATGTAATAAGACACCTGCACGCTCTCTCTCTCTCTGTCCCTCTCCATGTGTCCAACAGGATACCGTAATCTGCTCCTGCAATGGCCGTCTTTAGTCATCAGGTGCTCCTTGCAGTCACACGAACTAGGTAAGTAATTAGCACATGGCTATACATGACTTTAAGATGCTGTTAAAGTAAAGCAGGAGGTCTGGCGATGTAAAGCATGCGGTTTCCTTCAAAGTTTAGGTACATGAACAACTGGTTCTCTTCCTAAAGTTTAGTGGTTGTAATTACAGGCTCTAGGGTGCATTCTCAGTTGTGTTTTGGTAAAAAGCACCGGGTTGTCTCTGTTTACATAGTGTCTGATGCAGTGAAGCCTGTTTATTGTAAAATATTATAACCTAGTCTTAAGATAAACACAAACAATTGGTTTCTACTGATGACGCAAGAGTAAAAACGGTCCTGTAAAACTGGACTACCAGAGTGAGACCTCCAGGAAGCACAGTTTGCTTCATAGTGGCAGCTGATAAGATGGATTTGTTCCTTTTTTCAGACTTAAAATTTCAACATGATATTCCCAAGAAAAGTGGTCACATCCTTACACAACTCAGTATTACATTACAGTTAGGCAACAAGGGTATGTAAACCATGGTAATACAATACATACCAGATATTTTTCAGCCAACTGGAAGACTTCTCCTTATTTTTGCAGTAGTGAATTATTTTTTTTTTTTATATTCAAAGAAAGAATTACTGTTCTGGTTTGTAACAGTAATAAGATAAAAAATACAGAAATAAAAAGACACGCCATTAATGTCAAACTTTGACATTAATTTGTGTTTTGCATTTACATTGCATTTCTTGTCCATTTTTCTTTGAACCACATGTGTAGCTGTACAATCCAGATGAAAAAAAAATAGCTTGATGAAGAGTTTAGAAAATGAATTGTTTATCAATAGTATCTATGGAAGTATTGAGCAAAGTACTCAGATCTACATTAAAACTATCTCTCTAAGGCATCAAGAGGAAAAAGCAACGACTCAGAAATAAAAGCTTAAAAATGAAAACAATGAGACTTTAGTAAAAGAAATAATTTTAAAAACAAACAATAATGTTAAAAAACAATCAAGGAGGAGAAAAGACACTTGAATAAAAATACCCATAAGATATCACTGACTTTGCTTATCTTCAGACTAACCGTTTAGGGACTTGTTGTTCATGTGTCTTTTGAATTTTAAATATAACCAACAACTTACTAAGCAGTTGTATGCAATGTGTGCCATGACTGTATAATATATCTATATATCTATATCCAGACTCCATGATACTTTGTGTGAATTCTGGGTGGGACTTCCTGTTCATTCTGTCACTGAAAACAGAGCCAGTGTTTTTTATAGATGCTCTAGACGCTAATCCTGATTATAAGGGTGATTCAGAGATTAAAATGTGTGAAGATCATCTGTTAGACCTCATCAGGATAATGTGATTATTTGTCTGCCTTCAATTATCAAGGAATTAGAGGACAACATGAAGAAATGGCCCCAAACAATGTGTACTAGCATATTTAGCTAATTTTATTAGCTCCATATTTGTATACAGTAGTCACTTTTTTTAAAAGGTGTTGGGACAAAACATAAGATACTTTAAAGCAGATGAAGAGCCCAGTCAAAGCCTTAACATTTCACATCACTACCCTTGGGTTTAAGTTTCAGATTCGTTTGTCCTGCTGTTAGCAAGTGGCTAACGGTGCATCATACTTAAATGTGCATGTACAGTTTGCACAAAAACACAGTAACTCAAATGGTTCACTGCTGTTTCCTTCAAAACAAGCACTGTGAAAGTTCAACATGACTTGAGCATGTATGCATATGCATCATAACACATTTTAGCCCTTTGAAATTCTCATTATTTAACAAATCAGTCAATCTGCTAAAATGCGATTTTACTGATACCTTTGATTGGGGGTCATGTGGGGCAGCTCTTCAGGTTGGAAAACAATGCATTCGGACAGGAAACAGCGTTTTTAACACAGCCTTTTTAGCCAAACACTTAATTTCATATAGCTGTATTTGTAAAACTGCAGACATCTGAACAGGCACTAGAATGCTACAAAGACATTTAAGAAAAAAAGGAAGCAGTGTTTGCTAAATTTTTTTGGCAAATTCCTTTCAAAACAACCTCAGTCAGTGGTGTTGCCACCACTTTAAGCTTCACTTAAAAACACATCTACAGTAGCACCCATAATTGTTTAACAGCATTGATTTAAAGAGACAATTGATTACTATTACTCGACAAAGTGCTGTCTATCTCAAGAGGTTCAAGTCTCCTGAGAAATTGAAGTGACAAGTGTTTTTAGATGCACCTGAATAGAAAGGCCAAAGTAGATTTTTATATATATTTTATAGCAATCAGCAAATTAAATCACAAGTTTTTATACTGACTTCATCTGTTAACCATGCCCTCATAACCTTGTAGCATAACCTGTAACAGTAACTGCTTGTGAAGTGGTTCAGTTGTATTGACATGTGAACACTTTGATGCTCACACTACACAGGTGGTATTTTACCTACTCAGCTAGTTAACCATTAAACAGAGACATAGGACGAACAGCTTATATAACCAGGTGGAATAGTTTTTTTCTTTTTAAAAGTGCTGAACATGCAGACAATAAGAAGCATTGAGTTAGACAGGGTTTCAAGATAAAATGGCTTGCAAATATGAATGAATTAATGAACGAAAGAAATTTATTTCAGTTTACTTGCACAAATAAAGCAATTTACAGGATCAGTGTGAAACTTCTAAATTTCCAAGCTAACCGAAAGGGTGTAGGCAGAAGCTAAAGCTTATTATAGCCTACCCCTCTTATTTTACAAAAACATAACCATCACAGAAATAATTGCATAGCAAGAACAATGCTGATGTATTGTTGTTTACATTCATTAGAAATTTATGCATAACATATTCATATTAACTTACATTTTCCACATGTATTTCAAAACCAGTTGATTTTTATACAGTCTTTTGAGCCTTATTTTGGTGGCTGTGAATATATCCGACCTGCCCAAGTAATGTCGGTTTGTGGGAAACACACACACAACATTTAGACTTCATAGTGAATTTAAAAAAGTACTTGCTTGATTTTTATATATATATATATATATATATATATATATATATATATAAAACGAAATATTTATTTTGAGGCTGTTATATCTTTTATAAAAGAGGACAGTGGGTAGTCAGAAACTTGTTGAGGGAAAAGTGTTAGGAAAGACATGCAGGTAAGGAGCTATGGCTTCTATATGGCCTTCCTATGATCAAAAAACATGAGCGATGGCAATTATTTATGTTCTAAACAGCATTTCAAAACTCTGTAGTATAACACCTAAGTACAAGTTGCCCTTGAATAAACACCTTGTTACTTGAGGATGATAACTAGACACTGACCTTTTTGACATTAGCTTTGTACATTTTTCCTTATAGAGATACACCAATTGTATTTAAAATTAAAATAAAAAACAGGGCAGATTCAAATTATTGTGTCAAAAATAACAATTTAGCCTATGGTGGATACCAATGTGTTTTTCATTCTTTCTAACACCCCCACAATGCCAACGTTTTCTTTCTCATCTCATCACTCATGTCATCCAGTGTTAATTTTGGCAGCTATTTTTTATTTTAGTCTCAGTTTTAGTCCTTAAATCAAATGCATTTTAGTTTTAGTCACATTTTAGTCATTTCTATCCTTCTTAGTTTTAGTCTAGTTTTGGTTGACGAACACTCAAAACATTTTAGTCTAAATTTTGTCCATAAAAAGTCCTCACATTTTAATCTTTACTTTTAGTCCAAGCACTTATTTTCTTGCCTTATTCTGGTACCAAATCATGTTAGTGTTTTCTGTACACTCTGTCAAACCTGGGGTCCCTGTCTCCTACAGCTGAGAAGCAGAATAGCTATAGAAGCATTATTTTTTGACATATTTACTCACAGTGGAGAAATATCAGGGATTTCGAATGTCCGACAAAAACTACATTACATTTTAGTCTAGTTTTAGTCATCTTGACAAAAAATAAACTTATTTTTAGTCTGTTTTAGTCATCACAGATCTATTTTTGTTAGTCTTAGTGTAGTTTTTGTCATGGAAAAAAAGGCTGTGGATGAACATTTTTAGTCATAGTTTTAGTTGACAAAATTAACCCTGATGTCATCACCCGTGAAAACAGAGCTGACTTTGTTTAACATGTCCCATCCTCTGCCTAATAATAAATCTGTTCTCTGAATTATCTGTTAGTTGTGTTAAAGGCAAACGTTAAATTGTTAGGACACAACAGGTAAACATGTGTTTATATCTGTTCATGCCCACATTATTTGCCAATGGCTGCTGTTTGTCAAAAGGGCCTGATGCATCTGTATATCCCTATTTACTTAAGTCTGTACAGTGCATTCAGATAATATCCACAATAGAGCCCGACTGATTGATCATCGGGCCAATTAATCCGGCCAATTATAGCATATCACAGATTAATCAACATCGGCTGATATGTAGCTGATATATGAACTTATTTGCTGCACGGAGGTTTTGTCGCCATGCTCCTGTGTGTGTGTCCCTGCTGAACTCAGCCTGAGTGCCTGGCCCCTCCCCCTCACACACAAACAGCTCTCTCTCCCCCATTCAGGCCAGGTCCACATGGAGATGAATTCAAAAGTATATGCAAAAGTTGTTTTTCGTATCGGCGTTTCATCCACACGGAAATGGCGTTTTGGGCGACTGTCAATGACTATAAATATGTCAATATATCAATGAAAATAACCTAGTAACTCAAAAATGTTTTTATTTAGTAATATTTTTAATCATTGGAGAACTTTTGGAAGGAGGTTACAGCATTATTTATAATATAAATGTAATTTATTCAGCCTATTTATTTTAATACAATTTAATTTTAAAATTAAAATTACATTTTATTTATTTGCTTCAATTACCGTACCGAAAACATACTGAATCGTGACTTCAAAACCGAGGTACTTACCGGACTGAAATTTTTCTGTACCGTTACACCCCTAATTCAAACCCCAGCAGTTGATCATTTAAAACCCATTTCTTCTGAGTTTATTTACAATTATCACTTGATTAAACACAGTAATTAACTACAAAGGACACATGACAGTAAAACACAATGTTAAGTGGGACAAATTACCAAAAAAGTTGATACTCCTGTATGATGATAATAACATCTTGTTTGTACAGAAAAATGGCAGACAATTTATACATTTAAAAAGCTGTAACAAGTTACAGAGGGTTTGGTTTTTAAGTTTAGGTTATTGTAAAGTATTTGATGGCTATCAAGAAAGGGGCTTTTTGTAGAATAAATTAAATGTCTTTTAGATTCCCTATGGAAATATTAGAAGCTTTTAAGAAAAAAACCTTCAGAAACTTAATAAATCAAACAGTTTTCAAAAATCCAACTATGTCATGCCTGTCCACTCATAGATTTGAGAGCTACTATTTATTTCTCTTACTTTTCTGCTTACATTTCCTGCAGGATATTATGTAATAACTAACCAGTTTTTCTCATCTCATCTACAGGGGATCATATCTGTTATCCAAGAGGCAAAGCTGCTCGTCTTTGTCTTCCAAAGCGTATCTCCACATAGACCCTCCTCGCCACAGCTCGTCCTTACTCACTCTCAGGCACTCCCGCTATGGCTATCCCCACTGTTACAGAGGCCACGCTCTCAGCCGTAACCACAGCTCCGCCCTGCTCACCCGCTCTCTGCACAGCACAGGTGTGTGGCTCCAGGACATAAAGCCAGAGGACACTAAAGCGTCACCAGCCGCCACACAAGATGCTACAAAAAAGGACTCGGTTGTTGCTGCAGCAACACAGCCCCAACCTCCATCAGCTCCCGCTCCAACGTCTGCCACCACTGCCACCACTACAGCGGCCGCTGTCCCTTCAGCGCAGGAGAGGGCAGTGGTAAGAAAGGCTCTGCATCTCAGGATTGTGGATGAATTAAAGCATTACTACAATGGCTTCCGGTTACTTGGGATCGACATCAAGATTGCTGGCAGGATGGTGTGGAGGCTGCTGCATGGACAGTTGCTCACACGCAGGGAGAGGAGACGGGTAAGATAAGCTAAATCTATGCAATATGGGTTTACAGTATTCAGTCTGTGCTCTGTTCAAGGATTTCTTTATCTTCAAATGTAATCCCTTGTAGAGTCAGGGATTTACATGATTTATGGTCATTACATTTTTGTCATACATAAACAAAAACCAAGCCTTTATAGCCGTGGGAGAAGCCAAGACAAAAATTGTATTGTAAAATGTCAGACAAGAACACAACTGCCTACATATTATGGCAAACATGAAGCCGCTTTTACCTTTTCTTAAAACTCAGCACATCAGTAATTAAAGATATTTTACTTACACATGTGGGTCTTAAAGCTGTATACACTGATCATAATGTATTTTTTCTATTTAAATAAGTACACCTTCACATTTCTGATAGCGTTATTGCTGAAATAAACACAAAGTAATTGCCATCCCTAAATTTGTGCTGGTAACAATACCAGCTATTGAATATTTAACTTTCTAGGCTGTTGATCAGAGGAAACCAATTCTCAACATCAAATTGGGTTTTGTGGTCTGCAGTTTTCCTTAAATTTGGAATTAATGATCATTCATATTTTAATAGATGTCAAATATGTACAAGTTGAGATACACAATATACATTTTATCGATTTTGTCTGACAGTTCTAATTCTATATGTAATGTCTAAAAATCTAGCTAAAAATAATCAGAAATTTTAAGAGCTTCATCCTTATACAATTTTCAAATTATTTGATTGCCTGTAGCTAAACCTAATTCTAGACTCCTATTTTTGTCCCATATGAAAAGCTATGCTTCAGAGAAACCATTACAAGACTTGTTTTATATTGAATATGGCTCAAAGTAAATTCAAAAACAGATCTTTGGCTGTTCATTAATTCTGTTTCACATCAGTGCTGAACTGCTTTTTAGGTTTTTATAAGGTATTATTTTATCTTGTACCAAACCATCTTTACTCACAGGAATTTAAAGTCTCTGTTCTTCCTCTCTCCTGGTCTTTTTTATTGATCTTATGTTGCCCTCAGGTCACAGCAGAGTGTCTGTCTGGCTCATTTATAATTGTCTGGTTTCTTTTTAGTCATGACAGAAAACTCAGCTCGTCTTGTTAGTCTTCCGCTAAGTTGTGTCAGTAAAATCAGCAGGACATGATTTATGGTTTAAGTGCTCCTTTTGTGTTTTTCACACCCTAACGTCAATAAGGAATGTGTACAGTGTGTTCCCTATGTCGTAGTGTAATGCTGCAGCAGCATGGTTTGCAGCAGTGTGGTGAGGGGAGAGACTGACAGTTCTGTAAATGATAGTTTTCTAAGCTTTTTTAAACTTTCAGTGTGTTTACCACCTTATTCAGCTGACAGAAAGTAATCTGGTAATCATTTAAGATGCTTTTAAGTCAAATCCTGAACAATACTGACAGCATTTATGCCGTGAGAATAAGCTGCTTTGTTTTAGCAAACTGAAACTTGATGATTCAGTGCTATTGTTAGGACAAAACCAATCATTTCACTGCAACTGTTAGCTCCAGATAGGTCTAGTTTGTTTCCTTTTCGAGTCAAGGATCAATAATGAAAGTAAATGTAGTTGCCCCGGTCTCTTTCACTTTAAACTCCTGAGCCTAGGCTTATTGTAATCTTGGTACATGGCGCCCTCGATTTAAAGGAATATAAGGCCAAAAATAATGCTTTGTATGTCTTTAAGGAATGCAAATCAAAGGGTTTGTTTCTGATGGAATTAACTCTATTTTAGTTTTTCATTTTTTCTTTGATTGTTGACTTTTAAACTAGAACTTTATAATTTTGTTAATCTCTAAAGCTAAAGCGTCACTAAAGCTAAAGTGTCACTAAAACTGCTGGCTTTCAGTGTTTTTGTCTTTGGACTCTAGAGTTTGACCATACATTGCTGTATGTAATTGTGATTTTGCTAACTATTTTGCGAGTCTTCAGTATGGAAATGTGTTCTTTTTTCTGTGTATTTTTTATGTAAAAGTAGTATCTTCACACTCAACCTTTTACAGTACAACTGTTCTTCTAACTGTGTGTACATCTGAGCACATTTAAGCAGAAACAGAAGGGAATATTTGAATACACTGTAAGTAACATTAGCTTGAATTATTTATTAAAAGGCATGGGAGGATTTCCCCTCAGTTGTGAAGGGAAGAAGGGAAAAAGAAAGTAAACATGTTAAAAAGTAAAAATGTTAAAAAATGTTACAAAAATGGAGTCCAGCCTTATAGGTTTGATATACTCAATCAGTTTGGTCAAGATTCTGTAATAGCTTTCTTTTGGGAAATGTGTTTTAAACAAGTTCCAGGTACTTTTTTACAGTTATGAAACACTGATCACATGTTGTGGTCGACTGATGTGATCTTGGTTGTTTCAGTGGAACATGAAAGTGTTGTTCACCATCTACGAACATTTATGAGTTTCAAACTGAGTTGTAGATTTTCTTTCTTTCTCTTCTAGCTCTATGCAGGTTTCAGATGTCTCTTCATGGAGTAGAGACACTGGTAGATCATTGGAAAAGAACATAGTGTCACTGCATGTCACTGACTAATGTATATGTGTGTGCAGACTTGGTGACCTAAGCAGTCCACATACCATGGTAAATCTATATTTGGGCTATTTTAAAAGAGAACTGGCAGAGCGTCAGGGCACGTGTAGTATATCTTACATGTTGACATGCATCAGGAGACCACCTACTTTTGTGTCATTACAGTCGTTTTTCTTTGTGTTACCAGCTGATGAGGACCTGCGCCGACCTCTTCCGACTAGTTCCCTTCATGGTGTTCATCATCGTTCCCTTCATGGAGTTCCTCCTGCCTGTCTTCCTCAAACTCTTCCCAGAGATGCTGCCCTCCACCTTCGAGACAGAGTCCAAAAAGGCATGTGTTCATGTACACAAAGACGCACACACCCTGCCGCCGCCTGCATGACCTCCCAGCAGGGTTCATGATGATTATATAACCTGTCAGATATGTCTGCTGATCTAAGAAGCTCTGTCCACACAGGCACATGACTTTTACTTATCTAGGTGATTTACTAATTTAGATTAGTGCAACATAAACAGGCTTACAAAAAGCTTCAGAAACCCAGGCCTGCTCTTTCAAGAGCCCCCTATTTATTCTTCTGTTGTTTCATTAATTAAAATGTTCCTTCATTCCTTTTGTTAACATTTAATCTCCTGCAAAAGAAAAGCAGCAGGTCTCTGTTCTTGGTCCAGTCAGCCTGTCAGCTCCGATGTTCTCTGGTCTTTCTGGCTGAATGATTCACGGATATGCTCCTGTGCTTCTGGACAGCTTAGACGTGTCCAGTCTCTGAAAATATGACTTTACATAGGAAGGAAAAAAGGATGAAGGCATGTTATGATGGAAGATAAGAGTATGATGACCAAATCAGGTGGGAAATACCGGGGAGAAATTAAAACATTGGAAAAACAAGATTTCATGTGAAATACATGCCTTTCTTTTAAATGAAAATACAAATAAAAAAAGCCTTTAAATCGTTGTCAGGAGTTGTATATTATTCAAATCAATTCTCTCTGATGGATTGGATCAATTTTAGTCTGTTTTCCATCTTTGGAGCCACCAGCGTATCAGGTTCTAAGTTTTATGTTATGATTGTAGTAAAACATTCTTTATTTCTTCATGTTACAATATCTTCAACTGAACTGTTGTATGAAGCTCTGAGAATGTAATCTTTGGTGTAGAAATCAGTCACTGATAACAGTATATGTTGTATTTATTGCAACTATTGCTGTGTCCAAAGTATCTATATTTTCATATTAACTGTTTGTTTCTTCTTACAGGAGGAGAAGCAGAAGAAAGGTCTGGCGGCTAAGCTAGAATTGGCCAAGTTTCTCCAAGAGACTATTGCTGAGATGGCTCGAAGGAATAAAGCTAAAGCTCTGACTGAAGATGAGACGCAGCGCTTCTCCACATATGTTCAGAAGGTAGATTAGAAAAGGCTAAGTAAAAATCAATGGTAGCCCTTGCACCCATAATATACTGCTTGAATTATGTCCAGTTGATCAGTAAAATCTGTCTTATTGATGCTTCTTGATGTCTCTTGTGTTCTGTACTCGGTATGATCTGAATGTTACCTGTCAGACTTCTATTTTTTTAATCTAATACTTGAAAGCTTTAATGATAAATGCAGTTGTACAAAAAGAAGGTAAAACCTTTTTAAAGATTGCCTTAATAATCAAACATGCAGTCTTAAATCTTTTAAGTGATATATTAAGGACTCTGTGTTCCTCTCAGGTTCGAGGCACAGGGGAGCAGCCCACCACAAAGGACATCGTCCGGTTTTCCAAGCTGTTTGAGGACGAGCTTACGCTGGAGCACCTGGAGCGCCCCCAGCTGGTGGCTCTGTGTAAACTGCTGGAGCTGCAGCCCATCGGCACCAACAACTTGCTGCGTTTTCAGTTGATGATGCAGCTCAGGACCATCAAAGCAGATGATGAGGTGAGGCGGAGTACCTGGTAATTTTTGTAGCCACTGACTGTTTTGATTATTAGATAGTCATAAATAAAGGTCAACTCTTTTTACAGACTATCTTCAAGAAACTTGAAGTATCATTGTAAAATGTTGACCTTCTTATGTTGCCCTATTCACATTTTAAAAGAATACATGCATATTTTACATATAAGTGAATGAAAAGAAATATGCAACAATGTGCAATCGTAAGTGTTGCCAAATTTGAGAAAAAGTCAGAAAGAATGTACACTTTACTGGTGACTTGTATTATAGATATTTAACTTGATAAAGATTTGAATAATTATACTTCTGGATGTAGAGTCACTGTCATATCTCAATCTTGTGTGTTGTCACAGATGATTGCAGCAGAAGGTGTGGCAGCTATGAGTGTGTCAGAGTTGCAGGCTGCGTGTCGTAGTCGTGGGATGAGGTCTTTGGGTCTCACCACTGACCAGCTACGCCAGCAAATGCAGCAGGTGAGCAGCTGGACACTGATTTTTAGCTTTTGTTAGTTCTATGTATTACATTGACTAAGATGAAGATAGGCTTATGATATTTTACTCATATTATTTAAAGAAGCAAGAAGACTTGCAATATGTGTTTGATGAATCAATTTTTCTTTTAGTGGCTGGATCTTCACTTGAAGGAGAATGTTCCTCCATCACTGCTGCTGCTCTCTAGAGCCATGTATCTGACCGACCTCAAACCAAAACCCCCAGTCATCCCACCTGTTCCCAAACTCGAGGTTCGACCTTTACACACTACTTACAGACTGTACTGTTACATATTCACTTAGAATGTACAGCTTAGAGAAATTCATTCTCAGCTTAACATTTATGCTGTTTAAATAGCTGGTATGTAGGTCCTGGTGTTGGGTACACTCTGTGTTTGATCTTTCTGTAGGGGAGCAAGAGTGGTTTCATAACTACTTCTTTTGTTTCTGGGTTGGAAAATATAATGCCAACCATTACTCACCATTATTATCGCCATTGCTGTTACTTTCACATGACGAAACTTGATAAAACATGGTGAAGTAGTTCTCATCAAAGCTTCCAAAATCAGAAAGAAGCATTCATATAAATGTGTAAAAAATGTGTGTACCATCATACATGACAGAGAAAATAAAGAAAGTTGTAAATGTACAAAGTATATAACATAGTTGGTCTAATTCCTAAGATTATCAGATATCAACATTTTTTCTCAGATGGTTTCTTTTGATTCATAATCTGAACAATCATAAAAGCTCTAAGAGTCATGTGTGGGGACTTAAAAATCCAGTTTGGTCATTATTTTGGGCAGTATATGTTTTCCACAAAAATACTGTGTCAAATCTCTTAAATTGCATCCATGTAAATATAAATGCAAATGCTCTCTTTTATAAAAGTTTAACTACTGAAGACTAAATGTTTTGTGTATCACTCAAACCTGTTTTGAGGATTTGATTTACACAAATTGCACACAAATTAATAGTGAGGTCACACAGTAACAGCATTTGAATGTATTATATCCATGAAAGAAATGGCCACTTTGTACAGGAGCAGTCCAGTGTAGAAATGAAGGGGCAACTTCAAGATTTTAAGAAGGCTGTGTGAACAACAGCAGCCACTTATCAGGGAGTACACCAGAGTGAGGAGGTCTTTAGAAAAGTTTGGTCATCTTTTTATATGTTTGCTTTTATTTTCACAGAAAGCTCCTCCTCCCCCTCCCCCAGTGGAAAATACAGGAGCAAACACAACCTCAGTCACCACTGATATGTTGGCAGATCCTGCCATTATCATCAAGGAAAGACAGGTCAGTGTTCAGCACAAACATGAAATGCACAACACCACGAGAGGAGATGGACAGAGAGGAAACTGGGTCAGAAACATTTGATTCTACATAAGGAGGTTATGTTAAACTGATGAGGCTGTTTATGTAGGAAAACGTTGAATTATTGTGTTGTTCTGACTAAAACTGGACTTTTAGAATGCAAGTAAGCATGTTAGTTTGACTTAAATCATACTAAATCTAAGTTCTTGAAGTTGGACTGACACACCTAGATAATAAGGTTGGAGGTTGATTTTCTCTCACCTGTAAACCTGTGTACCTCAGTCAGACCAGACTGGCCTAACCATATTGGGCATGCTCCACATTCCCTGTGTTGGACTTTGACCCATAAGTCAATACGTATAAATGCTAAGGGTAGCAGAAGTTGTATTGTTGTCTGCCTTTGGTTATCATTGTAAGTGTACCAAAAGTAAAGTACAGAGTGTGTATGAAATTTAAGAAGCTGCGTAGTTGTTCGTGGTTTTGACTTTCAGCATACAGCTAGCTAGCTGCTTGCTAACTTGTTAGCAAGGTCAACTTGAAGAAGATCCGACAGTAACTAGCTGCCTACCACACCTACTGTAGTGGAAGCAGACAAGCTTCTGCTGTGGGTTTGTACTGGAACAAGGACAGTAGTCCCATCAGATATCCCAATATAACCATAGCTTGACTTAGCAGTGCATGTACAACATACTGATTATTTAAACCTGAGATATTCACAGATACAGAGATGCACAAATGTATGAGACATGAGAGTATTACAAGCAAAGTTTCTTTTAGCAGCCATCTTCACTTTTTTCACAGTTAATGCTTGTTGCTTATTTATGGAATCATAATCACGTCTCAGAGCAACCTTACAGTGTGAAAAACTGTTGATCCATGGATATACAACTGTTACTAAGCAACAAGTCAGCTCATCTCCAAGTTTGGGTATTTTTTAACGCAACAGACTAATATTTACTTTTTGATTAAGACATTCTCCAACTTCTAAAGGGGATTTATCTATATTTAAGGCATTAACTTGTATTCTTGTTTTTCACAGTCAGATTTTGTAACAGAATACAGTATATCTTTAAGTATTTGTATAAAATAAAGAAATATATCAATTTTTTGTATCTGCAAATACAAAGGTTCAGACATGAGAGAAATACTGAAACTTTCATCAAGTCTTGACAAGAAATAAAATATTTCTCTGTGAAATTAAAACCTTGAGTACCGCCTGACTATAAAACGCATAGTAAACAGGCTTGTTTGTCTTACCTCATGAAAAGTTTGAACTTGTGGAGGTGCATGGTTTTCCCATCTATAAATGTACAAATGATCAGAACCCATACATATAAACATGTGAAGTGATAGCATACCTAGGAACCTTTAAACCTTTTTGTTCTTTTGTTCTGTAGGTAGAGGAGTTGAGAGACAAGGCCCCTGTGATCTCAGACAAACCTCTGACTCCTGCTGAAGTCCTTCAGGTGAGCACCCATTTCTTCTTGAGATGTGTTGGATCCACAGAAACCAGTTTGAGTTTGATGCTACACACGACTTTATAATCCAGTTAACTCTTCCTGCCTAGGATCTTTTTCACATGACACGCTAATCTGTAGCTTTACAACTGCTGTTATGGAAGAGCAGCTGCAACACCAAACAGAGGTAGCTTGAATACAGTAGAGAACGTATGGACAATACTTGGAAATTGGTTTAAATAAATACAGTAGTTTTTTATTTTACAAGATGCCTCTATGAATGCAGAAATATTCTGGTGAAGTCAGAATAACATGTCTCAAGTTAATCTGTGTGAGGTTTAAAAATAGCTGATAAATATAGACCCAACACTGAGACACGCTTCTCAGTGATCTTCTTAAACAGACTAGTCGTTCAAAAAGATATTACGCCACATCAAACCTGTGTGCTGTTTTTCATGCAAAGTGCAGTTTTCTTATTATTCAATGACATGGTTTTTATTGTAATACCAGAAAATACTCATTTTCAAACACTTTCACCAGATATCTGTTTAATGTTTATTTGTATACAGGTACATCTCAAAAATTAGAATATCATGAAAAAGTTTAATATTTTTTGTCATTCATTTCACTCATTACCTGTAAGCCGTAATCATCGACATTTCAAAAAATAAAGGCTTGAAATATTTCACTCTATGTGTAATGAGTCTATATAATGTATGGGTTTCACTTTCTGAAATGAGTGACAAAAAATATTGAACTTTTTCATGACATTCTAATTTTTTGAAATGTAGTGTAAAGTTTCAAGTATGCAAACCTATAAAAGACAACACAGCTTTCATAATGGACCTTTTAAGAGTCATATATCTTAATAAAAAGCACGAGAGAAGGTACTGAACACAAACTAAACAACAAATAACAATAGGAAGAAAAAAACACTGAGGTATGAGAAATGTTATATAACATGACCTCAGATTTACAGGAAACAACAAATAGTCAAAAGTGGCAGAATCTGAGAGATGCTGCTGCATCAGTATGAAGAGCCATTCTGAAACTGATTTAAGTTCAAGTCAACAGCAGCTTAACACACCTCAGCAGGACAGAGATGAAATGTGAAACTTAAAGGAATCATCTTTTTTAATTTTGTAATATTGTGATACAATACCGTTATCGTCAAAGGCAAGAAAAATACTGTGATACAGTATTTAGGCCATATCACCCAGGCCTAAAGACCGATGTAACATTACATTTAATTCTTTCCTCTGCTGATAGCCATGGATGTTGACTTTGTGGTTCAAGCAAAAGTCTCAGACAGTTAAATGATTTTTTATTTAGAGAGCTCAGTAATTTGGGAAATTATCTCAGTGGTAAAGCACAAACAATCATTTGTTTTACTTGTGCTGTTGTACAATATCTCAAAAGAAAATCTGTGTGCTTCATGAGGTCACAGCACTGCAGTCAGAGTGGAGATTCCATGTTATTCAACTGTCTGAGACACCTAACATGCTACAGTGATGACCAGTTCATGTCTGGCTTGTGACCCTGTTATCATGCCATGTTCCCTCACACTCCATCCCATGATGCATCTCACTTAGCGGTTAAATAAGTTAATAAAGTTGTTCAAAATTAAAAGATTAAATAGAAAGAATGTAAAGGGAAACAATGGATATTGATGTGAAACTAACTTCTCTAACTTCTTCCAACAGGCTAAAGCAGCCACAGAGGTGACCCAGAAGAGCAAGATGAGTGCCAATGGCGTGTAGAGGAGCAGGAGCCTTTAGACTGAGTGGGGGATAAAGATTACACAGACCTGTTTCCTAAGGAGGGGAAAGAGGAATGGCAGGGATGTTGTGGTCATCTGATGGGCCAGTGATGGTCTGCATTTCAGTAGCCTTCAATTGTTTTAAAGCTCCTCCATAAACATTCTTTCTCTCTGGATCAGAGGGACTGGAAAACACTGGATCTGGTCAGCCTTCATTGTTCAACTCATCCAGGAGTCCTGCTTTTTCTTTGTCCCTTTCTCTTTGAACACCCAGGAGAGGTCTACTTTATCTCAGCGCTGCCATGGCCGCCCTGCTTTCACATTTGTGCACTCCGTTTTCTGTAACTCCCCATTTTAAGCTGGACTAACCAGTCTTAGATTTCACCTGACTGGCAGACCACTGGTGGTGTTACTATGTTGACCTTGTTTCCTGAAAGCAACACCCAAACTGACCATCACAGCCTGATCAACTTACAGAGTCTCCCTGAAGTCTAGATGGTCTCCTTCTTCTCCTCCTCCTCCTGTAAATTTGTAAATATCCTGTATATTTTTGTTTCTGTCACCACAGCAGCAGCAGTGTTGTACATTTTGCTATGCAAAGGCCTAATTTCTCTCAAGAACTCTAGAGTTTTTCTCTTTTAGCTAATTTTATTTTGTTTTATTTGGAATATTTTCACTCCTGTTAAGGATATGAGAGAACTCTTTTTGTTTTTTTCTGAAACGGTTTTGTCCATCTTTTTGGTTCAGTTGCAGTCCTGACTTTATTTTTACTCGGTAATCTGAGACCAGGCTGATGTGCAACCACCTAAAACAGCACAACCAGAGCCTGCTATAGAATGAAAATGTCAAAATGCCATCTTATTTCTCCAGCAGATAGACATGCAGAATTGGACCGGCCCTGTGCCTGTTTAATATTTTGTAGTTGCTTCTGCTGTAATTAGTAAACAAAAACCTGCTCATCATTAAGAGAGAACTCACTCCTTAAACCCAGAGGTGGCTGGGATAAAGTGCAGTCTGCCTCCACTCTAAACCACTAAGCGGACATTCCGTTAAGAGAAATGCAATGTTTATTTACATACAGAGTATATGTATTGTGTTTTAACACTATGGCGCTACAAGTTCTTGAAACTGAAAACAGACAATACTTGATGTATTATTATTAATATTGGAGAGAAACTTAAATTTTTAAGCCACAATAGAGATTAATGTTATTTTTGGTCTTGTGGCACTGAAAGAGGTAAATGTATAGCATTATGACTGTTTCGCCTAACACAAAGTTTAATATACAACCCTAAAATTTATTGGAAAGTTTACAACCTATACATGTACTGTATAAATACAGTTTCTGTGTGTTTGGCTAAAGTTTTGTAAGCTTCCTATCCTCCCTGAGTATTTTGACAGAGCTGGAGTAACTGATTTCATTGCAGCTGGATGAAAGTTTTTGTCTCCACACCATTTTTATCATAAATAGCAATCCACAGACACCTTACAGAAGTGGATAACGAAGAATATTTTTAAGCATAAAGTTGCTGACAAAGGTTTATTTTATTGGTTTTACATATGTGCCTAAAGTTGAAGGGTGATTGTGGCTGTATTTTTCATCAGATAACAGGTTTTCTATATTTACCATAATCAGCTCTTGCTTTGGTTTGATATTTTACCTCATTATCTGCCTAAAGCATCCAGTTCCACCTTCTATCTTACCTTGAATGTCTCCTCTTTCCCTCCCCACATTTGATCCAACTAAAAAACAAATAGAAAATGATTTTTTTCCTTAAAACCAACTGGACTGATGAAAAAGCAGTCACCCGTCAGACAGCTAGCCCTTGTGACTCAAAGGGGAAATCAAAAATGAGAATCAGAGTAGTAGCTTTCTCCTCTCCATTTTGTGCTGCTGCCATATTTATAGAAAGACATTTTGAACAGAAGTGAACTGATTTTTGCAACACTTGTGATTACTGAGCTTTGTTGCTGAATTATTACTCCCCAGTAGTGCTGTTTTGATCCATTGGAGGTTTTTTCCTTTTCTGCAATGATGCTTAAGGATTAGAGCGCTGATCAGCAGTTTGATATTGTGAATTGCTAAACTGGTTCATGTGCCAGTCCTGCCACACTTCATAAATTTAAATTGCGTTCTTCTGCACCTACAAGTAATTTTCATCTTTGCATCCGAAACAGCATTCCTCTTTTTGGAACTGTGTTTTCTCATTCATCAGCTCCATAGTGTGTGTGTTTTAACAACACTGTGCCTGTCTGGAAACTTTGTGGTCTACTGATGTCACGGATGTTTCAAACATCAGTGATTTGATGTGTCCTCTGTCTTAAGGCTCATTTTCTTTTAGTTTAAAATTGCACTGCTGTCCAGTTACTTCTGACCCTGTATTGAATTCATGCATCACTTTGATATGGCAAATAAGTGATGGCGAAAATGAATACACATGATTAAATTCATGAAACCCCTTACAGTTGTGTCAAATCTGTCTTTGTAAATGAGACCTATGAAATGAGTAAAATAGACTGTTCAGCCTGGAAAAAAAATCTACAGTCTCATATTGGTGATGAAAGACATAGTGCATTAACATTTAAAATTATTGATTTAAAGAAACAAAGAACCAGGTGTATTATATAATTTCTTTGCAACACTGGTTTGATTGTATTTTTCAAACGGTTTATATCCTCATTAAGGCAGGTGGGTTCAAAACTCGCATTGGTACTGAGTGATGTTTGGCTTTTCATGGCCAGCAGGTGGCACTATCTGCATGCACAAATTTTTACCAGAACCAGTTCAATGCTTTTGCTGCACAGTATGCTCTCATCACATGGTGGCAGTAACAGACAAAAAGGGTCAGAGAATTTGACCTTTCTGTATTTGGGAGACATCTCTGAACCAGCACATTAGCGACTGTGCCACAAGCCTGGTGTACAGCAAGGTGCAAGGGCCCGTTCAGTGCTGTTTGCAGCCCTAGTATTAACATTTAGTTGCTGATTTCAAACATGTAAGTGTTATTGATATGAAAGAAAATAAGAAATGAAGAAGGGGGGAAATACTTCTTCACAGCACGGTATACTTGTGTTTCCACAGATTTTACTCAGTGGAGTAATGGCATGGATTTTGAAAGACCAGCAGTCCAGCACTAACATCTTAGTCTCCTTCAGACTCTTTGACGAAACTTAACTAACTTTTCTTCAAAGTTTTTATCAAGGGCTTGATTTTAGCTCATCTTAAAGTCCCTCTAAAGTGATTCAAAATATCTTTATTCTAGTTTTTTTGTAAGACAGGCCACTGTATAATGAACCACCAATCCAAATTTCAGTCATGAAAAATATCTCTTAAGTTTATAAAATTAAGCTTTAAAATCATAAAATGAGATGGTAAAATCTGCCCTGTGTGTTTGTCTTCTGGGCTCATTTGCAGTTTAAGAATATTACTGCTCAGTGAAATAAGACACTCTATTTACAAACCACAAATAAGTTTAAAAACTCTGGCTTGTTTAATATTTCTTCATTTAAACACCATACTTCTACTAATTTATCTCAAACAAAAATACAAGTAAATTTTACTATTTTAGATGTTAATTTATAGAAAATTATAAAAATAAGGATACATTTTTTTAGTAAACAGCACTTTCAAAGTGCTGTACATAAAGTTAAAATAATGAAAAATTAAACACTTGATAACGTTTAAAAATCTAAAATTTACTATAACTAAAGAAATGCTTAATGATTAATTAATCATGATTAATCACAGCATAGTGATGTGATTAACTTGATTTTTTTTAATTGACAGCACCCCCCCCCCACACACACACATATCTATCTATCTATCTATATATCTATATATATATATATACACACACACACACACCTGTACTGTCATCTGATTTTTTTTCCAGAGGAAGCAGAAATTCCTTCAAGTGTTTGATTGGTCACTGAAGCTCTCATTTAATATTGATTAAATAATCTATTAACAACTGACTTACATAATATATTGGGCATGTTTGTAGTAGTAACACAATACGATTTCTATACTGTATAGGTTTATTTTATACAGTCAAATATGCCTATAATTTTGTCTCATGGAGTTTCTATTGTTAAGAAAGAAAAGCATACATGCCAACAGTTTTAATTATGACAAGTGTTGACTATTTCTTTAATAAAGACAAAGTTCACGATTTGATAAAAGTATGCCTCTATATCACTGATTGCCAGGAGCAGGTTGCCCGTCCTTCCAGGTCATTCTTGTAAACATGATAAGGATGCTTTGTGGGATGTTCTGAAACCTTAGTATGAATTTCCAGCCTGATTAAAAAATGAACTGATTTGATGTTGGAGATCGAAAGTAAAGGTCAAGGTCACTGGGACTTATGTTCATCCCTAACTTGTAAACAAATCTAAAGAATGCTTTGAGGCATTCTCTTCAAATTTTACTCAAATGTCCTATCAGACTCAGGGATGAAGTGAAAAGATTTTCAGTGGTCAAGGTCATTGGGCCTTACTTTCATGCAAGGTTTCAACAACTAGATAATGCTTGATGGTTTTTCTTTTTTGATTTTCTTAAAACTTTGCACAAATGTTAACTCTGTCTAAAGGATGTAGCGATTTCATTTCAAAGATCAAATGTCAAAGTTGACTTTGCAAAGATGATGGTATTTTCCTTATCCCATGTCTGTCATCAGGCAGAGCCATCTTGCAGACAAAATCAAAATATCTTGTTAATTTTGTTGCCCTATGTCCCCAAGTATAATAGGGATGCTTCACTTATAATATGTTTTTTTTTACTGGCACTGTAATTCTTTAAAAAATCAGTTTGATGAAAGCTATTATTACAGGTGATAGCCCAGGTAAAGGACTGATTAAGGAGTCCACCACTCTGTTTTCCTATTTTTGCTATAATAAAAAGTAAATAGATGTTCATCATTCATTCATTTAGTCATGAATTTATAACAAGTGTGAAAGCTTTGGTTCAAAACAATTACTCTAAGGGCTAAAAAGGACTTTAAAGGCTTGTAGTTTTGAGGTTAACTTTTGGTTTTGTTGGTATTGATTTTCCTGTTTTTTTTTTCTTTGATAATGTTTGTTCAGTTAATGACCTGCTCCTAGAGCTACTGTCAATAAAACTAAACTAACCATCAGTCAAAGAACACATTTTTAATAGAAAATTTAGGCCTGTAGATTTGATTGTCCTGAAAGTTATAGCTTATTGCTCTGGCCACTAGATGGAAGCAGTGCAGCGTCTTAAACTGCTATCAAACTTAAAAAAAGATCTGATTTTCATCCAACATGTTTTAATGAAACTCTCTTTGAACAAATCAACAGTCAGTCCCAGGGTAATTCAAACTTGTGTGCATACAGTGTGTTTCTGATTATCATCTTACATCACAGTTTTTATACAAAGCAAAATGAAGTCTTCTACATTATGCTTACTTTTCAGGGTATAACACATTCATCTTTAAAAGAAACTAAAGTTTTAGCAGGATGAGTTTAAATAAAATTGCTACTGTTTAGATAAAGCAGTGACTTTTTTTTTCAAACTGACAAAAAATAGCCTATCTGTGGAATTAAAATGCATAAAACAACATTATCTTGACTACTACTACTTGTAAAAACGTAATAAACAAACAATGCTCCAAAGTATACGGCTATTCAAAAATATACACTCGAGTTCTGACATTACAAGTAACACATTCATACTGCGGAGGAATTTTTTGGTCATGTATTACATCAACGTAAAACCAGGCTATAATAGCCTAACCGAGTCAAACTTTCCATTTCTGATCAACCTTTGGACGAAAGGAACTGACAGTTGTGTCCAAGGACTTTACATTTTTCACACAGGTCTACCAGATGTGGTTTGCCTTTACGACGCTTTCTGTTTCAGAGGCAGCTGCATAAATGGGTAAACATTGACGTATCAGTTGAGACGCTCCTGTCCCATGTTGGCCCAGGAATTACCGCTCGCCCAGTTTCTCTGGCACCCGGGGCATAAGAATACCCCAAAAACCCGTTTATTTCCCTGATAAGGAGTCAGGGGAGCTGCAGGAGCCTTTTTCTTCTTGGACAGTTTACGTGGCATAACCGTCCAAACTTTATGTGCTAATTATTCAGGAGGAACAACTGCTCAGATCCTGAACTGAACAGGTGGCGCGAAAAAGCCTGCTTGCTCCGTCTCGCGAGAGCCTGCGCGATTTTAGCTAGAGAGCAGGATAGATGTTTGTGATGGGAAGTTTGGCTCTTTTCAGAGAGCTGGCTATTTTGGCTCGGCTCCCAAAGAAGAGCTGGCTCTTTTGACTCCCAAACGGCTCTTTATTCAGGATCTTTTGTAGCCCTATATTTTACCTGAACTTTGCAAAAAATAATGGTTAGTGTATTGAAAACCCTTTTGCATTCAGTGTTTTTATGAGAAGCCTTATAATTGCCTAATTTTGTGCATTTATTCTGTTACAAAACCATTCTTAGGTTTAGCATTTAAATTCCACTGGTTAGAGTTAGAATTAATGCCAAGCGGATGTAGACGTGTGTTTGCACATGCGTAGGATTCACGTCGTGTGTCTGCTTGTGTCTGTGCTGTTTCAGTAAGACTCACCTCCGATCAAAGCTATAAACACAGACATGTCCATCACATGAACCAGTGAGATTATGGAGCTATAACTGAGAACATAAATATGCATCCTCCACGTTTCAAACAACACTCTTTTCTTAAAGTTCTCCTCTGAGTTCTGAAAATGTTTGATTAACATTGATCTGATCCTGAGAGCTGTGATGCTGTTGACCCAGGCTCAGTCTGTCACACACACTGAGCACAGCAGAGGTGTTAAATACAGTCTCACTCATTTTTTTGAGAGGAAAAATCTCTCCCTCAAAAAACAAACTAAACGAGATAACCTAATCTTCATTTTGAACAAAACTGTTGGCATATAGTTTAACATCTGGTTAAAGCTGTGTTTAAAATACTGCAGTCAGACATGAACCATATAGAATAAAGGATGATCTAAAAGAGAGGAGATTAAACTTCTACTCATGATTTAGCCTGGGTCAACTCTTTACTGTATTTCTGCTGAAGTGTGAGCTGACTGTAGACTGGAGAGGTTCATATCAGATAGAAAACACTAACTTTTATTATTCTTTAAAATGTTGGCTATTAGGAACATCTGACAGGATTTCATTCCTACTTTAAATTTGATCTTATACAGAAAAATATTATGTGGCTTTTGGACTCTAGAAGATGGTTTGATTTTGTGTTCAGATCATGTAGTCTGACCTTATTGACTCCAATCATGGGAAACAGTTAATTGATATGACTAAGATACATATAAAACTTTATCTTTTAATAGTAGTATAATGGTCATAAATATAAAACTCCTTGTTTTTATATTTTCCTCTTTCAGTGGAGCAAACTTCCATCCAGAAGTAAAAGAGTGGAACAGAGAGAGAAAGAAAGAAGATAAGAGGAGGAGAGCAGAAAACAGAGTGAGTCAGAAATGAGTTGATCATCAGAGTATAGATGTTAAGTCCCATTTGAAATTCTGTTATATTTGCCTTTGGGAATTTTAAAAACATACGTAATAGGGTTACAGGTGTAAACTCAACACTTATGTGTTTATTATTAGATAAGGTATATGGGCTACTCAGCACTTTAAAATGATCCAAATTGTTTTAAGAGGTACTTTTAGTTCTCCCAAATAAAATATGTGCATTCCATGAATACAAATGGCATAAATCAATGAAAATAGCATCTGTAAAGCAGGAAAAATTTCACCAGGAGAATGTCCCCAGACTCCCCTAGTCTTGGGCTAAGCCCCTAATGTTGGCAACTCCTAGCTCCGCCCCTGCTCTGAATGCTTACTCATATTACAGATATAATATGAATTGAGCCTTTTGTTGGCTTTAAAGCTGCCATGTTGTTGATTGGCAGCAGAAACTGGTGGATTTTTTGACTAAGGCTGGAGTGTGCATGCTTAAAAGGCGGGGGTAGCACTAACACTACAATTTGGTGTCAAGTGGGGGGCCACAAGATATCTTAGCCCACGGGCCGCAAGTTTAGACCCATGATAAAGGATTTCTTGAGATCCTATACTGTATAGATTTAAGTTATATAACAATAATTATTATTATTTTTATGATACATTTCATTTATAAGTGCCTTTCTAAGCACTCAAGGAAACTTTGCAGATTAAAAACTGAGGAGGATCATAGCTGTAAAATGCTTTATTAGGACTGAGGAAAATGAATCTGTACAGTTTTACAATAACTTGGCCAGACCCTTTGTGGTGTCATTGAAAGACTGAAGTACTGACAATTGTACAGAGAAAATGTTCCCATCAGAACAGTTGCAATATGTGAAAATATGCTTTTATGATGTACAGAGATTAGATATTGTCATCAACATAATGACACTTGTTGTGGAATTTTTTTTGATATTCATATTCATATATTCCATTTTTTTATATAAATGATGCTTTGCTGACATGGAACCTCTAGGTTGTGAGACATTAGATAGGAAACCACCAACCCTAAACAGTTGGTTCACGTAGGAAGTTGTATAAGATAAAAACAACTTGTCTTGACTTGTTTTCACACCCACAGAGGAAATTGCATGACGCAAGGACATCTTTCTAACGGCATCTTACTTTTGCAGAAGCAGTGCAGAATGCAGAAATGGTGCCAACTAAGGTCCCTGCCAACTAAGACTCAAAAATTTTTGGTTCAAAAACGAAAAAACGGAATAACAAAAGTTTCTCCCATTTTTTGAGTCTGGTTTCAACCAGGAAATGGATCTGCCAGAAAATACACTGACCTTTGAGAGTCTGATCAGAGATTATAACTGAAAGGAAGCAATGGTCTGAACACAGTTTAATGCCTGCAGCTTATTTTGAGGAGACGTACTCCCAGCTAAATAAGATCAGGCAAGGAGGTTTTGGGTCAGTTTATGATGGATTCTGCAATGAAGATGGAGTACTAGTGAGTATCTCACACATATTTTCACTGCCCCACATACACTTATATTATGGCTTGAAATCTATGCATATTTCAAACATAAAATGACAGTGACAACAATGGCAGCAGCTAACTTCACTTACTTTGGATACTGACACTAAAGATATGGTAACCGTTCTTACTTAAAACTTTTGTAGTAAAGTTACTCCGCTGTCCTGGCTAGGGATAGTCAATAAAAGTATCTCTGTATACAGCTAAAATCAATCAATGCAAATAACACTAAAAAAATATTTATTTCATAAGCAGCAATAATATTTAAGGTGACACCTACAGACTTAATACTGCATCTTTCTTGAAAAACAATTCAAACTTTTTGACTGAATGTAGAGCATGCTGATAGACTTTTCTAAAGTTTTGTTGGACTCTTAAAGTTTCCATTATGAACAGAAACCTCACCACAGTGCGGTCTTTATCACACTATGAATTCAATGAGTATCCATCTCACATAAAATAATAGTGATCATATTTTTAAATTATTCTCTGGTCCTTAGTAAAAAAAAATGCATCGAACAAGAAAGTGTAAACAAATTTTTGTGTGTTTGTGTCTTGTAAGTGGCCTTTGAATATGCAAAACCAAAGCCATCAGACGTCCAACAAGATGGAAAAGTGAGTAAGCTGATTGTTGTCTCATAACCTGCACTCCTGCTGTTAATTGCACTTATCTTAGACATTCATGTTTCTCTTTTATGGACAGCTCATTTTATCTTTGCTTTGTGTTTCACAGCCACTAAAAATTCCCAAAGAAATCACTCTACGGCAGAGAGCCACAAGAGGACCTGAAAAGTCTGCTGTCATAGGACTTTTGGAGTGCTATCTCCTGGGTAGGGAGGCAGTCATGGTGATGAAATGACCAACTCTGTGTACTGACCTGGTATTCTATTCTAAAGGAAGACAAAGTGAAGGTACTGAGACTGGACGTTACATTTACGTCATTCATCTTCATGTACATTGTAATTATGTGTAGAATTTTATTCTATTGCTTAGATTTTGCAGATGTACTATCTCAAACATGCAAGAGCACGTTTTTTTTTCTTTCTAATTTTTACTATTTGAGTATGAGCATAAAAGGAAGTATGCCTCTCTCTTTTTCTCATATCATACCTTCATGGCTTAGCTGTTCACAGCAGCTACAGAAATGCACCAAAAAGGTGTATTTTATCCAGATTTAAAACAGGAAAATGTCCTGGTGGAGTTACACTCTGGGGCCCCCCTGTGACTTTGATAATCGTCTTTGTCTGTGGGATGTCCCAGATGAAGAAAACCTTCTTCTTACAGTGGTTATGATATTTAGCTTGAGCACTGACCAGCTTCTGTTATGGCAGTGTATGTGTGCAGACAAGATCATGAAAAACACATACTTTAGCTCTAACATGAGGTCTGCATGTCTAAATAGTGTCTCCTACATTTGAGGTGCATTTTAGGCACCAGCGAGAACTCTAGAATCCAAAGTTCTATCCTCTCTTTTTTCCCAGAGTGCATTGATTTCCTGCACCTTTGTCTGGCAATCTTCCCCCAAGACTGTGGAACCCTCTTGCAGCTAAAGGCCCACCCCTGGCTGCAATACATCAAGCCTACTTCTGAATGAGCCACCACCTTCCCTCTTTACCTGTTAAACTTAAATTTCATCTGGGCCTGCTTCTCTCTTCTGCACATTTTTCCTCAAAATTACTTAAAATTTTCATAATTAAATCTGCAAAAGCAGGTCAAAACAACAAATGTGTGCATCAAATGCACTTCCGACTGAAATGAAACAAATTTGAAGTGAAAGCATTTGGGCAGCATGGTGGTGTGGGGCTTAGACATGTTGCCTCACAGTAAGAACATTTGAATCAGGGCCTTCTCTGTTTAAGGTCTGCATGTGATCCCTGTGCATGCATGGGTTTGGCTACATTCCACAAACCAAAGAGTTGCAATTTATGTTGACTGGATATACGTACTAAATTGCCCTTACGTGTGAATGGATCAGTGCTTGCTTGTCTCTATATGCCAGCCCTCAGTTTGCCTGGCGATCTTTTCAGCATGCACTCCACCTCTTGTGGGATGACAGCAGGGATGTGCCCCGACCCCCCCATGGCTGTGAACGGGACACACAGATTAGAGAATTGGGGGATGGATGCAAAGTAGCATAGCAACATACCATCACACTGAAAAACTGAATTAAAAAGTCCATCAATCGATTTTCTACACCGCTTATCCTGTTCAGGGTCACAGGGGGTCTAGGGCCTATCCCAGCTGTCATTGGGCAAGAGGCAGGGTACACCCTGGACTGGTTGCCAGTCAATCTCAGGGCTGACATACAGACACAAGTGACCAGGCACTCTCACACATGGCCAATTTAGAGTCTCCAAAACAGCACCAACAGCTGTGCAGTTGTGCTGCCTGAATTGATATGAGTATAATGTCTAGACAGTTTTACTTAGTTTTTACTTTTTGTTTTAAATTTCAATTTAGTTTTGATTAATTTTGACTGCTGTTTTGTAATTTTTTTTTTATTTTGCAGAAATGCTTTTTTTGGTTCAGTTTTCATTACTTTTAGATTTTTTTGGCAATATATGATACCTGTCAGGGGTGAGAACCAAAAGGGCTTTTCAATATTTCTTTAATTTTTTTCAGTTATTTGTTTGCAACTCAAGACCTAAACTCACCACTGTGTGAAGTCTTCTTCAATCAAATCAGGAGATTTTTCGCTTTCCAGGATTGAGTGTACATGTCAGTAAGTATGCTGCTGTTAAAGACTCAAACTAAGGATATTTTCTCTGTATTTTTAGTTTAGTTTAGTTAGTTTTGTAAGCAAAGAATTAGTTTTCATTTTTTGTAAATGCTTAGATTTTAAATTTAGTTTCAGTTAACTAAAATGATTTTTGAATTTTAGTTTTATTTAGTTAGTTAGTTTTAGTAAACTATAACATACCTTGATCAGGATAAACCATAGAAACACAGTGGACAAGGCAAACTGTCAGACAAACTTGTCAGGTGTCACTTTATACTGTATTCGAGCACCTGCCTCGGAGATGGCGGAGTGATACACATTATAAATAGTTCCACTGATCAACACTCGTTTGATCTAAATTAGAATAGTTTCCTAAAAGTCATGTATATATTATCTTGAAATAAAAATTATTGTATATAGCGACATAGTACTCGTTAGTCTGTAACTAAAACAATAGCTTAGTTAGCCTATTAGCATAACATACTAATGTAAGTGGTTAACGGTTGATACCCCCCCAAATAAGTGACTTGATGAACAAAAAAATGACTCTTTGCTTAGAAATAAAAAAAAACTACAAATGAAAAAATACCGCCACACACAAAAGGGAACTTTAACTGCAACAATAAGAACTGTACGGAAGAGTATTAGGGCCATTGAAAAAAAAATAATTTGAGACTTTTTTTATTTTTTCAACTGTAAGATTAAAGTCAGAATTCTGAGAAAAAAGTCAGAATTCTGAGATTGAAGTCAGAATTCTGAGTTTAAAGTCAGAATTCTGAGTTTAAAGTCAGAATTCTGAGATGAAAGTCAGAATTCTGAGAAAAAAGTCAGAATTCTGAGATTAAAGTCAGAATTCTGAGATTAAAGTCAGAATTCTGAGATTAAAGTCAGAATTCTGAGATTAAAGTCAAAATTCTGAGAAAAAAGTCAGAATTCTGAGATTAAAGTCAGAATTCTGAGATCAAAGACAGAATTCTGACTTTAATCTCAGGATTCTGAAAAAAAAACATCTGAGACTTTTTTTCGTTTAAGAAATAAAGTCAGAATTCTGACTTTTTTTCTCAGAATTCTGACTTTTTTTTCTCAGAATTCTGACTTTAATGTCAGAATTCTGACTTTTTTCTCACAATTGAAAAAAAAAATTGTCTCAAAATATTTTTTTAGTGGCCCTAATACTCTTCTGTTCAACTGAGATGTAAACCGGCTGTAAAGTCACACGCTAATGTGGTGAGCAGGTGGGGGGGCGGCTGGTTTAAAAATAGTTACCCAGCTCCGGGAAGCTGTGGGTGGATACAAAACTTTGGAAATCACGTGGTCAAGGAATAAACGACGAAGTTGTAGCGACGTTAGGAGGCTCGACAGAATCGTATGTATTTATTTGTTTAAGAATATTACATTTCAGAGGGGTTATGGGGTTGAACGTTTCTTTGATTACTTTTTTAGCTGAAGGTGTGAAACCTATCTTAACAGCTAGATGCTTAAAGTGTTGCCTTGTGATAACCAGGAGGTAACATGAATGTTACTGCCTGTAAAGAATATTTTTTGCTTGTTTCAGGACTAAATGATCCAGGTGGCACAGTTCAATGAAGCGGACCTGTGTAGAAACAGTAGGCCTACCTTAAGCTAATGGATACCAAATTACTGCACGTGATCAGCAGCAGATGTAGGCCATATCTCAGTTTGTGTCGATCATGACATAATGTATATATCGTTGTTAAGGCTTTGCAGAGGAACATTTGCCTGACTTTAGTGAGCTGAAAGTCTGAACAGCCAGTGCTATATTAAGCCCAAGAGTTACGCGTGGACCACCCCTAGCCTCATGTTGAACCCATGGAGGATTAAGATAAACAGGGCTTTATGATGCAAAAAAAAAAAAAAAATAGATCACAGGAAAGTATTGAAACATTATTTTGTTGAATACATTATGCCTAAAAATACTTGGTAGACCTTTGCAGGAAAGTATAAGAATATCTTGTTTTAAAAGTTGCAATGAGCTGAGTTTATTGTGTTCTAACTTGAACTGTTTGCTGTGTTTTCTGTTTGGCAAGTAATATGCAGTTTTACTGTTTCCAAACATTTTGAAATGAGAAAATACTAAAGCCCACTATTATATTCTCTCAATCTTTTTTGCTACCAGTTCCAACCTGATCATCTCTGCAGTTCAGAAATGAAGCTGAATGTGATTGCTCTGGTGAGTCTGTCACTTCTTGTGATTAATATCCATTTGTCCCTGGCAAGGAAAGGGAGAGGTGGAGGGTTTGGTGGAAAACTTAATCTCTTTAAGAAGACCCCAAAACTAACCATTAAACAACCAAAACAACCCAAACAAAGCAGCAACATCCCTCAGCGACCAGGGAGCTACCCGAATCAAGGAAGCTACCCAAACCAAGGAAACTACCCTCAGCAACCAGCCAGACCAGGGGGCTACCCAAACCAAGGAAGCTACCCTCAGCAACCAGCCAGACCAGGGGGCTTCCCAAACCAAGGAAGCTACCCTCAGCAACCAGGCAGACCAGGAGGGTACCCAAACCAAGGAGGATACCCAAATCAAGGATACCCAAGCTACCCTAACCAAGGAGGATACCCTCAGCAGCCAGGAAGACCATGGGGGTACCCCAACCAAGGAAGCTACCCTAATCAGGGAGGTTATCCCCAACAGCCTGGCTATCCAGTTGGGGGGTATCCAGCTGGAAGTTACCCAGCACAGGGCTATCCTTACGGAGGAAGTTTTGGCAGTTACGGTGGTTATCCAGGTGGATACATGAACTACAACCCAAACAACAGAATCGCAAGTCCACACTATGGTGGGAGCTTTGGATATGGGGGGCATGGTGTTCGGGGTGGCTCTCCCTTTTCCCACTCAGTTCAGCAGATGGGGTATTATCCCAAGGATCAATCCAAGGGGTTTGGGCGCAGTGCGATGATGGCAGCAGCTGGAGGTGCAATGGCAGGAATGGCCTTGGGCTATGGTTTAGGAAGATTCCCCCGACCTCACTTCCACTTTCACAGCCCCCAAGAGGAGTGCTATTACAACTACTACATGTACAGAAGGTATGGTACCAAGTCTACAGATACAAATGACTATGCCAGAGACTATAAGTACAACAAACCTCCTACAACCTATGATAGCTTCATGGACTCCTGCATGAAGAGAACAGACTTGCTGCCTGCAGAGAAACCAAAAACCGAATCAGCTCCCACTCCCACTACAACCACAACCGTATCAGATACTTCTATTACTACATTGAATGCTACTGCTGCTGGCACCAACAGTAACGCAACTCAAAACAACACTTCTGCAGACAACTCCACCACCTCTGCACTTCCAACTCCCCATCTAAATAAGTCAGAGGCAACCTCTGTTCCTGTAGCTGCACAGGCTATCAGAGACACAGCTACTTTTGATGATGATGATGATGATGATACAGTCAGCATTACTGAGATTGGCTACCCTGCGCTGATCAATCAGCTGAAGGTCAGGAGATGTGTGGAGCTGTACATGGCTTACTCTGACAAGTACTTAAAGAAAACGACTGAGCCCAGTCCCACTGATGGAGTGCAGGGACAGAAGATAGGCTCTCAAGGGCTTTTAGCTGTGGTCATCAGCACTGTTTTCATGCTGCTAAATAGTAACATACTGTTTCTACTGCACTGACACCTTTATTGGCAATAAAAGGGATGAAGAATGCAATAAAAGCATAGAGTAAAACAATGGGTAATTATTATGTAAGGAGGAATCGGTCATTGGCACTGTACTAATGTCAACATGCTAAACAGCAGTATGCCAATGCCTTCATTGGTATTGAAAGTGATGCTAAAATATACATTGCAGGTACAGCAAACTAAATACTAGTGAGCCTGGAACCGAATATGTTAAGAAGCCTAGCCTAATGGATAATTCAACCGCTTTTCTCCCTCATTATGAGAAATTTATCCATGAAACTGAAACATGAGTTTACTGTTTAGTAAACACACCATATGAAGTGCTGTTTTCAACAAACAAGGTTCTTTCATTCAAAACAAGAACCAATCCACGCATGGCAGTGGGCCTGGTCTCTGCTGGACCTGGAAAATGCCTAATTGTGCCACAACGTTACATCAGGGGTTGGTGGAAAGTCAGTGAGTTGAGCTTGGGCAGTTTAACTCATAACTGCTAGCAAAGGATAACCATAGTCCATCACAAGTAAGCCAAACAAAACACGAATGAGAAGGGCAGCTCCCAGTAGCAGATTACACTGCCCTTATGAAGCGGTCTTTAACATTCAGTGTTTCCATGGTAATGACGAATAAGTTGTGGCTGTCACACCTCAGCCACTTTAACAATACACGTCCAATTACAGTTATGAACATTAAGAATTCCTCTGGTTTTAATAACTTTTGGAAATATTTGAAGTAACGTAAGACCTCAACTAAAAATATATGTAACATAGGAATTCTCTCTTTTTAAATTCATACATTTCAGTGAAAAAATTCTACATGTTGGAACTTTATTTTACTGATCTTTTGGAGTTCAATATTGTGCCATCATCCCTTTTATTTTCTGTTGTAAAATAATTTGTTAAGCAAGTAAATTGACCAGATCTATTATAGGATATATACTGAATAGGCCTTGAGTGTAGCCTTGCCTAAAATTTCCATTCAGTGCTAATTAGCATTATATTTGTATTTTTTTTTTTTCCATTTGTTGCAGATATTTCCTCCAATAGGTTGGCACTGTTTTAAGTTTGTGGCAAAGCTGCTTTGTTTCATTGTGTCTAACATGTGGCATACTATTTTATACTACTTTTTTCCTCCCTCTCTTATTCTGTTCAGTAAAACTCAGTGTTTTCTTGCAATGTTGAGTGATGTTGGATTTAATCATGCAAGTTTTTGTTGTTGTTATTTTCAGATAAAAATGGTGCATTCTCATCTGGTTATTGTAAAGAAAATAAAAAAAGAAAATACTCAACCATTTTTGTTCAATCTTATTTTGTTCTCCTACTGTCTGGGTGTGTCCTTACAGCTCCATGCTGCAGTGTTGCTGTCTGCATGCTTATACACTGATACTGTATCTATTATTGTGCTCGAGTACATCATTGCCACTATTTTGTGTGACCTAGTTAGACGTTTTTTTATGTCTAGTTCATTATTTACTTGAGTTGCACTTTGGCTTCACTCCACTTGAAATAAATAAAAGTCAAATCCCATTAATTTAGTTTTTATTCTCTGACTCAAAGTAATCCTTGTGTTGGTATGATGAGAAATATACACAGAATATTTAACATATATTTTTGGAAATCCTACAATTTGTGCAACATACAGCCCATTTATAGTTCCTCAGATTTTGGTGTTTACAGGATTATAGAATTATTCCTGATGGGTCTTAGATGGAACATAAGTAATGACCAGTAGGTGGAGTCAGTTGTATTCACAAGTATCTTCAAAGTCTGAGCTCTCCATTGCCTAAAAGTACCCACCTTCTGCTACTTCTGTAGTCTTCTGGAGCTCAAACACGCTCAAAACTCATAATTCTTAGATATAATATTTAAAAACAACGTGCCAATGTGAGCAACTAGTTTGTTAAGCAACCATTGTCTGCAACATGCTGCAGGACATCATTTTACAAACTAACTATATGGAGTTGGCTTTGGTTGTTGACTGAACTGAAATTGATTACTGATTAATTATTGATCTGTGTACAAAAATTATACATTATTTGATGTATTTACAACATTGGAAATGTTTCAAACTCCAAAGGCTGAGCTTGCTTATATATAGAAACACATTTCATTAACAGTTGTTGGAAATTTTCGTAGTTGCACTGTGTTCTGGGGGCTGTTGTATGCAAAACATTTGTATCTATTTGTATTTGATAATACCTTGTTAAAATTCCACATTGGCTACAATACGAGGTAAAACTAACTTGTTAAATTTAAAAAAGAAGGTAAAGCAAGTTGATGAGGATGTATGACCTCAGTTAGTCAGGTTTTTGTTTAGTTCATGATTTTTGAATACCACAGGGAAGCTGTTGATTGAGGTACAATAAGTCTGGAAAAGTCTATCGTGTTCTTTACACTTCTAGAAACACTGAAAGACAAATAAAGAATATATGCTATGTCTTTGAGTTTACATTTAAGTTTGTCATAAGTAGTTTATCTTTGAGGGCATGCAGATATTTATCTAAGCAGTCGTAATACCACCAGGCCTCCTCAGTTAAGTGTAGAAGTCAATTTTACAAATCGACCCATTTCAATCATTTTTATAAATGACAAGTACCATTTTATGATTAATCTACATTGTTGGGCCTGCTGTTGGAGTATGCTATTTTATTTAATTACCAAGCTTGATATATTAAAATGCTTTTATTGTGAAAAGCAGATAAGTTAATACAGTCGTTTTATTTAAGATAAATGGTAGTGGAGTGAAAGCACAGGATGTTCCTATGAAATGTAGGCTATCAGTGGATTACATTCACAAGTCAGAGGTCAAGCTAAATACTTTATATCTGCTATTCAGTTCAAATGTAGGATTCCCGTTACTTGTTCCGTTCATTAACTATTCACAGCACCTGTTTTATTATCCATCCCTTCGCTACATCGCTTTTTTTGTTCCTATTTAGGATCAGGGCCCTTTCACTGTAGAAATTGCTGTTGTGCTTTTATTAAACCCCGCCCTCCATCATCCGTATCCACGCAACCGTCACCCCTCGCGGTGTGTTACGTCATAAAAAACCCCCGTCGCATCCGTTGGTTTCTCAGCAGAAAACGTCTCATCCTGATGGCATTGACGTTCAAACGGATGGAATAACGCGGAGCAAAACACAGAACGGAAGAAGCATTCAAACGGCCACAAACTAAGGTGAGGTTCTTCTAACTACCTGGACATTTATCATTTTAACATTAAATTTAACCTACATCGTCCCTCTTCGTGTTAAAACCGTAAGATAAAGCTCACTGGCTCATAAATAATTACACGGCCTGGTTAATTTAGCCCGACTAGCGCCATCTTTTAGGGAATGAGGCTGGGGAAGCTTGAAGACAAAAAAATTAGAAATACAGAATTGACAGTACAAGGTCAGCAATGTACGTCTACGTTAGCCTGTTTATTAATAAACAAGGTGAGTTTGCCGGCCGTGTTAGGAACTATCTTCCAACATTTGTAAGGTGTAAGATGTTGTAGCATTATGTGCATGATCATGTACCTCGAGGTGCCCTGTCTTTGCCACACCTGTTTTCTGTTTACCTGCTTTGGCTGTCTTGCTTCAATACAGAAGGGCCTGACTTTAAACGACAGGTGTTAATTTGTATGTGCAAATTAAGCTGAAATGAGTTTATACTAAAATGTTTTGCTGAAACATAAAGGTTGGATAGCCCTTTTTTAAATGAGACAAGACTTTAAGGATTAATGGTTAAATGTTAATGTTGATCTTTGAACACTGATATTTTCTGATAATACATAGTCATGCCATGATTTTAAGTTGTTAAATACAGGGGTCTACGACTGGTAGTGTCATAGGGGCATTCATTATTTTCATACAAAATTACAAAAGCAACTGAAAATACTGTCTTTTATGGTAATGTGTTGTTAAACATAAGTATTTCCTTTTTTTCTTCAACTTTTATCAGCTTCTTTATTTCCTCCCACAGGACAAAGATGAAGCTGGTGTCCCCAGTTTTCTTCATTCTACTTCTTTTGTTTTGTGTCCATTTTTCCTTGGCAAAAAGGGGGGGAGGCGGCGGCTTTGGAAAAGGCTTCGGTTCAAGGAAGACTTCTTGGTTTGGCAAAAGCAACACTCAAAGTAAAACAAGCACAGGTCAGAAGGGCTCTGTCTCTCAGGGTGGATACCCTAAACAGCCTGGGCAACCAAATCCAGGAGATTACCCCCGTCAGCCTGGCAGAGGAGGCAACAATAATCAATATCCAGTACAGGGCTCCCCATACGGAGGGGGTTATGGCGGTCATGGAGGTTATGGTGGTCATGGAGGTTATGGCAGTTATGGAGGCTATGGTGGTTATGGTGGTTATGGAGGTTACCCAGGTGGATTTATAAACCACAACCCAAACAACAGAATCCTGAGCCCACGCTACGGTGGCAGCATGGGCTACTTGGGCAACAGAGCTACAGGTGGCTCTCCCTTTTCACACTCGGTTAACCAGATGGGCTATTACCCCAACGATAGATCCAGAGGGTTTGGACGCAGTGCGGTGATGGCAGCAGCAGGAGGCGCCATGGCTGGAATGGCCCTAGGCTATGGTTTAGGAAGATTCCCCCGACCTCACTTCTACTTTCACAACCAACAGGAGGAGTACTACTACAACCACTACATGTACAGAAGATATGGTACCAAGTCTGCTGGTACTAATGACTACCAGTACAGAGACAACAAATACATCCCACCACCTGATTCCTATGACAGCTACATGGACTCCTGCATGAAAAGAGCAGACATACTTCCTGGAGGGAATCCAAAACCAAAGAACCAACCAGCTCCCACTCCAGATGCTAACAGGGTGGACAACACAACAGAAACAAACTACACTGCATCAGAAAACTCGTCAAACATTCCACCTTCGCCTCAAAGTCCTATGAATCAGGTGGATTCCAATCCTGCAGATGATGATGATACAGTGAGCATCACTGAGATTGGCTACCCTGCACTGATTGAGCAGATAAAGGCCAGAAGATGCTTGGAGCGCTACATGATTTACTCCGAAACATACATGACCAGACAGACAGCTGATGGGGTGCAGTCGCTGGAGATGGGCTTGAGAGGGTTTTTAGCTGTGTTCACAGGTACTTTGCTGATGCTACTAAATAGCAACATGCTAATGATTCTGCACTGAAGCCTTTGATAGCTGTGAAAGTGATTAAGAATGTGACAACAGAAATGAGGTAATTGACAGGAAATGATAAAGGAGAGAGGAACATCTCACCTTTAAAGGACTCTTATATTTACCATAATAACAGGACGGCCAATTTTCTCTCAGTAAAGCTAAGCTGGGAGCTCAAATGCTGTTGCAATGTCTTACTGCTGTTGTTCCAGCGTCAGGAAAGAGTTACACAAAGAGCATCAACTATGAGTTAAATGGAAGGACTGCATAATGAACTATGAATCAGACTTTGAGAGCATTAATCCATTAATTGCAATTTAGGACCATAATTAGTGCATCATTTAAAAAAAATTCATATTTAATCTTATGCTTTATTGTCACTTTCGGCACACTTTGATTAAGACTGCAGCCACAGAGATGTAAAATTGGTACATCATTGCTCCTTAGTGTCTCATTTAACTTTTAAAAACCTCAAAGACAGCTCAGTGAAAATCTCATTTATCTGCCCCATTTGTCATCAAACATTAAGCTTTTTACTTTTCCTCTACATTCCTTTTAAAGCCATTACAAGTTCCTTTTTCCATGGTTATGTTCATGTCATAATCTTTGATTAACCCAAAGTTCTTCATTGTCTTTCAAAATAAAAGCAGGTCTGTATCCAAACAGGAAGTGAATTGCCCTTTAATAGAGTACAAAATCCAAAATGAAGCAAAAACTGTTTTAAATGGAAAATAGTGGGATTTTGAAATGGTGAGATAAATTGCAAATAACTACAGAAATCCTCAGATTAAACTAGACAAAAAAGTTTTATACATTTGACAGTCATGGTTATAAATGATTTAAACTGATAAGATTTGAATTAAGGTAACCATGCCTAAATTGAAGTATAGAAGTATAGAACAAGGGAAATGGTGGCACCATGGAGATGTGAGGTTCATCTTAATTAGTAAAGCAGAATGTTTTAAGTAACCAAAATATCCCTGCATGTAGAAAGTTTTCACTCCTTTTGACCAATTAGAGAAAAGCATTTTATGCAGTGTTTTTTCATGGTGCTGCCTCTCGTGTTGGATTGTATCTGAATAGACTCACGGATCAAAATAACTTCTGTTAATCTTTAAAGAGGGACAAAAATGTGTGAAAATGTGTCGGAGCATTGTGATTACTTGATAACCAAGGCCAACACCCTAAAACTTACAGTGTAAAATAACCACAGTGGCATCAAGTGGTGAAATTGTCAAGTCCATGAGATACGTTTTTTTCAAAGATATATATTTTTGGGCTTTTTATGCACCTGCTGATAGAAGAGGACGATGGGTAGAATTGGAAACAGGGGCGAGAGCGCTGGGGAGAGACATGTTGGAAAGGAGTCACAGGCCAGACCCGAACTAGGCCGCCCGTGCGTATGGGGTGAGACCCAACCACTTGGTCATCGGGGCCCCTGTCATGAGATAGATTAATGTTAGTTTATTGTTGGATGACTAAAATTAGTCCACCCATGGAAAGCAAAAGCTTGAGTCCCAAGAACATCCTCATGCATTTTTGAGTGATGTAATCTGTCAGAACCTTTCAAAATGATACATCGGGACAACAGGATTTACAGAAGACTTTACACTTAATAGGAGCTGGGTATTTTATTTTAGCTGTAACTTAATCCTATAATGAACTATCAGCTTTTGCAACACCTTAAATGTGAGGAAATTTCATTGTAAGGTAGACTAGAACTTATGATAAATTAGACTACAGTTGAACTTGTGCATAACTGGTGGAGATATTCATGTTTTCACTCTGATTTTTTTGTGTTTAGTCTTAGATCAGCCATTAAGTATTGAGGGTATGATGATAATTTTTCAGAGACTGTCTGCTTGCACCACTTAAAACCTTAAACAGTATAATGACACTACATACAACAGCATTTGAGTGGCCAACTGTGAGCTACCGTTAGAAGAAAATGGCTGCTGTGTGAAAATATTCAATTGTATGTATTTTTACTTCATTACTTTATCTTTATATGCCCACACTTCATTCTTATATGTGCTTATCAGCCGCCACAGACTGTTTTACTGAAGCAGAGTTATGGGCATGGTCAGAACAGAGATGCACAGTGTTGAAATTAAATGCCTGTGAAAGATGGAGTGCCCATTAACATTATGCTGTAATGTTTTGATCGAATGAGGAGCCTGACCCATTAGTTGCCTTTCAGATTCAATTGAAGATGCCCTCTAACCAGATAGGTGCTGTGTGTTTGTTTAAGCGTTGTGTGTTTGTTCAGGGAAACTGGCACAGTTCTGTGGTTTCAGTCCCTCTATTGTCTGCATCTGTTTGGTGTCAGAGCCAGCACAGTCTGTCATTATGCTGATCTGTTTAAACTGCTTTGCACTGATGGGCACTTTGTTACAGTGTGATAATATCATATCCACTCCAGTTTATGTTGAAGGGCTGTCTCATTCAAACACATACAGGAGTCATAAAACAGTGAACTATAATGCAAAACAAACAATAACTCCACTAATACTCTTATGTATCTTCTATCACATCACTACTTTAGACTAACAGGTTTTACACTACAAGTAATTTGAGATTAGTATCTGTATCAAATCAAATCTACTAATTCCTGCATATTTAGGCTTTATTAAGTGTATATCTTACAAAGCATTTGAGCTAAAGAAACTCAAACCTAAAAACTCCATATCTGCCAATCTATTTGAATAAACAGACTATAATAATCATGCTTCAGTCCTAACACTTCTTACATTTCCTCATTTAAATCAGTGCAAAGCAAAGTACAGCTTTTCAGGGTCTTCATGTAATTTGTCCTTAATTTCACTTGTATATACATGTTTGTATTTACTGCCATTCTTTGTACAGTATGATTTATATTTTCTGATATCTTTTATATATTTGCCTCGATCCTCTCTTTTATTCTGTCTCCCTCTACTCTTCCCTGGCTATGATTGCAGAAGTGCTCTTACTACATAAACCCTCCTGAAGTACTGATTTGAAGCAGAAACAATCTTTAGAACCTCCTCAATGTTTTTCTGCATTTGTCAAGATTTAACCAAATCACAGAAGCTGGTGGTGGCACAGTATACTCTCTAGAGCCTAATTAATTAAAGAGATTTCATGATAAGACACACTTTCTTCAATAAGTGACATTTCGTATCCTACACTTCTTTAGACTGTTTTCAAGTGAAGATTGAGGTTATCAACTTGATATACCAAATAAGATTTAAAAGCCAACCCTTCTCTGGTATGAATCGTGTCTGTGCTCAGCAATAACACAAATCCCCTCTGGATTTATCCTTTTAGCTTGCAGTCATGACCACATTTTACTCTCAACCACATCTGTACCATTACAACAAAGCCTTTTTGTGGATCGATTACATAACAATCTCTGACCACAAGTGGAAAAAAACCCTACAGTGTACCTTTCATGTGGTTTTATATGCAAAGTTCATCATGTCAGCTTTTGAATGTATTTGAATGTGTATCACTTAAACACATTTGAATTCTTGTCTTGTAAAATAAATGTACAAACTTAAGACATTTTTATTTGGTGATGTCTTTATTTCTCACAGTATCACATATAGTTGAAAAAACATTTGACTAAATAAGCATTTTAAAGAGGACTGATAAACAGTGATTTAATAGTCAATACCAGAGTGTAGTTAACATGTAGCATTTTTGTGGTGACCTGATCTTAAATATTAAGACTGAAACCACGTAGTATGAACTTTAAACAGGGACGGATTTACAGGCGCATCTAAAATATTGGAATATCATGAAAAAGTTACGTTTTATCCTGAGATTTAATTCAAAAAGTGAAACCTCCATGTATTCTAGATGTGTCATTATAAAGTGTCACATTGAAAAAAGACACTGTTTTAATCTTGAAGATTACAACTTACAGCTCACAAAAATCCACTATCTCAAAATATTAAAATATCACAAAACATCAGTCCAAAAAAAAAAAAAAAAAAAAAGATTTATAATGCTGACTACAAATGACTTCATACAGTGCTTAACAAATTTATTAGACCACCTGTCTCAGAGACCATCCAGCATCATGAAGTGCTTTAATGCGGACTCTTTCATTTTCAGTGAGCTCTCAACGTTTTACCATTTTGAACAAGAATGAGGAATTTCAAGCTGAATTCACCCTTTTAAACCCAAAATTGAGCCAGCTCACTGGGCTTCTCTGAGAAGTCAGAAATTAATCAAGCATAACATTCAACCACTAAAACTATTTTTTCTCTTCAGGAATGCAAGTAAATAACTATAATTTGACATTAATCAAGAAATAATGATGTGCTTTACTATTTTTTCTGTTTTTTTGTAAATCAGTAAATTTGAAAATTCATGGTTAACAATAATAATTATATTTTAGCATGAAAAATATCATTTTGGTTAAAGAGCTTCTACATAATGGTGTATTAACCATTGCAGAAACATAAAAATGATTTTGATTTTACCAATTTTTACCAATGCTATTAATTTAGGGCAGCTGTGGCATAAACCTTACTTTGGGTGGTGGTCTAATAAATTTGTTAAAGAACTGTATATGCAAGGTGGCATGGAGCCAACCAGTCTGTAGCACTGCAGGGATGTTATAAAGCCCAGGGTGCTCTGACAGCAGCCTTAAGATCATCTGTATTGTTGAGTCTGGTGTTCCTCATCTTCCTCTTGGCATTTCCCCCTGAGATTCTCTATGGGGTTCAGGTTGGTCCACCAGACTCTGGGACCTTGATGTTAAGGAAATTTCCAATATTTCTTTTATTTCTAATGCTTCAGGTAAGTTATTCCAAGGTCCCAGGTCAAGATGTACAGTCAGGAGTGGAGACTCTAGGGGTCTCTCCTCTTCTCCCAGGTTGATAGTCTAAACTCACATTCTTGAGTTAGATAAAATGCTGTTTGTTCCTATAGTCAAGGATTGTTTGTGTGTCAGTGAACCTTAGACAGAGACAGTCTGGTTCCAGTACATATTTTGAGTTATGATCAAGGCTAAGGTATAAAAAGTTGAACTACTTTGGGCTTCGTTAGAAATCTGGCTTCGACCTCACACCGTGTTGATGTCACTGTTTCTCCTTGGCCAAGACTAGTAAACAGCTCAACCTAAGTCATTTCCGTCTCTCGTGTCTCTCTCTTTCCTCAGGTTTTGGATTAGTTATGAAATATTTCTTTATCATTTGATTTCCAAATAAAATGCAAAATTTACCTTCATCTGAAAACCTGTAGATAAGTGCAAAGGTGTGTAAATGAAGCAGAATCTATTGGGGAATATCACACTTTTGGTTCAGATGCACTAAATACCACACTCAGGTTGAGTAGAATGTCAAGTCTGTAATGGCAACAACATCTCATGTTAAGACAAACCTGAACACAGTTGCGTCAACACATTTCTCTGTTTCGTGTCTGAGAAATGATGCCAGATAACTAAATGTGACAGTGACAGAGACAAATCTTAAGCTAGACTCTTACCTACAACAAGGTAAAGCTGGCAGCACCACAGGTGGTACACGAGCTACAGCTCTGGAGCTGCTGCCAGAGCACAGCCAGGAGTTCAAACCTGTGCTGTGGTGTGATTTAATCATCTGTAATCTTGTGAGGCTAACAGAGCCTGCAGGCTGGGAAATGTCATCTGACAGAGTGAGTCATGCTGCACCCCTCGAACTCATAATGCAAACTGATGATTAAACTGCATTAACAGGGCCTGCAGCAGATGCTGTGCAAAATATTTCATGGTTAGTGTTGAAGGAAATGCAATGAAGTGCTGACAACATACATAGGTTTGGATTTTGGTGCACATTGTTCTGCGACTCAACTCTTCGCATCAGCTGAGTACATGTAAAACTAAAATATACTTTAAAAGATTCTGAAGTTTAATCGTTGTACCACACAGATCTTCAGCATTTGTGTTAGTGGTCTGCATCCCCCTCAGCATGAAGTGGATATCTGGGGATTCCTTGACTTGCTATCAGCTGCAGGTGGATATGCAAGGAACTGCAGATTTTTTTTTTTTTTTTTTGCACTTCCAACTTAGCTTTTTTTTTACACTGGAGACTGCAGCTTTAGGGAACCACAAGGCTCCATATTAAGCCCCTTTTCTTTCCCTTGTCTATACTTCTTCTGGGGTTAATTCCATAAAACATGTCCTCTATTGTTGATATGCAGATGATGCCACACTATACCTTCTATTGAAATTTTGTAGTCTGAAAAGGGTAGCACCCAATCCTTTCTTAAGCACTTCAAATAAAATCCTGGATGGCAAAAGCTTAACCAGAATAAATCCACAGTCCTGCAAAAATATCCAACCATTTTCCTGGTCCAGAGTGAACAAGCAGGACTTAAAACAAGCAACAGTGAGTAACAAGTCTGGTAAGGTCTAATGGTCCAGCTCAGCATAGACGACATGGTGTAGGTCTAAAAAGACCCCAAAAGATCAGCATTTGAAACAGCAGCTGACAACAAACAATTTGATTCTGTAACTTCACCTACAGTAAATCAAGAACCAGATTTTAAACTTTTACAGCTTTTCTTAAACTCTTCATTTATTTTCAGCATCTAAACAAGTGGAACATTCATGTTTATTCTGGCAGATGATCTCCTTTAACAAAAATGAAAACAATACAATCAATACAAGTATTTGTACTTATTTTATTTATATAATTTTTCATGTGAAAACATATTTAAACCTTTACATGAAAGTCTACCACATGGAATCAAATATTATCTTTAAAGAGATAACTGTATAAATACAAGCAATAAACTGAAATGTATTTTAAAAACAACATAAGAGTAATAAAAGCTCCTGTGAGAAGTTCTGAACTGTTTGTGAAACAGACTAAAATCATCACTGATGGTTCTGTATGAGCTGAAAAACAAAATACATCATCGGTAAGAAGACTGATTATATTTGTTAAGTTCATTATAATGTCTATCACCCCAAACATGAGATGTCAGACGAGGCGGTCAGCAGCATGCTGCAGAAATGGCCTTTAATTTTTTGTTTTGTTTTGTTTTTTTACTGAAAAGATTTATTTTGAGTAATGTGTCTGCATTGTGCATTTGTACAGCATTCTGTCTGCACCACACTCCCAAAGAAGTCGCTTCCTTTTTTTTCAGTCTTTGTATTTCCACATCACACGCTACAGTCCAAACAGAAGCGCCATTCTGCTGCACTCTGCTTGAAATGTGGAGCAAGCCTGTTTTCAGCTGAGCTGCTGCCAGCATGAGTCTAGCTGAGCAGATCAGAGTGACCCAGACAGGAAGTCAGACATGGGAACACACAGACCACTCAGTCAATTTCAGAATAAAAGACCAGGTACAGACAGCAAATTGTTTATGCTATCACTATATCATACCTGAGAGAACTTGGTATTTCATAGACTGATCTAGGTGGCACCAGGTGGGCAAGGACACGATAGTTGGAGCACAACTGGGCACACAAACCTTGAGGATATTGTAGGTTAGACTTACATAATAATTCCTCACAGGAGCTTTAATGCTGAAATAAACTGAGAAATGGCATTCTCATACATAGCTGCTCTTTAACCCTAGGTTCTGGTGTTGCTTCATGAGGTAGGCTTAACATTAGCATAAATTACAGTAGATTTATTCCCATCTATATTTACAAGTTGATCATGAAGGATAGACAAAATATTATAAACCATCAAAGGTATAAAAACACTGGCCACATTAAAAGTAAGGGTATATGTGGGAAAAGCTGAAGTTAGTCATCAAGTTTAATGATCTTAAGTTTAGCAGAAGGGCTTCATTTTATCATCACAACTCCAGTCACACTGATGTGGTAAACGTCAAATTGTTTGTCTTCTCTTCACAGACAGGGCAGTGAAGTGTGGAGAAACACACTGGCCACAGTTTTTCTTTGCTCCAGGGTCATATTTTGGGTCATCTTTGACTTTAAACCACAGCTCTGCCTCTGTCAGGCTGTGTATTTGTTTTCAGTCAGGGGCTTGGCCTGTGCCTTTGTCTCCAGCTCTACATGAGTGCCACCCAGTGGCCCATCAGCAGGGACATCAGGGAGCCGATCACTATGATGATGCTGTTGTAGATAGGCCCGCTGGATGCTCCTCCGTAGTAGTACTCCATGTCTCCAGAGCCCTCCTGATCATATCCAGGCCTGGGTCCATAGCCTCCACCTCCATATCTGGGGTAGCCATAGCCTCCATATCCATACCCTCCACCATATCCTCCATATCCTCCATACCCTCCATACCCTCCACCATATCCATACCCAGGCCGGCTCAGGGCGGACCCCAGCACTGCTCCTCCTATGGCCCCTGCTGCAGCTGCTCCAGCCACTTTCCCTGCACTGGGTCCGCTGCTCTGGGCAGGTCTGTAGGCTCCACCGCCTCCACCCCAGCCCCGGCTGTAGCCTCCTCCACCACGACCAAAGCCGCCACCTCCTCGACCTCCACCACGGCGGGCCTCAGAGCCAGGTACCAAAGCAGAGAGGAGCAGCAGGCAGAGGGCCACAGTGAGGGGGAGCCTCAGGCCAGACATGATCTCTGTATCCTCTGAAAAAAAGTCAATAGAAATATTTATCATTGGAGAACATTTACACAGAAAAGACTTGTTGAATTTAGCTGCACCTGCTGTTTAATTTTGTCAGTATTTAAAGCCTTTGTTTAATCAATGTGTCAGTGCCTTGGTACTGTTAATATACAAAGTTAATTATTATGGGAAAATCAAACACATTAGACTAGAAAGATGAATAAACATCAAGGAGTAGCTTGCATTAACTTATACTACAAATAAAGGCAATCTCAAATACAGATATTTGTCATTTTGTACAACTGTTACATGTCGTTGCACTTCTAAGTAAGAAAAAACATGTCCATTTAAAAAAAATACAAGTTAAAAAAAAAAACTTTTAAGCATGCATTTTGAAAATTTGCCACTCTGGGATGTTATTACTTTCCTAATATTGTTGTGGTTTTATGTGACCAAATGTAGCACAGTTTACACAAGGGATTCTCAAAAGCCCAAATGGGACAAGTACTGGAAATCAGTAGTAGTTAGAAACGCAGTGCCACATATATTTATTTTTATACTTAAACAATCTTAATTTTATCATCTCTATTAAATAAAAAAATATTCTTTTATTCTTTTACTTCATGTCAGACAAGCAGCACATAAAATGAGGCTAGTTATTCTTGAAAAATTCATAATCAGTAAGGAAAAACTGACTCAGACATAAATACACCTTTATTTAAACTGAATGCCTCTTCATTAAGAAGTGAGACTGATGTTCTTTGAGTGGTACTTTCCTGAAGGCACACAGGTCATAATAGACTGTTGAGATGTTCTCATCACAGCTTTAGTCCTACAGCGTGATATTTTTACGCTGCTGATGACTTAGAGCTGGACGGATCACTGGTCTTAATCCGGCTTTTTGAAACACATTTTACACAAGCACCATGACGATTTCACCCCGAGCTGATCTGAGATCAGAAACAGTCAATAATCTCTAACACTCTTCCATCTGTTTGATCAGTGGACTAGACCTGCTGCTGTGATAACAAAGGCGACAACGAGGGACTCCTCATGGCTGTTAGTTTTTGTTTCCTTTGTTGAATCATGGAGAAAATACAAATTAAATATGTAACTGTTATTTATAGAAAAATATAGAGTTTCAGTGTTTTCTATAATGTCTTACATGTAGAGATCCTAAAATAAAAACATTATTTTACACTTATTTTAACTTAATATGAAGTCTTTATAATCAGGATTATTTCAAAGAATATTATGATTTGGGCTTAAATGTAAAGATGGAAATGTAAATATGCTTGAGTAAATATCAAATATAAAAGTAAATATAATAATATGAAAAAAGCACATAGATACATCTTTTCCTTCAATGATGCCTACATAATTTTAATATACACCAACACTCTTCGAATTATCAATATATACATAAGATAAATGACAACGCTTGCTTGATCATCTTATTGTTTTTTTAACTTTATTTTTAATTCCACAACCCCACTCCAAACAAGCATTACCTCGATCTCTTTTTTAATGTGATGCATTTCTTGTAGCTCTTACCTGACTATAGATTATTTTTTTTGTTTATACTTTAGCATTTTTACATGACAGGGTGACACATAAATCCAAACCACGACCATGAATAATACCAACAACTAAAAAATAAAACAAGAAAGACATTAACGCATTTCATGACAATAAAACATATAAGGAGAAAATAGAGTACATGTTGTAAAATATTTCTTTTAATATCAAACGTTCCAGATTATCCTGTACAGGGCTGACATGAGTTTCAGATTAAAACAAAAACATAGAATTTAATTGCTCTGATTTAAATGAATATTTGTGATGCTGAGATGTACTCCCACACCTGAATTGAGAAACATTTTTGATAACCTCCTAGCTCTTGATGTGTACACATGTAAGTAGAGTTTCTAAAAATAATCTCCTGATTTCCATTAACAGTCACAAGTTTCCCTCACTGAAAATCTCTGCTGTGTAAAATGTAAAAAAATCAAGTCCTGATTACACCGCTGCTGTTGAACATTTTGTCTGACACCTGTCCTTACAGGTAGCATTTTCACACATTAATATAACCATAAAGAAATGTTTCATCTTGGCCCTGATGTTAAGATTTTTAGAGTGCTGAGCAGTATCCACTGCACTCCGATATATATTATACTATTTATAACAGCAGTCTGTTATTAATAGCAAAATAAAGTATATTTTGATGAGTAAAATATTACTGCTATAAATATGTAAACATCTTTAAGTTTAGACTTGTTATAGAGTATTATTCAGCTGGAGGTTTGACTATTTAGTCCTGCGTAAATGTTCTGAATCCTCTTCCCACCAATGACAATAGCAGCTATAAGCACCATGACATCATTTTCTGTGCCGTCAACAAACTCCCCAGACTAATCTGTGTCCTCCTAACAGGAGAGTTCAGCTATAATTACACTGGGTCAGTGGGAATAATCCAGTCACTCTCAGATTATAGCTCCAAACTCACTAACAAGATCAAAAGAATTATCATCATCATCAAATCTGATCAACAAGGAGCACTCTTAAAAGGCTCATCATGTTATTGACAGCTGAGGTTTTACTCATTCTAGCAGCTAAGGACATTTCCAATACATCCAGTTCACAACAAGAGAGATTCATTCATAAAAAAGGGCTGAGAAAAAGACAGAGCAATACCCAAAAGTCTTCAAAAGTGAAAAATCTGTGCAGTTTTATGACTATCTTCAAATGTATGGCCAAGTCAAAAATGATTTAAGCTTATGCTAAGACAAAGCATTTACAAGAACAAACAAATGACAAATAAGTAATACATTGTATGAATTATGATTTTCTATAAAATCATAAAATGCTTTAAAAAACATTACATATTTTTCAAATTTGTTTCAAAGGCTGGAAAATATGAAAAGTCAAAATGTTGTATTGATTTGTTTTTTTAATTATTATTTTATTTTTAATTCACTTTTGGACATTTGTATTTAAATTTAAAGCCCTTGACTGCAGCTTTGCTACAGTATTTTAAAACATTTTTTCTAAACTGTATGATTATAAAAAATGAATAAATAATTGTAGCTTGAATGATGTTTTTGTTTCACTGTATACAGTTTACAGTGAACTTTGAAAACTCTCAGAGCTACTTTGAAAAACTGATTACATTAGTGACAAGTGTATGACGTTTTATCAACTTAAAAAAATAGGTTGTCAAGATAATGTCAGAGCTTAACTTCAATTGACTCAACTTAATTCAATTACTTTTTTATCAACATTTTATTAGATCTTCCAACTATTTTCTTTTTACAGTGAGTGTAGAAATCCTGTTCTGGTCCAATAGGTCCTATAGGTAAACAATAAAGAACTAAATGATCCACAATGTGGTTATAGTAACAAAAATGGTACTCACTTAAAGTGTTGTGTTTCAGGTGATGATTTGTCCTCTGCAGAAACCAGAGCAAGTTTGTACCAGTGTTTGCTGCTCAGACTCCTCTGACAGTAAGAAGTGTGTTTCAGGGCCAACCTGTTGTCCCACAGACGATCTCTGTCAGGTGGAGTGGATCACCGCGTCTCATTCTTGCTCATTGGCTGAGTGAGCGTTTAAGCTGCCGTACGCACCACATCACACATAAATACCTGTGAGTGTGTTTCTAATTTAGCCTCCATTATTCAACGCCCCACTGAGAGGATCGTCCAGAACACTTAACGAGCTCTCCAGAAGCTTCCACTACATCTAGTCGTAAATTATACAACCAGATTTAAAGGTCATTATGTAAGGAGCCAAAGGAGGCCTTCAGCCCAGTGACCTGAACAAACAGAGGGAGATTACACATGTATTTATATTCATCTTTTCTAAACATAACTTTGTTTTATTAAATAACAATCAATGACAGAAAAAACTCCACAGTTTACAAACAGTGGAATGAGTTTTTCACATCTTGAAGGTTAAAGTTCCTTCTTTTCTTCTTTTTTTTTGGAAAAAGACACAATACAAAAGCAGGCAAGAGTCACTAAAAATACAAACATGCACACTCTCAGAAACACACGCACACACTTGAAGGTATTTTTGACAATGATATAAAGTTTCAAACAGACAGCATTAACGTACATCAGGGTATGAAAATAACTTTTATAACTCATCAAATTCACCAGTCAGTCATTAGTTGATCATTATTTTGTCTTTCTCCGAACACAAACAAACCACTCGTGTTGCTCATGGGGAAAAAACTGTGCTTTAAATGCTCATTCATTCATTTACAACATTCTTCCATTAAAAATCCACAGCAGAATTCACAGTCTTTTATAAACTCACTCTGTCATTTTACCTAAAGCCTTGTATCTAAAGTCTATCCAATGTTCTTTTTGTTAGGAATGCAGGGCTGCAGTGATACCAAATGTTTAAGATTTATTGTGATTCTTATAATAATCAACATAATCAATGCCTGTTTGGATACCAAGGTTGACAAATTTCAACATATAGGGTCTAATTACTGGATAATGTCTTGCTTTAATTCTAAATATGCAGGCAAACTCCTGCACGCTATCCAGCCAGCACAAGTACGCTGGCAACAATGCTCTACAGGTGCTGCCAAGGGATTTGTACAATTAAATCAGTGTGCTCTCTCTCTCTATCTCCCTCATGACGGCTTTATTTAAAAATATAACTACAGATCTATAGATTATTTTGTAATTTCGTAGGTATTTTTTTCATACTATTGATTGTGTTATCCAAAAGTATGAAGGTATTGATAATTTTTGAACTTATAAGAATGATGACAATGATTTCTCTTAACTGTGCTTTAAAATCTCAACAAGACGTCTTTTTAAAACTATATAAGGCAGTGATGCAATGAGGCCAAAAATGAAGAAAAGACGCGAGGTGTCACAATCAGGACAGATTGTGTCTTATAAAGGAACAGTTTGACATTTTGTTGGACGTTTTAGGATATAATCTTGTTAAATATATGGCTAAGGGCTTGATGTGAAGATTGGTGAGGCTCTCGTGTCACTACACCAAATTTAGAAATTAAAACCAGTGGTGTCAGTGAGGCCTTGGCCACTTTAAATTCCATGGCTAGAAATAGCCTGGATCATAAACCTGAAACTTAAAAAACATTTTTGATTATTTGAAAATAAAGAGATAAAAAATTTTTTTGATTCATTTGGTCTAAGCACTGTTTCCCAGCAGTTGGGTTGAATCTTTTCTCAAATTTTCAACTTATTTATCTCCTTTACTCTTGATTACTAAGTTGTTTTCCCCAAGATAATGAGATAATTCTTCAAGAAACTATGAGAACTTTCATGCTTTCTTGGGAAAATGAAGTCAAAGGTATAATGTATGCTTGGATGTGCTTTTCAAACATATTTGTTTGTCCTGCCACCTGAGGTCAAAAGTGCAACATTCTTTATTAAATAAACTGAGTGGTTAAAAAAAGTCTTAAAATTGGACTGAAAGGTTTTGTGAGTGGATTTTTCCCCTTCAGACAGAACCCACTTAAATATTTCCCCTTGTTATTCTGTGCTATGCTAAGCTACCCAGATGCTGGTGGTGTTTACACAAACAAAAATAAACATCTAATTCATGCCAAACAATACCAGAAAGCATTTAAAAATGTCAAAATAAACCTTCAGATTCAATCGCAAATGTTGTCAACATTCAGCATGAATGACTGCAGAAAGACTGGACACAATAACAAGAACACAAACAGATTATCTGTTCACGCAATTCTCATCTACCTTGTGAACTTCTCAGCTTTGAGGATGAATAGAATTCTGGATTACAATATGTTACACATTTTCAAACAGTAGGGAAAATAAAGGCACACAGTCTGATGTGAGGCCAGTGTTGTATCTGCTGCTCCAGCCTCAGCTGTTTCACATTTAGGGTCTGTTGTGGCTTTACTTTACTATAGTTTTAGCTTGTTTTTGCTTTAAAAACATGGGATTTCAGTGTTTGTGCTTGGAAAAACATTTGAACAGGCACTTTACTGCAATTGTATTCTAAGATTTTGTGCTTTAACTTAAGTCTGGGCATCAGTTCACTGTTTGGAGGGTAGATGCAAAACAGGAAGTTTGCTTTAGGCTCATTTTGTCAAATACTGTGCTGTAAAAATGACTCAAGAGCTGAGGAATGTCTTTCTGAATGAACAGCTTGTGACACATGAAGAAAAAAAGAGCGATCTGGACTGAAGAGTCTTAAACAGACTCTGTGGGCTGTCATAACCCAAGGATATTGCTGAAAAGAAAACAACCAACATGCACATAATTTTTGCATGTTTGAGTTTTGTCTGTTTGTTGCATTTTAAAAACAAAAGTCCATGCAGATGCAGGAGCTCAGAGGAGCAGGTAATCAGTGAAACAAGTACACTGAGTTCTTATTAGCTGGTTCTTGGTCACTCGGCCTGCAGGGTGCGATGATGTAGGAGACTTTTTACAGTTTGATGTTAAGTTTACATACATGTGGCCCCTTCTGGAAGACAACTGAGCTGCTTCTCAATTATACACCGCAGATCAGTATACCTGAAAACGACAAGACAAGAAAAGGAAAGAATCAACATATGCTGGGCTGAACTGCACAGATTATTTTAAGTAATTGTTTGTATTCTTTATTTGCTGATCATTTGTTTGGTGAATAAAATAGATGAACACTTATTCAAAGTTAATCAGCTTATGAACACAAACATTTTGGAGATGTTATAGTAGAAAAAAACATTAAATTACCTTCTTCTGAGTTTCTGCACTTCTCTGTCCTCTTCCTCCTTCAGTTTAGTGATGAAACTCTGCAGGACAGGCATTTCAAACTTGATGTACTGTGCCACCTGGTGGACAGGGGGAGAAATAGCAGGACAAAGCACAATGAAAAATTAAAGGGGAGCCATTAAAGGTACGATATGTAGAATTTTCACACTGTCTACACTGATTAAGAAAATGATGATTCCTGTGTATATATTTTTAGTGGAGTACTTGCATTATGTCTAATATTTCCAACAATTTTCAAAGCCAGAGAAATACTTGTGATTTCCAGTGTCTTGTCGTGGCGGCCACCATAACAGAGCCACAAAGACATGTAAATCACTGCTGTGGAACACTGGATGTTACATCAAAGACTTCTTCATAACAAAATAGAAGCTGCCTTTCTGTTGCTGTATCTCATTCATGTTTTGTGCTGATTACTTGTTTATTTCCTGCTATCAGCTATGCATTCTTTTTTTCCAAATCCTCTTTGAAAAGTGGAACATCCCCCCAACCCATGGCCTCGGTAATGTTGTGGCCTCACCTCTTACTGCTTTTCAACAAAAACTGCACCCCATAAGGAGTATTTACTTAAAGGTATACCACCACATTTTGTTCTGTTGATGAATTTCACATAATTAGGGGGAAAGCTGTGGCCTCACAGGGTGCAGGTGGCCTGGTGGTTACCTTGCATCCCATGTGCAAGGGAACCTGGGTTCTGGTCCAGCCTATGGCATTCCCCACTTTTTCCACTGTCCTTCTCTATTAATAAAAGCTTGAGAAGCAATCTTTAAAAAGTGGCCTTCCTCACTGGTTTAGCTCAGTTAGAAGAGGAGGCATAAGTATGCAGATGCTGCAGTCCTTGATGCACTGGTTACAGGTTTCAGTCCTGATCCTGGTGCTGTTTGGTGAATGTCTCCCCCACTCCCTCATCCCAGATTTCTCCCTCTCTAGCCACACTATCTCATAAAGGCAAAAAGCCCCTACAAAATATATTTTTTATTTATATCATTTGTCATCTATAGTCTAGTTTTGATTGAAAGCCCCCTTGCAGCAGAATTTACATACTGTGAATTTGAAAGACGCAGACAAACATGTTAATGTATTACAGTCAACTATCTGAATCTTTTTGCTAAACTCTTTGTAATTAAATGTTAAGATTGACTTGATGATTTACATCATACGTGACTTCTTCTCCCAGATCTTCTTCCATGAGGAAAATCTTGCAGACCTGCTCACATGGACCCTGCATCACTCTCAGCACCAGAGGATAGTCACTCCTTTTCAGTTTTACACGCTCTAAAACATCAACAACAGCATAAAATCAGTGGTTAAGAGAACCAAAAATATTTTTAAATAAAGTGTATATTGAAATCCACATCTTGACAAACAACAGCTAAAGAGAGAAAAATCAACCCTAACCTCCACTGGCATGGACGAGGTATAGAGCAAATTCATCTGGGCTGTTTTCAATTTTAAACTTGTTGAGGAGAACTCGGAGAACCTGAGGTGTGGTCATGCAGCTGTTGATCCGCACGTTTGTCACTGAGCCATAAGCAGGAGTAAACACTGCTGTCTAAGGAAAAAAAAACACCACACATTAATTCACTTTCCTAAAAAACTTAATGCACATGCTTGAATTCAACCACATGATCGACCATTGTGGATCTGTTTGTACTTGTGATTTGAAAAGTTTAAAAAAATCACTTAAAAAAACGTGTTAATGATTTCTTCAATTGTGGTTTCACCTTATGGTTGTAGAAGTGTCCGTTGATGGAGAATCGATGGCGTCTGATTTTCCTCTGGTCACTTGGTGATCGCCGCTGCCCTCGTCTTAGCACCCCAGCATCACTCTTTGTTCTTAGGAGCTGAGCAGAGCTCTCACAATCTTCTGTCCAGTCAAAACAATGTCAAAGGATTATTTAACATGAAAGGAACACAACAATTTTCTTTCATTGCTCTACTGAACAGAATCCCCAAACTCTGTGGCTTATCTATATAACTGTGAGCATATTGGAGCTGACTTTTTCCTTATGCTTTTGGGTCAATCGTGGCGTACGTCTTTGTCTACATTCTACGTCTACATTCAGTATGTGCCTTACTCTACTCACTGAAACCTCAGTCCCTGTTACCACCAAGTTTTCCTGGAGGTCTGTTGTAGTCACTTGAGGGTTTTTCACAACCTGCCTTCTCAGATATTTGGTTGCAGCCACTGATAGCTTCCTTTTTTCTGCCCATTTCCAGGTAGTGTCAGCACTGTTTCTGTCACTTTGAACTTTGAACTATGCTTTCAGTGGTGTCTCTAGGAACATTCAGTGCCTTTTCTATCTTTTTGTATCCCGTTCCTTGTTTGTGAAGGGCAGTGATCTCTTCTTTTAACCTTCTTACAATTTATTTGACTTTGCCATATTTCTAACATGCAATCAAACATAACACTCAACAAACCCCTTGCAGTTCAGGTATTTCATGTGTTCAAGTGGCATTTTCAGTTTGATTTGGAGAAACTACTTGAAGCTGTTGCTGTGTGGAGCTATCTCAATTCCTTTTATTTGATTTGATCAGTGCAAACAGCTGAAAGTCTGTAAATTTTAAAAATAAACCTGCTTTGCAATGGGGGTTGAATAATTTTGATCGCAGCTGTATGTGGGATGAACTGGAGACTGAGGCCCATGCCAGAAGACCATCAAAATCTGGAGGGGCTTGAGAGATTGGCCGAGGATGAATGACCTGGAATTCCTCAGGAGACGTGTCTGAGACTTGATGAAAGCTACAGTAAACAACTGCAGGCTGTTATCCAGCAAAATGAGACACAACTGACTATTAGCATCAGGAGGGGCTAATAATCTCAACCCTGGTAGTTGCTTTTGTTTGAAATAATATCGTTTCTGTGTCCAAAGTAAAATAATGTAAGCATTCAAAATAAAACTAGGATGTTTGGAAAAGCTGCGTTGAAAACTCTTTGCTCTGTTCAGCAGCACTCGAGAAAAATGGAAATTTTCATAGGGGGCTAATATTCATCATCATCATCATCATCATCATCATCTGTAGATATGAACGTAACACAACAAACAATAGATATAAACGTGGCCATATGTGCATCTATTTGTAGATTCTTCCATGGCAAGGATGCATTTTAGAAAAAGTGCCAAAAATGGTCAAACCTGAGGCACATTTAAAAACTGCCATGTTTAATTGTTATCAAAGCCACTCACCATCTGCAGGTTCCTCCATCACACCGTTGTTCTCGGGTTGACCTTCAGGTGGCGTCACTTCCACAGTGGGTGGCGTCTGTTCTGTGGTCTGCTGACCGTCTGTGTTATTTGGGGAGCTTTAAACAGAAAAACAGAGCGAGTTGAGAAGATGGCCAAGACACTGCAGAGAAACAACTGAAAATACTTTTGAGAAAGTTTCACTGTTTTCAGACCAAAGTGAGCAGAGTTACTTTACATATTAGTACAGTTTGTAAATTTGGCAACAATATGAGAAAACGACCTTGTCACAACTACAAACTCTGATGCAGAGCTGCATCATATCATTGAGATAAAACTTGAGGTACATGTACGGTATATACAAACTTCATTGGTAGAGTTTATTTGTGAGAAATGGTCCTGGAAACTGCTGTTTCTATGCTATGTCTGAGATTTCCGGTCATTTGTGAATTCCTTTCCAAGCATATAAATCATATCAGAGTGGATTATTCTGCCTTTTTGGAGGTATTTGTTTCAGAAGTAAACTTTAATTATTTATTTATCTTTTGCTTTAAAGTTGACCTCTTTGCTGCTACTAAATACTGCTAACAGACTCTGGCTGATTTAGTTCCATCTATGTTGAAGTCAGTTTTAATATAGTATTTATGCGTCCCCCCCTTTCATTCAGTTTGTATGAATTCAGTCTGTATGAAACACCCAGCTGCATGCCCTTGAGCTCTGTTTTCCCTGGATAACAGATGAATCAAGAGCTCTTCTGATAAATGGGATTAGAGAGCTGAAATTACGCTTCAAGCCCTTTGTCACAAATTGATTTGTGGTAGCTCGAGTCAAAATCTAAGCATGTAGCCAGAGGTGTAGGCTGAAATGTTGACTTTGTCTACACTGCTGCCAAACGGTTATGCATCAAAGACAAGCGTGAGAAACTGATCATGCTTATGTAGCACTGAGCTATATAGTTAAATCAAGCTACATTTACACGCAGCAATGAAACATTTAATTGAATTTTCCATCAGACAAACTAGACATAATCTATATTTGCCCTCTGCTGACCTACTGTGCATCAACATTTCCGGTCAGCAGGGTGTAACTGGATCTGTCTGCACCTCTTACCCTTGACTATCCAGATTGCAACCCGAGTGCCAGGACGTAGAGGAGGGGGGCGGTCGGATTCGCTCATGGTCATCTTGCATCTGAAGCCTGATTGGTCGGCGCAAGCCCCAGAATATATTCAGCAAGCCCTCGACAATCAGCTCTCCCTCTTCCTGTTGGCAGGGAGGAGCCGTGATCAATATTAACTCAGACATTAACAACCTAAAATGGACAGTTATTACCCCTCTGGGTGTGGGGTTAATGGGGAGGGGATATTATATTACAAATGATTCAAAAAGGGTGACAGGAAGTGGTGAAGAGTGGAGATGTCTTTGACCAACCTCTCTGTGTCTGAGCTGTAGATTCTGTCCTTCATAGTAGATGTTGTAAGTCTTCAGATGTGAGAGGACTGTGACCCTGGAGACACAGATGTTAAATCACTAAAGAGGAAAGCTGTTTAAAGGAGCATTACAATGAATTCAGTGTTATCACATGTTGGGACACTGACTTGCAGCAGTCAGATAAAAATTTCCCGTAGCTGACTTTTTTCATCTTTTGAGAACAACATGTTAAATTCAGACTGATAATGTAGTTTCTTCCACTACAGGTCTTTAAATGGAAAGAAAAACAAAATATATACAATTTGATGAAGTCTTGAAGTAGAATGGAATCTGAGAAAACTATTCCCGTCTCTGTTTATCTCCCTGACTGGACTTGGGACATGAATTATGGTAATGTACATTTTGGCACTTAAATGAATTCAATGGAAGTGAAAATATAGCTAAGAAAATCTGTTTCCCAGTCCCATCCTCCACCCCCATAACTGGTGAGTTATCTATAAAGCTGGGTGTACACTCTGATTTTCCAGACACAGATTTTGAGTTGCAAGACTCACTTGGAAGTTAGGCTGACATTCAGCCAGATCATACGTCTTTGGTGCAGGTCTGTCTGATGGATTTTTGGCATGTTTGATATTTTGGTCATACAACTGTGACAGCAAAGCTGCAAGCAGATTCTCCAACTCCGGGGATTTTTTTCCTTCGTACTGTTGGACAGCATCTTAAATCACCATGACAAAGGCAAGAATGCTTTGCTCGTACAGTGTGGGCGATCAAGTCCTTCACAACCATCAGACTGTACAATATCAGCACATAAATTGTGCATGATGGTTGTGCGCTATGAATGTATCAGTCGCACAGTGTGATCTGATCTCCTACCACGACTGTTACAGAGTCGGCTTGAAATCGCACAGGGTACACCAAGCTTAGGGTTTCCCTGACTGCTAGTTTGATTCAGACCTGATAATGAAAAAGCAGGGTGCTCAGCACTCACAGACAAGGTTCAGATCAAACACTCATTTTTTTAGAGGAATATTTGTCAATATAATGTCAATATTGGCAATCATTAAAACAAGTTATTGTAGTCCAAAATAATGAATATTGTTACATGCTGTTAACTGTGCAAAGCAGATGAATTCGCCTGTTTCCGTGTTTCCCATTGGCGAATCCATCTTGCAAAGCTCCCATCTGAACAGATAAGGTCCTGTAAGACAGTGGCAGGACCAATCAGGAGTAAGAGGCAGTACTATTGGGCGCGGCGGAGTCATGACGTAAGCGAGCAGCGACAAGAGGCCGGTGCAATTATGGTGGAAGAGAGATTAGCGACACTGCTAAAGCGTCAGTTTTATCAGAACTTGGTGACATTTATCTGTTAAAAGATGAACAAAGAACAGCAGTGAGTTGTTTTCTTTTCAAAAATGACAAAAGTCGTGTACTGACATGTCTACAGTCGCCATAGTTCGCATTATGCAGTTCTCTAGGGAGTTTCCTCCTCGGTAGTAGTGCAAACCTATGGCGTCACGTGTTTTGTTGCTCTGATTGGCCTGTAAAGATGAGACGGACAGAATGTTCATCCAATCACCCTCCGAGTTTTTTTTCAAAGGCTCTGCCCTTCCCCAAACATAGTGTATGGGAGGTTTTCCAGATGGGTGTGTGAAACTAATCTATCTGGTGTGTTAGGTTAACACGCTGTTGCTTAAAGGGTAGAAATCACTCAAAACAAATTTTGTGAGATGAAGATTAAGATTAAGATTAAGACAAGTAAGATTTTTAAATTTCAAAACTTGCCTTTGCCATGTCTGCATGGCTCTTATTTAGCTAATAACAATGAACAAGAGAGGCTTAAAGCAGTCCTCTGCTGGTTGAAAAAAGCATGCATATTCAATATAAATTCTTTTCAAACTTGATTTCAATTGTCAATCATTGTACCAACTTTTTAATTAGATTTCAACATATTGCTACTTCATTGTTGGCAAGTTGTCTGCCATAAAGTAAATCAAACACAATTTGGAAAAACAGTCTAAAAATGGACCATAGTGTAAATGAAAATGAAAAAGAATATACGTATAAAGCCTGTTTGAATAGTGCATGTATGTTTGTGTTTGAGATGCATTCAGTCCTTACTTGCTGATGAACTTGTTCTCTCCAATCTGAACCCCGTCATCCATTCTCAGTCAGCATGAGAGGAGCTGAGAAACAAAGAAGCAACACAGAGTTAACATATTTTTTTTCCGTCTGATTAAGTCTCATGACTCCTCATGACCTGCTGCCAGACAACAAGAAGAGAGGGAGCAGTCTGAGGAGGAGATGTAGCTCTAGACAGTAAAAAATAACAAAAGTCTGTATCAAACTTCCTGTTAATGTATTTTCTTTAACATACAGACCTATTCATAGCTAAACCACCAGTTAAACAGCTGCTCCTTTTCATCCTCCGCCTGCCTTTACTACATCATTATGTCCCGTCACCACTTTAATTCTCTCTTTATGTCTTTGTCTGTTTTTAACACATGAACACTCAAGAACACGTACGCACACATGCAGCTGTTTTACATGGCACTCTGCCACCAGTGCCCCGTGGAGTTTCCTTTCCTCTTTGCAGAGCAATGTGTTTGTGTATGTTTGTCTTTGTGTGTCTGCAGACGAGGCAGGACAGAAGCCTTGAGGAAGAAAATGAACAGGTGCAGCCCACATGGGCCACCCGCCGCGCCAAATCATGTCAGCTGCTTAAACATTTATCTCCGAGAGGGCTACTGGCCACACACGCTCAAGAGTTTATCTGTTATACATAAATCTACAACAATATGTCATGGAGTTTCTTTCCATAAATACAAAATCCCGATTTTAAACACTTGTTAATTCCAAATACTTTAATTTCAGACCTTCTTGCCATGCAAATAAATCACAAGTGTGACTCATGGAACATTTCAAACTGGTTAAATAAGTTATTTGTCTTTTGCCTCTGATCACACTTCATTTTTTTTTTGTGAAATAACACTGCATTGGTGCTTTTTAACCACTTGCACTATGGTGTTAAAGATACACTGAATTGGTGGATTGGACAACATTCACAGTTCTCACTCACTACTCAAAAAGAACATTTTAGGCATCCCAAAACTTTCCTTTAACTCTATCATTTCACCAAAAATGGGATTTTTATGAGTATGCTAGCTCATGACCACAACTAGAGAGTACTGATGCCCCTTTACATCAGTTTAACATCTGTATCAGCTGATTTTGGACCTGTTGTTAAACATTGGCCCTTCTGCAAATACTGTGCCATAAATCAGTGTCAGTAGCTGATGTGTATCTGTTGAGTCACACTGATTTGAAGCAGTCATCAGTTCGACAAACACTGGTTTGTTTTCATGGCCAATAGTGGAAGAAGATGTTAGAAGTTTGGATGACAGATCAGTGACATACAGTTTTTAAGACATATTCCAGAGAAATTTAAAGAGGAGGGACTATTAACAGTTTAAAAAATATCAAATCATGTCAAAAAAACAGGATAAGTTTGGAGGAAATAATCAAATAAACATCTGTATGGATATTAGCAATTGGCTAAATTGTTATTTTAACAACAACATTGTTATTTCAGCCGTATATTGTGTTAAGCACCAGTTAGCAAATGTTTGCTCACAAATGCTAAACTTCAATGTACAGCCTACATAACAATCACTAGAGCTTAAATCAGGCTCAAAATTATTTCAAGCCTGACCCTACCCAGACCTGCACACACTCTTCCGGCACGTCCCGGCCTGTACCATTAACTGTATTTATGGACCTCGGCACGATTTGAACCAGAGACGCACAGATGCATTAGTTTAACATTTATATCAGCACCAGCCTTCTGCAAATAATGTGGCATGAACAGTGAGTAGTAACTGATGTTTACACAATTTGATGCTGACATTTAGATCAACTAACTGCTGATTTAATTTAAGATATTTTTTTTGCAGGACAGAAAGAGTTAACTGTTTGGAAAACTCTGGTCTTAATGATAAAACATGAGAGAAAATGTTGGAAAAGTGGGATTCTGACACCAAAAGAAGTACTGAAAAACATTGGTATTGGACACTGGCTATGTTATTAACACTGGTAGCTGTATTGATCCTTGTCTCAACAATCGGTGAATCCCTAATTCTAACACATTTCTTTAAAATACACTGGCCTTTAAAATTTACTAAATCTTAAACTAAAATTCAGAGTTGCTTGAATGACAGAAATCTGTTCAGATGAGAGCATAATGAGGAGCATATATTACAGACATCACCTGTTTCATGTTTATGCCTACACTAGTCTCCACTTACCTCACTGGTATACTGAGCTGGATAACAACAGATAATCAGCTGAAGTTTTTACTTCTTTTTCTTCAGTAGATGCATTATTACACTCCGCTCTCCCTCACTTGTCTCCCACTGTAATATTTCCGTGTGTTTCAAGGCCAGCTCAGACTATTTCCGAAGTAATTCTGCCAGATTTTGGACCAACTGCAACATTGGAGCTCATCGTCAAAACTTGGGCCAAATTTGGAGTGTCAAAAACAACAAACGGTTGTAGTATGGCATCATTAACGGCGAGTCCAAGATGCCCCACAACCACGATTTGACAAGACTAGCATGTCAGAAATTTCTTGTGTCGTCATCTAGTTTGACACCCTGACCTGACATCAATGACATGAATCCTGACGCCCACCTATAGGAGAGCGTTTGCTGCTTATCTTGGCATCTTCATTTACAAGAGTCCCTACTTTTTCTCCTTCTGGGCTACTGATGAGCACATTTTATTTTATTTCATTTACATTATCACACGCATACCTTATAAGTTCAATCAGAAGGAGAGCCAGTCCATATTGTTCCCCTTTTGATACAGCCATAATTGTTATCCATAGCCCAATTTCTAATCCATAATTGTTCGTTGTTTTTGTTTTTTTAATGAGCAGAGGACTGCAACCCAATCCAACCTCTAAAGCTACACACTGGTAAAATTATAGTTAATGCTACATAGTTGCCTCTCATTTTAGGTGCTACATTTTATTGTTAAGCTATTTTTTTTATTTTTTTATTTTTTTTAGATTTTGAGTAATGAACGCATAATAATTGGAAAACCTGCTTTTCATCCAAGACAGCCTGATACATAAGCTGAGACCTTGAAAAAAACAAAATAAAAATTACCCAAATGACAAAACTCCTGTCTGAAAAACAAATTCACCTTTTTAGTTTTAAATAAAGAAACCTTAACCATGAGACAAAAACAAGTACAATAAAATATATGACTGTATGTCCACTTAGGGCCTCCATACGTCACAGACGTATTACCACATTTTTTTCCAGGCACACATTCTGACCAACTGAAAACAGCTCTGTGACCCACTTTTGGGTCCCAATTCATGGGTTGAGAACCACTACTCTAGACCACCAAGTTCATTGCCCTATTCGATAGCAAGTCCCTCTATTTCATACAACAACTAACTAAATGTTAAAACAGTCAAACAGATATGTCTGCCGAATGAGACCATACACGTCAGGAACAAATCTTAACAGTAGTCTTACCGTAGTGTAGACGATGTGTGATGCTGTTGAATAACCAGAAGGAGGGAGCTGCAAATCTGGAGAAAGAGAGTTAAATGTTAGACATGTAAACCCTGAATGTACGCTCAGGTGATGGTTACAAATGACCCAAGGGGCTCTCTCCATGCAAATGTGACAGTGAACAGATGAGAGAGGAGTGGCGGCATTTAAAGGAAGTTCTCCCCTTCCGCTAAATCACTTCCTTCTTTACTCAGTAAGTCACACAGGAAGCTGACACTCGCCTTTACACACATTAAAACTTCCTCAATTCAAGAAACTCTGATTAGCTATCATACTTATCCAAACACACACAGGCACACATACAAAGCCTGATAGGATCTTGATTCAATTAGTCCTGATCCAAACAGACCTTTATCTAAACACACTGTAAACAAACATATTAATGAAGTTACAAAGCAGCGTTAAACTCACAGTTCTGATAAAGCTAGCTGTGGCTGTCAATCTCTGGAATAAATGTGTCTGATAATTGTAGAAGGATTAAATATTAAACACCAATCAGCCAGAACTCCTGCCAAGGTCTATTAATATTTCAGCACCTATATTAGTCCTGTCAGATGCTCAAAAGCTAACCATTCACTGTCACAATGGAGATCATTAGTCTTTAATGGTGCGGTTGGTCAAGGCCGGCTGTGATCATAGACTCATTAGCGGGGGGTGGCAGTGGTCTGAGACAGACGTGACGCTGTCTGCTGTAACTGTCTCGTAAGTCAAAGTGAACTTTAAGTCAACTTTGTAATCAGATACCAAAAATCGATCACTCCACTGAGATGTCAACCTCTGAAACACAGATCAAACAGGCATTTAACCTTTAAATCTGCTGCTCAAAACTCACTCATGTTGTGATAAATGTGGTCCCTGTTGGTGAAAACATTCTTGTTTTGGCTTTATTTGTGTGATAACTTCATATGATTCAGAAGGGATTCCAACTGTTTACTTTCGCTCAAGATCACAGCGTTATGGCAAACCCCATGATAGGAAAAGCAGTGAGCTGGGAGACATTTTAGTGCAATATTGATACTCAGATACGTATCATCTGGAGTTTGTGTTTATTATAATAATAATATTTGGACAATGCTTTGTTTTCCCTTGCGGTTAAGACCACCATAATGGATGCTCTGGACTTTTGAAAACAAGTAAATTCTCATGCAAATATAAAACCAAACTGATTGTTTTTACACTAATCCTGGGAATGTATGAAGTGTCATTTCTTATTAAAAGACAGGAAACCCCTGAAATGTTAGATTTCATCCAAGCACAAACATCCGTAGAAAACTTTACCTGAAATCATTAAAACATTATTTAATTTAGCAGCTGGGTGATGGGTGACAGTTAATACCAATATTCTGTTCTGAACACATAAAAAGTATTCAGATGTAATATCTGCTTCCAGGAACAAATCAGGATTTTAAGGAAAACTGAGGTCATGAGTCAAAATCCCTCAAAGCAAAGCTCCTTTTTAATTCCAGAAACCAAAAATAGCTGAAGTATTTTAATCATCATGTCATTTTCTGTAGATTACTGTTTCTCTAATTATTTGGCAGACTTGATCATTTACGTAAAATGTCTTAAAGTAAATCAGTTTGGCTCTGAAAACAAAAGGATTTTTCTAAGATTATATTTTGGGCTTTTTGCCTTAATTTTGATAGGACAGCTGAAGAGAAAGGAAATACTGAGATATAGAGTGGGGAACGACATATACCAAACAGCGATGGGATCAAGATTAGATCTTGTGACCAGTGCGTCAAGGACTCTAGCCTCTAGGGGCCCCTGCTCTAGCATTTAAGCTAAACAGACAACCAAGTAAAAAAAACAAAACAAAACAAAAAAAATTTGCTGAAAAAGTAAAGTCAGAGTTTCAATTGATGAAAGTATATTGTTTAAAGTACAGGAGGTCATGACTTCAGTACGGCAGCTGTTGCTAGTCAAAAAGATTGGCGAACAAAGAACTTCTAACCTATTGTGCCATGATAACCACAAAAAGAAAGTTTCTGACTATCTTACAGACATATTTCTAATAAAAACATAATTTCTTTAAAGTAGGGATGCACCGATCTATTGGTTCAACATCTGTATTAGCCAATATACATCAGCCATTGGCCCAATTATGTTGCGTAATCAGATCTGTTACCAATATTTTGTATCCAAAAAGTTTTATGCTGGCATCTGGTATATCTAGCCTCTGAATCAATAAGATATTTTTATAGGACAGAAAAAGTGACCAGTTGGAAAACTCTGATCTAATTTTATGGTCAAATGTGAGATAAAGAGTTGACTTATAAGGAGTGTTACACCAAAAGACGTTGGTACCGGCATTGGCTTAATTGTTATATTAAATATTGGCTTCAGTATTGACCCCCTTTTTTTCAATTGGTGCATCTCTACATCAAAGCACTATAAGCTGCCAAGTATTGATATTAAAAATCAATATTCTGTCTGGATTTTAAAGCTCAACTACTGCAGATTACTAGAGCGTACATATTGGCAATTTAAGATAGGGGTGTAACGATCCATCGTTGTATATTGATACATTGGTTGGTTGATTTATTGTCCAATCAGATCAATAGAAAGTCAAAACATCAATCTACACATCATCTTCAAGCTACGCTCCTACAGTTTCCACCCTCCAACAGTGTCCTCAACAAGCTAGCGGCAGCAGCAGCTTAAAATCTGCAGCTGAGGGAAAGAAGGTACCCACTCTTCTCCCAGCTGTGCGGACATATTTCAGACAGAGACCACACTAGGGCTGACTTCTTGCCTTATTTTGCCAACTACGTCTGCATTTTTATCTGTACAGAACCGCTGTATGAGATCGTTCATGGATAAGAGCCTCTCTTATCTCATTTTAGCTAAAGTAGCACAAGTGGTGTCTGACACAGACTCTATGGATAAACAGAGAGGGAAAAGTCCACTGCTGCTTGCTGCCTTGGTACACAGATTGATGCCTGACATCAGATTTATATCTTGATTAGATTTCTAATGAAAACATAACCAGTCTGAACTAGAAGTGGTTAAAGAAACAGGACAGCTGCTTTCTTCACACTCATCCCCTTTTGTCTTGATATGAGGCTGCTTTGAAGGGTCATTTGAAATAAAACTTTGCTTTAACTCCTCCATTTATCAAAATCAAGATTGCAATAAATTAAAACTAATGTAAATTCATCACTGTAACATCACATGCCACATATTTGACCTAATTTAAACCTCATAATGTATAAAACAAAACTACAAATGAACTATATGCCACATTAATAGACCCTGACATAAAGTATGAGGGACTAATAAGACAGAAATAACTATTCAAGTCCACATGTGTGTAATTAAGTTCAAGAAAAATACAGAAACCTTTTAGTAATTAAATTGCAGAAACTACTTTTATTCTGTAACCGTGTGAAATTTGTGCATAAAATCTCCAGATATCGATTGTAGGCTAATATATCAAATCAAATCAAATCAAAACCGGAGCGTGGCAGATTTTGTTATATCAGAAAATATTGTATCCTTGTCCAAAATATCGATATGGCATTGTGATGAAACAGGTGATTTACACTCTAGTTAAAGGTGGGACATTTATGCACAACCTGCGATGTGAAGTACAGGAGGCAGAACGGTGAGGCAAGGTTTTTGAGCTGATCCACTGCAGGAGTAACAGAGATGTAATAATGGTGGCAAAATGTAACGCTGGAGCTAGCAGGGTGCAACGGTGTTGTATGTAAGCACATGACTACGCCTATGTAGGTGAAACCTCTGCTCTGTGTTTACACGATGTGCCTCGGGCGCATCGACAACACTGCAACCCAGTGTGAAACCACAGACTCTAACACCAATACCGCACCACTGTGGATGCAATGTGTAAGTGAAAACATGTCATTATGTTGTAACTTTATATTTCATGGGCTACGCCATCTATTTAATTAATTAAGAAAAACATAAAGATACTGCAAAGTAACATCTTCATGTTCACTTATAGCTGACACCAGGGCTAAAAATATGGCAACTCCTGTTTTCACTAACCCTAAAATGGTTCAGTCTATACTTAGACTACACAACGTCACACAGCCGAAGTGTAGCTATATTACTTCTTTTGTTACACCAAAAGCCCAAAACTCAGAAGGTTTTATTAGCATGGCATTTTGAGAAATTACTAAAACTATCTAATGATGCAGGGCTCAACCAATGTTTACTTTTCAGGGCTGACACTGATAGCAATTATTAGAAGTTCATGAGACTGATGACCGATATTTGGAAGGGACATGCATTTACAGTAAAATGAGCCTCAAGTGTCAGTCAAATCAGTGTTACATTTACAACCTATGATAGGCCGCCTTAAAGCTAGATTACTTCAGCACTAACTATGAAAGATGAATATAGTGATTACTCGTAGGATGTCTAGCCAATCAGATAGTGTTGTGGGAGACTGTGGAGAGTGAAACGGCACCAGAGGAGAAGACACAACATCCAGTAGAACCAAAGTAGGGCACTTTTTAACTAATTAATCAAATCCATAATTAGTCAAATAAAACACTGAAAGAGATGATCAGCTAGATGACGATAATTAGTAAACACTTAGAATGGTGATATTTCTTCTACAAATCATTGCAGCTCCTTAGTCCACAATTTGTCTGTATTAAAATGACTTCTTATCTAGTAATACCTATTCAATCATTATTTTCTTTTTGAGATCTGTTGTCAGTTCTAGGGGGGACTAAGTCTTGTTTCTGCGGATATGATCTGTATTACATTTAGACAGCAGAGAGCTTTTTCTGTCTTTAGGACTGAGAACATGCAGCCAAAGTGACGCACAGATAACCGAGTCTGGTCTCAGCTGAGCAAGGTTATAACAGTTTTTGTGTTTGATTTCAGTTTAGTTTTTATTAGTTTTGACTGCTGGTTTGTTAGTTTAGTTTAGTTTTTATTTTGCAAAAGTGCTTCGTTTTAGTTTAGTTTTTATTAGTTTTAGTTTTTTATGGATGTCAGGGCTGAGTGAACGCAATACATTTTTAAAGACATATTCAAACAGGCTATTCTTCACTTATCATTTTATTTACTTGATGATGATGTTTGAATACAACTCCAGACATAAAACTACCACTGTGTGAAGTCTTAACCAATCAGATCAGGCATTTTTACACTCCCCAGACTCTGGTGTAGGTGCCAGTCAGAATGGTTGTGTCAAAGACTAAAACTAAGGATATTTGTCTCCATTTTTATTTTAGTTAGTTTTGTAAGCGCACTATATAGTTTTAGTTAGTTTTCATTTTTTTTGGTAAAGCTTAGTTTTTATTTAGTTTCAGTTAACTAAAATGATTTTTGAATTTTAGTTTTAGTTATTTGATTAGTTTTAGTTAACTATAACGACCTTGCAGCTGAGGGAGCTCTTCTCTGCACAAATGTAGAACTCCTTTTTCAGTCTCTTTTTAACAACATCACACAGTTCTCAGCCTCCATCCTCCCATCTTTCCTCATATATTTACACCTCTTTCACATTCATCTTTTCATGTTTCCTGCTGTCCTATTTTCTTGATAGGAAAACTCCTCCCTGCAGTCTTGTCTGGTTTCTTCATTCAGCTTCCTCACCCCTCTTCTTGTGAAAGACAAGAAAGGCCTGCACCATGCTACTGAAACTCATGACCACTACTTCCTGACACCCCCCCCCCCTTTCATTGACACACATGCACGTTTGTTTTCTGCCCTCTTGCCCTGCTGCCTCTGAACCTCCTCTGTCAAAGTCTTTGGCCAAAATGAAAGATGAATAGCTTTAAACCTCCTCCTGTCCTGCTTTTAAATCCACCGCTACCCCTGCCTCCAACCTCTACATTACTCCTGCTCTGCCTCACTATTGTCACCATTGTCATAGCAACATCGAAAACATCTAAGCTCCAGAAACTAGCTCACAACATGGAGCCAAAAATAGTATGTTTGTCTCTTCTGCTCCTTATTAGGCACACAGAGATTGTTGAAAATGTTGCAAGGCTTGATATGAATCTACATATGGTGCGCAGAATCTCTGGATCAGTTGGAAAATATTTTTTGGCCCTGAATTGACTGCAGAACTGAAACGATTAGTCAGGAATCTATCTGCAATAACAGGGCAGACACTGCAAATATCATTTCTTCCAGCCATTTGAATATGAGTATTTTGGTTTTCTCATTTACCTGTGAGGTTTAACTGAAAGCAAGACATTGAAATATGTTGCAAGCACTCTGAACTCATGCACTTACGTAAAAATAAAACACAGCACCTGGCAAAGATGCCTTCCTTTAATGTTCAACAATGCATTGATCAGTTATCAGTTGCTGAATGAACTTTAAGATCTTCCTGAAGGCTTTTGGTGCTTTAAACTGGAGTGTTTTCACGAAACGCTCATGTTTATGTTGGTTAAATAGCATGCACCCCTCTGCAAATTGTCAATTAACAGCTTTAGCAAAAACTGAATGTTAGAGGTTCATGATGGCAGGGGAGATGCCGCTTTAAACTGTATTATTTTTAATAAAGTGTACATAAGAACCTGGCATCCTAGTGCACAATCCTAGCCAAAACATTAGGTATGCACTTTTATGCAGAGGGTCTCTCCTAAAGCACTGCCTCTGTCTGGTGAGGTTTATGTTTGCTGAGAGGAATCTTAACTGTCTACTGCTTGTTATGTAACCTGTTTTACTAACACATTGCTTAACACAAGCCATGGTAGGGACCAGCTGTGATTAACAAACGTCATTTATGTCCATTTATTGTCGAGATTTAGGCACAACAATCTTTATAAAGTGCTATGAAGCATGTCTAGTGTCACTGTCTGCATACCGTTTAAGTACGACACATACGTCCAACACTCAAGATTTATAAGCAATGTGTGTGTCCTTTTGTGATTTTAAATTAAAAAAATAATGTTTTTATTTCGTTTCATGTTTTTAGAAATGTTTTAGTTCTGTTTTTATTGTGTGAAGAATCACGGTAGCAAACTACACCCAGTCAAAAGCGCCACATCAACCCCATCATCGTGATCAGCCTACTCAGCTACATCGACGCTTCTGTGTGATTCCTGCCGACTTTAGAGAGCATAACTCGGCTTACCTCTCCCGGGGAAGCAGGTTCTCCGATTTAGCAAGCTCTCTGTTTCGGTTCTCCTCTTCCAGCTCCTCCGCCGTCTCTCCTCTTCCTCCTGTGACGGCGGCTTAAGTGTCCATTAACGGTAAACTCCTCGGACAACTCGCTCTCTATCCAGCCGTTGGTAACAGTCACTGGGGCGCGTGCATCCAGGAGCTGGTGCTGGTGGGAGGAGGAGGAGGAGGAGAGCGCGAGAGGTCCATCTGTTGTGGCGGAGCTCGCGGCACAGAAGCGTCAGGGCCTCCGGCCAGGAGCCAATCAGAGAGCAACCCTGACGCCCCTTTGTTCACGCTGCGTGCAGAGATGAATGAAAACACTCCAACAATAGGAGAAACGAGCATGCGCACAACACCATGATGAATAACCAGTCATTAATATTCAAAAGAAACTAAAATGCCTGACATTCTTAATGCCACCAAAACTTCATATATTCGAATAATTATTCAGTTGAAATAAAATAAGTTTATAGATAAAGTCCTCTTTTACGAGATGATCTTGTTTTTGACTTAATATGCGGTATTCAAAGATTAGCATTGGTTTATTTATTTTTTCAATTCCCAATATTTTTCCAAACGGAAATAAGACACCCAAAAAATTTTGATAAAAACAAAAAAAATAAAAGGAGTGGAGTCCAGAAAAATTCGGAAACAGATTGGAAACTATTGTAAAACAGTTATTGTTTTGTAACTAAGCATGAACAATTAATGGCCATTTCAGCCATTTTCATATTTTAAAACGTCAAATATTTGCTTTTTCCGGCTTCTCAAGTACACATATTTGCTATATCTTAATCATTAATGATGGTATGCCTTGCCCCAGATTTTGTACATGACTGGATAACCAAAGTGTTTTAAGAATTAGCTGAAATAAAGCTATTTTTGGTTTCAATTGATGACTTTCTACTTATTTAGTAGAAATGTAAATTGCAATGCATTTTTTACACAATTTTTCTATTATTTTTTGATCAATGTAATTCTTTCTTCAATAGTGCATAGATTCTTCTATCCACCATCCTGATATTTGGGCTTCACGTTTATCTTTTTGTATTTAACCAAGGCACATGTTTCAGTTGTTGATCAATAAAGACAGTAGACTGCATTCATTCAGTAACATCTTATTAAATTGTTTTAGGAACAGAGCATAAAACATCTTGTTGCTACAATATGTTTACACAATTTCTCTTTCAGAAGGTTTAGCAAACTTTACTCCATTAAATATACATTTTCTTGTTTTTTTTACATCTATTTAAAGTTTTTCAGCTCATTCTTTCATTTATACTGGTAATGTGTTAACATGGACAGAAAGCAATGTTAGAGTAAAAAAATACAATATGAAAAGGTCCTAACAAACAAAAAGATTCCACCAAACCACAGATTCAAATAGGATCAAAATGTTTTTACTTTTAAATAAAAAAGTAAAACAAAATGGTGCGATTCCAGCATGACTTAAGATTAAAAATCATGATTTGTTTCTTACAAATATTTGCTTGCAAAAACATGAAAACGATGTATAAAAAAACAGAAACATTGAAAGAGATAAAACACTTAATACATAAAAGTATATTCTCAGGTAGAACCCCCTTCAAAATAACTGAAAGGGATTGATGTCTTTGTGTTACACACCTTTGGCCACCTTCTTTAGAGCCACCTGCTGGTTCCATTGATTTTATGTCATTCAAGTCAGAAAACCATCAGGAAGAGTCTGGACTGTGAGATCCAAAGTGTTTTACTATAACTCTCTACTGCCATGAGAGAAAAACGTGTAAAAACAGGAAGGTAAAAGTTAGAGACAAGAGGAAGCTGCCTTTAGACACAAAGACATCCAATGTTCATGATAAGGCAGTCTCATCAGCTGCCGAGGACTTTTATCAGGCTCTTAACAAGGTGGCCAGTCGGTGTCTTCTCCTGCATCCAGACACATTAACAGTAAGAACTCCCAGGGAGGAAACCAGGTACACTAAACATAAGAGGGCACCAATATGTTATCACTGTAGGGTAGTGGGGGGATTGGAGAGAGTGCTGGGGAAGAGAGAGGATGTGATGGGAGATGTAAGTGCTGGTTGTATAAACAAGACATGACACAGAAAACAAGGTCCAACAATGTGCACGTGATTAAAATGTGTGCATCTGCATTTACTGCTAGAGGTGCCATAATGGTAAAACCAGCCATGAATTTTTACTCTCTCTCTCCAGGAGGCGGGGCTTCTCTCTGACACTGTCTACACTGCTTATTTCACTGAAAAACCTCTACATAAGCTTTACAGCTACCAGTTCTGAGTATAGCCCACACTTCAAGAGGAGGGATGTAGATTGACAGTTTGTTCTCGTATCATTGGTAGCTTGCTAGCCTTAGCCCCTTTTGTGACTTCACCTCTCCCTGTTTATTTCACACAAATTCTACTGTGGCCTAAAAAAGGATTACATTTTTAAGCTTGTGTTTTATTTCTTTCTGCAGATGCATGTGGGATACCTTATTTTTTTAGAAAGAATCTATCTGACCTAAAATATTGAGACAATTCCAACTGATACTGGAGCAATACAAACCCAAATGGCTGCTCCTAATTCAAAAAATTAAACCTACTTACATATGATTATTAGATTAAACAGTAACTCATGCTCCATAAAAATGGTAAATAAGGCTGCTTTATTATCTAAAACCAGACTTTATGTTACATAATTGCTAATTGTTGTCTCTTAGAGTATTTGGTGTGTCTAATGAGAAAGCTCAACAGACAAAACAAATGGAAACCTCTATAATACCAGGCTTCAGAATAGTAATATGGTAAAGATAAGCATTTCCACAAACTCTGCAGGTATTGCACTGATTCTTGAAACCCATCACATTCTGTAACCTCGTCAGGGATTTTAACTGTAACTAAAAACTGTTCCCTTGCAGTATTGAAGGGTCAAAAACTTTGTTATAATTTCAACGTATGAAAATCTACAACTACACTCTGAAAAAACAGGTCAACACTTGGGTCCTTGTTTCCAACTGAGTGGACCCCTTTCTGTTGGTGAGTTCCAGATGACCTCAGAAAGTCTGAGATGCCCACTGAATTCAGAATTACAAATCTGAAACTCTGAGGAACTTCAGCACTCCCAGATACCAACTTGTAATTACTAGCCTGGGTTAACTTGGTTGTGATGCCATTCCCAGGTGCGACACCCGAATTCGGAAGTACATGGACCACAGCATGCGATCCATTTTTGGTTACAGCATGTGATCCATAGAATGAGTACTTTCTTATTTCTTGTCAGTACATTACAGCAGGCTAGACAAGAAAAGCACAACAGAGCATCAAAGTCTCTGTCTACAGTAGACATCTGCCAAATCCCAACATTAAAAAAAAAGATAAATCCCAATACTTTGATTTAAGCGCAATATCTTATTTGAAAAACACTATGAGCGAATGAAATTAATATCCAAAATACCCTGTTTTGTACCTACAAATCAAATTGTCACACTGCTGACTTAATGATGGGTCAAAGATGCCTTTTATAGGTCCTTCATGATGTATATCCCTACTGAGCCATTAAGCCACACCTATAAAACAAATATATAATAATGATCTCCTTTTGCCACTTTTGATAAAATCTGTCGAGTAACACTGAGTGATAATGAGGTCATACATGGGGCTAGAGCTAGCCATGATATCACACTAAGGCCCATAATTATTTAATCACAAAGACATTTAGTCACTTGTTTTCAGGTCAAACAGAAAAATGTTCACATTTGACCTTATACTCAAATCAGCAATCTAGTGATATTATAGGGTCTCAGGCTGGTGAGTGTTACTCTCTCCTAACCCGATGTTCTTGGCACTGTTAACACGTGCAAACAGTACTTTAGTAAAAAGGCCCTGACTCTTACGAAACTATCCAGTTTAACATTAAAAAGTGTTCTGTCTTGTTTTTAAAAAACATGATATAAATGGAATGAAATAGAGGCAGATTAGGTTTGAGACGATCTTTAGGAAAAGCTGCTGAACACCGACTGTAGTTGAAGCTGAGAGGCGGAGGAGCAGCTGTTATCATCATCACAGCCATCTCTACAGTAAACTAATAAATAGACTTTCATCATTGTGCAACAGACACATAAACCTGCTTTAGGCAATCATTAAACATTAACTCTCTTCTCATAAATAAATAAATAACTTGAACAAAAGTTTAAAAGGAAATTTGGGATTTAAATTGCCAATACTTGTAGAAAAGTTTTGGTATATGGTAACAGAGCAGAAGAAATACAAATGAAGATTTTTCATTATTTTGGTTCAATAAAAATCTCTTCAGGGCTAATAATAATAATTAAAATTAATTTTGTTTTATGTCTTAATTCACATTTTGTTGCTCTTAATTTTTACATATGCAAAGATCAAAATGTTATGGCATCATTTCAAAATGTTTTGTTTTTAAATCAGCAGAGGCACACAGTGAGGTGAAGACTCATTGTTGAGTCAAACTTTGTGCATCAATTTTAAGCCTGCTGATGCTCCAAGACTTCCTGTTTTTTTCAGTTGGATGTGCCAAACTACAACCGAATAAAAACAGCACCAAACATAGCATGCAGCTGAGTGAGGGGGAATGATGGGGGGAGACGTACAGCAGACAGAGGATTGGAGGAAAAGGAGGAATGTAAGGGAAAGTCAACAAAGCAGTTAAAGTAGTAAAAAATATCAATGACATCATATAATCATGACAGGCTGCAGCAGAAATACACACTACACCTGCTTAAAAAAAAAAAAAAAAAAAAGTAAAACCTCCCCACCCAATATATATTTAAATACTCTATATATGCAAACAAAACCACCACCCTTACCTGACGCTATAATAATGCTGTGGCTGACTGAGCACACATGGAAATATCAGGTGATTTTGAATAGTAGCGGGGGTGTATTATTTATGTTGCAGCCTTTTTACAGTAAATCCCACATTAACACACATTCCTTCTTTAAAGCAGCGGACTAGTGACAGCTTAAAACTGAGGGACAACCCACACAGAGGGTCAGAGATCTCACATAAGGAAGAATATTTGGAGCAACATTATGCAACTATTTTATCCTAAAACTGAGTTGTAGAAGGAAGCATTTTTATCCTGGCTCTGCTACTCCGAACACCTTTTCTTGCATTATAGAATCTGAGAGTAGTAGGGACGATACCATGAATGCAAAGTTTTACAGAACTACTTCTGGAAAACATCTTAGGGAAACTCTCATTAACTTGTGTTTGCTTTCTATTCTTGGTAGAGACACTGAGAGAAGAAGAGTCAGATGAGGTTACTGATGGGGGAAAGGGAATGAGAAAGAGTTTGGGTAATATGCCAGTCAGAGTAATTCTCTGACTGGCAAATTACATTGCTAAAGTCCATTTTGTAAGTAAGATTTCTTTGAAAAGGCCACATGTCTGTGTTACTTGGTTTCATCAGTGTATCAAATGCACTGCTGTCATCAGGGAAGTAGAGGCATTACTACAAGCCTATTTTATCAAGTACGTGCCTCTAAATGTAATGGAAGATGGTACAATAAAAGACCTTTCACATAAAATTATTAACTTGTAGTAATCAAATAATAACACCTTCTAATCAATAACACCTAAAATCAATTTAGTTTGGTTTAAAAAAGGTTAAGTCTCAGTCAAAGGCTTATGAAGAGACATGTGCTCAAGGTAGAGAGTAGTCTTGTAACTGATGCGTAATACTTGGATGTAAACTGTACATGTTGTGATTTCAGCACTCAATGACAGAAACAGGAAATGTGACGTGAATCATAAGATGAGCTTTTGTGTGACGTGATAGTAAACGGGTCTCGGAGGAATTTCACTGAAGAAACAGGGGCACATGAGTTGTGGAGTGACATTCTGGTTGTTGAACTCAAGAGGCAGATAGTGCAAAAATAAATTTCACAATCACTTTGCATGAGTAAGGGCACCTGATGAACCACTTCCATCAATCTGCATCACCCTGACGTGCATCGGAGCGCTCAAGCTAGTTTTAGCGAGGCTTTTGGCGTGTGAGCCTGTGTGTGTGACTAATGTGACTGCATAAGAAGCTAGAGATAAATTATTCATAGAAGACTTTTCGCATAATCCTGATAAAATCTACTGTGCTTTAGTAAAATAGATTTTATAAAGGACCCAGGCAGTGATCATCAAACATGAATTTGTTTTAAAATCTGTTATCTGGATTAAAGTGCAAATAAAGTAATGCACAGATTTGTTTTTTTTTTTTGTTTTTTTTGTGCACACACATGAACACACACCAACTAGCCTCGGCACGGTGACATCTTCTATAGCATGCTGTGACTTGCTGTAGCATGCTTTAAATAGCATAGTGGGAAGTGGGAAAAGACTGACACGAGCTAAAGAAAACACACACTGGTGGGTGGGGGTGGGTTGGGGTTTTGGTGCATCACATTTTCTTCCACACAATCTTGAATCCTGCACCGCTCCTGTCCTCCACTCTCCCATCCTTTTTTCTTAGTGTACCATCCCTTGCTCCCCAGATTTAGCCACTTTAAAGATTTTTTTTTTCAATGGCAGCCTGGAGGCTATACCCGACTCTCCCCCGCCGCTGTGACCCCCTCCCCTCCGATTCCTCCACCTTTCACTCCATCCCCATGTCCTGTTCTGCTCCCGCAGGTTTCTCGTAGCCTCCCCCACTGGTAGCCCGTGAAGGCAGGGCTGATGGGGATGTACTTGAAGATGGGATATCTGCGGATGAAGTCCATCCCAAACGGCAGATCATAAGACCTCATCCCCTCCAGTTCTGCTGCACTGAGACCAGTGCCTCGTTTAAGCTTCCTGATGCCTCGCTCTTCAGGAGTACCTGTGGAGAAAATGAACATAGACCTATGAGAGCTTCCCTAAATCCACAGTTTAAAACAAAAACTAGCAAGTAAGAACATGATCTACAAAATTATATGATCTGAATTTATTCATTTTGTTCTTATAGACTGCCATAAATGCTTGTAGGTTAATCCTCTGCTGTTGAGTCTGGTTACAGTGGCAGCAGATCAAACCCAGATGTTATCCAGCTCTCCCTTAGAGGACTGGAGATGTTCTCAGGAAATAGTGAAGATGTAACAACCCTTACATGTTCAGCCTTTGTACTTACACTTGCTCTATTTGCAATTTGAACTCAGACTCATCATGGTTACCTTCTTTAAAAAAAATTCACATTCTCTTGACTACCATTATATCCTCATAAATACCATTCAAGCATCTGGAAGCTGTTTGCCAAAAGACATTTAATGACAAAAAAGGAAGCCAACTTAATGTCTTTAAACTTAAGAAATTATCTAGTTTAGAGAACTTTTTTATTATTACAGTTGATGAAATCCTTCTGGAACCCGGGTAGAACAGCTACAACAAAGCAGCAGATAATGGTGATCCTAATAAACTAAACCAGTGCTTTTCAACTAGTGGTCAGGACCCAAAAGTTGGTTGTGGAGTCCTTTCCAGTGCGTTGCAAATATCTGCCAGGAAAAAACATGTGGCAAAAACTCTATGTATGCAAGCCCTAAGTAAATATGCTGTAAATTCAAACATTTATTTTTAGGTTTTCCTATGATAACCAGTAAATAACCAGCATTTGCCGCAAGAGTTCTTCTTATTTATCTCCTTTTCTTGGATAACAAGGATAAGATAACAAGAAATTCTTTGAGAAACCAAGAAAATTCCATGCCATCTCCAGAAAATGGAATAAAAAAAGATGTATGTATTCATGTACTTCTGTAATAAAGTGCTTTTGACACGTTTGTTGCATCCTGTCTCATTTTATTTTGTTTTGTTCTTTTTGGGGTCCAAACTGCGTTTTTCATTAAATAAATTCTAGTGGTTAGAAATTTTTAAAACCTGGGTCTCATTTTCTCTTAAGGGGGCGTTTAGTGGGTCCTGATGCCCAGCCAATTAAGAACCACTGAACTAAACTAAACAATCTTTTTAACTTAGTATTGCCAAATTAGATAGTTTCTGAAGTTAAAATTAGCATGAAGCAAAAATAAATCTGTTAGGCAGTTAAATGTAATTTCTCTTTTATGTTAGCAACAAGCCAACAAACTCAGATGTTCATCCCAGTCTATTTCTAAGAATCTTACAATTTTCTTTTAAGTGACCCCATTGAAATGCACATTCCACTGTTGGTATGTATTGGCTTTAATTGTCAGCAAAAATGTTCATATCAGCAGATATCAATACGCTATTATCTGCTAATAATATCGTACACCCCTAATAAAGTCCTTTTGTAGTTGTCAAAAGTGAAAAATAAGAGAAAATCAAACACTTTACCAGGAATAGTGTTGTCCAAGATGAAGGCAACAGAGCCTCCAACAAACATGGCAGTGGTGAGGAGCACATTTAACACTTGGTCAATCTCAACAATGCCTGTGAAAGAAAAAAAAAGAGGCTTCATAACTGACTGAAAAAAAACTTAGCTCCTCTCATTTTAAAACCCAGCCATGAACTGATGCTATAAACCAACAAGAGAGCTGATTTCAGTCATGTAACTCCTTTGTTTTTACAACACATTTGAACTCAGCTGGTTTTAAACCTGCAAATGAAATGCCAAAAAGAATGGGCAAATCAAGGCAAACTGAGTTGAGTCAAATTGAGGCCAAGTATATTCAAGTGTGTGCTCAGTTTAGTGTGGGTTTATGCATAATACACACAATCGAATCAGAGTTTATCTACAACATTAAGCAATGTGATAATGCATGTGTTAAGTCTAATGTACACAGAAAAAGGTACGCCAAGGTCTCTTAAACAGACAGAAAAAAAGATGAGCTGACACTGCTACACTGAATAAATACCTTGGCAGAATCCCAGAACTGAAATTTAAACAGCATGTAGGAGTTTTCCTGAAATATTTGGTAAATAAAAACATAATATTACCAAGAATTAACTAGAATCATATTGAAGTTAAAAATTCTGGGATTATGACCACCCTACTCATGACTGATTTTAAAATGTAATCTTTTATGACATCGCTTTGATTATATGTTGGGATTTCTCCCCATTCCACTCACCAGTAACTAGTGGGTTCTGTTTGAGGTAGCTGGGCAGCATCAGACCAAAGAAGATGGAGAAACCCAATACAAAGAGGTTCCTGGAAGAGTTGAGGTCAACAAACTGCAGGTTGGACAGTCCCACCGCTGTGATCATACCGAACAGGGTGCAGAACAGAGCACCCAGCACGGGGTCAGGAAGAGACGCAAACAGGGCGCTGAATTTACCAATGAGCCCCAACAGCAGCATCATGGCAGCTCCGTACTGAATCACACGTCTGCTGCCCACCTAGAGGACCAATCAGAAAGCAGGAAAGGAAGAGAAGGTCAAGACGAGTTTTAATGAGAGACAAAATCAAAGATTCGATAAGAATGGCTGCTGATTAGAGCGTCACAAAATGGAGGTAAAAGCTTATACATTTATTTAGTACCAGTAACTCTTTAATGCGTTTTCAAGTGTGTGGCAATTTTGAAAAAATGCATTGCTTTAAGCTGCAATACAATAGAAATGATCTCGATAGGCCTAATTTTTACCTGTCTGTTTTTTTCACCCATAGTTTTATGTTTCAACAATTTTATGTTGTTAAAACCTATTTCTAGTCACATTTTTTCAGTGCTGTTTAGACTTTTGCTGTGAAGCATTTTGGGCTGCACATTTATTTTAAAAGTGACATTCAAATAATAGGATTGCATGATATTAGCATGATATTAGGTTTTGGCAAATATAAATATGATATTTTGTCCATAAAAATCTGCCTATATCAGGTATAAATATTGACTGTATGTCTCTCTCTTTATTTGTCATCATTCTTTTCATTTTAAAGTGTGTTGTGAGAACTGAAATATGTTAATTTGTTCATCCTCAAACTTTTAATTGTGCGTTTTAAAGACAAGTTTTAGGTCTAAACTACATTGAAATATCGGTGCTGGCTTAAATTAATATGTTAATATTGGCATATCATACATCAGCAAAAATCCAATTACATGCATTCCTTACAAATAAAGTTGGGATGAGTAATTCACATTACCCATTTGGTCTTACTCACTGGCCCAAACCCAAAGATATTCAATGGAAAAAGTGACTACATTATAATACCAAATCTTAAGTCTAGTTCTCAGTGAATGCTCTGCATTTTTATTTGAAAATAAACTGAAATATTTTATGATTATGAAAGTATTTGACAACGTTATTTCTGCTGAATGGCTTAAATAAAGAACTCCTCTAAACCTTCACAGTGAGAAAAACATTTGAATGGTAGGAAAAAATATGTAATCACACTGAATAATGTTTCTCTCTTTAAATCAATCAAGAAAAGGACACCAATAAAAAAGGCAGGACATAGAAAAAAGACTATACGAGTTCAGGTGTGTTACCTTTGTGATTCCCAGAACGCCTATATTTGGACTGGAAGAGGTGGAGCCATTTCCTGTCCCGAAAAGACCGTCCAGAACGCAGGAAATGCCTTCTACAAATATCCCCCTGTACAGACGGTAGAAAAACAAACTCATTACAGTATCTAAACACAGTAAATTGTCCATGCTGCAAACAAAGTGACAGATAAGGCAGACTGAGTCAGAAATAAGATATATGAAGAGTTACCTGTTGATGGCATGGATTGGTGGTGGAGGAGCACAGGAGAGACGTGCACAGGCGTAGTAATCTCCAATAGATTCAATGATACTGGCCACCACGGCACTCATCATGCCGATCACACCCGCAGCTGTGACTGTAGGAAGACCCCACTGGACTGCAAAAACAAAACACAGCATCAGCGTTGGCCTAGAGTCAGAGAGTAAAACTTAAATTACATTTTTCATCTCATAGACTGGCAGGGGTTCAGCTGCACATGCAAAGAATTTTACCAGTAATTCAGTCTTTATTTTATTTCGTTTTCAATTTCGTTTTCAATTTCGTTTCCGAATTTGTTCTCCCCTAAATAAAACTGTGGAGCACTGCAACACATAGCAACTAATACTTCCCTCTACTATGTAGTTTCTGTTAAAACACTTTTTGTGGTGAGATTCATTCAGTTAAATGTATAATGTGATGTTATAAAGCTCGGAAATGCATCTCATAGGGTGCCACATCGTTTCTCCTTTTGTCAACAACAAGCTGATTTTCCATGCAGGGAAGTGGGAAAAAAAACACTAGATCCTCCTGTCCTCTCTCGTCCTCTTCCCCTTTATTTACATACTTACAGGGGTATGGGATTTTAAACCACGGTGCGGCAGCAAGGATTCCTTGGCGTGCATCTGTGCGGGCGTAGAAGCCGTACTTGTCCGTCTCCGGTGGGAAAACATCCGTAACAGTGAAAATGAAGCATAGCAGCCATGACACCAGAATGGCCATGATGATCTAGAAGCAGGAGAAAATAATACACATACAACATAAACACAAGCAGACACTTAAAAAAAGCACTGAGACTTACTGAAATAGCTCAAAAAGCCCTGGTGAAATGACTAAACAAATGTAGCCACCGCCAGTAAGGAGAAGACAGAGATTTTCGCTAAAATGACTGAAAATTTATTGATGATAAACTCCAGTTCATTTATCCACCAAACAAAAACATAATCAAGCACAACAGCCGAGCTCATCAACCAGAGATGAGGTCAGAAATCTGTCATTGTCCGTCTATCAAATGAACAAACAGACAAAATTACTGCCCATTTAAAGGTGCGTATGAGCACTGTTACAGAGGTGAGCAGCTACATTTAAGTTTGTAAGTTTCAGTCACCTCAGTACAAAGCTAAGGTCAGTAAACAGATAAATCTTGATTGGTAGTAGGAATTATCAACAAATCAAAGCCTGATAATTCAACTTAAAATTGTTCTGACATTTTCCTTTCTTAATTCAAAATTTGAAATCTGGCTCCAACTAGGGATGAATATCAAGATTGTACAGGTACCAATACACCTGATACCATCGGTACTTCTTTTTGATACCCTGCCAGCCCAATTTGACCCCCCCATACATCAAATGAAAAGAACCAAATATGTTTTGACAGGGCTTTTCAAAGGGTGGGAAAGTGAGCCTCCCCTAGGAAAAAAATCATGTGTTCAATGGACCCCCAACCGCATAAAAAAATTAGATTAAAAAAATTAAAACAACTATATTTTCCAACATTTAATGTCTCATCTTTAAATACTTTTATTTCAACATTTTTATATTTTATTTATTTTGGTCTGCACATCTTACTCAGGCAATCAGTTATTTAGTCTCAGTAATGAACGTATTGCCAATACTCCCTGAACTATGAGTCTGAATCTATGCAGTTGATGCAAGATTGCATAACTTCAGATCATTCTCTGCCTCCAGTCTTGCCTGGTACTTGCTTCTGATCATTGTTGGTGCCAAAAACCTGCACTTGCAGAGGCTTTTTTAGTGTTTATGGCGCTAAATGTCTCAGTTATCTTCAGTGACTGAAATTCCTTTTACTTCCAGTAAAAAATCCCCCTGGTTTTAGTCATTACTACATTAGCGCTTTGTCTCAATATGACTCCAAGGCTTACACAGCCTCATGCTGTCATTAGCTTGTACATCTCTGCATATTAAACGCCATGGCTGTTGAGCAACTTCAGGACCAAGAAGGAAGATCCTAACTTTAATAGCCGGCTCTATAGTATAGTCTCTGTAGTAACTATAGATCTGTACATTTTGCCTCACACACAGCAAAAGGCAGCAAAGCAATGGATTAAGGATTATGGATTAAGGTTCTGTGCCTCCCTGAAGTCCAGTGGCACCCCCAAGGGGAGGCCTGCTTCAGATTACAATTTCCAACTGAGTGAATGATCACCCTGTCTTACTCATTTACTTAACTGTTTTATTTGTACGTAACGTCAGTATATGAATTTTGCTAGAGTCTCTTAAAGAAGCTACAACAGTTTCCCTTTCTTATCTTTAGTTCAACTGGAATCTTTTCTAAGGTATTTCTGTAAATCATTAATGATACTCAGACGGCAAGACCCAACTTTCAGCACCCTTTTATTTCATAAAAGTATCGATTTAGGCACCGACACAGTATTAGAAAACTCCCAAATGATACCCAACCCTAGCTCCAACACTTCAATTTCTTGTTCAGATTATCCCTTATGAGCTAAAATGTCAAAAAATAATTAATCAGCATTAATTGCAATGCCGTCAAGGTCCATAATCAGTGCATTAGCTTTCTAATTGTATGCTTTAGTATCCCTTTCAGCTTACTTTGGTTAAGTCACTGCAATGCCTCCCTAAGGCCACAGTGCTGCTTACAGCACTAATCATTCTACACTGAAAAACAGCTGACAGATCAATGGACAAGAATCTGGCCTGTGGCACTCTTCCATCCCTGTTTCCAAATCTGTCCACTGTCCTCTTCTGTAAATAAAGGCATAGACAGGCCAAATATAAACATTAAAAAAAAAAACAAAAGTCATCTGCACCTCATGTTGTCTAACATTTCATTTTTTACTGTACCTTATTTCCTGTACTATCTATAACAAGTTCCTTTCTGTGTTCAAGTTCATGTCAATGCTGTAGTTTAAGACAAAAATCCAATATGAACAAAAACATTTTTAAATGTAGAAAAGTGGAATATGAAAATGTGACAAAAGAGAGATAAATCATGATTAACTACAGAAATCCCGAGATTAACAACAGTTTAAAAAAACAGTAATTATTTGATAGCTCAAGTCAAAAATGATTACATAAGTGTTGTTATAAAAAAAATTAGTGGATTTAAGGCATCTAGCTGTGAAGAGTTAATGTCCTTATGTTTCACTTCTTACTATAAAAGCAAAGTTTTGGAAGTTATTGGAGAAGAAGTCTTTTTTACATAAATCCAGAAACAACTGCTTCTAAGAGATCAAATCAGTTTTTAAGGAACAGCTTCAGATCCCTCTCATTTTTGTATTATAATCAGATATGTGAGACAAAAAGAAGAACGCATGGCTTTTGTTTTACTGTGACATTTATTATCATCAACAATGTCTTTTTGGTAACTTTAAAAGCACATTGTGCAAAGTTTACGGTTTATAAGTGTAGCAGCGCCTCAACGGACTTGTGGAGTTAGGCTTCAGTGTTTTACTATTTTTACAATAAAGAGTCATCCCTCTGAAAAAGCATCGAAAGGTATTTTAGGAGAATGCTGGATGAGAACTTGGCAACTTAAATGCAAAAAATGTTTTTTATGTTACATCACCAGTAGAGGGCAGACAAAGCCAGGTTTACACAGTGCACAAGGGCTCTGACAGGGAAAACCTCTAAACCCCCCATTGAGAACAAGATTAGTTTTGTTGAATTATTTGTGATTTAAAGGAGGAGTACAGTCTGTAGCTGATGTAGGAGGTAGCTGGAAAGAAATCGGGGCTGAATTCATTGAAAGGGAGGGGAATATTTACCTAGAAGAAGACAGTTTATGCAAAGACGAAGAGCTAAAGTGTCTCTGCTTTCTATTAGTAAACAGTTTACTTACAGGAAACATTTTGAAGACCTGCAGCCTATAGGAAGTCCACCCTTTCTTGGCTTTGTAGACTGGCAGAGGGAAGTGAACGTTTCTGGCATACTGAGAGAAAAGCAGCACCAAGAAGATTGTTCTGTGGACACAAACAATCGTCTTCAGTTTGGTGGTTCACAGTCAAAAACAAACTTTTATTAGTTTTCTGTAATGCATTTTCTCCTGAGAGAGAACAATTCTGCATCAACAAGATCCATGTCTTCCTGTCGATGTCTCACAGGAACCCCAGAGGCTTTACCACCAATCAATTATCTTAACTGGCTGAGAAAGTGCAAATCAGTGGCAATTACCAGCACATATCCTCCGTCTCTGTGGAGGGAGAGGAGAAGCCCTACAGCTACAGCGTAAACATCTGTGACACAGCAGGAACTGATGTCACACCACCTGAACATCAAAGCTATGGAGTGGATCTTCCCCTGTGAGTCCATACTCAGTATTGTCGAAAAAACACTCCCAAAGAGCTGCTTTTATTCCCACACTGCATGCTATCATCTGTTTAAGAGAGAGGCTTATTTTGCAGATACAATTTGTGTATCAGTTGAATGGTATTAGAATTAGCTTCAATCTTTGTCTTTAAACAAGAGTTTAATGTAGAACCCCACCCAAAACCTTTTGTACATAAAACATTGGCTGTGAATGAGATATCTGTTTCCTAATGAATGGAGAACAATGGTTGGACAACGTTTGAATCCAATCCTGTACAGAGGTTTCGATGGCGACAGGTTTCCATTGCAGAACAAAATAAAAACCAGTTGTACCACTCGACTGCATTATCCTCTACAACTGTCATCTCTATGCTCAGTATGTTCCTGTTTTTCTCTAACAAAGATTCAAAGTGTCTTCTACACTGCTACACTGCAACATTACTTGGATGTGTATTTCATGACATCTGAGTCTGAACTTACAGCATAGCAATGCCCCAGTGTTTTCCTGCCCTTTCTCCTGCGGCCTGGAAACCAGACAGGCCGATGAGGGCCACGGTCGGGGTGATGGTTAGAGGTCCGATGTATTTGAGGAGGAGTCCAGGCAGGCCCAGTGCTCCTATAAACACCTCGATCAGGGAGGATACAATGATAGCACCTTGGATCTGACATGACAAGGAAAGGGTGTAGAAAAAAGGTATAAGTGAATCGGTAAACATATTTCTTTAAGTATGAAACACTCACCAAACATACCCACCAAGACATTACACAATAACACTGCTTTGTTTACTATAAATCACATCTGTAGCACATAAAGCTCCGGCTAAGAGGACTACAACATAATGCTGGATGAAGTGGCCAAAAGCAGATTTATATTAAAAAATCAGAATCTTTGTTCTAAAAATCTACAGCTTAACCTCCTGCAGCTTTTGTTATAAAGCCCTCCTTCCTTAAAGGTGGTAAAGAGTTCCTTTGGCATCGTTAAAAAGAAGTAAAAACATTATCATAAAATTAATATTAGGTTTTATATGACGCATCCAGCACAGCTTCGACAGATGGCTGTTCAATATGAGTCTGGTTCTGCTTGAAGTTTCTACCTGTTAAAAGGAATTTCTCCTTGCCCCTGTAACGTTGCTAACATTTAGCAAAGTTACAGTTAGAAAAGAGTATGGTCCAGACCTGCCCTTTTTTTAAAGTCTCTTGAGATAACATTGGTATTAAATTGGCACTGTAAAATAAAGCTACAGGCTTAATGAGAAGAATCATTATTACACATATTTGAATAATGAGGTCACAGTTAGATCTTAAGATAGACTATACTATACACCCAATGACTGCAGGGACTGGCTTCAGCCCACAGTAAACCTGAATGGATTAGTGGTGTCGATAATGGATGGATATTGTCTGTAAATATCAGCAAACATCTGCTGTAATTATTGGCTGTATGCACGAATAAGCTTGTAAGATTTTAGACAGGACCAACAGACATATGTCAGCTGAACTTTGTCTTTGTTCATCCTTTTTCCTTCAATTCTTTAATGTATTCTAGGACTGAATTTTTTTTTGTTCACCCTTGAAATTTTTCCATCTGAACTACATTTACATATCACTATCAATATTGGCATCAGCCAAAGTTAATTTGGAAATATAAGGATACTGATTATTGGCAAAAATCCAACACTGTACGTCCCTAGTTAGACAATCCTTCTGTAAAGATTCTGATCATGAAAAAAACCTCACGTAATAGCGCTTCTATTAAATTTCCTGAAAATGAATCAATAAAAACACAATTTTCTTCCCTAAGGTTATAATTTCAGACTTTTAAACTTCGATAAGATACCTGCAAAAATCAAATAGGATTGAAACCTGTTCCAATAGCACAGCTACAAAACCAGAAATCTCATGTATCTAATGCTAAATTTTTGAAATGAACCGATGGCAACATATCAGGATCAATATGAGCACATATCAAAACACCAACTAATTTATGCAATGTTGTCAGTTCTTTTTTCTCTTACTGCAGCTTTGTTTAAAATTATGACTTCAGAGCTGCAGCATTTTTTTTTCTAAACTTTTGCTACTTCTCGGTACAATCAATCATTAACATAACAGATTTTAAATTGAAGCAAATGTTATCAAAAGTATTGCAATGTTTAAAATGTTGGTATTTGTAACATGGAATCAAATGATTCAAATGTTAAACACAGGGACCAATTTGTTTACATCCTGTTTGAAGGAGATGTGCTTCCAGATTTATCTCGAGTGTGCATGTTTAAATCAATACATCAAGAGTGATAATCCCATTTATTCCTTCCTTGTGTTCTCTTTGTCACCTCTGATCACCGGCACGTTTCTTCTGCCCTGAGCCCAGTGATGTTCACCAACATAATCTGATTCAGGTTGATCAAATTTGGTCTCATTCGGTCGTCACGTAACAACAATTACTCAAGGGGCTTACGCAAACATAAAAGGTTAATTCAAATATTGAGCTCCTGTCACATAAAACTAAACCCTGTGGCCATACGTGAACAGTGATGCTCTTATTTAGCTCTTTGTAGCTTTAACTTATTTGGCTGGTTGAGCTATGAAACATCCTTTATTAAACTGTAGTTGTGTAAAAAAATTGAATAAGGAGTTATTCAAGTTAAATTAAAACCATGTTTGTGTTCTAATTTTTGCTGAGTTTGCTTCATGTTCCAGAGAGCAATAAGTTCTGCTTTGTTCCTGATCTGTTTTGACATATTTTAAGATAAAAGACTCTTTATTTATCCTATTTCGTCTCACCTCTCGTATCCTGGGGTGCCAGATGTGCTCTGTGTGGAAGAGCTCTGTGCTGTTAAACACTGGAACCTCTGGTGATGGAAAAAGAGAATTGATGAGATTAATTAGACCACTGTGTCAATCTGCTATGAATATGGAGCAGCCAAATAAAAACCAGTTATCCCATCAGGGACTTTGTTTAATTCTAGCTTTAACACTGAAAGCATTTGGAGTTAGGATAAAAGTAAGCAAAGATAGAATAATCAACACTTTTTAACCTCAACATTATATCTGACAGGCTTGTTTGTGTTGAATGAGTCGGAGAAAGTAGACATGAGGGGTTTACCTGTGTTGTTACACTTCCATTTGTCCAGTGACAGGATGGCCCGGGCTGGGGCGAGGAAGGCAAAAGCACTGGCCTGGAACAAAGGCAACCTAAGGACAACAAATACACCAAATGATGTGACACCTGACTGCAAATCATTCGACAAATGGAGGTGTAACACAGTGCTTTAAACACAAAGAAGGTACATTCTGCCAAAAGTGGGCTCTCAATCATGATAATAACAAATTAGGGGAGTAGAGATGGTTGGCTGGTTGGCTTAGTTCCTCTCCTTTACTTACTTCTTGTTTTGAATTGAGGAGTCTATTCAATAAAAACTTACTAAGCAGTAATCCACCATTTTGTTTTATGGATGAATTTCTCATAATGAGAGTGAAAAGCTTTCAAAAGTGACCTTCCAAGTTAATATTGTCAGCAATTCGAGAATGCTGTGCAAACAGCCCATAGCCTGATCCAGGAACATGAGTTATGCATTATGAGGTCAGTGCTTGGTTATTATTCAAAGGTTATTTTCTGACTTTCATACTGGAATCCTCTTGGTGTTTACTAGTAGTTTGGTAACATGTGGTCAGTTTAAAACAGAAGAGTGCAGAGTGTCAGCTGATTGCTGCCCTACAGTTGCCGCCTTCCTCTTTCACTCAAAACCATCCAGAGCCACTCATGCACTTTTATAAACTCATAACATGTCATGTTTTCTGCAAAGGCTGTTTTATGAGCGATTAAGATAATGGCCAACCACCGTCTAAACCAGGGGTGACCTTTAAAAACTGCAGCTGTAACAAGCGGCCTGGACAGCTGAGGGATATCATAAGGTGGATCAGAGATAAAAACAGAATGAATGAACTGTAATAATGTTACGTCAGTGAAAATGCCACAGACAGAAATAGAAGTGAGTGAATGAGCCAGAAAAGGGAGGGATGACATTTGTTTTCTTGAGAAAGAAGAAGGAAGAATTTATGGCAAAACTGTCAGCAGTGCAACTAATGTTTCATAACAGACTCTTTACCCACAGTCTGATTTTGGACCAAAGTCTGAAACAGATTTTTTGTCAGAACAAAAAAACTGACAACATAAAGAGATTACATTCAGTTATTACCATTACAATTTTCCCTTATTTTGTCAAGGTTTATCTTTGGGCTTTTGCCTTTTTGTAGATAGGACAGTGCAGTGGTTCCCAGCCATTTTTCTTAAGGGCCCTCCCATACTCATATCTAAGAAAAGCAAAGGCCCCCCATGACCCACACAGAAAAAATAAAAATCAATCTTAATTGTTTTCATTACCAAAATCCAAACAAATTTGAACACTTTAAGGAGCATAAAATCTCTATATAAAAAAAAAATGCTACAAACACCTTCAAAGGTCATTTATCAGTCTAAAAAAATAGCTTATCCAAAAGGAGTTCTTTTAAAACTTTCACTTATTCAGTAATAAAAAAAAAATTTCTGTGCTTCCATCTGATTGGTTTACCAAGACAGAGGAGGAAAAATAAAGGACAATATTGGCAAACAAGTTTTAGTGAGGCATCAGTCAAGGCCGTGGACTTGGTGTCAAAAAGAACAGCCAGTATTTCTGTATGTCTTTGGTTTGTCTGAATGAGCTGATTTTATCAGCAGCTGCTTCAGTCTGGAAACAATAATGAAACAGAATCCGTCACGACATGATGGAAAGATTAGGTTTATTGATAAAAAATAAATGGAACAAGAGGCTGAACGCTGCTCTTTATTGGAGAATATAACAATTCAGGACACCCTGAGCTGGCTTCCATAAACACAGTGATCAAACTATAGTGTAATATTCATAGCAACAGATCGTCTCTTGTATGGATGATAACGTTATTACTTGTCTTGCATGGTATTTAATAAGTGTTCGAAAGAACGCGTAGAAGAGAACTGATTGGTCCAAAGTTGAGAAAGTTGTTATGCAGGTGTCATTTAGCATTTCTTATTCTAAAAGCAAACAAGAAGGCATAAGACCTTAGAATTTAATAAGATGACTCACTAGTCACCAAACGTATATGCAGACCACATCAAGTTATGTTTGAGAAACCAAAGATCAGCTGGAAAAGGCGAACTGTGATCAGCAGATACCAGAGGGTGTGAGAAAAAACAAGAACCTGCAAGGTAAGGCGAGGACACGAGCAGGATGGAGGAATGCATGTGATGAATGAGGAGGTGACATGAGGTGAGAAATATGCATAAAATGTGAAAAAACAAGGGGATAGATACACAGAATGTAATTAATCTGGTGTTTCCTTACATGTGCATACAGGTATGGCCAAATGCAGGAACCAACAAAGATTTTTGTGCATTTAACTGACTATAGTGTCAGCGTAGCCTTTGTTTGTCTGTACATGATGCAGTAGCTGAAGCACATTAAGTTAAGTCCTGCAGTGAAACAGTTCCTTGAATCCCTGCTTCCTCTGTTCTGTGTCCTAAATCCAGTGAACACACTCATTGCAATGGAAATTTGGCTTTCAACTTTCCAAAAAAGGTGTCTGAGTTACACCACTGCGGTCACATGAACAAAACACAGAACTTCATATTCACTTATGTGCGTGTTAGAAAATATGCTTATAAAACAAACTAAATCTGTATTAACCAATCGAATTGTAAATCACTCAAACACTCAGTTCTTTAGTGTTTGAGTGATTTACAATTGAATTGTAAATCACTCAAACACTGAAGAACTGAGAGCAAAATGCTGTTTTTTTCTGTTGCTTTCATTCTTTATATTTTAGAACAACAGCATTTTCACCCATCCAAGCAGACACACAGAGCTGTCACTGTCTCACTACTTCCTTTTATCTGTTTTTTTTTTGCTACATTGTCATGCAATTTTGCTTTTTAAATCTGTTAATGTAAATATAAGCAGGATTTTGTAAAGCCTATGATGTGAAATGTACAGAAGAGCTATGATTTTTGTGCCAGTAATAACACATTTTCATATTTCTTGCCCTATCTAGAAATGTGCAACTTCAGTTTTATGTGAATATATTTGTTTTAGGAGGCCCTGTCTTTTGTCTGACAAATACTGTAGATAACAAACACAAGGGCATGATATTTTGATATGACTCAAATGTTTAGCCCTCTTTTTTCCAGCTCTATTAAGTAAAAATGACTTGAAATCCGATCATAAATTTGTACTGGAATGAAACAATTGCTTCTACATTTCAATGAATTTTTAATGAATGTGATTGTAGCTATATATCAAGATTTCAATCAGATCATCTTGCAACAAAGAGATTCCAAACTTATAGTTGTCTATGGTCCTTTCTTTTTGTTTGAATAAAAACAGCTAAAATAGTCAAAACAGACACAACTGTTAAGAGAACTGACTGGAAATTTCAGTAGCAGCTTACTTTATACTCAGAATAATCCTTTACAAACACAACAACTGGCGAGAAATAAAACTAGGAATTTAAAAAAACATTAAAGTGGAGATATTATGTAGGATAAAAAGGTGACAGAAACACTTTATGAACCATAGGTGATTCCAAAACAACTTTGCATTAAAAACTGACACTTTTAGAGTACAGGGAACACACCAGTAGAAAAAAATGATGTGAAGGTGCTATCTGAATAAGTGTGCATCCACTGAAAACACACCCTACATTGACATGAGGAAGAAGGATTAAGACTGAGGAACTTCCCACTGACAATGGCTCTTATTTGAAGTGGTACTCAGAGATTGAAAGGGGGGCAGGAATCTACTAAGTGACTGGGAGTTGTGTATATTCAAGCATCCTTTGTGTCCACTTCAGACATACATTTGTGTGTGTGTGTGTGTACCTGCAGCCTAGTGTGGTCTGTAGCAGGGTGGTGATCCCCACGCAGAAGAAGATGGTCCCGATGAGCTGACTGGTGGCCCACTGATCGAAGCCAACACACATTGCCTCAGCGAGCAGAAATGGCACCGCGATAGTTCCACTGAAACACGTCAAATAGTGCTGCAAGGACAAGAATGTGTAGATTTAGTATGTAAATGTGTAAGTGTGAGTCTGTTTTGTAACTTGAAACTGAGCACAAAAGATAACATTAACACAACCATTAATTTTGTTCTAAATCTGACTAACTTTTTTAGGATCATTACTTTTAAGGCATATTAAACCTGTCTTAGTTTGTCATCGTCTTTAAAGACTGGGTGTTAGTTCACAGAATTTAAATGAGAATTGCATCAAGGGACAATTCTTGCCAATGAAAACAAATTCAACTTGAGATATTTTTTTAATTTCAATAAGAACAGGTGATTTTCCATCAGGTTTTTAAATGACAAAACAAATTTAAGGAAAAAAAACCTTAAACAAATATGGTAAAAAAAAACAACAAACAGAGAATGATTAATTATCATTATGGTCAAAAACTGCTAAACCAAGTTTATGTAGTAGTGTGTCATTCAATACTCTGGCGTCTTTATCCACAGACGCTTAAAGCAAGTACATTTAATCAAACATCCCTACACTGGAGAATTATGCAGTTAGACAACTGGGTGCTGATATTTCAAAATAAGTGATGGTTCTCTTACAAATCCATGACAGATGTAAAGATGGTATAGCTTTATGAGGGGGGTTTTCTACTCTACTCAATAAACAATACAGGCAAAAAAATCTCCAAATGTCACTTATGACTGCAAAAGAAATGTAGCCCAAGCTGGAGTAATTACATACTGTGCTTACACAACAACGCAGAGAGAGTTATAGTTAAAAAAAAAAAAAAAAAACCTTTGGAAGGAACACTAATGTTACTATTTGAAAGTATTTCATTATGTTCAGTTTTGTGGATATTCAAAAAGACAGATGATTAAGATATTTGTTTTGTTGTTGGCGGTGCCTCATAGTTGGGGGCAGGTTGTCTGTGTGGGGTGAAAGCATCCTTTCTCCTAGGCTGCTATGCTACAAATGCACAGATTTAAAACTGTGATGCTAATGCTAACAAAATGTAATGTTCTACACCGAGTTCACAGGTAGTCAGGGGGCAGTGTCAGTCACTCTACAACAGAAGTGCTCTATGGTATCATAGCGGTCATCTGCTCATTAAAGTCAAAAACAACAAACAAGAAACAATTATGGACTGGATTATGGATAATAATTATGGATGTATTAAGAGGAGGACAATATGGCTGTCCTTCAGATAAAACTTGAGGTATGCTTGTGATAACATAAGTGAAATAAAATAAATTGTACACAAAAGTCCCCTGGAGGGAGAAAAAAGAGGGACGATGATGACAATGATGCAAAGATAAGGAGCAAATGCTCTACTGTTGGTAAGTGACTGGATTCCCATCACTGACGTCAGGTCAGGGTGCCAAACTAGACGACACCGTAGGAAAATTAGTTTTGGTGATAAGCAATGACGTTGCAGTCGGAAAAAAAAACGAAATTGTGTAGTCTGAGCCAGCCTTTACTCAGCTGTGCTCTTTTGTTGGGGTAAACATAAAACCAAAACAGAAGAGATTCAAACAAAAGATTCATAATCTATTTGTAGTGCAGAAGGCAGCACAGCAGCTCTTCAGCATTGGCGGTAAATGATATGTTTTCACCGTCAGCACAAAGCAGATGTGGCAGTTCCCTTGCTGCCGACTGTCTCTGTTTCGCAGGTACTTAAGTGCCCACTAAGTCCCTTGCATTGTGTTGTCTTTTCTATGTTTTACAGACACAAAGGAGCTTCTGAGAGGACAAATATGGGCTGTCACAAACACACATTGTGTCATTAACCCACTCACTAACCAACAACACAACCTCTATAACCCAAATCCTATTTCTACGTCTGTGTCCAGGTAGATAATGAATAATATTGTGACTGGTGGAATGAAAAATATTATATTTATATGACAAGCACGTGCAAAGAAATGTGACATTCCTTTATTATACAGGACATGTGTAGGTGTGTATTTTTCAGTTATTATCGTGACACTGACAGATCTGCTATTCTTGCACGAGAACATTTAGATGATTCCTGAAACCTCCTTTAAGTCAGCCAAGCTTCATGAACAAAAAAAGAAAAAATCAGTTAAGTGTGAGGCTTTACCTGTAGACCTAAGAACACACACAGGTACCAAGGTGGAGTATCTTCAATGGTGTAGATCATATCCATCCTCCTGGCATCCATACTGTCTGTGCTGTCTAACGTCTCAGACATTGAGCTCTAACAAACAGTGACACAAAAGAGGATGATCGGATGTTAGTATTTCGATTTTACAGACATGTTTACTTTGCCCTATACATTTCTCTTTCTGTGAAGAGTCAGAGGGATTATATAAGGGGAAAGTAAAGGAGCAGTAGAGAAACACTGTGGGAGAAAATATAACACATAACTTTGTTCTCTCAGCAAAGGAAAATGCACAGTCATGGTGAGATTGACAAAAAACAAAGATGATGAAAGAGGAAAGATAACATGGACACAGATTGATTAGTGAGACACTGCTTTTGGTGTTTCTCCACAGAAAAGACACTGAAGATGACTTGGCATTTTAAAAATAAGAATTCAGTAAGGATCTTTGATGACTTCAAAAATCAAAGCAAATGGTTAGAAATGAGGTTCATAAACAGCTCCTGTCATTTTAAGAGGAAAATACAGTCTTTTTTGAAGATATAACTGGCAACTGGTGATGACTTGGGGATCACAGACACTAGGCAGTCTGTGCCATCTCTACGCATGTTCAACTCCCCCAAATCGAGATAACCCCGTGCCACAATCAAGTAAAGAACACTTCCCTGGCACAAATGGAAGAGGTGGGCTTCAGTACGGTATAACTGTCATGCACATGTACAAGCATGGGTGTTCAACATGGACATTATGTATAATCAATATGACTGTTTCTCTTGACATATATTTTAAACAACTGGGGAGTTCTACAGAATCACAATAGAGTATTTCTCCATTGTGCTAGCTCTGAGCTCGTGGTTCTTGTAAACTGTGTGATTCATTTTATGATGTGATGATATATCTGTGCTCAGATCTGATTGGGCTTGGAGCAGTGTGAGTGCAGGCCAGCAGGGACAATCGTGTTTTAGCATGGTATGGGGCAACTGTGCCTGGTGGGAGTGCACCCTTGGTCAACGTCCTATTTAACCCTATTCTTTATAAGGTTTGAAGAAAGCAACTTAAGTATGAGCTTGTCATGAGCTGTGGGTAGTGACCATGAAGTAGGTATTTCTGGCACAGCTTCACCAACTTCCAAGGTGCATGGAGGATTAATAGTCTCGGAGGAAACCTGATGAAGGCTACAAGTCGAATCACTTTGATCTAAAAAAGTTGTTCTCTTTACTACAAGTGTCGCTGGAGTTTTCTGTTCCTTAGGAGGTTTGCTGAGCTCAAGCCTTGAGATAGAATGAGAGGCTCAAAGATCCAAGGGAAGACTGGAGTAGAGTCACTGCTCCTTTGCATCAAAAGGAGCCAAAAGAAGTAGTTCAGGCATTCGATTAGGATGCTACTTATGGAGGTCTTTGGGAATGTACAACTAAGAGAGGACCCTGGGATAGACCCAAAATTTGAAGCAAGGATTAGATATCCCATCTAGCCTGGGAATATCACTGAATTCTACCAGGAGGAGCTGGAAAACTTAGCTAGAGAGAAGGATGCCTGGGTTGACTCTTTTACTTGCAACCCAACTCCAGATAAGCAGAAGAAGATGGGTGATTAGGAGAAACGTATGTTGGGTGACTAGAGAATAAAAACCTCAGGGATTATAGTTTATATTCCCTACTACAACTGTAGTTGTAGTAGCTGGGGGGGGTATTCTTTATTTGTTTTGACCTCTGGTAAAGCTTAGAAAGAAATTCACAGTAAAAATTCACAGTTAAACACATACCTATCTGATTCACAAACCCAACTACACAAAAACTGAAAAGAAGAACATTTTTTAACAGTGTTCCCTTTCTAAAAAAATTTGTTACTGTTAGCAAAGAGTTCATCTTTGCACTGGGTTATATTTTCTAATGTAAACACTTGGGACAATTTATCTGAGTGACATCAGCCTCACTGTTTACTCTCCTCGCTGCTTTATGAGAGCTGTTGACTCAAACTGAGCATTTTCCACAGCCTCTGCTTCAATTTCAAAACCTACAACAGAGAAAACCCAACAAAGATTTTAATGTGAAGTAGCACAAGAACAAATAAATCAGAGCAGTGACAGTTAGCATTTCCGAGGAAACGGGGTTTTATTTTTTAATCTGTCAGCATGAAAACCTGTTCTTATGTGTGGAAAACTACTCACCCCACATGACTTCTGTAACGGAACAACGCATGCTTGTTTGATTGCATTGTTAACTGATATAGCAGTTGGTGTGCCTGCTGTAGTATTAAACCACACATGTTGTTGTTGCTATGGTGACCTAGATTGTTGCTAACTGTACTTAGGCTGAAAACACTAGGATTACATCTTTACTGCTGTGGGGAAAAGGTGAGGGATTCTCACATATGTGATTATGAGTAAGCTTTTGTAAACCATGTGACTATGTGTCAGTCTCCTCATATAGAAGCTCACTCTGGACTAAAATAATACTTCCAGTAAAAAAAGAAAAAGAAAAGAAGAAAAAAAATATATATGTGGTTAATCTTTCTATATTTATTTTTCATTTAGGTTTACCTTTTCTGCTCCTTGATTCTCTTTAGTGTAGATGGCCATCAGCTCTGTGTTCTCAGTATCCTGGTCTCCACTGGCCCCGCCCACTCCATTGACCACAACCTTATCACACAAACACACAAACAGCTTAGATTTTTAATATCTTATTTCAGTCAATGCAGTGATAGATAAGGCAATCTTAATTACAATGTGAAAAAGCATTCTGGACCTAAGCATACTGTAGATGACGCACACAGATCTTACACATTATTAATCGGCTGATAAAATAACAGGAAAGACAAGCAATGTGAAATCTGAGATAATTTTACCAATGCCGCTCATAAGGGGGGATAAAGGGAGAGCTTTCAGGGGCCCAGTCAAAGCAGGGGCCCATGGAGGTCAGCAAAACCATGGTTAGCAGTAAAGTTAAGCTGTGATAACCACATACTATTTCCAACCTGAATAATAACCACTCTTATCAAAGTAACAAAAATGAATTTCATTTATTTATGCTGAAGTACAATATAGCCTTTTTAAAAAGGTAAACCCCTTTTATAAAAACAAAATGTTAGTAATGTGGACACTGAACTATTAGGAAAGTTAAGTTAGACTCTATAGCTAGGCAATGATGTGCACATATGGTATGTCAGGATGTCAGAAAATAAAAAAGAAGAAACTGAGACAACATTTTTGGACATAGAGTGAATAACTGAATAATTGTGAAAAGAGAAAAATGGGTGAAAAATGGCAAGAATGGGTTGAAATAGTTTTAAAAATGTCAAAAATTGGTTAAAAAAAAAAAAAAAGTACTTCAGCACTACAGCTTCCACCTCTGGAACACTCGGCCTGCAGACATTTGTAGTGCTTCATCTTTGGACATTTTAAAAAAAGTCTTGAGCACCACCTGTTCACCACAGCCTACAGTCCTCACTAAACAACCTCTTACATTCATCCTATCTCTCACATAGTCTGTCCATGTCTTATGTGTTCTTGTAAAGCGTCCTTGGGTTCCTTGTCGATCCTCAGATTCAGGAGGAGCAATGTGGTTTTTCGTCCTGGTCGTGGAACAGTGGACCAGCTCTACACTCCCGGCAGGGTCCTGGAGGGTGCATGGGAGTTTGTCCAACCAGTCTACATGTGTTTTGTGGACCTGGAGAAGGCATTCGACTGTGTCCCATGAGGAATCATGTGGAGGGTGCTCTGGGAGTATGGGGTACTGGACCCCCTGATAAGGGCAGTTTGGTCCCTGTACGACTGGTGCCAGAGCTTGGTCCGCATTGCCGGAAGTAAGTCGGATTCGTTTCCGGTGCGTGTTGGACTCTACCAGGGCTGTCCTTTATCACGGTTCTGTTTATAACTTTCATGGATAGAATTTCTAGGCGCAGCCAGGGCATTGAGAGCGTTCGGTTTGGTGGCCTCAGGATTAGGTCTCTGCTTTTTGCAGATGATATGGTTCTGTTGGCTTCATTAGGCCGTGACCTTCAGCTCTCACTGGAACGGTTTGCAACCAAGCGTGAAGCGGCTGGGATGAGAATCAGCACCTCCAAATCTGAGGCCATGGTCCTCAGTCGGAAAAGGGTGGAATGCCCTCTCCAGGTTGGGAATGAGATTCCCACCCCAAGTGGAGGAGTTCAAGTATCTTGGGGTCTTGTTCACGAGTGAGGGAAGAATGGAGCGGGAAATCGACAGGCATGTCTGGGCTCTCCCTTAGAGATAGGGTGAGAAGCTCGGCCATCCGGAAGAGACTCGGAGTAGAGCCGCTGCTCCTCCGCTTTGAGAGGAGCCAGATGAGGCGGCTTGGGCATCTGGTCCGGATGCCTCTTGGACGCCTCCCTGGTGAGGTGTTCTGGGCAGGTCCCACTGGGCAGAGGCCCTGGGGAAGACCCAGGACACGCTGGAGAGACTATGTTGCTCGGCTGGCCTGGGAACGCCTTGGGATCCTCCGGGAAGAGCTGGACGAAGTGGCTGGGGAGAGGGAAGTCTGGCCTTCCCTGCTTAGGCTGCTGCCCCCATGACCCGATCTCGGATAAGCGGAGGAAGATGGCTGGAGAAAGGGTCAAAAAGTGGTTAAAAAACCTGACAAAAATGGGTGAAAAAGGGCCAAATCTGGCTAAAAGTGGACATTAGAGATTAGAGAACAAAAGTCGGATATAGTACAAAGAACGTTTAAACCAGGTTCATGATTAAAAATATCAAGGTTTGCATCAAAAATGATCCCAAACTAGTAATATTTACATTATATTCTACATTCATATGGCACATCTTGTGTATGCCTACACTACAAAGCTAGCACTGATAGCACACACCAGATATCCAAAGAAAAATCCCTTGGTGTAGGAATCAAATCAAAGGCTTTTAGAGGTGAGTGCAGGTCAAGTTTCAAACTGCATTAGCAACATATGGCTGAGACTGGTAGCGCAAGGAGCAGTCAGGAAATGGAGCATGCCTAGCTATGAAGATCTATATGTGGGTTATATGAGTAGATATCCTAACTAAAAAGCGAGAATTCATCCAAATCAGAGAATTGTTTTTTTTTAACCCAGTCCTAGCATCTTCCAGTTTTCTCAGGATACTGTATGGATGTCAGTGCTTGTGGGAGGTAAAAAAAGGTGCAGGAGAAATGGCTGTCTTCTTTCTTATCTTTCCATCTGAAACAATACTAAAGTTAATGTGTGCATCTTTAGGAAACACTGCAGAAGCTTGGTAAAATGCATTAGCTAACTGGTAGATGAAACAGCGGTGAAGAGCTTGTGAAAGTGTGCAGAGCAGAGATGCAACACGTAGAAAGATGCACATCTTCTGCACCAATCAAACAAAATCCTGTACTTGCTTTAGTGTCTGAGTAGAGGTGTTTGTATGTTTCTCAGTTGTTCAGAGTGCTGTGAAAGATTCCGAAAATAGCCAACACATTGCTGAAAACTGCTCTCTCAATCTGATCACCCACTTCTCTGCACTCTCTCTCTCCACTTGCAGCAGATTTTGGTTGAAACTCAGACTGTATATCTGTTGTTTCTTTCAGAACTTTAGTACTTTTGGTATCATCAATGTAAAAAGAAAAGATACTGTATTGTTAAAAGCAAAGGGTGTTGAAAAAGTTCAAAAGTTTCAAAAAAAAAAAAAATCCAATCTTAGTGTAAACATATGAATGCTGACTCTTGTTTTAAAAAATGTAAAACCCTGAAAATCTGAAAGGATTTCAGTCACCAGAGTAGTGATGTGAATCAAAAAAGACCAAAACATAATAACCTGAGGTATACAAACATTTTCCCAACAAGATGCAAGGAGACTAAAGCATTCAAACACCCTTAACCTGCCAGGAAAGACAGGCTACCATTAAGATGCTTCTACTGCCAAGATTTAAATGTATGTATAATGTAATGTACAGCCACACTTTACTCCTGAGGAAAAGGAAATACCTCTAAATGTATTCATACATTATTCAAATGTTTACATGCTTGACTGTGTCTACTGAGTTTACTAGTGTAAAGACTGTGCAGCAGAGTTTTGACCAAATGTTGGACCCAAACGTGAAACTTCAGGGTCAATTGGGGCACAAACATCTCCCTACAATGCCTAACTGGTAAACACAAGTGTATTAAATACGAGGCACGTTTCATATTCAATTTCCTTTGCACTGATTAGACTCACTCACCATCTCTGTCTTTATTTCTATTTTCAGAATGCTTTGTACTTTTCAAAAGATTTTTTTCCCCCTTGTAAATCCATTTCACAGCATGCGAGACATTAAGTATGAGAAAGATTGTTGTTGAAGACAATGAAATGATCATGAAGATCATAGTGCTCATCTGTTTTATACAGAATTAGATTTATATTAAACTGAACATTCAAGGTTATTTTCCTTTATGTGTGTGTATTACACAGAGTGTATTTCTTTCTTTGTAGAGGAGGGAAGTTATGGGAAGAAGATAAAGGCTTAGGGCACATTGTGTCCTTTTAATTGATTGTTTACAATCAATTAAAAAATGTGGACAGTTGTACGATCAATGAAATGAAGCAAGGTGCAATTAATGAATTTTTTTAGTGTTTTGTTAATTTTTCTTATATATAGTTGTTTCTGCACATCCCAGAGTCAGTTTGGTGGCTTTTTAAAGCACACTGATCTTCACAAACTCTTGACACAGACATCTGGCTATCTATAGTGGCTACATTCTTCACTAGGTTAATCTGCTTATTGCTAATTTTCAAAGACTGCAAAATTGCTCTGGACAGTTTCCACACAAGGGGTTATAGAAGTTATTTGGCTGAAAAACTCGCAGAAAATGTCATCCTGCTGCAAGAATAAGCAGAATTAATCACCAGCTTAGATAAAACAGTCAGCTGGGTCCCTACACTGGCCATCACAGTACAAGAATTTTAAAATTCAATATGTTACAAGTAAAAATTAAATACCTGTGTCAGTACCATGGTAACAAAAGTACTGTAGAAATCTTCAGTGTGCGATGTCAACTTTTTCTTGTTTTTAATTACCAGAAAACTGCTGTCCGTTTTGCTGAATTCATTTCTCTCCTATGTACCTGATGTATTTTTTAACGACTTTGTTCTTTCCAATACTATTGATCATTAATATAACAGAGATTTATACTTTATGGATACCATGTGCTTTTAAAACAATTCAAAGTGTTAAAAATTTAACTGTAGTACCAACATTACTGCTGCTTTGACCACAACATACTAAAAATGACACATAATTAGTAGGGCTGTCAAAGCATTATATTTATAGTCAGGGTTTACTACTTCTCTGTAGTTAATTGAAATATTCAAATGTTGAAATTCCAGTAATTTGCACTTACATGTTTTTTTACACTTTATTTTAGTTTGCATTTTTATGAACAGATAAGAACAATGTAACAATACAAACAAAAAGTTGGTCAACCATCTATCTCAGCACACGCCAGTTCATATAATGGTAAACTAACCATTATAATCATCTTGTGAAAATTTCCCTCCCCTTTGATTAAGCGAAAAAGTCATTTTTGCCATATTTTCAACACCAGTTTCAATATCTATCCAGTCAGTCTCTGTTGGAGATATGGGCTGCAACCACCTTCTCCTTACTGCTTTTTTGCTAGCTGCTAGTAGTAAGTTTATTAGATACTTATCCTGTGCTGAAAAGTGAGCAGCAACGTTCCCCAAATAAATAGTTAAAAAAGAAAAATCAGTCTCATTTTTATCTCATTATTAAAGTGAGCCCAATTAGCAGGTATCTAAAAACATTTTTTCCACATAAGATTTTTCTGATATTTTCTTAAAGTTCTCCATTTGAGGAGATTGAGCAGTAAGAAGTAATACCAGATCGATACCAGTTCTTAAACCTTTCTTGCTGGTATAAAGTTTGGATCAAACGCTATCCACCTTAGCTGTCTGGACTATCTCTCAAGTGATGATGATTTACATTCTGTTGACCAGAGTCTGAGAGGGAGCTTTGCACATTGATTTAAGCTCTTAATGTGTTTCTCATATAAGGTTTTACTGCCAAGTAAGGATTGTACAGGTATTTCTAACTGTAAGGTTTCCAGGTCCTTCCACTTTGCTGTATACTCTATTAACAGCAGCATGCTAAAGGCCTTAATTATGCTGCCTTGTAGTAGTCTATCAAGCATGGTGGTGATCTACCCCCCCTTCTCTTTTCTTAATTGCAACATTCTGAACTGGATTCTTGGTCTTTTAAAATCCCTTGAAATCCACTTATCCCAGTCATTAAATTGTTTTGGAGAGACCTCAACTGGTAAAGATTGAAAGGAATAAAGCAATCGGGAAGCATATTCATTTTAACTGAGTCTATCCTATTGTGCATATCAAAGGGAAGTTGAGGCTAACCTCTCCATGTCTGACTTGATACTCATGGGACTAAAGTTGCTATCATATATTCATTTAAAACTGTGGATTTGTGTACCATCTTAGATATCCTGGTTTAAAACAGACCTGCCCTTATTTTGAAAGAAAATATGGAACTTCGGGTAGATAAAAGGTTATGACATGAACTAAACCATGGAAATTGAAAATGAAATAAGGGAACAGTAATAAAGGTTAATATTTGATATCACAAGGTGCAGGTGATTTTTGACTTGTCCAATGAGCAGTGTGGTTTTTATTTTAAGTCAAATGAAACTTCAAAGAGCAGTGGCGTTCTTTTTTAACATCACTGTGGCTGCAGGGAGACGATGCAATGGCTTAACCAAAGTGTACTAAAAGGAGCATGCGGTTTATTGTGATAAAAAAAATAATCCTGTCATTATTTATCTTAATTAATAAAACTTTAAAATACCAACCTGCAAACCATTGGATTTAGTTAAGAAAACAGTTTTATGTAAAGTTTTCTTTTGGTTACCAAATCCATGGTCTCTTTGGCTTCTTGGTGTAACAATGCTTTGGCCTAGTGTTTCGAAAATAAATAAAAGAAACTGATGAATGGAGGGGCAGTAGCAGCATGCACCAACAGGCTCTGGGTTGTACAGATTGTGTGTGTGTACTCAGGCCTGCTGCTTACTAAAGCATTCCAAGGAAAAGTGATGCCAGATCCGAGCTTGCAAGTCAAAGAAAGAGCTGAAAACGTGTAGAGGAGGAGGATTACAGCAGTAATTATAAGGTTGGGTGAATAAAGACCAAACCCATTTTTGTTTGTGTTTAGCTGTATTAAATTCCTTTGGGCATGCCCACAACGTCTTTCTTATAATAGTTAATGCATACCGGAATGGGGTAGAAATCTGCCCCATGCTTGCTCTCCTCTTCATATCGTCCTCCCTCACTACTGCCGTCCATTGACTTGGAGGTGGTGTTCTTCCCTACGCCCATCCTTGTGTCTTTGTTGTCCTCCCCCTCCTCCTCGTCTTCCTCTTCTCTTCCTGTCCCTCCTCTGTCTCGCACTGATGTGAAAACTGCAGACGAATCCTTCAGTCCAATTACATCGTCCAGGACTGCCTCACCTGCTTGGAAAAAAAGAAAACAGACAAACGGAGAGACATAAATGTCTCTTTTAATAACTTTGATTGTTTGTTTATCCAAACTAGCCTGCTTATTGACTTATTCTTTTCTGGAAAGCTGAAGAATATTTACGGCAAACGTTTATTAATTAGGACAAAATGACATTCTGTTTTCGGAAAAATGTGTGTGCTTTTCTTTGTTTGAAGTTTCTTTGAGCTGTTGTGGTTCATTTGGTAACTGAGCAGATTACAAAGGATTATTTACACTATATGTTTTAACCTTTGTAGCCGGACAAGGTGATTAATCAATCTAGAGTGAGAACTGCTGATCATTTTTCTGATTATGTATCAATCTTAAGTAACCTTTGGGGGAAAGAAGGGATATTACAGGATTATTCAGACAAAACTAAAAATTAAAAGTCTTGTAGAAATGACAAAGGACAAATTTGATTCAGTGGAACCAAACAAATAATGAAAAAAAGACTACAATTCTCAGCAATAAATGGTTAATTGCTGCCTACATCAGTCATAGCCTCATAAACTCAAAAAGAGAGGTGAAAGGAAAAATACAGACACAGGATGATATGTAAAGGGTAAGGGGAAAAAAAGAGTGAAAAATGTAGAGTAAATTGGTAGAGAAGAGGACAAGAGTTTTAAAAATGGAGAGATGGAGGAAGATGTTGAAAAGGGTGCAGTGGGAGGAGAGGAAGGACAATGTCAGGGCTGGTTCTGCCTCTTTGTAGTTGTGGTTTTATATTTAACTTTTGTTCCTGTAAAAAACAACATACTGAGCATCCCCGTTCTCTGGCTGTCACAGGAGAACCTTTTGGAAAAGTAGGTTCATTTTTCTTTTCATGTATCATTATTAACTGTCACACACTAAAGGTAGGAGAGTCACAAATAAGAAAAGTGAAATGTTGCCAAGATATCAGCATTGGGAGCTGTCACTCAGATATCTGACAAATCTAATAGACTAAATATCATGAGAGCTGTTTTTATTTAGTTTCATGCATCTGTTCACCCTTTAGGACAGAGAAGAGAAGCTTGTACATGCATGAGCAGAAACTGTTTTAAAACAGTAAAATTTTACAATTTTTAAGCCACTTTTTTGACAGGAAAAAAAGTCAAAATGAACCAAAATAAGAATTGATCATTCATCTTTCTTAGATAAAAATTAGGATTATTAGGACTGCTTATGGTCCAACATGTAGAATTTTCATGCTGAAATGACTAAAGTAATTTAAAGAATGACTTCTTCTATGTTTTATATGTTTTCAGTTGAGTACTTGCATTGGCTAAAATATTTCTAATAGTTTTTAAAGCCACACAAGTACTTAGTTTCTATCATTGTTAGGAGGTGTGTCTTGTCATGGAGGTGGCTATGACTGTGCTGCTGCCATAACTACTAAAACATTTATCTGAGGACAAAGGTTTGAAACACTAGACTTGATCAGTGGTTCCCAACCTGGGGTCCAGGCACCCCTAAAGGGGCCGTGTGTCCCTGTCTGCTCTGACATTGTCAAATTTATATATTTTTAACTATGATTAGAAACATAATGTAGTAGTAATCTAAAAGATGAACAAACATGTTAGTGTAAAGTTAAAAAAATGGAGGGGGGCTTTAATTAGATATGAGTAGGGGGTCCAAAGGAAAAAAGGTTAGAAATCACTGGACTAGATGATACAGCAAAGACTATTTAAGGAATTTAAAGCTGTTACTGTATGCTGCCATTCTGGTGCTGTATCTTGGCCATGTTTGTGTCGCTTTTTTAGATGCAATTCCCACAATAAGGGGAAAATGCAGTTAAAAGTGGCCTTCCACTTTGTGCAGTGAGCTACCTGCGAATTATTCTGGGAACTCTTGCAGCACAAATCAGGATGGCTACTTTTATTGGCCCCCCCTCCTCCGTCCCAGCATTTCAGGGACTGACCATCTGTTTAATCATTAATTTTTCATTGGATTAATAATTGCACAAAACGATGCTTTATGTCTGCTTGAAATTGATTTTGCGCAGATTGATGCACTATTGGTTAGATAAATACAATACTGAATGCCTCTGCAGACCACGCTCTCATAAAGCATAAAAACAGAAGTTTCAGTAAAAGTATCTTACAGCATTGCTTTATATAATTCCGTCTTCCGACAGCCTGAATCAAAGCCAGTACCAACACGACAGAGTTATTAAAACTAGCCAAAAGCTAACAAAGTCCTGGGAACTTCTCTCTAATTTTCCACTGTAGATTAGTTGGATTTGGATTGGACTTTCATTTCCCGTTTGTAAATCCCATCTAAATACTTAAATCAGTTTACCAGCAGATTTCATAAATGCTTAAAGTGTAGTCTATACTGTATAAGATCTTTGTTATTTCAAAATTGAACTTAGAAATTTCTTGAGAAATAAATGGAAACATGATTAAGGAGACTTCATGAAGAATAAAGACCATATCCCCAACCAAACAAATAATCTATCACCAAAGCCAAATAAATCTAAGTTAGTGTACAACAGGGAAGGAATATTTCTTCTTTAAAGACGCGATTCACAGAGTAGGTAAATCAAGCTCTCAGATGATATCTCTGACATCCTGTTCACTGTATTTAACAGAAACAATAATGTTTTGTTTTTGGGACAATATCATCATGTTGAGGTTCACTGAGGTAGACTGCATTAGTCAGCACAGCAACCACATCCCACTGTAACTCAAACACTGAAACTCAGAGAAAGGCATTCATCATCAAAAATGTAACTGTTAATCCATTAACACAGACATTAATTTAACAGATAACAGTTAATATGTAAATTCTGCTCATATTCAATGCAAATCAACATTAACGTTTTACTTTTCTCAACTCAGAGCCCCAGACTGTCACAGTGTTTTTATTTATTTATTTTAAAAGGATCTGTTTGATCCAAATCCATAGATTTCATCCAAACACATTAAATCCAATCCAAACAGATCCATGGATTGCTTACCAGATCGATAAAAGAAACCTTTTTTTTTTGTTTTAAATTGCTGTATCAGAGTTTCAGAGGAATGTAACTTCATGTAGGTCAAGCAGCCTTTCACAATAAAAGCACCCGGGTTGTTCTGGCTGGTTATTAAATAAGCTTTCAAAAGTACATTGGCTTTTTTTATTAGTCAAAAAACAACACCAATAATAAACGGATGAACAGATGTGTACCAAGCTCTACTGATACTGTTCCCAATCAACACAAGAGTAAATGCCAAAGGTAATCTCAATCTCAATGTCAATATAAGCCTCTAAACAAAGAAAAACTCATGAACAGATAAGAGTAGGTCGGTGGACAACCTACTGAAAGATCATGTTTCCTGCATCAAACTGGACTTGAACACCAAATTTTCTTCACTGAAAAATTCATTTCATAAATCAGTGAGAAATAACTTAACAAACCAACCTTGATTTTATATAATACTTGTATAACTAGTTCCCAATACAAGCCTGTGTTTCTTCTTTTGCCAAATCTGTTTTCATTAAGGGTGTCTAATTGTTAAATTACTTTGCTTTTCATGCTTAGTTTTTAGATATGTATGTTTGAAAAAGAACAAAGATCTTTTGTGAGTGTTTAATCCCCAAAACTGATTTAACATGAGATATTCTTGTCATTATATACACTCACAATCACTATTCAGCACACTTCAGCACATCATCTTGATCATGCCTAAATGCAATGGCTGCTGCCATGTGATTGGCTGATTAGATATATGCATTAATGAGCAGCTGAAGAGGTCAGCCTAAATTTTAGTGAGAGTATATTGTATGCATAAAAATCCCCAAGCATGTCTCAGAATTACCCTGAATGCACATCAAATATATTTTGAAAACTAGAATTAATTAATTTTATAAATGTAAGATCTGAGCTCTTACATAAAAAAACACCAAGAACTTCTTGAAACGTTGTTAAAAAAAAAAGTTCATTTACTGTCTGTTGTTCACAAACAACGAGTTACAATTTAAATTAACAGTAGAAGCCTATACCCCAAACACTGTGCCCCGATACCACCTCTCCTCTTTTTTAAAATTTATTTCTATTTATTTTATCCCACAACCTCCTCTCCCACCCTCTGCTTGCAGTGAAAAATGTTGGGATAAGTGTAATACCTAGTTGACACATCCCATCACTCCTGTCAAGCTGGGCGGCTGGGAGCATCTGTGTGGAAGGGGCAAGAGAGAGAGGGAGAGGAGAGGAGAGCAGAAGAAGAAAGGAAGATAGGAAAGAGAGGAGGAGACCGGGGGAGAGGCAGAGAGGAGGAGGAGGTAGGAGGGTCAAGGGTAAGGAGGAGGGAGGTGAGACATATGTTAATTTGACAGACAGCATTTAATCACAAGCAAAAGTTAGTGTGTAGCGCTGCTGATGTGTTGAGTTTACTTTAGACTCTCAGATGAGATGTGGATTTAAAGATGCAGCTAGAATTAATTATGCTGCAGTGAATTTTACCCCCCATTTAAGGGGAAATGAAAGGACAGAGATAGAGACAACAAACAGATGGACAGAGCCAGGATACGCCTTAAAACAGGAAAAGCTGCGATTCAAATGAGCTTTGCAATGTTGTTGAGTCAGGCTACTTTCCCTGTCAGGTTCAACATGGATTTACTGGAAATTGATCCTTTACTGAAGAGGATGGATCATTACTGTGCTGGAGGATGTTAAGGGGAACTTGAGAAAACCTCTTGTCTTTACCCCAAAAAGTAACATTAAAATGCATAAATGACCAATTAAAACAAAGAACTGATGAAACATGTTTGAAAAGAACTACTGTCTTTTTATATAATATATCTGCAATTTAAATTCAATAATAAAGTAGTTTCCATTATTACAAGGAAAAAACTGCACATGCACGTTCATGTAAAGCTGGAAGAAGACATTTCTTTAGGATTGAAATGCCAACCCCTTTTTTGTTGATTTGGCAATCACTCTTCTTACTGGCAACAAAATTACATTCATCAAGTCAAGAACTAACAGCACCGATACAGAAACTCCAAAAGGCAGGCAAATGAACAGCAAGAAGATTAGAGTTGTACACACTGAAAATTAAGGCAGAGGCTGATTCCAATACTGAGGCTTGAAATAACAATTTAGCTAAGACTGATTTTTTTTAAACAGTTGTTTTGGTGAAAGACTCCTAGTATGTCAACATTTTCTGTCACATTTGACCATGAAATCAGATACGAGTTTATCTAACTGGTCACCTTTTCTGTCCTTTAAAAAGCCTCTTTTTGACTCAGCAGCTTAACATACCAGATGGCAGCCTGAATTTGATTTGACACAAGAGATTAACATCGGTAATAATAATAAGTTTATTTATATAGCACCTTTCAAGAACAGCAAGGTCACAGAGTGCTTTACAAAAAAGTAAAAGAAACACAAGCAATTAATGCAAAGGTACAATAAGAGAATACACAGTGCAACAGATATCTGTTACTGCCACATAAACATGAACAGGCATTGTTTGGAAACCGGGCCGATATCGGTGGATACTGATGTTAAACCAATGCATCTGTGCATCCCTACAGAGGACCGTTTAAGCTGTCAACCAAAAAACTCAGTTCACCATAGCGGTCACTGACCCGACTTGCCTCTTCTAGGCTGGCCACATACAACAGGATTTTAAGCCCAATCTGAGGCAAGATTTGCCTCTCTGATGAGCGTGGTTGCGTATCCCGGGTTGCAAACTACTATTTGTCTGAATATTCCTCAAGTGTGTGGTGTCAATATGATCATTTTACTGCTCCGAATCACGTCATAGCCTCCTAGACCCGGATCATAAATGTCAAACATGTTTGATATTTGCAAGTCTAGATGGTAGTGCCTGCAACAGAGTACCCATAACAACCAATGAGAGCGAGCAGACCGGATAGCATCACTAGCCGGATCGTACTTTCACTGCTCACAAACATAAACAAAAAAACAAAATTTCATTCTAGGCAGGATTTCATCCTAATTCTTCTCCTCATTTTATATTTTTTGCAGCACCTGTAACCCATGCCAGGGCAGCCTGTGGTGGAGGGACAGCAAGCCGTTGGTATTGACAGCAATCAGTTTGTTTTTACTTTGAGGTCATGATCATGCGAGGTCGCTGGCAGGTCGGTAGGTGTGTGGTCTCAGTGTTCTGACGGTCTGGCTTAGTCGTCTAGTGTGTGTTCAGGGGATTAAAGGTGAAAAAACGTTTGAAAGTGTCCTCAAGTCTGATGTCTCTCACATTTAAAACCATGTAATATTTGAAAATTGTCAATTGTGTGGCCAGCATTAGGGGGACTGGCAGAAGTCTGATCCCTTGTCCCAATCCTGTATCTGACACTGTGCACACTAGCCTGCAGTGAAAATGATTAGAGATGGACTGATTGACTGGTTGAACATGGTACTGGTCAATATTTGTCCTGCTGACACACATCAGCCCACTGACAAAAATGAGACATGTTGCTTGATGTCAGTAGCAGGTGTGTTTGATGTGTTGCATCAATTTAAGTTGGCAAGCTAGAACATCTAAGTGATAATTCAGAAAAGAGGCTTTTTTTATTGGTCAGATTTTATTTTCCTTTTTTGGGTCAAATGTGAAAGGAAATGTTCATTCCATTACCTTACCATTTAAGGTAAACTTCAGCAAAATGCTGTTTGTAGGACATGCAATGGTGGTGTTGAAGAGGAGAGCCTTCTAATAACAATTTATATACATCAAATTCAACTGTTAATTTCCCAAATTGTTATTCTAATCACTGTTATCAGTCCTGAATTTCACAGTAGCTGCTTCTCTGGTAGTAGTGCTAGAGATTGAATGAGAAGAAAAATAATTTGTCAATCCTCTTTTTGAACATATTCCTTCTCAGGGAAAATTTTAATGCCTCTTTTAAGTAGGGATGCACGATATTATTGGCATGATATTGGTATCGGCAGATACTAGCGTAAAGTGAATTATCTCATTGGCAGATATGAAAAGTTCTGCCGATATTTAGAGCCGATATTTTAGCCATAAAAATCTGCCTTTATTAGCTGTAAATATCCACTGTCAGCTCTTTTTCTTTATTCATCAGCATTCCTCATGCCCTGTTCAGACAAGAGCAAACGATCACCTATTCACGCGTTCTAGATACATGTAAATACTAGCATAATTTTTTAAATCTCCTCATATCAATAATTAACTTAAAGCTGTTAGTTGCCTGATTTTAATAATTAGCTAGCTATGCTATTATCTGCCAATATCTACTTACATTATAATCATAATATTGCGGAGGTACTACTACCTTTTGTGGCACAAATTTTATATTAAAGTTAACTCAAATTAAATAAAAGATCACCAAAAACACAACAACATAAGCCACATCATAATGAAACATTTATGTAATGATGGGACTAAAAATCCCTAGAAAGCCTGGGTTTTTGTTACAGCACATGAAAACAGAGCATGAGTGACCTCAGAGCTTCTCAGCCTAAGGCTGTGTCAGTACTGAGAGTCAGTTCTGAGATGTTGAGCGTGAGAGAAAATGTCCCAGCAGTCCCTGGGTGACTTAAACTCTGATGAAGCATGAGCCAACACCAGAAGAGCCATGCCATGGTAGCATTTCATCCTCAAATGCCTCTTTCCCCAATGACGCCTGGGAGACAGAAACAGTCTACTCATCCCTGTGTTTTCTGTCTGGTGATGTTGAAAACACACGTACTCACACATGCAGAGACAAACGACATCAGACAAGCGGAAAGAAAAACACAGAGAGCTAAAGCAAAAGTAGGGGGAACTGAAACGGAGTTTGTGTGATTATGTAACAGCAGAGAAATCTGCAGGTTTAATACACACAAAATAACATCTCAAATTATGTTTTAAAAGAGGATATTGAACAAGTAAAAAAAAGAAAAGGAGGTCTGAGAAAATGAGAATAAGGGAGTAAAAAGACATTGTAGTGGTAATTTTAACTCATCCTAGAATATGCAGGCTGGAGGACAGAGTTACCACCCGGATCTATAACCATGGTAACCTGATCTGTGGATTTGTGTGCAGGCTTGTGCCTTATTGTGTGGGATTTTCCACCGAAGGAAGACTTCACACCAGATGTTTGCGTTTGTGCTTCTTCTCTGTTGCTAAATCTGTGTTAGTGAGTATCACTTCCATCCCCTCCAGATGTTGATCTACAATTGAATCAAAAGTTTCGCTCAATACAAAGCCTGCAGCTGGTGTGGAGTAAGGGAAAGTTTAATATTTCATACCTTTAAAGAAAATCACATTACATCTTTGTATGAATTTGTTTTGACCTGTTGAATCTTAAAGATTAAAAAAGCTATAAACCGATGAAAGATACTGCTGTTATGACATGCTTAAAGGGGTAAGGTAGTATTTTTGAAATGGGGTTGTTTGAGGTTTGAGGTATGTGGTGTGCCAAGGTAGTGCAACAACAAAGTGCCTTGCAAGTGGAATAGTAAAGCAGTGAGGATTTTATCAGTATAGCATACATTTACCCTCTATATTGGCGCAAATGATCCTGTCTGCAGTGATGTATTTGCCCCCTTCCTGATTTCTTTCTTCTTTTATTGCATATTTTTCACAGTTAAATTTCTTAGATCTTACAGCAAGTTTTAATTTTGTACAAAGATAACCCGAGTAAATACAAAATGCAGTTTTCAAATGATGATTTCAAAAATCAAGGGAAAAAAGCCATCAAGACCTACCTGGCCCTAAGTGAAAGAGTAGTTGCCCCCTAACAGGTGGGAAGGAGATAACTGGCAATGAGTCTTTCACATCACTGTGGAGGAATCTTGGCCCACTCTTCTTTGCAGAGTTGCTTTAATTCAGTTATGCTGGAGGGTTTTCAAGCATGTACAGATAGTTTGAGGTAATGCCACAGAACTTCTGTCTCATTAGTCCACATAATATTTTCCCAAATGTCGTGGGGATCATCTAGATGTCTGTTGACAAATGTTAGACAAGGCTTTGTGTTCTTTTTTGGTCAGCAGTGGTTTTTGCCTTGGAGCTCTCCTGCGGTGGCATTTCTGCCCAGTCTCTTTCTTATAGCAAAATCATGAACATTGACCTTAAATGAGGCCAGTGAGGCCTGCAGGTCTTTAGATTATGTTCTGGGTTCTTTTGTGACCTCCTGGGTGAGCCACTGATGCGCTCTTTGAGTAATTTTGGTTGGCCAGCCACTCCTTGGAACTGTTTCAAGTTTTCTTCATTTGTGGAAAATGGCTCTCACCATGGCTCACTGGAGTATCAAAGTCTTAGAACTGGCTTTGTAAACCTTCCAGACTGATAGATGCCAATGACTTTGTTTGTCATCTTTTCTTGAATTTCTTTAGATAGCACCATGATGTGTTGCTTTTTGAGATCTTTAAGCCTGCTTCCCTTTGTCTGATAGGCTCTATTCAAGTGATTTCTTGATTCAACAGGTCTAGCAGTAATCAGGCCTGGGTATGGGTAGTGAAAATGAACTCAACTTTCTCAAAAGAATGTGGTTATTCCAGGTAATTCGTGATTTAACAAGAGGGCAAGTACTTTTTCACTTAGAGCCAGGTAGGTTTTGATGGCCTTTCCACAGATAAATGAAATCATCATTTAACAACTGCATTTTGTATTTACTCAGTTTATCTTTGTCTAATATTAAAATGTGTTTGTTTGTTTGATAAAATTTGTGGCACAGATGACCAAGTGGTTTAAGTTGCGCCCCATGTACACAGGTGGTCTGGATTTGAATCTGGCCTGTGGCCCTTTCCTGCATGTCTCTCCCCACTCTCTCGCCCTTGTTTCCGACTCTATCCAGTGTCCTCCTCTACCAAATAAAGGCACAAAAAGCCCAAAATAAATCTTTAAAAAAGTTTAATGATCTGAAAAATTCAAGTGTGACAAATATGTAAAACTAAAATAATAAATAATCAGGAAGGGGCCAGAAACTTTTCACAGCACTGTACATAGCCTTACTTCCTGGGCTGGCACTTAAGTTGGTCTCTCACTTTAGGGATCATGCTGACTGGCATCTTGTGTGACAACTATTGACAAGTATGCCATACAACACCACTTTAAGAGGACTGACATATTTTGACACATTAAAGTTATTTTGGAAATGTAATTTCTAAATTGCAATGTCTTTGCAGGAAAAAAAAACCTTGATCAGAAGGAATTTTCTTGTATAATGTAACAGGCTTAGCAGGATACTGTCTTAGAGTCATGGCCAAACCCAGAACATAATGTGCATGTGAAAGTTCTATCATTACACAAGGCAAAATGCTATCACACTGATGACTTTAAGCAGTGTGATTTATTTTGTAAGATTTGTGGGTTTTTCTGTTTTAAAACCATGCATGAATGTAACCCAGGGTCAACCAAGTATGTTTGGATCCAACTTGCATGTGTAATAAGAGCAAAAGGAAAAGACACACAAAAGGAAGATTACAAAACCCTTACCAGTCACATGGAACATGTTATGTGACAGGTAATTGAGGTGTTATTCAATAGTCAAACTTTGGCCAGTTGCCATCCTGTTATACTTCATGAGAAAATGTACCTGTTTGCAAGATTGTTCATAGCTGCAATTAAGATAGTAGAGCCAAAGATGCTTGAAATAAACATGCTATGTGTGTGTGGCTACACGTGTTTGTATGTGTGAAGGCTTTGACAGTTTACGTTGAAGGCTACACGTGAGGGGTTCCTATTTCACCATGAGGGGAGATTGTAAAAACGGCTGCAAGGTCATGTTTACATTGGTCAACTTCCTGTCAGTGGAGCAAAGGTGAACGGAGATTAGAGAGACGCAGGCAGAAGCACTGTTAAACTACTATGTCCATAAATCTTTCACCGAAAAGAAAACCGACATGTGTCACAGAGATAAAAGTGACATTTGAATACTGGGGAACTCTGGGTGAAATACCAAGGATATCTTTTAATACTTTTTAATTGTTCAGTATACAAAAGGTTTGAAAGTGATGGGAAAATCATATTTAATTCTCACTTTAATAAGGTCATGAAAAAAAGAGATTCCTTGTCAAATGGAGTTTTTTCAACCTGCAAAGCTTTAGAGGAAAAACAGATTTGCTATGAGCACACTATATATTAACCAATGATATTTAGTGTCAGTAGTTTAATTCCTGATTTTAGTTCTTCTCTGAAGGAAATGTCAGAGCAAAATGTCTGGTTTCAGACATGCACCCTTTCATCTTTCAATTGTCTTTAATGATAATTACTTTCAACCTAAGAGGGCAAGTGGATATTAACTCCAGGTACATGCGCATACATGCATGGACACATGCACGTAATCATTAAGCGTATGATTTTCGTAAGACCAGCAGAGAACAAAGGAAGTGCATAAATGCCAGGTGCTCTGCTTTTATAACTCAGTTATGTCATCTGAGAAGATCTTCGGAGGTGTTAGTGGTTTTGTCTGAGGTTTCTAACTGAACACATCTTGACTAAGGGCTATTTGCTTTGACTTGTGTTGATCTAAAGAGAAAGACGGTTTGTAATTAAAATGACTAAGCGTTTTGAGCTCAGGTTCACACCAGTCACATCTTCAAAAAGTCATTTTTACTCACCCAACCTGTAGTTGATTTGTTAATTAGCAAGAGTTCATTTTCAACCAAAAAAATCTAGAGTATGATCTACATCTGTCCCCTTTAAATTTGTAATTCACAGAGTGGGGTTTGTCTGTAGTTGTATGACCAGCAGCTCTACTGGATAATCATTCTAAATCAGCTTAAAAATACAGGCAACAGTGTACCATGATCCTCTGGCTATTCTGCAACTTCATGCTGCAGGGTTTTATCATTTAAGTGACACCTATGTGTAGAGCTGTAAACGTACTGATAGAAAGACTTTACAAATATTGAGCATTCATAGTTTGTAGTTAGAGATTATTGCATATATATGACGAATGTTCTGTGCATAATTGGAAATCTTGGTGCTGCTTCAGCACCACGAACAGCTCCACAGCTTTATCAATATAGAGCCCAGCCGCACAAGCTATCATACAGAGACACGGTCAGGGCCCAAGATGGTAACTTTAGACAAAGGAACAAAGACCTAGAGTATAGTTACATGTTCTAGGGAAGAGAGATGGTGGATGAGGGCTACAAACATTAAACTGTTTATTTGCCACTGAACTTGCACTATATGGATATTTTGTTTTTATTGTTGCTAGGACAAGCTGTTGCTTGTTTTGATATTTAATGCACAAATTAATGGGTTACCTGACCTTACTTAAAGATTTGTTCTTTGACAGTATCTATGTATCCATTTATTTGCATCTTTTTGATATAAACAAAAACAGAAGGATTCTTTGAAACTTTTTGACTTCATTGGAGCAACTTAAGGCCAGCTCAGACTTCACAATTTTTTTGGTCATTCACAATGGCATTACGCCAGACTATGCAACCAAAATCTTGTCCAATCTTGGCCGTCAGCCTGGCCACACGACAAGAGTGATCCCGACCGCTCAACATATGCTGATGTCACCACTATCTCTCTGACTGAGTGTGAGTTCACAGGATGACTGGATGTGGGGGGTCAAAGTGTGTAAGTCACTCTACAGAAGCGCTCCGTGTTATTATAGTGGTGTTTTGCTAGTAAAAAAGAGTAAATTAGCAATTATGGATTGGATTATGGATAATGAGTATGGGTGTATCACAGGTGTTTGGTAAAATGCTTGACAAGGGGACAGAATGCTTGACAAAGGGATAGAAAAACAAACCTGGCATAAAGGTAGTAGGGTGGTGATGACATAACAGTGCAGAAGGGCTTTTTACTGACTAATGAGTTTTATTACAGAATGGGAAAATCAGTCATCACCCAGAACAAGGAATGTGAACTGGATTTTGGCCTATTTAGTACTTTCAGCTGGTCTGAGGCCAGTATAATCCTGCTTTCTTTGGTACTTTTCAGTTTATCAGCAGGTGCATTCCCATGCTGTGCTGTGCAAACACATTTTTCAGTTACAGCAACCAAAGCAGCAGGAAGGACAGTTACATTTAGATCAGGATAATAGAGATGTTCAGCCCTTCCAGTTCTCACGCCAACACCTAAAACCCACTCAGCATGCCATCAGCAGCGCATGAATGGGCGTGAAAGGTTAGGTTGAGGAAAAAAGAAATACTTTCTTACAGTTGTTCTCAGACGAAGTCAGCTTTCACTGTAACATTACACAATATTTGTAGGCTTTTCCACCACCCGCAGCCTTCAGCTTTTTCACCAAACCAAGCAGGGATACTCTACACTAAAGGGTATCCATTGTTACACAAGCATATTAAATCCTTTAAGTCAAAGTCCAGCTGTTTCTCACAATGGGGTGACCAGTTTCATTTGCTTGTTCAATAAATGTAAAGATGGATTGCCTCCTAGCAGCCACTTCAAAGTTTTATCATGAGGAGGTTGCAGTGCCTAATGCAAAGTGGTGACTATTTTTTATTGGAAACAATATTTAGTTACATTAAATGTGGGCCATCACTGTGAAAATGCTGTGATTGTACTTCAGTGCAATGCTAAATGTTTCTTAGACTATTAAAACTTACTGTAGAGCCACAGTAGTAAGATCAAAGACAGAATGATCTGCAACATCGGTTCAGTGAGATTTTGTTATACAGAATGCTAGTGAGCATTGAAATGATTCGGCATTTACATGGATTCAGGAAGATAAACTAGATATTATTTTGAAGGACAAGTATAGGACACTGGGCTTGGTCAGGGAAGATATATTGGAGATAAGAGCAGATGAATAATGTAAGATAATGGTGAGATAAAGGTAAGAATGGTAAGATATTGGTAAGATAATAGTATGAATGGCAATAGAATGGTAAATTAATAGTAAAAGTAATAGTAAAAAAGTAATATAATGGTAGATCATGGCAAGACTATGGTTAGAATGGTGGGATCATGCTAGAAAATGTTTAAAAAGGAGAAGAGCAGGATTATGATGTGTGATGGTAAAACAACATGAACAGCAAGATATTAGAATATAATTGTAAGAGAATTCTGAGAATGGTAAGAATCATTAGATAATGTAAGAATGGTAAGATAATGGTTAAACAGTAAGATAATGGTACTACTGGTAAGATAATGATGAGAATGTCAAGATGATTATGAGAATGATAGGAAACAGTAAAATAGTACTAAGACTAGTAAGTAAAAAATAATAATGGCAATATAATGACGAAATAATGGTAGAGTAATAGTAAGATAATGCTTAAAATTGCAAGATAATATTGAGTGATAAGATAATGGTTAAAAGGAGTGCAACTATCCATTGATTCGTTGATTATCTAATCAGATCGACAGAAAGTCAAAACATTGGCATACTAGGTCACCTTTAAACTACACTTATTTTGATAGTTCTCCTAAATGCCTTTTGACAGTCTCTACCCAGCTGTGCGTCCACAATAAGCTAATAGTAGCAACAGTTGCTAACAGTTAGCAGCAGAGGTAAAGAGAATTCTTAATCCTCTCTCGGCTTTATGGACATATTTTGGACAGAGACTACAACAGGGTGGGCCTCTCGACTTATTTTGCCAGCTACATCTGAAAGGAGGCCATAAGACTAGATCATGATTAAGAAAGGTTGCAGAAAAAGTACATGTTGTTTTTGAGAGATCATAGTAGTTGAGGAAATAAAAATGTTTGGTACTTAAAATAAACGCTTGCTCTTATAAAGTCAACATGTTTAACACAGATGCCCATATATTCACAATCTAAAGGTAATCAGGGGCCCTCAATTTTAAGTAATCAAAAACAACTTTGCAACAATTAAAAAATGCTACTGCAGTGAAATGGAGATCTTTGTTTTTTTGTTGTTAAAATAAATTGTTTGATTAAGAAACCTTCAGACCTTACCTTCCAGTGATTAAATTGCCAAATCTACGTCCTTGATTGTGTGTGAAATTTGTGCAAAAAAACCATCTGATATCAATTGTAGGCTCCTATATCGAATGGAATTGAAATCAAATCATGGTAGATTTTGTGATGGCAGAGCTTTCTCTGGTGTGGAAAGAGTCACTTCGATGAAGGCTTTATCCACTTAACCCACATGATGATCAAACAACCATTTACCAAACAGACAAAATTCAGATTTTGGACATAGATTAAGGGTTTTTTTGGCCATCAACTGACCTTTTGAAAACTTGGTTTACTAAGTCTCCTTACACCCCCTGATGTTTGTGTCAACAATCAGGAGCTAATTCTTCCTGAAGCCACATCAAACACAGTCTGGGATTTAAAAAGGTTGAACTTTGACTAATTGGCCACCTGAGGATTACAGGTTCATAGGAACATGGAGTGACCACAACAGAGGAGGGGGGCAGAGTCAGAATGTCAGTGCAGAACTTCATCTAAACTGCAACACCTAAATTCACTTCCTTTGTGGCTAAACCAAGCATTTTGAATAGCACCATCTTGTGGAGGAGTGGTTCTCTGCCCATCCAAATTCATCGCTTTTTCTAACAATATCCAACTCTGCTGATGGATGACCTCAACTGAACCAAATCCTGCAGACAAATGTGGTTCACGTGACACTTGCTGGTAGAACAGGGGACAGGATGGACTAAACAAATAAGGCTTCAAGAGATAAAGAGACGTCACTGGGCGAGGCTCTCAGCACAGACCTGATACTACAGCAAGTAGATGATAGAGATCAGTGATTAAGGGCTGGTTCAAGGTTTCTAACATACAAGGTTACATTGCTTTACATCCCTTCTTCCCTCTCCTATGGATAGATCTTTTATAAAAGAGAGCCAAATATGTCCTTTTAAGTTCCAGTTACACTCGGTTGTGATTTACATATCTTAGTGGATCAACATAAACAGGCACATTTCTGATAAAACTGGGAATCTGAAGAAGCAAACACTGGATTTATGAAGATACAGTGACAGATTCCTGACCCTGTGCCAAAATGTGCAAATATTTAACTTTCTGAAGAAAAAAGGATTAAATTTAAAGGCCAAACACATTAATGTGGTAAATTTTAAAGTTTTATTTTCCACCATAGAGCCCATACTTTGAGTTTATGAAGTTGATTAATTGTTATCACTAAATTTTCAGGCAAAAATGCTGACCCTGTGACAGTTTTAGCCTCAAAAACAAATTAATATTCCTATAATACAGAACATTTTATCAATCAACAATATAGCTAAAGTTTTGTTTCAACCAAGTTAGCTGACTTTAAAGCAGGAGGAATACAGCCATCTAACTGAGATAAATTACAGAGGGTGTTTGGTGGTTCAAATAAAGTGTCTTGTTAGACACGATGTTTTTGACAAAACAAATAAGGGAGACATTACAAGGCAAGGTCTGTCAACACAGACCTGATACCAGAGCAAGGAGATGATAGAGAACAAGGAATGAGGTTGAGAAATTCAAGGTAATAAGGTCACATTGGTCTGCATGTTAAACACTATTAGCCAGAACGTTCAAACTTTTAGCAGTTTTCACATTAGGCATGATTGTTTTGTACCGTGCCAGGCATGATTGATCTCTGAACACTGAACAAGATGTACGCCATCTTCAGTAAGAGTCAATGACAAGCACACTTCAATTACATGGCTATACTAAACACTTTAGATGACTAACAACGGTTAACATCAAGTGTTTGGAAGGAGAACATGATAGATAAAAAATATAAAAAATATAGATATAATTTTTTTTTGTCGGAAATGGGTTAGTTAAAACAAAATGCTTTCTGGATCTTCAATCTCTAAAGGTGAAGAACACAACAGAACACAATACTACTGCTCATTTTCTTTAAAAGATAAAAACTTAAAATAAATATCAAACTAATCTCTGGATCCTAGATCTCTGGAAGTATAAAAATAAAGTATGTCGTGTTTACTTCTTTGTGCTTCCTCCACTTCTCTGTTCTTGCGCACTTTGCTGACTGCCTCAGCAAGGCTGTATTTTTCAAGGCACAAAGAAGTAAGGCATTGATAAGGGAACTGTTAAGTTTAAATGTAGATGATGTCAATGGATTGAACTGACCCGAACTGGTTTTTCAACATGAACCAGTTCTCCAATTCCCATCCTTATACTAGCAACAAAACTTTGCTGCACATCTTAACATTCTGATTGTTCTTCTTTCCCTTCTTTCCCAGTTTCATTCTTTCTCTACCCAGAAAGAATGAAACTGCTGGCAATGTCAAATAAAAAGTGTACAGAGCTTTCATACATCACCAGAAAAAACTTGGTAAACAGTACCATACAACTGAGTAAAGATGTAGACCTCAAATGGACCACAAAGAAAACAGTTCATCATTCAGCAGTGCTCTTTAGTCGGCTCCTATCAGTCCATCCATCATCATCTGTCAGGCTGCTTGTTACATTTTTTATGAAACTTTCAATGTGGGTCAATTTCAGTTCCCATATTTTCAAAACCACATTGATTACCTCTCCGGAAAGGCTTCAGCATTCAACTGAAGTGAGGCAAGAAATCTAGGATGTGGCTGATTAGATTTCTTGACTGGGATATCAGTGCTGCATCCTGGTCTTTTTAAGTCTATCAGAAAGACCTTGGAGCAAGAGTGAAGCTTAAAGAGGGGGTACTATACTTTTCCAATTTTTAAAACGTAAAGTCAAAATGTTGGGTGTCCATACTTCATGTATGCAAATTTTCAAACCGCAGGATAAACACATGTGGCAGAAATCTTGGAATTAGAGTGTAAACTGATGAAAACAGTTCATTGGGAATCTCTCCAGGATCTTCCTGAGACCAGCCCAACACGAGATTTCATTGGAGCGAACCAATAAGGTCATCCCAATAGGACCTCCTGACTGGTTCGTCCGTGCTGCCAGCAAAGCGGAACAAACCGCCCCCACAAGATGAACAGAGATGAATAAACACACCGCTAAATGCAGCAAGGGATAAGCCCACCATTATCAAAGCCATTTAGTAACACTAATTAAATACTTACCAAACAGATGCATCCTTCTCTATCCTTCTCTAACCCTGCTGCTGGTTTTCTTCCCCCTCTCTCTCCAAACAATCAGGGTCAGACTCTGAGTCTAACACATACGGACATATATCAAAATTCGCCATGTTTCAAAGTTTCATTCAAAGTTTACAAGTACCAGCATAGCAACATAGCCAGATTGGAGGGGGCGGGCACAAACCATTGAGTCCTGCCGCCGGCCAACCTCCGGAAAATTGGCCAATCGGAGGAAAGCAGGTCGTGGAGGAGGGGTGTTAAAGAGACAGCAGCGAAAACAAAGCGTTTCAGACGGAGGTCAAAATAAGGGTTTTTCAGGAGGCCAGTGTGAGAAACATGAGGAGTTTTTTGAGCTGTAAACCATGTGAAGCTACTACGTGGGTGTCAGGGAGATGTGTAAAGCCTTGAAAAAAGGCATAATACCCCCACTTTAAGATATACTATATTACCAAAAGTATTCACTCACCTGCCTTGACTCGCATATGAAGTTAAGTGACGTTCCATTCTTAATCCATAGGGTTTAATAGGACGTCGGTCTACTCTTTGCAGCTATAACAGCTTCGACTCTTCTGGGAAGGCTTTCCACAAGGTTTAGGAGTGTGTTTAGGGGAATTTTTGACCATTCTTCCAGAAGCGCATTTGTGAGGTCACGCACTAATGTCAGATGAGAAGGCCTCGCTCTCATGCACAGGTTGTACGATTTAGGTCAATTATTACAGCCTCTTATCTTTTGCATATAAAGCAGATCAATATAGAAGGTAAGAGTGCTCCGGAGGTTCAAGATGTACTGGAGTGTTATTCATTATACATATACAGTCAGTCACATGACCAACAAAAGTGGACTATGGCTCCCTGACAGTTTAACTCAGGTCTTTATATTTTCAATATTTGACTATAAGATGCAAGAACGAAACTACAATAAAAACTGAGCTTCTCTCAAACACAATAAAAGCACACAGGGCAATAAATACAGCTTTAATAAAAATCAGAGCCCCTGCACCACAGTATGCATTGTTGGGATCGTCAGTAAATCAATAGGTGGTCCCATCGGTGTCTTCCAACCACACCTCCCGACTCACATCCATTCACGAAATCTTTAAAATACCTTGAAAAATCTATCCAGTGTTCATTTATTCTCTAACTCGTTACAAGGGAGCAGATGTGACTCAACAGAGCACTGACAGTTTTGTTTCAGTAGCATATAGAAGGGCATTGCCTTTACAGCAACAATGCAGTCATGCACAACAAAGATACATCTCTGATAGTGGAGCCATTAATGCTCATAGGGATTCTGATACAGGACACATCCTAAACAAAGAGGCAGTAATGCCAACCTGAAGGAGGAGTAACAGCTGTTAGTGTTACTGTAATGACTGCGGCCTACTTTAGAGTAATACCACTGGCTCTGTTGTTCAGTCCTTGTTATGTAAGAATCTTATGGTTTGACCATTTAATTCTCAAATTACTTGATTTCTGCAACCATATACGCAAGGGGGGGGGGGGGGTGTTCCACTTCTCTTTGTTTAGATTTTTTAAGTACTAACTAATGAACCGTCAGCAAATGAAAAATAAGATGAAATGTGTTATCTGGGCACACTATTCAGAGTAACATGGGAAAATGTAATCATTCACCTCCCAATATGAAACATATGAAACATACATACACAACGTTACACAGCGCAATGGGAAGGCACAGCATGACCCAGCACTGTGGTGTAATCTTAGTCACACGCTGCCTTCAACAAACAGAGCCAGGAATCTGTTCAGTGACCCAGTTCACCTCACTGTGCCTGTTCCTGGCCCAGTCTGGGCCGAGGTGAACTATTGCTCTACTTAAATTACTTAAATGTAAGTTGGGCTAATAAAGGGAGGAGGCTGCTGTAACAGGGTGTGTTCCAAGGTCTAAAGCTAAGACACTGTGGTGGTCACCTAAAAGATGTTGTCAGCATTTTGTAGTCTGCAAAGTTCTCACTTACGATGTAAAAGAGGAACCTGTTAACTCTGAAGAGAAAAAGAACATCATGATTGTGATTTTCTGGTATTTGTGCTGCATTAGAAAAGAAGTGCTAGAGGTGATTTAATATAACAAATACAGAAGCAACCTGTATGATCAATATAATATAACTGATCAATTAAGAGTAGAATAAACAACAGATGACTGCCACTGATGAAGAAAAATGCAAAGTAGAACTGAGTGGCAGATTCTTTGTCTTGACAATGCAATCAATATCTAACAATTTCATCTATTGCAATTAAAACAAATACCACTTAAAGGTAAACAATTAATAAAGAAATGCTCTAATAACTATTGTGTTATAGTTTCCAGGCAATACGGCAAAAGAAATAATCTGGCTTCTAGCCAGATAGAAGTCGGGTAAAACAATGAGTTAGAAGAGACCAAGTCATAATCTCACTATTATTTCATAATTATCTAACATCTCAAATACATAGCGATTTATCTGGCAGGCATACTGATAATTAAGCGATGGTAATTTGCAGCTTTAATTGACAGATTGGAGATGATTTCACAAAAAGAGTCATTTTTCATCAGACTGGTACAACACTATCTCCTCATCCACATAAAGTCCTTGTCTGTTCCAAGAAGAACAATGAACAATGTTTCCATTCAATATCCCTAGATGATATTTTCTTCCATCACTATTTTTCTTCCTTCTCTTGCCTCATGACAATTTTGTCTCAAATTTCACTACACCTTTTTTCAGCCATTTCTTCCTTAATTATCATTATAGCCAATTCACTCAACCACCTCACATTCAACCTGTACTGAGGCTTTCTAAAGAGGAGGCATGTAATCACATCCCAGATTACAGTAAAACACCTGAGTTCACAACAGCTGTTGATGTTACCAACAATTAAGACCTTGCTTCCTCATTCTTGTCTTCACACAAAATATTCACCACACTAAATGACTGAGCCAAAAGCACTAAATTCCTGTTTTTTTCTGCAAAATATTTTTCAGAAAAAGCACTTTGTGACTTACGCGTTTCAAAATATCCTAATTTATCTTAAATCATATTTACAATGCTGCAAAAATCTACATGTCAGTGTAAAATCAACTTCTTCACAGCAGTGGATGAGACTAGACAAGAAGGTGACATAAATTGCCAGTTGATTATCATCAGGATCTGAACTTGTCCCAAAAAGGATCTCAATAAAGATAACATCTCACAAAAGACTTCCTGAAATGTTGTTGTAATAAAGAAAGCATGTTTGATTTAACCTTGCACAGTCAGTATGCAGATGTTTGAAAATAATGGAACCCTTGCAAACTAGCTACCTGTCAGCGTCAGTGAAATAAGACAATGTCTACTGACATGATTGCTAAATAGCTTAACCTTGCAAAGCAGATGGATTTGCCAGACTACGTCTCTGTCATCATACAAATCCATTTTGAAAAGCTCCAAAACATGTCTGTGCCAAACTGAACATTGTTCAGAACATGTCAGAGTCATTTAAGGAGAACGAGGCGGGAGCTATAGGTAGGGTTTAGTTGAGCTGAAAAGGGTTTGCAGTGGCTACTGCTAGAGTGGGGATTAGCATGGGTTTAGTTTTAGTGGTCCAGTTTGACCAGAACTGGACCCCGTTTCTGTATGAAATGAAGTTTAAAAACTAACAGTGATGGAAAAGATGTTTTCGCTCTTCTGCCAACCTGCTTTGGCGAGAGATTGTTACAGGACCTAGCAACAGTTCTGTCAGAACTGGACAACATTTCTTTAAGAAAACAAGAGCAGAGAGCCACACTGAAAGCTTCTTTTTATGGAAAAGATCTTTCCGCTCTTCTTCCGGTCTGCTTTGGCATGGATTTGTAATTGTTATGGGTGAAGTTCGCTGTTGTATCCAACGTCTGCTGCTACAATAGCTATATGCTTGAATGTAGGTGTAGGAACGCAGCAATTTAACCAGGAATTGATAACATTTCTTTTTAAAACAAGAGCAAATAGCCACATCGAAAGCTCGTCTTGGCAGAGGATATGTTTGTACACATCTCCCAAACAGCCTTGGCATACATTTTATTCACCAGGAAGCTCTGCTATTCAAAAACTAGAGCAGCAGTGGTCAGCTCAGAAGTTCATGTGTACAACCTAGTTTTGTCTTGTTGCTCTAATTGGCAGATTCTTCGATTTGTTGAAGACGGCAGTATACATAACACAGGTACAACATAGAAACTGTAAATTACACCTCATATGCATGTTTCAATATTCTATTAGTCGTCACAGGTCATATCAAGTGCCCAGGCTGTCCTTACATCCTACACTAACTTCACCAGGGATGTCAACTGTCCCCACAGTGTCTCTATACATCTTGGTTGCATCTTTAAGGTCCACTTCGTCATGCTTATATTCTCCTGGTCATTCTTCACATTTGACATGGTTATGGGGCTGCATTAAAGGAAGAGGCTGACCAGGAGATTGGGATGACTTCTAATTAACATTTTGTCTTTGCGTTTCTAAAATATTATTCTTGTTTTGGCACTGGCGAACACTTCTGTTTATTAAACACTTGTCCATTCTCACAGACAGTCTGAGTGGCACTCTTTCAGGGCAAGCATTTTGGAAACCCTCGACACATGTGGTTGTGTACTTCTGGCTAACTTCCCTGCCTGCAACGCTCTCAAATCACCATTAACCAAGACACACAGACCTAAACTGTTACAATACAAACAATATTTACAGTGGATATATTAGTTATAAAAAAACATTTTCATATCTTCTGATATGATATCATGCCAATAATATTATGCATCCCATGTTGCTTTGCATGGTAAGCTACTTCAAGCTAAATTCCTTTATTTCAAACCTCCATTTCTTCCAGCAGTCTTTTATTAAAATTAAATGTTTATTTCTGACTGGGGTTATAGCCCAACGTCTACAAAAATGTTGCCATTAAATACAGCTGGTTTGGCTTGATGTAGAATATGAGAGAATACAAGAACACGATAGAAGAGAAGTACTAAAAATAAACCACTGCTGATGAGGGGCTGGCACAAACAATAGTCTTGCTCTCACACAAGTGTGCAATGAGACAAGGCATAATTTACTAATGCTGACTAGTATGCAAACTGCTGGTACATGCAATGCAAACTACCCAGCACGCAAGAAGAGAGTGATGTGCCTGCAGAATACAGTGCTACCACTCAATCTCTGCTGGAGTTTGAAGAAACTTTGGCTGTTATAAAACAAGCAACGTTTTATAAAAGAGCACAAAACAACAACAACAAAAGAGTACTACAGCACAATACTCTTTTTTTAAGATGTGGGCACCTATCAGACCAGCTCCAAAGCTTTAGGCATGATTTAGTTGTTTTTAAAAAATTACCAAATCCACAAAAGACTCTTATTAGTGAAGTACACTTGCAACACTTGCCTAAACGGAGTGCTTTGACATCTTATAATTGTACAAGCACACATTCCTAACAATGGGGGCCTTTCTTACATTTTTGGCCTCTCTGCATTCTTTTGTCTATCCTCCAGAGAGGTTGCCAGTTTAAGTTTGACAAACAGAAGGGGGAAAATGATCCTATCAATTATACTGAAACAATGAGACCCAGCACCTCTTATCAGAATATATTGACTTATAAAATCCAATAACGGCAAATGATTGTCTGATAAAAATGTCTTGTTAGTTTTAGGTAAGAAGAACATAACACATCATTTCCCCTTAAGTCCACAATCAGTGTATCCCATCATTAACTGACACTGTAGTTGCTATGATAAAATTTCCATGACACTGTCTCATAATAAGCCAAAAATGTTTTTACACTGCTCATAATAACACAAAAACATCCGCGGTGCTGTGTTTTGTTCTAGAGCAGAATATGAAAACAGCCTAGCTGCTGTTATTATTGGCTTACAATGTGCCAGTCTGTGTGTCGTAGAGTTATGAGCATCTGTGAGAGACAGCAAAGGGGAGGAAATCATTTCCCAAAATCATGTGATAGGACACTGTGACAGGTTTTGTTTTGGACAGTGTGTATTATATAGAAATGATTAGATCTTATTTAACAATGACTGGGCATGATTCAGTAAGCCCATAATCTTAGTAATGCAAGTTGTTTCACTTTGTGTAGATTACCATAAACTGTACTGTGTATTTGCTCAAGCAAATAGTCTTTTACATACAGGATATATGGGAGAAGGTATTGAGGGACGCATTTTTTCTGCAGTCCCAGTAAGTTTTAATCCACATTACTGATGACTGACAGTAAATTACAATATTTATTAAAAGTAATGGTTGTAGGCTGTCACATTGTTTTACAGTTCATCTTAGAGAACATTTCTCTATAAAGATTACATTAGCATTTGAAAATAAAAACAAGACTGAGACTTTCCTCTCTGTACAAACAGAAAACTGAAATAATTTTCACTGTAAAATGGCTTATAGAGCAAGTGACAGGTAGCATATTTGTTTGCTTATGACATAAGTTGTTAAAAAGCTTCGTCTACCAATATCTTCGCATACTGTCTTTTTTATTACGTGGAACAGACCCTGTTACTGCATCAACGCAAAAACGATTACAACAGTGTAAAGATTTTCTTTGATTAAATTTTTTTTGTGTGTGTCAAAGAACATAAGGCTTATTTTTTGGCTTTTCATGTCTTTATTCAGAGGAAAGGACAGTGGATAGAGCTCAACACTGGGGAGAGGGAGTGGGAATGGGAAAGGAACCACAGGCCAAATACGAACCCAGGCCGCCTACTTGGAAGACAACAGCCTCTGTACGGTCATGCATACATAACTACAAGGCCCCTGGCACCCCAGAAATGTGCATTCGATCATTGGTTCCCAACCTTTTCCCCTTGGACTACCTCTACTTGTATTTAAGAAAATTTGAGCCCACCTCCCAGGACCAATATTAAAAAAAAAAAAAAGTGGTCAAAATTAACATCAACCTTGTTTTGTTTGTTGTTTAAATCCTCAAAAGACAGACCTCAACACAAATTTTCTTACTAAAATACTGTTGTATGAATGATGAAGTGTTCATGATCCTCATCATCATCACGATTTCAGTTAATATGTGGAAATCAAATTTTAACAACCACAGAGAAGAGCTCCTCTGAAATCTCTGGTGGCCCCCTAAGGAGGCCCAAGACCCCATGATGGGAACCAAGGCATTAGATCATTGTTTCCCAACCCTTTTTTTCCTTGGAGCTCCCCTACTTGTGTCTAAGAAAAGCTCATCTCCCAACATGGACTAAAAAAGCGATACATAGCTGTCAAAAATCAACACTGGTTTAAATTGTTTTATTGGTAAAAAACCCACAAATATAGGCTGACACATGTCGTTCTTAACAAAAGACTTTTGTATAAACTATTCAATTAGTGTTCAAACATGACTTTAGTTAATATGTGCATATCTAATTGACAACTACAGAGTACACAAAGCTTTTCGGCCCCCTCCTGAGATCTTTGTCGTCCCCTTTTAGAAGGTCCTGGACCCAAGGTTGGGAACCAATGCATTAGACTGATGCATTTAACCTTAATTCAAGCATTTCCCAGCATCTAAGATCAAGCCCTGGTAGCCTTGGACTTATCTCCAATGAAAGAGAATCATAATAATAAGGTCAACAAATGCTCAGAGTATCTAAGAAAAAGCAGGGGAATTATGAAATGGGTTGTCAGCAGTGATCACTCTCAAAACGGATTTTAAAGACAAGTGATCATGACTGAGCTGACCAAACATCCCACATAATATTCTAGATTTTGAGATCCCTGATGCACATTAAATCGCTTAAAATCAATTCAATCTGTTTTTGTTTAGAGTAAAACTATGGAGCTTCTCTGTCTAAATAGGGAATGTGTCATCTGGAACACATCAATACAAACTGATTGAACCAGTTTAGACGGTCAAGAGCGTATTTATTTATGAGGTTTAGACTCATGACTCAGAGGGAGGAAGCATCTTTATCCACGCACATTACACGTCTATTTCTATACATCACAACTTCCCCGCTTTTTTTTATAAGCGTGTTGGCCTATAACAGATGCACGAGCACACACACTGTAAGCGTGCTCAAGCACACACCTGCCAAGCCACGTTTCCAGGACAACACCATCATCAGGAGCCAATAAACCCTAATGGCCAAATAAGCTCTGGCGTCCCACTTAAAGCACGCCTGGTAGGCTAGCTGTAGTTTCTTATCAGTTTTACCTTTCGGGGTCTCATTAAATGGCATGATACTGTAAAATGACAGCTAGTGATGCATGTCTAGTGTGTTTTGTGTCACAGAGTCACAGTAAAACCCCTTATCACTAAGGCTTGAGGAAAAACATGGCCTTCAAAACAGTAAGATAGATTATATCTCGTGCGTGAAATGCAAAAGGCCTTGTGTGTCACGGTCACATTAAAGCATCAGCACACACCGGCACATAAGTCCTCGAGCTACGGGAGGCGAGACCCTTCTGTTACATCTCTAACCGCCACCAGCGCGAGCCCTTACGTATAACGGACAATTAAAGCTGTATTATTTCACTGCCCCGCTTCCTCATATAGATGTGTAAGCTACGTACGTTTCAGTGGACAAAAAACATAACGTTCTGTGCTCACCTGCGTGATGAAGGACAAGACGAAGCCCACTTCCCTTCTTGGCTAGCGTAACGTCTGTTGGCTCGTCCCCGTGGTTTGTGTGTTGTTGAAGCGGTGTGCGGAAAGGAGGGAGGCGGGGGTAAAGATAGACAAGCCAGAGGGTAGCCGAAACACAACCGACTGTGCTGAAGAGAGAAGACTGTCTTCAAGCCAGGTCCACCTGCCACGAGCTCTTCCTCTTGAACAGACGAGTCCGTAAACGTCTACAGCACGTTCTGCCCATGGAGGGATTTTGCCTCTCATAAAACCACGGGGAAGACGTTGTTCTCCACGCATGCCCACATCCAGCCGTGACGTCAAGTGGCTACCTCTGCACTCGCCCCGCCTTGGAACCGTTCCTCAGCCAATTAGAGTCAATCAGGTTGATGACGCAAAGCCTCCCGCCCTCCCCTGTAAAGCTCACAGTGACAGTGCCGTCTACAGTTTTTGTAATAATGACCTTTCTTGCATAAGACACGATTTGTATTTTTCCACCACTGTTCAGTCGTTGGGGAAAATGTTCAGTGGCTTTTACAGGATTATAAACGGGGTCTGTTTTCTCACATTCCACTCATTGTAGCGTCAGGGTCAGTATCAACAACACTGCCATCTAACGGGTATTATCCACACTGTTTTCATTGCCCTACATTTACACTTTGGCTCTGGTAGTCAGCTGACATAACCCTGTGGCCACAAGGTTTGATAACAGTAATACACCAGCAAGTTTCCCCCCAAAAAATATACACATATAAAAATATACAAGGAAGGACCATTTGCTGGAGGAATAATTCATTCATAACTTTAATTTTAAAATATAGTGTTAAATTCCCTTTAACATCATCTTCCTGGATAACCCAGTTTTTGTTCTTTGTAGAGGACATAGTTTGTAGGGCAGATTACCATGCAGATTAATCATAACATTACCTAAATTGAAAGGACAATACTTTATTATGAAAGCTGTTGTTTAAAACAAATTGGTCACTTGGGAGCAAGGGGACTTCCAAAACAAGCTGATACTAAAGCCCTGTTAGCTAGGCTACCAGTAAAGTGGTTGGCATGGCAGGTTATCAAACACAATCTAGTTCACTATTGGCACGCATGGAGCAGCAGTAACAGTTGTTAAAATCTGATGTTAAAATCTGCTTGTGTCATTTCTTTATACATGGAAGCAGTATAACATGAGATATGTGCAAATATGCAAGTCACTTTATATTGTACACTTGAACAAGAAGACACCTGAGCTTGATTTAGTGTTCTATAATATTCCCCTGAGGTTCTGTATGAGACATTGTGCAATGGTTCATTTAGAGTTACATGTGCAAAAGATGAAGGCCCATATTTATGAAAATAAAATAACCCTGAAATCTCTTCAAGGAATATGTTATCTACACTGGTTAGTTACACTACTTTTATTCTGTTTGTAGGTATTCAGTGAAAATAGACCAGCCATTGCAGATATTTATTGGTTATGTGGAACAGGCCTGCTCTATCAGATAACTTTTTAATAACCTTTTCAGCAAAAATTAATCTTCTCAGAGTAAGTCATCTACAAGAAACATTTAAAGATATACATCAAGATGACATCATAAAAAAGCTCACAACATCAGGAGAGTTGCAACAAGACAGATGACTTCAGATTGTTGACTTAGAAGAAAGTGCAACTCTCACTTGAGAATTTTATTACACTAGGAAATTATAAATAAATGTCAGCTGTTGAAGTAGAGCTTTTGAGTTATTTGTTACAAATGTAAATGAAAATAAATTGTATAACAACTTTTGCAATAATTTTCACAATTTATGCATTGTTTGATTTTTCAGTGATAGATGCGACCAGGACCTAGAGCCCAAAGTGATTCTTTCACCGCATTTGTTTTGTGCAAAATTTTTAATATTCAAAATTGTTTCAGATTAGCTGCTAATCTTTTGATTTGTGCAATAGGGAAGCATGAGACCTGCTGCATGACAAAAAAAAAATCACTTGTTTCTGGAAAAGTCATTTACATTCATTTTTGTACAAAAATATCAACCTGTAACAGAATCTGTGAGACAGATGAAGGAGAGAAAAGGTGAGCCATTCCTTCCTGTATTATAGTGAAGTATAGGTACCTTAAAATTGTACATGTGTACCAGGGGCTGGATGGAAGTAAAAATTCTGTGGGGGCTAAGTTAGAGTTGGGGTTAACAGGGTAATTTTGTACATTTTGAAATGTACATTCTCAACAGCATGGGCAGTATAATTTAAAAAAATAAATCTTATTTCTTTGTCTCTCTGGCATATATGAGTCTCCACAGACAGTCTAAGGATGGTTAAGGTTTTAAGAAACCTGAGTTAAATAATGCAAAATCCCTTCTGCTTATTTCAACTTTTTCTAGCTTTCACTAATCATATCAACTCCACCTGATCAGTTACTGAACTTAGACTGACTACATCTGATACAGCAGCCTGAAAATTCTAGTTAAAGCAACAGCTGCTATTTGTTAACATCATCATCATATTGTCATCATAATCAGGCCTCCATGTTTACCTGCCTTCTTCAGATCTGCACCTTTACCTTCATGATGACATCACCATCACATCCACTCCTGATTGGACTGACATAATCAAATAATATAAAATTCCTGCAACAAGTAAATAAAAATGCACTTGAAAAGTTACAAAGAATAGTTTTAAGACACTAACTTCTGTGCAGAAGAATTTTAGCTCTACTAAGCATATTGTTATGCTTATTTTTAACATGTCTGTTTTATCAATAAGATCTAAAATGCAGGGCTTATACTTGAAGTAAATTATCTAGGGTCTTTTCTGACATTGAAAAGATTTTTGTGAAAATGGATATGTAAGGTGTATTTATTTATCCCACCTATTCACCATTTTGCTAAAAAGAGCTATAACAAAAAAGGCATTTTTTTCCAGTAAAAAATAAATTCCAGAAAACTACAGTACACACCCAAATCTAAAGTTATTATACCTTAATACCCAGTGGTAACCTGACAGGCTGGTAAACTGTAGTTCTTCAAGTGTCCTCTAGAGGCTGGCTGCAGAAGCCCTAGAAGTACAAACACACTCTATGTTAAAATGCCCATTTTGCAAAAGAAATAAATGTATTTACAACCTGGTTCCAAAAATGATTGTGGGTGGAAAGGTTCATGCCTTCATGTGTGCACACAGTGTAGGGAGTGATTTAAAGAAGCTTCCACTTTTGTGTAAATAAAGTTAATGATTTCTGCATTATTAGGGACATGGCTGACTTGCTGCAAGCTGATATGGTGTAGCTGTTCGTCAGCAGGCTAAAGATCCTCCTTCACATGACCTCTTTGTGTCGTTACTAGGCTAAAGTAAGGTTACTTTGAAACAGCGTTTTCAGTGTGGAGGCTGCCTCAGACTGGACTCAAAAGGCCTCTTCAAACAGCTAACATCCCTCAGGCTTCATATGATATTTTCTGCAGTCTATAATTACAATTTACAATCGCCACTTTGTAACATTTTACATTTTTTTCCTTATTCCATAAAATGTTTACACATAGTAATCCACCAGTTCATTGTTTTTGTTATATCTATAGAGATCTTTCAATCTACAGTTTGAAAACACTGTGGAGCTTTTTTAGGGGCTTGGATCCTTCTCACACATCGTGTTTATCAAACCAACTGTGTTGGATAAAGAGGACAAAAACAACCTAAAGAAAAGTGCTGAAGCACTTAGTTCATATATAATCAAGTTTCACACTTCACATTTGCTGACAGAACATCCTTATTTTAGCATGTCTCTGTTTCCCCACTGATCAACACCAGTTCACATTTCCTGTTTATTCCACCAGTTTGCTGCCTCATCATGTCAACTCAGGAGGGAAATGTAGTGAATGGTGGCATTAAAACAAAAAAAAAAGACAAATCACAGCTGTTGACAGTATCTTTAATTAAACCCACATCACAAAGGTCCAACTGTACTGTTCATAATACTGTGGCACTTAGAGTCGGCATGCTCACAGATACTAGAAAACCAAATAAAAAGCTTTAGTGCAGCATAAGAACACGTTTAACAGTCCTTGTGTTTTTTTCACAGTACTGTATGACTCATTTGTCCCAACCTGACCCATTGAACATAATCTTTTATCTCCTTAAATACAAAACAAAGAAAAATAATAATGATACATAATATTTTGATGTAGAACTGCTATTGAATATGGAGATTTCTAAAACAAATATTCAGTTCTGGTCCTATTTCATCACCCAGTGCAGCACAGATGAGACCAATACAATGTAGGATATATATAGAACTATTAACTATACATATATACATACACACATGTGTGTATCAGGTGCAGGTATCTACAGTGCCTTTACTCTAGGCGCATATTATACATAGTCATAAAACTGTAGTGCAAGCTAATTCCACATCACATATCTGATGACAAACATGCTTTATTTCATTTCTCTTTTTATGTGTGCCTCGTGATGCTCGTTGCTCATTTCATCCAGTGCTTTACAAACTCTTGAGGAAACAGCCCATCTGTATGTGAGTGTCCAGGTGTTTTTCCACCAAGTGACCAGGTTTGGTTTAGTACCTGATAAATCTTGATCTTTCTTGAGTTTCCACAGCCAACCCTAGTGAGTCTAACTACAACATTTAGGCTCAGATACAGACAGTTCCCCAAAAGAAGCGTGCCAAAAGTCTAGGATGATACAGATCAGTTATTTTGGAATCTTTCCGAACTTTAGACAGTGGAAATGCAAATAATGGCTATAGTATAAAAAATAAACAAAACCAGATCACTTGATGGAATCTAGCTTTAGTGCTCAGGTCAGTGGATAATTGTAATCTTCCTTATTCCTGATATTGAAAACACAAGGAGCTCTTCTGTTTCTTCATGCTGGAAACAAAACACACACGGATAGACAGGGATTTTAACCAGGAAGCTCTTCTTCTGTCTGCAGCAGTCTTTTTGAATCCAAAAGCAACATACAGCTAAATGAGTGCAGCAAGGAACAGAAAAATATCTAGTTCCTGTACTTTTACAGTAGCTACATTATGTGCAGGGGTGTCATGTGTGTGTGGGGTGTGGTGTTTGTGTGTATTGATGTGAGATAATGGAAAGAAAGTAACTGAGAGCGTCTTCATTTGTTATATGACGTTCTCAAACAGCTGCATGGAGTTCATGATGTTCTCGTCCTGGAATGAAAAAGAGGAAGAACATTTATCAGCATATCTGAATGGGTTTCTATTTTACTGTTAGATAAAACACAAGTGTTTTAATCAAGGGGCTACAATATGTCAGGTCTAATACAATAGTCTCATTATTTGTAATGAGTAATATGAATTTTCTGCATATTCTTGTTTTAATTTACTGGATACTAGTTTTACATTACCTCTGTGCGATTTGCTTTGGGATGTTTTTCAGATTTCGAATCTGTATGTGCTGTTTTCTCACCTGTTTTTTTTTTAATTTGAGATTAACTTTATTGTCAATATATGAGTTAACACGCAAAGACACTGAATTTGTGCAAAGCTATCATTGTTTATAAAAGACTAATCAAGAGAGCCATGGGCTGCTGCACCACTTGCTTCATGAGAGAAAATAACCATAGTTGTGGTAGGTGTCCATTTGAATCTGTGCTCTCTTTGCTAGTTTGCGACAGTCAAGAGTCAAGAATCTTTTTTTTTTTTTTTTTTAAGATTTATTTCTGGGCTTTATTGGAGATTTGACGGTGGATGGATTCAGAAACTAGGGAGAAAGAGCGTGGGAAATGACATGCAGCAATGGAGCCACTCCAGTTTAACATTTTGTCATTTATGAACATGTGTGGTGCTTAAAAATCTGCACTTACATGAAAGTTGCCAAGTTCTGTCTTATTTTTGTATAACTGTATTTAATGTTTTTTTCAGTTTTCATTGAAGAACAAGATTGAACTGTTTTAAAAAGTTTTTTTTGTGCTTTTATGAGTAATGTTAGAACAGCTGCAGAAGTTCCAGCACCTGTGTTGCCCAATGTTTGAGTATTCAGAAAATCAAACTCTTATCACAGAACATCTCAAAGTCAGTGCTTACTCATCATGTTTCAACCCAAATGTGAGTAAGAGCTCCACAAATGTTTACATAACAACTGAATACACCACCAGTAACCTCACATTGATGATTCTACATTCTTATAAAGTCAGGATAACTAAAAATCACTGCCTGGGTGTTGTATTCCATTGCAAGGGATAGGACTGCCAACACTGAAAGTACAGTGGTGGGTCAAGAAGAGAGGCTGGTGTGGTTTCTGTGATAGTGAGTTTTTTAAGAATCTTAAAAGCTGAGGACGAGGCCTAAAGGTCTTAATTTTTTAACTCAAAAGTTTGATGAAAATCCCTGAAAGCAGTCTTGAGACAAAGTGTTAACAAGCATGGCAAGGACAGGACAGACAACCTGAAAGCACATTTCCTCTGGCCTCGGCTATCGCTAGCATGGACAAAATAATAACATTACAATCCCAACACTCTGGCAAAAGCTCAGAGGTAAAACTAAAATAAGCTTCCACAACTTCTTCCAACACTTTCACTGTAGCTCAGAAATGTCAGTTATAATTTTACAAGCTGCGAAAACATGTTTGTGTTTGTTAGCTAATGCCAGGAGGAGACATGCTCTCATCACAGTTTTAAATGACATCAGGTGAATATGGATGGTAGGATCATACTTATCCGAACTCAAAGAAGAAAAAAACTGCAAAAAAATGTCTTAAATACATTTTAAAAATATAACTTCATTTCATGGTTTCACAAAACAACAATGCCTCTTTATGCTAACTTAACAAACATGACCATCACTATCAGAGTCAGAAATCACCAAAAATCTGCAGTTTAGACTTGTATTTGAAATGTATGTTTCGAGCTTTACTGTCTTCATCTGAATGGAATGGTTGTTGTTTAAAACTGAAAATCAACAAAAACACTTTGGTTATTATTATAACTGCAATTTCTGCCACCATTAGTAGAACAACCTATGCCTCTAAAAGATCAAAAACTGAAGCTCTTTCTTATTCTTTCTCTATTGTCTGACTCGTTTTCTAAACTCATGTGAATATGTAACGATTGTAATGACTGATTAAAAAAGGAAATGACGTGTAATCTTTAATGATATGACTGCATTTGTGTAACACCAAAATGATCATGACATTATTAAAGGTGGAAGGAAATAAAGAAAGAGATTACATTTAAATAAAAGTTCATTTTTAAAAAGGAAATTACAATAAGAAGTCATTTTGATGTTATTCACAGAGATAACAGGAAATGAGCTGATGACTGAGTCATATTTTACCGTATCTGACAGATAGTCATTAAACAATGACTACATGTTGCCACTGCCACTTAGCCCTGACCTGTTGTTCTCCATTTGTGTTGCTCAGTAACTACGAATGACTCTATTTATAACAGCCTGTATGTGTGATACGGGTTAAAAAGTCACCTTCTGACAGGTCTCAATGAACTCTTCAATAGTCACCACACCATCACGGTTTTTATCCATTTTCTGTACAAAATCAGAGAGACAGAAATAAGTCATTACTTAGAGAACTGTGATATTTGATGTTTTGTGTAGGAATGTGTTTGCGTGTTCTTTCATTTTTATGCATAACAACCTGGAAGAACTTGTCCACGTGTTCATAGGGAGCTTCATCTCGCACACAGGGGTATGTGTACCTCCCCATCATGTCATAGATGGACTTCATGATGGCCAGCATCTCCTGAACACAAGAGGGCAGAAAAGAAAGATTTCAAACTTGTTTTTATTTAGTTCATAGATGTTAAACTTAACCCAGCATTTATATGGAGCATGATACACTCAAACATTACTATCAAATAAACAAACACATTTTTATTTTCATGCCAAATTTTGTATTGTGTCTAGCCTGGAGCTTTTGTTGTCCTTTCTCCCTGTGTTTTTGTTAGTCTATGCTGTCAACAATAAAAAGGATGCATTGCAGGACTAAATGAGCAATATCACATGAAAGGAAGTGAGTTAATCTTCAGGGCGTTATGTCCAAATAAACCAAAATATTTTTGCAGACATGATGTTTTCACTTTATTTGACCAATTAGTGAAAAGCATTTTAACACAGTGTTTAGTACTGTGCTGCCTCTCATGTCTACTTGTCTCTAAGCAGACTAGCAGCTGAAAACACTTCTGCTAATGGCTGTTAATCCTCAAACAGTGCTGAAAGTGTGCCAAAGCATTACGATTAGGTGAAAACTAAAGCATTTATCCTAAACCTACAGCCAGTGTTAAATAACAAGAGCAACACTGAGTTGTGATATCGTCAATAACACAAGACAGTTGAACAACAATTCTTACAATCACAATACATTTCTGGTGGTTGTAACCGGCCATGTAGAGAGGGCTGACACCAAATAGCCAGTAACATCCTGGGCTCGACATCATCCCCACCATTCAAGTCTTTCACCATGACAACCAAATTTACAGAGGACTTTACACCTACTAGCAGGTACGTATTCAAGTTTTAACTTTAGCCTATGATAAAACTATCTCAGCTGCTGCAACACTTGAAATGTTAGTAGAGCATTAACTCCAACACAATTTAAAACTTGGGTTCAATCTGGGGTATGTTTGAACTTACAAGGAGCTGTAACCCATAGCAGCTACTTAGTGTAATGTAAATCCTTTTAATTCTCACTAATCTACCCTCAGTGCCCCATCATGACAAAATGAAAACAGTGTTTTAGATTTATTTTTGCAAATTTATTAAAGATAAAAACCTGAAGTATCACATTTACATAAGTATTCAGACCCTTTGCAAACACTTGAAATTTAGCTCATTTCTCTTGATCGTTGCCTAGATATTTCTACACCATGATTGGAGTCCACCTGTGGTAAATTAAATTGATTGGACATGATTTGGAAAGGGTTACATCTCTCTTTGGAAGGCCTCAATGCATATCAGAGCAAAAACCAAGCCATTAGGTCAAAGAACTGCATGCAAAGTTCAGAGACAGGATTGTTGCAAGGCACAGATCTGGGGAAGGCTACAAAAAATCTGTTGCACTGGAGGTGATCCCAAGAGCAAAGTGGCCTCCATAATTCTCAAATGAAAGAACTTTGGCACAACCAGGTCTTCAAGAACTGGCTGCTCAGACAAACTGAGAGGTGACCAAGAACCTGGTGATCACCCTGACTGAGCTCCAGAGATCCTGTGTGGAGATGAGACAAAGATCCAGAAGGACAACCATCACTGCTGCCCTCCACCGATCTGGGCTTATGGCAGAGTGGCTAGGTGGAAGCCTCCCATCAGTGCAAAACACATGGCTTTCACATGGAGTTTTTTTGCCTCTCCAAGTAAGCTTTTATGTGTATCATGTGTTGTGCAGACAGTTCCATTGACTTCCAGGCTTTGTTTTGCTCTGATATGCATTGTCAGCTGTGCCTTAAATAGAGAGGTGTGTGCCTTTCCAAATCATGACCAATCAATGTATTTTACCCCAGGTAAACTCCATTCAAGGTGTAGAAACATCTCAGCTAAGACTGGAAGAAATGGGAGGAAGCTCAGCTAAATTTCAAGTTGGTCTGAAACCTTATGTTAATGTGATATTTAAGTTCCTTTATAAATTTAATACATTTAAAAACATTTCTAAACTCCTGTTTTCCCTTTTTCATGATGGGGCACTGAGTGTAGATTAATGAGAATAAAAAAACATGTTTTTAGACTGTAGTATCAGGCTGCAACATTGGTAAAAGTGTAGCAGGTCTGAATACTTTCTGAATTCACTGTAAGAACAACATGTTTAGTTATTACATCCTTCTTCTTTTATTACCAGCATTCATGCTTCTTGTTCAATCAGATAACTATTGTTGAATGAACTGTTAAATAACATGGCCTTGATTTCAACTAACTTATCCATAACAAACCTCTTTGGTGATATAGCCGTCCTTATTAATGTCATACAGGTTAAAGGCCCAGTTAAGTTTCTCAGTGACTGAACCTCTGAGCAACACCGACAGGCCGATGACAAAGTCCTCAAAGCGGATCGACCCGTTTCTGTCGATGTCGAATGCATTGAAGAGGAAGTGAGCGTAGGTGGTTGCATCTGTGGACAAAAGGAGTCAAGGACAGAGTTTGAGTGCATTCCATTTTTTTTTTGCAAAGAACTTAAAAGGAAATAATTGGTATGGGTAGGAGGGTTACATCTTAACTTATTTAAAATAAATAGATCCTAGCAGGAGGTTGATCATACCTGCTGCTCATGGGATAATAAGCCTCACAATCTAGTAGCAGAAATTTCCCTTATTGGTGCTTTACATTAATACTATGCTTTAAAGGTGGTGGTTACTTTTAATTTACTAAATTAAAAAAGAAAAACTTGCTTTGAATTTGGATGCTTTTGTTTCTTGCAAGAATTTAGTCCTTTGTATCTAACAGCCAGACAAAAATCAACCAGTGGAAATAAGAATCTAGCACAATGACAGGGCGAAGAAAGTGGAAAATTTTAATTTAACCTGGAAAAAATGCTATTATGGTCAAAATATTATAAATCATCTGTCTTCCTTAACAAAAACAAATCAAACCTTTCCCAACTGACATTTTTTATTCATACACCCAAAAGATATCACAAGAACAGAGAAATTACTCTAACGTCTAACCTCCTTGGGGGAAGAACTGAGAATAGATGGACTTGAATGTCTCCTCATCAACCATTCCACTGGGACACTCCTGCTCCAGAGAGGAGGAAAAGACATACATTAGAAGAATTAATCAGGTCTACTTAAAGCATATTGATGGCAAAGACTAAAAAACACCTCAGCTACGAGACATACGTTTTTGAAGCCCCGGTAGAGAGACTGGAGCTCCTTCCTGGTGAATTTGGTCTGAGCCTGCAGCTGGTCCAGCCCCTCCGGCTGATGACGCACCGTCGATAGCTCCAAATCACTGTCGCTGCTATCTGTGGGAGAAAGAGAGAGACAGAAATGGAAGGATGGGAGGACAGACAGGAAGATAGAAAGAGCACAGAGAAAAAAGAGAGAGAAGGGGTGTTGAGGGGTAAAGATGAGGAGGGAAGAGAGGGAGGATGGGAGCAGACATTGAGTGTGTGGATGCAGGTAAACATTCAGGGAGGGATCCATTTATTAAAAAGGCAGGTGGGAAGAGCAAGCAAGTTTAGAAAAAAATCAGGCCAAATCAAGGATAAAAAAGAAGAGAAGGTACTTTCTTTATGGCGGAAATGTCACCAAACATGTAGTGCTATGATATGTTAATGTTACAATTATAAAAAGCCAAGTAGAAAAACCAGAATTTAAAAAAATTCAAGCCTTTCCCCTAGAAAGTGACCATTGCAGCATAATTGGTTACAAGTTTACACACAATAAGAGAAAGCACTGCACATCTGGGTAAAAGAAAAACATAAAAAATTTAAAAGAGGAGGGAAGTTTTTCTTTTAGATAGTACTGTAACCATACTCACCATCTTTAGAGAGAGAAAAGAGCAGAGGAGGAGGAAGAGGAGGAGGAGGAAGAGGAGGGTGTTAATACAAAGATGGAGTGAAAGAGTAAATGGAGAACAGTGAGAGTGACAGCAAGAGGAAGAAAAAAAAACAAAGAAGAGTCAGATCAATCACTGAGAGGCTTAAATATGATGAAGCACTGAGGGTTGAAGAGGAAAAAGACTCAAGTTATATTATGATTCAACATCCAGCAGAGCACTGAAATATGATATGCTGTGAAAGGGAGTTTCTTTAGGCTTCATTTAAACATTGAGACAGTTCAGTGGCTATTAGGTGAGAACAGTGTTCAGCACATGAATCATCCCATTAAAAAAAATAAGGTCAATTTTTCCATATTTAAACATAAATATCTATCTATCTATCTATCTATCTATCTATCTATCTATCTATCTATCTATCTATATCCCTCAACAGTCACAATCAAATTCTTTCAGGGTTCATTTTGACCTTGAATATTTTCTACATGAAATTTCTTCAACCTAGCTTTTAAAAGAGCTGAAAATTAAATCACAGTTGCAAATAGTTGACCTTGAGTTGATATATATTCTTCTCCAGAATTTCCTGAAGATCTTTCCCTTAGAAGAATTTCTATCAATTCAATTTTTCTCTTTGCACCATTCATATGATATCATATTTATGGTTATACGAACTCCCCACTTTAAGAGCTCCCATAAAACTGGTACAGTTTGACACCTTCTAACATTTCTAAATGTATTTTATCTATTTGATCACAAATTTTAAAAACTTTTCAATTCAATTAAAATGTCCCCTGTAAGGAAATGTTAGAAAAGTACTTATATTTTATTTTTACACCATCTATTTGTTATGTCCCCCATGGCCTTTCAATAAAAGTATACCTAGAATATTACTTATAAAATTAGCAAAAAAAAAAAAAAATCAAAAATTGTTGCCACTAACCTAAACATCTACATAAGCTTTTCAATCAGGTGAAATCAATGGCTTTTTGGTAATGTTGTGTTTTTTAATAAATTCCAGATTATTTATGAAGATATCAGTATTTTGACCTGTTCCTTGGTATCCCATAATCCATTACACTAATAACTCTCTCCCTTATAAAATACTGAACTGATCTTTAAGTGACTTCATAAACCAGAAGTGACATTTTAAAGGCCTTTAAAACTGCAGGAGCAAAAAGACACCAATGTCTTTTACGATTATATTCCAGTCATTTAAATCAAGATATTGTTGTCATCCAGGTTAAATAGTCAACCTGTTACATTAAATAATGACAGAAAACAAGAACTAGTGAAAATTATGTTTGCTGTGTCAAAAAACATACATGACATACTATCTCATGCATGCAGTGTGATCTCCTGTTATTCACCACATGCAGAATAATGGCCATTAAAAAACATAAAACATGTCATACTTAACCCTGTTACTTTTTTTTTGACTATACAGGATTGATTGCTATTGTTTTGACACTTAGATTGAAATCCATAATTATTTACATTAGTTATTAAATGTGATTATTTTACCACATTCATATGTTAAATGTTATGAGGTAAAGTCCCGTGTGGGTGTGGCTGTTCACATGCAATTATGCATGTGCATATGAAAAGCATGCCACCACCTAAAAACAATAAAGTATGAGACTCAGCTTTTCCTGACTTGTCAGACTTGGATAAACAAATATGGCCACCTTTGATCATAAAAAAGTCAGCTTCATGAATAAATTCACATTATTTTAATTAACAAAAAATATCCATTTGCACAGAAAGTAGACCTGTAGTTCCACAAGTTAGCATAGAGCTTTGTTTAATTTATCTTGACAGTCACGGCCAGTTACTGTATGTGTTTTTTAATTAATGTTGTTCAGACAGTTAAGGCGGAGAAAAAGGTTAGTCTTGCTCACCTAGCTAACTCATGTTTGTTACCTTTTAGGCGTAATGGTGTATTGTTTGTTCCATTAACTTCAGTACCGCCTTCCAATCAGGTGAAATCATAAGCTTTACCTCTCATCCAATCAACTGTCACCATTGTATGAAGCAGGAGCTTTCAGCGTCCCAAGACAACTATGCTAGCTTGCCTACTAGCTTCCATATTAGGCATAAGTTTGTTCATTTAAGTTACCTTAAGTCAAATCTGAACAATAGATTAAAACAAACAAGCAAACAAAATCAACCCTGTTAAATCTGCTTAGCAAATTAAGAGAAGCTTATTTATTTTGTAGGCATCTAGATGCCTTCTAGGATGTTTAGTAAGATATTTTATGGAGCCTAGCAGACTTAAAGGCAGATACAGACATGGTAGGGACATGTTTTTATCTTCCAGGCTGCTTATACACACTAGCTGCCAGGCAGCCCATTGGTTGCCTCGCTAACTGTAAGGCAGCTAGGCATAGTTTCTGCCTCTCAGGCTGCTCACATACTGTATACATGTACTTGCTACCGGCCAGGCAGCGGATAACTGTGGATAACTGTAAGGCAGATATAGTTAGCACTTGCCTTTCAGGCTGCCTAAGCATACTGGCTACCTGCATGGCAGCACCTTTCAGTTATCCACAAAACCCCATTGAGCACAATGGCAATTCAGTTAAATGTCATCAGGACAATGCCGTGCTTTGGGTCAGATATGTCAACCACATGTTACCTCTTTTACTTCTCTTTGCCAATACATATTTATTAGTATAACAACTTGTCAGTTTAGACAGTAACTGATATACTAACCTAACAGACTAATGTAATCTGGTGATTTAGACAAATGTTTGCAGCACAATGTTCCATGATGTCAGAATCTTTATATTTACATTGCTATATTAAATTCTAGGTAAGATATATTGACCGCATGTTATCACCTTTATACCACATATTAAATTGGTTTTATATTAGGAGCTTGGCAATTGAGACAGCAACCCAGTACCAACACCAAACAGTTACTGGTTGTAAATGTCAGCAAGCATTGAGATGTTAACCTAGCTTACTCGTTACTAGTTAGCTAGTGATTTAGTAAAATGTCATCATCATAATGTTGTGAAGATTCACGTGCTTTTAGATTAACATTTTTTTAACATTAATGATCATGTTCTATTCAAGACATGAGGACTACATATTACCACCTCTACACTACACTTAAAATTGTCTATACACAGCATTAGTGAGCTAACATTAGCTTGTCAAGACAACACGAAGCGGTTACTGGGTTTGCCGGTCAATGTAAGCAGCACGTCAACCTAGCTAACACATGTTAGCTAATGAATCAGTAACATTTGTTAGCATAATTTCGTATAATGTCAGATTTTACATTTACAGCATTATTTTACTTTATCATATTATAGTTGAGCAATATCAGCTAAATTTGGCCACTTTTATACTATACTTGAAAATAAGCTAACATTAGCATAGATATGCTAACTCAGCTAACTGATATTGATCAATGCTGTTTAATACATCAGTTGTCTATCCAAACTCCTCATCCTTTCAACATCAAGTCACAGCATTAAGTCATGGCTCTGTTATCGTTTAATCTGACACAGTGACCATCAGAACAAACAAAAAGATCATGTAGTCTGTCCTCGGTATTAATAAGTTTATAGTAGCCTTGTCACTGCACTACACAGCTAGTGGATGGTAATACAGACAGGAATACCACAGACCACATTTTGGCTATTATACAGTACAAAACGGGTAATATAATAGTAAGCTAACATTAGCTGTCAGTTCAGATAATAGCACAACACCACAACAGAAGCTACTGGATATAAGGACTATATCTTTGCATACAGGTCTTATACAAAAACAGTTAATGGGTCATAAAGGTCTAATTTGAGTTTAGTAGATAGTTTAAGACATCCTTGTGCTATTTAAACACATCATCAAAATATGGAGGCCTATTTTTGCATCGCTTACAGAATAATAAGCACATGGACTCTGATGATAACACACTACTGAATACTTTCAGCCTTTTTCTTTGATGTAAAATATTTTTTTCTCAGCTTATAAATTAATACTACCACTGAATTCCTGATATAAAATGTGTTAAGGGGTACCTTCTATGTTTGTCTCGTCTTTTGAGGAACCTTGATATCTACTTCTCGAAGTATGCTACCATGTGTAGAAAAACTATAAAGATTAACTAATGAACAAGAGAACTTAGCTTCAGCCTCTTCTCTACATGTCACCATCCTCATCGTCACCCTCTAACAGTCGCCTCACCTGTCTCTGTGATGTCAATCAGGCCCAGCAGGTGCATCAGTTTGAGGAACATGATCACCAGGCAGACGATGCCAACTGTCTGGAGTCCCTCTGTCTCCCACCTCACACTCATCTTCCCCTCTTCTTCTACCTTTTCCTCCACGATCTGTTTCTTTAATTACCCCTTTCTACTACATTATTGTGCACATTATCTGCACACTTTTCCTACAATCCATCTGTCTCTTTCAGGCTCACTCTCTCTCTCTGTCCCTCTGTATCCCTTCCTGACTCAGAAACAGTGTCACTCAGCCGTCACTCATTTTCTGTTACTTCATTTAGCCCTTCCCTTCAGCCTTTTTTAATTGACTGTCTCCCTCCCCTCATTCTCTCTCTCCTAATGGATCTTTCAGGATATTCTCCACAAGTATAAGCCGGGTCTGATGGTCCAACTCTTTTATTAAACTCAAGCAGAGAATAATATTGCCTAAAAAAGCACCCCTACAGTGACAGAGATGAAGAAAATAACCTTGCAGAAAAATCGGGACAGCCATGAAGCGGATGTCAAACATTATCCTTATATCACATATTTCCCCATAAACACTTGCATAAACCTATAGTTTCTAATCATAGAAGACAGTAAATACCTGATCTACAAATGAATAAGAAAACAAATATTTTATTTATTGGTGAATGTGATATAAATAAGATGAGTTTCCTTTAATAATCAGAGGGGGTGGTGACAAAGGTCAACAGGTGTCCTGAATCTCATTTTCCCACTCAGCTCTGTGATCCACTTTCTAATTGCGCCGCTGTCTCTCCTGGGGTCCATAACACAGATTTAATACTGTGTCACACACTCATAATCTTGGAATAAAGTGAAAGAGTGAGCACAAGCTCCCTCTAGTGGACACCAGGGGAACTACAAAACAAGGGACAGGAGATATAGCTCTGTTAGAATTTGAACAGGTAACCTCTTTCTTCATGTATTGTTCTTATTACTCTCTGACCTCTGAAATGATCCTTTTAGTCTATGTGGAAGACTCAGTGCATTGACATTTTCACAATCCTAAATCAAAGCATGTTTGATTTAGGATTGTGAAAATGTTCTTTTATGTACAGACATGTTGATGTTGATTATTAAGGGTTTGCATTACTAAAATCAATGTAACACACTTGTTCATTACCAGTTTATATTATAGAAGTTTTTCATTGTTAAATGGTCTTTTATCGCCATGATTTTTAAGATTGAGGACCCTCTGAAATGAAAGATGACTCTTGATTAGTATAACTTTAATTATATCTTCAATACATTACTTAATATATGATTATGAAAACAGAGAATTTAAATAAAGATTGATTTCACCTATTAAAATGGAAAGTTTTTTTTAACTTCAGCTTGTCTGACTGGTCTTAAATTTCAGAGTCTTGTGGTAAATTATTGACTCTCAACTGACACTGAGTCATGAACAACAGTTTTACTCCCTAGGACTGGCCTCAATAAAGTCCACTCTTTAGTGAGAGTAAGTGGGCTCAGAATATGCTTCAAATTAATCGCTGTTTGCTAAAGTGAACTGCTTTTAAGACATTTTTTAACTTTAGGAGACTTACAATTTACAATTTATTTCATCTGGTTTATTGCCTGGACACTACGAGGAGTGTTTAAAAAACAAAAGCTATATACAGTATGTATGTATGTAAGGATGGATGTAAGGATGGATGATGGGTAAACTCTTCTGATAAATCATCTGTCTGACAAATGTGGAAATTTACCAATAAAGTGAACAAGTGAAACTTTTCATTCACTCATCATCTCATAACAATGTCGTCATGAACTCAACACTAAAATCTATTCTACACTGGAGTAAAAATACCAAATATTGTGGTATCGGACTACCTCAGAATAGGGCTTGTACTTCTCTTTGGACAAGGCTACTTTTGGGATCAGGTGTCAGTCTAAAATAGGACAAAGCTGGACTGAACCCAAAATCCACATCAGATAAGAGGAAGACTGAAACAACAAGCAAAGGCCAGTGGGTTCATTAACCTGGATTTTACTTATGAGGAGAAATGCAGGTTCACAACACACACATACTCACAAAGATAGAGCAGGTTGTTCAATGTGTTTCTTTCTTGAGTGGTGATGAAATAAATAATGCATCAAATGAGCTCCCAGACATTATTGGTCCGCTGATTGATAAAGGACATCTAATGCACTGCTGATGCTAAAAGTGGAAAATGTGTAAACACAGTGTCAAAGACGACCTCCAGATGTGTTTCAGAATATATAAAACATCTGTTATCCTGTATACAACATGCAAATACAAGTACATTTATTGGAAATTTGTCTATATGCAAAACATCAACTATTTCACTAAGAGTGTAGTAAAGAGGGGTTGTTTTCAAACAGTAAGTCACATTTGAGCAGAACAGAATGATACCGATGCAAACTGCAGTTCCTCAATGCGCCACTTGAGGCTGGATCTGTGGGTGGGTCAAGCTGTTGAAAGACCTGAGCATTATGAAGTGGGAAAAATATTGATATTCATCAATTTTATGTCAGTTTTTTGATTGAGGACATTTTTGACAGTTAACAGCTCAAAAGAAACTTTATGCTACTAAATCCTGAGTGTTAAGAGAGATACAAAGATACAACTGTAGAGTCAGCTACTATGTCTGCAGAATTTGTCCAAGAAAAGCTTTTCTACAGGTTCACTGTACTACATCATTTCATATCATATTTTATAGTTTTGTACTGTATCGCATCGTGTTGTATGGTACCGTTTTATATTGTTTTTTATTGTTTCTTGTCCTACTGTATCACACTGTAAACTATTGTATCATATTGAATTGTGCTGTATCGTAGTGTACTGAACCCCATATCGTACTGAATTGTTTCCTAACGTATTGTATCATATCGTTTTGTATCATTTTGTATTATATCATATCCTATTACATCTTATCCTATCGTTTCCATCAGCCTGGTTTGGTTCAGTACAGTATGCCACAGTTTGTTTGAGTAATCCCTGATCTTGTGCATGTTTATTGCAGCCAATATCAGTCCTAGATAGGACTGCTCTTAAAAACAAGTTAATCTTAGGTGACAGTGATGATGTAAAATTTAAAACAATAAATTTATAACGAAGCTGAAGTCATACAGAGACACCCACTGACAATACAGAAAAAATATACTTGAAAGACTCGACAAAATGCTCCAGATTTTGGCTCTTACACTTGTAGTGATAGGAATTTGCCACTTCATAGAGATCTACATCATGTGGCTTAACTCAGTAAGCCTGTCTTTTTGCAACCTAAAGGTTCTTAATTTGAAACCATTTTGGATTTTAATGTTGCTTTCACAAAAGAAAGATTCTCAGATGGGTTTTTTGTTGTTAAAAAAGAGCCATCTCTCAGAGTTGACTTGTTCAAGTGGACACATCACTACTCACTGATCATTCTTTGACTAAAACTTAGTCGTCATTGCAATCTAACTAGTATCCTCTGAAATTTATTTGCTGAATAGTGATCACCATTTAGGCATGTTTTGACAAAATGAAGTAGAAGGGCTGGTCATCTCAATTTGCGTTTGTCCAATATTACCGCTGTAACATAGTAAATTAAAGGGGACATATTTTACCCCTTTAAGACAAGTTTAAACTGCTCTCAGAGGTCCCCAAAACATGCCCGTGAAGTCTGTCGCTGAAAAAACACTCCAGTATTGGATTTTTGTATGTCTAAGAGCCCTCTGTTTCAGCCCTGCTGAGGGAGAGATGTTTCTGTGTCTGTGGATTTAAATGTTACTGAGCTGTCTGACTCCGCCCCTGACCACACCCCTTTCAGGAAATGGATGTGGCTTAATGGGTGGAGGAGGATCAGGAGAGGAGGGAGGAACTTTCCTCCAAGGGAGGGCCAACCAAACCTGGGGGCGGTGCTAACTCCTCACATGACATCATTGGGTAAAATCTGAGAACGGCTTGGTGCTGACCAGTGAGGCCAACATTTAAAGTGAGAGCTGCAAAATGCAAAGAAGAGGAATCATTTGAAAAATGATAGAACTTTACCCAAACCTTCTGGAGAAATAATGCAGAATATTGTATGAGTAACTGGACCAGGGGACAGGTGGAGCAGCAATAAAGGAGTTTTGGCTGTCCATCTCTGATTGCAACCTCTAGGATTAATTTTTTCACATCCAGCCCAATATAGTAGATGTGTATAAGTATGTTGGCAGTGACGGCATGAAGTTAAAAACGCACTGATCTATTTTTATACGTAAAGGGAGCATAAATAACTCCAATCTGTAGGGTCTGATGGGTACGCTTGATACCCCAACAGAAGTGTGCCAAAAAGTGGAATGGTACGACATAATTATTTTGGTATTTTTTCCCAATTTTTGGCAAAGGAAATGCAAATAATTGTGCACCAGACTAAGCTGAACCAGAAGGCATGGTGGAAATACAGCTATACAATATACCATACTGTACCATACTATCTCTATCAAGGCTTTTAAACCATATCACACCTTATCCTATCAGGCATATTTGGAGAAAGAAAAACAGTAATGTGGGCAGGATTTTAACTACTATCCATGGTAGATAAAGTGTATTTTAATTTAATCGTATCATATCATACCATGTTGTGCCATATCATCCCAGTGGGAGATGCTGAAATCATAAAGCAATCATCATGAAGTCACATGAAGAGAATTTTGGAGGCCACTGTGGGACGGCCAGTGTCCTTCAGGGTCCTGGAGGAGTTCTCCAGTCTCCATATTTAGGTGGCCTCAGAGAAAGCCTGTTCGATAGCACATGTATAATTAATGTGAAGTAATGCTAGACCGGGGTGTGGGCGCTGCCACAGTGGGCAGAAGAAAAGATGGGGGGACGGGGGGCGGGGGGGTCTTATTGTAGGAGCTGCAGAATGGAGAAAATGAGATGAGTGATAAATTATGAAACAATATTCCTGGTGTTTTTGCTGAATTTATTACTTCTAATGCTGAGCCATACGAGAAGCACTAATGTGCCGACTGGAGCCTTCCTGCTGTAATTGTCTTGGCACCCTGATGGGCAGGGCACTCTCACTGGCTGGACTTCAGCCCAAAAACTCTGATCAAAGGCCGCTGCATCATTCAGAGAGCAGATCTGATGGCTCTTTTACAGTCCCAAATGTACACAGTCGAGTGGCCGATCAAGATTTTTATGGAAAATCTCTTAGTAGGCAAAATAAAGCATCCCATTAACCTTTCCCCACTGCGACGCCAGCACCCGCACATAGATTTAATGATTCTCATAAGTTATACTGTGTTTCAAATATTTAAAAAATTATGTATGAAACTGGAGCTATAGTTAAGAGCTGTATAGTTTATTCTGGCAGGCAATGAAGAGAGAGTTAGGATGGAGGACGTAGCAATAATGTCAGAGCTGGGACAGTGAGATTAAAAGGTCATAAACACTTCTCAACCTATTCATTTATCAACATCCTTATTAATGTAAAGGTGCTCATGTAAGCAAAAACTTGAAAATTACAACATCCATCTCTGTTTTATTCATCATTACTTTGTGTTTTAATTATGCAACGTTTAATATAAAAAAACATTTCAAGAATGATTTTGGCCTATCATTATCATGAAAACAAGATAAGTGATATAAATGATTACTGTGCTGTGTGCCATGTTGTGCTCCTTTTATCCATAGGTTGTACTGTGCTTGATAAATGTTTCAGCATTGTGTAGTTGTAAACTCATTATTATTCATATTGACTGTACCCATGATTTTTTGCCATAGTCCAGCAGCCCTGTAGAGGAAGCACTTATACAAACAAGCAAAACTAATGTATATTTTTTTTTTATAAAACCTGCTTCATGATGCATAAAACTTTAAGCAAAATAAACCAGAATAAAAACTGATTGCATTTTTTGCATTGTTGTCATCAAACACAGTGTTGTACATCTATGCATTTTATTGTGGTGTTCAGCTTTTTCTGCTCTCTTTTTCTCCCCTTTTGGAGAGGCGCCACCAGAAGAAGACAAAATGTTCCATTAAACCCCTGTCAGCTGTGTTTACAAGGACAGCTTATGTCCAAACAAGAATTCTGGCGTTAGCAGGCTCTTAAACTAAAAACTTAGATGTCAACTGTGCATTAGTTAAGATAAAAAGGCCTGCATTTTATACTAGTTTGATAAGATAATTAGAGGGGGTTTGGAGAGAGCCTGAAACTATAGGGCTGAATCATTTTGAAAAAGGTGACCATGCCATAGCATTTCTTTCTGTGATATATTGTGCGATTGAATGAAAAGTACAGAAGGTTATTCCAAATAAACAAAATATAGACAACAAATATAGGAATCCTGCAATCGCAATTCAATTATTTTTTCTTTTAAGACTTTTTTCTTCATTTTAAGCCCAGACGATATAAGAAAGAATATGATGAGATGTGCAATACTATTTTAAAACACTATGACATTGATATCAGTGTGATAGAGTAATGTAACAGACTTGGTACTAGCTCCAGCTGTAGATATTTGCAGCATGTTTCTACGAATAAATCAAGCATTTTCTACCACTTAACTTACATCAGTTGCTCTAAGCTTCACTCAGTTTCATTGTTCTAGGTAAAAATGGTGTTATAGAGCATACATATGCTGAGTTAGAAAGCTTGCTTGTTAGTCTAAAATACATTTCCTATTTAATGCAATACATGTATAACTTAGCAATGTGTTTATTGCAAAAGCTCATATCTCACTAACTTTGAAATTGCAATTTATCATGGAGCCCAATCAGAAACTCAACATGCATCTTTAGGTAAAGATGTGCAATAAGAAACTTTAAAGGGATATTACAGTATTTTTGAAGTTCAATTGTAAAAAGGTACTTGGCAATCGTGTCATTAGCCTCCAGTGATTTTAGTGTGCATTGCTCCTTTGAACAGGTGCGCTGGGGTAAGCTAGGCTATACAATACCACAGACAGGTACAATTTCTCTGCCAAATTTAGTGAGTCTTAAGTAAAAATGGGCCAAAAAACAATGATGGCTAAAATACATGCTTTATAGAAACATTTAGAAGTATTTTATTTTCCCCCTGAAAGACTCAACATTGCTTTTCTAGGCCCATTTCTACCTAAAACTTGCTATATTACATGGAGAAACTGTACCCATCTGTAGTGCTGAATAGCATAGCTTCATCCATCATATGCTGTTTAAAGGGGCAAAGCACACTGAGGTTTATACCAATACGATTGCCATATACTTTATACAACCCAACTTCAAAAATACTGAAATATCCCTTTAAGAGATACTCTTGACAACCCTTACACTGCATCTCAAACCTTGTCCTTTCCTCTCCACATAGCTTTTCAAAGCAGAACAATTAAAATATGTTCATATAAACATCAAATTATGGTTTGTAACAAATGACAACATAGTTGTTAGTTTTAATTAAATACAATTATATTTATCAGTGTTTTTGTCATCCAGCAGCAGCTCACTTTCTAATTTTTTTTAAAGATTTGAGGGGATTTTTTCTGCCATTATCCGGCAGCACAGCCAAAGAGAGACATAAAACATGGAGAGAGGGAGAGTGGGGGAAGATGTGCACCAAACAGCACCAGGATCACGACTCAAACCCGCTACCAGTCAAGTACTGTAGCTTTTTTCCATGAGCACCTGCTCTACCAGCTGAGCTACAACAGTGACCAGTGGCTCTTCTTAAAGAGATAATGAATTATTACTTTGTTTCCCTATCATTATACTGTATTAAACACTTTCATTAGAGAAGTTGATGAATACTTGTATAATCAATTCATCCTCCTATTGCAGTGTGTTATAAAACATCAAAATATTCCTGCAGTTTTAGTTAGGTTAATGTTATACCCGGAATTCAGTAAAGTCTAAAGCGTCCAATAAAACAAGAATAATTCCGCTGCTGTAGTACTGAGCTGCAGGTTTCTGTTAGGCAGTAGAGGGGCCTCAGAGAGGCCCTTACCTTCAAATGAGGACATGGGCTCCAAGATGCCAAACTGCTTCAGCACTGCCATGAAAAGGATGATGACCACACCAATGGCAAACAGCTCCATGCCCTGGATCCCCATGACTGCAGGGCAGGAGAGCCCGCTGAGGGCCGACCCTGCACAAGAAGGCCTCGTCCCGGTGAGAGACCACAAGGAAGCCCAGGTTGGCCCTGGGAAAGCTAACCCAGGAGAGTCCCAACAAGTGTTTTTTTATGTGGAGCTGGTCAGGGATCAGTCTGATTGATAACAGTCTTCATGAGTTTGTTATCCAGGCCCAGGAGGCAGCATGAGAGCCGACGAGCTGGACAAAGGCTGCTCTAATGTCAACACCGATGCTGAAGTGAAGGATAGATTTTGGCCGACATATATGGAAAACCTCCCTCTCTAAACCCATGAGGGAAAACGGGGGTTGTGTCACCGGCCATTTATTACTGCGCATTAAAACAAGACGTTTAGAGTCACTTTCTTCCCGCTCTGCTCACACATTCAGCAGCTCAGACTGATAAAGACACAAGTTACTGCTCACCCTCTTAAACCAAACAGCTATTATCAGTCCTTACGTCATAGTTTACACTCAGGGATCACATTTTGGTTTTAGAGGAAGACGTCCTTAGGGGAAAGCAAAGAATGTGGTGCAGCCTCGGTGTCCATTTTCAGGATTTTGCTTCCATTAGGACAGGGAAAGTCTGGTCGAATGCAGCTGACTTCTAAAGACACAGAACCTCAGAGAACATAAACCAAAATGTCGATATCCTCTCATCTTTCATGCTATGAAACAGCAAAGCCAAATGACCAATTATTGATAAATTACCTCATTAAAGGGGCTGACAACAAGTAGTTTTGGACATCTCAGCTCGAAAACAAAAACATGTTTTTCCTGCAAGCCACAAGCAACTTGACTAACTTAGGTGGCAGTCACTTACAATAGTTAGAAGACAATGATCATTTAAAATAGACTTGTCAGTCAAGAGTAAAAAGAAAACTTTCAAGCATGGAGCAAAGCTGCAAGAAAAATGTCCAAAATGTCAAAAGAAATCACAGATGAGACTTGTTTCTCCACCTTTCTTCTTACTTCTGAAATTTCTCTCAGAACGCTGTAATCCTTCAGCACCAAACTCCATTCAACAAAGACCTCTTTAAGAAATGTGGTTTTGGGTTGACGTCCGATCTGATTCAGTCCACTTCTCTATTTGTCCACATCGAGCTCCAGATATGGAAGAGTTCGGCTCTGTAAAGAAAGCACTCGACAGCAGTGGTGTCCAGGGAGGGAAGTCCTGAGAAAGTGAGTGGAGCTGTGGGGAATGAAACCTCCTCCCCCCTGGTGTCTACCTCCTCCGCACATACTTTCCCATCACTCCACTCTCTCTCTCTGCAGCTTCCTCAATTTATCTGTTGCTGTACTGAGGCACAACTTTTCCTCTCAGTGCTCACAGTGGCTGAAGTTTAAAACTGAGGTACCCTGTCCTCAGCAAACCTTTCACCTTTTTTATCCTTATCATGGTCTCTCTTTGCGCCTCTGCACTCCTCCTCTTTCTTGGTCAGCTCATCTGATTCGCCTTCTCTCTTTCTGATCCTCTTCCCTCTCTTGTCTTTGTTGCTCTTTAACTTTGACCAATCACAGACTTTCTATATCCTCCTTCACTGGAAATCATGCTGTCACTCTCCTGCTCCAAAGTGCATCCACTTAATTTACCACATCTACTTCCTGAGGATTTTCTTAACCAAGGCGAGGTAAAGAAATGCTTGATCACAGACTGTGGCACAAGAGACACATCCATAAAATGGATATAAACACCCAGTGAAACGCCTGGTTTATGAAAAAATGCCTTATTCCATCTCAGTAAAAGCTCATGTGATGATTCTTTGGGTTTGCATTAATTTGTTTGCTTCTGCAAAGTGTTGCTTCTGCAAAGCAGTGCCTCCAGATCCCTCTGGATGTCCGAGGAGCTCGGACATCAGAGGAATCTCGAAGTAGAGCCACTGCTCCTTTGCACTGAAAAGAGCCAGTTGAGGTGGTTCCAGCTTCTGATCAGGATGCCTCCTGGTCGCCTCCCTGTGTAGGTCTTCCAGGGACATCCAAATGGGAGGAGATCCTGGGGCAGACCCAGACGTGTTTCAGTACATATAAAACATCTGTAATCCTGTGCACTACATGCAAATGGAAGTACACTTATTTGAAATTTGTCTATATTCAAAATGTCAACTATGTAACTAAAAGTGTAGTAAATAGGGGTTGTTTTTAAACAGTAAGTCACATTTGAGCAGAACAGAATGATACCGATGCAAACTGCAGTTCCTCAATGCGCCACTTGAGGCTGGATCTGTGGGTGGGTCAAGCTGTTGAAAGATCTGAGCATTTTGAAGTGGGAAAAATATTGATATTCATCAATTTTATGTCAGTTTTTTGATTGAGGACATTTTTGACAGGTAACAGCTCAAAAGAAACTTTATGCTACTAAATCCTGAGTGTTAAGAGAGATACAAAGATACAACTGTAGAGTCAGCTACTATGTCTGCAGAATTTGTCCAAGAAAAGCTTTTCTATAGGTTCACTGTACTACATTGTTTCATATCATATTTTATAGTTTTGTACTGTAACGCATCATATCGTACTGTGACATCATGAGGGGAAAATCTGAGAACAGTTTGTTTCAGCACACATTTTCTGAAAGGTGGAGAAAGGGGAGAGGGAGGATTTTTCTGGTACTTGAGGGGATTGTGGACGGGCCAGGGGCACATATTTTTGTGAACTCACTAGAGGGATCATAAATCCCATCTTGCCTGGGTACGCTTCAGAATCCTTCAGTAGGAACTGGAAAACTGGGGAGAGGGAGTCTGGGATGACTTGCTTCACCTGCTGCCACAGCGACCTGATCCAGAAGAAGATGGATTACTTATGTGCAGAAAACTACCACTATAGAGGGAAATATTTCTTTGCTGATGGTTTACTGTGATTGTCATGATTGCATAAAGGCATCAGCGTGATTTCAGTCAGTTTAATAACAGCTAAAAAAAAACTGCTTGAAGTAGCTTGAAATACTGCTATGTATATGTATATATTGCATTTGGCATCATGGCTGTTTTGTTTTGTTTTGTTTCTATATAATGTAGCAATCATGCCTTGAATTGCAATGATCAATACATGACATGGTGAGGTTAGATTATAATCCCACCTCAGGTTTACTTACTTCAGCTGCACAAAATCACTTTTATACTTTCCTTGTGAAAGTTATGCATATATCATTTGCAATTTCTAACATTAATAAATAAATAGATTTAAATGATCAATATTCAGGAAAAATTAGAAAATCATTAAAGATACTTTAATTATCTGTATCTACATCAGTATGTGTGTCACTACTGATGTTTGTATCAGTAGCTTTACTGGTCAATCACCATGTTGGTTGGTTTGTTGATAATGAGTAACAGAATAAGTACTTGTTACCTTCATAGCAGAGCCTGCTCGTCTTTTTCATTATTATTTTAAAAGTCTGGTATCAGGAACCTTCTAACAAATGGCTCAAGGCCAAGGTCTACACTTTTTTTAGTCTTTCATAATGGCATAATGTCAGACTACACGACAAAAGCCTTTCCTGTCTTGATGATCAGAGTTGCAATGCTACAAGTGGGATTTTGACCAATCATCACAGCTGTGGTGACATTTTTTTTTTTTTTTTTTTTTTTGCTCTTTTTGCAACTTTGCATGAGTTCATAGTTCATCAGGGAGGCAGGTCAATAACGGCTACAACAGAAGCGCTGAGTTTAACGGTAGCGGTCTCTGAAACAAAGAAAAACAAAGATTGTGGGCTTTTTCCTATCAAGAAGAGGACGATATGACTAGACTATCCCTCGCATAGAACTTGGGGTTCAAATGTAACATCATGAAAATTCATCCTAATTAACATAGCTAAAAAGCATTATGTATGTGACTTAATGGTCAGGGTCAGGAGACAAATGAATGGTATCATGTCAGGATGTCTAACTAGATGGAGGATGAAAGGAAAACCTTGACACGCTAGTCATGTCACATGATTGATCAAGTCACAACACAAGAGCTTTCATTGAGCCAATGTTCATATTTAGGCCCACCTGTCAATGATGGGTGGCAATGAGGCAGTTGTGTCAAAATCTGGCAAAAATCATGTAGTCTGATCGGCCATTATTACATACACAGCTCCAGAGTCTGATATCAGGAGGCGCTGTAGTTTGCAGAACTGGGATGAGGCCAATTTACCACATTTACATAAAAATCAGGAGTATGCTTTGCTCTTGTTTGTTTTCAAAGATTCATTATTGGGCTTTTTAAAGCCTTTACTTATAGAGGATACAGTGGATAGAGTCAGAATTAGGGATGAGGAAGAGGGGAAACCTAACTGTAGGCCATCTGCACCCTTTATAATTTACTTCTGTTTGCTTTTTCAAACTGCTGACAGTGTTAGAGTGAAGACTGAATATTAATGTGTGATTATATTACCGATGCTTTAAAAACCTTAATGATTCCTGGAAGTGTGCAACAGTTGTCAACAGACAACATGGAAACATATCATTAGTGTGTGAGAGCAGGAGCATGTATATAAATGTAGTTGTGTTTAGAAGTAGAGAGAGGATAACTGATGACTCTGCATTTGCTAATGCATCAAGATAAGACAGGGAACAAAGATGTGAGTGTGTGTGTTAATGCATTGACTTGGTTGGAGGCTCACAGATGGGAGGCTGGAGTGAGATAGATCGATATGTTTGTGGTGAGGTGGTGGTGATGGAGCAATCCCCTCCTCCTCCTCCACTTTTTACACTTTACTAGAAAAATCCAAATAATTTATCAATAATAAATGCTAAATCTATTCTTAGTTTGCACTTCATGAGTCTCTGGTGTCTATATTTACAACAGAGAATCACCCTGAAGGTCAAATTTACAATTCAGATAGGACTTTGTGAAGAAGAGTGGATCAGATGACAGGCTAACAAAACTCACACACATACACTACATGTAGGATTGTGTACATACAGGAGCTATATGAGAAAGGTTTTGGGTCTATTTATGTGCATTTAAGTTTTGTTCTCCTTTATATTGATGCTGGTGTCAAGAGTTTGTGGGGATCACTTGATGTCTGGGTGTGTTTGTGTGGTTGTTCCTCTGAGCAGGCCATTAGGACACTAACAGGTTTTTAAAAGGTAGGCTTGGCTCTGCCTGCTGACACAACAGTCAGTAAAAAGGGAGAGAGGACTGTTTCCTTTCAGTCAGACACATCGTCAGCAAATATCACCTCAAGCCTTCACCACAGCTGGAGAGAAGAGACGCGGACACGACACTAAGCCGTGCAAAGATGCAATACGAGAAGAAGACAGCTATGTATTTTGTAGTTTTGAAATATAATACTCTCTCTGTGTAAAAACGTACTTCTTTACTGTCCAAAATTGGTCATAACAAAGATTACAGGGACTTTCAATGTTAAGCAGAGGGTTTATCCGTTTAAAAAGCAAATCACATCATATTTGCAATACTAGAAAAGCACTCAAAGAGCAAAGACCTCTGCCATTAGCCCTATCTCCCAATAGTAAAGAATCCTTTAAAAAATTCCTGGATCCAGACAATGATCTGGATCACTCCCAAAATGTAATCAGTTCTTCCATATGCCATTTCTGAAATTTCCTGAAAATTTCATCAAAATCCGTCCATAACTTTTTGAGTTATGTTGCTAACAAACGAACAAACAAACAGATTAACAAACTAACTAACAAACCGTGCCGATCCCATTACCTCCTTGGCGGAGGTAAAAATCATGCTTGAATGTTTGCATAATGTGCATAAAATCTCTGCCTTCTTTACAAAATGCATGACTTACAGATGACTTATCATACTCTCTTCCATCCTTTAACACAATTGCCTGGTTTTCAACTGGTGGTTTGGGACCTGAAAATGGGTTGTGAAAATTTCGTTTTAGTGGGTTGGAAAAAGATCTGTGGTAAAAAGTGTACGATTTGCTTTTCAGAGGATATTTCTCCATCTCTTTGTTCCATCAAATCTTTTGTTCCATCTCAAGTACCCATTTTACCTGAGAAACATGTTAAGACTCAAATTTGACGTACTTCTTCTTTAGAGTTTCACATACAGAGGGAGGACTACAAAAAAAGAATTGGTTTGACTTATTTCATGTTTTGAGGGTTGGTAGATACTCCAGATACCCAAATATACACACATAGTGTTTTTTCATGATATTGCCTCTTAAAAGTTGCAGATTAAAGACAATTAAGTATACAACTCAGGGGTGCGCCGGTAGTCAAGTGGTTGAAGTGTGCACCATATACGCAGGTGGCCCGGGTTTGAATCCAGCCTTTGGCACTATTTGTCTCTGTCTACATGTCTCTCCCCGCTCTCTTCCCTGTTTCTGAGTCTACTATCCACTGTCCTCCTCTATCTAATACAAGCACAAAGGCCCAAAAATAAATCTTTAAAAAAAAAAAAAAAAAAACCAAGTAAATAACTCAAAATTCAAGCACTCCCAAACTTCATTTCTATACAGTTTATGTGTAAAAGGTTTTATGGCAAACATATTTTATGACAATAAGTGATGTGTTCAGACAGATGAATAGATAGATAATTTATTAATCCAGAGGTAAATCCTACATGAAAAAGGATTAATCATGAAATCATTTGTCACAGACTTGTACTGCAAAAATTCTCACAAATTACTCAATAAGCACCAGAAATGTGACCAAACACACGAACACAAGGGGAATAATGTTACAAAGTGAGAGAAAGATGGACTGTGAGGGAGAGAAAGGATTAAATAAAGAGAACAATGATGAAATAATGGTATTTCCTACCTGAGCGATGGTATCTAGCAGCACTGTGGCCGCAGTGAGTGAGACAGCTGGGCCGAGACAGACGCCTCCTGGCCTCCACAGAAAGCGCTGCCATCACAGCTCCCATAATGCAACTGAGTTATCCGACAACAAGGCTAACAAACTGTTCTGAAATGCTTCAGATACGGCCACCAACCCCAGACAAAAATACCAAACCTTAACTCTAAAGACTCTTAAACACTAGAAAACAATGATCAATCCAGCAAATTTAAAATGCAGAGCAGCCAAGTTTAAACTTTAACTCCTGAAATCTCAGCTCAGCCTGGAGAAGTGAAGCTTTGAAATTGACTCTGTCGAACTACTTGGCACTGTGGAAAAGGTGACAGATGATAGAGTTTCTCTGTGTGTGTGTGTTCGATGTGTGTTTTTGATGCCACATTTGAAAATCTGTTTGAGTTTGGGACAGCACGTGGCATTGAGAGAGAGAGAGAGGGAGAGATAAAAAAGAAAAAGGGATCAAACGGCACAGCAGAGCTGCTGACCTTTCACATCACACACTTCCCTCGCCTCCATGTTTCTTTTTTATTTGTCTGTCTGCCTCCCTTCCTCTCCTCTGATCGTTCTACACAAAGACACACAACTCCTCCTATGCTGTAGTGTCATTCTCATATCTATTTAATTCATATTTAGTTATAATTGCACAAAAACTTAACTGTGATATGTGGCTGTAAGGATGTGCAAACTCCATAATGTCATAATACTGTACTTCAGAGCAACTTAAGTGAAACCTTGTCCAATGCAGTTTCTATACTCCTCCTGTAACATAGCCCCTGCCCTTTCAATGGGTTTACCAAGGAAGAGATGCGTAGTTTTATTTTTAATTTAGCGAAACCCAGATCAGCCTACAACTTTTTAGCACGATTGCAGCCCAAGCCGACAGTCATGGGGCTCAGTCGGCCCAATGAACAACAACAATGAAGGACATGTCTGAAACACCTCACAACATCTGGACAGAAAAACATGTTTGATTCTTGTCCTGCCCTCTAAGATTTGTTCTGTGACGTCAGTGCTGTTGGCGTGTCACAGGCACAATTGTGAACCAACAGGCAAAGTGAAAGAAGGATGATGAAATGAGACAGAGGAGAGAGCTCTGACAACAACACCCGCCTTAATGATGCGTTTAGAGGGACTACTAGGATGCCACTGACTGAAAAAGAAATGTTGGAAACTGATGCACTAACCCAGTGAGTAACTGCTGTTAGCATTAGCATCAAACTTGTTTATAATCTATCATAATGTTTAATAGACAAACAGATAGGGCCTTTCTGTGCCGAGTTTGCATGTTCTCCCTGTGCACACGTGGGTCCTCTCTGGGTACTCTGGCTTCCTCCCACCACTAAAATCATGCTCATTCAGTTAACTGGTGACTCTAAAAAATTGGCTGTGAGTATGAGCGTGCCTGCTTGTCTGTCTCTATGTGTCAGCCCTGCAATTGACTGGTGACCAGTCCAGGGTGTACCCCGGGGTTATAGAAAATGGATGGATAAAGTAAATACGGTATGCTTTTTTACAGTTTTCTTTCCATGTGTGGCTTAGCCCTGACCAAAGTACTGAGTAATGAGTTGCTACTTTTGGCTACTCAAGGGGTTTGAGCAGTAAAATATGATCTTTCCTTAATGTGCAATAACAACAAGAGAGCATGAATCTCCAAACAAGTTGTTTATAATAAGGTGTGACTTAACCCAAAGTAAATTGCAACAGTTGTTTTGGGATGAAATGAGACAGCCACATGTCTGTATGTGCTACTGACTGTCATGTGTAATCTTACTAGTATCATTTGCAGCATGTCTGTGTGTCCGTCTCGATTTGCACGCCACACTCCGATTGTCCTGGAGACCTCCCAGACTTCTTGGGCAAACTGGTTCAAAACTGGTGGCATGAAAATAATGGTACAGATTTTCTATAAAATCTCAAAATGTTGAGCCAAGTCATCATTCAGGGTTTTCTGCTACAAAGATCAGCAAAATCATGATCCTCTGTAAATGTAAGCTGTGGTAACTGCGATATTCTATTTTTAACCTGAATAACATCCACTCTAATCAATGCAACAACTTATTCATTTATCTATTTATGTTATAGTACAAAGTCTTCTTAAAAATGTCAACCGGTTTTCTAAAAACAGAATACAAATGGGTTAAAAGTGGGGAAAATGGGTTAACTGAAGCAAAATGGGCAGAAAAGGAGGTGAAAAGGGTTCAAAAAGTGGCCAACTGGATTGAATCTTCCAAAATGAGCCAAAAAAAGTGGTGAAATAGGGTGCAAAACTTGTTAAAAGTAGGAAAAACAGGGTTAAGAGAGGCCAAAAAAAAAGAGTTTAAATGGGTTAAAAAGTGGCAAAATGTTAGCCAGGATAGCACAAATGCTACTCATCCAACACACACTCACTGATATCATCAATAAATCACAACTTGGAGGGCTCATTTTCTGGGTTTGTAGGAGGCCCTGACAAATCTGAGGGCAGGTCTGCTTCCATGTATGAGAAAATGTTAACAAGATGTCAAAATTCATGATAGATAGGCTTAGTATTTGATCCTTGTCATGCCTCCCTCAACTCTCTTTGTGCTATTAATAAGTCTACAAAATGCCAATGTCAAATGCCAAAAGAAAAAGAAATGAAAATAAAAGTCAGTTGCAACGCAGAGAGGTGCAGTCGTTTCTACAGCAGCCTTGCAATCACTCATGTGACCACTAGAGGGCACTGAACATCAAACACACTGCAGAGCGATGCTGAGCTCCATTCACAATCACAGATAAAAGAGAAGGAAATGAAACATGAGAGAAGGGATCAAATTCATAGGACTCCTCCAGGATGAGCTAACTCAGCAGCAAACTGAGAGGTGGACACTGCTCTGTTTTTGCACGTCATCAATTTCTGTGAATCACAGGGAAATGATTAATGAGGAGCAACTAATGAATTAAAAACAAACAGAAAAAAATGAAACAAGTGTTTTTCAGCATTATGTAATTATCTGTAAATCTATGACATTTATTTATGCTCACAAGTGAAAATCTGCATATAATTCTTCATGTATGTGTGTATAGCTCAGAGCCATCTGATCAAACACTGAGCCTCCAGATCACTGGCTATTCCCTCTTTTCCTTTCACCGCCTGCCTGTTCTCTGACATCACTCTCAGGGGACTGAAGATGAAAACTTTTCCTCCTCTTTAGGCTCATAAAGTTCCCTCTCCACACTTGAAAATAATACCACATGCAGCCTCTGCACCAAAACTTTAATATAAAGCTGGTCATTAGGGAGGAAAGATGGCAGCTCCTTCAGTATTTTCTTACTCCTCGCCTCATCAGCTCCTTGATACGTTCCAATTAAAACCAAACTCAGCCTCAATTCCATGTGAGATAATCCTCTTTTTATAAATCCACCTCAGCTGGGCAGGTTCAAAGTCAACCTCAGCTGTGCAATTAAAACAGAGATCTCTTATTAAAAGCTCATCTCTCACCCTTCTCTGGATGTTGATTTATTTCTTTATTTTCACTTTAGCCAGCATTCAAAAATCTCTGTACAGGCAGAGTTAGGTCAGATAATAGATGTGGGAATGAGCATGTTGCTGCCATGTGTGCCCTCCTACATCCCATGCAAGCTACACTGCATGGCAGTGCTCAGCATTGCACAGTCGCTGTCCCCACTGCATCCATTAAATATTTAAACATAGAATCCATCAAAGTTCAAAGACGATGGCACGTTGTTCTTTTTTGTTTTATTAATACCTCCTGCAGGATAAAACAACTCACAGCATCATCTCTCACACACTGAGATGTTTGGGTTTTCAGCAAAAAAGTAGTCAAAGATGTCTGATCATCCTGTCAGACAGAGCAGCATAAGCAGATGTTTCTCAGACTCAAGCTGTCTCATCAGCTCCAGTGGGCATTATGGTCATCAGTGTCTACATATCCACTCATGCTTTACATTAAACGAACCTACTTCTCTCAGCGATGACGATGACTGACTTAACAATAGCAGTAGCACTGGTGTGTGGTCACAGCATCCTTAGTGCTGTCAGTATTTTATTTGTTTCTTGCAGTCTGTGGATGGGGGAAACCTGAAGTCTTACTTGAGCATGACTTTACTGAAAATTCTAACCGGTAACTGGTTAGAAGCAAAACTGGCTTCCAAAACAAAGCAGGAGGGATTGTTTAGCCTCGGCAGGGAACATGTTCCCTCAAGTTTCCTGCTGTCTCTCTGGAAGAGGATGAGCAAGAGAACGGAAAGACAAAAATGCAGGAATTAATAGACAGAATGGGACTGATGATCAGCACATGAATACAAAGAGACAAGGGGAATGAGTGTGAATGAAGGGACGGGATGTACAGAGGGGCACATAGAGTGCTGATTCAGAGGTCTGATGACGTCTGGTTTGTGTGTCTTGTGTATGAAAGGACACAGGAGGAGGACAGAGGATAAACTTACATCTAATCAATGGAGAACTGAAGGACACTATGTAGAATAAACAAGGACAGACTGGTGAAAAGACCTTAGAACAAGTGGAGAAAAAAAATCTGAACTTGAAAATTATGCAATTTCAGTGACACCAACAAGTCCTTCAGGTCAACAATTAAAAGGCACATGAAACAAAGAACAGAGAGGAGAGAGAGGAGACACAGGAGGGGAGAGATTTCTGACCACTGAATCAGTAGAGGCAGAGACATGGGTGAGGATATGCAGCTACAATATTTTGGATGTCAGCCAACAGATATGACAAAAAGATAGTTGTCTGAAGTCGGCATAGATCATAAATATACCTGTGGACAATATTTAGAGACTGGCAGTCAGCAGTGCTACTCAGCAGAACAATCAGCTGAAAGAACTGACTCTTAATGGATTGAGTCAAATGATCCAGGTCACAAAAAGAGCTTAAACTCCCATCACTGTAGCTGACGGCGACATTTATTATTTACAGTAACTGCAAGTTGTATTTGTTTGTTAGATAGTGAGAATAATTTTGTCTTTGTATCTGAGCAAGAGATACATCTGAAATGCATATGATGGGACTTTTTAAAGGAAATGTTTTGATGTTTGTCACAGTCTGTCTTGATTTGAGTATGAGAACTCATGCAGTGTGTGACCATAGGATGGTAGTAAGAGCAGCACACTGACTTTTGGTCATGATCAACGTTCCAGATGAAAATATCATTAGAGGGATATCAGAAGCAGAAGGGGAGAAATCCCCACCGGGCCTGCCGCACCCCATCTGCACCCTAATTATTAATGTTGTAGTACTTGAAAATGGTCTTGGGACCAGACTTGGGATTTTCCATCAAGACCAGTTGAGGTCTTAAGCAACCACACCTGTATTTGTTTACTCATGTTGGTGAGCTCAGAATTTTTGAGTATATTGTTACTGAATTTTGTTCAGGCTGGGCATGTGATGTAAATTTCAGTTGAACTGTTTCTGATCAATTAATGTTGTAATCTGACTTAAAACAGCTGCTGTCAGGTCACTGATTGTTACACCTCCTTGGAAATCTATTGAAGCGCCTTATGGGTCAGACTGCAAAAACTCAGATCAGATCTTATTTCTAGTCAGAAATACCTCTTAACACTTATTCTAGGCCTCATTACCCTGACAAATCTAGATAAACATCTAATTTTCAGATATTTAAAACAACTGCAGACTTGTCAGTGGCTTTCAGTACAAACAAGGATTTGAGATTTTTGCATTGTGCTGCTTTGAAAACAGATGTGCAGACACCTTTGTTTTGCTGTCAAATTTATTTAAAAGCAAACTAAAATTAAAGAGAGGGTGCTCTTTCACTGTTCAACCTTGTGGTTATTTAAAAAAAAAAAGATTTTCATAGTTTTGGTCTTGTCTGAGTCTCAGCTTGTCTCTGTTTTGGTATTGACTCTGTCAAAGTTTTGGTCTTGTCTTGGTCTGGGGTCACTCTGGTCTCAAGCATGTCTTAGTCTCAGATAGTGTGCTCTTTACTGCTACACTGCTGATAATACTGAATACTGCACTAAGGATCACTGCCTCAAAGGCACTAAAGACACTTTTGTACAATGCTGTGGCCTTTCAGCAACAATCTTATGTCATAATACATATTTTTCAAACATTTATCATACAGGTGAAATGGCACCGTTAACCTCTACAATGACAAAAAGCGTATCTTCTGTTTTTTTTCTTCTTTTGCCAGTATTTATTCTTTCAAAATGAATCAGTAATGTTAACTTTCTGCGCTGAGTTTTGTAAACACAGATCACTTATTAGAAGTATTTTCATTTCATGCTGTCAGTGTAGGTTCTCATTCACCCAGGTGATGGTAATCCAAACCCTGGTCCTGGTAGGGGGTAACTAGACTTTCCTGAGGTTCTTGAAGACATTTTGCTACTCCTCCAAAGAGTTTCTCCAGCTCTGAATGTGACTGAGGAGGCAAAACATCTTCAAGAACCTCAAGTCCAGTTGCATTTTATGCCATTTTTGCTCTCCTACATTATCTAACACCCTGATATATACCTACTATGTATTGGTGTCTATATTAATCTTCAGGTTTTCTTTACTTACAACCAATGCCATTTAACAAGCCCACACTCTGACCATCTGCTTGAGAAAAAAAGACAAAATACCTTGGGTAATTGTTCCTGTGATGAAGCCAAAGAAGCAGCGCAGCAGCTTTGTAATCTCCTTCTCGCACTCTGCTCTGCATGCATTCATGCTCCAAACTTTTACCACCTTAACCTCCGGGGTACGAACAGCATCAGAAGAAAAAGAAGAAAAAACCCTGCTGGTTTTAAAGGTCAAAGCATTCCTTGAATCAGGTGAAAAACCTGGGCAGGTTTCATGTCAAACAGGAGGAAAGATGCTCCAGTGTCCAAGTGAATGTGAAAACTTAACGATGAAAAAACACTCCCTCTCTCCTGGGAGATGTTCCCTTGTTCTCCTGTTGTCTGATTCTCTTTAAAAACTCTCTAAAGCTCCTTTTTAAACTTCACTCTGCTCACAGGTGATGTTCCCTCCCTCCCCTCTTTTCTCCTCCTCTCCTCTCCCTCCTATCCTCTGTCCTTTGTCCTCTCAAAGGAGGTGATCTGAATCGCATGATGTTGGGTCCGTCCTGAAGCTTCATGTGACTGACCGACAATGACAAACCACAACACACACACACACACACACACACACACACCCTCTGACTCTCCTCCTGTTTCAGCCGTCATGAGAAAAAAGCTCCACATTCAAACTCCCCAGTGAAGTTCACCTCACCCAGTCAGAAGTCATACGGACAAACGCTGATGCAGAAATATCGGACCGTTCAATGTCTCACTTCCTTCATCTCCTCTCTCTAATCCCACTCATGTTACAATCTTAATATTACCCTCTCTCTCATCCCCCTGTCTTTGTCTCTCAGTTTCTCCCCTCATGGCCTCATTATTGGGGTTGAAGATAGTTTTAATTCAGAGATTAAACTTTGTGCTAGGAGTAAAATCTCACTTGTAATAAAAAACGTATCTACATTTAAAAGAAAAAGAGTGTGGCTGATGTTTGACAGCTTTTACATTTATAGATAAAAACTGATTGGGCTCATTTATAGTGCTGTTTCAAGGGGAGATATTTATGCAAGTAAGACATTTGGCCTTCACTATGAACATCCCAGAGGGGACAAAGTGATCCCGCTCAGTGCCAACTACAGAGGTAGTAGCAGAGGCATAACAGAGGCATCACGGGATGAGCGAAATCCAGCATTGCTTTGTGTTTCTGGATGTCTGACTGTGCTCTGCTGTGCAGTGCTCTCTCGTGCTCCTGCAAAGCTGTAATGTAGAGTGAATTAACAGACAAGCAGCAATTATATTCTCTATATTCATTTTTCATTGTTTCTCTCCCCCATCCTCTTCAATTCAATTACAAGAACAATATTAATAAGAAGGAATCTCACTGTTGATCAGGGGGATTTTGTTGAGCAAAACATAGGGCTTGCCTATGAAAGGCATCTTCATTTTCACTTATTTATAAAGTTTCATAGTGTTAATTAAGCTCTTGTGGATTCTTCTGAGTGCTTCGATTGTACAATTCCAATTCAAAAAAGTTGGGGCACTGTGTAAATTGTAAATAAAAACAGAATACAATGAATCCCAAATCTCATAAACCCTTATGTTACTCACCTTATAAACATCATATCAGATGTTGCTACTGAGAAATTTTACCATTTCATGAAAAATTTAAGCTCATTCAAAAAAAGTAGGGCCATGTGTACCATTGTGAAGCGTCTCCTCTTCTTTTAACAACAGTCTGTAAATGTATGGGAATTGGGGAGAAAAGTTGCTGGAATTTTGGAAGAGGAATGTTGTCCCATTCTTGGCTGATGTAGGTTTTAGAAACTCAACAGTCCTAGGTCTTTGTTAGTTGGTTTTTAATTCAATGATGTAGCAAAGGTTTTATTGGTTAAAGGTCTGGACTGCAGGCAGGCCAGTCCAGCACTCTCCTACTGCCAGACCATGCTGTTGTGATGGATGCGGTATGGGGTTTTGGCATTTTCTGCCAAAATAGTCAAGGCCTTCTCTGAAAGAGACGTTGTCTGGATGGCAGCATATGTTTTTCCTAAAACCTCTGTACACTTTCCAGCATTGATAGAGTCTTTCTAGATGTGTAGCTGCCCAGACAGAAGGTGCTAATGCAACCCCATACCATCAGAGCTGTAGTCTGAACTGTGCACTGAAAACAAACTTGATGGTCCCTCTCCTCTTTAGTCCGCAGGACACAGTGTCCATAGTTCTTATAGAGAATTTCAAATCTTGATTCATCTGACCACAGAACAGTTTTCCATTTTGCCTCAGTCTATTTCAAATGGCTTTGGCCCAGAGAAGATGTCTTTGTTTCTCGACCATGTTCACATATGACTTCCTTGCAGGAAACAACTTTAACTTAAATATGTGGATGGTACAGCCAACTGTGATAACAGATAATGATTTCTGGAAGTGTTCCTGAGCCTAGGCAGTGATTTACAGAACAGAATCATGTCTGTTTTTAATGCAGTGCCACCTGAGGGCCCGAAATTCACCAGCATCCAATATTGACCTTTGTCTTGTCCCTTGCTCACAGAGATTTCTCCAGATTCTCAGAATCTTCTGATAATATTATGTACTATGGATGGTTAGAAGAATTTTACATTGAGGAAAATGTTTCTGATGTTCCACAATTTTTAGATGTAGCTTGTTGCATATTGGTGAAACAATGCTCTTCTTAACTTCGGAGATCTCTGCCTCTCTAAAATGATCCTTTTATACCCACTGACCTGTTCCTACTCAATTTAAAATGGGAAAAATGCTCTTCCAGTTGTTTTTATTTGTACCACTTACTTTTCCAGCCTTTTGTTGCCCTGTGCCTATACGTTTTGGACATTTGTTGCTACCATCAAATTCAAATGAGCTAACATTTTCATGAACTCGTAAAATGTCTCAGTAACAACATTTAATATGTCATTTATGTTCTGTTGTGAATAAAATATGGGTTTATGAGATTTGACAATCAATGTATTCTGCTTTATTTACATTTTACACAGCGCCCCAAATTTTTTGGAATCAGGATTGTACATGATACATGAGAAAGGGATCTTGAGGGTGTCATTCATTGGAGGAACATGATGAATCTAGACAGCATCTTTAGTGTTAGGAGCTGATTTGCCTTTAAAGCATGATTGATTTCTTTAGACTGAACTGTAACAGCCCTACTAATGTCCTCTGTGTGAAAGTTGCTCTGGTTCTGTTGTCACCATCCTGTTATTTCACCCCAAAACCATTTCTTTCAACAAATCTGGAACCAAGACAGGATATCAAAATATCAGGGGCAATCGTAACTCCTTGAGTCGCACTGAAACTGAGTAGCTGTTATGAAGGGTTCATGCTCATTAGTAGAAATATTGAACATGTAAAATCTTTGTAAATGTCCCACGTCAAAAGTTACTTCTATCCATCCATCCATTCTCTTCTGCTCATCCAGTGTAGAGTCATTGTGGCAGCAAGCTGAGCAATTTGACCGAGACATCCCTCTACCCTCCTGGGGGATCCTGAGGTGTTCCTCCAACAATCCCTCCAGGGAGCTCTGGGTCTACCCCAAGGTCTCCTCTAGGTCTGCCAGAAAGACCTACAAATGGAGGCGACCAGCAGGCGTTTGTATCAGATGCCCAAACCACCTCGTCTGGCTCTTTTTGAGGCGAAAGATCAGCAGCTCTACTCCAAGCTCCCTCTTGATGCCTGAACTCCTCACCTTATCTGTAAAGCTGAGCCTTTAAAATTTAACAAAGTCGTCTCTTGTTGCCACCTGGGGCCGCCAAAGTGAAAGGTTGCCTGGTTAAGGCTGTGAGGAAAAGTGAGGTAGCACTTTTGAGGTTTTGCCAGGGGAGAAAGATGAGAGGCAAACCTGATACAGGTTGTGTGTTTGCTATAAAACTGGACTATGTGATAGATGTGACAGGCCAGAGCTCCTGTTTAAATGGTGAATGAGGCTGAAAAAGACCAGTCACAAAAATCCATCTCATTTAGTTTAATGGAATCTCTCTGAAGTCTGGTATAATGTTTGCTCCTCACCTTACATGACCTGTACACAAACACATCAAGTGTTCTTAGATTAAATACAGATTTCTTTCCCCTGTATTCTGTTATACACAATGAGATTCAAGAAGTGAGTAGGACAGGGAAAGAAATAAGAAGGTCAAGAGGAAAAGTAGAAAACCAGGAGTTCTTCTTATTTAACTACTTTGTGCATCCTTGTGTCATTTCTTCTGGACTGATCCTGAAATCATTCTCATAACGAAGGATCTTCCAATTCCTTAAATGTATCTGGAGGAGCTCAGACTGAGGAAACACTCCTGTTTCCTCTATGGAGTCTTTTAACCAATAACACAATATGACTGGGAGGAGACATGAGGAGCAATGTGAGTGAGGGACACAAAGATTTACTAAAACAGGGAAACAGTCAATGACTATAGGAGAAGACATACATTTGTCAGAGGTAAAGATAGCAGAAGGATTCTGGTTCAGAGAAGGAAAAACTGAGAGAGGATAAAAGCAATGACGAAGCAGCAAAAGGGTCAAATAAATGGTTCAGGTCAAGAAAGGTAGGGAAGGACCAGAATAGGTGGCTAAGGTGACATGATTGAAAAGTTGGAGATGATAGAGAAAATGCAGGGACAGGGGTAACTGGAAGGTAAAGGAAGGGAGATGTCAAGTAAAAGTTGAGCTGCAACCTTCATTGTTGAAAATGAAGGTAACACAGAGGTGCAAAAGTATCCAAAAAGTATTCCAATGTGGCCCCATTTCAACATTGGCCATTCTACAGCAAATAAAGGGTATCCTCCTGGTACAACAATGGTTAGCTTTAGTATTTATAAAAAATGTAAAAGGGTTAAGCTTTTATAACTCATCTATTTTGATAATACTGGGGTTGAGAGTTTGGCATGAATTTGCATAATAGTGGCAATGTCAAGTTTACTGACAAGTTCATTGCCATTGTTTGCTAGAAGGCAGCAGGCCCTCCTTTTGCCTGTTTCTTGATAAAAAAAAATGTGGTTGAAAAAACTTCTGAGGTAACATTTAATATGGCATAGGTTCAATGAGCTTATGTGAGACTACACGCGTGTTATACAGTCTGTTGCAACAACAGAAAGGAGCATTAACTTTAAGCTACAGAAAGATCAAGAAAAAAAAACTAGGACAATATGAAAGAAAATCAGCTGGTAGCAAAACATAAGAAGAAATGCAGTAGGAGACCAAAAGAAATAAAATAAAGTGAGAGCTAGAGAACATCAGATCAAGTAACAGAGAGGAGAGCGGGCATATAAGGGATTAAAGACATCAGAAAGAAACACTGCTGACTTGAGAGTCAGCACAAGAGGACGGTAGATGGTAATGACATAAAGGTAAGAAAGTTGGGAAGGAAATAAGGAGTTGGAGATCTAAAAGAATGAAGAAGGAAGGACAAAAAGAAGTACTGAAGGACACGCATATGAAGTAAAGGAAAAAGAGTTATCAAAAGAGACAAGGTGTTTGGAATTGCTGGAGGAGAAAAGAAAGCTGGAGCAAAACTAAGCTTAACCACAGCTTTAATAGAAGTTTTATCATACAAATTAGAAATGTATAACTAGTTAGTAAAAATATGAGAAAATGTGAAAAACAGATTGAAACTAACTGTTGAAGTTAGTGGTTTCAAGCACACTCCTGTATTCACTGTACATAAAGATAAGTGACAAACCAAAGGTATACCTCACATGTCTTTGATTAACCTTTCCCAAACTTACCCTAACCCTGTACACTGCAGTCTAATTCAAGACCTGAAAATCTTCTGAGGCCATCAAAAATCCCTTGCAAAACTACAACACAAGACTTAAATATTTAACTTTTACTGACCATATTTTTGTTTTGTAAACAGGGAATTTCCAAGCAAATGCTTGCTTTAGAGACATTATAATTACTCAGAGCGCGTTTGTAAGGAAGTACAATCACCGCCATTTATTTCAATTTAATCAGACATCAGTCACCTAAATTTCCTTTACTAATTTCATTTCTGTAAATAAACTTTTTTGTCTAGCAAACCATTCCCAAGTAGCATTAAAGATTTTGCAGACACTGATAAATTTGTAAAATCAGGAAGCAAGCATTGTAATAGAATGTTTAACACTAGCTGATCTAACACCAGTTCAACCATGACACTAAAGAGATAAAAGATAAAAAGGTGACATCAGTGAAAACTTCCAGCAGTGTTTTGTTTTATTTGATAGTGTAATTTATGATCATTCAAAATGTGATTTAATCTTTTTAAACTCATATGATTTTTAGCAATGTCTTATATGATGTATCCTGAGCCCCGAGTCAAACTAGAAGTATTTCCTGACCCAACAAATCACTAATAACAATATCAATAATAACTGATAACAAATCAGTTTATCAGTAAATAAAAATGCACACAGTCGATAAATAATGGCAGTATTTTGTCGGTAAAAAGTGTCCATTAGGATTTAAGCTGGATACAGTATCAACAGACTGCAGCTTGTTCCTAATGAGCAGGTATTTGTTATCATCAGGTTTCTCACAGAGACAAAACAATACTACTTATATTAATAGAATATTCATTAGAATGAATACTCAGAATTATACTCAGCAGTTAAAGCTGATCAGCTGATGTTGCCATTAAAAATGGTTTCCTTAAATCTCTCCATGCATCTCTGAAGAGAAACATCAGGGACTTACAAAAACAGGACATGATATGCATGAATGTAACTCAGTCAGTTTTTGTTTTGCATCTGTTATATTGATACGTTATGATTTAATGATGCTTATACTCAATGGGTGTGAGTGATAGTCAATAAAGGGAGAATATATAGTATTTGAAAATGACGTCTTCAACACAGGGGTTGAGAGACTAGGATGTACCCTGACAGCTGTCATCACCGTCTGTCCCTGAATGTGTAGATTGATGCTGCACAGTCACAGCGGGACCACTGGGTGGAGCTCTGGGACCAAGACCAGGCACAAACCAGGCCTGACACTGCATGCATGTATATTTGCACTTTTTAAAGGGAAACTTGATTAAAGACAAGCCCAGAGGATGAAGGTGGATGTATCAGAGTATTTCAGGTCAGTGAATGGATAATTGACAGTTCCTAGAAGATGTAGACGTTTGATAAACGAGTGTTTGGACTGAATGATCTCCAGGTGCTTGACCCTGAGGTCAATGAGCCAGGAGAGCCCACAGGGAGCACAAGAGGCCGATGAGGTCTCAGCAGTCAATCCGGGGATCAATTCGAACTCTGTTAGTCACACTTGTTCTGCATTCACAACCTCATCCGTTTCACCAAGACATGACAAACTAACCCCCCCTCTGTACCTTTGTCCTGTGGCTGAGTGCTGGCGATGATCCATTTCACCAAGCAGCACTTCATCAGAGCTTTTCGAGAGAACCGTGGCTTCTGCCACTTCCCAGAATCCTTCACTCTGCCTGGTGCGGGCTCCACGCCGTTAGCATCCCCCAGCAGGCTGCCATCGACCACCTTACCATCCGCCTGCAGGGAGGAAGGGAGAGAGGGAGAGGACAGGGGGAGAGAAAGTTCAGGTCAATATGGAAATGAAACAAAGCAGGCGGAGATCTTTAAATAAAGCAGGAGATTATGTGTGTGCCTGGAAAATATTATTAGCCTCTGATCTAAAGGGTTTTCAGGAACACTTTGAAGAGGTTCAGAGAGAGTTCAGTCTTTTGTGTTTCACAAGTTTTTATTCTTTCTGAGTTTCTGAAAAGTTTGTGCTGAAATCAAGTTTCTGCTGTTTTTTCTCTCTAAACGGACGCGTGTGCTTTTGACTAATATTCAAGCTGAATCTGATGGCAAAAAAGAGATGGGTGTATCAAGCAGTCTGACTGAAGAAACAAAGTTAAAATACATACATTTCAGGTACAACTGTCATACTCTACCTCATTTATTATATTTAAAGGTGGTGCTTATTTTGAACACACAATATCAGATTGTTTGGTAGAACAGATGAAAACATTTACAGTTTGTATGATGAAGTGAAATTTACAAGTTGCCTCTTCATGTTATACAACAGCTGGTTTTGACCAAGCAATGTGATTGGACAAGAGGGCTTCCATTAGTGACAATACAGACGAATCCGATGGCTGATTTGTGTCTGCCTTCCATAACTGTGGCTTGAAAATGGTTTGGATTGAAAATGTTAGACAGCCACAGACAAAGCTACCTTAGTCAGATGATCCTAACTTTATGTAAATTTAGCAAGTTATTGTCATTTACCTTTGTCTAAAATCTGTTTCAGAATTACAGAAAAAACCATATACCACACATTTGGGATCGAGCACTGTCTATTACAATGATAGTTCATTCACTAGCTTAGCATTTATCTTATTAAATAAACAGCTGAAGTCAATCTTCACAGACTAGTAATGTTAATAAATATCTCTTATTACATACAGAACTTTGAAAAGTATTTGCCCCTTTGCGGATCTTTAATTTTTTTTGCATTTTTGTCATACTTGAATGTTTCAGATCATCAAACAAATTTTAATTTTAAACAACCAGAGTAAAAAAAAATGTTGTTTTTAAATGATGATTTCATTTATTAAGGGAAAAAATGCATTCAACCCTGCCTGGCCTTATGTGAAAAAGTCACTAACCCCTAAACTTAAACCTTATGGCAAGCATTTTTCATAACAGGCAATGAGTCTTTCACATCACTGTGGAGGAACGTCACCCACTCTTCCTTGCAGAATTGTCTTAATTCAGGCAAAATGGACTGTTTTTGAGCATTAGCAGCCTTTTTAAGGTCATGCCGCAGCACCTCATCAGATTCAAGTCTGGACTTTGACTAGGCCACTCAAAAACCTTCACTTTGTTTTTAAGCCATTCGGAGGTGGATTTGCTGGTGTGTTCTGCATTATCCTGCTGCATAACCAGAATGATCTGCCGCAAGCAGACCATCTGATGCTCTGTTGGAGGAGCTATCTTTAGATCCACAAAAAAATCCCACCTCTGGACATTCAGTGTTCACTGGGATGAGAGAAAACAACCTTTGGTCAGTAGTGTCAGGCTGTCTCTGCATGCTGTGTGTTTACCTGCATTAGTAGGCCGTCTCATTAGTCCACAGAATGTTTTCAGGATCATTAAGATATTTTTTGTCAATTACTAGATGAGCCTTTGTGTTGTTTTGGTCAGCAGTGGTTTCGGCCATGAACCTCTCCTGTAGATACCATTTTTGTCCAGTCTCTTTCTCATTGGTGAATCATGAAGACTGACCTCAACTGAAACAAATGAGGCCTGCAGGTCTTCAGACGTCATTCTAGGCTCTTTTGTGACCTGCTGGATGAGTCTTCCATACGTTCTTGAAGTAATTTTGGTCAGCCAGCTACTCCTGGGGAAAATTTACCACAGTTTCAAGTTTTCTCTGTTTGACTCCTTTTCACAGTAGGCCAGATAAGTTTTGAGGGCTTTTTCCCTTAAATAAATAAATACATCATTTAAAAACTGCATTTTGAATTAATTCAGGTTATCTTTGTAAATTATAAAAATTTGTTTGAGGATCTGAAACATTTAAGTGCAACAAATATGCAAAAATATAAGAAATTATATAAGAAACTCCTGCTCCCATTGAGATGGGTGAGGAACAAGGAAAAAGGGAGATGACAAGGCTTCAGGAGTGTAGAGCAGGAGTATTCTCTTGATTTTCTTTGACTTTTCTTGACATAGCTTGGTTACAAAGTAAAGATAGTTGTGCATCAATAACAACTATATCCGTTTTTGAAATATTATGAGCTTACTTGTGTTAACACAGGAAAAACTATCGGAATCCCAGACTTCCATTCCTCTTCAAAATAAAAGCCCCAGATGTCATAAATCTACAAGGGGAGACTGAAATTCAATACAAGAACCGAAAATTAGATTTTTATCAGATGCCATGTGGACAGTGAGTATGAGATGCTGCTGTTGATTTTTACTTTTTTTTTTACCACCATTTTCTGCTTGTCAAACTGTGGAACCCAAGCAAAACCATACTACAGACAGAGATGCTATGGATGCTGTCATTGCTGTGATTATCTTTAGCAGCTTTGTGCCCATGACCAAATCACAGCAGTGGCAATATTCGGTAGGCTACAACATCACATCCTCTCATGATATTGCTGAATTTTACCTCACTTACTTACCTACCAACAAGAATTATGCTATACAACTTTCGTTCAATCACTCCTGTGATAAATTTATGTCATTTGGGATCTGCAGCCAAGGCTCTAATAAATCACTGTTCCTTTGAAGTCAAGTTCCCTTCAACCTTGTGAAGACTACAAGAACTTTTCCACATCTGTCTTTTGTATTAAAGATAAACAAGCAGGATTTGTTGCCTTCTGTCTTTCAAAGTTGACTTTCTCAAACGGCTCGACAAGTAACAGAGACCAGAAGGCAGCAGCTGGCAAAGAGCAGAGATAGTGAGACCAAAGCAGTAAATGTTAGATAGAAAATGTTGTTTTTTAATAACCTCTGCCAAGGAGGTTATGTGATCGGGTGGGTTTGTTTGGTTGTTTGTTAGTTTGTCTGTTAGTTTGTTAGCAACATAACTCAAAAAGTCATGGACGGATTTTCATGAAATTTTCAGGAGATGTCAGAAATGGCATAAGGAAGAACTGATTCGATTTTGGGACTGATCCCGATCACCGTCTGCATCCAGGAATTTTTTAAAGGATTCTGTACTATTGGGAGGTCTGCGCTGTTACCACTTTACACCAGGAGATGGCGGACATGAGTAACTTATCCAAAGTTTTGGAGTTGATAGAGTTTGAAAGATGCACGCCTGGTTGAGGAGACGAGTCAGAGCGTAACAGAGAGAAAGACAGCGTATTGTAGCGAGAATATTCACAATGCTGGGAAGAATAGAGGAATATTCACCCACTGCCATGACTTTCACTTGTAGTGAAGCCAATGCTTTGCCTCACCGTGTCTCCACCCCATTGGGGAGGGAGTAATCGGCATATTAGATTTTGGGAGTGATCTGGATCACCGTCTGGATCCAGGATTGTTTTTAAAGGATTCTTCACTATTGGGAGATAGGGCTAATGGTGGAGGTCTGCACTCTGAGTGCTTTTCTAGTTATTATTATGTTGGACAACACAAAATAAGCATACCAACAACCATACACAACCTTGCTGGTGTTGAATTTGAAATTAAACCAACCCTAAGGCTTCATCCTGCCTGCTGTGGCCTCTCTGAGAAGCAAGAGCTGGAGATGACACTAACATGGTCCCTTTTTTTCAGAACTGATTTAAGCACTGTTATTGGCAGAGAGTCCAACCACCTCCTCTCAAAATCTGAGGCCCTTAACCATCCCAAACACCGGGAAATACAGACAGAGACACAAATCCATGAGTCACAAGTGATGGTTCAAATGCATATTTTCTTAAAAGTCTTTGAGGATCTATGGAGCACTTTGGCTACTAAATGTTTCACCATGTTCACCAGATACAAGGCAGCTACGTCTGATGCTGTTTGGAGTCACAGTGAGTTGTGAGAGCTTCTTCAGTGAATAAAGCTGCCTCCTACAAGCCACAATGCTGAAAAATGAGAGCAGAACTAAAGGCAGGAGGAAGCATATAAAACAGAATAACACAGAAGTGGTGTATGTTGCAACAGAGTCTGCTATATGTTATGTTTTAGCCTTTTTTATCAGTGTCACCTTTAGTTCATCACAACCACATTAACAAAAGAGCACAGAAGACCATCCTGATGAACAGAAAACATCATCAAGCAGCTTCATTATGAGCACAGAGATAATTTTACTAGAGCACTTAACAGTCCATGGACTTGCGCCAGTCGCAGGATATAAATGCCACCACCCCCTCCTACTCACTGGCAATCAATTTCCTGAATAATTCCTGCTGCGTTCACAGATCAGCTCACCCTAACTTCATGTGGAAAAATACACTAGAGGGCTAACAGGAAAAGTCTGTGGAAAATTTAGCTGTAAGCATTCACACATTGAGCTCACCAGGAGAAAATGTTGAAGTTTTTAGGAGCTCAATGCGTGCAGGAATAGGGTTTATCTCATCATGCTACCTTGATCAACTGATTACAAACATGCACTCAAGTTTTAAAGTAACCTCTCAAACTTAACTCCCTAATCCTCTCTGCTGTTTTTAGAGTATTATTCATTGTGGATTTGCTGTGATTATGCTCATCTGTGTCCATAATGAGTAGACAAGTGTCCAGACTCCAGAATTTTCAATTAATTAATTTCAAAAAACAAAACAAAACAGGATTTTAAAAAGACATGCAAATTAATCATACAGCTGTCCACAGTGGCTTTGTATGTTTGATGAAAACACATGCCAAAAATTCTCTATGCTCCTAGTTTTTCTTATTTTATCCACCTCAAAGATCAGCATCATCCGAGATCTTTTAATTAGTGAGCAGTCTGCCCTCACTGTCTTCTTCCCCTGTGCCTGTCTGCCTCTAGTGAGATACACACTCAAGAAGGACAACCATCACTGCAGCCCTCCACTGATCTGGGCTTTATGGCCCAGATTGGTGGAGGGCTGCAGTGATGGTTGTCCTTCTGGTTCTTGGGCACCCCTGTTCTTAGGGCCCTTCTCTCCCAATTGCTAGGTTAGGCCAGACGACCAGCTCTTGGAAGAGTCCTGGTTCTGCCAGACTTCGTCCATTTCAGAATCATGGAGGCCACTGTGCTCTTGGGAACCTTCGGTGCTGCGGATTTTTCTGAAGCCTTCCCCAGATCTGTGCCTCGCAACACTCCTGTCTCTGAGCTCAGTTCCTTTGACCTCATGAATTGCTTTGCTTTGATTTGCATTGTCAGCTGTGAGGCCTGCTATAGAGACGTGTGCCTTTCCAAATCATGTCCAATCAGTTTAATTTATCACAGGTGAACTCCAATCAAGGTGTAGAAACATCTCAGCAAGATCATGTAAAATAGGAGGAACCAGAGCTAGTTTTTAGTGTTTTTGCAAAGGATCTGAACACTTATGTAAATGTGATATTTCAGTTTTTTATTAATAAAAAAAAATCCAAATTGTCCAAAAGTCTTCTTTTTTTACTGTGTTGGGAGACTGAGTGTAGATTAATGAGAATAAAATAATCATTTTTCAATTGTAGCATCAGGCTGCTACATAACAAAATTGAAAATAGTAAAGTAAATAGTGAATACTTTCTGAATGCATTGTATACAACCAACAGAGTTCCCTATCTGCTGATACCAATATTCATCTTTTTAAGCTAGCATCTGCAGATGCTAGTATCATCCTGGCGAAACTGTGTATCCCTAAAATCTTCTTAATAAATCTACCGATGCGCAATCCTTTTCGCTTTAATATAAATCTATGTTTCAAAATCTTGTATAAAGTTCTGATGCCATTCAGAGACCCATTCCCTACTATTCTTTTATATCATTAGATGAACCTCTAATGCAATCCTTCTCAAATTAAGCCTGCAATTAATCTGGTTAATTTTAAATTGATTAACTCCACCATTTTTAAACATAAAGAAGTCATGATATCTTCTAATTACCAGAGATACAGATTGATTAAATTAAGATTATTAGACTTTAGTATAACTTTTCTTACCTCTGTTTATAGTTCACTATTGTTACAGAGTCTACATTAGGGGAAATTAGTCCATGTGGAAAAGGGACAGAATGTAAACACCATGCTGCAACATGTAGCCTCGTCCGTTAGTGCACCCAGGGGAACAACCACCTTTTTCATTCTTAAATAAAAGAAAAAACGGTGACTCTCAACTAAAACCCCATTCTGGGTTCTGAAATCGCTTGTCAGACAGTAAACAATGCAGAAGCGGGAGCAGAAGTCGTGGCTTTTGTCATTAACTGCTGGCTACATCAGCATCTTTAAAAGATGGCTGTTTATCCAAGAGGCAGCAACATCAGAACCCTCCAAACCCTGCTGGATCGCTGACGATCCCAAGCAGGAGCACACATGTACTTCACTATATCTCAGCAGGTATAAGAGGATCTCTATGGAGTAAAGTGCGATCTGAAACTTACTTTTTTTTTTGCCAATCTACAGATGGATCCTGACATTAACATCCCTTCAAGAAAATTTTTTTTTAAAGATTTATTTTGGGCTTTTGGTGTCTTTATTGATAGAGGGAACAGGGACGAGAGAGTGGGGAGAGACAAGCAGGAAAGGGCCACAGGCCGGATTCCAGTCCACGCCGCCCACATACACAGGGGACCCCTTAAACCACTAGGCCATCTGTGCCCCTTAAGAACATTTTTAATTCAGGTGCAAAGCATGGTTTTTATTTACAGCCACATAGCTAAACCCATGATGATCTGACTTTTTATCAACATTTTTCCACAGAAAAATTCAGCAGTTTTGCTATCGGTCCTCCATTTTGAAACAGGAAATAAAAGACAATAACTTCCTGTCAGTCGATCATGATGCACCTTTTTCTTCTTCTATTGTTTTCTCGGCAGTATCGATTAATCAAGGCCAGCCAGAGATCAACAGAAGACAAGATAGTTATCCAGCATCTTGGAAAGAAAAGAAAAACAGTCCTCTACAGCCCAATGATGAAAAGTTGAAGTCTGCCCTCCTAAAATCGGATTAATTCGCATTTCACACAGGAATAACACATGTGCGCAAAATATGAATTAGTATAATGATAAATTATACATATGAGAGTTACAGTTTCTGTTGTGTATTTCTTAAAAAGTTATTTTTTCTTCTGATTGCCAAGGCCTGTGGGGACTAAATACAGGTGTAAAAAAGTTGTGATCAGTGTTTATCTAGGTGTGATTTCTATAAGATTAAATTTCCATTTTTTTCTTTTACTTGATCTTTCTGACTATATAACTTTTGATAAATTAATATGACATGCTTGCACCACACATGCTCTGAGAGTCCTGGGTGTCCTAAAAAAATAGATATCTATAACTTGATTGTGTGATTCTACAGGCATTTTTTAAATAAAAAATACAGGTGGACCAAAACTAGCAAAAAATGGCTTGGGGTTCCAAGGGGTTAAGACAACAGCTGATATGATTTCAGACTGCTGTAGGGGCTCTATTTTGCAAATATAGTCCCTCTGTTTGTTTGTGTTGTAAATTCTGATGTTCCTTTTTATGTGTTTAAAATTCATCCATTAATCAGCCACTTTTTCTGCAATTATCAGATGTTTGAACAGCTTTATTTGAATGTGTAACTCACTTTATGAGGCCTATCAGCCAACAGAACCATCATGTATTTGCTTCACTCGCCATATGGTGTGTAAAACGTCTATAAAGATGGATCACAACATCTTGGCTGCTACATAGAAGTCCTTTCACTGAGTGAATACAGAAACAGAAGAGTGGTTTCAAAGAAATACTGGGGTTGACTTATATACAGAAAAGACGCTGGATAGCTGAGAGTTTACTGGGTATTATTGACAGCTTTAAAGATAAAAAAAAATCTTGACACCAACTTTCCAGGAAATCAGAGTGGAGGTGAGATTACTTTAATATTCCTGAATTAATCACATCTTTGAAATTTCCTCTCCCTCAGACGAATTAAAAGCCTGTTTCTCTTCATTTTCATATTCAGCTCCAATTCATCATCCTGACTCTTATTATGCAAGTGTGATCCTCTCTGGTTCATTCATATTCAGCATTTATCTGCCTCTATCACAGAGAATAAACTTGACATCGAAGTTTTTTCTCCCTAATATGTTTCTCAATTCCTTTCCCCTCATATCTCCACATCATTTCAGTGATGATTTAGTCGGTCTTTTTCTTGAATTCCCAAGAAGCTCCATTAAGCTGCTCCTGCTGGGCACATGTAAACCACACACACACATATAGGGAAAACTCACGCTCATACATGTGTACTCTGGAGCGAGTGTGGGGAGGAAGATGAAAGAGGTGAACGCAGAACAAACAGCAGCTCTGTTTACTCTGTGGGGAGGAGAGGAAAGCAAAGGATGACAGAGGGAGGAGAGGGGGAGGGGGGGGGGGTGGGAGCTTTCTCTCACATACACACACATTGGGGATTTTAAACGCCGATTTAATCCCATGGGAGTCTGCCCATGAAAATCCTTCACTTTAAGGTGGTGAGAAAGAATTAGAGAGAGAAAATAAAGAGAGGGAGTGGAAAAAAAGAAAAAGATGTGAGGAGAACAAGGTCCTTCTCGTGTTCCTGGAAGAACTGAAGTCAATTAGCATAATGAATACTGGCCTATCTGAGGAGGAGAGCAGGAGGACAGCCAGAGGACGGATGGATGGAGGAGATGGAGATAGAAAAGCTCTTTGTGGAGGAATACATTTATAAAGCTTTTTCTGCTGGCTTCCACATGAAGAGACTAAAAAGAGGAGCAAAAGGTGAGAGAGGAAGGGCAGGAAAGATGAGGAAGACTGCAAGGAGGCGAAGAAACATGTGCATAGAAACAGGCTTATACTATAATACTGAAACAGAAATAGGTACTGGAAACTCTTCCACTCATCTTAATACCTATTTATTCACAAATCACTGTTGGCACTGCAGAGAGGAGTTTAAGATGAGGGAACGAGCTCAGCAGTGACTCCTGTCTTCTTCTGTGACATAAATTAGAGGAAAGAGTTGTTTTTCTGTGTGGCTTTTCCGTAGAAAAGACACAAATTGGAAAGATGAGAGTCCTGAGACAAACAGATGCAGCGGAAACACAAGAATATTCAGCGCTGCTTTAGTGGCATGGACCGCTGGACTACTCAGGCATGCCCACAATTATAACACACACAAAGACAAACACACACATGTACACACACCGAGTTTTAGCCAGTATTTTTTTTTCTATCATAACGCATCAGCTAGCTTTGTCCTGGGGCAGCACTTCCCTCTTAATGTCTACTCAAGATCCTCTGAAGCACACAAACGCACTATATGGCAGAGTATACTGTCTAACCATTCACTCAAAGTAAACACAGAGCAGTGAAGCGGAGCGCATGGCTATACTCTCATGATAAATTATTAAAAATCAGTGGCTGTGTTTTGGTTGTGTGTTGTTTTACATGAAGTGTGAACGGTGTCCTCTTTACATGAAGTCTTCTCGCTGTTGGTCTGCTGCACACCACACAAACAGAGAGTAAAAGGACTTTACAAAACAAAAGACGCCCTGGATCAGTAGGTAGTCTGTCACAATCAGAAGGTTGTGGGTTTGATCCCCAGCGCTAGCAGTCCCATGTTGATGTGTCCTTGGGCAAGACACTTAACCAGAATTTGCTCCCACTGCTTCGTCTGGCATGTAAATACAGTGCTGTGAAAAACTATTTGCCCCCTTTCTGATTCCTGAGTTTTTTACATATTTATCTTACTTCAGTGTTTCAGATCATGAAACCATTTTTTTTATTTCACAAAGACAACCCAAGTAAATAAAGTAATTGTTAAATCATGAGTTAAATGTGATTAACCACCACTTTTGGAAAGCTGAGTTCAATTTCAGTGGCCACTCCCAGGCATGACAACCGCCAGATTTGTTGAATCAAGAAATCAGTTAAATAGAAGCTGTCAGACAAAGTGAAGTAGGCAACAAGATCTCAAAAAGAAACGCATCATGCCACGATTCAAATAAATTCAAGAACAAATGAGAAACAAAGTTATTGAACTCTATCAGTCTGGAGAAGGTTACAAAGACATTTCCAAGGCTTTGGGACTCCAGCAAACCACAGTCAGAGCCATTATCCACAAATGGAGAAAACTGGGAACAGTGGTGAACCTTCCCAGGTGTGGTCAGCCAACCCAGGAGGTTACAAAAGAACCCAGAACAACATCTGAAGACCTGTAGGCCAAACTGGCCTCAGTTAAGGTCAGAGTTCATGAATCAGCCACAAGAAAGACACTGGGCAAAAATGGCATCATGGGAGAGTTCCAAGGCCAAAACCACTGCTGACCAAAAAGAACACAAAGTCTCACATTTGCCAAAAAACATCTTGATGATCCCCAAGACTTTTGGAGAAATATTCTGTGGACTGACGAGACAAAAGTTGAACTTTCTGGAAGGTGTGCAACCTGTTGCAACTGGAGTAAAAATAACACAGCATTTGGTAAAAAGAACATCATGCCAGCAGTCAAACATGGTGGTGGCAGTGTGATGGTCTAGGGCTGCTTTGCTGCTTCAGGACCTGGACTACTTGCTGTGATCGACGGAACAATGAATTCTGCTGTCTACAGAAAATCCTGAAGGCGAATGTTTGGCTGTCAGTTCATGACCTCAAGCTTAAATATACCAGCAAGTCCACCTCTGAATGTAGGGCTGCGACAACAAATAGATAAAATCGATAAAAATCGATAATTAAAAGTGTTGGCAACTAATTTATGTATTGATTCGTTGTGTCGCGTGATTATGGTGTCACTTGGCGTGGCGTGGAGTTGTTTACGTCACACACAGACGGCTGATAAACTTCACTTTCACTTGGTTTAGTACTTCTTTGATTATAATCTGATGATCAGAGAAAAATTAAGTAGATATATTCATCATCAGCCAAAGACCAGCTCTTATAACTGGGCTGGGCCAAATGATCAGGATTTCTAAAGAGAGGCTGATCTGATTTCCCACACAAACCAAGAACAGTTTTCATTCCTACGCTGAAGACACGCAGCTTTACTTTAAGGTAAGAAATCAAAAACTGGTTGTAACCAACGAACTCAAACTGAACAGCAGCAAAACAGAGCTCGTGGTTATGGCCCCCAAACCACTGCTTAGGAAGGTTGGATATCTCATACTTAACGTGGGCAGTAGTCCCATCTGCCCATCCTCTGAGGTCTGAAACATGGACATCATCTTGGACTCCACCCTCTCCTTCCAGTCCCACGACAAATCTGTGGCCAAAACTGCTTTTCTCCACTTCAAAAATATCTCCACACTTGGACCATCGCAGAACCCTCATCCATGCATCCATCTCCTCCTGTTTGGATTACTGAAACACAGTCCTGTCTGGGGTACCCAACAAAGCCCTGGTCAGGCTCCAGTACATCCAAAACTCTGATGCTAGGGTCCTCACCTGCTCTAAGCCCTGGCAGGACATCATCCCTACCCTCATCCACCTCAACTAGCTTCCAGTTAAGTTATAAATCAAATACAAAATAATTCTTCTCACCTCCAAATTCCTTCATGCCTTGGAAAGTGATCCTACATGTGATCATGATAATCATCATTATAGTAGTATCTATCTTGATGACATTTTATGGCATAAACTGCACTAAGAATGGCTTTCTAACTGAAGAAATTGACAAATAAGATGCACATAATTAAAGCACATGTAGGTATGCATGAGGAAGGGGTTGATCCATCAGCTTCAGGCTGCTGGAGGAGAGCTTCTCTGCTGGGACGGTGGTCCACAGTATAAGGAGAATGAATTATTTTGGCTACTCTGTGAGGCAGATGGTATCTGGGCATGAGCAAAGACAAGAAACTAGGAGAGACAAACCAAACTAATTAAATACAGAGCGGCCCCAGCCCAATCATTGAGACTGGTGGACAAACTCAGAAATGCAGAAGAGGAAGAGGCTGAGCAGCACTCCCAGCTATACAACAACTTTTACAAAGATAAAGGCGTGATACTCTCACTGAGATTAAACTCAAATACGATCAGTTCAACAAACTCTCACATCAAACAAAATTCAATATTTACCTCAGGGAAAAGCTGACAATTCTGTGGAAGCAGTGAAATATGTTGGAGCCTAAGGGAAAACCATCAGAGTAACACAGAAAACTGAACTTAACTCTATCAAACTCTTCTCCTATTCTGATTTTATTTTATTTGAATTTTTACAGTTTTTATCCACACAAGCCTGTGTTTTTCTTTTCTTTTCTTATACATATTTTTTATCCTCAGCCCTCTGTCCTTCCTCGTCCTCCTGCCCCAGAGTAAAAAGGCTGCCTTTGAAGGTAGTCACTGTAGCGTGTATGCCATGTGGTTATTTGGGTAAGCTTCACTCACACAATCACACTTTAATGTAACTCGACAGCACTGTCAGTAAAAGCTGCCTCCTCAAAAATAGACAACAAAAATAAGTGAGGCAGAAGATGTGACAAGAAGTTTCTGACAGAATCAAAGTGAGGAATTTGTCCTGTCCCGGAAACACATCTTTACAGTCTTGCACTCCTGAAAACGTCTTGAAAAATTCAGCGAGATGCTGCCCCTGAAATCTTCCTGGGTTGCACTTTATAACGCATGTCCCTGACAGCGTGGTATTTTCCCCATTGGAGAGGTCAGGGTGGGGTCTGAGGAAGCAAGACACCATTCAAAAAAGGGGCCGCAGTCAGTGTGATCTTCACTACATATCCAAGATGGGGGCTGCAGCAACAAAGTCTGCTAGTTTTAGCTTTTGTATCGGTGTGTACTTGGACTATTCACAGAGTAAATTCACAGTAAACAACACACTGAAAAAGTGTGAAGCACTTTCATTCTGTGCCTGAAGATAAACCTTGCTCACTGTGTATTTCTAAATCATCACCTGCTGTGTTCGCACATCAGCTCACCATGAAATCTGGTAGAGGGCTGGCAGAAAAAGAAAGTCTGCAAATTTTTGGCTGTTTGCTTTCACACACGCAGCTCAGCCTGAAAATATTGGAAATTTTTTGGAGTTTTGTACACAGCTTTGGTTCCCCAGCCTTCTCTACAATTATCTTTATGATAAATGTAGTAATCTTTTAAATCATTCAAATGATATACTCTTAGAGGACTGATGTAAGTCCACGAAACTTTCTAAAGGAAATGGTTATAGGTACAGATTTCTCTTAGAATTAATAGCAGACACTTGGAGATCAAACTTTTTCTTGTGGCATCCAAAGAAATCCTCACAGTTCATGTATGTCATTCACTTTGAGGCCAACACCTGATTAAAGTTGAAGGGCAGTGTTAAATATTTCATTCTGTTTACATTTAAGCATCACTTTCACTTAAAACCCTGTGATGGTGTTTTTACACATGCAATGTTTTGAGTATACTCGATATATCGCCCAGCCCTATACATGTGTGTCTGGGAGGCCACTGGTTAATCAGTATTCCTGGCTACCATTACACAATGAAGACAAAGGAACACTCAAAGCAACTCAGAAAAAAGGTTTTTGAAAACTGTAAGTCAGGAGATGGATACAAAAAAAATGTATAAGGCACTGAACGTGCCCTTGGACTCCAGTTAAATTCATCATCAAGAAATTAAATGAATATGGCACATGTACAAATCTGCCTAAATCAGGCCGTCCTCACAAACTGAGTGACCGTGCAAGAGGGAGACTAGTGAGAGAGGCCACCAAGACACCAACGTATGACTACTCTGAAGGAGTTACAAGCTTCAGCAGCTGAGATGGGAGAGACTCTGCATGCAACTGTTGCCCGAGTTCTTCACCAGTCAAAGCTTTATGGGAGAGTGGCAAAGGGAAAGAAAACCCAGATAACATCTTGACTTGAGTTTGCCAAAAGGCATGCAGGAGACTCCGTGGTCAAGAGGAAGAAAGTTCTTTGGTCTGATGAGAACAAAATGGTGCATTTCGGCCATCAGACAAGTGGCTGTTTGGCAAACGCAAAACACTGCACATCGCCACAAACACACCATCCCCACCCAGGGGATAAAGGGGCGGAGTCAGACAGCCGCAGACACAGAAACAGTTCTTTCTGAGCAGGGCTGAAACAGAGGGGGTTTTAGACATGCAAAAATCCAATACTGGAGTGTTTTTTTTCAGCAACAGACTTCACAAGCATGTTTTTTGGGACCTCTGAGAGCAGTTTAAACTTGTCTTAAAGGGCTAAAATATGTGACCTTATACACTTTATAGACTGTTTCATGCACCTATGCAGCTGACTGAAACTAGTATTGGACATTGTTTGACTACCTTTCTGTATTCTATGAAAGTTTGCTATCAATAAAATGCACAGTCTGTTTCTGCCTTCTTTTCTTTTGTCATATCAGATGAACAAGAACGTCAAAAGAGGCAGAGGAAGAGGCAGAGCAATGAAGAGAGGGAAAGAGAGAGAGAGATATCGTCTTTAATGTCATATTAGCAGATGGGTGTTTCCATTAATAAGTTATATGTGATTCACATTAAACCAGGCCACCACTGAGATACAGCAGGCCCCCCTCGCTCTCTCTCGCCCCCTCCATCTCCCTGTCTCTTTCTCTCTCATGTTCTGCTAAAAGCTCACATGTACAAAGACCTTTTTCTCGTCGTGACTCAAAACTCATCTGTTCTGCCTGGCTGCTTGTTCAAGGTCAAACTGTGTTAAACATTCGACTCAAGGGGAAATCCCTGCAGTCACAGACGATGATAAAAAAACTTTCTGTCACTGTAACCTTTCTTTCTCATGACAGTGCTTTTTTCCCTCCAAATTTAAGCCAAGTAGGAAACAGGCAACTCAACCCTGGTGGGGGTAACTTTGTCAAAAGACAAAAAAGAGAAAAAAGACAGGAAACAGCAAGCTAAAGTGAGAGAGTTTGTTGTTGTGCATTCAGAGAAAACATGTCACTTTTTCACAGATTTCTTTATCATCAACAACCTACAGAGCATTTCCACACTTTTTATTTCTAATTTGTGTGGAAAACAAAATGCAGGAAAAAACAACACATGCGAGACTACACATGTTTCAGCGACACATTTAGAGATGAGAGCGTTCTGTACAGAGATATAAAAGAGGACACAAGTAAACACTATAAATACATCAAGGCCACAGTACAAACATGAAAATACACAGACACCCAAATGTTTCTACATTTACATCTTTCACACTGTAACAACCACCCACACACCATCCTGCAGCTCAGTCATATCATATGCAGAACTTTAAATCATTCAAACAAGTCTAAACCCATAAACACAGAAAGCCCTAGTTCCTTTATTTGCAGTGGCGTATGCTGCACTTCAGTAGGAGTAATGCCCTGTAAGGGCAGTCTTGATGGTGATTTGGTTTTTAGCCTAAAATGACCAGCAGAAGTGTGAGATCAACACAAGAACAGACAAATCATGTTTTTCTATTAGTTAAAACAGCTACAGCCTTGGCAACAACACCAACTGACTTGTATACAGATTATGCTGCAAGTATGATGACATGGACTGTTCAAAACTGGGACATATGTGTGTTTTATGAAAACTTGAAGGGCTTTTATTATTGGGGGCTCCAGGGCTCTACAAGTCTTTTATCTATTATTATAAATATAAATGTTAAAGTGAATGTAAGGACTGCTCAACTATAATAGCTGTAACTAGTTTCCTTTTATCATTATTGCTAGTACTACAATCATTTGTCTACATGGTTGTTCCAGTAATACCATACACACTGTTACCATTATACCATATGACAACAACAGTCTGCTGCTGTGGGCCAGCCAGTTTACAGCTGCTTCAACTACCAACATCACCCTTACAACATTATTGTTAATAAAAATGTTTAAGTGGACCTGAGAAAGGTTACTTCAACTTTCAACTTACTGTCTTTCTGCATCTCCCTCCTCTCTTTTTCTGTGTCTTCCTCTTCTGTCTTTTTGCCTCTTCTTCCATTCTTTCCTGCACTTCCTTCTTCTCTTTCTCGCTGTATCTCCCTCTACTCTCTTACTGTATCTCTCTCTTCTCTTTTGTTTCTGCATTTCCCTCTTCTAGTTTTTTCCTGAATTCCCCCTTCTCTTTTTTTCAGCATCTATGTCTACTCTCTTCCTGCATCTTCCTACTGTTCCTCCCTCCCTCTTCTCTTCCTTTTGTGCATCTCCCTCCTCTCTTTTTCAGCATCTTCCTCTTCTGTCTTTCTGCCTCTTCTTCTATTGTTTTCTGCACTTCCCTCATCTGTTTCTATCGGCATATCCCTCTACTCTCTTGTGTCTGCATTTCCCTCTTTTCTTTCTTTCCTGAGTTTCACTCTTCTCTTTTTTTCTACATCTGTCTATTCTCCTTCTGCACCTCCCTCTCTTTTTCTGCGTCTTCCTCTTGTTTTTATTTACTGCATCTCCCTCTTTTTTGCACCTGTTGCACACTTGGACAAAAACAGGGACTTCCAGGTGTGCATGGGTTTGTTTAATAAACTTTTGACTGTAAATACAAGAACACAAGAACATCAGCTTAGCGTGGCATCATACCAGCGGGCATCTCGGTCTACTGAACAATGCATGCGCAACTTTTCATCAGCAAGACCAGTCAGTTGCCCCAAACAGTGCCTATGTAATCTTTACTCGCTTTTACCACAAATAATCCTTCTAAAACTCTACTAGTGTTTTGTGCATGAATATATCAGGTTAGAACTGAACTACGTAATTTACAAATTAATATAAAAAATATATATATTAAAGGGGGTGTTCCTGAGTCTATTTAAATGCACAAAAGTGTCCATGAACATGCTTCTCATTCCTATGGGTCCTCCACATCTTCCTCTTGTTTTTCTTTCTGCACCTCCCTCTATCCCCTTAAACACCCTATACAACTTCAACAGATGGATGCTCAATATGATTCTGGTTTTGCTCACAGTTTTCACTAGGGGTCAACTGACTACCGGCCTAACTGATTATCTAGGCCGATATTTGGCCGACTATCAATACCGTAATTTTACTTTACCGATAATCGATAAAGTTGATTAATGAAATGGTGCACTACTTTGGTTCCACTGTAAAGTGTGTCTTCCCCTCTGGCCCCTTTGTGCTGTTTTTCATGTTTATGGTTTTCAGTCTCACAAATCACTAATGATCCATATGTGTTGATCCTGAAACCCAATATTGGTCGACCTCTAGTTAAAATGAAGTCTGAAGTTTCTTCAGAAAATGTTGGCTATGAACTGGCACAGTATAAATGAGTTCTGATCAGCTGACTGAAATTCAGACTGAATCATTTTAAGCATGCTTGCTATAGCTGTCATACTTGAAATTTGCCACTGAAGGAGCTAACTACTAACTGCTGTAGTATTCACCAAGTGTGCAGCAGTATAAAATTTTCAATGGATAGAAATAGAGACATGTTTTCAATGATCTTTTACAAAAATGTACATAAACTATAAGCCTTCATTTCTTCAATGAGCTCTTTACCTTCCTGCATTTTAGCATCAGCTGTTCAACACAGATTCATAAAACTCCAGGGATCCTCAGTGCTAGCCTATATTTATCAAACCCAACTGAATCCACTTGGAAGGGAAACAAAGTAAAACACATAAACATGTCAACACACCATTGCATGCAAAAGAAAGAACATCATACATTTAATCAGCTGTTCATATAGTTATCTGTTGTTTCTCTCCATGCTGGATGTCAACACAAATCTGTCCTTCATCCCTCCATCACCTTACCTCTTCATTTCTTCATATCTATTTTACTGTCACTCACTCCTACTCAATCCTTTCTCTTCCTACACACACAGCTCACACTCCTCCTCTCTCACCATAATGTCATCTGTCACCAGGCTGCTGTCCAAGTGGAGCACAAATACCAACTGGGAGCTTCACTTAAGGGACGCACGCTAAGCCTGTGAGAATGAAAATGTCTGTGTGTTACTGCGATTGTGAGTATTTGCATGTGTAAAGAAATAAAAGAGCAGGCATGAGGAGGAGGAGCATGGTGACAGGGGGCTGACAGCACAAAGAGAGAGATACAGTAAATACTTAATAAAAGCCTCGCACATAAATACAACCAGCAGGGAATTCCTGCAGTGGAGCTGAGCTGAGAGCTGGTTTCAAATCTCTGCTGAGCTGAGCAGCAGCATGAACACAACACAAAAAGACTACTCATTTATGTTATCATTGTGTATGAATCACACCTGGAATAAGAAAACGACTGGCAGCACAAAAAGGAAAAGCTTGACCTTTTATTTCCACATAAAGTAGCTAATAAAATGTTTGGAAAAGGACGCAAGCTAACTAGGAAATAGTCTTCATAAAACACTTCATGTTTGGCTGAAAAAAGTTGCCACCAGCAGCAAATGTCCTGCAAACAAAGGAGACAGCATTAAAATCAAGCTGCCAAGCTAAAAAAAGACTAGTGAAGGTCTAATTGGTTAGGTGGTTAAATTGTCCGTGACTTTACAATAGGAGATTGCTTTTTGATTCATCTCATTTCCAACCAGCCAGTCAGTGTTCTCCTCTTGAACTCTGACAGTAATACTTCCCAAGGATTAACCAAAATCCTGATTCCTATTCCCAAGCAGCCAGCAGCCGTTTCAATGGCTTAGCTTTACCAAATTGTTACTCCAGCAGTGGAGAATCTACCCTCCCCCGACTGTTATACAAGTTATACTGTGTGTCATAATCTCGATCTTATGCAACACAAATTGTTTCCCTGTTATGCTTTTGCTTTAATGACTGACTCAACAGTGTAGTGACAATTTTAGCATCTATTTTACCTTTGGATAAAAATGCTCACTTAAGCCATTTTTACCCTTTAAAGTTTAAGTCTACATTCAATCAGTAAGAACCCCAAAATATTTTATTGAATCAAAAGTTCTTATATTTTAGTCTTTACTTTTAGTCCAAACTGTTTCTGTCTGAAAACCACCTCAATTAGCTAAACTGTTAAATCAATGTGAAAGACCGTTAATGCACAATCAATAATTATATTGTTTTTAAATAGACTGATGTGAATAATGATATATCTTGAACAAAGAACTTTTAAGTGTAGTGAAGTACTTTCCGATCATTGATACCCTTTCAATACCCCTAATGATCCTATATTGATAAATTCAATTATTTTCTTTTATTTGTTGGAAAGATGGAGCAACATCATATATCAAAACTGTAGCCTGTTGCATCAGGTATACACTTTAAGTTTTGGTGTAAAGTCCAAACTAACCTCTACGTTGAAACTATATAAGTTGTATCCTAAGTTGCGTCATTGTTTGGTTGCACCATGGAGAGGCAGGTTCATCTTAAGTAGCAGAGTATCACGTCTAAACTGACCATAATATTGTCACAGACATGACACTTTCTCTTCATCTGACCAATCACTGAAAATACTTTTTAAGACTTCGAGTGTTACAGTACTGCCTCTTGTGTATGACTGTCTGAGAACAAATGTCTGAAAATGATTTCTGCTACCTGGCATTAATCATCAAACTGCAACAAAAGTGTAAGCAAAATATGCTGAAAGCCAGAGTGTAATAACAATAGTGACAGCGAGTGGTGAGGTTGACAATAATATGAGGTGATCTATAGATATTTTGTTTCAAAGTGACAGAAATTATCTCCACTTATGAGAAATGAAAGCCTAAGTCCAAAGAAAGTCTTTTCTGAAGAATGTCACTGATAACAGTTTATCACTCTGCATTAAGATTTATCACTGGTGATCCTTTTAACACACATCATTTATATCATTTTATACAGTAAGGCCGGCTGGTCTTCTCTACAGATGAGACTAAATTATCATTGGCACCTTTTTATTTATAAAGCCCTTTTAGAAGAATTACCACCTTACCTCACTGAGCTTCTCCATCTCTCTTTTAATAGTCAACGTCACACACGCTCCTCTGGTCAGCTGCTTCTGCATGTTCCACGAGTCAGGTCTGAACTGGGAAAGACTTCCCTTTTTCCTATTCTGCTCCTGACTCGTGGAACAGGCTACAGGAGCTGCTCAAGATCACTGAGCTTTTACCTTTTGGGCTTTTTAGAAATGTTATTTTAAACCTCCAACCTTATGTTTGTAATTGTTTTATGTGTGAACTTTATTGTCATTTCATCGTCACTAGACTGATGATTTTAATGCCCTTTTGTCAGTCTCTCCTCTGTTTCTATTGTTTTGCATTCTCTGATTTTTTTCTGTAATTGACTCGACATCATTGTAAATGAGGGTCCCCCTCAATGATTTTGAAATCCTATTTCCTGTGTTTTCCTTAGTTTTCTTACCTTTTAAAATTAGCACAGATACAACCAAATTTACTGACGACCCTACACCTTATAAGTATAATTTTAAAGTTGTAATTTTAGCCTGTCCTCTAACTATCTCAACTGATGCTACACATTTAATGTTAGTAGAGTTTTAAACTCTATTGTAAGAGAGGACTTACATTCAAACTATTGCATTTACATCAGCTGGCTTCTGGACAGTGTCACATGCAGATGTCTATCAGATGATAATATTAACAGCCAAAATTATGCATTATATACTGTGTTACCCAAAATATATGCTTCAGGAATCCTTAATACAAACTCAAAGTAATTTTCTATAATCTACTTCTTATTCAGTGCTGTGGTTGTTTATCTACATAGGCAGCACATGGCTAATTTAGATGCGTGAATATTCATATTATCAACATGGATGACGTCAAACAAAGTTTAATTATGTAGGAATTTTGTACTGAAAATTCGAGGAAAGAGAAGGATTTTGAGTTTGTCATTGATGCAGGCAATAAAGAAGCCAAAACAAAGGGAACTACACAGTGGAGCGGCATAAACACTGAGCTGTAGTGGACTTCAAAGCATGGGCAACTCTACCTATGACCAGGTCTCTGATTATGTGGGACTGTATTCAGCACAGAATCACATCCAGTGTTGGGGTAATGCATAACAAAGTAATCTGTTAGAGTACTCAGATTACTTTTTTGTTGTAATGAGTAGCGTGTAAGTTTTACAATTCAAGTAATCCTGTTATTAGTTACATTTTCCTAAAAGTAATCCGTTACTGAAAGAAAAATCCCAAATTTCTTCTCCCCTCCTAGGCTTCAAAAAGAGAGAAAGAAAAAAAGGAATCTCCGTGAGGCATCTGCTCTGTTTGTCCTTCTTTCTTCTTGTAGTCATGTCGGCACGTAGCGCCATGCCAGCGGAAGGTAAACATTCTGTGCCATTATGCGTGCATTGTTAGCTTGTTGAGCGAAATGAGGACAGTAGGCCACTGTGGAATTATCTCCATTATGACAGATTTCTGGATAAAAGGGACATAACAGCATCATGGTGAAATGTAAGTTTAAAAGCTCCATTTGCTTTCTTTGAATCAGCTGTGCAGCCGTTCCAATTACGCGCTGTTATTATGCACAGCATGCAAGTAATTCTGTCTGCCTCTGCTCAGCTTGTTGTCACATTGTGAGCATGTTGAAGAGCTGTAAACATTTTCCTGTCTGTTAGTGGCGTTATCAGGCTGCAGAGATACAGATCATGGGCTGTAAAGTACGCTGTACATTGGCATTAGAGACTGCACATTCAAATGCAGACGTGTGGTCATTATCTGTAGTTTTTACAACCGGCGAGTGGAATGAATGGCTAAAGAGTTTTAATATTTAGCAACGCAAAGTACTCTAACGCATTAGTTTTTGAAGTACGTAACACAGTAATGTAACAAACTACTTTTCTCAGTATGTGACGCAGTAATCTTATGAGTAAGTTTCAAAAGTAACACTACCCAACACCGATCACATCTTACATCGTTCGGGTCGAAGGCAAAAGCACCAGCTCACTTGCCCGTCTGGAAGTATTAGCTTTCTGGCTAATCAGCAGAAGCAGGGAACGTAATTAATGGTGTTTTCCATTTAACTGTAGAACTCAGAAATTCCGAGTACACATCATCAAAAATGCCTCCTGAACTTGGAATTCCTACTTGGAACGTTGGAGCAAGTTCAGTTCCCTCAGTAGTAGTAAATGGAACGCATTCAACATGGACGCGATATCATCCTCGGCTCCAACATTTGAGCTCTGAGGTAAATGGAACAGCATTTATCAGCAAGCGGAGGACAGCATTGTGTTCACAATGGACTTTTCTCTTTCTACATGACAACACCAAATAAACTATGATGGTTGGAATTTATTGTCTTCTGGGCGATTGCAGTTGAGTTCATCCTTTTATAAGGACTAATATTGAAAAATTGACAATGAGACTCAGTTTTCAGTTGTAATGTGGAGTTTTAATGTGGTATCTAGTTAAAGCAACATTGGTTAGTCATTTGTTTGGACAATTTGTTGGTGTTTAAAGTGGAGGATGGACAGTATTCTGCTGTTAAAAGCTGCATAGTTATGGTAGCAGCTACTGTGCTAACTTAGAGCTAACAGAGCTAACTGCTGTTGTCGTTTATGTGTGTAACTGTTGGCATAAGTTTTAGCAAGCACAGGATGGAACCAACAGAGACTGTGTACAGCAGGTGTATTCTTTTAAGTTCCTTGGGACCCACATAGCTGAGGACCTCTCCTGGACTGCAAACACAACTGCAGTAGTTAAAAAGGCCCAACAAAGACTTCACTTCCTAAGGGTGATGAGGATGAACCACATGGAGGAGAGGCTGCTAGTGGCCTCCTACCGCAGCACTATTGAGAGCGTCCTCACCTATGGCATCATGGCCTGGTACGCTAACTGTTCAGAGGCAGACAAAAAAAAACCTGCAGAGGGTTGTAAAAACTGCCCAAAAGATCACTGGCTGTCCCTTGCCCTCACTGGATGACATCGCCAGCAAGCGGTGTCTGAGGAGAGTGAGGCAGATTGCTCCTGACCCCACACACCCAGCACAGCACCTGTTCAACCTCCTGCCCTCCGGTAGGAGTTACAGGTCTCTCAAAAGCAGGACCTACCAACTAAAAAACAGCTTCTTTCCCTGGGCTATAAGAATCATGAATGTGTCCTAAAATTAATGTTTAACTGTGTATTGCATTTTATCGTTGACTGAATGATTTTATACTATTTATTATACTTATTATTCATTCTACTTGCTATTGCACTGGCCAGAGAATTTCTGCAATTTCATTTTATACCTGATGTGCAATGACAATAAAGCCTTCTTATCTTATCATATGTTGTGCAACTGGCTACATGTGTGCAAGAAACAGCTCACAATTTCCATTATATTTGTTTAAAAAAATAAAAGAATGTCTTTCCACAGACATTTCCAAGGTTCGGTCATGTGTAATAAGTATAAATGAGACGGCTGTAACAGCAGGGCAACAAGAGCTCAGGTTTACTGTGGGGCTCGGTTTCTACTGTCTGAGACTCGGTTGGCTCTAGCTTTAGTGCAGACATAAGGGTGTATTGCTGTTTGGGTTTTGTGTGTTTTATTGCTGTTAAATGCAGGTTATCAGTCATAGATAGCAATCTAAAGTATAAGCCTGTTAGTTGTATGAAAGGGACGGAATTCTGGGGGACTGCTAGCCATTTTGGCCAGGGACAAAGGAGTCTAGCATAAACTCTGGTTTTACTTTGAGCATAGCTGATGAATATATTTCAATATTTTTTACAACAGTTTGAGCAAGAGTCTCACCAAAGACTTAATTTACAAACACCTTGTAGTCATTTTACTGAGCCAACCTGCAACATGTGACAGTGCCAATGTTACCTCGTTTAGTTGGCTAATTAGCTTTTATCCCGCCCATCTCAACACAGATTTTGACACTGGATTACTATTTTTAATTAAATAGACTTGGAGAATCCAACCATGGCTGCCTTGAGCAGATGGAGATGATCATTGTTCCTGCAGCAGCCGATCTATGCATGTGCATACTACTTTCAGCAACAGCTGGAGTGGACAGAGTTGGTTCAACCAGAAGACAATTGATGGTATTGTATTTTGTTCTAATTTCATGCACAATGCTGGCTGCTTGTGAATGGAAATACATTTTTTACGTTTAGTGGCTCACCTCTTTCATAAAAAAACTTCTCATCAACAAAAATATAACATTTGTACAGCTCTTATTATCAAAGATTTATTTTTAGCTTGTTATTGCTCCTCTCCCTCATGAAAAAAAGGTTGCTGACAAACATTTTTCTGTGACGGCAAACCTACAATAAGAGAAGATGTTCATCACTGGCAAGGCAAGTCTATTGTCAATAAAAACACTGCTCCACTGATCCTGGATGCTGGTTAAATAGTTGCACTGATCATTTCTGGACTCGTACCATCCTCTAAGCAGCACAACTGTAACCTTCACTAAGAGGTTGATAGAAAATATCGACTGCTGTGATGTGGCTGTGCAGAGTGCAGCTCTTTAACATGAAGCTGCAGCATCCTGAAGACAATCTGCACGCAGGCTGACGGTCTAGAGACGTTACTATTTGTGTCTTGACTGCTTGAGCCTCTCAGTATGGCTGTCAGTGTGAATCAGTGTCTGGGGGAGGATGGCACTTCCATATGGACTGCATGCTGGTAGTGTGTGTGTGTATGTGCAAGAGCTAGGGGGAAAGAGTATTATATTGATGTGTGAGCCTTCATGTGGAGAAAGAATTAATACTCTGGGGAGGGTCTGAGCGATAGAGGAGCCACGTTTCAATTATCAGCTCCTCCTCCTCGCTTCTTCTTCACACTCACACACACACTCTCATCAGTCCATGTCAAACACATCTGGCCGCTCTATTCAATCCTGTCATTCCTCTTTGAATGGGTCAATATGGACATCTATACGTAACACAGATGTTGTGTATGAACATGGCAACATTAATTGATCTGGGGTTGACATTAAACAGCAGCATCTTTTCAAATCACTCTATTTTTTATACTCTGAAGGTCGATATCATTCTGTGCATCGCTCATTACTGTCATGTTAGTGCTTTGTGTGTAGAGTGAATTTCTTTAATCACACAGTTCATTAAGGCTTCGGTGAGAAACTTTGACTGAATCTATGGCTCCCCCTGTGGTAAAAGTGGATGTATTATCTCTGCTCATTATTCATGTGCATGTTTAACAAATTATTTCTGACAAAACCTCTCATCCTGCTGTCATGTAACAGCTGAGTGTGTAACTTATTGTGGCTACTTGCAGGGAAAATTGTAACAAAAGCAGTTCCTTCTGCTAACGATAAATATATTATGTGATATGACCTTGTGGTAATGTTTACCAGGGGACAGCTGGCTAAACTCTTAAATTCAGATTCCTTTGAAGTTCAGGCCCAAAAAAATCTGTCTGTTAAACTAATAATCAACTTTTTTCCAGTTCATGCCCACATTCCTGGTCAAAAGCTCTGTCTAAACTGCAACACAACTACCTGCCACTAGTAGCCACTGCAGTCGTTCTTAATGACTGCTGCCTTGCTGCCACAGTGCTCTTCAATCCAACATAAACAACCACCAGTAGCACTGATAGCATCTTGTCAGAGCAGTAAAGTTCAAGACTGTTTTGATCTAAAAAACTGGGATAAAGTTGTCCAAAAGCTGGGTCAGGTTTTACTCACATATAACCAAAGCACTAAGTGATGATATTGAGTTTAACAATGTGGCTGTTAACCTGTAAAGAGGATAAAAGGCTTCTGGTGCAAGAAATGCTACCATTAGCCGCATTCTGCAAACCAAACTTGCATCGCTACAGTGTGACTGGGGTTTTTTCTTTGCAGTGTGAAGATGGTTTATAGTGTGTTCATTTGTCCTTAGACTAGTCAGGCAATTTAATTTTGCGTTTATTAGAGGGGAAATAAAGACACAGGCCTAAGAACATCACTAATGTTTACAGGTATTCACTTAGAATTATTGTCTCTGCTAAGTATACAAGTGTTACACAGCAAACATGCAGGGGAGGTGTCTGTGGTAGTGTGATTGCTAGAAATTTTACAAGCAAGTGTAAAAATAAAGCCCAGACACCTTAACCTTAGACCAACAAAATCCATTTAGCTTATCTTTAAGCTGAGGTCAGACTTCATATTTTCATCATGATTATAGCCTGACCCATCAACCCCAAAAATCTGCTGTTTCTTCTCTTGTAGCCATGGTGAACGACAATCAAAAACACATCTGAGACATGTCACGACCTCTAGAGGTTTAGCATGTTGCATTTTTGACCAATAGGAGCGCAGAGCGCCCTGCATGTGCAGCAGTCACATGTGTAACCAAACCACATGGCAAAGCGATAAAAGAATGATGAAGCTGGTGCTGAGAGCTGGAACAATGAGACAGAGGGGAAGTTTGTCAGGCTCTTGCAACAACATCCCTACCTTCGTAATGTGTCACAGAGGGACGACCATGATGGAGAAATGTTGGCGAGACATGGTTGGCACACTTCAGTAACCCAGTGAGCCACTGCCATCAGCATTACCATCATCATTTCATTCATCATAATACTTGGACAGACAAACAAATACAGTAGTACAATAAAATAAAGGGTAGTCTGTCATGTGTCTTGGTTAAATCAAGGCACAAATATATGGCTCTGCTGCCATCTAACCTGACACAGTGATCATTGTAACAAACAAAAAAAGGTGTGGTCTGACCTTAGCTTTGGGTAAGAGTGGACAGCTGTGCAAAGTTTGAAGAAAATCCCAAAAAGTGTTCTTGAGATACAAAAATGATCCTGACTGAAAGAAGGACAGACAACTTGAGAACATAATAGCTTTGACCTCAGTATAGAATGAATAAATCTTATATCTGATGGTTTTCTTTTACTTTTTTGTCACTCCAAGGTATCATCATTAAGCTCAGTGTGTTTCATAGCCAGTTAAAAACCCCTCTCTGGGGCTTTTAGCCGATAAAGAAACTGTTCATTTTGACCAATTTTCCATATCACAGTTATATTACAAAGATAAATACGCCTCAGTTTTACAGCCAAAATCCTGAAATAATTAAACCAGAGAGAGATAAAGTTGTGTTACTGCAGTACTTTGGAGAGAAAGTGTCCTCTGTGTTTGGTGCTGAAGTTGGATCAGAGGTGTATTTGCTCATCCCTGTTCCCACATTAAAGTATTCAGTTACCAGACCTGTTCAATTATTCACATCAACCAATCACTCCACCTATTGAACAGGTGGCTCCCTCAGACACTGTATCACATGCAGCACAATGTGTGTGTATGGATGCAACTGTGCGTGTGTTGTCGTCAGCCTGTCTGCTGTGCTGCCACTGATCTGTGTGCAGGATGACTCTGTTTGTGTGTCTGCTTTGATTGACATGCAACTCTGTGGAAAACTGCAACATCAGACTGAGCCTCTTAAAGAAGAAGTTCAATGTGAAATACTCAGATTTGTTATGCAAGCTCTGAAGTCACAGTGAAACAGCTTTAAAGCATCTTTATCTTCAGCACAGTTATGAGATAAGGGTTATGTAAAGAGAGGGGCTGCTCTTGGCCAGTCTTGCCATCCAAAAATGCAACATTACAGATGTGTTTGATTGTTGTTTCTTTTTCAGCAACTTTATAAAACTTAATTAATCTGTCTTTACTTGTATAGCACTAATTCACAACAAATGTTATCTCAAAGTACTTTACAGAATACAAAATTTATGTTGAACTGCCATTTACCCCAACTGTGGGCTTGGAAAGCAGGACAGAAGGAAATAGAGGCAAACAAGCAAGGCAACAACATCTAATACAACCTCATGGCTAAAGTGCCAATATTAAATATGAATGTTTATGAACAGGAACTGTTCATAAACATTTGTAAACTTCCTGAACAGCCTTGTTGTCTGTGATTCACAGGGACCGTGTGGAGATTTCCAATCACATTCAGTTTGGACTGTCAGGTCAGGTATGGGGCACATGTCCGGACAGCACTAGGGCTGGGCAATTAATCACAAATTAGATTAAATCGCAATATGGTCTGCTGCAAAATTCAGATTGCAGACAGTGCAATATTTCTTCAACCTGATATGTGTCAGAATACCAGATACATTTGTTTTTGCAGATGTTTCATGCCCTACACCATATGCAAGCATTCAAGTTTCTTTTGTGGATTTTTTTTTTTAAATCCTGCTTTTCTTCTTCATGTGTGCTTTTTTTCAAAACAAGAATAACAGAGAAACAATCATCCCCTTCAAAAATAGCAATTTATATCAAATTAGCCGTATGAAACAAAATCGTGTTTAGAATTTTTTTTTTTTTTAATTATTTATCCTTAGTTGAATATATCTAATATGGTGCTGGTTACAATAAAGAATGATTTATTGCTTGTGTTTGTTTAACGGCACATTCAAAGAGGAACCTAAAAATAATAGCACATTAAATCGCAATCGCAATATTGGGAAAATAATTGTAATTAGATTATTTTTGCAAATTGTTCGGCCCTAGACAGCACTTCGCCACATTGACCTTGGCCCTGTACTACTCTGGCCTACTGATGGGCATCCTCCTGGTATGTGCCAGACCCATACCCCATTACTCCAGGTATCCTCCCAGCTGTCCCATCCAGGATGCGTGGGGCCCGGGAAGGCACACCGGGTGCCAGTTCAAAGTGCGGCTTTCAGGTAGCTGATCCTTCATCCTCGCTCTCCTGAGTACAGCCTTGCCAACATAACCCAAAGATGCACCAAGGAGAAATCATCACAAAGAAGTCCAGAAGGGTGTAGGACGAAAGACTCTGACTTTTGACCGTATGCTCAGATCGCCACACTGTCTTGCTCAGGGAAGCTTTCGCCCTGTGTGCAAGTCCAAGTCTGCGGTTGAGCTTAGCCTCACAGTCAGCAGACAGATGGAGTACAGACACAGATTTGATGGCAGCAGCCAAGGCATCCCCAAATGTCTGGATCTTTGTTTTGGCCCAGAAGACATGCATTCCCGAAGCTTCCTTTGGAAGGGCCTCGTACCTCTAGCACTCCACCCAACACCTCAATTCCAACAACAGTTGGTATACTATACCTTTAGTGGTGATCATAAAGAAGTAGGGGTAGGGTTAAATGATAGGGGCAAGTGGTGTACTGGGATTGACCCCAAGGATAAAGCAATTAGCATCAAGCATTTTTGGACAAGACAAAAAAGGAAAAAGGTAAAGAAAGAGGGACAAGTGGCCAAGATATAAGAAGGCTTTTTGGCAATAAATAAATAAATAAATAAATTTCAGTCCTTATAACACACTTTAAAGTTTAGTGAACAAGGATAAAAAAAAAAGACTCCAGCTGACATGGGTCTGTTTCTCGGGCCAAAAACTCCTAAAACTTATTTGTACATAAGACCGATCTTTAAAGTCGATGTATCGGTTGTAAACGTTGGCAGAAATTTCATACCTGCCGATACCAACAATGAACTTTTTAAGCAGACATCTGCTGATACTGTCATCATGATGACAATATTGTGCTTCCCTATAAAAAAAAATTAAAAAGGCAATTGATAGTTAATATAGTGGGTAAAAACGAGTACATGTGTAGAAGTTAGGGAGTCATGTGTGGCAGAAAAGAGTACTATAAAATCAAAAGAAGACACACACATCCCTTGGTGGGTGCTGGATCAAAGACGAACAAGCTTAACCAAACATGAAAATCCTCACACCAAGAAGCTCCCTTTGTAAGATTTATTTAGCAGCAAGTGACGTTTGGAGCCGACATGCTCCTTCTCAGACTTCAGGCAGTCAGAGGAAGATCATGTTGGCTCTAAACGTCAATAATCACTAATTAAAACCTTTGAAGGGAGCTTCTTGTTGTGCAGAATGTATTTTCTTAACATTATTTTTTGTTATAGGAGGAGCACCATGATATCCTGCTATAATGCCTGCAATAATTGATATATTGTGAGAAAATCACATAATTATACACAATGATATCTGCATTATTCACTCAGTTTGGTGTCGGTTTCACCTTTTATCTCTATCTCCTACTTTTCACTGTCCTCCAACGTTATCCTGACATCTTCTTTTTCTTTGGCCAGCTAACTTTAGTTGCTGTTGACTTCAGTGACATCCTAAGCACAGTGAGGAGTCATGAAGTGGTGATGCAGGGAGTCAAATTTGCTGAGAAATTTAATTTCTCAGAGAGATAGTTAAATAAATCAGGACAACAATATTTCAATCCATCATTTCTCTGTAATAATACATTAATAACTATCATACAATAGCTATGATAGAACTAATCAGAACAGGTGAGTGGTACAGGTGCTCTGTAAGGCCAGTCCTTTATCTTGTGTTGGATCACAGTTCAGTGTCTTCTCACATGTTTCCATACTGATAGAGCTTCAGGGCTGCTTTTATGTTTTACACACAATAAGTTACAGAGAGCTTAGTTGGAAATGTGAGATGGGTTCAAGGATAAGACAGCCAGTAAAGAAGACATCCTATACTGTTGTTGTGTCAATAACACAATCACACACCTGTGTAAATCCACGTGTCAACCACATCAACACCTGACACATCCTGTAACACTCGAAGAATGAACTACACGTGATCACACTTGCACTTCTGTGACAGCAGGCTATGAGGTTACACAATCAAAATCGTATTGTTTAAAACTGGTCATGTATGAAAAATTGAGGGGAAGCTTCATGAAAGGTTTTAAAACTACATGGAAACTGGGGTTATCATATTACAAATAGTGGTTTGAGGCGTCAGCTGATTATGTCCGTGTGCCCCATGTACTGAGGCTGTTACAGGACTTCTCACAGAAATATGGAGTAATCACCCTGTGGGAAAAAAGTAGCCGGATAAGAGGGGCCTCCCCTGGGTCATTAAGCAAAATGAGGCATACGTGATAAGAGAGCGTCTGGGGTTCTAGCCCCTGGAAATTCTGAACATGGAACGTTTAATTTCCTGTAATCTGGGGAATATTCAAACAAAAATTTTAATTGAGTTAAGGATTAAAGTTGAGCTACTTCATGCAAGAAGCTCACATTGACACAGGATTTGATCTGTCATTTTAACATGGTCATTTTAATAAAAAACAATAACACAATATGATGAATAGAGACCGGCACTGCTCACCCTGCCAACCTCCTTGTTCTGAGTTGAGGAATCTGTTGATTTGAAAAAGCCACTCTATGTTACCAAACAGTAAACTGAAGTTTTGGTTACATTCATGAATTTCTCATGAGGGAGAAATGATGTCAAAAGTGCCCATCCTGGTTCAGACTGCAAGCTACTCGCAAAGCATTCTGGGATTTAAGTTTACTGCATTATTTGGCAATCTTTTGTGTCCTTGGCAAAAATGAACAAGTTGTGGCGCGCCGGTAGTCGAGTGGTTAAGGCGCATGCCATGTACGCAGGCGACCCGGGTTCGAATCCGGCCCGTGGCACTATTTCCTGCATGTCTCTCCCCGCTCTCTCCCCTGTTTCCGACTCTATCCCCTGTCCTATACTATCGAATAAAGGCCAAAAATAAATCTTAAAAAAAAAAAAAAATGAACAAGTTGTATCTGGTGGTTCTGTCATGATGGCCACCATGATTGTCCCTTTACAATTATAAAAATTAAGAATTTCTCAGGCTTTGAAAACTATTGGAAAAATCTGAGCTAATGTAAGAGTTCAACGAAAATATATACAGTATATTATAGGAGTTTTAATGATATAAATTCACTGAACAGCTTATCTTAACACTGTCTGTTGATGTCTGTTGAGCCGATGTCACTGCCTTCATCGAAAATTAACAGCTAGCTAAATGCTGTTTTCGTTTATTGTGAGGTAAATCGGTCAGCCATAGTGGCCTACGGATCATTTAAGGCATAACAGAGATTTCTGCTCGGACCATAGCTCACCGTAAGGTCAGGGGGCAGGCTAGTTGCTGGAGTGCTTGTCTTTTTTTGTTTTTCTTTACTACAACCAGACAAAGCAGGATCAAACACCTTTCCTGCTGAAAGTGTGTTTTAATTTATATTTCACTTGCCTTTAGTCCTGGATGATTTAAAGAAGCAGACTGTGGTGTCGTCTCTCTCTCAAAGCAGCGACAGTTCATCCCTCATGTCTGTTAGTGTTGTGATGCTAAAGTTTAGTAATGCATCTGACGACAGACAGGCTCTATTCCTGCCAAGTCTGACACAATAAAAGTCTCTAATGCTAATCATCACTGAAGACTTTTATTATTATTAAATTAGAGATTTTTAACCCTAAATTGTCAGTCTGTCATGACATAAATGTGACTGTTTCTCTGGTGGCTTATTAAAGAAAGCTGTAACATAGCAGTCAGAGGATTCCTCCAGTCTGGTCGTAGGTTTTTTTTAAACTGAAACTAAATGGATTTATACGGATTTTCTGTAGGGCAAAAATTAACAGGAATATTCAACATGACACCACAGTTCAGATGGTGGCAGTCTGAAATCAATTAGTCTTTCCTTCTGAAGAACGTTCCTCACTGAGGGGAACTGTCAGATGCCATGAAAATATTTGGTCAACATCTCTTAACAGCGGTACGCTGTGAATGCCTATTGTTGTCAACTCCAACGCTCAGCTCCTTTTCCATGTGTGATCCCTCAGTGTCTACTCATGATTTCTTACTCTGTCTACTGTCCTGTCTTCTAAATTAGGGACAAAAATGCACATTAGATTCTATAAAAGCTAAAGAAAAGAGCTTTACTGCTCCATTTTCTATCTCCTTAAAGCCCCAGAAACAATTAGACAATATTTTTCAAAAGGCGCAGAGAGAATAGCTCCCCACAATCCCCCGTGGGAGCAAAATGTGTTACAAATAGCAAAAGTGCTACAAACCAAATAACAATCGCATGAATAAAATTAAAATGAATAAAATATTTTCTTATACAATCATACTATACTGTATATGTCACTGGAGAGCAGGATAAACTCAAGCAAACAATATCAAGATGATCATTTCTGTTCACTTTGGCAACCTGAAATCATTTTTCTTTGCACTTTTAATTCTAATCTAGAAACCCAACTATTTCCCTATAAGACACGATCATGAGTATTTTGTTAGCTAAAATAAAGCATGCTTAGGATGCAAGTCAAACGAGTCAACGTATCAGCAAAAGTTTGTACAAACAAATTGTGAACATCCCAAGAATCTGAGCAAATTTATCCAGAGCAGACCTTTTCAAACATGTAGCACAGAGCGGGAGATTATCATCAGTCATGATCTCAGCTACTGAAGACACTACCTGGTTTAAGAAAGAGAGGATACATGGGTAGAACAAGCAAAATGAAGATGTTGGTTTTCCTTGCAGAGACTGTTTTTACATTGACATGAATGCGTGCAGCTTTAACATCAGCAAGCAGAAGCTAACACAAAATTAAACCACTACATTCAGTCACAGCATCGTCAGCATAAATCATACTGTAAATTATTCCAGGCAATAACCTGCTCTGTTCACACACAAGCTCGGTTGGACAACGCAAGATTATATTCAAATGCCTTGGAAGATAAAAGTCTGTTCAACCGATACCGACCTTTTTGTTTTCATATTTGTCTCTTGGGTAAAGCCTTGACAAGTTCAGGACTGCACTACATGTGCAAAAGTAGTTTAAAACTCTTTTAGTTAGTAGATTGTAGCTTCAAGGGGCAGCCAATAGTCAATAACAACTGCTGTCATAAGGGACCTTGCATTAAGTTTTACACTGGGGTCATAGAAATGCATTTAGGAAAAACACACAGGACTGATTTTTGACTGTTTGATGCAGGACAATCAGATCACGTACCACCAGACTCATGAACAGTTTCTTCCCAAAAGCCATCCACTCTCTAAATCAGCAACACACACCATAGACACCAGCATTAAAATCCAAGATGTGTGCAATGCAATACTGTTTTTAAATTTTCTCTTTTTTAAAATATTGTATACTCATGCACTTGTATACTGATGCACTTTTTTTATTCTAATGCACTTTTACAGTACCTCAAGTTTTTTAATGATGATTGAGTGTGTCTGTCTGGTCTGTTGAATATGTTTCTGAGAGTGTACTTTGAATGTTCTTTTTAGTTTACTGCTGGGAGGGGCATGTGCAATTTTGTTGTATTTATGCAATGACAATAAAGGTTTCTATTCTATTCTATTCTATTCTATTCTATTCTATTCTCTTGTATGCTCAACTGCAGTAACATGGCAGAGCAACAGTGTGGCCTCAGGAGTTTTGTCTTCTTCAAAGTCTTCAAAGTTTAGGACAAATATTCAGCTCTTTGCACAGAGGAATAAGATAAAGTTTCAGCTTCAAAGACAACACTTGTTGGTATCATTAATTCAAAAATACTTTCCTTAAGCAAGTCCATTCAAGTCTTAAACAAAGCAGTGTATAAAAGCCTTTGTCAAAGAAGAATAACAATCTGATTCATTATAAAAGAATATGTTAGAGCTCTCTGGCAGAGATCTCTAAGAATGACTCAGAATGAGAGGACAAAAACGAACGCTATCGATCAAACTCATTCTTCTGCTAAAAACACACTGAAATGAGTCACACTGTAAACCCTCAGACACCCTGATGCCTCACAGCAGGATCTCATTCAAACACCTGCATGTCAATAACAGAGAGAGAAAAGAGAAAAAAACTAAATGTAGAAGAGCGCTGCTGCAGTCGAACACAGACGTAAAACTGCTGAGAGTAATGTGATTCATGGTTGACATTTATGAGAGGAGAGAAACACTAAAAAACAACTCAAGTCTGAGCCTACCTGATGAACAGAAAATTAATGATGGTTCTTTTTAAATGTTGGATCGATCGTTTAAGTCAAATTACAAGCAAAAAAATCAATTATCGCTCAGTTCTAGCTTCTAAAGAGTCAACATTCACTGCTTTCCTTTGTCTTGATAGTTAACGGCACATGTAACTTTTCATTCAAATATTTAACAGTAAATTGACAGTGCTTGTACAGTGATTTATAATCTTCTGACCACTCAAAGTACTTTTACACTACATGCCACATCTACCCCTTCAGATACACTCTTACACAATGGTGGCACTGGATGCTACGTCGAGTGGCCATCAGTATTAACTAAAACCCATCAACATGCATTGCTGCTGGCAGGGCCACGCTGAACAATATGGGGTTAAATATCTTGCCCAAGGACACTTCAACATGATCACTTAACTGCCAACTCTCTGACTAAGAGAAGACTGAATCTTCCACTGACTTCCACTAAATGTCATACAAATGGTGTTTATACACATGAAGAAAACCTGGGAAATTTCCAGAATTTTTCTAGGTAAGCTTTTCTGTATAGATGAACTTAATTTTTGGTCTGGCTTTAGCCGCACTCTCCCTTTGCAAAAGTCACATTAAGCCAAACTGAGTACATGCAAGAATGGAGCAGACTTTATATAAATCTATATAACGTGACTGGTGAGTGAGTGGTGCATTGAGGCTGTTAACATGCAGGTAGAAAAATCTAATTACTGCATTAGTCTAACTAAAGCTGGGCTTTTACAATCCATATAAACATGTTAGCCTGACTGAAATCTACTGAATTGAATTTCTCTAAGATGAAATAACAAACCTAGATAGGTTGATTTAAGAGTAATTTTCACCTTAAACAGACTGGACTGACATTTGGCGTATGCGCCACCGTCTCCATGCCAGGCTTCCACCCAAAAGTTGAAGCTCAAAGTTGTAGGCAAACATTGGCTAAAAGCTTCAGCCTATTCCTTCACAATGTGGAAAGATGAAAAGAAAAAGAGTTTATTTTAACTTATTGATCACTCAAGGGGTCATACAGAGTTCTTCAGCTGTGTTCCCTCTGTCTCCTGAAGGAACACTATCCAACAAATACTTATATTAGTGACTGTTTTATTCACCTGTAGCTTAAAAACTTCTACCTGACAGCCTCTCTCTTTCTCTCTGCCTCAGTGAACTATATTTCCAGCAGCAAAGACGTCTTTTATCCTCTAATTATATATTTACATCAATATTACCTGGAAAGTGATAAATCTGACCACAGCTTAATCCTCTAGATCACTCACTCACTCGTTGAGCTTTTATCATTGAAGATAAGGCTATTACAAGAATATTAAATGAATTATAGGCCAATACTAATGTACCACGTACGCGCCCTAGTCCACACATGCACAATAATTAGAGACAGCAGGAGCACGCACACACACACAGGCAGCTAGAGGCTTTAAGTTTAAAGTGAAGAAGAAAATAGAAATGTCCGTTTTTAACCTGAAATGTTTCAAAGCTGTCCCTCTTCTGCTGAAGAGAAAAAGCTTTTTTGTGTGTATGTTTGTGTGTGTATGTGCTGCACAGAGTCTGTCTGAGCAGCTCCATCCTCGCTGCCCTACGGAGCTGTTTTTCACTTCACACACGTCATGAAATGGCATGAAACTGCTCACATATGTGTGTCTAGAACTAGAAAATAATACAGCAAATCATTACTCTGCTAATTCTGGGCCTCAGCTTGTCCTGGGCTCTTTATAGATCTGGGGCCCCTGGGTAATTGTACGGATGCCTTAATCCAGTTCAGTTAACAAGCTAAACAGGGATAATAGCAGCTATCATAACGGAGTCAGACATTCTCTCCTTACTAAATCGATTTGCTCGCTGTGCTTGTACACTAGGAAAAGGCAATAGTCTGGTTAGGTACCTGAACTGAGGGGCCTTGAGGTTAAGGCGCCCCATGTACACCGATGGCCCAGGTTCAAGTCCAGCCTATGGCTCCTTCGCATGTCCCTCCCCCACTCTCTCACCCCTGTTTGTGGACTCTATCCACTGTCCTCTTCTATAAATAAAGGCATAAAATGCCCCAAAAACATATATTAAAGAAAAATGTGTCCTAGCTGAGCTATAACTGTGGATAAACTTTACTGTGCATAGAAATATACTGACTGTTGTGTAGCAAGTTAATCAGGAAAGAAATCAGGGAAAGCCTGTCCAAAACTTAAAAAAAAAAAATCTTTTCAGGAATAAATGTGAAAAAAGCCTTAGACATCACTTTAGACCTTGGTAAATATTGAAAAGCCTTTTCACCATGTATGACAAAGACATTTAAACATTTATGGATCAAGCTGAAAAAAATGAAGAAAAATATCTATTGAGTTTGTGAACTTAGATTTCTAAGTATGTTGTTATATATATATATTTGTTTTCAAGATGTCCCCAACAGCTGTGGGAGCTTTTGGCGGACATTTTTCACAATTTGCTGACAATCTGCACACTTCATGATTTATTGATTCCTCATGTAACAAACCACAGATTGCGTTTTTCTGCAGCTTTTCAATAGTATAATTGGCATTTTAAAGAACCAGATGTACCACAATGAATCAAAGATGGGAACAATAAACGCACATGCATCATTAAAACGTCAGGGTGCAGACCTGACTGATTATGATGGTGTGATTGACTGATGGATTTTCTGACGGGTGTATTGACCCATTAAGTGATCTATGGTGAGTCTCATTGGTACTCTTCCTCATTGTCATTACTCTTACTTTCATCTGCTTGCAGAAGTGAGAGCCATCCATTTAGAGGTTTGTGTGTTTCTGAGTGTGTAGGAGGAGATTATTTCTCCTCTGTCAGTGACCTCCTGCTTGCATCTGTGCGTGTATAAATAAGACAACTTAGATATGTTTGCAGCCTTATTTCACCCACTGCAAGCAAGTCAAAGCAGTTGCATTCTTCCTTTAGAATTTCGTATTTTGCATCAGCAGTATCAGGTTTTCCCTCATTTCCAGCCGTTCATCATTGAAGGGGAAACTCGCCCAGGAACAAATTACCCTGGGAGCATTAATGAGCAGAGCCTTCAAGGTGTTAGAAGTCACTTCAGGGAGGCTGGCCTTTCACTTTCCAGTCTATTACCTCCGATTTAGACTCAGATTGTGTTTTGAGCCAAACAAACAGAAGCTGAGTTACAAACACAATCTCCCTCCTCTTCATAGGATTTGGAGATTTAAGGCAGACTGCGCGGATTTTACAGTAACCAGACTGTATTTAGAGATTTTCCAGTCACGCGTGAATCACTCGGAGCCAAACGACGAGGTCTCGAACATAAAGTGGGAAATAATCTCGCGGATTAGGAAGAGAAACACGTGTAAAATTGGCGAAGTGAAGGGGAGGAGAAGACATGATGCGAAGTGACACTTTGCTGGAAACCGTCTGCAGAGACGCGTCTCTCTCCAGCTCAGCCTCCAACAGAGCTGCTATTACATAACTTCACTTCTAAACTCTGCTTTCGGCAAAATCATTTAAAAAGTGGGTGCAAATGAGCCTCTAGTGGTTGTGGGGGATTTTTTTTTTCATAGCATCAATTTGGCCAACAAGTAGCACGGAGACCGGATCCACGCTGTTGATTTAACTTGGGTGGCTGTTTTTGTTTCTTCCACGCGCGTAAAAACAGAAATCATCATTCGTAACTACCGAGATCACGTATGAAAGGATAGGAAGAAAAAGCATAAAATGTGTGTCTTACCTGCATGTTTATGTGTGTGGTGACGGCGACACTGATGGCTGTTTCTGTGTCCTCTCTGCGCGGACTCTCAACCTCTGACTGGCGCTCCTCTGCCTGCGAAGGAATGCGCACACACCCCGACACACAGGCATGGACGCGGGGAGAGAGATGAAGAGGGGGTGGGGTAGGGGTGGAGTGAGAGGAGAGTAGACCTTTATCTTTTACAGTGTAAAGATGTGAGCATAAAATTAACAGGTTAGATTAGTATGTGGCATAGATTGATCTGAAAATCAAAAATATTTTAAAATAATAAGCTTCCCTTCAGGCTGTGCGGACACCGGATGTGTAAAAACCACAATCAAAGCTCACCTAACGAGCAGTAAGAAAATAACTGTAGTGAAATAAGTTGTAAACCATCTACCTGGATATACAGTGCTTAACAAATTTATTAGACCACCTGTCATATTTGTCTCAGAGACCATCCAGCATCATGAAGTGCTTTAACGCAGACTGTCATTTTCAGTGAATTCTCCACGTTTCACCATTTTGACCAGGAATGAGGAATTTCAAACTGAATTCACCCAAATTTTAGCCGGCTCACTGGGCTTCTCTGAGAAGTCAGAAATGAATCAAGCATAACATTCAACCACTAAAACTAAAATTTCTGTTCAGGAATGCAAGTAAATAACTATAATCTGACATATTAACCAAGAAATAATAATGTGCTTTATTTTGTTTTCAGTTTTTTTGTAAATCAGTAAATTTGAAAATTCATGGATAACAATAATAATTATATTTTAGCATTAAAAATATCATTTGGGTTAAAGAGCTTCTACCTATTGGTGTATTAACCATTGCAGAAACATAAAAATGATTTTGGTAATTACCAATGCTGTTAATTTAGAGCAGCTGTGGCATAAACCTTACTTTGGTTAGGGTTAGGGTAGTCTAACAAATGCATTAAGCAATGTATGTAAAAAACTTTCTGACTTTAAATATTTTCTAGGTACATAAGCACTACACATGTGGCTTTGTTGTGCATGTTGGGTAAGTCTTTTTTCTGTACTTTCGCTGTTAGAATTTGGTACAGTACTGTGCAGAACTTTAATAACCTTGCAAAGCAGGTGGATACACCAGTTTCCTTGTTTTTCACTGGCCCAAATCCATCTGGCATGTCAGGTTAGGACTTTAAGGCATGTTTGGGACAAAAACTGAGGCTAAAGTAAGGTGTGTAGGGAGGAGGATTGACACATCCCTGTTCATGCTCAGGATGTCCCTATGGGAGCATGGAAAAATAATCTGTTAATGAAAAAAGCTTTGCACCACCTTCAGGGCTGAGTCGGGGCAGGGCAGGTCACCTATGGTGACATGGCTCTGGCAAAAAAATGCAATTGTTTGACCTTGGTTGGGTCTCTTCAACAAAATACAGTCAATTTAATGAAAATATGTGATGTAAAATAAGTGATTGCATAAATGTTCTCTCTGTGTGGATAGGTCTCTATCAGGCTTGCACATTTGGACACTGAAATTTTACTCCATTCTTTGCAAAACTGCTCAAGCTCTGTCATGTGATAAGAGGATCAGGTGTGAACAGCTGTTTTCAATTCCAGCCACAAATTCTCTATTGGTTTGAGGTCTGAGCTTTGACTCAGCCACTCCAAAGCATTCACCTTGTTGTCAAACCATTGTCAAACTTGTTGTTTAACCATTTTCAAGTAGCTTTTGCAGTATTTCTCTAGTCATTGCCTTTGCTGGAAAATAAATCCTCTCCAAAGCTGAGTTTTTTTGCTGACTGAATAAGACTGTCCTTCAGGATTTACCTATATTTTGCCATATTCTACCCTCATTTTACCCTCCTTTACAGGCCTTCCAGGGCTGGCTGCTGAGAAAGATCCCCACAGCATGATGCTGCTACCATGGTGCTTCACAGTGGGGATGGTGTGTTTGTGGAGTGTTTGGTGTCTGCCAGACAGCGTCCTGTCTGATGGCCAGAAACCCCCATTTTGAACTCATCAGACCAAAGAACTTTCCATGTAGTCTCACACATGCCTTTTGGTGAACTCTAGTTAAGATTTAATATGTTTTCTTTCTCTTTGCCACTCTTCCATAAAGCTTTGACTGGTGAAGAACCTGGTCAAAAGTTGTTGTAAGCAGTCTCTCCCATCTCAGCGGCTGAAGCTTGTAACTCCTTTAGAGTAGTCGTGAGCACTTGCTGGCCTCTTTCACTACTTTCCTTCTTGCACGATCACTCAGTTTGTGAGGACAGCCTCATCTGGGCAGATTTACACATGTGCTATATGCCTTCCATTTTTTGATGATGGGTTTAACTGAACTCTCAGGAATGTTCGGTGCCTTGGACATGTTTTGTACCCATCCCCTAACTTATACTTTTCAACAACATTTTCTCTGAAATTCTTGGAGTGTCCTTTTGTCTTCATGGTGTAATGGTATAACCTTGCAAAGCAGATGGATATGCCTGTTTCCTTGTTTTTCACTGGTGAATCCATCTTGCAAAGCTCCCATCTGAACCATTTGGGCCCAATTAGAAAGTGACAGGACCAATCAGCGGCGAGGGGCAGTACTTTCAGGCACAGTAGAGTCGTGACGTAAACAAGCAGCAGCAAGAGCTGGTGCAGTTATGGAGGAAGAGATTAGTGTGGATGCTGCTAAAGCGCCAGTTTTATCAGAACTTGATTTCTTCAGAAGAACAAAGAACAGCAGTGAGTTGTTTTCTTCTCAAAAACGAAAAAAGTCGAGTACTTACATGTCTGTAGTCGCCATGTTTCGCATTATTCATCAGTAGCTGCGCACACGCAGCTTGATAGTGTTTACGTCACGAGTTTTGTTGCTCTGATTGGCCCATAGAGATGTGACAGACAGAACCTTTACCTAATCATAATCCGAGTTTTTTTTTTTTAAGCCTCTGCCTTTTCTGAAATGTTTCCTATTAAAGCTTTCCCAGATGGAAGAGTGAAACAAATCCATCTGGCGTGTCAGGTTAGTAATGGTAGCCAGGAATACTGATAAACCAGTGACTGGACCTTCCACACACAGGTGTCCTTATACTACAACCACCTGAAATACATTCACTGCATAATTGTTAGACTACTAGCACCAGTTGGCTGGACCTCTGTTGAAGTGGGCCAGCCCCTTAAAGAAGGGGCTGGATATTTATGCAGTCACTTATTTCACCTTACATAATTTTTATTCAATTCACATTGCTTAGTAGAAATCTGTTTTCACTTTGACATTTAAGTTTGTTTTTTTTTGTCAAAAAAGCCAAATTATGTTGGTGGTAAGACAATATTGTTTTATAAGCTCACCCACCTGTGGTATTTGAAAAATAAGGAAATGTTAAGGTGCAATAAACTGCACTTTCTGAAGTGTTCACTTGAGGCTGGCTGCAGAAGAAGAAAAAAAATGCTGATTAGTTCAACACTGAACACTAAAAAGGATAATAGTCATCAACCTAACTTGGTAGCCAAATCTGTGTTCTTGCTGATAGCTTAAAGCTTCTCAGAGCATCGGTAAATTCTTTATGACACCTGGAGGGAATTATGCATGCAGTAATTTTAATGCACTTGTATCTGCCTGTCCACATTTAATCTCACATACTAGAGGACACATCCGCCAATAATGAGTCATCAGATTTAAGCTTAAGCTCTATAAGCAGACTTGAATGCACAAATTTTTTATTTTTTCTTAGTTCTCTGTGGTCACGAAATGGTAATATCTGGACTAAAATATATAGAAACAAGCTTAGCTTTATCCCGTCAGCGTGAGTAATGACAACATGGCAGGCTGAGGTCTGTCCCATCACAGTAACCAGTGTATTTATGTTTTAGAAATCACCAGAAAATGATCTTTCATCGTGAGAAAACAAGTTATGATATCTCAGAATAATGAGATAAACTGGTTCATAAATCTGTAAACCAGCTATGTCATACCAAGATATACTAGTACATAAGTCAAAATCTAAAAAAATACTAAAAATAATTTGTAACTTTGGGACAACCAAAATGATTTATTATGGGAAAATACCTAACATCTGTAAACCTGCTGCTGAAGGCAGGAAGTACTGTAAATCAACAGTTGGGCCAACTTTAACATAGATAAATATGTGATATAGCAATGCATATGTATGCCAAAGTTAGGAATTAATGTCTGTAGATGATCAGTGACAATAATGTTGAATAAAGGCAGCTGATGCTGAAGAACCTTTTTCAACCAATTCATAAACCATATGCTGTGCAACCTGTTGGATTAAGGGACAGGGCATTAAGCTAACCTGCAGACATTTTTGGTTTTGATTTTGATTTTGATTTTGAAATCAAAAAAGAAGTGGAAAACTTATTTGCTAAAACAAGCTTTTCTTAGTCTTTGGCATCTGAATATTGTAAAAAAAAATCAGCAGTCAACATCTATACCAGATAAATTATCAACTGCAATGAGATGCATTTAAGACTTAAAAAGCCTGTTTTTCTTAACTTCTATCTAGCTTGCATACTTGGAGGAGATCTCAACTCTGGGGTAAAATCTGCAGTTTATCAACAGCTTTAGAAGTCTTTAGAAAGGGCATATTAGTAAAAGATTCTTGAATAATTTATTCAAGTAAATCAACATCAGATTAATAAATTTAACCTATTAACCAGGAGATAATGATGAACTTTTTTATTCATTCAAGCCTTTATATCTGTTTCTTCCCCCAGTGATCAATGTGGTCAATTACAGCATTACATGTTAAGAGAGGGGAAGTCCCAATGTGTGTCTTTATGTCCTGCATTTGATTACAGTGATTGTCGTTAGAGTGAGTGGTGCAGAAATGCAATTACAGCCCTGGCGGAGAATCTTTGCACCAGGCTAGGAACTGAATCAATTTAGGTGACCTTGGCTCTCGGTGAAGCTGCTCGGAGCAAAGAGAGAGAGAGAGAGAGAGAGAGAGAGAGAGAGAGAGAGAGAGAGACTGTTGCAAAGATGCTAACAGCAGTTGCAGCAGGTCAAGCGTCCTCACACATGGAGTTTGTTGCATAATGAACAGTAAGAAATGTAAATAGCCTGCAGAATAATGAACGAGGAAAGGCCATCTGTCTCATAAGACTTGCATTTTATTAGCAACCATGGTGGAAGAAAGGTTTTCATATGTTTCTAGAACGTGCAGTTTACTTGTTCATACATTCACAGGGGGTTAACTTTAAAGAAAGCCTGCTGTAAATTCTGTACTTTCACAAGTGGAGAGAGAATTGAACTTATCAATGATGCTGGATGTATGTAAGATTTTCACCCAAGGGGTTCTGATATACCACAATATACAGTATGTATGCTAAAAATATCAATAAAGACAGCCCTTGAACAGTTCATCTGTACTCCCTATATAAGAAATACACATCATGAGGAGAAAATAGATTTTTTTTGTGTCATTTATCATTAAGTTTATGAACCAAAAACAGCCATGCTTGTGATTGTATGCTTTAATCGTGCCATTATGGTGCTTTATTTTGAAGGAACAAGCTTTGTTAACGAGGTATTATGACAATCTAGTTCTTAAAAGGTGATGCCTTGTCATTACATGAAATCTAAATATAACTCTGAAATGATTAATTTTGGTATGTGTCCTCACTATGCCTTTCACATCCTTATAGGATAATGCATGACCCAGAGTTGATTCAACACACATGCAATTCTATAACCAAACTATCTTAAACCCACCACACTGTCTGTGCATACAAATCTCTCAGTTTAATTGAACAGGAGGATTAAATGCCTCAGGAGGTGCAGATAAAGTAGCGAACAGTCTAATGCCTTGTGTTTACTGTTGGTAAAGCCTCTGGTACAATAAGAGCAAAGACAAACAATACTCTCACGCTGAGATTTAAAGTTTATTCCCCAGCTCACTACAATAGGATAAAAATAACAATCCCACCTCAAGGATAATTTTCTTCAAGGGTATTTTTATGTCATAAGCCTTTTTTTTCCCCACATGCACTAAGCTACCGAATTTTCCAGGGCTGCGTGTGTGAACATAAATGGGTAAACTTTTCACCCTGACATTATTCAGACTTTTCCCTGGCAGCCCATGAGTAAAATGTCAACAAGAAGTCGAGGTGAGCTGGTTTGTGAAGGTAATATTCAGAAATATTCATCACAAGTGTGTGTGTGTGTGGGGGGGGGTGGTGGTGGTGGTGGGGCATCTTTGCTGCTACGTCTGGAACTGTTTGGATCTTTATCCGTGATAAAGCTGCGCCGCTGCTTCATATTGCTTTCTGCATTCCAGCTTCTTTTCCACTTGTTTGTTGATACTTAAAATGAATCAAACTACATGTAGCACTGATATTAAGGAGCAACTGTCATCATAAAGTTGGACTTTGTTACAACCCAGTAAGATTTAAGGTTATGCTGTCATAAAGCTTTTTTGAAATTCTCAAAAGAGCCTTGATGAAATGGCCTACAGTTTCTTTAACCTTTGACCATCTCTGCCAGTAACACGTGCTGTTCTCACAGATGCTACTGTCAAACACACACAAATCTTGTGATTCATAATTTTTCTATCATTTATGGGGGTTTTTTTTTGCAAAAGGTGTGGCTCTTTCTACCCCCCTGGAGTGTTTGTGTGTGACTGAGTGTGTGTGTCTGTGTAATTTGGAGCTGATAGAGGTGCTGATGCTGATTGGCTGTTTAAAGAAAGTGCTGCTGCCTGATTGGATGCAGCCATACATCTCAGATTTTAAATCTCCACTGCTGTAGCCTGCTCACCTTTTACAAGCCACTTTCAACTAAGCCAGCATTTGAATCACTGTTTTTGTACCATTAGGGCTGTGTGAATGTTGTCAACTTGTGTATTAAGAGATTTGTTCATTTTTAAAATATATATTATTTGGGCTTTTTGCACCTTTATTTATAGAGGACAGTGGATAGAGTCAGAAACAGGGATGAGAATGCCGGAAAGACATGTGGGAAAGTAGCCACAGGATAGATCAAATCCGGGCTGCCCATGTACATGGGGCACGCCTTAAACCACTTGGCCATTTGTGCCCCAGAGATTTAGTACATTATTGGTGGATTCTGATTATTAGTTTTCTCATAACTTTTGTGAATAAACCATTTTGTAATACTGAACTAGTGGCAGCATTTCAGGACTGAGTAGCCTCTTTTTGTTTTTCCTTATGTCAAAGACAAACTGCTGTTTTAAAACAATCTGACTTGTATCACTGGCTTTCTTGGAGGTGGAGAAAATGGGGACTATATACACTTTGTTATGTCTAGGTTCCCTTAGACTGGGGACATATCACAAACTCCTGCAATAAGAGAAAATATCTGGGGTGGGCTGCATGTATGAATGCAAACAGTTTTTAACCACAGACTTACCAAGAATATTCCTTGTAAGCCCTCTTGTAGGGTTTCTGCATGAAGTGAAGTCTGGTTGAGTCCTTGTATAAATGCAGCAGATAATATGCAGAAGAATTAAATGAAAGAATTAAATATTGAGGGGGATGACATTTGTACCATGCAACTAGTGAGTGACCTGTGGGATATTAATGTATGCAGAGAAGCTGCTCAGCTCTTTCCTCTTTTTAAGTCTTCTTAAGCCTGGTTTATATCTGTGCACTGAATCTTCACCATAGCTATGCCAGAAATACCATCCCTACCTATTATACTTTAGGGTTGGTGAATCAGCATCATTCTGCGACACTCTAAGTGATACTCAGCTGTACAATTTTTCTGCCAGTTCCTGGTCCTGCCATTATATTTTCAGCTTGTTTATGTAAAGGAAACCACTGAAACTGAGCATATTATGTTGGAGTTGCCAATTATTAAGCAGCATCTGATTACGCTGGAGTTACTGCAACAATAAAAGGAATGAAAATATCAGGGGACATGGAAAGTATGGTCCCTGAATCAGCTGAGGGGGAATTTTATGCATTTGTTTGTCCACTGAGAGACATATGGATGAAAGAATGCATGCTGGAGGCTAGCATGTAGATCTGTTGTAAGTAATCTTCATCTAGAGTTCACACAGTATGCTTGTAGGCATTCAGAGACTGGCATACATCAAGCATTATCCAAGCGGACCAATCACAGGGCTTGCAGTCTGCATTGTTTAGAGGTGTTGCACTTCATGGAGGTGCACATCTGCTACATGCATAGGCCTCTGTGTTGGGGTCAGGGACTTATGTGTATGCTATGGCGTATTTGATGTGGAGGCATATATCCCCACATTTTTCACTTCTGACAGTGCGTTGCTTCTTTTGTAAGGTTAAAATCTGATCAGGGAACTCGGGCCAAGACAGGGGCTAGCTGTTCTGAAATCTTTTTTACATTTTTAGATGTGCATTTGTAAAAACGGCTATAGATGAAATTTTTAGGGTTGTTTTTCTTTTTAACTTGAGTGTTACTTTGAGATTTGTACTTTACTACACTTTCAGAGAAAATGTCCTATTAAATGCCTTGCTTTTCAGTGACAGCAGTAGTTCTTTTGTGAATGATTGGGAAAATGATCATGTTGATTGTAGATACGATGTGAAAGACTCTAAGAGAAGGTGGTCACGGTCACAAAGAGATGATAACAGTTGTTCTCTAAGTTCTTTATCGCTAAATTGACTTCAAACAAAGTGGATTTCTTTTAATCTCAAATCTGTCAGCATCCTTGTCCGTGTCTCACATGTTATCTCAATCTCTATCTGCCTCGCTGTTCTCTCTCATCTTGTTTTCCACTTTATCCCTGCCTCGGTCACACACAAACACACAGTAACACACACTAGCTGTCAAACACTTGGTATGTTCACAGCTGACACTGTGCAAATGATCCCATTCTCTCTCAGTGGGTGAGCATCATTTAGAGGCCACTGAAGATGCACAGCACATTAATGTGTGAGTGATGGAGAGAGGAGATTTGCACCTAGGATTGCAAACAAACTTTGCAAAAACAATCTTTTCTAGTCTTCCCTGTTTTCTGCCTTGGTTTTTACCCACAATCCCCAGTTCAATATCTTATTCTTTCTCTAAGCCTTCATCCTAACCATGCAAACACACTCGCACATTAAGTATTCGATTTGTCTTTCTCACAGTGAGAAAGGATAACAGTTATCAGAGGGAACGGCTCAGTAGGACAAACAATCAGTCAAAGGGTCAGCTCTATCTGAACTCCAGCCGCTCACACAGAATAAACATGGTGGAGAAAACAGCTCTGGTTGAACATCGTCTGCATCTGATCCAGGAGGGACATCAGAAGATGGGTGAGTCACTGGCGTTATTTACCTGCAGCTGGTTCTCCCCCAAGGACATCCACCGGGCTGTCTGTGCAGCAAAGGAGCGATAGCATCAGGAGAGCTGGAAACACTGAGGGAGGACAGGGAGATATGTTAAAGCAGGAATCACAGGGGACAGGGGAAACAAAGACAGGAGAACAGGAGCAGGTGTGTGTTAACATGTGTGTGGGTGGAAAAATTACTCTAGTCAACATCAGCACACTGTGTTTACAATAAATATGCTAACAGATATAAAGCTGCAAACAGTTGCCATATGAAAACAAGAGATATAAGACAGAATTAGAATCATGGTTTGTATGCTTTATAAGTTGAAACAGCGTAGTGTTACAGGTTTTGTCTTAGATAGGAATATTGCTCACTTAAAAAGTTAATCTCTGGCTTGCATGAGAGAAAATACAGAATGAGCCTGAGCCAAAAATCAAAGGACAAACTGAAGTCACTTTGATAATAAGTAGAGAGGAGTTCAGGGGATCCCGCTGCAGAATTACAATATTCAGATAAGGTCGAGGATGACTTCAATTAAATCTTTTAAGTACAGCAAGAAAGGATCCACACAAAAAGAACAAAAGGAATACAGCCGGAAATATCCAGGGATACTTCTGTCTGTTCAGTACAAGATTTAAGGCAAAGCAGGTTTAAGCACTGTTCATACACAGAGCAGTCCAAGGTGCTGTACAGAGTTAAAAACAGAACATTCGAACCATTAAGAGATTAGAAAGACTTCAAAATAAAATACAAGATAAGAAGAACTAAATAAAATGACATTCAAATATTAGATCAATAAAAAAATACATGAACTAGAAGAGATGAGTATAAGAAGCTAAGAGAAGTTCAAACTTCTGGGAAAGCAGCTTACAAATGCAGAAAGCCTCAGTTTTTATAGTTTGTTGCACAGAAGAGGAGTGTAGAAACTCAAATCTGCCTCACCTTGCTTAGTTCTGATTCTGGGAATGGTAAGCAAACCCATCCCAGAAGACCTGAGGGGTCTGGATGCTCTTAGGGGACCAGACTACCTGAAGGGATACAGGGCCCTTTCTTACTAAACTAGTATATTGGCTCTTGACCACAGCGCCAGAGAAGAAAACAAGCGTACAGCTTGATAACTGGACCATGAAAACTTTAACTTCATAAAAAGCACCCAACAAAAGGACGACATCAAGTAAACACACTACATGTGTGTTAATGTGTGTGTGTGTGTGTGTGTGAGAGAGAGAGAAGGCGGAGAAAGAGAAACTTACAGCAGTAAAAAAACAATTTTCATGCAGCTTGTCATTTTCTTTGAAAAAAATGTTCTCAAGTACATTTCCTCATCCACTGAATAGGTACATTTGATGCATTTTATTTTTTTCATTCCCCTGTCATGTATTTCATAAGCAAATGCTGTACTTTTTATGCCACTGCAATTGCCCAAAAGCTTTTACTTTACTTTAAGGTCACAACTTTCCTCGTCATGCAGCTCAACATAATAGATTTTTCTTACTCGGGTACAAAATCTCCTTTTTTTATAATCTGAGGAAATTCTCCAGCTTTGACCATTACATGACTACAGAAACCATTCACTTGCCAAAATTGCAACCCCTTATTGTTAATGGAGTCTGGTGGCCCCAGAAAGGTCAGCTTCACAAAACCGTACTTCTGTACAGTGATGCTTCCTGTATCATTGCTCAACACTTGAATACACAATCTGAGCATGTTAGTGACAAAAAGAATCACTTTACTATGCACACCTGATCAGGTTAATTTGCCTTTAGGCCTACTTGGAAAATGTGAATTTATTTGTGTCACTATTGTTGACTGTTGAAGCAATGCACCAGAGAAAACAAGGTTTAACTGAAGCCAAGGATAAAAGATAACTAACCTATTCAACTCATGTGATGACAAAACATCTGACTTGACCTTATTAACCAAAAATCTTTCAATCATGACTTCAGTCCTTTAAATGAACTTCTGTACAGCTTATAAAGTATGTATGAGGCAAATAACACTAGCTTTATGTTTGACTTTAAAAACAGAAAAACAAAAATATTTTTATGCAAATTAAGTTGCTCATCACCAAAAGGTTTAATGTGACAAGCAGGAAAAATCCAAGGATGTATGAGATAAACAAAACAGAAAAATAGAACAAATGGGTTGTTTTTGTATTCTGTCTCTTACTTGCCTCCAAGAGTTTCTCATTGTCTTTAATCTATGTGATTTAGCTGACGCCATGCAGCAATTTTCTACAGTGATTAACACAATACTCTGTTATTACCATCTACAGATTGAAGAGCATCTTCAGCAGCAGAACCAAGTATTAGTATGTTTGTAGTGACTCTTTCTTATTAAAAACTCAATCAGTTTCCAGCTGTCACCAGAGTCATATTATCAGTTTTATGGCATCCAATTCAATTATTATTTAAAGGAGAAATCAAAGTAACTTAATGAGTTTAAAATGAATATCAGCCTGGCAAATTAATGCTTCCAAAGTCAGCATTAGCAAATCTTGCAGCATCAAGTGTTTTTCTACAACCCCAAGGCCTCAACAGAAAAAATAACATAAGGCCAACAAGCTGGAAAAACACTCAAATCTCCTCTGCTAAATAACATCTTTTAAACAAGGCTCATTTGTCTATTGTACATTTGACTGCTTTTGTTCAAATGAGTTAAATTACAGGCTTAAGGTTGTCATTTTGTCTTTTGCACATCAGCTAGACAGATCCCTCCCTCTGCAGATTAGCCACGGCTTTGTACACTTCCTTCTTTTTTTCTACTGTAAAATAATGTGCATGAATCTTTGCCGCTCCTGTCGACTTAAAGCCCATCTCTATGAAAGAAGGAGAGGTGGAAGAAGGAGGTGTATGTGTGTGTGGATGGGGGGGGGGGGGGGGTTGATCATCAAAGCAATGTTAAATCCTGTCTGCTGCCGACTGAAGACGAGAGCGGAGATTCCCAAAGAAAAGAGGCTCACAGTTGGGATAATCCAGACGGTAATTTGCTTTCACCTTTTGGAAGGAGCAGAAAAAGCACACACATAGAGCACATGCATACACACACACATGCAACAGCAGCAGCTCGAGAGTAATTCAGCGCTCAGAAGGATTTCATGTCTCTATGGAGAAGAATGTCTATTTTTAGCAGGGATATAAATAGATCTTTGCGTAGCTCCACTGCTTGCATTCATGTCGCAGCCTTTACTGTATATTAAGATTTCTCATCTCTCTGTAGAGAGATGCACACATCATGCACACATCTGCTCTCCCCTGGATCGTGTATGTTATAGAGGCATGAACAGTTTGCTGGCTTGAGCTGCCATTTGTCTCAGTGACATTAGTGCTGAGATGTGGATCTCTCAGCAGTGACACAAGAGGAACGGGAAAAGTGTAATTGGTAAGAGGTCATCACATTTATCAACACACTTTCCACACAGGCCTCCTCGGACCAATAAATGCACCAAACACATCAAGATAACAATCCACTTCCCTCTGTGGGGGATACTGTATCACAGAGATGGATAGTGTTGTCTACTGAGAACAAAACTAAGATGTTTCTCTTCTGATGTGTTAAATTGAAATTACTAGCAGGTCTACTAAAACAGCAAAAGGGAGGCAGTTGATAAGCACTCACTTCATAACCCGGCTTTAAAAAGTGGACACGACAGAGCTGAGGGACTTCGATGACTTATCCTGGTTGCAGGGCGGAGGTGAGGCAGGGAGCAACTTTGTAGCCGTGGAAACAGTTGCTAAGTAGCGAAACAACGGCATCCCTGGATAACGAGGGACAAAGATGCCATTGTGGCCGGAGGCGAAGTGAAGGAAAGGAAGGAGATGTGCAGAATTTTATATTACGGTTAGGAGGAAAACCTAGTGAATAACTGAGGTGGTGAGCTAACAGTGTGCCTCACAGCGGCTAACACAGCCCTGATGTTTTTTTTTTGTTGTTTTTTTTTAACCTCAGCCACATTGTCACTTCTCTACAGCTCATGCATTTCTAAGAAGCTGTCAGGACTTGTAACTCTCCATCAGTTGCCCTCAGACTTTTCCACAAGTCACCTGATTTCACCCACCTGCTCTTCTGTCTCTCATTCCCACCTCACCCTCCACAGTTTTCCATCAGCCCATTTCTCCCTAGCAAGATCGTTAATGGTTCAGCCTGTACTCTCATCTGCTTTCATGTCACTTCTCCATTTCTTTGACTGTTAAGGATACGGCGGAAAAAAATATTAATTTTTCCCCTATTTGGAAAAAAAAACAAACGTTTTGTAAGCTGTTTGCACAGCAAATTCAAGTGAATGTATTCTATTAATATTATGTTAAAATGCTGATGTGTGCACTCTGTTTAACACCAGTTAGTATATCCTAAGTATACCCTTAGCTTTTTCTAGCGAGCCTTAACATATCCCTGTGGATCCCCTTTTACCTTAAATTTCATGGTTGATTTATTTGAGAAGTATAATCTAAACTAGTAGAGGAAAATGTGTGCAAATTTGATATAATACATGTCAGACCATGTCAATAAAATGACCATTTTAGTAACATAATCATTTAAGTGTATAAAATGTAAAGTATAATATGGAATTAAGAGGGACTGATAAATGAAGAAAGTCAAAACAGCTAGGTAGATGGACATACAACTTAACCTATTTATTATTAGTATTTGCTTATTTATTTCACTTAACAGTGCCTCAGCAGTTTATTGTTTCAGCTACTGGTAGATTTTTTAAGAGAGCACAAGCTGCCTTGGTTGAAGGGGAAAAAAACATCACTTAAAAACCTACTGGGTTATCTGAAAACATGCTCTGTTGGAAACCTGAAAAAGGTGCTCATTAAAAGTCTTCTCAACAACAGAACAAGTTCTATTAGATACGTCTAAGCAACAAGGTCTTTATAGCTTTCTTTCCTCAAAGCAGGCAGAGATAAGCTGCACTTTGTCACCACGCTGGGTACCACTCAGGTTAACAGATTCAAAAACACAGATGTGAGTATGAATGTAAATAACAGTTTGGAGTTACTTAAAAAATGATAGTTAAGCTTTTGATATACTGTTGAAATATCAGCATTGGTTGATGGTCCCACCTGGACCACTTATATTCAGGTGTGATTCTCCCAGGTGCAGCATGCCGCTACTTCATCTCAGCACTGTCTTCCTCCCTCTTTTCCCATGCACATCACCCCTTCACCTCCCTCGCAGCCGCGAAATCTGAGTGACAGAAAACAGGGACAAAGAGGACATCCCATTAATATGCTAATCCATGTGGGGATGACTTCGACACGCAGAGCAGAGTCGGAAGTACATGTGTGCTAACTGTGAGAGATGCTGTGTGGAATCAAAGCTCAGAGAAAAAAAGAAAAGAGAAGGAAGAGGGTGATATGAATGTATTGTAGAGCGAGAGCTGTGGCTTTGTGCCTATGATGAGTTCGCAGAAAGGGAATCCCCACATCCTATCAGCATAAGAAACAACTCAGTGCCTGGAATTCATTGCAATAGAATGAATGGTTTCTGAAATATTCTATGCTGGTGGATCTTGCTGCATGTGCGACTAATGTGTCCTTTCCATGTGCAGCCCTGCTCGCTCAGTGCTGCCATCAATAATCCATGCAGCCTGCTTGTAAAGAGACAGCAGAGCGCTGAGGGTTTACGTAAGAGAGTGCCAGGTCTGAAAATCAGACTGTGATTGACCCTCCAGGCCCTAAATGACTGACATGAGGACAGCAAACCACAATAGCATGGACCTAGATCTGTTGACAGAGGAAAAACAAGCAGCATATGTATTGCACATTCTTGAAGAGAAATATGCTTTAAGTGAAATATGCTTTTAGTGCAAATCTGGCATATGCTGTGAAATATTTCCTGCACAAGCTGTTTGTTTTGTTCCTGATAAGGCCGCCGGCGGTTTGGAATGGGTTTTGAAAGATGTCGCCTGCTTCTCCTCAGCCTCACTGACCCGGGGGGATGAGCGAGAACAACCTGCTCTTTACTCTGTCTCAGTAAATGTACCACGCTCAGAAGAGTCCCCTGCCTCACAGAGAAAGACAGCCAGTGAAAGAGTTTCATTCTACCTTATCTCCCTGGCCAAACTCCCCTGCCTCCAGAAAGCAATTTAAAGGCCAGACAGACAGACAGATAGAAAGACAGACAGACATGAGGAGAGAGACAGTCAGAGGTGGAGGACTGCAGCCTCGTGATAACACTGGAGGGAGAGATCAGGTTCACAGGCCACACCTCAGCCAAGTTTAAGTACGGTAAGCATGCATTTAAATATGAAAGGATTAAGTGCAAATTACATTTAAATCAGAACAGGTGAACAAATTGACTAAAATAACATAAAAGGATGACTAAATTTACCTGCGTCATAAAACAAAACTGTGAAGTACTTTCAGGTTTGGCATTCCTAATTTTCCTTTCCTGCCTTCTCAACATCTACAGGAGTCCTTGCTAACTCAAAGGGCATCTAAGGGAAAGATAGCCTCAGCAATTTACAATCAAACCTAGATCAATGTGATTAGTCAGACTTTACATCAAAACTTTCCTGGGAGGAGGTGGGCAGATGTTAAAGGGTTATTATATATACGTAGCAACATCTCGTCTTGCACACGTTCTCTTTAAGGTTATATATGGTCCATTCCTGCAAATCAAGATTATCCAAAAAGTAGGAACGTGTAGAAGAGAAAAATGTGACAGGTGTTCAAGCTCACACTGTCATTGAAGCCACATATTTTTCCTCCACCCAAGGTTATACCATCTTTGGTGCTGGTATTCTAATGTGATGTCTTCCATCATGGCTGCACTTAACATTCTATCCATTTGTTGCCATTTTCAGGACCCCAGACAAATCAAATTATCAAAAAAAAACAACAAATTGTTAATGTTACTTCTTTACTAGCTAGATGCTACATACTACTTCACTGGACCTCTTTCAACCCTCCCACTATCTCTCAGCTGCTGAAAGATACAACATTCTTTTGCTGATTTTTTTATGGCAAGCTTTTCTCCCTTACTTTACAAACTTAACAGTTTTGCAAGACTAAGCTATTTAACATTCATTGACATCCTTTTCACAACCAAAACAACAGGACACATATCTGAACAAATCTATATTTTGGGCCACCTCTGAAGCCCCAAATATAAAACACATTAACATGATTATTCAATAAGCCTTTTCAGTCTTGGATGCTCCTCTTTTAACAGTTATGGTTTTGTTTAAAATGCCAAATCCTGTGTTAGGTCTCAATTAAATATAGTATATTAATAAATATTCAATAAATATAAATATATTTATAAAATATTGAATATAATTTCTTGATTGCTGTTTAGCATTCCCATTTTTCTTTCTTCACTCTGTCTTTAATGTGTTTTTAGGTTGTTGTTATTATTGTATTGTCATTGGATAAAAAACCTACACATTCTACATTAAATGATATTGTGAATAAACAAAATCTGAAAAAAAAGGAAGGAATAAAACACTAAAATTAAACTAGAATATGATGAAACTAAGCATACTGCACACACATCAGTTAGTTTTTCTGATGTCAAACTCGGGTTAAAAAACGTAATCCCAATCGTTACTTTGCCCCAGGTTTTCATTATAAAAAGGTAGTCAGTCTGGCCAAGTATCGTGTGACGTCAGGCCTTTTTATGGGCACATTTCGAATTAAAACGACATTTCTGGTAAAAGCTTGCATTAGCTAATAAGTTTGAAGTTGGTGAGTCGAAATTATATCTTATCATTTGTGTACAATATGTTTCACGTTAAACGACACTGAAGATTCATTTACTACTGTGCGTTGATAGCCAACATGAGCAGATCTTCCTTTCTTACCTCACTGTTTGTTCTAGTGAAATCGTTACCTGATAAAAGAGACCGGTGTGCTTAATTAGCTAACGTAATGGCAGCAATTTGTCCGTTATTGCTGTTCGGCACATAAGCTAACATGCTTGCTAGCAAGCTAACGCAACTGATGCTACATGAGCTAAAAGTGATGTAAACAGATGACATAATGTTAGTTTGGCAAAATTTCTACTGAAAATAGACCACTCCTGTATTCTCAAAAACTATTTTAAAGCCCCTCGTAACGCTCTGAAATACTCTACTGGTAAAAATAATAATAATAATTTAGAAAAAGTATTTTTCATGTCTAGTTTGCAAAACAATGGAAATAATTTTCAAAAATGCCATCACAATTAACCACCTTAAAATGTAAAACATAGTGTTAAAACCTAAATATGCCGTTTCCCATGGTTTTATAAAAATGTTGCTTTGAGGGGAGTAATTCTAGCACTTCAGGATCTTGTTAGCACAAAAACATCATACTTATCGGTCCATTTAACTCACAAAGAACTCATGCAGCCACACTAAATGTGGTGAAGAACAGTACATTACACATTTAAAGTGCCTTTTGGAAAGATGGAAGTAATTCAGTGTAAGTACCAATATAGCACTTTGTTTTTCTTTCCACCTCCACCAATTTAATTCACTCTAGAAATAATACAGTCTTATTTGTTTATATTGTTTATACTCTGTTGTTTCTTTAGTATCTTTGTCTTAATGCCTCTGTGTTTGTTATGTAAAGCTCTTCAGATTACATAGCTGAGAGGGTGCATACAAATAGACCTGTCTTCCCCCCTTGTTATTATGTAACACCTGCTTGTGTTACCACTGCTTGAATGAGTAGATTAAAAAGAAAACTAATGCCACGGATGATGAAGAGAATGGAAAGTAATTGCCACTTTTAGATTAGATGTGAGTTATACTGTCAAAACTTGCTATGTTTTGGATCATATACAATAAGAACTAATTGGAAAAAGCACAAAAAAGGACATTTTCATTGCTACAAAGTTTGCCCCAGCTAAGCTACGCACTTGTTTCAAACTTTATGAAGTTTTGATGCAAAGGCATTTCATCTGACTGGCCTTATTGTGTCTAAATCTGCCCTGAGCATTAAGTATAACTCATAATTACAGCTCTGACACCACTCATCTTTCTGGAATTGCAGTCTAAAATTGAGGCCGATTTAGAAGCGGAAACCCCAATAACAGAATGCGTCTTTGCTCTGTTCCAGGAAGTAATTAATTCTAACCTGGGAGGCATTGGCTAATTAAATACTGAGGCAGCTTAAATGGCTGTGCCGTCTTTCTGCTTTATCGGTCACTTCCTGAGATGACGGTCCCATCTTCATTCTCTGCTCTGCATCTGAAGAAGTGCACTCTAAAGCTCAACCAGATTAACCCACAGCTGCAGATCATTTCGTTTTAGACATAAAATATAGGCTTGAAGCACAAAAAGTAATCTCCATGTAGACTATAGCTCTGTGTGGACATATTACATTTAATAACACACAGGTGATGTTAGATGTGAGTCAGCATATATTTTACCTATAAGATATTTGCTAGTGAACTCATTATATCTGTATTTTTTTACAATAATAGATGAAATGTAACATCTGAAGTCATTTTAAAAGCATCTCTCAACCCACCTTTCTGTATGATTACATGCAGCAGGGATATTCTAATCATTGTTCTAAGGTTCTGTGTCTACAGGTAGGACTCACAACCTTAGTTTCAGAGTGATTCCCACCAGCATTTATTGTTCCTAGATTACAAAAGATGACTTGTGCTTTCCTTGGTAGTATCCATAGTGTCGTTCTTGAATAGCTATGTGGGCTTCATATTTCCTTCCTTCAAGGAAATATCACCAACATGAAAACGGTGTAAAGGAATTCTGTCTTGACATAGGCAGGAAAGTTTAACCTTAAAAAGATTAGTTGGATTGGTTTCTCTTCCACAATTATCAGAAGTCCCGCCCCTTCTTTGTTTTTATTGGCCTGTGAGGGAGAAGTGACATTGATGAACTCAGCATGCTTCCAAAAGTAGAGTGGTTTCCAACTGAGTGCTGTGAGCACTACAACCTAAACAGCTGACCCTGAGGGTGTTTTTTCCACTGGACCGCTGCCAGTGCAACAAAGAATAAAAAAATGAATTGGCATTTGTGGACACAGGCCCTAAAAGTGGACTTTTGAAATACAATGTCAACATATCAATCCCAGAATTTTTTGAAGTTGGAATAACATCTTGGTAATACAGTTCATGACTGATTTACTCTTGCATGTACACGCTGCAATCAGACTAGAATAGTTCAAGTGCTCTGCACATGCTCAAAAGACTGTGGGCCAGGACTTGACCTGGAAGTTAAATAGCATAAATACCAAGAGTAGCAGGAATCACATTGTTCTCTGCCTTTAGTTATCACCGTGAAATAAAGGTACATCTAATTTGTACTAGAAGTAAGCCATAGGGTGCTATATGAAATGGACAGAGCTATAGTTTGTTGGTGTGTTTGTTTACCATTCTGCCAGCTGCCTGCTAACTTTTTAGTAAAATCCACAGGATGGTCCACAGTAACAAGCTGAAAGCGGGCACAACACCAGTTACCGTAGTGAAGGTGGATGTGCCCTCATCGATAAACTGCTTCTCAGGCTGTGCATGTATACAGGTACAAGGACAGTAGTCCAGTCAAATATCCTATTTGAGCTAGCACAGTAACTTGTCTTTACGTTGCATGCAAATGTACTGACAGTGTTTTGACCCCACTTTGGGAACCACTGATTTAGTCAAGACAAACAGACACAGGTTTTAGGAATTATGAAATACATTTATCTAATGTGTTTGGAATAAATAATAAATCCCCTAAAATACAATCCTCTTTTCCTGTTCCATGGAAACAAGCTCGGAGTCCAAGCCTTTACAACAGATGAATATGATCTAACAGAAAAGTCTGGGATTATTGTGACAGACAGTCAGGTTATAATCTGCTCTGTCTACTCTTTGATGCTTTTAGCCCTGATTCACCCAAACCTTAAGAGGAAAAAGTCTGGTTTAAGACATTTGAAATCAGTAAATGCCTGTTTAGGGAGAAAACAAACTGCAAAATAGACAAAGCGGTGTTGAAATGTTCTAAAAGCTGAGGTATCCTTCATTCTCCCTCCAGACACGAAACAAACAGCATTAAACTTTAAACTCCTGTCACATTATGTGACTTTTAAAACTCTGCTCTCTGTACAGTTTGGTTTAGTCAGAGCCAGATGTGGCTGCCAGTCAGATTAAAGCTTTGTGAGGATTATAACTGTCTGATTTCACACTACCTTCACCACTAAAAGCACACTGGATGCTGGCATGGAGGTTCATGTCTCTGGTGTTTCTGTCTGCATGCTGCGTTAATGCTTTGAATATTCAGCAGTTTTGTTTTGGGCTCACTGACCTGCAGACTCTAATGACCGCTGCCACAAAATCCCTGCATGTGCTTTGGTTGAATAAGTGAAAACAACAGCAGTGACATGTCCTTGACACAGTCCTGTCCCTCTAAAGAGATTATAAGTGCTGAGGATCTGATGGGTGAGGTCCATAACGTAGACCATAAATAAATCCACATCCACACTGATTTATTCTGAGGGGAAGATGCCACATAAAAACTGGAGGTTAATTTTATCAAAGTATTTTACTAATATGACCTGACATGGGAGCCCCCTTACTTATTCAAAGAATAAAAATAATAGAACAAGAGCACCACCTAGTGGCCATGCTTGGTTCTTACAGCCACTCTTTGCTTGTTGCTTTATGCCCTGGAAAAAAAAAACCCTCAATGAACCCAGAATGCTTCAGAAAAATACTGTACATTTTTTCTCCATGTCTATCCCTGCTTTGATCACTCCTAGTTTAGTCTGTAAAAAATGTAAAGCACTTAAAAAATATTTATAATATAAAAATGTTTTGTAGATAATTACCCAGTGTCTCAACAATCACTAGAAATGCAACCTACATGTTAAGGCCTGCTGACATTATTAGATTAATTTAAGTGTCTTTTATAGCAAGAGCAAAGAAATAGACTTTCTTCATTTTGGGGCAATTAAAATAAAACATTCATATTGTTGTTCCTGCAGTGAAAAGGGCAACAAGAAAAAAGATGTGGGAAATGCTGAGTGACTATTTGACATCACTACCCAAAGTACATTTCCCAAAATGGCAGCCTGCATATAAGTTTTAGAAATCGAGTGTGCTTTTATGTACCAAATACTGCACACAAAGAGACATCAATGTTAATCTATTGGGGATAATATCTAGATCCAGTTCTCTCTAATGCAGTGGTTCTCAACTGGTTAAGTCACAGGACCCACTATCAACTCCTCAAGGAGAATGGCACCCAGTTTTGTAGATCTTTTTGGTCACTCAGATATATTTAATTAAAAAATAGTAGAGCTTGGGCCTAAGACAGTACCAAAGATGTGCCAAAACAGAGAGGAGGACAAAACATGCATGTTTAAAAAGAGTCTCATAAACAATTTGGCACATTTTTCCCCCAGGCACACATCCACGACCCACTGAAATGGGCTTCGCGACCCACTTTTGGGTCCAGACCCACCAGTTGAGAACCACTGCTCTAGTGCACTCATTCCCAAAGTCTGGGTCAGGACCCACAGTTGGGTCACAGCAGTGTTTGTCGCCTAAAAATGACCAACTTTTTCCACAAGAAAGACTATACGAAGACTAGCCAAAAATAGATCTGTGATGACTAAAACTAACTAAAAGTAGGTTTAGTTTTTGTCAAGATGATTAAAACTAGACTAAAAAGTAATTTATTTATTGTCGGACATTCAAATTCCATGACATTTCTCCACTGTGAGTAAATCTGTCGAAATACAATGCATCTGAATCTCTGCTGCCTCTCAGCGGTAGAAAGCAGGGACCCCAGGTTTGGCAGGGTGGATAGAACACACTACCACGACTCAGTACCGGACCCAGGCAAGAGCATAAACACTTGGACTAAAAGTAGAGACTAAAATTTGAGGACTTTTGTATGGACTACAACTTGATGAAAATGTTTGTGAGTTTTTGTCGACTAAACCTAGACTAAAACTATAAAGGGTAGAAATGACTAAAATGTGACTAAAACTAAAAGGCAATCAATCAAAAGACGAAGACTAAAACTAAAAATAGCAAACCAATTTAACAATGGGGCACAGGAGATTTTTGGGTTGCCAAATGAGTTGGTCAGAATCTCTTAGCTACAGTATTTAATGTGACATTTATGTCTGCAGCACATATTACAGACACCCTCCCTTCTCCACCACGATAAAAAAACAAAAAGGGCTCAACCAACAACAGGATGGCAAAAGAGCTCGAGTCACAGTTATTGATGCTTAGCAAATAAAAAGAAACACTGTTCCACACTGGACAGCCACTAAGGCTACGTTCACACTGCAGGTCTTAATGCTCTGATCTTTTTTGTTTTTCTGTTCACATTACAGTCAACTTCCAAAGGATCAGATATGCATCTGAACCACATACGAAGTGGCCTGAGCCTGATTTGAAACAGTCAGATTCAAAGCGACTTGCACTGTTCACACCGTCATAATAAAACATCAGATACAAGTCACATGTGAGCATAAAAAATAAGATTCAGGTCCCTTTTAACTGCAGTGTGAACATAGCCTAAGGACCCAAGGGGTCGAACATGCAAAGAAAGCCTAAGTGACAGAGGAATAGTGGTTTCCTAAACAGAAAGTGCAAGGTCAGGACCAGACTGAGGCTGGAATTAATGTTATCATAGCTAGCACCAGCCTTGAGCCCAACCAAGCAGCAGAACAGTGCAGAAGCAGACTTGATAAAAAATAATGTACGGGATGCAAGATTAACCCCTTAAAGCCTGTTGTATTATATTTGATACATACTTTTATGATACCTCTATCTAATCAATATAATCAATAAATTACAAAAAAAATACGGAGTACAATCTGATAAATGATAAAAATGCCCTCAAGTGGATTATCAGTTACCATAAACACCTAATGTATCAAATGGGATACAAAAAAACGTAAATTTTATGAAAATTTGGATTTTAGTAGAAAGTGAAATAAACATTTCAGTTCCAAAAAATTAGAATTTTCTGTAGAGTTCCCTTTTTGACCCATTCATCAAAACTTCATTAAGTGTGGGTAACTTACCACAAATAGGTCTCATCAAATTGATTTATTACATTTCAATAATGGTTTGAACTCTAGCAAAGTTACATTTTCCCACAGAACGGTATCAACCGTTACAGCCTAATAGGTACATTTTTGTACAATTACCACTTTTTCAGCAGAATGCTTTCCCTCAGTTCCAAGTGAAAACTACTTTCAGAACAGGAGGCAATGAGTACCAGATTTTAGTGCTTTAATGGTTGCTTAATTGCTGTACAACTTTTACTTTTCTGAGCCCCTTTTTCATCCAATCATATACTATGGAGCTTTTCTAATTTCTTAATACAGCTGTGTGGAGTCAAACTAAATTCAAATTTCCTTTTACTTACTGTGCTTTCATTTTTTCCTAGCCATTAATGTGAAATTGCTTGATATAAATTTGAAAAACTTCATTTCATTTTGCTACTCATATAAACCAGAGACTTTAATATTTTCATTTACACCTTTCCCCCTCCAACTATATCAGGTCCAAATTAAATAAACTCTAGCTTCATGAATAAACATTGATACACTCACTGTAAGGCCCTAAAGTCAAAGCATAATTTCATAAAGACGTGCACAATTTTACAGGGAATCTTCTGACTGACTTTAATTCGAGAAATAATTGACTCAGTTTTTGGCACAGTGGATCCCAACCCTTTAACTTTGAAGCCTCTAGGATCCACATGAAACACTGCTGCCCAATTAGCATAGGTTGTAATTATTTAATATTGATCGACCCCAATAACAACGGCCTACGCATGTTATTACCATGTTTTGTATAAACCTCTGTAGTGCTATCAAGATTTAAGATAGGTCTAATTTTGACAACCTCAGCAGACAAACCCCTGCAACCACCAAGCTGGAATTTCCAACTCACCTAAAGTGTGCGGGTTTGGGGTGAAGTGTTTGATCAGCCCTGTAAATGTTTAAATTGTGTTTTAGTTTATTTCTTTGGACTAGAACAATATTTTTGCTGACAGACTTCAAAATGACAGTCATATTGGAAACATCTTGAATCATTTATTTTGGACTGAATCAATGAATACAAAAACATTTGGGGTGGGTTGGCAGTGTGAAACCACAGGAAGTATTTACAAATACGATATCTACAAGAAGGAATGGGATGCTTGATAAATGCTTTTCCAAAACGGGCAAAAATAGAGACAGAAGTGGAATTAACAAGTGCTGGAATTTAAACCAAGCTGTTTGGACTTCAGCTTGCCACTTGAACGTCAGAGTCAAAGCACTGAAGCCTCATTACACAGATGATACCACTCATACGGCCGCCTGGAAATAAATGTTGAAACTACACCTTCCACCTTGTGGTGTCAGAAACCTCAGAGTGATCATCAAATGCAGAGCTACCTCCAGATCACCCAAGTGTCCCAGTTGACGGCTTTCTCTATTCTCCCTTTTTGGTTCAGACATACAACTACTTAAGAGGCCTCTTCATCGATTTTCGGTGCCAAGTAGTATTTGACATGTCCCATGTCAGCAATCTTGTACTCCACCACTGGAAACAACCAAAAAATACAGTTAGGCCACAATCTTTGTAACACACAGATGTATCAGTACTTGAAAAAAATATGAATGTTCTCACCGAGGGGGATGTCAGCAGACATGCTGAGGGTGACTGTCTTTGACAGCGGCGTGGCCTTGGTGAAGAAGTTCAGGTAGTTGAGGGCGAAGATCAGTTGGACAGGCTCATTCATCTCAATAGTGACCTGAAATCAGAAGGAAAAGACACAATTGTTCAAGTATGCATCATCACAAAAGTGAAACTGGAGTGGGGTTACATTTTATAGTTACTCATAAAGAAACCCTTTTACTATTTTAAGTTTTTGTCCAACTTAAAGTGGCTTGGTTATTACATCTTATTTAGATATTTGAAGAATATGTTGATTATAGTCAAATTTTTTTTACTATATGATAAGCCCCATGCACAAAGAAGGCTTGGCCAAACCTCAGTCTACATGCAAAAGCTTTATGAAATGTGCAGGTGAGATTCAATCAAAAAAATTATACCACATTGTCTGGTGGACAACCTTAGTCATAACAAAAATCCTTACTTAATATTTACTTGACAGGCATCAGTATTTGGGTGAAGGGTTAAGTGCAGTTTATACAGATAATAAACATCAGGGGATGATGGTATAGTTTAACTTGAGCTCTGCTATGCTTTGATTCCACCTTAAACAGTCTCACTTACTGCCTCATCCTCTTTGTCTACATTGCTGGTCTGGGACAGCTTGACGTTTCCTGTGCCCAGCTCTCCAGTGGCAGAGAACTTGACTCCATCCTTGGCGCAGGAGATCATGACGGCGTCGCCAATCTGGGACAGGTCACGGCAGATGCGGGCAAACTCCCCAGAGGGCATCTTCACTACACAGCTGTACTCCTGCTCCTGAGAAGGAGAGGCAGAAGTGGGTTAGGAATTGTGTTTTTGATGAGAATTGTTTTTAAGACGAGGACGGTAGATTACTTACTGGAATACCAAGCTGCTCCACATCCAAGTCCATCAGCTTCATCTCATAATCTGACACTTTCTCCTGATCTATAAAAAAAAAGAAAATTAAACATCTAGAGAAGTTGAACAACTTATTAAAAACTGTCTTCATGATAGAAATATGGGGAATATACTTACTGAGTGTCTCAAACACAAGGGCAAGTGTGTCTGCATTGTCTTCTGCTCTGAGGGTGATGATGTCTTCATTTCCCGCACACTTCAGGATTTTTGACATGCTGTTGTAAAATAAGGTAGAAGATTACTACTCTACTAATAATGATAACTGTAGAAAGCAGGCCTTTTAGGTGATAAAATATAAACCTCTTCTTAAGAAAAACTTATATTAGCTTTTCAGATTGATGTTTGGATGTAAAAAAACAAAAACAAACCAAGCTTCACAGCACAGTATAAATGAGTGCTACTTCCTTTTAAATGTAGGAATTAAATGCTTATATTTTTTATTAGCCATTAGAAAAAGAAAGTGAAACAATAGTTGATAAACAATTTATTTTAAAAAATGCCATAGTCATCCGTTTATGTTTAGTTCAAACTCTGAAACAATCTTTTGTCCCCAATTCAAAGTACAGCTTTACTACAGGACTTGTGTAAGAATCCTCCGATTTTAAATACTAAGTTGACGAAGTTGTTTTAAAGGTGGTTTGACTGCTCAATTACAGTAAAAACACCGCTAAAGCACCAGTGCAACTCTACAAAGAGCGACAGAAGAAAACCGGAAGTAGGAATTTCCCGGGTTCGACAGCAACTCCCGCCAAGCTTTCATGCAAAGAATTTGGCGCTAAAATGACGTCGCGATGTAATCGTTAGGTCGCTTCTGCCTTTCAAATGGCTCAAAATGTCACCGTAACACAAAGCACAACCTTTAATTCAGAACAAATCTAGTTACGTGAAAACTAGTCAGAGTTGACCCTTTAAAACAGACTGACATTAAAGAGTTAACTTTGAGCCGGTGCAGGAGAGACATGCCCGGGCAACTCCGCCAAGATGGCCACCCTCTTTGTAAGTATTAGACCATAACTTTTGAGAGGGAAAATATTCCATAGCGACTGTTTGACTTAATTTAACGTGAGCTGTTTGAGACAGACATACAAGACCTTCTTACAAACAGAAACTCAAATGTCTGTATATCGTTTTTTGCACTAGCACAACATTTGCACTTTGCAGCTGACAAGCTAGCTTAATTAGTCAGCAGATACGCCAATCCACCGTGAACAGAATTGAAGAACAAGAGAATCTAACAGCATTTTGGTATAGATATATTATTTTTTTGGTCTACCTGCTGAGGTTGACTCCCATGGCGAGGTTTCTGTCACAGCGGTATGAGTCGAAACCATCATGTCGCAGGGTTAGCTGGACCAGAGACACATGAGAAGAGTCCATGCTCTGCAGGGAGATACCGGACGAGCTGACATCCCAGCAGGCTTCTGTGATCAGATCCTTCAGAGCCTCTAGCACCTTCTTCAGGATGGATCCCTGGACCAGGCGTGCCTCAAACATGGTTGCTGTTGAGTTGTTTTTAGTCTGCGTAGTTTCAAACGAAGGTGACTTTTGTCGTCTTTTGGGTAACTCCTTCAAAGTGGAGGCTGCAGTTTTTTGTTTTCAACACAAATGAAGAGATAATCTGCTCTTTAGTTCAGTCTTTGCTTTGTTAGCTAGCAGAAACAGCACGCACACACCGTTCTCGTCACCGAGGAAAGATGAAAGCAGTTAGCGCGCGCTAACATCAGCATTTAAAGACTCTGCGTCTTTGCGTCACATCCGTCTTATCTCGCTCTTAAACGCTTATGAAAGTGGGCATTGAAGTCGGCCATGTTGGAGAGGACAATTTTGGAAAAAAAAAATGTGTTGAATTAGCTGAATTAATTAAAATAACGTACAAAGGTTGACTTAAACAGGCGGTGATGGTGGTTATTTCAATTACAAACCGTAAAGGTTGTAATTATGAAGTAGTAGTCTATTGTAGTGCAAATAAAATGCACAAAGCAGGAATTTAAGTGGAATATTATTACACTCCTTTATTTCTCTTCTTTCATCTTTGGGTTTCGATGTTGGTGGACATAACCCAAGATGTATAGAAGACAAAATAGGTTTAAAATAATTTTATGGAATGCAATCATTGGCTTGAGGCAATAAAAATATTGTTTATACCTTTCTATTAAACACATTCATTATGAGATGCTGATTAATCCCCAAAATATGTAAACTTGGGAAATTTTCATGCAAGCCATTTAGCTGCCATTTTGAACTGTCTGCCATCAGACATAACATTGCCATCTTAATCAGAATTAAATACAAAACAGTAAGTTGTTAAATGTTTGTCTTATACATACCAGTCAAAAGTTTGGACACACCTTGTTATTCAAAGGTTTTTCTTTATTTTTTTTTATTATTTTCTACATTGTAGATAAATACTGAAGACATCAAAACTATGAAACTGGAATTATGTAGTAAACAAAAAAAGTTCTAAACCAGAATATGTTTTATATTTCAGATTCTTTAAAGTAGCCACCTTTTGCTCTGATGACAGCTTGGCACACTCCTGTCATTCTCTGAATCAGACTTATGAGTTTGTCACCTGGAATGGTTTTCCAACAGTCTTGCAGATGCAGACCACTTATTAGCTGCTACCTTCACTTTGCAGTCCAACTCATCCCAAATCATCTCAGTTTGGTCTAAGTCTGGTGTTTGTGGAGGCTAGTTCATCTGATGCAGCACCCCATCACTCTGTTTATTGATCAAACAGCCCTTACATAGTTTGGAGGTGTGTTTTGGAGTTATTGTCCTGTTGAAAAATAAATGATAGCCCCAGTAAGTGGAGGACAGATGGAATGGCATGTCCCTGCAGAATGCTGTAATAGCCATGCTAGTTGGGAGTGACTTGAATTTTTTCACCAACAGTGTCACCATCAAAGCTCCTCCTCCAGACTTCACGATAGGGTCCACAGGCGTACATAGAAACCATCCAGCCACCTCTTCTGCATCTCACAAAGACATGGCAGGTGGAAACAAAAATCTCAGATTTGGACTCATCAGACCAAAGTACAGATTTCCACTGGTCTTATGCCTATTCCTTGTGTTTTTTTTTTACCCAAGGACTTCTGTTCTTCTTGTTGCTCTTCCTCAGTAGTGTTTCTTTGCAGCCATTTGACCATGAAGGCCTGATAACTTGGGTATATTCTTCACACATCAGCAGAGACAAATTATAATATAAACAATAAAGTGCAGAATAATTAGAGAAAACACAGTGAACCTTTGATTTGTTTTTATTGGGGAGTGCTTGCTTTGACTCTTGGTGTCACTAATCACACAAATGTCCTCATGTTTGTGCACACATACAGATGTATAAAAAGATATTTGCTTTTCAAACTGCCATTAACCCCTGAGTATAAACAGATTGAGGCCACTTCAGAACAGGGTCATTTGACACATAGTGGGGATAGGATGAATATCACAAGATTTTAGAAAAGGAAAAAAAACATTGAAGCAGAGAAGCATTCTGGTGTAATTAGGAATCCATCACAAGTTACGGCAGGAATATGATCTATACAGTGTGTGGACGGTTACAAATTTGCTTTGGACTAAATTCAGGGGCTGTAGTCTTTTTTTTTTACACTGTGTTCAAAGACTATCAGACAAAATGTAGTTGGCAGCCATGGCGATGACTGGGGCTCCAGTTGGGACACCGGGGTAAGGACCGCTGGATCCTGCGATATCGACATGGGAGTATGGCAGAGGCCTGTCAGAATCCACACCATGCTGAAAAGAAAAATCAGTGTCAAGGTTAATGGTTACTTGTCTTTATTATCAACTCTCCATACTTGCAGATTAATAATAACTAATTGTGATAATGTGCAAGCACCTTGTCAAGCCCAGAGGCCATGATGAGGAAGGCTGCAGGGGTCTGATGTCCTCGAGGGGTTGCAGAGGACGGCAGGTTGTTAGACTGCAGAATATCCTCATATTCAGACTTGCCTTTGTGGAACTCGTAGTCCTCTCGTCTGATCATTGACACCTCAAACACGTCACCCAAAACATCTCCAGCTGCACAAAAGACAAACAAAATCACTTGCCATTTGCTTTACACAATAAAAAGGTTTTAGATGGGGTTTGAAGCATTTGATTTGATTCAATTAAAATAGGAACTCCTGCTATTTAAACCAAGGTAAACATTACTAAGAATAACAGGCCTACATACACTTGTTCTTGCCAAATGACCTAAAACTATCCATTATTACAACGGTGTATTAGGGCCACATTTAAAAAAGAAAATAAAGAGGATCTGTTAAATTTTAAGAAAAATCTTGAAATTCTCAAATTGAAAAAGTTGTTAAGTTATGAGAATTTTTTTTTACTTTAAAAGTTGTGAATGTACATGAACCAAAACTTAGAATTTAAGATTATAAAGTAAAAAAGTCAGAAATCAAACCAGTATTTTCAGTTTGGTTTCTTGTATATTTTTAACTTCACACTGTTGTAAATTTATGATTTTTAAAATCTTAAAAAAAGGAGCTAAAGACAAACACCTCTGTGCCTGTGCTATCTGATGAATTCTTAGACTAAAAAGTTCTTAATTTATCCCACAAGAAAAATGTGGAATAATAAAGGATAAACTTTAAAACAGATGCCACAGAAGTGAATAAAATCATCGTATCCTTACAGAACACAAAATGCAGGGATGTCTTTCAGCTCGATACCATGTTTATTAAAAAACAACAAAACATGTTAGTGCCACCAATCACTCACTTGATCAATCTATTAATTAAACACAATGTTTTTCCAAATGCCTGGAAGCAAGCCATTGTTACCCTGATCTTTAAGTCTGGAGACCATCATGATGCCAGTAATTTCAGACCAATAAGTATTCTTCCAGTGCTTTCAAAAGTTACTGAGAAGGTTGTAATCAAATGACTGACAACTTATCCAGCAGATAGCAACTTTGGTTTACATCCATTGCAGTTTGGCCTTTAGGCCCAATCACTCCACTGAAACAGCTGCTTTACATCTGATCGAGCAGATAAAATCTAAACTAGACAAAGGAGTGGCAGTTGGTGCCGTATTTTTAGATCTGAGAAAAGCATTTGACACAGTAAATCATATTGTTCTTATCCCTAACTTTCAAAATTCAATTTTTCATCCGAAACACTGCAATGGATGTCTTCTTTTTTATCTGATAGGATGCAATGTGTTAAAGTTAATGATGTATTTACTGATAATATTAAGTGTACAATGGATGTGCCACAAGGTTCTATTTTAGGCCCCCTTCAATTTAGTCTCTACATCAATGATCTGCCACAGGTGTGTCAAGGCATGGATCTGCAAATGTATGCCGACGATACTGTTTTATGTACCCATGCAAAAACTGCTGAACTAGCAGCTAGGAAGCTGACAGCAGCTATGGAAAGGATCACAGAGTGGCTTGACCAGTTATGCCTCAGCCTTAACATAAGCAAAACAAAAGGTATGCTCCTCTCTAAAACCAACAAGTCTGCCAGCAATGACATTTTTATAAAGGCTGAGAGGACTGAAATTGCGAGGGAGCTTAAATATTTTGGTGTAATAATTGATTCAAATCTTAATTAAGTCACATGTGAAAAAAATGACCCAAACCATCAGGTACAATCTGACACATTTTAGACATATTAGAGGTTGTCTTTTGATGGATGCCTCAAAGGCTTTCATGCACGAAACAGCCATTAAACCACTGGAATCTCTGTATAAACAAACCTTAAAAACTCTAGATAAAAAAATCTATGCAATATCACCATAGCAGGATTCTAGAAAAGCATCATCTGCTTAGCTTTGAGAATTTTGAACTGTTTTCTAATTTGTGTCATATGTTTAAAATTTTAAATGGCTTGGCTTCTCCCCTATTATGTCAATTTGTTAATTTTTGCCCTGAGCAGTCCATAAAATCCACCAGAATATCTTCAATAAGAGATTGTTCTGTGCCTTTTTGTCACACTGCTTGTGGTCAGTCAGCTTTCTCTGTAAAAGCCACGACTCAGTGAAACGCTCTCCCTGACAGCATTAAGAACTCTGATTCTATCAGAAGCTTCAAGAACAAACTCAAAAATCTACTGAAAGACACTCAACTCTGTAACCACTGATTTTATAACATCATTTTAAATATGACTGTGTGAATGTGTTTGTGGGTATGAGTGTATGTGCCTGTGTGGGTGATCTACAGCTCTGCAGCTTTGTGCTAATGTTTTATTTTGATTTCTTTGTGATATTTTACAACTGATGTTTTAATTGTGACCTGCCAAAGGACTGCCGATGTACATTAGCTTTATGCCAACTCTAGTAAAATGCATCAAGTGGAAATATTTATGTTTTTTATTGTACATAGTCCCTTTACTAATAAACAAACAAACAAATGAATAAATAAATAAATAAAACAAAGTAGGATTAAATCACATGAATACTTTGAGAAGATGTAGACCACTGCAACATATGATGTTGCTCACAAAAAATGTTGATCTATAAAATATTTTTTTTCAATAATAAGTTTATCACCAAGACCTGTAACTAATAGGGCATTTTTTTCAACCCCCTGACAGCACTACTCAAGAATATTTTGTGACATGTTAATTCCTCCTCTGATCAGAAACATAACTCTCCCAGTCAAATTTTATTCCTCTAATATTCTCACCTTTCTGCAACTGAGCTGCGTTGTTGTTGCGATGGGCCGGTCCATTATCCATGATGATCTACAAAAGACAATTCCAGACTGAACTTAGAACAAACAATGAATTCTGCAGCAAAAGGTAGTTTAATTGTTGATTTATAGATACAAACACCCCTTAGGGAGTTGTATTAATATGTTTATACTGTGTTTAAATTCTGCATTGCTCACAGAGTAGTTAGGTCCCATTGCTCTGATGGCGTGTCCTGTCAGAGTAGCGATGGTAAACAGCTGAGGAGCAGTCTCCTGTATGGCCTGCAGACACAGATAGCTTAAGAGAATCAGAAGGGGCAGACATGCAGAAAAGGGTGCACAATTTAGTTTAAAAAAATTATCAGCTGGATATTTTTACCTTCTCCTTCATCTCACAGAGCAGGTCCACCATCACCATACGACCCTCAGCATCTGTGTTTCCTACTCTCACTCTGCGACCAGCACGGGAAACCACCAGCTCATCAGCCACGTAGCACTCTGAGAAAAAACACATAGAAAAAACATGAAGAAATACAAACAGCTGAGCTGGGTAAAAGGAGTTATCTATGGAGAGGGAAATTTGAAAAAGTAACATATATAATGTTGATTGCACTGACCTGCTCCAACACTGTTCCTCACCATGGCCATGGAACCAATCACCTTCAAGTTTTCTGGCCTCAGCTTAGCTAATATCTAAAAAGGGTAAACTTTAAGTTTCAGTTTAGGTATAGTTTCTTACTGTTATGACAAATGAGGGAGATAAACCCTTGTTTTCTCTGGAGTGTAACTAAAACTATGGACTATGTTCATTTTTTACATCTGTATCTGAATACAGAGTCTGAGTCTTCAAGATGGATTTGCAGTAAAAGTATTTATTTCTCAGATGCAGAGGTTTCACTCACCTGGAAGAAGCCAGCGACGGCAGCAGCTCCACACTTGTCTCTGTGCATCCCTGCCATGACTCCACCAGCCTTGATGTCAGCTCCGCCAGTGTCATATGTGATGCCCTGGATATATGAAGTATGCAACAAATTATTTCATAAGCTTCCAGTTTAATGTAGACACTATAAATGGTATTTTTAGCTAATGCTTCAAATTGCACCCAACATACCATTTTGAAAACCTAAATCAGCCTAACATAATCCTTAAATGAAGACATTACTGGTCTGTTTAATAAAAGCTTGGATTTTGATTTTTAAAAAGCTGTAAGAAGTAATGCTTTTGAGTTGGTGATGGACTATATGCCCTGGCACTGATTATAACATCCACCACCATACCTGCCAACATTTAGGTTACAAAACACTAGGGACATGTGGCCCCACGATACGATATTATTAAGATACTTGGGTCATGATCCGATCTTGCGATTTTGAACATTTTGCAGTATTACGATACCAAATATTGCGATAAATTTCGATCTATACCATTTTTTCAACTGTTTAGCTGACTTGACATTAATCTTGCCCTCATGTTTGTCGTATTTCTGCAGTATTTTATTTTCATGTAGCGTTTCTTCCAAACCTCATTGGTCATGTCCATCTCATTTGTGCCCTGCTTGCATTCCTTATGTCCTTCCCCTGGTGCTGCCATTTTTGTTGTACTAACTTTCTCCTGCTCTATGACCGTCACCTCTGCTGATCTCACTGGACAAACAAATGTACAAGCTATTGATTTTATTTTTACATTATCATAGACTTCAGTTCATATTAGCAATTAATTTGAAAAAAGAAATCGATGCATGGTGAACGAGCGGTTACGATATATCACCGGACAAAATATCGCGGTACTATGGTGTATCGATTTTTTTCTCCAACCCCTACAAAACACAGGAGGTCTGGGGGGTTCAAGAAGAGCCCAGAGATGTGTCTCAATGCCATGCTTGTTCCATGTTTAGCTAAAGCAATTATGGACTTGATTAAGGATTATGAACAACAATTATCAATGTTTTAAGAGGAGGGCGATTTGTACTAGCTCTCCTTCAGATAAAACTTAAAGTATGCATGTCAAAATGGATTCTGGTAAATGATGATGCTAAGATAAGAAGCAAATGTTCTTCTATTGGTAAGCGTCAGGATTCACGTTGTTGACGTTTGGTGAGGCTGTCAAACTAGACGACGATGCAAGAAAAATTCTGACATGCTAGTCTTGTTGAAACGTGGTCATGGGGCATCTTTGATGCCTCGTTGATTGTGTCGTACTACAAGACCATTTGTCGTTCCCGATTTGCAAAATTGGACCCAAGGTTTGAGGATGAGCTCCAACGTTGAAGTAGAGCCAAAATTGATCATAATTAAATAAAAAATAAGCTAAAACGAGGCATTTTTGAAAAATTTAAAATACAAAAAGCAGTTGTAAAAAACAATTACAACATACCTGAAATTTAAAACAAAAGGTAAAAAGTAAATAAATATTAAAACTTACAAAAGATCCAAAATTATTAAAACCCTGGTGGGAACACATACATTTCTTTGAGAAGTAGGTCTGGAGGTCAGTTTTGTGCGAACAGATGCACCAAAGATCCTAGGGTCACAATACACCACTAATAGTTTTAGTATCTTTTATGGTTTTGACACTACATTGGTATAATTTCTGGGGCTGGTTGGTTGACATTTCTCTAAAATGTAATCACGTTTAAAGATAATATTATGTGAAAATAATTCAAGATCTATTCTAGGGGTACTAGTGGTTCAGGGACTGAAGTCTAAGAGCATCTTCCCACCTTTCCAACCAGCATGAGCGTCTTTGTGATCGGACCTGCTCCACAGTACTGCAGCTTGATGACTCTGCCCTGATGACGAGGCACACCTGCATTAAGAGGACATAATACTGAATAAACAATGTAAACTTTATACAAATTTAAGGTTATAATAATCCTTAAAGTCTGTGTCTATGCCACTAAAATGCTCTCATACAGTTGGCACAGCGGTTGACAGCAGCCAGACAGGGATACTCTCTCTCAAAAACTGCCAGGTCGCTCACCACTTCCACCTAGAAGCAAAAAACCCCCACACATATTCTCATGTTAGGGACCAGGAAAACATTTATAAGTTTTATTTAAGACTGAAATGGTTCCTTCACATGCCTCTGAATTTGTTTGCACACAAAACTTTGTTTCACAGTACCTGCACCGGGCTGTCCCTGAAGAGTTCCTGCACATATTTAGCCACACGAGGAGCAGCCATACGCTCAGGATCTGAGCCGCCAATGTCACGACATGCAAGTCTGAAGAAAGGAAACAGGTCAGCTGGTGAAGGAGTATTAACAGCACAGCATAAGAGAAACATCTTAAACGTATGTGTGACATACGCAACCCACCTCCCACTCTCCAGAGCATCAGCCAGCTCCACCAGCCTCCTCCCCTCTGCCTCCTCAGGTGCCCACAGCCCCAGAACACACACCTTGTACTCAGAGGGTTTGACTTTGGCCTCTCTTACTTCCAGGGGCTTTAGAGGGGAAAAATACATACGCCCTTTTTTAAATTTTACTTTATTGCTGGCATCTTATTACTAGAAACAGGCAAACGCAACCGAGATAGTCTTCTGTTTGAATATGTTGTATAATACATGGTGTCAGGAAACAATTCACGAGCAATAACATTTAAACACTGATAGAAATAATACATAACTAACACTCAAACCACAGAAAAGCACACCACTTCCCTATCTCTTTTGCTCAGTGCTCCTTCCCAGAGCAGCCAGTTCTCTCAATTTCCATTTGCAAAAGCTGATTCAGTTTGTGTTTCTTTGCCAACATGTTTTATTCCAAACCCAAAGAATATGTTTTATAAGAATCACATGCCAAAACATTTGTAAACACTTTGCAAAATTCCATATAAACAAAGTTATTATTATTATTATTATTATTATACTAAGCAGAATACATGATACTGCCTTTTTAAAAGTATTAACAAAGCCTAATTTCAGATAGTTAAAAAAAACTTTACTCTTGCAGATCCTCCTTAAAAGTATCTTAAGTAAGTTCTCACCATGTAGAGAGCCTGAAGGGCTCCCAGTGCAGCCACGATGGTACTGTTCTTGTAGTTCCTGTGAGGAGGGCAGACCAGAAGGGGGCGCAGCATACCTGTTTTTAAAGCCCTGAAAAGACAAATTAAAAAAACAGCAAAGAAACACTGAGATCAAAAAGCAACTTGAAACATCAAAGCAGAAGAAAACCTTCAGCTTCTGTGAACTAACCGTTTGACTCCGTTGAGTGCTGCATCACTGAAGCGCCTGACATCATCGTAGTCACGGTTAACAGGGCCAGTGGAGGCAAACACCAGGCGGTTCCCAGGCAGACCAGGGACCTTCAGGACCACCACCTCCTCCCCAAGACCACTGTCAACCTATAAGAGGGAGAGCACACCAAAGAGAAAACGCATCAGTGGAAAACAATGCTAACATGGCTGCAACTAGGGATCCAAAAATGCATCCTCATGAGAGTCCTTATGTTTTATACATTTCAAGCTAATCCACTTGTGACAAATAAGAGTATTTTTCTTCAAATCCTTCTTGCATATGTGCACAATTTCCCTCAGAAAGAAGGCACTGATGCAAAGGCCAGTCTCAAGATTTAGAGCATTAATACTCCTTTTCACAATAACACTATGACTCACAGTAATCAGTAAGTTTCTAGTCAAACAGAAGCAGTTACAAATGTGTCACTGGGTTTAATGGCTGCATGTGGAAGAAGAGCAGAGCTTACAGAGCTGTAGTCCTGCAGCGGTGCTTTCAGACACTCAAGCTCAGAGGGCAGCGTGTCATGGCTCTGGGTCACCAGCACAATGCCATCAAAACTGAGAAAGAGAGAAAAACATGAACTTAAAACATTTTAAAGTATTTAGATGTGGTGAGCTGGTGTTACTATGTTCCTCCAAGAGGTGATGAGCAAGTACTGCTGGGTATTTATATTTCAGATCTGGCTATGTCCAGTAGTTTTTTTTTTTTTTGGCTTTGTTCACTGGCTATAGTAGCTAAATGGAGAAAGGTTTCATATTGCTCTTCCACAGGGTCATCCAAGTTGCTTAAGCTGCCCCAAACCAGAACAGCTAAGTGGAAGCAAAGCATTTTTTCCCTTGTACTCACTTCTGGTTCTTGAGGTCTGCAGTCCATTCAAGGGGCTGGATGCTAAACAGAGAAAACACAGAAAGGAACAACACTTAATTCCTCTTTTATAAGCAAAGTCAGCAGCATTGTAGGACACAGAAAATCTATCTCTTAAAACACAGAGTACCTGGTATCAGTTTTTATAATGCAGGTTAATGATAACAGAGTGGGTCAAAGTTTTAAATCCTGCAAGACCTTTGAGATCTGCCTCTCTAAGCGTGTTACAGTCTGATTTCTGGTCTGACTGCAGTGAAAAAAAAACTTTATACGTTTTAGCTTGCACTTTTTAGGAAGCAGGGGATCACATGATAGCTCACACTCAGACTGAAAGTGAAATGTCAGCAGCAAAAAGGAGGATGGGCCCTTTATTTGGAAACTAAATCCAGAAAGTGCAACTTTGTGCAACATGCGAGAATCAAATTTCATACGTTGAGCTGTGCATGACTAAACTTAATGAAATAACGCGCTGGAGAAAAAATGGATAACTATTTGAATTACTTAATTGAACTAAATCAAGAAAATATGAAGAGTTAAGAATAGTGCTCTAAAACCCCCATCTCCTCTATTTCTCCCCTAAGTGCGCGCGGAGCTGCAGTCAGCTGCCAGTTAGAAAACGTTAACCCAGCAGTGATGTTGAACTAAATCCTTCCTAAATCTCACCTGGTGCACATTTTCGGTCCTCCTCCTCCGGTGTCCTCTTTGTGAAAGAGACAGCTGAACGCCGATGATCAAAGATCCTTCCCTTCCCGGGTGATCACATGACCCGTTTAGTTGAACTCGTGACGCCTTCGCGAGCTTAATGTAGCTCGTCATTACAACAATCCAGCTCGCTTAACGTGATGTATTTTCTATAGCAAGAATAGTGTTATTGGGTAAAACAGTCTTTACAAATATCGGATGCTTCTTGTTTTTTCCCATCTGAGCGACAAAACTGTTAAGTGGTATACTATTTCGAAAATATACGGACTGGTAGAGTGCAGCTATATGAAAGTTCAATGTTTCCACTGTACGTAAAGGCGCAGATTTGTTATGTAGGGAATTGTAGTTTTTAAAGCTGATAAAAAATGGCCAAAATCATAAATAAGACGAGTGCGTTAACAGTAAAATACGTAGTACTTGAAATCATAGTTTTAGTATCAAAACTTGATTCATTTATCTACTTTAGCTGAACATTTTACCTCGTTTCAACCAGGGCTGATCTTTTGAACTACAAATCTAACCGGAAGTAGAGTTCTCCGTGGCGAACACGAAAGGTGAGTATTACCAAAGGCGGTGCAAAGTGCAAGCAAGAAAACCAGGGTTTTCAGGAGCAGGTTAGAGTCACTTTCCTGTTGAAACTGATCTTTAATTCCAGGTAAAAACCGAACTGCACAGCTACAGGTCGAGCAGCAGGTAGGCAGAAGTTTCAAACAGCTGCAGCGCCTGCAGCAAACCTCTGTACCCTGAATATGATTGATAGCTTTATTATCAAGTGATGGCAGATAACGACGAATGCAGGTTTGAGTAGACATTCCCAAAATCATCGCCTTGCCCTATTTGGCAGTCTGCTTTTGATAAACCAGTTTCGGTGTAGTGCTAAGTTGGCTGACAGATGCTAAACTAACATGGGATTTAATTACATGGTAAGAAGTCAAAACTGAATCTCTCATCATTGTCTGTGCAAAATGTATGAGAAAAAAATGCTAGTTTTTTATGCTTTGCTCTGCTTAAACCGTTTTAAACTTGAGGTTTAGGACTTAAAGGTGAACAAACAACAAACCTGAAGATGTCAATTTGGCCTTAAGAAAGTTTCAAGGACAAACAAACTGATTATCAAAAAATATCTTGAGTTGACTTCAATTTGTGTGTAGGTGCCAGCAGGTGTTGAAACAGTACTAAAATACTGTACTCAAGTCAAACCAAATGAAAAATGACTTAAGGAGCAGTAAAACTACTGAATTACTTATTACTCTCTTAGTAACCTACACAAGTTTTAGTAGGAAGTAGGGCTGAATGATTTTGGAAAATAATCCTATTGCAATTTTTTTCCCACAATATTGCAATTGTGATTTGATATGCGATCATGAACTTTCTTTTATTCCTCAACAAGGGTTGAACAATTCCTTAAAAGTGTCTAATCCTGATGATTTTGACTCATATTACAAATTGGATATGGATTATTGCATTGAAGGGTTTTTTGTCATTTTTATATTTAATAAGAAAAAAGTACAAAAATGAAGAAGGTAGGATTTTTTGTAGCCTATTCTAAAAAATGACACCTGAATGATTGCATGATATGTCATGCATAACATCTCCTTTGCAAAAAAGTTTGAAACTGGTATTTTGACACAAATATCAGGTCAAAGAAATATTAAACCTTTTGTAATTTGAAAATTGAAGCAGGCCACATTGCGATTTAATCTAATTTTCAATAAATTGTCCAGGTCTAGTAGGAAGTAATTCATTGAAGTTTACCTAAAAGTCTGAACAGTTCCTTTAACCCTTTAAAACCTGAGTTTCTGGACTCTTTTCTTATTTTAACCATAAAAGGCCCAGAAAAATGTCCTGTGAGTACATGCTTTTGCCCATTTTTCCACAATACTTAGAACTTTTAATATATGACAGTTATTTACATTTAACTGCACGTTGGGACTTCTGGTTTGTAGATGAGACTGTAGACAGCTAAAACGAGGAGCTCCGGGCCGAATAAGTTTAAAAAACGGAGAAAACCCTTTTAATCATAACTCGACAATGGAAAAATAATTAACATGTATAAAACACATTTTACTGCATGTTAAGAGTGTTTTAACTGTTTAAAATGAAAAAAAAAAACCACAAAAACGGGGGAAACTTATACTAGAATCTTAGTGAGAAAAGGGGAAATTACAGTAATAACCACATGCTGGCTGTGAAGCACAGTTTCTCAGCTTTCAGAAACTGTTTGAATTTTTCCGATAGCACAGTCATGCAATTATGGTCATACATAGTGTGCTTCAACAGGATTTAAAGGGTTAATACCTCTGGGGGTGCTGCTGAAAAGTAAAATAAGGTCTCTCCTCCATGTGCAGGACTAAAACAAGGGAAATTAATTCCCAACCATGCTGTATAAATAAGAGAACACCTTTAAAATAAAGTGCAATGCAAAACAAGTTTTGGATGTGATGTGGATGGAAAACTTGGACCTGTTTTTTTTTAACACAATAGTTTTTTAGTTTTTCACGCAGTAAAGGAAATCAGTTTAAATGTAATGACTTCAAGCAAGGTACTGTGATAGGATTTGAGCTTTGCAACAAGACTGTTGATTAAATTCAATCCCTGTTGGATATTCCACAGTCATCTGTCAGGGATATTAATAGAAAGTGGAAGCATTCAGTAACAACAGATACTCAGCCACAAACTAAACCAAGTAAAGTCACAGAGCTGGGTCAGCGACTGCAAAGCATGTGGTGCATTAAAGTCCTCAACACTCTGCTAAAGAGGTCTGAACTTCCAATGATATTAATGTCAGCACAAAAACTGTGGAGCAGTGGAAATGTCTTATAAGAAAACATATCGGACAATGCTATGCTTCCAACCTAGGTTGCAACAGTTTGGGGAAGGCCCTTTTCTATTCCAACATGACTGTGCCCCAGTGCACTAAACAAGGACTATGAAGACATAGTTTGCCGAGTTCAGTGTGGATGAACTTGACTGGCTCGCATAGAACCAGACCTCAACCACATCAAGCACCTTTTGGATGAACTGGAACAGAGATTGCGAGCCAGGCCTTCTGGTCCAACATCAGTGCCTCAGCTCATAAATGCTCAACAGAATGAATGGGCACACATTCTCACAAAACACTCCAAAATCTTGTGGAAAGCCTTCAGTGAAGAGTGGAGTCTTTTAGAGCTGCAAAAGGGGTCCAACTCCATATTAAAGTGCATGTATTTGTGTACATTATTGCAGGCCCTGTTCCTTGGCTCCTCACATTTCTCTTCTTTTCCCCTTGACAGATGAGACTACTTTTTGTCCGCTCCTCTTCTACCATTAAGACTTTATTCTCTCACAGACCAGAGGTAAATCCACAGAGGTGGCGAGGACTGAGCGGTGCAGCAATGCGTCTGGTGCAGTTTCACAGACGTGGTGACACACGAGGCATCAGAGTGGGAGTGGAGCTCGGTGAGGGGCTCAATGTGGTGGATCTGAAAGCGTTTGACCCCTCTCTCCCCTCAACAATGAGGGAGCTACTGGAGCTGGGAGATGAGGGTCTGCAGCGTGCACAGAGGTAAAACACACTGTTATGTTATTTTACAACTGAATATTTTTTAGTGTCTTTTGACTCTACTGTTGATAATTTTTCCTCTTGAATGATCACCATCTGTTGTTAATCTTTCCCATGCTCATTGTGTGAGCTCATCAACTTCACAGTTACCATAATCTCTGAAAATAATCACCTTTTCTCTGATAAATGTCATCTTCTCCATCAACAACCTCCTGATTAATCACCCTCAGCTTTTCTGAATAAATCATCATCCTAAATCATCTTTAAGCCAGCATCCTGGGCTTGTTTTATCATTTTCATAAATCATGCATGCAATGGGGGAAAAACAAGCATTTCCCTCAATCACCTTGACAAATCAGCAACTTCTTCCTATTTTTTAACTTATATATAATATTTTTCCTTAATCTACATAACTAATGAATCCCCTCCTTTTTCATGACAATCTTGAAGATCATTAAAATCATCTTCCTTCGCTTTTCTAGAAGCATCATCTCCCTAGGTTACACAAATTACTTCCCTCACTCTGAATCTCATCATCTATACTTTGTTATCATTTTGTTTTCATGTGTTCTCAATCTTCATCTTGTAACAGACTCCTCCTCTTCTTTAGGGCCTTGTCCTCTGGTCAGTGTGTGGTTGAGCGATCTGACATCCAGCTGCTCTCTCCCGTGTTGGCTCCAGAGAAGGTGGTGTGTGTGGGTATGAACTATCGAGACCACTGTCTTGAACAAAATGCCCCCATCCCCAAAGAGCCAATCATCTTCAGCAAATTCCCGAGTGCCATTACTGGACCATTCGACAACATCCTGCTGCCATCAGAGAGCCAGGTGAGTAAGTCCAAGAACTTTATAGGTTAACCCTTTTACTTCTAGCGCGTTGACGACGCGCTGTTGAAGCACACTTTACATGACCATAATTGCATGACCGTTTGTGCTATCGGAAAAAATTCAAACAGTTTCTGAAAGCTAAGAAACTGTGCTTTACAGCCAGCATGCGGTTATTTCTGTAATTTCCCCTTTTCCCACTAAGATTCTAGCATAAAGTTCCCCTGTTTTTTTGTGTTTCTTCATTTTAAACTGTTAAAACACTTAACATGCAGTAATATGTAAATAACTGCCATATACTAAAAGTTCCAAGTATTGTGGAAAAATGGGCAAAAGCACGTACTCACAGGACATTTTCTGGGCCTTTTATGGTTAAAATAAGAAAAGAGCCCCGAAACTCAGTTTTAATTTAAACAGTTAAAAAAAAAACACTTTTTAAACATGCAGTACATTGTACACAACTGCCAGATATTAAAGTACTCTAGAATAATGGGCAAAAGCACTTACAAGACACTTTCTGTGCCATTTATAGTTAAAATAAGAACATGTCCAGAGGCTCAGGAGTTTAAGGGTTAAAAAAGGGATTAAACTGTGGAAGCACACTGCAACCATGTGAGGTTTTTTTGTTTTTCTGAGTTCTTGCCTCTTTGTTAATCACAGAAGTTCTCATGCAGATGATTTAAGGGAGCAAACATGCCCTGACTGTTTAGTTTAATTAAGTTTTATTTTTGTTTTCGCTGGAAACATTGGGAGCCCTCTGTCACAGGGGTGAATTTATATTAAAAACCCTTTAATTTACAAGTGTATGGTAAACCAAAATTACTTTGATATGTAAGCTATAATTTTTCTAAGTTTTGGACTAGTTAAAACAGACAGGATATGTTTAATAAGGTGTGTTTGCCCAATAATCAGGATATAATGAAACTTAAAGCAAGGATTAATTGTTTTCAGCACTGCAGGTTGAAGTTTTTCACTATTTCTTTGTGGGAAACAAAGGGCTTTACACTGAGGACCATATTTTTTAGTTGGGACTCAAAGATGGTCTCTCCTCCATGTGCAGGACTAAAACAAGGGAAATTAATTCCCAACCATGCTGTATAAATAAGAGAACACTTTTAAAATAAAGTGCAATGCAAAACAAGTTTTTGATGTGATGTGGATGGAAAACTTGGACCTCTGTTTTTTTTAACACAATAGTTTTTTTTAGTTTTTCACCCAGTAAAGGAAATCAGTTTAAATGTAATGACTTCAAGCAAGGTACTGTGATAGGATTTGACCTTTGCAACAAGACTGTTGATTAAATTCAATCCCTGTTGGATATTCCACAGTCATCTGTCAGGGATATTAATAGAAAGTGGAAGCATTCAGGAACAACAGATACTCAGCCACAAAGTAAACCAAGTAAAATCACAGAGCTGGGTCAGCGACTGCTAAAGCATGTGGTGCATTAAAGTCCTCAACACTCTGCTGAAGAGGTCTGAACTTCCAATGATTTTAATGTCAGCACAAAAACTGTGGAGCAGTGGAAATGTCTTATAAGAAAACATATCGGACAATGCTATGCTTCCAACTGAGTTGCAACAGTTTGGGGAAAGCCCTTTTCTATTCCAACATGACTGTGCCCCAGTGCACTAAACAAGGACTATGAAGACATAGTTTGCCGAGTTCAGTGTGGATGAACTTGACTGGCTCGCATAGAGCCTGCAGGTTGAATTTTTTCACTATTTCTTTGTGGGAAACAAAGGGACCATATTTTTTAGTTAGGACTCAAAGATGAGGGGATTATGCTGAGTTTTTAATTTTAACTAGCTGATGGGCTATATTTTATTATCCTTAACAGTAGTTTGTGGATTAATGGTTTAATGAATCTCTTTTTTCACTGCCAAAAGGTATGAAGATGTTAAGAGCAAGAACAAAATCTGATGATGATGCACTCAATGTGGAAATACCAAAAACTTCACTTCCTCAAATATTCCCTTAATATTAGGTGCATACTTCACTTCTGGTGCCTTTTCAAAATGTCCATTTTGACAGCAGGAATAAACATGTTTACAGTGTGGAAGAAAAAATGTAAGGGGAGCTGGTAAACCAGTGCAGTGAAAACTAGAATGGCCATCTGAGGCGGCAGACCCATGCCTAAGCAGCGCCACCGAGGAACTCACACTCCCATTGATTACTATGGTGTTCAAAATTTTGAAGTCCGAGAAAAACCGAACGGGTGTGCGGATCATCACCAAAATCTAATTGATTCTTCCCTGTCACTATCCCAATATTCCTTGAAAGTTTGGTGAAGATAAGACTTTCTGTTCTCGAGTTATCTTGTACACATACAAACAAACAAAGATACGGAACCTTTTACATAACCCCCCTGCCGATTTCATTGGTGTGGGTAAATATGATTATACATAAATAGGGGTGTGGCTTAGTTGACTAACAGGTGCTTTTTGATGGTTTGTCTGCTTCTTTCCTTTTTGCTCTACAACTGCAGGAGGTGGACTGGGAGGTGGAGCTGGCCTTTGTGATTGGACGAAGAGGAAAACATATCAAGGTGAGCATCATAACATCACCTCTAAAGGCCTGATCCTCTTCAATTCTGACTCTATGTCTACTCCTCTGGTTGTTCAGGAGGAAGACGCTCTCTCCTACGTGGCTGGGTTCACTGTGGCCAATGACGTGAGTGCGCGGGACTGGCAAATGAATCGCAACGGAAAGCAGTGGCTGCTGGGAAAAACGTTTGACAGCTTCTGTCCTCTTGGGCCTGCATTAGTGACCACTGATGCTTTGAAAGGTGAGGGAACAAGAAACTGAGCAGGAAGAGATGGGAGGAAAAAATAGGTCAGTCGATTATCTGTTATAGAGAAAGGTGTAATCAAACACATGGAGGCTACTTGAAAATATGGATCTTTAAAATTATGATCAACAACAGTGTTTTTATCAAACATTTTTTTAAATCACTGCACAAATCTAAGTGTTGTAGTTTTAACCGGGTAAATGTGTGCCATCCTTTTAGCTCACTTGTTTCTTATCATCAAGCCTCAACAGTCTCAGTCAAATAAATTCAAATGTCTTTCTTTGAAACAGCACCAAAAAAACTCAAGACTGAGCAACAGTTTTTGGCAAATTTGAGGTCAAATATCTCATTACATTAAGTGTAAGCCACATTCACCTAACAAGTCTGAAAAAAGATCTTATTTCTAAAAACTTGTCACTCCACTGTTCATCTTCCAACACTGGCTTCCAGTTGCAGCTCACATCAAACTCAAAACTAATCATTGTTTACAAAGCAGTAACTAAAACTGCTTCTGTTTACCTGGAATCCCGTATGCAGGTCTACAGTCCTTCTTGCTAAACTCCACCTGGACCTACATGAAAATTTTTTTATTTCTATCAAAAATTAACATAACTCAGTGGTATTCATTGATAAAATCCCTGCAGATTGGGTCTATGCATGCCTGTTCTTAACAAAAGACCTTTGCATAAACCACCCAGTAAATGTTTTACTACGATTTTTGCAAATACATGCAAGTCTAATTGTGACAGCACCAAGGCACACAAACCTTTGCACTCTCCTTCCCAGGATAGGTGTTTAGTGGGTCTGAGAGAAAATAGAAACATTAAAAATTTGAAAAGAGGTACGAGCTAAAGACAGTATGAGGCCATGGAAACTCTGGTGACATATTGGGACTAAGTACCCAAGTTTGGTGACTAAGCCACAGGAGTTTTCTTGACAGGAAGTTTAGAGAATTTCAGTAACAGAAGAAAGAACAGTGACATTAAGCACTTTAAACCTCTGTGAGAGCAGGTTTTGTGCATTGACAATGATCAAAGCCAAGTATGGGCCAAAGCTGAAGATGAGGATCATCTTCAGCGCAGTGCTACGCTGCATCAACTGCATAGATGCAGACTCATTGTTTCCACTGAATTAATTGTGAGCATAACAATAAGAAAATATTGTTCGTTAGTTTATTACCAAAAGCAATGAACTTATTCCCTCAGAAAGGGAGTAATTTAAAAAGTATGCAGAAAAAATGTTAAAAATCTCCTAAAAATGTCTTAAGGTGAGACGCAGATACTTCGAAACAGTTGTTTAAAAACTTTTGGAGCCTTTTTTTCTTATTAGGATGGGGATGGAACATGTATTATGTTCTCTCAGCTGAGGCTCTCTCTCACTCAGCTCTAAGCTTGAATTCCTCACAGAAAAGGCAGCTATAAGCTAACAGGTTAAACCTAGGTGTTGACTTATTGCAGGAACTGACCTTTGCATGTTATTAGATGATGCCCTTTCAGGCTGCTGCTTTATTTCTGATGGCCCTGACTAACAATGATGTAGAGTTCCAGTTCAGTTGCACCACAGTCATTTGTAGCTCATAGATGTTTGTGCCCTTGTTTCTGTAAAAAAAACAAAAACAATAAAAACACCAACAGAAAACAAATAAAACAAACTTACTTTCTTATGAATGAAACCCTTTTGGTAAAGTCAGTGTTATTCTTAATATAATGTAGTGTGCTTATGTGGCATCCTAGGGTCAAAGTCATATGGAATATTAACGGTGCTATTATTTGTACTGTTCTTCCTCCAGATCCTCACAACCTTGCTATTCGCTGTCTGGTAAACGGAGACACCGTCCAGAGCAGCAACACTGATCAGATGATCTTCAAAACAGAGGCACTGGTTGCCTGGGTTTCAAAGTAAGCTCACTCAGTGCAATAACTCTCCTCATAACATTGTTGTTTGCCTCAAAAAAGACATTTTTGTTCAAAATGTTCGAAGAACTTGTACATTTTTCTGCTTCAGTTACTTTTAAGTTTGTGTTAAGGAAATTATTCAAATATAACTGTGTCAGACAGTCTGCAAAAAGAGCACTGTGTGAGAAAATGACCCTTGTTCAATGCAGACTCAAGCTGAAATTACACACTTCAGCTGAGACTTCTCTATTACTGGGGCTGAAAGTCATTTGCCTTAAAGTACCCTGATCTACTGGAGTCTCATCTGATCAGATTATTGGACATAAAAGCATCTCCATTCTTTTTTCTGGAAATGATAAACTTACATGACCGTGAAAAAGTACTTTTATAGTCACCAAGGTTGTCAATTTTTTAAAATACTTTGCAGGAATGCATCTCTTAAAACAATACAATCACCATTAATGATTGGTAAAATCCGAAACTTTAAAAATGATAGATCTTCAGTCATTTTCTTTTTTTGTTGTGAGAAAAAGATGGTTTACTCATATTCACAAGTACACAAATACTGATGTTTCTCAAATCTTTTTTAAGTCTTAAAACAATATATAAGTTATGATAATGTCTCACACAGCACAGTGTGCAGGCTACTAGTAACAGAAAAAAATCTTTTTATAATTTTCATAAGACAGTATTTAAGCGTAAGAGGAATGAGTCCACCAAAATTTGCAAGTACACTCCTGCACACTCACTGAAATGCATAAAAACATTTGCAATGTTTCGATAAGCATTGCCAGTGTCTTTGTACAATTCTGAAAGTGTGTGAGAGTATATCTACAGTTTCTGATGATTAAAAACAGGAAACAACCAAGCATCTCATTCTTAGGAAATCTGTGTTGCTATGGGATCAAAATAAGTACACAACCCTAACAGCCACGAATGTGGATGCATGGTAATTTTGTTTAGTAATGCTGTTTCCTGCTCCTTACTCTGTTTTGTTATTCCTGTCAGGTTTGTGACTTTGACTCCAGGCGATGTGGTTCTGACAGGCACTCCTCCGGGTGTGGGTGTGTTCAGAAAGCCACCTGTCTTCCTCAAGGTGACTTCAGGCATCAAAACGACACTAATTTTTAGAAGTAGAGCTTGTCTTTCCAAGTTCTTGTGCCTGTTGAGGCAGAATAAATGCTTTAATTTCACTTCAGCTGAAAGACTATAAAATCTAAAGATTTTGTGTGGGAGAGTTTAAAGGGCTATGCAGAGTTTTTGACTTAGTACCATTATCTGCACTCACTGATCACTTCATTAGGTTTACTGGTCTAAATACAAATGTCAAATCAGCCAGTCACATGGCAGCAAATGTTTCATTTAGGAATGTAGATATGGCCAAGATGATCCAAGAAGTCCAAACTGAGCATCAGAAGAGGAAAGAAAGGGGGATTGAGTGACTTTGGTGTGTATATATCAGCAGAACGGCAAAAATCCCACATGGTGGATCCCTGGTAAATTGCATGAAAGTGAGCCAGTCCAACAACCATGGCATACTCCAACTCACTTAAATCCCCTTTCTTCTCCCCTCTGACGCTCAATTTGAACCTCAGCAGATTATCTGGACTATGTCTTATTCCTAAAGCTACAGGTTACTGCCACGTGATTGGCTGATTAGATACTTGCATTAAAAGAGCAGTTTAGAAAGGTAAATCTAATGAAGTGGTCTGTAAGTTTAGACTTCTTTGAAATAAATATATTTTAACTAACATTTTGACTTTTTTTTCTTACAGAGAGGAGACATCGTTGAGTGCCAAATAGACCAGATAGGCTCCATAATCAACAAAGTGGTCTGAACTCTCGACCTGCTGAAAAACAAATTCAATTTATTAATCAACCTCCACATCTGATTGAGCGCTTCACACTACTACAAAATGATTCATATATTATTTGTTGTTGGACAGGATATGTGATTGTATAAAAACAATATTTGTTTCATCCATGATGATGCTTCTCTACAGGATATTCTAGTCACTGGGCGGTAGATAAACATGGCACTTTTACTGTACCAAACATAATTACATGACTCAACATGACGTTTTTTCTGCTCGACCCTGGTCACTGAGTCATCACCAGCTGTAAATATAACCTCTTATTAGAGGCCGCTTACTCATGCTCACTACAGAGTACTGTAAACCCCTCGACCCTTTCTGATACATGCAAAATCAAACATATTTCCTGATATGATAATTAAGGACGATAAACTGTAGAATACACATTTCTACCCGGAGTATCTTAACAGCCTCCTCTCATAACATAGAAACAAATTCCCAGCGACTATTAGGATTTATTCAATCTAAAATCTGCCTCAATTAGAATTTGTCTGTTGTTGCCAAGGAGAAAATTATTCCTTATTAATTTCATCTGCCAGCTATAGCCAAGGCCAGAGGGATTAGATTAGATTAGATAGATACTTTATTGATCCTAAAGGAAATTTAAGTTTCAGCTGTTCCATTACACACAAAATAAGGGTTAGGGAAAAAAATAGAATAAAATAGGAACAATTGCAACAGCTCAGGTGGGGAAATGTGAAAAGGGTACTTTAGCGAAGTAAGTACAGGGGTGCAAAATTATAAAGAAATATAGATAATGTACTAAATTGTTTAGGTGATCTGTCTGTCTGGGCCATTTTTGTGAACATGATATTTCAAGTGTGCTTTGAGGTGTTTTCTTCAAACTTTGCTCAAATGTCCACACTGACTCGAGGATGACCTGACTAGATTATGGAGGTCAAAGGTCAAGGCCATTAAATGGAGGCCTAGAAATTTCAAAGTCTGAAACACTTTTTACAAAACTTGAAACAGATTGACCAAGTCTGCTTAAAAACAAAATTGAAAACAGAATGAAGCTTCTCTTGGATTTGAGGTTTAACTGATTTGATTTCCAGGAACAAAAGATGGAATTTGATCAATTTTACCCCCATCCAATCAAAATTTTATTCCTAAACATTCAATTACACCAGTAAAGACATCATTTTTACCAATTCCCTGGCACAAAAACCACCCAGCCTTTCTTCTTTACCATCACTCCCTTTCACTGCCTGGCAATTGTCTACCTTTTAGAGGCACACAACCACCAAACCATAGTTCTAGTTTTTACTAAAGCATCTAAAGCTGGCTCATTCTTCCGCTGAAACAGCTTTATTCAAATTAAACAGACCCATTTACATTCTGCAGTATAGTGATGGGGTGAATTGTTGTATCTGCTGCGTTTGAGTGATCATTGAGTAACTTAATGCATGAAATAATGTGAATTAACATCCTGCACTGCCTCACAGATTGAAAACAGAACAACTGGGTGATGAATCATTTCTTGAGAACACTTTGACATGCAAACCGTAAGACCTGCTGTGACACCTCTGCCTCCGCCACCCTGAAATTAACATGATTTTTCTACATGTGCAAACAAAAAAAGGCCGACGGTCAATCAGGTACTTTATATTCAATGAAATGGTGTGAATAATAGGAAATCTTAACCCTTTGAAAGAAAAAGTGATTGTTTATGTGAGAGGTTATTTCGTGCCTTTAGAAATGGTGTATGCACTAAAAGTAACACTCTTTCATTAAAAGTGTACTGCAATGTTCCTACAGACATGAAGGTTTAAATGCATGATTATGTTTGATATTGTTCAGATATTGTCATACTGGTGTAAAGATTAAAGAAAGACAGTTTGACGTTATACTGCCTCTCTATAAACAGTGATGTCTGTCCAAGGATTTATTAGTTGACTGCTGGGTTAAGCTGTATTCATATTGAATGCGATCTTAATCTCTTTCCTTATTTCACTGAAAGCTTCTGAGGAACTTTCAGGGTGTTGATTTTGACGATCTCTGTGGACAAAGTGACAATTTATATCTCCGTTTATCAGGTTGGTGAGGAGGGAAAAAGAAAAAGGCAAGCTAGTGTCTGCAGCATGTTGTTTATTGCCTCATCGGACACATCCTGCAGCAGGTTCACATGCGTGTAAAATATCTTCACTCACTGGCCACTTTATTAGGTACACCTGTTCAACTGCTTATTAATACAAATACTTAGTTAGCCAGTTACATGCTTGCTCAATAAAGTTCAAACTGAGAATCAGAATGGGTAAGAAAGGGGATTTAAGTGATTCTGAATGTCACTTAAATCTTCCTTTTGTTTCACATTTCATGCACAACCATCTCTAGGGTTAACAGAGAATGGTCTAAAAAAGGGGAAATATCCATGGAGCAGCAGTAGTGTGGATGAGCATACCTCGCTGATGTCAGAGGAGAATGAGCAGACTGGTTTGAGATGATAGACAAGAGTAACTCAAATAACTCATTACAAGCAAGGTATGCAAAATATCATCTCTGAACACACAACATGTCAAACCTTGAAGCACATGGACTAAAGCAAAGGAAGACCCTGGTGCCACTCCTGCCAGCTAAGGACTGGAAAGTGAGGCTACAATTCACATGGGCTCACCAAAATTAGACACTAGAGGATTGGAAAATGTTAGCTGGTCTGATGAGTCTCGATTTTAAGCGACATTCAGATGGTAGGATCAGAATTTGTTGTAAACAACACGAAAATATGGCTCCATCCTGTCTTATATCAACGGTTCTGGCTGGTGGTGGGGGTGTAATGGTGTGAGGAATATTTTCTTGTCACATTTTTGGCCGCTTCGTACCAACTGAGCATCATTTGAACACCACAGCTTACCCGAGTATTGTTGCTGATCATGTCCATCTCTTTATGACCACAGCGTACCCATCTGATGGCTACTTCCAGCAGGATAATGCATGTCACAAAGCTCAAATCACTTCCAACTGCTTCCTTGAACATGACAATGAGTTCCCTGTACTCCAGTGTCCTCCACATTTACCAGATCTCAATCTAATAGTGCACCTTTGGGATGTGGTGGAACAGGAGATTAGGATTATGGTGTGCTGACAAATCTGCAACATCTGCATGGTGCTATCATGTCAAGATGGACCAAAATCTCTGAGGAATATTTCCAACACCTTGTTGAAACTATGCCACAGAGAATTAAGGCAGTTCTGAAGGCAAAAGGGTGTCTAACACAGTACTAGCAAGGTGTACCTAATAAAGTGACCGGTGAGTGAATGTCATCAATATTGTTCTTCATGCTCATTATCTTTGTGGGTCATAAAAAGGCATCAGTATTATTTTAGTCTGTTTTATAACCAGAAGAAAACTACTCACAGGAGCTGTAGTGTGGCAGCAGCTTTGAGTGAGAAATACTGAAAATCTTCATTGTGTAGTCATTGTGACTAACCCATTCACTTCCTTTGTGCAGTGCATAGTACTAGTATAGTGTAAAAATACATCAGTTAAAAATCCAAAATTTATCACTTAGATCCTGACAGTTCTGAGTTTCAAAAAAAAAAAAAAAAAAAAAAAAGTTTAAACCTGTTAAAATTAAGTGTTCAACACGTTTTTGAGTTCCAGTGAGACATAAGGCTGATATAGTACATCTGCTCACCACAGGGTGGCAGTAGAGTTTCATGTGTGTTAGGAGCAGATGAAGAGCAGCTTTGGTTTGTGGTTCAAGTTTAAGTGAAAAAAGAAAACAGCTGTGCTGAATCCTGACTGCAAAAACAGGCCGTTTAAACGCCAAAATATCAATGCCGGCCAGAAAATATGCTCTACGAGGCATCGATTTTTCTCTGCATCTCAGTGTCAAAAGGTTGCTTAGACAGAATCTCTTGGGGTCTGAGTCAGCACAGAAAGATTTACATTCAGGAGCAGAGCAATGAGCTGTTTGGATGAGATTAGATCTGTGAGGGAGAGTGTAAAATACAACTGTGAAACACATTTATCTCCATACAAGTAGCTTGTTTTACACAAGGAAGTGTCCAGTGGATGATGAAAGAAGCAGGTAATTTTAATGGCATTGCAAACACTGGTTAACTGTAACTGATCAACTTAACAATAATTAGGAAAAAACACTCTTAACCTAAATGTCCACATCACAAACAACTTTTATGACAACATAACATGGTCGAAACTTGAGTTGTAGCAAGCAGAATCTTCGCACTGATTACAGGGACTTCATAATCCTTGTCTCCTGTGGCTTTATGCTAATACTATTGCTAAAGATAAACTTAAAATCAATGTCTCATCACCGAAAAATCAAAATGCAATTAACCTAAAGGCACGAGCATCTTCGGCTCAGCATGCATCTTTTTTTAACACTGAACATGAGTCTCTGTGATACAAACAAAGGATGAGGTCAGACTCTAATAAACCTAAGCAGAGGGTACAAGTCATGCTGCTTGCTTAAACACATTAATTGTAGAGGTACTGTGAGATGAAGCCATGCAGTTTCTGCCTGTTTTCTGACAACTGGAACAAAGGAGTGATACCGAGGAAGACGCCTTCTTCCTGACGCTCCTCCAAAAGGACCTGAAGTAAACATAAACACAGGCCTGTCAGGACGCCCCTCACAACAATTCTCTTTATTCAGCAGCCTTCCTTAAAACATAGTGAGCCCAGAGCTTCTCTTGTCTTAAGTTGTTCATTGCACAAGCCTATAAGAAAAAAACTGACGAAACAGCAGATAATAACAAGACCTTTCAAAACAAGAACACTTCAAAAATGAAAAAGAAAAAAAAACAAAAAAAAAAAACAAAGCTAAAGATGCAAGATAAAAACACTGATCCTGCAGCAAGGTCTGACATAATGAGGCAAAATGAGGCCACCTAACTTATGATCCATTCTGGTCCATTTTTTTAAATACAGTTATATAAACACCGCTGTTTATATAGTCATGTAGATCTTGCCACTCATACACTTGGGAGATTAATAAAACGTATCCTTAGACAAGCAGGATAATGACCTTTTCAGACTGATAACCTTGGTAAGAAAGCTAATAAATGCCTCGTGAGATCTTTGTAGATTTATAGGTCAATGATGCTCTATTTTTAAAAGGCAGCGATTCCCCACCCGCTCACTGATGAGGAGACTGATGGGTGCAGACACTGTCTCTTTACTGAGTTTAAAGGCTGAGTGGTAAAATGTAAGAGCAGGAAACACTGACTAATGTTATAACAGATGAAAATGATGGCATCAGTAATCAGAGCGCAATATAATTTCCTTTATTTGACTAGAGCAGGTGTGCGTGTCTTCTGTTTTCTCATTAAAGCATAAAAACCTGTTAAATTAGTTGGGCTTTTTTTTGCTGCGTTCCTGTTTTTTTAATATAAAAGTCTGTTTTTTAATCCTCGGTTCATTGAGATTAAGTAAAGAGCTTTCCATCTGGTCACCACACACCTTGCATAAAGAAAGGATACAAGTCACTGAAGAATTTTCAAAATATAATCAACTTATAAATCTATATTTTCCTTAAAGGTCATAATGTTATTGAGAACTTAAAGCAACAATCCTTCCACCTTAAAACAGGAGTTTCAGATTTGACCTGTTAGCACACTGACTTTAAACAGGGAGAATGTGTTGATTCCCTTCCTACAGAGCATCGTAAGTCACCTGCTTTCAGCACTAAGTAACTCTGGCAGTGGGCTGGGCTCGCTGATGGAAACTGTGTATGGCTTGATGGTGGTTCACACATCATCCTTCAGCTGTTTGATAGATTGGCTGAGAAGATGGTGCCAGATGAAGCAAAAAGAGAGAATGACTGAGCAAAAAACTGGGCAAGAGCAAATATTGGACAGGCTTTTGAATGCTGGCTTAGCAAAAGACTAGGCTGCAGGTCCAGTGCCAAGGGCTAAGTTGCTGTTGGATGGCTGAAGCTGGCTTCACTTTCCCTCAGCGAGTAAGTATTATGATCTATCTTACGGCTAATGGAAAAGTGACAGTCTCATGTTTAGCAGCTTTAAAGAAAGTTAACAACAAGTTATGGCTAAGACTCCACACACTGGGATTACCCTCTCTAATCTAGCCATTTAGACATGGCCTACATTATCTGTAAGGAGGAGGGGTCAGCACAGTCTGTATTCAATGGCAGGGCAGTTGCAGTTAGACCTTTGATGGGTGTCAAAGGACACCAAACAGAATTCCTTCATAATGGTTCTTTTATTTCTGTGAGCAATTTGAACATAAAGGTCCATCCGTCCATCCCACCACCCGCAGGGTTGAGCATAGGGTTGGGTGCATTGCAGGCTGGGCAGCAGGCTAAAGTGGGAACCCAGGTGGTCTGACCCTCAGCATCAGAGACTGATTCTGGGGACTTGGAACGTTGCCTCTCTGGTGGGGAAGGAGCCGGAGCTGGTGAGGGAGGTGGAGCGTTACTGGCTAGATATATATTTAGGCTCTCCTCCACGCACAACACCAGAACCAAACTCCTGGAGAGGGGCTGGACACTCTTCTACACTGGAGTTTCTCTTGGTTAGAGGCACTGAAAGGGTGGGGGTGAGTGTTAATTTTGGCAGCTATTTTTAATTTTAGTCTTAGTCTTCAGATGAAACGTCTTTTAGTTTTAGTCCCATTTTAGTCACTTCTACCCTTTTTTAGTTTTAGTCTAGTTTTAGTCGATGAAAACATAAGACATTTCAGTGTAGTTTTAGTCCATAAAAATTTTAGTTGTCACTTTTAGTCCAAGCTTTTATTTTCTTGCCTAAATCTGGTACCAAGTCATGATAGTGTTTTCTATGCACTGCCAAACCTGGGGTCCCTGCTTTCTACAGCTGAGAGGCAGAATAGATACAGCTTCATTGTTTTTTGACAGATTTACCACCAGTAGAGAAATATGGATTCTGAATGTCAGATGAAAACTACATTACATTTTAGTCCAGTTTCAGTCATCTTGACGAAAACTAAATTTACTTTTTGTCATTTTTAGTCATCACAGATCTATTTTTGTTAGTCTTAGTCTAGTTTTTGTCATGGAAAAAAGGCTGTCAATGAATAGTTCTAGCCGATGGTATTAACACTGGTGTGGACCCCCGGCTGGCACCCTCTGTGTTGGCGTTTTCCCCAGTGGACAAGAGGACTGCCCCTCTGCAGCTTCAGGTTGCAGGGAGGAAGGCTCTGACTGTTATCGGTGCATATGCACCAACAGCAGTTCAAAAAACCTGGCCTTCTTGAAGTCTGTAGGTAGAGTCCTGAAAGGGGTGCCACCTGGAGACTCCATTGTCATACTGGGGGACTTCAATGCCCATGTGGACAATGGCAGAGATACCTAGGGGGGTAACTGGGAGGAACAGCCTGCAGGACCTAGTGTGCAAAGTTCAAGTATGTGACGGTTTTCACGTAACAGATCTGACAAACGCATCTGAAAATAATGGCTCAGTGTGCATAACTCTGAACTCTGCTGAACAATCCTATTTTTCTTTTTTTACTTGAACAACCAAAGAATATTCATTGTATATTACCTTTTACACAGCATCCCGTGGGGTTGTACAAGATGGAACTATATTATACTGAGCTGGAATGCACCCTGTGTAAAGGGCAGGAGCACTGAAGCTGGCGCTCTGCTGTGTACACTTCATGTGGAAAGTGGAAGAAAATTAAAGTGCCAACATGAAGTCTAAGTGGGTTAAATGTCACTTCAGTCTTTAAGTCGATTAGTAGATATGCTTTATAAAGAGAGTCTCTGTAATAAAGCAAAACAATTATGTTTATGATAAAATAATGTGAAGTGGTTTGGGCAATACTTTGATTATAGATCTTTAAAAGCTGATTTTCATGTTTTTCTTTAAGGACCAAAAGTGAAAATCACTTTGGTATGGTTAAAAGACCATGACCTTGTTTTTTATAACACAGTCACAAATTTTAATTTCAAATCCGTGGTGTCCTCGGTCCAGTGAGTTCCCTTTAAAGATTGACATTTCTACCTCGATCACAATTGGATATGGCTGGCTTAGTTTCTCTCATTGCATCTAAATCAGGTTAGATTTGTGCTCACACTGAGCTTGGGGCTCAAAGTAATTGTTGAAAAACGTTGCCAGCAGGATGCCGCTCATGGATGATTTGGGGATTTTGGTAAGATTCTAGCTGACCTGAGAACAAATTTATGTTCAAACTGAACTTTGTGACAAGTTCGATGGAATTAACTTAGAATCCTGAGATGAGCTGTAATTCTCCGTAGACAGACAGATTTGGAAAAACACATACACACATACAAAGGCTGTCACTCACCCCCAGGTCTATTAGTGTTCTAACTGCAGTGTGTGCAGCCTCCTCTGAGCAGCTCTCTGTAAGATACGGCACAAAGGCACACATGAATCATAAGAACAGACAGATATCCAATATAGAAAAACCAGGTCGTCATAACAGAATAAAGTGTAGTGGGACTGACAGAAGTTTTTTTTGCTGTGGATTATTGAAGGTTTTCATTTGGGTAGCGTCTGATTGTCATGTTTTTTTTTTGTTTTTTGTTTTTTTTTTTTAAGAAGAGAAGAGCAGGTGATATGAGCGGTGGAGCTGCTACAGGTTTCTTCCTTGGTGTCTTCTGTCTTGTTACAACACAAACTGAATCAGTGGGCACATTGACAAGCTTTTTGTAGTTCCTAAGGTAAAAGCAAGAGTGTGTGGATGTGTGTTTTGTGAGGACTGATGTCAGGTTGAGCTCACCGTAGTTCTGCTTCTTCGTTTTTGCTCTGTCAAACAGATAGGCATGCACCTGAGCCACAAACTCTGCTTCTGCAGCAGAAAAGACATGAACAAGAGGCAATTATTGCAGCCAAAGCAAAGCGATGGCAGTCTGCTGAGATAGTATATGGACTTTTCATGGCTCAGTGACATGCTAGCATAGTGTATATTTATGACTAGCGAGCGCTGCAGTAGGTCACCACAAATGGCTTTGGGTGAGTCATAAATATCAAAGAAAAATAGCACATCATCAGCATTCATTTTGACCTTTTGAGACATGCATGACTGAACTACCTGGCTTCTTAGCTTAGAGAAGCAAAATGTGCTGTAATGCTTCTTTTTTCTAAATCCCTTCTGAGAGTAAAATGTTAATCACTTAAAAGCAGGTATTACAAGAGGCCTATTATGCTCATTTCAAGCTTTTTTATTGTGACTTCAATTGGGTAGTTTAGCATGATGTCCAATTTTTCTTGTCTTTTATGCAGTCTGAGTTCAACCTGAAGCACACCAGTTTAACTTCTGTCTCAATAAGCTTCATTCTCTCCTAACAAACCCACTTTTCCTGACAGGCCTGCCTTTATTGGCCTTTAGAAAAAGATCTTCCTCTTTCCTGCTAGGAATTAAACTATGGACTTAGAACACAGCTTATGAAAATGGAAACTTGTTTATGTTAGAGATCAAATCTGATATTAAGAATGAAGGTGGACAGTGCCAGCATTTGTACTTAGATATTTTTCAGCAAAACTCTTCTGTTTGAAAAGGCACTGATCACATTCTGCTACTGTGACACAATGACGAATGTTCTTCAATCACAAGCTACCTTAGTTGTCAAACATTTCATACCGAGATAATTTTAGATACCATGTGTATTAAAACATTACAATCTCTCTTAAATAACTGTATAAAAACTATGGAAGGTTTAGAAATATCTTCAGTCATATTTTAACGTTGTCTTGCACCAAAACTCAGCCAAAGTATGTGTTCATGTTAGAAAATGTCTTGGAGCTAACCTGCAAGTAAAACAATAAAACATTCAATATTTAGGTACCTAGAACCTGTACTTTTGTTGCTGTAGTATCAAAATAGGTTGCTATGGCCCTGACAGTATCTGCTTATTACACTGACATTGACAGTGTGCTGTCAGGAAGCAATGAAATCTATGCAGGTAAACAAAACATACTTTCATGTTACTCCACTTTCATGAATACTGATCTCATTTGTAATTAATAAGCAGGGATAAATAATATACCTACTTCTATGTTTTAACTGCTTGTTGAGAGAGAGAGGGAGGTCGGGCGGTGGTCAGCGAGCAAGAGAGAATAAAGCAACCGGCGCTGATCTGACTCATCATTCACCCATCTCCTTGTTATATTTTCATGGTTGATATCCACTTGATAAATAGCAAACTTTGGTGTTCAAAGTGAGGTTTTGGTGGTGAGCAAGCGAGGTGGAAGCAGCGGGAACTCAGCATGCCAACCAGTGTACTGAGACACCTGCAGCAGAGACCAACACGCTTTCATTAATTTACGATGTTGAGGTCAGTGAGAGACCCCACTAGGTACAAGATTTCTAATAGATTAAATAAACTCCTTGATAGTCCGTGTGTGCAAAATGGTAAAGGTCTATGCATCTGTCTGTGTGTGTGCGCCGAAATGCAGGCTCATCCTCATCATTCCAGTCCGTCAAAATGACGAACAGCCTTCAAAATTCTCCATCATCCTTCAAAAAAAATCTGTCAATGACAGAGAATATTCAGTTAACGCAACCTCTGGTGTGTATGTGTGTGACTTCATAATTTAAAGGTACTGGCCACATCAGCCAGGACCAACATTTTCTGCTGTAGCTTAACTTGGGACATTGTAGGTATAACTGTTATGTACCATGCCCAAGCACGACTGCCCCCGCCTCCCCACTGGTCTGCTTTCACATTTGTAACATCATTCTGCCATGGCACACTTGCGTATGTACACATTAGGACAAAGTAGTTGGCAGCATTCACAAAGTTGGTCCACTTGAGTCTACTTGACCACCTCCTGTTCATGCTGACCAAATGCACCAGACTTTGAAGCCATTGTACCTGTGATACTACTTTAAAGACCCCAGAAAATCTGGTTAAGGCAAATTAAGAGTGATTTCATATTAAAGGGACTTTGTCCAGATCTGAGCCAAAAGTTCAGTTCTGTTGGGTCAGTGTGAATGCAAACGTGCTGCACCTGAGCACCAAAACCGAGTCCACTTGGAGAAGTTGTCTCACGCATTCTGGTGCCCTGATACAGGGCAGAGAGTTGCAGCTGCTATATGACGTCATTATGACAATGAAATTTCTTTCCCCAGTTCAGCAAATTGCCCACACTTTTCTAAACGCACATCAAAGTAAAGTAACAGACGGGTCTGTTAGGATTTATCTTATCGATGACCTCAAGTTGTAGTCAGCGTGTACAGTTGCAAAAGTAATTCTAAACATCTGCTATCTTTTCAAAAAACTGTCCAACAGGGTTTGAATTTAACTTGGTTGCCTACCTGCCACTGTGGCTACTGAATCCAAAATTATGAGCCACTTTATTTTAACAATCAGCATTATTTAATAAGGTCTAATATAATAATCAAGGCTTATAGTATTGAAGTTATAAGCCATTTAATAAGAGAGTTGGTGCATAAATGATCCAACCTGTCACTCATTTTAAACCTTATTTAAGTGTGCTCGGGCACAGAACAATGTTATTGATGTGATAGCAGATCAGAAGGGGGAGCAATTGGGCCCAGGCATGGTATGGAACAATGGTACCTTATGTGAAGCATCCTTACACACAATATAAAAATTCCTAGTGATTTTATATTCATGGAAATGCCACCTGTCCAATCAGGATACTAGGCTTGAACTTACTGATGTATAACCAGTAACAACGCTCAGGTTTGAAAGGTCTTTGGTTGGGAACAATGGTTGGAAATTCAGCTTTTACAGCTGTCTAAAGTCTAAATGTTTTGTTTTTTTCCAACAGGGATTCCATTAATATAAAGTATTTTTCAAAAGTCGTAGGCCACCATTATCATCCCACTCCTTTTGGAAAGTGCCTTGTGGTTTTATTTTTTAAGCATGGCCATGATCTTATGCAGTTTGCTTATGCAGTAAACTCATTTCTATAGAAAACAGCTGATAGAAAGAAAAACACTGATGGTTCAGGATCATACTTCATGCAGAAACGTTAAGATAGTCTCTGGGAAGAGCTGATACGATAAAGAGACCTTTTCTGTTCTTTTCTTTTGGTATAATATACCAAAAGATTACTGAAGAAATCTAAAAGACTGTCTCCCTTAAAGAGCTCAAAATGTGCTGAATGAAAATAGAAGTCTGAAGACATTTTTAAAAATGTATATATGTGTATTATGAAAAAACTGAGCAATTACAAAGATAATCATCATTAAACTCTGTTAAAAAAAAGGCTAGTGATGGCCTGAGACTTTTGTCCACCCTTGCATAAAAAACTGACATTGTGACATTATGCATATCAAAAAAGACAGATGTCCTATAGCATCCACAACACAGAGAAAATGTACCTGGCAGTGGTGTGTGGAAAAGATCCAGCCCGGTGACTGTCCAGCACAGCGTCCTCAGATGACCAGCCAGCATACTGCAGAGGAAGAAGAGCATCTCTGGACACTGACTCGGTTGGCTTATCTAAAAGAGGTCAGAGAGGGTTAAATGATAAGGGGGGAGGGAGTGGGGAAGAAAGTTTATTTTCTGCCACAATAAGCACATAGTGACAAGTGAGTGGGAGTTTGAACACAGGAAGGATTACAACTGCAGGATTCAGCAGCAAAATGTAGAAAACTACTGCTTGAGCAACAGAAAGGCTGTCACATGGTTCAAGTCCCAGGGCTGGCAGGGTTTTGTTTATGTTTCCTACAAAAAAGGTTTTAAGTTATGTAAATTTGAACTTGTAAGTCAGAGACACACAAAAACAGTACCCATGTACAAGAATCTCAAGTTTTTTTCTTCTTTGTTCGAGTCAAATATGAATGTGCTTGTATACCTTTTTTATTTTTTAAAGAAATATAAAACTTAGTTGTGTTTTTTTTTAATAAAATGATTTCATGGCTGTTAATTTAGCTATGTCCTGCGAGCAGAGTTTGCTGTTCAGGAAGGATGCTTTGTAATTTTAATGGCTCTTTGATTGAAGAAAATCCTTACAGCTTGAAGCAAAAAAAACACTGTCCCATTAAGAAATCCCTAATCAGTTTTTTGAACATTCTTTAATTAAAATACATCATCCAGCCTCTCTTTTGCATACAAATGTGTCATACTGCCAAATCACTGCATGCTTCCTTATCTTTCTTTGTCTCTTTTTCTGCATTAGTTAGATTAAGTCTTTTTGGTGTTTTTGCCTCAGTCTTCTGTTATGTAATGTTTTTTTTTTTGTAGGTACGTTCTTACGGCATATCCTGTCTCTGTTTAACACTGTTTTGTATTAATTGCTTGTATTGTGCACGCCCTACTTTGCATGATGCTGCATGAGCTTTTTAATCGTCTACAGCTGCTTCATGTTATGCTTTATGCTGTACTAATTATACATGATGGTTTTAAATGGCTAATTTAACACGTGTCAAAGGGTTGGAAATTAGCACAATGAGCACTATCACTGGCACACTCACGGTAATGTTGATCAATGAGTCCTGTCCCTGAGAATCAGCTTAATGTAAAAATATGATTATAGCAGCTTTTGCAGGGTCTATTAGGTTTTAACAATCATTTAATATGTATGGGACTGAGTTTATATATTAAAATGCCACATTTCTTCTAAAACTGTCTTCATTCCTTGGTCATTACCATACAAACTAATAATGAGATATAAAGCTTCTCCTGGGATGGTGTACTAACACATTGGACAGAGGACAGACTGTAATAGTGAGGCATTGTCAGGTCATATTGATCATTGTTTCAAAACTGTCAAATGAGAAAAGCCAACACTGTTATTTGTCTACTTTTTTCATTTTTACTGCAGTCCTTTCTACAATTATTGAGTTTATATTTGACTAATACTGTATCTTAATACTTTAACAGTAGTTACTATGGCTTTATCAGGGTTCCCACTTTTTTCAAGACATTTTTGTCCATGACTTTTCCAGGTCATTTTCAGTGATGACTTAGCTGCTATGACAGGTACACATCATCCTCATACACCAAAATGTTCCTTTCTGTGAAGACTGAATCAAAAGATATGCAGTCTATGGCTGTAACCATGAACTCTAAAATGCTTAGAAATAATGACAACCCCATCATAGAAAAATTGTAACGCACCTACATATGTATGTCATTCAATTTCATAATAATAGTTTGGATATTAAAACCACTTTTCCTCATATATGCTTTAATATATATTAAAACTAGAAAGAAAAAAAGAGCCAATGAGTGTAAAAACGAAAGTACTGTGGTGATTGCACATTCTCATGTTTTACTTTGAAAGATTCCTGTGAGCCACTCCCTCATGAGTTGTTTTTGGTTCTCTTCACAGAGGTTGGGCGCACCTGCACTGATTGGCACGGGCACCTCCGCACCTGCACGTCATCACAGCAATCACCGCACTCACTCTTAAGCTCTGCTCAGAGAAGACTCAGGCGCCAGATGATTCCCGCTCCCCAGTGGTATCTAGGCCTTCTCGAGATCCTCACACGCCTACAAAGATAATTCTTTGCAAGTTTACTCGTGTTTGTTATTCCTGTGACTAATTTGCCTTCTCCTCGTTTTATTCCAGTGCCTCCACGTGCCCTCAGTGCTTCGCTCACCTCTGCCATGACTGCCACACTCTCGCACCGATCTCCAGCACCAGACTCACTCGTTTCCCCATTCCTCCTCCTACCTCACGACTCCCTGGAAGATTCACGCACTCCCTGGACCCGGATTCCCCCCTCCCTCACTCCTGTGTCTCCCTCAATAAACCTTTTAAACTGCTTCCTCTGCCTCCGGCTCTGCTCCTGGGTCCTAATACAAACCTTTAAGATTACAAATCACTACAAGTACACTTCAACTTCAACAAATGTTGTCACACAATTCATCTCATACATCAAACTTTGGGTTATCAAGGGAAAAAAATTCAGTAGCCTATGGCACCAGCTATATGTAAGCTCTGCCTTAAGTTATGGTATGAGGTCCACACTAAACTCTAGGTTGAAACTAGTGAAGCTATAACTTAAGTTGTGTCAGTATTCGGTTGCAACACAGAGACGTAAGGTTGATCTTATGGTGGTAGTGAAGACTAACATGTTTTTTCATCTGTACACTGAAGCATCTGACTGAACTATGATCAAACACATCAGTGCTGGTGTTATTTCTGACATTTGCACTAAACTGATAAAAACAAGCATTTTATGGCTTTTAATTAGCTCAAAAGGACATCTGCTTTGAAAAATCTTTTCTAAAAAGGCGCTGCTTATGTGACGTAGAATCCTAGGTTTCTACAGTAGGTAAAAGTTACCGCCTCTGCCCAACTTTACCGTTCAGAAACCACTCCCATCCTCTCTCCTGCACCTGCACTGCCTCGGCTCTGACTTTAGTGACGCCAGTGCGGGAGCCAATGGCCCAAACAGTTAGTGCCCAGGACCACCATGGTCCACCACCACAATATAGCCTGTTTCAGAGGACTCTGGAGGGGAAAAATCCTCCACCTCAAAAGAGGTGCTCTGAGGCAGCAGTGCTGCGGGACTCTGTGTCACTTTCTGGCAAGGGGACATCACGGCCACTCCCACCTCATCTGGAACACCCCGTCCTTTTCCCCTCCCTCCTCTCAGTACCAAACTGCACATTTTTTGTGCATTTTTCAAAAGTCTGAAATGGGTGGAGTTTGATTTCTACAGCGTACAGCCTAAACCTATAGCAAGTATAAAATAACAACACTGACATCGAGTGGTGAAATCTCTAGTAACAGGAGATAATTTAACAGTGAATGGTGGAAATTATCTTCGCTCATGGAAAACAACAGTGTTACTTATAATGGAGAACGCAGTGCTAACACCAAATTGCCGGTGAAATCCTTAACTCCTCGTCACCCTCTGGGTTTTCCCGCCTCTCAGAGCTATCACTATGACAACAATATTCTACAGAGGGCTTTACACCTTGTAGGAGGTAGTTGTAAGATTTAAGTTATAACTTAAACCTATGTTGAAACTATCTCTGCTGGTGCAACACCTTAAATGTTAAGAGAGCGTAAGCTTCATCGTAATTAAGAACTTACGTTCAAACTAGGCAACGTTTGCAGTTATGCACAGCTGGGGCAACTCATAGGGGTCTAGACCTGCTGCTAGTGTGTAACCTATTCTTAATACTATTGTCCATAAAACACTGTCACTATTTACTGGGAACCTTGACATAATTAAGTCCTTTCAGACGGCAATGTTGTCTGTTTAAGGGAATTCCTACAAAAACTGTGTTTGAATAATTTTCCAAGAATGCACAAGATTTTCCAGAAGATTTTTCTGTTTTTTTTTTTCAGATCTTTTCCATTAATGAAAAATAAGTAAACTGTTGGAATCATGTTAATTTGTCCATGTGAGCTCTGCCCCAAAGCTCTGAAAAATAATCATTGCTGGTTGATGTAAACGGCATCATAACTAGAAAGCCTGTGGGGAAATAACTGGCCCACCGAAGCCATTCTCCTGAGCTTTTAAGGGTTTACGTGAACTTGTTCACAAAGGGCATCCAAAATAACAAAGCTCATTTATTTCTGAGTTCTCTTACTTGAGTCTAAAGCTGTAGGGTTAAAATACAACCATAAAAAGCCCTGTTAATATATAGAGCCTGCCTCACTGAAGATCAACCTGAATAAATAAAGCAACATACAAAAACAGTGGAACAAGTTAAAAAGTGCCTTTAGAAAAACTAAGATCTGCAGGTCAGTAAACAATGCGAAGCCTAGTGTACACTCTAAGCCCTGAAAGAGCAAGATACTTTCTGAAGATTTATACCTACAGCACATTAAATGTTTTTTTTTGCCAGACTTCATTCTAAGACCACCTGAAGTGAGTTTATTCAGACAAACTGAAAACAAGCAGAGGATAAGCTCTGGGAATATTTTCCATTGTTTGATATGGAGGTGTTTGCCATCCCCATTCAGCACCAGAGCTTAGAGCAGCAGAGCCAATGCACTAGGAGAAGAACAGCAAGTACAGCAGAGAGAGAAAAGTAAGAGTGAAACTGGAAAAAACAAAAAACAACAATGAGGCTTTTCTTCAGTGAAAAAATGTTGATGCCATGGAACATCTTAAACTAGTGTAAGGGCTGGAGTGAGCTTTGCTGGATTAGTATGTCAACATGCTTGCGGTGAGCAAAATGAAGTATTACTATTTTGTACAGTTAACCAAAGCTGGTTTAAAGTGATCCTTCAATTTTCTAACAAAGGCGTTTGTAAAATAGCAGCTGAATCTCAAGTTGAATCTACTGATCAAAATAACTTGTGTAAGGGTGACGTATAAAAGAAGTACACAGCACAGAAAAGCAGCATTCCTCTCACTGACAGCCTGAAAATGAAAAAAAAAAAACAAAAAAAACAAAAAAAGTATTTAATGATGTTCAGCACCTATTGGAGAGAATGCAGGAGACCAACACTTGGTCAAGATTCTCCTCGCAGCTGCAAGTAAATGTATCAGATATTTAAGATCTAATGCCTATAGTACATCCCAAGCCTGAACATGACAGCTGTCTCACTGAGCTTAATGTGCTGTCTTACCACACAGATGTCATGTACTGCTTACAATTGGTCTGTGCTGTACTCTTTGAGCTTGATCAAGAGTTAATTTATCTTAAATTAGAGAGAAATAGAAAATGAAAGCAAGCCACTTCTTGCCTGTTGGCAATAAACTTCTCGCAAGATTGACAGATATTAAGATTGCCGTACAGAGATAATTCTAGCAGATGGTCTTTTTTGAGTCTGGAGGTCATATAAAGGCATCAGTGCTATATCAGGACTGCTTTATCACCACTAATAAGATCCTTACTGTGTATCTGGAATATTTTCTGAGCTTGCCATAATCAACGTTTGCACAAGTGTTCTATTTTATTTATGCTTCCAGTTCAGTCAGGACACTCGTGTTGCATAATCTTGTTTACCTGAATTACTGAGGGAAACGTCAAGACTAATAATAAACAGGGAGGTGTTTTTTTTTAACATTCATAGCCATGTTTTTATGATGCAACAGTTTGTAAACACAAGCAGCACTGAACACATCTGTTAAACCTCAAAGACAGATGGTGTTTTGATGTAGAACATTGAATGGCAGCTCTACTGTCTGTTTTTAAGAAAAAGTCCATAAAATGTGAGCATTGTTTTTATCAGACCTGAATCAACACTAAAGACAATCCAGAGCATTTTACTGATGGATAATGGTGGATGATCATCGAGCTGTGTATGTCTATCCTCCTGATAGTTCAACTTAATGTGTACTGTCGGGACTCTCGAGGCCTCAAAGTCACTTTGCAGTGATGGTGGCTGATACACTTTGAACCCTGTCTGTCTGCTCCCTTTGGAAGTTGGTAAGCTGCCTTTTGTTGCTTTGGCAAATCACATATAACAGTCATGACAGTGAGGGCTTCTTTTAAAGCTGACACATAGCACTAATTGGCATTCCACCTACGTGACTCAACTGTGTAGGTGCTTTGTAATGGAGATTTACACTCTTCAAAGTTCTTTTTCATGTGGTGTTATTTCTGTGTGTGCCCTGTAGGAAGGCATCAAGGCTGCCATCTTTTGGAGGTCAGCCCAGCATGGCACATTTTAACCTTCAAATAACCTCTGCTGCTACTCTAAATGAGATGTTATGGAGACAGAGAGGTCCAGTGGTGCTTTATTTTACCTTGTAGGAGCGCAGGTCCTGCTCCTCACAGTCAGAGTCGCTATGATACGGGTCATCTGTGGTGGTCCAGGTCAGAGTACCCTCCCTCTTCCAGAAGTCACAGATGGGAACATCCCGGGGAATCTGCAAAAGATGGAGGGTAAAACAGGAGGTAGAATAGAAGACCATTGTCCGTGGCAAAGAGTAGGGATATGTCTCAACTCCTCTGTGTACTTGTGTTTAAGGTACAGTGACTTTTATCTACTCAGATGATCAATTCTGGCAGTTTATTTTTCACAAAAGCCCAGTAAGAACATTTTTTTTGTTTTTAATGCATCTAGCATCATATTCAAAAAAGGAGACAAAAATGCTCTCCATATTTACAGTCTGAATTTCTGACAAATAACACTAATCTTAAATTATGCTTGTATAGTTTTTATTATGACAGTTTTCCCCTATTTCATTTGCTAAATTCTTCTGAAATGTTAACAGAGCAAAAGAATTAGTGAACAGACATTAGAAATGAGAAAATAAGTGCTATAATGGCTCATCAGGAATCTACTATACATCTTTTTAGCAGGGGTTTCGATCCAAATACAATATATCACAAAATACAATATATAAATACAAATATTTCTTCTTAATTTAGCAAAAGAAAATGCAAATAACTTGTGTTCCCATCCACTAGTGTTATGGAAATAAAAGGAGTCAGCAGGTAAAGCATTAGGTGGCGCTACTCATAAATAAAAAATGGAAAATCACTGCTATAGAAGAGGGCTCCACGCTGCAATGTATTATCATCCAAAGATTATATCTTGAAAGTGAAGACATAAAACAGAGGAGGACTTTTCTAAATCATATGCTCTAGGAAGAGTTGTAGTTACAGCCATGGGTGTAAATGTTAATCCAGAGATAGCATAAATATTCGCTTAATGCAGTTTCAACAGCAAAACCTATTTATTGATATGCAGACTTTTCCACCTCCTCCAAGTGTGAACACCTTGCATTTCGAAGATTTTTTCTTTTAAATATCTATAATTTCCGGTCAAGTTTTTATAATTCATGGAAAATGTGCATCAAAAATGGTGGAAGGAAACCCCATTTGTGTCAGTTGTTTGCTGCTGCGCAGGTTACGTACGTTGGGTTTCATACATTTTTTTGAGTTGAAAAAGACAGCTGCCTGTTTCATCTTGAAATACTACCAGAGCAGCAAAAGTAAACTCAGCAATTAAGACTTGGTCTATAAAGTTTTATAATCACAGTATCACTCATTAAAATGTTTGACTTAAAGGGAATCCCTAAGCTTATAACAATTATGCTTGATGTTCCCATGGTAAAAGCAAGACATATTTAAGGTTACCAGGAAAAATGCCTCTCTGGCTACACCACTGAATCACTGAAACAGCTAAGAATATAACAATTCAGATGGAAATCTGGCAGTCAATATAAAGTGGTCTTGACAGAGTTGACTGAACAAGGACAATGACTTTGTTGCTTTGGTCCTCAGCTAAAGGTGCCTGAAATCCACTGTACGTGAATCTAATTACGTGCAAACTGGCGTTGTTTTCCCAGGTCATGAAAGATGACGTCAAATATCAGGGTGTTAGATTGGTCCAAAGACACTGTTTTAAGACCTAGCCCTGAGTTTGATCTGGCTCGTTTTCTTCTTCTTATGCATTAAAACTCAATTCAAAACAAATAAAGTGTTCTTTTTAGAAGAGATGAAGGTTGCTGCAGATAAAAGGCAGATCCAGTGCCTTACATTTTTAAATAATGACCTGAACTCAAAGCAAAACATCTTTTTCAAAACAGCAGGCTATTAAATAATGCAAAGACTCAGTCTTCAGAAATGTGTAAACTTATCTCACTTCTTCCATGATCAGGATTCCGCAGCGCACCAGGCTGTCAACGGCGTCCAGAGCAAAGCTTTGGGATGACTGACACGGCTGAAGAGAGGGAGACAGGCAGGGAGAAGACAGAAGGAAAGAATTACATGAAAAGATCAGAGAGGGAAAGAAAGAACCAAAAAAATGGAGAAAAAGGAAAAGAAGACAACAATGAGTGCAAAAAGAGCATTTATAGATCAGACACAAAGAGAGAAGGGTAGGGAGAGAGAGGATGAGTGAGAAAGAAAGGGAACAAAAGATGCAAGATTAGATGAGGACAAAAGTAAGAAAGGAAGAGAAAGAGCAAGAAAAAAAGAGAAAGGGAAGAAAAGTCACTCATCAGTATTAGCAGAAAACTGGCATCTGTTGTCATGTGTGAAGGCACGCTCTATAAGAAATGTTTAATTCAATCTGCAGTGTTACAGTTTTTAACTTAATTAACTGCTATTTATAGCCTGTTTCTATATCATATTAGCTAATACACTGCTTAATCTGTCAACCATGAGTCAATGGTCACATCTTCTGAGTACTGTCAATACAGGTTTCTGGTCTGTTATGCCCATAAGGCTTATTTGAACAGGAAATTGAAAGAGAGATAGCAAGAAATAAAGACAGGGAATAACAGAAGAACCGGAATAAACTAAGAAAAGCATTAAAGAGAAAAACAGGTTTATTCTTTCTTGTGCTTTCCAAGGAAATTGTGGTTCTTTTCCACATGTGGTACTGGCTTTTCCATTTCCATTAGTGTACCTGTTCTTTTTTTATTACCTCTGGCAAGGTTCCAAGTGAGCTTAGCCTAAAAAGTGATTTCAAGACACTGCTGACCACTGAGTGGTCAGAATAATGCTACCAGGAGCATCCACCAGTGGGATGTCCAACAAAGAAATCAAACCCCTTTTAGCCTTGACTTCAACCTGCTGTGTGACTTCACAAATCCTCCTGTACTTTTCAAAATCACACTGTCTCACTGCTTAAAATCGTATCTCGAACTAAACTTGCCTCTTTGCTGTGACAAAAAGTCACAAGTCAAGAATCAGGCACACTACTGCCATTGTATATTATGAAAAGGTTCATTTTCTACGGATTTACTTCAGAAGGTGACATTTCCATAAATTCTAAATTCCTCTCATAAAAAGAGAAACATTTCAAACTTTTTGTTTTGATCTTGATGATTACAGTTCACATCTCACAAATAAAAAATCCACTCAATGAGGTTTTTCTCCCAGCTGTGCTATAATAACCCCACCCATACTGAAAAGGTACTACTACCAATGGAAAAACTAACCGTCTGTTACCACAACTGAATAGCCAAGCAGAGTTGAACAGGCACCACATATGGGAATGCACCATGAGTTTCCAAAGTCCTACAAAGCATTACATAAATTCACAGGTTCATAAATGATGCACGGTACTCAATATCACAGAATGAAAAGCATTCAATACCTTCACAGTGATATACTCATACCTATACACCTAGCACCCACATATATATGACAGCTACAGGGTGTTTTGTTGAGTGAGCAGACTAAAGCTGCCATAGACAACCCATTTCCAGGCCAGGATCTCAATCCATGACCAGATGACAGGATAGTAAAGATGGGTTCAGGGAGTGTGTGAGGTCATCTATAGTGCATGCTCTGTGTCTAATGGTTTCCTGTTGAGGTGTGAGGGGTGGGGGGGTTGAGGATCTCTGCACCAGGAGAGAGCTAGCATGTTCCCGGTGAAGACAGTGGACATGGTGAAGAAACAGGAGCAACCAGAGAGGAGAGTGATTCTACTTTCGCAGCATAGCCGCAGTGTTTTGAGTCAGAGGACAAGACAGAAAAAAGGTATAAAAGAGAAAAAGGGAGAGGGATTTGGTAAGCTGAATGATGAAGCAAGGTTAGAGGCACAAACAGCTTCGTCCCATCACATATCTGAGCAGACAGCTGACGGAGAACATGAGGTGTGTGGTGAAGATGCAGCAGAGATCAGAGGAGGAGAAAGAGAGAGGGCTGGCAGGAGGGTGAGAAACTAATGCAAACAGAAGAGACAAGAAAGAGCAGCAGCCGAAATAAAAGGTAGGCAAACAGAGAGAGGAATAGTATTTCTGGCTCTGATATGGACCCCTTGAAGTCAGCCCAGTGGAGCACGTTCACAAACACAGAGACACACAAACACACGCACACAATCTAAAACCTTTCTCTGCCAGAGATAGAGGCAGCAGAGCAGGATGAATGGCTGTTCAGCTCCATTAAACATCCATTGAACGAGCCACACTTTGTGGATGGTGTGTGTGTGTGTGTGTGTGTGTGTGTGATATAAATTGAAACTCACTGGCATAACGCCTGGAGGAAGGAGATGGCAGAGCTGCAGGGCTCTCTCTGTCAGCTCAGACTGGCAGAGCGCCACATCGAACTCCATGTCACCTTTCACCTCGTCTCCGTCCACGCCGCTGCTCCTCACCCTGCTGCTGACGCCGCTGCGGGCAACCTCACACAGCATAGCCGACACCGCGCACGCTAGGTTGAAAAACACTTAAACACTTTAGTTCACGTTGAAAATAAACACTTAAAAATTTCAGATGGTGAACTTTCCGAGGAAATGGGCGTTTGGTATTATCTTACATAAACAGATTTTGTTTAATGTGTTAGCAAAACATCTCAAAACAGAAACTAAACACAGTCAGTTGATGGATCAGCTGAGGGGATTTGATGATAAATAGAATCCAGGGTTTTGCCATTTACACAAGTTTTTATCTCTTTATTTATACTTTTCATCCCTATTATCCTGCTTTCATGTGTTGGTGGGAAAGTCTTAATATCAAGATAGTTCATGTCCTTAAACAGCCTCCTCAAGCCTAGAAGTGCATTAATAATCTTTCTTGAAGCTACTGAGGACTAAAGTGTTTTTTTATCACATTGTGCAAAAATTTACTGAATTATCTCAAAATAATATATCCTCACATGTGCTTTACAATTAGCATGTACAGTGCTTAAAAAATTTATTAGACCACCTGTCATAAAAACGAGAAAACATAAATATTTTAGAAATCTTTCAAAAACTTGTTTAAAACTAAAAATGTTATTGTTATTCATTTGGCAAATAACAAACTGAAACAACTAAATAGTCCTTTTTCACACATTATAACCAAAAAACTTCATATTTTGTATGGCCTCCTTTGGCCTTGATAACAGCTTGCATTCTTGCTGGCATTGTTTTTACGTATTTTTCCACAGTCTCTTTTGTTATCGAGTTCCAAATAGTTTCTAGCTGTTCCCACAGACTTGCTTTAGATGAAACTTTTGTGGGATCAATCTTTGAATCTACTAAATCCCAAATTTGTTCAATAGGATTAAAATCTGGACTTTGACTTGGCCAGTCCATCAGTTCCAGTACTCCAGATTCCTTTTTCTTGGTCAAATAGTCTCTGCACAGCTTTGAAGTATGCTTGGGGTCCAGTGAGGTTCATTTGGTCCACTAGTAACTTATTCTACTTAATTTGTTTAACAGACCAGAGTGTTTTCTTTTTTACATGACGGTTTCGACTGCTCACTTGCAGTCTTCCTCAGAGTGGTCACGTGATGTTGCTGTGACATGTCTTGTCAGCTGATTTATACAGGTTTTTGGTGCTGTCTTCCTACCAGTAGGGGCAGGACGACAGCACCATCTGCAGTCTGACCTCTTCAGGACAGCATCCCAGGTGTGTGAGAGCAAAAAAGCCCCCTCGCAGAAAAAGTGCAGAGGGCAATGAAAAAACACAATATAAACACACCAGTAAAACCATATAAAAAACGTCCACCCAAAACATAGAATAGAACCGGCATACAAATGTAACGTCATTTATGAAATACCCTGCATGTCTTGCAATAACACATATGTTGGTGAAACAGGAAGGGCATTCAGAACACGAAAAAAGGAACACAGATCAGAATGTGAAAAGGAAACCGCAAGAGCATGCACACGAGCAACAAAATACAAAGCAGAACAAGAACAACTCAAATCTGCCATTTCCGACCAATGCAAAAGAGAAAAACACATCATGGACTGGGATGGAGCAAACATCATTGGGACAGAGGACAACAAACACAGTCGCTGGTTAAAAGAAACAATAGAAATACGGAAGCGTGCCCACAGGACTATCAACCGGGACGAGGGGGCTTTTTTGCTCTCACACACCTGGGATGCTGTCCTGAAGAGGTCAGACTGCAGATGGCGCTGTCGTCCTGCCCCTACTGGTAAGAAGACAGCGCCAAAAACCTGTATAAATTAGCTGACGAGACACGTCACAGCAACATTACGTGACCACTCTAAGGAAGACTGCAAGTGAGCAGTCGAAACTGTCAGGTAAAAAAAGAAAACATTCTGGTCTGTTAAAAGAATTAAGTAGAATATGCTTGGGGTCATTGTCTTGGTGGTATATAAACCCACGACCTATCAGATTCAGTCCAGAAGGGATTCCATGATGCACTAAGATGTTGTGGTAGACGTTCTTGTTTATGATACCGTCGATTTTCACTCATTTACCCACGCCGTATCCACAAATGGAACCCTATACCATAATGGAATCTCCACAGTGTTTCACTATGAGAGCAATGCACCTGGCATCAAAACATTCTCCAGCTTTTCTGTGGACATAAACACGATGATGCTGACCCAAGAGTTCAAACTTGGACTCGTTTGTCCAGAGTACCTTCTTCCAGTCATCAACGGTCCAGTGTTCGTGCTCCCTGGCAAATCTGAGGCATTTCTGGATGTTTGCAGGCCTCAATAATGACTTCTTAGCAGCTATTCTTCCCTTTAAGCCTTGCTCCGTCAGTCATCTGATTATGGTCATTCTGGAGACTTTCTCAGACTCTGATTTAGAAGCATTCATCTCTGCCTGAAGATCAGCAGTGATCTTCCTTCTGTCTCTAGTACTTAAAATCTTGAGGTGTCTGACATCTGCTTCAGTTAACTTTGGTTTCCTGCCTCTTCCTTGGTGCATTTTGTAAGTATCAGTCTCGGCAATTGACTCCAAAGTGTTATGATCTGAGTTTATAGTGCCTTTACTCTTGTTTTTCTTTTCTCTAGAAAGTTTCTGTTGTGCCTTGGTTTTCTCCCCAGCAGTGCAGGCTGTGGCTGAGGGGGCGTGGCTGACCTACTTTCTGGCAGTGCAGCAGGGCACACCTGATGTCACTCTTCAATCACTCACCTCCTCCAAAAAGACCGGCTCAACCTCCAGCACTCTGCCAAATAATTCCGTCTTGTTTGGTAGTGCAAGTTCAGATTCTCCAAGTGAAAGCTTTTTTGTAGAATTTGTGAACTTTGGATCTATTCTGATAACCTTTTCTTTGTGTTTTCTAGATCGGTGCCTTGCTGCCTCAGTTTGCCGTGGGCTTCAGTTTGATGGTCAGCCAGCCTTCAGCAGCCACAGCCTGCAGGGGTATTCTTAGTTTGTGTTTATTTTTGTGTCTCCTTTGAGACAACAAACAGAACTTTTTGAACTGCCTTTTTGTCTCCTGCCTTCTTGGTCCAGCTAACACTCAGGCCGTAACAGAAAGCATACTTGACCACACTGTGAGAACACTTTATGTCTTTCCCTATTTGTCTCAGAGACCATCCAGCATCATGAAGTGCTTTAATGCGGACTCTTTCATTTTCACTGAGCTCTCCACGTTTTACCATTTTGAACAGGAATGAGGACTTTCAAACTGAATTCACCTTTTTATACCCAAATTTGAGCCGGCTCACTGGGCTTCTCTGAGAAGTCAGAAATTAATCAAGCATAACATTCAACCACTAAAACTTATTTTTCTGTTCAGGACTGCAAGTAAATAACTATAATTTGACATATTAATCAAGAAATATTAATGTGCTTTACTATTTTTTCAGTTTTTTTGTAAATCAGTAAATTTGAAAATTCATGGATAACAATAATAATTATATCTTAGCATTAAAAATATCATTTTGGTTAAAGAGCTTCTACATATTGGTGTATTAACCTTTGCAGAAACATAAAAAAAAGATTTTGGTAATTACCAATGCTGTTAATTTAGGTCAGCTGTGGCATTAACCTTACTCGGGGTGGTGGTCTAATAAATTTATTAAGCACTGTATATATTGTCATTTTGTACATATGTATGTGCATTTTATGCATGCTGTAATCAGGTCAACAAACTCAGTAACCATGTTTTCTCATCTTAAAAAACTTGTCAGAAAGCTTTCCTGATTTTTAGTGCTGTCAAATGATAAATAATCACAGGCTTTTTGATTAAAAAAACAATAATTTACATATATCAACATTGCTTTAGAGCTAGACTTTCTATATGTATATTATTTAATTTATATTTTCTATATTTTAATTGGACTCCATTTGTCAACTCTTCAAGTGTTAATACACAAACTATCTCATTCCAGTGTTTCCCATGCATTGACAGTACTTTGGTGGGCCGCCTAGGTATATTTAAAGCCAACTAAGTTTATTTGCTGACAGTTATTTACATTAAAAAGCATTTATAATCACTTTCTGCAAATGTGAAAGAGACATCAAATAGTCCACTGATTTTGTAAATCGAGGTGAGATGTCTCATGTTATAAGTTAAGCTTCATATGATGTTTCAAAATTTTATGCAGTTTCTTGCTGTTGATACCATCCTGTTCTTCTGCACTTGTGGATGTTTTTGTGATACGCTACCTCACCAATAATAAGCCTTTACACATGCACCAAATCTGCTATGATTACTGAATACTGAGTGAGACATTTCTGACAGTGAGTGATGCTATTTGAGCATCTTTATACAACACACTGTTGCTGAATATTGTCCGAGTAGAAAGAAACAATCAAAAATACAGATAGAGGCAGAGTGGGCAACCATCTCCACTGCCCACAGTGCCATTCTGTGGGAAACTCAGTTCTCTTACACCTGCCCTCCCAGTTGCATTTACAGATTATCATTTGTGGCTTTTGTGCCTTTAATTGAGAGAAAGGATAGTGGATGGAGTCAAAAAGTCAGAGAGAATAATGTGGGAAAGGAGCCAGAAGTTGGATTTGATCTCAAACCGCCTGCTTCAAGGACTATAGACTCTGCACATGGGGTGCACAAACTACTGTCCACTGCCTCCACCTGTCAATGCATTTGGAGTTTATTTTGTAGTCTGGAAGTTCCTCAGCACATCTCTGTATCCAAGTTTGTGTGTGCTTTTGGTTCTCTTCAGGGCATGTGTGGACCCATCTCTCATCATCTACACAGCAAGGAGGGATTGAGCAGACTTAATAAACAGCAGTGGGTGGTATTTTTCTCTCAGCTTTAATGAAAAAATAAACTTGGGATCCTTTTTTTGTTCTTATGCATCTCTACTAAAAGAAAGCCATGATGCTATAATGAATCATACAGGGAAAGAAACAAACTATAGATCAAAAATAAGTCAATGTATTTACTTGTACCTCCATGAAAAAGGCCAAATATATGGCTACAGTATCCATTGCTTCACAACAGTCTGCCTGTGAGAGTAGAATTTAGGAACACAGTAAACACTGTTTTTTTTTATTTTGAAGAGAAAAAGAATTAGCCAAAACTTGAAGAGGATTTGGAACCTTGGCTTTCTTACATTAGATGATTACCATAATCATAATGCATAATAATTTTCATATGCAGTATGCTATTTCCAACCCTATCGGCAAATTGAATGATATTGAGGGAAAGAAAAATACTCATTGGCAATTTTCTGTCTCACTTCCTGCAGCATTTGCATTTGGCAGAGTCTCGGGAAATCATGGCTAAGATAATTAAAATTGCAAATCAAAATTGCTGATCTGTTACAGAAGATTAATTCTGGTCTTCTGCATACAAGTCTGATAAAAAACAAGGCCATCAACCATCCTAGCCCCTAACACTCATACTTTATGGCTGGTTAAATTCAGGGGACCTCCTTTCTGCAATATTATGTAGGCATGGGTTATAAACTGTGAGGTGCAAAATAATCCCATGTAGATTTGTTTTTGGAAATATCACTACAGCGCTGTTAGAACATCACAACACCTGCTGAGAACAGCCACACTAATGTGCTCCTATTATTGTCTAATAAAAGAGTAAATATGCAGTAAATGGCTAGCCGGGGCTTTATCTGCATTGAGGTTTTTAAATGTTTTATGTGTTGTCACTCGGGTAAATTGTAGCCTGTATCTCTGTGATCCTGCATTTGAGTATGTAGCTCTAAAGACGCTGCATGCTAGGAATGCTTAATATGTTGCATATGATGCCAATGACAATGGTAATATTATCAGCCTTATTTGGCTAGGAGTATTAGCTTCTCTTCATGACAAGAGACAAGCAGCTAATTGAAGCTGGCTACATTCCCCTCAGAGACACAAGAGGCAACTGTGAAGTCTGCCTACGACATGGTTATTGCAAATTTGCATCAGCTACAAACAGCATGATAATTGCTTTAATTCTGTTTCCAGCACAACATTCTGTCTAGATCTGTCTCAGTCAAATTACACTGACTAAATCAACTTGCAACCAAGTGTTTACAATGCACACAAAGTAATTATTTGAGGCATCGTCTCTCACACTTAGAAACTCAAAATAAAAACAATCTTCCAAAGTGAATTTTGATATCAGCCAGTACATATTTAGGCACTCTCAGAGGGATATGTGTCTCTAAGATTGTTTTTGAAGTTCACTCCTGTAGTGAGATGCATGTGATAGAAACTAGCCTCACCACACTTCGAATGGGTATGAAGAAGTTTTAAAGTGGGCTTTTTCGCTTTAAGCCCTCCTTGGGATGTTTTTTTTATATCCAACTAAGAAAGCATGGCTTTGTATATTAAAATCCTGGTATGCTGCTTGTCAGTGATTACGATATGACCTTTTCATCTAACTCTCAGCTGTGACTGCAATTAGTTGTTGAATGAAATGGCAAACTGCAGCATGCAGCACAGCAAGGAGAAAGGGATCAGAGGTTTGTGCTCCTGTGAAATGTGCATATTTTGTATTTTTGAGTTGAGAAAAAAGGTTGAAGTTGATAAAAAAGCTTTTTATGAGAAAAGGACCATTTAAGAAACCAAGGCATTGTGATGGACTATCTCCACTGACCTTCATCTTTATCAAGCGTATCCCCTGAGGCAAAAGAAGCAAATCTAGATGCCTTGGCATTATGCTTTAACCATGCAATAGATAAGTACACTGTAAAATTTTCCTTGTTTTCATTCACCTTGCTCTTATTTTGTATTTGGTGAACTTTTCAGTCATTCTATCAGTGCAAAGACTACTGGCCTATTTCCACAGCCTGCATTTTCAGCACTGGCAGCATGTATTTCAAAAACAAAACAAATGTAGTCCAGTATTCTGAGCAGAAAGCTGTTGTCACCACACTTCAATCACTCTCAGTTGAAACTGTTTAATTTTTGAAACAGAGCTGTACCTGCCAATTTAACTTCTCCCACAAGGGGTGGGAATTCTGATGATGGTGGAAGAGATACAGATCTGACTTGTCTTTATTTGTCTTTTTTTAAGGGTAAAGTTTACAGGCCTACAGCTTCTGCTCATGTCTGGATGGCACTGGTCTATTTTAAAACAATGTTACAGATTCTGCAGACGAAAGCAGGAGTCATGTTTTTGTAATGTAGCAACAAGGATGCTGGTAAGAAGCACTCAGAAAATGAGGTTATAGGCACTGCCGGGGCTAAAAACGCTGGCTGTGGACATAGGCCCTGATTCCACTAAACTGGTTGTGTGGAAATGACACAAAAAACCTCATCTTTAAGAGCAGTTTGGGGGGTAAATGCAAGCACTCCCACTGATATTCTGTTGTCTGATGTCCATGGATGGTTCACTTGTTACAAAAGCAGCACATTATTTCAATCTCTTCACCAAACACAATGCTACATGCGACCCAGTTCTTTCTGTCTCACTGGCTCTCTGGTTTCTCTCCTCCTGACTGCAATTTGCACTCCAGGAGGAAAAGGGGTCTTTAGGCTCAATTGCAATATACTCCTTGCCCCCTACATTTTGTGGATTTACATCCAGAGGTAGGGTGCCCCGATTCTTGCTGGGGGGTGGGGGGGTGGTGGGGTTGGGGGGGGTAGGGTAGGGTGAAGTGCTAGGGCTAACTGCCCTTCAACAGAGATTTTTCTAGAGGGACACTCCAAATCCAGAATGTAACATGAATCACTGGCAAGGTCTGTTTTTGACAACAATTTAATATTATAATTGAATGTCCTCTAAGAGTATAGTGGTCCTTTAGGTTGAGAACAAGCATTTAAAAGCAATTGCTTGTAGTAGAACGGGCATATGTAAATAGTGTCAGTGACTACTAATGATAAATCAGGAGCTTGAATGGTCATCCTATCTTGTAGGGGAAGATTTCACCACTTTCCCCCCCCTTCGGTTAATTTCTTCTTGTCGGTTAGCTTTTAAGGGAGAGTGATGAGTTCAGCAGTCCATTTCATGGTTGGCTTGGCACCTTCTTATCTTTTGCTCTTTTTGCTGGGGTTTCAAGCCACCTTTGGTTTCTGGAGTTTCTATTTTTTCCATTTATTAACATTGATCAGTTTTTGGGGTTAACGCGTGGATTTTCTATCATTTCTATGTGGTGCCCTTTTTTATATGTTGGTAGTTTACCTTTGTTGAGCCTCAGTTTAATCTGAATTTCTTTTCAGGAGGCCATAACACACATGAAAATTACTTGAAATTCAGAGCATAATAACATACAGTATGTGAAAAAACAGAGACTGCAAACAGCATAAAAGCTGCACTGCCAAAGCTGACCTTTGCTCACATCACTTGTCTTTATGTTTGTTTGTTTTTTTTTTGGTCTCTTTATGTTTGGGGGGGGGGGTCGGCTACAGACCCTGACACTGCTGGAAGCCTGGCATGACTGAAACCCTCAGAATATTAAGTACTTAAACTTTAAAAATGTCACGTCTCAAACTGGATTTTCTATACTGGCATGCCAGCAGTTGGAGCTTCAGCCAAGGCCTCCTACGAGAAATAAAGTTCCTCCAGTACAAGGGGTCTGAAAATGATATTTAGGCTTAAATGTTAAATGGAAAAAAATGACAGCTTCACAAACTACAAGCATTAAAAGTCACTCACCACCAACAGCTTCTAAAATAAAGGTCTGTGTGACAATCTGGGCCTGGACGGTGAGGTGAAGTGTGGCAGAAAGAGAGGGACGGGGCACAATGAAAGGATCTTTTCTACAAGGAGAGGAGAGAGACATGGATGAAAAAACAGAAAAGGCAGTAATGGAAGTTTCAATAAAAGGGAAATTGGATTTTTGATAAGCAGCAGAGTTTTGCTGCATAGGGCTTATCTGTGTTTTTTGTTTTTCTTTTGACAGACAGAAACCAACCTAGACGGCACTGCAGCGATGATGACATGAGGGGTGAGCAGCGAGAGGGCGTAGAGGACAACCACGACTAAACTCCCCCTGAATCCGACATCTTTGTTCCTGAACAAGAGCTCCTCCGTGAGCCAAACCACATCACGACACAGCTGAGATACACTCGCACCCTGCAGAGAAGCAGGACAGAGAAGCTGCATTCCTGATTCAGATGTAAGCATTACCCATCTGGTGACATCAGTGAGAAACTGCTGGGTATGACTCAGAAAATCCCTGTCAGCCTCTAATAACCAAGCACGAAAACCAATTCTGTTTATGAGCCTCTTGGACTATTGATGGATCCTAAGAGGCCCAGGGACAGATTTTAACACTAAAAGCACTGAGGGGGGAAATTTTTCAGACAAAACAAATGCCAGGATGATGGATGTACCTTGCTGTGTTTGTAAAGCAAAAGACTGGCCACCAGACTTGTGGACATCACAGCCATGCAGGAAGTGGCAGCTAGAATTAAGTAAACACAAACACAACACAAATACAAACAGTGTAGAGATAGCTGAGCAATTTGCATACAATTATCACATATAAAGATTTCAATTTGCTTCAGCAGGGGAACATAATCCTGGACCTACAGAAGATGAGGTGGAGGATGATGGCAATGCTGAGGTCTCTCTGTGGATGAGCTGGCTCTTGGAGTTCAGAAGGCAAGAGCCACAACATCTTTCTCCGTCCGAACACACACTCAGTTCTTCAGAAACAAAGTGAGATGAGAAAACATGGTTAAACTCAAAAGTATACTTCATTTTAGTTCATTTCTGGTTAGTTTTACTTGTGTTGGTTATATTCTTTAGGGTATTTATCCTGATACCAGGTTCCATTTTTGTTGGGCATTTGCATAGCCATTCCAAGCTGATGTGTATCTGTAATCGCTGGTGTAAACAGACTGCTGTTACTACATAGGGTATGTCTTGTAAACTGATAGTGTTTGAAGGGCTTTACAGTGGTGTAGTCAGCATGATTGTGAATCACAGCACAGGTTATTTACTGCATGTGTTTGAGAAAGCAGAAAGCAGAGTGTTCAGCCCAAAGCACAATGATGCCGCAACATCACATCGAGTCAGTGCCACTCCTAGCACACAACAGAAACAGTGCGTCATAGTTCAAACATGCCACCAGCCACTGCTTGGCCAAGTGCTTGATAACAGAAGTGAGAGCCTGCCCGTTGATCACCCCACCGCTTCACTGGGTAAGTGACAAAACAAAACAAAACAAAACAAAACAAAACAAAACAAAAAGAGCAGTGGTATTTCTACTTATTCTACAACTTGAATGAAAAATGGAGCTAAACTTCTTCTTCTGTGCACTCAAACAGAGCTGCTACTCTGCAGCCGAGATGTAGAAAGCAGCTGTTTTCTCAGGAAAACACTTTGCCAGACGTGACCAGCCGTGCTGGGAATAGTGCATTGGTGTAAAGTCCTGGTTTCCCACCTGGGGTAGGGGACCCCTTTAGGGTCATTTAAACTATCTAAAATCATGATAAAACACATGAATATTTCATACAAATGTCTTTTGGCCATAACAACTGTATGGTTGGTTATTTTATTTGGCTTTAAATAATGAAAACAATTCTAAGTGATGTGTATTTTTGACAGCAATAAGTCACTTTTTTTCATGTGGGTCATGGGGGGCCACTGTTCTTCTCAGATATGTGAAGGCGGGGCTCAGTGAAAAAATGTAGGCAAACCACTGGTGAAAAGTGCTACGCCGCACAACAGCCGGGTAGCCACCAGTGTGGATTTGGTAACTGGAAATAATGGGGCTGATTGTTTGGATGCTTGTTGGACAGTGCCTGTGTTTTTGGGCTTCAGGCACACGTCATTCAGTGGAGATATAAAATATGACATGAAGCCAAGCTAAGCTGATGTGGATGCATTTCTGTAACAAGTACATTTCTATTAAAACCCATGCACTCCTGGAAGTCCTTTCTTGTGCCCAAGTATGCAAACTATCTTCTCTAAAAAAAAAAAAAAAAAAAGGCTTTTATAAAGATACCTTCTGATTGTTTGTGCATTAGTTTTGTGATTGTGAAAGTATCAGAAAGATGTGGTGAAGCAAAATGGGGAAAAGAGGCACAGTCTTAAGAGTCTGGGCCACTGTGGTGAAGACTGAGCCAAGATCTACCAGCACAATTACCAGTGGACCCCAGGAGGCTATTCAATGAATGGTCAGTCTATGATTTTGAGGTGGATGGATGGAGTGTGTGAACTTGTCTCTGTCAATGGATTTAAGCTGCACTTCAGCCATCGCATTTTACATGAGAAAATATATTCATGAATTTTGAGATTTTTCTGTCACTGTTAGTAGTCTCACAGTTTCCTGTCTGCTCTCTTTGAACAACATCATGTCTGTGCAAATTGTTGCTGTTGTAAACAGAGTATCCTGCTTTGCATTCAAAGGGACATAATGGTCATAAATGGGTTTGTAGCAGCAATTTGTGTTTATCAATTAAGAAACTCATAGTCAAACTGATCACTGTGACACGGGGCTAGTGGATCTCACGCAGGATCAAAAAATGCTTATGTACAAGCAAAAAAAAAAGTGGTTTCAGTTGTGTTTTCAACAAGTTTTCCCACAGACAATATGTTGTTTTCCTGGTGCAACGTACAAGCCTTATGCCCTTCTGGTCAAAAAAAAATTCATGTTACCTGGTGCCTGCCCATAAATTACATGTCACTCTGTGCCAAAACTACATATTCTATCAAAATAGAAGCATAATTAAATACTCAAATAATCTAAACAATAATAGTAGCAATGTCAAACATAATCCTTAGTATATCCTAAAAACAAAGCAGTAGCAAATAGATAAATCAAAGTAAAATTATATATCACACGAAACAATGTGAATAGTTGAAACAGGGTAAATAAGGCCTTTTTCATACTTATTGGTATCATAAAAAAAGTTTACATCACAGAAAGCTTTCAAGAAAAACTGAGATACAATCTCTGTATGTTTAGAATCTACTTACAGACAAAAAATGCATTTCATTACTGGTTCTAGACATTAATTAATTACAAGCAGGTGAACATGACAAAAAAAATGTTTAACCTTTCAAAAGGAGTCTTTTTAACATTTTAAACCACAAAATTCTCCCCAAACTACATTTACTTTCCACGCCTGGCCTCATCTTTTACTTCTACAGTCAGCTGCCTGTTTGAATCCTAATATTTCTAAGAGAGCCATGCTATGAAGGATTTGACAAAAATAAGGGACTTCAGCCTTTGAGAAACACATTGAGCATTTTCTGACAGCCTATCAGTTTTAAATATTGCTTGCAGTACTGGAACATGAGGGAGCTGCCAGAGAGAGCTGGTACATGGAGAGCTGCAGGTGACAAACTGCATTGTTCTACCATAACTCATCAGTAACAGGTAATAGTCAAGTTGCCTGCTGTTTTGCAAAGACGACTCATGTCTGCTTTGCATTTAATCAGATTACAATTTCTGAAGGAACGCTAGGCAAATTATTGAATACATTTTCTAGTGGAATAAAAGTTGCTTTATCTACACAGTACTTCTAATGTCTCCGGGATTATGACCTAAAATTAGAATGAAGTCTAATAAGTAGGAGAAAAGATCCACTGTTGGTATTATGTAATAACAGTGTGCTAAGGGATGATTGCATTCATTGTCAAAAGAGTTGCATAACAAATCATGTGAAATCTGGGATTACTGAATTATTATTTGCTTCTTTTGGAAATACATCAATGGCTTCATTTAATTAAATTACATGGATTTTTTTTCAGAAATGACTCCAATTACATAAATTGTACAGGAAATTGAAAGTAGAGAGTAGATGAAAAGCAGTTTGCAATAGTCTCTTGTTTGCCCTATGAGGTCAGTTGATGACTTAAATTATTTCTGGGAATCAAGAATGGGGGGATAATTACACACACATCACTTAAGATGCCCATGAGGGTATATAATGGACTCAATTACTCAAACCCAGGGTTGTAAGGTAGCTTATCTGACTCTTTGGGGCAGTTTTGAGTGTATTTGTTATGGCTTTGCATGTGCTATGTTTTCATACAGTTAGAAAATGTCAAATGATTGTGTTAGTCTGACTAAAACTGAGTTTTTAAATGCATGTAAACATGTTGATCTCACTGAAATTATACTAAATTTAATTTCTCAACGACAGGTTAGCACACAATGCAGTTGGACAGTGATTTACTTGTTGATAAAACCAGACTGGACTAGGTGTTCTGCGCATGCTCCAGTTTTCAGATCCAGTTTGATAAAAATTTGAACACAAATTAAACACACTGACTATGGTAATGGTAAAAAGACTTCAGCTTTTATAGCGTTTTTTTTTCTTGTCGTTTAACTACTCAGAACACTTTAACACAGCAGGTCACACCTATCCATTCACACCCTTTCACCTCATTCACAACACTTTCACACACTGATGGCAGAGGTTGCTACAGACAGTTGACCATCAGTATTAGCTAATCTCATTCAAATGATCCATACTTATTTACATACCACTGATAAAGCAGTGGGAACAAATTGGAGTTAAGTAAAGGACGAATTGAGATGTGACGGCAGAAGCTGGAGATCGGACCTACAACCCCTCTAATTGCGACATAACCGACTCTACCTACTGAGCCACAGCCACCCTGAAAAAGTGACATCAAACCAGACTTTCTTATACAACTACTCTTATACAACAGAGTTATAAAATTGAATAAAAAAACAAGTGTAATGTTTCATGGTCTATGGCCAGGCTATTTAATTGGAGGCCCTGGGGAAAAACCAGGCCCCCAAGTCCTTTTTTTGTGGCCCCTTAAATATACATTATGTATGATTTCTGTAATGAAACATCTGCATTAATTTAAAAATTTACCATTTTAAAACATGACACAACCCGCCCCACACACACACACACACACACCCACACACACACACACACACACACACACACCGGCACACACTCACCATTTACAGGGAGTTAAGACCAGACCTGCTCAGTGACGCCCACTTTCACAGCCTAATTCCTATTTTGAATTGAGAAATTGGTTCAATAAAAACATAAACTCATAAGGAATACTTACCAAACAAAAAAAATCAACATCGGTTTTCATAGATACATTTCTCATAATGAGGGAGAATTGATCTGAAAAAGGCACTTCCGGTTTTTTGTTCAAGGTGATGCTAGTGTGCATACGCACCGTGGGACTGTATGCAGTAGTGATTTCTGTTTAGTGAATACACCTTAAGGTGTGACCAGAGGGACCACTCGCAGAAACTGATGGAACCATGAATTCTGCTAACCTTGCAAAGCAGATGGATTTACCTGTTTCCGTGTTTTTTTACTGGCAAATTCATCTTGCAAAGCTCCCATTTGAACTGTTTGGGCCCGGTTAAAAAGTGACAGGACCAATCGGAGTCGAGGGGCAGTACCTTCGGGCAAGGCAGAGTCGTGACTTATGCAAGCACCAAGAAGGGGCCGGTGCAATTATGGCAGAAGACATTAGCGTGGATGCTGCCAAAGCGCCAGTGTTATAAGAACTTGATGACATCTCTCCGTTAAAAGAAGAACAAAGAGCAGCATTAAGGTGTTTTCTTTTCAAAAACGACAAAAGTCGTGTACTGACATGTCTACAGTCGCAATGGTTCACGTTAGGCAGCTCTCTATGGAATTAGCGGCGCACCTTGGTTTGGGACTACAATCTCACGTGTTTTGCTGCCCTGATTGGATCGTAAAGATGTGACAGACAGACCATTTATCCAATCACCATCTGAGTTTTTTTTTCAAAGGCTCTGCCCTTTCCCAAACACCGTCTATGGAAGATTTATCCATCTGGCGTGTCAGGTTAGAATTCTGCTCCCTACCAGAAAATCCTGACGGAGAATGTCAAGCCAGTTCATGACCTCAAGATCAAGCACACTTGCAACAGGATAGGGATCTCAAACACACTGGCAAGTCCACTTCTGAATGGACTATAAAAACAAAATGAAGGTTTTTAGAGTGGCCTAGTTAAAGTCTGGACTTAAATCTGATTGTGGTGCTGTGGCATGACCTCAAACAGGCTGTTCATGCTGGAAAACCCTCCAATGTCGAAAAACTCCAATGTTGCTGAATTTAAACAATTCTGCCAAGAAGACTGGGCCAAAATCCCTCCACAGTGATGTAAACGATTCACTGCTTGTTATCACAAATTCTTGCCTGCAGTTGTTTCTGCAAAGGGAAGCACAAGCAGTGGTTAGGTTAAGGCAACAATGACTTTTTCATATAGGCCCAGGTAGGTTATGGTGGCTTTTTTCCTTTCATAATTTGTGGTCAATCACAATCCTAAGGAATATGGTCTTGAAAAATCTTTATTTAAAGACAATTTACTGGCATCAAACCAAACTTTGAAACTTCTAAGCTCCCATTCTGGACCACACAATAGTTCCTCTAAATTCTTACCAGAGAAATATTTGTATCACCTACAAATATCACATTTTTTAAAAAGCAGTTAACGTGCAGTTACCATTGATATGAAGTATAAACAGTTTTAGCCCAATTACTGATCCCTGGGGTACTCCACAGGTAATCTTCTAATTCATGACACAGTATCATTCATTTGCACACACAATTTTAAAAACTGATGGAAACTTTTGACAGCAAAGTATCTTTATTTTTTTATTTTGTGGGAGTCTTGGTTCAGCTTATCTTAGACACATATGGGGAGAAGGAAGTGTCAGAGAAAACAGGTAATATCTATCTCCAATAACACAAAGACATTGCTCATCTCAGAGGATAACTACTGACCTTTAGAATATGTGCAGCTCTAAATAGTTCCACTGTGTATGTGAAAACTTTTAATTGCCATAGCAGAGGCCCTCTTTAATCAAGTTTTCATACATGGTAACAAAAGACGAGGTTTTAAAATTGTAACTACAGCAGGGGGTGACAGAGCGCAGAAACATGGCGAGGACATGATGTTAAGTAGTGGAGCATGTTAATGACGTGCACAAAGAACTGAAACTACTCACATGCTGATAACAATCAAATCTAACCATCATGCGCTGCCTCTTTTTATCCATCATTTGCCATCTCTTGTGAGCATGCTGCCTTTTTTCTACACCATCTTCTCTCTCAGAAGAATTAAACACATGAAGAGAGAAACCACTTTGCTCGTCAGAAGCCAAGCAGAGAGGAAGCGAGCATGTTATTTTCTTTCTGTAATCTTTTTTTACTGTGTAATGTTGATGGTAATTGGACCGAGTCTAAGAGGATGAAAACTCTCATCAGCGCTTGCATGGAATCTGTGCCAGCCTCTAGGTTTATAGGAGAGTTTATCTTCAAAGTTTAAGAGAAAGTAACTTTTCAATTTCACAGATGTTAGATTAAACACAATCCAAATACCAGTGTGATTTGTTCGATTACAGTCCTAACGCTTACTTAAGCATTTGTGTATGCTGTCAGGTGGTTTGGTTACCTGTTGTTGAGGATCACAGGCAGCAACAGGTCCTGTAGAGGGAGCCATTCATCAACTGTGCACTTCCCTGACTCACACATCTCCTACACACAAACACAAACACGGATGCACACATTCAGTGTTCCAGGGTCATCAAGTAAAATAGCTGAAGAAAACAAGTCAAAGTTGCATAAAACATTTAATTTAAACTACAACTGCTGCAGCTTTATAACAATCAGCTTCACTAAGAGGCCAGTTATTTAAGTTACACCCAGATTAAAAATAAAAAGGTTCTGTAAGACATTCCTGCAGTTAATGCTACTTCTATGAGGGTTAAGAAGGTAACTGTGCCCAATCGGTTTCAGACAGACATGTGACCTTTTGAAGGCTGCAGTTTTATACTATACTGTACTGTACATATATATATACATTGTCTTTTATATCTAAATATCCAGCTCCTTGATGTGAAACAAATGCTGTCAAATGTAAACTAGGCTGAAAAAATATGATGTTGCATCTACAGTGGACAAGAACGACCGGGCTTCCAAGCTGAATTGCATACAGATTTTTAAATTCATCCTAGTTTTACTAAGATCATCTTTGAGTATTTAATCACTATCAAAAACCATATCAAATATTAGAAACACAATGCCCATCATTCGTGGCTTCCAGTCATGTCAAGTGCGGAGTCCTGGAGGACACTAAAAGGTTATGGGCAATGGAAATCACCACATACTGTAACACTACGTGGTGCTGATGCACCAGGCAGCCTAATTCTCTATCTGTTCTAAAAGATGAATGTTTACATCAACTGACAACCATAGAAAAACAGAGATAATAATTTCAGCTGTGAGTTTTTGTCAAGTTGAACCAATATGCTGCACCTGGGACACTACTGGCTAAAATCAGAAAAGTCTCATCCAAAGCTCTGCCTTAGTGATGTTTACATACTGCTATTTTACAGTAGAGGAGATCCCTTCCCCTTATACTGCTGCCAGGATGAAAGTCTACAAAATGACCGACAGCTTTATGATGTATTTGGGTCAATATTGCTGCTGTTTGGGAAGGGGAAAGAAATTATTCAGCATTCAAGCACAGGTGAGAGCTAATTAGTAGGGCTGAGAAAATATTAAAATTTGTAATGGCAAATCTCAGGACTGTAGAATGGCAAATCGTGATTAATTGTACCCTTTTTATCACATTTAAAATTCCACTATTTTGCATTTAAAATGTTATTATGTCATTTTGAATTTTTCTATTGGCTACTTGGATACAGACCTACTTTTATAGGTAAACTGAAGTGTATAACATAAATAACATTGGAAAAAATAACTTATGGATTGAAAAGGAAATAATTGGACAATAAAAAGTTAAATCTTTGATCACACAATGTCCAGATGATTTTTGCCTTGTCCACTGAGCTGTCTGTGAGTTTTTAGAAATAAATGACAAATGTAGAAGCAGTGGTGGACTTATTTTCCTGACATGGATTAACCAAAGTGTGTTGATAGGGACAATAAAGCATGTGATTAGTAGTGCTTTTAAAAACTTAGTGTATTAAAAGTGGATCGTATTTAATACTGATTAATCTTGACAGCCATACTAAATAGCTACCATAAACTGGTTTGTGTTAAGACTTTTTTTGATAGCAGGATGAGGAGCAGTCTGTTTGGGATTATTGTCTATTGTAACCTAAAGAGACAGCAGAGCGTCTGTTAGCATTTATCAGCTATTTGCCACTCCAAGTTTTTTCTCCAATGAGTTCTGCAGAAGCATAACCCGGGCTATTCTCCTCATGGGTTAGCACATCTAGTTTAACAACAACTTCTTTTAGTAATAAAAATAAAAATGTCTCAAACACACAGTGAGAATATCAAGTTCTCTATAGTGTACAGCTGTAGGAAGCTTTTCTTTCCCAGAGTGTTTGACGTCACAAGAAAGCTATGAATATTATCTTTTAACCATTCAGATTTACTATATTATTGCAGAGTCAAAAGTTCTTATCAAAGATGAAATGAAAATATCATGCAGAATAAACAACTTCTTTTATCACCTTTCAGTCTGGAAAGGAAATGACATGTTTTGGTTGAAGTGCTCATGACTTTCTCTACAATTTGTGATGAGTCACATCTAGAAATTGCTTCAATTTAAGGATTACAAGCCACTTGTGAGAAACGATCAGCAGGTTTATGACATTTTTTCCTTTTTGCCTGCACCTTGAGAGAAAAAGGCTGAGCAAGATGGATCCTTACACCTCCTCCTGGTCTCCTCCAGAGAACAGACCACAGCCACCGGAACATAGACCTTAGGCCAACCTGTGAGGGCAATACACACACAGCACAGAAATGGTTCATGAAACAGTGAGGGATTATGTAGTAATGAGGCCTTGCCTTTTGAAAGGACATCACAGCAACAACAGCACTAATGAGCAGGATCTACGATGCACAGAGAGATAAATAGCCAGTATGAGAGAGTGTATGAGTTGCTAAGGCTAGTGTGCAGTACTACGTGTGTAATCTCTGTGAATGACAGAGCAAAATGATGAGCCAAGGACCTTATGATGGCAATTAACCCAAAGCTACACCCACTCTCCAGAGTTGTCTCAAAGCGCAGATAACTGAGGGCAAGACTAATGGAGACTAATGACCATCAATGTAGCTATGAGAAAAAATTAAAAGCAAAACTCAAATAATGGGCCTACACTTATCAGTAGTCAGTATATAAGATAAAGTGGTGAAACAACACTCTCTAAGTTATACTCCCTAACATAAGTAGTGGCCACATATCTGTATTAAGTTTTAAACAACAGCTCCTAAAATGGTTTGGGGGATGTAAACAAGAAGTACAGTATAAAGCTGCTGTGAATTCCTCTCTACAAGCTTCAGAGCAGGCATGACCAAAACCCTGAACGACTTTTAATTGGGTGATTGGTTGAACACATGAGGCAGTGCAACAACCACCATCTGCTAAACACCTGTAGAAAGACTCTGGGGTTTAGATTTGACAATCCTTTCACAATCTCAAAACTACTGGGTAACCAACAACAAAAACACTGTATCATCTACCGCTCTGTCCATTGTTGCTGTTTTTGAATGTGGCACTGCTATACTAGCTGCAGACTGGCTTAAAAGTACCATATCAAGGACAAGGTTTTTAAAAATATAATATCACATATCAAATACACTTCCCCCTAAAAGTACTCAAACAGTGAGGCCAATTCCTTTATTTTTGCTGTGGATTGAAAACATTTGGGTTTGACATCAAAAGATGAATATGAGACAAGAGATCAACATTTCAGCTTTTATTTCCAGCTAATTAAATTTAATTAGATCTGAAACATAACTTTCATTTGAACCCACCTATTTTCATGTGAGCAAAAGTCTTGGAACATGTGACTAACAGAGGTTTTTTGTTGTGCAGGTGTGTCCAATTACATTGATTATTCAAGAAATAAATAGCGCTAAACGTCTACACTCAGTTTCAGATTTAGTCCGACAGTTTGAAGTATAACCAACATGAAAACCAGAGAGCTGTCTATGGGTGAAAAACAAGCAAATGTAATGCTGAGAGAAGATGTATACAGTCAATCAAAGCCATTGCACAAACATTGGCCATAACCAGTACAATCATTTGGAAAGTTCTAAAGAAGAAAGAAACCACTGGTGTACTCAGTAACAGACATCAAACAGGTAAACCAAGGAATACAGCAACAGTTTATGACAGAAACATTGAGAGAGCTACAAAGAAATACCTTAAAAGAATTGTTAGTGACATCAGCAACAACTTTCAGACAGCAGGAGTGAAGGTATCACTATCTACTCTTCACAGAAGAAGAAGAAAATACAGAGGTAGCCGCTGTACTTTTGTCCATGAAGTCTTCTATGAAGAGTAGATGGTGATACCTCCACTCATTAGCAAGAAGAATAGGTAGGCCAGAATTGCCAAAAGTACGGAGATGACTTTTATGGACTGATGAGACAAAGATGAACCTTTCCCAAAGTGATGCAAAAGCTGAAGTTTGGAAACAGAAAAGATCTGCTCATGATCTCAAACATACAAGTTCATCTGTGAAACAGTGGAGGTAATGTCATGGCTTGGCCTTGCATGGCTTCTTCTGGGACGGCCTCATTAATCTACATTGATGCTGTAACACATGAAGGCAGCAGCAAAATAAACTCAGAAGTCTACAAAAACATTTTGTCTGTCAATTTCAAGAAAGATGCAACCAAACTGATTGGGAGATCTTTCATCATGCAGCAAGATAATGACCCAAAACAGATTGCTCAAACAACAAAGGAGTTCATCAGGGGCAAGAAGTGAAAGGTTTTAGACCAGCCAAGTCAATCTCCAGACTTAAAACCTATAGAGCATGCATTTTACCTGCTAAAGAGGAGACTGAAGGGTGTAACCCCCCAAACAAACAGAAAAAGAAGAACGTAAAAGTTTGGTGATGTCATTGGGTCACAGGCTTGGTGCAGTAATTACAAGTAATGGATTTTCAACTAAATATTAAGTATGATTCATTTTTAACTATTTCAAGCCTACCTGTTTCAATACTTTTGCTCACCTTAAAATTTGGTATTCCATTACAAATAATGCTAATTTCCAGATTCAGATGTAAATTCCTGGATATAAAAGCTGAAGTGTTGACCTCTTGTCTCAAATTCATCTTTTAATGTCAAATCCAAATGTTTTCAGTTGACAGCAAAAATTGAAGAATTGGCCTCACTGTTACAATACTTCTAAAGGGGGGTGTATATTCTGCCTAAATATACTGTTGAATAACTTACTAAACAGGCAAAGTTAAATGCTCTCTGAGTTTGTTGTTTTCAGCTCAGTGTCTACACTGATGGGACAGCTTGATTATGTTTTGCTCAGTGGCTCAAACATAATTTACATATTGTTTTTCAAGTGAACCCTCTCTAGCCGTTAGCACTGCCACAACATAGGGGAAGAGAGACAACGCTGTATGTAGAGGCAGAAACGCGGAGGACCATTCCAAGAGAAGAGACTTTCCAAGAGACTTTCAAATCCAAGATAAGACTTCCCTTGGTCTAAAAAGCTACAAGGAACTGTTTTGGTCTGAAAAACTAATGATTTAGTGCTACATTTACTGGACATCTGTTCTGAAAACTGCATACAATACCTTTGCCACTCATTTCCCATCCTACCTCAACATGACTGCGACAGCTGTGTTAAGGGTTTAAAGTGCCATCAAAAAGTAACTGCCCCCTTTCTGATTCCTGATGTTTTTGCATATTTATCACACTTAAAAGTTTCGGATCATCAAACCAATTTTTATATTTCACAAAGACAACCAAAGTAAATAAAAAATTCGGTGTCTGAATGATTTTTTATTTTTTTTTAATAGAGGAAAAAAATCCAACCTATCTGGCCCTACGTGAAAAAGTAATCCCCCCTTGGTAAATCATGAGGTAAGTGTGATTAACCACAGTTTTTGGAAAGCAGAGGTCAATTTTGTGAAGTAGAGTGGACCAAAATGTCTCCATAGCTATGTGAAAGACTCATCACCAGTTATCGCAAACGCTTGATTTCAGTTATTGCTGCCAAGGGTGGCACAATCAGTTATTAGGTTCAGGGGGCAATTACTTTTTCACACAGGGACAGATAGGTTTAGAAAAAGAGTCTCCATTAAAGCACTTCATGATGCTGGATGGTCTTTAAGACAAATATGACAGGTGGTCTAATAAATTTGTTAAGCACTGTACAATGACTGCTGGTGGGGCAATTAGCTTGGATGTAGCTCTAGCGGCTTCTTTCATCACATCTGGACAGCATTTTTTTGTTAAAACAAGTGCAAAGAGCCACACTGAAAGCTTTTCTTAACAGGGAAGATGTTTTTTGCACTTCTCCTGACTGGCCTGGGCATGAGCTCCACTATTTGAAAACTACGAAACTGACAGCATGGAAAGCTCACATTAATTACTGTAACTTCACATGCCTATTACCTAATTTTGTCTTGTCCCTCTGATTGGCCCATAATGAATGTGGCAGACAGAACGTTTGACAATCACCTTCTGAGAATTGTTTTAAAGACCACAAGCTTTTGGGTGGAGGTTTCCCAGATAAAGGTAAAATATATCCCAGGCAACTGATATATGAAACAGTCTGTGTGGCGTGTCAGGTAGGCAAATGCAAAGTCCAAGAAGCCCCTGAGAAAATACATATTTCTGTGTTGATCTCCCAAGTAGTCAACTCCTCTGAGGCAGACAGGAACTTTTAAGTCTTAAGTATTTGTCAAAATCACTTGTTTATGTGCACTATGGTACCAGTGTGATCCAGTTCTGTTTACTTTTAACACTGAGCAGAACAATGACTTTTTGCGTGAACCGTGACAGCCAAATACCTTATTCCATGAACTCTGTGTCATAACTGCTGCAGCCACCATTGTTCACTGTGCTTCTTAAGCAAAGCACATCAGCAGGCAAAACTAACAAACCTGTTGTTTCTTTGTACCTGTATGCATCTGTCCTTTTGGCCTCTCTGTATTTTTGCCTCCTCCTGTGCCTGCCTGAGGAAGTTAAGTTCACAGTCTGAAAACCTCTGCTCTACACCAAACCTGTTTGCTAGCTCCTCAGGACATTACAGATGGCTCTTATTAAGTTTGTGTGTGCTTCAAAGTGTGTGTTTACATGCAGCCACCTGTACATTTGTCTTAGGCACACAGTCGTAGGAAATGCCCACAGGGACCACAGTGACATCAGGGACGGATCCTTCATTGATGAGCTGTCTGATGTAAGCCAGCCACTGGCCCCCTCGGCCATTCTCTACTGACACACCAACACTTATCGCCTGGCCCTCACGTAGCAGTTCACATAGCAGCTGAGAGAGCAAAGAGAAAAAAGCAGAGTGGAATATGGCAGAGACAAAGTGCTGAAAAGTCTTTGCAATAGGGGAATAATTAGCATAAAACCCATGCCATGTATCTTTAAAATATACATAAGCAATATACAAACCAGACTCTTGGGTGGAATACAAAGTGAAAGATAACAGAGTGTGGAGGAGCAGCAAAGGGAGAAGTCAAAATGCAGGGAGCTGACTGGATAAAGAGCAAAACTAAACAAAGGTCTGTGGGGGCACACTATGACACTTCCCTTCCCCGAAGAATGTTTTTTGTCTTACAGACAAGCAAATTTAATTCTCATTGAACAGCAGCTGGACCGGCATACGGTCAATAAACAGTAACAGTCTATTAACACTGAAATACAACCAATAAGCAAGACTGCTTTCTCATATACAGCCAATATGCTTACTCATATAAATGGTCAATGAAAAAAGAAGTACTCCCTGCATCACTCATAAAACAACCTGTTTATGCTGCACATTGCCTGTAGCCTTATGAATTAATATCAGACTGGGCAGTTTCATAAAGCTGAATTGCACAATATTGATCTTAATCAAGTCAGTAAATCCTTAAAAATGAATTATGTCAAAGACAGCAGAAACAAAGCATGGTGAATACAAGACTGGTATAAATAAATAATGAACCGGTACTGATCACTGATTACAAATCAAGAAAAAAGAAACAGCATCAAGATTTATACAAGAGAAGAGAGAGCGGACAGAAAGCACTGAACAGAAAAAAAGATGCCTTCTTATGAAAATAGAAACCTGCCCAGACCTGCCAACCTCACACAATCACACTAACAACCATTCTTTCGCTTTCTCCGCCCTCTCTTCATTGCTCTGTCACTCCTGCCAACTCAAAAGCTGCAATCTCCGCACCAAAAACTCAAGCCCCTCGGTAATTTTGACAACGAATACTGAGTGGGAAGAGGCAGGGGAAAGAGGGTGAGGGGGGGATAAGACAGGTTGTGCTCTGACTGAGGAGCTGACTGAGATAACACTCCACCATGGAGTGCAGTGAAAAGTGTGAGAGAGGGTATGAATGGTGCTGACAGCAAATACACTAAACAGCCCAATTACAAGAACAGGTATTTCCTGCTTACCCTTCAATTTCCTATAATATCCAGCTATCTATGAAGGCCTTTTTTCTTTTTAAATAAAAAGGCAAATGCATTAGCAACATGTTTACTGACCAACGGGCCAGGGCCTCGTTCCCTTCTACTAGAAAATAGTCCGTCACTGGTTTCAGCTAATGAGGAATTGCTCCATTTATCAGGCTGAACGTGTTTATGCAAAGAGGGTATTTTCATGTTTGGTTACTCTGAGAGAAGGGTACATAACCCAAATTAGCTTTTGACAGTCAGGGAAGAGATATGTGTCAATGTCTGCAAAACAAACTGAATAAAAAAAATTCTGCACCATTAAGGAAAGCTTGGTATGCACGGCATTAACTTAAACATTTAAAGATAAAACAGAAAGTCTTAATCTGGATGCTTGTTTTTTAGAAGACATGGGGACTGCTATCCAGGAATTAAAGGGGTCTTACATATCACCAGGATGTCGTTTCAGTCCCTTTCATCCTAAAATTCAAGACAATGAAAGAATGAATAATGGATGTCCTCTTTGTTCTTTTGTGGGTTGTATTAGCTAGCACTGCTTGCACACAGACAACTGTAAGTTTACTTTCTGCTGGTACACAACTACCTGCCTGGGGCACGTAGTACTAATGACCGAGTGCATAAATGAACATTATTTTTTAGAAGGTTGGCATTTCTGTATCACATCAGGGAATGTTTTGTGATATTCTAACATTATGAAATAGTTGATTTTTGATTTATGTGAGATGTAAACCATAATCAATATTAAAACAAAAAAAGTCATGAAATGTGAATGATGAATCTAGTTTCACTTCTCCCATTAAATCACAGAAAAATACAAACTTTTGCATGATATTCAAGTTTTTTAGTTGCTCCTGTTTGTTGATGTATGAGTGTCTCATTTTTGCTGATGGCATATTTTCACGACTCATTAGTTGGTATATCTGTATTATTTATTGTCCATTTATAGACCTTGGAGGGTTAGGGGTTCAATCCCCAGCTCTTGCATTCAAATGCTGATGGTGTCCTTGGGTAAGACACTTGAGGTGAACAGTCAAATGCCCCCTTGCTGGGTCGGTGGCATGTGAGTGTGCATGGATGCCTATGACTAGAATAAGTTCATACTGAAGGCCACTATACAGTAGCAGCCTTTCCCTTCAGTCCATGAATGTGGAGTGAATGGATGTGAATGGTCGGTGTGACCTGTGGTGTGAAAATTGCTTTGAGTTGTCAGACAATGAGAAAAGCTCTATACAAGTTCAAGTCCATTTACCTTTACGTTGTCTATTACAACCTGTTCTGTTCATGTTAAAGTAGGCTGAATCACTCACAGATAAAACAAATCTATCAACAGACACAAATACAGTAACCTAACCCAGCCTTTCTCCAAGACAGTCCTCAAAGATGTTTGGCCCAGACCACATAATGTCTAATTTCCTGACTCATGTGAGGAGCAAAGCTTTCTTTTTGGGGTTTTCACTGCCAAAGTAAAATTTTAACAAATACCGCAGAACTTGCTCATATGACATCCCCCGGCATTTTGCCACATCCTTCCCTTTTAACTCCATGCAAACCCTTCAGACTTACAGAAGTCATGACAGCTGAGTACACACAGTCTGTCCCAGCCTCCTTTTCAGTCAGTGCAGAAGATGGCAGGAGGACCACACCCACTTTCTGCAGGATAGATCTGGAGGAGTAAACAGTACACTGTATCTGTAAAACAAGTAGCTTAAAAAAGATCCTTTATGTTATAATCTATAGCCATTTAAGTTGCTGTGGTTTAAAGTGATAGATAAAGTGATAAAGTGATAAATTCAGCAACTCATTTTAGCTAAGTGGTATTTGTGAGGGAGGGTTCTGTGTATATTTCATATATATATATATATATATATATATATATATATATATATATATATATATATATATATATATATATACACACACACACACACACACACACTAGGTTCTTGTTGTTTGTAAATGTGTCCGGATTCTTGTGTGGGATTAGAAATGTATGGAAATACCTCAGGAAAGAGCTGTCAATTCTGTGAGGACAAATGGTATATGGGACTCTCAGGCTGCGACAAAAGAGCACCAGAGGGATAAGAGCACAATCCACGATGCTCTGATGCATGTACACGTAAACCAGCGGAGATCCCTGAGCAGGAGAACACAGGCAGATTTTGATAAACAAGATTCTTCACATTGTTATTCATTAATGCAAACACTGGTGGACTGTGCAGAGGTGGCATTGGATTAGCTTTATATCAGTTTTATAATCATACCCCACAACCTTCAGATAGTATCAGCAGAATGCTAGGTTGAGGAAATACATTTTTAATTTATGACCAGCAGGGATACAAAATTGGAAAATCTTATTATTTTTGCACTCAGTTAAAGATGGAGGAAGAGATTATGGAGAGAATGTTTGAGTAAATGCATGCACTATAGACTGTGACAGCATAAAATGGGTGTTTTATTTTAAGGACAGTAGCTCTATTATCATGTATGTTGCTCTGTATAGTTTGGGTACCGGTTAAGTTTATTTCAAAACAGAAATGGAAATGAAGGGCTACTTAAAACTACAATAGAGCGTCAAGTAAGGTCAGGCTGAAAGAAGAAAAACATGTTTTTTTTCCTCTGCCGATATGATACCACAGTAAAAACTGTCAAAAGTACTGAAACAACTGCAATATAGAAATGCAGTTTTAACTAGAAACTTCACAAAGGTATCCCTGCTTACTGTAAATTCATGGAAAATAACACATTACAAAGTTTATTAAAAATAAGAGAAAGGTATTATTTGGGAAGTTTTAACTTTTTAAAATTTTCACTGTTAGGAAAATAAATAAGGTCATCTAAAAGGTACAACTAATTCAATAATTTCCAGCCTTACCAAGGGATCAAAAAGGATGGTGGAATTGCCAAAAATTATTTCAAAATAAGATGGGAAAAGCAATTAAATGAAAAGATACCAAGTCAACTGTGAGAAATTCAGTACTTGTGAGCATGTCTTCACAACTTCTTTTTCTGTGGACTGATGTGAGTTTGGTCAAAAGGCCCATGTTCACTGTTTTATTACTCCTAAATTACAAAAATGTTGTAGATCTGAGACATGTACACTGCCCTCCAAAAGAATTAGATCAGCAAGGCCAATTCCTTTATTTTTGCTATCAACTGAAGACATTTGGGTTTGACATCAAGATGAATATGAGAAAAGAGATCAACATTTCAGCTTTTATTTCCAGGGTTTTAAATCTGGATTTGATACACAAATTAGGAGATAAAATTAATTGTAACAGAACACCGCATTTTTAGTTGAACTAAAGTATTGGAACAGACAGACTAAAAACAGATTAAAATTAATGAAACTTAATATGTAGTTGAAAATCTGTTGCTTGCAATAACTGCATCAAGCCTCTGACCCACTGACATCACCAAACTTTTATGTTCTTCTTTCAGTTGTCTGTTTGGGGGTTACTCCCTTCAGTCTCCTCTTTAGCAGATAAAGTGCTCTATAGGGTTTAGGTCTGGAAATTGACTTGGCCAGTCTAAAACCTTCCACTTCTTGCCTCTGATGAACTCCTTTGTTGTTATGGCAGTGTGTTTTGGGTCATTTTCTTGCAGCATGATGGAATATCTCAGAGTTTGGCTGCATCTTTCTTGAAATTGGCAGACAAAATGTTTCTGTAGACTTCTGAGTTAATTTTGCTGCTGCCATCATGTGTTACATCATCAATGTAGATTAATGAGCCTGTCCCAGAAGAAGCCATGACATTACCGCCACTGTATTTTACAGATGAGCTTTTAATTTTGGAATTACGAGCAGATCCTTTCTTTCTCCAAACTTCAGTCTTTCTGTCACTTTGGGAAAGGTTAATCTTTGTCTTATCTGTCCATAAAACTTTGTCCCAGAATTTTTGAAGGTCGTCTCTGTACTTTTGGGATAATTCCAGCCTGGCCCCCCTATTCTTCTTGCCTTTACATATTCTGGTGTTGGCTCTGTACTTTTGTCCATGAAGCCTTCTGTGAACAGTAGATGGTGATACCTTCACTCCTACCCTCTGGAGGTTGTTGCTGATGTCACTAACAGTTGTTTTAGGCTTTTCTTTACAGTTCTTACAATGTTTCTTTCATCAGCTGATGCTGTTTTCCTTGGTCTACCTGTTCCATGTCTTTTACTGAGTACACTAGTGGTTTCTTTCTTCCTCAGGACATTCAAACTGGTTGTGCTGGCTACTGGCTATATTTCTGCAGTGGCTCTGATTGATTTTCCATCTTCTCTCAGCTTCACAATCGCTTGTTTCACACCTAAAACAACTCTCTGGTTTTCATGTTAATTACACCTCAAACTATAAATGCAGTCTGTACAGGCAAAACCCAAATCTGAAACTGAGTGTAGACATTCAGCACTATTTACTGTGTGAATAATCAATGTAATAGGACACATCTAGGCAACAAAACACATCTGTCAGTAACATGTTCTAATACTTTAGCTCACATGAAAAATGGGTGGGTTCAAACAAAAGGTGCTATCTTCAAAGTGTTGTATCAGATCAAGACATAAACACCTGGAAATAAAAGCTGAAATGTTGATCTATTGTCACATATTCATCTTTTGATGCCAAACCAAAATGTTTTCAGTCTACAGCAAAAATGAAGGAATTGGGCCAACTGTTCCAATACTTTTGGAGGGGACTGTATTGTATGGTTACCCTGCAATAGGACAGACCTGGGCAATGAAACACACACGTCAGTCACATGATCCAATTCTTTAGCTCATATGAAAAACTGGGTTTTCTGTTATAATAGGTTGTGCATTAGATTAGATGTAACCACCTGGAAATAAAAGCTGAAATGTTGATCTCTTGTCCAGTACTCATCTTTTGATGCCAAACCCAAATGTTTTTAGTCTACCTCAAAAATAAAAAGGAACTGGCCTCACTGCTTCAGTCATTTTGGAGGGGTGTATTGGTTGGAGAAACTCTGGTTGTGATGAGGCATATCACCTTCATACTTTCTGGAGCTTGTCAAAGATACAACTGATTTGAAAAATATCTTAAAAATCATGCAACAGATTCTACAACAGTTGTTCTTTTTGACTTTTACGTTAGTTTATTTGGGTGATCTGGTAGAAAAAATAACAGGTGTGACAGATACCTGCTAAAAAAATATTTATAGTAGTAGCAAAAAATGAAAACAGATGGATCTGCCCACAATAGACAATTTGGTTTTAATTTTCAAAGAGACCCATGAGATGGAAAAATTGACTTTCTTGCTGAGACTGAGAAATCATTTATATAAGATGAGCTAAATGGAAGCTATATTTGACTTAATAAAAAAACATGCATGGTGGTCTGCCTTAGACATGGTCACCCCATTAAAATGTAATTTCCCCTCCTTAACTGTCTGCTTAGATTACCATAGAAATGTTGAAATCCCCAATGCAAAATAACAACTCAGGCTGTAACCAATGAATTGAACATTTTTGGATGTCTGGCAATGTTTTAACTCTTATCGTTGTTGATTTTACATCTTTCTAAAACATTTATAAAACATGTATCTATAAAAAAAATAACTAGGGGCTATAAAGCTCTATTAAAAATTATATATGAGAATTACTTTCATCTGTTTGTGTATCTGTGAACAGAAAATGTTAAACTGGAAAGTGTCCTCAGTAGAGTGCATTTGTTTACATGTGGGAGGCGATAAGGAAAAGTAAGCCAGGCTGCATGTCTGGTAGTATGCATGTTAAATGTGGGGTGAAATGGAAACATAAGCAGTTTACAGTATAGAGGTGTAACCAGAGAGGTATCACTTTGAGCTGGAGCTTCTGCAGATCAATTCTATAAGCTGCAGGCTATGTTATAGTTCCTTACAGATAATCTTTGCTTCTGTTTTGACTGGGAGGGAGCGGTATCAGCAGTGTAATGAAGTCTGATTGTGTGCTTTTGTGCCTTCAGAGGTTTGAATAAAAATCTGACAACCCTAATATTGCTGCAACATACCTTCCTCAAACTGTAGTAAAACTGTATGTAGGGAGAAAACAATCCCAGACTGATGCAGTTGATGTTCACTTAAGGCTCCTAATGCTCACTTAAAGGGGGTGAGGAGTCAGCAAACAAAGATGGTAGAATGCATTCAATAAAATTGATATTTCAGCGATTGCAACCACAAGAAAGTTATTGAGCAAAGACACGGGGATTGAAAAAAAGGTCAATAGGTTCAAGAGCCTGCAAGCTTAGCAGACAGACTAACCACATGATCCCCTTCAGGAGTACACATGTTGGAGATAAAGAAACAGTCATATAGATGAGGGCATGGTGAGGACACTACAAGCATTCAAAACCAGTTATGTCCCTTGTTAGACTAATCTATGTGTACAATCAGTGTGAAATTTAAAAGTAAAATTTAAGTCAATTCAATATTACATTAAAGATAAAACTGATCAATAACTTAAATATATTTTGTTCTGAGTTACCCATTTTGTATCATACCCACAGCAGTGTAAAAATGCAAATGACAAAGTATTTCTTATCAAGAAATGAGAAAAAAGGCTGCGACAACCATCGAGAAACCTGGGCATTGTAGACACATTTCCTGGTGTCTTTGTTTTGCTTTGTTTGATTAAATGGATTTCAGCGAGATCTCAGCTGAGGCACAGTTCACTAAATTCATTCAAGCCCATCTAGAATCTCTGCAACAGCGCTCTGACTCAGACTTATTTGCTTGTGTTTATTTAGCCAACCATGTAATTGGAGATGTGAAGTCTTTAAGAAAATAGCCAAAAATAATCAAGTGTAAAAAGGCATGTAAGAGGTATTTAAAAGTTAAGGATTATTTCTTTACAGATTTTCACAAGTAATCCTTCATTTAGATGCCATCCTCCTCTGAAATGTTCTTAAGTTTTTGTTTACCTGTAAATGTTCTGTCGTGGATATGTACAAACCAGGCAGTAGCTGCTTACCAGCTCATTAAAGAGCCGAGCACAGCCTTGTTTCACACCTGAGTGCAGAGCCAAAACATCAAAGGATCCGTGTTCAAATACAACATGGGCTTCCCACATTTTTCTGAAAGAGCAGACATCTCTTAGGGAGAAGTCATAGGCATGTTAAATCATTTCTTTTTTAAAAAAGTTTTGGACTTTCTGTCAGTGATAGCATGTGTTTATGCATGCACAGATACTTATACCTCTTGTGAGGCTCTTTGCAAAGCAGACAGATGGTCGAGGTTAACTTGGATACGGTCAAATCTGGAGGGAAACATCTTCAGCATCAACCAGCCCACGAATCTAGTGAGGAGTGGATAGTGGGTGGAGAGATGTAAAGAAAGAAGAAAAGATGGTAAAAATTAATGACTCAAGGAGGAGAAGGGGACAATGTACGCAAAGGAATAATGGACGCATGATGGTGATGCTGAAAAGAAGTACAGTAGTTCAATAATGAGATTCAGAACACAAGGAAGCTTTAGCAAAGAAAGAGGAGAAGTTGAGTTTGACAACATGTACATTTGATGGGTGGGAGTGAGAGAGAAACAAGAGAGGCAGCGATAGGACAGAAGCTGATGATAAAGTGAAAAAGTGACAATGGAAAACAATACAGGAGTGGTGTGTAAGGGTGACAGCTGTATATAGAGATCAGGGCCAAAGCTGTTAATGAAGAAAAGAGAAGAGGAGGAGGACAGAATGTGGCAGAGTCTGAATGGAGACTGAAACAAAAGCCAGAAAAGTTTCTACAGGAGAGAAAAAGCACTTTTCTCTAAACAGTCACAGAAATCCTCTGCTGTGAAAGAAATCCTGGTCTGTGAAAACCAGCAGAGATTTGCACCCATCTTCATTTTAAAATATAGCGCACATTTCACTGGGAGCAGTCCAACTGTTTCCTCCACTGGCTACGGACAAGTCAATGCCTCAACTACTGTCAGTCATACTGAGGCATGTGAAGAACAGCTGGAAGACATGCACTAACAGCAAGTCATATGGAAATCATCTGCTATCAGACTACCAACATATCTAAGAGGCATTTTTACTGTTTTCCCTTCAGAGGTGCACCACCCTTAGATGGCATAATGTGTTGTCTCTTCATTCCTTCCTTTTTAAAATTGTTCTCTTACTGTTCTGCCAGAGTAGCCAAAATGATTTTTTTTGGGGTGTCTAGGGTGTCTAATCGAGATGTTATTTTTCACAGATATTGTTAGATGACTGTCATTTGAAGCACTTCCAAGGATCAGATAGGAACAACACTCATAAGTTTAATTTTCAGTTAAAAATTGTGACATTTTTGGATAAAAATTTTCTTTTTTAATTAAAAATTCAAAGATCTGAGTCCATACGTACAAAAACAGGAACATTTCTTCCACAAAGAAAACATAATTACTGAGCCTCAATTTTTTGTAATGTTTCATGCTTTGACAGCTTATCTTTCCATGGTAATGGCAGGTAAAGCTTTTGGCACGGCAGTTCTTGCAAAAGCAGACTAGCAGTACTTGATATTTTATGTTTATATGTTTAGAAATTAAAAGATAAAGACCAGGAGTTTATCAAAATTTTCCATCCCATCTCTCGCTCCCAGCTTGTTTTTTGGTAGGGTCTTTTTCACCGTGTTATCAAGACAAATATTTGAGAAAAGAATACATGATTTCTATCAGCAGAGCAGTTGAAAACACCACATTACCCACATTTTCTTTTCTTTCATAGATAAAATATCATTTGTAAATACAGTTCTCTAATGAGTACTTTTATCAAGACTGAAATATGATTTCCAATTTAATTTTAAGGCGGTCATGGTTTTTAGTGCGGCAAGGTGGTTCATTGCTGTGTTTAATTGTTTTAAAACAACCATTGAGTTTTACAGATTGAATTAAAAAAAAAAACTGTCTTAGGCTTTTGCTACACAGCCAATACTTTCAAGTCTAATCAAACAGTCATCTATAGGGGTGTAACAGTTCACGGGGGTCACAGTTAAGTTCATACCTCTGTTTTGGGTTAAGGTTTGAAAAAAGCAACAAAGAATTAAATTCTAGGTTTCCCATATATATTCATTCTAACTGACCATACTGTAGCTTATAGTTTGTTCTATTTAGAGTTATTTAGAACTACCTGCTGTCGCTGGTGAATCTGGTCGCCTGTAATAAACATGTAACAAAAAATAGAAAGAGAAAGAAAAGAGAACATGCAGAAAAAACCCAACTCATATATGAACAGCCTAATAACTTCTTTGAAATGATAAATACCACATAAAAATAGAAATTAAAATATGTGCATTGTAAAGCAATGCATCAAATTTATGATTTATCAAGAGTATCATGACACAATCGCATAGTTGTTAGTAAATAGCTGCTGCAGTGGTTACTCCTCTTAATCACAACTCACATCAGTGAAGGATGCCAGACTAGCTTATGTGTACACTGTAACAGAGCCAGAGCACTTAAATACACACTTAAAACTAGTGTTCATTACTTCTAAATATCCACGTTTAGTGTCTATAAAAAGTATTCACCCTCCTGGATGTTTAACCCTTTCACTGACTTTATAAATCAATCATGGTCAATATATATATATATATCCTTTTTGGACAAGAAAAAAATTACACACACAAAAAAAAAAACAATTTAATGTCAAAGTGAAAACAGATCTCTACAAAGTAATGTAATTCTCTATTAGACTGAGGTCTGGGCTTTGACTTGCCCAATCCAGAACATTCCCTTTGTTTTCTTTAAATAATTTCTGTGTAGCTTCCACTGTATGCTTCGGGTCATTGTCTTGCTGAAAAAAAAAAAAAAAAGACTTCTCCTAAGCCGTAGTTCTTTTGCAGACTGAATAGGACTGTTCTCCAGCATTTTCCTATATTTTGCTGAATTCATTTTACCCTCTTTCTTTACAAGACCTCCAGGACCATTTCCTGAGAAGCATCCCCACAGCATGATGCTGCCACCACTGTGCTTCACAGTGGGGATGGTGTTCTTGTGGTGATGTGCAGTGTTTGGTGTCCACCAAACATAGTGTCTTGTCTGATGGCCCAAAAGCACAGTTTTGGTCTCATCAGACCAAAGAACTTTCTTCCACTTCCCCGTGGAGCCTTTCCCTTGCCTTTTGGTGAATGTTTATTTCTTCACGATGGATTTGACTGAACTTTTGGGGGGGGGGGGGTTTAGTGCCTTGGATTTTTTGTATCCACCCCCTGACTAACGATTAACTACTTCTCTATACAGAGAACTTGTGGAGGGGTATAAGAAACCAGAGGGTCTTAAAGTGCTGCTATTTCAACAGAATCTTACTCTTTCTCTTGGAGTCTTTTTTGGTGCCCACTTCTTCCTTTTCTTTGTTAGTTTTTAAATGCAGTGAACTGTACCCCCAAGCCACCACAAATACCATTACACCCCTAGTACTGTAAGAGCTGGGAAGCTGCTGTTATTGCTGTGTTTTTGCAGTGTAAAAAAACCCAAAGCTACTAATAAGTAAAGGGGCAACAGAAGTACTTCTTAATCAATATGTTTGAATTTCTATTTATAAATAATCACAAAACAAACTTCAATCCTAGTCTTTGCCCACTGGCTTTTATTCACATAAACACTCACACACCGTAAGAGGCCAGGGCTGATGCAGGTGTTAATAAGGGGGAGGAATGGTGAGAGGATGCCAGTCTGCTCCTGGCTGTCTCCCCCCTCAGGTGCTTTATTCTTAGCTGTGAGTGCCTCCTTTACTCTGAAACACATGGTCATAGGACAGCAGGGATAACACAGGACAAAGACTTTCTTGTGCAACAAACAGACAAACAAGCTCCTTCCAGTAAGACAACAACATCTAGATCCATGAGTAAAGAGGTTACATAAAGGGTAAAATCAATTACTCGGAGGGAGAGAGAACAACAAAGCACTAACTGAAGACTCGGTGACAGAGATAAGAGAAGTGTGACGACAGTCCAAAGTTATCCTCTTTCATTCTCTCTGCACAGACTTTATAATAGCCTTCATTTTCTGTGTCTTTGTTTGTCTCTCTTATCTTCCTCCTCCTTTCTCCTTCATTCCCTGAACAGAACGGTTTCATATCTTGCTATATCTCTTCCTATCATTTATTTTCTCTCCTCTGGCATCACTCCACCTCTCCCATCCCCTCCTCAGGTACCTGTTGCTTAGACGGACTCTCTCCAGTCTGTTGCAAACTGGGCTTGTGTAAACCTTACAGCCACTCACAAACAGCAGGCAGCAAATCCTCCGCACCAGCCAGCCTCGATACCTATGACACAAAACAAAACGACAGTCTGAAAATGTTCATGGTTGAGTGTGTTAGGACTTAAAAAAATATTCTGCAGATATCACCAATACCTGGTATGTGTCTCATTGATACTAAGAAGGTTGAGGAAGCCAAGCATGGAGTTTTGTCCAAGTTTCTTGCTCTAGACAATGACAGAAACATAACAATGACAGATGACTTGGGTGCTGGAATGAACCCAGTATGAACTCTGGTGAGCACAATCCACTTTATTGGTCAGAGAATTTAAAAGTATACCTACAAAAAAAGTAGTCTGGGCAAGTTTTTGTTAGAACCTATGGCTCCTTTCCTCACGTCATTCCTTACTCTCTCTCTCCCTGGTTTCCAGGTCTAAAAAAAAGTGAAAGTATGCACGTCTTTGCCTACTTTATCCATCTAACTGTCATGTGTCCTGTTTTAAGATACAGATTAAACTGTGGCTATGACCCAAGCCTGTCTTAAGCTGATCAAAATAAGTCTCTCCTCTAAAATGCCCAGTATTATCACAGCTGTATTAGCGTCTCACACAGGTAGGGTCTAGAGGTCATGGGCTGACAGTTCACCTCTCGGTCAGTCATTCCTTTAGTCACGCTCCCTCAAACCTTGCAATGTATGTGGCATTGTGAAAAAGCTGCACACTGAATGAGTCACACGTGTCATGAAGGCCAGTGTGTTTTCAGACCGTTATAGGTAGTTTCTCGGAAGCAAACCTCAGGCACAAATAAGATTTGTTGGTCGACATCAACATACAGCCGTGCTTCCTTATTTCATTAGTGTAATGTCAGCCTTTGCTTACTCTCTCTTCACCTTCCCAGACCTCTGTTACACACTTACCAGACTGTCTGGGGTGCACTGGTGGCAGCACTGGCCAACAATGGGTCTGAACTTGCCCAGACAGGGAGGCACCATCTTCAGCTTTTTCTTGATCTTCACTTCCCACGACAACTGGAAGGAAAGACACAATAAGCCATCACGTCTATCAGCTGGTGACCAACAAAGATGATAAAATATACAATATATAATAAACTGTCAATTTAGTGCAAAATCAAAGTCAAACCCACTTATTATACTGAAAGTGATTTACATATACATAGCCAGTTCATTTGATTTACAGTGATTCCACGAAGAAACAACAGGTCTTATTTGTGTATTTACCCACAGGTTTTAAGTTTAAGTTTAAAAAAAGCACCACTATTCGGTTAATAAGTGTGGTTTCTGTGAGTGGTGTGAAAAATCAGAGAAATGTGATTTCCCAAAATAGGTTTCTTTGACTTCATGTCACTGCAGGGTTTAAATGTTCTCTTTCAACATCTAAATGTTAGCCTGACAAGGGCTTGAACAGGCAAAGAATCCCTTTGACAACAGAACTGTGGTATAATAGAAGAGACCACAAAGCGCAGACACGGATCCTCAAATGAAATACCTCATTCCACCCCGTTAACAAATAGCCTCTAAAGTGTCATTAAACTAAACATTTGTAAAATCAAGACCCATCTTTGTTTTAAAGAAAAACTACAGAGCTCATTCTGTCACTGCTCCATTATCTCTTCAAACACATTTACAAAAATAAGCAATTCTGCTGTATTTGGGCCACATCTGATTTTATGGTAATTCTGTAATAAAACAAAACATGTAAACACAAGAACACAAAAACACAAGTTTGAATGTTTTAATTCTTTGCTCTTGATCTCATTTTGTCTTTGTTAAGATATTTGTGTTCCTGTGACTGGGTTAATTCAGAGCCCATGAGAGCCTGTAATAACTTGCAGTACAGTAAATATTAATACAAGGCCCATACGAGACCCAGTGTGAGTCAGTCATTGCACATGATGCACAAACAGCTCCTGCACCGAAGCAAAGGCCACACTGTGCGCTGTATACTAATAAACTAGACTTCAGGTCTCTTGCTGCACGTTGACTGCTGGTCAGTTGTGCAAATATTTGTGGTATAATAAAAAACAGCAGTGGTAGTGATTAATTAGCATGCACAGTGCAGGATGCTATTGTGCCTGAAAAAGTGTTAGTTTAGAATAAGACTGATCACCCAGTTAATTTAAAATGAGCCGATAAATCTTATTGTATCACTCACACTTTCCTTTGTTTGAACCATGAAGATGGATTCCAGAAAACACAGCAGCTGACTGAATTAGTGCTTTGCAAAGACGAGGTCGATTTAAAGATAAATGTGAGGACAGAGCTCAGTTCAGATGATCAATAATTCAAATGAAAGTGGTAGTTCACACCAAAGCTGTACAGAAAAAGGGGAAGTAATGAATGATACCAGGCAAAGTATCAGTGCTTTAATGCTGAAATCTAAAACCAACCTCTCTGACTAAGACAAAAAGAAGTTTGACAATTTGTTGACCATAAAGCAAAGACTGATAAGTCTCCTGTCTGTAAAAAGGCTGAGGCTGCTCATTTGCACCATATCTTAGAACATAAAGGTAGCGTCAGCAAAGACACTGCAAGCAGGAGAGCTCAGCCTTTTTAGTAAACAGAGCATTCACTAAAGAATGTTTTCACCAAACTGACTTAATTTACTTCCAACACTGATTGGACAATCACATTAAAACACAGCCAAATTCACTTTACTTAATTTGGTAGTTTTAATGTTGTTAAAATGATGGTGTGATCTGTGAGCCCTTCCAGGGGGAAGGTTCCCTGTTCTGAAATGATTGAGCTGCTTCAAAGCTTTGCACTGATGAGCAAAAAAACAGGAAATAGAAATAAGACTTGGCTGTGAGAAATTAATAATCAGAAAAGAAAATTATAAATTAGACCAGTTACAGTCCTTAAAGCTCCTGTGAGAAGTTTGTAGCTTGTTATAAAAAGACTGAAATTAATACTGATGCTTCTTGAAGAGTAGTGAAAGCTAACAAGACCATCAGCATATACAGTGATTATTTCTATACAGTTATTTTTAATGTCTGAAACAGTTGCTGCACGGTAGGTGTCATACAAAGTGATTAACTACACGCTGGTAAAAACAGACTTTTGAATATTTTTCTCTGCAAAGATTCTTGATGTGTGATTCATTGGGCTATTAAAAGGCAACAGGATGATATTTTCTGTGAGGGAACTCTGCATACACATATACAGCACAAAATTGGCATAGCTTTTTCTATCAAGGTTGCAAAAATTGTCACAATATGATAGTTTGTCCCAGCAGTGTTACAGGCCGAGACCCAGAGCCTGGAAATGTTTAACATGGAGAGAATATATTCCTTAACATACTTAACAGTTTTACAAAATATGGAGTCATGATGAAGCTATGAAGTCCTGCCCTTTCCTGCTTAATGCTGGTATTGTTTCGTTGGCTTCCTCTTTCAGGGGCCAATGGGCACAAACAAATTCACCCATAAGGGGGATAAAGGAGAGGGATTTCTGGAAATCTCAGGATTCTAGACAGAAAAACTAGAACACACTGAAATAATTTTAAGGTAAAAATAATTAAATAAGAGGCAATTAAAAAAGCAACAAAAGGAGAAAATTGGCAAAATGGGTTTTAAAGTGGCAAAAAAAAAACAAACAGCCAAAAGTGGTGAAAAGTGGTTAAAGAGTGGTAAAAATGGGTAAAAAAAACAACATTGGATATTAGCAGCAAAAATGAGTCAAAAATGGTGAAAAGCAGCAAACATGGGTTTTAAGTGGCAAAAAAGTAGCAAACCTTGGTAGTAAAGTGTGAAAAAGACTTCAAAAATAGCAAAGAAATATTTTTAAAGTGGCAAAAAATGGGCAACAAGTGGCAAAAATTGGTTAAAAAAGCCTAAAATGGGTCAAATGTGGTTAAGAAAAATAGTGGAAACACTGATGAAAAGGGGTTAAAAATGGCATGAATAAGTAATTTTAACATCAGAAGCCTGAAACACTTTCCAGCTCCGATATGAGGGAAATGTTAACCAGGATGCTCGTGCCAATGCTACTGATCTGGAGCACAACCGTATCATCATCATCAAATCACAAATAAGGATGGACCCTTCAATTGGTTTGTCAGGGGCCCGGCCAATTCTTTGGACGGGCCTTGGCAGAGTAAGCAAAGACCAGAGGAAACCTTTTAAGCTTGAGTTAAATGGACCAGGCCTTATTTGAAGGGAAAGCTTAGATTTTTTAAGTGGGAGTGGGGTTGAATAAGAGAGTGAGTGAGTGCACTGCAAGCCAAGCCAAGCAGATGACAGTTAGCACAGCCCCTTTTTAGACAGGCCAGCCAGAGTATCAGGACAGAAGCAAAGCTATAATTTGCTGTACACAGGGCAGCTGTGCGAAGAACAATATACAGTATGTATATAAGATATATTATTGGTAAGTGTAGGTAAGTGTGTAACCTAAAAACATTTATGCAAATTTCAAGTGCCTCTATCTTCCCACTCTTCTCTTCCTTCCAGGGCCCCATCAGCTGGCTTGGTTTAGCTTCTTTGTTTGCCCACTGATTGAATTTCCACATCTAACATACAGAAAAGAGACTTCTATCAATCTTCATATTTGACTGCAAATAAGCAAACAGCCAAAAATTTCAAAGCAAACCTATAAAAAAACCTTATCATTTTGTGATGGGTCAGTCTGACTCACTGATACATCACATCCTGTGATTTGGTAAACATCAAACAGAATCACTCACATGGGGTTGCACATGTTCTCTGTGATTGTAAAGAACAAAGAGTGTGAGATTAGTTCACATGGAGAAAGTGGGAGATGGCAGCTGGAGAGAGTGATGCAGGCAGTGCTCTTACAGCGGGTCTATTCTGTTGAAGAGATGGAAGGACCATGGCTTTGTTTATTCCGTCATTCTTCTCATGCACCATGGTGAGTCACCTGCAGACTTAAACCTGGAGACCTGCCAAAGAAGAGATAGTAGAGGAGAATAAGTTATCTAATGTGACTTTAATACAATGTATCCTCACATTCTGTCCGCAATTGAGGACTGTTTGAGAGCACATATGAATCTGAGGGGCAGTAACTATCAACTTTTGTAATTATCAGAGGGTAGCTCTTGCAATGAAAAAACAGTTTCATCATCACAAATGGAAATAAAAAAAATGCTGTCTCTGTTACACAGAATTCATTTTGTAGTCTTGTCCTTGGCAGCGGATTGTTTGCAGCTCTCAACCTGAGCCCATGTCTACATTTTCACCATCTAACCAGCTCTTCCTCCTCTCCACCATCACACGTTTTCCTTCAATTTTAAACCCATCCTTCATTATTTTCAGTTAACAAAAAGTAGCTTCTTGTGTTGATTTGACATCGTTTCCTCCTATAGGATTTGTGGCAGATTTTTTAATTGAAGTTTTGTGCTCTCTTCTGTATGCAGTTAGGAGTTGAACAAGGACAGGACTGGCATTATGGGGAAAGAAACTGAAAGGATCTAGAAGCTGTCTTTGCTCAGCCCTCAGCTCAGGTGCAGCCTGGCTGACACTCACTGGTGGGTTATAAATCATTAAAAGCAGGGCACATAGCCATAAGCTGAAAACAGCTCTTATGTAACTGTTGCTGGTCCTTTTGCCACTCAAAAGAGAGATACAGAAATTGGCAAAATAAGTCACATTTAATACAATCAAGTTTAACTGGGTTACCTAATTGACAACATTTGTTGTACCTAGGCTAAAAAGAGTAACCATCTGAGATTGAGGTAGATTAATGCAGAATAAGAGCCGGTGCTCATTCTCCAAAGAGACAGCAATGCTTGTATGAAAGCTACCATCCTGAGAGAGTCTACTTTAATTTTATGTGAGGCTTTGTTTCCACTACAAAAGGATGAAGACGTGGTTGGCTGTCATCCTGTGGCACAAATACTCTCCTAATAAATCTTCCTGTGGTTACTCACATCACATTCAGGAGTCTCATTAGCTTCAATGGGAGACTGTTCCTTTTCCTTGCTGTCTCCCGCTCGGTTGATCCCACCCTGCCCCATTAACTTTCCTAATTAAAACTTAAGCCTGTCCCATGGGGAAATGCTACATTTCGGCCCGGTTTAAATTCCCACATTAATTAAGAACTCCAGTGGGAACAAAGGCATTGATAAGAGAATCCCTGAGCTTGGTAATGCCTCACAGGTGCAAAGGTTGATGAAGGACACAACGTAGCGCAACAGGGAGCAAAACTGTAAATTACACAGCCAGAGAATCAGCAAAGGCTCTAATAGTGTTATATAAGCTTCTCCAGAGGGAATACAAGACCACATAGAACAGCAAGAGCAACAATAAGCCAAGGACAGAGCTGAATAACACACAAAGAGCTTCATTTCTCTTTTACTGTCAACATACTACATACTAATTCCCAGGGTGATACACAGAAACATGAAAGGTATTCACTCTGAGAAACATGTTCTTTCTCCCATTTAGTCTTGCTTAATTCATCCACTACATAGCACTTAATTGATCAATTATAGCAGTAATTAATATGCCTTAGTTAGTTAATGTGAACACTGAGACTGAGGTGAGCCCACTGTGAAATAGGATTATAAATCAGAAGCCAATAAGAACCGTCAGGTCAGACTGTTAAATTTCAGAGTTGCAGTAGAAGTAATGTTGGCTTTCAAGTTTATTCCCGAAGTACTCATTGATCAGTAGGTGCTTTAAATACTCCCTTCCAGAGCTCCATAACAAAAAGATCAAGGAATGGAAAATTATACAACTTGGGCATTAACTAGGGGTGGAAATATCAAGCAAAGTTATCATTCTAAAGTCACTGGCAATACTTCAAATAATATTTAAACAGCCCCATTATCTCTTCATTTATAAACACAGAGCCCTATTTACCAAAATGAGCCTTTCGAAGGATCAAATGATAACCAACCAGGTAGCACAGAAGTAATGACAAATGCCAAGTTTTACAGAATAGTGATGGCACTGAATAAACCGAAACGGATAAAAAGGAAAACCAACCAAAATGCACGATTAACACAGGCTGTTGTTAGAGTACATTGTAGGGGTGTGACGAGACACCTATCTCACGAGACGAGACAAGACAAAATTTGGGCCCATGAGACACGAGACGAGCAGAAAATTTTACACTTTTTTTAATTTGGGGGAAAAAAAAATACAAGGGTGGATAATATGCCCTTTATAAAACTGAAAGTCATAACTGCAACGCATTCAGGTCTATTTAAAAATGTTCACACTAACTCCTATTCTACTGAATAGGCTATCAATGCTTCCAAAGAGTTTGTCTTGTCTAACTCTGATGCAAACTGTTTATTTTAATGCTCTTCAAATCAAACCTTTCATTTTAACAGTATACAGAATCTTTAATTTATTACACGATGCACTCATCACTACAGTTACAATAACTATTTTTAATATATTTCATATATATAATAAAGGCATTTAGATTATTTTGGAAGTACTTTAAGCACTGTTTACAGACTAAAATAAATCTTAAAAATCTAAATCACATGTACTTTAGAAGCGATGCAAACAGCTTCTTTGCTGTCTTGTTTCCACACCTCAAACTTCACACACAGCCAACATGTTGGGTTTGTTGTTGGCGCACGTCAGGCGTTACTGCATGCACATTTTCAGCTGTAGATTCAATAATCAACTTTTTAAGCTATTAGCAGCTGATACCGATATACTGCCGATAATACCGTGCATCCCTAGTATGTAGGTGTGTGGCAATATCAGCTGCAAAGAACACGAAGACCATGGAAACCCTCAAGGCTATAATACAACAAAAGGCATATGGTGGTAACTCGGCAACAAGATCAGCAACAACCAACCAACCAAGGTCTGTATATCACTGTTTGTATTTTGTTAATATGTGGACAACAAGGTCAAGTAGCAACAAACAGCAAGATGTTACCTCGCCAGAGCTTTAAATTTTAATATTTACAAGGAAAAATATAGCATCACAGCCAGTTTTTAATTTTGTATTGTGTTCAGAAAAACCCACCTGCTTCTAAGCCCCAACAAAATCCCACAATGAAGCCGTTGGAACACCTTGTGCACTCATAACTTGTTTACCAATATAGTGTGAAGTGCTGGTTTAAATTCTGCAAACAAATGAGCTTTTTCTCCTCATTTTGAACAAGCTGCTTGAAATATTTTGATGATATACAATCAGAAAAAACAGAGTCACTTGGTTGCTTTTTAACAGCTGCAGCTATCTCATTAACCTAATAACTTGTCAGTCATGCATCACAGGTGGCACCCAGGCACGAGCAGTAAAATATATTCAGACATTTTGGACAAACAATTATCAAACCTGTCACAGGGGAGGCTGAAGATAGTGTTAAAAGACTTTATTTGAGCAATTCAAAGAAAGTAATTATGTTCCTAAAAGGTGAAGTAGATTGAAAAGTAACAGACAGTTTTGAGATTTTTTTATGTTTAAAGGGAAATCGGACAGAAGCTGAGGTGTGGAATATAAAATAGATGAAACTATTATCTATCTCCTTGGGTATTAAGAAAACTGTGGGGTTTAATTCAGGATACAGAATAATAAATCACAGCCATTGAAATCCTTTTATCTGAAACAATAATCACAAAGATGTGCCATGGGTTGCAAAAAATGATAAACATCACTAACAGCAAAATGTTATGGAGAGATTCTGCATTAGATTATCTGTACAATCTGTTATATTGTTCTGCTCAAGATAAAAGAAGTATATAGCTGCTGAATCATATGGCCTGAACAGCTTATCTCCACAGATCAATGCTGTGAGAAGTTGAACTTTCTCTCCATGGAAATGTTCAATAAGGTGCATTATAAAGTGTAAAATTGTTACAACTCATGTGTTACTGCAATAGCTGTCACTGTATTTTCTGTGAGACAAAATTCCTCCACCAGCAGAAAAGAACATTTTAATCCACTCACTGCTACAGCAGAGAAGGTATTAATAAGAAAATCCAGAGTGTAGTTTTTGATAGTATTAGCAGTATGGCATTGACATGCTCATGATCCTCCTTTAACAAACTGATAGGGAATGAGGATTCTGCTGAGCTGAAAGATAGATCTCACCACAGGGACATTAATGTGATGGGCTTTAATTCTAAGTCTGCAAGTAAACCAGGCTATTTGAAAGGAATGTTGATATGGTGAACACACCTTTACACACCTGGATGCATCAGCTGTCTCAGTTTGACTGCACACACATAGAAAATCAATCGGCAAATCATCGCTTGTGCGTCATTGTGTGAAGAGTACCATTGATTTTCAAGAACAAAGGAATTCTTTACATTAACTCCTCCCAGCTATCTCTCCCTCTCCTGCAGTTCACACAGGTCTTCCATTACAGTACATAGTATAGTGCTTTTGTCAAGTCTTTAGACTTATTTCATAAATATGAAAGTTTAGAGCTGTACTGTGAGAATTCGCCGCATTCAAAATAAAGTTAAAGTTCAGCTGGTGTTAAAATCAAGCTAGATTAAGTCAGAAATCCGGGGTGCGCTGATCTCGTTTAAAAATAGTCTGCAGCCTCAAGTTTTACGAGCCCGTTCAACAACCACAGAGCGATGTTTTCACAGGTTACTTAACGTAAGACGTAGATTAATAACTAGTTACTGATGAGAATGAACTGTTCAAAGGCTTCGTATTCACAAAACAAACAAAGATTTTGCTTTGATTTCATTTTACTATAAACATTAGCAATTGATTCTTGATTTTTTTTTTATTTAAATTTCCATCCTTGACATTACAAAAAGAAAATAAGGTTTCTCAGAAAATTTACACCAAGAGATGACAGTGTGCTAAAGTCAAAATTTTATCACCTTTAATCCACACTCATTCTCACTTTTGCCTTTCTGTCTACTGTTTAATTCACTATTTATGCCAATAATGTTGTTTCCTCTTTAACAGACTGTGATTTTCATCTTTATGCAGATGACACTATTTTACATTGCTCTGCTGTTTCTGCACAGCTGGCTGTAGTAAAACTTCAGCATGCTTTTAACAGTCTTCAACATGCTTTTATTGCTCTTAAACTTGCACTGAATGAAAGCAAAACCAAATTTATGACCTTTTTCAAAGCTAGATACATTGATTTTAACAGTCTTAAACTATCCACTCTTGCTGGTAACAGTATGAAAAGGATATCAGTGTATAAATATCTTGGTATTTGGATAGGTGAATCTTTTACATTTAAACAGCATATTGAAAATCTCATTGGCAAACTTTGGCAGAAACTTGAGATTCTGAATAGAAATAAAGATAATTTTCGTCCTAATTGTAGAAAAAGTTGAGTTGAGGCGATTTTGTTGTCTGTATTAGATTATGGTGATATCGTCTATAGACACGCTTCTGCTTTTAAACTCAAACCTTTAGATTCTGTTTATCACTTGGCTTTCAGATTTAACTGGGGATCCTTATAACACTAATCACTGTATTCTGTATGACAAAGTTGGTTGCTCCTCTTTGGCACAGAGGTGTAATAAACACTTGTATGTTTTCAATCATAAATCCCTGACTGGATGTACACCTTCATATATAACATCTATGCTGAACTGGATCGCTGGACACTCATACTCGATCTACTGACTGCTTAATGCTGCAGGTCCCGAGGGTTTACTCTCAATTTGGGAAATCTGCTTTTAGCTTTTATGCTCCTAAAATGTGGAACAATTTACAGAAAACTCTCAAGATTGGCATTTTAGTTTCTCTTGGGCAATTTAACAAAATGCTCTCAAATCATTTCACTACAATATGTGATTGTTTTAACAGCATCTTTGTGTTTGTTTTTTGTGTCTGTTTGTATCTTGACATAATTGTAAATAAGGGAAACCTCAATGATTTTTGAGAGTGAAGTGATGTAGAGATGTAGAGTGATGTAGAGAGTGAAATGAGATGTAGCTTTACATGTAGGACCTATTTATTGTTTACAGAATGCAGGAGTCTGCAGGAGTCTTTTTTTTTCAGTGTAGAAAACAGGGACCATGCTGGCAGTAATCTACTGTGTGAAGTACACTTATTATTGATGAATATAATATACAGTATAATCACTTGTTTAATTCTTTGTATGGACCTGTCTTTCAACATGCAAAGGTGGTTATGCAGTTCTGTAATGTTATGCAGTTCTGTAATGTATGCTGTGTTTTTGCTGCAAAGTCTTTGTTAAATTTTTGTTATTTTTTTGTCTTTAAATCATTTTCTTACAGTATAATGGGTGATAAATGCTCTTATGAAATAAACATAATGGTATAACGTTTTTTTTTTAAGAAATAATCCTGGCTACCTCATGCCATCATTTTTCTGGGACAAATTGTATAGAGTCTTTTCTTAAAAAAAAAAAAAAAAAAAAGGAGAGAAAGTGTTAAGTGTTTATTAAATCAGTTTAGCCTCTGTTAATCTCCCCACCTCTTCACCAGTGTTTGTTTTTTTTTCATAAAGTTACCCTGTTATTCCTTGTGAATCAGTTTTTATTACATGCAAGCACGTGTGGGACTCTTCTTGTTAGTTACATCTTGAAATTAAGTTTAACAGGGACAGGAATAACTTTAATAATTTTTATTGGAGGAGGGGCAGATGGAGTAGAGATAGAGATAGACTGTCTAATAATCAATCCTGGATGGTGCATATCTTTCAGACGTATAAACCAATAGAAATCTAAAGACCACAAAACGTTTGGCTTTAGTGCTCATCAAGTTTTTAACGTAGAGGACGGTTGTAGAAAACAGTGACATAGGACGTCGGTGTGAGTGATTTGTGTTGAATATTTTAGTGTGTTATTTTTGTGAGATTAAATATTCGAAATGAAAACATTATTTTGACATCACTTGTCTTGTTATTTGCAAATGCTCCATGAAAGATACTGATCATTAAACACAGATGTTGCCTTTTGATGCACTGTACTAAAGTTAGCTCTAAGTTAAGTTACAAATCCTGTTACAGATAAAAAACCACATCAGAGATATAAAACACCAGTCACACATGCATAGATTACATTGTAATGTTAATGTTATGACTTCTGTTTTTCCTTATTGGAGAGTCAGCTTGTCCACTTTCAAAGAAGATCTATTACAGTTAATCAACGCAGCTGAAAGTGAACGACAAGTATTAAGCACATCAGCATTCTAAATCAAATTCAGCTGAAATGCTTTACCTTTGACTGCCTACAAAACAACTCTGGAGTTGCTGCTCGGTCATTCAATTGAAGCAGTTGTGTGAAAACCATCCAAACTTTGTTTGGAGTCCCTCAAGTAACAAAACAAACAAAAAAACAAACAAACAAACAAAAAAAACAACAACTGTAGATTAAAGCCTGTTAGCTCACTCACGTTAGCTGTTAGTATGCTGACTGACAACATAAATTACGATGCCTTTAAGGTGCTGTCGGTAAAACTGCTATTAGGTAAAGATAAACTTTATGTAACCTAAAGAAAGGGAACTGTGGGTTTTGGCAAGATACTTGTAAAAATAGTTGTTTGACATTACATTTGTTCTCTCAGAAATATAGAGTAACTACATCAGTTGCATAATGCAGCTGAGTTTACATTGTGAGATGTATTGCCTTTTATTCATCAAAATATAATAATAATAATAATAATAATAATAACTGTATTTGTATAGCACTTTTAAAAACATGGGTTTACAAAGTGCTTTGACATGTGCAGAAGCAAGCAGAAGAACAAAGCAACAACCCAAAGAAAAGATAAGAAAACGGAGCATGACATGCAGACAACATCAGCAGAATCCACACATTTAAAGAAAGATCAATATACATCAAATATCTGCACTGTTCAACCTATAGATTAGCCTTGTTTTTTTTCCTTTCTGTTATCTATTATGTCAGTTCATATTTATTAAGACATTTAATGAATGAATCATCAGATTGTGTTATTCACTTCCTGTAGGATATTAATTGCATTGCAGCCATGCATTACAAAGCATGATCGATATTGGTATCAGCCAATCTTACTCAAAGGTGATTTGCAATCAGTATTGGCTGCACAAAATCAACAGGGACATCCCTGATGAACATCCATTTTAAAGTCTTTTAGCCATTTGGATGAGCCAGTTGATATAATCACAAAAGACAACAACCAGACAGAATGATTAAAAGATTTTAAAAATGTTTTTTGAGAAAGATAAAGAGAATCAGAGCAAAGAACGAGTGAACTGCTGTGACTTTTGATGTTCTTTCATGAAAATAAGATTAAAGCAAGCATCAAAATTGTATAAACTTTGATTGAGGGAACAAGGATGGGTGCAAAGGAGGACAGGCTTGTAAAAGGAAAGATCATGTTGTTTTTATCTAACAGGATCTGATGATAATTACACTGATCATCATTTTTCTGAATAACAGGATCTGATAATTACACTGATCGCTGAGCTGTGTCTGTCTAATACAGTGAGATAAAAAGGTTTCTACCTCACATTAGATTCACAGAAAAAGACTAAGTGCTAATTACGCGTCAGACACCCATCATCTCTCCCACTTCATGACACCATACATCTTCCTCTCTGCTACCTGAAGACAGGTTTTCTCCCCCTGACAGTCAGGATGGTTTATTAACTAGAGTGGGGTACAAGATGCCTGTGCCGGCCTTGAACAGACTGGGGGGGGGGGGACTATCCTCCTAAACTCCACATAGACAAATAGTGAAGCAACTTTCTTCATTCCATCCAGATGTGTCAAATATGTGTAAATATGTAAACATAGACCTGAGAGAACCCTAAAAATTGAAACAACAAACACCATGATGCAATCAACACCTTACATAACCAGCCTATTTTGTAACTGATTCAAAGGCAAAAAGTATTCAGGAAGGGTCGGCAGCTTTTATGCAACACTTGAGAATAAATTGTGTAAGCATATGTTAATGAATCTGCACGCATGTCAGACATCTGACTTCTCCAAAGGCTGCAGTGATAATAAAGTAAACGTGTTTCATCAACACCAACTGTCTCATAAAACCCTCTTAATATCCTGTTAACTTTGCACCAACCTAAACAAGCATTTACTTCATCTTTAACCCAGGGTTGTCCTCCTCCTGCGGTGAAAAACACATGCTGAACACCAGCTGTACCTCTAAGACGGCTGAGAATACATTGATCCAATTGAAAGCATGACTCAGTGGCAAGCCTGACATTCATGCGTATTCCTTCATGCCCTACAGTAAGTTGAATTCCTCAGCAGCTGAAAATAGCTCGCAATTTTGTCATGGAAGCACATTGAATGGCTGTGTTTCACAGAAGAAACAGACACTGAGGAGAGAGTGAGGTGGTTAAGGGGAAAGATTCATTATGTATGAACGCACTGAAATGACTTTTTCAACTTGCTCACAGAATAGAGTCATTTATTTGCAGAGATTTCCATAAAGACTGGTGTCTTGCATTACAGAAGGATTGGCAGCATGGCAGGATTAAAATGGTGAAAAGTGGCATGCTGCTTTAAGCTCCTTCAAAATTAAATCACAGTTGTCAATCACTTGTTGTGTTAAATATTAAAGACAGCCAAAAAGGCATCAGTCCTACAGCTGAAAGGTTTGCAAATAATCAACAAATTCACCATCTAATCAAAACTGTATCACATTAATTAGTCAATGGAATGACCTAAAAAACATATAAAAAATATCTGAAAAAATAGCATAAAATTTGTAAAAAGCCCAACTGTCACATGTATAAAAGTTCAGAAAACGGTTGGCTCATCCTTAGATTAGCCAGCATTAGGATAGACACCAATCCTGTTATCTACAGTTCTATTCACCAACACCCATACTCTCCCATGTGACCAGAGTACAGAAGCAGAGAAATAGTTTTCCATCCAATAAAACAGAAATCATGACCCAGTTTAGCCTACAAAGTCAAGTAAATACATTCTGTTAACCAGCTTCACACTAAAACTAGAAACAACTTCACACTGCAATGAAGCGAAGTTGGTTTACAGAGTGTAAATGTTAGCAGTGCTAGCACCGCCAGCCTTTGATCCTCTTTGCTGGTAAAAGTCCACATTCCTGTGCCAAACATCACCACCCAGTCTGTTATATGCGAGTATATCTGACACAACCTCTGGAAAAATTTATCCCCATTTTCTAGGTCAGCCTTTCCCAAACTTCATTATGCCATTGAAACCTGAAATTCTTCTAGGGCCAACCAAAAACCGTCATACAACAGCAAGGTGAGACTCAAAGAGTTAACCTTCCAAAGTAATGGAGAATTTCAAAGTATTTGTGGCTTCAGAGGAATTAACACTACTCACAACGTTTATGGGTTCAGAGAGAGCAATTAATGAGCCACTGCCATTTATTTTGTTTTGATCAGGCATTTGCAAAGTCACTTAACTTTCCTTTTCTAGTATTCTCAAATGTACTTCCTGTCTCAGCAAACTCTTTTCTACTAGCATTTATGTCTCCAAAGGCACTGATAAATTTGTGAGTGAGTGGTACAGTGATATAAAATCACAGAGCAGTTCATCTCAGTCTGTTGATAGCAGATGTCACGGCCTTCATTGAAACTTAACAGCAGGTGAAATGCTATTACGTGCTGCTTTTTTTTTTCACTGTGAGGTAAATTTACCGAATCTATTAGCCACCGTGGCCTATGGATAATTTAAAACATCATGACAGGGAGATTTGTGCCTGAAAACTGACTTTGTCTCTTCTTTGGTACAGAGCCAGGAAGTTGTGCTCTGTTGGTAAGGTCAACAAAAGGTCAAGGGGCAGGCTAATTGCTTGAATGTTTGTCTATTTTTCATTAGAACAAGATGCAGCAGGAACAAACATCTTACCCGCTGAAGGTGTATTTTAATCCACATTCCATTTGTCTTTAGTCCCGGATGATTAAAGAAGCAGACTGGGCCTGTCTCTCCACAAGCAGTTAAATCCCTCATGTCTGTTACCTTTGCTATGCTAAAGTTTAGAAAAGTATGCGTTGATAGGCACGCTTTGTTCCTGCCAAGTCTGTCACAATAAAAGCCTACAATGCTAAGCATCATTGAAGGCTTATTTTGAAAAGTCAATTAAGTAAATGTAGTTTTTTCAGCAGCAACATAATAACAAAGATGTCCCATGAACGGCAGAGACTTAATGTCACATTACTCAGAAAATGAGACATAAGGCTGAGGCGCAGGCAGCCTAATGGTTTAAGGCACGCCTAATGTACGCGGACAGCCCAGGTTCAAGTCTGGCCTGAGGCCCTTTACAGCATGTCTCTCCCCTGCTCTTGTCCCTGTTTCCGGCTCTATCTACTGTCCTCCTCTATCAAAAATAAAGGCACAAAATGCCCAAAATAAAGAGGAGACATAAGGAAGCCCTGAAGTGTTAAATACAGGATGAGACAATGAAACTAAGACTTTTTAGCTATAAACTGTCATGACATTAATGTGTTTGCCTGGTGGTTCATAACACACTGACCTGTCATATCACAAACCTAAATATAGATTTATTATCACTTTACAGGATCTTTAAGAACAACTTTAGTGGCAACTTATGAATAAAGACAACTACTTCACTGTCATTTCATCTGGAATCATGAACAGGCATTACATAATAACAAACCCACCCACTTGCACAAACATTAAACACCAGGTAGATCTAACTCAGAAAAAGGAACTACTTCTAATAGAGCGTGGTAAGGAAATCAAAATTGCAGGTCAAACGAGGTGTTGAAGGTAATAGGATCAGTTAAACAAGAAGAAGGCCACTGAATAAGTATGCTGAAAGATATATGGGCTGAAGGACAGTGAAGTAAGGACACAACCCCGGTAATGTGGGTTCAATCCTTGGAAAGCATCTGACTGCTTTAGAGTCCTTCAGCAGAATGCAGTCTTGAACCATAAAGTATCATTTTCATTGTCAAGTACATGCTCACAAACAGTCCCTCACTTCATCATTTATAATTCCATTAGTTATACCACTTATGCATAGAGGCCAAGTGGTGTATTACAAAGTTTAAAGCCTTTTAATGTACAGCTATTCAGCTGAAAAACAATCTCTAAATGGAAGAAATATTTTTTAATATAGGCCTACTTGAGTTTAGAGAAGATACTCAAGTGATTTAGTAAGGAAGTGTGTAATTTAGTTTTAACAGAGGTGTAAACTGAGTGACAAAGAGTGAAAAAGATAGACAAAAACATTTCTTGATTTTTGTCCTTGTGAGTTAAGGTTGAAATGGATTAAGATAACTTCATCAAGGCAGCATTTCTTTTCAACTTCAAAATAATACAAAGAAAATAAATAATTTTCAACCTTTACCTTTAATATATTAATTTTAACATATTAATGTAATTGCTGCTGGGGCCCGCCAATATGTCATAGAGATGACAAAGCACAGAAGCTGGAGTTGTGGTGGTTTGGGAAGGAAAAAAATAGAGTAACTTTAAAACAATGCAAAGATTTAGACTGTCAGCACCCCCTGAAACGACCTCTATCCATCTTCCACTGAGAAAAAGTCTGGGTTTGGGGAGGAATCCATTCACCAGGTCTGCCACAGTTCAAAATGTTGGACTATATCTACTCAAAAGTCACAGATGAAGTGATTCACAAGTAAGATGCTTTGCTCCAGGAAGAAACAGTGCAGGTTTTTTTTTTTTTTTACTGTGGAAGTTTTGGTAAACATACTTTTACAGTGACACACTGCTGCTTACTATTTAATAGGCTATCTGTTAGAGCAAATGTTTGTTCCAAGACTGAGGGACTACTGTGTTTTGCTTGTCATCTGTTAAAGCAACTGCTCTGGTTTATTACTGATGAACCCTGAACTCTGTTCATTATTTGTGAAGTAATGATGTAATCCTACGACTGACAAACCACTATGTCGTCTTTTGTTTATTTTGCTCTACTTTATGGTGAATTTTCACATTATGAGTAAACTTAACTATGGGAGAAGTTGTTTATGATCAATGGTGCATTTCCAACTTAATAACTGGTTGTGAGGGTTAGTGTAGGGAATCACACCTTCCATTCATCTAAATACAAATATTAAGCAATAATATTACTGCTTAAGCATTTCACTTTGTGACTGAATTTTGTTTCTTTTTTATTTTCCTAATTGAAAGGTGCTGATATTGATGTTTTACAATGTTAAGTATAATCATTGATGTTTTACAAATGACCAAATTCATCAGCCAAATCCCAACACCTCATTTCAACAGCTAAGCGAGGCCATAGCAGAGTAAGGGCCTGCAAATATACTGTATACTGGCAATATGTAATGCTGATACAGCTCATACAGTGTATGTAACATCAAACCCTCTTCCTGATGTAAGTGAATAATCACTAATTGTGTAATATGAGAATATTCTTCCATGGATACCAAGCCTTCAGAATAAAAAGAGTAAAGAAGGAAATTTATTGAAGTCTTATGATTAGAACTATATAATCGGAGCTCAGTAGTTATATGTCAGAGAGGCAGAAGGAGACATGTGAGGATCATTATATCAGCTAAATGAGGAACCTGTGGGCTAACAAGGGTGAGTAATATCTAATAACCCATTTCCACATTTTTTTCGTTCTATACAGTTAGAGGAATCGCTGTTTGACTTTTGACATCACTTCTGTAAAAAGTAAAATGTTTTCTATCTATTAGCGGAGAAACGGAGGACAAAAGTGGCAATACAATTTAGAGCTAAAAAACACTGAAGATTAAGGGTAAATCTCCATGGATTAGCCAGCCTGACAGGGTGGAAAGGACTGCATTTCCTTGTGAACCTCAGAGCTTTGCTTTTTGGGGCACTAGACCTTGGTGGGGTCTTCAGAAGCAAAATGGTCCTAGCTGAGGGTCAAGACCAGAGACTATCCAAGAAAACCTTATGAACTGGCCAGATTATTGCAGGGCTATCTCACCCAGATCAGGGAAACTCTTTCCTCTCCCAAGTTCACTGCCCCTGTCTTCACTTCCACTCTGAAATAATTTGTTTGCCTTACAGTGAACTTTATAGAGCACTGAATCCAAGTGGGCCAATAGGAAGCCTCCACTGTGGCGGTGGCTGCGGGGAGGTGTGGTCAGAGTGCTGTTGATGTCTGTCATGGTGAGGTTCCTGAAGGAAGTCATAAGGCTGAACGATGTGCTTCAGGCTTGGTTAGCCCAGGGATCTCCAGAGGCAGCAGATATGTACCCAGTAGGGCCATGCCTCTGTGGTTGCGGGAGCAAAAACCTGGGAGTGGGCAAAGTTTGGGGTGGCTATGGAGAAGGACTCTGAGTTGGCTACAAGGAAGTTCTGGAACTGTTCAAAGAGTCAAAAGAGGAAAGCAGCAACATGCTGTTCTCTGCAGGGGGTGGAGACCAGCTGACTCAGACCTGGGATACCATCAGACAGTAGAGAGAACACTTTGAGGAAGAGTTCAAAGATCCAGGGGAAGACTGGGGTAGTGAGTAAGCTCCTTTGGGGCAAGGAGTCAGGTGTAGATGAGATGCTATGAGCAACAAATAATTACAGAACACAAGAAAATCTAATGTTTGAGTATTGACAGCTGAGATGTACCATCATGATGGAAAATTGTATTAATAGTATTAATACTATTAATATATAAGTATTAATGCTATACAGGAGGGCTAAATATGGTGTATGAAAAGTAACTGTCAGAGCAGTGCCATACAAACTGCACCTATCTCAGTTAATGGGTTTAGTAGCGTTATCAACACATAAGCCTACAATTTGAGCAGTACATTTTACAAGGTGCTGAATGCCTCAAATAGTATGAACCACCTGTGTGCCAGCGCTTCAGTTTTGACCACTTTTACATTTTTGAGGTGATATATGTCTTTCTATTGTCTCCTTTCTTTCTAAGTCTTTCTAAGTCATGATGACGCACTGTCTGTGCACAGAACACATCATTCCTCTGCAGAATACTTCAAAGCTGATTTTTCATACTCCAGTCTATCCTGACAGGCCTCTTGCAATAGCTATATTGCATTTTCAACTTGTCACATAGATACACAGCTGAATTAAGGTAAAAGCAGAGTGTTAAGGAGGGCTGAAACCCTGTAAATCAATATCCCTCTTACTGGTGATTTTTTTTGCAGAGATCATAATGCTGGATGTGAGAACAGCCTCCAGTAACACACTGTAGAGAACAGTATGTGATGTACAAGGCTCTGAGGTGAGCGATCTGACGGTTTAAAGCAGGGTTCCTTAATTTTATCCCAAAATATTTCAAGGTCAGAAAGCCAAGGGCCAGACACTGGATTTTTTCCACCCATTACACCATTAAAATGTCTTGAATGTTCGAAGATATAATCTAAACAGGGCAGGCATAAATATGCTGTCCTTGTATCACATAGCAATTTTTTCACATTTTAAAAGTTTTTAGGACCCCCTGATGCTAAATTTACAGGACTGGAATATTCATTGTAAATATACATTCAACACGACTGTTTACGCTTTAAAATGGAAACCTGTTGTCCACAATATCTGATCTGACTCCAAGATTATTTCACCCTACCTGGGATCAGTGCACAGAGTCCAGAGAGAGAAGGATCCTGTGGAGATTTGGCCTGGACTGCTCATAGAGCTACAACCCTCACCTACTGAGTGAAAACTTGACTTTAAGGCTCATATGAGCCCCACAGTCGTTCTTCTGCAGATCCATTCAGAATCCCCCTTACATGCGTCATGAACTGACCCATCTTCGTGCGTAAGTTTGGATGCCTTTCAGCACTGCACCAAGTCATAGGACAGCCTGTGTCCAGATTAGGATTACATTTTTGTTATAAAGAATTTTTTTTTACAATTATAAGAGGAATTTTTACCATTTAATGAGACCTGGCGTTAAACATCAAAGGATTTATAAACGATGTCCCTTTTAACGTAAGTGATCAAGACCATAATTGCACTTCTTGTTGACATAAAATTAAATCATGTGTTTATAAATCTAGTTGATATTAGTTTGGTATTACATATTTTTATAATGAGGGATTAAATCAGGCTGACATTGAACTTAGTCACTCACCAAAGCCAGATACGATGTCTGCGTTTGGGGCTGATGGACTATTATGCGGGGAAAGCATTTGTTATCATGAGAGCAGCTTTTTAAATCCTCAACAGGGATAGAAGTTTGGTTTTAAAAGGTAAAAACCTCTTGCTCTGATATTTGTTAAGTCCTGAGATGCAGAAAACTAGCCAGAGGTGCGGACAGGACTGGACTCTAAGAGAAAAAGAAGTGCAGCTGTGCACGATGGTTAGATTTTTCATCTTAAAAAAGACATAAAAAGTAGACAAACTAAATTCATCTCCTTCAGTCTTTAAAATCATGCAGTCTGTATCAGACTCTCTTATTGGACAGCATGTTTGTGTTCTGCCATGCGTCTTTTTACGAAGTTCCATGTACCATATCTAACTCATTTATTGCATCATATAAAGACCTTTTGGTACTATAATTATAGATGGATTATGATAAATGAATGAAATTTTGTATTTGAAATACGTAAATTTTGAAAAGTAATATTTTAAAAAATCCATCTTTTCCCCAAATGTCTCATGGGTCAGATGACACCTGCTGGCACCGGACCTGGCCCGCAGGCTGTCATTTGGGGATGGCTAGAGCAATGTCACAGCGGATTTTTTACAGGTGCAGAGGAAGAATTTCTTCTTCAATGGCAAATTATCGGTAGATTTAACTAGTGGAACGAAACGGCGCATGTCAGAAAATTTGTATTCAGATCAGATTGAGATGTACGAGCACGCGTATCTGGATTGGACTGTATCTTCCAGTGTCCATGTGTACAAAGACGTTTTAATCTCTGATCCAAATGAATTTAATCTGATTGTGAAAAAATGCTCATGTAACCGCAGCTACTGTTTCAGTTTTGTTAACAAAGCTTGAACTTAAGTTGTGGAATCAAAGTCCAAAAGTGGGAAAGAAGAAATTTGCAGTAAAGAAACATCCTTAAAGCCAGTCCTTGTCTGTTTCAAGGAAATGAGAGCAAAGGAGGCTTCAAGGTAACTAATTATTTCTCATGGCTTTTGTGGAATTTATTTTAGCCTTACCTAAAGCAGCATTTAATGAGACTTCTCTAGGTCATGGGCCAAGTAAGGGGCCAATACTTTTTTTTTTTTTGCAGTGTTTCACTTAAATGATTGTAATAGATTAGACAGTTTTGCTTCTTGGAAATAAACTGTGTTTTCAAAATTAAGAGGGATTTGTAGCTCAGTTAAACACACAGCCTTAGGCCAAGAGTCAGTTTAGGGACTGGATAATTCGAAGGATTATAGCATTTAAAGGCTTCTACATAAGACCATTGTGTCAGGTGGATTTGAGATATCTAACACGATAATTATAAATTAATATTCATAAAGATTGTTTTTCTTGAATGAAATGCCTCCCCTTTGCATACTTGCTGTACTGTGCGTTTTCCATACTTTCCATACTGAAGCCTTGAAATGTAGGTGAAAGTATTACATGAATGTTTTGTTTATTTAAGAAACAGATGCTTGTGTAAAATCAACGTTGACTTGAAAGGATATTTTCCTTTGACCTTTGTATCTTTTTTGTTGTCTTCCCCCCTACGGTACCAGTGTTGAATCATGTGGTTCAGGGAAACAAAAAACAAAAGCACATTCCCTTTTCAGCACAAACCTACCCAAAGTCACAGCGAGAGGCCAGAGACGACTGCACAGTCCATGTTTTGACCTAAAATTACAGTGTTGTTTGGCTGGCTACATTAGATTTACATTAACTTTGGTGACTTACACTACAGCATTTAGTAAGTTAGTTTTGCTCCAGATTTTAAGCCCTTTAGAATTCAAGCCATGACTTCTAATTCAGGGCACTCCTTGAAAATTTTTCATTAGATCAGTGAAGTAAAGTAGCATTTCTAGGTAATAGCCTTTTAGTGGCTCTGTGAGTGGGAGGAAAAATGGCATAAAGTATAAATCGCATTAAAGCGAAACATAAAAGTAACATGTAGATTCAAAACACAAATTCAGGTTTTAGTTTTAAATGGCTATTAAGTTAGAAATGTATTCATTCTGTCAGCAGCTGGTAATGTCTGCATTGCAAGACTTCATTTGTAACACTTCCACAATTAAATTCTGGCTTACATCTTTTTTCTTTTTTTTTAACCAGTGCAAGGACCTATTTGTAATTCAAATGATAGAGCATTTAATTGTAGTATTAAGTATCTAAACATGTGTAAAAAGTCCTGAATTCTGGCATGTGCATCAAATCTGGTGAAAAATGTCATATTTTATGAGACTCCACTAAACAATTATAGAATTGCCTTGATAGCACCCCCTAACAGTTTCCAAAGTTAAAACCCCCTCATTTGACTTTGTCCAATATCTTTTAAAGGAGACATATTATACTAAGTCATATTTTTACACTTGCATACAATGCTACAATGTTGAGGATCCTTTCCAAACCATAGCGGTTTCATTTTAATCAAGAGACGCGTCTTTCCATAAAATCTGCAAATGAGATTACCGGCCTCCCTGAACAGCTCGTTGTGAGACTTGACACGAGCTGACGTCAGCTTGTTTTCCAGCTTCCCCATTTGACAGCTCTGAGCAGAGATGACTCCCCCTCCCCCTCCCACAGGAGGCTCTCAGACCTGCCCTTCCGGCAACTCGTTCTCAGCCACGCCCCCTCCCCAGCGCTGTATACACTGCTGCTTTGCTATAGCTGCTGTTGTTTGGATTCTTGCTCTCGTGTGGGTTTATTCCGGTCAGCATGTCCTCTAAACCAGGGGTTCTTAACCTTTTTGACCTCGGGGCCCAACCTGTCCAGTACAGAGGGACCCGGGGCCCATTTAGATTTTAACACTGAATTGGTAATCATACTCTTGATTTGATTTGTATTCAATAACTACATCTAATGTACCTCGTTCAGACGGAAGAGGAAGAGGAAAAGAGACACGAGTGCTGCTGTGCTCCTGTTAATGTATGAGTATTTAAGACAATAACAGAGAACTGTGCCTGTCTCTACAGCAGTGGTACTAAACCTTATTTTACCAAAGAGCCACACTGTTGAAAAAACACTTTAGCGAGAGACACAATACAAACCAAGAATTTAAGGTAGATAACAGATCAGATAATCTGTAGTTGAAATGAAATAAAACAGTGGATTGGTGGATCATTATGAGGTTAAATGGGATACAAATGTCTGTATAATGTCAGATGAAACAATATGTCACTGATTTTTATTTTATTTTTTAATTTTATTTATCACAGACATCAGGCTAAAACCTTGTATCTCAATTTTTCATGATTTTGTTTTTATAAATCAGTGCTATTGGTCAGTCTTAACTGCCAGTGGTTTTAACTAATTTTAAATCAATAAAATATGTCAAAAAATACATTCTTTTCATTCCATGAAAAGTGGTCACTTTGGAGTTACCAGTCTTTGGCCCAATACCAGCATTATCAAAGTTCCACCTGGCCTAAAGATTTTTTTAGATATTAGAATGTGCTGAGTTTGAGCTCTGAGATGCTTTTCAAATAAAATGAATGATGGTTGGCTATTTGGGTATTTATAGCTCACACTAGGGCCTTTACTGGAGTTCTGTGGCTTCATTAACATAAAAGAGAAATGTTATAATTTTTTTCCACTCATTATTAATTCTTTAGTTAAAGGTGGAGGGGCCTCATAATGGTCTTTGCCCTGGGCCTCCAAATGACTAAAACCAGCCCTGCCTCCCACCTGCAGCTCTCCAGACACAACGTTTCACCCTGCCTCATGTTGGAGCTTTGGTTTTATATTTCTGCTCTTTTAACAGTATTTATGATCATTAGTGCATTTAAGATAAAAAAAAACCTACGATTGGACAACTTTCACTAGATATTACGCTATCTCCTCGTGTGATCTGTGATCCGTGTGTTTTATGCTCATTAATGATGCACAGTGGCATAATTGTCATAAGATCTGGGTGTGAGAGAGCATCGGCAGGAAGTGGATGGAGAAAAAGTTAAAACAAGGAAATGGGAAGCTTCAGTTTGAACAGAAGACAGCACACACGCACAATGGATGAGCTTACTGACGACACGCAACATCTGCAGAAGCCCTCTGCGCTCTTCTCTTACACACACTCCTCCGTTGAGCGCATCTGATGGTAATAATATACTGATTTAAAATAATAAACATTTAAATTTGGAAGTTTGGTGTCTACCTTCATAAAGGTTTTGAGTTAAGGTTTTGAGTTAAGGTTTTTTTTTTTAAGTAAGCCTTAAAAGAGCTGCAACTGGTCACTTAAGCACCACATGCAGCTCGAGAGCCATGGGTTGAGTATCACTGCTGTAGAGTATCAAGAGTGTACTCTTAACGGTGACACCATGGTGACATTTACTTTGGCAGACAAGAAGTAAGTAGTTTTTTCATGGGCTTAACATACTTGTAAAGACATGAAATGTCCAAAGGGACCTGAGATGAATGAAATGAATTTTGTTGGTGGGTGTGGCTAGATGACTCAGGGAGGGCAGAAAGTGGCAAAAAAAACATCAGTTAGAGGGCCGACAGGTGACTAAAATGGGCAAACATGAGCAAAAAGGTGGAAAAATGGGAATTAAGTGGAATTTAACTGAAAAATTCAGGTTAAATGGGTGAGAAGTTGCAAAAACAGGCAAAAGGGAGCAAAAAAATTGCTAAAAGCAGGATAAAAGTGTCAAATATGGGTTGAAAAGTGACAAAAAGAAGTGACAAAAATGGGCCAAAAGTGGCAAACACTGGGAGAAAAGTGGCAGAAATAGGGGAATAAGTGGCATTTAATGGAAAAATGTAGCTTAAATCAGGTGAAAAGTGGGTGAAAAAAATGCCAAAAACAGCAAACATTTGCAAAAAGCAGGATGAAATAGGCAAAAACTGGTGAAAAATTGGCAACAACAGGATCATAGTGGCAAAAAGTAGTGTCCAAAGTGGGCTTAAAGCAGTAAAAATAAATTACAAGTGGCAAAAAAGGGGGAACATTGGTTGACAATTAAAGCATAATAGCATAGTATAATTGTGGTAAACAAACAGGTTAATGTGAGTTGCAATGGATAATTTCTGAAGTGAAAGTTTCTCTTTTTTACGGTTTCGGGGGTAATAATATTTGAAATTAAGACATAAGAGAGCCACAAATCATCAAAAAAGAGCCACATGTAGCTCCAGAGCAACAGGTTGAGTATCACTGATCTATACCTTTCGTATATGATGTCACGGGTAAATCAAAAGGATTGCATCTATCCCTAAATATTCTTGTTCTCCTAAGCACTCTTCTCACAACCCGTGCACCAACGTCTACAGGATCTTCTAAGAATGAGCAGGCCATTTTCCAAGACTACTGATTGCTCAGAAGGCGGTGCTTTAATACTCGCTGATCTCGTATCCAGAACATAACCTGCTCCGGAGCAGGTTAGCGGTTCAGCATAAGTTACCACGGTGATTTAGCCCAGTAATAAGTGAACCTGTGTCGTCGTACAGAAAATCCAGGGTTAATCCTGAAGTTATCTCGATAAGAGAAGATCCAGCTTTGTCGTGCAGACCTCTGGTGTCCCATTGTTTTGTTTATATGCATCTTGTGAAATGCCCCCCTGTTGCATGTTAATTAACATTGTTCATAAACTGTTGGCCTATTTTCCCACAAAGTGGGAATCTTACTATTGCAGATAATGAATCAGTAAGTTTTCAGGAGTGCTCCTTTTTCTATCCATTCAGGCTACTATCACCTGTTAGCACTGAACCTATTTACCTGTGGTATGTTACAGATATTTTCCTAAATATTCCAAGAGTTCCCCTGTCTTTTGCCCCTGCCCCAATGTTTTGAGAACACACTGCAGGCATCAAATTCTGAATGTGTGTACATTTAAGACTAAAAAGTCTATCCCTTTGAACATTTTGTATCTTGTCTTAATTTCTTGAAAATGCAATTTTATGCAGGGTCAAACACACAGGAAACCATTAGAGGGCCTGCTTTTAGTACATGCATTTTTGCTAACTGATGGTAGTAACAGGATTAGGTCTATGTATTTTGGGGGAAAGTGTGTAAAAGCTTCTCTACTTATGTAAGCCTCCTCCTGCACCCAGTGCTTAAATCATTGCATAATGTGAATGCAAATATAACCATGCCATTACTTGGTCAGCTAAAATTAAAGAGGGGGCAGGAACAAAAACCTGCTCACCTGGTCCTTCACTTGTACAAAAATATCCGCAAAGCCAACTGTGAAGGCTGCAGTGAGGCATGAAGGGCTCTACATAGCGCTAAGTAAAAGCGTAATGTAGCTGGAGAGGAGTGCATGCAGCACAGATGTGCACATACATCAGAGTCTAAAATGCAAAGCTGATGAAAAAATGGTAAAGCCACCACAGAGTTAGCTTAACAGGTGTGTTCATATTTTCTCAAAAACACATCACTCTTAAGCCCCACTCCTCTGTCTCCAGCCTACACACTTGGTCTTGTTCTCCTCCGGCTCCATTTCTTCCTGCAAACAGCTGTGCAGATAAACAACAAGGTGCTCAAGTGGAGAACAGAAACATCCCCATTGGCATCCCAGGGTGAGAGCTCTTCTAATTACACTACAAAATACTGCCTTGGCTTTTTCTATCATACTGTGATCCTTCTCTCTCCTCTGCTTCTCCTCAAATCTGTCTCTTTGGACAAGCTGTTCTTGCCCTTTGATTTATGATTTTTGTTTTTTGTTTTTTTTTACTATCATTACAAACATCCTGGTCTCATCTTCTCTTGGGATGCTAAAATGTCTAATGTGGCTCTTTATCTGCAGACTTCTCTCTCCTTTAATCTTGGAGTTTATCCTCAATGTTCACTATCTCCTGTTCCTTTTCATGCCACAGAAAGTCACAGTGATATCTGCAATATCGCATATGAAGCTGCCAACTTTACTGCTACCTTTATACCATGTAAAGCCACATTATATTATAACACCGCATTATGTAATAACCCTAACCCTAACCCTTAGCGTGGGCTCCAAGGTAGGCCCTACCCAACTACCTTGCCCTAACTTTAACTGCTTAGTGACTTTTGCCTAAACCTAACCCCCCTTCAGGGCTCTACACTAAACATCTACCCTACTACCTTGTCCTAACCCTAACCGCTTAGTGGCTTAGACAATGCGGCGTTATTACATGATGGATGGGAAATGTATTGCATTATTATGTAATGCGGCGTTATTATATAATGCAGCGTTACATACCATAAGGAAACAATATCTTATTTGTTGATTCCTGTGTACAAATTCATGTTCCAAAAAATCCCAGGAGTCTGCAAAAGCCACTTATTTTTCTTGCATAAGTTTTTTCCTGAGGTATCTTAAAACAGTGTTTCCTAACCATTTTTCTTTAGACCTCCCCCACATGTACCTTTGAAAAGCAAAGTCCCCCCAGGACCCAAGAGAGAAGAGAAAGAGACACACTGCTGCCAAAAATCAACAAAGATTCTAATTTTTCCACTGATAAAACCCTAAAAAAGGCCAATGCAAGCTTTTCTTATCAAAAGACCTTTGTATAGACTATCCAGTAACTGTTTTATCATGGTTTTTGACAATTTTTGCAAATCTAATTTTGCCAGCTGCACAGCAGACAAAGCCTCATGCGCTCCCTAAGGTCTTTGGAAGCCCCCCCTGGGGGGTCCCAGACCCCAGGTTGGGAACCAATTTCTTAAGAAATAACTAAAAGTTTCAAGATAACCCTACCCAAACAATGAATATGTTAGTACATATCCCCCCCCCCCCCGGTTACAGTATCCTGTGATCACAGGGTGTCCACTTTTACAAACCTGATGAAAATGGTTCAGCAGGAGACAACTTAACATTTGTTTGCATTATCTAAATCTAAAGCAGCCTCACCCCATCATGTCAAATTCTCAGTGGTCTGATCTTTAAGAAGCAGGCATGAGAATAACTTGGTCTGTAATTGTGCTTCAAATTGCTTATTTTCAACAAATATAAGCACATCTCAATCATTTGGTGCATCCTTACTTTTTGAATGCCTTAAACTGTACGACACGGTGTGAAAACCCACGTTATCATTTGGTGCTTAGTCTGATGACAACAGAAGAAACTTAAGGAATATAACTTAAGCACAGAGCACAGTTTGACTGAAATGTTGCAGCAAAAAGCGATGAAAACCTTGTATTGTCACCCCAAAACCATTCCTCCTGCCTCTAAAATGACAAACGGCTGAAGCAACAAAATGTAAAAAAGAAAAATAAAACTCCTCTGGTCCTTTGTTGTGGTTTCCTTGACTGAAACATAAAAAGGTACTGCAGGAAACAGCAAATGTTTTGGAACCCAATATAGAGTCTACTTTCTCGGCAATACCAACATTGCATAGGTTCGTGGGATTATGAAAAGTAAAGCACTCATTTTAGTTGCTGCTATATCATTTTAATCTTGATACAGCTTACTCCTTGCAAAAACAGTTTCTTTTACTGGAAAAGAGACTCTTTCCCTATTTTCAGTTTTTTCCTTAAATTTGATTCACTTTAATGCCAAGGACACAAAATCCTGGGCAACCCATTTATTATTCCTCTTCACTTCCTCTCTGACTTATAACTCATCTCTGCCTGTTTGTTTGTTCAATTATTTTGTTCATTTCTTTTATATCTGCTTCCTATTTCTTCTTTGCTTTTCATCTCCCTCTTCCTCTCTTTCTCTCTCTCTCCTGGCCTGATGCAGGTTATTTCTCCTCCAGGAGCCAATCTTGTGTGATTGATCAACTCATCTCTTCTGCATTAGAGCACCAGAGGAACAAACCATAGCATTAACAACACCAATAAAACTGATGACGGTAATAAAGAACCGCACACTAGCATTATCTGCTCTGTGGATATAAGTAATGGTGAGCAAGTTATCTTGGACAGATCTTGCTTTCTGACTCATTCCCTCTCTTTCATGCACACACAAATAAAACATGCATACTCTCAGTCGAGAAAGTAAAATCTACTCAACAAGGCAATTTATGTGATAATCTGGCCATAACTTTCTAATTCATGAAGTTTCTTTTCTGGAAACTAGCAATCAAATTAGCTTGAATCATTGCCGCTCTCTTTCCAGCCTCTGCAAGGTTCCCAGGATCTTCCTGCTGCACATAAAAAAGCTGACAGGCAGGAAAACAGTTAGATAAAACAAGTGTTATTGAAATGTGATCCAATCCTCTTTTCTCAGCACTTTTCACACATCTTAATCAATAAGGTCCAGGTCATGGTAAGGCTTATCCCTACCATCAATATGTTGAGTGACAAACTAATCCTTTCACAGTTGTCTATAACTACTAAGGGATTAAGAAAATTAACTACATACTGTGACTCTGTGGGAATACTTCAATCAAAAAGCCAAGGACCACCACAGAGACCCAGTTTGCAACTGTAAGAATGATTTCTATGCACTTATGCAACTGTTCTTTCACCTTAAGATATTTTCTTGTGCAATGAAAATCAGTTTGTACATAATACATAAATATTTAGAGCTTATACTGTAAGAGTTGTTTTAGCTTTGATAAGTAAATACTTTTCTTAATTCCTTCTCTGAAATTCATAGGTATCTCAATGAGCAACAACTAAAAAATAACTAGTTTTCAAGATCACATGATTCAGCGAAAAACAAGACCTGACAATAAGGTTATGTAACACAATAGCACTGCACTTGATACCATAAAATATTTTGTTTGTGCTGATCCAGCTCTGTTGTCATTTTAGAGTTTGTAAATTTTTATAGTGTTGTATAAGACCGTTGTATATTTAAAGCTTTTTCCCTATTTATTCTGCTTTATAGTAACATTTACATTTAATTTAAAATTATTATAATAAAACACTCAACCATAAATCAAACTTTAACACATACCCTAAATCTGATTGATATATTTATTATTGCAATGTTGAAGCGATGTACAGTGTTCGAAGTCACTGCATTTCAGCTCTTTCAATTCAGTATAATCACAATGTAAAGCACTTCTAAGCCAACATATCACTTAGAGACAACAAAACCTTTTAACTTAATGCAGGAATATTTTTACCAAAGAGAAAAAACATTCTAGCTTGGGAGTTTTAAGCCTTAAGATCTACTGAAAATGACCAGAGGCCTAGCAAAGTAAAGCTTGTGCAATTCCTTCTAACTGTCAATGTAGTGTGCGTTTGTGTGTCCAGTTCTTTGAGAGATATCATAAAGCTTCTACTCTCTGCCCTGCAGGTAGACAGGCCTAGCACCATTGGATTGATTTGCCCAATAATTCTAGCAACAACTCATTTAGCTGAGACCAGAATCTTTACTTCCCATCTGTCCAACGCTCTCTAACCTTCAGTCTTTTAAACCTCCAAGTGCTTAAACCCATCATTGGTTGCAACTCTGAAGAGTGGTGAAATTAAAACGTAGCATCGGTCATAAATCAAACAACCTCAGCTTGCAAAGCAGGACTGATTCAAAGCAATTTAATGCTGACAGCTTTGATGAGAAGTCATGCACTGAAGGCCTATGCAGACTTCCTCAGCTAGGTGACAATCAAACAACGAGAGGATGAACTATTTCGATTCTCCTGTCCCCCAACATTAATATGTTACATTCAGGAACACTCTTGTCATAACCTTGCAAACCTGTGTTTCTCACTTGCAAATCCATCTAACAAAGCTCCCATCTGAACCGTTTGGGCCTGGTTAGAAAGTGACAGGACCAATCAGTGTTGAGGGGCAGTACTTTCGGGCGCAGCAGAGTTGTGATAAGCAAGCAGCAAGAAGAGGCCTGTGCAATAATGGCAGAAGACATTAGTGTGGATGCTGCTGAAGCGTAAGTTTTATCAGAACTTGATATTTCTTTGTTAAAAGAAGAACAAAGAACAGCATTGAGTTGTTTTCTTTTCAAAAACAACAAAAGTCGTGTACTGACATGTCTACAGTCGCCATGGTTCACGTTATGCAGTTTTTTATGGAGTTTACTCCTTCGGTAGGGGCGCAGGCGCAGCTTGTTAGCAGCTACGTCACGTGTTTTGTTGCTCTGATTGCCCTGTAAGATGTGACAGACAGAACGTTCATCCAATCACCCTCCAAGTTTTTTTCAAAGCTTCTGCCCTTTCCCAAACACCATCTATCGAAGGTTTTCAAGACGGATGTGTGAAACAAATCCATCTGGTGTGCCTGGTTACTTGTGTCACATATTCAGCCATTTTATTGCAAAATGGATTTACATCCCAGAGAAGGTGCTGCTCAATAGATACTCCCTGGGTTAGTCAGATTTAGGGCTGGGTACTACCATTGATTACCTGAATTGGTTTGATTCTGATCCACAAGGTCAATTCACAATTCAACGTCAATTTATGTAGGGATTTTTCATTTACAAAACCTTTGTTGCTTCAATATTTAACAGATTCTCAGAGCACTAGTGTTGGAAATACTATAAAGAATGTTCTGACCAGGCACATTCTTAAATTTATCAGGGTTTGCATTAGAAATTGACACAAAACTAGTAGTCATAGTTGAACTCTATGGGGCACATCTTGTCCAGCTTGCCTCTGTCTTTAGAGTTTTAAATCCAAAATGCAGCCTGATACCCTCTTTAAAGTCTGGCTGTGCCATCATGAGAGCACAGTTGCCAGGCTCCAATGTGTTAATAAGTCATATTGCAAATCTAAGTTGAAATTCTTATTGTTAAATAAAGACAAAAATCAGTAAATAAAAAAATATATATTTTTACTTAGTTTGAATAAGTCCATGATGTATAATTACAATGAATCTTATAATGTTTATACTGTGGTAGTAATAGTCACAAAATAGATTCTAACACTACACATTTTCAGATACAGTGCACGCAGAGTGGTGCTCCATTGTAAACTGTTGTTTTTCTGTCCCTCCATCATACACTGCTAAGGCTCCTCTCTTTACTGAGTGCTCCATCACTTCTCTGGCTGTGTGTAATTTGTGTGGCCATGAAAAAGAAGAATACGAGTAATAAAATAAAGCACACTGAGCACACGGAGCATCGTATACGGGTAGGTAGAGATATCCAGCTCATATTGAAAAAAGTGCCTAGATATCCAAAATGATTGGGCTTAAGATTAAAACCTTGTATCAGAGTTTATTGGCTTGTAGAGGCAAGTGCAGGTCAAGTTTCAAGCTGCATGAATGATTTATGTCAGACTGGTAGCCAGAGAAGCCACCAGGAGGAGGAAAAGGCATATATTAAAAGATCGATCTCTGGATTAAATGAATAGATATCATAATTTTTCAAAAGAGTTCTGAACCGGAGACTCAATTTTTTTAACCCACTCCTAAGCAGCATACTTTGACTTTCCAGGGAGCGTGTGGCCAAAAATCCCCTTATGGATACATTTGACGATGCATATTCAATACACTAAAATAAGTTCGAAAGAAATTAATCCAAAGTAGCATGAATCTGAATACAAGATTACAACAAGCTTCATTCTATAAAGGAGGAGGCTGGGGTGGAGAAAGTTAAGCTTTGTCAGCAGCGGTGTGGTGCGTTAACATTAATACAGGGGCCTGTAAAAACATGGTCCAGTATTTAAGAAATATTACTATGGTATTAGTGGTATTAGTGTTTATCATGAATAACCAGGTTTTTCTGTGTTCATGTAAACCCATATCCTGAATATGACCAAAACCAGCAAAATGGTCATAACAGATAAATGAGTCCATTTAAACAAACTCACTTACAGCTCACTCATAGCTAAAGGATACTGCATTGTAGAACCATTAGATGGAGCATTTTACAGGCTAATTTTTTCTGGAATTTCGATCTAATTTTAACAACGCCCAAAGCAGGAAAAGTGCCCCACCAGACTGAAATATAAATACAGCTGTGTTTTGACTGGGGGAAACAATATGAGTAACATCAGGTTCATGTTCTTGTATCAGAGCTGTCACAGGTTTTAATTCTGATTTTCAAACTGAAAAAAAAAGTCAGGCTACGTTACTGGCTGACAGAAGCATGCTTATTCTATAAAATTTCTACTTTTGCTAGTTTTTAAAAAGTGCTTGTTTTGGGCAGAGGTGAGTCACTCCATTATGTGCACTATCCCTGTAGTTCCTGGATTGGTCAGAGTCTTATTCAACCCCACTAAAATAGGACTTTGTGAGACAGACTGGCTTTATGAGGTCTGTCACCCATCAAACTACAACCAAGAACTTTAGGAGAAAAATGACAGCATAGAAAATGGTTGCTATGGTGATTATAAAAATTGCCCTATGCAAGATTTCCTAAATTTAGAATTTGTGGTTTTAAGACACAAGAATGTGTAGACAGTGTTCTCCTTGTGATGAAAAAGTGACAGAGACTCAGTGACTGTAGCACACTGTCTACATAAATATGGACTTTGCATCTTCACCTCCCCCTCCTGCATACTAATAAGGCCAAAATACCCCCAACAGGAGCTGCAATGTCAAATTTATTTGGAGCCTAGTAGAGACTGGCTGGTGGAGCTGGCTATAAATCATTCACATAACTAAGAAACAAATTTAACTCTAATCAATAACAAGGCAAAGATATTACAAGTTGGTCCAGTGTCTACAGTTCATTACTACCTATTTTGCCGTTCCTCCGCCACGCTGCTTATCAAGGAGCCACATTTATCAACAGAGCTGTCAATCATGGCTTCTCGTAAGCATCAATGAGAAAATTTTGCCAAACTTAAAAAAACAAAAAAAAAACTGTGACTACAAAAGCATAATTTCATTCATGTTTTGTTTTTTTTGTTGTTGGATCTATGCCTTAATATGGAGGAGATGAGATTCTGACCTATCCTACACCCGATCAGTAGCGAAAGCTCCAAATTTTTCAGCTTCACTTTTGAGGAGCTGTCATGTTGTTCATCTCTTTATGCAGTCTGTGGCATAAAATCAAAAACCAGTCCATGGTCCACTGAGGTCTGTAGCTCTGTGTGGACAAGATTGATCAATTATTAATGTGATGCTTTTAACATCAAAGCTCTTCTTTTCCCAAAGGGCCACGAGCCACTGACCTTGATAGGAGCCCAAATACATATAAACACATATTCTGTAATCATAAGCTGAAATTGGCCTGTTCATGTTTCTTTTAGTGATTTTCAAACTAATGAGACTTCAGAGTCACATAATAACAGTTGAAGAAAGTATTTCTACAGTACATCCCCTTTATGGGAAAGTTTATCAACACTCTTTGCACTCCACCACATGTCCTGGATGACTGTCAGGTTGGAAGGGACCCTCGTCTCAATAAGAAGGTGTGCTGAGAGTGGCTAAGAAGAGGAGGGCTGAGAGCATGAAGTGTTAAGGTGCCATCTCTTAAACATTGTGCCTGTTGGTGTAAAAAGTGGGGCTGACTCACACTGAGAACAGCTTGTGCTTGAAGTTATCCTACTGTTTAATATCAGGGTATTTATAAAAAAACCTGTCACTGCCTTAATGTTATTTTGTTGTTAAGATAATTCTTCATCAAACACATGAACGATGATTGTAAAAGCTAAGTTATTAATAAAGGCAGATTATTTTAGTCAACAAATAACTGACAAGGCAAGTAATCAAGTTAACAACAGACGAAGTTATAAACCAGAAACTGTAGGAGGGCCATGCCTGTCGATGGAACTAGGTGCAATGCAGCAAAATAATTTCATATACAAGTGGATGGCAAAATAAAGCCAATGAACAAAAACTTCTTCAAAATTTGACTCCAAGCTTTGTGTTCCCTCAAAGGTCAGCCCTCTCTGGTTGGATTCAGTGTGGTCAATGAACATATTTGCTTGTAACAGTTTTGCAAGTTGGATTAAGTACCAACAGAAGCCCCAGGAGCTCAATTTGTGAAAGTTATTTGCAACACTTGAGTCCACAGGGTAGCACACAGGACAGTGCACACACCCACTACAGCAGAAACTCTGATTCAGTGTCCCTCAGCTGCCTCTGACTTGTCTGAGTGTCCGATAGAACAATGATGTTTACAGGCGTGGGAAGCACATAATTGTTGTCACTGCAACAGAAAGCACCATGAGGATCATGAAGCAGGGGGGAAATGACTAAGACAAAAAAAAAAAACCAACAATAACAACATGCAGAACTTGCAGCCAAAAAGGGCTGAAGCAAATCAAAAATCACTGTCTGGGGCTTGTTTGAGCACCAGTGTATTACAAAAACAAATACACCAACAAATGCTGATTTCTGCAAATCTCACAACCCCTCTTGTAAGGTGTGCAGCATCATCTGTTGTACAAGCTGGAAAACTTCAGACTTAAATAATCAGGCATCACTGGTATGGAGGTCTCTTTTTTAAATGCAAAACTGCTCCTTGGGCAACCCTAGGACTAGAGATGCCTCAGTGAGGTTTTTTGGAACTGATTACTGATCCCGTGTGAGTCAGACAGGCTGCTTACCTATCATATTTTTTGTTTTGATATAGCAGTATGGTAGTATGATACATTGGTTGACCTGTCTACTTAGCTATGTAGTGTGAGACTAACCTTGTAAAGCAGATGAATTAGCCACATTCTGTGTCTTTCATCAGGCAAATCCATCATGCAAAGCTCCAATCTCAAACACTGTGCCAAGTCTGAAAACGGACCTAACCAATTAGTGGCATTTGAATGATGCGGTCTCTACTGGAGGGTTTAGTTGCACTGCGAGACAAAAGCAATGGCTGGTTAGCATTTAGCTCAGATGTACCTGTAGCACGGGCAGTTTTATCAGCACTTCTTTGCAGCACTTTTGTAATAGTTATGGGTGGGGTTCATTGTACTGTAAGCCGATACATGCAATGGCTGCCACAACTGTACAACAAGCTAGGATGTAGCTATATTTCTTTATTACAAGAATAAAGAGCAAAACCAAAAGCTTCTCTTGGCTGAGAAGATGTTTACTTCTCCACCACAGCCAGCAGCATGAGTTTTTATCAAAGCTCCAGCATTCATAAACTACAGCAGTGCCTGCCTGCTGAGCTCAGGCTACTACCGGAGCTGTACATGCCTTTTGTCTCAATGCTTGGCCTGTAATGAATGTGGCAGACAGAACGTGTGTTACAGTTTTAATTTGATAGTGTCGCATTTATTTGATGATTAATGAAAAGAAGAGGTGTTCATCAACAGCCATTTCTCCATGACAAATACACAACATGCGCAAACAAAAATAGATCTTCTAAGGGTGGAGTCAGTGTATGAAGAGCCACCACACACACAGACAGGTCTAGGAAATGGGCTACAAGAGTCATGTTCTTAGTGTCAAGCCAATCCTGAATCACAGATAATGTTATGAGCGTCTCACCTGGGCCAAGGAGAAAAAGGACTGTACCGTTGCTCAGTGGTCCAAAGTCCTGTTTCCAGATTAAAGTAAATTTTAATTCCATTTGGCAGTCAATGCCCCTGAGTCTGGGGAAATTCAGAGAGGCACAGAATCCAAGATGCTTGAAGTCCAGTATGAAGTTTTCACAGTCAGTGATAGTTTGGGGTACCATGTCAGTGGTTGATGTTGGTCCACGGTGACTTATCAAGTCCAGAGTCAACGCTGAAAACCATCTACCAGGAGATTTTAGAGATCTATATGCTTCCATCTGTTGGAGACACTGATTTGCTTTTCCAGCAGGACTTAGCACAAGCCCACAGTGAAGCCAAAACTACCAGAAACTGGATTGCTGACAATGGTATAAGTGTGTTTGATTGGTCAGCCAACTGGCCTGACCTGAACCCTGAATAGAATCTCTGGGCTATTGACGAGAGAAAGTTGAGAGACACCAGACTTAACAATACAAATGAGCTGAAGGCTGCTATCAGAGCAATCTTGGCTTCATGAAAACTCAGAAGTGCCACAAACTGATTTCATGCCACATTGCATAGATGCAGTAATTTGTGCAAAAGGAGCTCCAACCAATTCCTGAGTGCATAAATGAACATAATTTTCCCGAAGGTCAACATTTCTGCATTTCTTGTGATATTCAAGTATTTTAAGATTGTGGGTTTTTGATTTCTATGAACACTAATTATCAACATCTGAACAGAAAGTTTTGAAAGGTTTCACTTTCTGTGGGGTTAATCTAGAAATATAGAAGTTTCACTTGAAGTTTCAAAAATGAACTTTTTCATGATATTCTAATTTTGCACCTGTATGCGTGCGTCAGTTTATGTTAACCAACATGTAATTATTGATTTTCATGCATGATTTACATAAAACATGCATGCAACTCCATCTGTCTCTCATCCAGTCTGCAGCAGGCAGGTGTATGACACTAATATCACCGTTCCGTTTCTGCTAATAAATGATTCCGTGACCCCTTTTTGAATAAAAACCATGATCATATTCAAATAAAATTAAGCCAATTCTGCAGGCCATGTATCACAAAAATAAACCTAATTTTGGGTTAGGTTTAAATGAACTCTTTTTGTTCTTCTTTCTGGTCTATTAAAACAGCTAATTACTGTCATAATATTGCATATTAGCAAGTTACTTGTACAAAGGTACAGCTGTGTGAATTCTGTTTATAGTCCTTGTTTCAAAATAAATATTACTGTAAAAAATTGTGCATAATGAACACTAAAATGAAATATTTGGGAGAAGACTTACAAACCTCCCCTTATCTAGGGGTGCCAGCTATAAATGTGAACTATTGAAATGATTCATGCACTGACCAACAGGGTGTTGCTTAAGAAAAATATAAGGAAATACGGACTTCACTTGAAACACAGAATTGGTGCATTTAAAAAATATGTGGGGAATAAGTTGGGTTTTTGATCAATAACAAAAATTAACCTTTAAAATCAGAATGGAAAAGAACTGTGATAAAATTTAGATTGTGATCCAGCCATAAAAATATTGTGATATATTTCTTTCCCATATTGCCCATCCCTAGATCCACAGATTATCTGAAAAAATAACAATAGATTATAGAAATAATTGTTTGTTTTGGAGCGCTACTTATTATCGTGTTGCCAAAATCATGCAGCCCTTTCCTTATCTATAGGCAGCCTCCAGGAATCACAGAACAACTGGTCTTGAAAATCAAAGACAGTTGTCAAAGGATATACAGGAAGGATAGGAATACTGGTGAGGGATAAAAGATGAGATGAAAAGTCCTTTGACAGACTCACCTTGGCTCTTAAAGACTGGCATTGACGGTATGTCATAGCACACTTTAAAATGGGTTTTGAAAGCTTGTGACCTTAAACCCAAAAATGTAATCATGTCAAAGTTTTTGTGCACACTGCTTAAACTTTATGATGACTTTACAAAAGAATGTCATAGCTGGCTGAGATTAGGACTAGCATATTAAAAGTTTCTGATTCCTTTTTATTCTTTAACAAAATCTTTAAGCTGAGTAATTGTGTCACAGCGTTCTTGTCACAAAGTGTAAAGCTAAGGGTTTTTTCCATGTCAGTCACCTCTGGTCTTCTGATGTTAATCAATCATCTGAATTTCCTTTTTTATTTCAGTCATATTATCATATTGTCATGTCATATTACTATTATTTGTTGTGTAGGAAAACTACTAAATAGACTGTCTCTGAGATTCAAACTCAAGATGCAAAAAATTAACAACATAAGCCAAGGTTTCCTCCAAATTGACCATTTTAGAGTCTCATATTTTTCTACAAGTGAGATCAAAATCAATGAGTGATAAACTCCCCTCTTGTACATATTGCAAGTTGTGTCTTTGCTCATGCTCTGCAAGTTAGGAGAGAGAAAGAGAGAGAGGGATGTTTGGTACCCTTCACCTGCTTCATTTATTTATGTGTGGATTCCCATGGATGATACAAATCTTCTTTTCTGCATTTTTTATGTATAGCTTGTGCAGGTAGCTGCTGTGGATGATACTAACAGTATTACTAACAGACTGGTCCAACATGATAAGTCATTTAAAACAAGCCTCCACCTCAGGAGGCTCACCTGCTGTCAGAAGGATCCTAACTAAATTATTTCCCAGTCTCCAGTGAGAGAACAACACACATACGAGGTAACTTAGAAAATATTTGTCTTCTTGTCACAACAGTCTATAAATCTCGTTGGATAGCCACAGTAATCCTGATTGTCATGCATTGTTTGTTTAACAAATGGACAATAAACACAAAATGCTGTAAAGCTAAGTACATAATATATCAGTACAATTATAATTAATTGGAGAGCTCAATCACACTTCTTAGATGACCAGGTAATGCTATGAAACACAGAGAAAGACACATTTCTTTCCCACTTTTTGCATGCAGAGAAAAAAATCCCCCAAAGAGCACAATCAGCACCCTAAGCCCGAAAGTTTAGTTTACTGACTGAGTTTGCTGAGCTGTTGTCTAGCAGACAGCCAGCATTACCTCACAATGATTCTTAGCTTTAGGTGTAATATAGCTACCAAGCTGAGTTATTTAAAATCATCATGGTGCGGTTATCATGAAAGACAAACGACCTATACAGACCACATGCATTTTTGTTCCGGCATGTAAACAGCATGTTTATCTCTGCTGTCAAGACATTTATTTATGGAAACTAATGGGGATTCTTTGGCTTCACGAGCCAGTCCAAACTGGATACATAAGGAACTCCCTTATATGCGCTTCACACTGAAGAATACAGTGCTGTATGGTAGGCCAGGAACATAAGACATCCTCTACAACCTGTGGAAACAGCAAAGGACCCGCAAACAAGACCTTGAAGGCATGATTAGGGACCAGTACTTGAGACCTTGCTCAGCAGTCTGAAACTGCAAACCTGACATGGATAAGCAGGGATAAATTGAAAGATGGATGAGGATGAAGGGCTCAGACTTCCAAGTCCTGATACAGGACTTCACCTGTCAGATCAGATAACTGCAGCTATCTTACACAAGCATCTTTCTCTGATATCTTCAACACTTGTTTTTATTTGACATTACTGAAAAAATATTCATTATTGGGTAATTTAGCGTTGATGACTATGGGTTTCATTTAAATGTAAAAGACTTCTGCAATGAGAGACTTGAGGAGTAACAGATTAGATGGAGGCTAAAGACCTATGCAGCCTCTGCGTTATTTACATAAAGAGCTAATCCACTTTACACCTCTGACATTTTGGTCCTTTTTGAACCCTATAATGTTGGTAGTCCAAATGTTCTAACAGGCACTCTTAAGAGTTTAAACAGACTAAACTATGGTACAGACACAATGTTGAACTGTATCTTCATCTCAAGCTAATTATAAGAGCAGTTATGACTCACATTTCCTCTAAAGTAAAGATGCAATTCCATCTCATTAGTGTTTTATATAAACTTTAATGCTTCTCATTTCACACACGTTGCCTTTGCCCACTGTTCAGTTCTCAGTGCTGCAGAGCACTGACACAAACAGCTCCATTGATGTCATCTAATGCCCCTATAGATGCAACAACAAGAGGAGCAAATACCAGCTGTAATCTCATATCTATGGAAGATATTGACAGGGTGTGCAGCTTATATAAAATGATTACATACACAGATACCACGGGAAACCAAGTTATGACCCCCTAGGCAATATTGACAAACTTTTTATAGACTGTGCACTGGGTCTGAAGGTCTCACTTGTGCTTTCTCTTTATTTCTCTCTCTCTCTCTCTCTCTCTTCTTGGGCTTCTCAGGCAAAGAGTGTTTACTTTGATAATAGCAGAGCTTCACTCTCTCAACACATGCTGACTGGTGCTGGCGGGGTTCCAGCCTTGCTCTGTGCTATCTTTGATAGACTGTGGAGGTTCTTTAATTGTAGAGCTGTGACATATTTGAGAATTAATAACTTCTTGCAGTTTAGTTTGCATAATAGATCTGCTGGCTGGAGACAAAACTGTGCTCCACCAGGCTACAAGTTAATTGTGAAGGGAGCCATTGTTTACAACATGACATTTAAGTTTTGTTGCTTCCTCTTTGGCAAGAATGACACTGAATTCACAAACATAAACATAAACTTTGGCAATTCAAGAGTTCAGCACAACAGAATCTACATTGTTCTTGACTTCAAACAAATCTGTCACTCGATTTATGTACTGCATCCCAAGGAGCAGGTGACATTAGGGAGATCCTTGTTTATTTGTGTATGTAGCCAGAAAGTGATTGGGTGGTTGGCAGGGGTCATAGGGTTTTTGTAGTGCCTGGAAAAATACATCTTGTGCCCCTGATACATAAAAAAGTAAAAACTGTCAAAATGTTGTTATTCATTTTTAACGACATTTAGTATTGGTGGGCAGTGAACAGATATTAACACCATCACAGGTACAACTTCTGCATCACAATGGGTTTTCACTAACCTTGCAAAGCAGATGGATTTGCCCATTAGCGTGTTTCTCACTGGCAAATCCATCTTGCAAAACTCCTGTCTGAACTGTTTGGGCCCGTTCAAAAAATGATAGGACCAATCAGCGACAAGGGGCAGTACTTTCAGGCACGGCAGAGTCATGACGTAAGCAAGCAGCAAGAAGAGGCTGATGCAATTATGGCGGAAGACATTAGCGTGGATGCTGCTAAAGCGTAACCTGACACGCCAGATGGATTTGTTTCACACATCCATCTTGAAAACCTTCAATAGTAAGCGTTTGAGAAAGGGCAGAGGATTTGAAAAAAAAAAAAACTCAGACGGTGATTGGATGAACATTCTGTCTGTCAAATCCTTATGGGTCAGCTTCTCCCGTTGTTTAGTTTGTGAATGTATGAAGAAACTCCGTCAAGTTCCTGCGCTGGTTCTCATCGTGAATTAATAAACATTAAACTTCCTCGCGCAGATCAGCTGTTTTAAATCAACTCAAGGTAAAGGTGACATATTATGCAAGAATCACTTTTTTGGGCTTTTCCAACAAAAGGCCAAAAAAGTGGCCCTTAGCCTGTCCACAATCCCCTGAAGTACCAGAAAAATTCATTCCCTCTCCCCCTCTCTTTTTTCACCTTTCATAAAATGTGTGCTGAAACAAGCCGTTCTCAGATTTTACACCTAGTGACCTCACATGGGGAGTAAGCACCCACCCCCAGGTTTGGTTGGCCCTCCCCCACTTTGAGGAAAGTTCCACCCTTGTCTACTGATCCCCTCAGCTACCAGCTGAGATGCAGGATAGCCCAGTGGGTTACCCCGCTGACTACAGTCTGGGAGTTTGATGGTTCGAATCTAAGTCAAGTCAGGCAGAGGAGGAGGAGGCAAAAAGGGTTTATGTTAGTTTAATTTTGCGTAAAACACCAATAAAACGGATAGAATTAAGCTGTGATTAAAATAATCAACCTTTGGTGATGACAGTTTTTAAATAATAGATAAAAATTAAAAATATTTTTATTATTGCAACAAGGAATATGATCATTAAAATGAATGATCATTTTAGTGATTTTTTTTCAGATGAAGGTTAGTTTTTCTAAAAATTAACAGTCTGTGGTAGTTTTTGCTATATTATCCTTGCTGACAATTAATTGTAACTCATGATAATGTCAGTAACTAATGACAATGACAGTTTTGAAGGAAAGAAAATTTGTTTCATCTTAAATCTCTATCAGGAGTTCAGACCAGGAAAATTTATTTGAAAATGGCCAGTAAAACTGGAATCATTTTCTCAGTTTGCACTTCAGGAGAAGCTTTCACTTCAAGAGATGTGGACAATACTTGAGCTGGATAGTTTAACTCTTTATACAAGGTGTCCACCAAAACTGCAGCGCACCTTTGTGGTCAACATCTAACAAGTCTGTCATTTCCATCAGCCTCCACAATTTGGCTGAAATTTACGACTGATTTCTGTTCAAGCAGAGATTTTTGCTAAATATGCTAATAGTGATATATTCAGTTGATAAAGACTTATGATCAACCTTTTTATAAAAATGAGGAATGTTTGGCTCTGATGACACAAGCAGCACTGTTTTGAATGAACAACTTCAACCAGCCTTTCAAAATGCATCCACTCTGTTCCCCATCCTACAAACAACACAGAGTCCATATCTGTTCCTTCACTGGCACTCCTCAAAATGTATAAGGACTGTCAATATTTAATGTCTCATCATAATTATTTAGTAGACACTAAGCCTGGTCCTATCTGAGACATATATTTCATATCAGAGATGATCCATAGCCCAGGATCCTTTTCTTCTTAGCCCATGAGAATACTAAGTAAAAGAGTAAGAACCATAAATTCTGAATGAACCCAAGGCCCTTCATTCTGACTCTCTCTTATACCTGCACCAGTTTGAAAAGAACTTTTTGCTGCCAACAACTTAAAAATGTTTGTTGAGGTCATCACAGACGGTGCAATTATGGGGAATTGAAAAATCTATGAACAGCCCAAAACAACATAAGTGCAACTGACTCAAGAGTTGTGGAGAAAGAGAAATATTGATGAATATTTCTTTAGGATGACAAAAACATGCACTCTCTGAGTACATGCTGAGGCTCTCTGCAAGACATGCTGAACAAATAAAGGCAAATAGTATCTTAAGGTGTAAGCACAATACCAAACCAAAGATGATTTACATGCTGTGGAAAAGCACTAAAGCTTTTATTACTGTATGAAATCAAAGAAAAAGGTGTCCCTAAGAGTATCACTGTAAACAATTCTATCAAATCTCACAAGTGCTGCAGTCTAACACTCAGATGTAGTGATATTTATGCAAGTTGCACTGTTCTGATGAGTGGATACTGCATATTAATCGCAGTTTCTGGCAGTTATCATTCAGCACTGTCTGACAGCAGGCGGTACAGAGCTCAGCAGAGCTGGCAGTGCTCAGAGACTTGGCTCCATTGTGGTTCTAGGATGCGTGGACTATTTTCTGGGTGCTGGCAACAAGCAGCCCTGAGGGCTTTATCAGCAAAGGACACTTGCTGCGACTGGGTTTCTAAAACCATTCGATTGAATCGGGTATTGCACATTGACTTGCAAATCGATCTAGACAATATGAAAGTAGAAATCTGTTACTGTGACTAGAGGTCTACAGCCAAGTTTCAGTGAAGCCTTTCTAAAGTCTGCAGAGACAAAAAATAAATAAAAAAGGAACAAGCAGAAAAGTGAAGCTAAGTGTGAGGTGCTCAAAATGCTTTCTGTAAAACTGATACCAGCCATCTTGGCTCTATATTCAGCAGCCTTCTCAGTCTAATGCATCAAGACCTGACAGACCATAAAAACTCACAAACATTTTTGAGAGCATCTCCAACCACTTTGTATAAGCGGTTGTGATACATGATGCTGCATTTATTTTTATTGTCAACATGATTTGCATGATGTTGCACCCAAAAACCCTGTTTAAGGAGGCAGAGAAGGAGAGAGGTCAGGTTAACTATGTGAACTAAGCAATCAGAGGTGTTTCAGTGGGTAAACCAGGTAACCCCAATGAAGAAACTGGAGCACACGAATCACTTGAGGACGTTTAATAAGGTGCAGAGGACTAACGTTTCGACGCGCACTGCGTCTTCATCAGAGTTTGGACTCTGCTGGTCCTTTTGTGAGCACCGACCTCCACGAGTGGAGGGGCTGAAGCGCAAGAGACTCTCTCACCATTATGTGAACTAAGCAGTCAGTGACTGTAGGTATTTGATTTGTTTTTTATTTCTTCCAGCTGCAGGAAAGCTCTCTATTTCATTGATCTTTGTATCCAGTATATCAAACAAAGATGGATAATCCTTGCAGAAAAAGAACATAACTCAGCAATTTAATCACACATTATTCAAATAAATAATTTAATACAATAGAAAATGAATAGATAATTTAATATCAAACATTTCAAAATCCAGCATAAACTGGGGACTAAAGGTCAAATGAAAAATGGTGTGACATAATTTGGTGGAATTTTGTATCAGCCAAAATCAGAGATGATCATGTAGGTCACATGACCAGGAAACAGTAGAAATTAGAATTGGTCGATCAAACTGAAATTGGTGCATTTCTGGTTGAAGTAGCTCCATGAGCACAACATTGTTTACAGAGATTTTTTAAATAGATTTGGCATCCTTTTGCTCTCAAAGAGTACTAGTTTGACGTTTTTAAATTTAAAATGTGAACATTTTTTCTCCCAGGGGAGCATACCCTCCGAGCCCCTGAGAAAGGTCACAGTGCACATGATCAGACTGGTACCACCTCTTCCTCAATTTGAGCCAGGAAAACCCTGCATTGCCATGATCTTTTTTTAGGGTAGCTTTGCCAAACTTTCAGCTGGCTGCTGTGATCCATCAGTATCCTTTAATGAAACTTTGTTGATGTTCTGCATCACAGATGATATAATGATTCATCGGTACAGCTCGTCCTGGCAGGTTCCTGCAACTTTTACAGACTGCCAAATTCTCACTGAGGCTTAATTCTAAAAGATTATGTTGCTGTTAAAAACTAATAAGTTTAGAACTGGTTCTAGGTTGGAACCAGGTCTTGATACCAAAGCTGAGACAAGACAGGGATGGGAGGGACTGAGTGAGAGAGGAGTCTTACATCTACAGACCTGAGTCCCAGATAAGTAGGGAAAGCGCCACAAACCCAGAAACTTAAGCTGGCAAAAAAGACAATTGCTTTTGCTTTATCTCTGTACTAACATTGAGGACATAATCTACCTGAGCAAAGCCATTAGTCAATCAAATCCATTTCTAAACTATAAGCTGCAATGTTTTCTACACATTTTATAAGGATGATTTTTTTTACAGCAGTTTCACATGTCCTTGGGACACACTGCTCTGGGGGCATGAATTGTTGTATTTTAATAATAATCTTGTGGCTCTTCTCTTTCTCTCTCTCCCTTCCTTCAATAATTAAGCTGTCCCACTGAGGGCCCCTATAGGCTTGGAGCAGATCCTTTGTGATGACTGGATTTGCAGTGTGTCATTTATTATGAATTTGCATGTGTTATCAAGCTTTTTTCAATTTCATTTTTTCCTGCATTCCTTTGTTTTAAGCTCTCTTGTGTTTTTTCCCCCCACTTGTTCCTCACTGGCTACATGATGTATCTCTGTGGTTATTTAACTTTTTCTTCTATTGCTCTGTTGGGCCTTTTGTTATTTAGTATGTCACAGTGGCTGGAAATAAAATGCGTACAAGATCCCGTTTTTTATAGATTACTTTGGACAGGTAGGTTATTGTAAAATCTAGTGCAAAAGATGCACTTTTAATACCTACTTACATTTAAGAAACAGGCTATGTTCACAAATGCTGAGACATGTTACAGACAAGTGACCAGAGAGGCTAAACAGCACAACTCCAAGCAAACTGGTTGTGGTCCATACTTAAGGACTATCAAAATGATTGTAGACTTACAGCTTAACTACCGAAGCTTTCCAAGCTGAGAAAACAGACAGTACTTAAAGAGGTACATGGCTGCACATAAACTGTACATGGGTGACTTTGCTGAACAAAAATGGAAAAAAACATACTTCTAACACTACTTTAACTACCTTCTGGAGTTTATGGTGCTTTAAGTGGCACATTGCACTTATTACTTGTGTCTTACATTATTATTAACATTTATGCAATGTTTTGGTCTTTTATTTACTAAAGACTTCATGACACTGAAATCCCTACTTCCTATAGATAGTAAATTTTGCATTTCCCTCTTTTTCTTTCAAACATAATTTTGTCTTTTATAATGAAGACAAAATTCAAAGAGCTTACCTGCTTTTGGAAACACTGCACACTGTTGAGCATTGTAGACATTAATGACAATCATTCTTTTATCAACTGTTTGGCCTGCTAAGACCAGCCGTGAGCTGAAACAGCATCACTGATGCATCACTGATGCACTAAAACAGCGCACATACAGTACTAGTAGAGTTTATGTTTTGCAAAACCTTTCTGTAGCATGCAGTATCAAAGAACTCATTTGACTGATCTGTATAGTAAATAAAACAATTCAGTGATTCACAATACAGGACAATCTATCAAACAGTCACGAATCACTAAATGTTGTTAGACACTGAATAAAAAATAAAAATGTAGAGTGGGCAGAGACTGTCACTGAATCCACTGGGTGGGCATTATTGCTCACTTATCTAGTGTTGGTAGTGTCATTACTAAATGGAATTTCCCATGTATTTGTGCCCCTAAAAGCTTGACCCAGTTCAATGTTTTTATCTAATTCAGTTTAATGCATTAAAGAGCAAATGCATACAATTTACTCATGATGGAAAACATGAGCTGTCAGAGCAGTGTGGACTGATACAACTGTGGGGGTTGAATGGATTTCACACAAAACATCACCTAACTTCTTTGAAGAGGTATCTAGGTTTGTGAACTTCTGTTCCATTTGTTCAGGGACATCCTCTTTATCTCTAGTGAAAAGAAAACAAATGAAACAAATAAACTGTTGTCAACCCTTATGCATAAAACGTACTGTTACATAATTGTGCGTGTGTTTATCTGCAGGTAACAATATTTTTTGTTGACTGTATCTTCAAATTAAAACATAAAGTTCCTGAGCTCGTGAGGGAAAACTGCACCAGTATGTCAAACTTTACTAAATAGAATTTCCCTCCTAACAGCATTTGTCAGTTTTCAGACGTTGGAGCACAAATCTGTGATTTATCTCTGTCACATGTATATGTTCTATTTTTAACCACAGCAGTAACATAAAACCCAAATTAATAATCCCCCACACTGACCTTCATCTATGCACTAGTTTTAGATGTTCAATATCCATATAAAAAAATTGTGTTTGTTCATACTGCATGCACTTTCCTCGCTGCTGACTGTGATGTAAGCACAGAATCCCTGGTTAACCTTGCAGCTTAAAATACATGATAAATAAGTCAAAATGTGGAATGCTTTGGGTTGTTTACTAAGGGAAACTCACCATATAATTCAGACTCTTAAGTGGAAGCTGCCAGAAACAGTTTCAGCCGTGTCAGCTTATGGCGTTTTTATTAAGCTGTCATTTTGTTGTTTGGCTGCAACATCTGAGTAAATTCTACCAAGCATAAACTATTTTAAGACCTCCCGTTGTAAGCCTGGCTTCTTACTGACTGGGTGCCTCTGTGGCCTAAAGCATCTTGACAGTTGTCAACATGTGTACTCTGAAATTTTAATATAAAACAAAATCAACGTCTTTCATTTTCACAGTCCATTTTAGAGACATCCATCAGGCTAGGCACACATGATGCATTACACTCTAGAAAATCTGATACAAAAATTTTTGTTTTGTTTTGTCAAAATATGGAAATAAGTCTTGTTATTCAAACATGATCTACATATGTCTGAACTACAAGTACATACACATGTAACTGTATTTACAAAAAATTCACATTTGTTTCATGCTCATTTTAAGTACAGTTACTGATAATCTTGTGTTTCGCCTAAACTTTTGTCTAAAACTTAATTAAAAAAGTCCTTATCACTGTTTTCTCAGCTTTATGCTGGCAGCATGATGACAGGTGTTACCTCTGAGACACACGTCGCCAGGCACTTGTTTTCACCTGTGAGAAGTGATTAGTTTCACCAAGAAGATTTGATGCATGTGAACCTAATATTTATCACATAAAGAATCAAGTTTACTGCTACTTGTCTGTCCAAAAATCACCCATGTGAAGGGATTTTTCTTGACAACCAACAAGATTAAGGGATCTGTTCAAGATAACTAATCTATATGCTATAGAACTTAACTAAAAAGAAAAATCAATATGGCAATATATCATCACATCAGCACCTTGCCAATACTTGCACTGATATAGATTTTACAGAATCACTTTATCGCTTTACAGTGCCTTGAAAAAATATTTACTCACTTCTTTCACCCTTTTATTGATTTTATAAATCATTCTTGGTCAATATAATTTGAATTTTGATGGAAAAAAATGCAAACACCCTCTTTAATGTCCAGGTGAAAAAAGATTTCTACAATGTAATGCCAACTAAAAAAAAATGTGTAATGTAAACAAAGTGACTGCATAAATATTCACCTCCTTCAAGTCAGAATTTAGCAGATACACCTTTGGGTGCAATGACAGCAACGAGTCTGTGTGTATAGGTCTCAATCAGGCTTGCACATTTTAATTTTACTCCATTACTTTTTGCAAAACTGCTCAAGCTCTATCGGGTTCAGGGGACTGGGTATGAACAGCCATTTTCAAGTCCAGCCACAAATTCTTTGTTGGACTGAGGTCTCGGGTTTGACTTGGCCACTCCAGAACATTCACCTTGTTGTCTTTAAACCATTTCTGTGTACCTTTCACTGTATCTTCTCCCCAGCCATAATTTTCTTGCAGACGGAATAAGATTGTCCTCCAGGATTTCCCTATATTTTGACGCATTCATTTTACCCTCTACCTTTACAAGCCCTCCACGGCTGGCTGCCAAGAAGCATTCCCACAGCATGATGCTGCCACCACAGTGCTTCACAGTGGAGATGGTGTGTTTGTGATGATGTGTGGTGTTTGGTATCTTGTCTGATGGCTACAAAGCAATGGGTTTCTTCAAACAGCAGGAAGTGAGGAGTTGTGCATAAGCCATGCAGTATGCAAGCGGTGCAAAATCAAGGTAAAATACTGCAACAGCACAACTAGTCTTCATCTACACGACATGACTAATTAGCAGTCAGCTTCAACAGCTAGGCTCACTACTCTGGACCAGTGTGCTGTGACATCCAGCACCAAATTATATAACCTCAAAATTTCCCCAGCACCTTCCTCTACACCTGAGCTGTGGAGTAAGGCTGATCACAAAGGCTTCAGGCAGCTTCTTAGAAAGTGTGAGCAGAGTTGTTTCATTTGTGTCGTGCAAATGTAAAGCAACAAGGCATAAATGCAAAAATAGGTGGACACTGTTTAGTGTGTGCTGCCACCTGGGCGACTGTGGCTCAGTGGGTAGAGACGGTCCTGCAATCGGAAGGTTGTGGGTTCTATCACCAGGCAGTCACATGGTGATGTGTCCTTAGGCACCCCAATGCTTCCACTGCTTTGTCGGTGGCAATATGCAATAGACAGAACTATTTCAAGTTTAAAAAGTAAAATATTACTGTATTTGCATTAGGGATGTAATGATTCATCGCCAGCTGGATCAAGTGATCCTGTTAAAAGTTACTGTTATAAATGAATGAAAAACAATGATCAGAGGTTATTTTGTAGGCTACATGAGTTTAAAGAGTAACCACGCCAGGATCACGGAAATCATATGATCAAAAGCAAGTTGCATGCTGATCGTCTCTCAATGAATGATTTTTTTAGTGCAAGGTTCAAGATTCAAGGTTCTTTATTAGTACCCAAAAGGGTAAATTTGTTGTGCAGACAGGCGTTCAGCATCCAAGAGACAAAAAAACAACAATTCACACAATTATTCAAGACACAATCTACTAAATTCATTGAAAGCTGACATTAAGTCATTGAGTGCCATTGATGTATATATACGTCAGTGTTTTTTTCGGCAGCTGGCACAAGGGGTCACTCTCACGCTCCCTGTGAGTAATTTTGGGGCTTCTGGGATACGTAGTCGCAACACAGAAGACGGTAGATCAAAGCAGCTGAGATCAAAGCATGAAGTGGAGATGCAGGGATGGAGGTAACCTCAGCTAGAAGTTCTAAAATATTCAGTATCGGCACAAAATGCCCCCCAAAAAACTGAGGGCTCAAGTGGCCAGTTTTGCCAGTGGATGCTGGAAGAAACTTTAAACTTTTGCGTGAAAAATCGGTAACTTACTGAAACCGACAGCGAGTCCAGGCATCAGTGCTTTCATTCATCTGCCCTGGACAGCCAAGAGGCTAAAAAATGCCGCCAGGTCTTCCCCATGCGTTGGCATTCACTGGCCAGCTTGATACATACAGCGACGACACTTCAGAGATTGACTTTTCTGACCCAGACTCTGAGGAATGGCTGCCGAGTGAGCAGAGCGGATCTTGTTCTCCGTCCCAGCCCGATGGCAAGTTAACGTTAGGAACCCACTGATTATTCAGACAAATTTATTGAATAAAACCATCGCTCATGCGGTCATTCATGTGAATCCAGAAGCAGATTTGAGAGAGCAAGCATGCAGTTCTGCAACACTGTCTGTTGGCAGAAAAAGGTAATGACATATTATAGATTTTATATATATAGTCTATATAACATATTATATATTATATTCTTTAATTTACAGGTAGTGCCAGGGGACACGTAAGCAGGAGAGGACGTGGGCATATAAGGGGTCCCGTGGTGGACATCCAGCTGTATTACAATAAAATAACATTTGTAATACAATTTTCAGATGTCTTTTACGTCATTGAAGGCAAAATTATGACATTCAAATCACTGTTTTGCTTGACAGACTCTCTTTCACAAAAATGCATTTTTCCCAGCTTTCTTGAAAAAAGTGGTCTTTTTGGTGAAACCAGCCTCTATTCAACTTAAGATAAATCAAGAACGGAACAAGGTGCAAACAAACTTTTTTTTTTCATGGTGAAATCAAGAGTTTCTTCTTTTATTTTAGCTATTCTGTGTTTTCAGAGTCATAGTACAAAATATTCTGTGGGTCTGGAAAGATGACTCAAAATGGCCAAAAACGCTGGCACAAGCCACTTTCCATTTTATAAAAGGGCTGGCACTCGATGAGTTAAAATGCCAAAACAAACACTGAAGATTAAAACCATGTCATGATAAAGTGCTGTAGATGACATCCATTCTAAAATCATTCTCTAAAAGTGCTAGAGTGCTTTTGAAGGCTCCCTAAAATAATAAATATTCCATTCCAGTTAAAGTGTGTCATCTTGTGCTCGTTTTGTTCAGAAGTGCAATAGCTTCAGGTACAAAAGAGTTCCTGCAGTGTTTTGTTATCCCACAACGTGATGAACCTAAAAAAAAAAAGCATTAATGCTTCAAAAGGCTTGTTATGTTCATTTTAGGATCATGTGGACTACCAAACCGGTGCAGTAAGGAACCTGTATGAATTAAACTGCTCCCTAACAAGGTGATGTTTTTTATTTTTTAAGTAATTTTGGTCAACTAAGTTTTTCTTTGGTTGACTACAGCTCTACGGGACATATTCCCCAGATATACATTCCTCTTTCTAAAAAAAAAAAAAAAAAAAAAAAAAAAAAAAAAAAAACAGCTTTTCAGTCAATTTCATTCAATTTCCACATTGAATAGTAGATTCTGTTTTTATTGGCCAATTCCGTGATTCCGTTAATGCAGGGCCCTGCTAATTATGTTAAAAGCCAAGACAAAAATATTGCTTGAAAGGAAAGTTTAATAGTATAAGCAATAAAGTGTTAATAATGAAATGAAAAACTCGGACTTATTGTCGAGATTTTTAGTTTATATGTGTTTGTAAGTACATCAAAGATCTTTATCTAAACTCTTAGTAAAAAAACAAAACAAAAATTGAGCTGTCAAAGCCATCAAGGGATCCCACAGCATGCCACCCGACTAGTCCAATCGCTTATCATTTCAGTGGTTAGCAACTAGTTAACTAAAGGAATAGTCGTTAGTTGCTTCCCTGATTTGCATTTATTAATAGCTCAATAATCATAACTAGATCATTTTAATTCACCTACTGGATCTCTGAAGATCTGAAATCAAGTGTTTTAAATGTGGGATCTGTAAAACTCTGCGTTTGCTGTTATTCCCTCCAGCAGTAATACTCAACCTTATCCTACCCAAAAGCCACACTGTCCTAAAGAATTTTTGCGAGACAGGGCTGTACAGTGTGACATACAGTGCTTAACAAATTTATTAGACCACCTGTCTCAGAGACCATCCAGCATCATGAAGTGCTTTCATGCGGACTCTTTCATTTTCAGTGAGTTCTCCACGTTTTACCATTTTGAACAGGAATGAGGAATTTCAAACTGAATTCACCTTTTTAAACCCAAATTTGAGCTGGCTCACTGGCTCAACTGTACCCTAGGTCTTTTTGAATCAGCCTGCAAGAAATCCATTATAAAGGCCAACATAAGAACATAGAACATGTCCTTTATTCTATTTCTTAGGTTGACTTGGCATGCACAATATTGGGGTTTATATAATATGTCCATATATAAAAATTAAATTTAGATCACATTAAAGTTTAAGTTATTAGGATGAACCAGAAAAGACTTCAGCTGTCTTAAGGTCCTGCCTAAAAAAATGCTGAATACAAACAAAAGGATTATAGCAGCAAATAGCAGCCTGAATGGAGCTCATTTGCTCCTCTGATCTGTCTCAAGGTCTGATTTCCAAATCATATTGCTCTAATCACCTTCAAGCACTAACACCGCTATAAAGTTAGTCAGCTTCCAGCAGTTGGCTCTTGTTTTGTGCCTGATTGTGCAGATGAACCACAGCATCTCTCTTCTCTGCTGCATCCCCAAAATTCTTCACAATGATTGGCTGTTTGCTTTGTTAGATATTAATTGGGAGCTATTATTTAGGCTTTTTTGATTTTGGATATTAAGTACATTCATTTACTGAGCACATATTTTGGTTACATGTTGGTTTTAGAGATATAACTAATATTGTGCTACAGGTTTTGTGTTCTGTGCTACAAGATTGTCAACCTCTGTAGCACCAGCACTATGGGCAGAAAAAGTTAACATACAGCCCTGTGAGAGCCACAATCTAAAACTGCGGATGTAGGAAGATCCATAGATCAGTTGATACATAGTTGAAATGAAATGAAACTGTGAATTTGTGGATTATTGTCTGGTTAAATGGGATGCAATGTGATACATAAATGTCTGTATAGTGTAGGATAATGTCACTGATAATGAGCATATTTTTTCAAGTCATGTGAGTTCCACCTGGCATTAAGACTTGTTAAAATAAGTGGAGTCTGAGATATGAGATGCTTTACAAAGAGCTGATGAATTATGGTTTGCTATTTTAGTATTTATATCTAATGTTTGGTCCTTCCACAAGTACAGGTGCACATGTAAATATGTAAATAATACTTTTAATATTATTATTTCTATTTTTTGTACATTGTATTTAAGTATTGTCTGCACATTGTATTTCTTAGTTTTATTATACTACTGCTAATTACTTGCCCCTGTTGAGCTGTTGTAATAACCAAATGTCCCCCAATGGGGATCAGTAAAGGCTTATCTTATTTGGACATTTGCTGTAGTTCTTTGGCTCTGTAACTTTAAAGAGATGCTTTCTATTTTTTTCCACTCATTATTAATGCTTTTAGCTCAAGGAAAAGGAGCCTCATATTTGTCTTTTCCCTGGGCCTCCAAATGACTAAAAACAGCCCTGCCTCACTGCAGCTCTACCAGACACATCGTTCAGTTCGGTTTCATTTTGTAGTTTTGGTTTTCTGTTTCTGCTCTTCTGACAGTATTTATCATTAGTTGTACATTAAAGATAAAACACCCACGTTTTAACAAGTTTCACTGGCTATTCTGTTATCTCAACGTGTGATCCTTGTGTTAGGCTTGTTGATGATAAAGTGTATCACAATAATCATAATAAAATTCGAGTGTGGGAGAGCATGGGCAGGGAGTTACTGAAGAAAACTGTTAAAACAATGGGTATAAGAAGCTTTAGTTTGAACATAAGACAGCACACGTCAGTGAATAAACTTATTGAAGAGACGCACCAGTGGACTTCCTTTGTTCTCTTCCTTTACGACATTCCTCTGTCACGCATACCAGATGGTGATAATATATGGATGTAAAAATAAAAAAATCAAAGTTTTTATTTAAATGTGGCAAATGAAAGCCTGTCATCTATGTGCGGGAAATAGATTTGTTGTGACTTGCAATTAATCTTTACTTATGACAGTGTTCATCTTTATTAAAGTTTTAAGGGGGATGTTTCCCCAAATATGCCTTGAAGGAGCTGCAACTCGTCACTAAAGAGCTTTTGCTTTTGCTATCGGGACTCTACATAAATGTTTTCTATGTCTAGTTTAGCTTTAACTTTGACTGTGGTTTATAGTTGAGTTGACTGTTTGGACTGAGGTTTTGATCTGACTACTGTTAAAAAAAACAGATAATGTGATAATGTAATCGAATGCAAGGCACCACTCCTCTTAGATCTGCTTTAAAATACTCTACATCATAAACTTACACAAATGAGAGCCTTTAATTGTTTACTTATAGGAGTTACATAATATAAACTTAGTTTGATTTCCTTACAGTGCTTACTCCTTAACTATCTTTCTTTGTAACCTAATTTTACAAAGAGTTCGAGGGAGGGTTCCCTTTGGGTGCCCTTTGTTTTTAAGGCCTTTGTTGCTTTTGTGTGTTATTGTTAACTCTGCTTAGATATTCATGACTGCATGCTTTCATACTTTGTTAGCATCACCCATAAAAAGGGGGTCAAAATAAATAGCAGAGGTGTCCCCAGAAAACCTAAATTAAATCTGTATTTATTATCTTGGTAATGGTGGGTTGAGCTGGGTTTTCACACTGATAAAGACTTTATGGTCAAACTACTGTTTTCTTTTCTGCCATGTAATTAAAAAAGGGATTATTTATGCTTTAGGCTGCAAGAATCTTGTTTGATACACAATGCAGTACATTTTTTTTTGTCTCCTAAAGGATATTTGTTGTCACTTCTTACACAGTTAGTACATGGATTCATACATACATGAATTACCATAACAAGGAGAAGCACATGTAACATTATTGCATAAGGGTACACATTAACAGTCAATGCTGCAGTTTGGTAAGAACTTAAATCGCTGAGGCAACAAAGTTCTTTTCAAGTGTGTCCTATCAAGGTCAGGTTTTCTACCTGTGTATGCCTGATGGTAAAAAGACCATAAACCATAAAATCCAAAGCCTGACATGCCAGATTGACTGTATAACGTATTCACTACAGGGTTGGAAATGAACTTTTTAGTAGGGATGCACGATAGTTATCACTACCGATAAATTATCAGCCAATATTGCATAGATCTTACATATTTTTATAATCCTGATAAACCGAAAAAATCCACTGACAATAAGGGCGTTTGTTCTCCTTCTCATGAGACTGCACATTCCAAAACAGTAGGTGGCGCTGCGGTACGTGACCTGCTGTTAAGCACCAGAGAAGAAGAGGAAGCAGCCTCAGTGCTAAGAGGCTAGTAACACTGTGGTACTGATGGAGTTATTCAGTATTTACAGGGAGGATAATATGACAGTGTTTGTCAAATTTGCCCCGCAAAGACACCAAAGAGTGGAAAAATGTCCACGAGTTTTAATGCGATGGATCTTATAAGTCACTTAAAATCATCATCCTGTCGACTTTAAAACGAAGCATCAGTAGCCGCTAGCCTTAGCCGTGGGAATAAGCACCAAGCCAAAGGCTAATACCAGGCACAAAGCTGATTTAGGGCCCTATGAAATCCATTTTATTTATTGCCAAATTCTGTTATTCCATTTTAATTTTTTGGAATTCCTTTTTTTTTGCTTGTTTATTTTTTTTTACCTTTACACTAATTATACCATAACAAAGAGGCCCCTGTTTATGTTAGTAAATAAAATGTTCAGTGATTTGATAGAAAGAACCTTAAATTTATGAAAAAAGGGCCACAGTGTAGGCCCAGGAGTCATTTGGATAACCCTGATATAAAATGATTATAGCCAGTGTTAACAGATATTTCCAACATTTTAAGATGCATCCACACGTTTACTCATACAGGCTCCAAACTGATGTTTATAATGGAAATGAAGAAATCCTTTTGTTCTCTCAAACACAGAGTGGTAGTGACTTAATAGGGAGGTAACATTAAAGTTAGAGGGTTAAAAGAAAACCTGTTTCCTAAACTTTTCTTTACTCTCACAATATTTAAGAGTGCATGCAGTTTGATGCTGCATTGTGTTTTACTCCTGACAGTAACTGTTCTCTCCTCACCTCTCTCCACACATTGCTGTTTGTCCATCTACCTCATATCAGACTGGTATGTAAATGCAGACATGTACAGGCTCGTTAAGCAACCAAAGGGAACTACAGTATCTACTGGAGCAATTATTAAGCTAATTAATACTCAAGCGTAACATCATATAGACTACAGGACTTTGTAAAACTTCGAGTCCGTCTGACTTGAGTTGAGCCTGAAGTCACAGCTGTGTGCCTCATGCAAAGACACACCTCACTCTCTCCATGACTCTCCAGTGTGGTGAGGTAAAACAATTCGTAGCACGGATGAGTTTTCTTGTAGGTGCAACACTGTGTCACTCTGTACTGCCCCCTGTTGAGCTGCGTGATGTTAGCTGGTGTTTTGTGCAGCTGCTCTGACATGCTGCTATTGGGGCAGATGAGCATTTGTGAAGTGAGGCACGAGGTGCGCCACACTTTAGTGATCCCCTGGAATATAATCCCCAGATACATGTTTATCTTTCTAAAAAACAAAACAAAAAAAACAAACAAACAAAAAACAAAACCTTACACCCCTATTATTGCTGCTAGCTTGAGTGCTAACTGTCATATTGTTTACCCTCTGTGAGGGTCTATCAGCCAATGGCAGGCTGTTCCATCATCATGTCATGCTGTCCGAATCGAGCATAATGGAGAGTGAGAGAGAGAGAGCCTGTGACGCAGGTCTCTGTATAATTGTTATTTTGATATTGAGGAGTATAACTCAATAATCAGCAGAAAATCAACTTCACAGTCACAGAGATGCTGTACATTATGATCTTATTTGTTGAGCAATGTTCTGAGTCATTTATAGTTCTAAAATAATTTGCTAATCAGCACAGTCAGTCCAGAAAGTTCACACCAGTATCAGATTGGGACTTGGTACTGGCTGATACCCAACACCTTGGTATTAGAATTGTATCGGGAAAGAAAAATGTTATTGGAACATCTCTACTTTCTACTGAACTTTTTTAGGTAAATGATTGATTAAACAGTTATACTACTATTATTAAACTATATACTATCTATCATTAAACAGGCTACAGTATGATTATTCCCCACATGCAAACCAGTCCAAAACAATTCACAAAACAGAGAGAAAAATAGAGGAACTCCACATTGCTTATCGTTTCTAACATGATCTGTTTTAGATAGCATTGTCAAGTCATAAAATCATTGTCTTGAGTTAAAATGACCACAACCAGAGCACTATCTGTTATTCTGTTAATGGTAATTTCTATTATATGTAAGCATTAAATGACTGAAGAAATATTACTCATTGAAACATAGCTAGTGTTAATTTAAAGACAACAAAAAAACCTCTATGTATGGAGCACATTTCAAAATAAAGGTAAACATTTTGTTTATCTTTGACAACAAACCTGTGAGATAGGGGGCTACAAAGGTCATTTCACACATCTACTGAGCGGAGTCCACACCTGTGGTTACTGAGTCTCTCCCTGATGTCAAACAGCCAAAACAATAACTCTCCTAGCCATTTCATCTGGCCATTTAACCACCACAACCATGACAAATCTGGAGCAGATGTTGAGGAGCTAATTAGCATCCATAAAATCTTGACACAAATATGAAGTTCGCACCACATAATATAGGTCTGTGTAGTGGGGATTATTTTCCTCTCTGGTTTTAATAGTCTCATTTTCTGCCTGTCACACATCATCATAGTCAGTAAATGAAAGGCTCTTTCTGTGGACAAGAGTGCTGGAACTCTAACATGTAGGGGGACTTGGCCAGCAGAAGAAAGTCATCTGCTGAGTAATGAGAGCTCAGATTATGATGACTGCTGTGTAATAACTTCTTCTGAACTCTCAGTGACCTGTTTCAACTGCCAAAATGTGCAGAGGCATTATGAGTGGAGGAGTTCTTCACAACAATCAACACCTCCAACTGGAGACACAAACGTCAATCTAGACACTAACGCTGGACGGACTTCAATATTAACTTTTTGGCTCGTCAGCAAAGGGCAAGAAGTTAACATAAATGTTTCATCCTGATGACAGAAGCCTGGTTTGAACTGAGGCTTAAATTCCTATTTTTAAAAACCCTACCTCAACATGACTAAAGATAAAATTGACTGAAGCTTTTCCAAAAGCAGATGAGAAGCACCCTGACTTGACAGTGATGGAAAGAATTTGTTGGTTAGGGCAGGTGAGGTAACAGTTTAAGGAGTACAGGGACCTAAACTGAGGTATGTGTAAACATTAGATGACTTCTGCTAACAGAAACTGTTAGTTATTATTTTCAGGGTCATTTCAGACTCATTTAACAGCCAGAGTTGAGAAAAAAACTAAATGAGAGGACCCAGAGACTGGTATCTCCATTGCTTGAACTTGATACAAGAGGACTGATCTTAAAGCTTCAAGGAAAATAATAATTAAGGAATTGGAAGCAAATGCTGGTCATTCTTCAGAATGGTGTGACCTGACCAGGAAGGAATGAAATGGTTACCAAGTTTAATGGTAACAGTAAGATTTCTTTATAGTTATACCATTCAGATTTTGACTATTTTTAAAAGAGTTAGTGATAACTACACTTTAATATCCTGTTATCTAGACAACATGCTTTGTGGGCTTGTTTACTAAAATGAATTTTGTGAAAACAAAACAAACAACAGCACACAGGTCACAGTTACAGGTCACAGTTGAAGGTAGGCCCTCTACCTTCAACTGTGGCTTGTAAAACAGTTAATAAATGAAAACTCTGACTGTAACCATGTCTGGATTTTTTCATGAGGGTTTACATAGGTGAATGTCTGAATGTCAAACAACTTACCTTTGTAAATGCAAATTGAAGAAATACAATAAGTTTGTCAAAAAACATTACTAATACTGTAATTATAGTTTACTTAATACATTGAACAGACATGGTGCTATCAGAGAGCAGAGGAGGAAATATTAAACAGGCTAAAACACAGTAACAGTGTTAATACTGCCAGATAGTCCAGATGGGAAACAAGGCAATTAGCAGCAATGGGGAGGCCAGGCACAACTTCCCAGCTTAAACAAAAGCCTTTCCTTTTTTTTCCTTTTGTGTTCGTGTGTGTGTATCACTTCCTCCTTGCCCAAGAGCCACACAATAACGAATTGGATCCAACAGAGAAAAAAAGAAAGTCACACACATCAAACAAACTGTCAAGCTGCAGACAAGAGTCAGAGGAGAGAATTTCACCAGGCATTAATTAGGATAAAGGGAAATAGTAATAGCCTATGTCAACACTTTCATTAAAACCCATCAGTACTGTATCAAGCTGGATGGTTAAGTAAATATATGTAAGCTGGTACAAAATTTTCTTTCATGTATCTCTGCGCTTTAGTGTATTGGGAAAGTCTTTTCAGCACATGCCACACAGCACATAATCAAAAACGTTCTGATGGAATCAAATCAAATGTAGGGGACAGACGTATTAACATGAACACCTACAAATTATAATGAAAGCCAATACAGAAGCACTTTGCCAGACATCACATCTGTGAAGCAAACCTACAATTTTCAGACATTTGTTTGTTAAAAGAAGAACAAAGAACAGCATTGAGTTGTTTTCTTTTCAAAAATGACAAAAGTCGTGTACTGACATGTCTACAGTCGCCATGGTTCGCGTTATGCAGTTCTGTATGGAGTTTACTCCGTTGATAGGGTTGCAGCTAAGCAGTGGCTACGTCACGTTTTATTGCTCTGATTGGCTCGTAAAGATCATGTGACAGAACGTTCATCCAGTCACCCTCTGAGTTTTTTTGAAGGCTCTGCCCTTTCCCAATCGCTGTCTATGAGTGGTTTTCCAGATGGATCTGTGAAATAAATCCATTTGGCATGCCAGGTTAGCACAATAAAAGACTGTAGACAACATCAAAATCAGCACTGATCTGACATTTGCACTCCACTGTGGACAACTGAAACCCCTTTCCTTGATTTTTATTACAAACTTATTGGAGCCATTAGTAGGCTGATGTACAATAATGTAGAGCTGATCTGAATAACAGTGCTAATTCTAACGGCCAAATAAAGGACAAAATGTTCGCCAAATACCTTTTGTCCAAAAGGAAGATGAGATTAAACTAGCAAAAGTAGATCTTTGATATTAAAAGCTCTGATGAACAGAATTTGTTTTTGTTGTTGTCTATCAAATCCATAATATTACTCCCCTGTGCTTTATCCGTGGAAACACAAGCAGGGATTAGGACATTCAAGTTACTTCAGTATTTTCTTCAGTTTGTTTCATGGTAATTTAGGTGTTATTATACATATATATGAATTTTACAAAATAGCAAATAAAATTATTTCAAAGAGAATACTGAATTTCTCTTTTTGGGGGGGGCTGTGTCTCTTTAAGACAAGGTTATATTGGTCTAAGCACTCCCTGAAACATGCCTTTGAAGTTTGTTGCTGAAAAAATACTCCAGAAGACCATAGCACTATGTCAGGCCTAAGATTGGTGCAAACTATCTCCTGTGGCACAACAAGTTTCCCTCCTAGATCTACCTGCATCTCCCAGTCCTTAGTATCCTTTAACTGGCCTAACTGGTGCCTACCTAATAACCTACCTCCTTTAACCTTCTCTCCTTCTCTGACAAACTGAACCGCCCTCGTTCCCTGATTACATCCTGCTTTCACCTGTCGCCTTCTGTTTTAAATTCCTGCTGCTAGACTCTTCAAAACCCTGTCATGCCTCCATGTATATCTACCTTGTGACAGACTGATCTTACATCCTGTCAAAACGTGCCTCTAGGTTGCTGTCTCGGAGCACAAAGGACACGACGGGTCCCCGTCAACCCAGCACTTTAGGTTCTGGGGTGATGGTAGGACTTCATAGGTAGGAATTTAATCCGCCTATGTTCCATACTCCATAGGTCTCTCCAACTCAGCTTCATCTTGTCTACACTCTCCCAGTTCATCCACTATTCCTGCTTATCCTGAGCCACAGCCTTAGTACATTAAAATGGAAAAAAACTAAATTTGGCAATAAATAAAATGGATTTCATAAAGCCCTACAAAGAGCACTCATTTAAGTCCAGCCTGAAACTCCAAATATTTACTTGTACATATGGCCAATAATTAGAGCTGATATATCAGCTGATATATTATATAAATTAGCTCATATTTTACAGCTGATAAAATGGTTATCGGCAGAAATTTTTACATCTATTAGCTTTTTTGAGCTAATGTCTGCTGATTCCAGTATGCCAATAATGTTGTGTAGCTACCTCTTATTAAACAGCTGCAAAAAGACTGCTGAATAAGACTAATAAATCACATTTCTTTTGACTCAGTTTTAACACTACTGTCTGAAGTTAAGTGGTTACACTGTCCTTTTTTCTTTTTTCTTTTAATCATTCAGGTTTTAGTAATACAGGACCATGTTCATCATGATTTTCAGTCTAAGCACTGATAGACCATTTTTTCCTCACCAGAAACTGTAGCAGAAGACTCATATTTAAAACTAGGAATGCAGTTTTTCAGCTTTGCAACTTCTCGAATCTATGCAAAACTGTAAGCAGTCACTAGAATTTTAGAGTGAAAATAATGGATCAAGATTATATTATACAATCCAATATAATAATTATGAATATTGAAACAACTGATCTGGCACAATGAATGATTACCTGGCATGCTATGGCTAATATTTACACTGTAATTGGTTGGTGGGAGTTCCAAACTTCTTTTATCATTGGTAAAACAGTGTTTCCTGCTTTTCACAAATGAATGTTAACTGGCTAAAACATTTTCAGTTTAGAAGAGCATAATAATATAGAGCTGAAATGACACATTTAAAAGACATATTATCTCTGTTGTTAAAAAAGGGGGGAAAGGTTGGAATGAATTCAAACACACTGAGCGGCTGAATTTGGAGGTTTGCATAAAAATTAGTCTGGGGCCTTGTTGGAGGGTCAGAGTGCCCTCTGGAATAAGCAGGACTGTTTGATTGGTAAAACAATGTCACAGTGAAGTTCTTCAGTATGTTGTTTTAGTTAATAAACTTAAATTGTCATTCATTCTTCTATGGTTGCTTTTGTTTAACATAGTAGTGTATCCATACAATGTAATAAAACCGCACTCTATTCATGCTTCAGCTTCAAATACTTTTATGGATTTGATTCAACGGCTCTCAACATAATTTCACCATTCAAAGCTTCACAAAGGTGATATTTCTATATTGCACTAGACTTATGATAGAGAAATGCACTTTCATTATAAAGCCTGATGCTGTGAAGATGTTTATTTTATGACAGAAGCCCACGCCTGATAATTGAAAGAGCTTTTTGGACTCTTCTGGGAGACAGCAACAATACAGCCCATTTTAATTACTTAATCAGGCAAGTGATTTGCTTAATTATCAAATCTTGGTGTGGGAAGTTGTGTGATTGTTTGGAAAGCAGAGGTTAACAGTGGTGCCTTTCAGCTTTTAGAAGAGAAGAGGAGGACATGAAAAAAATCATAACAAAAAGCTGCAAACGATGAAAAAAGTGGACATATTCGGACAAAAACTGCACAAAATGGAACTTAATGACCTCACCTCTTACAAACAATAGTACAGCCTACCACTCAGGCTTTTATCACACTGACTCACTCTCCTATTACTGCACACATTTGTCTAAAGAAAACTATGAAGAATCTGCTGATGCCCCTTTCTCAGCCCGTGGTGCAGACAATGCTACTCCTTTTGCCACAGCAATACGCTACTAAGTGAAATTAAATAGGGATTTTACTCAACATTTGACAAGGCTGTTTTCTTAAACTTGGGATGTGACAGGGAGAGAGAAAAAAACTATCAAAGGAGCATCATATGCTTCAGACTAAGTCCAGGGCTAAGTATTTAATGTAATGTGATGTAATAATGGCAGAGGAAAAGGACAACCCCAATCTCAAATTGCTCACACATTACAACTCTTTGAAAGCTGGAAATAAATATATATTAGCATTGTTTTTAGGTTTTTCTCCGTACATTGGCAGTATTGTAAACTGATTTTTGAAAAGAACAAATATAAAAGGTGCATTATCTTGAAGACATATAATGGAGCTTTAATATCGAACAATAATTTGACTCTTAAATAACAAAGTGAACAGCAGACTGAAGTAGATACTGAAATAACCATTCCTTGTTACATAAATGAAATTTATTTTAAATAGGGGTGCAAAGGTGCACTGGTCTAACATCAGTATTGTCTGATATCAGCCCTTTTGACATTGGCCATCTGCAAATTATGTGGGCATCAACAGATATCAGATTCAAGTTTATCTGTTGTGTCCTGGCAATTCAATGTTGGCATTAAGCACACCTAACTGCTTATTTAGAGAAGACATTTAGTCTTGGGTGGAGGATGTAATCTGTTAGAAAACTCAGATCTGTATTCATGGTCAAACATGAGAAAAGGTGTTGTGGGAGTGTTATACCAAAAGAAGTAATTAAAAAACGTTGGCATCTATATCAGCCATCAGTTGTTATTTTAAACATCAGTATTATCACTGGCACCGATTAGACTGAACAGAATTGTGTTCTCTATAGTCAAATCAAAATTGAATTGTGAGATACAGAAAAATTCACAACCTCCTACATTTAGCCAAATATACTAGGGTTCTTAAGGGAAGTTAGAATTTACAGTTTATAATTTTGTTTTGTCCATCTTTCTGGGCTGAATCCTTGCATGACAAAGATTACTTAAAACAAGATATTATCATTATTATTATTTTTGTTGTTGCTATATTATTGTCTGTTTGACAAGGCTCACTGTCCTTGCCTCACCATCACTATTAGAATAATTACTGCTTTGACAACACCCTGGTCCTAATGAAAAGGAGACTCTTATCCTGAATGCAAAGTAAAATTAAGATTTCAGAATTCAGAATTGCAGTTTTGTATTACCAATGTTGCATATAGCACAGTGTTAGAGATGGTACTATGAGCCCTTTATCTCCAACCTTGAAACTAAGACAATCTTAGGTATCTGTAGGGTGAATTTGAGCTTATCTCGAGTAAAAACTGAAAATTGCAAGACTAAATGAAAATCAGCTAGTTCTAAAAAATTACTGGTGTCTTTAAATCTTGAGCTCAGAGCTGCCCTGCATCTAGGGTGATTTTACATTAGGGTCCGGAGTCCAGATCTGAGTACATTTGACCCCAAAGTCCAGTTCATTTGATCTGTGTGTGTAAACAGCGAATTCAGTAACCTAAGTCTGCTTGCAGAGCAGATCTCAGGCATGATTCATGTGTATTTGGGCAGGGTACAAGGGAGATGTCAACGTAATCATGCCCGAGTACAGGGCATGCATCAGCAATAGAACTGTTAAGCCAACTCTCAGTATCTACTACCTCTTCAAAAACCCCTGTATGAGCTGGAAAAAAGATGTGGCGGTAAGAGGAGGGTTTTTGTTGGCTTCTTAAAATAATAAAAATATCCATGGTGGCCAGCAGAATCGTCCACACATAGCACATACAAATGTGGACCTGAGTAGTTGCCATGGTTGTCTCTTCTTTTTTCTTCTTGGCAGATTTGCCAGCCATCTACTATACCAGACAGAATACATACACATCTGTGCTTGGGTACAGAACAATGATACAGATGTAAAGGCAGGCCATCAGGGGGAGAGGGAGTGGGGAATAATCATGCTTAATGTGACAGTGCCCTTAGTGTCAACTCTGTTTTAGTACAACAAGACTGGGGACAAGCAGAGAGGAGTTAGATGATGGAGGATCTGGGGAAATTAGACTCAGTCTGTGTTAACCTGGTTCAGCATGAGCAAACAGAGGATGCGTCAGAGGCAGCCACTGCAAACATCAAACTGCTTCTCTTTTACAGAGGGCATTTTATATGGATCAAAACATTGCCTCCATGTTTTAAACATGGGGTGTTTAGTGCAAAGATTGTGTGGGTGGGTAAGCTCAGGATGTGTCAATATAGTGACATTTTGATTTTTCTTCACCACAGGGGAAAAATGAGTACAAGATAAAGGCCATGGAAGACAAGAGGAAAATAAGGGAGAGGGGGATAAAAAGCAAACAAGGAAAATACAGACTCATGCCGCGTCACAAAGAGATGAATAGAGTGACGAAGGCATTAATCTACCCAGTAGGGGCATAGAGGGAGGGAGGGAGGAAGGGCGACAAACACACACAAATACAGACAAAGAAGTTATACACAACAAATCTCAAATGTTATTGGACAGCACCATCTCATATTGGTTGCTGAGATCAAACACCTATGAAATATAATTGCTTTAAAATGCCACAGTGGTGTGTTATTGTGAACTAAAACTAACCCAGATTACATTTTCATTGCTTGGAGGAGACATCTGAATGTTTATTATTGACAAATCATGACATATGGACTGTTACATTTATCTCGAGTAAGAAAGAAAGATGTTTCCCAAAGTGAGGAAGATAAATTATGTGGGGCAAGAAGAGATGAGACAACATAAAACAGAGGAAGAGACAGAAAAGCACACAGGGAGGATGGAATGAGTGGTGGATGAAGATAAATGTGATGGTTTGGTGGGAGGAAACATGGGCAAGGAAAAAAAGACATGTTTCCAGTTCAAACAAACTGATACATAAAAAGATCTGAAACAACCCCTGCACTTACTCCTAACAGGAAGCTTGGATGAAAGATGTGAGAACGGTAGGAAAAAAGGAGGCAAATAGAAAGAAATAGGCAGAAGAAGATGCATGGTTGAAGCCGACATCTATGGTAAGTGTAGAAGATTGAGATGGAGTGATTTTGAGAAAGGATAAAAGAAGGGTAAATAAGGAAGACGAGGAGGAGTGAGGCATCAAGGGATGACATGCATGCTGAGTTTGAGAGGGAGAGAGAAAAATGACAGGCAGATTGAGGGACAATAAGAATTCACGGAGGCAGCTGATGGACAGTTGAATGTCATTTTTTTGTAAACAGCGTTGCTGAACGATGTTATTTCATCATACTGCTTCAGCTGAGAGACAAAACAAGCCAGGGATGGGGATTGAGATGAAAGGGGAGCATATGGTGTGTCACTAACTGAATCAAAGACTCCCTAACAGAACCAGTCATATCTGAGGTCATACAGTTTATAAATGTTGCAGGACACAAACACAGTCTCAAAGGCCACAGACAAGGATAGAAAATAATATGTGACACAAAAAGAGGCAGTGTCAATATCCAGCTCTCTTAATTCTGCTCACAACTGAACACACAAAGTTCAGAGGGAGATTCACATTCAGACTGACACAAGGGTGCTAACCTGTAATTTAGGTCATTTTCAACATGTTTGGTGAACCAGGTCTAATGTTCAGTATGAGATAGATAAACATATGTAATAACTTGTCTACAAGTCTCATTACATTTATTCTTTTCATCATTTCATCATTTTTCTTTCACTTCACCTTTTAATCATGAGAAAGGACGCACCAATACTACTTTTTTCCAGATTAAATAAAATACAAGTACTTAGATTTAGGTACTCACCAAATCAGATTAAGTCAAATAAGAGTACTATAAATATTACCATAACTGCTCCTAAAATGATTTTGAAAGTTATTTTAATTCATCATATGTTCTTTATCCTTCTACTTGATGTTTTATTAGTGCATTGTTTTCATTTTCTTCTACTTTCATCCTCATTGATGTTAAAATATCAACCAACTGCAAACATGACTTTAACTTTGGCTACATACTCCCATAATCAGAGACTAACATCATGCTTTAAAACAATATATAGTACAGTGTCTGAAATGTTTTATGAGTACGAGTATGAGTACTTAGACTTTGTGTCAGCATTGACACCCATGACTGGTATCACTACCTAATAGTGATGGGTTACATATCAGGTATGTACAAAACCTTAAAACAGGGGGTAATATTGCAAACACTGACAGGGACAACAAAAACAACAGACTTATTTACTTTGGTTGAAACCTTGAACAAGTCCCTTTCCTGAACAATTGAGCTAATTTGGGCTCTAAAACAAATGCACTGGCTCATTCAATGACATGAAAACATAATTTAATGCTAATTCAAGGACTTTTAATTCATTAAAAAAACAGACTTAAATGCCACTTTGACATAAAAAGAAAACAAGATCATCAGATTGATTGATTCTGTAAAACGGTTTAATTGGCTGCCACTATTTTCAGCCATAAGACAGGACAGTTTTTTCACAAGGGTAGCCAAAATCTACACACAGTGAAGGTTCCTATATAGTAGGTCTGGATGATGACAGGAGATATCAAATTTTTACCACCAAAACTTTTCAGTGATTTTCAATACATTTCTACTTTTATAAAAGAAAGAACAAAGAGAGAAAATTTTTGCCTTTATTTTATCCATAACATTCAGAAAAAGTAAACTGAATTCCCTTTTGGTAGTGGTGTAAAGATAAACCGATCTAAATCACACAATTGATCTTGTATGCACGCACCAACTTCAAAGTTAGAAATCAGTTCACTGGAGCTCTGCTGCTTGTTCTCCAAGGACAGTCTGCCAGACCTCGGCTCAGCATCTTCAATCTTTGACCTTTGACTCTTACACAAGAGTTGTGTTAGTCATAGGTAGGTGCTTGTTAGGTAGCTAGGTGTGTTATACATAGATATAAAAAAAAAAAAAAGTAATTCATGGGACACGCCGGTAGTCGAGTGGTTAAGGCGTGCACCACATATGCAGGCGACCCGGCCCGTGGCACTATTTCCTGCATGTCTCTCCCCGCTCTCTTCCCTGTTTCTGACTCTATCCACTGTCCTCTCTCTAATAAAGGCACGAAAAAGCCCAAAAATAAATCTTTCAAGAAAAATGTAATTCATAAACATAATGTCTAAATTCTGCACAGGAGGCCTGGGATTTTGTCTATTATAGATAAAGTCAAAGACTCTATTTTGAAATTATGCAGTTTCCCCCCTTTTTTAATATATGTAAAGCAAAAAGTTACCAGGCATAAACAGTGTGTAAGCACAGTAAAAAATAACAATATCAAAAATTCCAAGTGTAGTTTTATTTTCTGTGTAATCAGTCAGTGTCCCCTGACTGAATTTTTCTCCCGTCTCCAAACTAGGACCATGGATAATCTGTACTGTAGGATACAAGCACAGAGAAAACCAATATCGTCAACTATTCTATCAGTCATGATGGTGACTTTATGTGGAAAAAGAAAATAAAATGCTCAGATGGCAGAGATACCGAGTGGACCACACAGTTGTATTCTGTAGGGGAAACTCTATGTAGACAGACAATCACCACCACTATTTACTGCACGTCTATTCTAATGTATGTGTGTTTACGTCTCAGTCAAGGAGCTGCATTCTATTGTCAGTTTTTCTCTTCCATCCATGTCCAGGGAGATTAGCCACAGTTCCATGGTTGTAAACTTCTTGATTATATTACGCACAGTGGACAAAGGAATTTCAAGATTTCTGGAGATGGTCTTGTAACCTTGAGATTGTTCATATTTTTCCACAACTTCGCTTCTTAAGTCCTCAGACAATTCTGGGCTCCTCTTTCTCTCCTCCATGCTTGGTGTGACACACACAGGCACACAACACAAAGGTTGAGTCAACTTTTATACATTCTAACTGGTTTCAGATGTGGTTTGTATATTGCCAGTATGTTACTTGCCAAAGGTGAGTTTAAATGAGCATCACATGCTTGAAATAAAATGATTTACCCACAGTTTAAAAAGGGTGCCAATAATTTTGTCCGGCCCATTTTTGAGTTTTGTGTAAAATGATGTCAATTTTGGCTTTTTTTTTTTTGGCTTTTTTGTGTTGTTCCAATGCACATAAATTAAATGAACATGTGTATACCAAAAATATTTGTAACTGCAACAATATCTGGGAGAAATGGTGTATTTTCTGGAAAAATTCCAGGGGTGTCAATACTTTTGTCCGTGACTGTACCACCAATCTTATTCTTGATAAGGCACTCACAAACATTAAACTGGAATTTAAGGACAGATGAAAGCTATATTTGCCCAGGAATATATTTAGCCTCAAGTCATAAAGCAGCAGCCAGCTGCATTCACCCTTTTCCTTCTTGCTGCCAAGCACTACACCCGAGTGGGAGAAATCTGTGGGAGTGACCTTTGGTGAAGCAAAACACTTCATTCCCTGTCTGAGTGTTTAAAGGTTTTATGTTAAGGTCAAGAGCAAGAGACTCATATCAGCTGGGTCCCACTGGCACAGGATGGGAAAACGCAGTGCACACTCAGAAACAATGGCCTGGAGGATAGAATCATGAAACACGAGACGTGATGTCCCGTGTTTCATGATTCTATCAAAACCTAAAAATCCCCTAGTGTAATATTAATTTTCTATTATTTATCAAAAAACAGATAATGTTGGATGCAGAGGCACCTTTTCCCTTTATTATTTACATAATAACATGGAAGATATTCTGGATCCAGCTACATATTGATGACACTTTGATGCTGTTCTTTGTCATTATAGATTAAATATTTCTTGGTTTTGGAGAATTTGTCAATGTTTTCCAGACAAAATTACCCTCATTTCTGCACAATTAACTGATAGAAACATATTTCAACACTAGACTGCAGCATTTCCATTTCTTAACATTTTGACTACATTTATCTGATATTGTTATTGTGAAGCATCAACTGACAGCACTGTTATGTTGAAACAGGGGTTCTCATGTTCAGCAGATATGACAGAGTATGATAAATCTTAAATATAAACGGCAGACAGTCCAAGTGTAATTCCCCATCATGGATAATGAAGTATTCAACCGTCATCTTTTCACACACTACATGGTGCTTCACAGCACCTTTGGATGCCACAGTGCAGCTCTTTTCTCTTTTACTTTGGCTAGATTAAAAAGCACATAGTGACATTCTTCAAAGCTTCAAGATGGTCTCCAAGAGAGATGATGAACAATGGGAACTGGAGTGCCAGGAGAGAAGCTATGGAGTAAGAAGGAGTAAAAAAAATGAGAGAAAGAAGGAAGACTGAAATCCTCTCTTTTAAAGGATTGTCCTCTGGAACAACTGTGACATTTCAAAAGGCCAGACATCCTGAAAGGCATCGACTCTTCCTCCATTAGAGTAGGGCACTTCATGATTACACATATCAATAACATCTGAGCACAGGCCCTGTGTGCTATATAATACCATGTACTGTGTATGTTTATGTGGCTGTGCATATGTGTGTGTCTGTCTGTGTGTAAAAGAGATCGAAGGATGTCAGTGCTTTGGCTCCAGTGTCTTCCTTTTAAGGATGTGCTGGTAAATAAGTCAACTGACATAACCGGATTGAAGAGGACAAACAGGGTGTGTCTTTACTGGCATTTGGTATTTCTGGGAAATGTATAGATAAATCATTTTAGGTTACATGTTCAGATGTGTCTGTGAACTTAGGTTTGAAAGATAATTTGAAACCATAATATCTAACACACAAATAAACTAACTCGAGTAGTAATATAACCTAATATAATTGCACAAAATTGAGTAAACTGTTATTCCACTTGTTTTTGACAGATGGGAAAAGTGTTAAAGAGATTATTACAATTTCTGGTGCATATAGACCAACCAAAAGTGGGTGACTTTGCACACTGGGAGCGTGTCTAGAGATGCAATGCAGCACAGCCCTGAGTAGCTTGAGACAAGAGGGCGCAGGATTACAGGACAACTACAAGTTCCCATGCAAATAGTTTGTCAACAGTGGATTATTTTTCCTTTTTGGGTCTGATCTGCTGTACTCTTTGACATAATGTCATAACTGCTTCCGCCATGGGTGAGTACATTATGAATTTAAAATGTTAATATTTGCTACAAAGGGTGTGTGGTTTTATTTAAAATTCTGTGGTTTTCCACCTCAAAAGTTAACTTTTCCTCATCAATGGCACTATAGTAGCTCTGTGACCCACTGACCCTCCGATGACCTTTTGCTTGTGCTGCCAGATGAGATGTGATGTTGATAGAGTGAAAATTTCCAATTGGGGGTCTGTGCCTTGTGTTGTATTTTAAAGATGATACTTTACGTTCTCCTGGCTGTTTGGATCCATCTACGTGGACTGACGTGGTTTGGCAGAGGCCAGCACTTAAAATCTATCTCCAACGAAGTGGAGCAGAGTTGTACTACTGGGACATGCCAGAGTTGAAGGAGCAGTGGAACTGCGTCCCTTTGAGTGTGCGCTCACACAACACCTGAACTGAATTATGTGAATGATACATTAGCTCGAGTCCATTGAGGAGGGAGAAGGAAACAGCAAAGCACTTGGATTTGTTTGACAAAAGAACAAGAATGCAACAGTAAACATACCAACACAAGGGGCTAAAGAACCCCAGAGCCAGAACAATGTTAAATCACTGTGTAATGCCCACTAGTACAAAGTAGCCAAAACTCAATTTTCAATTGTCTCAACTTATCTAAACTACAAAAGCTGTGATAAATAGGCTTGTAGTAACATATATGGGAAAGGAAATGTAGCATTGTACTTCATATATTTTTCTGCAGGGTGCTGCTTTGTTATGATTTTCACACCATTGCTGTCACTTTTTACTGATTAAAGAGCAGAAAAGAGAGGTCTTGATTCTGAGGCCTTGCCTCAGAATCAAATACAGCTGTAATCCTCTGTTGTTCTGTTGACATCTGTGCAGTGCCATGTAGCCTAAATCATAAGCGCAAGCCTGTGTGTGTGTGTGTGTGTGTGTGTGTGTGTGTGGGGGGGGGGGGGGGATCAGGTTGGGAGGGGGTTTCTTGATGTTAAAAATCTCAAATCTGATGTTCGCCAAAAAAAATGACCATCAATGTGGGAATATGTAAGGGTTAGCATTATATTATTATATTATTATATTTTTATTGACAATTAAGTAACAGAAGATCTCAGGTGACAAGGAGTAATGCAGATGTAATGTAACTAGTGTTGTAACTAGTTAGTTTTAGCTGTGAGTAACTAAGTACTGTAACCAGTTACTTTTTTAGTCACTATTAATGAGTAACAGATTTTTTTCTAACTACCCGAACACTGTGTGTAATAAGCATTAGGGGTGTTGAAATTAGGGCTGGGATTTTAGAGTAGTTTCAGGACTTGAGTATTCGCTAGAGGTGGGACAAAAAAATAATTTCTTAGATGCATCGTGATTCAGAGGTGGAAGATTCTGAATCGATTAATCAATGTCCAATAATCAATAATCTACATTTTAAGTGCCATTTAAAGGTCGGAACAAAGGGCAGAACTGTTATTTGCAATGTGTTTTCACACGGACACTTTAAAGGGAGCACATAACAAAGAAGCATGGGTGACCAGGAGATCAGACCTGCTCTGTGTGGTTTTAAATTTACTATTTGGAAGCACCTCGGCTTCTATAACATTGACGGTGTAATTGGATTGGACAGGAGCCACGCCGTATGTAAGCTCTGTCACGCCAAATAGAAATACTTTGGGAACACAACTAAGATTAGAAGCCATGTAGTTCACTTCCACCTGGAGGAGGGAAAACCGCCTCAGCTGCTGTTGCTAAAAGTGCCTCTGCTAACCAGAGAGCAGTCGAACATATCCTTACAAAGCTCCAAACCTCCTCAGGAAAAGTGAAGCAAATCAACAAGACCGACCAACATTTATTGACAAGGATTTACGCTGTACTCAGTCTAGAAGAACCAGGGCTTTCGAGCACTGCTGCATACATTGGAGCACAGCCATCCCAACGCTTTACAACAAAACCAAAACAGGCCATGGCATCGCTGATGTAAGCGGGTAGGATAGCAGAAGCATGTGATGCGTGGACAATTGCCACTAAATCTTAAGTAATGATAACCACGCATTTTATCTCTGATGACTGGAAGCTAATGTCATACATGCCCCAAACAAGAGCAATGAATCAGAGATGAGCTGCACAGCCCACGTTTGCAAGGGCTAAGGAGGAAGTAAACAAGTATTGTAGCACACTTGCATTTGAACATTTAGATCCACTTGTTCTTACACAAGAACTTGCAAATTTGCCCTTCAGTCACTCAGAGCGAACATGCTTAACATTTGCTGTAGGTTTTTTTTTTTTAAGTTCCTGTAGCCATAAACCTCACAAGCTATTTTGGAAGAACATTATTCTTGTTCTCTTTTTCAGAGTATTGTTAGTCTTATTTATTTGTGACTAATGGCAATCTTTAGTTAAGCTAGTGTTAGTTATTACAACATAGGTTTGAAATAGGGCTGGACAATTAATCCCAAATTAGATTAAATCACAATATAGCCTGCTGTAATTTTCAAATCGCAGAGGGTACAATATTTCTTTAACCTGAAATTTGTGTCAAAATACCAGTTTATGTTGTTTTGCAGCAGAGACATTATGCATTATATATCATGCAATCACTCTAGCGGCATATCTTAAAAATAATGTACAAAAAAAATCCTATTTTCTTCATTTTTGTATGTTTTTCTTGTTAAATATGAAAATTCCATAAAAAATATCATTCCCTTTAATACAACAAAGCATATTCAATTTGCAAAATAAGTCAAAATCATCACAATTAGATATTTTTCACAATTTTTCAGCCCTAGTTTAATTTAATATTGTGTTGGTTATAGTTCACAATGAATTGTTGCTTGATTTTTGTTGGAAAATACATGGGATGAGGAACTTAAGAAGTAATTGTATATTAAATCGCAATTTGCAGTACTGGTTAAAAAAAATTGCAATTAGATCATTTTCTCACATCGTACAGCTCTAGTTTGAAAGCACTGTTTTAAATATTGCTACATAATTTCATATTGCATTGTTTTGTATAAATTGGAAGTTTTTGTTTTGGTATAGCAAAATATTTTTGTATTGTCTGAATGCTTTACTACTCTTTGCACGTAACAGCAAGACATAGACTAACATCTGTTTGTCTGTAAAAAAGGACATTTTTTGTTTGTAATTCAGGTTATGTTACAAGAAAAGGAGGCATCAACTTTTAATTCAATGCAGTTGTAACTTTCCAGTTTACACAAGTCTTCCATTAGTTTAATAAAAGATAATGGAAGTAAATATATCTCTTTTTCTCCAACTACAAATGTTTTGTCTTTATAAAGTCAGAGGACACAGTGTGAACAGCAGATATGTTGTTAAAAAAACATGAGTCAAAATACATCAATAATTGATTTAGAATCGAAAAGTAGCCCTCTGAATCATAATCGAATTGTGAGTGCCTAAAGTTTTACCACCCCTAGTTGTTGCATATAAAACACACACACACACACACACACACACACACACACACACACACACACACACACACACACACACACCCCCCCCACACACACACACAGAGGGCTGCCTGTGGCCCACTATGTGATAATTAATCAAATCATTAACAGGATAATTATGACCAAATCAAAATGTGACACCACTGATGATGCACAGCCCCAATAGAGGTGTTGAAGTTGAAGCATATGAAAGAATAACGCCAGGGAAAAATTGTATTTTCTAAGTAAACATTTATGGAACATCATCATTAATGTAAGAGACTTGGATGCAGCTCCTGAGAACCTCCCTGAAGGCAATCAATAAGACAGCTGCACCCTGTATCTGTGCAACTAGCCTTTTTATGAAATTCAATTTAGTAACACTCACAGAACATATTCAAATTTATTTGAGGCAATGCACACAGTAGTTTTAAGACTGTTAAAAACGATCTAAATAATTTCTATTTAGTTTACCCTTATTTCCACATCAGATTGGGACAGCTTCAGGCAATTTCAAACAATGCCATGGACAATTAGCCCAAGTGTTTCTGTTGAATTCTGTTAAATAGGGCAGGAGTGCTGAACTGCCAAAGCAAAGTCACATGGCGAGGATATGATGCTGGTGGCCTAATGGGAAACATGCTGCTGCCACACAGTCCTTAATTACAGGCAAAATCCTCTGACAGGCCCCTGTGTGACCTGGTTAATTCTCTACAGCAGACACACACACACACACATAGACACACACAGTTAATAGGCTACACTCTGCTAAAATACTTGACTGACAGACAAAATCAATATAATTAGCCTACATGATAGAAGCTCCGTTGCAAGACAATCTGTATTAATTATAGAAAAATCTATCAAGCTCTCTCTCTGAACCTCTCAGTCCTCCATCGTGTGCTCATCCTCTCCTTTCTTTCAAGTCTAATTTATGATTCAAAGGAAACCATTAGCACAGAGCCACACAGAGGCTGGCACTGACACAGGGGGTGCAGATACACACAGCCATGTGCAGCCACAAGAATGGGAGTACAAAGTAGGTGTTGCTGACTGCACACAGGCCACGGAGGCTGGCAGAGTGAGAGTATGTCACCTGATGCTTTCTTGTACACATACACAAAAATATAGGCACCCAAACCAGCATGACAGCTCCACAGGAAGTCACAAGTTAACACTGCCATCTAAATAAAGGCTTTGTTTTTACTTAAAATTTCAATAGTCATACTGATCTTTGGTCTATTAGGCTGTTACAAATTTAATTTGTCTGGCCACAGTTTCAAAAACGGTTTAAAAACTAGATAAGACACAATGTAATAGATGAAGGAAAAATTGGCGACATCATTCGTGTTTTATTTTCAGCTCCTCTAACAGGTCATAAATGTGACAACTTGGCATTGCTCTTTCAGAGTATCTGAAACAGCTGTTAAATGACAGTCAAGTGGACAGGCAATAAAACACTTATAAATATGTCACTGATCACCTGAGATAATTAATGATGATGATGTGTATCCATAACATGGCTGTGAAGATTTAAATCTATGATAAAGCTTAAGTTTAAATTTTTTGGTTGGCTAACATTAATCACTCTGGAGTGTTAAGAGATAGATTGTAAGTACATCCAAAGAGGCTTCCTCTCCATTCACCTTAAACGAATGTAGCCTTGGCCAAGAGGAGTCGATGTTATCAGGCGGTATCCACCGTTCATTGGGTGCTTCAACCCTGACCGCAACACCCTCCGGGTGGTGGGTCGGCAGTGGTGGCCAAGTCACTGCCCATCTCCTCCTCCTGTCTTCCAGCTAAGCTCCTCTCTCCTGTTCCATAGCCAGCAAGAGGCTCTTTCTGCTGCCTCCCCCATCCTGCGAGCTGCTGTCTTCCTCTCCTTCCTCAACATTCCAATGGCTGTGAGCATTATCCATACCGACTGGGCAGGGAATTCTCTACAGCCGACCTTGACTGGGAACAGCCACGCCTGCCATCCTTTCTCCCTGCAGTCTTGTAGAAGGTCTTGGTATTTGGTGTTCTTTCTTTCTAATGTCTGTTCCCACCCCTCCTCCCAAGGGACTGTAAGTTCGATGAGGACGATTTTCTTTGCCTCTTCAGACCAGAGTACAACATCTGGCCTCAGGGTTGTTTGGACAATCTGGGGGAACTGCAGTCTTCCTCCCAGATCAACTTTCATTTCCCATGATTGGGCCTTCTGCAGCAGACTATATCTTGTTGTTGCTGTGGTTGGTGGTTTCTCCCCCTCTCTTACAAACTGGATTGATGTTGCTTTACGAGGTGTTTGGCGTTTCTTCTTTCTCTCCTGCTCTAAGGTGTTTGCAAGTGTCATGAGCACTTTGTCATGGCGCCACCTGTACCTTCCTTGGGTGAGTGCAGTTTTACACCCGGACAGGATGTGTGACATGGTGCCTCTTTCCCCACACAACTTGCATGATGGGTCCTCCCTCAAGCCCCATTTGTGAAAGTTTACTGGGGTCAGGAGTGTGTCATACACCGATCTTAGCAGGAAAGAGATGAGAACGGCTCCAGTCTCCATAGGTCTGCCCAGGTGATTTTCTTCTTAGGGAGGTTCCATTTGGTCCAGGCTCCTTGGGAGGCTAGCTTCACTGCTCTTGACCTATGAGTTTCCTCCTCCAGTTCCTTACTTCCTCTTGGATCATGGCTCTTCTGTCACTGATTCCTGCCTTTTCCCATTGTTGGAAGTGGGAGGTTCCAAGGCCCTGTCTTCCTGTGCATGGTGCTCCAATAATGTCGCGTAGCTTCAGCATGATTTTTGCTTGTGCAACAGATGAGTCAGCTGCCCACTTGCTGATCTGGTGCTGACACTTGTATGTCTGACAATTTTATCCTGGGAGTCTCTGTATGTCATTACGACTCTGCACTTTGCAACCTTAAACTCCTCTACCACAGAAGATAGAGGGAGTTGAAGTTGCCCTGACCTTATGAAGAGGCCGACTGCAGTGAAGCTTGGAGGGATTCCCAACCACTTACTGAGGTATTTTTTAATCTTTCTCTCAGCTCCATCTATGCTTGTCATCGGAACTTCATAAACATACAGCAGCCACGTGAGTCTTGTCAACAGTCCTTGTTGGTAAAGCCATGCTTAGAACTTCCATGGGAGCCCTGATTTTTCAATCCTCCTCCTCAGCCATTCCTCTGTCTGCTTTTCTGTACTGGCGATGTTGTTTCTATCAGTAAGTGAATCATCAAACCACTTCCCGAGACACTTGATTGGATTCCCTTCTGTTGATGGAATCACTTGCCCTTGCACATGCAGCGTGAACTTGTTGGTCAGTTTACCATCCCTGATCACCAGGCTCCTGGATTTCTTTGCCTTAAACTTCATTCTGTCCCACGTTGCCATGTGGTCCAGAACACTTAGCACCCATTTTGCCTCTACATGGGTTGTGGTTGTCACAGTCAGGTAATCCATGTAACCTCTTATTGGCAGTTGTCAGATGCCCGAATCCATTTTTGGACCCCAGGCTTCTTTCCACGCAGCTGTTAGTAAGAGGTTCATCCCCATTATGAAGAGGATGGGGGAGACTGTGCAGCCAGTTACGATCCCTTAGATATACCCTTAAATATATACAGTATTACCCAATTATTCTCAGAGACAAATCTTTGAATTGCATACTCTAACAATTTTATATCTGTGCACAGAAAAGGTGTGAGATGTTTCCTGAAGTTGAAGTTAAGTCAAGTAACTGTGAGTTGTCAAGTCAAGGTTATCCTATAACTGCTTTATTTAAGAGTATATCATTGTTAAGATTATGATTCTATTCAGTTGTCTTTTCTTGAGCTAAGTTAATCTAAAAGGCAGACTAAGCTTTATGCATCCTGACATGGTGAAGTGTAAGGCAAGATTGCTTTCAGTTCACACATCAAAATACCTACAGTACATGACATTTACATTAAAATGCCACAGCTGCTAATGATGCAAGTTAACCTTGAACATTATGACTCAACTCTCTCAAACGTGATCCTTAATCATGAACAGTCAGTTCTTGAATTACCACTGCCACCAGGTGACAGACTGAATCTCATAGTGAATAAGGACCATACTATGCCAAGTCAAATAACGGGAAATAAGATGAAAAGGCTTGCTACCTTTCTAATCCTGGGGTCCATATGAATGTAAATGTGGGGGAAGTGAACTCATTTCTCAGCTCTCATATCTACAGGATAAGGGGAGCAGCTTTTTCAAAAGAGTTTTTTAATAAAGGAAAACCTTGACGAATTTTCTGAAACATTTCAGGTCTTTCTTTTCAACTTCTCTCCAAACAACTACAATGTTGCTTGCCAGATATACATTTTCTCTCAAGCAGCAGCAGAGAAAGTTGTGTGGTTCAAATGAATCTGTGTAAAAGTGTTGCAGTCAGAGACAAGAGTAAGTATGACATTGGTATTCTGTGGAGACTGAACAAGATGTTATCTGTACAATCACAAGGCTAAAGTCTCTCAGAGGGCTGGAAATGGATCACAGGACCAATTCCATTACAATTTTGACAGTCGTTGGTGGAAACAAGATTTATCTACAGTTTCTGGCTGGCACACCCTTAGACAGCTTTGTCTATTTTTTAACACTGTACTCTCAGTCCCTGACAAAGATGTACAGTGCTTAACAAATTTATTAGACCACCTGTCATATTTATCTCAAAGACCATCCAGCATCATGAAGTGCTTTTATGCAGACTTTTTCATTTTCAGTGAGCTCTCCACGTTTTACCATTTTGAACAGGAATGGGGAATTTCAAACTGAATTCACCCAAATTTGAGCCGGCTCACTGGGCTTCTCTGAGATGTCAGAAATTAATCAAACATAACATTCAACCACTAAAACTCATTTTCCTGTTCAGAAATGCTAGTAAATAACTATAATTTGACAGAGTAATCAAGAAATAATAATGTGCTTTACTATTTTTTTCAGTTGTTTTGTAAATCAGTCAATTTGAAAATTCATGCTTAACAGTAATAATTATATTTTAGCATTAAAAAAATAATTTTGGTTAAAGAGCTTCTACATATTGGTGTATTAACCATTGTAGAAACATAAAAAAAATGATTTTGGTAATTACCAATGCTGTTGACTTAGGGCAGCTGTGGCATAAACCTTACTTTGGTTAAGGTTAGGGCGGTCTAACAAATTTGTTAAGCACTGTATGTGATCGAATCACAGATGAGAAAAGGCTGATTTAGACTTGGAAAGGCAAATTCTCAAGAAGAATATTGTATAGAACTCATGGAGAGGAAAAGAGGAGCACTTGACAGATAACGGTCCCTTAAGGAAAATTAAGAGGACTTGAATGTAATTGAAATGTGGTTTGTAAAACATGGTATACTACATGGTCCAAAGGAAAAGTTATTTACAGATGCTTAAAATGGACATAATCAATGGAGAGTGGGTTCATTAAAAATGTTTGAATGGGAACAGAGATAAAGACAGTCTTTGGTCATAGCATCAGGTGCTATGAGAAACATTCATGTGGGGAATAAAAAGAAAGGATCGTCCACCATTTTATTGAACCTGGATGAATGAATGTTAAAATTATAAAATGACTGTCAGGTGACCTGAGGATGGGTCTGTATAGGAACTGATTCCCTCTTTTATTCACAACACACCTGCCCCCACAAACCTGTGTGGGCAGGTGTGCCGGGCTTGCAGGCCATGCATACTAGTATTTCTGCCTGCTGTGGTGAGAAGATCAAGAGGGAGCTGGTGCGGACATGAGCCCAACTGTCACCAATTTTAACAACGTTTCCCACCGGTTAGTCAGTTTGCACCATATGGTACGCATTACAGGTGTCAAAGTTGTTGCGAGAATTTAATAAATTGTGCACAATTGCTACAATCATGCACCGAAATTCAGCGCTTGTTTAACTATCTTGAACGAAAAACAAGGGGGACATTGAGTCATACACAACTTTAGTGGATAAGCCAGTTGCATTGGAGAGTCAAAGCATCCCTGCACACATGTGATCCCAGCTCTGGCATAGGGAGGAGGAGGTGGGGCCCCTGGTCAGTGAGCGTGTGGGTTTGCTCAGCTCTGCTTATAAAGTCAGAAGGAACAAGCAGAAAACCGGTATTAAGAAATGACATGCGTAAGTGTAAACAGGATAAATAACAAAGGACTATGTAGTTTTTTCAATAAAGGGACCTGCTCTACAGGAAAGGTATCCTTAAATGACTTCTGTTGTGATCTGGTGCTATATAAAAAATACAATTAAATAAAAACCACTCTACCTTCAAAGGCTATGGGGGGTGCAGTTGGGAGGGGCACCCCCCTAATATAATGATAAGGGAAACACTACACTCACACAACAACTAACCCTTCCCCCTCCACCCTTTACTATTACATACAAAACACCTTTCTGTCACAAAAAGCTTTCATTGTTGCTCTTTGCGCTTGTTTTTATAAAGAAATGTCCAGTTTCTGACAAAAGTGCAGCTGTGGCTACTTTTGAGCTAATCGCTCCACTAGCAGCCATTGTATACAAGCATTCACACAACAAGTAACCCTTTCCCCCTATCACATACTCATGCCTAAGCAGGTCAGTAGAAGAGTGAAAACATCTTTCCCAACATGAAAAGCTTTCAGGGTTGTTTTTATTCTTTAATTCATACAGAGATGCAAAGGATGCAATTCTTAAGCAATATCTGAAGTATATCTAGCAGTGGAAGCAGCCATCAGAGGGCTTTCAGTACAAGCAAACCATGCCTATAGTGCAACTCTGTATGTATGGCTTTATTTACCACAGTGGAGGTAGCCATTACCGACGGCTTTCAGTACAACTAAACCAATTTCTGTAGGGTTTGACTCTGAAAGTAGGAGCACTCACTCACTCAGTCAGACATAGACAGAGTCATCTGTAGGGCTGACCTTAGAAGTCAGCCAAAAACTTGGCAGAGTGTCATTATTTTAAGAGTTAAAGATACTAAAATATCACAAAAAACCTGCAATGTGACAGAAAAAAAGGGGGAATGGCTAAAATTGGTATTAATCCTCTGTATATCTAAACTGTTTTTGCAATATGAAATGACATTTAAATCAATAGTTGCTGAATTATTGGAGTTAAGTTTATAAACCTAACTGTCACAGGTACCTTATCATCTGAATACATGGTAAATAACTAATAACAAGAAGACTCCACTGGATGTGATCCATCACAACTGTTTGAATGCTTTCAAAAGTCTACAGTTTGTTTAATGAGTCAACTGCTGACAGTGTTGAGTATTTGCTGGAAAACAGTGTAAAGAAAAGCTCTCTGTTCTTAGCCAAGCTCATACTTGCGCATACATTTTCGAGTAGGGGTGTGACGAAACACCTATCTCACAAGACTAGACATGATTTAGGCCCAAGAGACGTGAGATGAGACGAAATTTTACCCTTTTTTTAATCCTGGGAAAAAAAATACATGGGTGGACAGTATGTCCTTTATACAAGTGAAAGTCATAATAGAAACGTGTTCAGTTCTATTAAAAAATGTTTAAACTAACTCCTGTTGTACTGAATAGGCTATCAATGCTTCCAAAGAGTATGTCTTGTCTAACTCTGACGCAAACTGTTCATTTTAATGCACTTCAAATCAAACCTTTCATTTTAACAGTCTACAAAATCTTTAATTTACTTCACTATGTACTCATCGCTACACTTACAATAACTATTTTAATATATTTCATTATATATAATAAAAGCATTCAGATTATGTTGGAAGTACTTTAAGCACTGTTTACAACAGACTGAAATCTAAAGAGCTGCATCAGTAAAATCAAACTATTTCTTATTCTCTTTAAGGACATCCATATTTGAAACCCTCAAAAGAAATATTTCTGTCAGTAACATGTTTGTTGTAATTTAGAGAAATAGATTATTTCATCGTTTTGTGGTCTTTTTTCTCATATGAGCTTTGACAGTGTTGGACACGATGCACAGATGAGCGTTTACGTTAATGTGTGTGCGTTGGTGAGCGAGTGTGTGTCTCTGCTATGTCTGCTGTCAGACAACAAACATGACGCGTTTAATTAGTGCTATAACTTCGTTTTTTGGAGCTAACAGTGGACTCTACGGCGTTCAGAGTTTGTTTTGCTAAGTTTACCGCTGCAGTCTACAACGGCCTGTTGCGCTACTCATGTTAAGTCCCTGAAACAACAGCTGATGGATGAGAGACTGACAGACGGTGAGACGGAGGGGACCATGACGAAAGAGTGACTCAAAGTTACAAAGTCACAAATACCAGCACTATGAGCGAGTCTGTGCACATACATAGACTAAATAAAGGCTGTATTCTCCTCATGGAGACTGTAGCATTTCATCATTTCACACCGCTATGATGAACTTATTATGCATAGGCATAGGATCATGTGTGGCCCCAAGTAGCACACCTGGAGGAGGGGATGGGGGTTGGAGCGGTCATCTTGATGGATCACAGATCTGCTTTGTTTCTTCATTTGCTCTCTCATCTACAGTTTCAAGTGTCCAGGGCATCTTTGTGAGCTTTTATACCTTCCAGTTTGGTACTGTTTTCTGTAAGGAGAGCTGCTGCTCCAAGTGTCTGCACAATATTGATCTTGCGAGATTGAATTTTCCGCGACGAGAAATCTTGTGATTTAATCTCGTGAGATCTCATGGCAAAAGATCTCGTTACACCCCTATTTTCAAGCAACAATATCTGTTAAAAGAGTTGCTATGACTTGCCAAGACATGTGAGTGCCGTGTTTGCTTTAATGCACTCAAGACTGTGAAACACAGTCACTTTTTCAGTAACAATGTAAGTCAGCTCATTTTTTCAGGGAGTCTCACTGGTCAGCTCAAAAAGATGAACATTTATGACACTGTGAAAAGGTTTTCCTGAGTAATTTAAGCTTTAGGGAGACTGTTCACTTATTTAAACTGGGTCAGGCTCCTGCTTGGCAATTTTGCCTTACAACAGCTTTGGGAGCTATCCATATGAGATCTCATGAAAAGGTGAAGCTGTTTTCTACCACCTTTTAATGGTGGCTGCAGGGTTAGACATGCCTGCCTGCTAGGAGCAATATTTCTAAAATATATATACCCATCCCTCAGAATTTTCTTGTCAACCTAAGATCACGCAGAAAAGTAGGGTACATAATATAATACATCTCTAGAGGGGTCCCACACAGTCAAACAAAGCAAGCACCATGCTTCCGCTGGCACCTTAGGAAAAAAAACATTACACATTATAGCTTTAGCTCCATTTGACAAATATAACTACATCTTTCATCATCAGACAATTTGAAATACATACTGCTCAATTTTTACTATTTTCCAAGGGCTTTCTTGCCTCTGGACCAGAAAAACATAATCTAGGAACATCCTTTCAGCAAAGTAGTTTGCAATACTGAGAGAAGTATTAGGCAAAATAATCTATGTAATGCTTTGTCTTAGACATGTAAAACAGTGATCAAAAGTTCAGCCATCACCATCTCTGCACATGACCTAACACTACAGTAAAGTTCCCCCATTAAAATTGTTTTTCAATTTTTTTCAATTTCAATTTTTGTATTTGGCTTTTTTTTTGTGATCAATTTTTTTGTTATTTTTAAGAAAGTTCATAATAAGGATGTACATAGTGTTGTGTCGCATAAGAAGCCAGTATACAGAGGAGAGATATTACTTGCATACACATACAGCAATCTTGAACAGAGGATAAATAATAGGCGAAGAGAAAGCACAAAAAAATCAGATCTCTGTTCTCATTCATAATAACACAAGTATACATAAAAGGAAATTAAAATAAAATACACTACATCCAGCCCATACCCACTGATAGGGGTGGGCGATATATTGCGCATACTTGATGTATCATGGCTTTTGCCACTGACGGTATATAAAATGACTATATCACCAACATCAGAGTACAAATTATGCAGAAGTTTTGAGCCTTCAGCGTACATTCCTCGCTGAAGTTTCACTTTTCCCTTTGTCCCTGAATGCATCTCTATCAGCAGAGAGGTCATTCTCCCACCCATCCAAAAAACCCTCCTCTGCACATGCACGTTTTTATATCAGCCGAGGAGAGAGGAGGTAAACACTATGGGTAAACAGAGCAGCACGGTGAGTTAGCGGCTAGTTATCTGCATTCAGAGACAGACAACAAGAAACAGCGCTGGGTCTGTCATCTGCCAAGGGTTGAGACACGAGCCATGAGCCCAGTGTTGTTGAAAAACCAGGATTTAAAACTTTCATAAAGACACTTAATCCAGAATACATGATTTGCCTGGGCATGAGCATTGTGCTGAAAACTCCCTGCCAGAGTCATACATGCCAGAGAGGTGTGGGCCCAGCAGCACACATGATCCGCTTCTCCACAACTACGGGGCCTTATCTCAGCCTAACTGCTCAAAACGCCGACAAAGAGGAGTTAAAATGTTCCTGCCTCCAGACAAGCTCCCCCCCCCCCGATCACACAGGAGAGCTTCTTGAACAAGATCTGAAGATGCTCCCATGTTATGAAATTGTCAGAAACTGGTCCAGCATTGAGCATAAAGTCCTTTTCAAAATAAAACAGTGTGCTAAATTTGACTTTATATTGATTTTTACCCTTTCTGCATACAATTGTATTAAAAATCCAATAGAACAGTCTGATTTAATCACCAAACTGGTGTCATTTGGAGCTGAATTAAACATTATACATCCACTTAGAGGACACTTCAAAGTATCGCGATGTATATCGTGTATCAGTATATAGTAAAAATATATTGGAATATCAATTTTAGGCCATATCTCCCAGCTCTACCCACTGACCAACCTGTCAAAAATACACACCCACCCACCCCACCTCAAGGGCCCCAAGGATGGACCAAGAAAGTAATAAAGCTGTAGTCTCAAAATCTATATGGGGGAAAAGAAGGCAAGAAAGAAACTCTCAACTCTCCAAAGAGTGAAAAGGGAAGACAGACTAGGTGTCTCAAACTTTCAGTTGTACTATTGGGCTTTTGTTTTACACCCTCTCTCTAAATAGTTAGCAGGTGCTTTGCTTTTACAGCACACTACGACACAGAGCAATGCACCACAGCCATTGTCTGGCAATATCATTCTCAATATCAGTTTTGGCAACAATGGGTTTGTAAATGTCTGCATGTTGGATATTGGCAAAACACTGACAGTGAGAAACATGCCTCCTTTGTGGTCCAGGCAGGGGCAGGGTAGTATAGACTGTGTGACATCAGATACAAAAGGCCTATATCAGTGTGACTTATATTTAAGAATTTAGGGTAATAATAAAATATTGTGAACAAGGATTTGTGTGACAGTCAGACTGACTTGCCTGTTCGACATGAATGCATAAAGCAGAAGCTATGGGCGAAAGTCAGGATTGAGGAATTAGCGGCCAAATGCATTTCTACAGGAAAAGGAGGAATACAAAAGAAAGACAAATCTGACCAGCTGTGTTATTTGTGCCAAGAATTCTTGGTCTAGGGATGGGCAATGAACTGAAGTTTAGGTAATATCGCAAGATGGCCTGCTAAAATGTTCAAATCCCAGAAGGTGCAATATTTCTTGAAGCTGAAATGTCAATACAGTAATTAATATCAAATTTACAGTACAAGTCAAAATAATCAGAATTTAGTATTTTTCTACATTATTCAGCCCTAGTTTAATCTGTATACTATTGCATTAGAAATAATATATTATGATTTATTGCTTGTGTTTGTTGAAAAATACACAAGACGAGGAAGTCAAAGAATCGCAAATTAAATCACAATCACGATGTTGGAATAAAAAAATTGTAATTAGATTATTTTCCCAAATAGTTCAGCCCTACCTTGGTCTATCTTTATATCTGCCATATGGCTTTATATTGTCAATATTCTCCCATGTGCCTATCACTTTTAAACCCCAAGCTGTCAGCCTCCACCTCCCCATAATTATTTTTCAACTCATCCATCCTCCAATCCCATCCCTGCTCTTCCTTTCTAATGCCTCTCCCAAACAACAGCATAAGGCTATTTAACACCATCTTTACTCCAGTGATAAACAACAAAGTATTCATTCCTCTATCAATCAACATCACAGCTCCGAGTCTCTGAGGCCTTGCAATTACTCAGTCCCCTCCAGCTCTGATTTACTCCCTTCCTCAGTGCCTGTCCTGGCTTATTCTCTTCTCGCCGCTTTCCCTCCCCACTAAATCTGTGCTGTGTCAGCTTCTCTGCTCCTTCACACTGTCCGCACGTTAATCTAAGAAACACTTCCCTTTTACTTCTTTCAGCAAATATCCCATCAAGACACCCTTCTTTGCTTTTGTTGCTTTACAGAATATTAAGGAATTCTCTTGAAATTATTGTCAAATTAAACTACTCCAGCAACTGAGAATTGCTCATGAATATTTTATAGTACCTTAAATACCATTCTGACAAAAATCTAATAAGAAATGGGAAATTAAGCAACAGAGAGGATATCTAATGCATATTATGAATAATAAGTTGCCCTCAAAAGACTTCCAAATAGCTGCTTAAGGCAAAAAAGACACAATACTATTAAATGCAGTTTGCTGTGCTACCTTGGGGCTGCTCATATTGCACATTGCCCCTTCCATAAGATGTTTAAAAGTTATTGGGATGAAAAATGCCAAAAACAATCATCAATTTTCAACTTGAAAGAAAGTCGGTTTAGCCTGCAGCTTCTGTCTCAAAAGAATCAAATCAAGTAAAACTTCTGATATTACATTTCAAAGAGAATTTAATCACTACAGAACAAAGGAAACAGACAGTAAGAGAGAAAGGACAACAAGTAATTGGAAAAACAGTATTGTACTGAGGGATTCTCAACAGCAGGATGCTGCTTATATGCCTTTTCAGCACACTTCATATAAACTTAGCACAAAAAGTAAGGAATTTGTGTTTGGTATATTATATCTTTTTTGTAACAATGCTTCTTGGCAATAAGTCTTATTCCGTTGGAGAGCCTGTTTATTTCCCTTTTAAATGGTGCCACATTTGTAAGGAACATGCATTTGTGGGATGAGCAGCAGAGCTGAGTATGTGGGTTGTGCTCATGAAAAATGTGCTAAATTGTCTCTGCCAATGCCAAACAGCTGATTCTGCCATTGACTCTTGTTGGGTGTTTGGTGGATTGGATGATTGAAGTTTAAAGAAACAAGATATATTGACAATTTAACAATTTATTCATTTAACAAACAGGAGCCTCAGTAGCGTGTGGAAGCACCATACACAGCCACAACAGCCTGGCACCTCCTCCTCATGCTGGTCACCAGCCTGGTCACACACTGCTGTGGGATGGCATCCCATTCTTCAACCAGCTGTTGTCGCAAGTCAGCCAGCATGGTTGTGTTGGTCACTCCAGCACCAACAGCACGCCCAAGCTGATCCCACGAGAGATCAATTGGGGTGAGGTCAGGACTGCTGGCAGGCCATTCCATCCTCTCCACTCCCAAATTCTGGAGGTAGTCTCTGATAAACCCCGCTCTGTGGGGGTGAGTGTTGTCATCTTGGAGGATAGAGTTCGGTCCCAGACTGTAGAGACATGGGGTTGCCACTGGTTGCAGAATCTCATCTTGATATCTCAGGTGCTGCCAATCAGGCGTCTGATTGGCAGCACCTGTGGGTACCAGAAGCTCAAAACAAGAGTCAATAGCAACAGCAAAATAAGCTGTTTGTCATCGGCAGGGAAGATTTGGCAAATTTTTCATGGGCGCAACCCACATACTCAGCTCTGCTGCTCATCCCACAAATGCATGTTCCTTACAAATGTGGCACCATTTAAAAGCGTAATAAACAGGCTCTCCAACGGTACAAGATTTATTACCAAGAAGCACTGTTACAACAAAGAAATAATCTACCAAACACAAATTTCCTCACTTTTTGTGCTCAGTTAAGAAGGACAGCATTATAATCCTGCCTGAAACCTAGCTGAGTTCATCCCTCTCACTGGACTCTGTGGATAAGTTTGTGATTCTGCTTGTTCCTGTCTTGTCTTAAAGGACTGATTCAATTTTAAGTGAGGACATAACTGCATTATGAGGACATTTTGGCCAGTCTTTGATATGTCAAAAGGAGTTTAAGATTTCAAATTGAAGTCTGGTTTAAAATGAATTTAATGTGAAGTGAAGAGCCCGTGAGTACAGGAATATGCCTGCATTTTGACTTTTCCAAACCTTTCCTACTGGCATATTAAAAAATGAAACAATCGCAAAGGACAACGAGCCCTAGAGTCACGATAAACGGGAACACACTCACCACTACTCGTTAATGTGTGCTAAACTGCCTGAGTTTGAAAAGCTACTGCCAGGTTCTTCTATTCTTCATTGCAAAGACAGGGAGTCTGGTGGAGATTTTACAGTTGCTACAAGCTTATTTATGGACCTTTAAGAGAATTACTCTGTGTGCCTGGGTTGTACAACAAGGTTTTCTGGCTGTTTACCTCTGTAGGGGAGCGTTAGCACATAGCCATGGCCACTGTTTTATGTTCTTTTAACAGTACTGCCAACAACCTTTAATATCAGTTTTAGCTCTGGTTACTCCACAACTGTAATATGTTG